>NW_026947484.1:76827981-81627981 GCF_034190915.1 Cavia porcellus
GGCGCTCCGGAAAGGAAAAGTACAGGCCACGCAACTGCCACCTCCAGAGGGGTGACTGCTGGTGTTCTTAGGGTCTCGCTCACCACACACTCGCAGGTTTATTTGGAGTAATGCTCGCTTCAGAGGATCCCTGAGTCCTGCACCTTTGGCCCTTAGAAGAGGCCGTCACAGTAGTAAGTGCAGGTGTTCCAGAAGCCCACTGAGATCCCTTCAGTGCCCCGCCCCCGCGTTTGCAGGAGCTAGGCAGGCCTGGGTGGCCAGCCTGCGCTCCCAGTCCTACCGAACACCCGAGCGGGCCTTCGCTTGTTGAGTAGGGGTCCTGCTCTGGACTCTGGGTCTGTTTGGTGGTGGGCAGTGTCTCGACGTCCAGTCACTCCTGGAACCGAGTTCACTTATATCCTAGCGGCCGCGTGGGGACACCTATCAAGGATCTTGCCTCTAAAGGGCCACTCCCAGCCCCAAGATGTCGGTGGAACACTGGCAGGCAGTAGTTTCCAGTGCGAGACACTCTGGTTTGGGCCCTCAGCATCGGGTGGGGTGGGGGTGGGGTGGCGAGCAGGTTTGCACTTGTGGTCGTATCCTCGAATGCTAGGAAAGAACCAGACAGCACCTGACACGGGGCCTGCTTTGTGACCATCACGGCCCTCTTTCTGGACACAACACAGATATCAAGGTCGGAATTTTAGTCATCTTTTAATAGGCATTTTTTGATGGGGCAACTAGGTTCCTTAAGGCCCTGCCTACTGGAGGAAAGACCCCTAAACTGGCAAGATCACTTAATCCCGCCACCAGGTGGGTCGCGTTTGCAGCGTACGAGTGTGCAGAACGTGCTCAAGCGTGGCTGTGCCAGGCGTCATGAGCCTTGCCGATGACCCGTGTTCTGTCATGGAGAAAGGAGTTAGGCTCGCCTGGGCTAGCCCTCGCCACGTGAATGGGGCTTGGAAGCAAGGTACGCGCCTCTCCCCCAAGAACGCCTCTGGCTTCCGCAGTGGCTGGGGACGCGGCGACCCCTCCCGGGTCCCAGCGGACAGGTTCATGGGGTCTGGAGCGCTCACCCTGCCCTTGTCTTGCGGAAGCCGCGCCGCAGAACCGGGGCCCAGGGGAGCAGCTGGGACCCTGTCGTCCAAGCACGAAGACCGAAACCTGGAGCAGAGTCGTGGAGTAGACCCCCGCTCATACAGGAAAATCAAGTCCCTGCTGCTGCGGGAAATCGCAGGGCCGACACGCACACTGCACGGAAGCGCGAGGCACGGCCCACGCTTTCCGGACTCGCATCAGCCAGACTGGCTGGAGTTGGTGCGGGAAATATGCGCAGGAGGCTGGCGCGAAGCCCTAGTCCTTTAGCCCTCCGTGCACACGCGGAGCAGGCCTCGGACACGCTGCCCCACTGTGCCCTGCACCTTCGGAGCTCGGCAGCTGCCAACAACTCGCGAATCTCGGCTTACAAAGACACCCCGAAGGAAAGTGTGCTACGGCCTTTACGCCTACACTAGCTTAAGTTCTTCCCCGTGTTTCCCACCTCTAGAACTTTTCCACCGGCCACAGCTGCTGCCAGAACGCCGGGGCAGGGCGAGGCGGTGGGCGTGGCCGTCGGGCGTGGCCCCGTCATTCCCGGAAGTCGCCCCGCCCTAAGAACTCTGGGCCCCTATTCGCCCGAGGGTGGAGGGGTAGCGCGGGGGCGGGCGCGGACGGAAGCTGTGGTTCCTGAGCCTCGAGGCCTAGCCCCAGGCGTCGAGTTTGCGCCTCACCCCCTCTTGCTGGGCTAATGGCGGCGCAAAGGTTTCCCCTCATCATTCGCGGGCTCTTGAAACCCGAGGGGGTTTCTTTCCCACGGTCACGCATGACCTTCGTGGGGCTTTGGATGAGGAAGTGCAGGGGAGGAGGTGGCGAGAGAATTTTCTGGAAAAGCGGCTGGGTCTGGAACAGAGCCCTGAGCAAACGCTAGGGACAACGTGGGAGTGTGGCAAATTTTCTTTGCTTATTCCCTGAATGTGCTCAAATTATCCCAAATTATTTTCTCGCCTTTTGTTTTTAAAGTCACGAGGGAAAGCGCTGTTGGTTTCACCTTACTGGGTGCACGAGGGACTCTGGAGGTCGAGCGCGGAGGGGCACAGGGTGGAGGCCGTCTTAGCCCGCAGTCCACATCCCGAAGTTTCCTCGGTTGGAGCTGTGGACTCAGCACCTGCTCCCGGGGCGGCGGCTGCTGCTGCTGCTCCGAAGGTCCCAGATGGCAAAGGACCCAGCAGCATTGCCAGGTCCGCAGCAGTTTTCTCCTCCCTTTGCTTAATAAGGCCTAGGCTCCTTAGCGGCTGGAGCAAGTTTCCCACTAAGATTCCCCTTCCCTTCCAAATAGGTGTGGAAACCTTCCCTGGAGGAGTAAGTAAGAGGGTGGCTTTGCCGGTCCTCCAGGGCGGGGGATGGGGCTCCAGTGTTCCCCTAATTAAGGGAGAAAAAGGACAGTTACTGTAGATTTGAAGAAATCAGTTTACTTGTCACCCTATTGCAGATTGCCTGGCTGAGTATTATCCCCACCATCACCTTCTTTCCATTTGAAGCAGGCCAGAGTATTTTCAAGAGACCCTGGCTGGGTGAGAGCTGAGTGGGGCAGGCTGAGTTCCCAAGCAAGGAGAGGAGACACTTTTTTGTGTCTGTAAAGGAGGTTCTGTAAACCTGGGCCTCCACACCGCTGTTGTCACGATTTGAACCCAGACCTCCCGCTCCACGAGAATCAGCAAAGCAGAGCATTTGTTGATGTGTCCTACATCCGGGACAATATGCAACTGTCCTTTAAGCGTCGCTTGGGGCTAAGAAGCAGCTAGAGTTCGGAGCTATAAGTCCTTTCTCAGGAAGGACACCTGCATTCCCAGTGATCAGATACACGTACACGGTGCAGTTGGTGTGCCTGACGAGAAAGGCCAGCACATTTTTCACCCTTTCACTTTTAATACCTGCCACAATTTTACCTCATTGTGGTTTGAAAACACAAACACCACCACCCAGCGAATCCTAGTGCTTCTAAGTCTAGCGAGGTTACTTTTACTAGTAATCCTCCCCCTCCCTTTGGATTTCTTTGATGATTTTTCCCATAAGTGTATAAGCTGCAGGGACTTAGAAGCCAGCCGCTCCTCCTAAATGTGATTCGGACCATATGCTTTCTACATTCATTCCCGCATGGGCTTTTCTTCTCTGCACTAACTGCTAACACGTTATAGTCACCTTGAAATTTCCTCTGCTATTTTCCAATTAAAAGCTTAATAGCCCTGGAAACGGAGTTCATGTGGTGAAGTTTACCATAGCCCCTTGTTCTGAAAGGCTTTCTGCTGGGATCCCATTATGTGCTTGAATAAACCCTTTCTGCAAACAGAAATGGGACTCGGGGTTGTCAGGTGTTGGGTTACAATAGACTTTGAGGCAGGGGACATTTTACCAACATAAATACAAACCTGGCCCTATAGGGAGATGTTGTCAAATACTGGGATATGGAAAACATTCCCATCAAATATGAGAAAAGGATTACGGCGCTATATCAAATGCGTATTTAGATCTCAGTCCCCGATGTGCACTGGCGTGAAATGGGCCCGGTCCAAATAATGCTAGACTGTTTGAGTGGCATCTGGATAGGGCGGTTAGGTGACCAAGGTAGGAAAGGGGGTTACCCGGGGAGTGAAATGTGCCCACAAACCTGGTGCAGAGTTCTGCTGTTTTCCTTTAAAAAAAAAATTCCCATTTATTATACGTCTCGCTGACGATCTGGGGAAAACCAGGAGAAAATCGGGTTTGGAAGAAGCTTTTACTTTCCGAGTTTCCAAGAAACATAGATACTTCGGTACAAAGGTTCCCAGAGCCGGTGCCTCGCGCGGCCTCTGTGTCTCCGTCGCCAGAAGCGATTCGCTCCAGGAGCGGTATTTCCTGGCTTTCGCCTCCCGGACGTTGGGTGACCTCTCCCTCGAGCCCAGACGCAGCCAGACTTCCGTCGAGTTGTAGATCTGAGGGTTTATTTTCCTAGCGAAGAGTAGGACAGGAGGGATTAAGAAGTGATGGAAGAGGCCTCCAGTCCCTGCTCGTAGCGCGCGGCCTTGGGAAAGTTCTCCCAGCTTAGCACTGGCGCGCACGTCTTCCTGCCTGTGCTCCACCAGGTCAGCCTCCCGCGTTCCCCAACTCCCGGATGGGGCTGAAAGCCTGGACGGCTTCAAGGGGAAGCAGGCGAACAGGATTTCCTTTTAAACCTCCTCCTTTCAGGCAGAGACTTGACTGCTGAACGCCCGAAATTTTGCCTGAATTCAAAGCAACACAGAGGGACGTTTTCGGGTTGCTGTCTGAGCAGTGCAGAAAAAAGTGGCCTCACCAAGCAGACGTGGGGTTCGGTGCCACCGAGGGGCCAGGCCTTGCAGTGAACATCTAGCATTGCACCGTCATCTAGCATTGCACCTAGCAGTGCACCGTCATCTAGCATTTGGTTGTCCAGGCCGCCAGGAGATGCATTCAGCGCACGTTCCCAGAACTGCTGTCTTACCCCTTTGCACAATGGCACTAGGCTGCCCCCGCCTATTGTGGCCACCATTTTTGTTTGTTGAGGGGGGACTTTAGCGGGTCCTAAGGGTATGTAGTGGTTGCTTGCATAAGGCTGGACAGGTAATCCACACAGATACCAATCCAAACAAAGTTTTATGCCGCCATCGTAGCAGGGCCCTCTTCCCATCCCCACCCAAAAACGTCTATAGCTGGGATCTGGCGATTTACTTCATCTTTTATCCTTAACTAATTCACAGATGTAAACTTACATCTAACAATTCAGTGTTGTTGGGGGACCTGGGAGATCATATCGGGTAATTCTCAGGGTGTTAATGTGGTTCCGGTCCATGTCTAAAAGTTTAGAGTTAGCACCTACGCAAAACATCCATGGGAGCTATCTCTGGGCCTTTTAAGGCAGAGATTGTGGTGGTTTTTGTTGTTTGTTTCATTTTAAAACTGGGGGAGGAGGGGAAGAAAACAGTAACCTGCAAAATGTGTTGTCATCCTAGGCCAATGGATTTTTTTTTAAACATTCGTTTTCTCCTGCAGTAACAAAAGGGGAAAATATGTTACAAGAGGAAATAAAGAAAAAGCCTAATTTTCTTGAGTAAATATTGCTTCTCTACACCTAACTCGTCCTGCCAGTGACCCCGGGGCACATGAGCCTTAATTTGAAACCTCCCCCTCTCCGCCACGCCAGCGCTAGGTCTACGGTGCAGCCTCAACGCCACGCAGCTCTTTGCCGAGCGGAGTTTCAGCAGCCAAGAGTCGGCATAAAGGTGGCCTTGGGCTCTCAGCCTCCAGGTCAGCTTGGAAGGAAGAGAAGAACGCGCAGGAGCACCCCACCCTCACCCCTGCGGTCCTCGGGTTCCGCCCTGCGTGTCCCGCCGCGCTCAGTTCCGAAAGCGCGCAGTTGCTCCCGCCGCGGGAAGGTAGCGTCAAGGGCTTGGAGAAGGGGGCCGTGAGCGCCCCCGATAGAGTGGTCAAGCTGCAGGCGGCGGGGAAGGTGGAGTGCAGGGACCTAAGGGGTTCGGAGAAGGAGGAAGGAGTTGGGTGGGCAGTAAGGGACACAAGGACCCCAGGGGTGGGGGTGGCGGTGCCGGGGAGGAGGGGCTGGAGGAGGGCGGCGGAGGAGGTGCTGGGTCAAGCCAGCGAGCCGAGGAGCTGCAGACAGTTGGCTCAGACCTCAATCAGAGCTCTCGTCAGCTCCTGGCCGCTGCCTGCACCTAAGCGGAGGGGGAGGTGCCGGCGTGGCTCTGAGCCCAAAGCAGCCGCCGAGCGCGGTCCGGCAAGCCTGAGGACTGGCGGGGCACGAACTGGGGGGGCGAGGCTGGGCGCACTACGGGAGCTGGAGAGACTGCAGCTGCACCTCCCGCCGTTCCAGAACGCACCCAGCCGCTGGGGCTGCGGGACCCCGGGCCGCGCCGCCCGGAGGCCGCCCCCCGAACGGGCCTCCAACGTCAGAGCCCAGCACCCGCTGGCCTCCCTCGGCTACTAGCCCGCCAACTCTTCCTGGAGCACTGGGCATGAACGGCTACGGCTCCCCCTACCTCTACATGGGCGGCCCGGTGTCGCAGCCGCCGCGGGCGCCTCTGCAGCGTACGCCGAAGTGCGCGCGCTGCCGCAACCACGGCGTGCTGTCCTGGCTCAAGGGCCACAAGCGCTACTGCCGCTTCAAGGACTGCACCTGCGAGAAGTGCATCCTCATCATCGAGCGGCAGCGGGTCATGGCAGCACAGGTGGCGCTGCGCCGGCAGCAGGCCAACGAGAGCCTGGAGAGCC
This sequence comes from Cavia porcellus, assembly GCF_034190915.1. NCBI lineage: Eukaryota > Metazoa > Chordata > Mammalia > Rodentia > Caviidae > Cavia > Cavia porcellus. Next base: position 76,834,276 of record NW_026947484.1, read on the forward strand.
TCATCCCTGACTCGCTGCGCGCCCTGCCAGGGCCCCCACAGCCTGGGGACTCCGCCGCCGGCCCGCAGCCGCCGTCTGCCTCGCAGCCTTCTCAGCCGCCGACGCGCCCCGCCACCGAGTTGGCCGCGGCCGCCGCTTTACGCTGGGCCTCCGAGCCGCAGCCCGGGCCGCTGCAGGCGCAGCTCGCCAAGCCAGGTAAGGACGAGCGCAGGAGGAGCATGGTGGTCGCGCGAGCAGGTGCATTTTTGGAACGTCCGAGTGCCTGCTGGGGCTCTTTTCGAGAAAGTTTTTCTGGCCAGGCCTACCTCCTGACCCCACCAGACTGGTTCTCACTTTCCTGGAAAAAGGCAGCAAAAGGCTGCACTTTGAGTTGGGGCCACCAGGTGCCTTCCCCAGGATAAAGCGGTGCATGTTAAATTCTTTGGAAAAAGAGATCCAGGACAAGACCAAACTGAAACGCGCACGAAGAGTCACCGCCACCCGCCAGTTTTCCTGGCAGCGCGTTTCAGAGGCCTCGCGGCACTGTAGGAGGATAGGAGTCCTGTGGCCCAGGCTGGGCTGACTGCGAGCTGGATGCGCTTCTCCGCGTGGCCCAGGGAACCGGGGAGAGGACAAGTTATCTCCCGCAGCCCTAAGCCTTTTCACTGCGTTCCCAGTTCAGTCCCTTGCAGTTTAGCAAAATGCCTCCTTTAAGAACTATAATAAAGTTTCCGAAGACTCTTTTGCCCTGTGTAGAGTCATCTGGTTTTGCAGAACCGCTGAGGTCCTTTAACACCACTTCGCAGGCTGCTTAGCTATTACGGTTTCAAGAAATAAAAACAAAACTAGACCTTAGAGTGAGGAAAACCACTTCTTGAGAGCCTTTTCCCGGGTTGTAGGTGGGTTTGGGCTGCAGGCTGCTAAAGACCTCCCCTCAGCCCGCGGGCTTTCTCTTCCCTTTTCTTTCCTCGGTTCCCCACATCTTCTGCAGTGTTTAAGGGGAAATAGATCTGTTCCAAGAGCCCAAACTCTAGCCCTAACGCCACCCTTACCCTCTTCCATCGTTTCTGTCCCTCAGTCTTACTGATCTTGGCATTGCCAGTCTCCTTAATCTGTTTCCTCCTGGGAAAACTCTAGCTTGTGTTCTGATCCTGTTCAGCCAGCCAAGGCTCCTAGAATTAAATGGACTTGGGTTTGCTATCTTCCTTTCACGGGGCAAATGCACAAAGGGAGAAAAAAAGCCCGACTTCTCAGGGAAAGGGGTGGTGTGCTCCAAGTAAGAGGGGAAGGCCGAGTGCCTTACTTCCCTTAGAACTGAGGGTGGAGCAGCTGCTGGTTCAGCCTCAGAACTAGTATCTTGGCTCCTGGAGGGAGGCTTTCAGAATCACTGGCCTGCAGTGTGGAGCTGAGGGTACCCTGCACTTACAGGATTTGTGGTGAGTTGAGAAGTGATCCTTGAGATTAGTTCTGTTGTCCCATTATCAGGCCTCAAGTGCTGCGAACAGGTCAGGACTTTGTGTTTTAAGGACAGAATTTGTTGGATACAGGTTCTGTATTTAATACAAGTGAACGCAGAATTATTTTTCTGAGGCATGGTACACAGTGGACTCTCTTTTGTCTCTAAGTGCCTAGCTTTTATGCATTTGCCTAGAGTGACTAGAGAGGGTCAAAACAGTGGTTTCTGTTTTTGTTTTATTTTGTACTTCTTTGTTTTGTTTTGTCTTATCCTCCATACATGAAAACAAATAACTAGGAGATCAACTCTAGAAGTGATTCCATTACAGTATCTTAATTTTTCTGTTTCCAGTTTCTTGGCTGTTTCCCCTAGGACTGGAGCAGGAGTCTGAGTTAGTATTAGAGAGAGCATTTTTCACTGGCCACTGTCCTAACAGCTTCACTGTGATAATGCCTTGTTTTGTGGTTCTTGTTTAAGAAGCAATGCCTTTTTCTCCTGGCTCATCTCATTTGAGATAGACAAAATTAATAAAAAATCACAAAGCCCACAGCTACTCTGGAAGGGAAGGAGTGAGGATGTCAGAAAGGCAGCAGGAGCTGTAGGACACAAGCTTTGGGGGAATAAAAAGGAGTAAAGGATTTCAACTGGACAAATCTGACCCGGTGATTTCTTCCTCTCCCCAAGTATTCAGAAATCACGTTAGCTCTCAAAATTGAAAACAAGTGATTTGCAAGCAGAGCTCAGAGCAATGAGGTTAGGAGACTGCGCTATCAGGGACCAAGAGCTTAGTTTCTAGCCAGTCACACCATATACCTTAGAGATCCACTTACACACCTTTTTCTTACATCTCCAACTGGTTTAGCCATATAATTTCATGCTTTAAAGAAAAGCCAATCACCTATCAGATGAGGCTTAGGACAAGAAAACACAGGTTTTATTTTCCACTAGGGATACAAGCAGGCAAGTGGGACCTATTCTACTTAGTGTATGTAAAGAAAAAGTCCACTTGGAGTTTAAATTTGAGAAAACCTTTGGTTGAAATTTGCTGTGTGTTAGACCTCTTTTGGCACTGTTTTAAATAATGTTTTTGTAACATACTATGCATATGTAGAAGCTTGTATAAGCCAAGCTCCAATGGATAGTAGGTCTACATGTATAATACTCAGACTCTTAAGCATCTGCTGGCAGATCCTGTAGAACTGCTTCTGTGTGAACTTTGATTTTTAAATGTGGTTATCTTTTTGCAGGCCCAGGGGCCTCTTTAGTACCTAGCTATGAGGAGATAGTTTTTCTTGGATACAAATGCAGGTGCACCAGCACATGGAGTCTTTTTCCTGTGCAGAAATCTTAGAAAAAAGCATATGCCTTAGGGAAGAGGCCCTTTGCTTGGCTCCTTGGAGAAATACCTCTAAATCCACATTAATATCACAATGAAGTTTTGACAGCAAAAGAAATCTTTTTCCAAATTCTGCTTCAGGTTCTTTACAGGAATGGGGATGATTTTATCTAATGGTGTAATATGTATTGTGGCTTTTGAGAGAACTTCCCCATTCCTGTGATGACTGTACTGTTTTTGGGTATAGATTCCTCCTGCCATTTAGACTGGGCTATCAATTAGATTTTGACTAGAAACAGATTCTGACTTAAACTTCCTAATTCATACTATGAAATCCATTTGTTCTAAATTCCCTTTTATAGCTCCTCATGCCCCTCCCCCAAGAAACTATCACAGGAAGCAAGACATCTTTCAGCGGTTAGTGTGTCTGAATCAGCAGTCTCACTGGCCAAGCCAGCCTTTCAGAACTGTGGGCTCCAGAGTTGAGGGAAACTAAGGGTCACCGCCAAGGTGAGAAACTGCAGCTACACTCCTGCATTGTGCTTCCTGACCCGCCCCAACTTTTCCTCTGAGTGCCTGGCACCTGGAGAAAATAGATCAGAGGCTGTAGATTCCTCCTAGGTCTAGATCAAAATAAGTGTGAACACATGTTCTTTTGAGTGATCTTGAGGGAAAATGAAAACATATTTGGTTAGGAATAGAAAAGCAGGATGAAATAGGAAGGCACATCTCCTCTTAGGTTTATTTCTTCTGAAAGGAGCCATGAGGTAACTAGAGTCAAAGCAGTTAGGAAGTTTTGAAAATCTGCCTTTATTTTACTTTACCTCTGGCCTCTAACCTCTCAGGATCTTTCTGCTTGCTCTGGGATTTATAGCTCTAGCTTTACTGGGTTTCCTCAGTTTTCTTCCGTATTTTTAATTTTACTTTATTTTTTGAAAGAGAAGCGCTTTCAAGTATAGGAAATATTACAGGAATACTTATACAGGCCAGGAAGGGAAACTCTCTGTGATACAGGTTAGGCAGAAGAAGCAGGAAAGAAATCAAAGCCATCTATGAAATGTTCCCACGAATGCAAAAACTGGTTTTAACACCACTTCATTTGAGGGTTGGGCTTAAAAAAAAAAAAAAAACAACCAGATAAAAAGGAATAAATGGCTGATACTATTGGCTCTTTCAAAGAGTAAGTGGAGCCTGCTTGGGAGTAGGAACTCTGGCCTAGCCTGTGGGTGCCAAGTGGGCGGCTGCCTCTTTGCTGAGCTGTGGGGTGAAGTAGAATAGGGTAGCGCCCAACAGCCAGCTCTCTGCTCAGTGCACAAGTGCTAGTGCTAGTAGGAGGTGAGAGGCCAGAGGGCCTGGCCTGAGGCCTGGGCCTGACCTGAAGCCAAAGGGACTGTCTTGGGGCCAGCACTGCCTCCCTGCCTGTTGGCTCCTGTTGCCTGGCAACTGCAAGGTCCTGAGTTCGATTTCCAGTACCCCCACACACCAAACCCCTCCCCCCCAAAAAAGCGACTCCTAATTTCAAAACTGACCCTGCTCTCTTTGGCTTCCTCTCAAGCTTTCCCTCTCAGTCTTTTCAAAGCCAGCAGCTTGGAAGAGGTGAATTGTCAAACTTAGCAAAGACCCTGCAAACAGACCAAAAACTCGAATGAGGAATATTGCATGGAGCATATTTGCAGTAAAAATCCTTCATTATTTATCTGAAGTTCAAGTTGAGCTAGCATCCTGTTGTTTTGTCTGGCCACCCTGGGCCACAGGGTACCCTGGCCTGGTCACTAGTCTTTCTGCATGGCTGGCTCCTACAGGAGGGACACTGGGGAGGCTGGTATCCATCTTGTGAAGCTAAAGGCAATGGGTGGCAGAAAAACCAGAGCGTTGCACATCTAGAAACCAGAGTCCACTGCTCTCGGGGAGAATCACCCCTCAGCACACGCCCTCTGGTTATAAATCTGGTGGACAGCCTCGCTCTCCACTTATACAACCAACTTTTCTTTTCCCTGATGGATGAACTCCTGGGTTTAAAAGATTACAGTAATCACAGGAGGACAGTGTAAATCGAATCTGATAGCAATAACTTTCAGAGAAGGTCAGGCTCAAGTGAAATGTTACCAAGCAACAGGCGTTTTGTTTGCAAAATACAATCAAAGAGCATTGATGAGAAATTCTTTGCTGCAGCCAGTCAGCACTTTCTGCTAACAGCTTTACAGAGGGAAAGAGAGTAAATCTTCATAAATCAGAGTCCCTGGAGGACTTGGAGCCCTTTCTGGAAATGTTGCACTTCCTTCTGACAGGGAGGAAGACCGAGCCCAGTAAAAATCCATTTGCCTGCCTGCCTGCTTGCTTCTTCTCTCCTGCTCATGGTTTCCTATTTATTTCACCTTTTAACCTGTTGCAATCCCCTTAGCCATTAGCCACTACGTCCTCGGAGTACCTTGTCTATTGCTATGTGGCTGTGATGTGTAGTGGCCTCTGGTATCACAGGTCCACTGCCTTGTGATTGCATTGTGTTCTGACCACTGTCCTACAACACTGACTCACCCCTTGGCCTTCTCAGAGAAGACCATGAATAGGTAGTTTGTTTTCCATTTTATTATGTAGATAAATAGCTATTTTAAAAGGCACACATGAATTCCAAAATAATAGTAATTTATTATGAAAAACAACACTGAACTTCAGTTGTTTGTAGTCTACAATCTCTTAATTATGATTACTAGGCAGACATAAATTTACAAAGCTGGGACCAATGTTCTACTTTTTGCCACTGTTACTACTTGGTTTAGTTCAGTGTGTACAGATAGTAGCACCCTTGGTGTTTTTGTGTGAATGTTCATAACAATACTCTCCCCAGAGACACTGTTGTGTGCTTAGCTGCTGACCTTTGAGTGATTTGTTGTGTTTCATTGTAAAATAAGACCAACTGAGCAGATACCGTAGAATTTTGCAAGAGATTAGTTAGTAACTATAAGCCTCTCATTGGCCAAGAGGAAATGCTTTGATCATGTGCAAATAGTCTTTACACTACCTGTTTATACTGTCAGGGATTTAAGAGTATTTGTTAAAATAGATGGTAAACGAGTAGCTAGATGTATTTTTATAAATACCAAATAAACAGGTAGATTTGTAGGTAATTTCTTTTCTAAATCTTGATAAGTGTTCCCTTCTGAGTGAAGAAAAGATCAAAAATAAATTTTTACAAGATAAAGTTCACAGAATTGTAACTATATTTTGTTAAGCTTGGCCCTTTCTGTACTAGTGTCTCCCAAAAATATTGGCCTCAAGGCTCCAATATGATTCCTTTATGTTTTTGAACCAGTGTTGGTAATAATTTCTAAAAAGCAAAGCATTTCTTTGCTTTTTAGTTAGTTAATTTCACAAGGTTTTTTTCTTCCAAGCATAAAAGGTCTAAAACCCAAGATTCACTTGCAAGGTTAACTTTGTATTTCTAATCATTCTATCTCTTAGCCATTCATTACTTCTACTGTGAGCTAAAGATAACAACAGAGTGTTAAAGATAACAGAGAGACTACAGCTCAGGATTCTGACTGAGCCTTAGTAGTCTCTCCCATATAGCCCATCCTGCGTCAGCTGGCCCTGCCTTTACTATAAAATGGGTGTGCTTGGAAAACTAGTATTTCAAAATGCATGACCTGATTTCAGAAGAGGGAAGCAAATCCAGTGATATCTGAGCAAGTAAATTCCTCTGTATTACGGTGTTTTGTTTTTTCATTCTGCATATCATATGTATTTTTTGTAGATATAATTGGTACAGTGTATAAAACCCACATCATCATCTAAGTGGGAAATATTTGTTACTTTTATGTTTTTAGTTACATGTTTATTTCACATAAGTGGCAGACTCAAAATATTTGAAATAAATACTTTTTTTCTCAACTGCATTTTCACATGAAAAAAATCCAAAATAAGTTGTAATTTTGGATAGGAAGTCACTTTTTTGGGAAGAATTTTCTCTTCTTAGTTAAAAAGTTTTACAATGAAGACAAAAACAAAAAACTAGTTTTGTAATTCTCTCATGGTATATATATATATATTGAAGTTGATAGCATTGTTATTCATAGAAAATTTTTCCTCTTTAATAGAATACCTGCCTCTCTTAACACCTTTACACTATTGAAGGGTTTATTTCAGAAACAGCTATAAGGATTTCTGTATTATGAGAAATGAAATTGGAGTATGGAATAAGATTTAAAACATTTATATATATATATATATATATATATATTGCATTAGAAACAGCACATTCTGTTAGTTTCAGTTACTGGCTTATAATATCAGAGAAAATAGATTCCTTTCCTCTTTTTTTCTAGTAGTTTTGACTTTGTGTACTCATAGACTAGGCTTAAAAATTATCAGTTGAAATATACTATTACTCCTTATGTGCTAGGAATTAGGGTCTCAGTTTCAAGAAGAAAGAAGGTGAAGTGTTTCAGGAGTATTTCCTGTTTCGTTTTGTTAGTTGGAAGTTTCACATTTCTATATCCAGAAAGGCCTTTGTGTTTTAGACCTTGAATGATCTGTAAAGTTCATTTAGGAAAAAACCTGGATATGTAAAGAAACACCTGCTATTAAATTACACTTTATCACTGAGCTCAAAACTCACCCTCTGTAATTATTTGTGAAAGTCTATATTTATAATAGAATAATTTACATTTGGCTTCGGTACAGTAATATAACCAATAATGAATACCATAGTGTCACAGAACTGCAGAGACTAGGGACATTGTGTCCTTCTAAAGTGACTGTTGGTTGACGAGTTAGTCTTGGTGCCCTTCGGAGGCAGTCTTCCTTTGCTCCATTTTGAGTGGTGGGGATTTTGCCCACTCTGCACCTCTTGGCAGAACTCTGTGCTGCGCAGGTGCATGGGCCCTGTTCCTTACCACCCCCATCGTCTACTCTCTTCCCTTTAAAGCCTTCGTACAGAGAATGCTGAGCTCAGTTGGTTGGAATGCCTTGAATTCGTGGATTTGATTGCTGGCATTCTCTTAGCTTTTCTCATTTTTGGGCCTTATCCTGAACACCTAGATTGTGAGTCCAAAAAACCATATAGAGGACAGGCCTTTCAGCACAATCCCTCCCCACTTTCAGGGAGTGACCAAAAGCATGGGGGACACTGGCATGTCCCAACAGCAGGGAAAAGGGAAGTGCAACAAACGGGAAAACGGCATTTGTCCCTGGGACCAGCATTGCTGAGTAAGCTGGCATCATCCACTTAAGAGCCCACTCACATCTATTCTACAGAACTTAGCGGGGAAATAGGTACAAAAATGGAATTTGTGGTCTGACCTATAATCCTGTCTTCCTGTATCCAGTTGGTGGGGACAGTTATCTCTGTTGCCACCTTGAGAAAAATAGATCCTTATAATGTAAATAGATTAGTGAGAGCGTCACTCCCTAATTCTCCTTGCAAACTTGCTCTCTGGGCCACTTTCTTCTGAAGGCTGTGATGCAAGATCTGAGGCCAGTCCTGCTTGGCTCCATTTTGAAACTCTGACAGCCTTCAAATTCTGAATTTGTTTGATAGACCTCACTATATTTCCCAAAATGTTTCCAGTGTTTGAAAATTTACCTTCCTATAACACAAAGCTTGCTTGCTTCATCTATCTATCTGTCTGTCTGTCTGTCTATCTGTCTGTCTGCCTATCTGTGTACTTACTTATTTGCAGGGCCAGATCAGCAGGCCAAGGGGCGGGGGCTGGGAGGGAAAAGTTGCCCACAAGGCTATTTTTAGGTTCACATATTTTGTTTGATAACAGCTGAGTTTTGAGCTGAGGTGATGTACTTTTGATTTCTATGAAGTATCAATCATTTCTCTTGCTTTAAAAAAATCTGATTGTTTTGTATATTTGTGTGACACTATCATGTTATTTTTTGGATTGTAGGTTAAAAACTGATCATTTTAGCACTGAGAATTAGGCAGTCAGTACCTTCACAGTGTCATGCTACCATCACACTGTCCACCTCCAGTGATTATTCATCTTAAGCTGAAACTCCATGTACATTAGACGGTCACACCCCATCTCCGCCTGACTACAGTTCTCCTGTCTCTATGAATTTGTCCATTCTTTGTAGCTATATAAGTGGAATCATACTATTTGTCTTTTTGTACCCAACTGACTACTGTTAGCATGTTTTCAAGGCTTATCCACACTGTCGCATGTATCAGAATTTCATTTTGAGGCTGAATGACCTTCTGTTGTGTGCATACACCCATGTTATTTATGCACTCATCTGTTGATGGGCATTTGGCTTGCTTTCACACTGTAGCTGTTTTGAATAATGCTGCTAAAACACTGGTGTACCGCGTATGTCATACCTGATGCTTAGCAAATCCTACCTGGCTGCGTTTGCTTTTTCCCTTGCACATGCATCTTATTGCCCCAAGTTAGTACATTCCACATATCAGGAGAGGGGCTTATTCTTCCTGATATTTTCCACTCTTTATTCTGTTTCCCACAGTGTCTTGCAAATTATAGGAATATAAATACTTCACGGTGATAATGACAAGCTGAAGTTAAAGAAATATGAAAAGTATTTTGAGGTGTGTAGTATTTTGAGCACTGTTATGTCCTACTTACATGGAGAGAATATTAGAGCTGTTTTCCCAAGCTCCTTTAAATGGGGGCCAAAATCCATTTGTATGCTTATTTCATTTCTATAACTGTCTGCTCATCTTCAACTGTGTAATAACATGGGTAACAATCATGATGTATGTGAGGGCCACGGATGAGGAAAATTTAAACAGGTCTGTCTATTAAATGTGAACCTATAGAAGTTTTGCTGTTGCTTTTGTCTTTTTGGTCAAGAACAGGAGTACCTGTGTTACAGTATGTGGGAGGCAAAAGCTGTGTCTCCTATCCTGGGACGCTGTCAGGGAAGATGTGTTGAGTTTCTCTTACAGAAATAGGCCTTTATCTCAGAGTTGTTACGAAAAGCCAAGATAGCTTTATATATGTGAACTGCAAAGAAACTCATGATGGAAACCTTATATTTTGTATTGAAGAGAGCAGCAGATTAATTGAAGTGCAAATTTGGAATAAGTATCAATTTGTGTTAGATGTATGATGGAAAGTTACAGTGATGTAATTGTAGAATATCTTATAACATATTTCCTTATGCTGGGCTCATGCTTACTGCTTTGTGGGGAACAAAAGTTTTGCTTTTCAGTTGTACCTAAGATGTATGACATGTTAGAAGAATTTTTTTTCCAACTCCATTTTATTTCAAGGATAAAAATTTTAAAATAAGGAGAAAAGAAAAAAACTACAACAAAATTTTAAAACACGTCAATCAGGGAGCAACAATGGTACATACATTGCACATTGTCATCCCCAAATCATTCACCCAGAGAACAAGATATCTACATTCAATTGTCAGAGCGATACCAGCACAAACCTTTTCTTCAGTGAAATCAGAGAAATCAGTAGTTTATAACTATGCTATTATTGTTATATACATATACATATACATACACATATACATGTTTTTCTTTCAGCTAGAAGAATGTTCTTAAATGGGCCTTGGTTTGAGGCTTTTAAAGTGGACAACAACAACCATAAGATGGTTTCTCACCTTGCTCTGGTGAAATGTTGCTGGCTGGCTCTGTTCACAGAGAGTGACAGTTTTCAAGTAGGGCAGTAGAGAGCACAGGCAAACTGCTCATACCCTGACAACTGACTGGGTTGTTCAGATTGCCTGAGTTGAGATGTCATAACTAGTGCTTTCTTTTTAGGGGAAGGATAAAAATCTTTTTGCACGTAACTTGCTAGTAAACAATATGTCCCGTTATAGAGATCTGTTAGAATTTATTACTACAAAACAAACCACCCCATCCACTCCTTTCTGCCTGCTTAGCTTTGCAATACTAGTCTTTTCCGTGGTACTGTTTTTTGTCAAAATGTGAAATTTAAAACCTGTTTCATAGAAAGTCTCAGCTTTATTTGGGAAACTTTGCTTTTTTAATATAATTTTCAAAAGCAATCTTTAAAGCCTTCCCATGAACTTTGCTAACAGTGTATGCAGGCATGTCTGTGTCTTGCCATTCATGGTCCCGAGCTGTGGAAACCTCAGCTCATTACTTTCTGGGTAGTTTTGCAAATCCTTTCCACCCATTTCCTCTCTCCTCAGTAGCACCCTGTCCTGCCACTCATAGCTCACAGCTGAGTTTATTTGCTCTCTAGTGCAAGTCACAGGCAACTGAGTTTTCCAGGCCTCAAGTGACTTCTTATGAAAGATTTCAACTGGCTTTCAGTTGGCAATTATATTAACTAGTTATTGTCCATATCAGCCTGATAACATATGCTGTCTGGTTCATGAGATACACAACACGAAATTAGCCTATAGGAAAAGCATTATTTCAAGTACTAAAATTCCCTGTGGCTATGTGGGTTGTGTACCAGCTGATGACGTTTTCCATCTGCAAGGGGACACTTTATCGGAAGAGAAGCAGGTAGACAAGCCAGAGCTTATCTTCCCATTTTTCCTTGGGTTGTCTTTTTCTGGGGAGCCTTGCAGAAGTGCTGCAGCGTGATTGTCATTGCTGTCGAAGCCAGGTCTTCTGTGGGTATATAGCTGTAGCCTTTGTGCCCTTATGGCAAGCATCCTTGCTCGTAGTATTCTGAGAAGCCACTCTGATTTCTAAGGCCTTAATTTACAGGATTTTTTTTTTTTTTTTTCTATTTACCATGGCATAGTTTGGACTTCTGTTTTCCAGGCTGACAATGTGTGATTACACATTGAGGTGCCTTTCCTCTTCCAGGAAGCTTGTGTACAGTTTTCTTCTGAGCATATCTGTTCCTCTTTATGCACCCCAAGAAAAGATTAACCCAGCTGTTCTCTCATTTTCAGATTTAAGTGAAGAACGACTGGGGGATGGAAGCTCAGCAGACAACATAGAAGCCTTCAGCGACAAAGACGCTGACCAGAGGAGCTCCCCAGATGTGGCCAAAAGTAAGAGTTGCTTCACTCCCGAAAGCCCTGAAATAGTGTCTGTGGATGAAGCGGGGTACGTTGCCCAGAAAAACGGAGGCAATCCTGATAGCCGCCCAGAGAGCCCCAAGTACCACGCGGAACAGAATCATCTCCTGATCGAGGGCCCGTCTGGAACCGTCTCTCTGCCCTTCAGCCTGAAAGCCAATAGACCACCCCTCGAAGTGTTAAAAAAAATCTTTCCCAACCAGAAGCCCACAGTGCTTGAGCTCATCCTGAAGGGCTGTGGTGGGGACCTGGTGAGCGCCGTGGAGGTCCTTCTGTCCAGCCGGTCCTCGGTGGGCGGAGCCGAGCGAACTTCTGCAGAAGCCGAGAGCCTCGTGCTGCCCTCTAACGGGCACATCTTCGAACACACCTTGAGCTCCTACCCCATCTCCTCGTCCAAGTGGTCTGTGGGCTCAGCCTTTCGGGTCCCAGACACGTTGAGGTTTTCTGCGGACTCAAGTAACGTCGTCCCTAATCCCTTGGCTGTGCCTCTGCAGCACCCTTTCCCCCAGCCACCCCGGTATCCCCTGATGCTGAGGAATACTTTGGCCAGGAACCAGTCCAGCCCCTTCTTACCCAACGACGTCACGCTGTGGAACACCATGACTCTGCAGCAGCAGTACCAGCTGAGGTCCCAGTACGTCAGTCCCTTCCCGGGTAACTCCACCAGTGTCTTCAGAAGCTCACCCGTCCTCCCCACCCGAGCCACAGAGGACCCTCGGATCTCCATCCCTGAGGATGGATGTCCAATTGTGACAAAGCAGTCCATTTACACGGAGGATGACTATGACGAGAGGTCTGACTCTTCAGACTCTAGAATACTCAACACATCGTCTTAAAGTGGAACCGGATGGGAGGTGACCAGCTGACACTTTCTGTGCATTTGAATCTTGGTGTACCCAGGAGAGACCCCATCTAGTGTATCCCTTTCCTTCTGTGACTGTGCTTGATATTCTATACATTAGCAATAAAAACATAAATTATTTAATTCCTTGCACTTCACTGGAAAATGCCAAATAGCTCTGCTCTGTGGCTTTAGTGCTGAATGTTTATTGTGAAAGAGTCTGATGCTAAGAATAGTCTTGGGAAGGCTGGTCCATGGGAGATTTATTTGAGGTTGTAAAGCTGAAGGTCAGCCTTGCTCCTAAACTCAACCTGGAATGTTCAGTAAAATAGTATACTTGAATGCAATTTTGTAAAAGGGGATTCCTCAGGATATGAGAAACCTAACGGAAGTGGTTTGGTGGCAAATGGACTATAAACAGGGACGTTATATTCTTATGCTAAAGAAAAATCTTCTTGCATTTTGAAGAGAGCCTGTACTTCAGAACTTCAGAATAGAGTGAACTGCTCAGGCTTGGACAGTTTTTCAGAGACAAACTCCATTAAGAATTATCCTTTTCTCATGGCTGAATTGAAACATGTGTAATGTCAATGTAAAACCAATCACAGCTGTGAACTGCATGAAATGTATTGTGAAATGAACACAAGATTAAGCTTGTCAGGTTAATGTAGCATGCTAAGGACTCTAGAAAAAATAAACTAAGGAGATGATCTTGGTTTATGTCATTTCTGCTTGTAGAAAGAGACTCTAAAAATAGAAACTTGGTGTAAAAAGTACTTATAAATGCATGGATTAGCAGCCAAGATAATAGATGAATTAGATATTTCTTAAGAAATACGAATGGCAGCGTTTTAGGGCTACAGTAAGAAAACTAAAAAGTGTTCAAGAACAGAGTTAATTAATTTCCCTCATTCATCCATTTGTTTTTTCAACAGATACTTATGCTTGCTAGGTATTAAAGTGTGCTATCTGCATTACTGCTCAAGTTATCCATGAGTCTAAGAGAAGCAGAGATTACAATGGAGAATCCCATTAAAAAGAGTAATAATGAAAAACCGCCAGCAATGTATAGTCAAGTGTGGGAAGGAAGTAGCATGCTCAGCCTAGAACCTGACGTGGAAAGTACTCCATACCTGAAAGCTGTTGCTTCAGCAGCTTTGCATCCAGGGTAGCACAGGCGGGAACTTTCTCTGTCTCTCTGGGAGATGATGCCATTCTAGTTTCAGGTAGAATATTGAGGGCTTTCCCCTTTTTTATGAAAGTCCCTTAAAGGCGCTGAATGTGGCAGTCTTCTCATTTGGCTCTTGTTAGAATTTTCAAGCAGTAATACTCAGTAGTGCCCATACCAGCCCCTTCTGTGATTTGTTGTTTCCATCCTCCAAAGTGCTTGAGAGATACCATGACTGCTTAGGTCAGACAATCAGTTATGAATGTGAAAGGGAAAGTAAATAAGCAAATAAAAGCCCCTCCAGGACAAGGGTGCAGACAGAGCTCCAGTGTAAGAATAGGTCTTGAAGGGCTCTTCAGTGCACTCGGCCTGAGATGCTCCCAACCCACAGTGGGCCCCAGGACAAAGTCCTACACAAAACAAATCACCTTTTTGCTTGCTTATGTGGGCATTTCTGGAATAAGAAACTTCTGAGGGGGAAAATTCTTTACATTAGTTAGACTAACATGTATTTTATTGACATTCTTCCATTCCAAGAATGTTTAAAAGTAAAGACAGTGTGGTGCTGATGTTATATGCAGACTTTAATGTTTACATGAGAAGGAAAGGAGAGAATAATGCCCCTGGTTTAAAAACACTTTCAGGACATTTTATGTGGCTGTCATGTGCTAATGTGTGAGTCTACCTAGACAAATGTGTGTTGAAAGGCATTTTCATCTCCAAAGTTTATCCATATTTATTTAACAAACAACGATGATACAATACCATGTGACCTAAACTGCTACAAAGTCTGCTGCTAGATATTGCTTCTCCAGGGTGAATGACCCAGATTGGACACAGCTTGGCTGATGGATGTTCTTACACCTAAATTTCACCTTCAAATCATTACTGGCATTGCCTTCTTTTTTTATGGCAGCCAAAACAAAAACAAATACAAAACCCTGGGATTATCAGTAAACCAGTTAATTCATGGGCTAATGCAAGTATGTTTGGTGTTCAATATAATCTGAAGACAGAATTGTTGCTTTGGTGGGCTAAAAGAGTTCAGGGGCCAGAAGTGAGAAATGTGTCTGTTAAAATCCCATGTCCTGCCTCCTGTTTGGCTCTTTTTGCAATCCTAGTAGCTGAGACCCTCTTAGAAATGTGACAAAGTCTCTTAATTCTAACTCAGCTCTCCAAGACTAGCCTTGTCCAGCATGTGTATTTCAAGAGAACAAGAATTCTCATCTGCCCATGGGCACTCGGTTACTCCTTTGCCCGAAACTGAGCATCTGCACCTGCACGGAACAAGGTCATCCAACTTCACGTTCAGTTCCGTCTGACACACACAGCATCTGTGTGCTCGGCTGTGCACTTCCGGTTTTCATCAGGTGGGTCAGTCGTCTCTGATGGAAAGCTAATTCACATTAAGGTACAGTGTGTGTCTTCCCTGCTGGTGAGGCTCCTCCAGCTCCTGGTCTTTGTGTAAATGCCTTTTTCTCACCTGACGTGCTATGAGTTTCAGGTGGGTCAGTTGGATTCTAGATCACTCTGTCTCAGTGTGGTTCAGGCATCCAGATGCTAAATTTGTAGTATGGATTCCTGGGCTCCCCTTGTTGAGTTCAAATCCCTGGTAGCCTATGCAGTATATATATATATATATATATATATATATATATATATATATATATATATTTGTTTGTTTTTGTTTTGTTTTAATCGGTACCAGGGATCTAACTCATGACTGCCTGCTTGCAAGGCAGGTGCTTATGCCATTGAGCTAAATCCCCAGCCTCCAATGCAGTATATTTTTAATCATCCTTTTAGATAATTTGTAGACTCACTTAGATTAGAAGATGATTTCCTTCCTCATTATGTCCTTGGTTTTCTTCTTAGTACTATACCAGCCAGAAGAACTGAGGGATATAAAGCCTCATGCCATTTCTGAATCGTGCCCCTGTGTCCTCTTTCTTTTCTTTGGCAAGGTATTTCCATGTTGTAAGCAGTTTTAGCACATACTCCAGACCTACTTCAAACAGCTTTGGCACTAGCATCTACTGTTAGATTGAATACATGTTCGGGGTCAGAGATGCTGGTTTCTAGAAAATTCTTGTTGGAAAGGACCAGATAGCTGCATAAATGAGCTACTCTTTCCCCAAAGAGATGTATCCTTCTAGCATTATTCTCTGTTAACTAGTAACTATGGAAAGAGGTTTTGCCCTGTGGCTTTGAGTTTTAATTTAAGAAATGTCAGCATTCTTGATGATGGGGGAAAATTAATTTCATAGATGAATTGAGAGCCAAGGTGTCTGTGAGGTAAATGATTGTGGTTGAAATTACTAACAGGGAAATGAAGGGGCAGGTACCAGAGAATAAGGGCAGTGATTCTGGACCAATGATTCAGGCTGTTGTCAATCAAGAGACTTCTAAAAGTCAAAGGACATTTTAAATTTCTGAAAAGAAATAGATCTGGAGAAGGGGATGAGAGGTGAAGCAGTCAGGTACTGAAAGAGCTCTATAAGGACACCACTTCCAGGTCCGCAGCTTGGCCTGTGCGTGGATTGGGTCAGAGGTGGTAGGAGGGGGGAATCTCAGGAACATTTGTTGGGTGCCCAGAAAACAGGCCCTGGCTGCATTTGAACTGACATATTTGAAAAATGAACTTGATTTTACCGCAAACTGTTTCAGTGATTCATTCTTTATATGTGCATTTACTCAGCAGAAGTAAGTCAAAAATAAGATGGATGCTAAATTTATATGTTAATTTTAATATTGAAGCTATCCTATATTTGAAGAATAAGATCAATGCTTCAATTTCATTTCTTATGTGGTACTGAATGTTGTCATTACTGGGGAAAAAAAAATCATTTCCGAATGCATCCTCCCCAAATTCCAATCTCAGAGGACAGAGGAGTCTCAGAAGAGGCAATCTTGCCTTTTGCTGATAGCCTCCTCAGGATATGCTTCAGTGTTCCCACAGTATCATTTACTATTTCAGTGTCAAGGGTAAATAGCAAGGGCAGTGGTTTTTCCTTAAATTACAATGGAGTTTATTTACTAATTGGATTCTGAGAGTTTGCTGGGGCTGTTGGCCTATGTCAAGAGTGTCATATATCCCACAGGCAAAGCCACTGGACTTAACCAAAGGTAAACTCAGCAGTTGCTGGGAAAAATTATCCCTCCAGAAGGCCTGAGTCACTGCCTGGCGGTTTTAGACCACGACCTCACACTTACATGGGGATACAGATGAAAGATTCCAAAGGTCTGTGGAAAATTCTTCGGAGGAGAATAAAGAGTCTCTGTTTCCCAGCCTAACATGGCAGAGCCAGATGAGTGATGGAGGTGAAGGACTCGAGCTGGTCAGTTGGGCCTGAGACCTTCCTCAGGTCCCCAAGGCCACTGCAGAGGTGGCAGTGGGCTCTGCTGGTCCACAGGCTGCTCTCTCTCCAGGCAGCCCTTTGCCTTCCTCCCTGGCTTCTGCCTTGATGGGTTCTGGGTACCACTGGCTGCTCTAGTGGCTGTGGATTCTGTGGACTGCGCTATGGGATCCAGCCAATGGGGCAGATGAGTGCTCAGATCCCCAGTGGTTCCCCTTTTTAAATTTGTCAGACCACAAAAGATACCATTTGGGGAGGAGCCTCTTTCTACTTTGCACAGAGGTACATCAAAGTGGAGCAGAGATCCTAGGAAAAATAGGACAATGAATGCATAGCAAGAGAACAACCTGAGCCTTAAAACAGTTATGGAAACCGCAGGTAAATAATTGTTACCCGATCTCCCTTGGCCTGTGTCCCTTTGAGAAAATAGGAAGTGGTTTCAGTTCAGTTGGTTTTTAAAACCTTTCCTCCATGGGGTTGATGTTAGAAGTGCAAGGAAATGTTGGAAAGAGAGGTACAGAACTAATCTTTATTGAGCACCTACTACTTGTATCTGTTAGGTTTGCATTTTCTCTTTCCTTTTAGATGTGCTGGAGATGCAGTCCTGGGCTGTGAGACTAAGCTAGGGTTCCACCAGTGAACTAGAACTCAGCCCAGATTAGCCTTCCATTCTGACCTCAGGATGCCTCCGACTGTCCCAGCTCTAAGGCCAGCTCAGGCTCCCAGCAGCCAAGGGCAGATACCATTTGGGGTTGCCTGTTAGATAGCAGCTTATGGAGAACAAAGCAGATAGGGGAATGAACGTGCTTGTAGCAAACTGATTTATGCAGTTTCCTGTCTCTAAGGGCGATGTGCAGACCAGTCCAACTGCTTATCTCATACAGCAAGGCCTCTGAGTCCCCGCAGATCTCGCATCTTCAAAAAACATGTCTAGTGTGATTTAGAACACTAGAGTTTTGGAAATTGGAAACATGCTGCATAGCACTGTTTACACCCACAGAGGAAATCTTACCAATTCCACATCAATTTATTCAAATTAGCAATTCAAGGCCCTTTCTAGATATTATTTTTCACAGATCTAATAATCTAAAGCCAACCTAAATGTGAATTAATTAGCTAAAAAACAAATCTATGCAGCATTCTGTTTTTCAAAAAATGGTTTGGAGTTAGGTGACACAGAAGCAAGCATTTAGAAAGTATCTTTCCTGTGCTAGCCATTGTTCTACAAGACTTGCATCTATTATTTCACTTAATTTCAGTGACCACATGAAGTTGGTAGATTACAATTCCCTTTTGGCAGATGAGGAAATAAACAGCGCTTTACGTAAAATCAAAGCCCTCAATGTGGCCGATGCGGGCTTCCATCTCAGGTGTGGATCTAGGCTATGCGTTAGCGTTCACAGGGCTTCTTGGAACTTCTGGGCCTCTGTCCAATCACGTGTTTTCGTTTTGGTCTGGGCATGGCCTCCACCGGAGTCGGCCCCTGAAGTGTGCTGTGGACCGCAGCCTCCTTGTGACAGGCCGCGGCTGCAGAGCCTTGGGCAATAGACTAACTCCAGGCCCAGCTGTCAGTTAAGCACCGCAGTGCAAACCACAGCCCCTGGAATTTACGTGCTATTTTCATGGCGCTGCTGCCCCCTGGAGGTGACTGGGAGTAAATGCATGAAATCGGCATTTCTCTCCGCTCCTTGGTCCTAAATTGTCCTAATAGGCTGAGACTATGTCGGTGGTATCTTGCCAAGTTCTGTTTCGCTGGAACCCCAGGACAGCTGTAACCGCAGACGGGGCCGTCACCCACAGCCCCGAGAACAGCTGCAAGCGGCTCCGATGCAACTCGGACGGGGATTCTCCAGTGCCACCAGCAAGGAAGTAACGATTTTAAGCCACAACTTCTTTTCAACTCGCTAGGCAGACAACAGAGACCAGGAGGACCATTTCATCCAGTTTCTGAAAGCATCGAGGTGCCCACTAACCATCATGATTCTGGGCCCCCTGACCTCCCCCACTCAGAGCCTCAGTGGAGGTTCCCCTTCCTGGAGCAGGAACCACGGAAGGCCATCTCTGTCCAGAGGGAAGCCTTGGGAAACCCAGCCTAGCCCTCCAGAGAGGGAGGAAAAGGAAATTCCAGGAGTCGAGTATGTGGCTTCTCTTTAAATTACCTACCCAGGTGAGTAAGATACTCTCTTGAAGAAAAGCGCTTGGGAATCTGTCAGGATCACTGTATGGGTCCTGGGGTGGGGTGGGGTGGGTGCACACCGGTGGTCAGGAGTGACCCTTGATTAGCAGCAGTATTAAGTAAATCACTTTTAAGGGCTCAGAGCAAGAGGACAGTTATTTACCTTTTGTGGTTAGGAACTGGTTTGATCAATGAGAAGAAAGGGCACTCAATTAGAAGACTTTAATTTTTTAAAAATTGCAGTGTTTTGAAATACAGCTGCTCAAAGTGGATTGTAGACCACACCCTGAAAAACTTGGGAAGAAATGGTTTTTCTTGGCTTCCTATTGTCTGTTTGGTGCATTTAATAAAGTTGTGACTTGAAATTATACTCCATCCCTGGAAGGCAGGGGGAAGGGAGGAGGGAAGGAGGTAGTGAAGTGGGTTGTGTAGTTCCATCCCTGCCCGCCTTGGGAGTGGGAGGAGGGAGGCTCTGGGCTCTGGGCTCTGCTTCCTGGCTACCCTGACACCCACCTTAGCTCTACCTCTGTAGAGGGAGGACAATGTGAGATAGCTGAGGCTCCATAAGGAGGGAGGATTGTGGTTTCTAAGCTGGGCTCCCTCTCCCAGCTTATCTGAAGCTCAGCGTAGCTGTGTTCTGATTTTCTGACCCTTGTATCATTGGCTGCACTCGCTGGGCTGTAGGCTCCATCTAAACTGTAGGTGTATTCTGTGTGACCAGCACGCACTTTATGCTTTCATTTTCGAATGATTGCCAACATCTACCAATCAGGAAGTCTCATGTTTGCATTTTTTCAAGTTTCCTGGTTTTTCTGGAAAAAGTAGAAGACCTAGAAATGTTGCTTGGAAGCAGATCAGTTGACACCTGCTGTGGTCTCACTCATTTGCTCCTGGTCCCAGTGGCTGCATTTTGGACAGATAGAGCTAGAGTGCTCGGGGTCTGGATGTTTATCTTGGGACAGTGGGAATTTGGTGCTGAAATCCCACAGTGACTGTTGACCCTGACCAAGTTGATCTAAGGTGCATAGGCTTTTCCCCCCTTATCCCTACACTTGTCCTGGGAGAATGCTTCCTCTGGTCCCTCCCTCCTTGTCTCTATTTTCTTTTTTTTTTTTTTTAATGTCTTTATTTTCAACTTTGAAACAAGAGGGCAACTGTCCACACTTCCCAGCTTCTCTTGCTACTGGACAGTTTTGTTTTATCACCCTCTGTGAAGCCAGTGGTTTGTCTATCCAAGAGCTTACTATATACAATACACAACCTGGGAATGCTGAAGGCTAACTGATGGCAGCACACACATGGATCAAAAAAGAAAGATTTTTTTTTCAAATTTCACCTTAATGAAAATATGTTTAGGCTTCTTCTCCATTTGCCGTCTTTACAGCCACTAAGAATTGAGGTCATATCAGCCTCGTCTGGGCAATGCTTGGGTAACAAATTTGAATATTTCAGTGGCTTTACACACAAACAGTCTTATTTTAAGATCATAGAAAGGCTGCCATGGGGCTGGCAGCTCTCTAGTTAGTGACCCAAGAATCCAACTTCTCTCTCATCTGAGGCTGACCTTATCAATTATGGTTTTCAAGGTCAGAGAAAAGAAATGGGGGGCTGTTCGTGTCTCACCTCCACCCACATTGCATTGGCTGGGTTCAATCACATGACTTAGGGGAGGGAGCTGGGAAGCCCAGTTTTCTGTGGCCTGGGAAGGAGAGAAGAAGGTACATGGTGAACAGTAAGAGTAGCTACTCCAAGAACATATGACGGCCTCCGGGGCCCTTTTCAGCCCTAAATCCTACATTCTGTCATACTTCAGCGTGATTATAGATACAGTTTGGACACACACTGGCTTCTGATTTATAGTAACTGACAGCCCACCAGATGAAAAAGATGCTGTAGATATTCTGGTCTTTGCACCCTTCCAAGTCCCATCTTTGCTTTCCTGATACTGAGAGCTAACCTTTAAGTCCTAATGTGAACAGGTCTCACTCAGTCTCACAACAGCCTTCAGGTTTTCTTTTTTTCTTTTCCATGCTGTCCTCCTCTGAGAACTATTTTATAGATTTAAAAAATACACTTTGTTTTCACTCGAACTAATGTGTTTGAAAAGAAAACTTGATCCACTGCATAGTTTCAGTGATCATTCTTTTTTTGAGGGGGAGGAGTAGTTGCCTGGGACTGAAATCACTGAGCTACATTCCCAGCCCCTTTTAAAATCTTATTTTGGATAGGGTTTCCCTGAGTTGCACAGGCTGGCCTTGACATTGCAATCAGACTGCGTCTGTTTCCTGCATAGCTGGCGTCACCGGCATGTGCCCGCAAGCCTGTCTGTGATTTGCTCTCGGTGCTTCAGTGCAAGGCCCAGCCCCGGTCACTTCCTCAGAACGTAGGTGCTGGTGTGGGGTATGTGTCCCTCTCTCAGGAACAGCGTGGCTGGCTGAAAAAGCCTGGGCCCCTGGAGCGCCCTCCTCAGAGCCATTATAGCTCAGAGGTAAGGCCAGCTGTAATGTGAAGCTGGCATTACTTTGACCAGCTTCAGAGCTTGATTTTAATTTGATGCAAAATGAATTTGAATTTTCCCTCCACAGGGCGCTTTAACTGAGTGTTGGTCTTTTTGCTGCTTAGTGGCTAACATACTAGTAGTCATAGTCTCCAGCTTTCTGTCCTGCCCAGCCATGAATACAAAACAAAACAAAACTGACTTCTTCTTCTTTTTTTTTTTTTTGGTATTATGAAATTATTTTTATCTCTTTTTTGGAACAAGTCATGCATTAACAGAGTTTCTAAAAGAAAAGGCTTCAGAGGGTTCTCAGTAACAATTCTGCTGCTCCCAGCTACCTGAAACAGCCAACGTTCTTAAGGTGTTGGGCACCCGCTCAGAAGCACTAATGCACAACCGTTCTTGTTTTCTTTGCTGAGATTGTATAGTATATACATAGTTGTTTTCTATTGCTTCCCCCACCCCCCACTTATTTTGTCTTGAAGATATACTTTGATATAATTACAGAACTAGTTTCATTAATTTTTTAGCATAGTATTGCATGGCTGTTCTGTAATTTCTTTAGCAGCCCCCTTCTGATTAGTATGTTGGGGTTTCAGTTCATCTATTGCAAATAGTACAGCGGTAAATAAAATAACTTTAGACGTGGTATGGCATTCATCAAGTAAGAGCTGTATAAATTAATAAAAAAGAAATTTCCAGGCCAAAGGGTTGGCCATTTTATCACGTGCTGCTAAAATATCCCCTGACATGTATTGTCCCAGGTTGTACTCTCTCTATAAAGTCGAGAAGGTCCTTTTCCCTATATTACTTACAAATTGTGTTCTCAGTTGTTCTGATTTTCTATGACCTGGACAACCCAGTGTGTTTTATGGGAGTGTGTGTGTGTGTGTGTGTGTGTGTGTGTGATGTTGTTTTGTAGTGCTAGCGACTGAGCCCAGGGCCCTGTGAATGCTAGGCAAGCTCTTCTCCACTGAGCTTGGTCCTTCAATGTGCCTTCACTGGCCTTCTCGTATTGCAAATCGGGGTGAACATTTTTCATGCATTTTTGAGCCGTCTGCCTCACCAAATACTTCTGTGTTGGAGTTCTGGAAGAACTCTGGGCTTTTAACAGGCCCCTAACTTAAGCTCAAAGTGGTTAGAACCTATTGCAGCCAGCAAAAATTTGTAGTTGAACATGGTAAGGAAGGAAGTTGTGGCTCTCTAGTGTAAGTGGTTAGTCAGTGTAGTGCTCCCTCCATCCTTACCAGGCCGATGGCGCCCCCTGTCTTTCTGAGCCCACTAAATCAAGTGCAGTGTGATAAGGGGCCTTGAGCCCTAAGCAGAGGTGCTCTGCTGTGGGCTGTGGGGTGTTCCATCAAGCCCCAGGGTACTCTTTTTATTTATTTATTTATTTATTTATTTTAAATTTTATTTAAGGAGAAAAGAAAAAAAAAGCAGGGAAAGGGTACAAGTTATACAGATTTACAGAAAAAAAATGAACAGTAGGAAATCACTAGTTAATGGATTACATATTGTCATCTTAGAAATAATTGTTCAAGTCACAAAATTAAAGCTTGTAAAGTGGACATTCCATCAATGATACTGCAAACAGTTCTGTTCTTTGATCCAATAAAACTCTGTGATATCATTTTCTATCTTATACACTTAAATATACATGCAGTTATATAGTTTAGAGCATTTTCTTTTCCTCTCTTTTGTACCATGACTATTACACATTTTGGGTTTCATTGCTCCCACGGTTCTTATTACTTTTTTGGAAGAGAGTAAAACCAAATGTGACATAACAGAACAGAATTGGTCAAGTCAAAAGGGTGGACATAATAGATAATGTAAAAACATAATACAGGTGATCAACAATGGTTACCATAATGTCTCCCGCTATCTCTAATAGAATTGCCTATATCATTAGTTATAATACAATTGAACAGTAAAGAATAAAACCGACAAAACCAAAACATTGGAGACATTGTAGGTCTTCAAAAGTAGCTAAAAGTCAACAAGAATGGGCGTCATAATGAATCTCATTATCTTCACAGCTGATGCCTAAACTTTCGAACCTGATACTATCCAGCAAAACAGAATAGGGGAACATCAGTTAAAAACCAGATGGTGAGAGTAATACAGGGCTTTAAATCAAGGTAATGAAAAGTCAAAATGGGTTACTATAATATATCCTGCTATTTTTTTCCTTTAATTAAAAGGATAAAGATAAAAAAGTAAATAATGGAGTGGAGATTGAGATAAAAGAGGGCATAACAACGAAACAGCGCAGATCAAAACATAACCATTTAAGCAGAATAGTGTTTCACCACCAGATAATCCTAACCTAAAAGTAGTTACCATATTGTTTCTTTCTTTGAAATCCTTGAGTACAACTTCGTATACTGTAGCATTAAGTATATCAAAACAATGTAAAACCATTCAAGAGAATGACAGCATTACAGAGTATTTAGAATCGACTAACAGAAAATGAACAATGGTTTCTGTATAATCTCCTTGTCTTTAAAAGGTTTTTGCTTATACTATCGTACATAATAAAATCCAATAAGATACAGCCTATTTAGACCATTGGAGACAGAAGGACAAAAGCTAGATGAGACTTCAAAACAAGATGATACTAAATCAGTATTACCTATTAAGATGTCATTTTCTCCAAAATAGCTGTTCCTATCATCCAATCTTCTCTGCCTCATTTCTGTTAAGCTCTTTTTCTGTCAGTAGCTGTCAGTTTGTCTTCTTCATTTTGTTCTCTGCTCCATTTGTTGTGGCCTCCCCGCCACTATTTCTGGGTTCTTTGTATTTTTCTTTTTTAAGAATATCCTGCAATACTTTCTGTAGAGTTGAATTGGTGGTTGCAAATTCCCCCAGTTCCTCTTTATCCTGGAAGCACCTTGTTTTTCCATCATTTTCCAGGGACAGTTGTGCAGGATATCTCAATCTTGGCTGGAGATTATTATCTTTCAATGCTTGAATTATTTCCCCCCACGCTCTTCGTGATTTGATGGTTTGTGCAGAGAAATCTGCTGTAATTCTGATGGGTGTTCCCTTGTAAGTGGTCTGTTTCTTGTCTCTTACAGCTTTTAATATTCTGTTCTTGTATTGAATTTCTGGAATTTTTATTATTATATGCCTGGGTGTTGCTCTGTTTGGGTTGTAGGTAGCTGGGGTCCTGTATGCCTCATACATCTGAGTATCTTTACCTTTTGCTAAATTAGGAAAATTCTCCTGGATTATTTCTGTGAGTAGCTTTTGTAGTTCACTTGTTTGCATCCCTACTTCTTCTTTTATGTTCTTAATCCTTAAGTTATGGATCCTCTTATCATCTTCTTGTCTTTATATTATTGCTGTTTGTTTCTTTGTTATTTTTAAGAAGTTTTTCATTTCATTCTCCCATATTACAAGTCTGCCCTCCAGTTCAGATAGTCTGTCCTTAGTTTCTTTCAAGCTGTTATGCCAGTCTTCAATAGACTTCTTAGTATCTTGGTAGTCCCTTTGAACCTGCTTCACGTATTCTATGCTTTCTCTGTTTTCTCCATCAAACAATTCTCCCCTTTTTTTCTGTTCTTCCATTCCACCACCTGTTTTTTCTTGGGTGGTGCTTAGCATTTCTCTAACTATTCTGCATACTTCTAGCTTCAGGTCGTTGATAACTTCATTCCTGAATTGGTCTATGAGGCTCTCTATATGGTGCCTTATGTATATTGGTGCGGTGTCTGCTATTGCCTGTTTCTCAGAATTGGGGGCCGAGGAGCCTTTCTTATTGCTGCCTTTTCCCATGCTGCCTCTTCTTCTCTGTTCCTTATATATGCAAGCTTATATAAGAGGCCCAGCTTCTCTCCCAGTCAGCCACAGCCTGATCGAATTGCGCCAGTTAGGTGTTCCCGCTCACCGCTGCGCACCAGGGAGTTACGGACCAGGCAGCCTATGCGTCTCCCCTCCCGGCCACCGTCAGGCTCTGGGATCTGGGTTGGGACAGCCTACCAGGTCCGCCAGCAGCGTCATGCAGGCCAGGCACTTTTCACCAATCCCGCCCGAGAGGGGGATGTGTGGCTGGAGTCGCCACCGCGCCCTGCTCCCGCAGGACTGCTCGGACCCAGAAAGTCCTCTGCTGGAGTCAAACTGTGGTAGAGTGTCAGTTTCTCTCACTCACCTCACCATAAGTCAGTGCACGCCTCCCTGCCGTTAGCAGATTGCCGTTCTCAGAGCTTCTGCACGTCTCTCCCCTTGCCGAGCCACTGTAGAGGCAGCCAGCGGCTGCGCAGCGGGAAACCCAAATCGCGGCTTACAATGGCGCGGTTCCAGCCTCCACACCGAGTCTTTTCTGTTCCTGTTTTAGCACCAGGACTGCATTCCAAGTTGGCTTCTCTCAGCCCAGTTCGTTCCTGAGTCAGCAGAGCATATCTCCACCTGCTTATGTCTCCTTAGTCCGCACCATTCCTGGCTTCTGAGCCGAGTCTTTCAGAGAGCCGCCGGTAGTTGCTGTTATCTGTCCGCCATGTTCTCCCGGAAGAGTCAAATGGCAACTTAATTGTGTGTACTGAGCAATTGGCTAGATCTTACATCTTTGACATCCTCCATAATATATTAAAAGATCACTGTGTGTCTTTCCGGTCTGCAAGAGTCCTTCCATGAGGCCTGTAGGCCGTAGAAGTCTCAGTAAGCAGTCTAGCCGGGACAGAAATTCTCAGCACTACGTTGTGGTCAGGGCAGCCATGACACCGGAAGCACCCCAGGGTACTCTTATGGGCCGCTGAACTTTTTGTTGCTTCACTTAATGCTGTGGAAGTAAGCATATCTCTTTTTTTATTATTAAGCATCTTTCTGTGGAAAAACCAAACACACACAGAGTAGTAAAATGAACTTCAGCATACATAGCACCACCAACACCTGAGGCGATTATGAAGATCATGTCACATTTGATTTCTCTGTTCTATATTCCCTTATTCGTTTACCATATCCATACATATCTATAATGTCATTATCACATCTGGCAAAATCCAAAGTGATGTCTGGGTGTCTTCAAATCATCAGACCTTGTACAGATTCTCTCTCCTTTGCCACTGGTTTGTTGGATTCGGAGTCCACACACTGATTTGCCGTGTATTGTAAGTCTCTCTGTTTCAGAGCAGATGCTCCCCATGGAAGAAAGGGCCGTTTAGAGTGCCGTTCATCCCGAGGGCACAGAGCTGGTTTGTGTCCCTGTGCCCTGTGTCTGCTCCAGCTGGAAGCTGGCCGTAGAAGCCTATCGGAGGGGAGGGGTGTGCAAAGATTTTTCTGAGACTTCTCTGTGGGACATCTGGGCGCTTCCTATTACATCACTCCAGAAGGGGCAGAGACGCCCTTGTCTCCCGTCAAACCGGGACACGGGGTCAGTAGTGTCGGCCACACCCCTCCATTGCAAATTCCCCCTCAGTCTTTTCAGCCTTTCACACAGTGAGTCCATCTACAGGCTCTGCTGCCTGACTCAGTTATTATTTGGTGTTGAAACCTGTAGATTTTCTAACTGAACCACTTTTATTATCTGGATTTTTTTCTTCAGACAAAGAAAACTAAAGTTATCATCAGCTCAGAACAGTTCATACCATTCTTAAAATTTCCAGTGTTTCCCAAAGTTTATTTGTTATCTAAATCTACCTTTTCAAGTTGAGAAAGGAAGGAAGGAAAGTAAAAAAGGGGGGTGGGATGTTGAGTGGTATCACGTGGACCCTGGAATTAGCCCTGAAAAGAGAAAGCTTTCTTAGTTTTATTCATTACTGAATGTTCAGAACTAGTATGTGTGGAATTTCACCATTACTGGTTCTTTTAAACAGTTGTCTTATCTTTTCCCCTTGCTTTTTATCTTTTATTTTTTTGCAGGCTGATTATCTTTAAAATATTTAGATTTTTTATTTTAAAGAGGATAAAACACAATAAAACTAATAAAAAAAAACTATGTAAGAGATACAGGACTTCAAAACATTACAAAATCAACAATAGTTACCATAATGTCTTTTGATGTCTTCAAAATACCTGCAGATAACATTGGACATAGTAAAAATCAAATAGAACAGAATAAAATAGAAACAATAAAAACAAAACAATGCAGTGCAGTAAAAGACTTCAAAACAAGCCAATAATAGATCCAAAATTGCTACCATAATATATCTTGCTATTTTTGAAATAGCTGCTCATGCCATCATATTTGACATAAACAAACAAAAGAGAATAAAATCCAACCCAATAAAACAATGGAAATGTTACAGGACTTCCAAAACCAGACCATAGAGAATCCACAATGGCTGCCACCCTCAGAAGGAGATCCCCCCTAGATGTCACACTGTGCACCGCTATCCTCTGAACCCATGATCAGACCATGGCCATAGACCAAATGTTAGTGAAACACCAAAGCACCACGGGCATGCAGTTGTATTTCACCTCCATGGCTGTCATCACAGCCTGTGTTTCTCTGGATAAGCCTGTGGCTTACAGTGGGGGTTAGGGGTGGTACTTCTTGTTTGCCAGCCTGCGTGCTGGAAGGGGCTGGGCTCTGTCTGTTCCAGTCTGGCGGCAGCCCATGCATGGCGCTGGTTCCCAGACTGGGCCTAGGTGTGGCCTTCTTCTCTCTACCCCTGGTCCGCAAATGGTGCTGACTCACGGGGAGAGGCTCCGGTCTGTCTGTTCCAGTCCAGTGGCGACCTTTTGTCTCCTTTTCAGGGCCTGTGTCCTTGAATAAGCAAAGATTGGGAATCTAAGCAATCATGTAGACCCAACTATCACTCCTAAATATTCCTCCCAAACCCCTCTTATTCAGCTAATACCTTGCCGTGACCATACCTTTAGTGAGAATAACAGCTTCTTTTCTGTTTCACACCGTTTTTGAGGAAAAATGAATGTGTTTGTGGGAGTGTTAGGGAGATACAGGCCTGGGAAGGCAGCAGAGGGAGTTTGGAGCAGCCGGCCTTGGTGATGATGGAAGGCTGCCTTGGGGTTAGGACACTAACAGCTCCATTTAAAGAGTGGGGAGGAATAAAGGTAGTCTGGGAAGTGCTTGTTGCTCAAAAATAGTTTAGGTATAGGGCCAGGGGTTTAGCTTAGCAGTGTAAGTACCTGGTTGGCAAACACAAGGTCGTGAGTTCAATCCCTGGTACCAAAAAAACAAAAGCAATAGGTGTCCATGACCCATTCTTTCCCTGGTCCACTGCATCATGGAGGTATTTGTGCTGGAGTAACACCATGATATGGTCTCTTGCCTTCAGAATAAGCGTTGATTGGGAGGCTGTAGCACAGAGGTTAAGCTCACAAGCTTTGGAGGCAGACCAAAGGGTATTTAAATGTTGGCCTCTTTGTGAGAGCGAGCTGTTTTTACCTCCACAGCCACAGTTTCCTCATCTGTAACACAGGGCCTAGTTAGAAGGCCACAGGGGTATTGTGCAGATTAGGTGACATAATGGACCTGAAGCACCTAGCATGTGTTCTGTTAGCATAAGCCTTCAGTGTCTAATAATGTTGAATAAGAGTAAATACGAAAAAAAAGGATTTTTTTTTTCACTTTGCAAGAGGACCATTCTAGTGTTTGTGGAAAAAAGGTTCTGTTCTTACTACTTCAGAGGCACACAAACTCCTCCTCCAGTGATCATTCTGCCAAGAAAACCAGCGGACCGGGGTAACACTAGACGCCCTGTGACACTGGTCAGTTTTCCCTAATGTCAGAGGCGCTTGGCCTGATACAAAGCAGTTTCTAGCAGTTCTGTCCTTGTCCTTCCACGGGTCTAAAGTGTGAAGACTGCACCTGAGCAGGGTTCTATGAAATAAAACTGCTCAGCACCTTCGCCGATGCGAGGCGGTGTTCCGTGGGCCAGCACTGCCATCTTGTGGTCGACTTGCGCTAGCACAGTTTGGAGCTGGCTCCATACTCAGGGGTTCCCAGTTTGCCTAGAATCCCTGTTATTGGGGAAAGTGCGGTCAGGGGGGCTGGCTCCCATCAGCTTCGTAGAAGATGGGATGCTGCTCGCTGTTCCCCCTTTCTGGCTTCACTCCTGTGCCTCTCACTGTGGCCACTGGTGCACCTGTCATTTCTTTTTATGTGACTATTTGTCCACGAGAGAAATGATGACCAGTGCCAGGTACTCCGGTAAAAGCAACTTACATCTGTTCTGAAGAGGGTTTAAAGTAATGCTTCTACACTGTTCTTTGTGTGTCCCTTCTGGAGCCCTAAGGATGTGTGCATTTCCAGTCTGTGAGAACTGGTCACCAGTGGGTGATTTTTCTTTTACTCTGTGATCATCTGAACTCATTCCACATAAATCCGAGGGATTTTCAGAAAGCACAGTCCTAATCCATTGCTGTATCTGCAGCAGACAGGACCCTGCCACCGCAAGGGGATGGCGAGAGGCTGAACGCCAGGCTCCAAGGATGCGGGGGCGAGATTCCCAGCTGGGTTAACTCAGAGCCTTCCTGCCCAGTGAGGTCTCAGAGCCAGCAGCAGCATCACAGGGAGCTGCTTAGAAACCTGTCTCTCTGCACTCTGGCCTTACTCATTCAGAACCTGGATGTAGCCAGCCCCCAGCGCCTGGGGTGGACAGTGATAGTTCAGAAGCACTGAGCTACAGCGGTGGCTGTCAGTCTTGGTGGCACACTAGGTAGCTGTTCAAGATCTCCGTACTCTGGCTTCCCTGCTAAATGGTTTTCGTGGTATTTTTACATGGAGGTGGGACACACATTTAGGAGGCTGACTGCTTAGGACAGGGTCATTCAGTTGCGGGGAACTGGACTTTATCATAATGATCATGCAGGGAAGTTGGGTCACAGATCCTGCTGTTACCCTAAACTAGGTCCTTTTTCTTCTTAGAATTGTGGGACCAATAATAAGATGGGCACCACCGAGCAGCAAAGGAGACGTATTCTTTGCCAAGAGCAGAAAAAAGTAGGAGATAAAATCTGCAAGTCAGCTTCTCCACCTCTGGGGGGGTTAGGAGGTTGTATATACAGGGGAAAAGAAATGAAGGAATGAGATGTTAAGAAAGGGGAAAAACAGTCTCATGTTTTCTGGGTAGATGCTGTCTTCGTTACTTTCCTCATTGCTGAAATATCCAGCATCCAAAGTTGAGGGAGGAAAGCTTGATTTGGCTCACAGTTTGTAGAGGTTTTAGTCCATAGCTGACTCGCTCCAGGGCAGGTGACACAGCAGAGGAGGGAGAAGCAGTTTGTGGCAAACAGGCAGGAGAGAGTGAAGCAGCAAGCAGCAGCCGGCCTCCTTCTGTCCCTCTGTAGTCCACCAGGCGTGAGCTTACTGACTGGGGTCGCTCAGGTCCAGGCTGGGCACCCTCAATCTCACATCACACACCCTAATCCACCCACCTTTGAAGCTCCCCACCTATGACCCCTTGTGGCTTTGGGGAGGACGTCTTGATCTAAGCCGTAGCAGATGGGTACCACCTATTTCTTTTCCTTTTACGTTTTTTTCCCAGACATTGTCATGGCAATTGTCAACTGTCATGGGAGTGTCATTCAATATGTAGTTGGAGCATAATGAAGTTAGAGGTTGTCTGGGGGTCACGCTGGCAGCCACCTCAAGTCTAGGCAGTTTCTGCTAACCCTCCTGAAGAGGACCCTCTGGCCTACAGGCATCCTGTCCTCACAGATACCCAAGATTAGGTAGCCATCCAGCTAGGTCAAGTGGGCAGTGTAACACTCCCTGAGATGCATGACAGAAGCACAAAATGCCCAAAGGCAGCACATGCTCTCCTGTGACATATACACCAACAAACAAAAAAAAGGTACAGACTCTTGATAAAAACTTTAAAACGTGGTAGCCAAGGAAATAAACAGAAGATTCTAGTCCAATCAGAGAGGTACCTGCTTACCCCATCCTGCCTTCAAGAAGATAACGTTTCAAGGAAAGAAGTCAGTGACAACAATCTGAGCATTCTCATTAGAATCCACTACTGCAGGGAAAGACGCTTAGAGAGCAAACAGGCAGGAAGGTTAAGGGTATTGTCGGTTTTCAAGGCCTCAATAGGGGCAGCAAACAGACAGACAGACAGACAGTACACCAAATCTATCTGTTTTCCTAGGGATCCATTGGAACTGGGTGAATGTCCCTGGAAAACACCCACTCATGGAGGTCAGACTCATCTCCTCCGTGGGATGTGTGTGTGAAATGTAGAGGTGACGGGGACCCAGGGCCTGCGGGAGGAGGGCCACAGCTCTGGAGGAGCTGTGTGCGTCATTGGGCTGGGAAAGTGGCTCATACATGCTGTAGAGCGTTTGAGTGGCCAGGAGGAGTACAGACATCCAGGTCTCAGGTCATCAAGAAGCTCAAACAGATCAGGGGTAGTAAACAAAGCTACCTCAGGAGCCAGGCCGGTGCCCTAAGTCCCATTCTGTAGAAGACAATCGGGAGTGACAGGGCCCCAGGTGAACCCGAAGCAAAGCTTCATCTCGGGTAGTGGTCTTCAAATGTGCCCCTGGATCAGCACTACCGGGGAGTTTATGAAAAGTGCAGAGTTCTTAAGTGAGCCCTAGGGGTGAGCCAAGGCCCGTGTAAGGAGCCCTTCCGGGATATACCGATGCTGAAAAATCTTGTATACCGATGCTGAAAAAGCTTGAGCGCTGCCCGCATGCAAGGGCCTTAGCTGGTTGGTGCTGAGAATGGGGGTCCTGCTTTGTCAGCTCTCCTGCTTTTTGACAGAAGCTGTAATTCTGAAATTTTATGTGGAACCCCCAATTGTTAAATGTTGGAAAGAGATTTGCATTTTGTTAAAAAAAATGCTATAAACCAAACAAAGAAGACAAATGCTCCAGTTGTCAATAATCCCATCTCTAGATGGAATCGGAGGGGTTCACTCCAAATAAACGCATCTCGTGGTGCCAACCAGTCAGGTCTCCTCAGATGATGCCAGCCTGCTTTCACCCCTAAACATCCTTCTGTCTCTAACCTGCACCTTCCCCCAAACCCTCTGTGTGAGTTTGCTGATCGGCACAGTTACTGTTTACACAGCACTGCCTTTGTCTTTATTTCCTATACTAATGGTGGTCTCATCCTTGGACAATTTAGGACTTGAAAAAGTAATTGGTGAGAGAAGTCAATAATGTAGACAAAAAGTAAAAATTAACAATGAAAGCTGGGTATGGTGGTGCTTTGGGAAGCTGAGGCAGGAAGATCCATGTTTGAATCCTGCCTGGGCTTGTAGATCTGTGTGAAGACACTGGACAACCCCCAGAACTCCAGTGTGGGGTGGAAGTAATGACATTTATGGTTACTGAATAGGATGTAACTGTTACAAACAACCAAGAAAGACAATAGCAAAAGTAACAACAAAAACAGGAGTTTTGGGGAAGGAAGTAGCAGCATGAGAAGTCCTCAATTTTTTTTTTACTGTCTTACTTAGCAGGATCTAAAATAAAATAGCAAAAGAGTTGGCTAAAAGATGATCCTGCCTTACTGTTCCCCTCTTTATGCCTTCTTGAATTATTTTTATCATAGTATAATTTGAATATGTGCTCACCTGACTTGATATTATCTTTGTATTACACAAAATAAATACAAAAGCCTGGTAAAATCTTGATTAGCAACAATTTATCGCTCCTAGCTGTGGTTTACTTTCAGTCTGTGTGGTGCTCTGCTGTATAAATGTGTCCTGGTTTCCCCCTCTGATAATGGACAAGCTGTTTCTGGATTGAGCTGCAGCACACAGTGCGTTTGTGGATATTCTTGCACACGGCTTTTGGTCAGCCCATGTTCGCATGTGTGTTACATGCATCTTAGAGGCAGAATTGCTCGGGCAGTTTATGCATATGTTCAGTCCACACAGATACTGCCCAAGGGTTGTCCAAAAGTTTGTGGCAACTTACATTTCTGCCAGCAGTATGTGAGCGCTGCAGATGTTCCGTACCCTTGCCAACAGCTGGTGCTGTCAGTCTTCTTAATTTATTCATTCTAGTGGATGTTCAGTGATTATCTCAGTGTAATTTTATGTACATTTCCCTGAAGGCCAATGATCCTGAGGGCTGTTTCACATGCTTAGAAACCTTTTGGATGTTCTTTTTTATGTAGTGAGTGTTTGCATCTTTTCCTGTTATATCTGATTATCTCTTGCTCACTGACTTACAGTAGAGTCTATGTATCGAGATTCAAGTCTGTTGCTGGATGTATTAATAGTGGGAGCTATTAACTTCAATGAATTCCAAGCTTGGAAAGATAGGTTCTCATGTTTTCATCTTAAAATTTTATTGTTTCCTGTTTCACATTTAGAGCGTCTGGAGTTAAATTTTGTATAAGGCGTGAGGCAGGGTTCAGGCTTCCTGTTTCCCTTCTGTGTAGATTTCCAGTTGACTTAGCCCTACTTACTGAAAAGACCATCTTTCCTCCACTGCACTGCATTGCTGTCAGGAATCAAGTAACTGTCAAGGAGCTTTAGGTTTACTGGTTAATTTGTCTGTCCTGCTGATAACACACTGCCATTACCATAGCTTCTGAATCACTCTTGATATCTTCCATTAGGTCTTTTAGTTTTCTTCTTTAAGATTTTATATCCTTTTCTTGATCATTTGCATTTCTGTGTGAGTTTCAGATGAAGGCTATCAATTTCTCGAGAGGGCAAAAAGTCTTTGAATTTATAGATCAGTTTACAAATTGATACTTGGGGTACTTATGTTTTTACAATATTTAATCTTCCAATTTTGGATAAAGCTCTTCATTTATGTAACTCTTCTCTTTGCTCAATAATATTGTGTCATCTGTAGAGATGTCTTGCATATCTTTACTAGATTTATTCCTAGATGTTTGGCTTTCTGATGCTATTATAAATAATACAATTTTATGTTTTTTTTTGTTGTTGTTACTGGAGATCAAACTCACAACCTTGTGCTTACCAGGCAGGCACTTAAGCCACTGAGCTAAATGATACAGTTTTAAATGTTTCATTTTAAAACATCTTCTTACTGAAACATAGGGACGTGTCATTGATTTTGTACCTTGCCTTTTTATCTAGTGACCTTGCTAACTTTGTTTCTTAGTTGTAATGGTTTATCTCCTTGGCTTTTTGCAGGGTGTGGTTTCGACTTCCACAGTTCTGTCCGATGACAGGCCAGCAGGTGCACTGGGAGTAGCTTGCCTTCTCCAGGTGGGCTGGTGCTAATTAAGGACTGCGTTTCTGTGATTGTGAGTGCTCTTCATCATCTTTGATGCTAGAGGAGAGGTTTCGAGAGTTCCAGCAGGGAACCTGGGTGTTTCACTGGGCCTGTGCTCCCTGGCTCCTCTCCCTGAACTGCTTAGTCTCAGCCTGGGCACCAGATGTATACTGGGAAATGCTTGAGGGCGAAGGTACTAACTGTCAGGACCACCTCTCCCACCTTTTCTCTCTTGGATCTGTTCCTCTCTTCTTCCTCTTCCTCCTCCTCTTTTCTTCTCTTCCTTCTTCCATCGGCTCCCTCCTTCCCCCTCCTCCTCTCTTAAAATAGCTGTCTCAGTGGATGCGAGGTGGTCTCTCATTGTGACTCTGATTTTCACTTATTTATGGCTCCTGTTATGGAACATCTTTTCATTACTAGCCATTGATGTATAGTAATAGATCCTCTGGAGAAAGGTCTGTTTAGATCTCTTGTCTATTTTCAAATTTGTGGGTTTTTAAATTATGTACAGAAGGAGTTCTTTATATATTTTTCCTTATCACGTATGCAGTCTGTGAATATTTTCTCTCATTGTGTGGGTTGTCCTTTACTTTACTGATAAGTTTGTAGCATACATTTTTAATTTCAGTGAGCTCCTATTTATTTATTTATTGCCGGTGCTTTCAGTATTGCATCTAAGGTTTTCCCTAAGACCAGGTCACAAGAAGCTTACTGCTGTGTTTTCTCCTAAGAAGTTGATGGTTAATTTTTGTGAGTGGCATAAAGAAGGGAGTCTAGTTGTATTCGCTTGCCTGTGGCTACGCAGTGGTCTCTGCACCGCTGTCCCGCACCTCTGGTACAGTTCTTCCAGAATATTCTCCCCAGTGGCCCCAGGGTCAGCACTTACACAGGACGTCGTGCTTGCTCATGAATCCTGAGATGGTTCCTGCAGGATTTCTTCTCTCCAAGTCTTGGAGTTGATGAAGGAGAAAATACTTTACTAGAGAAGTTTGGTCAGGATTGGTATAGCCAGGGCCCAAGCTCACCCACCAGGAGTCCTGTTCCAAACACTTAGTAGAATGTTGCCTGTAATTTTGAGCATGTGACTTCCTCTTTCTGATAAGTGGGGGCTTTATTGTCTCTCTCTTTTTTTTAACATTAAGAAAAAACACCATTAACCTGACGAAGATGGAGAAGGATGCTCCCACAGGGTGTCTTTCCTGGACACGCGGTAGGAATGGTGCAGGAGACAGAGAAACTCTTGCTGAGGACAAAGTCCTGTAACTCTCCTCGGGTTAAAAATGCAGAAAGCAGGATCCACGCTGGCGGGTGATGGCCTGTAGGTGGGAGCAGATGGGCCCCCCCGGCACCGGCACCGCAGAGCCTTTTCTTAGTATGTGACACTTCAGCACAGACTTGAAGGGGGGAAAAAGGGGAGGAAGGCTTTAGGGGCAGAATAGCAAGTGCTAAGGGCCTGGGGTCAGGGATATCTTAATCTTCTCCAGGAGCCAAAGAGGCCAGTGTGCTCAGTAAACGTGTGGAGAACTGTGAGTTGAGACTAAAAGGCTTATTCTAGTTGAGCGTTTTGACTTTTTATCCTGTGGAAAATCTTTCCAGGATTTTTAGTGAGGAACGAAGGCAGGGAACTCTTTAAAGCATGTTTCTTTTTAGGCTTCACAGAGCCCAGGGATCTACCACGGTGTGTTCTGATGGCGATTCACATACGAATTTATCTTGGCTCAAGGGTTTGCTTGGTTGTACTAGACAGGAAAAGCACATATATGTTCGTGTAACATAGTATGGTTAAAACAGTCTCTTTACACACATGTATACTATGTAAACATACATGTGTGATATGTGTATATGTTTTTAAGAGAATATTTCTTACCACTGGAAGTCCCAAAATAATTTATTTCTTTTCCTAACCCTTCCATATTTCTACTTGAAGACTTTTTTTTTTTTTTTAGTTTTCCTACAAAAATTATTTGGCTAATAAATAGGTTCAAAGACAGACAAAAGGAGCTTCCACATATGAGGAAAATACCAGGCTCTCGAAAGTTATCCATGAATACAAAAACATAAATCGCAGTGAGCTCTTTTGAAATGTCATTCACCTTCCTTTCTCATAGGAAATCAGGGCCCAGGGAGGAATTGCCTAACATTACAGTTCATCTGGATCTTGTTACTCAGACTAGGATAAGGATGGTTGAAGGGGATACATCCAGTAGAAGCAAATACGTTTGGAGTTTTACAGTTTCCCATTAAATAATAATAATAAAAAATCCTGAGCTTTCTAGGAAGACAAATGTATTTATTTAGCATTCAGCACCTGGAAAATATCACTCACGATGACAGCCCAGAGTTATCTGTTAACCAGGGCTGGGTGGCTGCACAGCGCGGGAGTGGAAGTTGCCATCTGGTTCTGAAGCTGTTGTCACCAGTAGACACAAAGCCATGGGTGCTTCAGCATGGCGAAGCCCGAGCCTTTGGCAGCTGGGAGAGGCTGCTTCTGGTCATCATCAGTTAGGAAGATATGGACACATTCATTTCTTCACTTACGAGTTCTAACTGCTCTGCATATCACCAGCACTTGGTGTTGGCAGTTTTTCAGCTTAAATTTTAGCCCTTCTAATAAATACAGTGCTAACTCACTTTATGGTTTTAAATTGCATTTCATAGATTACTAATCATGTTAAATATCTTTCTATGTACTTAGTCACAATTCATTTCCCCTTAATACAGCTTCTGTTAAAACCTTTTACTATTTCTCTTTAATTTGGATCACCCCCCACATTGAGTTGCAAGAATTCTTTACATATTAAGCTCACAAGCCCTTTCACAAATACATGTGTTAAGATTGTTTTCTTTCAGATGAATTAGTCTGGTTTTTAGAGCCTTTTCTCCTTCCAAACTCTATATGGGATATTGATCTAGAGGCAGCTTACCTCAACTGGCCCCAAACAAGTGAGTCTCTTAGAGAAACATATGTAATTACTTGCTGAAGCAACTTAGTATTTCTTTCATTCTTGGAGCTGAATGTTTACATTTGGAGTTGAAAAGACACCCTTTGTGAGCATGGAAACAACATTCCATCTAGGGCTGTCACGAAAAACAGCTCCCAGGCCCAGCATTGCCAAATCTGCCGAATGGAACAAACAGATGTCTGGTCCGTCGCAGGAGGGAGTCGGCAGGCTTTGAGGAGCTGTCTCTCTCTTCTGCTGTATCCTGGCTTTCATTAGCAAGCCTCCTGTCCAGACGGGCCCTGCCTGGCCCTTAGGACTAAGTCTTACAGCATACCGGGTTAGGTCCTGCTGATCTCTGTGGGCTTAGAGGACGGATGCTGGAGATCACTTTGGCTTCACAGGAGTAGAACCCAGAGGCGTTTACCAGACAGGGAAAGTAAACCTCTGAACCAAAATCAGCTGAAGGAGAAAGCAGAGGGACAGTCTGCCAGGAATGCCTAATTTTTGTGATTCTCAAACATGAAGTCATAAAAATGCTTAATGTTAATGAAGCACTGCCTAATTTCCAGGCACCAGGCGAAACACTTGACACACATTTTTTCAGTGAAACTTCATCCAGCAGCCAAGCTACTTTTATTATTTCTCATTTTCAGATAAGGAAATAGAAACTTAGCGCTGGGGAATAAGCACAGGTCTGTTACCACTGCTGGGCCTTGAGATCCTGCAGAAACCTGTTTCCACAGCGGTGTGTGTCCCCATTTCTACCCGAGCACCCAGGAAGCAGTCTTCGCTGTTAATTGCACTTTGCTTTTTCTTTCGGACCAGCTTTCCTTTGTGGATTGCTGTGGAGCCCAGTGCTGTTAAGCATTTTTATTAGTGTCTGTTGCAGTACATGATGTTTATACTCCTTGTGTGAAGTCGGTACATATACATGATACATCTTAATTCCTTTGTTTCATCTTCCTATCTTTTGATCTTCCAATTTGAAAAAGATTTATCTCCCTACTTTTTAGTATCTATCTTTTACGTTGTTTATTCTTTGGGTTTCTCATATAAAACTAACCATGCAATATTTAAGCTTGCATGTATGCTGTATTTCATTTAACATTACGGACTCATCAAGTTTACCTTTTTTATAGCAGAGTAGTACTCTGTTGTGGGTAAATATCGCGTTTTCTTTATCCGTTCATCTATTGAAAGATGCATTGGTTGCTTCCAAGATTTATCTGTTGTGAACTGTGCTGCTGTAAATGTAGACAGAGATGCATGCATCCTTGTAATATAGTGTCTTTAACTCTTTTGAAAAGATATCTACAAGGGAAATAGCTGAGTCAAATGGGATTTGTAGTTTTGGGTTTTTGAGGAATCTCTGTACTGTCTTCCACAGTGGTTATGCTAGTTTGCACTCCTACTGATGGTTTAGGAGTGTTCCTTTCTCCCCTGAAGCCTTGCAGCGTTTGACACTGTATAATTTCTTGATGACGGCTATTTTTTCTGGGGTGAGATTGAATTTCAGTGTTGTTCTAATTTGCATTTCTCTCACGGCTGGTGACGCTGACCATTTCTTCACGTACTTAATAGCCATTTGTATTTTTTCTGTGAAGTGTCTATTTATTTCGCTTGGCCATTCTGTTGATAGGGTATTTTATTTTGGGAGGTCTAATTTTCTTGACTTCTATATGTATTCTAGATGTTCGTCCTCAGTGTGAGGAATTGTAGCAGACATTTTTTCCATCCCATAGGTTGTGTTTTCACTCAGTTGATTGTTTCTGCTGCTGTGCAGAAGGCTGCTAATTTAGTGTGATATCATTTATTGATTGGTACTAATTCCTGGGTGACCAAGGTTCCATTCACAGTCTTTGCCTACACCTATAACTTCAAGAGTTTTGCCTATTTTATCTTCCAGCAGTTTAAGTGTTTCTGTTTTAATATTTAGTTCTTTGATCTCTTTTTATTTTAATTTACTAGATAGTGAGACATGTGAGTCTAAATTTAATCCTCTGCATGTGGATAGCCAGTTTTCTCAGCAATGTTTATTAAAGAGGCTGTCTTTCCTCCAGTGTGTTTTTGGCTCCTTTGTCAAAGATCAAATAGTCGAATGTACTTGGGCTTGACCCTCATGTTTGTTTTTGTGCCAATACCATGCTGTTTTTATTACTGTAGCTATGTAATATAATTTCAAGTCCAGGATTGTGATGCCTCTCGCTTTGCTCCTGTTGCCCAGGATTGTCCGTGCTGTTCTGGATCTCCTCTGGTTCTGTATGAATTTTCAGTTTGTGTTCTCCAGTTCTATGAAGAAAGCTGTTGGAATTTTGATTGAGATTGCATTAAATCTCTGTGTTGATTGTAGCAGTCTAGCCATTTGAGTATATTGGTTCTATCTATCCATAAAAGGGAGATATTTTCCATTTTCTGATGTCTTCTTCAATTTCCTTTTCCAGAGTGTTGTAGTTTTCATTTTAGAGGTCTTTAACTTTCTTAGTTAAGTTCTTAGGTATTTAATTTTGCTATATGCTATTGTGAATGGTATTTGCCCCTAATTTCTTTCTCAGTGGAGGTTCATTTTTGATTTACAGGAACATTATTGATTTTTTAAATTTTAAAATAAAAAGAATAAAAACAATGATACAGAATTTCAAAACAAACAGTAGGAGATTAATAATGTTAGTATATTGTGTATTGTTATTTTCAAAGTAGTTGTTCAGACTACAAGATATAGGCATGGAAAAATGATCATTTCATCAAAAATGAAAGCACCAACTGTTCTTACTGATGAACTAATAGAGATTAGTAATGTAATTATCTATCTTGTATGTATGTATTTATAAATATCTCTCTGTCTCTCTCTCTGCCTCTCTGTCTCTCTCTCTCTCTATGTACATGATCTTTTCCCTTCTTTCTTTTTCTCTTTTCCCCCATCCCTTTTGAGCAGTTTCTCCCCTTTCACAATATCTATTGTACATTTTGGATCTTATTTACTCTTTTAGTTTTTTACACTGGAGAGACAATACGATGTTTATACATGTGAATTATTTCACTTAGGACTATGGTCTCAAGTTGCATCCATTTATCTATAAAAGCCTAAAAGTTTATCTTTTCTTATAGCTGAATAGTACTCCATTGTATAAAAATACCACATCTTTTTCAAAACATTCCTTGGTTGATGGGCATTTGAATTGTTTTCAAGATTTAGCTGTTACTAATTGTGCTGCTATAAACATGAGTGCATATGTATTGCTGTGGTATGATGTTTTCAGTTCTTCTGGGAAAATACCTGGGAAGTAGATAGATTGAATAGGACCTCCAATCCTAGTTTTTTGAGGAATTTCCACATTGATTTCCACAATGGTTGTACCAGTCTGCACTCCCACCAACAGTAGAGAGAGTTTCTTTTCCCCACAACTCTGCCCGCATTTATTAATGGTCGATTTCTTGATGATAGCCATTGTTTCTGAAATTAGATAAAAGGGCCTATTGTAGATACATTATTGATTTTTGTATTTTTATTTTGTATCCTTCTGCACTGATGTATTTGAGTGTTCATTCTAGGAGTCTTTTGGTAGAAGTTTTTTGAATCTTCAAAGTAGCGATTCATGTCATCAGTGCATAACAGTAGTTTAACTTCTTCCTTTCCTATACAAATCACTTTTGGTTTTCTTTTTCTTGCCTAGCTGCTTTGCTAATGTTTTGAGTACTATGCTGAACCAGAGTAATGCGAGTGGGCATCCTCGCCATGTCCTTGAACTGAGAGGGAATTCTTCCAGCCTATCCCCATTTAATATGATATTGGCTGTTGGTTGGTTATGTGACTTTTATCAAATTAAAATAAGGTCTTTCTATATGTATTTTCTCTATATAGTGTTTTTTAATCATTAAAGGATGTTGGGTTTTGTCAAAGGCGTTTTCTGTCTATTGAGGAGACGTGTGATTTTTGTCCTGGCTTCTGTCTACATGATGTATTACATTTATCGGTTTACTGGTATGTTGAACCATTCTTGCATCTCTGGGATGAAGCCTGCTTGGTCAAGATGTATGATCTTTTTGATGATTTGTTACATTCTGTTTGCCAGCATCTTGCTGAGGATTTTTGCAACTATATCCATTAAAGAGACTGGCCGGTAGTTTTCCTTTTTGTTTGGATCCTGTCTGGTTTTGGAATCATGGTAATGATACCTTCCAGGAATAACATGGGGAGTACTCCTGCTCTTTTATTTCATTAAAGAGCCTGAGGTGTATTGGTGTTAGATGTTCCCCGAACTTTTTATAGAATTCAGGAGTGAGTCCATTTGGACCTAGGTTTTTCTTAGTCAGTAGGTAATTTATTATTATTATTATTACTGCTTTAATTTCATTGTCAGCCCTTGGATTATTCAGTGTTTTTAAATCTTCTTGGTTTGGTTTTGATAATTGATATGTATCTAGGAATCTATTCATTTCTTCTGAATTCTTCAATTTATTGTCGCACGGGTTTGTGACATGGTTATATGATCATTTTTGTTTTGACAGTGTCAATTGTAATTTCACCTTTTTCATTTCTAATTAATTTGGATCTTTCCTGTCCTTTTGGGAGGCTAGAATAGCTAAGGGTTTTTCTGTCTTATTTATTCTTTCAAAGAATCAAAACTTTGAGTCACTTTTTGGTCTTAATTTCACTGATTTCTGCTCTGACCTTTATAAATTACTTCTTTGTGCTAGCTTTGGGTTTGGATTATGCTTATTTTTCTTGAACCTTGAGGTACATTGTTATTTATTTGGGCTTGGTTTGTTTTTGTGAGATTGACATTTATAGCTGTTAGGACTGCTTAAGTTGTATTCCATAAATTGTGGTATGTTGTACTGGCATTATCATTTGAATCTAGAAACTATTTGATTTCTTCCTTGATTGTGTTAACAATTCTTTGAGTCTATTGTTTAGTTTCTATGTATTTGCATAATTTCTGTGTTTTCTTTTGTCATTGATTTCTAGTTTCATTGTACTATGATATGATAATATGCATCGTATAGTTCCAATTGTTTTAGATTTACTTAAGCTTTCTTTATTGGTTAAAAAGTGGTCTATTTTTGAAACAACTGCATGTGGTGCTGAGAAGAATGTGTATTCAGTTTTAGGTGGAACACTGTAAATACCTATTAAGAGCATTTGTTTAAAGGTTTTGTTCAACCTGATATTTCTTTGTTAACTTTTTCATCTAGTTGATCTGTACATTTGTGATAGTGGGATATTGAGGTTCCCCAATTAGAACTGAGTTTCTGTTTATCTGACCTTTTATGTCTAGTAGTACTTGCTTTATGAATTTGGGTATGCTGCTGCTTGGTGGGTATGTATTAATAATTGTTATCTCTTTCTGCTGTATTTATTCCTAACCAATATGCAGTGACCTTCTTTGCCTCTTTTGATCAGTTTTGGCTTGAAGTCCATTTTGTTTGAAATCAAGATAGCTATAACTGCTTTTATTCAGGTGTTTCATCCTTTGACGTTTTGTTTATGAATTTATTTTGGGGTTAAAGGTATTTTTTATATAGTGGTACCTCATAAATGAGCTTAGTTTGTTCCATGCTTCTGGCAAAGATGGCTTTGTTCATGTTTGTTTGGGGAAGATGACTGCAGTTGTGTCTGTCACCTGAAGCAGAGTTCATGAACAGAAGCGAAATTTTACCAAATGCTTCTATGCATGAACCAAATTATTTGCAAACAGAAG
This sequence comes from Cavia porcellus, assembly GCF_034190915.1. Taxonomy (NCBI): domain Eukaryota; kingdom Metazoa; phylum Chordata; class Mammalia; order Rodentia; family Caviidae; genus Cavia; species Cavia porcellus. The sequence goes on from NW_026947484.1 coordinate 76,877,827, forward strand.
CATTTTTGAATTGAGGTATTACTATACATATTTGTTTCTTCATGCATTTTCTACTTCTTTTTAAAAATAACTTCTTTGCTTTAGCTAGAATTTCTGGTTTTCAGGGGCGTAAAGACTGAATCATACTGTGAATGCAGATCACTGGACCAAGTCCCTTATCCCTAGCCATACTGGGTTATATTTCCCGGTTTCTTTGTCACAGAGTGAAAGAGAGCAAAGCCTGACTCACAGCAGATGATAACGCCTTGCAAGAGCTTTCTGAGAGTCTATGTGCATACATAGCTTTCTTCCTCCACCTAATGCACGATAGATCTTGAGAAAAGAGGCTCGAGGCTGTGCTCAGAAGCTTGTGCAGGACACTTAGCCTCACTCACTGCAACTGAGGGACTCATTTCTATATCAGCCATTCAGTTAGTCCGATCCAGATTTGTGTGCCAGTAAAATCACCAAAGCCTGCCTAGCCTGGGTCTTCCGAGTCGGTGCTGGAGACCTGGAATCACAGCTGTTACACCCGAGAGTGCCACCAGCATGTGTTACTACTTCTTTGCCAGCACTAAGGAGTTCTGAATTGGTTGAGATTAGATTAGTGGTTCTGAGGCTTTGGGTGAGAATGAAAGCATATTAATTCTTTTAAAATCTTGGTCAGTAGCCAGGTTAATGCTTGCTTATTTCTCATTCTGAAGATGAGAATGAGGATGTGATAGTTTGATGCTGGAAGGAAGAGGGTGTACAGACTCAGTGTACTCAAAATAGTGAGCTCAGCAAAATATGTGGCCTGATCCAGCCACCACCTCCGTACCCCCCTTTCTGGCATTAGTTTTCTCCACATTCCAAAGCTGCTTGCAGGAAGGACCCAGGATTAACCATTTTCCTGCAGTACAATTTTGATAAAGTCTCTCTTTCTAGAAAGGGGCCTGTGTAGTGGTTAAAGGGTGCTAGAGCCAACTTGCCTGCTGCAAGTCCCGTCCGTGACCAGGGGAAAGCATTGCCTTAGTCATTCCTCCCGGTCATCCTCCTTAGGCTGTTCCTAACTTCCCACATGCTAAATAACACTACTATAAATTTATTTGTATAAGGAGATTTTCATTCTTTTGGGTTAATGTATTCTCAGAATTGGGATTTCTGGGTCAAAAGCTCAGTTAGTCAGAAAATTACTGAATGTATACTTCACTTTTTCTCACATGTAAAATGGGGTTGAAAATAATGGTACTTGCTTCACAGGTTTGTGTACACGAATCACTGTGTAAAACTCTTAGACTAATACCTGGCATATAGCAGGTGTTAACTTATTATGATGATAAAGAACTTTTGTCTATGCCAGGAGTGGATTGGTTTTAAGCTTTATTTCTCACTATGACGTGAAGGGCTCTCTCCTGCTGAAAAGGTATCCTAGGTTTTAGGAGACATGGAAAGTGGTTTTTTTTGAGCAAGGCAGCCTTGCCTTGATTCATTTCCAGGAGCAGGTGTCTGTCCTCTTGTGGAGAGAGCCTGTGGCTCTCAGAGGCAGTGGCAAGGGATGCAGCCTGCAGGACTTTGGGTGTCTTTGGTGGACTCAGGTGACCAGTGTGGCCCAAGACAGGCCAGTTGCCCCTCCTACACAGTCAGTTCTGATTCCCCCTGGGCAGCCAAGGCCTCTAGAGGGCTAGGGTACTGGGTCACAGAATAAAGGCTAAAGGGCTGTTATAAAGGAATTAGGGTGAGAGCTGTGTCATCACCTGACTGTCCCCCCTGAGGCCAGGTGTCATCATTTCCTGGAGCTCTGGGACAGCAACTGTTGCTCACACTCCAGGGCTTCAGTGCGCTTCGGTTGAAGTCTCTTAGTACTTAGGTGAGGCAGTGTGCTGAATTCTTGGTACTGTAGGTCCTTGATGTGGTATCTGCCATGGTTTTCATAAGGTCCCACCCAGATGCCCCAAGGACTCACGTGGGCCTCACGGACAGTTGTCATACATTTCCTTAATACTTACCCTGGGCATTTTATTTGCTGGTGATTTGAGAGCGAGGTCTATTCACTGGTTCACTGAAGGCTGGTATTTCTTGTTTTAAGGGTAAGACATTCTATCACACCCGTTATCTATGACCTTGGAGGGGTCAGCACATGGAGGGTCATCAAGAAATGTTAGCTGAGTAGATGCTACAGTGTACTCAGCTATTCTCTCAGGGTGGACTCAGGTTGCTTCCATTTAAAAATATCATAAATAGTGATACATAGAATATATTTGTGCATATAGTTGCTGCTTCTTCCTTTGACATTATGTACTCTTCTGGAAATGATGTTTCTGGGTTAAAAGTTATGAAGAAATTTATGGCACTTGATATGTATTTTTCTTTCTTTCTTTTTTTTTTTTTTTTTTTTTTTTTTTTGGTACTGGGGATTGAACTCACAACCTCACAGTTGCCAGGCAGATGCTTGTGCTGCTGAGCTAAATCTCCGGCCCTTTAATATATATTTCTGAGCTGTTTTCCCCCAAACATTGTGCCAATTGCTAATGCTTCTGGCCATCTTTTCTGTGTTTTCCTGGCTTTGTTTGTCTGTGGTACTGGGAACTCAAACCAGGGGCGCTACACCACTGCGCTACACACATCCCCAGCTTTTGTATGTTACTTTGCAGCATGATCTTGCTTCGATGCCCAGACTGGCCTTGGACTTGGAATCCCCCCACCTCAGTCTCCCAGGTAGCTGGATCACATTGTCGTTTCCAGCTCTGATGTCCTCTTGGGACTTTCTCGCTCTTGCTGTTCTCTGCCTGGAATTCCCGTCATCCCCTTCACCCTGTCTCCCCGGCTGTGTTCTCAGCTCAGCTCCACTCTGCTTTTACTGGCCTGGGGTCTTCCATTAAACTCTTTCTTTACTACTTTATTAGCCAACTAACCAGATTTGATTTTTAATCTTACATTTGACTTCCAGTGAAGATATTTTCCTTTATTTGATAACTAGCTGTATTTGTTATTCTGTGAATTGAGTTCATTCCTAGTTTCTATTAAATAATGCTTATCTGATTATTTTATTTGCTTATCTTTAGCATAATGCTTATCTTTATCATATTTGCTGCAAAAAATTCTATTCTTTTCCTCACTGTCCTTCCCTTCCTCTCTCCCTCCCTCCTTTTTCTTTTTCTTTTTCTTCCGTTTTAGTGTTCCTGTAGTTCTGTTGCTTTTCTCCCTTGACTTCTGTTTGTAAGCTATAAGCCTAAGCATCTGCATAGCTGTCACTGGGGCAGGGCAGAGCCGGTACTTCCAGCATGGTGCGGGAAAGCCTGTCTTTCTAGGTTGCTGACTGGTTTACACCTTGCTCCATGGTGACTTCTGGATTTTCCGGGGGCTCTACTAGTTCATCGTGTGACAGAAATGATTTGGTTCCAGCGTTCCTGGTGTTGTGTCTTTGTTCCCTGGGGTGGAGAACAGTCAGGCAGCAGGGTTGTTGTTTTTCCCTCTGTGCCTGCGACCACATTCCCTGTGCGGGGCTGTGTGAAGGTGGGCAGGGGAGGCAGCTGGCTGAGCACTGCAGGAAGGAAGTGGATTACCAAAGTGAATGCCTCTGCAAACCTGCGGCTTTCTCACTGAGAAGTACGGAGGAGAGGAAGGATGGAGTCAGTATTTCTTGGCCCTGGCACAGCTGGCCTAAGAGTGCTAGGTAGGGGGTTGGTACGCAGTGGGGATGTTTGTGCTGGCAGTGTGGGGCTGTATTATATGAAAGGAGGAAAGCCATTAAAGTAAGATGGAAATGTGAGGCCAAACCTTCTGAGGGCATAGCAGACAATCGAAACACACAGGTGTTAAAGCTGAGGTCCATGGAAAATCTGAAGGGCCGGCCCCCAGGGCCTCCCCTCCGGGTGTGCAGTGCTCCACTGAGCTCCTGTGGCTGCTGAGTGCAGGAAGATGCTGGTTACTACAGAATCACACAGAGCAAGCCTCCCGGCCCAGCTGCCAGAAGCGCAGTCCAGGCTGTTCACCAGTGCAGGGGAGCGAGGGCACAGCACTTCTCTTCCTCGGTTGGTGAGCCCTACTCTCCCTTCCGTTATTTTAAGCATTAAGCTAGTTATTTTATGGCCCAAGCCTAAGGTGTGGCTTGTGTGATATATTTTAATAAAAATAATTTCATAATAGTGTAACATAATTGACCTAAAAATCATGAAAATCCAGCCATTCCTGAGAGGAACAATAGAAGGAAATTAAATAACCAAAAAACAGTTGGATAGGAGGAATTCATTCTAGTAGTCTAGAGCACAGTAACTACCGTCTAGAACAATTTATTCTACATTTGAAAACAACTAGAAGAGTCTAAAATATATAGAAGTGATAAACACGAGAAGATGGAACCTGGATTTGCTGATGACATTGTAAATATGTATTGAGTTATCATACTTTAATGGCTTGTGTCTGGATGTCCCCCCCAAAGCCTCAGGCAGTTGTGGGGGTGGGTGCTTTTCGGAGGTGGCTAAATCTAGAGTATGTGACTGATTACTGGTTCAGTGCTGGGATTATGGGTGTGAGTGCTACACCCCCTCCAGGAGGCCAGAAGAGACAGAAAGAGTCTTCTCTCACGCTCCTCTCTTTTGGCTCATTGCTTTTGTTGTCTTCCACTGCCAGGAACTGTTGCTCCTCTGCCATGCCCTTCTGCCTTGGAGCCAGCTAATTATGGACTGAAACTTCCACAATCTGTGAGCTAAACAAACCTTTCCTTCCTTAATTTTCGGTGTCAGGTATTTTGTCTCAGCAGTGAGAGAAAAGTAACTAAGACACACACTGCACCCCATAAATGTATAAAAATATTATATGTTAGTTTGAAGAAGCCAGGAGAGGAAATGTTTATACATCCTTACCTCCTCTCTCTGTTATGCACCATGTATTGGGCTGTAGCTGATTAGTAACTGTCATGAGAGGTGACTACATGAAGTAACATATTTGTGAGCTGCTTAAGGGTAGGGCTTGGAAAATACACTGGGGATTTATGAAAGTTTAGTGATACAGAGTATCAATTAAGTCCTGGTGCTTCTCTCGAGATGTAGTAATGTCCGATGTTTAAGAGTGTGCTCTGTCACCAGTAGATACTAGTGCGGTCCAGGCATGTGTATGACCAGCTAGTGAAAACAAATGGCATAGCAGATGTGAAGGGCAGATATAAGAATGGCTTCCTCACATCCCTTCTGGGGATTTCTCCTGTTGTCCAGAGTCCTCAGGAACAGATCTTTTCTTGAGTCGTGCCTCTACGAACTATGTATCTCTTAGCTCTACTTGATCTTGGTTGTGTGTGTGCGTGTGTATGTGTGTGTGTGTGTGTGTGTGTGTGTGTGTGTTGAGATAGGGTCTCACTGTATAGTTCTGGCTGGCCTAGAGTTCACTGTGTAGCCCAGATAACCTCAAGCTCATGGAAATGCTCTTGCCTCAGCCTCCTGACTATTGCGATTGTAGGACTGCACTAGCATGCCTGAGTGTTCAGCACTTTTAGAGCTGGCATGCATGATGAAGATGAATTGGGGATTGGTTTGTTGACTGGCTGATGGATGGAGTAGAAAGGGAAGTGTAGCAGCTGTCCTTGATTTTCCTTGTTCAAGTGCAGTGGAAGTTTCTCACGCAGGTTGGCAGAACCCTTCTGGACTCATACCTTCCTTTAGGCAGGGCCTGTGGTCTTTGTGGTTGCTCTTTACTGAGAGTTCTGATCTCTTGGAATTGATGAGAAAGACTATATTGTATGAATTCATACCAGACCTTCTGAGTAGTGGTCTTTAAGTATAGGTACTGGACCAGCCTAGGACTTTTAAGAAATGCAAATCCAGGCCCCACCCAGAAATGCATTAGAAATGCAGTTTCATAGGCCTGGATCCAGCCCCACTGCACCAGAAACTCTGTGGGGCTCAGCAGGCTGCATGTTAGAGCTGCCCGGGTGATTCTGATGCAGTGAGGCTTGAGAGCCACTGTTTGAGTGCATGCTCAGTAAACACTTGGGCCTTAGACAGCTCTATTAAAATATTTTAGCTTAAGGTACAATTAGCACATTAAGTTGTGTGTGAAGTACACGATGTAATGATTTATGTATGCGTTGTGAATCAAGTCAATGAACACATTCATCGCTTTGGGGTTCCTTTTTTGGGGTGAGACTGCTTCTGAGCTACTCTCCTAGCAGACTCCAAGAATACAATATTGTAACTTCGGTCGTCATGCTGTCCTTCTATCCCTAGAACTTACTCATCTTATGGATAGAAATGTATACTCTTTGGCCAGCATCGTCTCATTTCCCTCATCCTCTGGGCCATGGCAACCATCCTTCTGCTCTGTGTGAGTAGAACCTCTTTTTAAAAGTCTCAAGATTTTTTTTAATGTCATCCTGGGGTGGAGCCCCAAGTCTCTGGCTTGGTAGACAAAGTTCTTTTCCAGCGAGCTACAGGCCCAGCCCAAAGTCTTAATTTTATGAGTGAGGAGAGACAAGGGCTCTGATGTGCTGATTGGGGCAGACAATCAGAGGGAAGGGAGGAACAGAGATGACTTCTATAACGGTGTGTTTATGGAGCTTGCACTGGTGTGCTGGACCTACTCGTGCTGGCTGGTGAGGCCAATTACACACTGTCATCTGTTCTTTACTCTGTTCAGTGATGTCAGGCTGGGAGCTGGGTCGGGCACAGTGGGAGCATTTGCTCTGCGGAGCTGGCAAGCTCCGTGGATCAGGGCTCCCGTCTGCCCTGAGGCTGCCGCTTCAGCCCGCTTTGGCCAGCACGGCCCAGGGACTGTGTGTGTACAGCCATATACCTTCTCTGTTCTCAGCAGAGTCACACATAAACTGTACTGCCGTTTAAAGCCAGCACCACTCATGAACTCATTAATACTTCAGCCACATCTGTGTTCTCAAAAATTACTTTGATAATATTAAAACTCCAAGATCTTAGTGTCAGAAAGGAGCTTCAGGTTTATTTTCTCAAAAGCCATCTAAGTTAGTAAAAAAAAGACAACTTTAATTACTTTAAATGTTTAAAGTAATTACACATTGCCAAACGATGCTGGCCAAAGAGTATAAATTTCTATCCATAAGATGAGTAAGTTCTAGGGACAGAAGGACAACATTACAAGCCCGTAATGATCCCCGCTGTAAGGAGTCCCAGCATTCAGACATCCCCTCCTGGCCGTCTTGGCACCTTGTGCTGCCGCAGCGGGTAGGTTCAGCCAGGATGGGAAGAGGCAGCAGCTGCTGGAAAAACTGGGCGAGGAAGGGAGACTGGAGTCCCCCTCTCTGTGGCCGGGGAGGGTGTGGGAGAGAGGGCATGCGGCTTCCTGCTTTGGGAATAGGGCAGTAAATTGAAATGTCAACACAGAGCCTTCTCTGAACTTCTGTCTCTGAGGGATTCACAGAGGAACAACTGAGGATTTGAGATTTCAGGGTTCCCAGGCCAGGGGGCCCAGGCTTTTCTGTAGTTTCCCGCCAGCCTCTAATTCCATCTCTGTCTTGGATGCCGGGTTACACTCCTCGCAAGCAGGGGATGGGTGTCCCTCTCCCCAGACAGTATCAGGAATGAATTAGCATGTTTCCCTCCTGTAAGTGATCCTCTTTTTGAATAAACATCCCCTGGGTTTCTGTGATGTGTAACTAATGGAGTGCTAAACTCTCAGGGCTGGTTTAAGACTCAGAGTGCACACGTGTTGCCAATCCATCATGCTCCTAATACTAATTAACATAGCAGGGACACAATAAAGCCACAGATCCTACACACATCACCCGGCTCTGGTTTCGCTCCCATAACAATCTCGCTATTGACCTAGCAAGCGCGTACATTGGGAAAAGGAACTGCGGCCCTTCTCCCTGGCCTGACCTGCTCCACCAAACACAGAGTGCTGCTCTGTGTCATCAGCAGGGGTGCCCACTGTGTGCTTGTGGACAGGGCCTGGGTTCCCAGGGTGGCAGCTGGCTCCCCAGCTGAGCATGAGTGAGAGTGTGGAGTTTTCCTCCGACCCCCTGGGCTACTGTTGCCGTTGGGATTTCAGGGCCTGCCGGATTCCCAGCTCTTAAGTGGTCTTCCATGGAAGGCCTTCTGCCCGAGTGAGAGCTGGTTTACCTGCACACTGCAAAAAGCCTTTGTTAGTCATTCCAGTTTAGGCAATAAGCAGTAAATAATGCATCTCTATCTTTCTTGGAGTTAGACTACATTTGTCAAAAACCACTTCATGTACACTTAATACTTCAGCTTTCATTCTCTGTAGATTCTCCTTTGATAAGAGCACTTAAAAATGACCTTTTGTGGCTGCCCATCGAGGGAACCATGAGACCGGGATGTTTCTTTTAAGTGCAACAAGATATAGATGTAGCAATATAAGCCAAGGCTAATACGCCATCCATAATCCTGTATGTCAAATCCTATGGTTATTATTCTCCAATGACATTATTCTCACTAAGTGATTATAGATATAAACTTAGGATTTTTTCATTATCAATATTTTACTTGTTACAGATCACTTCTTTTTTTCCTTTTTTCTTTTATATTTAAAATTTTTTTCCAAATTCATTTTATTTCAAGGATAAAAATTTAAAAAAATAGAAAAGAAGAAAAAAACTACAACAAAATTTCAAAACACGTATATGGGGCAACAATGATACCTACAATGCACATTGTCACCCCCAAATCATTCATCCAGAGCACAAGCCATCTGCATCCAATTGTCCAGACAATATCAGCACGAATCTTTCTCTTCAGTGAACTCAGAGAAATCAGTAGTATAGCTATCTTAACTATTATTTTTATATACATATACATACACATATACATATTTTTTCTTTCAGGTTCTCTAATGAAATAATATGATGTTTACACATGTGTGTCTGACTTATCTCACTAATAAATATGTTCTCAATATGCATCCATTTAGCTATAAAAGTCTCCAGTTTATCATTCTTTATGGCTGAGTAGTACGCCATTGTATAAAAATACCACATCTTTTTTATCTATTTCTCAGTAGATGGACATTTAGATTGTTTCCAATATATGACTATTACAAACTGTGCTTCTATAAATATGGGTGCACACACATCACTGTGGTATGATGTTTTTAATTCTTTTGGGAAGATACCAAGAAGGGGAATAGCTGGGCTGAATGGAGAAGTAGGACCTCTAATCCTAGTTTTTTGAGGAATCTCCACACCGATTTCCACAAAGGTTTCACCAGTCTGCATTCCCACTAACAGTGGAGAAGGGTTCCTTATCCCCCACAGCCCCTCTAATATTTGTTATTGCTTGATTTATTGATAGTAGCCATTCTTTCTGGGGTGAGGTAGAATCTCAGTGTTGATTAATTTGTATCTCTGGAATGACCAGTGATGTTGAACATTTTTTCCACATATTTATGTTTGTATTTCTTCATTTGAGAACTATATATTGATCTTAGATGCCCATTTTTAGATTGGGTCTTTAAATCTGGGAGGACTGATTTTTTTTAAGTTCTTTGTATGTTCTTGATAGTAATCCTTGGCTCTGTTCTTGGCTCTGTTAATATGACGTATTACATTTATGGATTTACATGTGCTGAGCCATACCTGTCTAGATCACTTGTGAAAATGATGTTTACTGTCCTCCTCAGCCAGCTCTCAATTTTATGAACCTATCATTCTCTGGCATCATTATGAGATAATTACATGAGTGTGTGTCAACGTGGGAGGGGCTCATTATTATTTTTGCAGAATAACAAGTCTTTTCATGTTGAAGCAGGCCTAACAGGGGGAAAGCATAGTTATATATAATGTAAGATATCACAATATTTTTTTAAAAATCATGTATATGAAACAATGCAGTGGGGGTATGTGGTTTAAAGGTAGATCCCCAGCCTAGCAGTCACAAGGCCATGGGTTCAGTCCCCAGCATAGAAAAAAAAAATGAGTAAATAAAAAAGGAAAAACTGTGCATCATCTAGGATATTATATAGTATTTAAAAATTATGTATGACAATTCCATAAAGATAGGAGAAAATAGTTTTAGGAGTTGTGTTGCCTGGCAAGAGAAAGATGACTGAAGAATGATTTGTATTCTCTGATGAAATGTTTTTGAAATTTCTGTTTTTTGAGTGGTGCTAGGGACCAAACCTGGGCCTTTGCACATGCTAAACAAGCCTGAATGGCTTAAATATTTTTAAAGATCAGGCAGTTGGAGATGGTGTGTGTTTTACATAGTCTCAGTCAGGGGCTTGTTTATTTGTCTCACAAGTGGGCACTTCAAAAGAATGTTAAAACCAATCAAAACTAAGTCTTGAGAGAAAAGAAGAAAAAACAATGTCACACTTCCAAGCTCAAAAAACATCAGAGGCTAAAAGTCCATAACAGAGTCAGTAGCCAGTAGTTAAATAAGCAACCCATTACATTACAAATCACAGTGTCAGTACAGTGATTATTTTGATAATTAGCTAATTGTTGATGACTTCGGTCCTGCTGGAGGATTACACTTTAACCATGATGTTCTTGATAAACCACATCATAATTAGGTTAGCATTATTAGGTAAGGTAATAAATAGGGTAAAAACTGGTCTTTCTATTGACATCTCAGTCCGAATGCTCCTTTGGTTGCATAGGGAATACACGGATTTTAATCTGCTTAGTATAAATTTTGATGTTTCTTGCAATTTATTTCTTTGTAAAGTCAGAGGGAATGCCTTTCTCTCACTTCACACTCCCCCCCTTAACTCACCTGGGCTGTTTCATTGGGGCATCTGGGTACTCACTGCTAATCTGTCCCGTCCTCTTCCTGCAGCCGCAGGCTTCACCCAGGCTCTTCATTGTGTCTTACTCAGGTTTTTCTTCATGGTACTCATCACCATTTGACATATTTCGTACTTTCTCAATTTTAATTTTTCTGTCTTCCCTTCACAAGACAGAATATTTTTAATCAGTTTTAATTTTTTAATCAGTACTTTATTCTCAGAATTTAGAACAAGGCTTAACACACAAAGTGCTTCATGAGTGACTCTTAGGTTAATAAATACAGAACTTTTATTTGCTACTCACAAATTAATTACTTATGTTTCCAATCAACAAGTACTTACTGACCACATGTTTTCTTTCAGGTATTATTCCAGGTACTATTGGGACCACGAAATATATTAAGATGTAATCTTTACTCTTAATAAATTTACAACATAGATTTGGAAAAGTGATTTATCAAAATGATAAAGCCTAAATAATACAATATAAAATAAACACGCAAGTAGTAGGTTATAAAAAGTACAGATGTTAAGATAAACCAGAGGTCGAAGGAGAAAGGTATTCTTGCATGGAGTAAGCAGAAATGTGCTGGTATAAAATATGGGATTAAGCAACTCCGAGGAGGTTGCAGGTGGTAGAGAACCAGGGCTGACAGTAGTGGAAGGACACTGAGAAGGTGTCAGTAGGATGTGCAGGCATCCCCAGGTGATTCTCCTGGGCAAGGCGGGGAAGCGAGTGTGGAGGGCTTTGAAAGCTAGACAGGAGTTAGGGCTGCTGGTCTTGGACTGGTGGCACTGGGAAGGGTGATGGTGTTTGAGGGTGGATCATAGTGACATCTCGGGCTGAAATGTGCAAGAAAGTGAAGCTTGGAGAGATTTGCTGATAGACCAGGTGACAGAGAGAGGCCAGGCTGAGGACCAGGAGACTGAGCCATGCACCAAAGAGGAAGGCTGGCCTTGCAAATGGACTTCACTAAACAAATTGATTAGGGAGTTTGGGACTGGCGCAGGCCAGTTATCTCTTTTTTTTATCTTTACTGTATTAACATTTAGCCTTTTGGTTGTTTCATAGTTTATCGGTACCTTTACCAAGACAAAAATGACGCTACCTACTCTTGTAATACCTTTTACAATCCTCGTTTAAAAATTGGTTTGCAGAGGGGCAGAGAATTGGGACTAGAGATTTTATAAACATTAAAAATGTATGAATATTATAAATTTTTTATGTTTCATACACAGTAACTACAGCAGGACTTTTTTTACAAGTCTAGTTCAAGTCACTTGTCTATCTCAGTCTCCACTACAGAGAGAAAGAGAGAGAGAGAGAGAGAGAGCTTTGTTTCTGAACTATTTTAGCTGTTTTGCGACAGTGCTCATAAGTATTTTGCTTAGAAACTTTTCCACTGGCAAGGTACATGAATGTCATTAAAGGAGTGTTTTGCTGGTCTATGAGGCCCTTTCGGATCAACAGAGGACTGCTGGTGCCTGTAAGAACTCTTCAACGCAGCCTGCCCCCAGTCTCCCGAATCCAAGTGACAGAAGCAGAGCAGTGTAAGTCTCCAAATGAGTCACTTAGCTTGTTACCTCAAGCCTTCTGGGCGTTCTGGTAACAGCCTTTGTGATGGATGTGAATTTAATTTCCCAAGCACAGAATAATTTATGTCTTAGAATCACGGAGCACCATTAAATTCGGTCTTAACATTCTCCTTATAATTTCCTTGACAGCTGGGTTAAAAGAAATCACTTCATTGCACACAAAGGAAGGAAGCTCCTTCAGAATTATTCACTGTTAAGTAGATTGAGGTGATAACCCGAGTAAGAGTGGAAAGAAATGCATTCATAGAAACGCCTGCTAAAGCCCGCCAGGATTTGTTTGCACCGAGGGAGTGAGTAGTAGAGTATTATGTGTAGCTGTTCCTCTCCATTCTGATTTTCCTGTAAGCAGCTGCCTAACATTTCAGCATGACTCTGCTGAAGCTTAGTAGGGCTGACTTGGCTTGAGATTAATTACTTTTTGGTTGGATGAGAGTCCAAAGGAAGGCAAGGCCGGGGCCAGAGTCCCTGAGCATATCAAGTGACACAGTAGCCGAGTAAGAGGCATCACATGTAATATCCCCTGCCTGTCACTTCTGAGTAACTCAGTGCACATGATAAATTGCCCTTTCAAGTTCCTTTGTTAGACTATTGTAATTATTGAATAATTTAAAAATAGTCTATTTTGCCTGTCTTCATTTGAAATTTTGCAAACAAAAAGACATAGAAATGAAATGGTTGGCCCTCTTGGGATATCTCTTTCCCCAAACCACGTACCACAGACTTAATATTTTTCATGTCAATTTAATTAGTTTATACATTGAGGGAAACTGATTTTAACAACAGAAATAAAAGTACTTTTAAATAGTCTTAAAATAATATTTCTGACTTGTAGTTAGCATGAAAAATTTGGTTACTAAAATTTTCATGTTTCATAATCATATAGACAAAATCAAAGTTGTGGTCAACACCATTAAGTTGTAAATTTATCAAAATTCCTAGAATAATTTTCACATTTTAGAATTAGTATTCTCCCAGCAAGTGCTAGGTATGTGCAATATCAATTACTTGGTTAATATTCTAAAATTTCTGGGTTCATAGTTTGGGTTTCCATACAGCATAGAGTCAGAGCTATTTTTATTTTTTTGTGCTTTTTTAAAAATAGAGACACTTTAAAAAGGGAACAAAAGCAACAACAGCCTTTCCTATAGCTGTGATAGTAAACTTAGAGTTGTTTGTTTGAACTATCACATATATACACTTCTGTGGCAATGATTGCTTACTGTAATTATGGCACCTCAGAGTAATGGAAAGAAACCATCCACTCTTTTAAATAGTTAAATAGTTAATAAGCATTGTAGAATCTGTAATCTAAAGTGATTTATAAAGCAATTTTGCCTTAAGTAGTTGGTAACTTCCAGAGTTAGGAGTCTTTATTTCTGCAGGCTAAATGCTTGGATTTTTCTCCTCTTTCAATTTTTAATGATCAACATAGGCAAATCTAGGTTTAAAAAGCAGTGTACGTGTTAACTCTCTCAAATGACTAAGAATTCGTTTTCTCAAATTTTCTGGAAAAAAAAAAAGCCAAAAAACTTCAGTAGGCGAGCTGAGTTTATGCGTGAAAAATTTCCCCCCAGAAGGATAATATTTTTGGAAAAAAGTGCAAACAGGAGCTTTGAATAGGAGCGCGTGTGACTATAAATGCAGGGCAAAATGACTGTAGCTGACAGGTCCTTTTTGCCGTGCAAAAGATATCCACCTCAGTAACAGTAAGCTTCCCTCAATTAGGCAGCTCCTCCACTTGTGTCTTGACTTGAAAAATGTTTGAAATTCGGGAACCATGATCTTGTAGCCAGAAAGGAAAATTAAAACTTGTTAAGAGAGGGAGTTCATTGACTTTTAAAACATTTCATCTTCAGTCAGGAACAGACAGAAAGACTTTTAAAGAAAAATGTTTAAAACAGCAACAATCCACAGGGACAAATAAAAATTTAAAAAATAGGAAAACATTATAATGAAACTCTGCATCTGGTTGACATTTAAATAAAGCTGCCAGAGTACAAACTAATTTCAGGACAATGACCCTAGTAATGTATTTTTAAAAGAAAGTGGAGAAAAAAATTTTTTGGCTTACCTACTACTACCACATGTGAAGGAACCATCATTGTTTATTATGTTATGTATTTGCCAAACAACACAGGGCATCTGGGAATACTATAGAGAAAGCCATCACTGGGGATCTGATTATGTGCTCTCGTGTATGGGACCGCTCACTGAGACCACATGTTCTTTTGGAAAAGATAACCTAAGTCTACTGACTTCGTAATTCTTAAATGGATGAAAGTTAAGCATACAGATGTCTGCATGCATTGTCCAAGCTGGAATGAAGAAAACTCCTAAAAACAAAACAACAAAGCATGAACCCTGTTGTTTGGAGATGACAAGAGGTGCTCTCTTGATATGAATGGTATGGGACCGGAGTTTTAGGCAGGGCAGAGAGTCAAAGTTTGAGAGGGGAGGGGTCCCACAAGTCCTTACCTCTAAAGCCAGCGCTGACAAAAATCTCTGCTTAAAGGAACTAATTTCGGGCCCTGATAGTGTAATAATCGTGGAACATCTGAAGGAGTCATGGCACTATTGTAGAAGAAATATCCCAAGTTTTTTAGAAAATCAAGTGGCACAAAATTCAGTTTCTAGACTCTAAAACAGACACGGCAAGCCTGTGAGGGCTTTCAGTGATGCAAACAGCCTACTGTGACACATGTGCCATAGGTTCACCACCACTGCTCTGGCATTGATCTAGAGCCACGATTCACGTCTGCTACTGTGTCCATGTTCCTAGTCCAATGGCAGCAAGCTGGTGTCCAGTTAACCAATGCTCTGCCCAAATGATATTTCCTAAGACTGTAAATTCTGCAGAAGATCAGATCTGAGGCACCAGCAATTCCATTCAATTGGTGTAATCACATCTTTCTGACTCAGTCACCAGGGACTGCACGTTTTAGCTGACAGAAATGCAGGGGACTTTCTGCCACATGCTTGTGTGTGAGAACGGCCAATGATAATTGTTCCATTTGGCTGAGGGATATATGCACATTATATCCATTTGGATACACGAGATATGACAGATATTATTCTATTAGAGTATGTTAGTGGACTTACACAATTTGGCCTACTGTTGTACGTTGTTAAAAATTTCCATAGTGAAAAGATAAGTGAGAGAAAGGAAAAGAAAACAGTCTAGTTTGGAGTTCCACTTGGAAACCAGCCTTAGCTAACTGACATGGGAATGCTGAAGTCTGGCCCATTCCTTCCTGCACCATTACACAATCTCCTTAGAAGAGCAATGAAAGCATGTGGATCACTATGTTTACTTAGAAAGGTATTACCTTGTTGCATCTCCTTCTTGAAAGTGAGAAAGACATTTCTTTCCCAGTGCTTCCATAGGGAAAAAGAACTCTACAATATTTGAAAACCTTATTCCCTGTCTGCCACAGGGAAAACTTTTTACCCAGCTGATGAAGGAATTTTATAGCAGCTTAATTTAAGAAAGGCATTGCTTGAACAATCATTAATAAAACAGCACCAGTATTTCCTCTGTGGTCCTTTGCAGACTTCATGACCTTGTTAGTTTATTACCCAGAACATGATGTTCTGAATTTGAAAAGAAACAACATATGATGTCATTGATAGTTTATAATCTGATTTTCAAAGATTAGAATACTTTATTTTTCATTGTGAGCTTTGGAAACCATAAGTAAAGGCAAGAAAAATGTTATCTTCATTTTTACAAAAGACATATCAAGTTATGGGGTTATTGAGCTCTGCAGACCTTCTTAGAGTCCCAGAAATGATTTGGGTTTCCTGTGATTTCAGAACCTCCATGGCTGGTCTGCACAGCTTCCTGTGATCCCTGCCTTGTTCCTATCACCAGGATTTAGTATTCCTCACTGATTATAAAGTGAATCTCTGAAAAATGTTTCCCACCAGAAATGCTCCCTACCCCTCAGGCAGTTTCTGATGAGCACAGTTGAGGCAGGAGTAGGGAGTGCGTGTGGAGAGGGGCTGAGGAGTGAAGGCAGTGACATGCTGTAAATGCAGTTCTAAACAGGGGGCTGCTGAAATTTGAGTCTGTTAGCTTCCGGGAGAAAATCCTGGAGGTGCGGAGTGGGTTGAGATAGGTCTGGCGCAGAGCAGCTGGGACCCAGGTTCCTTTTCCTGAGGGCTGCTGTAGCTGCCTACCAATGGGAATGGGATGGCGTGGCACTGGGGTCTGGGTGCCGTTGTGTGACCCAGAATCTGACAAAGGTGGGCCCACACTAACTTTCATTCTTTCTTCCCCTTTTCTGTCCTAGCAAAGTCATCCCAACAGTCCCTGCAAAAGGGAGCCTCCCCATTCTTCCCAGAAGATGCTTAAAGGCTGGAAGGAGCAGCAAACACCCCCTTCTGCTCCTTGTTAAGGATCCTCTAAATTAAAAAAAAATTAGTATGTGTTTGCAGAGGATAAAGAGGAGTTGGTATCAGTACAGGACACACCTTAAGACCTCCAGTGCCTAGCAGTCGATTTTTGGAATTCCCAAGGTAATGAAATGTGTTTCTTTCAACTTCTTGTCCCTTGAATTTTTCTAGGTGACATATATGAATTTCATGTAAAAATTCAAAAAGTACAGTCTTCAGCATAATTGAGTTCTTTTGAATTATCCTTCTCTCCTTCTCTGTAAATCCTGTTCTCCTTCCCATTTGCGAAAAAGCTACCTTTTTCCTATTATATATTTTTAAAAATTTTGTTATTTATTTATACCTTGGGATTCTCATATAAGAGAAATCATATGATATTGTGTGTCTGGATAATTACACTAGGCTCTCAAAGGACATCCAAACTTGTAAATTGATCACCCTTCACCACCGCTTTTCAACCTGGCCTGGAGAAGTGGGGTGCTGTTTGGTTCTGGACCTCTGGGCCTCCAGCCCCTGGGCCTCACGCTGGGCTGGGCGCTGAGCAGGGTCGGGAGCCCGCAGCACAGCGCCCCCGCGCGGTTTCCTCCTACCGAGCTCAGCCGCTGGTTTCTGGGAAGGTGCTTCGGTCCAGGAGCCGCCGTCCAAGCTGCGAATCCCAGGCGCTTAGCAACAGGAGCACCTGAGGCCACTAGATACTGGGAGTGGGGGGTGTCAGAGCACTCTGTCGAGCCCGAAGGCCTGGGATTGCAGTTTTCTTAGCCTGGTTTCACCTCCTCAATGAATTTCCTGCGAAAAGATGGGGCGGGGGTGGAGGGCTGGGAGTTCTCTGTGGCGGCAGAGGCGCGGAGTTTCTGGCACCTGCTCTCCGGCCGCGCTAATCAGTGTGCAGTGACATCTCTCCCTTGCTCATCCTCTCCAAGGGCTTCTCTCCCGCTTTTCAATACCTGCTTGCGCTGGGAGGTCAGGGTTTTTAAAGTAGTTTTCTCCTGCCCTTGAAGTTTCTGTAGTCCTTTGCCTTAGGGGGCGCCACGCCCCTAGCTGGCTTTCCTCTTTCCACATTCTGGCCCTTTACAAGGGCAAGCGGAAAACACTCGTGCAAGCCCCTTCCTTTTTCTTTTACCCCATCTAGAAATACAACGTAGGAAAGGACGTCAGAGATGTTTCTGTTCAGCCGGAACTCTGTCCGTTTGCCTTGGGCCTGAAGTGGGACGTGGGCAAAGTGGGCCAAGGTAAAGGGTTAGTTCAGCTGGCAAAACCAGGAGTAAAACAGGAGAATCCCAATGGGGTTCATTCTGTGCGTCTTTGCTTTTCTTTCTTTTTTCTGTTCTCTTTTTCTTTCTGTTACTTATTTCATGGATGCACAGAGTCCCTCTTTTAGTCAGGTCCAGTAGTCTTTGTTTTTGCCAGTTGGCCACAACGCTTCAGCCACTCAGATGTCAAAGACAATCGCTTGCTGTCCACAGACAGAGCCAAACACTTCCTATACCCTGCGGGTCAAGATCCTATATGCTAAGGGGCATCTGTTCTGTGAAAACCTCTTCCCAAGCTAGAAGGAAAAAGTCAAGCATAGGGATGTTTTTGGCAGAAATTAGGAGGAATCTTTCTGCCTCCAAAGAATATTTTTTCAGGGCTAAGAGCAAAGGGAATATTTTAATCCTCGCCAGAGTCCAAACTCAGACTCCAGAATGAGCACCACATGGGTTGAGGCTTGGGAGGTTTGTTTAACTGATCTGGTAATTTTTTTTGCTTAAAATCCAGCCAAAATGGACCCAGTCTGGAAGCTATGGAATCACAGGCCTTTTGTGTCTTCTGGGAACTCTTTTTGTCACTAGGATGAATTCTTATTGGACTTACTCTCCAGATAACAGCATCTTTATGGAACTAATATATAGTTTCATAATTTCCCTAGTTGACAGAGTTTTTTTCACATTATTGAATGAGCTTTTGCTGAGATCAGTTGCAAAAAGCAGAAATGCCACCAAAATGTCGGTGTTAAAGTTTGTTTCAAATTCTTTTTCTCCATCTTCAAGTGCTTGATCTTGTTGCCTGAGCAAGCACTCCATTAGGTAGGGGTTAAAATTTATTATAGCTTTTTAAGTCAGAGAGTGGAATTATAAATAATTGAATTTTATTGCTTCACTTTACAGTCCAGGAATCTGAGGCCTAGGAAGGTGAAAAGATTTAACCAATGGTCCATACACATGGGAGAAATTAAAATTTCACCTTGGCACCACCAACACTTTGCTTCCTTTTCCTACTCTTGATCCTTTTCTACCTAGTGGTTGGACTGTTAGGAAAAGAGTGGTCTGAATGTGGATAAAATTGCCCTCTTGAAATGCTAACCTCAATAGGGGATGGCAGTAGAGAATGGAAAGTCCTTCAGGATATGGGGTTACCGGTTCAGTCCTGAGGGTCAGGAGTTGCAGGGAAGCTCCACCCTGGGCCTCCTGAAGTGGCAGCCAGCCACATCCCCTCTTAATGGCTGCCTTCCACGGCAAGGCCACCATCTCTGAGTGGAACCCAGGTCAACATAGCCCTAAGTCTCTGCCTCCCCCAGGACCATTTGGAACCAGCACTGAGAAGTCTAGGAAATCCATCCGCGGTTGCCTCATCTCCTGGTTGCTTTATGGCCCGCAAGTGAATTGAGCCATGTTCCCAGCTGGGGACTGGAAGCTGCTTGGGGGTGTAGGCGGCAGGCTGGCAGAGAGACCCTAGGCAAGTGCAGGCAGGATTGCTGCACAGTCCCTGCTTCTGGTTCTGCTCCACGTGGCCCAAAGTGCATTTAAAAAACGGTGAAGGCACTGAGCTGGAGGGGAACTAACTGTGGCCTTTTGGGTCCCAGATGTCCTCCATTGGCTCCTCCGAGTTTCAGGTTTTTTTTTTTTTTTCCCATTTGTAAATGTACAGGCATGGACTAAGCGACCCTTTCAGTTTCAGTGTCTCTGATTTAAACCTTGCTTCCCACCGTGGAGAGCCTGGACAGAAGGATCCTTTGCTTTTGGGGCACACAGAGCAGGGAAGGGAGGAGCAGTTCTAACAGCCTGGTGAGGAACTGTTATCTCTCACAAGCTCCTCTCCTTCACCTCCACCCCCATTGACTGTGACAGGTCATATATTTGGTTTCGCAAAGTAAATTGAGAAATCATATCTCTGCAGTCCCATCTGGGATTATTTATTTCCTCGGGTCTGCAGCAGGTCACAGTCCTGAGGGGACAATGTGAGGAGTGTCTTCCATGAGAGGAGGTGCACTCAGGGTCATCTCTGGAGGAACCAGAGACATTAGTAGCTGCAGCAGAACCCCTGTGCCAACATACCCCAAAGTTCCCACATACCAGTCCTGACTGGCTCCTTGTGAGCTGGGATGGTTGATTTAGGGTGGTGACATCAGCTGGTGAGGGAAGAGGAGAGTTCCTACTGGCCCCTTCCTCATCTAGGTGGGAAGCTGTGAGATTGGGCAGGGTCAGGAAAAAACTGGGCTTTGAGTGCCCCCCAGGTTTAGAACTCTCTACAGGTCATGTCGCTGAGACAAAATAACAATAAAATCATACAATTAGTTGTCAAGTGTTGAGTGCTTAGTGTGGGTGGGCCACCGCGTCAGGGAGCCACCTCTTTAAGGTGAAGTCTCCTTTGCAAAGAGGAAGGCAAAGGAGTCTTCTCAGCATCCCCACACCCCAGTGACCCATGGGACCCAGTGATCGAGCCATCAAGCTGAACTGTCGCTGAAGTCCTCAGCTCCAGGGGGAAGGCGGCAGGGCCAGGCTGGAGAAGCTGGGGAGCCCCTGTGGCCACGCAGGAAGTGGAGCTGAGCTGTGGGGCCCCCAGGTCAACCGAGTGGGACTCACTGGCCCAGCTAGCTGCGTGAAACACCCTTCTGTTCTTCATTTTTATTTTTCAAGAAGAGTCAAGACCAAAAAAGAAGACAAAGACACCGTACACAAAAAGAAAAAGAACTCTGCTCCCTTCTGGTTTTGTTGTTCAGTTTTCTTGGCTTGACTTGCTAAAGGAGAGTTTCTCCCCAGATGGGTCAGGCAGTGCAGGGATGGGAAAGGGCGGAGGCTGGGAGTGATCTGGGGGGAACTGGATGGGGTGCACAGGAAGAGACCCCAGCTTCTGCTCCTGAGCCATCTGGGAGAGAAGCAGACCCTGCTGGCTGCCCTCATGCAGTTCTGCAGGCTGAGTCAGCCCCACTCTTTGTAATTTACAAGAGGGGGGTCCAATTGTGCTTTATAACTTGGTGTCAGTTTACAAGCCAAAAGGACTTCTGTTTCCTTACATAACAGGTCCTCAGTCAGGGCCTGACCCCTCTTAAGAGAGAGACCGAGGGAGGGGAGCTGGATTTTCTTTTACCCTCCTCTTTCAGTTAAGCCTTGGAGGCTCCTGCAGCCAGGCCTTTCCTTGGGGTGCAAGCACTACCACGTGAGGAAAGGAATGTCTGTGTCCTTCCTGCAATGGAAGGATACTCTATCCTCATTACTACCCGGGCTTCATAATAAGAAGGCCAGAAAAGGCTACTTTTCCCATTGTGCAGATGAAGCAACTGAGGCACAGAAAAATAAGTGATCAGCTCAGGTAGCCAGTGGAACAGCCAGTTGGAGCCCAGGCTGTCTGACTCCTATTTGTTCTGAACATTGTTTACTAAACAGTCTGTGTAGCTATCATTTTTTTGTTTTACAACCCTAGAAAAAAATACGCAGAATTTCACATTCAGAGTGGAAAGTCATTCCAGGGAAGGCATATAATTCAGCAGATTAGCACTACGGCTGCATGGAGCACCAGACTGGAGAGGGAAGGATGGTACCTGGAGACCAAGAGATGCTTGGAAGGAGCAGTGAGACTGTGCTGTGAGTTCTCACTGAGGGCAGAGAGATGAACCCATCATGGTGTAGCTGAAGGGTCGAGCTTCTTGAGCCCCTGGGGCACAGCCTCCTCCCCCCAAAAGGCACAGCTGGAGGCTGGTGGGGACAGCCAGTCCTCTCTGCCAGCATTCCCAGGCCACCTTGTCCTATCTCCCTTCTTGGCTTCTGCTGCCACAGTTTACTGTACACAGATTCTGTTTGTTTTCTCCTTGTACAGTTTTTAAAGTTCAAACGGGTTCCAGGCTTCACAGCTCTCATAGTTTACTTTCAGTTTGGGAAAGTGCTGCTGACACAGTTTTAAGATCTGATTCCCTAAGCCCAGATCTTGTAACCTGAACAACTACTTGTAAGATAACAATATGCAATATATTAACTGATTTTTTACTTTTTTGAAATTCTGTATTATTTTTTCTGTTTTGCTTTTTTAAAAATTAAAAAAACCCTGATTCCCTCCGAAGTGCCTCCTTTTTTTCTCTCGTTACCCAAAAATAGCCAACCTAGATTTTTTTATTTTGTTAATATTTAAAATTACAGGTGAAGGGCTGATGATTTCATTTCCTTACTCTCACACTAAGCTGTCAAAGCAACAAATAAAACACAGCCTGCCAACTTGTCACACATGCAGCTGTGGAGACAGTGGGGAATTAGGGTTTGCTTCCAGGCTGCAACAGAAGACCTGGATCGCCTGTTTGCCAAAGTAGAAAGGCAG
Source organism: Cavia porcellus (assembly GCF_034190915.1). NCBI lineage: Eukaryota > Metazoa > Chordata > Mammalia > Rodentia > Caviidae > Cavia > Cavia porcellus. Next base: position 76,900,051 of record NW_026947484.1, read on the forward strand.
CAACTAGGGGCTGGGGATTTAGCTCAGCGGCATAAGCGCCTGCCTTGCAAGCAGGCAGTCATGAGTTCGATCCCCGGTACCGATAAAAAAAAAACCAAAACAAAACAAAACAAAACAAAACAAAAAAAAAACACAGCAACTAGCAGGGGAGATGTCAAACCCCAGAATGATTTAATAAAAAAGGACCAGGTGCCTTACAGGAGGGCTTCTTTCCCAGTGCAGGTGTACTAGAGTCAGGCGGGATGAACGAATGAACAAATGGGAGCAAAATAAAAATTTAAAAATTAATTAAAAAAAAAACCCAGGCTAGTAGCTAGGGGTCGGCAAATTTTCTGAGACTTCAGGGCAGAAGCCGTTCCTGCCAGTCCAGGGCATTCTCCAAACTGACTTTTCTGGGTTCCTCTCTGAACCTCAGTTTGGTCATGGAAAAACCGGGGATAAAAACACATTTCTTCTGTGGTCAAGAATCCAACGTAAGTGAAAGCAATGCGCTCTGAAGGGATAAGAAGTTGAAGGGAAGCTAAAACTCTGCTATTAGATGGTACCAAGCAAGAGGCAGCTAAGGTTCTCAACACCCTTTCGAGCCAGCACGAACCCAGTGCTCTCACATCACACCCTGTGAGGCTCCTGGGACGACTAGAAAGTCTACCGGAGCCTAGGATTCCTCTGCCGCCTTCCCCAGTCTCGCAGGCAGCTCTGGGAGCGTCACCACACAACTGGGAATTCAGCGCTCCTCACCAGAAAGACCTTTCCACAGCTCCCGGGCAGAGGTACCCACGCTTAGGGCAGGTAGCTTAATTTCACAATAATTCCTTGGCTGTCTTTGTCCCCTCATCTCTGAGCCAGGTTAAAGTCTACAATCCTGATGAGAGAGTCAGAGAAAAGTAATGTTTGAGTCCATCCAGCAATTTCCTTCCTTCAGCAAATATTTATTGCAGACACACTATGTGCTCAATACAGTAGCAGCCAATATCCTCATCTGTTTCCCAAACCGATCCTATTTAAGAGGGCTTGATTGTTTAAAAGTGCAACTAGAAAAGCATCCATATGTGTTTAAATTTAGCCCAAGAAACAGAATACAGAGCCGACTTAGGGGGCTAATGCCTTCTTTTCGATTGCTGGAAATTTAATTTTGTTTTAAATGTTTTTGCGAAGGATTTTTGAGGAAGAGGGAAGAAAACTTTGAAAGCATTCATGCGTACTAAAAAGCAATCGTCTTTCTAATGAAGAGCTTTACATGATTAGGGGGAATATATTGAACCTAAATTTCTTAATGGGATGTACTTCTATCCTCTCCAAATTTGGCAGTAACCGATATCGACTTAGCAGTAAACCCCAAGTGACTGGTAGTTGACTTGGCCAGCTGCCTCACAAGCTCTAGGAACCTTAACAAGAAACTGCCACCTTGCACCTTGAGGACTAGCTTCGGTGTCTGTAAAGGTGTCTGCAGGTCATTTCTATGCTAAGCGCTGTCGTGCAAAGTAACTACTGGTTTATTCTAACAGGAGAAAGAAGGCAATGCCTGTGCGCCCATTGCAGTGGCCTCGTCTCTGCACCCAGCTTTGGGCCCACTGCTGAGTGGCAGAAACACTGGAGGTGTGGTAATGGAGGCCAACGCTAGTCTTTCTGATCTTTGCCTCTTCATTTATTACCTTCTCTTGCGGACAACGCGATTCGTAAGAGTGTTTCTAAGTGTTCCCTGGCCCTCGACATGAATCTTCTTTCCCCCACCGTAGGCGCCGTCCTATTTCAGGTTTAGCTTCAGCGCGAGAGACCCGGCTGCAGCGAAGGCTCAGCGGGCGCGGACTCGCCGGAGCGCCGCAGGGTGGAGGTGGCAGGGAGGAGGTAGACGCCCGTTGGCGCGCCTCGCCCAATCAGCGCGCACACCGTCTGACAACCGGCCAATCAGAGGGCGCGGAGCTCAGGGGCCCGAGTGGTTAATACTAGGAAGGGGAGCAGCGGCTGGAGACCAGAGCTAGTGGCGCAGCGCCGCCGAACGCAGCTGCGTGAGTCTGTCTTGAGAGCCCGTGATCTGAGCCCAGGTCAGCGATCCGAGACAGGCCGGGGCTGCCCAACCTTTTCGGCCCCTTTTGTGTCAGAAGAGGCCGAAAGCGGCTTCGGTGAAGTGCGAAGCCCCGGGCCGCAGGGGCCCGATTGGAACTTGGCAGAGTTCGGGATGCGCCGAGCGAGTTTTTGGAGGACTTGACTCCTCTCCTCTCCCTTTCTTCCCTCCTCCCCCACCGTCCCGGGAGCTTTGGGCCTCCAGCTGTCAGATCTGATTTTGCGCCAAAGGGTGGCGATCCCGATTTCCGTGTGCATGCACGGTTTGCAACCTGAGAGCCAGATCCTAAAGCTGCAAGTCTTTTGACTCGGCTGCTAGCCCGGGTGTCAAAATTTCGGTGAGTGCTATGATGCCCCTCGGGTAGGGTCTCGGGAGGCAAAGATCGGGAACTTCTTTACCTTTTCTGCTTTATTTGGATGCCTGACCCAGCGGTCGAGTCTAAGTGCTGTGCTATTGAGGCGCGGACATCGGCTGCTTTCTGCCTGTCTCTTGGTTCTTGAAGGACAGCAGAGTGTTTTTAGTGCATTATCTGTACTAAAGGGTGGGGAGTAGAAGACCTTTTCAAGGCCACGGTTCTTAGGGTGATGTTGGCCGAGAGGCCTTTAGCCAGCATAGAATGGTCTGGAGGGTCCTTGCCACCAAAGGAAAGCATCCCTCTACCGACATTTGTATATTTATGACGGCGGTGGGCAGTGGGTAAGGGGAAGTCTGACAAGTGGCCTAGCCGGCCTAGTTGGACACAATACATTGTGAGGTCAGTGAATTACTTAAGAGACTTGTCCAGAAAGGCGTGTAAAGCCAGAGAGGGCTGCGGTTAAAGGTCAGGTGCTCACAGAGCACTTGGAACTAATAAAATAAAATCTTTGTTGGTTGTGGATCCCTGAGGCCCTGAGAGATGCACGGAAGACGCCTGTGGTGTAAGGACGCGCAGAGAACGGGAACTCAAGGGAAGAGGGTGGCTGACCAATAGCTCGGCGCCCGAGGCGCAGGCACGGTCCCTGACGGGCGCGCGGGTCGTGGGGGCTCTCTGTGTCTCCCCAGGGTGTGGGAAGCGGAGTCGTGGAGGCCCCGCGCGCCATGGCGGAGCGGCTCGTAGGCCCGGGGGCCGGGGACTGGGAGATCGACGTGGAGAGCCTGGAGCTGGAGGAGGACGGCTGCGGGGCGCCGCCGATGGCCGATGGGGACGGCGAGGACGACGAGGACGACGAGGAGGAGGAGGACGAAGACGCAGAGGAAGAGGGCGAACGGGAGGAGGCGGGCGCATCCCTCGGGGCGCCGGGCGGGCCGGAGCAGCGGGAGCGACAGTCGCCGAGGCCGCCGGCCACGCCTCGCGCCCAGCCAGCCGCGGCGGGGCCCGCAGAGCGCGTCGCGAACGCGGGCGGCGGCGCGGAGCCTCGCAAGCTCAGCCGCACGCCCAAGTGCGCGCGCTGCCGCAACCACGGCGTGGTGTCCTGCCTCAAGGGCCACAAGCGCTTCTGCCGCTGGCGGGACTGCCAGTGCGCCAACTGCCTGCTGGTGGTGGAGCGCCAGCGTGTCATGGCCGCCCAGGTGGCGCTCCGGAGGCAGCAGGCCACCGAGGTGCGTCCCCAGCGGCCGAGCCTCCGCGCGAGGCGGGGAGGCGGGGAGTGGGGCCACCCGCGCTCCGGCCAGCGGCGCCGGCCACCTCCTAACCACTGCAGGGTTAGGACGCAGGGAGGGCCGAGGGCAGCGCTGGGAGCTTGGCCCAAGTTTGCATCGTAGAAACCGAGGGAGGAGGACGAGGGCTGTGAAAGTAGTTAGGCCTATTTGGGACTGTGCGAGAAAGTCACCCAAGTTAATTTTGCTAGAGGTCCGGGGCTCTGAGGAGTGTCGTGTTACCGCGGCACGGTTAGCGCTGGGCTCCAAAAAGCGCTGCTTTCTGCTTTCCTTCCTGGGCCTTTGGAGCCAGGCGGAGGTCGCAGCCCATTTTACCCGTGAGACTGAAAGGCCGGGCGTAGGGTGTTAGTTGCTCACAGCCAAAGAATCCGAGGAGGATCGGATTGTGAGGAGAGCTGGGGTTTTCTTTAAGGTCGCGGCTTGTGAACCTCTACTTTGTATTTCTATGTGTTTGCACGCGGGGTGCCCGATTAAGGCTTCAGGGAGCCTCTTTCCAGGCTCAGCAAGGGAGATTTTCATATTTTAATTTTCTGGTGTTGGGGCTAGAACACCACAACCTCACTTACACAGAGAAAGCGCTGTACCCCTGAGGTGCATCCCAAGCCTCCGAGCGTCTCCGTTCACCCAGGGGTTTCTGTTTCTGCCTTTTGAGGTGCTGGGGATGGAAGCTCTAGCTTCCTTCTCCTAGGGAGGACTAGCCTGGAGAGGACTTTTGATTGCATTTTTTGGAGGAGCTGGGAAGTGCGTTACCGGCACACCAGAGTCAGAGATTTCAAAGAAGAGCCGCCCCGCCCCCCCAGCGCAGGAGAGCGCGCAGGACCCCAAGGTGGCCCGGGTTTGGGGTTCATCCTCGGGTGTCGGGCGCCCGGGTGATCGCTGGCTCTGGGTTACAAGCAGCCAGGTGAGCTGGCGGTGACCTTGGAGGTCAGGAGCTCCTTTATTCTGAGTTCCTGGCTGCCCCCCAGCGTAGTTTTGATCTAGCGCCCCAGTCCTCCGGTGGGGAAAGGAGTTTGCTTCAGGACCCGGAGCTTCTTTTCCAACCCCGCACTCTCTAGTGCCCTCAGCCTTCTCCACGGAGCCCCGACTCTGCGGGCACTTTCACGCCAATGGGGGGGCCCCCGGCGGAGGTGTCCCCAGAGTCTTCCCTTCAAGCTGGGCCTCTTTCACTGCCCTGAATTCCACCTCCTTCGCTGTAAGCTCCTCACTTCTGGTCACAGGTGTTCTGATGGCCAGTGTAGGGTGACATTTTGCTGGGAGGGAGGGGCGCTCACCATTTGCCAGTTTCAGAGACTTCACTTCGTGCTCTGGCCTTTGCACTGAAAGATCAAGTGTTTAATTTTTTTTTTTTTTTTTTTTTTTTGGAGGCAGGGCCTCCATAAATCGCTAAGTTACTCAGGCAGGACTCTAATTTGCGATCCTTTTCCCTCAGCCTCCCAGACTGCTGGGATTTCAAAGCTCTGTTTAAAATCATTTTTCACACAGGATGAGAAAATAAATACATTTAGGCTCGGTCCCTACCTTCTCCCTTCCCTGTTAAAGTGTCTTCAAGGAATTATTCATTATGTTTCTTGTGTTTACAGGACAAGAAAGGGCTTTCTGGGAAACAGAATAATTTCGAGCGCAAAGCACTGTACCAGAGGCAAGTCAGGGCACCTAGTTTGCTGGCCAAAAGCATTTTAGAAGGTAAAGCAACATGAAATTATCTTTTAGCCTTTGAAATTGAGTTGAATGACTCTTATTATTTAGATGTATTTATGAACTTGTGAGCGGAAGTTACTTTTAGTAGACTCCCAGAAAATTAATCTCATCTGCTGAGGTTTCTGAACCCATCAGTTTAAGAATATGAATGCTTGCTTGTGTCATTTGCTGAATAGTTAATGAGTTAAGGTGGAGCGCAGGTAAAATTTGCGAGAAAGCGTACAAAAACCCATTGCCAAGTGACCCTGGAGCAGATGTGGAGTGATAAATTGAATGTACACACTTCCTCACTGATAGCAGCCGTTAAGTGGATACCCTGCGGCCAGAGAGCGGAGGGCTTTAACCAATAAGCCTGGGAGTAGGATCTCTAGTCCATGGCTTCAACCTCAGACTGACTGTTTTTCCTGGTACTTTCCTCCCCAGATATCTAGACGATTGCTGTTATTCCACACTTCATTTTTGAGCATTTCAGACAGCTATGGTAGAATCCCAAAAAGGATTTGAATCAACCGAGGAAAGTAGAGATTGAATTTGAGCTTTGCGAAGTCTCAAATTCTTCCAAGTTTTTACTTTCTCTACAGCACAGAGTGACTTGAAGTTTGGTAAAATATTACTGATTTTCCAGAGCATCTCTATTTGAGTAACTTATTTCTTGACTTGATAAATAATATATTGACTATACCATTTTTCTTTAACTTTTTAAAGTTTATCTTCCATGCAACTAAAACAGACTTTGTATTTGTTTTAATCACTGACGTGTCATAAAGTTCAGATTGTAGATTCTTTTTTCTTAAATCAGATATATGGGCTTTGTGTTTTCTTCGCTAGCTTGTGAATTTAGTTAGATATAGACAGTTTTGAAGTTTGTGTCTCATCCTCCGTTGTGCATTTCTGAGCTGAGAGTGGATTCTCAAGAATTGAAAATGAATTTGGTAAACAGATTTATAACTATAGAGGCCACATTGATAAACTGAAATTTTGGCAAAGCAACTTGAGAAGTTCTTGGACTAAATTGAATCGTAAATTCAAGTAAATAGCTTCCTGCCAAACACATACCATAGAAATAGAAACATTCATTTTCAAATTTTATTTTATTTGCAAATGAGTGTGATGGGCTTGTCACAATGTAAACACAAATATCACAATGGATCCTTCAAACAAACTTGGTAGTGGTGAGTGTTTGGGAATGATGAAATGCTCAAAGTATTTTATGCAGCTAGGAATTTTATTTATGTTATGCTAATCTTTGTTTTTGACTTCATCTTTATTCATGAAAGGGGGGATGATTTAATCTGTGTTCTAATTGTTACTTGTTCAACCATTGGGCATCTGGCCAACATTATTGTCTCTTGGGAAAAATGCATTAAACCTGTTATTTTCAAAGCAGCAAGAAATTATCCACCTCCCCAACATTTTGTTTTGTTTTGCTTTATTTGTGCTGTAGTCAAGGGTAAGGCCCAGCTAAATTGTTCACTGCAGAGCATTTGACTAGTTAACAGCTCTTTCCAATTTTCTATGCTTCTCTGTTTCCTTAAGTCTTTTTTTTTTCTTTTTCTCTGAACTAATCTCCTATAACTTCTTTCTCTTTTTTCCTAGTTCTCCTTGGATTATTCTACAACTGTAACAATGTGTACATAATGAGCCATCTTTAGAAAATAAAAGTGACATCAGCTCTAGGTATAGATATCTTTTTTAATAATGGAAAGATGACAAGGATAATAAAATGTTGATTGAAGCAAGATGGGCAGCTTTGTCTCTTAATATGTAGGGACTTGGGAAGGATCATAAAATCTTAGTGGATAAAGTACATTTGTCCTAACAAGAGAGCAGACAAACCTGTATCAATAAAAACTGCAACAAAACACTACAGTGTGCATATCCTTCCTTCAAAAGGAATTATTTTACACCAAATCTATACTTTTGCTTCCTGCATGAAAGTATTAGTGATATAGAACTGTAATCATTCATCCTGCCAATTTATGGTTTCTTTTGCTTTCTAAATTTCCAGATTTCTCTTCCCTAGATTTAATTGTTTCCTGTGCAATGTTTGCTTATTTTAGGCTATCACCCTTTAACAGCGGAGACTTACCTAGGAGGAACCCTACCTCTGCCTCCCCCAGTTAGTGACAGAATGAGAAAAAGAAGGGCCTTTGCTGACAAAGAGTTGGAGAATATTATGCTGGAGAGAGAGTATAAAGAGAGGGAGATGCTGGAAACTTCCCAAGCAGCTGCTTTGTTCTTGCCTAACCGTGTTGTGCCAGGACCCGAATACAGCTCCTGCAAAAGTGCCTACAGCCACACCCCAGGGGAGCTGCCCAGTAAGGACTTCTGCAATTTTTTGCCTACCTGCCTTGATCTCACCATGCAGTATTCAGGATCTGGGAATATGGAACTGATTTCCTCCAATGTTAGTGTGGCCACAACGTACCGGCAATATCCTTTGTCCTCAAGATTTTTAGTTTGGCCCAAATGCGGCCCTGTTAGTGACACCCTTCTTTACCAACAATGCCTTCTAAATGCCACCACATCAGTTCAAGCCCTGAAACCTGCGGGCAGCTGGGACTTGAAGGGAACAAGGGTCCTGGATGGGCTCAGTGCAGATCACAGCACGATGCCACCGAAACTGGAGAGCTCCGTGGTACTGCCTCACCCTCCGGAGGTCCAGACCTCCAGGAGCGACCTTCAGGGTCACCAAACCATCCCTGAGAGGTCTGCTTTCTCCCCACCCCAACGGAATTTCTCTCCCATTGTTGACTCGGACTCCCTGGCAGCTCAAGGGCACGTCTTAACCAAGATCAGCAAAGAAAACATGAGGCACCTTCTGCCACTTAAAAATAATCCATTCCACTCCTTATTCCAGCAAACGCTTAATGACAAATCAGGTCCTGAGCTGAAAACACCATTTGTCAAAGAGGCTTTCGAAGAGGCCCCAAAGAAACACCGAGAGTGTTTGGTCAAGGAGAACCAGAAATACACATTTACAATAGATAGATGTGCGAAAGACCTTTTTGTAGCCAAACAAGTTGGAACAAAGCTCTCCGTGAATGAACCGCTGTCATTTTCGGTTGAGTCTATTCTTAAGAGGCCTTCATCTGCCATCACTCACGGCTCCCAGTGAAAGGCTGCTTAAATGGAAAGGTGGATTTGCTGCCTTCTCAGATGGTTCTTGCCATATGCTTATTCTTTTTTAAAGTTAAAATGTTTGTATAAAGAAAATTTTAATGTAAATAAGGATGATTTCTAAAAATTCTATATATTCATATGCATGTACCTTTTCTTATCACCTAAATATATTTAAACTTAAGATGGAAATTGCTTAATGTGCAAATTGTAGAGTTCTACGCCTTATATAGCATTTCAAAAAGGAATAAAACTGATACTGTTCTAAAAGATCCAGTGTTTGCTGAGCAAATAGCTGTCCCTGGCTAGATTAAACAGCTGGTGGCTGTGAAATGTGCCTTTTATTTTTCTATATTTCTGTGTATTTTCAAGTGCTGCTAATGGTCACTGGGGGCTACCCGAGAAGTCTTATAATGTTCTAGTTTTGCTTTCTTTTCCTCTTCTGTACCTGCTAGACTAGCACTCTGTCACTGAGCTGTATCCCCAGATTTAGTTTTGCATTTGGAAGGACATATAAATTTAGCTGTTCAAGACTGAGGTAAAAATAGCTTAAGGAGACTATTAAGGCTGTTTGCCTATCATGGAATCAATTTCACGTGGTTGGACAAAGTTGAAATAATTTGAAGGGAAATCAAATATAATATCTTGTTTATTTGATGACGTGGGTTTTGGAATGGTTTTCTTCTAACTCCCTGGGCCCATTTTCCTTCCATTTCAGGCTGTATATGGGGGTCTCAAACCTTCTTTTCAGGAAAGGAACACCCTTTTGAGGCTTTTTAGTTCCTTTGAATATTCTGGATTGCTAGGGCTCCTGAAGCAACTTCCCTTGAAAGGTGCATTCTGTTCAGCTCATGGTGAAGGTGAACACCCTCTGGCTTCCAGTAGATCCCTGTTTGGGGAGGAGAGAGATGAGCAGGCATTTAATGCAGGCCAGCCCAGTAAGCTCAGCTGTACGCCTTTGCCCCAGAGTCAAAGGCTTTCTTCTGGGATAAAAGCATTTACTATTCAAATCTCTTCAGCTGACAGTTGCTGAAGCCTGCAGATATTTGTCTCAACATGAGGGTGGCTTGGGGAGTCTTATACCTTTTCTCCCCTATTAAGTTCCTTGTTTTTCCTCAGTGGAATGTTAACTACTGTTACACTTGGTGAAATAAGAGTGAGATATTTGCAAGAGTAATGCATCCACCTCTTATGATCTCATCTGTGAATCCCAGGCCAGAGCAGGTTTTAAGATGTCAAGGTCTCAATCCAGAAAACAGGAGCCAATATCTCACCTGTGGTGCTGCCCTGGGATGTGGGTTAGGTGACAAGGACACCAGGGGACATGGGGAATGTGCCAAGTGGTACAGTGGTTTAAAGATGTTTTTGCCTCATTCGTAAAAACACTTAAAATTATTTAAAAATGATTTTGCTATTGATGAGTTGATGTAAACTTCTAGGGGTTTCTAAATTGTTACTTAAAATTAATGTCAATTTCAAAAACAACAAGCCAGAATTTGAGTTGATTTTTTTTTTTAAAATGGAACCTGGGATTGAACTCACAACCACCTGCTTGCAAGGCAGGTGCTTATGCCACTGAGCTAAGTCCCCAGCCCTTGATTTTGGGTTGTTTTTATAATATAATACTTGATTTTGTTGAGTCAAATTTACTCACTTTTACAGTTGCAAAAGCCAGGGTGAATGGAAATTTTCTGGAAGGAAAAAATAAAATTAGGCAGAGATTCCAATAACTGTTCAAGAGTATTATTAAGGAAAAAAAGTTTCCCAGGCAAGTATGCCCTAGCATTAGAGACAGTATCAAACTCTGTTTCTCTCCCAGTCACCTCTGCTTTAGCTATATAGCTACTGGTTTTTATCTTCCTATCAGAAATTCATTTTTTGGTGTGGTAAGTGTTAAATGATAACTTAGTATTGAACCACACTGCTTCAGAAGTATTGAGGGGACAACGTTAGAATAAAGTCACTTAAAATCCCAGTGAGACGACTTTCTTAATCCAAACACATATTTTGTCTTTCTTATTCCATATTTTGTGCTTTTGAATACTTTCATTTGTCAATTTCTTTCCTCTTTTATATTAAAAGAACACATTGGGATCTCTGGTCTGTCCTGTCTCCATATTAGTTTAATCTGATTAAGTGAATTCAGTTGGTTGTGGGTATTAGTGGTTTTTCTCACATTACTAGAGACCAGAATTTTATTTTTCTTGAATGTTTATGAGGGTCAGTATTTTCCCTGGCAAGCTTATTGGTATACCATGCATTAGTTCTGCTGTAATGATGAGTTCTTGGAACGTAAATCTACCAAGACTACCACCAGTCACTTAGTAAGAGCTCTGTCCTTAGCTCTTGGCTTTTTAAAAATCAATTTACTTCTATGAAAGCTGCTAGTCTTCAAAGAACAGTCACTGACGCGTTAAACCAAACTTGTGGTTCAGTTTAAGCATTTTCTGTGTAAAAGGTAATAAATGGATTTGGCCTTACATATTTTTAAGAATACAAAAATAGTAAAGTATGTACCTTTTTCTTAAACTCATGTTACAATAATGCCTTGTTTTCTTTCCATTTTAACCAACTGAGAGTTATTTTTTGCTCTATTTGCAGTTATCAAAATTTTATGACAATGCTTCTCAAGTTTTGGTGGACAATTGGATCTCCTGGACTGTATAAAAAGCAGACTGGTTCTGTCGGTCTGCGGGCCTGGGTTCTGTAATTTTACCACACTTTCAGAAGCTGATGCTGCAATCTTCAGGCCACACTTTGAGTAGCAAAAGTTCATTTGTTAATTTTAAAAATTGCTTTGTTATTTTAAACACACATTTAATACAACCTGCTATTAATTTTAGTTTCTAATGCAGTAATGATGGTGCTAGCATGAATAATACTTATGTGAATGTTAAAAAAATTTTGATTTCTTCTGATGGCTTGGTGGCTAACATAGGACAAGACTTAGGCAAAGACATAGTACACACAAAATTTGCTACCCATTTCTGTTTTTTCTACAGTGTAGAAGTTGTTTCAATTTAATTAAAATATAAAATGTATATTTAGTATTTATATGTTATTTTTTGCAATCCTGGGATTTATCCCTGGGCCTTTACACGAACCTACATCCCCAGTCCTTTTTAGTTTTGAGACAGGTTATTGCCAAGTCACCAAGTTGCTCAGACAAGTCTTGAACCTTGCAGCCCTCTTGCCCTAGATTTCCACAATGCTGGGATTACAGGAGTACAGCATCCTACCCAGCTTATGCTTACATTTTTAAATGTGGAGAAATACATGTAACAGAATCTACCAGCATGACTGTGTTTAAGTACACAGTCAGTGTTTTAAAAATACATTCACATTGTTGTACAGTCATCACCACCATCCATCTTCAGAGCTTTTGATGTTGTAAAGTGAAATTCCATCCCTGTTAGCAATAACTCTTTCCATGGGGCCCGTGGCAGCCTTCATTTTACTTTCTGTCTCTATGTATTTGGCTGTCCTAATATTACAGACAGCTAAGTTAGGTAAAAATTATTATAGACAGTCAGATGGGGCTGGGCTCTCGCTGGAGTCAGTGCAGAGGATGAAAACACATTACTGCTGTGACTGGAGGGGCATCTGTTGAAGGCCCGGCTTCAGGCTAAAGACGGAATGACCAGGCCTACGGCCTCCCTAAGGGTTAAGTGGTATACTGTAACTGGTATCACCTGGTCTAATAAAATCACCCAGGTGGATGACCAGGACCTCCTGACTCATCTCTTCCAGAAAAGCCCCTTCCTCTTTCCACATACACTTGCTGTGTGACCCACTCCCCCACTGGATTAATATCACCTAAGTGGTTATGCTTGTCATCTTACAGGTTGATCATAGTATGTCCACATTGTACCCACTTAGGGATTTTACCCTATAAAACTTTCTTTGGGAAGTAGACTCACTGACAACCCACGTAGGCCCTCTCCTGTCTTTTAGGAGCTGTCTCTTCCTCAATAAAATTTCCTATTCTTAACCTCCATTGTCTTTAGAATTCATTCTTTGATTTTGGGGAACCCAAACTTGGTATGTCTGACATCCAGCAGGTTGGGAGTTATATTTCCCTTATATCACATATTCAGGTCCTATATCACTAGGTGCCTTAGATAAGTGGATTTATGCATTTATCTCTTTGTGACTGGCTTATTGGCATGCTACACTCATAGTTTACTTATGTCATGGTGCATATCTGAATTTTCTTTCTTAAAAGGCTGAATAATATGTGAGGGTGATACCTTCAACGATCTAGCAAATTTCCATTAGGACTCACCTCTCAAAGTTTCCATGATCTCAGTGCCACCGTAGTGGAGATCACATTCCTGGCACGTGAACATGTGAGAACAAACTCAAATCATATCCAAGCCTGAAGAGTGTGCAAATGTCTCCTTGAATCCTTGCCGTCCACTTGTTTGAGTATATCTTTTCTTCACCCAGTCCTCACCACCTTATTTTCCCACTTCTTGTCTCTAGGAGTTGAGGTTTCCAAGTCTACCTCCCTCCCCAGAGACACTGGCCATCCCTCTCCCCCAGCGTGTAGGTTGGTCCTCGTTAATACTGCTGGCTCCCAGAGAGTCTCTAATACCAGTTGTATAACTTTTAGTGTGGGTTATCAGGTCCTCTGCACTTAAAAGTTGAATTCCAATTATGTAATGAAAGACTAACTTACATTAAGAAATGTTTCATAATTCTTTCAGCAGAGTCCTAGAGGTGCTGCACAGTAAAGAAATGGCTGAGGATCAAGATAGGGAGAGAAGGAGAATTCACAGTTCTCTGTGGAATACAGACATCCTTTAGTATAAAGCCTGGGTTTTAATTGGGATTATTACAAGCCCATCTCATTTTATTAATATTTATTACTTTGTTTCTACTGTAGTTCTACAAGTTTATTTCTAGAACTACAGTCCAATTTGAATGGCTGATAGTTTTTGAAATGGCTACATCCACTAATATATAACCTCACATATTTTGATAATTATGCTAAGCTTTTATGAGTCCCCATCCTCTTAGTTCTTTTGGTTTCTTACTGGTTACGTCTAAATACGTGTGGGTAAGCTGAATAGAAACACCTGGAAATTGGTTGGCATTTGGTATAATGGTAAAATAAAACTTAATGTGTCTGGAGTTTCCAATATATAAGGCTTATTTGCATTTGTTATCTTTTATATTCCACATAAATTCTATAAAATTTGGAAACTAGCCATTTTAAGAGTGTTTCTTTCTCAATCTGTCAACAAATTTGGGAATTTTCCCAATATACAACTTGACTTGATACAGCCTAATCTTTCTCTGTACTTTTGTGTGAAAATATTATATGCATCTAAAGCTTACATAAAATACCTCAAGTATATCATACATGTATAATTTCACTACATACATCTCTATAGAAATGTAGAAATACTTATCTATCTCCATTAAGTTACACACACACACACACACACACACACACACACACACACTTACTTATCTCTTGGAATTGTAAGACCTTTGAAATAAAGAGTGGGGAAGAGACCTATCATGGAAATAATGTTGACTGATAGCTGCTTCAGCTGTCATGCTTTTGGATCTACTGTGGCATTCACACCAAGGCGACACTTTGTTGGACTGTTTTTATCATGCAACTGAGTAGAGTAGCGTTACTAGAAAGGAACCATTTCTATCCCATCTTGGGACTGCTCTAACTGGCATCCTTGGCTGAAGAATGCCCCCTCCAAGTGTACTGTTACACATATTTGATGAACCTGAAGGCATCTACATTCTGTCTGGTGTTCTAATCAATCAAGACATAAGACGAAAGGGTTGGCAGTTGGAGATTGAAATATTCTTACCTTATTACTACCATTACATCCAGGATGTGACTTACTAGAGGAGCAAGGAGATTTCTCGATACTGAACTTCCAAATTACAGATCACCCCCTAGAAGTACTCAGTCCACCGTATCTCCTTTGCCCACTGAGTACAACTGAGAATCTGTTCCCTGCACACAGGTTGGCTCTTGGAAGGAAGGACAAAAGAATGAGTAGAGCTACCGGCACTCTTTACTTATTCCAAACTTACCCATCAGGTGAGTTCCCCTCCTACCACCCTGCCCATGCAATATATACTATTGTTATTTCCTTTTTTTTTTTTTTTTTTCTGAATGGAAGTAAACTCACAGACAATACCCACTTGAATTTGATCATTAGAGTCAGAATTTAAGTCAGTGCTGAAGATAAAAACTGGGGGCTTGGCAATAGTGTGATTGTTAATATGTGTTAACTATACTGAAAACCATGTATATTTTTTAGAATAAAAGAGAAAACTGGAGAAATTACTTTTTGATCACAGCTACAACGAGGACATTGAAGACGACATGCTGGTGAGAGCTGCAGTATCCCTTGACCTGTGAGCATATCATTTGATGTTCTTACTTAGCATGGCACAAAGGGTCTGTTTCAGTTTTTTCAATTATCACCAAATGGTTTAGTTCCTCTTTTGATAGTTATTATTGAGGTATCAGGAGGATGTTACTGAAAAGTTATGTACCAATTTAGCAAGGCATTTAACAGTGTTTCATGATAGGGAATTTTAGGATTGATAACAGTGAAATCAAGGGAATTTGCACTATTTGAACCCATAACTTTAAGAAACATTGAGTGATATATCAATATCGACTTCAAGGAAAGTCTTTAGTCTCATTACTCAAGGGTCTTCTTGTTTTAGACATATCCTTGCTGGCAAATGAAAACAAATAGCAGTGTACTTATCAAGTCTGTGGATGATATTAAGTTGGAAGGTTTGGCCATTGTTGTTGATGGTGGAATTGGTCTATATTAAAACTCTTGATCAAAGGGAAAAAATCTTATATTGGGTTTTAAAATTAATTACCACTAAGTTTTGAAACTATTTGTTGAAAGAGAACTGATGTTGGTTTTAAATGTAAACAATCTGGTAATGTTAGAGGATCACAAGCCTGAAGTGAACCAAGAATGAGTCGAAGTCTTAAAAAACCAACTCCCTGGCAGCACATATATTAAAATTGGAATGATACAGAGAGAATTAGCATGGCCACTGTGCAAGAATGACACAAAGATTTGTGAAGTATTCCATATTAAAAAAAAGAAAAAATTGATAACTCAGGCTTGGATTCCATGAATAGAGCAGCCAGATCAAATAACATGCTAGGTACAACACTAACCCCTCTTTTGTGATCAGTTATGAGCACTGCATTTTTATGGGGTTATTGATGAATTTGGCAGTGAGGATGGTGAAATGTGATCTGGAGAAGACATACCTTGAGGTAGCCTGATTTGTGTATTCATGTATTTGAAATAAGATAATTTGGAAGAGAGAATTATGGTCCCTTGGGAGTTTCTAAGAAGAGGATGACAGGTCAGACAAGCATAGTAAAAGGAAGCCCATCTTTCAGTCAGCCTGTAGAATGTGTGGGAGCCCTTCCTGTGGAACCCTGGAGGAAACTTTGCACTGAACATAGAATTGAACCAGCAACCATAGACTATCCCAGTGAAGGTCCTAACACATGCTTCTGGCAAGAAGAGTTTGCTGAGTCAGCAAAATCTTCTTCAACTGTGTAACTTCTCCTTACATGACAAATAATCACCAGGAAGGATTAGATGAAGTCATTTGTAAAAAATGTTTATATGTAGTAAAATTGTTACAATCATCAAGTAAATTAGCATATCTGTCCTCTCACATATTTTGAGAAAAGAATAAAAGAGTCAAATTCACAGAAAAAGAGTCAAAAGATGGTCACTAGGGGTGGAGAGTTCAGTCTAAGGAATGGGGAGATACAGGTAAAGGGTATTAGGTTGCAATTACTGGGACCGGGGATATAGCTCAGTGGCAGAGGAGTTGCCTTGAATGTGTAAGGTGCTGTGTTCAATCCCTAGTACCCAAAACCAAACCAAAACATACAAGCAAAAACAAAAACAAAACAAAAAAAGCAAAACCAAACAAAACCCAAAAACAAATCAAAATCAAATCATCCAAAGAACATCAAGAACAATAAAACAAAACAAAACAAAACAAAATCGCCAAACAACTTACTAAAGTTACAGTTGTGCAAGATATACAGGATGATTATCTGAGGTCAGATGTGCAGCATGAGACCTGTAGTTAATATTTTATCAAACACTGTACTGGAAATTTGGTGTGAGAGTAGATTTTGAATGCTGTTTACCACAATATTTTTTGTAATTTAAAAGACAGCATAAAAAACTATCAACTTAGCATCTTAAATCAGATATCATTGTGAGTGAGAGTATTGCCTCTTTATTAATTCCAACTTAAGTAACAAAATTTCCCCAAGTATATAGATAAACAAATGCCTTACCTATTGATTTTCTCCCATTATGATATTCTTTAGATTTAGTGATAAGAAAAATATTATTTATACATGTGTTCATTTGGTTTTGCGATTAATTTTATAAATAAATTCTTGTGATCAATTTGATTATTATTTGTATGATTAACACTGAATTCTGAAAATAACCTCATTGTTTTAGTTGTCTTAATAGCTGGTAAAATTAGGTTGAAAATTATATTTGACATGATTAATAAGATAGTTTGAAGTGAGCTTACTGCTTCAGGTAAAGTCTAAGTCTATTCAAGCATAATAAAGTTGGACTTCAGTTCTACTTGTAAATGGATGAACCTATATATCTGATCCTTTAACTTTGAGTTAACTATTGTCATTTAACTCAATAAACATTTATTAAGCACGTGCTGTAGGCTGGGCACTGTTGAGTTCTGTGAGAGGTAGTGACAACTAAGATACAGTCTTCAAAAATTTATAATGTGAAAGGTTAATGTAGATTGCACTCATTATTTTTTGTGATAAAATTCATAGAGCTTTTATTAGAGAGGAAAGTTGAGATACACTGACATAAGTTGAGAAACAAATTACACAGTACACACTAGTGAGAAAACTCGATAATCCCAGGTAGTTTTTTTGACACACTGTAAGCCTTGTGTGCCATGTAAATATATGTGTGCCATGTATACATTCTTGAGTGTGTATATTGTTAAAGAGAAATATATATTGCCTAGCCTAGGGGCATGGAAATTTCCATTTTGATAAACTCTTTGTGATTCTATCATAGATACATTACAAAAAGTACAATAGGTAAAAGGAGAAAATAAAATTTTTGATACTCTAGGGATAACCAGATATAACTCAGAGATATCCAGATATAACCACGTTAAGATTTTGATATGGTGCTTCTGTTTTTAAGTTTGGCATCTGTTTTATTTTTTTTTCCTCATTGTTGACCACCTGGTTCACTTGTATGAATAACAGAGTAATGAGTATTAGCATTTTCAGTGCATGTTAGGATACCTCCTCAGAAATGGAATTAGTGGGCCAAATTCTATAGTACTGAGTTATAAGAATTTAGGGAAATAAAAAAAAAGAATTTAGGGAAATCTTGGAAAATTTTCTTTCTAAAGTTTCCACCAGTGTATACTTCTATTACCTGTGTTTAAGACTAATGATGCTCATCCTAATCAGGTTAAGCAAGTGTTTGCTGGAGAGCAGTGAATCATTTGAGGAAAATGAGGGGAAAAGATACAGGAAGAAAAATAGAAGATGAGATACAGGCTCCAGGAACACATATGGAAAGATGCTGGAAAAGGATTGTCATGGTTTATGTTCAGAAGGCCCCCACAAGCCTCACGCAATCATGAAAATGGCTGAATCTGGCATTTGCGATTGGTTCATTGCCTACTGCTAGGATTGGCAGTGTGAGTGCTGTACCCTCCCAGAGGTGGGGAGCTGGCATACAATGTAAGGGCTGGAAGGAGGCATGCTTTCTGTCTGTTGCCCTTTTTGCTCTTGCTGTTTGTGGCTGCCATGAACGTTTGCTCCTAAGCCACACCACTCTGCCTTGGAGCCAGCTGAGTAGGGACTGAAAGCTCCAAAACTGTAAGATAAATAAACCCTTCCTTGCTTCACTTTGGCATCAGGAATTTTGTCTCAGCAATAAGAGAAAAATAACTAAGACAAGGATAGATATGAATATAACTCCTAGGTATTGTCAGAAATCAGAAGGGTTTACCCAGAGCCAAACAGGAAGAAAACGTTTCTTTGATTGCAGTAGCTTGGCCTAGAGCTGGGGGGTGACCCTGTTCCTAGGATGCTGAAAGATAAATGACATGAGAAAAGATGAGTGAAAGAAGGGGTCCTTAGAAGAATGATTTCAGGCCAGGGTAATGAACAGAACAGGAATGTAGGGATGAAGGAGGCACTGGAAACCACAGAGACACGAGAATCAGTTGGGCAACCAAGGACCGGTACTGGAAATGCCCCTTGACTCTGCTTCCCCTTCCTGCTTTCTTCACTTTGAAGTCCCAAGTTACAGTGAGGTCGCTGTTCCCTGTCTCTACGTCCTTTCTTCCTCTCAGTATGGTCTTTTTCCTCTGCTGCAAATCCACACTAATTTAGGCTAACCAGTAATTTTTTAAAATTTTATTTAAAGAGAAAAAGAAAAAAAAACAGAAAAAGGGTACAAGTTATACAGAATTACAGAAAAATAAACAGTAGGAAATCACTAGTTAATAGATTACATATTGTTATCTTGGAAATAGTTGTTCAGGTTACAAAACTAAAGCATATAATGTGGACTTTCAAACAGTAATATGGTTATCTGTCTTATACACTTAAATATATATGCAATTATATCCTTTAGAGCACTTCCTTTGCCTTTGTTTTGTACAATGACAATTACACATTTTGGGTTTTATTACTCCCACAGTTCTTATTGCTTTTTTTTTGAAGAGAGTAAAACCAAATGCAACATATCAGAACAGAGTCAGTGATATCAAAAGGATGGACATAATAGATAATGTAAAAACAAAATACTAGGTGATCAACAATGGTTACCATACTGCCTCTTGCTATCTTAAAAAGAATTGCCTATATCATCAGTTATAATAAAATTGAACAAAACAGTAAAGATTAAACCAAAGCATTGGAGACATTGCAGGACTTTAAAAGAAGATAATAGTCAACCAGAATGCATGTCATAGTGAATCTTACTGTCTTCACAGTTGTTGCCTATACTTTTGAACTTGGTACTATCAAGCAAAGCAGAATAGAGGAAAATCAGTCAAAACAAGATGGTGAGGGTAATACAGGGTTTCAAATCAAGTTAATAGGAAATCAAAGTGGGTTACTATAATGTATCCTGCTATTTTTAATTTATTTTTCTCTTAAAAAGATAAAAATAAAAAAGTGAATAATTAAAAAAAAGGAGATTGAGATAAAAGAGGGCATAACAACAAAACAGCACAGGTCAAAGCATAACCATTTAAGCAAAATAGTGTTTCACCACAAGATATCCTGACATAAAAGTAGTTACCATAGTGTCTCTTTCCTTGAAGTCTTTGAGTATAATTTCCTATACTGTAGTACCAAACATATCAAGACAATGTAAAACCATTCAAGAGAATGACAGTATTACAGGGTATTTAGAACCAACTATCAGAAAATGAACAATGGTTTCTGTATAATCTCCTTGTCTATAAAAGTTTTTGCTTATATTATCACATATAATAAAATCCAATAAGATACAACCTGTTAAGACCAATGGAGACAGAAGAATAATAGCTTGATGGGACTTCAAAACAAGATGATACTAAATCAGCACTAGCTAGTATGATGTCTTGTTTTCTCCATAATAGCTGTTCCTACCATCCGATCTTTTCTGCCTCAATTTCTGTTGAGCTCTTTTTCTGTCATTAGTTGTCAGTTTGTCTTCTTCATTTTGTTTTCTGCTCCATTCATTTTGGCCTCTCTGCCACTGTTTCTGGAATCTTGGTATTTTCCTTTTTTAGAATATCCTGCAGTATTCTCTGTAGAGTTGAATTGGTGGTTGCAAATTCCCCTAGTTCCTCTTTATCCTAGAAGCACCTTGTTTTTCCATCAACTTCTAGGGACAGTTGTGCAGGATATATCAATCTTGGCTGGAGGCTGTTATCTTTCAAAGCTTGAATTATTTCCCCCCATGCTCTTCGTGATTTGATGGTTTGTGTCGAGAAGTCTGCTGTAATTCTGATGGGTGTTCCCTTGTAAGTGATCTGTTTCTTGTCTCTGACGGCTTTTAATATTCTGTTCTTATATTGGATTTCTGGAATTTTGATTATTATATGCCTGGGTGTAGCTCTGTTTGGGTTGTAGGTGGCTGGGGTCCTATATGCCTCATACATCTGAGTACCTTTACCTTTTGCTAAATTAGGGAAATTCTCTTGGATTATTTCTGTGAATAGCTTGGGTAGTCCATTTGTTTGTGTCCCTACTTCTTTTATGTTCTTAATTCTTAAGTTATAGATCCTCTTATCATCTTCTAGCCTTTGTATTATTGCTGTTTGTCTTCTTGTTATTTTTAAGAAGTTTTTCATTTCATGCTCCCACATTACAAATCTGCCCTCCAGTTCAGATAATCTATCCTTAGTTTCTTTCAAGCTGTTATGCCAGCTTTTGATAGAGTTTTTAGTTTCCTGGTAATCTCTTTGAACCTGCTTCACATATTCTATGTTTTCTCTATTTTCTCCATCAAACAATTCTCCCCTTTTTTTCTGTTCTTCCATTCCACTATCTGTTTTTTCTTGGGTGGTGCTTAGCATTTCTACTTATATCTTGCTTTATTTCGTTAAATACTTCATTTTTAAACTCGTCTATGAGGCTCCGGAGATATCGCTTTATGTCTATTGGTGCCGTGTCTGATATTGCATGTCTTCTGTCCTCCTTTGCATTTCCCTTTCCTGGATCAGTGTTCTCAGGATTGGGGACTGAGGACCCTTTCTTGTTGCTCCCTCTTCCCATACTTTTTGTTCCTTCCAAACAAGTGAATATAGGAGGCCCAGTTTTTTTCTCTTTGTGTGTTACAGTTTGTTTGAATTGCGCTGGCTAGGTGTTCCTGCCCACTGCAGTGTACTAGGGAGACACAGACCTGGGCAGCCTCTGCTGGGCTCACCCCTCCAGGTCAACCTACTGAAGGCTTCAGGGCTAGGGTGCACCTCCAGGTGCTGCGACCTGGTTTGGGCAAGCCTACTGGGTCTTAGTCAGCGGCGCCACCCAGGCCAGGCACTCCCCACCAATCCTGCTTGAGAGGAGAATATGTAACTAAAGTCACTGCAGCATCCTGTTCTGGCAAGTCTTCCCGGTCCCAGTATGTCCTTTGCTGGAGCCTCCTACCCTATGGAAGGGTCCCTGTTCTGCTCACTCACTGCAGGTCGATGCAGGGCTCCCTGCCAGTCTCACTCTCAACTCCATTCGCCTGATTCCCACTCTCAGAGCTTTCGCGCATCTCTTTCCCTGCCATGCTGATTTGGTCACAGCAGCGGCAGCAGGAAATTCAAATTGCGGCTTCCAGTGGCACGGGTTCCAGCTTCCGTGCTGAGATTTTATCTGTTCCTGTTATAACACCAGGATTACATTTCCAGTTGTTTTCTCTTAGCTTAGTTCATTCCTGGGTTGGCAGGGTACATCTCCCCTTGCTTAGGACTCTTCGTACCGCACCATTCCAGGATTCTAAGCGAGGTATCTCAGCGAGCCTCTGTAGCTGCTGCTATCTATCCACCATGTTCTCCCGGAAGCTCTAACCAGTAATTTTTAATTTTTAATTTTTTGTGTGTCAGGGATCAGACTCATGACCCTGCACTTTCCAGGCAGATGTTGTGCCATTGAGCTGTATCTCTTGTCTTAACCAGCAACATTTATTCACTTAAGGTAACTAGAAATTGTATTTTCAATTATGTGAAATACTTCAATGTATTTTGAAATGTTTGGAAGAATGCCCGACAAATGAACATCACTATTCCTGCTGAATTAGAGGCTAAAATTCATTTCTCAGCATCGGTAGAGAGAAGCCTTATATAGCATCACTGATCCCTGCTGTGTACCTCACTATACTTGATGGCCCTATACAACAGGTTTCTCACATCAGCATTCTTGTTTAAACTTTACTTTCTTCTCACATGCCTATTATATCTCTTGTCACTTGTTTTAAGACCAGGTCTCCTTCTGTAGTCGAAGCCAGATTGGAAGTTATAATCCTCCTCCCTCAACTTCCACAGTGTGACATTATAGGCATGCACCACCACGCCTGCACCTCCTTCCTTCTTTTCTGCCTCACTAACCTCCATTTATCCACAAACTTTTAGATTATAGCATGTTCCTAGGAGGTTATTCCTGGTCTCCTACTCACTCCCAGCTTGGCTACATGAGATGCCCTTCTAAGTCCTCTCATGACATTATTTTTAAGTTCTGCTGTGCTTATACTCTGTTCTTTACTAGTCTAGCTTCTAAAGAGGCTCTAGATCCTCTGAGGACATAGATCATCCACAATAGAGGGAAGCAACTCCATGACACTTGTGCTTCTACCAATAAGAAGAATATTCTTTACCCTACATGGTGTATGTACAGAGCATTTTAGCAGCAAGGGGATAAATACTGTGGTTTTCTATCTAATGTTTCTTCTTTCCCTTCTTCCATTATAACTTAGTTTAGAGATTGCTGTGTTAATCAACATCATAGAACATGGACTTATGTGTGTTCTCCTGGTGATGGAGATTCTGAAGGATTTATCACATCTCCTGGTTGTGCCTCAGATGTTGAACATTATGGGAACATCATGGGAAAAGGTAGGCTAAATAGCTGGTAGATAATGGTCACTCACAGGATGACTGGTAGTCATATTCTAATGGTCATTAATAGGTGGTTAGTGAAGAGTCATTAATAAGAGACAGCTAAGGATAGCTGAGTAGGGCTGGGGATTTAGCTCAGTGGCACAAGCACCTGCCTGGCAAGTGCAAAGTAGTGAGTTTGACCCCTGGTACCATGCAGTGTTACCATAGGCTGTACCATAAAATTCAATAATCTCAGTTTCTCTTGCTGTGACAATCCCATCTGTATTGATATATGCATACATACATAAATATATGTACATACAAAGATATACAAAAGATAAAGGAAAGATTATTTAAAAACCTACCAGACTACCACCCAAAGGAGGGAGCTGCACTGCAGAGGCCTACCTAGGCCATGCCCGGTGACCTTCTTTCAGCCCGGAGAGCTTTGCCACCTGAGGAGGAGAGAGCTATGCTGCCAAAGGAGTCCCAGGAGCCCAGGACATAGGAGACAATTTCCAACACAACCAGGGGAAGCTTTGGAACAACACTTGACACACAGAAATATAGGAAAATGACAAAATGAAAGATCAAAATGCAATTTAAAATATTCAGCCCATCCCAAGAAAGCCTAGGAGCCATGTACATAGAAGAAAATATATGCCATACACCTGAAATACCTGAAATAATAGTAACTGAAATGAAGCAACTCTGGGAAGCTTTAAAGGAACTAAAACTAGAAATAATCTCCCAGATAAAAGAAGAAATGATAAAGTAATGAAAGAGATGCTGAACACGTCTAAAGAAGACAATTAAAAAATTAGAGGAACAAAAAAAAAAAGAATCCTTGGATGAGCAATATAAGAAACAAACAGAATACATAAGGCAGATTTAAAGAGACATATAGGAAATCAAAAATTCCATTGAAAGTTGTCAAAACCACCTCAATGAAAATGAAGATAGAATTTCAGATCTCGAAGACAAGATTGTAGATAGTGAACAGGAAAGGAAAGATCTCTTAAAAGTAGCAAGGAATCAGGAAATAACAATTCAAAAGCTGCAAGATGATTCAAAGAAAAACAACATAAGATTGATAGGAATAAATGAAAAATGGGACAACACAAATGATATCAAGAGGCTATTTACAGAAGTAATAGCTGAAAATTTTCCAGACATGAGACATTAGGATTAGTGAAGCATATAGAGCTCCAAATAGCCATAACAAAAATAAAACTACACCCAGACATATAATAATCACCATCCCAGAAATCCAACATAAAAATAGAATATTAAAAGCTGTTAGAAGAGACAGATCACCTAAAAAGGAAAGTCTATCAGAACCACAACAGACTTCTCAATACAAACAAAGAAGTCAAAAAGAGCATGGCATGAAGTATTTCAGATCCTAAAGGAAAATGATTTCCAACCTAGACTGATGTACCCTGAAAAACTGTCCTTCAAAATGGATGGAGGAATAAGATATTTCCATGACAAAGAACAGCTGAAGAATTTCATGATCACCAAGCCAACCCTGCAAAGAATACTGAAAGACAGTTTAGATACACATAGGGGAAATCATTAAGCAAGGAAGACAAACAGAATGGAAAGATAAAGATGCAACAACAAAAAGATAACATGTCAACAATAAACCAATATATAATGGTTACAACCATTAATGTAAATGGTCTCAATTCACCAATTAAAAGAAACAGACTGGCGGAATGTGTCAAGAAACAACATCCAACTCTATGGTGTCTACAAGAAATTCATCTAATCCAAAAGGAAACTCACAGACTGAAAGTCAAAGGTTGGAAAACAATATTACATGCAACAGGAACCAAAAAAAAAAAAAAAAGTGGGGGTAGCTATTCTGTTTGCAGACAATGTGAACTTCAAACCAAGAATGATCAGAAGAGATAAAGGTCATTACATACTTGTTAGGGGGAAACTTCAAGAGGAAGAGATAACAATCTTAAATATATATGCACCAAATTCCAGAACACCAGTTATACAAAGCAAGTATTAATAGAAATGAAAAGCCAAATTAGCAATAACACAATTATAACAGAGACCTTAACACAACGTTGACACCAAGGGACAGATCAACCAGGCAGAAAATCAGCAAAGAAATAACAGAACTGAATCACACCTGTGAACACATGAACTTGATAGACATATACAGAGTGTAACATCCAACAACATCAGAATACACATTCTTCTCAGCAGTACATGGGTCATTCTCTAAAATAGACCACATACTAACCCACAAAACATATTTAAATAAATGCGAAAGAGTTGAAATTATCCAATGCATGTTGTCAGATCATATTGCCATGAAACTAGAAATCAATGATAAAAGAAACTGCAAAAACCCCAACAAACACATGGAAATTCAATAATATACTCTTGAGCAATCAGTGGGTTACAGGGGAAATTAAAGAAGAAATTAAACAATACCTACAAGCAAATGAAAATACAAATACAACTTACTGGAATCTGTAGGATGCAATGAAAGCAGTCCCCAAAGGAAAATTTATTGCACTGAATTCCCACATCAGGAAAACAGAACAAATACAAATAAACAACCTGATGCTACACCTCAAACATTTAGAAAAAGAAGAGCAAGTCAAGTCCAAAGCCAAAAGAAGAGAGGAAATTATACAAATCAGAGCAGAAAATAATGCAATAGAGACTAAGAAAATAATCCAAAGAATCAATGAATCAGAGTTGGTTCTTTGAAAGAATAAATAAAATTGATAAGCCCCTAGCCAACCTAATTAAAAAAATGAAAGAAAAAGCTCAAATTCATGTAATAAGGAATGAAAAAGGCAAAATCACTACAGACTCTGTGGAAATACAGAAGATCATCAACACCAGTTTAAAAAACCTCTACTTTCATACGTTTGATAACACAGAAGAAATGGACAGATTCCTAGAAACATATGAAGTACCAAAGCTGGGTCAAGAAGTGCTAAAAATGCTGAATAACCCAATTTCTATTAATGAAATTGATAATGTAATTAAGTCCTCACCTACAGATAAGAGCCCAGGCCCAGACGGATTCACTGAAGAATTTTACAAGAAATACAAAAAGGACTTAATACTGACACTTCTCAAACTCTTCAGTGAAATCAAAAGGGAAGCAATTTATCCTAAGTAATTCCTAGAAGCAAATATTACTCTAGTACCAAAACCTGAGAAAGACCCAACTAAAAAGAGAGAATCATAGGCAAATCTCCCTAATAAACACAGATGCAAAAATCCTCAAAAAATATTGGCAAACAGGATGCAGCAAATCATCAAGAAGATTATACACCACAACAAAAGGGGATTCATTCCAGGCATACAGGGATGGTTCAACATATGTAAATCAATAAATGTAATCCATCACATCCATAGAGCCAAAAGTAAGAATCACAAGATCATTTATCGATGCAGAAAAAGTTTTTGGTAAGGTCCAACACTCATTCATGATAAGAACCTTATAGAAAATTGGAATAGATGGCCTTTACCTCAATATGATAAAGGCCATCTATGACAAATCAATAGCCAGAATTATATTAAATGGCCAAAAACTGAAGGCCTTTATCTTAAAATCAGGCACAAGAAAAAGATGTCCCTTATCACTGCTCCTATTCAACATAGTACTGGAAATATTAGCCAGAGCAATTAGATGAGAGAGAAATAAAAGGGGTAAAGATAGGAAAAGAGGAAGTTAAATTATCATTATTTGCAGATGACATGATACTCTACATAGAAGACCTCCAAAACTCCTAGATATAATAAATAAATTCAGTCATGTAGCCGGATACAAAATCAATGTTCAAAAATCAAAAGCATTTCTGTATACTAACAACAAAATTACGTAGAGAGAAATAAGAGAAGCCATACCCTTCACACTAGCATCCAAAAAAATGAAATACTTAGGAATTAATCTCACAAAAGAAGTAAAAGATCTATATAGGGAAAATTATAATACCCCAAAAAAGAAATTGAAGAGGATCTCAGGAAATGGAAAGAAATCCCTTGTTCATGGATAAGGAGAACAAATATTGTGAAAATGACCATTCTCCCCAAACTGTTATACAGATTCAATGCAATCCCAATGGAAAATACCATCAACATACCTCATAGACCTAGAGAAATCACTCCTAAAATTCACCTGGAACCAGAAGAGACCTAGAATAGCAAAGACAATTCTAAGCATCAAAGGCAAGGCAGGAGGCATCCCAATCCCCAACTTGAAATTATACTACAAAGCTACTGTAATGAAATCAACAGGCTACTGGAATAAAAACAGATCTGAAGATCAATGGAATAGGTCAGAAGATACAATCACGACTACCAACACACTCAACCACCTTATCTTTGATAAAGGGGCCAAATATGTTCACTGGAAAAACGTCAGTCTCTTTAATAAATGGTGCATAAAAACTGGCTCTCCATATGCTAAAAACTAAAATTAGACCCATGCCTATCACCATGCACTAAATTAAAATCTAAATGGATCAACGATCTGAATATTAAAACAGAAACACTAAATCTGTTGGAAGGCCATGTAGATAAAAATCTTGAAGATATAGGGTAAGTAGAGGATTCATGCATGGGATCTACTTCCCAGAATCAATAGCTGGGATCACGTTTTATTAAAAAGTTTCTGCATGGCAAAAGAAATCTCCAGAACAGTGAAAAGAAAACTCACCACCTGGGAAAAAAATCTTAGTGAACTTGTTGACTTCTGTCTAAAACATATAAAGAATTAAAAAAATCAGACCACCAATATTCAAGGACCCAATCCAAAAATGGGGATCTGAGATCAATACACAGTTCTCAGATGAAGCAATACAAATAGCCAATAAATATATGAAAAAGTGTTTATCATCATTAGTCATTAGAGAAATGCAAATTAAAAGCATCTCACTCCTGAAATAATGGCTAGGATCAAGAAAACTACCAACAAATGCTGGAGAGGCTGTGTGGAAAAAGGAACTCTCTTGCACTGTTGGAGTGTAGACTGGTGCAACCACTGTGGAGGTCAGTCTGGAGATTTCTCAAAAAGCTGGGATTGGAAGTCCCATTGGTTCCAGCTATTCCACTTCTATGTATATTCCCAGAAGAACTGAAAACATCATACCACAGTGATATATATGCACCCATGTTTATAGCAACACAAGTTGTAATAGCCAGATCTTGGAAACAACCTAAGTGTCCATCAACTGAGGAATGTATAAAAAAGTTGTGGTATTTTTATACAATGGAGTACTACTCAGCTATAAAGAATGATCACCTTGAGATATTTACTAATAAATGGGCACAACTTGAGATCATACTCATAAGTGAAATAAATCAAATTCACGTGTATAAATACTGTGTAATCTCCCTAGTGTAAGAAATAGTAAGAGTACATAAGAGTTTATGGTAATCATGATTTCCCATTACATTGCTTTGAAGTCTTATAATGACCACATTCATCAGTTGGAAAATATTTATCCTGGCATGTTTGATTTTTTCATCTGTGATGGTATGAACAGCTACTTTGAAGAAAAATAGTCATTATAATAGCCAGTACTGATATAATATCATCTTACTATGAAGTCCTACCATGCTTTTGCTCTTCTGTTTCCATTGGTTCTATCATGTTGTGTCTTATTGGATTGTATTAAGTGTGATAGTATAAACAAATTTTCTATGGATAATGAGATAAAATAATAGCCATTGTTTGTTTTCTGTTATTTGGTTCAGAATGCCCTGTAATACTCTCATTCTCTTGAATGGTTTTATACTATTTTGTTATGTTTGATACTATTGTATATGAAGTTATGCTCAACTATTTCAAAGAAAGAGACATTTTGGTAGTTACTGTTAATTACAGGTTGTCTTCTGGTGAAATACTGTGTTGCTTACATTGTTCTGATCTGCTTTGTTATGTCCTGTTTTGTCTTAATCTCTTTAAAAAAAAAAGCAAAAAACCCCTACCAGACTGCTTCAGTGATGGTTATCCTTATTGCTGGGTGATGCAATCAAAGGTGTAACTGTTTTCATCTTTATACATTTCTGTGTTTTTCAAATTTTATGCAAGTATCTTTTTTTGTGTGATGTAAATTATTTCAAATGTCTCAAGACAAAGGATGAGAAGAGTCCAGTCGTGTTTGGTAGAGAGAATTACTGTACAGTGATACTAAACTTTTCAAGAGAGAGAGAGAGTACTGCCTCTCTGTTCCTGTTAGGAGAGGGGTGTGTAGGATGTGCTTTTATCTGAGGGGGATAATTCAGAATCAAAAAAAGAAATGGACCAATGTACTGCTTAAGTACATGACTTTCTTTTTATCCTCAACATCTTTTTGTAATTTTTTTCTTCTGAACCCTCAGGACCTGAATAAGACTGAAGATTGAGCTGTCTATTTTCTTCTTGTGTGTGTGATTTTTAAAACTTTTCTTAAAATTTAATTTTTTTAAAAAAAGCTAAAATTAAACAACAAAACAGAACAAAGTGGATCAGAAGAAAACAATGTGACACAGATTTCAAAACAAGACAACAGGAGATCTATAGTGGCTACCATAATGTCTCTTGTTTTCTTATAAATGGTTGTCTATACTTTCACATACAATGAATTCATACAAAACAAAATAGTATAAAACTGACCAGAACAGGGTAATGAAGGCATGCCAGGCTTCAAAACCAGAAAATATGAAAATTAAAAATGGCTGCCATAATGTTGCTTGTTATCTTCAAAATAGCTGTCCACACCTTCATGTGTGTTGAAATTAAACAATACAAAACAGACTAAAACCACTCTGAACAAAGAATAGAAGCATTATTGAATTTCACAGCATGATGATATGAAATCAGCAATGGACACCATAATGTCTGTTTTTCTTCAAAAAAACTAATATCACATATATTATAATTGATTCTCATAAGCTGTTCAGGAGAAATTTTAGGCATCTATAAGCCTCTACATGTATACCTATCCTTTCTGCATTAGAGCAAAAAACAGAACAAAACAAAATAGACTATTAGAAAAATAAGAAACAAAAAGACAAATAAATAACAATAGCAAAGAGCCCAAAACAATAATGATACAGGCCTTCAAAACACGGTGGTAGGAACAGAACTAAGGTTGATATTTTACATAGTGATCTTCAACAATTCCTCAGGTCACCTGATATAAATATTTAAAATTGTTCCAATCGTATGAATATTAACTGCTTTGTTCTATAAACTTATCAAATTTGTAGCACAATCATCTTAGCTATCCTAAGTGTGTTTATACAGATTGCGATTTTTTTCCTGCTTTTCCCTGAGATATTTTTTTCCCATTTGAGAAGATTCTTACCCTTTCACTGTATTTATTGAGGATTTTATGTACTGTTGTCCTTTCTTACATTAGGGAGACAACACAGTATTTACTCATGTGAGTTTGATTTATTTCACTTATGAGTATGATCTCAAGCTGAGCCCATTTATTAGTAAATATCTCAATGTGATCATTCTTTATAGCTGAGTAGCACTCCATTGTATAAAAATACTACAACTTTTTTATCCAATCCTCAGTTGATGGACACTTAGGTTGTTTCCAAGATCTGGCTATTACAACTTGTGCTGCTATAAACATGGGTGCACATATATCACTATGGTATGATGCTTTCAGTTCTTCTGGGAATATGCCTAGAAGTAGAATAGCTGGGTCGAATGGGACTTCCAATCCCAGCTTTTTGAGAAATCTCCAGACTGACCTCCACAGTGGTTGCACGAGTCTACACTCCCACCAACAGTGCAGGAGAGTTCCTTTTCCCCACAGCCACTCCAGTATTTGTTGTTGGTAGTTTTCTTTCTTTTGAGCTGTATATTTTCATGGCATCCTGCATCTCCAACAGTGCCTCCTGGACTTAGAGTTCTATCTGAAACTAAATTCCAAGGAGAGCCTCTCTGTGGGTGATCGCCCTTCTTCCCACACCTTTCCCAAAAAGACCACAACCTCCTTCAAAGCTTTTACCTGCCTATATGAGCCTATAACCTGGTACAACAGATGCATAGTGGGTTCAGCCAATGACCTCCCTCTAGTCGAAGTGACAGTGGGAATAGAAAATGTAAGAGGATTCATCAATAGGAAAGTCCAAACTCATGATTACCCAAAATGCAAGCCAAGCACCAATCTGGTCCAGGATCATGATGTGGACTCTGAAAATAAAGACTCAATAGCTTGTCAAAGTGTCAGTGGAAACAACCAGTAGATGGACAAGAGTTTAGAAAAAGGAAGTGAACTATCTCTCTATCCAATGGGTTGGCCAGAAAAACCCCTCAAGGCATGTCTAGGAAATCAGGAAGATAATTAAGAAAACTAAAAAGAGGACAATGAAAACCAGGACAAAGAAGAAATTCAGAAAAATGAAACTCAGGAACCTGATGAACAAATTCAGAAATATGACAAACATGGTGGTTTAGTCCTCGCTGAATCCCCAGGACATGAAAATGAGAACAATGAAGCTCAGAAGAACAAGGAAGAAATTCAGGTAAACGAAGAAGAAAATTTGCAACCTTATGAACACATTCAGAAATAGGATGAAGACACTGACCTTTCTGGGTTCGCTCAACCCACTCAGGAAGATTTCCAGCTGGGCGGCAGCTCCCCGTCCGCATCCTGCTCAGGTCAGTTATGAAGAACATGATAAATGTCAAGACTCGCTCAAGTGCAAGCCACTGGAAAATGAAGACACCATCCAAGTCCTAGAGGTGTCTCTGATGCTTAAGAAGCATGAACTTCCTGAGGAGAGAACAGATGTGCGTCCTAGGAGAGAAGGGGACAGGCCTGGTGGAAGTCTTGTTGAACAGCATGGGGCATCAATCACTACCTTCTGGGAAGCAAGGCTGGACCCTGGGTGTCTGCCTCTGGCCAGCAGGGGGAGAAGGATGGCCACAAGGAAAGGAACCAGAGAGATGCAGGGAAAATGCCAAGGAGTGCACGCGGAGGGAGATGGAGGAAGCATGAAAAGGGCTGATCATCAGGCCAGGGGGGAAAGAAGGTCTTTGTTTTGTTTTGTAAGGTGTCTGTGTTTCAGTGTTAATCAGTTTTGAAACTGGGCATTTACAGTTGGGTTACTTCTAGTGAAAGAATCTGAGTTCCATACATGAGTAAATACTGGCTCTACATAGCTGGGCATTACATCACGGAACTCATCATCCTTCTGTTAGCAGATGGAGAGTGGAAAGATCTACACTGGAAGACAAGCAGGAGTCGTCCTGGGTCTCCTCAGTGCAGGAGGAAGAGGAGGGGGAGGAGGATGACACGTTTGACATATAAACCACGACTGCCTCAACCTGAGGGAGGCCTCCATTTATTAAGAAAGAGGGGGCTCTCTCTTGTCTTGAGAGGGCAGTGATGGTCAGCAGGCCACGAGCAACCCCAGTGAAGGAAAGAAATCTTCTTAGATGCAACAGAATCCTGCCACAAGACACAAAGAAGGCAGAGTTGGATCCCCTGGTTTTTAAGCAGTTTGATAGCCCCAATTGCACAATTCCTGTAGGTTTACATTTTCTCAATAAAATAAACCTTCATATTCTCAGTGCCTGCTGCTTTCAGCTCATCTTTTTGATGCAGATGAAAGTAGACATATGTAGAGTAACAACATTCATTCTCAGAAAATTTCAGGTAGCATAGTGCTTCCTAAGCAGGAGGTAGGGGTCTTCTCTCCTTTTATCCAAGTTTTATTCAATTTTATTGACTTTATCTGTTTTAGGTATTCTATCCTGTCTTGTCATTAACTCCAGTTGACACTGTTTGGCCACATTCTTGAAGGGGGGGCACACCTGTTCTATCATGTTGGGACTCCACCAGTGCCGTGCTGGGGCCTTTGGGGTGGACACTTAGCCTGGACTCAAGTTGAGGAGGAAACAAAGAATGTCAGGCATAGCAAGTCCAATTCTGGCTCCCGCAGGCTACTCAGTGCCCTCCCAGAGTGCACCCAGTATTTCCTCTCCATGCACTTCATGAATACAGGAAGCCCTTCTGCATTCCAGCTTGCTCTGCTCTGTCTGCTGCTTGCATACAGCCCGCAGTTACCCCTGCCCTCTCAGCTATGGATTGTTCAGATGTGACTCAGGTCTTTTTCACTCCCTCTCTCTCTATGCTTTACTATGATCAGAGTTTTTAGACGAGCCTGTAGATTCAAGAGTTCCCTACAAGGAATCAGTGGTTTTAGCATCGTTGGCACAATTTGCTGTGAAATTCAAGGTTGGTAATGATGGCCATAAAACCAACAAAGGCCTATCCTTCAACTCATGTACTAAAGAAGCTAGCGACCAGTGTGATCCAAAAGCCAGACAGCACCTAAGTACTTGCTATTATGGCTGATTTTTTACGAAAAATATGCAAAATCCCGGTGGAAAACAACCACAAAAACCTACTACTGTCTTTTGAAGTCATATTTCCGACCTGCAGTGAGCATGTGGGTAAGAAACACAGCAATGTGACCACTCATGGGAGTCAGTTCAGTTTAATGAGTATTTGAGAACCTTCTATGTGCTAGATGCATGCTCAAAACTAAGCCTGTGTGTTTTGTTTCTTCTAGGAGAGAAACACACAAACAAAAAACCCAGAAGCTATCTTTATTTTTTACGTAAGAATTTATTTTAAGGACAGAGAAAGGAATAAGGAAGATGGGAATCTCAGTCCTCAGAAGGCTCTCACCTGCTAGAACTCGGTCAGGGTACTAAAAGATGGCCCAGCTCAGGTCAGCAACCTTACGGACCTTGTACCCTTTGCAGATAAATGCTTGATCCAGAGAGAGTGTCATAAACTACTAGTTGCCTCTTCAATATCTCCTCTCGTTTGTGTTAGCAGCAGAGCCCGGATTTAGCTGTGTGTTAGCTGGGCGCCCAGCTGAAAGTCTGCGTTTTCCAGTCTTTCTTGCATCTAGGGGTTGTCTGTGGTTGCAAGTGGACAACTGTTGGGAGCCGCAGCCCCGAGCCCGGTCGCCTCACTTGGCGGACGTGAGGCCTGTAGTAAAGAGTAAAGCCTGAGGTAGATTACCCCTCCCATCGAGCACGTTAGTTTCCTGCTTACCGCGTAAGCAACCCGCTCAACAATATAGTCTGCCTGGCAACTGATGATGTTAGCCAATCAGCTTGCCTTGCTTACTTTAACATGATTGGACACTGTATCCGTATATATACTGGTGCCACCCCTGGGGGAGAAGAAGAAGCCCGGAAGTAGAAGCCCAAAAGGAGCCGCGGGGAGCGGACCAAAGGAGGCTTCGGCTGGGAGCGATCCCAGGGCAGGCTGTACGGAGAAGGAAAATAAAAGAAAAGGTTGTCCACTGCCAGACTTTGTCGTGTGTCCTTCCTGCCGGCCGGGAGCGACACCGACATTTGGTGGCCCGCACGGGGACTGATCACCCCCGAGACGTGACAGCAGACAACGCTCCAGTACAGAGCTGCGAGACAGGTGAGTTGGGGATAAGCCTGGGCTCTGGGTGGCGCGCACCTACAGGGCTTTTAGACTCCCCTCAGGCTCACGCGTAAGTGGCGGATTCCTTGGGCCTCACGCGGTGAGTAACATATTAAAAGATGGGAAACATGCTAGGTAGCAACACTAAGAGCGAGGGTGGTTGTGGAGAAAGCTCTCAAGAGCTTACAAAAGTACGCAGGGTATTTGAGCAGGCCCAGTCAGGGAGCTCCCGAGAGGGGCCCGTCAAGGGGAACAAAGATGCTAAGGAGAAGGACGGGGCTCTAGCCTCGGAGTCGTCTGACTCCGAGGACGAGGGAAAGTTGAATGGCAAGGAGGCCAAAGAGACCAGCTGTCAGGAGCCTAAGTCGCTCGATAAGGAGTCGCAGGGTTCTTTCCCAGCGTTGCGCCGTGAATTGCGCTCCGCTCAACTTGGTCTGCGGAGGAGTAGGGAGCTCCTGAGCGCTCCCCGGCGCGAGAGGGAGGTGAAGCCTTCCGCCCCACCTTGGGGGCTGTTCCCGGAAGCGATCCCTCGCCACGAGGCGGCCGCCCGGGAGCTCCCTTCCCCTTCACCAGAACAGGAAGTGATGCACGGGCCCCCATTTTCCGCCCAATCATGGCCGCCGTCTTATGCTCCGCCGCCGGCGGGTCGGTATTTTTACAGGCGGCTATGGCAGGGGGGACGTTTGTCTCATGAGGTACATCCACCACCTGGGATAGATAGTGGCCCCTACGGGATATTTCCTGTACAAGTAGCTATGGGCCAGGGACGTAATGCATGGGAGCCTTTTGAGATAAAGCAGATTAGAGAACTTAAAAATGCAGTTACAACCTTTGGGCCGACTGCGCCTTACACCATTGCCATGCTGGAGAACCTGTCTTCTGGGCCCCTCACCCCCGCGGACTGGATTCAGCTGGCAAAGGCGTGTCTGCCCTCGGGTAGTTACCTGGATTGGCGAGCCTGGTACGCAGAGTTCTCTGCAGAGCAGGCTGAGAGAAACACCAGTCGGGGAAACCGGGGGTGGAACAAGGAAATGCTTATGGGAGAAGGTCGGCACGCTGATGATCAGACTCAGTTCCCCGGTGCTGTCTATGAACAAATCAATGCCATAGGGCTCCACGCCTGGAAGCAGGTAAGTGGTGCCGGAACAGCCTCCTTGTGTCTTTCAAAAATAATTCAGGGTACCACAGAGCCATTTGTTGACTTTGTGGCCCGAATGCAAGATGCTGCCGATAAGATATTTTCTGATCCGGGAGTGGCTCGACCGCTGGTAAGGCAGCTGATTTTTGAGCAATGTACAAAGGAGTGCAAGGCAGCGATAGCTCCTCATAAGAACAAGGACCTCAACGCCTGGATTAGGATATGCAGAGAGATAGGGGGGCCGCTCTCCAACTCGGGAGTGGCTGCTCTCCTGGCCGCGGCTGTACAGCAGAGGGGACCTCGCAGGTTAGAAGGGGAATGTAAGGCTAAAGGGTGTTTTGCCTGCGGGGAGCCAGGACACATTAAACGTCATTGCCCAAACAATGCAGATGCTAGGCCTCGCCCTAGGAATGAAGAACCATATGTTTGTGGGCGATGCAAGAGGGGATCACACAAAGCTGAGGAGTGTAGGTCGGTCTTTGATGCTCAGGGCAACCGTATTTGTGGACGAGATGCTAGAGGGCCAAAAAATGGCCAGAGGGGGCCCCCTTCACAGGCGGGCCCCCGCCCCAGAGACAGGACAGCTCAGGATGGCAGCCTTCAACAAGGGCCACCCCTGGGTCAGCAGGTGTGGACCTCAGTGTCGCCTCCAGACTTATATTAGTGCCTGACATGGGTGTTCAAGTGGTTGAAACCACCTTTAAGGGACTGTTACCCGAAAATTCCGTGGGTCTGGTGATCGGGAGATCCTCCACGGCCCTTCGGGGTCTCATAGTAGTCCCGGGGGTCATAGACTCAGACTACACAAGACACATTAAAATTATGGTTCAATCTCTTGTGGGTACTATGGTAATCAATAAAGGAGACAAGATAGCGCAGCTCTTGCTACTCCCCAGTCTCCACAAGAGATTCCCCTCAAAGCAGAAAATTAGAGAAAGTCAAGGTTTCGGTTCCTCAGGGGAAGTCTTCGAGGGACTCCATATAATACTTGATAAAAGGCCCATGCTCTCACTTAAGGTCAATGGCAAGAATATAACAGGGCTCCTAGACACAGGAGCTGACCGTTCCATTATCTCCAAAAAGGATTGGCCCTCCAACTGGCCCACCAACACTGCAGATAACACGCTGCAGGGCCTGGGGATGGTGTCAGCTCCTCAGGTTAGTGCTTCAACCCTGCTCTGGTGTGATGAGGAGGGTCATCAGGGCCATTTCCAACCATTTGTGTTGCAGTTGCCAGTGTCTCTATGGGGAAGGGACATCCTCACTCAGATGGATGTCACGCTTACGTCAAACTGCTCCCCCCAGGCTAAGGATATACTCAGGAACCAGGGATATACCCCCGGCAAAGGCTTGGGCAATGCCCTACAGGGTCGGACATCCCCAATACCAATAGAGAACAAAAAAGATAGGCAAGGGCTGGGTTTTTCTTAGGGGCCGCTGAAGAAGCTCTCCTACCCACTTCGATCAAAATCACCTGGAGGTCAAATGATCCGGTTTGGGTACCTCAGTGGCCCCTGCCTAAGGAGAAGCTATTAGCCTTGTCAGAAATAGTCAGTACACAACTTAGATTAGGACACATTAAGCCGTCAACCTCCCCATGGAACACCCCCATTTTTATAATTAAGAAAAAGTCTGGCAAGTGGAGGCTGCTCCATGATCTAAGGGCGGTCAACGCGCAGATGCAGTCCCTGGGGGCGGTCCAGAGGGGGCTGCCAGCTCTCTCAGCCATCCCTCAGTCCTGGCCAGTTTATGTTATAGATCTTAGAGACTGTTTCTTCTCAATCCCCCTGCATCCAGAGGACACTCATAGGTTCGCCTTTACTTTACCCACCATTAACCAAGAAAGCCCTGATCTCAGATACGAGTGGATAATGCTGCCCCAAGGTATGGCCAACAGTCCCACTATGTGTCAGATTTACCTTGATTCCCTACTGGCCCCCCTACGGAAATCCTTTCCCAAGATAAGATGTGTGCATTACATGGACGACCTTTTACTCAGCGGCAGGGACCCAGACATGCTAAATAATATGCTCGGCCAGTTGGTCGAGGCCCTGAGACAAGCTAATCTGCATGTTGCCCCCGACAAGATTCAGGGAGGAGAAATGGTGACCTACTTAGGCGCGAAAATCTCCCCTATGCTAGTCTCTCCACAGAAGGTCACCATTAGGACGGATGGCGTTAGGACCCTAAATGACATGCAAAAGCTATTGGGAGACATTAATTGGATTAGGCCATATTTACATATACCAAATTCAGATCTCAAACCCCTGTTCGACCTTCTGAAGGGAGACCCAGATATAGCCTCCCACAGGAGGCTCACTCCTGAGGCAAGAGCTGCCTTACAGAGAGTGGAAAAAGCCTTAGGTGGGGCTACCTTACACAGAATTGAACCAGGGCGACCCTTTGATGTCTGTTTGCTACAGACTAGTCTACAGCCCACAGCGGTGATTTGGCAGAAAGGACCATTACTGTGGATACACCCTAAGGTCTCACCTGCAAAAGTCATAGAGCATTACCCGGAGGCAGTCGCTTCATTGGCCCTTGAAGCGCATGATAGAGCTGTCCAACATTTTGGCTCAGGACCACAAGCCATCCGAGTACCCTATACCGCCAGCCAGATCAAGACCCTGGCTGCCTGCATAGATACGTGGGCCATTCTGAGATGTGTTTTCCATGGGGATATAAACAATCAATACCCTAAAGACCCTATCTTGTCATTTGTCACTCAGCACCCTATAATTTTTCCAAAGGTTACTGTCTCTGAGCCATTAGTCCCAGCAACTACAATATACACAGATGGCTCCAAGACGGGGATAGGCGCCTATGTGATCCTAGGTAAGCCCCCGGTTACCATACAATTTGAACCTGATCAGCCTCAGGTGGTGGAACTGCAGATCATTAAAATGATTCTTGAACGGTTCTCAGAAGCCATTAATATTGTCTCCGATTCTAGGTATGTGGTCAATGCTATGCAAGTGCTTGAGACTGCCGGTTTAATTAGATCCACTTCCACAGTGGCTGGGCTGTTCCTGTCTATCCAGACATTGCTTCAGAACAGACACCATAAGGTCTTCACCACCCACATAAGAGCACATACATCCCTGCCGGGGCCCATGGCACAGGGGAATGCGGCTGCTGATACTGCCACTCGCCCGTTATGGATTTTTACCTTACTAACACCAATCGAGCGAGCCCGTGCCTTCCATGATAAGTTTCATGTCAATGCCAGGACACTAGCAAACAATTTCCATGTTTCCAGAGCAGATGCACGAGATATCGTGCGACTATGTGACTCCTGTGCCACATACAAACCTGCCATACCGATGGGAGTAAACCCTCGAGGTTTGATCCCTGGTGATGTTTGGCAGATGGACATCACACATATACAGGAGTTTGGGACTCTTAAATATGTTCATGTTTCCACAGACACCTGTTCTCACGTCATATTCGCAACAGCAGAAACAGGTGAAAAAGTGTCTAATGTGATCAATCATTGCCTGGCGGCTTGGGCCGCATGGGGCAAATCAAAAATATTAAAAACTGATAATGGACCAGCCTATATAGGCAAAGCCTTCAATGAGTTCTGCAAAATGATGGAGGTTCAATTAAAACATGGTATCCCATACAATCCCCAAGGTCAAGGAATCATTGAGAGGGCTCATAGAAGCCTCAAAGAAATTTTACAAAAACAAAAAGGGGGAGTAGGCCAAGGCCTGGCCCCAAAGGCACGATTATCCATGGCACTATTCACACACAATTTTTTAAATTTAAATAATGATAATTGCTCCCCAGCCGTGGAGCACTGCAACCCTTCCCCCAACCATAAAGGGTGGGTGAAGTGGAAAGATGTCCTGACAG
The DNA here is from genome assembly GCF_034190915.1 of Cavia porcellus. NCBI lineage: Eukaryota > Metazoa > Chordata > Mammalia > Rodentia > Caviidae > Cavia > Cavia porcellus. The sequence goes on from NW_026947484.1 coordinate 76,939,646, forward strand.
GACAATGGATGGGCCCGGATCCAGTGGTCAGCTGGAACCGAGGCGCGGTTTGTGTTTTCCCACAGGAATCGGGACGAGAACCACTGTGGGTACCGGAGAGACTGACACGGGCGACAAAGCCCTCGACTGAAGATCAGACCTGCCCTACCGGAGATCCATCACAGACCAACCAACAAGATGAATAGAAATAGCGGTAGCCCGAAATGGACAAGAAGATCCTCAGGCATATGCATGGCTCGCTCGCCTAGCCTACGACCGAGTCTAGGGGTGGTGAGCTTCCCACACTCCTCCTCTAAAAAATTATGACATAGCTGGGTAGGAGAGTCAATGACGGGTAAGAGCGTACTCCCCCGGTGCGACTCAACCTAAGCCAGGCCCTACCCCATCCTGCACGTAAGCCGCTGGACTGTTAGATGCTGCCCAGGTCTAAATTTCTCTCCGAGGGGATTTCTTTACGGAGAGAAAATGAGTGCAAGCTTGTGTGCATCCAGGTTCCGTCCAGTTTGTGCCTGGCCCTAGAAAAAGGACGAGGGCCTCAGGGCCTTGGCGGACCATGGGACGGCCGACCAGGGTCTAAGCCAAGGACCTACGGTGGGCCTACACATAGGGCATAAGCCTCTGCACCCAGTCCAGGAAGGGCTACGATGCGCACATTCATAAAAAATAAAAAAGGGGGAGATGTTGGGAGCCGCAGCCCCGAGCCCGGTCGCCTCACTTGGCGGACGTGAGGCCTGTAGTAAAGAGTAAAGCCTGAGGTAGATTACCCCTCCCATCGAGCACGTTAGTTTCCTGCTTACCGCGTAAGCAACCCGCTCAACAATATAGTCTGCCTGGCAACTGATGATGTTAGCCAATCAGCTTGCCTTGCTTACTTTAACATGATTGGACACTGTATCCGTATATATACTGGTGCCACCCCTGGGGGAGAAGAAGAAGCCCGGAAGTAGAAGCCCAAAAGGAGCCGCGGGGAGCGGACCAAAGGAGGCTTCGGCTGGGAGCGATCCCAGGGCAGGCTGTACGGAGAAGGAAAATAAAAGAAAAGGTTGTCCACTGCCAGACTTTGTCGTGTGTCCTTCCTGCCGGCCGGGAGCGACATCGACAGACAACCATGGAGGGAACTTCAGGAAATCTCCTTTAGGAGACTCAAACAATGGAGAAGAGCAAGCGTGCCTTTTGATCATTCTCTTTCATCTTTTTTCTCCCTGGATTTTGATCTCTTTTAGCATTTTAAGACTTTGAGACTGGAAGCCATGTTCGAGGGATTTTGGAGCAAAGATCAAAGAAGACAAGATGCCTCTTCCCTTTGAGAATCTGCCATAGCAGTCTTGGACTGTTTTTCTCTACATGCTCATGTTTTATAGGAGATGAATTACTATGTGCATAAGCCATTTTCACTGGGTCTCTTTTACAAGCAGTTGAATGTTAAAGGAGGATTCTACTGACTTTACCTGCTTTTCCTGTGGTCTCTACTGATTTTTCACTCTTTTTCTTTCCTTTGTAACTTCCCTTCAACATTTTTTCTGTGTTCATCTTTGGCTTCTGTCTCTATTACCTAGTGTCCCCCTCGTATTATTAAGTCCATTAGAAACTAAGAATGAGATCAAGTAATGAGATCAGCTAATTCCCATTGTCTCCTTTGGGTCAAACCTTACAGGACAGAATTTTTAAAAAAGTGGTAAATAAAATAATGTATTTAAAGTGTCTGATCTGATGGATGTGGTGGTACATGCATATAATCCCAGTACCTGGGAGGCTGAGGCAGGAGAATTGCTGTGAATTCAAGGCCAGCCTAGGTTATAAAGTGAGTTCAAGGCTAGCCTGAACTGCATAGTGAAACCCTGTCTCAAAAACACAGCTCCCTCAAACCCCCAACAAACAAACAATAACACCCTCCCAGTCCCCACAAAAAAGCTGATAATGAGCTAGTTTCCATAAGTAAGTTTCTCTTCTCATCTTTGACTATGATATTCTGGAGTAGACATGTGGATTGAAGAAAAAATATTCCCAATTAGGAATCCAACTTAGGTGTGTAGTTGAAAGTATTCTGATAAAGCACCAGGAGGAATTTCTCAAAGCAATCTTTCCATTTATTAGGAATAATGAGAGGAAAATATAATAATTATACTTGGATCTAAAATTCTATCTGTTTTCTCAAGAGACATTTTAGTACATAACAGATTACATGGTGCACTAACACCTTATAAAATTCAGAGTGAAACTGAAATGAAATGAAATCATCGCTTAAAATAATTATTGGCTACTTGCTTTGTACTTATGGTCAAATCGAAGTATCAGAGTGATACCAGACAATCAGTAAACACTTACTGAGAGGCTGCTAAGTAGATTAGTGGCCACCAGCCTTTTTGGCACCAAGGATTGGTTTGTAAAAGACAATTTTTCTATGGACTGGGTGTGGTGAATGGTTTTGATATGATTAAAGTGTGTAATTTTTATTGTGCATTTTATTTCTATTAGTATTATACTGTAATAAAATAGCTATATAATTCATCATTATGCACAATCTCTGGGATCCATTGCTTATTTTTCTGCAATATGATGGCCCTATCCATGGTGATGGGAGACAGTGACACCTTAAGTGTGTTGTTTTTGTCCAGTTGACTCTATAACTTCATTTTGGCTGCTGTCATAGCAGAAAGCTCTGCTTCATAAAGATCAGGTGTTGGAAGTATGAACAGGCCTTTCAATGCTTTTTAAAATTATTTTTAAAGTTTTATTTTATTTCATTTTATTAGTACATGTTTGCAGGACACAATGTTTGCATTCTTTGTGTGGGGTTGGTACACATGGTATTCTCAGGATGTCCCACCTGGACATTAATATAGAATGTGTGGAGAATCTCAGTCATCATTTTAAGGCCATTGGTATTTGAGATCTTACATAGCTGACTGTCCAGTGCTGACAAAGTCATTTGCACTTAGTGCATTCACAAATGGGTCATTGATTTATTCCTTCCCAATCTGGGGATCTTATTGATTGGGAAATGATGCTCCAACTCTTTTGAAAGCTGAGACAGGTGATCATGCCCAGCAGGGAGAAATAAGGCCCTGTCTCAGTCTCTTTCAAAATCTCTGACAGCATTTGAAACACGTCAAAAATCAAAATGATTCCATTCCAACTTTGAATGTGGCTACTTGAACACAATTATCATTATCTCCTGAAGCAAAAGACAATTCATTGATCAGGTTGCATATGTCCCATGCATAAGCAAACTTCTTGACTACTCTGTCACCAAAATGTGCTGCTGTGGTGAGTCTTTCTGTAGAAGAAATCTCTGGAGTGACTCTTGTAGCTCAGAAACTCTGGTCCATGTTCTGCCTTTATTTCCATGTATAAGAGAAGTGTGTGTGCTCTGTATCCACCTCCTCACAGAGCTATATCAACACATGTTAGCGAAGAGCACATACTTTACATGATTTTAATTAACCCTGAGAAATGTTGACTTTGTTTTCAATTAGCCAGAATTTCTTTATGGATGATATGGTGAGAGACTCACATTCATAAATGATCTCTTTGACCCAAACAGTAAAATCAGAAACTTGTCCAGTCATGGCAGCCGCATTTGTGCATACTGTGGCACAAAATGACCAAGCAGATTTCCTGATGTATAATCATTCAAAGAATCGAACGGTTCTGCTGCTGTGGTGTTGGCTGGCAACAAAAGTGCATGTAACATGTCTGCACATCCTCCTGAAAAATTTATTACACAAAAGCAAGTATTGCTGCCTTGCTGTCAGTGTCAACAGACTTGTCAACCTGGATTGTATACCACAGCGACTCATTAATTAATTCTAGCAACTATGTGTCAGCATACCCTGCCATTTGTAGCTATGGTGCTCGTTGAAAGAGGGATACTGCCACCTTTGATCTACAGCATCTCTTAAAAGTTCATGACAAACGTCCCCAGAGGCAGGTAGAATCAATCAGTTCTTCACCACAGTGAAGGGCTTCTTAGCTTTAGCTAAGTATCTTAGTAGGAGAGCCACTAAGAATGCTATTTTTTGTGTGAACAGATTTGATGAAGTGATGGCCTTCAGTAATTACTCTTTCTTTATATTTCTTTTTTTTTTTTCTATTGAGAAACTCCAGAGGCTTGTCTTTTAAAGCAGGGTGCTTGGTCTCCCTGGGGTGAGGTAGTTTTGAAGGGTTCATAGCTTCACTGGACAGCTGGGTGCCACACAATATACAAAGTGGGCTTGGAGAATGTGAATCGTCAGGAGCAATAAACCTGTAATTTAAGTAGGACCCTTGGCATGTTCTTTTTGTCAGTGGTCTTAGAGTTTCTGGTTGTCTTGTCCTGAGGTCTTTTCCCTTTTTGATAAAAGCTCTCCGGTGACTTTTTTTTCCCCACATTTTGGGGAGAGTTAACTTGTGGGCCTACTAACAGTGTGATCAAGAAGACAGAGTGGTAAAGAGAGTAACGGAAGGGCCAGGCACAGACTAAAGGAAGCGCTGGACTCTCATGGAAAGCCTGCCAGCAGATGCAGCTGTGCGATTGAAGCATGTCAACCCACTTGTCCATGTAAAGCCTGCTACCAGATGCAGCTTAATTGTTACTTGCCTCTCACAACAGGGTTTTGATTTGAGTCTGCAGGCAATTATGTTCTCTGGGGAGTCCAGCTCCTCTGCTAATGCTATCTGTATTTGCACCTGCTCCCGAGTGCTCAGCCGCCCCACAGATCACCAGGTGTGGGATTCTCATAAGAAGCACGTAACTTACATCCCTCATATACACAGTTCATGGTAGGGTTCCTGCTCACGTAAGAACCTAGAGCCATTCCTATGTTGATGGATATATAGGCCTTTCCAAGATTTAACTCTTATGAGTTGCGGTGCTATAAACGTGTATGCGTGTGTCTCTGTAATATGATGTGGTTAACTCTTTTGGGAAGATATCTAGAAGGGAAAAACTAGAGAAAATGGGATTTACATTGTTTGTTTTTTGAAGAATCTCCATACTGATTTCCACAGTGGTTGCACTGGTTTACATTTCCACCAACCTTGAGTATAATTATGCCAATTTATTTTATAATTTTATGTGTTAACACAGTATTTGTATAATACAGAAGTGCTTTAGAAATGTATGTGTAATTTTGACCCAAATCAAAAGACAAAATTTTATATAGTAAAATGTTACTTATTTCTAGGAATTAATATTATTTTATATATAAGATGTGAATCATAAAGAGATAAGTTCCTAACTACATCTAGACAATTAAAGATAAGATAGAAAATTTGATTAATAGCTAAATAAATGGTACAGTGACGTGGTATATAACTTAAGAGGATAGAAATAAGATAACAGACCAATCTCCATTCCAAAGAACTCTATGATAAGAATTGGTACACTGTAATTAATCAATACATTCTTTAGTTTACACTGAACTCTTTTGAATGTGTATGTTTCCATGATTCAAACTCCAAGGCATATGGAAGTGTATTCAATGAAAATTCATCTTCCTATCCTCTTCCCTTGGCTACCTGGCTCATCTTTCCAAATACAGTAGTGTACTCATCCCTAAAAAATTTTAGTATACATGTAAAATGTACACAGAGATTCTTATTCTTCCTTAATGAAAATAGCAGCAAATGATTCTCTCTCCCTCATCTTGTATTTTTCTTTAAAAACATCTCGGAGAACATGCGTATCAGTACATAAAATCTGTTTTTTATTTGAAAGTACTGTAGCTTATTTAAATTGTCTATCATTGATATGAATAGAGATTTTTGGCATAATTTTATTGTATAATCAATGCATTCCATGATAACTGGATTGGTTCCCAATTGGTGGTGTCTTCATTTACCATGCTGGGAATCAATATCACATGTTTATGGTCATTAGCTATTTTAGGATTAAAGGTACAGACAGAAGTTCACCACAGCCTTTTGATAGGCTGCACTGTAAGGAATAGTCTTTTTGAAGTAACCAGGCAAGTTATTAGACACTACTAACATTTCCCTGGGTTGTGGATGAAACTTTCACAACAAAAAATAGCTTAGTGGTTACCATGGGGTAAAGTAGGGTTTGCTAAATGGCTAAAAAGAGGTACAAAGGAAATTTTGGGAGGGATAGAATTCTGTATATCATCATTATTATAATGGCTAAAACATGATATACATTTCTGGAAAGAACTAGGACTCAGTATTCCTTATATTTCCTGAAAATAAAACCCTTCCCCACTCCCCAGTGCATGCACCCTATCTGATATGCTTCTTGACTGATCTTGCAGAACAGAAATATGGAGACATGCTGGCTGATACACCTGCAGCCTACATCTAACTCTCTGGCTTAGAGGAAAATATTCCCTAGGCCAAAAAGAAAGCGTCTTGTGCCATGTGTCTCAAAGGAACACTCATTTCTCAGTGACAGTGTCAATGGGAGCATTCTGACACTTTCTTTTGTTCACCAAAGGCTTGTCAAATCCCCGACTCATTCATCTACCTTCCTAGCATTCTAGAGAGTCTCAACGCAGCTCTCCATCTTGGAGGCACTCAACAGAGACACTTCTTGGGTTTTATGACACACACAACTTGTTCTTTTGGATGAAAGTGTTTGCTGAGGCAGCAGATTCCTGATTGATTCTTTATTGGTACATTAAAATAGAATAGTTCTGCAGTATTCATTCTTGACCAGAAGGAACATAAAATGTGTTTGATCTCTGGTTCATGATGGAGCTCCTTGGGTCTTGGGTAGATTATTTCTGATAGGTGCCCTTCACCCAGAATTCCAGTGAGTACTCCAGGGTCAAAGATAAACTATATCCAGAGATGAAAGGACAATTGTTTCCCTACAAAGCCTCATAAATCAGTTTAGGTATCATTCCTGTTTTATTTTATCATTTTATTTCTGGCACAACAACATTGAGACTGTTTGATGCGCTTAACTGAAAATATTTGTGTGGAGCCCTTCACTTTTATTTTGTGATGAAAAGCATTACCTCAAAAGATGAGCTGATAAACTGGGAGAAAAAGCAAAGCGAACGTGCACTCGGTATCAGGCTGAGGCTCCAACATCTGATTGTACTTAGTGTGGAGGAAACTTAAAAAAAAAATCAACCCAACTTTCATTTCTTGTTTCTTTTATCCTTAAGCTCAGCAATAAACTAGCACTCTTTGGTTAAAAAGTCAAGGGAACAGATGTATAATTCTGGTGCTTTAGCATCTATATTTCAAGGGGAGCATGTAAATTATGAGAACGTCGCTGGGGATTGGTGAGCCTCCAGAGCGCGAATGGTGCTGCCGTCAGTCACCTCTTTCTGTCTGTCCCTTCCCAGGCTGGTTACTCAATGGCTGCAGCCTGGAATCATCCGAAGGAAATGGTGTGTTCACAGGCAGGAAGTAAGTGACTGAACCGAAGAGTGGTCCAGTGATCCTGGAAAAGATACTACTGGTCATTAGCAGCACACATCAGGGACAGAAGAGGCAGAGACAGCATAAAGTCCTGTCTCACCAGACCTGGATTGTGTTCCATCCCACCGTCTGAGACCTGAAGGAGGGTACTCCACGATTTTCTGTTCTGAAACTTGGAAATGCCAGGCCTACATAGAAGATTTTTGAGAGCATGAATGAGAAAATACTGTGTACAAAATGCTTAGCTTGGGCTGGGGATACAGCTTAGCCCCTGCTTGGCAAGCTCAAGGCTGTGAGTTTGAATTCCAGCACCACCTCCCCCGCTCCCACAAAAGAAAACCAATCAAAGTGCTTAGCTTAGTGCTCCAATATAGGTGTCTATTTTTTTTTTAAAATGATAATTCATTAAACATAAAAAAGCAACATTCAAAATTTCAAATTCAAAAGTGGGAAAGGTCATTTGAAGCTACCTGGTTTGATGTCTTCATTTTGGGTGGACAGTGGCTTTTCCCAAGGTGATGGGCAGAATATCTCATGGTGTCTGGTGTTTCAGCCTTAGCCCAGTGCCCCTTTTAGGAGACTACACTGTCATCACCCTCTAGCGCCATCAATGTAGGGCTCCTTGTGGTCTAGTCAGCACCTGCTACAGTGCCTGACACCTGGTGAAGATCTGTTCCATTGGAGAAGGAGACTGTTGGGTCTGTCACCAGAAGAGAACATTATTTTGCTCTGCATTTCAGGCTAGATGTCTTTATGAAGAGCCACTAAGCATAACACTAAGAACTGCTTATTGCATGCCACACATTATTAATCAGCTTCATATGGGAAGTGAGCCAAAAATTGGGATATTAAGAAAACTGCTAACCAAGGTATGAGAATGTGGCTGGAATCCCAATTTATTCTTCAGCAATCAGCAAATGCTTTTTTAGATGCTTGCTTACATTTCAGATTAAATTATTAAATGAGCTAACAATCAAGGTTAAAGAATGATAGGTTGCCACATATGCTACAGGGAAACACACAGGCAAACAAATAGTTCTTTAACTATCATCTAAATGTCATTAGGAATTATGGGACTTCATTCCCTTTTCCTAAGAATTAAGATAAACATGACAGATTCCTCTTCTCGAAAATATGCTTTTAGAGAACAAGTCTAAGATCTGGGGCTTAGTTTTAGGTGTGGACAGCTGACCTTGTTTCCCTAACAAAGGGAATCCACACATGACCCCTTCACCACCGTTCACTATGTGTTTCCTCTTGCCTCCAAAGGAAGGTAAGATGGCCAGAGGGCCCTGCCAAACTGAGTGACAATCACATTCTCTTCTCTTCTCTCTCTCTCTCTTCCTGTCTGTCTGTCTCTCTCTCTCTTTAGTTCTAGGAATTGAGTCTGAGATATTTCCCAACCCCTTTTAACTTTTTTTTTTTTGAGATAGGGATTTGCTAACTTGCTAAGTTTCTTTGGTTGATTTGAACTTAAGGTCCTCCTGCCTCAGCCTCCTGGGCTCCACTATTCTAAAACAAAGGAATTTCTGTGACCCTGTCCCCTTTTGTTTGGAAGCAGAACTGGACACAAATAGATGGATCCCCAGACAGCTGACATGTTGGGGTCTGTGTCTAGACTCCCAACCCCCCAAATGGGTGCATGATGAAGGCTCAAAGGAATGAGACAATTGGCAGATCTTTAAGGCTGCAGGAGGAGTGAAATCCTCTACAGAGCTGTAACTCTGCTAGCTAGCAGATGGACACTAGGCAGCCCATATTTAATCAGAACAAGCAAGGAGCTGAGTGGACAATGGAGGAAACCTGAACAGGATCTTGGGAGGGTTTCAAGGACCCCTCAGAGCAACAGACAGTGCTAATTAAGGAAAACTATCCAGAAAGTCTCCATGTGGCCTCAGGCTTATCCTGCCCTGGAGGCATCTTCTCATTCTCAGTACAATCAAGCTGGGGCCACACCACAGCCCTGCATGTGTATTCAGCTTCAGGGCTCTCCAACACTGACAAATGGGTTTCTGAATATTCTTTAAATATGCCTGCTATATTTAATTAGGCTGATGGAAAAAAGATGAACTACTAGCAGTAATTTTTAGTTTCTTCTCTTTTCCCCCAAACAATTGGACTCCAAACTCATATATGATTATCCATTGTGCAAAGCAAAAGCCCTGCATTCTGACTGCGCGGGATTCAGTGTTTGTTCCCTCAGATGGTTAAGGTAACCTCCTGAGAAGGGGGTTTGTACAGGGCTTCCACGACCTTACTGAGGTTGTACATAACTCTGCATTGCGACCGTATAGCCCCAGGTTAAAAACTCTTAACTATTACTCATTTATTTCCCTGAGAGGGGCCACACAGCCCCACCCCACTCACTTTCTTGCTGGATTCTTTTTAACCTTACAGAGTGCTTTCTGTAACAGGAATGCTAGAAAATTAATCTTTTCTGTCTTGCTATAATGCTAGTGATACTTTTAGCACCTCTTAAATACTAGCAGCCCAGAAACTTCTGTCTGGCTCATTCCTTAATCCGGCTCTCCTGGAACAGAGTATAGAAAACAGGAAAGAAGAAATCTGTAATATTGAGCAATCACTGGAGATATTTAAAAGCTCATAAAACACAGATGAACTTCCACTGTGGGATGCTTAGCCAGTGTGTAAATCGCCATTTGCCAGAATGCACTGAAGCTCCAAAATATTAAGAGTAATGTCTAATTTGGTCATTTCAAACCACTACAAATGAAGGAGATAACACTACAAGCCATAAAGCTTCTATTCTTCAGAGGGTTTTTGGGTGTATGATGTCATTTCTTTTCGGCTGAAAGTGCAAACCTCACAGTTTGTAATAACTTAAGGCGGATTCATCATTGGTCCATATAATATTCTTGATCTTCTGTTTTTTTGTTATCCCCAATCTGCATTCCTAGTTCCCTCTACCCAGTAAGTTTCTAAATGAATGTGTTGAGAATGAGTCTTTAAAAATGTGTCTTAGTAAAATATTGAGTGTTGCTTAGAACATGTTTCTGTTTTAAATTTATCATTCAATCCTGTTCTTTAGATCAATGCTGCTGTAACTATAGCTTATTATTTTTAACTCTTTGAAGGCATTGCACATTGTGCATTCACTCTAGTTTTTTTATTAAAAAATTTTAAAAAAGGAGATTAAGATAAAAGAGGCCATAACAACATAATAACACAGGTCAGAACAGAACAATTTAAGCCACATAGTGTCTCACCACAAGACAACCCGACATAACAGTAGCTACCTTACTGTCTCTTTGAAATATTTGAGTATAACTTTGTATATTACAGCATCAAACACAACATGAGAGTGTAAAACCATTCAAGAGAATGAAAGTATTACAGGGTATTTAGAACCAACTAACAGAAAATGAACAAAGATTTCTATATTATCTCCTTGTCTATAAAAAATTTTGTTTATGCTATCACATATAATAAAATCCAATAAGATACAACATGATAAAACCGATGGAGACAGAAGAACAAAAGCTTGGTGGGACTTCAAAACAAGATGATACTAAATCAGCACCAACTATTATATTATTCACTCTAGTTTTAAATCTTTAAAGAAGTGTGGTATAATATAGACAGTAAAGCTTCATAATTTTAGGTACTTTGGTATGTACAGTTCTTGGTGTTATTTATGTCCATGCTGTTCTATAACCATAACCCTGCCCATCTTCATAAACTTTATCTTAGAAGATAAAGCACCTCTATTAAACAGTAGCTTCTCATACCTGCTTACCTCTAGCCCTTGGGAATCACCATTGTACCTGGTATACTTTACAATTTCCCTATGGATGGGCACTGATATTTTTTTCAAGACCCACTGCACAAACCATACCACATCTCATGGCCTCCTGCAGATCTTTTCATGAAGTTGTGGAAAAATTTTTCTGACATAGTTTCAGAGGAAAATTTTGGAGACAAAAATACATTGTTTTTTAGAACAACTGTACCAATCTACTGTGTCTTCAACAAGGTACCAGACTTGCTGTTTTATTTACTTTTTTCTCGTTGCTGAGACAAAATACCCAGCACTCACACGTTAAGGGAGAAAAGCTTTATTTATCTCACAGTTTGTGGAGGTTTCAGTCCATAATCGCCTGGCTCCAGGGCAGACGGGCAACAGTTCATGGCGGCAGGAAACAGCAAAAGCAACAAGTGAGGAAGACAAACCTCTCTGGGCCCCTTTCATATTTTATCCCCACTGCTGGGATTGGGGTAGGGCCTACCCAGTCAGTGGACTGACGGAAGCAATCATTCACCCTTAATCCTAGCACCCTTAATCTTAGCGTGAACCACGAATCAGTCACAAGCTCTAGATTCAGCAACCTCCAAAAAAGTCCCATTTTGAGGTGCAGAAGGCTTTGCGGGGCATCCGGACACGAACTCTAGCATTTGCCATTTTTTTAGATCCGGCAGTCTCTGAAATTAGCTATTTTTCAATCTTTTACATTCTAATAATCTTATTTTTTGTTGAGCTTTTTAATTAAAGCGTTTGAACATTTTAATATTCTTTTTTAAATCAGATTTTATTGATACATTTTAGGTGTATATAATGATCCCATTCATTCTAGAGAATGTGTGCCTGTACACGATACACCTTGTTTATTTTTCTTCATTTCTCTGCTCTCCCCTCAGAGAGCATCCTCCCCTCCCATTTTCAAAAGCTTTGTTTCCATTTTTTCTTCTTTTTTCTCTCTCTTTTTCTTTTTTTTCCTTTTTCCATCTATCTTTTTCTCCTTCCCTTTCCCCCTTTCTGGCCCCTCTCTTTCCTTTATGCTCCTCTCCATTTGAACATTTTCTTCCTCTTTCACAATATCTATTATACATTTTGGGCCTGATTTACACTTTCATTTTCTCATACCAAAGAAACAATGGTATTACACGTATGTCAGATTTATTTCACTTAAGGGTATGTACCAGATACATTCATTATCTAGAAATGTCTGAAGTTTTTCCTTCTTTATGGCTGAGTATTACTCCATTGTTCACAAAAACTGCATCTTCTTTATCCATTCACCAATTGATGGGCATCTTGGTTGTTTCCAAAATTTAGCTGTTACAAACTGTACTGCTATAAATGTGGGTACATATACATCACTATGGTATGACACTTTTAATTCTTTCAGGAAGATACCAAAAAGGGCAATAGCTGGGATGAATCCAACCTCTAGCCCTAGTTTTTTTTTTTTAGAAATCCCCACCCTGATTTCCACAGTGGTTGCACCAGTCTACACTCCCACCAGCAGAGGAGAAGGGTTCCTTTTACCCCATGGCCTTGCCAGCACTGGTTATTGGTTGATTTCTTGATAATAGCCATTCTCTCTAGGGTGAGATGGAATCTCAGCATTGGTTTAATTTCCATTTTGTGAATGATCAATGATGTTAAATATTTATTCATATTCTTATTTGTATACTAAGAATATTCTTATTAATTACTTAAGCTACTTTTTCTGAGAATTGCTTAATACTTTATTTTTCTTCTTTTTCATTTTTTATTTTAAAGAGAGTAAAACCAAGCAAAATAAAACAGAATAAAGCCAATCAACACAAAACAGTGTAAGTGATACAAGACTTCAAAACAAGATAATAGGAAATCAACAATGGTTCCATAATGCCTCTTGTTGTCTTCAAAATAGCTTTCCATACTGCCAGACACAGTAAAAATCAAATAAAACAGAACAGAATAGAACCAATAAAAACAAAATAATGACTGCAATAAAGGACTTCAAAACAAGATAAATAGTAAATCCAAAATGGCTACCATAATATCTTTGAAATAGCTGCTCCTGCCATCGGATATAATAAAATCAAACAACACAACACAGAATAAGTCTAACCCAACAAAACAATGAAAATGATACAGGACTTCAAAACAAGATAATAGATTGTTAACAATGGCTACCACCCTCAGAAAGAGATTCCCCAAAGATGCTACACTGCATATTGTTATCCTCTGAATAGATGATCAGACTACTGGCTTTAGGTCTGAAAAGTCAGTGAAGCACGAAACCTACAAGCATTAAATTGCATTTTTACTTCAATAGCCATCATTGCAGCCTGGGTTTCTCCGGATCAGGGTGGGTGTGTCAGTTCTTCTTGTCTCCCAGCCTGGAAGGGGCTGCATCTGGTTCTCCCCCCAGGGCCCAATGCATGGCACCGACTCACAGGGAGGGCTTATTTGTTCTTGACTTCTCCTTTTCTTCCTCAGCAGAATGTAATACTTTGGTTACTTTGTAACTAAAGGTCATACCTCCTTTCTTGTTGATTTTTAGAGTTGTATATATATATATATATATATATATATATATATATATACAGGTGAGAAATTCTTGATGGTGGATGTTACAAATATTTGCTTCCAAACTCATTTATTTCTTTGTTTATGGTAAGTTTTAATTTGACAGAAATAAATACACAAATTTTAAAAAATTAGCATTTATATTTCATGGTCTTATTCAAGAAGTCTTTTCCTCATCCCATATAAAAACATACTGCTCTGAATTTTCTTTAAAATTGCCTTACATTTCCTTGTATTTTTCCTATTTTTTTTTACAATTTTACCTCTGACATATTATGTCTTTAATTTAGCTGAAGACATCTTTTTTATGTTACAACATCCAGCTTTGTTTTGTCTCATCAAAGGGACCCACTTTTCCTCATAATTTGCAATTCATCATTTCCACTTGTTTTATGGTGCCAGTTATATGTTACATTAAGCTCACATAAATGTATGGCTCCTCCCTGTGGTACTGCTTTAGGAGCCTTATTCTCTCCCAGTCGTCCAGGAACATTGATTCAATACCCTGCTGTTTTTATGGCTTTGCCATATGTATCTCTGTCTAGCGGATAAGTATCTACTCCTTGATTATCTGTTTCAAAATGGTGTTAGTTATTCATAACACGTTTCCTATATAGATTTTAGAATGAATTTGTGGCATGCCTAAAAATCTTCTCCTGGAGCCCTGTAATCCCAACACTCACAGGCTGAGCTAGGAGGAGGATTGCAAGTTGGAGCCCATCCTGGGCAATTTAGTAACATAATGAGACCCTGTTTCAAAATAAAAAATAATAAAGGTTGTGGATGTAGTTCAGTGCAAAGACTGAGTTCAACCTCAGCACTGCCAAACATTTTTTTTTCTTGGAAATTTGTTGATATTGCTTTTAATATGTAGATTAACTTAGGGAGTATTTATAACTTTACTGTGATGTATCATTCTATACACAACTGATAGCTTTATTCTTAGCTAGCCTTCCCTTGATGTCCTTTAATAGGATATTTATTCTATAAAGACCATATACAATTTTTGCTAATTCCTAGATAAATTATAATTTTTGTTACTATTAAATGATATCTTATTTTCAAGGTCATCATTGCTAGTACAGAGTAGAGGAATACTACTGATTTGTATAAATTTATTTTATAATACAATTAGCTAAATTGTGTTCTAATAGTTTCTTGATTCTCTTGAATTTTCTGTATAGATAATACTATTAGCTGAAAACAATATTTTTTACCATTTCCATTGTATCCTCATACTTAATTTTTATTGTGTATAGCATCATTGAGTTTCTCCTGAAGTATTTTTACTGGAGAAGTGATAATTGGAACTCTTATGTCCAATATTATTGGAAATAAGTTTCTCCATTTTATATAATACATAATACAGGTTTTTGGTCACTGGTCTATTTGTAGTTAAGGAAATTACCTTACATTTATAATTCCCTGGAGCCACTGAAATTCAAAAAATGTTTTGTCTGCACATCCTTAGACAATAGATGATTTTGTTCTTTATATCAACTTGCCTCTTACTCTAAGGTAGAAAAGGAAAGGAAGTAAACATTCAGTCATTCAACTGTCTTAGCCCAAAGAATCATGGTAGCCTAAGTGAGAATTGGAGATTATGGCCAAATTTCAGTGAACACTATCACTTTTAGAAATATAATATTTTAAGGACTTAATAAAAAACAATCAGAAAGTATGTGTGTGTGTGTAAATCACATTAAAATTGTATAGTGCTGTGATTAAAAGAGGAAAAGTAATAAATTTATTGAGTGTTATGTGCCAGCTCTATGTTGGGCAATTTTAAAGCTATGTATTTTAAGTCTCTTTAACAACCCTGTGAGGTTGGTGGCATCATTTCCTCTGTTTTAGGATCAGGAAACAGAGGCTGAAAGAAGTTATAAAAAATTGCCAAAGTTCTTGTAGCACCTAGTGTTAGAACCAGCATTCAGACTCAGATCTCTTTCCAAAGCTGAAGTTTTTACTCTACATCTTATTATATTGCTTAAAAGATGTCTAAAGGTAACTACATATTAGATGTATAAGATATGAAAACAGGACCTAGGATGTGTGGGTCACAGCTGGAGTGGGGACAGCCTAACCCAAGCCTCTCTCCCTGAGTCAGCACCATTCACGGAGTGCAGGGGGAGAGAACCAGACCTCACCAGAGGAGATCCCAGACTGGAAACCATATCATTTTCATTGTTTTCTTGGATTGGGTTTTATTCTCTTTTGTTTTGTTTGATTATGTTAAATCTGATGGCATGAGCAGTTATTTAAAAGATAGCAAGACAATGTATGGTAGCCATTTTGGATTTACTATTAGCTTATTAGAAGTTCTTTATTGCATTAATTGTTTTGCTTTTATTATTTCTACTCTAGTCTGTTCTGTTCAATTTTTACTGTTTGAAGGTATCTGCAGCTATTTTGAAGACAATAAAAGGCATTATGGTAACTATTGATGATTTTGTAAGGTTTTGAAGTCCTGTATCACTTATACTAGTTTATTTTGATTGGTTTTATTTTTCTTGGTTTTTATCCTCTTTATAAAAAAAGAAATTGAAACCTAGGCAATTATCAAAAACAAATAAAACAAATCAGCTCGACCTCAAACTGTTACAAATTTAGGATGAACAAATTGAAATGAAGCTCCTTTAATAAATGAGTGATTCCTGAACTAGAACAAAGAAAGTACAAGATGAGGTTAGAATATGTTATTATGCCAGAAAGTAAAGAATTTCTCAGGAGACATGCTAAGAGGATTATAGGAACCAACCCAAAGGGACTCCAGCTAGCCAGATATAAAAAAAAACCCTGAACATCAAAAGAAATCAGTGGTCTGCCGTACTGTATACTGTTTCTCTATGGACTGAAATCTCTACCAACTGCATCAAGGTGGAGGAGTGGTAAACCACAGATAAAGCCTCTCTGAGTGTGACTGTCCAAATACTGGAATATAGCAATGTGAAGAAGAGAAGAAAGAGAGAAGTGAGTCCTCTGAACCAGGAAGGACCTGGAACTCAAATTGAATCCCATGGAGAGAGTAAAAAAGGCAAACTTCAGTGAGGAAGAAGAAAGTAGCTGGTGGTGCCTTCTCCCTGATATGGGACACACTGCATGAGAGAAGCAATTCAAACCTGTAGAACCATGGTGGCTGCTGGTGACCCTAGAGGCTTCCATGGGGAGATACAGCAGTGGAGGGGAGCTGTGGGGATGTGAAGGACTGCAGGAGCTGGTGTTGAGTGCAGAGGGTCAGTCTCTGCAAGAGACTGAATGACCAGGAGCCATCTTGTAGAGGGGCTGGCTGAACTCAGAACTCGGAGAGGCTGTCAGGTTCCCTATCGGCTCCCAGCTGGGCTCAGGCACATGGAAGGTGCACTGATAGCTGCAGGCCAAGTGACTCTGGTCTCTGCCAGAAGGTGCAGGCTCATTGAGTTTATTCACTACCCCATTGAAAAGTGACTGTTGGCTTGCTGGGGTAAATCAACATGGATCAGGACTCTTCACACATTATCTACTAGTGACAGCAGAGAAAATCTGGAAGTAGACTTTGTTTGATCTTGTTTTTATATGAGTGTGAATGTGGTCTCTAGCCTCTTTGTGGTTATTGTTCTGTTCTGTTCTTTTTATCTCTTCCTTCTCTCTTTCCCTCCAGCCTAGATTCCCAAAGTAATCACTCTGTGTTGTCCAGACTTGCTTCTAATTTCTTCTTCTTCTACTTTTCTATTTTTCCCTAATACTTTTAAAATTTTAATCCCTGAGAGTAAAATTGACATATTCAGGACTGATATACTGTATATAGTTTTTTGGTCTATTTTAGATTTTGCCATATAACCACAATTCTAGTTCATACAATTTAAAATGCCAAATTAATAGTTAGATCAATTTGTCATTTTTTAGGCTGTAATTGATGCTACTATTATTGCTGATGGTACCACTTTAGCCAAAAGTGACACAATTGTTCTAAACAGCTATTCTTCCTGGTATTCCAAGACTGACATTGATGAAGGGCCATAGAAAATACTGCGACAGTGCCAAAAACCCAGGGCTGGGCCAAACAGGCAGCAGTGTCTCATCTCCAAAAAATTGAAGACAATGTTGTAACAGACTCAAAAAACAAAACCAGCTATAGCTGGAAGACACCTGTGAAAGTAGTCATTTACCAAGGGGTTCTAAATACTAACTATAAAGCAACTCCCCAGAGACAATTTACAAGCATCATCCCAGGAATTAAACTAAAAAAAGAAAAGAAGAAGACACTTAAGAAGATGCAACCCAGACATCCAGTTCAGCAAAGGCAAACCCAGGTGGGACAACAGAAAAGCCAAACACATAAAAATACAAAAAAGCAATTCAAGAAGGCTCTAGAAAAAAAATCAAATCAGGAATAATTCCTCAAATAATTGCAGAGATGACGTTTACAATGAAAATCATGCTTAGTGACTCTAGAGAAGATAAGGACAAAAAGATAGAGGATCTTAAGAAAGTTATGGAAGCCATGAATGCTCAGAATAGGAAAGAAATGAAATCCATAAGGAAGAGTGAAACAGATGTACAGGAGAATAAAATTTCCATTGTATGTATCTGCAACAGATTAAGCCAATGTGAGGACAGGATCTCAGATACAGAAGGCATGTGATTAGAGATCATGAAAAGAAAGATTTCTTAAAAATAGTGAGGGACCATGAGAAGTCAATCGTGCAGCCACTAGATGAGGCAAATGAGAATAATTTAAAATTGATTGGAGTCAATGAAAAAGCAGGAGATAGCATATATGGTACAAAAAAATCTGTTCATAAATATCATGATGGAAATTGGAAAAAGAATTTGACATACAGATAAATGAGACATATAGAACTTCAATTAATCATGATAAAAAAGCTTACAGCCAGGAATATCATAATCGAGATCCAGAAATTCTACATAAATAGAATTTTAAAAGCTATAAGGGAAAAATAAACAAATCATCTATAAAGGAAATCCCATCAGAATCACAGCTGACTTCTCAGCACAAACCTTCAAGTCAAGGAGAGCTTGGAGTACTTCAAGTTCTAAAGGAAAATAATATTCAACCCAGATTGATATACCCCACAAATTGTGTTTCAAAATTAACAGAGAAATAAGATACTTCCATGACAAAGAACATGTGAGGAAATTTATGACTACCAAACCAGTACTTCAAAATGTTTTGAAGGATATTATAGGGAGAAATAATGAGGACTGCAGCTCCCTGAACCCCCAACAGAAGGAATCCACCAGGCAACGAAAACAGTCAAACAGAGGGAGGAAACAAGGGGTGGAGCCAACAGGAAAATAACATGACATCAATAAATCAATACGTATCAGTTATAACCATCAGTGTTAATGGTCTTGATTCACCAATGAAAAGACAGACTGAACGAATGGATCAAGAAGCAAGAGCCAACAATATGCTGCATACCAGCAATGCATTTAATTCAAAAAGCAATTCATAGACTGAAAGTCAAAGAATGGAAACCACTACTTCATGCTCCAGAAAAAAAATCAAGGGTACCTATTTTATTTGCAGACAAAGTGAATTTCAAGCCAAGACTGATTAAGATAGATAAAGAAATTCACTACATCTTTGTAAAGGGAAAAATCCAAGAGAAAGAGATAGGAAAAATCAAATAAGAGCTAATACAATAGTATTTGGGCAATCTTGATACCCCACTGTTACAAAAAACAGATGAAGTAGGAAAAAAAAAACCTCAACAATGAAATAGTACAACTGAACCAAACTCTTGAACAAATGGACTTAGTAGATGTCTACAGGGTGTTCCGCCCCAGAACATCATGATACACATTCTTCTAAGTTACACACAGGATGTTCTCCAAAATAGACCACATTGATGGGGATATAGCTCAGCAGTGCAGTACCTTCCTGGTTAGCACAGGGTCCCAAGTTTGATTCCTAATAAAAACAGGCCACATACTAGCTCACAGAACATTTGTAAGTAAATACAAAGGACTTGAAATTACTCCATGAATATTATCAGGCCACAGTGCAATAAAATTGGAAATCAATAGCAAAGGAAACCAAAAGAACAGTATAAACCTATGGAAATTAAATGGCGTTCTCCTGAACATGCAGTGGTTCACAGATGAAACTACAGATGAAATTAGTCAGTTTCTACAATTAAATGATGACAGTACAGCACACCAGAACTTATGGGACACAATGAAAGAAGTCCTAAGAGAGAAGTTTGTAGTAGTGATTATCCACATCAGGAAAATAGAGAAGCACAAATACACAACTTAATGGTGAACTTCAAACTTCTAGAAAAAGAACAGCAGAGTAAACCAAAAGCTTCTATAAGGGAGGGCATTTCAAAAGATCAGCAATACAAAGAATCAATGAATTGAAGAGCTGGTTCTATGAAAGATTAAATAAAATCAATAAACCCTTATCCAAACTTATCAAAAAGTGAAAAGACTCAAATTCATGCAATTAGGAATGAAAAGGATGAAATCACAACAGACATCACAGAAATCCAGAAGATCATCTACACCTACTTTGAAAGCTTGTGTGTGTATATATATATATATATATATATATATATATATATTTTTTTTTTTTTTTGGTTCTGGGAATCAAACTCAGGAACTCACACTTGCCATACACGTTCTTTACCACTGAACTAAATCCCTGACTGAAAACTTGTATTCTAATAAGGTGGAAAATGCAGAAGAAATGGACATATTTCTAGATACATATGAATTACTGAATGCTGAAACAAGAAGATATAAAAATCCTAAAAAAACCATATCAATCAATGAAATCAAAGATATAATTAAAAACCTACCAACAAAGAAAAGCCCAGGTCCTGACAGACTGACTGCTGAATTCCACAAGAAATTTATAGAAGGCCTAACTGTACCATTTACCAAACTCTTTACCCTAATACCAAAACTAGAGAAGGACTTACCTAAGAAAGAGAATTATAGGCCAATCTCCCTATGAAAATAAATGCAAAAATCCTCATTAAATTATTGGCAAACAGAATGCAGCAAATCATCAAGAAGATTATACACCATGACCAAGTAGGATCCATATCAGGGATACAGGGATGGTTTAACATATGTAAATCTATAAATGTAGTACATATTAACAGAGCCAAGGACAAATGTCATCCAATAATTGCAGAAAAAGCTTTTGACAAATGCCAACAACCATTCATGATACAAGCACTACAGAAAATTGGATTAGATGGTCTTTATCTCTGATAAAATCCATCTATTTCAAGCCAACAGCCAACATCATGCTAAATGGACAAAACTCAAAAGCTTTCACTCTAAAATCAGGAACAAGACAAGGATATTCACTGTTTCCACTCTTATTAACCACAATCCTGGAAATTTTATCCAGAGCAATTGGACAAGAGAAAGAAAAAAGTAAAGAATAAAGATAGGAAAGGAAGAAGTTAAATTATCATTATTTGCAAATGACATGATATTGTACATATTTCTAAAAAATACCACTAAAAACTACTAGATTTAATAAGCAAATTCAGTAGTGTAATTGGATACAAAGTTGACACTCAAAAATCAATAGTCTTTCTGTACACAAATAAACTCACTAAGATAGAAATTAGGGAAACAACACCTTTCACAATAGCATAAAAAATGAAAATACCTAGGAATGAGTCTAAGTTTGTGAAAGACCTCTATATTGAAAATTACAGTATTCTGAAAAAGGAGCTGGAAGAAGATATCAGAAAATGGAAAGGTATGTCTTATTCTTGTTTAGGAAGAACCAATATAGTGAAAATGACCATACTTCAATAACTATTACATAGATTTAATGCAATTCTGATCAAAATTCCAACAAAATACCCCACAGAATTAGAGAAAACAATACTAAAACTCACTTGGAACCATAAAAGAACTAGAATAGCAAAGGAAATTCTAGGCAACAAAGACAAACCAGAAAACATCACAAGAGGTGGTTTGAAATTATACTACAAAGCTACTGTGATAAAAACAGCATCTCACTAGCCAAAAAATAGACCTCAAGATTAATGGAATAGATTAGAAGATACAGTAACAACTCCAGACATACTCAGCCACCTTATTTTTGACAAAGGTGCCACATACATTCCATGGAAGATAGCCTCTTTAATAAATGGCAATGGAAAAACTGGCTCTGCACATGCCAAAGATTAGAATTGGACCCATATCTTTCACCATGCACTAAATTTGAAATGGACCAAAATCTAAACACTAAAACAGAAGCATTTAATCTGGTGGTATATAAAATAGGTAAAACTCTTGAAGACATTGGTGTAGGTGAAGACTTTATGAATTATACCCTGATTGAACAGCAGTTATCACAAAGAATCAATAACTGGAACCTCATCTTTTAAATTTTTTTTTTGCACAGCAAGAGAAACCACTAAATAACTACAGAGACAACTCAAAATCTGGGAAAAAATGTTTTCTAGTTGTCACTCAGGCAAAGGATTACTATTGAGAACGTAATAAAGAACTCAAAAATATCAGACCTCCTAAATTTAAAGACCCAATCCAAAAATGGGCATTTATGATGAAAATACAAATATCAGATGAAGAAATACAAACAGCCAATTAATATATGAAAATCAACATCACTGGCCATTCGAGAAATGCAAATTAAAACTTTGAGTTTACATCTCACCTTGAAAAGAATGCCTATTATCAAGAAACAGGCCAATAACAAATGCTGGAGGGGTGGTGGGGAAAAAGGACCCTATCTCCACTGTTGGTGGGAGTGCAGGCTTGTGCAATCACTGTGGAAATCAGTGTGGAGATTCCTTAGAAAACTGGGATTAGTGATCCTATTCAATCCAGCTATTCCTCTTCTGAGTCTCTTCCCAGAAGAATTAAAAGCATCATACACCAGTGATATATGTACACCTATGTTTATAGCAACGTGATTTGTAATAGCTAGATCTTATAAACCACCCAAATGCCCATCAATTGAGGAATGAATAAAAAAGGGGCAGTAATTTATATAACGGAGTACTACTCAGTCATAAAGAAAGATAATCTGGAGATTTTTATGGGTAAATGAATGCAACTTGAGACCGTACTCGTAAGTGAAATAAACCAGACTCACACATGAAAACAACATGTTGTCTCCCTAGTGTGAAAAGCTGAAAGAGTAAATGAGATCCAAAATGTATAGTAGATACTGAAAAATGGGATGAAATTGTTCAAAAGTAAAGAGGGATGGGGAAAAGGAGAAAAGAAGGAAGAGAAAAGCAAAAAATTATACATATATATGATAGTTGTGATAGTTATACTATTAATTTCTCTCAGTTCATTGAAAAGAAAGGCTGTGCTAATATTGTTTGGAAAATTAAATGCATATATCTTGTACTCTGAGTAACTAAAAAGAACCACATGCAATGTATTAACCATTGTTACGCTTGTATTATCTTGTTTTGAAGTTTTGTTTTACTTTTTTCTCTTTAACATAAAAAAGAAATCAAAACAGCAATTCATTGTAATTGACTGAATAAAAATTCACGAGTCCTGATAATAACTAAAAAGAAACAAAACAGGAGAAAATAGTTTTTTTCCTGAGGTAAAATACCAGAAAACATATATAGACTGAGAGTCCTTGCTGGAAAACTCATTATTTTAAAATCATCATGGCAGAAATGCTCCTAGGTTTGAATCATCGTAGGTTCTTTATCTAGGGTGTAAGTTTAGATGCAGATCATATTTTTCTGTTATCAAAATATTTCCCCATAGATTATTAGGTGCGAGGAAAGAAAGGAATAAATATATAGGGAAAAAGCTGAACGACACCTTGACCTGGTAATAAAAATTAGTGTCACTGGAGATGAACTTGTGTGCCTCCAGGTGAGGTAGTTTTAGGAGTTTACTGTCACTGTATGTAGCTTTGTGCCTGAGCAAAGTTGAAGCCCATCATAAGGAAACATGAGCAAAGCTCAAACTGAGGAACATTTACAGAATAGCTAGCTGACTACTACTGAAGACTGAGAAATTGTTCCAGCTTCACAGACATGGAAGAGATGGGACATAAAACCACCATGAGGTCCTTGACAGGATGGTGTAATGGAGAGGGGAGCTTCCTAAAAGACAGTATTGGTACAATCAACAAAACTGAATTATGGACTGTAGAATCATGGACTACTTTATCTATATTGAATTTCCTGAATTAGAGAAGCTTTCGCCTTGTAAAAGTATACCCTTCTTCTCAGGAAATATATACTGAAATATTTAAGAGAAAGGAGACATTCTCAAGTGGGTAAGAAAAGCAGGATATAGGCAGAACAAGAAAGCAATATGGTTAAAATTAGTGAAATTGAATAGAGGGAATATAAAGTTCTCTGTATGATTTTTACATTTTTCAATAAATATAAAATTATTTTGGAGTCAAAAACTTGAGATAACTTTAGTAAATGTGGCTATCTGTCAAAAATACTGACGAGTTTTGTCAGTTGACATTGGACGCATGCCATCTTGGTGCCCAGGGGAATGGGCTAATATAACAGCACTCCTGGCAGGCGGATTTGTCCTTGAGACTGATTCAGCAGGAGCAGAGGAGCCCTCCTTCATTTTGCTTGAAAGTTTAGTGACACTATTAAAAGGACAGGAGGCATTTGTTGGTGAATAAATGTTTTTGCTTCTCTTTACCCAAAACAGGGTATATGACAAGGCAACAACTTCAGTTTCATCCAGATTCTCACATCTGTTTCCCAACATGACATATTTATAATAATATTTCTTAATAAGTCACCACTGTATGACACTTTGGATAAGGACTAAGAAACACTTTCACTGATGCTTAACCTGTAACTGTGCTCTAAGCTTCTGTGTGGAGTTCAGAGTTAATTTTGGGATATGGTTTAAGTAGAAACACGGAAGTCTCTAATAGCCACCAGTCAGGAGTGCATAGAGTTTCACAAGTTGGGCTGTATTTCTTTTCTCTTTGTTTAAAATATGTATACTTAAAATTGTGGTGAAATACACACAACATAAAATATATCATCTTAAACGTTTTAAAATGTGCGGTCCAGTGGCATTAAACATAGTCACGTATTTATGCTACTGTCCCCACCATCCATCTACAGAATCTTTCATCTTGTGAAATGGAGTGCTCATTTTATAATAACTCTCCCACTCCCCCTTCCCTTATTCCATGACAAACAACATGCTACACTGTGTCTCTATGAATTCCACTTACTGGCATACTCTAGGTAACTCTAATAAATGGAACTGTGTGATAACCCTTTGTTACTGACTAATCACACTTAGCATGATGTCTTCAAGTTTCATTCATGTTGTCATGGATGAAATGAAATGAACGCTTATATAACAATATTCCATTGTACATGTAAATCACAGTTTGTGTATTCCTCTGTAGACATTCATTGATGGATTATTTGGGTTGCGTTCACCTTTTGGCCATTGTGAATAATGCTATGAACATTTGTGTGCAAATATCTGAATTTCTATTTCCAATTTTGGGCATATTGCTAGAAGTCGAACTTCTAGATGATATGGTAATTCTATTTTTAGTTTTGAGGAGATATATATTACTTTTTGTGAATAGTTGCAGCAATTTATATATTTTTTCTTTTTTTTTTTGTACCAGGAATTGAACTCCTGACTGTGTGTTTGCAAGGCAAGTGCTTATGCCGCTGAGCTAAATCCCCAGCCCTGCAATTTATATTTTCACTACTAAAGTAGTGATTGCTCCACATGCTCAACGTTTGTTAGCTTCTCCCTTCCTTCACCCCTCCCTCTTTCCCCCAATCCTTTCCTTCCTAGCAACCGTCTTAATGGGTTAAGATGATGTCTTGTGGTTTGAGTTGTATTTCTTTTTCCTCTTCTTTTTGTGGTGCTGGGGACTGAACCCAGGGCCTTAACCATGCTAGGCAAGTACTGTATACCTGAGCTATATGCCTGCCCCAGATTTGTGTTTTTCTTTTAAATAAAAATTCCCTTGAGAAAGAAAACAAAAATATCATCAGTAATCAATACTATAAATCTGCTGGTTTTCACGATTTACTTTCCTTTCTTTCCCTCCCTTTTGCATGGCTGTTTTCTCTAGAATGAGATAATTAACAGGTGTGTCTGGTTCTAAAGTCCGTCTGTGTAGTACAAAAAGCTGGAGACTGGAACCATGGCCTGTCTTCAGTATGTTCCTATGAGGCCTTGATAAATTAGTGCAACCCATGAGTACTTCAGTTTCTCTATCTGTTACGTGCACAGTGCCGTGTAACAGTGGTTCTTAAACTTTAGCACATTTTGGAATTGGTAATGCACACAGACGCCTGGACCAACCCTTGAGTTTCTGATTTGGAAGGTATGGATAGTCCCTGAGAATTGCATTTCTTACAGGTGATATGATGTTGCTAGCCCACTCCTCTATTTGTTCTAGGAGTCAGAAAACATAATGCCAAGATATGCTGTGAAATCCAAGAAAGCAGGACTTTTCAGGACTGCACTACAGTTTTGGAGATTTGACCGTGTGAGGAGTGGGTCAATGAGGAGAGCGTACCTGGAAGAAGGAGGTGGATTCGCAGGAGTGAAGATGGGAAGGTGTTAAAAACTCAGTTTATTAAGGCACAATATTGCTAAGGGATCGTCTCACTTCTGTTTGAGGGTTCAATAAGTATTTTTGTTTGATTGCAAAGCGGGGTAAAACCCAGTGAACAGGCACAAGAATACTTGGCTTTAAATGATGTTAGCCTTGGTTTATTTTCTCATGCAACAAGAATCCTAAAAGAAGAAAGTTACTGGTGTTGATCCAGTCACGCAAAGATCTCTGTACTGAGGTCTGCAGCTTTCCTGCTTGTTTATGTGTGCAACATAGCTGCTCCGGGTTTGCTTTTCTTGAAGAGACGAAACACACACACACACACACACACACACGGGAAGGTCAGTGTTTATATTAGGAAACCAAAACTTTTCCAGAAATTCTTGTCTTTTGTTGCTCTTGTTTCCAAAGTCCGAAGGTGACTCTTGGCTATTCCTACCTTGAAACATGGCTAAAAAATGTTGCATTTGAGTTGCTTGCCACCCAGACTGAATTAGGATTCCTTATTAAGATGAAATGGGGTTGTTATCTGGTCTAGCTTCCTAATCATTTGTTCCTATGTGTTCAGGCATGAGGCTGCTGTGGGCAAAGCTATTAATTTTTCTGAGACTTTTTATATGACTGAATTTCTCTGGCTGTGTGCTTTTTGTCATCTTTAGTATTTTAGTGTGCATGACAGGTAGAAGCTCCAGAGTATCAGGTTAGTTGTCCTCTGAGTCACCTTGAGAGGTAGTTGTGACCCTATTTGATAGGTTTTAGGTGGGAAGAAGGAATCCTTCTCCCTGATTGGTGGGAATGTAAACTGATATAATGATTGTGGAAATTAGCATGGAGATACTTCAAAAAACTAAGTCAAAGATTTCTTTTAATCCAGCTGTTTCTCCTCTAGGTATTACCCCATGAAAGTTAAAGACATCATGTTACAATAATACATGCATACCCATGTTTATTGAAATATAATTCACAATAACTAAATCTTGGACCTAGCAGCCTATATGTCCATCAACAGATAAATAAAGAAAACATGGTGATTACAAACTTGACTAATTTATAGGAAAATGGGTGCATCATAATGTTAAGTGCAATAAATAGTTAAATATTGTATGGTTTACCTTATATTATAAAACCAAAATACAGAGAAAGAGCTAAACAGGAGACAGCGTATAGGAAATATGTAGACAGATCTTTTGAAAATGGGAAAGAGACCAAGAGATGGAATTAGGAAGGAAGGAGGAAAAGGGGTGGGAAATTAAAAAAATTAATGAAGATGTGTTGTGTACATGTACCAATCCCACATGAGGAATGTGATCATTGTGTACTAAAACATGTACTAGTCAAAATAAAAATTGGTAAAAAAGAAAAAGTGAATATTCAGGAAGACTGAAAGAAGGAAGTGAGGTGACAGGGCTGGCAGGATGATGGCAGGAGGTGACCTCAGCCATAGGTGCCATGAGGAAGACAGAGGAAGAAATGTTGGCGGTGGCTTGGGTGTGAGACCAGTAGTCTCAGAGACGTACGTGATCGCTATGTACCACACACATGTGCTAATGAAAAATAAGGGGCCGGCTCTGAACACGGCAAGCCAGACACACTGTGCCTGAAAAAGGAGGCAATGACAGGCAGATGACTGATTTTTAGGAAACACCGAGCGCCTAGCAGGGAGATAATGTACTCGAGACAGTGGCAGGCCGGGGAGAGGTGAGCCACCATACATCAGGTTATTACATTCGAATCCAATTCAGCATACATTAATTGTCATAGATGGCATATTTAATCTGCTTCTCCCAAATGATATCCATATCTTAATTCCTGGAACATGCGAGGGATTTGCAATGAGGAAGTTATTTTGGGCAATCCAGCTGAGTCCCCAGTAGTTACAAGTGTCTTGGAGGGAAAGGGGCAGGCAGAAGAGGGAGGGGGAGGGAAATGTGAGAGCATAAGATCTGATAGGAGCACACTGTACTGCTTGGACCAGCCAAGAATACAGGGAGATTCTGAAGGCTAAGTAGGAAAGGGAAGTGATACTGGCGGCACTGATTCTACATTTCTAGTCCGTTTTCAGATGATATATATGTTTTCAAGAGATTCTAAGGTGTAGCTCTGTTTCAGGATTTGGCAATCAAGAACAGCGGAGCCTTTCAGTATGTCCCAATTGGGACATAGTCTTGGTTTTAGGTACAGAAAATACATGGAACAACTACCTGACAGTTTGCAGGTCTGAAACTGTCCTGGCCAGGAACCTGGAGATTCAAGCACTCTTAAAAGATTGTAGTGATAACCAAGGAAGAGGACACATGTGAAATCAGTAGTTTGTAAACTACTACACACGAGTGTTATCTATTTACATGTAAAGCAAGCACAGACTTGGCACGAGGTACATGTGTCATTTGGGACTTTATCAGTAGATTGACGTAGAGGAATACATAATTATGTGAAAATATTTCCGATACTTATTCTAGTCATTTTTGTTTTATTTCTTTTTAAGTCCTCTGCTGAAATATATTTATAATACATGTGTGGAATGGAACACTTGGAAAGTAATACATATAAAAAGCTTACAGAAAAGAAAACCATCTGTAATCTCATAATTAAAAGATACCCAGGAATCAGAGCTTTCCCAAGAGTGCGTACTGAGTTGGTGTCCTTTGAGGGTCTTTATAGAACTCTTGTCTTCCTTCAAAATTACAGAAAAGTGTAACTTTATGCTGTTGTGTTCTATACTATTATTGACCCTCTAGGATAACAATTTCAATCACATCGGGGAACGCTTTATCAGGAATCAGTGGCTCTCAGGTGAAACAATTTTGTCCTCTAGGAGTCATTTCACAATGTCTGGTGCTGTTTTATACTGCCACAACTAGGGTGCATTCCTACTTGCACCTGGTGAGCAGAGGCTGGGGACGATGCTAACCATGCCAAGTGCACGGGCAGCACTCAAAGCACTGATGCCAGTGGTGTCAAGGTCGAGAGATACTGCTATTTAGCAGTGGGTTTCAGTCTTAGTGGGCAGAAATAGTTTGCCAAGTCCCTTCTACCTTGCTCAATTTCTGATTTAGTAAGTCTGAGAGGTGGCTGAGAATTGGTCTTTCTAACAAGTTTCCAAGAGCTGGTCTAGAGATCACACTCTGAAAACACTTGCCATGGGGATTTAATAGCTACACAACTGTGATTTGTCTCATACTAATTGTGGCCCCATACTTTGTATTCTCACTCATATTCAATTCGGCTGACCATATATCTCTGGTATGTTGCAAACATCCCCTGGGCATAGGCCAGGTCTCCTTCCCTTGGCTTGTCCTGGGGCCCTGAAAACAGGCCTCTTTTATTATTGTGGGCCAGATGGTTTCATTTGACTGTGGGGACTTGGCACCATATAAATGGCTCTGAGGACATCTGAGTGAGCTGCTGGCTTGGAGGGGATCGATGGAGAGATGGAGCAAGTGAACGTGCAAAGAAAAGAAATAGTCATTTTTGTTGTGCTTACGTATGCTGAAACCTCAACACAACTGTGCACAGCTCTGCACTGGTTCATTAATGGATGTTTCGCTCTGGAATGTAAGACTCAAGATCCAGTGTGTTCAGTTTTTACTCTCAGTGTACCAACAGGCCTCAGTGAGAGAGATTAATCTCCTGTGCTCTTGACTCAAAGATCTTCCAAGGGTCCTTTCTCCCACTCGGTCACCTGGCATCCTCTGCCCACTCAGCCTGCGGGCAGGGCAGAGCTTACCCATCTCTCATAGACATCATACTGAGACTTTGGACTGAGGTGGGTCAGGATTCAGCGTGGGAAAACTGAGGCCAGCTTGGGAATAAAAAGCTGGTGGCCTGTTCAGGGTTGGGCCAGGAAGTGCTGAGAAGCTACCTGTTTGAAAGCAAGGAGCACACTGACCTTTATTCTCAAATTAGTCAGTGGGTCAGCAATGAAGTCAAAGGCTAGAACCACAGGGATGAGGTGTTCAGGAATGGGAGGGTTCAAGTCTGAAGGGGGCCTGACTTTGAATCTTTAGTATGACTTCTCCTCCGGGGCCAATGAATACGACAGGTGGCCTCCTTAAAGAGCTGATTGGGTAGATTCTGGGCAGGGAGAACGACTAATTATCTGGGGAAGATGGAAAAGGGCACAGAGAGCACTTAAAAAATACTGTTAAAATCATTTTACTGGTATTTAAATACTTATAATAGATAACATCATTCTGTCATAATTTAATATGTGTCAGGGACCACAAGTTATAAATTGGTGTAGAATCTGTCTGAGGCCCTCCTTGCCCTGCCTTGTTTTGGAATGTGGAAATCCTGCTTCCTCTTGGCCAGCGAGGCTCGCAGAGCAGGATGAAGTCAGCTGAGGACAGTTCAGGGAAGCCAGCACACGGGTGTGGGAATGAACCTATACTTTTTCCTGTATAATGTTAAACCTGACTATCAACCACTATTCTCTGCTGTTCCAGGAAAAGCACCGTGCTCCTCCTTTAGCACAGACTAAATAAAATGGTGGCTAGCTGGGGATTTTGGGCCTGATCCCAGAGCATTGATTACCCCCGAGCCCCATTTTTACACAGCTCTTATGTCTTTTTCCCTTTCTTTCCCTCTGTGCACCATCACTTCAGGCAGGAGATCAGGGATTCACTGCAGGGGTCCCTGGCAACTGGCCTGAGGAACGAGTCTCCAATAAATACACAGCAATTAAAAAGATCACAGAGAACACTGAGTATCTATTATTCCTATCAACGGCGGTTCAGATTAGATTTTTCTTTCCTTTTTAGAAATAAAAAAACTGAAGTTGGGAGAGTCACCTGCTTAAATATAGAGCTGGAATTTGCTCTTGGTTCCATTTGTCTTTAAGACCAGACTGTCTTCATTGAAGTGGCAGGCGCTTTGGTTATGGGTTGTTGCCCAGGGTTTTCCCTTGTCTATTTTGAAATTATTTTTGTATTGAAAAGGTGTCTTAACTTTTTTCCTTACTGGGACAAAAATACCAGACACTGGCAACTTAAAGGAGGGGAGGTTTATTCTGACTTATGTTTCAGAATTCTCAGAACTTGCACAGTTGTGAGCACGGTGGAAGGGCCTGGAGGAGAAGAACTGCTCAGGTCGTGAAAGGCAGGAAGCAGAGGGGGAGGGAGACGTGCTCTACCAGGTGATCACCCCAGTGACCTGCCTCTTCTGACTAGACCTCACCTCCAAGCATCCCATTTAGCTATCAACATTTAGTCACCCTGCACAAACCCCAAGTATGAGCACATGAGGCTTTGGAGGTCACATAGATACAAACCATAGCAGGAAGTCATGAGTTTTTACAGCTGTCAAAATCTAGCCTGGTGAAATTCAGCTACTTCTTTAGGGAAAATTAAAAAAAAAAAAAAAACTTTTCCCATCAAATATTAAAAAGTTCATAAACTGTTAAGATGTCACTTCACTTCTGTTCTAACCTGTAATTGCTATGGAGAGAGAACTTTTTCAAGCACTGAAGACTCAAGTTGGTGGTACGCAGTGTCACTCTAATATTCCCTGTGACAATCCTCAGTGACACACAGCCATGGTGCCCACAGTAACAGATCATCAGGCACGCAGCTCTCCGAGAGGAGTCCCTCCTCTTCACCTTTGCGAGGGTCACCCCAGAATTTCACATAAAACAGTGCTGTATCATCCAAGATGTTCCACCCTCTCCCACAGGACTTGAGTCTGCATGGTGCTGTAAACCCGGTTTATAGCACTGGTGAGTCATGGAGAAGGAGAAGCCTCGGGCAGCAGCTGCAGTCAGCAACAGACCCAAAGAGAAAGGCAGGATGTGGAGACCATGGTTTAGGGGTCACCGGGGCTTACAAGTCATAGGCAAATAGTCACACCAGGGAGCTCAAGGGAGTCACTACCTCCTAAAAACCTTAAGAACAAAGTGGACAGGCCAACCTGGCAGTTCTTATAGGACATCACACACTGATCGAAGCCAGGACTGTGTCATTTGGCTACAGTGAGCTGAGAAACACGCATCTTTATTATCGTGGTCCTTGCTTCTGAAATCCCCAAATCAGGATATGATAAACTTCTTGGTTTTCGTGTTTCAATGCGGTATTTTATAAAAGGTATTTTAAGCATGTTTTTCTTTAAGCACAGTCTTTCATCTTCCCAGCTTATATCAGAGCAGCCAGGCTCTGCCCGGTTACAGTCTCAGCCTCCCTTTTGCTGCAGTGTGTTCTAGCTTCCAGCCTCGGGGCATTTTACTGCAAAGCGAGGTCTCAGCAGGCACAACTGTCTGCTAGGCCTAGGGTGGCTCCTCCCGGGCCCTTCCCTCTCCACTGTGCCCACTAGGGGACGCCTGTGAACGGAGCAGGCGCGCCAGAGCCCGAGCTGCCTTTTCCCTTCTCAGTCCATGTGTGAAACATGCTGAAAGGTAAGAGCCTGGAGAGGTTCTCTTGTGCCCAAGCTCAGAGAGCAGGTGTGTGATTACCGGATTCAGCTCCCTTTCTTTTGATGGGGGATTTAGCTATTTCTGTACAATATGTATGAGAGCTGAATTATAAAAGCAGGAAAGCCCCCAAACGCTGTTTAACCCAGTTTGGTTTAGATTTCTGGGTAGGTTCATCACTGTTCTGCAACTGCAAACAAAATTCTCCAAACTAAAGTGGCTTCCAAAGGTGTGGGAGGCAATAAACTTGAATATGTGAGCTTTCTGGAAAGAAACTGGAGACAGGTGTGATGATCTTTTGCTATTCGGGTGGCTCTAAACTCCAGTGTGGCTTGGCATCACAGGGAAGGATTGTTAAACTGCAGATTTCTGAGTTCCAGCCATAGAATTTCTGATGCAGAAGCTCTTGGGAGGGGGTCTTACACCGGTAACAAGTTCCAAAGTGCTGCTGCTGCTGTTCCGGAGACTTCAGTTAAGAAGCACAGCACACGAGTGCACTGTGGTATTTGAAAGACGAAAAATGGCGTGGAGTGAGCAGAGGACATGCTGTGAGTCGGTGTTAAAGAGACTCCTTCTTAGTGATAGCAAAAGTCACCTTTTCTCTTTGCTCTTATGGCTTTTCCAGTGTTCTTACTCCAAAGAATGCCAGGAACACATTGTGCTTTTGTTAGATAAATCTACCAGGCAGGGATACGTGACATGTAATGGCAAGTCAGGGACAAATTACCAGGCAGCTGGTCCATTGCTGAGATACACTGAGAGACTTATTTAAATTCGCTTGATTGTTTTTCTAGTAGGGAAATGAAACATTCGCTGTATCGTGCAGGTGTTCAAGTGCTTTTTTAAATGGCTAAATATTTAAAGTGACAGTCGAGTCAAGGTGAAGAGGGTTGTATGCGAATGCATTCATAGACAGGGTTGCTGAGCATCCTAAATATAACTCCTTTGGTTCCCGATAAAGGTTGAGAGAGAATGTGCAAATGAATATGAAAATCCATTTACTTTTGTTACAGCTCCTATTGCTCCCTGTGTTAGCACTGTGTAGAGCTTCCTCCTGCGTGCTGGTTGTTTATACCTTTCTGTTCTCTCCAAACTGTTCTATGCAGCGCAAGAAAGACTGATTTGGGGATCTCAATCCTGCAAGTCAGTACCATGATCTGGTGGGGTCAACTGCCAGGCTGAGTGTTAGTGTTCAAACTGAAAACATTCCTTAGATGTAAGTTTCCAGACTCTTCTCTTTCTCTATTTCCAGTCCTGTTCTGCTAACTTGGTGCTCTATTAAAATAACTTCTGAGTAAATTCCCACTAAGTTTGCTGTGGTTGTGTCTGGTCTTCAGTTATAATTGGGCTCCCTTAAGAGGTGATATTTCTCCCATACTGAAATATTCATCCCTCAGGTATGGCAATCAGGCATTTTCCTTTCTATCTTTTATATAATGACTGTGAAATCTCTTTCACAAGAGCATAAAGGTTTTGTTCTGTTCTGTTTCTAATTTTGGAACAATAAGTCTCCAATGCACCACCACCCACCGGAAAAAGAGCACACAGTGACTGACAAGGTGAGGTCTTTGTTTGGTTGTATTTCAAATCTTTTGCTTTCTGAAATCCCTGACACTATGGCTATAAATCACTAAAAGGTAGATGTTCTCTGAAATGAATTTTGCATGAAATGTCAGCCAAAGTCTAAGGGACAGCTACAATATTTACGACTGGTGGTATTTCTTAGGGGAGGTAAGAGAAAAGGAAGCCAATATAGTTTAGCTTAGTACTGGGGGCTGAGAAGAAAGGGAAGAGAGAAAGAGCAAATCTCTTTCACCCAGTTATTTTGTTTCTGCTATTTTTGGGGCAAATAAAATCTACTATTCTCAAAGCAAATGGTTCTGGAGTATTTATCCAGAGGGGTAAATTATGAGTTAGAAGAATGTGGACGGCTGTATAGGGGCAAATAAGTAAACCCGGAACTATTTTGGGAATGTAGTTGTTAATAAGGAGAATGTTTTACTAAGCCTCCTCTTCTGAAAGATTATTCAGTCCTCATCAAAGCTTCTTGTAGATTACCTTGGAAAGCAAACTGCTGTGTTAATTTGGGGGAGGAAATGTTGCAGAGCTAATGCACCATCCATGCGTCCCCCAGCACTGACAGCAGAATACACAAACATCTCATTGTGCTATCTGATGGCCTCCACTTCTGATATGAGCAATTTCAACATTTCTCCCACTTCTCTTCCTTCTTCAATGGGTTCTTGTCATGTGGGCTTCTTGAATATTAGTTCACCTCTTTGAGACAAAATACCAGATGCCCACAATTTCAAGGAGAGGTTTAATTTGGATCGCAGCTCAGCAATGTAGTCCATGGCTGTTGGTTCCAAAACAGAAATATCTCAGTTGAAAAGACACAGAGAAAGACAGCTGCTTCCTTCGTGGTAGCCAAGAGCTACAGAGAGAAGAGAGGGGTCTCGGGACTCCTGAGGCATGCCTCCAGTGACACACCTCCCAGAACCAGTCTCCACCTCCTAAGAGGACATTAAGCTATGAACTCATCAATGGATCAGTATACTTATCAATGGGTGAGTACGGTACCCCATGATCCAGTTGTCTTCCAAACAGCCCCATCTCTGAACATGAGACTTTTGGTGGACATTCTAGAGCTAACCTAGAATATTCCTGGATTGAAACTTTGATATAGATTGTACTGAGCCTGTATTCTCTGGGGTCTTTGCTTAAAAATTCTCTGCCTTGGAACATTCTCTTCTGTCTCCTCAAGTAGCTCAAGTTCATTTAAAAAATCCTTTTTTTGAAATAATTCACATATATATAGATATATCTAAATACATGATTTCTCTATACAATTGCCTACTTAGAATAGTTGATGTAACTAGAATTATACAACGTATGTTCTTTTATAATTCACTTTTTAAAAACTGAGCAGAATATTTTCAAAGTCTTCTAAAGTTTTAGCATGCATTGGCACTTCATTTTTATTGCCAGTAATATTCTATGGTGTGAACATATTACATTTGCCTACCTATCAACTGGCTTATGTCTACCTCTTGGCTATCATGAATACCACTGCTGTAAATGTTTTGTGTATATGTTTTGTGTAGAAATGTTGTTATCCTGAATATATATCTAGGGGTGAAATCCTTGATCCGATGATTTCTTTGGGTAGCTGTTTGAGAAATTTCTAGACTGTCAAAACATCTGCGACATTCCCACTAGCAGTAAATGGGATTCCAGTTGTTCTATTGTCATACCACTGCAACCTATTACTGGTTTTTTGTTTTTTGGGTAAACTTTAGCTGTTCTAGTGAATATGGTTTTAATTTTCACTTCCCTTAAAAACTAAGGAAATGATTAATGAGAACATTTTATAATTTTCTTTATATGGTATGAGGAAAAAGTGTAGCAAGCATTCTTCACATTGTAGAAAAATTACTGGCTATGAAGATTGTTCTTTATTGAATTGTTTTGGCACCTTTGTCTAAGATCAGTTGACCATCACTGTTCTCTTATTTCTGGACTCTTAATTTTATTCCATTATTTCTTTCTTTATACCAATACCAATACCACAATGCTCTGATTACTATAACTTACTAGCATAAGATTTAAAATTGAGAGATGTAAGTCCTCCCAGTTTTTCTTGTGCTTTAAGGTTGTTATGGCTGACCTGGGTCATTTGTATGTATGTATGAATTTTAGGATCAGTTGTTAATTTCTTCCATCAAGTCACTTGGGATTTATATAAAGATTGCATTGCATTTGGAGAATATTATACTATGTTAACAATCTTAAGCCTTTCAATTTATGGATGCAGGGTATCTTTTTATGTACTTAGTTCTAAATTTTTTTCCATAATGTTTTGTAGTTTTCAGAATATGTTTTACTTCTTTCATTAGATTTATCCATAAGTATTTCTGATATTCCTATAAATGGAGTTTTTTTTCTTAGTTTCAAGCTGTGTTGTTCATTGCTATTATATAGAAATACAATTGATTTTTGTGTGTTGATCTTGTATCCTGTTTTCCTGCTGAACTCCTTCATTAACTCTAATAATATTTTAGTGGATTTTATAGATTTTTTTTTTACAAGATTACGTCCTTTGTGAACAGAGATAGTTTACCTCTCTTTTGTAGTATAGATGACTTTCATTTAACTGTATTGCCTATTGTCCTGGTTAGACACCCTGGTACAAATGTTTGCTAGAAATGAAGAGTGTGACATTCTTGTCTTGTTCCTAATACTTTTCTTAGAGGAAAAGCATCCAGTCTTTCACCATTAATTGTGCTTTAGTTCTGAGGTTTTTTTTTTTTTTTTTGTACAGACTTTTTATTAGATTTAGGAATTTCCTTTTTTAATTCCTAATTTGAGTACTTTGTTTTTTCTTTCATCATGGGAACACAGAGTTTTGTCAATACTTTTTATTACTGAGTTAATCAAATGGGTTTTAGTCTATTGATATAGTACATTGTCTTTATCGATTTTGAATATGAAACTGCATTCATGAGCTAAATCTCATTTTGTTACTTTATAAGACTCTTTTTATAGGTTGTTGAATTAATTTTGCTAATACTGTGCTGAGGAATGGTGGTTCTGTATTCACAGAATGCTAGCCTGAACTTTTCTTTTTGTGATAGTTCTGTCAGGTATTGTGTTTGTATGTAGATGTCCCCCCAAAAACTTCACGTGCTCGCAGGTGGGGTTTTTCAGAGGTGTGTAAACGTGGATTAAGGATGTGCACGTGAATTAAGGGTGTGTAATCACTGAATTAGCCCACTAATGATTTATCATAATTCTGGGTGTAGATAATGGGAAGTCCTACCCTGGGTGTGGCTCAAGCTTATAGCCTAGATGGAATATAAGGGGAAAAGAATGCATACAGGTTTACTGCTTGATGCTTTTTGCTTCCCATTCCATGGACTGTTTGTCCTCTGCTGTATGTCTTTGCCATGTTGCCCTGCCTTGGAGCCAGTTGATTATGAATTGAGATCTCTATAAACTGTGAATTGAAAAAAAGAAACTTTTCTTCCTTGAACTGTGAGTATTGGGTATTTTGTTACTGAGAGAAAAGAAACTAAGACAGTATTTGTTGTGATTTCTGGGCAATACTAGTTGTGTATACTGAGCAGGGGAATATCTCCTACTATTATGTTTGCAGAAGAGTGCAAAAAATTGGTGTAAGTATTTCTTTAAATGTTTGATTCAATCCATCAATGAAGCCATACAGATCTGGATATTTCGTTGTTTGAAAATTAGATTTAAAATTTTCAATTTCTTGAGAAAGTTTCAGGAGTTTTTTTATTTCCAGAAATTTGTCTATTTTATCTAGTTGTTCATTGTATTTCCTAACAGTCCTTTTAATTCTGTCAGGAATGATTTTGGTCCTTTATTCTGCATTTTAATAATTTAACTCTATTTTTTTCTTGAACTGTTTAACTAAAGTTTTGTCAATTTGCTGATATGGAAGAACTAACTTTCATATCATTGATTTTTCTTTACTATTGCTCTGCTGTATTATATCTATTTCTATTTTAATCTTTGTCAGTGCATTCAACCTCCTTGATTTGCGATTAGTTTATTTTAGCTTTTATTTATTTATTTATTTTTTTATTTAAAGAAAAGGAAACGAAAAAAAATACATGGAGATTAAAAAAAAAGGGTAGAAATAATACTAAATTACAGACAAACAAAAGGTAAGAAATTGCCAGTTGATGAGTTACAAATTGTCTTCTTCGAAATGGCTGTTCAGGTTATAGAATTAAAGTATTTAGAATGACATTCAAAAAAGTGACCCTACAAACCATTCTGCTTTATGGCCGAACAAAAGCTCCGTAATATGATTATCAGTCCCACCTATTTGTTTTACATCTCTAAGAGGATAAGGTTAACCATATCAAAACAGAACAGAACATTTAAAAAAAATAAAAAACAATTTAAAGAAATACAGATTTCAAAGCAAGTCCACTGGAGATCTACCTTATCTAACTGTCTCTAGCTTCTTACAAATAGTTGTCCCTAACTTCACCCACTTTCTATACTTATTGCATATTATAGAACCAATCAAATCATTACAGGATGATGGAGTCTTTTTAGGTCCTCAAGTTCCAGATTAGGGAAGACATTTCCAACTACCATCGCATCTCTCATTCTCTTTGTGATAGCCGTCCCCATCTCTGCATATGCTGAAGTTGAGCTGAAGAAACCAGTCCAGAGTCATTTTAATCAGCAAGCAATAGATTGCTAGAATTTATATTATAATGCTACAAAATAAGCCTCGGGTTTTTCAGGTCTCTTCCTCAGAGTATTTGTTCCTATCCTCTCTGTATTATAGGGAAAACCAAGTCATAACAAGACAGCGAAACAATTTCCTAGATAAACATGCAATGGATAAGACTTATAAAACTATAATATAAATGATCTTCCGTAGCTACTATGTTTTCTCTTGTTATTTTCAATAGATTTGTCGACAACACTGGCTTATTATAGTTAAATATACTATCACCTATTTTTATAAAAACTTATCTTTGACTGCATTGTAGTATTTGAGAGCTGTTACTGATTCATACCAGTATGGATATCCTTTACATCCTGTCATGCTCAGAGTAGTTTCCTCTACTTTTAGGGTTGATTCTAACACGCATACCGATTTCAAATAGGATCAGTCAAGGCCAACCAATAGTCTTATGATTCAGATACAATTAAGATCAGTCATAGTAAGACAATGTAAGTAATATAGGATTTGAGCTTAAGTCAATAGGAAAATAAGGATAGTTACCATGGTATAACCTGCTATTTTTGGTTCTAGAGGTCTGTGTCCTCAAATCTGATATGAGTGGACAGACCAGAACAAATTTAATTCAATCTAAATATGGCACTAGGACTACTGTGTCTTTTAAATCATTATACACCATTAGCAATGACCTCTGCTTTTTTTTTTAAATATAGTTTCAGAGCTGTCTCTACCAAAGACTAGCTTACCGTCTCTGCCTCATGTCTGCTACTCCACTTTTCTGCTATAATTTGTCCACCTTATTCCCTCATTCCATGGTCTGCCCCGTACACTGAGGCCTCTCTGCCACTGTAGCTGTAATCCTGATATCTCTTCCTCTCTTTCTCTGTAATGTCCTTCAGCGCTCTCTGTAGGGTTGGATTGGTGGCCACGAACTCCCACAGTTCCTCCTTGTCTTGAAAGTATCTTATTTCTTCATTAATTTTTAGAGAGAGTTTTGACGGATATATGAACTTAGGTTGCATATTTTTTTCCTTCAGGACTTGGAATATTTCTCCCCACTCCCTTCTTGACTTAAGAGTTTGTGTTGATAAGTCTGCTGTTATTTTGATAGATTTCCCATTATAGGTAACCTGCATCTTTTCTCTGGCTGCTTTTAATATTCTGTTTTTTTGGTGGATTTCTGGGATCTCGATTATTATATGCCTAGGCGTAGATCTGTTTTGGTTGTAGGTAGCTGGCGTTCTGTATGCTTCTTTTATCTGGATATCATTTCTTTTTGCTATACGTGGGAAATTTTGCTTTAATATCTCTGTGAATATTTTTTGTATTTCATTTTTGGATGTTCCTGCTTCCTCACTCACATTCTTTATTCTTAGGTTATGCATCTTTTTATCATTTTCCAGTTTTAGAATTGCTTCTTTCTGGTTCCTTGTTATTTTTAAGAGGCTTTTTCTTTCATGTTCATAAGCCCTAAATCTCTCTTCAAGTTTCAGAAGGTTGTCTTTAGTTTCTGTCAAGGCATTTTGCCAATATTCAAAGGAGTTTTTAGTTTCCTGATATTCTCTTTGGATCTGTTTCATGTATTCTAAGTTATGCTTAAATTCTTCTTCAGATGCTTCTCTTTCTTTTCTGATTTCCTCAGTTCTTCCATCTGTGTTCTCTTGGGCGGGGCTTGTCATTTCTTTAATTAATCTCTTTATATCTTGCCTCACTTGGATCAGGAGTACATCTTTAAATTCCTCTATGAGATCATGTAAATACTTTTTAATTTCGGCTGATGCTGTGTCGAGCAATGGATGGTTACTGTGTTTGTTCTCTTCAGTGTTTAGTTCTCTTGGGTTTAATTTCTCCTGTTGAACAGCTGGAGATTTTTTTTTTTATTTTTATCTCTTGTCATGTTTCTGGTTTCTTTCAGACTGTCCTGGAGTTCTCTGGCCCTCTCTGAATTGCTTAGGGCCTTTCAGAAGCGTGCTGGCTTGAGTTTTTGCTGTCCTCCCCAATTTGCTGTTATCTGGGGTAGGCTGGGATGCAGGGGCGGTACAGTCTAGTCTCTAGCCTCTGTGTCAGTTAGTTCATAAATTAGGCTGTACTTTCTGGTTGTCACTGAGTTGTGACCATTCTGCATCCGCCCATTGGGCCCCAAGCAGAGGCCTGGTCTAGCCCCAGTAGCTCCTGCCAGTTCTCCCTGAATCAGAAGCACCTGGGTAATGGCACAGGATTCTGCCCAGGTCCCAGCCGTTCTCTTCCAAACCTCTCTGTGATAGGAGCTCTAGAAAAGCAGATCTGC
Organism: Cavia porcellus; assembly: GCF_034190915.1. Taxonomy (NCBI): domain Eukaryota; kingdom Metazoa; phylum Chordata; class Mammalia; order Rodentia; family Caviidae; genus Cavia; species Cavia porcellus. The sequence goes on from NW_026947484.1 coordinate 76,980,805, forward strand.
CCAAAACCAAGATGGCTCCCACTAAGTTCTCCGTGCGGAGCTGAAGCCAGCAAGCAATCAGACTCTGCCAGGACTCAAGATGTCTTCCACCAGCCCTCCCTACAGGGGGACCTGGTGATGTTACCAAGCTGTGGTTTCTGCCGCCAGGCTAATATGTCTGCACCAGATTCTGTGTTATTGATTTCCCCGTGGTGGCGGGCCAGCTGTTCTCTGGTCAAACCCAACAGCCGCGGGGTTTTCTGTACTCACCAGAGTCCGGTGAAAGTCCCCACTCCGGGACCGCCGCACACCAAGCCGTCCACTTTTCCCCACCTCGCGGCTCAGCGCTGACTGGTCAGATTTCTGTGCACCGTTTAGATTCGAAATGCCAGAGCTCTGTACATCTGCTCTGGTGCAGCAGTGCAGAACTGGCTGCCACCTGGAGTCTCGATCTGGGTCTCAGTTTCCGCAGTCCCCAAAAGCAACTCAGCTTTTCGTGCTGGGTCCACAAGTCTGTTCGTTGATTTAAGGGCGCGGGAATGGCAGCCTCCGGTCTCAGCACGACTTTAAATCCTCCAGCTGTACTGTCTTGGTTAATAAGAATCGCTATCGATTTGTCTGGTCCTCTCCATGCTGTCTTTTTTTTTAGCTTTGAGTTTGAATTCTCTGGAGAGATTCTTCGCTCGATCCCCTAGCTCGCCGCCATTTTCAGACTCCCTCACTGCAGAATTCTGGCACAGACCCCAGCTCAGGCCCCGACGAGGCCTATGCCGCTGAAGGAAGAGAGCACTAGTCTTCAGACAGCATCTCTAGTGGCAAAATGGCGACTCCCTAGCTTTTATTTCTTGACATGGCAAGTTACGTTGTTGATTTTTCTTATTGAATGCGGTCTATTATGGCTATATATTTCACCATGCACTGCTCTACTGATATCCAATAAAACTTGATAAGTTGTGTTTTGTTTTCATTCATTTCAAAATATTTTCTAATTTTTTCATGGTTCTTCTGTTTCATTTATTGTTTAGGGGTGTGAATTTTAATTTTCACACTCACAATTTTTATGAATTTCTGAATTTTATTTTTGTTATCCAATTTGGTTTGATTGCAGTTGAAGAAAGTATTTGACATGCTTTTAGCTCTTATATATTTATTAAGAATTGTCTTTTGGCTTGTTGCTTGTGCCAGATATATTTGGCATTAATGTGTTGTCCAGTGGTGTTGGGTACAGTGCTATAGATGTCTGCTGGTCTAGCTGCTTTATAATGATTTTTCAAATCTTTAGCATTCACGTTGCTCTTTGAATCCATTATTAAAAGTGGGCTATTGGCATCTCCAAATGTTATTGTTTATTCTTCCTCTCTGGTGTCTTTTTTTTTGTGCTATCATGGGATAAGCCCAGGACCTTTACACTGAGCTACATTCCCAACCCACTTTTATTTTTCACTTTAAAAGAGGGTCTCGCTAAATTGCTAGGTTCCCCAGAAGGATTGTCTAGTCACAGCCTCCCAGAATGCATGTGCACCAGGTGCCCTGGTTATTTCTCATTTATGTTAGTTTTTGCTTCGCCTATTTTTGGTGTCTTTTGTTATGTGCACATGTTTATAAATGTCATGTCTGCATGGTGAATTATCTCTTGTCACTGTGAAGTGCTATTTTTGGTCTTTAGTTAAATGTTTTAAAGTCTACTTTGTAATATTAGTATACTTGCTTCCACTCTCTTAGTGCTTCTATTTGCATGGAAAGTATTTTTCTAATGCTTTCTCCCTGTTTGTAACTTTGAATATGAAATATGTGTCCTGTAGAAATCATATAGCTAGATCTTGATTTTTAAAAATTCAGTGACACTATTTACCTTATGATTACATCATTAAATCCAATTAATTTTAGTGCTACTGTTATGGTTAAATTTATACCTGATAGTTTCCATTTGTTTTCAATGTGCTCTTGTCTATTTCTCTGGTCATTCTTTACTTCTTTCTATTAAACTAAGTGAATTTTTCTAGTGTAGCATTTTAATTCTTTTAATAATTTAAAAAGTATAGCTTTAGAAATTGTTTTCCTAGTTGTTATTCTATGGCTTAGTATATAGGTGTTTTCTAATTTGTTATTTTATAGTATATTCATGTTATACTATAATGTTACAAATATACTTTCTGGTTTTATTTTAATTAAGCTTATTGGTACATTTTAGATATACACAATGATCATATTCATCATAGTGAATGTGTGCCTGTTACACAGTATATTTTGATTCCTCTTTTTTCTCCCAAACCCCTGTCTTGCTTCAACTCCTCTTTCTCTCCTTATTTACAAAGCTTTGTTTCCATTTTAACATTTTAAAAATCATATTTTCCCTTTCCCCCCTCCTCCCAACTTAGCTCCTTTTTCCTTTTGAATAATTTCTTCATATATTACAATATCTATTGTACATTTTGGTCCTTATTTGCTCTTTCAGTTTCTTACCCCAGGGAGACAATGCAATGTTTACACATGTGAGTCCAATTTATTTCACTTAAGAATATGGTCTCAAGTTACATTCATTTACCTAGAAATGTCTTACGTATATCTTTTATGGCAGAGTAGTACTCGATTATATAAAAAGACTACATCTTTATCCATTCCTTGGTTGATTGGCATTGGGGTTATTTCCAAGATTTAGCTATAACAAACTGTGCTGCTATAAACATGGGTGTATATATATGCCTGTCGTATGATGCTTTTAACTCTTCAAGTAAGATACTTAGAGGGGAATAGCTGAGTTAAATAGGACCTCAAATCCTAGATTTTTGAGGAGTCTCTATACTGATTTCCACAATGGTTTTACCCTATTCTTTTCTGTTTGATTTTATTATGTCTGATATTATAGGCATATCACTGAACTTCATTTTTCCCCACCATTCCTAACTTCTCTGTCTATGTCAGTTTAGTCTTCCTCTTTCTTGTTCTAAACTACAATCATAATAAATATTCCATTTTCTCAAAATGCTCTTAAAATAGCTATGTGTTGAAAAATGAAGCCAAACTCCTTTTGCCAAGATCTAAAACATTGAACTATGAAAGTTGTAACAGTTTCCTACATTTACCATAACAAGGTGTCACAAATTGGGTGACTCTGAACCTGCTTTTAGAGTCTCCAGCTTGCATATGTCAGAATGTGGGATTTCTCAGCCTCTGGAATTGTGAACCAATCTCATAGTAAATCAGTCCTGCCCCCCAACTGGTTCTGTGAAGATCTCTCATTGATACATCAGCCTTACGTGGTTCCCTTTGAATCTACACTGGATTTGAAATTTACTTGTAAGCAATCAAATGTATTAGAAGTGACACTGTGAGGCTTCCAAGATTGTCCTTCCGAGCTTCTGGTTCCATCCCTTGTAAGGCTTGCTATTTGTATGCTTCCTCTCAGAACCTTGCTACCCTACTATATGAAGTCCAGGCCATATGTAGAGAGCAGATATTGTTGCTTTGGTCAACAGCCGGGGATAACTGCCAACCTGGCATGGAGCCTTATATCTCCAATGAGTGTACCCTTCTGAAGTAAGAATCTTGAGTTTTGGGGTGGCTCATAGGCAGCAATTGATAACAAGAGCATCTCCCTTTCTGGCTAAGATCTGTGTTCATGACTTATCTAATCAGAGTTGTCCAATCATATTGAAGCTCAGGATTTTGTGTCTGGAACAAACAATGGAAAGATGAAGGGACAGTGGAAAGTTTATTATGGAAACAGTGGAGGCTGTAGCATCACAAAGTATCTGGGGAAAAACAACAGCAGCAATGGTTGTTTGGGGCGAGGAGCCTGATTTATGATTTTGGCTCCATTCAGGTGTTTCCTAAGTTACTTTATTGCTGTCCATTTTCTCAGCCCAACTCTTTAGACTTCTTGGGATTTCTCTGAGCTACCTTAAACTCTCTCAATTTTTTTTTTTCTGCTCAAGTCTGCCAGGTTCAGTTTCTGACATTTGAAGTGGTGATATGACTTGATAGGAAATTATATTGTTTTCTTTTCTGTCTTGTTTGGAAGACCAACTATAGAATTGGATACACAGTCTTTTGAACCTCCTGAGCATTTTCACCAAATAAGAGAAGATTTGACATTTTGAAGTGTTTCAAAACTGATGGAAGGAGACGCCATTTTGGAGTGGGAGAAACAGACTCTCAGCTTGGTTGGATTCAGGTGGTATGTGTGACAGTCCAGGGACTGCCACTGACTCACTGTGTTAATTTGGAGCATGTTGCTTTCTCTCTCTGGGCCTCAGTTTCTTTACCTATAAAATAAGAATCAGACAGCAGCTGGACTGGTGAGTGGAACAGTGGCGGCTGGGAATCCCGCCTAGCCTGAGGGAAATTTCTTCCTGGCCTGTTTACCAGGCCGGTCCCTGCCGGACTAGTGAGTGGAGCAGAGGCAGCTGGGAATCCTGCCTGGCCTGAGGGAACTCTCTTCCTGGCCTGGGGACCAGGCCATGATTCCCTGCTGGGTCCAGTGAGTGGGACCACCGCAGGGAACCCCATCCCAGGCTGGCAGAACTCTCTCCCACACCTGGAACAACACTTGAAGCTCCAAAATACAGGAAGATGACAAAAAAAAGGGACCAAAATGCAATCTCAAACATCTATCCCATCCCAAGAAAGCCAAGGAGCCATGTGCATAGAAGAAAACACATGCCACATAACTGAAATACCTGAAATAATAGTAACTGAAATAAAGAAGCAACTCTGGGAAGCCTTAAGGGAATCCAAACTAGAAATAATTTCTCAGGTAAAAGAAGAAATGATAAAAGAAATGAAGCAGATGCTAAACATAGCTAAAGAAGACGCAGTTAAAAAAATTGGAGGAACTAAAAAAAAGATAGAATCCCTGGATGAACAATATAAGAAACAAACAGAATACATAAAACAGATGCAAAGAGATATGCAGGAAATCAAAAACTCCATTGAAAGTTATAAAAACTGCCTCAATGAATGTGAAGATAGAATCTCAGACCTCAAAGACAAGATTGCAGCCAGTGAACAGGAAAGAAAAGATCTTTTAAAAATAACAAGAAATCAGGAAATAACAATTCAACACCTGCAAGATGATGTAAAGAGAAACAACATAAGGTTGATAGGGATAAATGAAAAAGAAGGGGACAACATAAAGGATGTCAAGAGGATATTTAGAGAAGTAATACCTGAAAATTTCCCAAACACGAGATTGGAAACTGATATCAAGATCAATGAAGCATACAGAACTCCAAATAGCCATAACCAAAATAAATCTATACCCAGACATATAATAATGACCATCCCAGAAATTGAATAAAAGAATAGAATATTAAAGGCTGTCAGAGAGAAGAGACAGATGATCTATAAAGGAAAACCTATCAGAATCACAGCAGACTTCTCAGCACAAACAATAAAGTCAAGAAGAGCATGGAGTGAAGTATTCCAGATCCTAAAGGAAAATGATTTCCAACCTAGACGGATGTATCCTGCAAAACTGTCCTTCAAAATCGATGGAGAAATAAGATACTTCCATGACAAAGATCAGCTGAAAAACTTTACGATCACGAAGCCAACCCTGCAAAGAATATTCAAAGAAAGCCTAGACACATTTAGAAAAAAAAACACTAAACAAAGCAGACAATTAGACAGAGCAGAAAGATAACATGTCAACAATAAACCCATATATAACAGTTCTAACTATAAATGTAGATGGTCTCAATACACCAATTAAAAGAAACAGACTGGCAGAATGGATCAAGAAATAAAATCCAACCATATGCTGTCTACAAGAAACCCATCTAACCCAAAAGGATACTCACAGACTAAAAGTCAAAGGATGGAAAACAATACTTCATGCAACAGGAACCCCAAAAAAAGTGGGGGTAGCTATTCTGTTTGCAGACAATGTGAACTTTAAGCCAATAATGATCAGAAGGGATAAAGAAGGTCACTACATACTGGTTAGGGGAAAACTCCAAGAGGAAGAGATAACTATCTTAAATATATATGCACCAAACTGCAGAGCACCCAGTTATATAAAACAAGTACTAACAGAAATGAAAAACCAAATCAGCAGTAACACAATTCTAACAGGGGATCTCAACACACCATTGACACCAATGGACAGATCAACCAGACAGAAAATCAACAAAGATAAAAGAACTGAATTGCACCTGTGAACAAATGGACTTAATAGACATATACAGAGTTTTCCATCCAACAGCAACAGAATACACATTCTTTTCAGCAGTACATAGGATATTCTCTAAAATAGACCATATATTAACTCACAGAACATATTTAAATAAATGCAAAAGAGTTGAAATTATCCCTTGCATGCTATTGGACCATAGCGCCATGAAATTAGTAATTAACGATAAAAGATACTGCAAAAATCCCACAAACACATGGAAACTGAATAACACACTCTTGAGTAATCAGTGGGTCACAGAGAAAATTAAAGAAGAAATTAAGCAATACCTACAAGAAAATGAAAATACATATACAACTTACCGGAATCTGTGGGATGCAATGAAAGCTGTCCTCAGAGGAAAATTTATTGCACTGAGTTCCCACATCAGGAAAACAGAACGAATACAAATAAACAACCTGATGTTACACCTCAAACATCTAGATAAAGAAGAGCAAGTCAAGCCCAAAGCCAAAAGAAGAGAGGAAATTATAAAAATCAGAGCAGAAATCAACTCAATAGAGATTAAAAAAAATCCAAAGAATCAACAAATCAAAAAGTTGGTTCTTTGAAAGAACAAATAAAATTGATAAGCCCCTAGCCAACCTTATTAAAAAAAGGGAAGAAAAAGCTCAAATTCATGCAATAAGAAATGAAAAAGGTGAAATCACTACAGACTCTATAGAAATACAGAAGATCATCAACACCTATTTTGAAAACCTCTACTCTCAAAAGTTTGATAACACAGAAGGAATAGATAGATTCTTAGAAACATATGAAGTACCAAAGCTGGATCAAGAGGATGTAAAACTGCTGAATAACCCAATCTCTATCAATGAAATTGAACATGTAATTAATTCCTTACCTACAAAGAAGATCCCAGACCCAGACAGATTCACTGCAGAATTCTACAAGAAATACAAAGAAGACCTAATGCCGACACTCCTCAAACTCTTCAATGAAATTGAAAGGGAAGCAATCCTTCCCAAGTCATTCCTGGAATAAAATATTATTCTAGTACCAAAACCTGAGAAAGACCCAACTGAAAAAGAGAACTACAGAACAATCTCCCTAATGAACACAGATGCAAAAATCCTCAATAAAATATTGGCAAATAGGATGCAGCAAATCATCAAGAAGATTATACAGCATGACCAAGTGGGATTCATCCCAGGCATGCAGGGATGGCTTAACATACATAAATCAATAAATGTAATACACCATATCAATAAGCCAAAAGTAAGAATCACATGATCATTTCTGTAGATGCAGAAAAAGCCTTTAATAAGGTCCAACATTCATTCATGATAAGAACTTTATAGAAAATTGGAATAGATGGTGTTTAACTCAATATAATGAAGGCCATCTACAACAAACCAACAGCCAGTATCATACTAAATGGTCAAAAATTGAAAGCCTTTACTTTAAAATCAGGCACAAGATAAGGATGTTCTTTATCACCACTCCTGTTTAATATAGTACTGGAAGTACTAGCCAGAGCAATTAGACAAGAGAGAAAAATAAAAGGGGTAAAGATAGGAAAAGAAGAAGTTAAATTGTCATTGTTTGCAGATGACATGATACTCTACATAGAAGACCCCCCAAACTCCATTGAAAGACTCTTAGATATAATAAATAAATTCAGTAATGTAGCTGGATACAAAATCAATACTCAGAAATCAATAGCATTCGTATACAATAACAACAAAATCACAGAGAGAGAAATAAGAGAAGCCACATTCTTCACACTAGCAAGCAAAAAAATGAAATATTTAGGAATTACTCTTATGAAAGAAGTGAAAGACCTATACAGGGAAAATTATAATACTCTGATGGAAGAAATTGAATATGATCTCAGAAAATGGAAAGACATCCCATGCTCATGGATAGGAAAAACAAACATTGTGAAAATGGCCATTCTCCCAAAACTGTTATACAGATTCAACGCAATCCCAATAAAAATACCATCACCATACCTTATAGATCTAGAGAAATCGCTCCTAAAATTCATCTGGAACCAGAAGAGACCTAGAATAGCAAAGGCAATTCTAAGCAGCAAAGGCAAGGCAGGAGGCATCACAATCCCTGACTTGAAGTTATACTACAAAGCAACAGTAGTAAAATCAACATGGTACTGGAATCAAAACAGAGCCGAAGATTAATGGAATAGATTAGAAGATACAACCACAACTGCAAACATACTCAACCACCTTATCTTTGATAAAGGAGCCAAGCAGGTTCACTGGAAAAATGACAGTCACTTTAATAAGTGTTGGACAAACTGGCTCTCCATTTGCCGAAAACTAAAACTAGACCCAAGTCTATCACCATGTACTAAATTAAAATCTAAATGGATCATAGATATGAATATTAAAACAGAAACACTAAATATATTGGAAGACAAATTAGGTAGAAACCTTGAAGACATATGGGTAGGTAGAGAATTCATGAATAGGACTCAAACTGCACGGGAAATACTTCCCAGAATCAATAACTGGGATCACCTCTTATTAAAAAGTTTCTGCAAGTCAAAAGAAATCTCCAGCATAGTGAAAAGAAAACCCACAACTGGGAAAAGATCTTAGTGAACTCCCCCTCAGACAAGGGACTTTTGTCTAAAACATATAAAGAATTAAAAAAACTCAGACCCCCAAAATGCAAAGACCCAATCCAAAAATGGGCATCTGAGATGAATACACACTTCTCAGATGAAGAAATACAAATGGAAAATAAATACATGAAAAAATGTTCATCATCACTGGTCATTAGGGAAATGCAAATTAAAACCACACTGAGATTCTGTCTCACTCCTGAAAGAATGGCTAGAATCAAGAAAACTAACAACAACAAGTGCTGGAGAGGCTGTGGGGAAAAAGGAACTCTCCTACACTCTTGGTGGGAATGTAGACTGGTACACCCTTTGTGGAGGTCAGTCTGGAGATTTCTCAAAAAGCTGGGATTGGAAGTCCCATTTATTTCAGCTATTCCACTTCTAGGCATCTTCCCAGAAGAACTGAAAGCATCATACCACAGTGATATATGCGCACCTATGTTTATAGCAGCACAATTTGTAATCGCCAGATCTTAGAAAAACCCCAAGTATCCATCAACTGAGGAATGGATAAAAAAGTTGTGGTATTTCTATACAATGGAGTATTACTCAGCTATAAAGAAGGATCACATTGAGATACTTATCAATAAATAGCGCAGCTTGAAACCATACTCATAAGTGAAATAAATCAAACTCGCATCTGTGAACACCGAATAGTTTCCCTAGTGTAGGAAATGATTCAAATATATAAAAGTATGTGTTAACCATGATTCCGCATCATGTGGCCTTGAAGCCTTATAATGTTTTCACTCATTAATTGGAATGGCTTTATTCTGGGCTGTTTGATATTATGGCCTGTGATGCAATGAACAGCCATTTTGAAGAAAACAAGACATCATAATATCTAGTGCTGATTTAATACCATCTTGTTTTAAAGCCCCAGCAAACTATGGCTCTTCTGTCTCCATTGGTTTTATCATGTTGTATCTTGCTGGATTTTATCATATGTGGTAGTATAAACAAAAATTGTTATGGGCAAAGAGACAATATAGAAACCATTGTTCATTTTTCTGTTAGCTGGTTCTAAATACTCTACAGTGCTTTCATCCACTTGAATGGTGTTACAGTGTCTTGATATGTTTGATGCTATAGCATATGAAGTTATATTCAAATATTTCAAGGAAAAAGACACTATGGTAACTACAAAAAAAAGGAGAATCTGACAGCGTTAGGTAATTTTTAATGCTCTTTTCCGCTCTGAAATTTTCTAAGATTTCACTCATTAACTTTAAGCAGGTGTTGCTTGTAGACTTTATCAGAGAAGGAGTCACATGTGCTACATTTTGGATGCTAGAAGAGCCTCAAGGTCCCCTGGAAACAGGGCAACACAAATTATAAGTGCTCAGAGGCTGTTTTTGAATAAACAGCTGAGTGGTGTTCTTCTGACCCTGAGGGCTAAGGATAAGTAAGGGATAATATCAGAGAGGGACAAATAATTACATTCCAGTGTGATAGAAGTTTGTGTTGGAGGCTTGAGGCAAAGGCTTTGGTACTCATGTGGCGTCCCTAGAGGGGCATGTGGGCATGCGAGTGCTGGTGAGGAAAATTACAGATATCCACATCAAGGAGGTCACAGATATGCTGGAGAAGCTCGTGAAGCAAATTCCAGGCAGAGAGGACAGTAAGGGTGAGAGTCTCAAAAAGCCATGGGAATGCTTGAAAAGCAACAAGCAACTCTCTGTGATTGATATGAAGGATTTTTGATGGGGTAGAAGTGGGAAGCAGGGGTTAAGTTATCAGAGAGCTTCTAGAAAGGATATCATACCCATTTCTGTGGGCAAATGGGAGTATACATATTTTTAAAAGCTAAGAATTATTGGCTCACATGCATATTCCAGGGCTGACCTTTTGGTAAAGATGGTAGCAGCCAACAAAGTCTGTTCTCTCTCTTAGATACTTTATTTTTAGGGTTATATCTAGATAAAGGTTTGTAAAATGACCCAATTCGTCTTCTCCAGGAGTCAGAGTTCATCTTCCGAAGTGCTGAGGATTAAGGAGTTTCAGGGGTTAAGATGCCCAGATTCTGTCGATGTAGATACATATTTTACTGGCTGTTTGTGAGGGTGAAACTGAGAAGAACATGAATGAAAGTATCAAATATTCTAATGCACATATGGATTAAGTTAGTGAAAGATGCAATTTCTTTCCCTCATGAGCTAATAATGTTTTCTTTTCAAAAAATTAGAAATTTTACCTGGAGGTTTTTAAACACTTAAAAAACAGCTACTTGCATGTGGTCGACGTTATAAAAGACATGTTTTCTTATCTGAGTGCAGTGACACCTTAAAAGGCTTTTCTTTGTTATATTTAAACTTGCATGTCAAAAATTATTCTCTGCATACAATTCTCTATTCAGTGTTGCTGCACAGCAGTGTTGATACAGTGAGACAGAATACTTTCAAGCTCTAAACTATAATTGTTGGACAAAAGGCTTGACAGTGCCAGACTAATCTCTTTTGGTTGGTACTATATTGTTATGGGCTGACAACATAAGCCCATGCTGGAATATTCTAATCCACCACCTGGCATAAGAAGCATTTTATCTTGGGCTTTATGGGAAGAGAACCCATTTTTACATCTGTATTTCAAAGTGGGTTTTCCTGGGAGCTCACACGATCACTGTGCCACCCACCTCTTCATATGGAGAGATCATAACAGGCAATCTTGAAATTAAAGAAACAGCAATCAGTTTCTAATGTGGTATTTGCTCTTTCATTCAGAAGAACCCTGCTTATGCTTCTTGTCTTTTGATTTATTCCTTTGTAAGGTGTGTTTCACTTCTCAATCCCCATCACATCTGGAAAAGTCTGGGTGTAGACAAACATCTTCATAACATAGACTTTTACCAGAATGCTGTAATTTACCTGAGAATTCTTTGTTCTTTGGTGGCAACCATCATAGAATACAGATGTGTCTCATGAATGAAAGTGTCAACTATTCTAATGTACTCATGAATTAAGTTATTGAACTATCCTACTGAGCAACGGAATCCATGAACATAATAGTGATTTTATGCAGCAGTAGGTAATTAGAGCTTTGATTTTTGATTGCTACCTGAACAGTCTCACATAAGGAAAACATTGTGAAAACCCTGTTTTCATATTTTAAATGAGGTTTATGATAGTTGTGTTGATTATCTGCTGACTGTCTACTACCTGTCAGGTACACATATACACTCTCTCTGTGAGGTTGCCAAGAACACTGAATAAGCAGACACTGTACAGTTGTTACAAGGGGAAAACACCAGGGTTAGGTCCTTGTATGTTTCTTGTCACAGTATTTTTATCATCCAATCAGTACAGACTTGTTTTGTGTTTTGGTTTAAAGGCACCTATAGTTATCCATTAGTGTTGATCCATTAGTGTTGAATTTACAGCCAACAGCATCACAGGTCATGCTGAGCAGAGATTCTCTAATCTACGTGAAGGCACATCATGGTGTTTTTGTGCTTAAGAAAATAGCAGATAACAATTCAGCACTGTGCTTTGGGGCATTGTAAACAGCAAAGTCATCAACAAAACACACACATACACACAAATGAGAATACGGTACTAAAAACTCCATAAAAGGGCATCATTTTCATTAAGAGAACTGAATAAAAAATTTGTACATGGCCTTGTTTGAGAATGTGTTTTCTAGATGGCTTATATTGTCACCACCCTACACAGGACTGCTGAAATGCCCAGGCATTGATTTTGGGGTAATATATAAATTACAAAGAGTAGATAAACTTGCAAATGTGAAATCTTCAAACAATGAGTATTGACTCTTGAGATTTAACTGTGACATGCCAACTGGACTGGATTAAGAAACCTCTAGACTAGTAAAGCTCAGACACAGGATGTGTCTGAGCGGGTCAGAGGGGAGTGACCTTGATCGCTGTATTTAGTTCCTTGTCACTTTCTCTTTGGTGCTGCTTCCTGCTTTGCTTCCAGATTACCATGAACTAGCCAGCTTTGCTTTGCTGCATCTTTCCACCTTGAAGCCAGCTGATCACGGACTGAACCTTCTGAAACTGAGCCAAATTAATCCTGAGTGTCAGGCACTGTGCTCCAACAGCAGGAAAGCTGGTGATACAACTCTGTGTTTAATCTCATTTAGTTCGCATAGTAGCCCTAGGATGTAGGATTAGACGCTTATGTTATTGACCATTCTACTCTTTAACATTTTTTATCCTTTAATTTTTTGAATGTTAAGTGAGATAATGTGTGTAGCAGAATAATATTACTCAAAATATCTGATTTTCTCTCTTGAATGGCTTTGGGGGTGATACATTTGCTTCACGGAGGGTCCATAATTTATAGCAGGCATATTGAGAGGAAGACAGCACTGGTAATAGTTTCTGTTTTATAGGGCACAGTGTTTGCCAGGCAGTGTTCTCTGTGTTTTACATGTTAACTCGGGCTTCACCAAAGAGCCACAAAAGAGTGACAGTAATGAAGTGATAATAATGGAGTCTACTGTTGATCTTTGTGGTCTATAATGCCCTTCAGTGGTAAGGTCTGAACACTGCAGACAGAAATATTTTTAGTCCAGAGCAAAACACTATGGTTGGCTGAGGATTGCTGGAGAAAGAATGTCTATCTCAGTTTTCTCACTCATGCTGTAAGATCTCTGGTTATTAGAGATTTTCTTTGTGATGTAGGAAGCTTTGTTTTTATATTTAGGGGTTAATGTCTCTGTGAAGAAATAGTATGTAAAGTAGGGGAAATCCAACCAGACCAAGCAGGTCAAGAGGATGACTGTGGGAGACAAAGAACTATTTTATCTTTCAGAACTTTTAAGGGGGAGTATTTCATTTTAGATCTAGAATGTCCCCAAAGGCCTCATGTGTTGGGGACAGGGGGGATTTTGGAAGGTGACTGGATCATGAGGGCACTGCACTCACCAGTAGATTAATCCAGGGATGAATCAGAGCTACATGTTCTGTTAGGAATGGTTGTCTTCGGAGGTTTGCGGACTGTCTGACCTGGAAGGGTGGTGCATTTACCTCCTCGGCTTTTCACTCTCTCTGCTTCCTGGCTACCGTGATAGGAGTTTCCCTCATCTCAGGTCTTTCCTCTATGCTGTTTTTGCCTTGGAGCCTGCTAATCATGGCCTGAAACTTCTGAAACTGTGGCTCCAAATAAATTGTTCTTCCTTCAAGTTGTGTGTATGAGACATTTTGTCTGAATGTTTAGGAAAGTGACTAAGACAAACTCTTCTCTCTGTCTCTGCCTCTCTCTGCGTCTGTGCCTGTGTCTGTGTCTGTCTGTCTCACTCTGCTTGTCTCTCTCTCTGTTTCTTCCTGGCATTTTTATTTTGCATTGGATTCCAAAAATTATTTAATCTAAATATAGAGAAAATGATGATTGAGTGACTGAACTAATGAATGAAAGAATGGGAGAGGCCAGCTCTGAGGGAAGATCTCAAGCAACTATAACTTCGTGTTCCCCATTTGGGAATTAGGTAATTTTTCATTACTTCACAGGAGACCAAAGTCAGTTTCTGCTTCTCAAATGAATAAGGCTCAGCCCATGATTCCTATTTACCTGGAAAACTTATGAGAGAGGCTATGTCAGGGGTCCTGGCTCCAGGATTCGCCCTGCTGTTAACCCTGGAGGCACCTGTTCTTTTGTGATCCTCTGTGGCTGGAGTGATGTAAAAAATGCAAGGTTAATGCAGAGGGAAAGGAAGACTGTTGATTTATTGCACCAGGAATGTGTTAAATTGTACCCTAGTGTCCTAAGGCAGTTAATGCATCTTCCAAAAGCAGGTAATTTACTAGCCAATAGGGAGGAAGAAAGGGAGGGAGGAAGGAAGGGAGAGAGAGACAGAGGCAGAGATAGAGGCACAGAGAGGGAGAGAGAGAGAGAGAGACAGACAGACAGAGACAGAGAGAGACAGGAGAGACTGAGATACTCGGGTGGAGTAGATGAGGGTGTCCTTGGAGATCAAATAGCCCAGTTCTTAACTGAGGAAGCTGCCGAGGCTCATGAGGTGAAGTGACTCGATCTCAGCCACACAGTTACCTGATTGCTGGACCTGACACAGTTCTCTCTCGAGAGTAGTGCTTGGCTAGTTCCTCTGCCTCTGATTCTAGTAACTAATAAACATGATCATAAATCTTGCAATCAGGAATTCATCTGGCATTACATAGCACTTTATATTTGTAAATTCAGTTTTTCCTGGCATTGTTTTCTTTTCTTTTCTCTCTTGACAATAAATGTCAGTGGCCTAGAATCTATGCTGACCAGTGTTTTTTGATGATGAAATTTATGATGATACCTATGAAATTGGTCCTCCATGGGCAGGATTGCCTAGTTTTGATCTGAGCATGGCCAGTAACAAATCCAATCTCCTCATTTTGAAGTGTGGCTGTCTCAGTCTTATGGAGTCAGCAGCACATGGACGCAGTGGACTTTGTTTCTGTTTGTGTAAGGTTACATGAAAAGAGCTTGCGATATGGCAGTGTGAAACCTGAAAAAAAATCACATACTTTCCTGTAATGATATGCAAAGGATGAATAGTCCTCTCGCTAAATGGTTTGTTTGCTATAATCCTGGGTAGTTTTATCTGCCATTATAGCTCCTATTCTCCCATTTGGTCAAGGTCAATCTTTGCAGTTGTGGAAGGAGCCTCAGAAATCCCACCTTCAGAGAGTGGATAGAATATGGTAGCTAAATGTGCTTGGGCAGGGGCTGAATCAACAAGTAAGAGTGTGAGTCAGTTGTTCAAAGAGTGTTCTCTCTACACAACAAGGCTCTAGTTACTTCTCAAACCTTGAATAGAGGTGGAGACAGTAGCTCAGACCTAAGAGCATCCTGCTTACATTGGACTCAACTTCTGGGACTAGAAATTATAGATGACATCTGTAGTGTCTCAACTTGTGGCCTCAGGGTTGGCTAGTTCTATTCGTAGCTCTTCTTAACACTCCTCTGATTGCTCACAATAATTTGGCACCTTCTGCTGATTGTGTATGCTGTACTTGAAATAGGATGTTGGAAGGAGGGGTTGGAGCTTGTAATTAAGCTTTTCAGTGTATGTGGAAACTAGGAACTAGAGAATAGTCATTGATTCCAGGTGATCTAATATGTTAGCCACAGGTCTGGGAGCAGAACCTGCTACATTTTGAACCTTAAATGCCCCCAAAAGTCATGTCGTGAAGATCTGCAGGTGGAGCTTTGGGGGAAATGATTAGATTATGAGGGCTCTGATTCACTGATGGGTTTATAATTGAATGGTCTAGAGGTGTGCAAATGGCAGGAGGAGGAGCCTATTTGGAAGGCAAAGGTCACTGGGGACATGCCTTCATAGGACAATTGTTTTTGGGGTACTAGGGATTGAACTCACAACCTCGCACTTGCCAGTTAGGTGCTTACATTGCTGAACTAAATCCCCAGCCCAGTAGGACAAATCTTATCCCTGCCTTTTCCTCATACTCTGCTTCCTGGTTGGTCATCATGAGGGGAGCAACTTTGGTTTACTATGCCTTTCCGCAGTGATGTACGGCTTTACTGGGAAGGTCAGAAATAATGAGGCCAAAAAATCATGGACCAGCACTTCTGAAACTGTGAACCAGAACAATCTTTTACATTGATTTTGTCAGATGTTTTTTTCACCTCAGTGGAAAGCTGATTAACATAGAAACCATATAGTTTTCTCTTATGCCATGCTCTCTGGAGACATATCTATTAATATGAAGCAGGAAAAATGTCAGGAGTAATTCTTGAAAGAGCAAACTGGGATTTCAGAAATACAATGTCAAATGTCTTTGGAAAGATGCTTCTAATTATTTCACTTGAATGCTGGTACCACAGTACCCATTAGATTCATGTCATAGGGTTTCTGTGGACAAGTGAATTGCCAATTCTTCAGCTAAAAGGAGGAGGAAATATGTTCTCAAAAGTGGGACTTTATCTTATTCATTTCTGTCATCCTAGTGCTTAGTATAGTTCCCCGTATAAAATGGCCACTCAGAAGTTTCATGTGGCTTTCTAGAGTATGAATAATAGCAGAAACCCTTGTTGTTACCTTCTAACAAGGTTCCACATTATTTTATCTATCATAATTTTACTCAAATACTGTTGATCTAAGTATATCAGAATAAAGACAACACCAGAAGATGACTGCTGATTTTGGTCTTGAAAACTCTTTAGGGACTGAGTTTCCTCCACTGAAGATGAAGTCAGACTCAATTTTTAAGGTTCCTTCCTGTGCGGTTTTCAAAATTAGGAATTTTGATTGCAATACACTATAGATATGTGAATATATGGGTTTTTCTATAGATAGGAAAATGGTTTGTAGTTGTGAAAATCAGATGCATGTGATTCTAAATGTCTCTCCAATCATATATTGGCTGGCCACTTCTTCTTGGCCTATTGGACAACATAACAATAATCACTGTAAAATCAAAAGATTTTTAGTGATTTGTAGGGGGAAAAACAAAAATTAGCCCTCAGTTAATTTCATCCAAAAGTTCAGGAAGGTCTTTGCTTAATTTGAAAGACAAATTGTATGTGTTTCTTTGGAAACCCTGCAGCATATTCCTCTGACTGTTGTAAACCACTGTGTCATGACAACATGGGTACCATACTGCTTATTGGGTTAAAATGGAAGATGCTATAACTCACATTAGAGGTGTTGGATTGGACTGAGGCTCCAGGACTTGATTTATAACTTGAGGTGAAACCATGAAACCACATGGCCTGTTCTCTGAGAATCAGTATGACCAATAACACCTGTATTCCTCAAAGCAAATGCTACTAAAGTCTCAACTCAGCATATTTTTACTCTCAATAGTATTTGTAAGGTATTAATCATTTACTGCTCCATGGAAAGAATTTACTTAAGGGGAATTGACAATGCTTTTATATATTTCTCCAAAATTCAAGCAATAGGGGGTCCTGGAATCAGAGACTTTTAAGAGGGAAAAGAGACCAGTTTACTCAACATCATCATTTAATAGATAAGAAAATTGAGACAGGGAGATTAAGGGACTTGCTTATGGGCACATGGCTCCTTCAAAGCATAGTTATGAGTGAAAACATATGTGTCCTTTACTCTTAGACCAATATTCTTAAGTTTATTCTCTCAGCGCCTTAGTTTAACTGTTATGGCTTAGACCTAAAATGTCCCCCCCAAAGCTTCATGTGCTCAGAGGTAGGGTTTTTGAAGGTGATTGGATGGTGGTGGTACTACCCCTATCGAGGTCAGCAACTGAGTGTGTAGTGAGGGGGTGGGGCCTGGGTAAAGGCAGGTCTCTGTGGGTGTGACCTGTAGGGATGCACCTCCCTCCCTGGCTCTCTCGTCTCTCTTCTTGGCTATCCCGATGTGAACACCTTTCCTCCACAGATCCTTCCAGCATTCTCCTCTTATCTTGGAGCCAGTCCACAGTAGGCTGAGTCCTCTAAAAACTCTGAGCCAAAATAAATGTATTCTTTGGGTTGTGGATGTTGGGCATTTTGTTCCACCAATCAGAAAATGATGAAGACAGTAACTGCTCCTTAATGCCTAAGGTTCATTGACCTTTTGTTATTTCCCCTGGACTTACTTTTATAAGCTTTCACATCATTTAATTCTCAAAGTAATTTACTATACCACTGATGAGACTGAGCTTAGAGTTGTCCCTAACATGTTAAGATCACATGACTACTAAGAAGAAAGACCAAAATAAAAATTAAAGTTAGTTAACTTGGAGTCCAAGCTAGGGTATATAGGACATTAAGTTAAATTTGAATTTTAGATGAGGAGTGTATACTTTTTCTTATTATGTGTGTGCTAGATATTGCATGAGACAATTCAGATTGAATGGGGGCAGGCTATATCTTCATTTACCAAGTATGGCAAGTTTACTGCAAGCTATTCCAAGGTCTTTCCCCTTTGAGCAGATTCTTATCCTTTCATTACATTTATTGAGGGTTTTGTATCTTACGTACACTTATCATTTCATACACTAGTGTGACAATATGGTATTTACACATGTGAGTTTGATTTATTTCACTTATGAGTATGGTCTCAAGTTGCATCCATTTATTTATAAATATCTCAATGCAATCATTCTTTATAGCTGAGTAGTACTCCGTTGTATAAAAATACCACATCTTTTCTATCCATTGCTCAGTTGATGGACATTTAGGTTGTTTCCAAGATCTGGCTATTACAAATTGTGCTGCTATAAACATGGGTGCACATATATCACTGTGGTATGATGTTTTCATTTCCTCTGGGAATATGCCTAGAAGTGGGATAGCTGGGTCAAATGGAACTTCCAATCCCAGCTTTTTGAGAAACCTCCAGACTGACTTCCACAGTGATTGCACCAGTGTACACTCCCACCAACACTGAAGAAGAGTTCCTTTTTTTCCTGCAACCTCTCCAGCATTGTTTATTGGTAGTTTTCTTGATCCTGGCCATTCTTTCTGGAGTGAGATGGAATCTCAGTGTGGTTTTAATTTTCAATTCTCTAATGACCAATGATGCTGAACATTTTTTCGTGTATTTACTTACCATTTGTATTTCTTCATCTGAAAACTGTGTACTCATCTCAGATGCCCATTTTTGGATTGGGTCTTTGAATTTCGGGGATCTGATCTTTAATTCTTATATGTTCTAGACAGAAGTTCTTTGTCTGAGGGACCATTGACTAAGATTTTTTCCCAATTTGTGGGTTTTCTTTTCACTATGCTGGAGATTTCTTTTGTCATGGACAACAATTTTGAAAAGAATAAGAGACATTATGGTAGCCACTGTAAATCTCCTGTTGTATTGCTTTGAAATTTGCGTCACTTACATTGTTTTCTTCTGATCTGCTTTGTTCTGTTTAGTTTTACCCTTTTTTTTTCAGAAGAGAACAATTTAAGCAACATAGTGTTTCACCACAAGACAATCTGACATAACAGTAGCTACCATAGTGTCTCTTTCCTTGAAATATTTGAGTGTACCTTCATATACTATAGTATCAAACCTAACAAGACAGCATAAGTTTTACCCTTTTTAAAATAAAATAAATAAAAATAATGTTATTCCAGGGTCATCTCTCCTATGATTGCTTCACCTTCTTGGTATTGAGAACTATTCTAGGGTCATCTTTCTGTGGCTTTTCTCTGACTTATCACAGTTTGAAATTAAAAGGTTCTATTACATATATTTTGATTTTAAAAAGCTCAGATTTTAAGTCTGCTAGGAGTGTGATGCTGACAAGAGACATGATTGGGAGTAAGATGGTCCAGCGTGTTTTTAGGTCTGGGATTTCAAACTCATGGTCCTGAAGGTGGTTCATGTTTTCTGTGCTTTATTATTTTCCCATTATCCCCCAGAGAAGTCTATTTAGGAGTAAATTAGGCCCAGGACATGGAGCAGGGTCACTGTAGCTCAGGCAAACTTATTAAAGACTGATTCTTTATTGTGTCCTGAGAGTGTGCTTTCCCAACTTGAGGAAGAGATGAATTTTCACTAGGTTCCTCTCTTTTAAAATCCCTCTTATACTGACAGCTGCATTGAGTCAAAAGCCAATGCAAACATGTACAAGGGAACATAAGGGGTTCTCAATATTAGGAAACGTCTTGATGTAATTCACTGTGTTTTTCCCCGTGAGATTATCCAGGGATGTAAAGTAAGCCTTTGGTAAAACCTCCCACCCATTGCCATGAAAACAAATATGTGGTAACCTAAGAAGTAAGGTTTGTTAACTTGAAAATACAGACTAAGAAGCATATAGTCAGTTATATACTTAACAATGAAGTGATAGAAACAGCACCATTAAACACAAGAATGAGGCAAGGAGTCAACTTTTGTTTTGGAAGTGGTAGTCAGTGCAATGATTAAAAAAGTAACAATAAAGTGAGAAAACTGTGATTACTAATATATGTACTAGTTGTACAGCAAGAAATCCCTGAACCAGAAGTTGTAAATAATTAAGAATATGATAGACAAATAATTAAGAATATGATAGATATTCTTATTAAGAATATGATAGATATCTAAATTAATAAAGGGAGTATAGGGAGGCATCAAGATACAGAAATTTAAGTATAAACTGAAAAGAACCTTGTATTTTAACAGTAACAGTAACTAATAAAGTGAGTAAAAAATTCAAAACAGTGTAAAACAGGCATACATTTCAAGTTGAGAACTTTCTATAGACACATACTCCAGGTTTAATTTTCCAACAAAAATCCAAAAGCATTCTTTGTGTATTACAGCTACAAATATAGTAACTCATACAAACCCAACAAGAAATAAAAAAGCATCAACTGAGGAGCTATGTATATTAGGAACAACAGTGAGGTGCCTACCTTATGTCTATCAGATGGAGACAGCAACAAATGGGAACTCTTACACACAGTTTATGGAACTGTAAATTGGTACATATCCTTTTTGGAGTTCAACTTGACAGAGGCTGTTAAGATTTAAAATCCATTTCAGAGAACTTAGCTACAGAAAAAACTCATATACTGATACTGATGTGGACAAAAATGAATATGGAAAAGCACTAATTTAAAGCTGTTCCAAGAAGAGGACTTGTAAAACTAAAATACTAGAACCAGCTGAAATGGTTAAATAAATTGTGGCACATGTGTCCTTTGGATTACAATGTGGAGATGAAAAGAACGAAGTAATTTTATATGTGCTGAAGTAGAAAAATCTCTGAGGCACTTTTAGTGAATAAGGTATGTTACAGTGACCCAGTTCATGTATAAAATGCCTATGAATATATAAAAAGGACTGGAAAGATATGCTTCAACTATTAACAGCAGTTCCTCCTGGGGATGGGAAGGAGTATGGGGAAGAGGTTGAAGGAAAATGTTGCTTCTGTATTTCACCTACTAATTCATTATAAATTTTCATGAGCATTCATAAATCCATTATCATTTTAGTATTTCTTGAAAAATATTTCATAAGGATTTTAAAAAGGAAACCCTAGGTAGTCTAATGTCTGAGTTAGTTGGTTGATGTGAGAGAGAAAGAACTAATAAGATAACAATATTTGCAAAAAACTTGCTTATATGTATACATTGCATGAAGTTGTGTTTCATTTTAAAGGGGAGCTGAATTAATATGGAGCTCAGTTCTTTTAAAATATCTTTCAGGGTCTTGAACAATGAGAGAAATATGAAGAGTGACAATGAAGAAAAATAGCAGTGACCATCCATTTGGTATCAATTTTGCTCTTTGGCAAGTTCTTGCCAGAGCTCACTAAACAAACAAAACGTTTATGGATTCTTCTAGAAGTGAAAGAAGAAAGATCAAAGTTTCCCACAAACTCTTGGTGAACCTTGTGAAATATTGGCTATTCTGCAGGTTGAAGAAGATGCGACTTCCATTTGTCTATCATATTCTAAATATTTTCCATGATTTAAAGCATTCACGGCTTCCTCTTGCTGTCAAGGAAATGAAGGAAACACATTTCAGTAGCACTTCCTTGAATGCACTTATCTCTAGCTACTGCTATAAATATATGGTGATCAGATTCTCCCAGTGTCCCATAAATTAAGATCTCTGGCCAGAACTCTGTGTCCTCTGAAGAAATAGTCTCCTCCCCAAGTTTTATTGTGATTTCCATAGTAGCTTTCTTCCCTAGGGATAGAAAGTAACCAAAGGAAAATGTTTCAATAATGCTAATTTCATGGCTTGATTTACAACAGGCAGTGGAACATGTGTGTGAACTGGTGAGTAGTCAGTGCTGTGATGTTTATGGGATGTAGCTCCAGTTATGGACCAAGCCCTGTTTTCAGTAAGGAACAAAGAAAAAAAAGTCATGATCTTTGCCCTCAGGGAGCTTGCTTGGTCACTTTTTCTTGTTGCTGAGACAAAATACCTGACACTCAAAGATAAAGGAGGAAGTTTATTTGGTTCATAATTTGTAGTGATTTTAGTCCATAGTTGGCTGACTCCCAGGTAGGGTAAGATGGCAGAGGGGCACCACAGAGGAGAAACAGAACCCTGTACAGTCCTGGGTCCTTTTAGTCTTCCTTCAGTCTCCAGCCCTAGATCTGGCCCCGATTCCGAGCTTAATGAGAACTGGGGAGTTTCAAGAGTTTCCAGGACTATAGAGATGTATTGGTGCTATGCCAAGTTTGGAGCCCAGGTTTAGTAATTAGGATTTCTGGATAACCCGGTTAGCACCCAGGTTCTTAGAGGTGTGTCTGGGTGGATCATAGGGGCATAACATTGGTTTCTATATCTGGTCTCTGGCCCCTTTCTCTAGTGCTGTTACCCTCCTCTGCATGTTACCCTCCTGGATGCCTGAACTAAGCAGCTTGGCCCTGCCATGCTCTACCATGATGCTGCTGCCTCGAAACTTTGATCACATAAACAAATTAAGCTAGACTCCCATTAAGTTGTGAGTATCGGGTATTGTGTTCCAGCAATAGGAAAACTAATATGTTTGGTGTTTTAAAAAAAAAATTCTGACCTCTTATTCAGGCTAAATTCACAGATCTAGTCACTTGGAGTCACTGCATAAGGGTCTTATAGATACAGTACCTCAACTGTAGCATCTTTTTAAGTCTCCAAGTATCTTCATCTTTCTAGTGTTCTCTGACATGGAAATTGGCAGTGACAGTTGCCGAGGTGTTCTGATCTGAAGTTTGGAAGTAATTCTTAATTCTCCTCTTCCTTAATTCTTCATCCTGCATCCATTCCAACAGTAACTCTCAGTAACTCTCAGCCATCCCAGGATGTCTCAAATCCATCCCTTTATTTCCATCTCCACTACTTCTATAGAATCCAATGTTTCATTACCTCCCTAATTTGTCCCCCCACGTCTCTTGCCTTCCTATAACCAGTTCTCTCCCTAACAGTCAAAGTGACATTCTTATGTTGTAGATCAGATGATGTCTGTGTTTTCCATAAAATTATTTAATGGCTACCCATTCAATCACATTTGGAACAAATTTCCTGCTCCTCATTATACTGCACAAGACTGTTCGTGTCTTGACTTTTGCTGAACTCTGTAAATCCTGTGCTATCATGCTCTGCTTGTACTGATTATGATCCAACTCTTTAAAATATAGCCTTTATAGTGAGAAATGCTAACTTGAACTAAGTTGATGGTGGTAGAAATAAAAAAATGGATATGGTAGAGTGATACTTAGGAAATATTCTAAGTGCCTCATAATGAATTTGGTATGTGGCATAAGGGAAAAAAATATCAAAAATAAGTGCTACATTTGATGCTAGAGCATGTGGGTAGATGGCTGTGCCACATCCTATGCTAGGGAACCTTAGAGAAGAACTTCTATTTTTAAATTTCTTAATAGTCTATTAAAATATTAGGATACAATGGTTCCTTGGTACTCATTAGTTGGTTCTAAGAGGTATGTCGAATACTTTAAAAACAATGAGTCCCAAACTATGGTCATTGTTTTGGCTGGAAAGGGAGCTGAATCACAAGGCAAGTTCTAGCTTGTTCAAGGAGCAGCAAGCCAATGATGAGTACCAGAGCAAAAGTTTTGCATCAAACTGTGGTCAATATCGAACTCAGTAAGTTTCTAACCAGCCGAGTACTGATTATGCCTGTGTACAACTGTACATACTTAAGGTGCTGATGCTTCGAAATGTTGTATACATTAAAGTGACCACCACAGTCTAGCTAATTAACATATTATCACCTCTGCATAGTTATCACTTGTGCAGTGGATGTATTGAGAAGACTATTTAAGATTGATCTTAGGAAATTTCAAATATATAATGCAGTGTTGCTGTTTTCTACTGCTGCGTACTAGATCTCTAGAAATTATCTTGCATAACCAAAAATTTGGACCTTGTGGCCAACAACACCATATTTCTCCCTGTCTCATCCCCTGGCAACTACTACTCTTTGACTATGAGTTTGACTGTTTTAGTTTCCACATGTAAATAAACTTATGCAGTGTGTCTCCTTTTGCCTTTCTAATTTCCCTTAACATGATATCTTTTAGCTTTATCTGTGCTGTTGCAAAGCATAAGATTTTATTTTTTAGGGCTGAGTAATATTCCATCACACATCTATACAGCAATTTCTTTACCCATTTATCCATGAATGGCTTTGCATTTACTTCCATATTTTGGCACTCTGAGTAGTACTGCAGTGAGCATGGAAATGCAGGTATCTCTTTGTGAACCTAATTTTAATTCTTTAAAATAGTTACTGAGAAATAGGATTGCTGGACTATATAGTAATTCCAGTTTTAATTATTTGAGGGACCTCTATACTTTTTTTCTGAAATGGTTTGTGTTCCTATCATCACTGTAGAGATGTTTTCTTTTTGTCCACATCCTCACTTGCTATCATTTGTCTTTTTGACAATAGCCATCACAACACATGTGAGATATCTTATTGTGCTTTTAATTTGTGTTTATCTGATGATCAGAAATGTTTTGTTCCTGTTCATATTTGTATTTTCCATTTGTATTTCTTCTTTTGAGAAATGTTTAATTTGTCTTGGATCATTTCTATTTTTAGTATTAATTATATCAGTTCCCTATATAGCCACTTTTGAGATATGTGCTTTGCAAATATTTTACACATTATGTAGGTTGCCTTTTTATTTTACTGTTCCCTTTGCTATGCAGAAGTTTTCACTTTAACGTAATTATGCTTGTCTATTTTTGCTTTTGTTGCTTTGTCTTTAGTGTCTTATCAAAAAAATGATTGCCAAAACCAAGACCAAGATTTTTCTGCAAAAGTTTTATGGGTTCAAGTTACATGTTCAAATCATTGCTTTGCAGTACTAATTCTTTCAATCTATGGATATAATAGATCTTTCTGTTCATTTGTGTGTGCCGTAAAGGATAAATTTGAAACATTTCTAGCAAAATGAATGTACCTTCAAGCAGTATTCTTAAGTGAAATCAGTAGGACGCACATTCGTAAATAATGCATTACTTCTCTGGTGTGAGGAAGTAGGAGTGTAAATAAGGACTAAAATGTATTCCTACTGTGCAGAAGGAAGAAAGTGTTCAAATGGGAAGGGAATTAGGGAGAGGGAGGAGGAAAGGAAGAAGGGAAAAGAAAAGAGATGAGCAAAGAAAGAAAAAATGGAAACAAAGCCTTTGGAAAGAAGGAATGGAAAAGGAGTTGAAGGGAAGGTAGGGGGATGGGAAAAAAAGAATCAAGCTGTATTATGCACGGGGACAGATTCCCTATAGTGAGTGTGATCACTGTGTATACCTAAAATGTACCAATAAACTTAATTAATTTAAAAAAGTTCCTTCATTCATGTTTTGTAATTTTCTGTACAAGTATTTCACTTTTTTGGGTTAATTCCTAAGTGTTTCTAAATGTTTTATGCTTTTCATTAATGTAGATGGAATAATTTCCTTAATTGTTATTTCAGATTGTTCATTGTTGGTGCTTGAAAACATCACTAATTTTGTACACTGATTTTTTTCTATCTTGCAACTTTAGTGAATTTGTTAACTAGTTCTGACAATTTTACAAGGAAGGGTCTTTAGAGTTTTTATATTTATGATTATATAACTACAAATAGATAATTACTTTTTCCATTTCAATTTAGAAGCTCTTATGTTTTCTTGCAAGATTGCTTGGCTAGAATTTCCAGTATTGTATTATGTTGACTAACAGTAATAGAAATAGGTGTCTTATTAGGGAAAAAGCTCTGAGTATGATGTTAGCTATGGGCTTCATATATATATATATATATATATATACATATATATATATATATATATATATATTTTTTTTTTTTTTTTTGGTCTTTTTTGTTTTTATCAGTACCAGGGATCGAACTCACGACTGCCTGCTTGCAAGGCAGGCACTTATGCCGCTGAGCTAAATCCCCAGCCCCGGCTTCTTATATTTGGCACATACTGTGTTGAGGTATGTTCCTTCTGTATCTATTTGTTAAGAGAGTTTATCACAACAGGCCATTAAATTTTTTCAAATACTTTTTATGCATCTATTGAGAAGGTTAGGATCATCTTTTATGAATGGAAGATCATTTTATCTTTCATTCTGGTAAACTAGAGTGTCCCACAGGTTGACTGATTTGCATATATTGGACTGTTTTTTACAATCCAGGGATAAATCTCAGTTGTGGTGTGTGATACTTTTAATGTACTGTTAATTTTGGTTTTCTGTATTTTAATAAGGATTTTAACATCTTTGTTCATTAGGAATATTGGTCCAAAGCTTTCCTTCCTTGTGTTATTTTTGTCTGATTTTGGAGGTAAAGTAATGCTGGTTTCATAAAAACAAGTCTGTTTTTTGACAGTGTTTAAGGAAGCTGGCATTAGTTCTTCTCTGAGTGGTTTGAGAATTTCCCCCAAAGTCCTACAGTACTGAGCTTTTTTAATTGGGAGGTTCTAACTGCTGATTCAATTCCTTATTTGTTACTAGTCTTTTCAAGATTTCTATTTCTTTTTCACTCAGTCTTGGTAGATAAAATGTTTCTAGAAATTTCTCTATTTCTGGATATCCCAATTTTGGGGACATAATTATTCATAATGGTCCTTTATGATTCTTTTTATTTCTGGGTCATTAGCTATAATACCTTATCTTTTATTTCTAATAATTTATTTGTGTCTTCTCTTTCTCAGTCTATCAATATTTTTATCTTTTCAAAAATCAATTCATGGTTTTTAAATTTCCTTTTTCTTTAATTTATATCCAGTCTAATTTTTATTTCTTTTCTCTTGCTGACTTTAGGTTGTTTGTCCTCCTCATCCCTTTTTCTAGTTCTTTGAGTCATAAAGTTAGTCTTTAAATATGACCTTTCTTTTTCACATTTTCTCATTTTGAATTTATAAACTTCCCTCTTAAAACTGTATCACATAAATCTCAATAAGTTGTATTTTCATTTTTGGTTTTGTGAATTTCTTTTTGATTTACTTTTGACCCAATTGGTATTCTAGAGTGTGTCGTTTAATTTCTATGTGTTTGTGATATTTTTCCATTTTCTTTGTTAATTTCTAGTTTCAGTCTAGAAGGTATGGTGTAATTCCAGTATTCTAAAACTTGTTTTGTGACATATCATAGACTCTATCATGGTGAATGTTCCCTGAGCAGTTTTCTGCTGCTGTTGGGTAGAGAATTCTGCTATGTCTGTCAGGTTCATTGGATCTGTACCTTGTTCTCATTCTATATTTCCTTATTGATTTTCTGCCTGCATAGTCTATACATTATTGGAAGTCCCTAATTTTGTGTTGTTAATTTTTCACTTGAATCCATTTATATTTGTCTTATATATGTATTTAATTGCTCTGATTTGAGTGCTGATATATTTATAATTGTTACATTTCTTGTCTCTAGGAAATTTTTGACTTACAGTCTGTTATGTTTTTCCTCATTGAAGAGTGGCCACTTCTCCTTTTCCTTGGTTACCATTTTCATAGATTGTCTTTCCCCATCCTTTCCCTTCCTCTTTGTGTTTGTCTTTTTATTTAAATTGTAGTCTGTTGTAGATATCACTGCTGGATCTTGTTTTTGACCCATTCAGTGACTCTATGCCTTTCAATTGGGCAATTTAGTTTATCTACCTTTAGGGTTAGTAGTCATAAGCAAAGACCTGCTATTGCCATTTTGTTAGTTACATATGGTGTTAAACAACTTTCTGTCTTGATGAATGAAGAATGAATTTAAAAGCAGGGAAGATTTGTTTTATCTCCGTTTTAGAGGTTTCAGTCCATTTTCAGCTGGCCCTACTGTTATGGGCCTGAGGTGAGGCAAAGCATGCTGGTGGAAGGGTAAAATAGAACAGAGCTTCTCTCTGCATAGAAGCCAGGGAACAGGGTGGGGAGGGAGAGAGGGGGAGGAAGAAAGAGAGAGGGAGAAAGGGAGAGAGAGAGAGAGGGAGAGAGAGAGAGACAGACAGAGAAAATGAATGAATGACGTACCTCTTTCAACTAGACCTGATCTCCTAAGATTTCTACCACCTCCCAACAGTGCTTCCATCTGGAGACTGAGCTTTTAATACATGAGCTTTTGAGGGACAGTCTAGATCTAAAACATAACACATATTTTCTGCTTTACAGTTCTTTCTTTCCTTTCTTTTTCTCTCACTGTTTTCTTGTTACTCAGTAATTTCTTAGTAATTATTTGTCTTGATTTCTTTCTTTTTCTTTCATGTATCTACTATAGATTTTATTTTTTGACTACGATGGGGGTTGTATAAATCTTGTAGTTATAGTTATCTTAATAGCAAGTTACATTCAAGTTTTTGCAAAAGCTCTGCACTATTGCCCTGCACACGTCTTGCACAAACCTTGTGTTCCTAAAAGCAGTTTGCTTCTCTTTATGCTTTGTGTACATTACTGTATTTTTATTGCAGTTATTTTTACTTTTGTATTTTAACTTGTATATTAGGATTACAGGTAATTTGAACATTGCTCTTATAGTGTTATTCTGTATTTGATTACATATTTACCTTTATCAATGAGATTTATAGTTTCATGTGCTTTCATGTTTCTTTTTTTCTGTTTTAATTTTATTTAAACAACTTTCTCAAGAATTTCTTGTAAGATGATGTAGTGACAAAAACTATTTCAGTTTTTGTCTGTCGGGGAAGGGTTTACTTCATGAAATAAAGACCCTTCATTTTTATTTTTATTTAAAGAAAGACAAAACAGAAAATGGGTAGAAATAATACATACATTCAGAGAAAAAATAAACAGTAAGAAATCACTAGTTAATGTTTACATACTGTCCCTTTACAAGTAGTTGTTCAAGATACAGAAGTGGAACATATAAAGTGGGGATTCAAACAGCGAGACTGCAAACAGTTCTGTTCAACTATCCAACAAAAACTTAGAAATATGATTGTCAATCCTATATACTTAAACATACTTGCAGTTATCCTTATCTTCAATTATGTTGAGAGTGAACCAACCCAAGCAGTTTAATACTATTCTGAACAAAGAATAGTACTATTGCTGGGTTTCACATTATGACCCTCCAGGATCGGCACTGGGTACTTTAGTGTCTCTTTTTCTTCAAAAGTATGTGTTCATTTCATCATGTGTCACAAGATTAGTTCTCATAAACTGTTTATAGATTCTACACATGCATGAGTCTTAACATGTATTTCTATCCTTTCTATATTAGAGAGAGAAACAAAACAAAGCAAGACAAAACACAACATATTCCTATAAACACATGAAATGAAAAAGACATATAAGACCGTTGTATAAGGAGTTCTACCATAGTTCCTGTGTTGTCTCTTGTTATCTTTAAGTAGAATTGGCTATATCATCAGACATAGTATAACTGAATATATCAGTACATAACAGTATTAATAAAAACACAACTTTGTATATAGTATAAAACTTCAAAAGCAGGCAGTTATCAAACCAGAATGTGTATCATAGAGTCTTGTCATCTTCAGTGTAGCTGCCTATACTCTCAGACTTGATACTATCAATCATATCAGTTTTGAATAAAATCTGTCGATACCAAACAGCAATCAAACAAACAAAGTTTAACTAAGATCAGTCATGATAAAACAGTATAAGTCATACAGAGCTCTAGATTAAGATAATATGAAATTAAAGATGATTACTGTGTTATATCCTGATGTTTAGGGATAGCTGTCTGTGCCCTCAAATCTAATGCAAGTATACAACTGGGACAGAATAAAATTTATCAAAAAAAAAAAAAGAATAAAATCTCTCTAAGCAGAGTGGTACGAGTAATGTGGGTTTTAAATCCTGATACCCTATTAACAATATCTTCTGCCATCTTTTTAAAGACTCTCCCTTCCCTTTCACTTCCCCTGGGTACATTGTGCATTTTGGGGTCTCGCCAAGACCTTTGGTTTTAAATTGGAGGGGGGCGGGGAGCAACCTGCTATTTATCTAAGTGGTTCCAAACCTTCTCTCTCCTAGAATTGATCTCTAATTGTATTCCTTTACCTATTAAAGCCTGACTTTCAAACCTATCCACAAATACTGGTCTAGTTGCCTCTGTTACTCTCTGGTTCTCTGTCACATAGAGCAGTTTTATATCATATTAGATTTCCAGTCCATGTACTCTTTTTCATGTTAATTATATTTCCTATAAATAGCATCTCAGTGGACCCTGCCTCCTGATCTACTCCACATATGGTTCTTTTTTTTTAATTTAGTGTATCAAGGCCATCTATATTAGAGATTATAACCAACCTTCTTTGTCTCATTTCTGTTATGCTCTTTTTTTGCCGTCAATTGTCTGCTTATCTTCTTCATTCTGTTTCCTGCTCCATTCATTGAGGCTTCTCTGCCACTGTTCCTGGAATCCTAGTACTTTTCTCTCTCTCTAGAATACCCTGCAGTGTTCTCTATACAGTTGGATTGGTGGTTGTGAATTTCCCAAGTGCCTCTTTGTCTTGGAAGCATCTTGTTTCTCCATTAATTTCTAGAGACAGTTTATCAGGGTATATCAATTTGGATTGGAGGTTATTTTTTTTTTTCAGGGCTTGGAATATTCACTCCAGGCTCTTCTTGACTTGATGGTTTGTGTCGAGAAGTCTGCCATGATTCTGATGGGCTTTCCTTTATAGGTTATCTATTTCTTGTCTCTAACAGCTTTTAATATTCTGTTCTTATATTGAATTTCTGGGATCTTGATTATTCTATGCCTTCCTGGGTGTAGCTCTGTTTTGGTTGTAGGTGGCTGGAGTTCTGTATGCCTGATACATCAGAGTATCATTTCCTTTTCCTATGTTTGGGAAGTTTTCCTTAATTATTTCTGTGAATAGACTTTGTAGTTCCTTTGTTTGTATCCCTGCTTCTTCATTCACATTCCTTATTCTCAAGGTGTAGATCCTCTTGTCAACTTCTAGCCTTTGTATTGTTAATGCTTGTTTCCTTGTTATTTTTAAAAAGTTTTTCCTTTCATAACCCCACATTGCAAAACTGTCCTCCAGTTTGGATAGTCTATCCTTTCAAGTTTCTTCAAGCAGATTTCTTCAAGCTAGTTTCTTTCAAGCAGATTTGCCATCTTTCCATAGAGTTTTTAATTTCCTGGTGATCTCTTTGAATCTGCTTCAAGTATTCTATATTTTTTTATATTCTTCATCAAATGGTTCTCTCTTTTGTTTAAGTTCCTCCCTTCTTCCATCTGTGTCTGCTTGAGGGGTGCTTAGTATTTCTTTCATTAATCTTCTTATATCTTGCTTTACTTGGCTAGATATTTCACTTTTGAACTCATCTATGAGTTCCTGAAGGTATCTCTTTATGTCCACTGGTGCTGTGTCTGATATTGCATGTTTGCTGTTCTCATTCTCCTTTGTATTTTCCTGTCCTGGCTCAACGTTCTCAGGGTTGGGACCTGGGGACTTTTTGTTGTTGCTTCCTCTTCCCATCTTTTTTGTATCTTCCAGGAGGCCCCAGTTTCTTTCTTTGTTGGTTACAATTCTTCTGAAGCTTACTGGCTAGGTGACCCTTCCCATTGCAGTGTGCTAGTAAGTTTGCAGACAGGCACAGTGTATGCTGGCCCTCCCCTTCAGATCAGTCAAGCTGCTGAGGCCTGCACTGTATTACTATGCATCACTTCCACTATGGATCAGTCAAACTTCTGAGACTTCACTGTGTTAGTGTGCGCTGCCACCATTGGAAATTGATTTCAGATAACCTATTGGGTCTCAGCCAGGTCACATGATCCAGGCCTAGCTCACACCACCAATTCTGTTAAAAAAAAAAGCAACTGACTGAAATCACTGCTGCCCCTTGTACTTGCCAGTTCTGCCCAGTCCCAGAATGTCATCTGCCAGAGTCACCATTTCTGTGGAATGGCTCCATTCCCCTCACTCACCACAGGTTGATGCAGGCTCCTCACCAGCTCAGCTCTCTGTTCAGCTTGCCAACCCCTGACCTCAGTGTGACTGTGCCTCCAATGAGTTGAAGCAGTGGGACCTCAGATGGCTCAGCAAGTTGCCCACTGTGGCAAGAGCAATGCACCTTTAGCTGTTCCAGTAATAGCACCAGGACTGTATGTTTGATTGGTTCTTCTCACCTTAGTTTCTTCTTGGATGAGAGAATTCATCTCCCTCTGTTCGGGGCTCCCCATGCTGTATTATGTTGAATTCTAAGTTGACTATCTCAAGGAGCCTCTGTAGCCAACTGTTATCTATCCACTATCTTTGCTCCAGACCCTTCATTTTTAGAAGATGACTTTGCAAGATACAGTATTATTGACCAGCAATTTATTTTCTTTCAGTACTTTGAAGGTATCTTTCCACTCAACCTTGTCCTGCAAGGCTTCTATGAGAAATTTGTTCACACTATCATGGTGGTTCCCTTTTATGTGTGGAGTTGATTTTCCTTTGTTGTTTTTAAACTTCTATGTCTTCAATTTTTAACTGTTTAATTACAAGCTATTGTGGAGTGCAACCAGGTTGAATCCACTGTTCTGTAGGCTTTTTAAGTCAGGATAAATGTTTCCCTCTCCATCTCAGATTTGGAAATTTGGGAATTTTTTAGTTATTTTTCATAAAAATTATACATGATTTTTAATTGCTGCATAATTGTAAATACTTGTGGGACATAATGTGATATTTTGATATCTGCATCTATTGTATAGTGATCAAATCAGGGAAATTAGCATAGCTGTCATTTCCAACATTTATCATTTATTTGTGATGAGAACATTTGAAAACTTCTCTTCTAGATGTTTTGAAATGTACAACAAATTATTCTTAGCTATAGTCATCCTGCTGCACAGTAGAACACTAGAATTTGCTTCCTCTATTTAACTGTAACCTTGCACCTGTTGGTTGTCCTCTCTCTACCCTCATCTCCCCTGTGTCACTCTTGGTCTCTGGTAATATCATTCTACTCTCTACTATTGTAGCTTCCTTTTTATATCTCATACCTACTATTATCTTGGATGAGTGAGATAATATGATTTTTATCTTTCTGTGCTTGTCTTTTTCATTAAACTTAATATCTTTGATGATATTACATTAAACTAAAAAGCTTCTGTATAGTAAACAAACAAAAAAATTAGCTGATCAGATATCCTAAAAGTGGGAGGGAATATTACCAATTCTATATACAACCATGGGTTGATAGTTTGAATATATAAGGAATAGCAAAAACAAAATAAAAAAAATGAAAACCAAACAAAAACCTTCAAACAAACAAACACACACACACACAAAAATGCCAGTAACCAGATTTTAAAAATGGGCAAAAGTTATGAATAGACAATTCTTAAAAGTATACAGATGGTCTACTGGCCATTAAACATGCCGTGTATCATTAATCATCAGGCAAAAGCAAATCAAAACACAGTGTATTATTACCTTACCTCAATAAGAATGGCTGTTATAAACACAAAGAATTATAAATGCTTCTAGGAACATGGAGAAAAAGGAATATTTATACTTTGTCGTGGAACATGTAAATTAGTATATCCCTATGGAGGGAAGTATGGAGGTTCCTCAAAAAGGAAAAAAAGGTAGAAAGACCTTATGATTTCATAGTCTCACTCCTGGGTATATATCTAAAGGAAATGAAACCAGTAGTTGAAGATATATTTGTACTTAGATGTTTATTGCAGTGCTAATTATCATAACAAGATACAGAATCAAGTGTATATAACATCGTTCACAAAAAATGAAATTCTATCATTTGGAAATCAGCGTATTTATTTTTTTGTTAAATTAGCTGTCTTATCCTTTCTTTCTTCTCTAGAAGAAATACTACCATAGTAGGTAATATTGGTTTACTTGATGATTTATTCATTACTTTTCTTTTTTCTCCTCCAACTGGTTAACTTAAAATGACTTGTCATTGAGTTTACCAATCTTTCTTTTAAGTCTGCTGTTAAATGGTGCATTGCAGTATTTTTATTTCTTTCATTTAGTTCCAGAATGTATATAAAATTTTAACAATTTCTATATTTGTGTTGAACTTCTATTTTGTGTATAGTGTTTTCTTGGTTTAAAAATTGTATTCTTTTCTAGGTTGTGAAGTTTCTTTAGAAAGATTTTGAGTTCTTTGTTAGGCAGTTCTTTGGAGTTGTTTAGTAGGAGTCTATTATGCTGCTTGGTGAAATTATGTTTTGGTTTTTCATGTTCCTTGTGTTGATGCTCGGAATTGATAAGCAAGTACCTCTTCCAGACTTTATGGACTGGCCTCACTAAGAAAAGCTCTTCCTCTGAGCATGGCACAGTCTTTTGCTGTGGTATCAGGTCTTTCTAGTGGCATGCAGGTTGCCATCTTGGTGGCTCTGTGTGTGCCTTGGTGGTCCAGATAGATGGGGCCCACAAAGTAGAAAACTGAGGGGCTGTTAACAGTCAAGGCTGGAGGGGATTCAAGGCAACTGAAGCGAGTATTTGTTTCCTCAGTGGTGAAAGCCATAGGGGTCTTCTGCAGAGCAGGCCACTACCATCTGCAATGGTGATCACTACTAGTCCTTGGCCATGAAAAATTTTGGGGTTCTGTGATGGCTGTGTGGGTTATTGAGGTTGCAAAAGTGCTGACATCTTTATGGAACAGGTTATTGGTGACTGTGATAGCACCTGTGATGTGTCTGACATGGATGGATCCTTCTCCATTTCCAGTCATTTTCAGCTGTCTTGGATATACTCGTCTCCCCACATATCTAGGTAGGGAGAACTTGTCTAAGTACCCCAAAGGCTAGGGAACCTGGCTGCTTACCCTACTCTTCTTTTCTCCTGTGAGCTCATCTCACAGGATGAGGAGATCCTTCTAGGTACTGAATTGTGCTGGTATGGGATAAGGAAAGATGCAGGCAAAAAGAAAATGTTGCTGAGATGCCACCACCAAGATGGCAGAATTAGAGATATGCGTCTTCACCCCACTTCTGCCCTGTGTATCAAATGTAGACAGTTTTCACCAAAGTATCCCAGAGAGGGCATAAAGGCCTACTGAAGAGTCCATATCAGTATAGTTGAAATACACACATATACCACTCGTCCTAATGAGCTCCCAGAGAATATTTCTACAGAAAGGATCACTGGCAAGATCAGCACACCTAGGAGCAAAGAAAAAAAAAAAAAAAAAAGCTGAGAACTATTGGCATCAGCCAATAGGAACCACTATAGTCTCCAGGGACCACCTGTGCAGAGGACACTGGCATCTCTTGTCACTGAGGTAACCAGCAGTGATTCCTGCTGGGGAACTGCACAGAGGGAGAAATCACTACACACTTCTCTCCTGCAAGATGTGGCCTCTGTTGAGCTGTTAACTTTTTTGTTTTTTTTCCTTTTTATCGGTACCGGGGATCGAACTCACGACTGCCTGCTTGCAAGGCAGGCGTTTATGCCGCTGTGCTAAATCCCCAGCCCCGAGCTGTTAACTTTTTGGCCTGACTTGTGCTCTCACCTCTGAGCTCTGAGGGTACCTGTGCTCCAGACCTGAGTTCTGTGGCTTATTTGGGGCTACCCATATCTCACACAGTGGCATTTTCACTGTAGCAAGCTAATTTACATGCTTCATCCTGGAGCCAAACTCTCACTGCATCTGGCTACAGCAGTGGTGACAAGCCAGTGGCACATGTGTTATTTGTTTTTCTTTTAGGACCAAAGATGTTAATGCATGAAGTTCTTTTTTTTCTAAACTGTGATAGAACTGTGGGGGCAGCGGGCAGCTGAAAAGATAAAGAAGTATGAATATAAATGACCTTTATTGTAAGAGAGACCCCCGACTCCCTGGGGTGCGGACTCCCTAGGGTGCAGACTCCCTGCGGTGCGGCATCTCCCCAGTCAGCAATCTCTCCATGGAACACGTGGAGTGGGGGCATACATGTAGCTTAGGTTGGGGATAGTGACTGAGGGGCATTAGGGATGCACAGGTAGCCCATTGGCACTTGTTTGGTGCCAGGGGCAAATTCCTAGGGGTGGGGAAGATAGGGCCACAGGTAAATTCCTAGGGGTGGGGGAGATGAAGCTCCTTGGTTTCACCTGAGGCTTTACCTGCTACAGTGTCCTGTCTGGACCACAACTCTTTCAAACAGAAACCTCATTGTTCAGATTTAATTGCAGTGTTGGTACTTTGATAAATAAGTGGATTTTGGGTTGCATTTTGGGCACTAGTTACTGGGCTACCCTATGGGCATAGCTTAGTCATCATAGACAGATAGGCCCTGACCCTGGAACTGCTTTGATTCTGGCTCTAGGGCTGTGCTGCACATACCTGTATCACTAACACCATGCGCACTGTCATAGCAAGCTATTTCATACTTCAGGTTCTGGGGCAAGACCTTGCTTGTGGGTCTGTGCCGCAGGTACTGGCTACTAGCTCAGTTGCCACAGGGAACCAGGTCCTGTATCAACCTTAGAGCCATGCAAACACTGTGCACACCTATGCTCCTGATTTGGTCTCCCCAGCTACTTCTCCAGTGCCTGTGCTTTGCATTCTGTTAACAATGTGGCTGTTGCAATGCATACATCCTGGACACCTGCTCAAATTGCATACAGACCTAGGCCCCACCCTGATACTAGAACCTCTTTAACTCTCTATGTACTTGTCTTCCCATTCTCTGCCCCCATTATTTGCTTCACAAATATCCATGCCCCTTGTTAATTTACTAACACAGTATAGGGATGCATATGGTGCATTTACTGCCCTGGTCCTCAGAACTGTAGTCCTTCCACAGATGTTCAAGGCCATGCCACAAGTGACATTTATCACTCTTGCCACTGTTGAAGGCAACCGAGTTAGTCAGAAATATTATAGGCAGTGAGACAGGACTAGGTCCTCAAAGAACCAGTGCAGAAGCCTGGATAGTTTGCAACTGTGGGGGAGACAGATACCTCCTGCTGTGGGCCAGGCCTCAAGACAAAGGATCAAACAAAAGTATCTACATCCTAAGGACTGATATTCTAATTAGTTCCCTATCATCCTGGAGTGACCATCCCATCCTTCTAAGGGAAAACTCACAGCTCCAAAAACTTCCTACGTGACTTGCTTTCCCATTTGTCCCTAATGTAATCAATTTTACCTAAATTATTGATCTTATTGGCTAACTATAGTTATGTCCCACCATATGTCCACCTGCTTTGTGAGCTCCCAGTCTTCCCCCACCTTGAACCCATGGTTTTACTCTGTAGAAGTCCCTGGAAAAGACAGAGTGTTGGGCAACCCACTGGGCATCCCTTCTATCTCTTTTCAGACAGAAGCTTTCTTTCTCTCAGTAAATATATTCTACTCTTCACCTCTGTTGTTCCTAAAATTCATTCTTTGGTTTTAGAGAACACGTACTTGCGGACATAATAGGTTGGGCGTTTAATTCCCCTATATCACCGCTACTACTGTAAATGAATCTATAAGTCAGCCTTAGTGACCAGTAAAATCTTTCCCTAGCCACAATTTATCTAGTGGGAAAAAAGTGAGAAGGATTGTGGGAGACAATTTGAATGCAGAACAATTGCTTGAGTGCAGAACAATTGCTGCAACTTTGATTACATGGCGACTTATTTCCTTGTACTGATATGTACAGAACTGACTATGGTATTTTCTTCTCTTTTCAATTGGTTCTAAGCATTGTAAATACGGCTAGCTGAGCTACTGGTATGTAGCTCTAAAGCCATCAGACAGTCTCCTGTACCCTTGCATAGTGTTCTCCCTAAAATATATAAACACAGCGGGATGGTAGAGTTAGTCAGCTCCAGGAATGTCAACTGGGTATGAGCCTCAAGCTAAAGAGGCTATGACTTCCCAGGG
This sequence comes from Cavia porcellus, assembly GCF_034190915.1. Lineage (NCBI taxonomy): Eukaryota > Metazoa > Chordata > Mammalia > Rodentia > Caviidae > Cavia > Cavia porcellus. The sequence continues at coordinate 77,019,156 of NW_026947484.1, forward strand.
CACAAAAATTTACATATCAGAAACTAAAGTAAAGGCATCCTAAAACAATTCAGTTGCTACCTTAATGGAGTTATGCAAATTGATCCTTCTATATATCCTTATCTTTGCATTTTGCAGAGATGCTTTTCTCACTATCTGACTAGTCAGCTCAAGTTACTCACATAATTCCTGCCATCCTCACTGTCACTCATCCTGGAACCACCCACTTCTTCACAAGATAATAAATTCTGGGAGAGGCCTAGGTTCAGGGCCTTTGTCCGAACATCCTTACTGGGACCTGGCTCAGGACCTCTTGGCTGCCCTTAACTTGGAATATGTCTTGGTGTCACATGATTTTTAATCTTTCTTTTTATTATGGCTTGTATCTATGTGTCTCCCCAAAGCCTCATGCAGTCTTAGGTGGGGCTTTTTAGAGGTAGTTGGATCTAGGGCATGTGGTATTAGGATTAAGGGTGCCCCACCTTATATGTGAGTGTCACTAATTAATAGACTTACAGTTTGGATACAATGTAAAGGTACAGAAAGAATCTTCTGATAGTGCTTGATGCTTCATGGTTTGACAGGGATTGTTTCTCCTCTGCAATAGTATGCCGTTTTGGAGTCAGCCAACAATGGACAGAAACCTTTGAAAACTGTGATCTCAATAAATCTTTTCTCCCTTAACTTTGAATGTCAGATATTTTGTCTCAGCAGGGAGAAAAGTAATGGAGACAATTTTTGTGTCCTAGAGAAGTGGGGTCATTGTTGTAACTGTACCTGGTCATATGACTCAGGAGCCTTTGTTCTTGTTGGAAGAGTTTTGAAAAGTTTGGAGATGCTGGCTAAACAAGCATTTCTGATATTCTCTAAAATGTACTTGATGGGAGTTTCTAGTCAGGGCTTAGAAGACCAGAATGCTGATAGAAAATGTGCTGGTAAAAAGCAGGTTCAGGAGGTTTCTGTTGGGAAGAAGACTTGATTGGATGTTGGGCTACCGACCATGTGTGTTATGCTTTGGCAGAAAGTTCTGCATTTGGCTTGTGTGCAGACACTTGTCTGAGACTGAGATTAAGGGCAGCAGAGTATTTAATTTGACAGAAGAAATTTCAAGGCAGTCTAATGTTGAGACAGTACCTTGGTTACTGTTGAAGACTTTTTGTCAACCATGTAAAACATTATGAGTTTTGCCAGAAAGGAAGCTTCAGTAAAGGTATGGCCTATGAAGATAAAGCAGAGGAAAACTTGGTTCCAGAAAAGGAATGGTCCAATAGAAAAGACAGTATGAAGATTTTACAAACTGTGGCAGGATTAGAAGATTTGCAGCCTAAACATTGCAAAAGTGAAAGACTTTGCTTCTGGAAGAGAACTCCAGAGTGCTGTGTTCCAGAATAGCAGAGGCCTAGGGAATTTTGTTCCTCAGCAATGGGTTCATAATGCTCAGCAATCCAGGCACTCCACCCTTACAACCAAGAGGGAAGCAAGCCTGGTGATTACTCCAGATAACAGGAGACCTTGGGATTATCCATGTGGTGCTAGTTTTAGATGCATGCAGAATGCAAGAGTGTGGGATCAAGAGTTTGCTTTAAATCTCAGAGGAGTCTTTGGACTTGGATTTTTCTGTAATGCTGAAACTGTTAGGTATTTGGTAGCTCTCAGAGCTGGACTAAATGGCTTTTGCACAAAAGGATGCACATGAGTCTTTTGGGGTCTCGGAGCAGAATATTATGGCTTGTATCTAGATGTCCCCCGAAGTGTTATGTGGTCATAGGTTGGGCTTTTCAGAGGTGGCTAGATCTGGGGCATCTAATTCTGGGATTAAGTGTGTGATGTTGGGATTATGGGTGCCCTACCCTATGTGTAGGTGGCATTAATCAATAGATTACAGCCTGGATAGAATATAAAAGCACTTTAAAAGCTACTGCTATTGCTTGATACTTCCTACTGTGCCATGGACTCTTTCTCCTCTGACATGCTCCTCTGCCATGGCACTGTGCCTTGGAATTAGCTAATGATGGATTCAATCCTCTATAAACTGTGAGACAAATAAAAATTTCCTCTCTTAGCTTTAGTTGTCCATTCACTTTGGATATTCCTTAATTTTGGATGTCCCTTAACACTGAGAATGAGCAATGAGAAAAGTAAGACTCATTTTGTGTTTTTAGTTTTTATACTTATAGGTAGATATTTGTAGTATATTCATTGTGGGAAATTGGTACATGTACATAATATATCCTAAGTTTTAAGGTCTCTTTCCCTTTTCCCTGTCTCCATCTCTTGGTTTCTTTTCCGTTTACAGTAGACCTTTCCCTCTATTTTCTATTACCTATTTTTATTTTGCTATTTTTTAATTTATGGAAAAATCATAAAACAAAATTTCATAACAAAACAGAATAACACTAGTCAATACATTATGTGTTGTTAACATTAAAATAGTTGCTCGAGGTATATGATATAGGTATAAAAATCTCCAGTTTATATTCCACAAACCTTCATTTTAATGAATTGACACTAATAGTACAACTGACTGGAAATCTTTCCCTTTTCCTTACTGTCCTTTCCTCTTTTACCATCCCAGTTTCTTTTTCTTTTGAACAGTTTCTTCCCATTTCACAACATCTGTTGTATATTCTAGATCTCATTTAATCTTTCAGTTTCTCATATCAGGGAGACAATATGATGTTTAGACATGTGAGTCTGATTTATTTCACTTATGAGTATTGTCTCTAGTTACAACCATTTACCTACCAAAGTCTCAATTTTATCAGTATTTATGGCCAAGTAGTACTCCATTTTATAAAATACCACATCTTTTTTTTTTATTTATTCCTTGGCTGATGGCATCTGGGTTGTTTCCAAGATTTGGTTAATACATATTGTGCTGCCATAAACATGGGTGCACATATATCACTGTGGTATGATGTTTTCAATTCTTCTGGTAGTATGCCCAGAAGTAGAATAGCTGGGTCAAATGGGACTTCCAATCCCAGATTTTTGAGGAACCTCCAGATTGATTTTTCACAGTGGTTGTACCAGTCTACCCTCCTACCAACACTAAAGAAGAGTTCCTTCTTCCCCACAGCATCTCCAACATTTGTTATTGGTGGTTTTGTTGATCCTGGCCAGTCTTTCTGGTGAGATGAAATCTCAAGGTTGTTTTAATTTGCATTTCTTTAATAACCAATGGCCTGAAACATTTTTGTATATTTATTTGCTATTTGTAGTTCTTCATCTGAAAAGTGTATATTCATCTGACATGCTCATTTTTGGATTGGGTCTTTGAATTTGAGGGGTCTGATTATTTTCAATTCTTTATATGTTCTATAAAAAGTCCATTGTCTGAAGGAAAATGAGATAAATTCTTTTTCCAACTTTGTGGGTTGTGTTTTTATTGTGATGGTGATTTCTTTTGCTGTTCATAAGCTTTTTAATGAGACCTCAATTGTTGATTCTTTGAAGTATATTCTGTGAAGTTTGGGTTTTACTCATGAGCTCTACATATACCTATGTCAAGATTTCTACTTACTTTCTCTTCTAGTAAATTTAGTGTTTCTGTTTTAATACTTGAATCCTTGATCCATTTTAACTTCAGCTCAGTGCTGGCGATAGACATTGGTTTAGTTTTAATCATTGGCATGTGGAAAGCCAGTTTTTCCAGCACCATTTATTAAAGCAGCGATCTTTCTTCCAGTGTTTGGCCCCTTTGTCAAAGATAAGGGTTGCTGAATGTTTGCAGTTGTGTTTGCAATTTGTAATCTGTTCCACTGGCCCTCAGGTCTGTTTTTTTCCAGTTTCATGTTGACTTTACAGTAACTTTGTGGTATAATTTTAAGTCAGGGATTGTGATGCTTCCTGCCTTGCCTTGTTGCCCAGTATTGCCTTTGCTCTTCTAGGTCTTTTCTGGTTACAAAGAATTTCAAGAATGTTTTCTGTAGTTCTGGGGGTATGCCAATGGTACTTTGATTAGAATTGCATTAAACATGTATAAAAATTTTGAGAGTATAGCCATTTTAACAATGTTGGTTCTTCCTATCTATGAGCAAGGATTATCTTTCCATTGTTTGATACCCTTTTAATCTCCTTTTTCATAGTGCTATAATTTTCAACATATAGATCTTTTAGTTCTTTTGTTAGATTGATTCCTAAGTATTTCATTTTTGGGTACTATTATAAAGGGTATGGTTTCCTTAATTTTTCTTGTTGTTTGTGTACAGACAATTCTATTAATTTTTGAATGTTGACTTTGTCTCTAGCTACATTCCTGAATTTGGTTATTAATATAAAAGTCTTTTGGTGGAGTTTTTGGGATCTTTTATGTAGAGTATCATGTCACCCGCAAGTAATAATAATTTAACTTCTTCCTTTCCAATCCTTATTCTTTTTATTTTTGTATCTTGTCTAATTGCTCTGGCTAAAGTTTCCAGAACTGTATTGAATAGGAGAAGTAATAGTAGACATCTTTGTTCTTGATTTTAGAGTGAAAGCTTTAAGTTTTTTTCATTTATTATGACATTGGTCATTGGTTTGTCACAGATGGCTTTTTATCAGATTGAGATAGACTACTCCAATTTTCTATATTTTTATAATGAATAAATATTGAACTTCATCAAAAGCTTTTACTGCATCTATTGATATGATCATGTGATTTTTGTCTTTGACTCTGTTGATATAGCATATTACATTTATTGATTTGCATGTGTCAAGCAATCCTTGTGTTGCTGGGTTGAATCCCACTTGGTCATGTTGTATATTCTTCTTGATGATTTGCTGATTTCTTTTTTCTAGTATTTTTTGAGGATTTTTGCATTTATGTTGATTAGGGAGATTGGCCTGTAGTTCTCTTTTGGTTGGGTCTTTTCTGGTTTTGGTATCAGGATAATACTTGATTCTAGGAATGAATTAGAGAATATTGCTCCCCTATCAATTTTATTAAATAGTTTGAGGAGTATTGGTAGGAAATATTTTCTAAATTCTTATAGAATTGAGCAGTGAATCCATCAGTACCTAGGCTTTTGTTTTTTGGTACATTTTTAATAACATTTTCAGTTTCATTGACTGATATTGGGTTATTCACAGTTTTTATATCTTCTTGATTCAGTTTTGATAATTTGTGCATATCAAAGGAATCTGTCCATTTAGTCTATGTTTTTCATCCTATGAGAGTAATGATTTTCAAAGTAAGTATTGATCATTTTTTGTATATCCATAGGATCTGTAGTGATTTCACCCTATTCATTTCTCATTACTTGCATCTGAGTCTTTCTTTTTTTGATAAGGTTGGCTAAGGTTTTATCAATTTTATTCTTTCAAGAAATCAACTCTTTAAATCTTTGATTCTTTGCACTGTTTCCTTAGTCCCAATTGTATTAATTTTTGCTCTGATCTTCATAATTTTCTGCCTTGTATGTGTTTTGGGCTTGACTTGGTATTCTTTTCCTAGAACCTTCAGATGGAATGTTAGGTTGTTTATTTGTGTTTGTTATCTTTTCCTGATACGAGAATTCACTACAATAAATTTCCCTCCTTCATTATATCCCATAGGTTCTGGTATATTGTATCTGCATTTTTGTTTAATTGTAGATATTGTTTAATTTCTTCTTTGATTTCATCTGTGACCTATTGGTCATTTAGCAGATTGTTATTTAATTTCTCTATGTGTAGAAGTTTTTGTTGTTCCTTTTGCCATCAATTTCATTGTACTGTGATCAGAAGATATGCATCGGTTAATTTCATTTTCTCTGCATTTACTTAAGCATGTTCTGTTGGCTAGTATATGTTCTGTTTTAGAAAATGTCCCATATGCAGCTGAGAAGAATCTGTATTCTGATGTTGGATGGAACACTCTGTAAACATCTACTAAGTCCATTTGTTCTTAGATTTGGTTCAATACCAGTATGTCAGTGCTTGTTTTTTGTCTAGTTGATCTATTTGTGATAGTAGGGTATTAAGGATCCTCATTACAATTGTGTTATTGATCTTTTGATTTTTCATATCTATTAATACTTATCTATTAATATCTATTAATCATATCTATTAATTGAGTTGGGTGCTTGTGTATTTGGGACATACATATTCATTATTGTTATCTCCTTCTTTCAAAGTGTCCTGCTAATAAGTATGTAGTAACCTTCTTTCTCTCTCTTGATCATTCTTGGTTTGAAGTTCACAGTGTCTGCAAACAGAATATCTACTTCTTTTTTCTGGGTTCCTGATGTATGGAATATTGTTTTTCATCCTTTGACTTTTAGTCTATGAATTTGTTTTTGAGTTAGATGAGTTTCTTGTATACAACATTTTGTTGTATCTTGATCCATTTTGCCAGTCTGTTTCTTTTGTTTGGAGAATTGAGGCCATTGACATTGATGGTTATAACTGCTACATATTGACTTATCATTGTCATGTTGTTTTTCTTCTATCAGTTTCCTATTTTTCCCCTTTGTTTACTTGCCTGCTCTGCTTGGTGATTTGTTTCTGTTGTTTTGGAATTGTTTTTCAACCTCTTTTATAACAATATCTTTCAGTACCCTTTGTTGTATTGTTTTTGTGGTCATGAATTCCTTCAGTTGTTTTTTGTCATAGAAGTATCTTGTTTCTCCATTAATTTTGAAAGATAGTTTTGCAGCATACATCAATCTGGGTTGGAAATTGTTTTCTTTCAGGATTTGAAACACTTCATTCCAAGCTCATGTTGACTTGAGGGTCTGTGTTGAGAAGTCTCCTGTGATTCTGATAGGCTTTCCTTTTTAGATGATTTGTTTCTTTTCTCAACAGTTTTTAATATTCTATTCTTGTTCTGAATTTATGGGATTGTTGATTATTGTATATCTGGGTATAGGTTTATTTGATTATATCTAACTGGAGTATTATATGCCTCACTTATTTTTATGTCAGAATCTTTCCCTCTGCTTGGAAAACCTGCTGTTGCTTCTGCAAAAAGTTTTTTTAAGCTATTTGTTTTGACTCCTGCTTTTCATTCACATCAATTATTCTTACTTAATTTTTATTCACATTGTCTTGCAACTGTTGAATTGTTATTTCCTGATTTTTGTTATTTGCAAGAGAGCTTTCTTTTGTGATTGCTAGCCAAGATCCTATCCGAAGCTCTGAAAGTCTATCTTCAGTTTCATTCAAGAATTTTTGACAACTTTCAAAGGCATTTTCCTAGATATCTATTTGGATTCATTTAATGTCTTCTGTTTCTTTCATATATTGATCATTCACAGTTTCCATCTTCTTCCTATCATTCTCTATTTTAAAAAATCTATCTCTACTCTAGATTTGCTAAGCAATTCATTTATAAATGTTGACATTTCTTTTTTTACCTGACAGATTACTTCTGATCTGATTTCCTGTATAGCCTCATGAATTTGTTTCTTTACTTCAGTTACTATCATTTCATAAATGTCAGGTGTGTGTCTTCCATCATCCTCTATCTCTGTGTCTCCTGGACTTGTTCTGGGTGAGCTGAAGGTCTGAGATTTCATTTTGCTTCTGCATCTTATTATTTTCTCTTTCAAAAGTTTTATTTTATTTCTGTCAACACAGTTTTTGTAGTAGATAGCTTTATCACTTGTATCCAAGGCCTCTTTGGGTAAGGTTTGTTCTTCGAGGATGTCTTCTGTGTGTAGGAGGTTCTTGGTTTGTGTCTGTGCGAAATCCATCTGTTTGTTGGCTGCTGTTGTTACTGTTGCCTCTGACAATTTTATGCTGTTAGTCCTTCCTGTCAATCCTATGCAGTCTGCATGGGACCCTGCTATGTGTTGACAGTCCTGCCTGTCTCTAGGCCTTCTCACAGTGCTTTTCATCTGGTTTCCTGTTAGCCATGATGGAAGGGGCTAGGCTCTGGATTTTCCTGTGGTGCTTTTCTTTTATTTTCCTCTTGACAATAATGAATTTAAAATTTTTTAGTACACAAATGTAGTACATAATGTTTACATTCTTTGTGAGGAGTTGGTACATCTTAGTTACTTTTTCACCTCCTTCCCCTTCCCTCTCCCTTTCTCCCACTGCACCTATCTCTTGATATTCTTCCTTTAATTGATGCCTATTTGCACTACATGACATTTACATTCTTAGTGTATAGTTGGTGCATGAATATGATACATTTATTCTTTTTTTGTCACCTGCTCTTTACCTCCTTCCCCTGTCTGATCCTCTTTCCATTTCAGAAAGATTTATTTATTATCAACCTTTTATTTTATTCTTTTTTTAAAATACTTTGAGTTTTTTATATGAGAGAAACCAAGTACTATTTGATTTTGTGGGTTTTATTCATTTCCCATAACATTATGGTCTTATTGACTCAAATTTATGTTTCTTTATGGCAAAATAGTTCTCCATTTTGTATAAATATAACATTTTCTTTATTCATTTATTGGTTGATGGACATATAAGTCATTTTCAAGGTTTAACTACTATGAATTATGTTGCTAGAAGCCTGAGGATAGAGTTATCATTGTAACATGGAGACTGGAAAAAATGGCAGCTAGATGGGAAGCAGGATAGAGACCTCTGCAGGGAAAACAGCTCAGATGCTAGAATTTGACATGGAGAGGGCCAGACAAGGGGAGAATGATTCTTCTTTTTTTTTTTTTTAAAGCTAGTCTCTCTCTTTTTTTTTTTTTTTATTGGTACCGGGGATCGAACTCACGACTGCCTCCTTGCAAGGCAGGTGCTTATGCCGCTGAGCTAAATTCCCAGCCCCTAGGAGAGTGATTTTTATTAAGCCAGGAGGAAACCAAAGGGAAAAATAAAATTAGGAAGAGGAAGGAAAAGCACAGGTGGAGGGATGAAGCCCAACACACTCACTGAAACCCTTTCTGCACTGTGCTGGGCATGCCCTGGAGTTAGACAATCCAAAGTTGTGCTGAAGCCACAGCTGCCGATATCGGGACTCAACGAGTCCCAGGCCCTTGAATGGAGGACACGTCATAGTGTGAAGTGGAGCCAGATGGAGAGCTTTATTGGCTCTTGGTGAGTACTGGAAATTGGGTCCCAGGGCCTGTGGGGCAGCTGGAACTGCCTGGCCACACTGGAGGAGGCCACGGAGAGGACCATGTGCCTGGGCACCAAAGCTGGCGCCGGGCAGTTTTCTGAAAAGGCAGGATGCTGATCTAGACGTGGAAAAACCACATCAAGCTAGAATCTACCTCTGCGGAGGAAGGAATAATGCGAGTGGAGGACTGGAGCCCTATGCGCTCACTGAGACTGGTCCACACTGTGTGGGGAGCACCATGGAATCAGGTGATTCAAGGTCTAGCTGCAGCCATGGCCACTGATAATGGGAATTGTTGAATCCTGAGCCCTTGACAGGAGGACATGGTGCAGTGTGGACTGGAGCCAAGATGGAGAACTAGATGGAGAACTGCACTGATTCCCGGTGAGTGCTGGGGATTGGGTCCTGTGGCTGCTCTTGCTGGCTAGAGGACATCATGGAGTTGTGCTTTGCCTAGTGCCACATCAGCATCAGTCGGCTACTCCTGGTTCAGAGAGGACTGGTGGGCTCTGCTGAGTCTGAGCTATGCCTCTGGTTGGGACCCAGTAGCCAGGAACAAAAAGGTCACTACTCTGTGACATCCACAAGGTACAGCCTAAATCCCTGAAGGCAATTGTGGGTTGACTGGCTCAGAGGCTAGAGGCTAGCCTGCATGATCTCAGCATCCCTGTGTGTACCTCAGATAACAGCAAATTTGGGAGGGCAGCAAAACTCCAGTCAGCATGCTTTGGAAACACCCTAAACAAAATGGAGAGGGCCAGAGACCTCCAGGCCACACCTGTCTGAAAGAAACTAGAAACATGACAAGAGATAGAAATAATAATAAAAAAAAAAAAACCTCTGGCCACTGACTCTGGGAAAATAAGCTCAGGAGAGGTAAACACAGAAGAGGACCAGTGCAGTAATCATGAAATATTAGACACAGCATCAGCAGACATAAAGAAATACCTTCATGACCACATAGATGAATTTGGACTTCTGATCCAAGTGAGGTAACATACAAAAAGATTAATTAAAGAAATGGTGAACCTCTCCCAAGAAAACACAGCTGGAAGAATGGAGGAACTCAGAAAAGGAAAAAAAAAACTTTGATGAAGAATATAAACAAAATCTAGAATACATGAAACAGATCCAAAGAGATTACCAGGAAACTAAAAACTGCATTGAAAGCTGGCAAAATGCCTTGAAAGAAACTAAAGTTAGCCTTTTCAAACTTGAAGAGAGATTTATGATGTGTGATCATGAAAGAAAAGATCTCTAAAAAATAACAAGGAACCTGGAAGAAACAATTCAAAGGCTAGAAGATGACAAGAGGATTTATAATTTAAGAATAAAAAACATGAGTGAAGAAGCAGGAGTAACCACAAATGAACTACAAGGACTATTCACAGATATAATTAAGGAAAACTTCCCAAGCATAGGAAAAAAGAAATGATATCCAGATAAATGAGGCATACAGGATTCCAGCCACCTACAACCAAAATGGATCTACACCCAGACATAAAATAATCAAGATTCCAGAAATCCACCACAAGAACAGAATATTAAAAGTAACCAGAGAAAAGAAGCAGATCACCTAAAAAGGACAAATCATCAAAATAATGACAGACTTAACACAAACTCTCAAATTGAGAAGAGCCTGGGGGTAAATAGTCCAAGCCCTGAAAGAAAATAACCTCCAACCAAGACTGATGTACCCAGAAAAACTCTCTTAAAATTAATGGAGAAACAAGATGCTTCCATGACAAGGAGGAACTGTGAGAGTTCATGGCCACCAACCCAACCCTACAAAAAATACTGAAGGACATTCCACAGAGAGAAAGGAAAAAAATACCAGGATTCCAGTAACAGTGGTAGAGGCCTCAATGAATGGGGCAGATAGTGGAATGAAGGAGTAAAGTGGACAAATAATAGCAGAAAAATAGAATAGAGATGAGGCAGAGATGGTAAGCTATAATCTTTAATATAGATAGCCTTGATACACTAACAAAAAAGAAACACAGGCAGAGTACATTAAGAGGCAGGATCCATTGAGACACTCTGAATAGGAAATATACTCAATCTGAAAGAGGGTTAATAAACTGAGAGTCAAAGAGGGGAAAACAATGCCATATGTGACAGGAAACCAGAGAGAAATAGGGACAACTCGTTCAGCAGCCACACATAGGTTGGAAAGTTATGACACTTTTGTGCAGTGTAGAACTACACAGCTGGAAGGAAGGAAAACCTTGTGGCTATAGTAAGTAAAGGAGTACAGCTCAAGATCAAGATCAGGGGTAAAAAGGTTCAGCAATACTCAGATAGATAACAGGTTGACCCCATAATCTAAAAACTAAAGGAGCTAGTGGGACCCAAAATATACAAAGCATCCTGAGAAGGGGAAAGGTGAAGAACTGCCTAAAAAAGGAAGGCAGAGGACATTGTAAAAAGTGTATTAGGATTTAAAAGCCACAGTAGTCTTATCGCTCTGTTTAGTTTGATTATATTTTGTCCCGGTCTGTCTACTCATATGAGATTTGAGGGCACAGACAGCTAACCCAAAAATAGCAGGTTATACCACGGCAACTATCCTTAATTTCCTATTAACTTAAACTGAAACCCTGTATTACTTACATTGTCTTACTATGACTGATCTTATTTGAAGCTGGTTTGTTAGACCACTATTTTGCCTTGACAGATTTTATTCGAATTTAAGTATGCTTGATAGTATCAAGTCTAAGAGTAGAGGCAACTACTCTTAAGATGGCAAGATGTAAAAGATATCCATTCTGGTTTTGATTAATAACTGCTTTAAAGTCCTACAATGCCTTCAAAGTTGAGTTTTTATAAAAGTAGCTATGTAATGCTATGCTTGGCTATATAATGCCTGATGATGTGGACAATCCTATTGAAAATAACAAGATAAGGCATTGTAACTACTGTAGGTCATCTAATATTGTGGTCTTATATGTCTTTTTCATTTCATGTTTTTCTAGGAATTTTTTTGTTGTCTTGTTTTGATCTGTTTTTCCCTAAAATACAGAAGGGATAGATGTACATGTAGAGATTCACAAATAGGAAGAATTTCTAAATTATTTACAGGAACAGATTACATAATACACAATGTAATGAACAGATATTCTGAAGAAGAGACACTAAGAAACCCAATGCTAATTCTGTAACATTATGATATAAAATCTAGCAATACTATTACTCACTGTTCAGAGTGATATTAGTCTAGTCTCTTACGTTCAATTTCAGCATACATAAAGATAAATACAGGTACTACAAAGAGAATGAGAGACATTCTGGTAGCCATTATTGACTTGCCCAAAATCAGATCTTAAAGACTTAAAAAGCCTCATTATCCTGTAATGACTTGATTAGTTCTATAATGTTCAGTATGTATTCAATGTGTGTGAAGATGGGGACAACTATCTGGAAGAAAACTAGAAACAATAAAATAGACAATGACGATCTCCAGTGGACTTGCTTTGAAATCTGTGTTTCTTTAAGTTGTTTCCTTATGAACTTTTCTGTTCCATATTATCATATTTAATCTTTTCCTATTTAAGATAAAAAATGTGTGTAGGACTGATAACCATATTACTAAGTTTTTGTTGGATCATTGAGCAGAACTGTTTGCAGTGTCATTATTTGAATGTCACTTTGTATGCTTTAATTTTGTAACTTGAACAACTATTTCTAAGATGACAATATGTATCTTATCAATTAATGATTTCTTACTGTTTATTTTTCTGAAATTCTGTATTACTTCTACCTTTTTAAAATCTCTTTAAATAAAAAACCATGATATCTTTAACTCTTTGGGGGAAGTTACATAGAAGGGGAACAGATAGATTAAATGGAATTTCTGGCTTAGTTTCTTGAGGAATCTCCATATTGATTTCTTTAGTTGTTTAACTAAATTACATTCCCACCAGTAGTATAGAAGAGTTCTTTTTTCTTTGTGATCTCTCCAATATTTGTTACCAGATGATTTCTCAATGATGGTTATTCTTTTTGGAGTAAGATGGAAACTCAATGTTGTTTTAATTTGGAATTCTCAAATGAGTGATGTTGAGCATTTTTTTCATATATTTATTGGCTATTTTTACTTCTTAGAATTGTCTGTTAATTTCAGTTTCTCACGTTTGGTTGTTTCTTTCATTTTTTGGGAGTGTATAGTATTTTGAGTTCTTTGTATATTCTATATGTGTTAGTATTCTTTCTGAAGTGTATCTGTGTAGGAGCCAGCCTTGAGCTTGTACCTTATTGGGGGACAAATGCAGATGAAAAACAGACACTGAATTAGGTTAAAATTTGGGGGCCAGGGAGATTTTGTCTCCCTTTAACAAGGAGCCACAAATGACAGGCTTACCCTCCCTTTATTCACTTACATATGGGAACAAGCAATTAGCATGTCACCAGATTCACATGCGTCCCACCGTCTATGGTACACATATAAGTAAACAGCAGGATCTCAGTGGTATTAACTTTTCTCTAAAACCTGGAATGTGTCAGCACACTTGCATGCCATATTTTTCCCTAGCACTCACAGAAGAGGCCAATTAGGCCTCAATCTTCCTATCTGGTCTCCCTCGTAGCTGCCATGTTTCCCCCCCATTCTGTAGGTTGTCTCTTCACTCTGCTTGTTTTTTCGTTTGCTATGCAGAAAATTTTCTTTCCGATTTTTTTTTATTTTAAAAAGAAAAAAAGAATAAAAATGCTACAGAATTCAAAAAGGATTAGGAAATCAACACTAGTTAATATATTGCATATTATTATTTTGAAAGGAATTGTTTAGAGTACAAGATTTAGGAATGAAAAATTAAGAAATTTCTGTGTGTGTAAAGAAAGACCCACTTCAAAAATATTTACTCTCATGGGAGCTTTTCAGTTAGATGTAATTCCATTTGCTGATTCTTGACATTAACTCTTGAACAATTAGGGTTCTGTTCAGAAAGTCCTTGCTGTGTTATGTCTTCAGGAATTTTGCCTATTTTGTTTTCCAACAAGTTAAGTGTTTCTATTTTAACATTTGGATCATTGACCTATTTTGATTTTAGTTTAGTACATGATTAGAGATATGGGCTTAGATTCAATCTTCTACATGGGGATAGCCAATTTTTCAAACACCATTTATTAAAAGTCTGTCTTTTCCCCAGTGGTTTTTTTTTTTTTTTTGGTTCCTTTGTCAAAGATCAAAATAGTTAAATGTGTTTGGGTTTGTTTCTGAAGCCTCTATATTCAGTTCCATCCATTTTCATATCTATTTTTGTAGTAGTACCATGCTGGTTTTATCAATGTAGCTTCAAGTCCAGGACTGTGATTCTTCACACTTTGCTTTTGTTATGGGATTGTTTTCCTCATCTGGATTTATTTTTGCTCCTTATGAAGTTTAGGATGTGTTTCTCCAGTTGAAGAATGCTACAGGTATTTTGAATGGGATTATGTTAAATTTGTAAATCAATTTTGAAGTTTTGCCATTTTGACTATATTGATTCTGTCTATCCAGGAACAGTAGATATCTTTCCATTTCCTGATATCTTCACTTTATTTACTATGTCATAATTTTTTATGTGTTGTTTCAAATGTTATTTCTTTCTAATTTCTTTTTCAAAGAGTTCATAATTAGTGTATGGAAATGCTGTTAGTTTTTTGTGTTGATTCTGTATCTTTCTACCTTATTGAATTTTTGATTAATTCTGAGTGTCTTTTGTTAGATTTTTCAGGTCTTCTATGTAGTGGACAATGTCATTAACTAATGGTGATAATTTAACTCCTTTGTACACATACCTTTTATTTTCTTGCCTAATTTATCTTGCTAATATTTCTAGTGCTATGCTGAACAGGAGTGGTGATAGTGGACGTTCTTGTCTTGTTCCTGATTTTAGAGAAGATGATTTCAGTTTCTCTCCTTTTGGTATGATGTTCTGACACTTTGTCTTCACACTTGTCACTTCCCCATATTTTCATTAACATTTTTAATCTTTTGAATTTCTACTTGGAGCCTTTTTATAGACTCGACTAATTCCTTTCTACGCTGGTCATTTATGTTTTTCATAGTTTCTTTAACTCTGCTACTTTTATTTATGTCTTTTCTAGACTAAATGATTATTTTCTTTATTTGGCCCAATATCTGTTTACTTATGTCTTCTGTGAGCTTGTCATATGTCTTACTGATCTGTTATTATTCTTATGATGTAATTTTCAATACATAAGGTGTATGACTTGTTTTCTTTCCCTTTTGGTGCTCCATGGATCAGATTCAAGGTGATGTGAGTTTTGGGAGGCATCTTGTTGGCTTAGCTTCTCATGTTCCTGTGTGTGTGTGCATGTATGCATGCATTGAAGCTTGTCGGTTGATTACAGTAGAAAGTTTTATTTCTTGTTGTTTTCTTTTTCTTTTTTTGGGGGGGTATTGGGGATCAAACTCATAATCTTGCACTTGCCAAGTAGGTGCTTACACTGCTGAGCTAAACACCCAGCCCTGGAAAGCTTTATTTCTAATTTCTAAGCTTTATTTCTTCAGTTAATGTGTGCTGTTCAGTGGTGTTTCTGCTTGACTCACTGTTGGCCTTTGCCTCTGTCTTGTAATCTGACTACCCCCACTTACTTAGGGCAGGAAGTTGCAGTTTATTTGGCTAGTTGGTATTTGGGTCTCCAGGAATGGGCCACAGTATTGTCACTGACTCCAAAATAGCTCAGATATTGGGATCCCAAGAAGACTGATTAATAGCAGCTGTATTGTCTTGGCCTCAGTAATAAAACCAGCATCAATTATCATGTGAAATACAAACTGAATATTATAAACCCTAAGGATGAATGATGTGCCAAACTACACCATAGAAAAGATATCTGTAATTATTGTAAGAACACTAAGACAAATCAAATAAAGACCTATTATTAACCTACCATGTATAACTACTAAATGGAACTTTCTCTCTCCTAAAAATAGAACAGTATTCAATAGCAGTAACATAAAGTGAAATAGCTATTCAGAAATTCATAAAGCTTAAATTTTAGTAATAAAGGTAAAGGAGGTGGAGAAGCTGAACATGAAAAAGGCAAAATTTGAAAAATTAATGGGATATGAGGAGGAGGAAAGAAATGTGTGACAGGAGTTCATATTCTATTAAGAATAGATGTATGTTCTCTTAAGGAGTAAAAGGAAATAGTGTTAGAGAACAGTAGCAAGAAAAGACCACCAGGAAAAAGAAGAAAAAAGAAAAATACAGGAAATGAAACAAGGAAGAAAAAAGTTGAAAGGATAAAGGGAAAAAGGGACAAAATAAAGTAAAAAAAGGAGAAAAACTCCAATCTACATAAAGAAAATTGAAGGAGACATAAAAAAATAATATAACAGAAAAAATGATTGAGTCATAGAAAACATCTGTTTAAAAAAACAGTGATTTCTTGCCAAGATCTTCAGATTTAGAGTCCATCCATTCATGATTTTTCTCTGCCTAGTTTTAGGGGCTATGGAGCTTGGAAGGAGCCCCTTTGTTCATTCTTCCCTGACTGTGATTATTACTCTCCAAGTCAAGTGTCGTTACTTCAGTTGGAAGTGGAAAACATGATCAGCACTCTGATCTTGGCTGCATGTAGGCTGTAGAACTTGGGTTCAAGCGGATTCTTGGACTTTTTGTCAACAATCTTGGAGTCTAATTGCTTCCTTCACTCTCTAGTCAATCCAAGATCAGGTTAGTTGGTTAGTGCTGGCTTTTGGTGCCCTGTGCTGAGGGGAAGAACATGTAGAGCTAGCTTGAGTTGGTGTATATTTGAATGCTTGCATGGTGTGGATTCATCATGTGTCCAGTGTGAGCCTACTTGGTTGCATCAGGTGGTGCTGTGTGTGCAGCTGGGAGGGTAGGGTAGGGCATACCATGCATTTGTCATGGACCCAATTGCTCATTTTGAGGTGATAGCTGCTATCCCAAGGTCAGTCCCCTGATAAGTCATTTAATATATCTATTTCTCCCTGTATATAACATTCACATTATTTCTAAAGTCTTATGAACCTTTAGTGTTAATGAAACATGCTGACAAGTCTAAGGCTGTAGTCACTATTTATTTTTTAGCTGGATTTAAGTTTCTGTTTAATCTATTTGCCACATCCTTAAACACAATTATTTTATCCTTAGAACTTACACTTGACTCTCCCCATAGTGAAAAATTTTTTTGGCTGAAATTTAAAATCCTTTCTTTTAGTTCCATAATAATTGTTACTTGCATGTCTGTGTCTAGTAATTCCATTGTTTGGAAACTCTCAGTCTTTTTCTATTGTCTATTGCCTACCTTCATCTATGGACAAGTCTTAGCTCATTTTATGATATTACTTTAAAAGTTGAGAGAGGATTTGAGCTTTTCAGTGTGTTAAAGGGAATTTAACTTTTTTCTGGCAAATACAATTTTTTGCAGGAATAATTCCAGATTATAATAATTCAATCAAAGTTTGGAATTGTCCAAAACTAACCCTCTGTTGCTCCATTTGGGTCTAGTTTTAGTTTACCCTTATTCACATAGTGCCTAGATCCCAACTTTTGATGGTTTCCATATAATAATTTTCTGTTCATTGAAATCTCTTTCCTTTGAAGGTTTTTAAACTCCAGTTGCTAGCTTTACAGGCCCATGGTTCTGTTGAAATCTCTGTTCAGCTCACTATAAGAATGAAGCAAAGAAAATCAGTCCTAAAGGCAAAACTCATTGTTCTGAGCTCTTTTTACCATATCCTTGTCCTGCAGTATTTCAATACATTTTAAAAATAGATTTTCAATGACTTTAAGCATATTCTTTAAAATATTTATTTAGGATTATAGGTGTCTTGGGTGAGAATGTAGATCTAAAGAATCCCATATGTCATTACCAAAAATAAAGTCTCCCCACTGACTCCTTTTAAGCTCAAATCTCTATCAACTTTTTAAAGATTCTATTTATCTCTTCAAAAAATTTATATTTACAGTGTCCACTTCTTCACTGCATACTCTCATCTTGATGTATTATAAATTAACTTTTATCCTAATAATCTACTGAGAAAGATAAAGCTAAAGTCATCACGAACTCTGGCTAAGCTAACATCATGCTTCTCATCCGTCTTAAACTTCTCAGCAACAGTTGGCACTGTTGAATTTGCCTCCTTTCTTTCCTGAAGTATTCTTTTTCTCCTTGTTTCTTTATTATAATCTCCTTTTTTCTAGTTTTTCTTCTGTCGAAGAAATTCATGTTTTATTACTCAAAGATTGAAATACAGCTCTGTCTTTTTCACACTCACTGCTCTCCTGGATGATCCCATTCATCCAAGAGAAATAACATCTTTTTGCAAATAACTCATATATTTTATGTCTAAGTCAGACCTGTAATCTGTCATCCAGATCCATAAATCCAAAGAGCTACTTCCTCCTGAGTATCATAAAGGCACTTCAAAATGAGAGTCCAAAGAAAAAAGTTATAATTGTCTACCACTGAAAAGGGGTAGGGGGGCTGAATGGTTATGATTAAAAAACCAAATAGTAACAAATGCTGGCAAGGATGTAAAGAATGGGAAATTCTTACACTGTTTATATGAAGGTAAACATTTCCTGGAATACAGTATAGAGGTTCACAAAACAAAGCAAAGCAAAGCAAAACAAAAACTACAAAGAGATCTACCCTGTTATATCACACAGCTATCCCATTTATGGGCATTTAGCTAAAGGAAATGAATGCATATATCAAAGAATTACCCACATGTGCATGCTCACTGCAGCACTAGTCACAATATTCATTTTGGAGACACACACACACACACACACACACACACTATTCTGAGCTCTCTTTGCCATAAGCTAGTTCAGAAGTATCTCAATAGATTTTTTTAATAGTTTACAAAGCATATATATTTATTGCCTATAAATAGTATATAAATATAGGCCAGAGATTTAGCTCAGTGGCCTAAGTACCTGCCTGGCAAGTACAAGGTTGTGAGTACAATCCCTGGTACAAAAAAAATCAAAAATAGTATATAAATATATGGGCCAGTGATGATAAGCCTTTTAGAAACCAAATGCCAAACTGCAACCCAAAACACTTATTTATCACAAAGTGCCAACACTGGAATTAAACCAGAATACCAAGATTTTAGTTTAGAAAAAACAACTCATACATTAACATCTTTTGAATTAAAAGAAAAATACAGCAAGCATTATTATTGACTATAAGTAGTGTGTGTGTATATATATAGGCTGTGAATTATATATATATATAGCTAGCTATAAAAAGAACAAACCTAAATAACATTATGTTCAATGAAACAAGTCCCCGAGAGACATACTAAAAATTCTCATCACCCATAAGCAGCAACTAAAGAAATTGATACAACAGAAGAGAGCAGAATAACAGAGGGAGGGGGAAGGCTAGAGGAAGGCTGAATAATGAACCTCAGGGAAAGTAGTTTCAAATACAAATAAATGATAAATATTTAAGGATATGGAAATCCTAATTACTATGTATATGTGTTGAATAATCACACTGTGTCATATATATATAGGTTCAATTATGTGTATGTGTCACTTAAAAGAAATTAAAAAAAAAGGTAGGAGAGAGAAGGTTGTGTCAGTAAAATGTCAAAGTAGGAGAGCTCATCGCTTATTCTCTCTGAAATTATTAGATAGATAAATGCATAATAATAGACTTGGGAGAGTTCAGGAATGCAGTTAAGAAGCTGCAACGCAGCTGTAATAGAAATGGCAGAACGGAAGTTTCTGAACTTCAGCACTTTGCTCCAGTCTTATGGCTATTCACAGACAAGAACATTTTTGTGCAAATCTCAAAATTTAGGAATAAAACAAATATATCTACAGATGCCACCAAAGCAATTAAAAAGCACATGAAAAGAATGACAAACACAGTCTTGCTGAGTTTCATCACCTTTCTCTGCTCCAAGTCAGAGCAGTGCCATAAAAAGGGCAGTCCGTGGGCTCATGGCTTCCACATTAAGGATAGAGAAGCAGAGGTAGAGGTAGAGGGTCTCATGCTAGGATGCTTCCCAGTAAGTCATTTTAGCCTAACCTCACTGAGAATACTACAGAAAATTGCAGGGTCAGATTACCCAGGGTTAGGTGGAAACAAAGAAGGGAGGCTGAGCACACATTGAACAACACTTCAAACTTTGGTAGTAGCACTCTTTTCCTGCCAGGAATGACTTCCAAAAATAGACACCAGCCAACAGCCCCTCAGTAACACTAAGATGATTGTGACCAGAAGCATGCTGAAAGTTCAATCTGGCTTGAGTGCTGCGATATCTAACCTCCATGTGCAGGCTCAATATATATCTCATGGGCCATTGATGTAAGGAACCACCAGGCCTCTGGGTTCCAGCAGAGCTCGAAGGAAGTCTTCTCAATCCAGGAGTCAAAACACTACAACTTTCCAGTTGCAAGCTTAGCCCAGTGATGACCCAGGCAGGGTGGCAACCTCATAGGCTAGATCAAATAGTGAAAGTCTGTTCCTGGTGAAAACATTTATGAAGCTCCAAGATGTTCCTATCTCCTTAGATGTGGATTCTAACACAACAAATTACAAAGAATCAGGGAATCACGGAATCACCAAAAGAAACCAACAAAGCTCCAATAATGGATTCTAAAGGAATATATACCTAGTCCATTCATGGACTATGAAGGAAGAGAACAAGAAAACAAGATGCAAGACCTCTGTGAACCAGCACCATGTATGAGCTGCCACTGCCTGGGGACAGCTAGACCCCAGACCCTTCCAGCTTGTGGGCTTGGAAACAAGAGCCACCTCTTCCCTTACAAGAAGCAACCTGATAATCTGGAGAAACACAGGCTGTGACAACAGCAATTGAGGTGAAATGCAGTTTAATACTTGAGGTGTTTCACAAACTTTGCAGGTTGAGGGCTGGTGGTCTGGTCATCTATTCAGAAGAGCACAGTGTGTATTGTAGCATGTAAGGGGATCTCCTTCTGAAGGTTGTTAATTACCTATTAGCTTGTTTTGAAGTTCTGTATCATTTTCATTGTTTTGTTGGGTTGGGTTTATTATCTTTTGTTTTGTTTGGTCTTGTTATAGTCAATACATGGGCAGCTACTTCAAAGATAGCAAGATATACCCATTTTGGATTTACTGTTGCCTTATTTTCAAGTCCTTTATTACATTCATTATTTTGTTTTCACTAGTTCTACTCTGTTCTGTTTTGATTTCTACTATGTCTAAAGGTATTTACAGCTATTTTGAGGACAATGGGAACCATTGTTGATTTTGTACTATTTTGAAGTCCTATGTCACTTACACTAGTTTTATGATTGACTTTATTCTGTTTTATTTTGCTTGTTTTTATTCTCTTTAAAAAAGAAATATAGATCTATGAAGTGATTGGCAAAGAATTAGAATAATCCTTTTAAAGAAAGTCAGAGACTAGAAAAATGTATAATTTAAAAAATCAGGTAAAATTTCAAAAATAACACAAAAACAAAAATGAGAAGTTTGACAAAGAAATAAAAGCATTTAAAAGTTAAAATTCTAGCTGCTAGAGATTATAGTGGATTCCCTTAAAATTTCAATAAAAAGCTTCATCATTGTCTACCAAAAAATACCAAAAGAATACATGGGTTCAAAGACAGAATATTTAAAAATATTTTATTCAGAGAGAAAAGAAAAAGAATAAAAAATGTCTTAGTCAATTGTGTGTTGCAGTAACAAGATAATTGAGGCTAAATTGTAAAGAAGAGGGATTTATTCACTTCACAGTCCTAGAAGAAGGGATGTTTAAAGCTGGATTTGTATGACTGTCACGCTGCATTGTAAGGTGAGAAATGGAATCACATAGTCGCAGTGCACACACAAGCAGTAAGGGGCCAAAATATCAAATGTTACCTTGCTTTTACTGACTTGTTCTTACATAAATAATCCAGTTTCATAAAGCCAAACTCATTCCTGGGAGGTCTAATCCAGTTTCAAGAAATCTAACTAATTCAGACATTAATCCAGATAACCTCCAAAAAGCACCATCTCCTAGCACTGCAACAATGAGAAATTAAATTTCAGCATGGGTTTTGGCAAGGATACGATACACCAAGCCACAGCAGAAGCCTACAGGAAATACACAAAACCACCAAGAGAACATAGAGTATGAGTTACAAAAGGTCAAGACAATGAGCAGAGGAAGAAAAACATATTAAAAGAAATGACTGGAAACTCCCCAAATGTGGGGAAAGATAACATCTAGACACAGTGAGTACAGAGGTCTCCAGTGATACTTAATCTGAAGACCAGTCACCATGATATATATAATCAAACTATCAAAAATCAAAGGCAAAGAAAACACTCCGATTGCAGCAAGAGACAAAAAAAATCACATATGAGAGAATTTCATTGGGGTTATCAGTGGATTTCTCAGGAAAAATTCTGCAGGCCAGGAGAGAATAGGAAAATACATTTGAAGTGCTGAATAAAAAACATGCCACCTAAGAATCCATTACCCAGCAAAGCTATCATTCAGAAATGAGGGAGAAGTAATAACTCTCCCAAAGAAAATCTAAGGAAGTGCACAACCACAAAGACTCCCTGGATAAAAGGGAGATTTGTAATCTGAAATGAAAAGTTGCTCATTAATAATGTAAAGCATAGGAAGATATGAAATTCAAAGGTGTAAGTAATACAGAGTCATAGTCATAATCCTCTAGGAATGAAATGGTAGTGAATATAGCAATTTAATTCTAGATTAAGGATTGAAAGACAACATTATTAAAAATAACTATAGCTAAAATAAATTTTAATGACCACAATTACAAAATGATGTGAAATTTGACTTTAAAACATAAAATGTATTGTAAAAGAATGGAGTACATGCAATTGAAGCCTAATTATTATCAGCTTGAAATAGCCTGTTGTAGTATAAGATGCTTTATATAAGCTCCATGGTAACCATAACGCAAAAACCTATGGCACATGCAGAAAACATAAATAGAAAAGAATAAAAGGATATCACTTTAGAAATCACTGACCCACAAAAGAAGATTGCAGTGAGGGAAGAATAAAACAAAGTGTTTTAAAAACCATTAGAAAGGAAATTATAAAATGGGAGTAGCCAGTATAAGTTATTGCTTTGAAGTAAATGGATAAAATTTTCCAATCAAAAGACAGAATAGATGAATAAATTAAAAAATCACCCAACTATATGATATCTAAAAGACACCTCACAAAGAAAGGGGAAGGAAAAAATGTATTCCATATAAATGAAAACCAAAAGTGAGTAAAGGTAAATTATACTGTTTCAAATGAAATGGCTCAAAACCATTAAAGAATGCAAAGACCATTAATGTAATCATAAAGGGATCAGTTGATAAAGAGGCTATAAAAGTATAAATATGTATGTACTCAGTATCAGAACTTAAATATAAAGCAAATGTTAAAGAATTTGAAGGAAGAGATAAGATTGTAATTAAATGATATTAGTAGACTTCAGTGCCCTACTTTCAATAGCAAAAAATTAACCAGACAAAATCAAATGAAGAAATATTAAACTACATTTTAGATCAAGTTAATCCAATAGATATATACACAAAAATTCACTTAGCAGCAGAATACACACACTTTTCAAGTGTACATAGAACATTTTTAGAGATGAACTATATATATGTTGTCTCAGAAGATGTCTAAACAAATTTAAGTGGATTGAAATATAGCAAATATTTTCAAACTATGGTATGAAACTATACATCAGTAACAGCAGAAATCTTGACAAATTCACAAAATGCGGAAACAAGACAATCTGCTCTGTGTCAAGGAAATCAAGAGACAAAAAGGAAATGAGACACATGAAAATAGAAGTATAATATGCCTAAACTTTTGTGATTAAAGTAAAAGCAGTTGCAAAAGGTGAATTTATAGTAATTAATACCTATATCAAAAAGAAACTTCTCAAACAACCTAATATTACATGTTAAGACACAAACAAATAAATAAGACACAAATTAAGCCCAAATTTAGCATTCTGGAAGCTAAGGCAAGAGGACTCTAAGGTCAAACCCCACCTGGGCTGCTTAGCAGCTGAGCGGTACCTTGTCTCAAAATGAAAACTGGAAAAAGGCTAGAAATATAATCCAGCGCTAAGTCCTTTGGGTTCAGTTCCAAGTACTGTGGGGGTGGGGTAGGATACGTTAATCAAATCATAAATGAACAAAGTATTATAACTGATAACACAAAATGCAAAGGATCATGAAACATTACTCAACAGTGGGATAACCTAGAAAAAATGAATAAATTTCTAAACATAGCTTCCAGAATGCTAGAATTACAATCACATGCCATCATTCTTCCCTGTCTCATTTTCTTGATTAGTCTAGGTAAAGGTTTGTCAAATTTGCTCATTTCTTGAAAAATCAACTCCGTGTCATTGATCTTTTTATACTTTCAGAGATCTCTATTTCACTGATTTCTGCTCTAATCTTTGTTATTTCCTTCCTTTTGCTAAAGTACAAGTCAAAATCTCTTGTGAGACAAGACAAACTCTTAGCTATCAATCTCTAAAAATCAAAACAAGTTAACATAATCCCAAGGTATAAAGGCACAGGGTTCACATTGCCATTCCAAAATGGAAGAATAGGGAGGAGAGAAAGAAGAATCAGACTGAAGCATATCTAAAACTATCAAGGGAAACATTATATTTTGTGGCTTTCTCTGGCATCTGGGCCTCATGGTGATAACGGGTGAGTTCCAGAGGGTTTGGGCAGCCCCACCACTATTGCTTTTCTGGCAGCAGACCAACAGCGTCTCTTGGGCCAGCTCCTCTCTTTTCTTTTTTTTATTTTAAAGAGAGTAAAATTAAACAGAAAAAAATAGATCATAAGGAAACAGTTTTAAGAAACATGGATTTCAAAACAAGTCCACTGGAGATCTTCACTGTCTATCATATTGTCTCTTGTTTTCTTCCAAATAGTTGTCCACATCTTCACACACAGTGAATACATACTGAATATTATAGAACTAAACTAATCAGAACAGGATTATGAAGGCTTTTTAGGTCTTTAAGACAGATATTAGGGAGGTCAACAATGGCTGCCATGTCTCTCTTTCTCTTCGAAGTAGCTGTCCGTATCTTTACATATGCTGAAATTGAACATAAAAGACTAGACTGATAGCATTCTGAACAGTGAATAATAGTACTGCTATATTTTATATCATAATGCTACATAATTAGCACTGATATCTTAGTATTTCTTCTTCTTCAGAGTATCTGTTCATTACATCTGTTCATTAATCTGTTCCCACAAACTGTTTAGAAATTCTCCACATGTGTGAATCTCTACATGTATACCTATCCTTTCTGTATCATAGGGAAAAATATATCAAAACAAGACAACAAAACAAATTCCTAGAAAAATATGAAATGAAAAAGACATATAAAACCACAATATTAGGTGATCTACAGTAATTACTATGCTTTCTCTTGCCATTTTCAATAGAATTGTCTATATCATCAGACAATATAATTGAAAATAGCATTACATAGCAATTTTAATACAAAGACAACTTTAGAGATGTTGTAGGACTTCAAAAGCAGTTACTAATCAATCCGGAATGGGTATCTTATTACGCCTTGTCATCTTCAGAGTAGTTGCCTCTACTCCTAGACTTGATACTATCAAGCATACCAAATTTGAATAAAATCAGTCAAGACAAAATAGCACTCTAACAAAATAGATTCAAATATCAGTCGTAGTAAGACAATGTAAGTAATACAGGGCTTCAGTTTAAGTTAATAAGGAATTAAGGATATTTACCGTAGTATATCCTGCTATTTTTGCTGTGCCCTCAGATCTAGTATGAGTAGACAGACTGGAACAAAGTAAAATCAAACTAAACAGAGCGATAAGACTACTGTGGCTTTTAAATCCTTTTTTTTTATTTAAAGAGAGAAGAAAAAAAGGACATAAAAAAACAATGCAGTAAAAGGATACAAATAATACAGTATTTCTAGAAAAAAATATGTACAGTACAAAATCACCAGTTAACAGGCTACACAGTATCTTCCCAGAAACAGTTGTCCATATCACTAAATTAAAGCATATAAAGTGAACATTCATACAGTGAAATTGGAGACAGTTCCGTTCAATGATCCAACAAAAGCTCAGTTATATGGTTTTCCGTCCTACACTCTCGAACATACCTGCGGTTATATCCCTTAGTCCACCTTACTTTCCTCTCTTTTTTACAGTAACGATTAGACTTTTAGGGCTTTATTACTCTCACGGTTCTTATTACTTTTTTGAAGAGAATAAAAACAAATGTGACTAAGCAAAACAGAGTCAGAACAGAAGGGTGGGCATAGCATGTGATGCAAAAATAGAATACCAGGTGATCAAAAGTGGTTACAATTGTGCCTCTTGCTATTTTTGAATTGAGTTGTCTATATCATCAGGTATAATAGAATTGATCAAAACAATACGGAACAAAACCAATAAAATCTACACTGAGGACCTTACAGGACTTCAAAAAAAAAAAAAAAAGGATGATAGTCAATCCATATTGGGCATCATAGTATATCTTATTGCCTTCAAAGTGATTGCCTATACCCTCAAACTTGATACTATCAAACAAAATAGAATATATAATAATCAGACAGAACAAGATGCGGAGAGCAATACTGGGGTTCAAGTCAGGTTAATAGGACAACAAAAAAGTTACTATAATGTGTACCGTTATTCTTTATTTTAGTTTTCCCTTAATTAAAAAAATGACAGAAAATAGATTAATTTTTAAAGAGATAAGAGAGGACATTGTAATAGAGATAAGAGAGGACATTGTAATAGAACAACGCAGGGCAGAACTGAGCAATTCAAGCATCCTTGTGTTTCACCAACAGATAATCTAATATAATAGTAGTCACCATAGTGCCTCTTTCCTTAAATTGTTTGAGTGTAACTTCACGTGCTATAATATCAAGTGTGTCTAGACAGTGTGAAGCCTTTCAAGAGAATGCAAGAATTACAAGGTATTTAGAACCTGCTAATAGAAAACAAACAATGGTTTCTATATTATCTCTTTGCCTATAAAGAGTTTTGTTTATATTATACCATATAGTGAAATATAGTAAGATACAACATCTTAAAACCAGTGGAAACAGATGTACTACAGCTTGATGGGACTTCAAAACAAGATGATATTAAATCAGCACTAGCTTTTGTGTTGTGTTGCTTTCTTCAAAATAGCTATTTGTGCTATTGTAGATACTAAAATCAAACAACCCAGGTTAAAACCGTTGCGGTTAATGAGGGAAAACATTATATGGCTTCAAACCAATATGATTAAGAATCATAATTACCACATACTTCTATGTATTCTTATCATTTCTTACACTAGGGAAACTATTCGGCATTTATACATGTGAGTTTGATTTATTTCACTTATGAGTATGGTCTCAAGCTGTGTCCATTTATTTATAAATGTCTCAATGTGGTCATTCTTTATAGCTGAGTAGTACTCCATTGTATAAAAATACCACAACTTTTTTATCCATTCTTCAGTTGATGGACACTTAGGTTGTTCCAAGTTCTGGCTATTACAAATTGTGCTGCTATAAACATGGATGCACATATATCACTATGGTATGATGCTTTCAGTTCTTCTGGGAATATGCCTAGAAGTGGTATAGCTGGGTCATATGGGGCTTCCAGTCCTAGTTTTCTGAGAAATCTCCAGACTGACCTCCACAATGGTTGCACTAGTCTACACTCCCATCAACAGTGCAGGAGAGTTCCTTTTTCTCCACAGCCTCTCCAGCATTTGTTGTTGTTGGTTTTCTTGATCTTGGCCATTCTTTCAGGAGTGAGAAGAAATCTCAGTGTGGTTTTAATTTGCATTTCTCTAATGACCAATGATGATGAACATTTTTTCATATATTTATTTGCCATTTGTATTTCTTCATCTGAGAATTGTTTGTTCATCTCAGATGCCCATTTTTGGATTGGGTCTTTGAATTTTGGGGGCCTGATTTTTTAAAATTCTTTATATGTTTTAGACAGAAGTCCTTTGTCTGAGGGGCAGTTCACTAAGATTTTTTTCCCAGTTTGTGGGTTTTCTTCTTACCACCTCGAGACTTCTTTTGACATGCAGAAACTTTTTAATAAAAGGTGATCCGAGTTATTGATTCTGGGAAGTATTTCCCATGTGGTCTAAGTCCTGTTCATGAATTCTCTACCTACTCCTATATCTTCAAGGTTTATACCCAATTGTCTTCCAATAGATTTAGTGTTTCTGTTTTAATATTTAGATCTTTGATCCATTTAGATTTTATTTTAGTACATGGTGATAGGCATGGGTCTAGTTTTAGTTTTTGACATATGGAGAGCAGTTTTTCCAGCACCATTTATTAAAGAGACTCTCATTAAACCTGTTCGGCCCCTTTATCGAAGATAAGGTAGTTGAGTGTGTTTGCAGTTGTGGTTGTATCTTCTAATCTATTCCACTGATCTTCAGCTCTGTTTTGGTTCCAGTACCATGTTGATTTTACTACTGTTGCTTTGTAGTATAACTTCAAGTCAGGGACTGTGATGCCTCCTGCCTTGCCTTTGCTGCTTAGAATTGCCTTTGCTATTCTAGGTCTCTTCTGTTTCCAGATGAATTTTAGGAGTGATTTCTCGAGTTCTATGAGGTACGTGGATGGTATTTTTATTGGGATTGCATTGAATCTGTATAAAAGTTTTGGGAGAATGGCCATTTTCACAATATTTATTCTCCCTATCCATGAGCAAGGGATGTTTTTCCATTTTCTGGGATCATCTTCAATTTCATTTTTCAGTGTATTATAATTTTCCTTGTATAGGTCTTTCACTTCTTTTGTGAGAGTAATTCCTAGATATTTCATTTTTTTGGTTGCTAGTGTGAAGGGTATGGCTTCTCTTATTTCTCTTTCTGTGACTTTGTTGTTAGTGTATAGGAATGCTATTGATTTTTGAGTATTGATTTTATAGCCAGCTATATTACTAAATTTATTCATCATATCTATCAGTCTTTCAATGGAGTTTTGGGGATCTTCTATATAGAGTACCATGTCATCTGCAAATAATGATAGCTTAACTTCTTCTTTTCCTATGTTTACGCCTTTTATTTCTCTCTCTTGTCTAATTGCTCTGGCTAGTATTTCCAGTACTATATTAAACAGGAAGGTGATAAGGGACATCCTTGTCTTGTGCCTAATTTTAAACTAAAGGCCTTCAATTTTTGGCCATTTAGTATGATATTGGCTGTTGGTTTGTCATAGATGGCCTTTATTATATTGAGGTAAAGACCATCTATTCCAATTTTCTGC
Organism: Cavia porcellus; assembly: GCF_034190915.1. Classification (NCBI taxonomy): domain Eukaryota; kingdom Metazoa; phylum Chordata; class Mammalia; order Rodentia; family Caviidae; genus Cavia; species Cavia porcellus. The sequence continues at coordinate 77,048,414 of NW_026947484.1, forward strand.
AGGGTTCTTATCATGAATGAATGTTGGACCTTATCAAAAGCTTTTGCTGCCTCTATAGAAATGATCATGTGGTTCTTACTTTTGGCTCTATTGATATGGTGTATTACATTTATTGATGTACGTATATTGAACCATCCCTGCATGCCTGGGATGAATCTCACTTGGTCATGGTGTATGATCTTCTTGATGATTTGCTGCATCGTATTTGCCAATATTTTATTGAGGATTTTTGCATCTGTGTTCATTAGGGAGATCGGTCTGTAGTTCTCTTTTTTAGTTGGGTCTTTCTCAGGTTTTGGTACTAGAGTAATATTTGCTCCCAGGAATGACTTAGGAAGGATTGTTTCCCTTTCAATTTCATTGAAGAGTTTGAGGAGTGTTGGCATTAGGTTTTCTTTGTATTTCTTGTAGAATTCTGCAGTGAATCCATCTTGACCTGGACTCTTTGTAGGTAAGGATTTAATTACCTTTTTTGATTTCATTAATAGAAATTGGGTTATTCAGTAGTTTTACATCTTCATGACCTAGCTTTGGTACTTCATATGCTTCTAGGAATCTGTCCATTTCCTCTGTGTTATCAAACCTTTGGGAGTAGAGGTTTTTGAAATAGGTGTTGATGATTTTCTGTATTTCTATAGGGTCTGTAGTGATTTCTCCTCTTTCATTCCTTATTGCATGAATTTGAGCTTTTTCCTCCCTTTTTAAAATAAGGTTGACTAGGGGATTATCAATTTTATTTATTCTTTCAAAGAACCAACTCTTTGATTCATTGATTTTTTGGATTTTTTTTTTAGTCTCTATTGCATTGATTTCTGCTCAGATTTTTATAATTTCTTCTCTTCTTTTGACTTTGGGCTTGACTTGCTCTTCTTTTTCTAGATGTTTGAGGTGTAATATCAGGTTATTTATTTGTATTCATTCTATTTTCCTGATGTGTGAACTCAGTGCTATAAATTTTCCTATGAGGACAGCTTTCATTGTATCCCACAGATTCCGGTAAGTTGTATTTGTGTTTTCATATTCTTGTAGGTAGTGTTTAATTTCTTCTTTGATTTCCTCTGTGACCCACTGATTACTCAAGAGTGTGTTATTCAGTTTCCATGTGTTTGTGGGAATTTTGTAGTATCTTTTATCATTAATTTCTAATTTCATAATGCTATTGTCCGATAGCATGCAAGGGATGATTTCAACCCTTTTGCATTTATTTAGATATGTTTTGTGAATTAATATATGGTCTATTTTAGAAAATGACGCATGTACTGTTGAGAGGAATGTGTATTCTGTTGTTGTTGGGTGGAATACTCTGTATATGTCTATTAAGTCCATTTGTTCACAGGTACGATTCAGTTCTTTTATTTCTTTGCTGATTTTCTGTCTGGTTTATCTGTCCATTGGTGTCAATGGTGTGTTAAGATCTCCTGTTAGAATTGTGTCACTGTTAACTTGGTTTTTCATTTATGTTAGTACTTGTTTTATATAACTGGGTGCTCTGGAGTTTGGTGCATATATATTTAAGATAGTTATCTCTTCCTCTTGGAGTTTTCCCCTAACCAGTATGTAGTGACCTTCTTTATGCCTTCTGATCATTATTGGCTTGAAGTTCACATTGTCTGCAAACAGAATAGCCACCCCCACTTTTTTTTTGGGTTCCTGTTGCATGAAGTATTGTTTTCCATCCTTTGACTTTTAGTCTGTGGGTATCCTTTTGGGTTAGATGGGTTTCTTGTAGACAGCATATGGTTGGATTTTGTTTCTTGATCCATTCTGCCAGTCTGTTTCTTTTAATTGGTGCATTAAGACCATTTACCTTAATGGTTATAACTGTTATATATTGGTTTATTGTTGACATTTTATCTTTCTGTTGTTGCATCTTTGTCTTTTGGTTCTGTTTAATTGTCTGCTTTGTTTAGTGGTTTTTTCCTAGATGCATTTAGGCTGTCTTTCAGTATTCTTTGCAGCGTTGGCTTGGTGATCATGTAGTTTTTCAGCTATTCTTTGTCATGGAAGTATCTTATTTCTCCATCCATTTTGAAGGACAGTTTTGCAGGATACATCAGCCTAGGTTGGAAATCATTTTCCTTTAGGATCTGAAATACTTCATTCCATGCTCTTCTTGACTTTATTGTTTGTGCTGAGAAGTCTGCTGTGATTCTCATAAGTTTTCCTTTATAGGTGATCTGTCTTTTCTCTCTTACAGCTTTTAATATTCTATTCTTTTGTTCGATTTCTGGGATGGCCCTTACTATGTGTCTGGGTGTAGTTTTATTTTGGTTATGGCTATTTGGAGTTCTATACTTCACTGATCTTGATATCGGTTTCCAGTCTCATGTTTGGGAAATTTTCAGCTATTACTTCTCTAAATATCCCCTTGACATCCTTTACGTTGTTCCCTTCTTTTTCATTTATCCCTATTAACCTTATGTTGTTCCTTTTTGCATCATCTTGCAGGTGTTGAATTGTTATTTCATGATTTCTTGTTATTTTTAAAAGATCTTTCCTTTCCCGTTCACTAGCTGCAATCTTGTCTTCAAGGTCTGAAATTCTATGTTCACATTCATTGAGACGGTTTTTACAACTTCTGATGGAGTTTTTGATTTCCTGTATATCTCTTTGTATCTGCTTTATACATTCTGTTTGTTTCTTATATTGTTCATCCAGGGATTCTATCTTTTTGTTTATCTCCTCAAGTTTTTAAACTGTGTCTTCTTTAAATATGTTCAGCATCTCCTTCTTTTATCATTTCTTGTTTTACCTGAGAGATTATTTCTAGTTTGATTTCATTTAAGGCTTCCCAGAATTGCTTCTTTATTTCAGTTACTATTATTTCAGGTATTTCAGGTATGTGGCATATATTTTCTTCTATACACCATGGCTCCTAGGCTTTCTTGGAATAGGCTGGATGTTTGAGACTGCATTTTGGTCTTTCGTTTTGTCATTTTCCTATATTTTTGCACTTCAAGTTTTGTTCCAAGTGAGGTATAGAGGTCAGCCAGGCTGGGACAGAGTTCCCTGCTCCCTCTTTAGTCACTGATTTCAACAGGAAGCTGGATCCTGGGTCCCAGGTAAAGAAAACAGTTTGCTGGCCTAGGGTGGGGTCCCCTCGGCTTTTAAATCCCAATACACTATTAACAATGTCCTATGCCTTCCTTTTTTAGACAATTCCTCCCCTTTACCTTTCTCAGGGTGCTTTGTATATTTTGGGTTCCACTAACTCCTTTAGTTTTTAGATTAGGGGGGGAAACCCATTATCTATCTAAGTGGTGTTGAACCTTTTTACCCCGAGCTTGATCTTGAGCTGTACTCTTTTACTTACTAAAGCCTCAAGGTTTACCTTCCTTATAGCTGAGTAGTTCTCCACTGCACAAAAGTGTCATGACTTTCCAACCTATCTGCAGCTCCTGGACGAGTTATCCCTATTTCTGTCTGGTTCCCTGTCACTTAGAGGATCTTTTTCTCATCTTTGACTTTCAGTTTATTAACCCTCTTTCAGGTTGAGTATATTTCCTATTCAGAGTATCTCGATGTATCCTATCTCCTGATCTACTCTGCCTATGTTTCTTTTTGTTAGTGTATCAAGGCTATCTATGTTAGAGATTACAGCCCACCACCTTTTCCTCATCTCTGCTATTCTATTTTCTGCTATTATTTGTCCACTTTTCTCCTTCATTCCACCCTCTGCTTCATTCATTGAGGCCTCTCTGCCACTGTTGCTAGAATCCTAGTATTTTTCCTCTCTCTCTCTGGAATGTCCTTCAGTATTTTTTGTAGGGTTGGGTTGGTGGCCATGAACTCTCACAGTTCCTCCTTGTCTTGGAAACATCTGTTTCTCCATTAAATTTGAGAGAGAGAGAGAGAGATTTTCAGGGTACATCAATCTGGGTTGGATGTTATTTTCTTTCAGGGCTTGGATTACTTTACTCAGGCTCTTCTTGATTTGATAGTTTGTGTTGAGAAGTCTGTCATGATTTTGATGGTTTTCCCTTTATAGATAATCTGCTTCTTTTCTCTGAGTGCTTTTAATATTCTGTTCTTGTGGTAAATTTCTGGGATCTTCATTATTATATGTCTGGGTGGGGATCTATTTTGGTTGTAGTTGGTTGGAGTTCTGTATGCCTCATTTATCTGGATATCATTTCTTTTTTCTATGCTTGGGAAGTTTTCCTTAATTGTTTCTGTGAATAGCCTTTGTAATTCATTTGTGGTTACTCCTGCTTCTTTGCACACATTTTTTATTCTTAAGTTATAGATCCTCTTGTCATCTTCGAGCCTTTGTATTGCTACTTCCTGGTTCCTTGTTATTTTTAAGAGGTCTTTTTTTTTCATGATCACACATTGCAAATCTATCTTCAAATTTTGAAAGTTTAACTTTAGTTTCTATCAAGGAATTTTTCCAGCTTTCAATGGAGTTTTTAATTTCCTGGTAATCTCTTTGGACTCTTTCATGTATTCTAGATTTTGTTTATATTCTTCTCCAAAGGTTTCTCTTCTTTTTCTGGGTTCCTCCATTCTTCCATCCGTGTCTTCTTGAGAGGGGCTTAGCATTTCTTTTATTAATCTTTTTATATCTTGTTTCACTTGGATTGGAATTTCAGTTTTAAGTTCATCTATGAGGTCATGAAGGTATTTCTTTATGTCTGCCGATGTTGTGGCCAATATTGCATGATTGCTGTACTGGATCTCTTCTGTATTTACCTCTTCTGGACTTATTTTCCCTGGGTCAGTGGCTGGAGGCTTTTTCTTGTTTCTTTCTCTTGTCATGTTTCTGGTTTCTTTCAGATAGTTGTGTGGTGGAGGTCTCAGGCCCTCTGTATTGCTTAGAGTTTTTCTGAAGTGTTCTGGTTGGGGGCCTGCTGCCTTCTCCAGTTTGCTGTTATCTGAACTGCACACAAGGAGGATACAGGCTGGCCCCTCTTCTCTGAGCCAGTCAACCAGCGAGTGCCTTCAGCATATTAGTCTATGCTGTGCAGACGTCACAGGTTCAGGACAGTTTCATCCCTGGCTATTGGGTCCACCAGGGGCATGACGCAGCCCAAGCAGATCCCACCAGTCTTCTCAGGGCCAGGAGCAGCTGACTGACATCACTATGGTTCTGGGTTCAGGCCTTCTCTGCCCAACTCAAATATGTCCTCCAGCCAACCTCACCCACTATGGGACCCAATTAACTCACCACAAATTAATGCAGCTCTCCACCTTGGCTGTACTCTATGCTGTGCTGCATCCTCCTGCCAAAGACGCCAGACTCATCAACTTCCAATTTTGGTGGCCGCGGCTTCAGTGCAACTGTGAATTGTATGGCTCCACGGTGCACCCGCCCAGCACAACATGGGACCCAGTGATCGCATCTGGTTCCAGCCTTTCATCCAGGTTTTTCCTTCCTTTCTTTCTTTTTCTTTTTCCTCAGTTTCTTCCTGGGTTGTGGAGAATCCCTCTTCTTTCTTCTGGTCTTCTCCATGTTGTTAAATTCTAGCCTCTGAGTTGTTTTTGTGAGAGGCTCTCTACCCAGCTACTTATCAAGCCACCATCTTCTGGTGAACTCGTAGGTTTTCTTTTCACTCTCAGTTGCTCCCTTTGTTTTTTTTTTTTTTTTTTTGTCTTTTTCCTTTTTTATCGGTACCGGGGATTGAACTCATGACCACACACTTGCGAGCAGGCACTTATGTCACTGAGCTAAATCCCCAGCCCCTTGGTTGCTCCCTTTGTCATGCAGAAAATTTTTAATTTGATATAATCCCATTTGTTGATTCTTGTTATGTTTCCTGCATGACCAGGATTCTGTTCAGAAAGTCACTGTCTATTGGGCCAGCTCTTCTCATGGGCAACAATTTTCCTTGGCAAACATTCCATGTTACTACCATTTCCAACTGGCTCAGGTTTCCATTGAACCTTTAGTTTTGATCCCACAGCTTTATGCAATGATCTCTCAGGGTTTCCTGGCCTGGCCTCATAGGAATTCCTTTGAAATTGGGGTGGCAGTCTTCCTGACCCAACAACTTTTGCATTCTGCATATCAGGAAAACCAGCATCGTGTGGATAATGCCAGCACTAGCTACTAGCTTGAGCAGTAGCTGGAGTCCCTTGAATCATAGCTTCAGAAGCCTCTGAATGCCTACATGGCTGAGCATAGTAAAATGTATTCCCAGGAACCAATTACCTAAGAGGCCCTTTTTAAGGAGTCATTCCAGGGACACCCTTATCAAGTGAAAAGTTTATACACTTGCAATCCTAGAGTCTGCACTGGATTGTATCTTGCTGACTTCTAAGATGTTTTCAAAGCATCATCCTTCTTGTTCTTGGATAAAATACTCAGTTTCTTTTTAATGCTGATAATCTCTTCAGTAGTCACTTCTTGTTTGATCACACCAATACACATGGTTTGTTCTAAAATAAAATGTGTGTTTTCAAATGTTTATGCTTCATCTTTTAAACCTAGTTCTCACTATAAATCTTGTTAAAAACTTCAAGCATTACACATACCACAGTCTAAATGTCAAGTTGTCTTGAAATTTCCTGTCTCAGATCAATTAGTCCACCACCCTTAATCTCAACTCTCCTGCAAAGACTCAGGACATGGGAAACATGTACACAATTTTGGTTTCTATTCCAAATGCCAGTGTAGCCCTGGTTACCAACTGAAATTTCTAAGCCCATCTTTAACTGTCTGCATTCCTGTCAGCAATGTCGCCTTCTGGGCTCTGACCAAATTACCTATGAGGCTCTTATCACATTCTATGACTTCTTTAACCCACACCTCCAAACCTTTCCAAACTCCTCCAGAACACCAATTCCAAAGACTTCTAAATACATGGTCAGATAGACTTACAGCAATGACCCAAATGCTCTAGTACCCACTTTTTATTTTATTCAGATCTCTCATCAGTGGACAGAATACTGACTACCCACAATATAAAGGAGGAAATGTTTAATTGAATTTACAGTGTCAGTCCATGGTTATCAGGCTTTCAGGTAGAAACCTCATAGCAGAAAGGCATGGCACCCATGTTCTTGCCCTTTAATATTTCTTGTCTCCACTTTTCTAAAAAATATTTATTTGAAATGGCTATCATTTTATTCTCTCTCTCCCTTCTTTTCTCACTTGTTCTCTTTCAACTTGTTCTTATGATATGTTTTATTTTCTTTGCCTCATGCCTATTATTTATCCTTTTACTAGTTAGATCTCTCTTTTACTATTATGTAATATTACCAATTTCTCTTTACTCTTTAACAGCAGCATTTATATAAATTTTAACACATTTGTCACATCTTCCATTGCCTAATTTTTCATAATCTATTTCTTTTCTCTTCTTTTTTGTTGTTCCACACTCGTTCCATTTACTATTGTGAGTCTGTAGTTAGTTAACTGTCTTACTATGACTGAATAATAATATATACTATGACTGCTCTATCATGAAAGGGTGCAAGAAACCCCAGCAGACCTTCTACTCAGTGGTGAAAGGTTCCTCCTTTTTGAAATACAGCAGGACCAAAACAAATGTATTCTGTTTTACTATGTTCTACTCAACATTTTGATTGAAGAGCCTAGCCAGAGAGTACAATGAAAAAAACTTTAAAAAAGAATAACTAAAATCCTTATTGCACATAGAAAATCCAAAATAACAGGTAAATTAAGATGAATAAGTGAATTTTGCAAAAACTACCAATACAAAATTAATATAAGAATTAACTATATATTCCAGTACCAGCAATACTTAATTAGGAAATAAATGCAAAGTGTTCAGCTTAATAAGAATTAACTTCTATTTATCATGATAAAATACTGACAATATGGAAAGAGAAGGGAAATCTTTCATATAATAGTGTAACTGGCATACTGATAGAGTTTTTATTCTGACACTGTTGAGTATTCTATTTCAGGAATATGACAAATCCCTCCATTTATTTACACCTTCTCTCATTTTATTAATATTTCTAGTTTTCTGAGAGTTCAAAAATGTATATTAGCTATATTTCAAGATTTTGAAATTTGAACATTTTTCATTTATTTCCTGATTTATTTCAAAAAGGAGAAGCCTTTGACCATTGAGTATAAGGTCTGTCGGAGGTTTCTTGCAGGTACACTATTAGATGAAAGTTTCCCTTCTATTTTCATATTGTCAGTATTTTACCATGATAAATAGAAGTTAATTCTTATTAAATGTATTTTCTACATGTGGGGAGATAATTTTATGATTTTCCCCCTTTGTTCTTTCGATACATGCTTCAGACCTTATGCAGGAGCCAAATGCCACCCAAGCTAGGCATGTCTGACAGCCTGACCCTGATCAAACAACATCCCGAGTTCCATCTAACCAGCTAACTGTCAAGATAGCTGGCAGCAATGAGCACCTGGCCAGACAGACAGGCACTAAGGGCTAGAACACGAGGCATAGACTGCTGAGCATGCACTGTAACATTCCTTCTCTGCCCATCTGTGCATACATTGCTTCACACCCTACTGAAACAGCAGGTCTTGACTGCATATTCTAGACATTGCTGTAGTACTTCATCTGTCATCCTGGAGCTAATAAAAAAAAACTTCCTGCAGAGATGATAAAAACAACAAACTCAAAAACTTTTAAAATTATCTGCCAAATTGTCAGTGAATTTACTGCTGTTTCCACTGGAAAGCTCACTTAGCAAATTATGCTCTGTCAATCTCCAAGTTATCTTGTACTGGTAAAAGCTAAGTCTGCCTCTTGAATTCTCAGTGAATATGGGCTACCACCCAATAAAACTTCTCCTTAGTTAACATGCTGTAAAAGATATATTGTGAAAATGTAAAATCAGTCTTGGTTGAAAATATGAACCTGCCTTTGGAAGCAGTTGGCATTATAAGAAAGGAATTTCATAATTCACAAGTTCAAAGTAATGATGTAGGACTAAAACCTCACCACTGTATTTTGAATATCACTTCTGTGAAATGGACTATCAACATACCAGATACAAAAGGGCACACTGGCTGATAATAAGCTTGAACTTCAGCTTCACTTCCCACCTGTGATACTCAAGACACTCTGATTTGTGTTGTCTATTCTTAGATAAGATATTCCTGGCGTGTCTGGAGGACTCTGGATTTCTGCGCCCAGACTGCTGGAGTTCCCTCAGGCTTCCAGGTGCAGTGAAGGAGAGAGGTGGGTTTAAGGCTTCCACATCAGCCTCCCCATTCCCGGCTTCATTTGGAGACCTGCTGAGCTCCCGATAGGTGGGCTGGCCCACACTACCAGCCTAGCCCAGCCTGTTTAGCTGCCGCGCCTGGCCACAGGTCTGCAGAGGAGGAGCTGGGCAGATCTGGGGTGCCCTCACTGGCCTCTCTGCGTGTCTGGAGGACTCTGGATTTCTGCGCCCAGACTGCTGGAGTTCCCTCAGGCTTCCAGGTGCAGTGAAGGAGAGAGGTGGGTTTGAGGCTTCCACATCAGCCTCCCCATTCCCGGCTTCATTTGGAGACCTGCTGAGCTCCCGATAGGTGGGCTGGCCCACACTACCAGCCTAGCCCAGCCTGTTTAGCTGCCGCGCCTGGCCACAGGTCTGCAGAGGAGGAGCTGGGCAGATCTGGGGTGCCCTCACTGGCCTCTCTGCGTGTCTGGAGGACTCTGGATTTCTGCGCCCAGACTGCTGGAGTTCCCTCAGGCTTCCAGGTGCAGTGAAGGCGAGAGGTGGGTTTGAGGCTTCCACATTAGCCTCCCCATTCCAGGCTTCATTTGGAGACCTGCTGAGCTCCCGATAGGTGGGCTGGCCCACACAACCAGCCTAGCCCAGCCTGTTTAGCAGCCGCGCCTGGCCATAGGTCTGCAGAGGAGGAGCTGGGCAGATCTGGGGTGCCCTCACTGGCCTCTCTGCGTGTCTGGAGGACTCTGGATTTCTGCGCCCAGACTGCTGGAGTTCCCTCAGGCTTCCAGGTGCAGTGAAGGCGAGAGGTGGGTTTGAGGCTTCCACATTAGCCTCCCCATTCCAGGCTTCATTTGGAGACCTGCTGAGCTCCCGATAGGTGGGCTGGCCCACACTACCAGCCTAGCCCAGCCTGTTTAGCTGCCGCGCCTGGCCACAGGTCTGCAGAGGAGGAGCTGGGCAGATCTGGGGTGCCCTCACTGGCCTCTCTGCGTGTCTGGAGGACTCTGGATTTCTGCGCCCAGACTGCTGGAGTTCCCTCAGGCTTCCAGGTGCAGTGAAGGAGAGAGGTGGGTTTGAGGCTTCCACATCAGCCTCCCCATTCCCGGCTTCATTTGGAGACCTGCTGAGCTCCCAATAGGTGGGCTGGCCCACACTACCAGCCTAGCCCAGCCTGTTTAGCTGCCGCGCCTGGCCACAGGTCTGCAGAGGAGGAGCTGGGCAGATCTGTGGTGCCCTCACTGGCCTCTCTGCATGTCTGGAGGACTGTGGATATCTCTGCAACCAGGGAGGGTCCACAGGTTCCTGAAGCACTGCGGCCTGTGGTGAGTACCCTAACCCGGCTGCGATTGAAGAACTGTGGAGCTTCCAAGGGGCAGGTGGGCGCACAGTGTCCCTGAGGCCCAGCTTGTCTGGAACTGCGGAGTTCTGAGCAGGCAGAGGAGGGCCACTGGTTCTGTAGGCCTAATGGCTTGGAGTAGCGCGGTGCCAGAGTCCCAGTAGCTCCAAACATAGAAGGGGATTTTCAACAGATCCTGAGGAAGCTTTCAAGTAACACTTGAAACACAGAAATATAGGAAAATGACAAAATGAAAGACCAAATTACAACCTCAAACCTCCAGCCCATCTCAAGAAACCCTAGGAGCGATGTATATAGAAGAAAATATATCCCATCCACCTCATATATCGGACACAATAGCCACTGAAATTGACAAGCAACTCCAGGAAGCTTTAAAGAAATTCAAACTCGAAATAATCTCCCAGATAAAAGAAGAAATGATAAAAGAAATGAAAGAGATTCTAAATATATCTAAAGAAAACACAGATAAAAAATTGGAGGAACTAAACAAAAAGATAGAATCCCTAGACGAGCAATATAAGAAACAAACAGAATACATAATGCAGATGCACAGAGATATACAGGAAATAAAAAACTCCACTGAAAGTTGTAAAAACCGCCTTAATGAAAGTGAAGATAGAATTTCAGACCTTGAAGACAGGATTGCAGCTAGTGAACAGGAAAGGAAAGATCTTTTGAAAATAACAAGGAACCAGGAAACAACAATTCAACAACTGCAAGACGATGCAAAGAAGAATAATATAAGAATGATAGGGATTAATGAAAGAGAGGGAGACAACATGAAGGATGTCAGGAGGATATTTAGAGAAGTAATAGCTGAAAATTTCCCAAGCATGAGATCAGAAACTGACATCAGGATCAGTGAAGCATATAGAACTCCAAACAGTCATAACCAAAATAAAACTACACCCAGACATATAATAGTCACCATCCCAGAAATCCAACACAAGAATAGATTATTAAAAGCTGTCAGAGAGAAAAGACAAATCACTTATAAAGGAAAACCTATCAGAATCACAGCAGACTTCTCAGCACAAACGATAAAGTCAAGAAGAGCATGGAGTGAAGTATTCCAGATCCTAAAGCAAAATGATTTCCAACCAAGACTGATATATCCTGCAAAACTATCATTCAAAATAGATGGTGCAATATGATACTTCCATGACAAAGAACAGCTGAAGAACTTCATGAACACCAAACCAACCCTGCAAAAAATATTGAAAGACAGTTTAGATACACAAAGGAAAAAACCACTAAGCAAAGCAAATAATTAAACAGAACCGAAAGATAAAGATGCAACAGCAGAGAGATAACATTCCTACAATTAACCAGCATTTAACAGTAATAACCATTAATGTAAATGGTCTCAATGCACCAATCAAAAGAAACAGACTAGCAGAATGGATCAAGAAACAAAATCCAACCATATGCTGTTTACAGGAAACCCATCTAACCCAGAAAGATACTCACAGACTGAAAGTCAAAGGATGGAAAACAATTCTTCATGCAGCAGGAATCCAAAAAAAGGCAGGAGTAGCCATTCTGTTTGCAGACAACGTGAACTTTAAACCAACAATGACCATAAAGGACAAAGAAGGTCACTACATACTCGTAAGGGGAAAACTCCAAGAGGAAGAGATAACTATCTTAAATATATACGCACCAAACTCCAGAGCACCCAGTTATATAAAACAATTATTAACAGAAATGAAAACTCAAATTATCAGTAACACAATTGTAACAGGAGACCTTAATACACCACTGACACCAAGGGACAGATCAACCAGACAGAAAATGGGCAAAGAAATAACAGAACTGAATCACACCTGTGAACAAATGGGTTTGATAGACATATACAGAATGTTCCACCCAACAACATCAGAATACACATTCTTCTCAGCAGTACATGGATCATTTTCTAAAATAGACCATATATTAGCTCACAGAACATATTTAAGCAAATGCAAAAGAGTTGAAATCATCCCTTGCATATTATCGGATCATAGCGCTCTGAAATTAGAAATTAATGACAAAGGATACTGCAAAAATTCCGCAAACACATGGAAACTAAATAACACACTCTTGAGTAATCAGTGGGTCACAGAAGAAATTAAAGAAGAAATTAAACAATACCTAAAAGAAAATGAAAATGCAGATACAACTTACCGGAATCTGTGGGATGCAATGAAAGCCGTTCTGAGAGGAAAATTTATTGCACTGAGTTCCCACATCAGGAAAACAGAACGAATACAAGTAAATAACTTGATGCTACACCTCAAACAGCTAGAAACAGAAGAGCAAGTCAAGCCCAAAGCCAAAAGAAGAGAGGAAATTATAAGAATCAGAGCAGAAATCAATGCAATAGAGACTAAGAAAACAATCCAAAGAATCAACGAATCAAAGAGTTGGTTCTTTGAAAGAATAAATAAAATCGATAAGCCCCTAGCCAACCTTATTAAAAAAAGGAAAGAAAAAGCTCAAATTCATGCAATAAGAAATGAAAAAGGAGAAATCACTACAGACCCAATAGAAATACAGAGGATCATCAACACCTATTTCGAAAACCTCTACTCTCAAAAGTTTGATAACACAGAAGAAATAGACAGATTCTTAGAAGCATATGAAGTACCAAAGCTAGATCAAGAGGATATAAAACTGTTGAATAACCCAATCTCTGCTAATGAAATTGAGAATGTAATTGGGTCCTTGCCCACCAAGAAGAGCCCAGGCCCAGATGGATTCACTGCAGAATTCTACAAGAAATATAAAGAAGACCTAATGCCGACACTCCTCAAACTATTCAATGAAATTGAAAGGGAAGCAATCCTTCCTAAGTCCTTCCTGGAAGCAAATATTACTCTAGTACCAAAACCTGAGAAAGACCCAACTATAAAAGAGAACTATAGACCGATCTCCCTAATGAACACAGATGCAAAAATCCTCAATAAAATATTGGCAAATAGGATCCAGCAAATCATCAAGAAGATTATACACCATGACCAGGTGGGATTCATCCCAGGAATGCAAGGATGGTTCAACATACGCAAATCAATAAATGTAATCCACCATATCAATAAAGCCAAAAGTAAGAATCACATGATCATCTCTATAGATGCAGAAAAAGCCTTCGATAAGGTCCAACACTTATTCATGATAAGAACTTTACAGAAAATTGGAATAAATGGTCTTTACCTCAATATAATAAAGGCCATTTATGACAAACCAACAGCCAGCATCATACTAAATGGCCAAAAATTGAAAGCCTTTACTTTAAAATCGGGTACAAGACAAGGATGTCCTTTATCACCACTCCTATTTAATATAGTACTGGAAGTACTAGCCAGAGCAATTAGGCAAGAAAGAGAAATAAAAGGGGTAAAGATAGGAAAAGAAGAAGTTCAATTATCATTGTTTGCAGATGACATGATACTCTACATAGAAGACCCCCTAAACTCCATTGAAATACTCTTAGATACAATAAATAAATTCAGTAATGTGGCTGGATACAAAATCAATACTCAGAAATCAATAGCATTCCTATACACGAACAACAAAATTACAGAGAGGGAAATAAGAGAAACTGGACTATTCACATTAGCAAGCAAAAAAATGAAATATTTAGGAATTACTCTTACGAAAGAAGTGAAAGACTTATACAGTGAAAATTATAATACACTGAAAAAGGAAATTGAAGATGATCTCAGAAAATGGAAAGACATCCCTTGCTCATGGATAGGAAGAACAAACATTGTGAAAATGGCCATTCTCCCAAAACTGTTATACAGATTCAATGCAATCCCAATAGAAATACCATCAACATACCTTATAGATCTAGAGAAATCACTCCTAAATTTCATCTGGAACCAGAAGAGACCTAGAATCACAAAGGCAATTCTAAGCAGCAAAGACAAAGCAGGAGGCATCACAATCCCTGACTTGAAGTTATACTACAAAGCAACAGTAGTAAAATCAACATGGTATTGGAATCAAAACAGAGCTGAAGATCAGTGGAATAGATTAGAAGATACAACCACAACTACGAACACACTCAACCACCTTATTTTTGATAAAGGAGCCAAGCAGGTTCACTGGAAGAACGACAGTCTCTTTAATAAATGGTGCTGGAAAAACTGGCTCTCCATTTGCCGAAAACTAAAGCTAGACCCATGTCTATCACCATGTACTAAATTAAAATGTAAATGGGTCAAAGATCTGAATATTAAAACAGAAACACTAAATCTATTGGAAGACAAAATAGGTAGAAACCTTGGAGACATAGGAGTAGGTAAAGAATTCATGAACAGGACTCAAACCGCACGGGAAATACTTTCCAGAATCAATAACTGGGACCACTTCTTATTAAAAAGTTTCTGCATGTCAAAAGAAATCTCCAGCATAGTGAAAAGAAAACCCACAAACTGGGAAAAGATTTTAGTGAACTCTCTCTCAGACAAGGGCCTCTTGTCTAAAACATATAAAGAATTAAAGAAACTCAGACCTCCGAAATTCAAAGATCCAATCCAAAAATGGGCATCTGAGATGAATATGCAATTCTCAGATGAAGAAATGCAAATGGCAAATAAATACATGAAAAAATGCTCATCATCATTGGTCATTAGAGAAATGCAAATTAAAACCACACTGAGATACCATCTCACTCCTGAAAGAATGGCCAGGATCAAGAAAACCGACAACAAATGCTGGAGAGGCTGTGGGGAAAAAGGAACTCTCCTGCACTGCTGGTGGGAGTGTAGACTGGTACAGCCTTTGTGGAGATCTGTCTGGAGATTTCTCAAAAAGTTGGGACTGGAAATCCCATTTATTCCAGCTATTCCACTTCTAGGCATATTCCCAGAAGAACTGAAAGCATCATACCACAGTGATATATGTGCACCTATGTTTATAGCAGCACAATTTGTAATCGCCAGATCTTGGAAACAACCCAAGTGCCCATCAACTGAGGAATGGATAAAAAAGTTGTGGTATTTCTATACAATGGAGTATTATTCAGCTATAAAGAAGGATCACATTGAGATATTTATCAATAAATGGGCACAGCTTGAGACCATACTCATAAGTGAAATAAATCAATCTCGCATGTGTGAATACCGAATAGTTTCCCTAATGTAAGTAATGATTCAAATATATAAAAATATGTGGTAATCATGATTCCCCATTAGGTGGCCTTGAAGCCTTATAAAGTTTTCACTCATTAATTAGAAAGGCTTTATTCTGGGCTTCTTGATATGAAAATATTTGAAGCTAGAGTATATGAAGTTTTACCCAAATATTTCAAGGAAAAAGACACTATGGTAACTGCTATTAAGTCAGGTTATAAGGTGGTGAAGTACTAGGTTATTGAAACAGTCATGCTGTGACCTCTATTGTTATATTGTTATGTCCTGTTTTATCTCAATCTCCCCCTTATTGTTTCAAAAAAAATTATTTAGTCATTTCTTATGTTTGTCTTAATTAAAGAAAAAATTCAAAAAAATTAGGATATATAAATAGTAACTCTTTTCGATTTCCTATTAACTTGTTTTGAAGTCCTGTAGTACTCCCACGATCTTGTTTTGACTGATTAGACTCTGTTCCATTCTATATGATAGTATCAAGTTTGAAGACATAGGCAACTACTTTGAAGACAATAAGATTCACTAAGATACCCATTCTGGTTTGACTATTGTCTTCTTTGGAAGTCCTGTAATGTTTACAACGCCTAAGTTTTATTGGTCTTGTTCTCTACTGTTTTGTCCAACTTTATAATATCTAATAAGATAGACAATTCTTTTTAAGGAAACAAGGGACAACGTTGATAACCATTGTTGATAAACTTGTACTCTGTTCTACACCATGTGCTACGTCTATCCTTGGTATTGACTGACAGCTTTGTTTTGCCATATTTGACTGTATTCTTCCCCCCCCCCAAAGAAAGTAATAAGCACTAAGGAGTAATAAAATCCAAGATGTGTAAATTTTGTTGTAAAAAAGAGAGGGAAAAAAAAAAAAAAGAAAAGGAGCTCTAACGGATATAATAGCAAGTGTGTTTGGGGGTGTTAAATAGCTGACTTTATCAATGTTTTTGGAACATTGAACACAGCTGTTTGCAGTCTCCCTGTTTGAATGTCCACCTTGTGTTCTTTGATACTGTGATTTGAGGAACTATTTTCAAGAAAATAGTGTGTAATCTACTAGCAGGTAATTTCTTACTGTTATGGTTTTTTGTTTTGTTTTGTTTTGTTTTGTTTTGTAGTTCTGTATTGCGTGTACCCTTACGCCGCTTTGGTTTGTTTTGTGTTTTTCTCTTTTTCCTCTTAAATAAATTAAAAAAAAAAAAAAAAAAAGAACTGAACATGCCAAAAAAAAAAAGATAAGATATTCCTTTTCTATATCCTGTCATTTATGCAATTATTTTTAAAGTTCCTCATGATTTTTTTTATTTTAAAGAGATTAAGACAAAAGAAGACAGAACAAAGTAGATTAGAACAGAACAATGTAACGAACACCGTACTTCACCACAAGACAACCCAATATTGACAGTAGCTACCATAATGTCTCTTTCTTTGAAATAGTTGACCATACCTTCACATATAATAGTATCAAACATAGCAAAATAGTACAAAATCATTAAAGAGAATGAAAGTATTATAGGGCATTCAGAATTAAATAACAGAAAATGAACAATGGCTACTATATTATCTCCTTTTCCATAAAAATTATTTATATTATCACACATATTAAAATCCAATAAGATACAAAATGATAGAACCAATGGAAACAGAAGAACAAAAGCATGGTAGGACTTCAGAGTAAGATGATGTAAAATCAGAAATGGCTGCCATAATGTCTTGTTTTCTTAAAATAGCTGTTCATACCATCATACATCATAAAATCAAACAAAACAGAATAAAAACATTCCAACTAATACATGAAAAAATTATAAGGCTTCAAAGCAATGTAACAGGGAATTGTGATTAGCATAAACTTTTATGTACTCTTACTGTTTATTACACTAGGGAGACTATACGGTATTTATACATGTGAGTTTGATTTATTTTACTTATGAGTATGGTCTCAAATTGCATCCATTTATTTATAAATATCTCAATGTGATCATTCTTTTTAGCTGAGTAGTACTCCATTATATAAAAATACCACAACTTTTTTTTTTATCCATTCCTTAGTTGTTGGACACTTAGGTTGTTTCCAAGTTCTGGCTATTACAAATTGTGCTGCTATAAACATAAGTGCACATATATTACTGTGGTATGATATTTTCAGTTCTTCTGGGAATATGCCTAGAAGTGGAATAGCTGGATCATATGGGACTTCCAATCGCAGCTTTTTGAGTAATCTCCAGACTGACTTCTACAATGGTTGCACCAGTCTACACTCCCACCAACAGTGCAGGAGAGTTCCTTCTTCCCCACAGCCTATCCAGCATTTGTTGTTGGTAGTTTTCTTGATCCTGGCCATTCTTTCAGGAGTGAGATGGGATCTCAGTGTGGTTTTAATTTGCATTTCTCTAATGAGTAATGATGATGAATATTTTTTCATGTGTTTATTTGCCACGTGTATTTCTTTATCTGAGAACTGTGTATTCATCTCAGATGCCCATTTTTGGATTGGGTATTTGAATTTCAGAGGTTTGATTTTTTAAAATTCTTTATATGCTTTAGACAGAAGTCCTTTGTCTGAGGGATAGTTCACTAAGATTTTTACCCAGTTTGTGGATTTTCTTTTCACTATGCTGGATATTTCTTTTGACATGCAGAAACTTTGTGATTTTGGGAAATATTTCCTGTGTGGTTTGATTCCTGTTCATGAATTCTCTCCGTACCCCTATGTCTTCAAGATTTTTATTTAATTTGTCTTTCAACAGATTTAGTGTTTTTGTTTTAATATTCAGATCTTTGATCCATTTAGATTTTCATTTAGTATATGGTGATAGGCATGGATCTAGTTTTAGTTTTTGGCATGTGGAGAGCCAGTTTTTTCAGCACCATTTATTAAAGAGACTATCGTTCTTCCAGTGAACATGTTTGGCCCCTCTGTCAAAAATAAGGTGGTTGAATGTGTTTGTAGTTGTGGTTGTATCTTCTAATATATTCCGTTGATTTTCAGCTCTGTTTTTATTCCAGTATCATGTTGATTTTATTACAGTAGCTTTGTAGTATAACTTCAAGTCAGGAATTGTGAGGCCTCCTGCCTTGAATTTGCTGCTTAGAACTGTCTTTGCAATTTTAGGTCTCTTCAGATGAATTTTAGGAATGATTTCTCTAGATGTATGAGGAAT
The DNA here is from genome assembly GCF_034190915.1 of Cavia porcellus. Taxonomy (NCBI): domain Eukaryota; kingdom Metazoa; phylum Chordata; class Mammalia; order Rodentia; family Caviidae; genus Cavia; species Cavia porcellus. The sequence continues at coordinate 77,067,172 of NW_026947484.1, forward strand.
GTTGATGGTATTTTCATTGGAATTTCATTAAATCTGTGTAACAGTTTTGAGATAATGGCCATTTTCACAAGATTTATTCTTCCTACACATGAACAAAGAATGTCATTCCATTTTCTGAGATCTTCTTCGATTTCTTTTTCAGGGTATTATAATTTTCTCTCTAAATATATTTTACTTCTTTCATGAGGTTAATTCCTAAGTATTTCAATTTTTTGGATGCTAGTGTGAAGGGTGTGGCTTCTCTCATCTCTCTTTCAGTGATTTTGTTGTTAGTATATAGGAACGGTATTGATTTTTGAGTATTGACTTTGTATCCAGCTACAATGCTGAATTTATTTATTATATGTAGGAGTTTTTCAATGGAGTTTTGGGAGTCTTCTATGTAGAGTATCATGTCATTTGCCCTAATGATAATTTAACTTCTTCTTTTTCTATCTTTACCCCTTTTATTTAATCTCTCTTGTCTAATTACTCTGGCTAATATTTCCAGTACTGTGTTGAATAGGAGTGGTGGTAAGGGACATCCTTGTCTTGTGCCTGATTTTAAGGTAAAGGCATTCAGTATTTGGCCATTTAATATGATGCTGGCTGTTGGTTTGTCATAGATGGCTCATATCGAGGTAAAAACCATCTATTCCAATTTTCTTTATGGTTCTTATCATAAATGAACATTGGACCTTATCAAAAGCTTGTTCTGCATGTATAGAAATGATCATGTGATTCTTACTTTTGGCTCCATTGATATGGTGGATTACATATATTGATTTATGAATGTTGAACCATCCCTGCATGCCTGGGATGAATCCCACTTGGTCATGGTGTATAATCTTCTTGATGATTTGCTGCATCCTGTTTGCCAATATTTTATTGAGGATTTTTCATCTGTGTTTGTTAGGGAGATTGGCCTGTAGTTCTCTTTTTCAGTTGTGTCTTTCTCAGGTTTTGGTACTAGAGTAATATTTGCTTCCAGGAATGACTTAGGAAGGATTGCTTCACTTTCAATTTCATTAAAGAATTTGAGGAGTGTCTTCTTTGTATTTCTTGTAGAATTCCACAGTGAATCTGTTTGGGCCTGGATTCTTCTTTGTAGGTAAGTACTTAATTACATTTTCAATTTCATTAATAGAAATTGGGTTATTCTTCAGCTTTTCACCTTCTTGACCCAGATTTGATAGTCCATATGTTTTGAGGAAGCTGTCCATTCTTCTGTATTATCAAACCTATGTGAGTAGAGGTTTTTGAAATAGGTGTTGATGATCTTCCATGTTTCCACAGAGCCTGTGGTGATTTTACCTTTTTCATTCCTTGTTACATGAATTTGAGCTTTTTATTTCCTTTTAAAATAAGTTTGGCTGGGGGCTTATCAATTTTATTTATTCTTTCAAAGAACCAACTCTTTGATTCATTGATTCTTTGGATTGTTTTTTTAGTCTCTATTGCATTAATTTCTGCTCTGATTTTTATAATTTCCTCTCATTTTGGCTTTGGGCTTGACTTGCTCTTCTTTTTATAGATGTTTGAGGTGTAAGCAGATTATTTATTTGTATTTGTTCTGTTTTCCTGATATGGGAACTCAGTGCAGTAAATTTTCCTCTGAGGACAGCTTTCATTGCAATCCACAGATTCCAGCAAATTGTATTTGTATTTTTGTTTGCTTGTAGGTATTGTTTAATTTCTTCTTTAATTTCCCCTGTGACCCACTGATTACTCAAGAGTGTGTTATTCAGTTTCCATGTGTTTGTGGGGTTTTTGCAGTTTCTTTTATCATTAATTACTAATTTCATGGCACTATGATCTGTTAACATGAAAAGGATAAGTTCAACTCTTTTGAATTTATTTAAATATGTTCTGTGGGCTAGTATTTGGTCTAGTTTAGAGAATGACCCATGTACTGCTGAGAAGAATGTATATTCTGGTTTTGGAAGGAACACTCTGTATACATCTATCAAGTCCATTTTTTTCACAGGTATGATTCAGTTCTGTTATTTCTTTGCTGATTTTCTTTGTGGTTGAGCTGTCCCTTGGTGTTAGGGGTGTATTAAGGTCTCTTGTTATAATTGTATTATTGCTTATTTAATTTTTCATTTCTGTTAATACTTGCTTTGTGTGGCTGGGTGCTCTGGAATTTGGTGCATATATATTTAAGATTGTTATCTCTTCCTCTTGAAGTTTTCCCCTGACTAGTATGTAATGACCTTCTTTATCTCTTCTGATCATTCTTGGTTTGAAGTTCACATTGCAAACAGAATAGCTACCCCCACTTTTTTTGGGTTCCTGTTGCATGAAGTATTGTTTTCCATCCTTTGACTTTCAGTCTGTGAGTTTCCTTTTAGGTTGGATGGATTTCTTGTAGAGAGCATATGGTTGGATATTGTTTCTTCATCCATTCTGCCAGTCTGTTCCTTTAATTGGTGAATTGAGACCATTAATGAGACCATTAACTGAGACCATATAACAGTTATAACCATTAATTTTATAACATTATAAGTTGTAAGTTATAACATTAATGGTTATAACTGCTATATATTGGTTTGTTGTTGACATGTTAACTTTCTGGTTTTACATCTTTACCTTTCCATTCTTTTTAACTGTTTTCCTTGCTTGAAAAACCCACCTAGTGTTTTTTTTTTCTCATGTGTATCTAGACTGTCTTTCAGTATTCCTTGAAGGGTTGTTTTGGTGATTAGGAAGTTCTTCAGCTGTTCTTTATCATGGAAGTATCTTATTTCTCCATCCATTTTGAAGGAAAGTTTTTCAGGGTACATCAGTCTGGGTTAGAAGTTGTTTTCCTTTAGGATCTGAAATACTTCATACCATGCTGTTCTTGATTTCATTGTTTGTGTTGAGAAGTCTGCTGTGATTCTGATAAGTTTTCCTTTATAGATGATCTGTCTTTCTCTCTAACAGCTTTTAATATTCTATTCTTATGTTGGCTTTCTGGGATGGTGATTATTATATGTCTGGGTGTAGTTTTAACTTGGTTATGGCTATTTGGAATTCTATATGCTTCACTAATCTTAATGTCAGTTTCCATTCTCATGTTTGGAAAATTTTCAGCTATTACTTCTGTAAATAGCCTCTTGATATCATTTGTGTTGTCCCCTTCTTTTTCATTTATCCCTATCAAACTTATTTTTATTTTTTTTGCATCATCTTGCAGCTTCTGAGCTGTTATTTCCTGATTCCTTGTTATTTTCAAAAGATTTTTCCTTTCCGGTTCACTAGCTGCAATCTTGTCTTTGAGGTCTGAAATTCTATCTTTACTTTCACTGAGGTGGTTTTGACAACTTTGAATGGAGTCAAAAGATTTACTGTATATCTCGTTTAATCTGCTTCATGTATTCTATTTGTTTCTTATATTGTTCATCCAGGGATTCTATATTTTTCTTTTGTTCCTCTAATTTTTTAACTGTATCTTCTTCTATTTTTTGTTAAAGAAAGACAAAACAAAATGGAAAATGGGTAGAAATAGTACATAATTTCAAAGAAAAAAAATAAACAGTAATAAATCACTTGTTGATATTTACATATTTTCCTCTTACAAATAATTGTTCAAGATACAAAAGTGGAACATATAAATGGGAATTCAAACAGGAATACTGCAAATAGTTCCGTTCAACTATGTAATAAAAACTTAATATGGCTATCTATCCTATACACTTAAAAATATACGCTTTTATCCATATCTTCATTTATGTTGAGATTAAATAAACTAAAGCAGACTAAAATCTCTCTGAATAAAGATTAATATTATTGCTGGATTTCATATCATGACACTCGGGAATCAGCACTGGGTACTTTAGTGCCTTTTTTTTCCTTCAAAGCATTTGTTCATTTCTCTCGGTTTTATATTTGGGGGGCAACCTGCTGTTTATTTAAGTGTTTCCGAACTTTCTCATTCCTGGACTTGATCTCTAGGTGTATTTTCTTTACTTAGTGAAGCCTGTCTTTCCAACCTATCCATAAATACTGGTCCAGTAGTCCCTATTACTCTTTGCTTCCCTATCACATAGAGTTCTGTTTTCTCATATTTGATTTTGGTCTATATACCTTTCTTCAGGTTAATTATATTTACTATAAAGAGCATCTCAGTGGATCCTACCACTTGATCCACTCTGCCTGCAATTCTCTCTTTTTTTTCTTCATTTAGTGTGGCTAGGCCAGCTATATTAGAAATTATATCCAACCTTCTTTGCCTCATTTCTGTTGTGCTCTTTTTCCACCATTAGTTGTTTCTTTGTCTTCTTCATTTTGCTTTTTGCTCCATTCATTGGGGGCCTTTCTGCTGCTGTTACTGAAATCCTGGTGCTTTTCTTTCTCTCTTTAGAATGTCCTGTAGTATTCTTTGTAGGATTCTTTGGTGGTTGCAAATTCCCCCAGATCCTCTTTATCTTGGAAGCATCTTGTTTCTCCATTAATTTCCAGGGATATTTTTTCAGGGTACATCAATTTTGGCTGGAGGTTACATTCTCTCAGGACTTTGAATACTTCACCCCACTCTTCTTAATTTGATGGTCTGTGCCGAGAAGTATGCCATAATTCTGATGGACTTTCTCTTGTAGGTAGTCTGTTTCTTATCTCTGACAGCTTTTGATATTCTGTTCTTATATTGGATTTCTGGAGTATTGATTATTATATGCCTGGGTGTAGTTCTGTTTTGGTTGTAGGTGGCTGGAGTTCTGCATGCTTCATACATGATGAGTATATCCTTTCCCTATGTTTGGGAAGTTTTCCTTAATTATTTCTGTGAATAGCCTTTGTAGTTCCTTTGTTTGTATCCCTGCTTCTTCATTCACATTCTTTATTCTTAAATTATAGATCTTCTTGTGATCTTTTAGTCTTTATATTGTTACTGCTTGTTTCCTTGTTATTTTTAAGAAATTTTCCTTCTATGATCTCACATTGCAAACCTGTCCTCCAGTTTGGATAATCTATCCTTAGTTTTTTTCAAGCAGTTTTGCCAGCTTTCAATGGAGTTTTTAATTTCCTGGTAATCTCTTTGAACCTGCTTCATGTATTCTACATTTTCTCGATTTTCTTTATCAAAAAATTCTCCCATTTTCTGTTTTCTTCCCCTCTTCCATCTGTTTTTCTTGAGATGTGCTTAGCATTTCTTTAATTATTCTATTTATATCTTGCGTTACTTGGTTAAATACTTTGCTTTTGAACTTGTCTATGAGGTCCCAAAGATATTGCTTTATATCTACTGGTGCCATGTCTGATATTGCATGTCATTCTCCTTTGCATTTACTTTTTCTGGATCTATGTTCTCAGGATTAGGGACTGGGGACCCTTTTTTGTTGCTTCCCCTTCTCATATTTTTTTGTTCCTGCCATACAGGTGTATATAGCAGGCCCAGTTTCTTTCTTTGTTGGTTACAGTTTGTCTGAATCACACTGGCTAGGTGCTTCCACCCACTGCAGAGTACTAGGGAGATACAGATGGTGCAGCCTATGCGGGGCCTGCCCCTCCAGGTCAGTCATCCTGTTGAAGGCTTCACTGCATTAGGGTGCACTGCCAGGCATAGGGACTTGGTTTGGGCTAGCCTATTGGGCCTCAGTCCAGGACATGACCCAGGTCAAGTGCTCCCCATCCATCCCGCTTGAGAAGGGAGCAGCTGACTGAAGTAACTGCAGCCCCTTGTTCTGGCCAGTCTGCCCGGTCCCAGAACACTGTCTGTTGGAGCCTCTTTGTCTATGGAAGGGTTTTTAATCCCATCACTCACCACAGTCGATGCAGGGTTTCCCCATCAGCTTGGCTCTCAGTTTGGTTCACCGATTCCCATCCTTAGTGTGAATACATCTCCAATGAGTTGAAACTGGTGGGCTTTTGGGTAGCTCGGTAAGTTTCTGCTGAATGGGTTCAAGTGCGGCAGTGGAAGGGTGTTCAAGCAGCGAGTTCAAGCAGCAGTACTGAGACTGTAGCTGTTCCAATAGTAGCACTGGGACTGTATTTTTAATTGGTTTCTCTCAGCTTAGTTTGTTCCTGGGTCAGGAGGGTCTATCTCCCTCTGTTCAGGACTCCTCATGCTGTATTATTTTTGGGATCTAAGTTGATTATCTCAGGGAGCCTCTGTAACTTGCTGTTATCTACCCACCATCTTTTTTGAGTCTCCAACTGTCTTTTTTAGATGTGTTCAGCATCTCTTTCATTACTTATATCATTTCTTCTTTTATGTGGGAGATTATTTTTAACTCAAATTCCTTTAGAGCTTCCCAGAGTTGCTTCTTTATGTCAGTTGTTATTATCTCATGTATATGGTGTATATTTTCTTCTGTGTACATGGCTCATAGGCTTTCTTGGGATGGACTGGAGGTTTGAGATTGCATTTTAGTCTTTCATCTTGTCATTTTCCTATATTTCCATGTTTCAAGTGTTTTTCCAAGGCTTCCCCTGGGCATATTGGAAATCGTCTCCTATGCCCTTGGCTCCTGGGACTGAATGGAGGTTCCTGAGTGTGGTCCAGTCAGGCCCACAGGGCCTCCCTTGCCACCTCCGGTTTTCTAGGAAGCTGGGCTGGCACCCAACCACTGTGTGTGATGGTCCAAAGCTCTCCCTGGGCAAGGACCAATGGGCTGGTACTCGTCTCATGTGCCCTCCACTCCCCCGATTCAAGAAGGTCACTGGGCATGGTTTAGTCAGCTTGGAAACCACCTAGTCTAGTGTGGCTGGAAGTTGGGTGGGTCCTTAATGGACCTTAAACTCTCCCTGGGCGGGCGCTCTTGTGCTGGAACTTATCTCGGGCAGCTCCAGCTCCCTGTATTGAAAGATGGTCACTGGGTGTGGCCCAGTCAGGCCTAGAAAGCTGTAGAGCCCAGTCTAGTGTGGCTGGAAGCTGAGGGGCTCCTTAACTGCTCTCATGATAATTTTTTTAAAACTCATGCTTTAAGGAAAGAATGAACCAACTAATACCTAATGTAACTAAGAGTTAAAATCTCTTCTTAACATTTTTAATGTGAATTTAGTTGTGCATGTGTTTACCTAGACACTTTTATTCATTTGCAATAGAAAATGGAGGTAATAGAATCTCCTTTACATAAAACTGTCTTACCATACTTTATTAAAGGGAAGACAATAGTGTTCTAGTTAATATTACACAAATCAGAATCATCATAACTTAAGTAGGTATTTATACAGATGAATTAGTAGTCATTTTGCTTATTCACATATCTTCTAAAAGCAGTTACTAAATTTACATATTAACATTTTTCAATTTTGTTGAAAAATAGAAGGTATCACAATTCAACGTTGGTTATTTATGAAGAAATATATCTAAGATAAATATGTTTTATTCAAGCAATGAGGTTTTTATCCAAATAGGAAGTAAGCTAGTTATTATAAACTCCCTACCTAGAAGCACAAAGATACATTTATTATCAGTCTTTCATTTACTTACTGACTTGGAAACTGTACATGTTAATGGTTTCTAAAATTTTATTAACTAAGTTATGGGTGATTCAGTGAAGATAAGTAGTCATGAACAAAGGAACATTCTCTATCCCTAGTCTACCATCAATTGACTGGAAAAAATAACTTTTTGTACAAATTCAAGAAACCAGATTAATCCTGTGTGCCTGCTATCACCCTCAAAAAGTTTGCTACCTGTGGGAAGCCAGCACGGGCAGGGAAATGCAGCCAGATCTGCCCATACACACCCACCACTGCTGCTGGAAAGCTTGCTTCCCTTAGGTAATAGTGCAGGCAGAAAGAAAGAGTGAGACAAGCCCTGTGCATCTGCAGGCCACCACTGGAGCCCTTGCTTCCTTTGGGCAGCGAGTGTCTACCAGGAGAATCAGACAAACATACCCCTGTGTGCCTGCTACCACTGGAGGAGTGCCAGTGTAGAACACAGGCTGAGAGAAGAAGCAGTCTCACTGCCACGGAACCCTGGCCATCAGAGAAGTCTCAGTGTAGCTTCACGGGTCTGGAGAAGTCCACTCCATGCCCTGCTCCCTCCCTGGGAATCTGATTTTAGAGAGACTCAGATGCCTGCCCCATTCCCTTATACTGCAGAGGGTCAGCCAATGTGAGAAGTGCCTGGGACCCCACAACCAGCTTGTTGGGAGGAACCCAGGAGAATGTTAAGACAAAGGAGCAAAAGGCATTCTCAGACCTCGAGCCTACACAGAACACGTCTGGGAGGTATGGACATGGAACAAAATAGAAGACACATACCTGAAGTCTCCAAGAGGATGGCAACTGAAGTAAAGAAACAACTTCATTAAATTGTAAAGGTAATCAGATCAGAAATAATATTTCACATAAAAAAAGAAATCACAAACATAATGAAAGAGTTGCTGAACATATCTAAAGAAGATATATATATTTTTAAAAAGAAACATAGGAAAATGATGGAAACCTTGAAGTAACAATACAGAAAGGAATTACAATGCATGAAACAGATTCAGAGAGAGATGCAGGAAATTAAAAGGTCAATCAAAAGCTGGAAAAACTGCTTGAAAGAGACTGAAGACTTTCAGATCTTGAAGACAGGATCATAGCTAGTGACGGTGAAAGGAATGATCTCTTAAAAATAACAAGGAACCAGGAAATAACAATTCAATGGCTGCAAGATCACACAAAAATAATTTAAGAAGGTGCTCACCTCAGCAGCATATATACTAAAATTGGAATGATACAGAGAAGATTGGCATGGCCCCTGCGCAAGCATGACATGCAAATTCATGAAGTGTTCCATATTTATTTGAATTCCTTATTATTCTACCTTTTTTCTTTTTTCTATTTTGTTTTTTTTTCTTTCTTTAAATAAAAATTTTAAAAAGATAAAAAATAATTTAAGAGTGAAAGATATGAGCAAAGAAGTAGGGGTCAACACAAATGGTATAAAAAGATTATTTACAGAAGTAATAGCACAAAACTTCTGAATATGGGGAAAGAATCTGGTATACAGAGAAGTGAGGCATATAGAACTCCAAATAGCTATAATCAAAATCAACCTACACCCAGTCATATAATAATTAAGATCCCAGAAATTCAGCACAAGAACAGAATATTAAAAGCTGTTAGAGAAAAGAAACAGATAATCTGTAAAGGTAGACCAATCAGAATCATGGCAGACTTATCAACACAAATCATCAAGTCAAGAAGAGTTTGGAGTGAAGTGTTTCAAATCCTGAAAGAAAACAACGTTTAAGCTAGATTGATATACCCTGCAAAACTATGCTTCAAAGTTGATGGAAAAATATACTTCCATGATAAAAACAACTGAAGGAATTCATGACCACCAAACCAACCCTATAGAAAGTGCTGAAGGATGTTCTACAGAAAGATAATGATGACCATGGTTCCAGGAACAGCAGCCGTGGGGGCTGCCAAATACAACAGGCTACTGAACAAAGGGGAAAAGTGGAAAGCCAACAGCAGGAAAAAAGCATGGCAGAGATGAACCAGTGCATGCTGGCTGCAACCATTAATGTTGATGGTCTCAATTTGCTAATAAAGAGGAGCACAGGGAGAATGGATCAAGAAACAAGATCTATCAATATACTGTATATAAGAAACACTTTTAAACTCAAAAGGAAATTCATAGACTGAAAATCAAAGGAGAGAAAACAATTGTTCCGCATGAAAGGAGACCAGAAAAAAGCAAGGCTAACTTGCCCATCAACTGAATGGATAAGAAAGATACGGTATTTTCATACAATGGAAAGCTACTCAGCTATAAAGTAGGATAATCTCAAGGCTTTTGTAGTTAAATGGATATAATTGGAGATCATGCTAATGGGTGAAATGGTTTGGACTCAGAAAGGTGAGCACTGAGTTATCTCCCTAGCATAAAAAACTGAAAGAGTTAGTGTGATTCAAAAAGCACAGTAGATATTATGAAAGTGATGAGAGGAAACACCTAAGAAGGGAAAGTGGTAACCACTGTTGATTTCCTATTGTCTTGTTTTGAATTCTTGCATTGTTTTCATAATTTTGTTAGATTTGGTTTTATTTTGTCTTGTAATATTAGATTTTACTGTGTCTGATGGTATGGGTAGTTATATTGAAGATAATGGGATTGTTATGGTAACCATTGTTGATTTCCTAGTATCTTGTTTTAAAGTCCAATAATGCTTTCATTTTCATGTTCCATTGACTTTATTCTGTTTTGTTTTATTTGATTTTATTATCTGTGACAGTGTGGACAGCTATTTTGAAGAAAACAACAGACACTATGGTAGCCATTATTGATTTCTTACCTTGTTTTGAAGTCCTATAATGCTTTCATTCTTTTGATTGGTTTCATGCTGTTTTGTTTTGTTTGCTTTTATTATGTATGAAGTAATGGACAGCTATTTTTTTTTATTTAAAAGGAAAAAGAGAAAAAAAGCAGAACAAAACCAAACAGTGTAAGGGTACAAGTAATTCAGAACTACAAAAAAAAAAAAAAAAAAAAAAAAAAAGCAGTAAGCTATCACCAGTTAATAGATTATTCGCTATCATTTTAGAAACGGTGTTTCAGGTCACAGGATCAAAGCACACAAAGCGAACATTCAAACAGTGAGACTGCAAACAGTTATGTTCAGTAATCCAATCAAAAATGTTAATATGGTCTTCTATTCAACACACCTAAACACCCTTGCCGTTGTATCCTTCAGGGCACTTTTCTTTCCTTCTCTTTATTACAACAAAATTTACACATTTTGGGTTTTATTGCTCCCTTAGATCTTATTACTTTTTTTTTTGTAGGAGAATAAAATCAAGCATGATACAACAAAGCTTGGACAGCTATTTTGAAGGCAACAAGTGGTATTATGGAAGCCATTGTTGATTTCATGTCTTTGGTTTTGAGGTCCTGTATCACTTGTATTGTTTTGTTCTGATTTGCTTTATTCTATTTTGTTTGGTTTATTCTCTTATAAAAAAGAAAAAGAAAAGAAACTAGACTAAAAGAAACATTAACTATTTGAAACATAGCATTTACTGATTTTTTTCAGTAAATTAATAAATAGGCTTAAAATTTTAAATGAACTAATAATCCATTTGCTGAATTTTTCTTAAAAATCAGAACTGAAATGTTTTTCTTTTCTTTCTATGGATTACAAGTGATTATGTAAAGCTGGTATTAATTACTTCTCAAGTAATTCATAAAGCTCATCAAGGAAATCATGTGAGCCTAGAATTTTCTTTGTATGCTACTTTTTAAAATTCTTGTAGAATTATTTAGATGTTCTCATTTTGGTAAGTTTCAGCTTCCTACTAATCTTTCTACTTCATTTAAATATGTTTACAATGTATAGCTAGTAATGTGTTCATTTCATCTAAACTTTCAAACATACTCCCATGAAATTATTTATGTTATTTTATGTTGTTTAATATAGTAAAATTCAATTTTTTCCTTCCTAACATCTTACCCAGTTTATTGTTCCATCTTGCCTGTACCCTGATTTATTACCAATTATTATTTTCAAGGAAACCATGTTATGATTTATAGATCTTTATTGCACATGAGGAAAATTTTTTCTTAATTTCTGCTCTAATAATAATTTCTTTTTTCTTCTACCATCTTTGAGTTTAATTTATTGGGATTTGTTTTCTTAATTTCTTAAGAAAGATTCTCTTATCATTTACTTGTCCTGTTCTTCTCTAGAATATCGATTTAAGGCAGAAATGTTCCCTATGAATATATTTAACTACCTTACACAAATGATGTGAAATTATAACTCAGTCAGAAATATTTCCTAATATATGTGTGATTTCTTCCTTGACCATTGAATTATTTAGAAGTATACAGCTTACTTTTCATATATTTGAGGACTACTTAGATACCATTTGTTTATTCATTTTTTTGATTCATTTGTTTATTCCCACGGCCTTATTTAGGCAGTTCATGTAATTTTAGTCATGTGAATTAATTAGTATTCATTCTAAAGTACAGTATCATTCAGTTTTTATTTTTTTCTCATGGACACTTAGAAAAATATGAATCTTCTACCTGTTGATTACAGTGTAGTGACTACACATTTTTTTTTTTACTGTATATTATGGATTAAAAACTGATGGTCAACTTAACACCAGCTGAATTAAATCACCATGGTGCTGAGCATAGATGTTCCACCTGAGGAAACATAAATAGAGACATGGAGAAAGAGAGGCTAGGCATTGTGGGTTTCTCTAAGTGTTGCTGATTGAGCCCTTGGTTCTCCTGGAGGATCTCATCATGACGAGCCTCCCCAGTGTGTGTTTGATCGTTGTCATTGGAGGAGCTTGGGACCTTGATGGTGGGAGTGACTGTGGTTCACTTTGGGGGAATGTTAGTCCTTAAATTAAGCATCACTCGCCTGCTCCAGAGGGAAGACATGTGCCATTTGATCTCCAGGAGATACTTGTCATGCTGGCTTTCTGGTATGTACTTGACTGTTCTTATCATTGAGGAGCTTAGGACCTCCGTGTCACTGAGGATGGCCCTGGTGCTTTTCATGACAGCCCTACTTCTTATTTTGAGCATGACTTCTCGGCTGTAGTGTAGAACCCTTAATTCACCAGCACGGCTCCTTCACCCTGTTAGCATAGACTTTCTAGCTTCCACCACTGACCTTTGGGGCCTTCCCAGTGCAGATCCATAAAACAGACTGGTGTGAGTTCCTCTCGTGGGCTCTAGACTTCCATTTGGACTCATGGGAGGCATTGCCATGGGCTCTAGGTTTTCATCTGGACTCATGCAGGACACTGTTGTGGGTTCCAGGCTTTGGTTGAATATTCTGAGTCTGTAGTGTTGTGGACAGATTCCCTGCACTTTCTGTGTTTAACTCAGGGTGACCGTCATAATATTATAAATTCTGTGTCCTGATTCTAATTGTTCTCCTCACATTCCCTGACTAAAACATTGTATTTTCAAACCTTTTAGATCTGTACTGAATTGTCTAATTATTCTAATAGTTTCTGAGAGGACATACATAAAAATCAACTATTATGTTAGATTAGACTATTTCTTTTTTAATTGTCTTTTTTGTTTTACATATTTTAAGTTATCAGGTATATATAAACTTAAAATTATTTATCTTTGTGGTGTATAAATCTTTTGTGTTATGGAAATTCTTATTTATATTAAATGTTTTATGTTTCAAAATATTTTTATTTGTATTTTATTAATCCTTTTTTTCCATGTTCAGGTCTCTAGTCCTTCCTATCTTCCTTTAGTTTAAGTAATTTTAAAAATAAATTTCCTTACATTATCTTGCTATAATTATTTTGCTATTGTTTTACTGATTATCCTAGAGATTACATTATTTGACTTAAGATATTTTACTGCTTCACTAATATGAAGACATGTTGATTGTAATGCAGCAGGAAAAGATCAGGTTCAAGAGGTGTCAGTTAGGAATGACTCCATTGGCAGCTGGATTATAGGTCATATGTGTTATACTTACAGAAATTTTTTCTACCTTTTGCTCATGTCCTGAGACTTTGTGGGACACTGAGACTAAGAGTGGAGGACTTATTAATCTAGCAGAAGAAATTTCAAAGCAGTTTAATATGGAGGTAATACCATGGCTATGACTGCAGGCTTTTAGCCAATCAAAAGCAAATGGGGCAGTAGAATGATTTAAAAAGTTTTGAATTTAGCTAGAAAGGAAGCTCTGGTAAATTTCATGCCTACAAAGAGCAGAAAAGAATATAATTGATGAGAATATTAGCATTAAAAAATCAAGTACTATAGAACACAACAATAGAAAAGGTAGCCTGAGGGCATCAGAAGAAGCAAAAGGACTCCATCCTTTGCAATATTGAAACAGAAAACATAAAACACTTCGCTTTTAGAAGAAAGCCCCAGGTGACCATGCAGTATAGGCAATGAAAATTGATTATACTCAGTGTTCTAGACATTCTGAGGCCTCTGCAGTCACCAGAAAGATGCAAAAGGTCTACTGCTAGAGCTGGCAGCAGATCTTGGTGTCATTCACAGATTGCTGGTTTTCAGTGCATTTAGAATGCAAGAGTTGTAGAGTCAGGAAGGCTACCACCAATTTCATACAAAGGCCTGGAAGATCAAGCAACTTGTCCTTGCAAGATTAGTTCATGAAGTTGTGAGGGTGAAGCCAGTGCAGTGGAGACCCTAGGATAATGGAAAATCCAGGAACATGAAACATCTGAGGAAAGTCACAAGGAGCAAACAAAGCCAGTCCAAGAGAGAAATCATGAAAGCTATGAACATAGGCAGCGGCATAGGGGTAAGGCCACCCATGCTCTTTCAAATGCCTATAGCTGTTATATCATTAACTCAGAGCATTCATGCAGCTCTATATAAATGGAATTCATAGTCTGATTGTGCAGCCAATTGTGACCACTCAGTTACTCTCCAAATAAAGGCTTTCATTGGATTCACCATTTGTGTGCAGGTTATGCTCTAGGAATGACCAACTACAGGATTTGGTCATGGTTTCAAGATCTGACTGACTCAATCAATTTTGGTGGAATCAAATGTGGGGTAATTTGCTCAACTTGTGGTTCCCCAGTTCTCCATTGATTTCCACCAAAGATCACATAATCTTCATTCCTTCACATACTACAAATTTCAAAGACTAAAAATATTGTAGTCTTGTGTCTTCCCTCATGGAGTTTCCTTCTCTAGTGTTGGTACAGTTAGAAACAAAGGAGCGGAGTCACTGCCTGCCCTTTGTTTAAATGTAAGTGCCATACCACTCTAATGATTATCCATGCTTCCATATTCCTAAAGTAGGGAAGTTGTGTGAGCCACTTCCTTTCTTTCTATTCAACCATAAACACACTACCACCCTAACAATTGTCTGGGTTTAAATTTAGGAAGTCATACAAATTGCTGACTTCCTAAATTTAAATCCTGAAATTAATTACTAAATTAGTGCACTGATTGTTTTAGCATAGTTCTGGGTATGGATAATGAGAAAACCCACCCTGAGCGCGGGTGGCACCAATCAAAAGGCTTGTGACCTGGATGGGATAAAAGAGAAAAGGAAGCTTGCTGCTGCTGCTGTTTACTGTTTAACGGTCTCAGGTCTGCTCTGCTATAGACTGTTTCTCCTCTTCAATGCCCCTCTGCCTTATCACCCTGGCATGGAACCAGACAGTTATGGAATAAAACCTCTACAACTATGAGCTGAAATAAATCTTTCCTCTTACTGTTATTTCAATTTGCATTTCTCAAATGACCAATAATGTCTACCATTTCTTCATATATTTATTTGCCATTTGTATTTCTTCATTTGAGAAGTGAGTATTCATTTCAGATGTCCATTTTTGGGTTGGGTGTTTGAATTTGGGGGTCCTGATGTTTTTCAATTCTTTATATGTTATAGTCTTTGTTTGAGGGACAGATGGTTAAAAATTTTTCTTTGCATTCTGTCAGTTACTTTTCACTCTGTTGATGATTTCTTTTGAAGTGTAGAAACTTTTTAATAAGATGAGATCCCAGTTGTTGATTCTCTCAAGTTCTTTCAATGTGGTTTATGTTTTGTTCATGAACTCTGTGCCCACCCTTATGTCTCCAAGATTTCTACCTACCTTGTCTTCCAGTGGACTTAGTATTTCTGTTTTAATATTTAGATCTTTGACCCATTTTGATTTTAGTTTAGTGCATGGTGGTAGATATGGGCCTAGTTTCAGTCTTTGGCATGTGGAAAGCCAGTTTTTCCAGCACAATTTATTAAAGAGGCTATTTTTCTTCCAGTGAAGATATTTGGCCCCTTTGTCAAAGATAAGGTTGCTGAGTGTCTTTGTAGTTGTGTGCATCTTCAATCTTCTATTGATCCTCAGGTCTGTTTTTTGGCCATTGCCATGCTGATTTTATAGTAGTAGCTCTGCAGTATAATTTTAAGTCAGGAATTGTGATGCCTCCTGCTTTGCCTCTATTGCTCATGATTACCTTTGCTAAGTCTCTTCTGTTTGCAAATGAATTTTAGGGATGTTTTCTCTAGATGTATGAGGTTAATGGTATTTTGATCAGGATTGCATTAAGTCTGTGTAACAGTTTTGGGAATATGGCCATTTTCACTATGTTAGTTTTTCCTATCAAGAGCAATGGATATCTTTCCATTTTCTGACATTCTCTTCAATCTGCTTTTTAGGAGTACTATAGTTTTCAATGTATAGGTGTTTTACATCCTTTGCTACATTGATTTCCAAGTATTTCATGTTTTTGGGATGCTATTGTGAAAGGTTTTATTTCCCTAATTTCTCTCTCAATGAGTTTGTTGTTTGTGTGCAGGAATGCTATTGATTTTTGAGTGTGGACTCTTAACCTATCAGACTTATATTATTTTTCTTTGCATTATCTTGGAGCTGTTGAATTGTTATTTCATGGTCCCTTGTTATTTTTAAGAGTTCTTTCCTTTTGTGATTGCTAGCTGTGATCCTGTCTTCAAGGTCTGAAAGTCTATCTTTTGTTTCATTCAGGCGTTTTTGCCCACTTTCAATGGAATTTTAACTTCCTGATATTTTTAAAATTTGTTTCATGCATTCTATTTCTTTCCTATATTGTTCACTCAAGGTTTGCACCATTTCCCCATACTCTTGTTCTTTTTTATTTATGTCTTCTCTAGCTACGTGAGCAACTTCTTATTAAGATTGTCATTTTTTTCTTTACTTGAGAGATTGTCGGCACTCTGATTTTTTCCATAGCCTCATGGATTTGTTTCTTTATTTCACTTGCTATCTTTTCAGAAATGTCAAGCATGTGACTTTCATTGTTTGCTTTTTTGATGTCTCCTATACTTGCTCCTGATGGCAGAGTGTGTAAGATTGCATTTTCTTTATCATTTTGTCATTTTAACCCCTTGGGTTAATATTTTGGTTTTTAAAATCCTGCTTAGTCATAACTGTCCATTGTGTGTGTCCTACTGTGTGACTTACGTTCACCCAGTAGCTGAGTCCTATAATTTAAGGGAGTGGCCAGTCACCTGAATTTTTCTGGTACGCCAATTGTGTAAGTCCTATATTTTTCCTATGGTGACTTGCCTTGGGGTATTGATGTGAACCAACCTTAGCTTGTATTTTCACTGCTGCTTCAGTCTGTTTCAGGCCACCAGACTCATCTGTCTATAGTGTGTGCCTCAGCTGGGACCCTATTGTGTCACTGGGGATCTTGCAGCCTCAGTCAGGTCCTTCCAGGTGGGGAGCTTGCTGGCTTTCTCACCAGCCTGCCCAGGGTTCTGTGTATGGAAGGACTCACCCGTGGTCTTTCCAGCTCCCAAGGTCTTCTGGTTGGGGGGAGGGTTCGCTGTGGCTTCTCTTGACCCACTGAGATGCTCTGTTTGGGGGTAAACTCACCACCCTCTTGCTGGCCTGCTGAGTTCTGTGGGGGAGGGGTGCTAAGGCTCCCTTCAGCCCACAGAATTATTATAGGTAGTGGAAGGGGTTGAAGATGTTTTGTGGGCTGCTGAGATCTTTCAGGTGTGTGGGAGGGATGGCCAAGGCTCCTCTTGACTGCTGAAATCTTTTGGGTGCCTTATCTCACTTTCTTGATCTCTGGCAAAGTGTACAGAGTTGCTTTAGAGTAGCTGAGGGTAGTACCATGGGCTTTGGGAGCCATGCTGGTTCCATGTAGGCCCGTATAAGTTCACAAACTCCCTGATGTGAGAGTGGAGACTATTGGAAGAAAGCCCTCTCCCTATATTCTACTACAGCTAGAAATCCAGTGCTGGAATGTGGAACTCACTGAAGTGGCCATCTCTGACTCTGCTCACCTTTGGTTCTCGAGAGTGTACTTTCCCACTATCATACTTGCCATCTCTGGGCACTGCCCCCTTGGAACTCTTAATTGTCCTTTAACCTCAAACCTAAAATAGACAGGGCTGTTTGGACTTTCTTATTGGTCAATTCCTGCTCTGTGGAGTGTACTTTTGTTTTAATAAGTCTTTGCCTTTCTTACTACTTCTGTGTATCTTGCTCGGTTCTTTGTTTGTGTTACAAAGAACTAGGATTTCAGATTAGACAGAGACACCTGTTCAGTATTAGAAGACTGAAAGTTAAAGTTCAAAATGGGCAGTTTAGGGCCTTAGCAAGACCCTGTTTGAAAATATAAAATAAAAACTAAAAATGGCAGTGAATGTAGCTCAGTCTACTGAAGTAGACTTCAGTATGAAGTCTCTGTGTTCATCCCCCAGTATACAAAAAACAAAAACAAAAACACCCAAAAAACCAAACCAAACCAAACAAAAACCTCAAGAAACGACATCACAATAAACCACTATTCAAAGCTTTCAAGTAAACAAATTTCAACACACATATTCCAAGTCAGTTGGAACATGACAGTTCTTTTGCCTTATGTGCTGTGGTTAAAAAACTATCCTTTGGTATTTTTATTGTCACATTTCCAAGGTCTCTAGTTCAGTTTGCAGCAGAGTATATGTGTTTAAGTTACTAGAGATACTTGGGCTTGTCAGACGGGCACATTTTTCTACTTAAGAGAATGCAGAGGTATTCTGAACTGGTTAGTCTAGTACTTCCTTTTACCACAAAACCTAAAAAAATCTTCCCCTCCCCCCAAAACTATAAAAATATACGTGGTTGAGCCAAGATTATAACTCAAGTTGTCTAGGCTTTGTAAGGCCCTGGGTTAACTTTCAAATCTGGAAACACACACACATACTTACACACACACAAACTCACATTCACCTATATAAAGCTATGTTAATTTTAAAGGGAAAACTGCAGACAGTAAACATTCTTTCCTGATGCTTTCCGGTACTAAGATTCTTTCTTCACTTCTCTTCCCTTTTCCTTTTTCAAGGAGTGAATCTTTTATAGTCCCTTCCTGAATGAGCCCTCCTTTCTTTCCAGAAAGCTACAAAGCTGATGTTAGGGAAGCCGGGGTTCTAATTGACTCAACAATGAGGCTTGTGATGAGGGAAAAAGACAAACACTGCTCCGGATAATGAGAAAACCAAACACAGTGACAACAGAAAACTTTGTTTTGTATAAATTAGGTCTTCCAGAAGAAGCAACAGAAGCTTGGGTAAACTTAAAGTGAAATACCATCTTCAAAGGTAACTGAAAAAGCTAAAAAGTGACTGAAACGACTTTCTAATCAGTGCCAGCAGGCTTGTTTCATGGGTGTACCCACTGGCTTGCTTTCCCCCTCATTCCTGGGTACCCTGGCTAGAGAAACCAGCTCCAAACTACTTTTCTATTTCTCTGGTGGAGACTCTGTGCCTCTATGAATAATCGTCACACTTTAAAACTGACAGACCTTGGATTTTACTTTACATTCAAGAGGCTTATCTCTCTCAGATTTTAAGTAAAAGAGTATAGTTTGTTTAAGTCTTTTCAGAGTAAGGTGGAAGGACAGGTTGTCACCGGGTGCTCAGAATGACTTGTTTTCCTTAGGATAAGTTCTGAGAAGCACTGTCCAGGGCTGACATATTTTCTGCCCTGATGTTTATTTAATTATAGGGATAACAAAGCACAAGGGGAATAATGTAATCTTTAGAATTATCAGACATGGGTTCTGATCGCAGTAATACCAGTCAGCAACAGTTCAATCATTGGAGACAACTAATTGTTTCCAAATAATACTTTTATTTTTTTTTGTAAAGTACAATAGTAGGACATTTCACTACCCAGGCTGAGTCTCTTTCCAAATATTTTAATGTAGTGTGGGCAATAACTAACTTCCTCAGGTGGACCATGAGGCAATGTGAGATGTGAATTATCAGCAGCACTACCTTTAAGAACGGTGCCAGCTCCTCCTCACTTACCTCTTTTTGTTTTTATGCATTGATATCCTGCCATGCAATGCGGAATCAACGTCTACCAGTCAGTGAGGACCCTGTGGAGGATGACAGCTCACAGCATAGGAGGACCTGGAGTCCTTTGTGATCACACTGAATAGAGCTGTTAACTCTAGACCATCTATCTGCCTATTGCTATATTGTTAATCAAGGGGAAATAGAATTATGCTTTTTTAGTCACTGTAGTATTTTTCTCTTTACTGTAAGAGTGCTGCTCTTGTTATAATTAAATAATTGACTTTGAGAATATTACTTAACCTCTTCCTTGGTTTTGTTATCTGCAAAGGGAGGACAATATATTATTGCTCATCTGCTTTTAAGAGTCTTGTGAGGGTTATGAAGAGAAGCGAGTATACTGTATGTGTTGTGTTCTAAGTGAGTCTCATAGTATTATATATGCATGTATGTAAATCTACCAGCATGACACAAATTTTCAAAATAGACAAAAAACTTGTAACATTTTAATATTTTTATGAATGATAACCAAGGTAATCAAGTACTGTAATTTTCTTTGGAATAATGAGGTTTCTGGGGGTAGGTGGAATTTTCATTTTTAAAACTGACACAATCCTAGGAAACCTGAGTCAAGTTAGTTGTACTAAGTGAAGGTGTGGTGCATGAGGCTTTCAGTGCTAAGCAGAAGACAATCCCACGGAGGCTGAAAGGAGATGATCCATCACCTGGAGAGGTGCTTTAAAATAAGTGATAAATCTAAATATGAAATAACATGCATCTGACATCTCTCTCTGGATATGGGATATGGTAGGGATTTAATTATGAATATCAGCCCTAGTTTCTATTTTGCTTTGAAACACTCATTGTTGCAGATGAGAAATACTCATTTCATACTTCTTCCATTATTAAGTAGTTCACTGCCTCTAAAGTAAATGTCATCCCTTTGTAGGAAGGAATGCAGACTATAGCAATAATCGAATGGCAACATAGACATTGGATCTCTTTGGGTAAGATCATGACCAAATATTATGGACTCCTAACACATGAAAAGGAAAGGAAACTGAGATTCTCAGGTGTCTTGAATGAACTGACTTTTGAGGACAAAGCAAGAAGTTTGTTGCTTGTGGTGGAGAAAGAACAGATGAGTAGGTGATGCAGAGTCAGGAGATGCTGCAAATTTGCCTGCCTCTGCACACATTTTCCTTCCTGTGAAGCACTGCAGCTTCAATGATGTCTACAGAGATTACAAACTCAGTCAAAGTTGTGTGTTTTGCTCTAGTGAAGCAAAATGGAAATAGTTTTTGTGCAGGGAATAGGCAGCAGAGTGAAAGAGGAGAACATAGATCACAGGAACTCAGGGGTATGTCAGGGAAAGTATCACACAAGCTGGGGTAAGGAATTGGAAACTAGCCAAGTCTAAACAGCACCCTGAGGAAGAAATCTCCCTGAGATTTGGATAAAGCTAGGAAGCTGCTGGTAGAGACAGGAATTGAGCTGAGACCTTGAAGGATGGGATGTCAGCAGGAAGGTGAGGTGAAGAGGAGGCTGCTTTTGGAGGAAGAAAGGCATGAAGAAAGGCACAGAAAAAGGAGGATGAGGGTGATGCCTGTCATCAGTGAGCAGGCACTGAGTGCCTCTGTGTTCCACACACTAGACCAGGGGCAAAGAACACACTGGGTCTCTACTTGGAATGAGCCAGGAATTGAGGTCCCTTCTAGTCCTCCTACTGTGCATCTAGTGTTTGTCTTTCTATTGTATTTGAAACCTGGATCTTTTGTGCCCCATTTTTCTATTGCCTTTACAGGCTTGCTTTTTAGCTCCAGTAAGTGATGGCAAAGACACTCTGAGTTCTGAGAATGGGGAACCCATAGTGGGCAGCTGAACAACCCTGTGTCTCCTGGTTGTGATTAAGTTGTTTTTGGCACATTTTTGTGTAGATATGCCTTTCTGGAGCACCTCAGGAGATGTCAAACTCCATAACTGAGTCCTAGGACCAAAGCTTTCATGCACAAGTAAATGAAAGCAGACCCGTCACTGGGCTATGCCCCTGAAATATAGCTACCCACATCTTTGAAAGTTGCAAAGTCCACCGTCTATCATCCCCTATTGTGTCTCCACTGCAGATGCCTATCAGTTCATGTGCAATCTGAGTCTCTTGACATTGGGAAAGGTGAAGTAAAACTACAATAAAACCCGCTACAGACTGGCAGTGCACTTGAACGTGATACTCCAGTTCAAAGAACAAGGTTTGAAACAGCCTAGAGTTGCTGACAAACATGTAATTAAAGATCACTGAATGCTTTTGGTTAAAAAGTGTAAGAATTTAAAAGTCACATGGAAGGTGACTTTCTCTAGTATAATTGAAAGGTAAGGAATTTGCTTGTGTCTTTAAGGGATATTTAGTGACTATAGTTTTGACCAAGGAATTAGAAATCTACCCAATGGTACATCACATTCTATATTTGATTTGCAAACAAAATTTCTCCTTCACCAAGTGAGCGCTTAACTGAAGTCAAAAGTTATCTGATTACAGGAAAATAACTTGATCTTCCTGGTTACTGTAAATACTTTGTAAGCTTGTTCCAACCAGAAAATTTCCATGTTTTCCTTTTATTGTGTGTATACAACTTGGGTAATATTCCTCTAGTTTAGGAAGGAGGCGCAATTTGAAAAGATGTTCAAGGGCTTTCAAAATTGCTTGCAATTTTTTTTATTGTAGCAGAGTATATAAGTCTATGCCAATATGTCCCCATCTAATATGATAAATTAGTGATGCATATTGTACTTAGAGGTAAGATACAGAAAAATGCCTTCATGTTAATTTCCTTCCCATCTGTAATGATAAGGTCTTTAAATTTTACTGCTTTACTGCTGCTCAGATATGTCACATACCCGGTTTTAGGTAACATTTCTAGAATAGGAAAAAAAGAGAATCTAAGGAAACAAAACAAGAAAAATGCTTCTACTTTGCAACGTCAAATTTTATTGCTGTGGGTCATAAACAACCCCAATTAGTGAAGCATGTTTGCAGTCAAAGCTGCCCTTTGAAAAGCAGTTTTGTGTGTACATTTCCCCAGGAGCAGATGGCAGTTGTGTAAAACTCTTGCACTGTCCTTAGTTCTGGAGATTTATAAGGAGGGTGGGACTGTGTTTACCAAGCCTGCTGCTTTCCTCACCAAATCAATTCCTTGTCAGGGTCCAGCCAGACCTCTGGAAGGGGTTAAGTAGGAGTCCAGGGGGACTACTTGACATCTGCTCTGCTTACAACTGTTTGATCTTGTTGTTTTTGCCTTGTAAAGGGCAGGCCCACAGTGTGTGTGTGTGTGTGTGTGTGTGTGTGTGTGTGTGTGTGTGTGTGAGAGAGAGAGAGAGAGAGACAGAGAGAGAGAGAGAGACAGAGAGAGAAAGAGAGAGAGAGGAACAGAGAGAAAGAGAGAGAGAGGAACAGAGAGAGAGAGAGAGAGAGAGAGAGAGAGAGAGAGAGAGAGAGAGAGAAACAAATAAGTTTCTGCATGGGAGAGAATGAAAACTCAATAACAACATATCAAATGAAGACAGCACAACTTTTAATTTTTAAAATTTTGGTGGGATTACAAGGTTTGAAGTGATGATAGAAAGGGAAACAACACGAATCTCATGGAGGAAATCCTTTGTGAGCAGGAATGTAAATTATGCGAGTGTTTTTCTTTTTTTTTTACATTTTAAAAAGTTTTATTTAAGGAGAAAAAAATCAGAAAAAGGGTACAAGTTATACAGAATTTCAGAAAAAAAAACAGTAGAAAATCACTAGTTAATGGATTACATATTGTCATCTTAGAAATATTTGTTCAAGTTATAAAATTAAAGCGTATAAAGTGGACATTCAAACAGTGAGACTGCAAACAGTTCTGTTCAATGATCCAACAAAACTCAGTAATGTCATTGTCTATCTTATACACTTAAATATACATGCAGTTATATCGTTTAGAGCACTTTCTTTTCCTCTCTTTTGTACAATGACTATTACACATTTTGGGTTTTATTACTCCCACATTTCTTATTACTTTTTTTGGAAGAGAGTTTTTCTATCATTAATTAAGCAATACTTTAAATGGGTGTCTGTGAAAATCAAATTATGTACTTCACTTGGAGTCCTGGTCCTATGTTGTTGTTGTTTTTTTTTTTTTTTTTTTTTTTTTTTTTATTTAAGAGGAAAAAGAGAAAAACACAAAACAAACCAAAGCGGCGTAAGGGTACACGCAATACAGAACTACAAAACAAAACAAAACAAAACAAAACAAAAAACCGTAACAGTAAGAAATTACCTGCTAGTAGATTACACACTATTTTCTTGAAAATAGTTCCTCAAATCACAGTATCAAAGAACACAAGGTGGACATTCAAACAGGGAGACTGCAAACAGCTGTGTTCAATGTTCCAAAAACATTGATAAAGTCAGCTATTTAACACCCCCAAACACACTTGCTGTTATATCTGTTAGAGCTCTTTTTCTTTTTTTTTTTTCCCTCTCTTTTTTACAACAAAATTTACACATCTTGGATTTTATTACTCCTTAGTGCTTATTACTTTCTTTGGGGGGGGGAAGAATACAGTCAAATATGGCAAAACAAAGCTGTCAGTCAATACCAAGGATAGACGTAGCACATGGTGTAGAACAGAGTACAAGTTTATCAACAATGGTTATCAACGTTGTCCCTTGTTTCCTTAAAAAGAATTGTCTATCTTATTAGATATTATAAAGTTGGACAAAACAGTAGAGAACAAGACCAATAAAACTTAGGCATTGTAAACATTACAGGACTTCCAAAGAAGACAATAGTCAAACCAGAATGGGTATCTTAGTGAATCTTATTGTCTTCAAAGTAGTTGCCTATGTCTTCAAACTTAATACTATCATATAGAATGGAACAGAGTCTAATCAGTCAAAACAAGATCGTGGGAGTACTACAGGACTTCAAAACAAGTTAATAGGAAATCGAAAAGAGTTACTATTTATATATCCTAATTTTTTTGAATTTTTTCTTTAATTAAGACAAACATAAGAAATGACTAAATAATTTTTTTTTTGAAACAATAAGGGGATTCACACATGCGAGATTGATTTATTTCACTTATGAGACCATACTCATAAGTGAAATAAGTCAATCTCGCATGTGTGAATACCGAATAGTTTCCCTAATGTAAGTAATGATTCAAATATATAAAAATATGTGGTAATCATGATTCCCCATTAGGTGGCCTTGAAGCCTTATAAAGTTTTCACTCATTAATTAGAAAGGCTTTATTCTGGGCTTCTTGATATGAAAATATTTGAAGCTAGAGTATATGAAGTTTTACCCAAATATTTCAAGGAAAAAGACACTATGGTAACTGCTATTAAGTCAGGTTATAAGGTGGTGAAGTACTAGGTTATTGAAACAGTCATGCTGTGACCTCTATTGTTATATTGTTATGTCCTGTTTTATCTCGGTCCTATGTTGAATGAGCTTACTTTGCAGTGAACTTTCTTCTTCTTTTGCAAATACAAAATGAAATCTCATTAAGAAGAACTCGAGGGAAACTTAAGGCAGAGTGGAAGATAGGAACGAAGGTGATAAGTAGTCATTGATAGTAATCTCAGGTTGTGGGGCATCAGGGCAACAGCCACCTCTTGTTTTCATCTCCCCAAATGCTGCTCCTGCCTGGTCACACAGCTCACTCTTGGAGCCTGGCAGCCCTAAGCATGGCGATGGCCTTGGTCAGGACTTACAGTGCTACCATCCCTTCCTGTCTTGGCTCCAAAGTAGTTTGGTCTCTGGTTATGTTTTGTCCTTGATGACTAAAATAACACAGCAGGACTTGCAGAAAGCTATCAGAAGTGCTCTGGTGTCTCTTACATATTCTTTTCCATTTTTGATTGAAGTCTGAAAAGTATGCTTGGGGTTGTTTTGGGTGTTTAGCATTTTCTCTCAGTCTATTCACACGGCCTTTGCACCTATCTTCTGATGTGCCCTGACTTGGTTTATCCAAGTCTTCCAGGTACAGCATCACATTGAGGTTGTGAAACCACGTTTGGCTGTCGAGAGCGGAAACAGTTTGGTCCAGGGTTTGTCAACAGAAATCTTGTGGGTGCGGGGAAAGAAAGAGTAACTCCACAAAGGGTATGGTCATGCAAAGATAGGTAAGGCCAACTTTTGCTGGATCTGGTTTTTATAAGGGAATTTAACTCCAAATGCACCTTAGAATACCAGGTTTATGGGATGTCTGGAATTGTTTTTGTGTGTTTTAGAAATTACAAAATTGGCCTGTCCTTGGGCACAGAGTGGTCAAAGTAAGATTTCCCTAAACCTAGAAATAGATACCCTAAATCCTATTCCTTGGTCTTAAGGGACTTGGTTGCTAAGTGCTTAAGATTTCAAGTCTCACAGAGGAGGCAGCTGGTTCCTTAATGACAATCCCATCTATACTAAGAGATGAAAGGTTTTGTTATCCAGGGAATTATTTAGGGGGAGATGTGCCACACATGGCTGCTGTTAGCACGATCTTTGTGATCGAGCTGCCCGGATATGCACCCCCAAAATCTGGATGTTGGGTCCAGCCATCTGGAAGGGGTGCAGGGCTGGGCCCTGATGTCCCTCATCTGCTTTTCATGTCACCTGGAATCTGCTCAGCGAAGTCTACTATGAAGGCTTAAAACTAATCTCCCATAGTTTACGATCCCAAATCCATTTGCAATGAGGAAGACCCCAGCTGACCAGCAGCTTAAACAAATGTCCCCCTCCATGGCATTCCTACAGCGAGACCAGAGTTCCAAATGCATGATGTAAGTGAGAGCGGGGCAGGACTTTCTCCCACACGTGGCTCAGAAATCATTTCCAAAGCAAATAGAAAAGACAGCACTGGGAAGGCGACTTTTCCTTTTGCTCTGGGCCAGGCCTGTGCTCCCAGGCCAATCCTAGGGGGCTCCTCTGATCTGAAGGTGCGATTGAAAACAGGTGTCTACCCTGTGCCTATAAAATATATACTGGGAATGGGGGAGATCCCTGGAAATTATTTCAACTTGTAGAAATATGGAGACAGTTCCCAAATTTGACTTTGCCTAGATTCTTCCAGATATCCAGGCCCATCTTTATTTGAAAAAAAATCACAAAAACTTTCAGGAAATATGGAGCACATATGCTTCTACCACGTTATCCTTCAGAAAGAAAAATGAAAAAGATTAGAGAGACTGTGTCACATTGTCAGGCTGAGCATTGTGTGGCTGGAAAAGTGCCTCTTGTTTCCTGCCTTCCCTCTGTCCACACACCGAGGCGACCCAAGTGACATTGGGCTGTACAAGCAATGGCAAACGGTGATTTGGATGCCAGATTTACCCAATTTCTATTTACTAAACAAGTCAAATGTACTGAATCTCACATTTGGGGTAAATACCTGATTAGATTCTTTTAAAATATGAGCAGGACTGCCCATAAAGGCAAAGAATTTCAGCTGGGCCACGTCCGTCCGGGAGTCATGAGGATTGGGTTTCCTCTTTATTTGTTGTCAGCAAGTGCTTCTGATCTTTCCTACCTTGCTGGCTTATTAAGCATATGCTTGAAAGTGGGGATACTGACAACGCAGCTGTATTTCATTTGTAGATAATTGATGCAATAAATGTAATAACCAAATGAGATATGTTGACTCATGAGCTAATTTGGGTGTAGATGTTACAGCACTTGTGCAGCTGGAAATGTTTCCATCACACAAATCTGTTTCAGATAAATGCACCCTGTTCCTGTCCTCACGGAGACTGGAGAAAAAACAGATCAAATCATCTCCTGTGTCTAAACATATAAAAATGCCTGTTCATAAGTTATGGTCAGTGTAAGTACTGCTTGGAAGAACGGTAATATCAGAATTCGTTTCACAAATAGGTGGCATTAACCCCTTACACCCTGGAGGAGTCAACTGGAGGTGCTCAGACCTGATTTTCTTAAGCATTTTTGGCTTGAAAACCAGAAAACCTTAGTTGGAAGTTGGATGTGGAGCTATTTTTTTGTCTTGTCTTATTGCAGAAAGAATTTACTTTTCCACATATTGCCAGAGTTTCCTCACCTTTTTTCTTCTTTTAGATTTTAGCTCAGGAAATCTGAATTGTTGTACATAGAAGGTAAAGTTCTGTGACTCTGATCAGAAGCTCTTGGAATGGAAAGCCGTATAGAAAAGAGTTTGTGATACACAAGAGACCCACACTTGAATGATGCTCTTACACTTGTCAGCTAAAAACCTATAGCAGAGGTTGATAAATGATGGCCGGTGGGCCATAAGTTGCCTACTGCCTATTTTTGTATAGTCCTTAAAGTGAACATGGTTTGTATCTTTTTTAAATGGTTTTAAACACCAAAAAGAAGAATATTTTGTGATACTACACATGCAAATTATGTGAAATTCAATTTCAATAAATTTCAGTTCAAACTAAGGTTTTATTGGAGCATGACCCTAGTCATTTGCTATTTTCTATGGTTGCTTTTATGGCAGTTGAAACACTTACTTAGCCCTTTTTGGAAGAAGTTTGCCACCCTATAGCATAGACTAAAACATTAATTTGTGCAAGACAGAAAAAGCTAAGCTTACTTGCACTATATTTTAAATAGGACACTTTCTATTTCCAGTGAACTGTGCAGACAGTATTTGGTAACTCTCCCTTGTCTATAGAGGCCCTCCCTGAAGGACCAGACAAGCAGTATTATCAGTGGCATGTGCCAGTAGTGGCCTAATTATTCCTCTTTATCCTGACATTTTGGTTGGTTGAAAATTTTGTATGCAAACACTTTCTAATCAGTCTGTCTTAATTTAGTAATCTTTTATTTTAAAATCTTATTTTTTATTAGAGCTGCTTAACAAATTCAGTAGGTATTTTAAAATATCAGGTGCATTGAGGTATAATTTTGATACATTATACAGATTTATTGTTGTAATTATTTCAACAAAAGTGTCCTGTTACATAATCATTATGGCGATCAGGACTAGAGCTGTCCTATCGTCCCCACAAAGGTCCCCCACTTACCTTTACAGTTACTCTTTCTCTTCTGCTCTGGCCTTTGACTTTGACAGATATGTTTTCTGTTCTTACAGTTTTGCCTTTCCCAGAATGTCACATACATGGGATTATATTTGAAATAATACCTAATTTAAAGATGTATTTAAATTCTAAAACTGCAGTTCAGATATCAATGAACTTTAACTGATGAACTAAAAAAATATATATATATAGCAAACATTTAACTAATGTGTAATCTGATTGAAGAATTAGAATGTTATTGTACAGATAAGTTATATTTTCATGTAGATATGAAACCTGTGGAACCATATTCAGAATTTGGTATAAAATATTAATTTTAAAATAAGAAATAAAATGTTATGAATTATATGAATCTCAGAGGGTGAAATTTTTTGCTATAAAATCCGACATTTTCAGTTTAGTAGCTCCTGATAGTGTTATAAAATTGATTTCTTTGTGAGAGGAAATGGATAAGAAGTTTTGTTTATGTGGGCATAATATGTCAGTTTAAACTATTTTCTAGTGTTAAATTTTGTACCTTAAAAAAACAACAAAAAATACAAAAGCATGAAACATTTACTATATTAGTAATTTCCCTCATTGTATCCTTCCCTTAGAATGGGGTTAGGGAAAAGTGCTATTTACTGTGTGTAAAATGCAAATGACAGAATATACCTGTGCTTGAACTAAAAAAAGAGAGGGAGAGAAGAGCATGTATTTTGTTTCTGCTTATACTGATTTTTTAGTAAGTGTCATCTGTTCTTTAGAGGTAGTTGTTAATATTCTTATATTTTTCTAGGAGCAAATCCACTGCAGAAAGTACATATATGCTGACAATGCTATACAAATGAATAAAAAACATTAAAAATAATTAATACTGAGATAATCAATCCTACTTTGGTCTTTCCTTTTCCCCTTCTTTTCCTCTATCTTATATTTAGTGACTATTCTGAGTAACACAGTATTGCCCCTTGGGGGTTCTTTCTTTATTGTCTAGGATGGGTAAATTCCAAAGGACTCCTTCAGTGGAAATCATACATGTATGTTAAGTAATACAGTGGATATTTAAATGCACCAAAAATCTTGCTAAACTGTAAGGTAGATTTTCTACCTTAACATTTTTATATATTTGTATATACTTTCCCAGCTCCCAGATGAGTGAAAAAAAAAAAAAAACTAGATTTAAAGCATCTTAAGCATATTTTCTAGTTGTAGGTTTTAATACAAAAGTACTAGAATTTTGATGTCTCTCTCTACACAACCAGGCTTTAGATTAAAACCCAAGGTAGCAACTCCAGAAATTGGTCTGAAAGTTTTCTTTTTATTTCAAACAGAACTCATGTTACTCTGTTGAAAATTGTACTGACAGGGCTATACGTATAATTTATGATATTTCCTATCAAGATGTTTAGCTGAATTAGAAACATTTGTGAACAAATCCTTCTGTAGCTGGTTAAAAGCAGTTTTCTGCAGGGGCAGGGAGGAGGGTATGGAACATGGAGCCATAAAGGAGAACTTGGAATACTTTTTATTTCAATGACTGTTGATCAAATAATTGACTGTAAACTGTTTATAGCCATGATCCTGTTGCAATCACAGAGCAAATGTTTATGGATAGACATTAAGCTCTATCTTAAGTTGCTCACCAAGTGTGCTATTTATAGATAAAACTTCCCCAAACTTCTTATTTTCTTGTAAAACATTACATAAAATAGATAACATGATTGGTCAGGCAGCTTCTAGAAAGGAAAGGAGGTGAACAAGGGAAGCTTTGCCTATATGGTTAATATTTTATACCAATGTAACTTTTTCATCAATAAAAAAGGAAATCTATTCATAGGGCCCATTAAAAGCATTAAAAAATGAAAGTAAACCCAGCATATTAGGAAGAGGCTTTTGTATTGACTTATTAAATTACTTAAAGGAAAAATAGAAACAATTTAACTATTAAAGACGAGACCTTTATAAATAAATATATTTGAAAACACATCTCTGGGGTGTTAAAATGAGACATTACTAGCTTCAGTTAGATTTTGATGCCAAGAGGTATTTTTCAAGTTTATGTGAATTGCAAATAAAAGTAGTACTTGTTCTTCAAAGAATACATTTTTGAATTGTGACCTAATGTACAAACTTCCCAGAGAAATGTGGCGCAAAGGGAGAGTGAGCTCTGTGTGAATGTGGTTCCCAGCGTCCTTTCACAGCTGACTTCACAGGGACTGCCAATAATGATCAGGTATTTTTCCGAGGGACTCTAAGCATCTATGGGTACAGAAGAGATGTAAAAGACTTATTCCTTGCTTCTGAGGCTCAGAAATATAAACACAGTGAGAAGACAGCTGTCTAATTCAGGCACCCTCACGAACAAAGCAGTTAGGAAGCTTTTGCAACAGTGAGATGAAGAGGCCAATAGTCACGTGCTGGCCAAGGGAGATGAATAGAATAGTCAAGTAGGAGACACTTGGGAAAAGCAGAGTTGTTAGACATGGTGCCTGGCCTGGAAGAAAGCCCGTATGATCTTGTTTCTCTCCAGAGGGACTCAGAGTGTTCAGAGAGTAAGTTTCAGTAAGGAAGATGACAAGCTTCACGTTAGAAAAGGTGACTTAAAGGCCACTCTGGAATGTCGACAGCAAAATCCTCAGAAGCAGTGAGACAAGAAGGAAGCACCAGACATCCCAAAGAAACTTGTATTTCTTCCATGGCTGCCTCCAGTGCCTTGCAACCAGCTCAGCTGTATCCTGTGCTCCATGACCACTCAAGGAGATACTTTTTTTTTTTTTGCCTGCAGCAAGTTTTGTCCAAGATGACTCTGCCTCTTTGCAGCCTTCCTCAGTTAGATCCAGAGGAGCCTGTGCCCTATCAGTGACCAAAAATAAAATCTGACTCTATGCATGCATGAGCCTGCCTTTCTTTCCTATATGAACTACTTCCTCATACCCTTTTTAGGTCAGTCCATGTACTGTTTCCCCATATGCTGCAGCATAAGCCCTAAGGAAGCCTCTTCTAGATAGCAGATTTTTGCCCATTCATGATTTATTTCTCAGAACATGCTGAGCTTGTACATAACTACTGGCAACGCCAAAGGATACCAGTACCAAAAGGTGCCATTGGCCAGAGTTGGTAACATTGGTGGTGGCTAGGAGCCTGAGAATACTGGAGAGCCGTGGAGTATTTGCAGGGAGCTGCCATCTGTGGTCTCTGGAAGAGTTTCTGAGGACTGTCACAGAGCATTCAGGAGGGCCACTAACCCAAGAGTGGACAGCTGCTGGAATACACAACTCAGGTCTGTTAAGAGATATTCTTTGCCAATTCATGATTCTGTATAATTTGAGAAAGAAACCTCGGTTTGGTGATAACATTTCAGAAAGTCGTATGAGGACCCTGAAGAAGAGGGTAGACAATGGTAACAGTAGTCAGGAATTGAGAAACAATTTAAAAACTGGGCCATAGCTGATGTTTACCTTATGTGCAGCTAAGAATTCACCTTATGAGGGGCAGTAGGAGGAATTACACCATTGATAACTGATATATCTTACCAGCAAATGCTGGTTTTAATGCTTAAAATATTAATCAAATGGGAAATGATTTCAAAAGCATTCATTTTGCTTTAAGTGATCCAGGTCATAATAAATCATCAGAAGAAAAAAGTAGAGGAAGAAAAAACAATATTTCCTAAAGAACTTATCAACTCCTGGCAATGGGCCATGAGGTGTCACTTACCTGTCTGTCTGTCTGTCTGTCTGTCTGTCAGTCTCTGTCTCTGTCTCTGTCTCTCTCTTTCTCTCTCAACCTTTTAGAGCACTTAGATTCACAGTAAAATAGAGAAGATACAGAGATTTCCCATGTGACCCATGCCTCCCCTCATGAACAGCCTACACATTCTGGACATTGTTCACCAGAGTAGTGCATTTGTTACAGTTCAGCCTACAATGACACATTATTACCACCCAAAGTCTATAGCTATCTTAGAGTTCACTCTTGATGTTGTATATCTGATGGCTTGGACAATGCATAAAGCATGTACCCACTGGTATACTTTCATACAGAATAGTTTCCTGGCCCTGAAAAATGAATATTCTGCTCTCCTGAGTCAGCCCTCCTTCTGCTCTTAACTCCTGGCAATTATTTAAGTAGCATCAACGGCTTTCTAAAAAAACAAAATCCACTCTTTTGTTTATATCAGGAAGTCATACAGTTGAAATATGCCTTTAAATTCCTCTATGTCATTTTATTGGATAAGAGCCCAATTTAATACTGAATAGCAGTCCATTGTCTAGATGTTTAATAGTTTATTTTTCCATTCAAATACTGAAGGGCATCTTGGTTGCTTCTAAGTTTAAGTATTTATAAATAAAGCTGCTATAAACATCAGTATATTGAATTTTGTGTGGACATGGTTTCACCTCCTTTGGGTAAGCACCAGGAAGGATGGTTGCTAGATTGTGTGGTCAGATTTTGTTCATTTTAATCATCAGGTCACTTCGCCCACTACTTAACTAGGTAGTATATGTTTATTAGAAGTGTTTATAGGTTTTATGTCTCCTTTATAGATGAGAAAACAGATGACCAGAGTGATTAAAACGTGGTTTACAGGCTGAGATTTAAAGTCAGTTTGTTCTGATTTCTGAAGTCTGCATGCTTTTTTCATATGGGCTAGTCAAGTGTTTATTGTGCTTTTCATGTTTTTCTCCCATCCAGAGTTCTTTTAACAATTGGTTCCTGATTTAAGACTTTCAGTACCATCTTGTCTAATACTTAGGACTGAGTAAAACTTTGTATTGAGTGACATGTTAACATCACACACATACAAAACATTTATGAGGCAACTTTTATGCTTATGATATCATACTAGGAGTAGAGATAAAAGAATCACCTAGTGAGTGTTCTCCTTAGATGAGTCACAAAAATGTGCTTTGTTAAGAGACTGTTACTGCTGCTGTGTTTCTCCTCACATGATCACCATAGGTCATCTTGTAGGGCCTAAAATGGGTTGACTTCAAGATGCATCTCTTGAGTCACTTCCTTTCTTTAAGCTGAGTTGACTGTAAAGGCTTATTGTTACAGGGACAAAGATATGAAATGAACATTCAAAGTTCTGTGCTTAGAAATAGTGATTTATAAAATTGGTATGGTTTTTAAAATACTAGAAAGATAAGTTGAAAGTGCTATTTTCACATCAATTTTAATTTGTTTTGCATAAAATCTTTCTTGTAATCCATGTAAAAATTTGATGAACTGAAGTCAATAAGAAGCAAGCTCTCTCTGTGAGCTAGAGCCATGCATGGGCTGCTGCGGGGAAATGCAGACACCAGTCCCTTTGAATGTGTGGGCTGGGAGACAAGGGAACCTCCTGCCTCCACTGCAGCAACCAGCTGATTTGGAGAAACACAGGTTGCGATGATGGCTATTGAGATAAAATACAACTTAATGCTTGTAGTGTTTAGTGTTTCACTGACTTTGCAGAATTAAAGTTGGTAGTCTGATTATCTATTCGGAGCATAGCAATTTCCAATGTAGGGGGATCTCCTTCTTGGCTTAAGTCACTGTCCAAGTGGCCAAATCCTAATTGACAGTGCCTTGAAAGAGAGGATACAGGGAAGCTGAGAGGAGAAGGGAGAGCCATTCATACAAGGCACAGGCTACCCTGAAAACAGACTTGAGAATGTATATGACATGTTCAGGGAACAGGGAATTAGAAGAATGAATGATAGTCTAGAGAGGCATTTATTCTGATGGGAAAGCATTAAGTAAAAACAAAAGAATCACAGGTGTGTAGCAGACTGATGAACTATTAAACTTCTGTCTTTTCACAATTCTGGAAAGACTGAAAATTGTGTTCAGTGCTAATTAGGTCTTACCGATGATAGCTTTGTTGGAATAGTGATTTAATTCTCAGTCCACAATTTATCAAATAAGCTTTCATGATGAAGATCTTACTGCATTGTCCAACACCCAGCTGATGGATTTTTGGTGGTTGGGACAGCAGATGTGTTGCTGGCATATGATGCAGATTCTGTCTGTGCAACAGAAAGCTAAGTGGAGACTTAGTGATTGTTCCATTTGTATTTACTCTATTCAACAATACTTTGTCATTTGGTTGGATTCATCCAAGCAGAGGTTAGATGAGTTCTTCAGAGGTCTCTTCCAGTTTCTTTCATCTTTCCAGTGGTTCTTTGACTTGAGCATCAAATTCACTGGGGATACTTGTTCAATGCAGATTCCTCAACTTGACTCTTGGGTTTCCAAAGTAACAGCCTTTGCCTGACTCCTGGGCATCTTCATTCCTGACAGGTGCCCATGGTGATTCTGTTGCACATGGCTCTCTTAGTGTCATTAAAGAAGCACTAAAATCTATTCTTCCTTTCTGCCCTTATCTGGGCCATGCATGCTCCATTTTTCCAGAAGGAAAAGGGTATCTGAAGATCTTCCATGACTTTCTGATAGTAGCTTAATGGTATCATCAAAGGACACACTGTGTTCTAGACTTTTCTAATACCACTTAAATATTTTTTTAATCCAAAGGAACCCCTGTTTATTCATTTGAAAATGTGTAAAAATTCAGGGAGGGATAAATAAGAGAATACAAATCACCACCATTCCTTTATTAAGACAGAACCATTATTGATGTCCTGGTACAATTTCCTTTTCTTCTTCTCTCTCTTTACATAAAAATTGGGATCCACTCTATTTAAAGGTTAACATATGCTACTTTATAATACCCATCATATTTGATATTCTCATATATATTGTTATTAGGGTCCTGGTTGCTATTGTGAAAGTGAAGGTATTCTGCTCTGCTCAGAAATCTCCTGATTATTTAATTACCTTGTAAATCTTTTTAAAAATGTTTGTGCACATGTTTTTGTTTTATAAAGAAAGATGCACTTAATAAATGAACAAGGTCTTGATTTAACATAAGCAGTGTAATGTTTGTTCAGGGCAGACTAAGACAGCAATCATTTATTTTATTGCTTTGGTGAATTTGTAACCATCTTTTTCTTTGTCATCTATAGTTAGAGCATTTCCTCTTTTTCTGGAATAGGAAATATAAGGAACCAGATGTCTGTGCCATGTGATGGTGAGAGTGATATAAGAGGATCCTAAATATTCAGCTCTTTGAATCAGCTTAGAATCTTTGGTTGTAAAGCAACAGAAAGTGACCCTGACTAATTTAACAAAATAGGAAATTTACTGACTGCATGTGGACAGCTCATAGAACTCAAGGGAAAGCCAAACTGTCACCAAAGACAAGAGGGTAGCTCAGAAGATGTAGGTGGAAAGTGCTAACGTTGTTTTCTGGGCCCTGGACTCAGGTGAACCTGAACAAAACTTTACTGTTATTGGGTCCTTCTCTGAAAGAATCATGTCTATTCTCATTCATTTATTGATTATATATTTATTGAGTGGAAGACAAGTCATTGTTTTAAATTCTAGGGTTATAACAGTGAACAAAACATAAAAATCTTTGCTACCATTCAGCCTGCAATCTGGTTAGGGGAGCCTGGCAATAAACTACCTAGCAGAAATTACTAAAATGCATCATATATTAGATGCTGATACATGCCATGGAGAAGCAGTGGAATAGGTTAAGGATGCAATTATACATTGAGTGATTTAGAAGGTGATATCTGACCTAGAGGAAATTTGTGTGGATATTGGGAGGTGAGCAACTCTGGTAGAGAGGACAGAGTCTATTTCTGTTTTTGCAAAGATGTGCAGGTTGCTTTATTGAAAATACACTGAAGGAGGCAAAAAGCAGAAGAAAGCCTATGGATGAGAAAACTCCTGTGGTTTTCCAGGTGGGAAATGATTTGGGTTTACACTAGAGTGATCTCATTGAGGTGATGAGAAGTGATTGGGATTGGAGCCCTTTTGAAGAAACAGCTCTCAGGATTTGACAGTAATTAGCATATGGGGTTGTAAGAAAGAGATGAGCCAATGATGACTCCCAGGTTTTTTGGGCTGAATAATTTTAGATGGAAAATGAGGCGTGAAAGAGAAAATCTAGAGGGCTTGGGAGTCTTATTAGAGGGATAGGTTAAAGTGGAGACCAGGTGGAGGTATCAGGATTAGGCAGCTGCTCATGCAAGTAGGTAATTGGGATTCAAAGGAAAGGTTTGTGGTGGAGATTCTAATTCAGGAGACATCAGTAGATGAGTGATATTTAAAGTCAGGAGGCTGTCTGAGATCAACTGGGGAGTGATCATAGACGGAAAAGAGAAGAGGTTTGAGGCAGGAGCAGAGATGGAGGAACTGAGAAGGGGAACTGAGAAGGGTGTGGATTGATGAACTAGACCAACGTGGCTCTGTGGCCATGCCTTTGTTTGCGGGCAGGTGTCCAATTTTTGACAGTCTTACCTAACCTATAGGCAGAGGTAGAGGTGGTTTCCCAGTCGTCAGAAGGAATGGATCCCCTTCAGGAATGAACAACATGGCGCTGCCATATTCCTCTTTCCACAATGCATTAGATATGCATTTAGCTCTTTTTGCAGAACTATGTACTGAGGCTAATTTGAGGATCAGTTTCTAAGGTACACTTGTGCCTAGAGGGACTGGATCCTTGTACAAATTAGGCCCTTCCTTCCTCCCTCTGTCTGCCTCTCACTTTCCTTTCTCTGTTCCCACCCTTCTCCCCTCTGTTTCCTCCATTTCCCCTTCTTCCTACCTTTCTTTCTTCCTGTTCTTCCTCCTCCCCTTTCTGCCTCCCCTCCTCCTATTCTCTCCTCTTTCTCTATTTTCCATTACTGGGAATTGAACCTTAGGCCTTAGCATTGAGCTGCATCAAAAGAATTTTTAAAAAAAATTTATTTTGAGACAGGGTCCCTTTAAGTTGTTCAATTTCCCAGATTGGTCTTGAGCTCATGAACCTCCTGCCTCAGCCTCCCAGACTGCTAGGATTATAGGTGTGCACTGTGCACTGTGTTTAGCTGTTTTGTTTCTTAATAAAAATAAATGAAAACATCTTCACTGTGCCTTGAACTTTTGAAACTTTTTCTCTTCAAGGTTTTAGCTTCTAGATTGGGATCTAGATTATAAACCTTTAAGACAAAGATTGTGTCTTATTTTTATCTCAGTCCCTTACTGTGTCCTTAACAGATTTTGACTCAGGTGAGGTGTTCATTATATACTCAAAATAACTCAGTGTATGAATTAGTTAAGACAACACCTTTTATTATTCTCCTGTTACTGAGTAATATATTTATCAGAATGCTGGTTTTCAAGGTAGATATCTAGATAAAGCTGTTGTAAGCTAGAAAGTAAGTTTATGTTTGATTGATTAAAGTGTGGGAATGACTTCAGATATGGCTGAATGCTGGTATCAAGCAATGTCTTCATGCCTATGTTTCATTCTTGACATTTCTTCCTTTTTCAAGGGCATCATTCTTACACAGCATCACCAGTGGATCCAGGTGTACATTTTAATAGCATAGAAAACCTGATGAAGACAAAGCATGCTTCCTAGTAATTCCAGAAAAAGTTCTCAGATATGGGCCACAAGTTTATGTCTAAATCGGTAACTGTGGCCTGCATAATAGGGTTTTTTCATTGGTTAGGCCTGGATAACTGTTCATCTTAGAGTGGGATTTTGGGGTAAACTTCACCGAACTGTATCAGCTAGGAAGTGGTTCTCAAGGAAAAACTAAGGTTATATGATAAATGACAAATAGCATGGATACCGAGGGAGCAGAAGTAACAGCTGGACACTAACAGAAAAAAATGTATCATGGGAGCAAATAAGGGAAGCAAATTCTTTGACCCCTCTTTGGTGTCTGTTTACCCACAGACTGCTGCATCTGGTTGTGTTTGGTGTAACCATATCTTCGAGTGAGTTGGCAAATCACAGACAGTTGGGTTTGAACTTTGTAAACTACACTAGCACAGTGCTGGTGATCTGTTTCTCTTCTTTGCACTTTGGTCCTCGGAGAGCAACTCCAGGCTGTGTTGCCCTTCTGAATGTTCTTACATGCTGAGGCGGCCTGGAGCCCTGCCCAGTGGACACTGTTAAAGGCAGAGATGAAGTTATCATGAGCTTGGTGAATTCTCCTGGACTTCTTTTAATGATAATACCATCAGCCAAGGAGATGAAGCAAGCCATGGTGCTTTAGAACAATGAAACCCCTTGGTAAGACACTGAAGACCTTGGAAGAAAGAACTTTGATACCCCTGGGGGAGAGTCACTGTAATTTTGAAGGTGTTTCTCTCAGGAAAGGAGCCTGTGATTTGTGAAGCAAGACTAATCTGCTCGTGGGAAGCTGCAGCATGAAATGAGACAAGGTGTGATAACCTGTCAAGTTCCAAAGAGAGATGATTTAGGGGGAGAGAGTGGCTTGAAAACCTGAGGATGGGTGTTACTAACTTAATCCATATGATGCCTTCAAAACAAAAAGTATATTAGGGGCGAAAGGCATGAAACAGACATTATTCATTGTCTCCAGGTGAGTTTTCTCCTGTGAGTTTACAAGCAAGTGCTGGCATGCTGTGTGCAGACATTTGTACAATAGATTAGAGCACCCAGATCACCACAGATGAAAAGTCGGGGGAGACACCTTTGACTCTTTCCCTTCCCCTGTCTAATTTATCTATCTTATTTATTCCAGACAAGAGCTCCTTTACTTTGGGAAAATTAGAGACATCTGCAGTTATCCAACCTGAGTCAAGGACAATCAGAGCTGGTGCTGCCAGGTGTGAACAGATTGTGTGTAGGGTCAGGAAGGTGACTTTTTTCCTCCTCCTCGCCTCATGTGCACCATCTACAATTACCAAGAGGGGTTTTCCAGGAGAGGGTGGGGAGGGAGGGAAGAAGGACTCTTATTCTGACAGGAGAAGCAGATGCTGGCTGGACCAAGATGACTCATACAATATGCTTTCAATTCCACAAAGCCCTTCTCCCCCCAGCCTCTCGTTAGTCTTGGGGCTCAAGGTGATGCTGCAAAGGTGAAGCACAGAACTTTGAATAGCTCCATATTTGGGTAATGTTCCCACTGCGACAGCTCAGTTTCACTGGGGCGTTCCGATACAGCACCAGGATGGAAGGAAAATCCTTTCAAACATAGGAGCCCAGACTATCAAAGAGGGACTACAAGATACCTCTAAATTAGAGAGAAATGAGGATGAAGTTCCATGGTGACTCTCAAATTATTTTTGCTTTGAATTGGAAATTTATTTCCTATGTAACTTTGTGCCCTTACCCAACTCCTCCTTCACCGGAGTGGTCCGTCTGTTATAAGCAATGAACCTACGCTGACATCGTCACCATAGTCCATATTGTACATTAGGGTCTACTCATAGTGAACATTCCACAGATTTTGGCAAAAATATAATGACATGCATCTGACTCTATATCATAAATATCAAAGGGTTTTAGTGCTTTTAAAGTTGTTTGTGCTCAGCCTATTCTTCTTTCCTAACCCCTGGAAACTACTGCTCTTTTTATTTTCTCTATAGTCCTGCTATTTCCAAAAAGCCATGTAGTTGACATCTTGTAGGACTTAGCCTGTTTTGATTTAATTCATTCATCTATTAATACTCATTTGAAATTTCTGTGTGTCTTTGCATTCCTTGGTAGCGCTGAATGTTTCATTGCCTGGATGCTGGTTTTGAAATGGAAGGTTTGCTGCTGAGGACAACACCATCACAAACCATGGGGCAGCTCTGGGGAATGACACAAGCCATGAGGGCACAGGAGCTTTCCTGCTGACCCTGGAATGTCACTTGTTACAGTCGTTTGGGGAGCAAGGAAAACAATTTCTATCTTTCCTTCTACTTTTTGGTTGGATTATTTGCTGTCTTATGTGAACAAGTATATCAAATAGCAGGAGAACTGAAGGGATGTGAAAATTGAACGAGGTTCTGTGTTTACATCTCAGTTCTTCTACTTGTGAACTGTAGTTTCTTGGGAAAACAATTTCAGCTGTGTTTCTAAGATACGGTTTCTCTGTCTGTAAAGGTAATAGGAAGATTGAGGTTCAAAGGAAATTTGTAAGAACTTAGTAATGTGTCTGATAATCATTTCATGATCCATACAGCATTTTTCAAGAGTTCATTTAATAATGTTTTCAAATGAAGTGACTGGATCTCTGGTATTTTTGCTCTTGGCTTCCTTCTCTTGTATTCCCCAGCTATCCTAGTGATGAGGATGGCAGGGCCATTTGTTGAATCCTCTTTCACAAGGGCAGTTTTTGCTGAGCACAGTCACTTTTAATGGCCATATTTGCTCTGCACTTTTACTTTAAGAATGAACCTTTTCTCATTGCCACAAATTCTTGTCAACCCCCAAAGTAACACACTAAATGCTAGAGGTCTTGTAGGGACTGCCCAAACTAAACCCAGACCGCTGAAACTCAATCTGAACTGTCCAAACACGAAATTCCCAGTTAATTAGCAGACAGCTGATTTCTAGATCTTGTCATGGGTTAAGCTGTTTTCCACTGAGTTCTTTTAGGTTCAAATCCAGTTTTGGGGTGAATATGAGGAAACGGCTGCTTAGAAGGAGCCCCAGGAATGCTAATATTTCACATTTTTCTTGTATGACCATAGACAGTGAAATTTAGCCATGTCATTGATGCTTGGAAGTCTAATGTACCCAGTACTCAGTCCTGAAGTTACTGTCTCCTGTGAACATATTGCTTGTTCTAATCAATGATAGTGAATCTTTTAGAGTTTTCAATAATAACAAATAACTTGCTATAGCATGTGTGCATAAGTTTACCATCACTGCCCTGCAATGTTTACATTGAAAATGCAATGCAGAAAGTCACTCCCAATATGAAGAGAGACGTTTGAGAATACTGTTAATTCTGAACTTCTTTGATCTTCACAAAAATACAGATCTGGATCCTTTCAGTATAAAACCCAACCATGAAGTTAGGGGCCTGTGGCTTACGATGTTTTTGAGAATAATGATTGGAATAATTTGGAAGAGCGTGAAAATAACCTATGGTCTTCAGGAAAGAAAAGGAATATTCCCTAGATTTTCAGCAGTAGAGGAGGGGAAATTATTTTTCTGGAACATGTGTGACCTTCAAAACAATTGGGCTGGAATTAAGCAAGGGAGTCCAGTACTGGCTTTGGAGTTTTGTAGTAGATTTGGATAAGGAAGGAAGCCTAGTGAAGACAGAAGGTTTATGTTTTATAGCTTCAAGTCTCTAGGAGAATGGGTCTCTTTGACTTAATTGTATTTGTTTTGAATTTTTTCTGGAAGTAGAGATAAATGTAAGTGGTAAAAAAGTATTTTAGAAGAAAAATTAGAGACTTTCATAGGAATCCATTTTCAGATTCCATTAATGAAGACTGGATCATTGGGTTATAGATACATATTTTGAGAAATAGATTTTTGTAGGCAACCATGCTAGTTTAAACCAAGTTAGCATATTGTTAATACTGCTAGCATGCTAATTATAAATTTTCAGGAGAATTTCTATAGTGTATACCACTTATTAAAACCATTTACTGCTGAGTAAAAGAAAAATCTGCACATTCAACTTTTCAGGATTGTTGTCTTAGTTATTTTTCTCATTGTTGAGACAAAATACTGGACACTCCCAAGTTAAAGAAGAAAATGTTTAATTCAGATCACAGTTTGTAGAGATTTCAGGCCATAGTTAATTGGCTCCCAAGTAGGGTGGCATGTCAGAGAGTCATCACAAAGGAGAAACAGTCCATGGCATGGCAGGCAGAAGGCAGCACATAACAGCAAGCAGTGAACCGGCCTTTTCCTTTAATCCCAAACAGGATGCAGTTCTTTTGTGTGGTGCCACCCCCACTCATGGTGGGCCTCCCCATTATCTACACCCAGAGTGATGCTAATTCCAATGAATGGACTTAATTTAGTACCACACACTCTCAATCCCAGTATCACACATCCTAGATCCAGCCAATCTGAAAAGATCCATCTATGAGTGCATATTTTAGAGGGATATTTAGATATAAATTATATATATATATATATATAAATTTAGATATAAATTATAACAACTGTGGTTCAGGAAACGCTGCTGTAAGGGAAGGATTGCCACTTGGGCCATCTTAAAGGGATGCATTTTAGAGTTCCTTCCAATTACAGCTTCATGTGTGACTGCTAGGTACTGCTGTAATCATGTATTATACATCATGTCATTTTCCCTCAAAATAACCCAATTAGATAATTGTATTTCTTATCAAATTCTAAAGCTGAGGAAATTAAGACCCAAAGAAGCAAACTAGAGACCCCTGAGATAGCACTTGAATTCCATAGCATCATATTCTCTATGGTGCAACCTAGCAAAACAACATTGGATAAAATAACAGAAAATCCTTCAATATTTCCTTATTTTGTATGATGGCTCACTGACTTAAAACTAGTTGTTTTAGTTTTTGTGGAACAATATTTTATTTCTTCTTA
Source organism: Cavia porcellus (assembly GCF_034190915.1). NCBI lineage: Eukaryota > Metazoa > Chordata > Mammalia > Rodentia > Caviidae > Cavia > Cavia porcellus. The sequence goes on from NW_026947484.1 coordinate 77,110,238, forward strand.
GTTTATTTTTCAAAAATAAGCATAGATGTGTGACACGTAAAACTTAACATTAATTTTGGGGAATTGTTACATGTACATATCACATCGTAATCCTTTCGACTTCCCTTCCCCCATATCCTCCCATTTCTAGATTGTCTTCTTGTTTCCATGAACTCTACCTCCCCATTTCCTATATTTACTTTTTATTTTGCTCTCTAAATTATTTATATTTTGTGTTTCTCCTGTAAGAGAAATGATGAGATATTTAACTTTCTGTGTGTGATTTATTTTACTTAGCACTCAAGTCTTAAGGTATGTGCATCTTACTACAAATGACTCAGATTGATCTTTCTTTATGTGAATTACATTGTGCATATACATCATATTTTCTTTACCTGTTCATCTTTTGATGAGCCTATTGGTTGTTTCCAAGATTTAGCTACTATGAGTTGTGTAGCTATAAACATGAGTATACATGTATCACTGTAATATGACATCTTTAATACCTTCTGGAAGATCCCTGAAGAGGTATAGCTGGGTCAAATGGATTTTTATTTTCAGTTTTTTGGTGGAGTTTCCATACTGATTTCCATGGGGATTGTACTAGTTTATAGTCCTAGTTTCTTTTCCCCTACAACCTCACCAGAAATTTTTTTGAGTTCTTGATTTTTGAGAAGTATCTATTTCAATTGTCCACTTTTCGATTGAATCTTTAATTTTTTGGGGGTCATTTATTTTTGAATTCTTTATATATTCTTGATATTAATCCTAAAACAAGTCTGTAGGTGATCTCTTTATTCTGTGGGTTGTTTCCTTGGTGCTGCAGAAACTTTTAAATTTGATGATTCCATTTGTTGATTATTGGTTTTATTTCTTGTGAAATTGGGGCCCTGTTTAGAAAGTTATCGCCTACATTTTCAAGAACTTTCCATATTTTATCTCTCTGGGGATTTAGTGTTTCTGTTTTAATATCTAAGTCTGTGATACATTTTAATTTGATTTTATGAGGGAAATATATTGTCTAGGTTGATTATTTTGTGTGTGTGATAGCCAGTTTTCCAAGCACATCTTGTGAAACAGGTTGTTTTTCCTCTCGTATATGTTTGTGGCCCCTTTGTCCAAGATTAGATAACTGAAAGTGCCTGGAGTTGTTTGTGCATCCTCGATTCTGTTACATTGATCTGCATGTCAGTATTTTTATTTTTACCACCATCACACTAAAATATAACTTGAAATCCTTGGCACAATATTTTAAAACAACTATAATTTGGGGGCTGGGGATTTAGCTCAGCGGCATAAGCGCCTGCCTTGCAAGCAGGCAGCCGTGGGTTCGATCCCCAGTACTGATAAAAAGGAAAAAGACACAAACAAACAAACAAAAAAAAACCCTTATAATTTGTGTAATTTTGAGCAATACCTGAATTCATTAGTTCTACCGGGATGTTTTACTCTATTGTTTTATTCCCAGGCTGATTCAGACAATAGTTACTTGTCTGTCAGTAAGTGTTTAAGTTCTGTTTTTGATATGGCATCTTGTAGCTAGTTTAGAAAATAAGGGAGTGTGTCTTGTGACTAACTGGCATCCATGTTCTTAGGAGGCAAGAGATGTTTGGGATCTGCTTCATATCAGCAAACTAAATGGCAGAGAGGACGGGAGGACTTGTCACTGTAGCTTCTACTCAAGATAGGTTCCCTTTCTACAGCATTCATAGGTGTTTAATGTGTGCTTCAACACTTAACATGCATCCTGGTGTTAAATTGGCACTGTTTGTATTCTTCATCTTAAATTTCCCCCATAGAGGAACCTAGAATGTTTGTCTTTGCTAGAATGTTCCTGCTATGGACAGTTATCTGAACATACTTATCTCTTAAAAGCATTTTTCTCTTGGAATCATTTCTGTATCCTTACCTTGCTTTTGTTCCAGTCCTGTGAGTGACCAGTAACTTGACTGTGTGGAACACAAATTGAATAGGGCACTCAGATGAGTACAGGATGCCTGGGGGCCTATACTCACCACTTAGTTCCCATGTTTCTCATGAGACGGGCCCAGATTTTCTTAGCATGACTTTTTTAGTGACTTTATCCATTAACTCATTCACTTCAATGTATTGTCAATCACTCACCAAAGAGTTGTTTCATACAAAATCAGGCATAGCCAAACCTTTTGATTTGAGAGAATTGGCTCAACTTTACCACAGTTAATTTAGAAACAGGTGTGTTGGGTGAGTCTTTCACAATGGGTTCTCTATGAAATGCAATGATATAACACTTACGTAGCATTGAGCAAAAATAGTTTTATTGATGATTTCATTAGTAAGTGTTCCGATTGCAAAAAGTACTGTGGAATGAATTCTGAGACCAGAGTCATGAAAAGAATTAAGTTCATAATCCAAGGTACTAGTGTATCAAGAAATAAAAGACATAGTTTTGGTTTTCAAGAAATGTATCATCTAGTTAGAAGGAAAAAATAAAAGAAAGGTCAGTAGAGACCATGAAAAAGTGGTCAGTTGGGTGGAGTAGATCAAAAGGGCCGTTAGAGAAAAGTTAGGGCAGTGATGGAAGAAAAAAATAAAAGGTTTTATGGAGGTAGTGAGAGAAGACCTTGTGATTAAATACTGGTTTGTTTTTGACTGGTGGAGATGGTTTGGGTGGGCTTTATTGGTGAGGATTAGTGTGAGCTAAAAGTACAGGGGAGCAAATGCTCACTGGCCCAGTATAGCAGAAGCTGTCTCCTTTGTTAGGCAAGTGCTGTCCTTAACAAATAGGGACAGCGAGGCTGGTTCTAGGTATAGGAGCTCATGTTATCCAGATCAGTGAATTTTGCTGTGAGATTATAACCCTAGGGGAAGGTATAAAATGGCAGAAGTGCTGTTGAAAGAAGTCTAATATGGAAGAGGCATTCAAGACAGATTAGAGGAGAAGGCCTAGAGACTGAGGATACAGAATATGCAAAGTAATGATTGCCACCCTTGAAAAACTATTTTGGAAGAGAAAAGACAGGACTTATTGGAGATGAGGAATAAGGGTTAAATATGTGTGATTTTTAGCTTCACACTTGGTTGCTTGTTTAATGTGGATAAAGGTGGTTAGAGTCAAAGAAAGAACTGGTTTGGATGAAAGAGAGTGGATCATATTCGGTGGTATTGTAAATAATGGGGAAACCTTTAGATCAAATGTTCCAGCAAACTATGTGAAGATAGGACCTAGGTAAATGGCTAATGCCGAAGCAGAATGTCAACCTTTAATGTGTTTATCTTCCCTTCTCATCCAAACCTTGGTGTATGACTAAGCCAGCAGGTGAGCATCTGATACAGAAATTACAAGCAGGTGCTTCAGAGTCGGTCACAGTTCTGACATTTCATGGTACTGTGACTTGGGCAATCAGTGTAACCTCTCTAAGCTCAAGTAATGTGAAAAATAGGGGATTGAACAAAATCACATACAAGATTATGATGGAAACGAGACCTGCTATTTCAAGTGCTAGTATGTTATCAAATATAGCATGTGGACAAGCTGAGGTTGGACATGCCTGTGGGTGTAGTGTATGTGAAGGCAGCCAAGCCTGTACCAATGCAGCAAACTCTGAGAAGTGTGAATGGGAACTGCTGGCAGCGTTTGGAGTAGCCAGACTGCTTAGCCCAGGGCTTTGGAGGCTGTTTTCACTTAGAGAGATCTTTTATTTTCCAAGTTAAGGAAAAAGGTGTCAACTCTGATGGTAGAACACACAGTGCTGTATGAGGAGCTTCTGTCATATATCAACTTTCATGCCAAATTCTCAGGGAATATTATCTGGTCCACCCCCTCCAAAGTCCCTATCTATGTGAAACTTCTCAGCCGAAGGATAAAGTAATAGCATTCAAGTCCTGTGGACGAGTGACTTGGGTCCGTAGAGCACTGGACTAGACTGTCAAAGCCAGCAGATCCTCTCACCTGTGTCATCCCAGCATTTAGTACCCGCTAAGTGTTGCAGTCCCTTACATGTTTAGGTGTGATTGTGGTAACTTTATGAAAGATGTACATAGGTACATGTCTTGTAGAATACTTCCCCAGAATGACTGATCAAGGAGAAATATACAAGCCCAAAGTTGGAAGGAAGCTAGGGAGGTGGGTGGGAGAGGAGGTAAGTATTAGGGGCTAGAACATATGCTTTTCAGCTGCCTTGGGCAGCCTGGAGCAGCCTGCTTCTGGTGTGTGTGTGGAGGACTCTTCACATTGCAGTGTAGATTGGTGAGATTTATGCCCAGTACACTGAACACATATCCATGACTCTCCACGGTGCAATTTTGAAAAGGTGATTATGGGTCTGACATGAAGGAATATTTTATATGAAATTGCTGAAAGATCTCTGGGCGCTAAGAAATAATCACCTTAGTACTTTAGAAGTGTTCCAATTTGTTCCCCATTGGCTTCTTGGTTGCTGGGATTTGAATGCTATTTAGGTTTGATCCTGGGTACCCTGCATGCCTCTATGCTGGGCATAGAAGCTCCCCTTGAAGAAAAATACACTGAAGTTTGGTGATAAATCTCAGTGGCTTTCAAAAGACACAGATGTGGAATACATAATTCTACTTTTTGGGTTATTTCAGAGAAAAAAGTCAGCAAAATGATGTACACTGGAAAGATGCATGATTAAAAATATTTATAGTGTGATATTTTTGTATGTGTCTTTCCAGAATGTAAAGTCATGGAAATGTGTGTATATATATAAATTTTAACAAAGAAAAGTTGGAAACAGCTTTCATATGCCAAATACTGGATTTGATGTTCTTAAAAGTGCTGTATTGTGTATTACTAAGTCAGAAAAATAAATTGTAGATTGGGATATTGTTTTATTTTTAGTAAGTTTGCATGCATACATATATATATATATGTAAGGAAGTGAATTCCAGAACATACACAAACATGCGATGATGGCTATCTCTGGATGGTAAGAAATTGGTTGACTTTGCTTTGTAAAACATTAGTCTGTCTGTCTTCACTGTAATAAACAGATTCCTTATGTTTCAGACAGAGCACTTCCCTTTTCTTTTCAGACTTCTGCCCATCTGGACCATTGTCCTGACTACTAGTTTGTGATCACATGACCTCTATGGAGAGTAAGGCAGACGCAGCTCTGTTGTTGTCCTGTGGTGTCCAGTGTTCAGTCTCCTGCACTGAATAGAACTGCTAGAGGTAGGCTGAGTCTGTGTAATGGTTGATGCACTGTGTCAACCTGAGAACTTTAGAAGCTTAACTAAGTACCTCAGCAGTTCTGCATCCTAGTGTGGAGAGGACATGCCCTTATCTCTAGGATGTTGTCCATTGTGTTGACTTGAGATCTTTAGAAGTTTAAATGGCTCAGCAGGGTAAATATACTAAGCTTGTGCAAGAGAAGGGTGGGTAGCCTGCATACAATAAAAGAGAGGAAAAGAGGTTTGTTCTTTGCTCTTTTTTGGCTCTCTGTATTTTTGCTGTCTTCTGCCACCTTGAAGTATTGGCCCTGTGCTGTGCCACCCTGCCTTGAAGCCGGATGATTATGGACTGAAACTTCCATAAACTGTGAGCTAAATAAATCTTTCCTTTTTTCATTTTGAGCATCAGGGATTTTGTCTTCACTATGAGAGTAAAAGACAGGTTTTAAAGGTCAGGCAGGTCCTTTTAATTTTTGACTGAGGTCAAGCCATTGGTTGATTGAGGTTTCAGTTGAGGTTGGGCCTCTATAACAAACCCCCAAGACATGGACCTTTTCAATAGCCTGATTTCTTCTCTCTTGGTCTCTTGTTTTTTCCAATTAAAAGTGTAATATTCAATATACATGAAACCAACATAGTTGGCTTCATGGGCACTAGGAGTCTTTGCCTATAAATTAAGGAGTGAGAAGCCTATTAGAATCTAGTTTTTGTCCTGTTTTTTATCCTAGTCAACAGGTTTTTCTAGAATTTTTGGCATAAAGATTCATGTATTGAACTATGTTACTATTGCAATGTAGCTATGATCATAAGACCCCATACTGATTTCTTTTCTCTGTGATATTCTTTCTTATAGCAGTGGGGGGGGGGCTCAGCTTTTAACATACCTCACCTCAAAAGTAGGACAGATTTTGAGTAGTGTTGTGATCGTCCATATTGCTGCCCTACAGCTAGAGAAATGGGAGTTTGAATAGAAGGAAATATTCTAAGTGCATTCCTAAAACAAATCAGATAAAAACAAAACAAAACAAAATAAAACAGCTCTTCTTACTTTTTCTTATGTGCCATACTGGAGATAAATCAGTTTAGTTATATCTAAGCAAAGAAGCCAGTGCTGATCTTGTGCAAAGGAAAAATGATGTCTTAATTATCATATCTGCTGTGCCACTAGTCCATGAAGCAATGAGTATTACGACAACTGCATTAAAGTGACATTTGGGGTTTCTTTCAGCATTGCTAGCATTGTATCAGTGAAATGTATTTCTGGGAACAGATATTTGGGAAGCCTTTTAAGTTTTTCTACCTTCAGGAATAACAGTGATCCTGGGAAAAGGTAGTATAAGGGAACATAACACTGACTGTTTGATTATATTTTGGTTCATTTTAGTGTTTGAGTTCATGTCTCATTGCAGAGTTAAGATTGCAGTTCATCATTCTGATACAAAGTCCATGGAAGGCTGATATAACACAGAAGCAAACTCATATTACCTTTCCCAAAGCTAGCAGTTTATGCTTATTATTCCATTTTTTTAAAGAAGGGTAATACTTTTTCCTCTTAGTGTAAATAATAAAAAATAGTTTAATCAGAAATCAAAGTATTTTAGCTGTGTTTAATCTAGTGAATATTTAAAAATCATTGGATAGACTCCTGGGTTTAGAAATGTACATTTAGTTGAGTCTTATAATTTTAAGATAAGAAAACTGAGATGAAAGAGGATATCATCTCTGGATAGAGGGATTTGTCAAGGTCACACAAACAGTTGCACATGAGGCTCTGGAGCTCTCCAATGCTGCTCTTCCACTACTGGATGATGTCATGCAGAACGATTTTGTATTCAGTTGGTCATCAGCCTGTCCCCTTCGCCATCCTTACTCAGCTTCTGCTATTCCATGGCTGGGAATAGGAAGTGAATTTTCCCACCTAGATACAATCAGAAGGAGAGAAAGAACTATACTTTCTTTTTTTCCCATGTCTTTACTAACATGAATCTATATTCTTCGTCTTGCATTATATTCATGTCCTGTTGAATTCCCAATTAGTGATACGAAGAGAAACTCACTATACAGCGTTTTGCAAAGCATTTGGAAGTTCCAAGCAAAATGAGACAAGGGTTACAGTAATGTAACTCATCTGTCCTCTGAAGAGATAGTAGGTGAATCAAAAACCTTTTTCATTGTGGACATTAAAAGTTGTTGATTTTGAAGGTGATGAACTATCTTCAGCAAGAAGAAATGAACTCTTAGGGTCTTAGATTTCATTTCTTTTTCTAGACTTGGAGTAGTTTTCAAATCAAACTCCATGGAGATCAGTATAATATTATTATAGGGAAAAACTATTGAAAATGTTAGAATACATAAAACAGTGTACACTTAATTTTCCTTTGTCATGAATTATACCATTTTTTCAGTCACAAGTTGATGTATACATTTTGTTTCTCATTGGCGTTGTAAAGTGCTCTACTGTACTCTCTTTCTGCTATGGAGTTTTGGAGTGGTAGAAAATGACAGATACAATGCTCTTGTTTTGGTCAAGCAACTCACAGGCCAAATAGGACTCAACTCATCATGTATGTCTGGGCTACTTTTTTTGTTTTTATATTGTTAACCAATTAAGAAAGACATTGGAAAATGAAAATATTATTTATGTAAATTGTTACAAATATTATTGGGCTTTATCCTCTACTTTTATTCTAGGTATCTTTCAATATATGAATGGTGTAAAAAATAAGCATTAAAGATGCAGTGTGACTTTATTCGGGGTACAAAGCTGACAGAGCTGTGATATAAACCCAGGATTTGGGCTCCACTGAAGGCAGTTATCCAACCATGTCAGCATGCCCTGAGATAGAGCAAGGCGGGGGCAACACTGCTGTTTTATAAAAGTTCAGATTTAGGCAGGCTGTTAGCTCTCTAGGCTGTTGATGCATTTTAAAAATACTGTTAGGCGATTTTGTTATGACAGAGTTCAGCAGTCACCATGCTAATAAGAACAGGATTATTCTCCTGCCCCTTGTTAGCTGAATTCTTGTCTTACCCATTGCTCTCCTATCTACGTTGCTCTCCTCTGACGGAAATGGCTCCTGAGGTTGATAGATTCGGTTTAAATTCTCAGCTGTGCCATTTACTTGAGTGTGACATTAGGAAGTTCCTTAGTCCCTGGGAGCCACGGTTTCTCCAAAAATGAGGAAACTATGTCTATTTAAAAGGTGTTGAGGCAAAATGAGATAATGCGTATAAAGCACTTAACACTGAGCTTCACTAAATATTAGCTCTTGTTATTCTAAACTGTTCTAAGAGTGGGATGATGAAATTCATTTATAAAAGACCATCATGGAATTGTAAAACACTAGAAGCCTCAAGATAATTCATTATTCGACCACTCACACAAGCCCTGATTATTAGTCTTGAAAATGTTTTAAATTTGAGATTCTCTCCTTTGTAAATGGATTTTTTTTATTAGTTCTGCTGCAGCCTTTTATTTACATTGTAAGGAACAGCTGTATTCTCAGCGTGATATGAAAATTTTATAAAGGTTCAGAGACAGAACAACAGTAAAGAGGGAAAGACAAAATCAAAGAGATGGAGGAAGGAGAGAGATGGAATCCAGTAAAGATGGGGAAGGAGAAAGAGATGGAGAGAGAAGTCATAAGAGATAGAAACTGAGTGATGGAAAGAGACATAGATACAGGCGGACAATGAAGAAGCAGAATGCGGGAAGAGACAGAAGGAAAGAAACCAAGAAAGCAAGACCCCAACTCCTCCTGGGCCCAGCAGGGAGTTGGCAAGAAGGAATTTGAAGTCAGAGGGACATATTACCCAGAACCAGGAGTTGCACCTAATTGTAAGCAGACCCTGCCCACCCCCTCTGGATGAGTGATGGGCTCCTGGCACGTGACCTGACTTGGCAATCTCCACTCTGTCCGGGCTGCCATAAGGAGATACGTAATGTCTAGAGCCATGGGAAAGTCATGCTTGCAGATGGTACAGATGAAGCTACCTCATAAAATGACTCACTGTGAATCCTCACTGAAATCTCTGCTATAAAAATGATAATGGAAAAAGCACAAGAAGGGCTAAACAGGCTTGAGAGAAATTTGTTCCAGCTTGTATAGCTCCCTTCAGATTTTGAAAAGGACCTTATTAGAAAATGCCAGCAAGATAATGTGTCTTCTTTCTTCCTAGCTACTGCCCCCCTATCCATGTTCCTTTCAGCTCCTGGTCACTCCTTGTCTTTCTACCGAGGCTTCTGTATTTCATGATGGCTAAGAGGTCTACCACTGCCCAAACTACCCTCTCACAACCACCAAGCTGTTCTTCTCTATTACCTGGCAACTCCAGCAATTAAAACTCTGGGAAGTCTCAGAACTGGCCCAATTCCTGAGCAAAACAGGATGGAGAAATCAGTACCTTAAGAGAATTTCAACTGATTTTTGGACTAAGTATTTGTGGATATATGCAAAGAATAGTGATTTTGGAACATTAGATAAAGAAAATGAAAAGACATGAAAAGTAATTATATATATATATATATATATATATATATATATATATATATATAGTTAATTCAATAAAATAGGTGTAAAAATACCCCGGGAAGGAAGATGGTTCTCATATTGTAATAATGCTCACATTCCTGCTGTACGGATGCTCTACGTAACATGTATAAAGCTGGTGATTTATGGCATACAGCTCTGCTCTGTAAAGTTGCCACATGCTCTGGCTTCCCCGTCAATCCGCACCACATACACAGACACATGTGGCATTTTCTCTCCAAATGCAATGTCTTGAGCTCTACATTCAGATGCTGGTGAGCAACTCATTAATTCCAGCAGATGGATGCCTCCAGGAGTCTGGTGGCCTCACCTCTCCATCGCCTATCTGGGCAGGGGATTTCATAAATGAAAACAGACTAGGGCTCAGTCAGTTCAGTACTATGCACTGGCTACTGTCTTCCTTTCAACAACTGAGCCACCATTTGGAAAATAGTGTAGGTGGGGTTTGTGGAATGTTATACTAGGCAGGTTAAAACAAGAAAAATCAATAAGTAAACCCAAACAAGTGGCAAGAATTTGGTGAATGCCTACTTTTAAGATTTGAGACTCAAGATGATCCTGTCTCTCTCAGGACAGTTACTGAGTTAAAAAAAAAGGGGGGGGGGAATGAGGGGCATCAGTGATATAGAACTTCTCTGAAAAACCTTGGGAAGATGAGTATTTAGGGAATCCTCTGGGCATAAAATACCACGGGAGACACACATGTCCTGAATATGAACGAGATTTTATTTGACAAATTTTTCTTTTAAAGTTTTAGTATATCTCATTTTTAATTTATAGTTGAAAGGCATCATGTAGGTAACTCCACTCCTTGCTTGTCCATTGGCCAGATAGCCATACTAAATGTATTTTCTTTTCTTTCTTTTTTTACTAAATGTATTTTCATTTGCTGTTTTTTTGATTGTTGGTGTATTCTGAGATGCACAGGTGAGATTTGGGAGACTTTTCCTATAAGACAACCGAAGTCCTTGCTGCTTCTCAAGGATTTTGACCTCCGGGATTCTCTCGTGACTTGCATTTTAGCATGACTCTTAATGAATTTAGGAATTTGGCTCTCAATCTAATCCAAACTTAGCTTGGATCCTCCTCTCTGGTCAGAAAAGATGCTCTGCGATGGAGTTTTGGAAGACCTTTAGGTGGTGAGAGGAAGTGTGTTCAGTAAAATATATGAAAAGATCAAGGTAGAAGCTTTCTTAATACTTGAAGGATTACAGGATATTTGAGGTTAAGGGAGGTTGCATTTATAGCTGGAAATGCAAGGAATCCTGTCACATCTTGAGGGAGCTCTACAGCGTCTGTAGCTTTCTCCAGCTGCGCTTAAATATTAGAATCTTCATGCATCCCTTTCATGCTCACCTTCAAAGCCTGCTGGGCCTGACTTGAGGGGCACCGCAAGCAAAGCTCCTCACATTTCTTACCAGCCTGGCAAAGATTAAGAATGCCTGGTTGCTGGAAAGTTTTAAAAAATCAATTTGTGTGCATATAATGTCTCGGAGTGAAATCTTTTTAGATTGTCTATGTAATTAATCATTTTTGCTACTTAAAAATGTTGCAATAGTAATGTAAAAAAGAAAGTTGCAAACTGATCTGAAAAAAGGACAGTATCCTTAAAGCTTAACGGTCTTTTTTGAAATGAAGAGGAAGTTTGCTAAAACAATAAGAGGCCAATTTTGCAATAATTTGTTAAGTGTACTGGTAAGTAACTCCTTGAGGAAATCCTGCTTTTTTTGAAAAGGGAAAACAGCTTTATCCTGGTTCAAAATGGCTATATGGGTTTTGAAATCAAGAAGTAAATGAAGATTTTCAGAATTGCAAAACTAAGGCTTCACACTTTTAAAATACTTTCCTAATTTTTAAAAAGTTGAACAATGACCGAGTAATACTTGCATAATAATTAATAATAGAAAATTATGTTTTTAAATAAAAGTATGATTGGGTAGAACAATATTGTTCAACATAAGTGTCTCTGTCTTTTGATAAGTGTATATGTTTGGGTCACAAGACCCAGACCACTATCCATCTAGGAAAGTTGCGGGTGACACACCTCTATCTAAGGAAGCACAAATACAGGTACTGAAGATGAGGTGATAGGCCATGTGATAGCCTTTTCCTTCTTGAATGAACTACTCATGTCTAGGTATCACAAATATTTTGAGAGATTAATTTGTGTTAATTTGTTTGCTATTCTTTTTATGTATCATCACTTGGTTTCTTTAGGGCAGTTAAGGGCAGAATTGAAAATGAAAGGGGAATTGTATTATTTCTTTTGGTTTCTGTTTTCAAAGGCCATTCTCATAGGGGTGCTTAAAGAAACCATTAGGATGAGAAAAAAAGTGCCTTGCAGGAGGAAGCCTAGTGGCTTGCAGGTGGAAGCCTAGTGGCTTGCAGGTGGAAGCCTAGTGGCTTGCAGAAGCAAGAGTAAATATAATACTAAGATTCTGCCTTACCCCAGAAAGAATAGCCATCGTCAAGAATCAAGCAAAACAAATGCTGGCAGGGCTGTGGAGATAAAGGAACCCTTCTCCATGGTTGATTGGAGCGTAGACTGGTAGAAGCACTGTAGAAATCAGTGTGGAGGTTCCTCAAATAACTGAAACTAGAGGTTCCATTCAACCCAGGTATTCCCCTTCTTGGTATCTTTCCAAAATTATTAAAAACATTGTATCACACAATATATGAATACACATGTTTATACAAATGCTTGCTACAGACTAGAAAAATATTCTCTAGGGCTGGATGGGGGAAAAGGAGAGATATTAGTGGACTCTACAGAGATGGGCATTCTGAGACCATCTTGCAGAAGGAACAAGACCTCAGAAGTTGTAGCAGGACCCATGACATTTTTCACAAAAGTGAGTATATTGGAACATCTAACAATAGTGAGAAAATGGGATTTGGGGAGCTGTAAGGCAAGACAGTAGCCACCACTTTGGCAAACTGTGCAGACAAATGGCTGATTAACAACAAACCATCCTTACTCTGTGCCTTTGGAACGTAGATACAAGCTAAGAAAAAAAAAAAAAAAAAAAAAAAAAAGGAGTGACCACAGAACCCCTGAGATTGTTTCCTACCTGCTTGTGAAAGTTTAAATTTGAAATTGATTTTTAGAAAAGAAAGATATCCTAAGTTTTTTGGATTTGATTTTGTAGACTGAGATTGATCTCTATGATAATTGCTTAAGTGGATCAGTTGTCATCACATGAAAACTATAAAACAATTTTGGGTGTAGGCACAGTTTAAGAATGACTTTTATGTGATTCAGTCTGAGTCAAAGTTACTGTCACTGATGAAATCAATGGTGAGAAAAATATTCATATATTGTTTATTATAAGAAAACAGTGGTTATGCATTTAATCTATTCATAGAAATAAGTTTAGTCTCTGTGCTAATCAGCTTTGTGTTGCTGAGACAAAATACCTGACAGAAACAGTTTAAGGGAGGAAAAGTTTATTTTGGCTCAGGATTATAGAGGCTGGATCCATGGTCAGCTGGTTCCACTGCTTTTACATCAAGGTAGAAATACATGGCAGAGGAAGCTGCTTACCTCATGGTACCAGGGAAACAGAGGGAAAGGAGGAGAGAGTGAGAAGAAAGGATTGTGTCTTAGCCACTTTTCTCTTGTTGCTGAGAAAAATACCTGACACCCCAAATTAAGGAATGAAAGGTTCATTTAGCTCACAGTTTGCGGAGTTTTCAGTTCATAATCGGCTGGCTCCAAAGAAAGGTGGCACAGGGGCAACACTTCAAGGTGGCAGAAGACAGCAAAAGCAACAAGAACACAAAAGAGGAAAAACACAAGCCTATTTTCCTTCCTTATATTATAAGCAGGCTGTCCACCCACACCATCTCCATGCCCTCCTCTTGCACAGGCTGAGGATGTTTACAAAGGACGGACCCTGGCTCCCTGCTAAGTTGCTTCAACTTCTAACCTTCTCAGGTTGATACAGTGTATGAACCATTACACACCAGGTCCAGATACAGTCTCCAAGGCCGCACCTCCATGATCCACTTCCTTCATTTATGGCCAACTTCCATCACCTCCCAGTAGTACCATCAAGTTATGATTTCATCTGTGGATTTACTCCACTGATGGAGTTAGAGCTTTCGCAACCCAATCACCTTCCAAAAACTCATCCTCTGAACACACATGCCTTTGTGAGCCATTTTAGATCTAAACTGTAACATACCTCCACTGATTTTAATTAAATATATTATTCAGAGTCTCGGAAAGACAAGTAGGACATTCAAATTGGAGAACTTGAGGAGACTAATGAAAGGGCCAGTTGATAAAAGGGCGGTCAGGGAAAGCATGAAAGGGTGGTACTATTACCTTGACGCTGTGTGAGTGGCAAACCACTGGGACCAAAGGGGCAAGGGAAAGAGAGAGAGAGAGAGAGAGAGAGAGAGCAAGCACAAGCATGCATGAGAGACAGGGAGAGGGAGAGATAGAGGTAGAGAAAGAGGAAGAAGAGGAAGAAGGAGAGAAGAGAGCAAGACAGAGAGACAGAGAGACATACAGGGAAAAGGACAGAGACAGAGATAAAGATGGAGATAGAAAAGAAGCAAGGGAGGGAGGAAGGAGGGAGGAGCAAGCAGAGGGGCTGGGGAGAAGGATAGGAGAAGGAGAGTGAGAACAAGCTTTGGGACCAGGGACACCTTTTAGGAGTTGTGACTTAGTGGAAAGTCACCCTGCTGTGATTGGCAGGGAGAGACCTGGGGAATAAATATCACACCTCAACCTTATCTTCCCCCTGCTTTCTAATTTCTGATTATTGCTTATCTTGGACAAACCCAGAAGAGAACTGGAGAGAAAAGAGTCCAATATTGTAGTTCAATAAAGATGAGCAGTGGGACGCAAGGCTGAGGAGGAAACAGGTACAATGAACATTTCAGGGGGCAGTGATGATAAACCCTGTCCAGCTGCATTGAAAGAGTCATCGCATGCTGTTGCATGATTAGATTATAATACATATTTTTTGTTGTTGCATACAACATAGAGCGGGGTAACTAGCTTAAAATGAATTAGAAGTAGAAAAAGAGAAGACATTTTAAATGCTACAAAATGTCATATAAAGTACCTATTTTCCACTATATTTTAATTTTAATTATCTTTTCATGTGAAAGTTTTCCTCCTTCCCTTCCTTTCTCTCTCTCTCTCTCTCTCTTTCTCTCTCTCTCTCTCTCTCTCTCTCTGTTTCTTTCTTTCTTTCTTTTTTATAAAGTCAACAGGAGCCATTTGTCCCGGTATGGACATCCTTAGGGTGGGCATCACATAAGTGCCAGTGCTTTTATGACTGGAGCCGCGGGAGACAGGAGACCAAACTCGAGCAGGATCAGCTCTCAAACTTTACAGCGAACCGGACCTAACAAGGTCCGCCACCCTCAACGTTGGTTCCTCTTCCGCCGTTGGGGGCAGGAACAACCTCTTATAAGGGGAAGCAGTATCCAATCACAGAGAAGCGCACCTAACAAGCTGATAGGCTAGCGTCACGGGTAACTGGGCAGATATGACAATTTGGCGGGCTTGTTCAGGCCGGGAAGAACCCGGAAGCAGGAAATGGGTGCCATTCATAGGCGGCTTCCCACATCTCCCCCTTTTTTATTTATTAAAATAGGATGGTCTGTGGGTCCCTCCAAGGTGTCCACGACCTTGTTGCTGTTAGACACCTAGGAGTGGGCCTACCTTGTAGGCCAAGGCATGAGAGAATGTAGAGGTCTATACCCTGCTGTGCATCACCCTGTTTTGTGCATATCCTTGCGCCAGGACCATGCTCAAGGTGAGTGGTTCATTTTTTCGCAGGGCCAGGCTTTTGTGAACCGAACCTGGATGCATATAGACATTCATTCCTGCCTTCCCCCCAACCTTTGGGGCGGATGGCACTGCAGTACCCTTGGTCTCGCATCTCAATGCCAATAATTTGACTCCAGAAGGGACCCCTGGCCTTATAGGCCATGTATATCTGAGTGGAGCCTGTCTTAGGTTGACCGGGAGGGCTTTTCCTGTCTTACCCGTCATTGGCTTGCCCACTCAGCTCTTATAGCTGATGTTCTGCAATGTGAAGGAGATATGCGGCGGCCTGCTGGCCTGATGGGCCACCTGCTGCCATTTGCATGGCTGCCATAGCTGTGATCTTAACCTGCTGCTGAGTTTGTATGAGGCGATCTAACAAGCATTTAATAACCACAAGCCCCACTAGGAAGGCCACGGCAATCAGGATCCAGAGGCGGGCGAGGCCGCCGAAAAAGGTGCCAATGTGGGCGGGTGGTGCCAAGGACCCCAAAGATATTGTGGTGGTTCTGTGGAATCTGAGCATATCACAGGGGTGATTAATAGGAACCCACAGAATAGAAAAAACTCCAAACCAGACATTTTAGTTTGTAGATGGTCTTGGGCGCTGAGCATCGGTCCCAGAAGGGTCAAGTTGACTTGTGTCCGCGGGCTTATCCTCCTGTGCTTTATCAGGAACTGGTGGGGAGTTTACTGCTCGCGTCAATCTTTCCGGGACCCACAGCGGTTCGCGACCTGGTTCCTGTGAGAAGACACAAACCGCACCTCGGGTCCAGCTAATGACTGGATCCGGGCCCATCCATTGTCCTGTAAGGACATCTTTCCATCTCACCAGCCCTTTGTCGGCCGGGGACGGGTTATTGTGCTCCATGGCAGGGGAATGATTGAGGTTCTATTCCATAGCTGATGTTGAATACCTAGGAATATGGAGGACTTGGAGTCTGACTGGAGGTTAACGTCACCTGGGAAGCGACGTAAGACTTCCTGTATTATCTGGAGCTCGACCACCTGGGGTTGGTATGAGTGGGTGAATTGGATAGTTTTTGGCTCTTGACCCATAACCACATATGCGCCTATCCGTGAAGATTATTGGAGCTCCAGTTATGGGGTATGCGGATGTACTGTAATAAACTGAAGTAGTGGGTCTTTTGGGAATTGATTATCTATGGTCCCTTGAAACGTACACCGGAGAATCGCCCAGGAATCTAGACACGTTGTTAAGGTCTCAATTTGTTCTCTTGTGTATGGTACATGTAGGGAGGAAGGAGGCACCCCAAAGTGTTGTATGGCTCGTGAGATGCCCTCTAGAGAAAGGGAAGCGACCGAGTCTGGATGTCTAGCTGTAGAAGGCAACCCAGGAAGTAGCGCTCCCTCTAACCAGGGCAGTGCCATAGGTTGTGGGCGCCCTCCGGCGGCCACAGGCGGAGGTGGCAGCCCAGGGAGCAACTCCTCTTCCGGCCACGGCGGTGCAGTGGGGCCTGGCGCCCTGAAAGGGGCGATCGTGGGTCGCAAACTTGCCAAAGGGCGGAAGGGCTTAAGCTCCTCCCATAAGGCGGAGTAGCTCGGGCAGGGTGGTGTTTGGTTCCCCTTTTTATCTTCCCGAGCCCTAAGTTCCTCTTTTAACGGTGTAGGAGGGTCATGCTTAGCAAAGACGACCTCCTCTTCTGAGCCTTCCGAATCCGAATCAGAATTAGAGCCCTGAGGGTCCTCCGGAGACCCACAATCGGCAGTGGCTCCGGGCTCCTCTGAGCATTCCGATCGAGCTCTATCAAAAGCCTGTCGGGCTGTATTAGCGAAGCGAAAGCAAAACAGATGCAAAGGGAAAAGAAAAGAAAAAAAAACCCAGCATCCACTCGTGTGGCGCTCAAAATCTGTTAGGTGCGTCCACCCAACCCAGGTGACCCAGTACTCACCTGTCCCGGGAACCGCTGTATCTCACGTAGCTGATCAGGGTGAAGAGAAGAGGCGCTCGCGGCCTTCCGTTGTTATTGGGCCAGGTCCTCCGTCGTACCGCAGGCGACAGCAATTGCACCCCCCGGCCGAAGAGGCACGTCGCTGAGTCTTTTATTCCCCGTACGGGCCACCAGATGACCGGAGCCGCGGGAGACAGGAGACCAAACTCGAGCAGGATCAGCTCTCAAACTTTACAGCGAACCGGACCTAACAAGGTCCGCCACCCTCAACGTTGGTTCCTCTTCCGCCGTTGGGGGCAGGAACAACCTCTTATAAGGGGAAGCAGTATCCAATCACAGAGAAGCGCGCCTAACAAGCTGATAGGCTAGCGTCACGGGTAACTGGGCAGATATGACAATTTGGCGGGCTTGTTCAGGCCGGGAAGAACCCGGAAGCAGGAAATGGGCGCCATTCATAGGCGGCTTCCCACACTTTTACAGAAATTGGAGTCACCCCATCTGTTCAGTTTCTTTCATCCATCAAATAGGATGACATATTGCTAAATTTAATTTTAAGCACATGCCTTAAAAAGAAACCATAGTGACGGATATTTGTTAAATGCCCACTTTTTCTGATATACTAAATGCTTATATGTATATGAGAATCAATCTTGTAAAATCAAAATAGTAAGTCTAATTATTGTCTTCATTTTAATAGACAAGGAAAGTGAGTGTCAAAGAGGTTAAATAATTCATGTATGTTTTCTCAACCTATCAGTGGCAGACCTAGGAATGTGAACCAAACTTTATTTTTTCTTCAAAGTCACACTCTTACCCACCAGCTTTTCTCTATTTATATGAAAAAAAGGCCATTTTCATTTGTGCACATTCAGATGAACTTTGTATGTCCATCATAAGCATGATTCTTTGTGGTTAAATATTGTAAAAATGTGAGCCATTACTATGTGTATATTGGTCAGTGATAGCCATTAGCATTTCATCAGGGAAATGGCCAGGCTTTCAGTTGTAAAACAAGCGTGAGGCAACAGTAGTTACGGTGGGCCAGGCATTTTAAAGTTTCACTTGGTTAGCCTGTAAATGAATCGGGCGTTACTGTAATGTGAAATAACACATTTTCGGGTAATTGACTATTAGCATTAGGGGAAGATGTATCTAAATTGTAATACATACATTGTTCCATGACATACGGCCACCTCTTCTACTTTCTTGACCTTTTCAGCATTCTGTTTTGGTTGATCATTTGTCTTTATTTCATAAAGACAAGAGAGAAATTAAACGATCAGCTAATCAAATTGGAGCATAATGAAAAGCCTGAGCTGTATCATTACATTGCCATAATTCACAGAATGTGAATAATCGAGCAGTGAGTCCTTCAATGAGGAAGGAATTTGATTAACCAAGAGACAGTGGTGCATCCATTATAATTGCTGCTGCTTCCAAATGGGATGATGGTAGATGTATGAAGTATTTTTAATAAGATGAGAATTTTAGCATTGAGATGGTGACCAAAATACAAGGAAAAAAACTAGGCAAATCTATTAAGAACCATTGCACTATCTCATACATTTGTGTTCCTTGTGTGTCTTCTAGGTCTTTGTCTTGGGTTGAACATCCTGGAAGCAGAGCCTGAGATGGAAAATCATATGTGTGTGATTTATTGAGGGTTTCAGGAAAAATCAGTAAGGAAGTGTGGGAAGTAGGAAGAGAGGAGGGGAGAAGCTAAGCATACACTGGCTTTAGCTGGAGGCTAGATTCCCAGAGGCTCTGGAGGACTGCTATGTCACAAGGTTGTTGAAACTTAGGGAATGAGGCTGGGATTCTAACTGTATATCAATCATTCATAATCTGTAAGTTGCACCTGGAGTGAGAGGAAGGGGTTTAACTTCCTTGGAATTTATGGAAAAATGGCTTCTGTAGGTCAGTGGCGCTCACCCAGGGAAGGGTGCAACCAGTATCCTCAGGTGCTGGTGCTGGGGAATGGTGCACGGGCCTGGTAAAGGGACTCTTCCAAGTTGGAGCATTGACAGTATCTACTGAACTTTCATGCTTCCACGTTGCTCCTGCTATGGTTTGAGTGCATGTGTCTCTCTGAATTCATATGTTAGAACCTACTACTCAGACTTTCAGAAAGATGGCAGAGTAATATGCATCAACAAATGAACCTCTCCAATATTTGGAATCCAGACCCTGAAAAATAATAACTTGGGGAAGCAAAAGAGAGAAGTGGGTCCTGGAACCCAGGAATGTTCTGAAGGGAAAACTGGAGCCCATAGAAAAAGTGAAGAGACAGATCACAGTGCAAGGAAGGACACTGTGCATTTTCTCCCCAGCTCCTGTCTTATGGCATGGCAAAGGAGGATGGCATAACAGAGACACAGTGAAAGTGGGTGACTCCAGAGGCCTCCAGGGAGAAACATCAATGGAATGGAGGGGTGGATGCTGTGTGCTACGACAGCTGGTGAGGAACCGCAGTACAATGCACTGCACTATCCCCTAGAGACTGTGTGTGGTCAGACCCTATTTTGGGGAGGGGCAAATTGAACATGGGACTCAGGGAAACCATGGATTGGCTTCATGTCATGGCTCCCAGTGTGAAACTCACACAGTGACTGTGTGAGGGACAACCATGTTGGACATCCAGGGTCAAGGAGCTGTGGTCAGGCCAGTAAGAGATGCCCAGAGTGATATAAATTGAATGATTCAGGCTCTGACCCCATGACCAGAAGAAAGGCTCAGCCTGAACTTCTGTAGACTTTGAAAGTACCCTAACTGCCACCCCGCTGTAGACTTCTACAGCCTTGCTGGAATTTTCAGCATGGATTGGGCTCTGATTGCTTTCTTTGTCTACTAATGATTATCATACATTGGACACTGCCACAGAAGTATAGACTGCAGAAGATAACCACAGGCTTGAAATCACAGAGAAATTTCTTCTTTTCTGCTCATTTTTAATTGTCTTATTTCATGAATGCAAACACTGTTTTTAGTGTAGTTTTATTTTGTTTTATTCTTGTCTTTTTTTCCCTTCTTTCTTTCCTCTGTTTCTCCTTCACCAGTTTTTCAAGACTTGGTAATCTTCTTTTGTCTTGAAGGCTTGCTTCTAATCTCTTTCTCTTTTTTTATTTCTCTACTTTCCCCTTAGTCCTTTTAAATTTTCCCCCCTTAGGGTAAAATAACTCTATTGATTCAATATTTACTATTTATAATTGTCTGATCTGTTTTAACTTGTTAGATAACTATAAATCTTGCACCCGTTGTTGAGGGCAGCAGTAGTTATCACAGTTAGTAATTATCACAGTTTGTCATTTTCCAGTTTGTACTTGATGCTATTGTTATTAATTATTGTACTATTTTAGCAAAAATGACATGGTTGCTGTGATCAACTGATTTTCCTGGCAGGCCAATACTGAGATTGTCTGGAGGTCGTGCGCAATACTATAGTTCAGTATCAAAGGACTGTGTGCTCAGCCAAACAGGCTGAAATCATTCATCCCCAATAAATTGAAAAGGCAGAATCCTGAGACAGATCCAGAAGCCAAAAGTCAGCTATGCATAGGAGATATCTTTAAAAAGCAGTCATTTACCAACAATGTCTTGATATTAGTAATTAAGCTGCCTCCCATCCATCACTTACAAGCCTCAGTGCAGAAAAAAAATAACGGAATAGCAAATGAGAAAACATGGAAGCAAGATGCAGTCTGTAATCCCTAACTTGCATAAGAGAAATCTAGTGGGGCATTGAGGTTAAAGAAATTAGAAGCTACTTAGCTCAGTTTTCTGAAATGCTAGCAGCAAATGTGACAAAACAGATTACTAAACTTATTGACAAAAACAAATTGAGATAATTAAAGAGATAATGACTATAATGAAGACAATGTACACAGTGTCTATATAAAGTAGATACAGGTTAAAAAAATAGAGGAGCTTAGGAATGACACGGAAATTGTGAATTCCCCAACACAGAAAAGAATTGGGTTCCACAAACAAACTCAAATAGAAATCCAGTGTGAAAATTCTACTGAAAGTGTACAAAACGGAGTAAACCAATATGAAGACAGAATATCAGGTTTGGAAGATGGGGCTGTAGTAGGAGATTATCAAATGAAAGACCACCTAAAAATATCAAAGTACCATGAAAAATCATTTTAACAGTTGTTAATGATGCAAAACAGTCTAATATTAGATTAATTAGAATTAATTAAGAATCAGAAGATGTAACAAAGGAAATAAAACACTTGTTCATAGAAGTAATAGCAGGAAATTTTCCATGCATGGAAAAAGAATTTGAGATTTATGTAAGTGAGGCATATATAACTCCAAATAACCATGATCAGGGAAAAATCTACATCAAAGGATATAATAGCAAAGATTCTAGAAATTAAATATAAGAACAGAGTATTAAAATCTGTTAAAGAAAAAAACAATCACCTATAAAGGAAAACCCACTAAAATCATGGCAGACTTCTCAACATAATGCACAGGTCTGGGAAGGCTTGGGGAGTGAAGTATTTCAAGCACAAAGAAAATAACCTCTAACCCAGACTTACGTACCTCACAAAACTATCTTTCAAAATTGATGAATAAATAAGATACTTGCATGATGAAGAACACCTGAAGAGATTCATGACCACCAAACCAGCACTCCAAAAGTTTCTGAAAAACATCCTAGGCAAAGACAACAAAGATGACAATTCCAAAAATACCAATATAATGGCTCTATCAGGCAAGGCAAGCAATTAAATAGAAGGGAAATAAAGGGAACTAAGAAGAGGAAAACATGACAAGGACAACTTCAGTACATATTCGTTATAAGTTTCGATGTGAATGGCCTCAATTCACCAGTCAAAAGAAACAGCTTGTCAGAATGGATCAAGAAACAAGATCTAACAAAATGCTGCATAAAAGAGACACATGTAATGCAGAAAGAAATTAATAGACTAAAAGTCAAAGGTTGGAAAACAGTACTCCATGACATAGGAACTTGGAAAAAAGTATGAGTGGCTATTCTAATTGTAGCCAAAATGAATTTCGAGCCAAGAATGATCAGAATAGACAAAGGAGGTCACTATAGTCTTGTTAAGAAAATCATCCAACAGGAAGAGATAACAGTCATAAATATATATGCACCAAATACCAGTGAACCCAACTATATAAAATAAACACTAATGGCTATGAAAAGTCAGATAAACACTAATAAAATTATAATGGGGGATTTTAATATCCAACTATCATAAATAGACCAACTAAACAGAAAATCAAAAAATAAATGTCCAAGCTGACCCAAACCTTTGAACAATGGAGTTAGTAGTTGTTAAGGGTTGTGTTTAGATGTCTACCCAAAGCCTCATATGGATAAGTGCTCTTATAGAAGAAGTTGAAGTGTTACCTTTGTTTCTTTTTGGTTTCTTACTTTATGCCTGTGAAGATGTAGCAAGAAGATGCCACCCTGAAAGTAGAACAAATCTTTCCCAGATACAAATCTGTCTTTTAGTGATCTGATCTTGGACTTCCCAGTCTCCTGAATCATGAGATATAAATTTCAGTTGTAATAAGTTATCCAGTCTAAAGTGTTTTGTTAGTATTGTGCACTTTCCTAAGTTGTATGCTGATCAAAATGTGCTCAGTAGCCCTCTAAAGTGCTTTGATGATTTACATGAAGTAACGTGTTATGGCCTGTGTTTAAATGTTTCCCCGAAGACTCACAGTCAGAGGTGGGGTTTTTCAGAGGTGGCTGAATTTAGAATGTGTGATGCTGGAATTAAAGGTGTCATTCTGGGATCAGTTCATTGTGTGATGTTAGGATTATGCTGACCCAACCTGGATGTGAGTGCTCCCCACCCTAAAGCATGTTCTCCTGGATATGATATAAGGAACAGAAAGGGGGTTGCTCTTGTCACTGCTTGTTTCTTGCCACTTGGTTCATTCACTGCCTTCTGACTGCTATGAAACATTTGTCCTCTGTGATGGCCACCCTACCTTGGAGAGAGCTGATTATGGGCTCTGTAAACAGTGAGCTGAAATAAACTTTTGCTCCTTAACTTTGGTTGTTGTGTATTCTGTCTCAGCAAGGAGAAAAGTATCTAAGACATAGGGTAAGAACTGTTTTGTGAAACTTTGATTAGTATATATGGTACATTAATGTATATGGTATATGCAAGGTCATCTTGTAAACTGTGCTTCTTATTGTGAATCAGAATCAAGAAAGTTTGAAAGCTACCTCTTCCATGGAAGACATACTAGAGAGACAGGTATGTTTGCTTTTGGTTGTAGAATTTAAATTTTAATTAGGAGAGATCATGTCCTGACACATTCTGTGGATGAGAATTAGGTCAATCCTTTATTCTTTGTGTATTTGTTGAGAAATTAGGTAAGACACAATGACTTTCTCCTCCATCTTACTCGCCATCTCTGTGTTTTCTACAAAACCGGTTTTCCTAGTGTGTAAAGGTTTCTTCACTAAAGTAGGAAACCCTTAGGGCAAAACTTTTTTATTCTCTGTCTGTTTTTTAAAAAAGGATTCTGCAGGAGAAAACTCTGTCAACCTGTTTAATTACTCTTCTTTAGATGAGTTAAAGAGGCTCAACTGAATGATACATTTTGGAGAACTAATGTTGGCCTTTTCTTCCTTTCACTTAGGAAAGTACCTTTCTTCAGGGGAGTGTGTTCTCTGCTTCTGTGCCAAATAGTGTGGAGCTGCCTCCCTAACAGGGCAGGCCTTCTGCTCAAATCAGCATTTTCAAGACTGCAGGAATAAGTTCATCTCTTTATTTTAGGTCTCAGTATTAACAACCCCATTTGGTTAATAGAATCATTTATGATAAAAACTCCTACCACACTAGAAATAGAGGAAACTTTTTAAACCTGATTTCCTATCATCTTGTTTTGAAGTCTAATAATGCTTTTATTCTTTGTTTTGATTAGTTTTAGTCTATTTTCTATTATTTGATTTCAATATGTGTGAAGGTAGCTATTGCAAGGCTAGTGCAAAAATTTCCATGAAAAATTGTAATTATTTCTCTTTCTTGCCTAATTGCTCTGGCTAGTACTTCCAGTACTATATTAAATAGGAGTGGTGATAAAGGACATCCTTGTCTTGTGCCCGATTTTAAAGTAAAGGCTTTCAATTTTTGGCCATTTAGTATGATGCTGGCTGTTGGTTTGTCATAAATGGCCTTTATTATATTGAGGTAAAGACCATTTATTCCAATTTTCTGTAAAGTTCTTATCATGCAAGAAAGAGAAATAAAAGGGGTAAAGATAGGAAAAGAAGAAGTTAAATTATCATTGTTTGCAGATGACATGATACTCTACATAGAAGACCCCCTAAACTCCATTGAAATACTCTTAGATACAATAAATAAATTCAGTAATGTGGCTGGATACAAAATCAATACTCAGAAATCAATAGCATTCCTATACACGAACAACAAAATTACAGAGAGGGAAATAAGAGAAACTGGACTATTCACATTAGCAAGCAAAAAAATGAAATATTTAGGAATTACTCTTATGAAAGAAGTGAAAGACTTATACAGTGAAAATTATAATACACTGAAAAAGGAAATTGAAGATGATCTCAGAAAATGGAAAGACATCCCTTGCTCATGGATAGGAAGAACAAACATTGTGAAAATGGCCATTCTCCCAAAACTGTTATACAGATTCAATGCAATCCCAATAGAAATACCATCAACATACCTTATAGATCTAGAGAAATCACTCCTAAATTTCATCTGGAACCAGAAGAGACCTAGAATCGAAAAGGCAATTCTAAGCAGCAAAGACAAAGCAGGAGGCATCACAATCCCTGACTTGAAGTTATACTACAAAGCAACAGTAGTAAAATCAACATGGTATTGGAATCAAAACAGAGCCGAAGATCAGTGGAATAGATTAGAAGATACAACCACAACTACGAACACACTCAACCACCTTATCTTTGATAAAGAAGCCAAGCAGGTTCACTGGAAGAACGACAGTCTCTTTAATAAATGGTGCTGGAAAAACTGGCTCTCCATTTGCCGAAAACTAAAGCTAGACCCATGTCTATCACCATGTACTAAATTAAAATCTAAATGGGTCAAAGATCTGAATATTAAAACAGAAACACTAAATCTATTGGAAGACAAATTAGGTAGAAACCTTGGAGACATAGGAGTAGGTAAAGAATTCATGAACAGGACTCAAACCGCACGGGAAATACTTCCCAGAATCAATAACTGGGACCACTTCTTATTAAAAAGTTTCTGCATGTCAAAAGAAATCTCCAGCATAGTGAAAAGAAAACCCACAAACTGGGAAAAGATTTTAGTGAACTCTCTCTCAGACAAGGGCCTCTTGTCTAAAACATATAAAGAATTAAAGAAACTCAGACCTCCAAAATTCAAAGATCCAATCCAAAAATGGGCATCTGAGATGAATACGCAATTCTCAGATGAAGAAATGCAAATGGCAAATAAATACATGAAAAAATGCTCATCATCATTGGTAATTAGAGAAATGCAAATTAAAACCACACTGAGATACCATCTCACTCCTGAAAGAATGGCCAGGATCAAGAAAACCAACAACAACAAATGCTGGAGAGGCTGTGGGGAAAAAGGAACTCTCCTGCACTGCTGGTGGGAGTGTAGACTGGTATGGCCTTTGTGGAGATCTGTCTGGAGATTTCTCAAAAAGTTGGGACTGGAAATCCCATTTATTCCAGCTATTCCACTTCTAGGCATATTCCCAGAATAACTGAAAGCATCATACCACAGTGATATATGTGCACCTATGTTTATAGCAGCACAATTTGTAATCGCCAGATCTTGGAAACAACCCAAGTGTCCATCAACTGAGGAATGGATAAAAAAGTTGTGGTATTTCTATACAATGGAGTATTATTCAGCTATAAAGAAGGATCACATTGAGATATTTATCAATAAATGGGCGCAGCTCGAGACCATACTCATAAGTGAAATAAATCAATCTCGCATGTGTGAATACCGAATAGTTTCCCTAATGTAAGTAATGATTCAAATATATAAAAATATGTGGTAATCATGATTCCCCATTAGGTGGCCTTGGAGCCTTATAAAGTTTTCACTCATTAATTAGAAAGGCTTTATTCTGGGCTTCTTGATATGAAAATATTTGAAGCTAGAGTATATGAAGTTTTATCCAAATATTTCAAGGAAAAAGACACTATGGTAACTACTATTAAGTCAGGTTATATGGTGGTGAAGTACTAGGTTGTTGAAACAGTCATGCTGTGACCTTTATTGTTATATTGTTATGTCCTGTTTTATCTCAATCTCCCCCTTATTGTTTTAAAAAAATTATTTAGTCATTTCTTATGTTTGTCTTAATTAAAGAAAAAATTCAAAAAATTAGGATATATAAATAGTAACTCTTTTGAATTCCTATTAACTTGTTTTGAAGTCCTGTAGTACTCCCACGATCTTGTTTTGACTGATTAGACTCTGTTCCATTCTATATGGTAGTATCAAGTTTGAAGACATAGGCAACTACTTTGAAGACAATAAGATTCACTAAGATACCCATTCTGGTTTGACTATTGTCTTCTTTGGAAGTCCTGTAATGTTTACAATGCCTAAGTTTTATTGGTCTTGTTCTCTACTGTTTTGTCCAACTTTATAATATCTAATGAGATAGACAATTCTTTTTAAGGAAACAAGGGACAACGTTGATAACCATTGTTGATAAACTTGTACTCTGTTCTACACCATGTGCTATGTCTATCCTTGGTATTGACTGACAGCTTTGTTTTGCCATATTTGACTGTATTCTTCCCCCCCCCCAAAGTAATAAGCACTAAGGAGTAATAAAATCCAAAATGTGTAAATTTTGTTGTAAAAAAGAGAGGGAAAAAAAAAGAAAAAGAGCTCTAACGGATATAACAGCAAGTGTGTTTAGGGGTGTTAAATAGCTGACTATATCAATGTTTTTGGATCACTGAACACAGCTGTTTGCAGTCTCCCTGTTTGAATGTCCACCTTGTATTCTTTGATACTGTGATTTGAAGAACTATTTTCAAGATGATAATATGTAATCTACTAACAGGTGATTTCTTACTGTTATGTTTGTTTTTGTTTGTTTGTTTTGTTTTTTTTTTTTTTTGTTTTGTTTTTTTGTAGTTCTGTATTACGTGTACCCTTACACCGCTTTTTTTTGTTTTGTGTTTTTCTCTTTTTCCTCTTAAATAAAAAAAAAAAAGAAAAATTGTAATTAATGGGCCAAGAAATGTAGCTCAGTGGCACAAGTACCTGCTTGGCAAATGAAAGGTCCCGAGTTTGAGTCCCAGTATCAAAAAATTGTAATTAATGGTAAAATATTTTTCCTTTGAGTTCAGCACAAGAATGACTGCCATAATTATTTCTAGTCAACATTTTACTGGTGGTTTTAGTTAGTGTGGGAAGCAAACAACAAAACAAAGTCAAACAAACAACACTAATCCAAAAATTAGTTGTTAAAAGAAAGATCGCTGTCATTGTTTAAGAGGAAATAATAATTATTTTTTAATTTTTTTATTTTAAAGAGAATAAAACCATACAATACAAAACAAAACAGAACAAAGCAATTCAGAACAAAACAATGCAAGCAGCACAGGACTTCAAACAAGACAACAGAAAATCAATAGTGCTTACCATAATGTCTCTTGTTTTCTTCAAAATAGCTGTCCATACCTTTATATATATTGAAATCAAATAATAGAAAATAGACTAAAACCAATCAAAACAAAGAATAATAGCATTATTGGGCTTCAAAATCAGATGATAGGAAATCAGCATTGGCTACCATAGTGTCTCATTTTCTTCAAAACAGCTTTTCATATCATCACATATAAAAGCATCAATTCGTGTAAACCCTTTGGGAGAAGTTCTAGGCATGTAGAAGCTTATATGTGTAGATCTGTCTTTTCTGTATTACAGAGAAAAACAAAACAAAATACTAGAAAAACAAGAAACAACAGAGACATACAAATAACAATAACAAGCAACAGTAAACAATATGGCTTTTAAAACATGGTGGCAGAAACATAACAAAAGTTGTTATTTTGTATAGTTATCTTCAAAACAGACACTCACATTACCAGATATAGACATGTAAAATTGATTGAGTCCTGTGAATGTTAACTGTTTTGTTCTAAGAAGTAATTGAAATAGTAGTACAATTATCTTATCTATCTTAAGTGTATATATACAGATTTATATCTTTTTACTTTTCCTTTCTTCTTTTCTCCTTTTCCCTGAGTTATTTTTTTCCCCTTTGAGCAGTTTCTTTACCTTTTCATAATATTTATTGAATATTTTGTATCTTATTTACTCTTTCAGTTTCTTACAAGAGGTAGACAATATGGTATTTATACATATGAGTTTGATTTATTTCACTTATAAATATGGTCTCAGGTTGTATTTATTTACCTATAAAAGCCTCAATGTAATCTTTCTTTATAGCTAAGTAGTACTCCATTGTATAAAAGTACTGTATCTTTTTTATCCATTCCTCAGTTGATGGGCATTTAGGTTGTTTCCAAGATTTAGCTGTTGTACAAACTATGATGCTATAAACATGGGTGCACATATATCACTGTGGTATAATATTTTCAGTTCTTCTGGTAATATTCCCAAAAGCAGAATAGCTGGGTCAGATGGGACTTCAAATACTAGATTATTGAGGAAACTTCAGTTTGATTTCCACAGTGGCTGCACCAGTCTACACTCCTACCAACAGTGAAGAGTTACTGTTTCCCCATAGCCTCTCTAGCATTTGTTATTGGTGGTTTTCTTGATCCTGGCCATTCTTTCTGGAATGAGATGGAATCTCTGAATTGTTTTAGTTTGCATTTCTCTAATGATCAATGATGCTGAACACTTTTTATGTATTTATTTGTCATTTGTGTTACTTCAGCTGAGACGTGTTCATCTCAGATGCCCATTTTTGGAATGGGTCTTTGAATTTTGGGGGCCTGATTTTTAAAAAAAACTCTTTATATGTTCTAGATTGAAGTCCTTTGTCTGAGGGACAGTTGACTTAGGTTTTTTCTCAATTTGTTCTCAATAGAGAATTTTTGAATAAGTTGTTAAAATTAATGACAAGGTTATACAAGTTGAATCAGTGTCTCAAAGTCAAGTAAATTCCATACACCTTTAACAGACAATATAATTTCAAAGAATGTTCTTGGTTGTTTTTGTTCAATAAATTAATTGAATCTAAGGCCTTTCCACTGATTTATATTTCCAGTATCTTTCTTACAGATTTGTTGAGACAGGGATTCACTAAATTATTACATTATCTAGGATGGGCTTGAAGTTGTAATCTTTCTGCCTCAGCCTCCAAGAGTGCTAGGATTATAGGCCTTCACCACTCCCAGAGGCTTATACTTTTTATAATAAGTATGAAATTATCATATATATACACTAGTCAAGAACAATAATGCAGAAACCTTTTATAAAGAAAATTATGATGCTGCTAAAAGAGATGTCAATTCTAACTCAAAGAGAAATATTTCATATATTGGGTAAAAAGATATCAGTTCCTTTAAATTTATTTATAGACTTACAGTAATTACAACTACTTGATGGTGGTGGTGGTGTGTGTACAGTCCACAGACTCAAAGATATATTTGGTTAAGCAACGGGCTTTTGACTAAAAGTATTTGAGAGGGGTTGGGGATATAGCTCAGTGATAGACTTGATGCTTCTAATTCAGAGGCTCTGCATTTCACGCCCATCCTCTTCTCCCACTCTCCAAAAACCATTTTAGAAGGACCAGACTTATTGCACTGTGACTTTCATAAAACTTTCATATTAAGATAGTGGTTTGTTATTGTCACGGGAATAGGTGAAGAGTAGTTGGACGGAACAGGGACTTGGAGATGAAGCCAGGGTATATAGAAGCATGCCTGATAATAAAATTGAATATGTGCCTACCCTATGGACCACCAAATTTACTCCTAAGAAAAACTTTTAGAAAACTCTTTCCTCTTGTACAGCAGGAGACAGGTTGAAGTAGAATTTTTATGTGAAAAGTTTTAAAAGCAAACTGGCCAACAAAAACTGGAAACATTTTAACAGAATAAATAAAATAAGACATTCATATAATGGGACATTATACAGCAGAAAGAGAAATTAACTAAAACTACAGGTAGCAAGATAGCAAAAACATAGTGCTACTTCTTAGAAAGTCATTTAATATATTTATTATTTTTTATTTATGTAAATTTCAAAACCAGATAGAACCCAAAAATACAATGTTTAGCTCTATATTGTCATTAATAAAACCTTAAAAGCAAAGAATGATGATCATAAATCGGAGTAGTGGTTACGTCTGTGAGGGGTGAAGTGTTTACTGGTATCTATCTTTTGTTGTTTGTGAAACTGCGTATGCACATAGTATGTGTTGTTCGGTACACAATACAGTTCAAAATAAGCACAACCACAGGTGACCATTGGCAAGATTTGAAACCATAGGCAGCAGATGACGTTTGGGGAGAATAAGAGCACAAAGCACAGCCCCCTAGAAGCACATCTAGCCCTAGCCTGGCTCTGTCATCATGGAACTCGTTTTTCCTGCATCTTGCTCTTTCATGGCATCTGATGAATAAAGCTCCAGACAAGAGAAGGAAAGCAGTGGATTTGATTCTGTAGGAATCAGATATGCAGAGTAGTAGGAATACCCTGAGGATTTTGCAAGAACTGAAGATGAAGCCTGGAAGGACCCAAATTGCCTTTAGCCCTCTTAGAGCAAGAATGGAAGCAATATATATTCTGATGGCTTTAGAAGTCAAAATGAATCCTGAGTTTGTGGCCTGTGAAGGCAGTAATTTGCAGCTAAAGTACAGTCCTGAATTGTGTCATGAGTCATTTTTTTCTTCCTAATACTTACAGTGCCTACTTCCTAATGATTTAAATTTTGCCTAAACTTGAGTGACTAAGAAGTTTCCCCAAGGATATATCCCTGTGCCCTGATACATACTCTGAAATGCCTTATTGAGTGTGAGAGGGAGACATAGCATTTCATACACAGTACTGTAAATAGTTATTGGAAATTAGTTTCATGTTTGACTTCTCTGCCAAATATTCTTGTGAGTGTGAGGTATAGATTGTATCAGATCTGACTTTGCCCATGGCAAAATGTCAGTGTTCTTCTTTGTCATTATTAAGAGTGTTGAGAACTGCCAGGGTAGAGTGATATATGAGAACACCAGGCTGCTTGGAAAAATACCTGAACACTTAAAGAAGCCCTGTGAGGTGACGTCAGCAAGGAAGACTGAATCTTATTAAACAGCTGCAAACATACTGATTATTGTCACCATTTATACAAGTTTCTATACAACACTGCTACTAACTAAAAGTGAGAGGCAGGCAGCCAGCCTATAGATCCCTGCCTGCTTCTTTCTCATGTCTCTCACACAAATTTAAAAAATGAAGTCTGTAAGCAGAGTACAGCACAACTATGGTTGCTTGATGTAAGGGTTTCTGATTCTTTCCAGTTCTTTCCATGCATAGGAAGAATGGATGATGAACCTGGAAGCAAAAGGTATCTTGCTCTTCTGGAGAGATGGCGGAGGAGGGGGGTTTGTTTCCCGAGAATGGTCAGTGACTGACAAATCCCGCCCAACTCCAGATATGAATGGGAAAGTTCAGAAGCCACATGCAAGCACTTGGCATACTAGAATACTTAGATAAGGGAAAAGAACAGGCCAGAGACATTTCTTCTCGATTAGTTGTACTGGAAGCCAATGACTAAGTAGAAAGGTTATGTATTTCTTTTCTGGTCCCCAGGTCAGGCTAGTGCCTGAGTAGTCACAGAGAGTGAATCATGAAATTCTCAGGACTGGGAGGTGGCATCATTGCATTTGTTCTTGTTTCTTCACCCCAGGAGTGCCAGAGGCCAAGTGCCTCTCAGAAACTAGTCTGTAGACCACTAATGTGTGTCTGTTTAGCACTGTGTCCTACGTTCTTATCAAAATCATGGCCAGACTGTTTTCTGTTTGTTAAAAAGTAAATGTTAGTTAATGATTTGTGGTTTTGAACACAAGGCAAAATATTGTGAATCTAGAGCTGAGCTTCTTTTTACATTTTAGAGACGTTTCAATTTTGCTCCAAAAGCATGTTTACTAATATATTATAATGCTGTTTCATAGCTACCTTTCCTTTACAAATTAGTAATTATTTTAAAAAACTTTTACAATTTTGATTACTAGATGAAATTTGTCATAGCATGTAATTTTTTAAAAGAAAGAATATCATTGTAATCTATGTGTGTAAGATCAAATATACATTCTTCAGGTAGGATTGTTATAATTTTCCCTGTTGCTGTTATAGTCTTCTAGTTGGACTTAAAATGGATTATTAAGAATGCAGATTCTTTAAAGAAAATATTGAAAAGAGGGATAGTAGGTAATTTAAAGTTGCTAAATGAACATTTCTGCTTATTATCATGTGATTTTATTTCTGAAATAACAAAATTGTTATTTTTGGTAGTCCCTTTGTCTGTTAATCATTTTCTTTCTAAAGAACTGGTAAATATTAAATTCTGTAATCTAGATTTTTATGACTTAAATAAAAGTGACTTGTAATATGAAAACTTGTTGGAAAGCTTAAATTTTATGGACATAACAAAAAATCAGAAATCCCACATCCTAGAGAAAATCCTAGAGATAGCATTTTTATGTGTATCCTCTCAGACTATTTACACTGTAAGCATATATAAAAATTATTCACTATACTTTTTATCATAAATGAGATGTGATTGAAAAATAATGAACATTTAAATGAAAGCATTTTACATTAAAATATATATTGCCATTAATCATCCTTAAAAAACCCCACTGATTTGAAGCTATTTATTTTATTGCTTTTGACACTTCCTAAAGGAGTTCTAAAAGTCATCTTTTGTGTCTTCAGTGGTGCAGCTATGACTGCCTTGATGCTCTGAATTGATTCCAAATGTTTACCTTTCATGCTTGTTTTGACTTTGGTGAAGAGTCAGAAGCTGCAGTGTCAGCTCTGCTGCATAAGGTGAGGGGGGATGTTCCTTCAGTTTCACAAGCCTTCCTGTTTGTTGGATGACACTCAGCGTCAGCACTCACCATGTTTTTAAATCTCACTTCATAAAAACACTCACGAAAGAGGATTTCTAGACCTGCTTCAGAAAGTGGTAAAAACTTGGGATAAGTATATTAGAAGTAAGGGAAAGTGTTTGAGGAATATTATCAGGTATGCATCTTTTGCTGAAATAAGTTCTTTTAAACAAATGTTTATCATCATTTTGCAAAATATCCTTTATGATTACATAAAGATATTTTACATTTTTTCCTACATTAAAATGTAACAAGTATCTTCCTAGATCAGTGGCTACTGAACTCTCTTGAATTTAAACATAGAGGTCCAGTTACATATTTAACTATTTTTTCAGCATTGAAATTTAGGTTTTGTTCTACTATAAATAATTCTGAGATTAACAGTCTTGTACAAACATTTTCACACTGTTCAGTTCAAGCACATTGGAGAGGTTTCAGAGGTCAGAGCACTTGAAGAGAATTTTGATTATTTTCTCAAATTGGCTTTACTAAAAGGTTTTAATTTCAACTTATACCAGTTAATTTTGACAGAGACTCTTTTTCTATATGTAATACTCTTTAATCTTTACTAAGTATGTAGAAAATATTCTCATTGTTAGTTTATATTCTAAGATGATTAATGATGTGAATATTTCTTCATAAAAGTATTGCCTAATTATATTTCTATTTTTGTTCATGTCTTTAGCTCATTTTCCCACTAAGGTTTTATGTTTTCTTAGTTACTTTTCTCATTGCTGTGACACAATACCTGAAACTCACAAGTTAGAGCTCACAATTTGTGAAGGTTTCTATTCATAGTCAGCTGGCTCTTAGGCAAGGCAACATGGCAGAAGGGGATTGCAGGGGAGAAATAGTTCATGGTGTGGTAGGCAGAAGGCAGTGAGCAGCAAAGCAGCCAGCAGCCAGCAGCCAGCCTGCCTTTCCCTTTTATCTAATCAGGCTTTCCAGGATTTTGGGCAGTGTCCTCAAAATTATGCTAATTCCAATAAGTACATTAATTTAGTACCATAAACCTTTAATCCCAGTATCACATACTCTAGCTCCAACCGGCTCCAAAAAGTCCCACCTCTGAGTGCGTGACACTTTGAGGGAACATCTAGATACAAGCCATAATGTGTACTTGTAGAGAAGAGTTCTGATGTTAAACATATTCCATCCCTTCCTTCTGGAGTATGCTGCCTTGCAATATAAGTTCTTAACCTTAGATGGAATTTTTTTTCTCTTCAAGCTCAGAACAGCCTTACAATTGCTGTCACTTTCATATGTAGAGAAATCTGTTTTTCTGAGCATAGAATTACAAGTTCTATTAAATTACATGAAGCTGTGAGAACTGTAGTGAGTGAAGTAAAGTTACATTAACATACATGTAGGAAGCTATTTCCCTAAAAGTAATGTTATATTTTTTTATTTCAATCATGTGAGAGAGGGAGGGAGGGAGCATGGGAGGAAGAGAGAGGGGCCTCGGGGAAGATCCTAAGGGGGAAGCAGAGGAGGTAGATGGCTCTTGGGGATAAAGATGTCAGGACCATACAAGTGGTGGATATGAAAAGGTCTCCAGTAAGTGGAGAGGACAGGGATCATATCTCAACATGGAGACTTGCAGGGCTAGTGCCAGATCAAGGGGGAGGATGCCTGGGATTACTGAAGGCCTGCAGACAAGTGCAAAGTACCTGCCATGGGGATGGGGAACATCGTGAATCAAACTGGTAACTTGCATTACTGGCTGCGATTAGTGTTGAATAACTGAACTCATAACAGAATAGATAGTCATAATAAAGAACGGACTCTCCAGCTTCCTTTGCAGTTGTTTATGGCTATGTGATTAGGTAGCTTCCAATAAAAGGAACATACATCTTCTGAGTATCTTTCCAAAAGAGTTAAAATAATGTTACAGTGATATATGCATACCCATGTTCATATTGCCCAACTCATAGTAGCCATAGTCTGTATACTCAGAATAAAGAAAATGTGATATATATATATATTATATGTATGTATATATTATATATATGTATATATGTATGTATATATATATTATATATATGGCATAAAGAAGGATAAAATTGAGTTATTTGTATGAACGTGAGCACCTTAAGACTATAATACTAAATGCATAAAGTAGACACAAAGGGTTTAGTATCACATGTTTTTCCTTATATGAGAAACTCAAGGTGTAAATAATTTTATTTTATGTATTTATTTTTTGGTACTGAAGATTGAACTCATGACCTCGTG
Source organism: Cavia porcellus (assembly GCF_034190915.1). Lineage (NCBI taxonomy): Eukaryota > Metazoa > Chordata > Mammalia > Rodentia > Caviidae > Cavia > Cavia porcellus. Next base: position 77,145,965 of record NW_026947484.1, read on the forward strand.
CTTGCCTGGCACGTGCTTGCCTGGCACAAGCTGGCACCTATGCCACTGAGCTAAACCCCTGCCAATATGTAAATAATTTTAAAGAGCAAAATAAAAGATGATAGGTAGAAATATAGATGATAGGAAACAGGGAGGTAGACCTTGTAGAGATGGGAAGGGAATCTGGAGCGGGGGGAGATGGAAGAGAGGAGAGAGGCGGGGAAGTAAAAAGGATCCATATGCAATATATTTATGTGCCAAGTTCCCATGATGAACATATTTATTATGAATTGTGAACATATACCAAAAGAGTAAGAGGAGGAGAGGAGAAGGAGGAAGAGGAAAGAGGAAGAGGAGAAAAAGAAGAAATATGTACCTCTTCTGAGAAATGCCTTGAGATGATTAATAGAACTTGGATTATGGATTCATTGGTTGGACCATGTTGTACTGGATTCTGTTCTGACCAGGTCCCCTTACTGGGCTGGAGTGACTGTGCCCTGGTTGCTGTGAATATTGTCTGATGGTGGCTCATTCTTTTTATATAGAGCACAGTTTTTAGGCCCCTACTTTTATCTGTGATATAGAAGCCATGCCCTGAAGATGAGAGAAAATCAAGCAGAAAGGTCTTACTATTGCTGGCTGTTGGCTTTGTGCCTCTGGAAGTGTGATGTGGTTTGTAAGTAGTTGGAAACTTAGAAACAGTAATTACAGCATATTGGTTCCACTTGTTTCTGTGGGAACAGGGGAAGAAAAGCCTTTTTGTTCATATGCCAGGGATTTGTAGGCACTTTCTAGTAGATTTCCCTGAGGATGTCATCTAAGAGATGTGTTTTAGTAGGCAGATACTTGACCATCTCATCAGGCGTTTACTATAGTGATTAAACATGTGTTTCTGTTCTCAGAACCAGAATCCTGTCTCCTTTGCCTATTATCTCTGTGACTTTGCCTTTTGTTCTTTAATCACACAAACATAATGTACCTATTTTTTAGTAGGATTCAACATATAAGACATATGACAGGTAGCTTAGATAAATATCAGCCTTGATGTTTTCTGTAAGAACAAATTCCTTCCCAGGTTTAATACTGTGGGAGGATAACGAGGTGTTTGGAATCTTCCGAAAATCCCTTCCAAACTTCTTTTAGATCCAGAGATCCATTAGATTTGCCAACAGGTTTATCCCATGGAAGCTTTTTCGTGGAAGAAAGAAAACTGAAATTATACCCATTATGGTCATGCTTTGCTGAACCCTTAGTTATTTGAAGAGCATTTTAAAGCACCCAGAATGTCTATTTCCTTTTAAGGAGCTTTGTGGCCTCCACATGAAGTTACCAATTTCAATAAAAATGAAAATTCACACTGAAAGCAAGAGTTATTGAAATTTTCAAGCTGGACTAGACAAACTGCAATAGCGCTTGCAAAGTCTGCAGAGGATCAGAGAGCACGTTCCTGTTACATACTTATATAATGTACAAACTTCACATATTATGTTACCTTAGAAATATTTCAACATAGCCCAGGTTATACTGTCTCCTTCACTTATGTTGCAGATCCCTAAGATTCCTCCTCTGGCATACAGGTGACTTTTGGCCAACTTATTTTCTTGATCCAATGATCACTTTCAAATAGTGGAGCAGCTACTGGTGTGGTAGCATAACAGAAACATCAAAGTCCCTGTGGATTACAATATGATGAAAACATGAGAGTTAGCATAGCCCTATAGAGCAGTCTTTTGATTGTCCCTATCATTATGAATTGAAAATAATACATTTGTCATCTTGATAATCTTGTACCAAGTGTCAGGAACTGTGTTAAGCTCTTTAATAAAAAAAATCACACCTACCAAGAAGTTGTGATTGGATTGGTTATCTAGATAACTTTGTGGTAAACAAATTTCACTATCCATGTAGGTTTTTAGGAGAAATTTCAGCTTTCTTTGCTAGAATATGCTATCCTGACATACAGTTCAGTGACTTCCTATTAGCAAGTCTCCTTGGCTTAGCTTAACAATCTTTTCCATTGGTCTGATACTCTGAAGACTAACTCCTACATGCATCTCCATCGCAATAAGAGTGGTGTTTATCAGCCAGGTCCTGTGATTCCTTAGAATATAAACTTGTTTCTTTTGATGAAAGGGTTGTAGTTTTCCTGCTTGTGTGAGGCTTGTCAAGGCAGTGATGTGTCATGGGAGCAGATCTTGACAAATGTTACAGTAGGAATCCAGACAAAGGAAGATCTTTCTAGCAAGAGTGACTGAGTTGCTTTTTATATCTCAGAGAGCTCAAAATGCTCTGGGAAGACAGGACTTATTATTAATGACTTCGAGAATTTGCAGTGGCCAACCTTTTAACATACATATTCCTCTTACAGTTGTTCATGAGGATGGCAAAGGTAGTGTATAAACAAGGATCTCCTACATAATATTCCTCTTACAGTTATTCATGAGGATGGCAAAGGTAGTGTATAAACAAGGATCTCCTACATAAGGATTGGAAACTAATGAAGAGTGACTTACAATACTGAGACTTGGACAAACTTTTGCTGATATAGTAGGGGTAACATTTCTATTGCTTAAAAAAAAGAAATTTTTGGGGAGGGGAGTAAGTAGAAGAATCAGGAAGATTCTTCAGCAATCAGCAAAGATTCAAATTTGAATTATTCTTCTTAGTGAAAGAGGCAGTCTAAAAGCTGCAGTAATGGTAGAATCTGTGAATCAAATCCCATAAGCATCAGGTAATATAGATGATGTGGGCCTGATATGGGAACAATAAAATGGAGAATGCTGAGTTCAGTCGCAATTTGAGCCAGCATACTGAATAATGTGCAGTATGCTTTAACAAATACATAGATGCGAGATCTGGGGTGCCCTTACTGGCCTCTCTGCGTGTCTGGAGGACTCTGGATATCTGCGCCCAGACTGCTGGAGTTCCCTCAGGCTTCCAGGTGCAGTGAAGGAGAGAGGTGGGTTTGAGGCTTCCACATCAGCCTCCCCATTCCAGGCTTCATTTGGAGACCTGCTGAGCTCCCGATAGGTGGGCTGGCCCACACTACCAGCCTAGCCCAGCCTGTTTAGCTGCCGCGCCTGGCCATAGGTCTGCAGAGGAGGAGCTGGGCAGATCTGGGGTGCCCTCACCGGCCTCTCTGCGTGTCTGGAGGACTCTGGATATCTGCGCCCAGACTGCTGGAGTTCCCTCAGGCTTCCAGGTGCAGTGAAGGAGAGAGGTGGGTTTGAGGCTTCCACATCAGCCTCCCCATTCCCGGCTTCACTTGGAGACCTGCTGAGCTCCCCATAGGTGGGCTGGCCCACACTACCAGCCTAGCCCAGCCTGTTTAGCTGCCGCGCCTGGCCATAGGTCTGCAGAGGAGGAGCTGGGCAGATCTGGGGTGCCCTCACCGGCCTCTCTGCGTGTCTGGAGGACTCTGGATATCTGCGCCCAGACTGCTGGAGTTCCCTCAGGCTTCCAGGTGCAGTGAAGGAGAGAGGTGGGTTTGAGGCTTCCACATCAGCCTCCCCATTCCCGGCATCATTTGGAGACCTGCTGAGCTCCCGATAGGTGGGCTGGCCCACACTACCAGCCTAGCCCAGCCTGTTTAGCTGCCGCGCCTGGCCATAGGTCTGCAGAGGAGGAGCTGGGCAGATCTGGGGTGCCCTCACTGACCTCTCTGCGTGTCTGGAGGACTCTGGATATCTGCGCCCAGACTGCTGGAGTTCCCTCAGGCTTCCAGGTGCAGTGAAGGAGAGAGGTGGGTTTGAGGCTTCCACATCAGCCTCCCCATTCCCGGCTTCACTTGGAGACCTGCTGAGCTCCCCATAGGTGGGCTGGCCCACACTACCAGCCTAGCCCAGCCTGTTTAGCTGCCGCGCCTGGCCATAGGCCTGCAGAGGAGGAGCTGGGCAGATCTGGGGTGCCCTCACCGGCCTCTCTGCGTGTCTGGAGGACTCTGGATATCTGCACCCAGACTGCTGGAGTTCCCTCAGGCTTCCAGGTGCAGTGAAGGGGAGAGGTGGGTTTGAGGCTTCCACATCAGCCTCCCTATTCCGGCTTCATTTGGAGACCTGCTGAGCTCCCGATAGGTGGGCTGGCCCACACTACCAGCCTAGCCCAGCCTGTTTAGCTGCCGCGCCTGGCCATCGGTCTGCAGAGGAGGAGCTGGGCAGATTTGGGGTGCCTGCATCGGCCTCTATATGTGTCTGGAGGACTGTGGATATCTCTGCAACCAGGGAGGGTCCACAGGTTCCTGAAGCACTGCGGCCTGTGGTGAGTACCCTAACCCAGCTGCGATTGAAGAACTGTGGAGCTTCCAAGGGGCAGGTGGGCGCACAGTGTCCCTGAGGCCCAGCTTGTCTGGAACTGCAGAGTTCTGAGCAGGCAGAGGAGGGCCACTGGTTCTGTAGGCCTAATGGCTTGGGGTAGCGCGGCGCCAGAGTCTCAGTAGCTCCAAACATAGAAGGGGATTTTCAACAGATCCTGAGGAAGCTTTCAAATAACACTTGAAACACAGAAATATAGGAAAATGACCAAATTACAACCTCAAACCTCCAGCCCATCTCAAGAAACCCTAGGAGTGATGTATATAGAAGAAAATATATCCCATCCACCTCATATATCGGACACAATAGCCACTGAAATTGACAAGCAACTCCAGGAAGCTTTAAAGAAATTCAAACTCGAAATAATCTCCCAGATAAAAGAAGAAATGATAAAAGAAATGAAAGAGATTCTAAATATATCTAAAGAAAACACAGATAAAAAATTGGAGGAACTAAACAAAAAGATAGAATCCCTAGACGAGCAATATAAGAAACAAACAGAATACATAATGCAGATGCACAGAGATATACAGGAAATAAAAAACTCCACTGAAAGTTGTAAAAACCGCCTTAATGAAAGTGAAGATAGAATTTCAGACCTTGAAGACAGGATTGCAGCTAGTGAACAGGAAAGGAAAGATCTTTTGAAAATAACAAGGAACCAGGAAACAACAATTCAACAACTGCAAGACGATGCAAAGAAGAATAACATAAGAATGATAGGGATTAATGAAAGAGAGGGAGACAACATGAAGGATGTCAGGAGGATATTTAGAGAAGTAATAGCTGAAAATTTCCCAAGCATGAGATCAGAAACTGACATCAGGATCAGTGAAGCATATAGAACTCCAAACAATCATAACCAAAATAAAACTACACCCAGACATATAATAATCACCATCCCAGAAATCCAACACAAGAATAGATTATTAAAAGCTGTCAGAGAGAAAAGACAAATCACTTATAAAGGAAAACCTATCAGAATCACAGCAGACTTCTCAGCACAAACGATAAAGTCAAGAAGAGCATGGAGTGAAGTATTCCAGATCCTAAAGCAAAATGATTTCCAACCAAGACTGATATATCCTGCAAAACTATCATTCAAAATAGATGGTGAAATACGATACTTCCATGACAAAGAACAGCTGAAGAACTTCATGAACACCAAACCAACCCTGCAAAAAATATTGAAAGACAGTTTAGATACACAAAGGAAAAAACCACTAAGCAAAGCAAATAATTAAACAGAACCGAAAGATAAAGATGCAACAGCAGAGAGATAACATTCCTACAATTAACCAGCATTTAACAGTAATAACCATTAATGTAAATGGTCTCAATGCACCAATCAAAAGAAACAGACTAGCAGAATGGATCAAGAAACAAAATCCAACCATATGCTGTTTACAGGAAACCCATCTAACCTAGAAAGATACTCACAGACTGAAAGTCAAAGGATGGAAAACAATTCTCCATGCAGCAGGAATCCAAAAAAAGGCAGGAGTAGCCATTCTGTTTGCAGACAACATGAACTTTAAACCAACAATGACCATAAAGGACAAAGAAGGTCACTACATACTCGTAAGGGGAAAACTCCAAGAGGAAGAGATAACTATCTTAAATATATACGCACCAAACTCCAGAGCACCCAGTTATATAAAACAATTATTAACAGAAATGAAAACTCAAATTATCAGTAACACAATTGTAACAGGAGACCTTAATACACCACTGACACCAAGGGACAGATCAACCAGACAGAAAATGAGCAAAGAAATAACAGAACTGAATCACACCTGTGAACAAATGGGTTTGATAGACATATACATAATGTTCCACCCAACAACATCAGAATACACATTCTTCTCAGCAGTACATGGATCATTTTCTAAAATAGACCATATATTAGCTCACAGAACATATTTAAGCAAATGCAAAAGAGTTGAAATCATCCCTTGCATATTATCGGATCATAGCGCTCTGAAATTAGAAATTAATGACAAAGGATACTGCAAAAATTCCGCAAACACATGGAAACTAAATAACACACTCTTGAGTAATCAGTGGGTCACAGAAGAAATTAAAGAAGAAATTAAACAATACCTAAAAGAAAATGAAAATGCAGATACAACTTACCGGAATCTGTGGGATGCAATGAAAGCCGTTCTGAGAGGAAAATTTATTGCACTGAGTTCCCACATCAGGAAAACAGAACGAATACAAGTAAATAACTTGATGCTACACCTCAAACAGCTAGAAACAGAAGAGCAAGTCAAGCCCAAAGCCAAAAGAAGAGAGGAAATTATAAGAATCAGAGCAGAAATCAATGCAATAGAGACTAAGAAAACAATCCAAAGAATCAACGAATCAAAGAGTTGGTTCTTTGAAAGAATAAATAAAATCGATAAGCCCCTAGCCAACCTTATTAAAAAAAGGAAAGAAAAAGCTCAAATTCATGCAATAAGAAATGAAAAAGGAGAAATCACTACAGACCCAATAGAAATACAGAGGATCATCAACACCTATTTCGAAAACCTCTACTCTCAAAAGTTTGATAACACAGAAGAAATAGACAGATTCTTAGAAGCATATGAAGTACCAAAGCTAGATCAAGAGGATATAAAACTGTTGAATAACCCAATCTCTGCTAATGAAATTGAGAATGTAATTGGGTCCTTGCCCACCAAGAAGAGCCCAGGCCCAGATGGATTCACTGCAGAATTCTACAAGAAATATAAAGAAGACCTAATGCCGACACTCCTCAAACTATTCAATGAAATTGAAAGGGAAGCAATCCTTCCTAAGTCATTCCTGGAAGCAAATATTACTCTAGTACCAAAACCTGAGAAAGACCCAACTATAAAAGAGAACTATAGACCGATCTCCCTAATGAACACAGATGCAAAAATCCTCAATAAAATATTGGCAAATAGGATCCAGCAAATCATCAAGAAGATTATACACCATGACCAAGTGGGATTCATCTCAGGAATGCAAGGATGGTTCAACATACGCAAATCAATAAATGTAATCCACCATATCAATAAAGCCAAAAATAAGAATCACATGATCATCTCTATAGAGGCAGAAAAAGCCTTCGATAAGGTCCAACACTTATTCATGATAAGAACTTTACAGAAAATTGGAATAAATGGTCTTTACCTCAATATAATAAAGGCCATTTATGACAAACCAACAGCCAGCATCATACTAAATGGCCAAAAATTGAAAGCCTTTACTTTAAAATCGGGTACAAGACAAGGATGTCCTTTATCACCACTCCTATTTAATATAGTACTGGAAGTACTAGCCAGAGCAATTAGGCAAGAAAGAGAAATAAAAGGGGTAAAGATAGGAAAAGAAGAAGTTAAATTATCATTTTTTGCAGATGACATGATACTCTACATAGAAGACCCCCTAAACTCCATTGAAATACTCTTAGATACAATAAATAAATTCAGTAATGTGGCTGGATACAAAATCAATACTCAGAAATCAATAGCATTCCTATACACGAACAACAAAATTACAGAGAGGGAAATAAGAGAAACTGGACTATTCACATTAGCAAGCAAAAAAATGAAATATTTAGGAATTACTCTTATGAAAGAAGTGAAAGACTTATACAGTGAAAATTATAATACACTGAAAAAGGAAATTGAAGATGATCTCAGAAAATGGAAAGACATCCCTTGCTCATGGATAGGAAGAACAAACATTGTGAAAATGGCCATTCTCCCAAAACTGTTATACAGATTCAATGCAATCCCAATAGAAATACCATCAACATACCTTATAGATCTAGAGAAATCACTCCTAAATTTCATCTGGAACCAGAAGAGACCTAGAATCGCAAAGGCAAGTCTAAGCAGCAAAGACAAAGCAGGAGGCATCACAATCCCTGACTTGAAGTTATACTACAAAGCAACAGTAGTAAAATCAACATGGTATTGGAATCAAAACAGAGCTGAAGATCAGTGGAATAGATTAGAAGATACAACCACAACTACAAACACACTCAACCACCTTATTTTTGATAAAGGAGCCAAGCAGGTTCACTGGAAGAACGACAGTCTCTTTAATAAATGGTGCTGGAAAAACTGGCTCTCCATTTGCCGAAAACTAAAGCTAGACCCATGTCTATCACCATGTACTAAATTAAAACCTAAATGGGTCAAAGATCTGAATATTAAAACAGAAACACTAAATCTATTGGAAGACAAAATAGGTAGAAACCTTGGAGACATAGGAGTAGGTAAAGAATTCATGAACAGGACTCAAACCGCACGGGAAATACTTCCCAGAATCAATAACTGGGACCACTTCTTATTAAAAAGTTTCTGCATGTCAAAAGAAATCTCCAGCATAGTGAAAAGAAAACCCACAAACTGGGAAAAGATTTTAGTGAACTCTCTCTCAGACAAGGGCCTCTTGTCTAAAACATATAAAGAATTAAAGAAACTCAGACCTCCGAAATTCAAAGATCCAATCGAAAAATGGGCATCTGAGATGAATATGCAATTCTCAGATGAAGAAATGCAAATGGCAAATAAATACATGAAAAAATGCTCATCATCATTGGTCATTAGAGAAATGCAAATTAAAACCACACTGAGATACCATCTCACTCCTGAAAGAATGGCCAGGATCAAGAAAACCGACAACAAATGCTGGAGAGGCTGTGGGGAAAAAGGAACTCTCCTGCACTGCTGGTGGGAGTGTAGACTGGTACAGCCTTTGTGGAGATCTGTCTGGAGATTTCTCAAAAAGTTGGGACTGGAAATCCCATTTATTCCAGCTATTCCACTTCTAGGCATATTCCCAGAAGAACTGAAAGCATCATACCACAGTGATATATGTGCATCTATGTTTATAGCAGCACAATTTGTAATCGCCAGTTCTTGGAAACAACCCAAGTGCCCATCAACTGAGGAATGGATAAAAAAGTTGTGGTATTTCTATACAATGGAGTATTATTCAGCTATAAAGAAGGATCACATTAAGATATTTATCAATAAATGGGCGCAGCTTGAGACCATACTCATTAGTGAAATAAATCAATCTCGCATGTGTGAATACCGAATAGTTTCCCTAATGTAAATAATGATTCAAATATATAAAAATATGTGGTAATCATGATTCCCCATTAGGTGGCCTTGAAGCCTTATAAAGTTTTCACTCATTAATTAGAAAGGCTTTATTCTGGGCTTCTTGATATGAAAATATTTGAAGCTAGAGTATATGAAGTTTTATCCAAATATTTCAAGGAGAAAGACACTATGGTAACTACTATTAAGTCAGGTTATAAGGTGGTGAAGTACTAGGTTGTTGAAACAGTCATGCTGTGACCTCTATTGTTATATTGTTATGTCCTGTTTTATCTCAATCTCCCCCTTATTGTTTCAAAAAAGATTATTTAGTCATTTCTTATGTTTGTCTTAATTAAAGAAAAAATTCAAAAAAATTAGGATATATAAATAGTAACTCTTTTCGATTTCCTATTAACTTGTTTTGAAGTCCTGTAGTACTCCCACGATCTTGTTTTGACTGATTAGACTCTGTTCCATTCTATATGATAGTATCAAGTTTGAAGACATAGGCAACTACTTTGAAGACAATAAGATTCACTAAGATACCCATTCTGGTTTGACTATTGTCTTCTTTGGAAGTCCTGTAATGTTTACAATGCCTAAGTTTTATTGGTCTTGTTCTCTACTGTTTTGTCCAACTTTATAATATCTAATAAGATAGACAATTCTTTTTAAGGAAACAAGGGACAATGTTGATAACCATTGTTGATAAACTTGTACTCTGTTCTACACCATGTGCTATGTCTATCCTTGGTATTGACTGACAGCTTTGTTTTGCCATATTTGACTGTATTCTTCCCCCCCCCAAAAGAAAGTAATAAGCACTAAGGAGTAATAAAATCCAAGATGTGTAAATTTTGTTGTAAAAAAGAGAGGGAAAAAAAAAAAGAAAAAGAGCTCTAACGGATATAACAGCAAGTGTGTTTGGGGGTGTTAAATAGCTGACTTTATCAATGTTTTTGGAACATTGAACACAGCTGTTTGCAGTCTCCCTGTTTGAATGTCCACCTTGTGTTCTTTGATACTGTGATTTGAGGAACTATTTTCAAGAAGATAGTGTGTAATCTACTAGCAGGTAATTTCTTACTGTTATGTTTTTTTGTTTTGTTTTGTAGTTCTGTATTGCGTGTACCCTTACGCCGCTTTGGTTTGTTTTGTGTTTTTCTCTTTTTCCTCTTAAATAAAAAAAAAAAAACAAACAAATACATAGATGCATGTTCCAGAGATTACTATGCATTCATGAAAAAGAAATAAAATAAATGGTATAGAATCAGTAAAGATATACAAAAATGAAGAAACATATAAATCCCAATGATTCATTGCCATATACAAAGCCAAAATTTCTTCAGATGTAGAGACATGAGTAAATACTGTCCACCTGCCATTCATACAAGGAATTATAAAAGATGCCTTCTTTTACCTCTGATATTTTACCATGTCAAAAATAGAGTCTGAGAGGTTCCAGAAGATGGCATATCAGTAAGCAGCAATATAGGGAGCCTCTCTGAGAGAAACAGCTCAGATGCTGGAAACATTCTGGAGAAGACCACACAGAGGGAGATGGATCCTCTTGATCCAGGAAGAAACTAAAGGGAAATGAAAAGAAAGAAAGAAAGAAAGAAAAATAGAAAGAAAGAAAGAAAGAAAGAAAGAAAGAAAGAAAGAAAGAGAAATAAAAATCATGGATGGAAGGCTATAGCCAGACTCTGTATCACCAGAGCTGGGCCCATGTGTAGAAAACATTGCTGGAATCTGGGGACTTGTGGTTGCAGTGAAGTTGGGGTTGGCGAGCCTGAGGGCCTCGGTGGGAGGAAGCAGTCATGGAGGGGAGGGCCAGAATGGAGAACAGCCCTTGGCTCAGAGATCTGGCTTGGAGATCGTAACAGCTCGCAGTGAGTATGTGGAAATCAGCCCTCCCATGGGAGTGGCTGAGGGAGCTGGGTGGCATTTTGGAGTCAGGCAGGGTAACCCCAGAAATAGAACTCAGGAAGGAGAACACAGGAAGTAGGATTCAGGAAATAGAATTCTGGAAGTACGACACTAGGAGTGGCTTCAATCAGCTACTCCTAGTGCAGAGCAGATTGGTGAGACTTGCTCAGACTGAGTCACACCTCTCTGCGTGATCCAATGCCAAGGATGAGGTCTCCCTGAAGCTATCCCTAACCGGCCCCGACCGTGACCACACAGCACACACTAGTGTAACGAAGCCTCCCAGTGGTCGACCAACTCAGAAGGGAGGGGGCGAGCCTGCCCCACCCCTGCTTGTGCTCCAGTGGTCATCAGCAGACTGGGGAGGGCAGCAATCCCCACCCAGCATGCTTCAGAGTAATCATGGCCAATACAGGAAGTGCGTGGGACTGCCACTATCCACTTGTCTGGAAGAAATCAGAAAAGGGGAAAGAAACAAAGAAACAAGAGGAAGAAACAAAAGGAAGTCTCCAGCCTCCAATTGAAATAGTACTGGCCCAGGAGAGGTAAACACAGAAGGGATCAGGGGATGTACAACTGTGGTTTTGGAAAAAAGCAGCATCTGACATAAAGAATTATCTTTGTGACATTATAAAAGAACTCAAAACAGAAATTCTAGTACTAGTAAAAGAAGGTATAAGAAAAATAATAAAAGAAATGCTAAATACTCTCAAGAAGACACAGATGGAAGAATAGAGGGACATAGATAAAGGGGAGAAACCTTTGATGAACAATATAAAAAAAATCTAGAATATATGAAACAGATTCAAAGAGATTACCAGAAAATTAAAAACTCCATTGAAAGCTGGAAATACTGCTTAAAACAAACTAAAGATAGACTATCAAACCTTGAAGACAGGTTTGCAACGTGATCACAAAAGGAAAGATCTCTTAAAAATAACAAGGAACTAGGAAGTAACAATACAAAGGCTAGAAGATGAAAAGAGGGTCTATAACTTAAGAATAAAGAAATGTGAGTGAAGAAACAGGGTAAACACAAATGAAATACAAAGACTATTTACAGAAATAATTAAATAAAATTTCCCAAGCATAGGAAACAGAAATGCTATCCAGATATATGAAGCAGAAAAACAGCATGGCAGAGATGAAGCAGATTGGCCATAACTGCTAACATGGATAGTCTCGATAACTAATAAAAAGAAACACAGACAGAGTGGGTCAAGAGACAGGGTCCATTAGATGCTCTATATAAGAAATATAATTAACCTGAAAGAAGGTTTATGTACTGAAAATCAAAGATGAGAAAATAATGCTGTATGTAACAGGGAACCAGAAAAAAGTGGGGGTAGCTCACCCATCAGCTACAGATTGGTTGGAAAGACATAACACTTTTATACAACAGAGAACTACTCAGCTATAAGGAAGGAAAACCTTGAGGCTCTTGTAGGTAAATGGAAACAACTCGAGACCAAGCTCAGGGGTAAAAAGGTTCAGAACCACTTAGGTAAATAGCAGATTGCCTCCCTAGTCTAAAGACTAAAGGAATTACTGGGATACAAAATGTACAGTGTACCCTAGGAAAGCAAAAGGGGAAGAATTTCCTAAATAGGGAAGACAGAGGACATTGTTAATCTTGTATCATAATTTGAAACCCATATTGCTTTCATCACTCTGTTTAGTTTGGTTATATTCTGTTCCAATTTGTCTACTTGTACTAGATTTGAGGGCATAGACAGCTATTCCAAAGATGGCAGGGTATACCATGGTGACAATTTTAATTTCCTGTTAACTTAATCTGAAACCCTTTATTGCTTTCGCTGTCTTTTTTTTGACTGATTTTATTTGAATCTGTCTTGTTCAATCGCCATCTTGTCTTGACTGATTTTATTCAAATCTGTTACACTTGATACTATCAAATTTGAGATTATAGGCAACTACTCTGAAGACAATAAGATTCATTATGATACCCATTCTGGTTTGACTGTTACCCTCTTTTGAAGCCCTATAATGCCTCTAATATTTTGTTTTTATTGATTTTGTTCTATACTGCTATGTTCAATTTATTGCACTTGATATGGGAAATTCTATTGAAGATAATAAGAAACATCATAAGTAAGCACTGTAGATCACCTTGTTTTGTGGTTTTAAATTATGTACTATGTCCATCCTTTTGCTTTGAATGACCCCATTTAAAATTTTTTTTCTCATTGGTTTTATTCTTTTAAAAACAATAGAATATGAAATGAAAGAAATTGAAAATTGAAATCACTAAAAACCAAAATACATGTAAATAAATGAGAATATTTTTTGTAAAATAATACAAATCTCAAAATTATAAGAGAAGATATATAATATGAATAGCTTTGATAATAATATACAAAATTAAAAAAAATCCGAAGTACATCAATAATAGCCAAGACATAGGTGAGAAATGGTGCGAGGAATAAGAATGCTAATTTCTTAACTTCACATGGAAACCAATGATAGGGTTTTACTTTGAATAGTTAATATGCATTGTGAACAGTAGAATAACAAAGAACTTTTTGTGGAAAAGTGAGTCAAGAAGCATAGAACATTTAAGAAAAGATAAAGTGAAATAGGAAGTATAAAAGCAAAACATTTAATGTGTTACATACCTGAGTTAAAATACAATCAACTATATGTTATTTACAAGTGACTGAAGATAATACAAAGAAAAGGTGTAGTCAAGTAATAGAAGAAAGCACAAAAAGCAAGTGATGTAACCTACAATTTTCTGCCTATCTTCAAATCTTCCTTCCATCTCTGATTACTGAGTGCTAATTTTGTTTGGGTTTGTGTGAGGAAGTGTCCATGTTAAAAGCCTTACTTCTGATCCTTCCTTGTATGTGAGGATGGCCATCTATTGTAGTGTTGGCCAATGAGATGGAGTAGAAGTTGGTGGGTGGCCAGTGAGAGAGAGAAGAAGGTGGTGGGTGGGACATCTTGAAAGTTCCTTGCAAGGGGGTACAGTTGGTTGTTTGCCCTTCATTGTTTATTTTGCACTTGACAGAATGGCTAAAGCAGCAGTGGCCATCTTTTGGTCGTAAAGGAAAAGTAAGAAAGTTTAGATATCTACATATTGATATTCTTGAACTGATAAACTGAAGCCCAACTCTGCCAATACCTGGACTTACTAGATGAGAGAAATTAGCATCTGACTAGTTAAGAAAGTGTTGCTTGAGTTTGCAATCACATGTCAATTTTGAGCATCAAATATTTAAACTTGGAAGTGAAGTGTGTGTGTGTTCTGTAATGTACACATAACGTTTATGAATTTTTGTGTAAGAAACCATGTAAGTGCCATGGTCTGAATGTATGTGTCCTCCAAAGCTTTATATACCAAACACACAAGTTGATAGTATTGGAGGTGATGTCTTTGGAAGTGATTTGCCTTTTGGGAGAGTTCCACTCTCATGAATGGGACTAATACCCTTATAAAAGAGTCTTGAGAATGACCCTTTGCCCCTTCTTCCACGTTAGGTTTAAGCAAAATGACTGTTGTCTGCGAAGGGGAAGTAGGTCCTTAACCAATCTGCAAGTGCCTTGATCTCGGATTTCTCGTTCTCCAAACCTCTTTGATTTTTTTGTAAGCTACTCTGTATGGTGCTATGTATTAAGAACTGGTGATCAACGTAATGCCAGCTGGATTACATCAACATGGCGCTGAGCATAGATATTTCACCTGAGGAAATTTGCCAGCATAAAGAGACATGGAGGAGGAGAAGCTATTGCATTGAGGTATTGGGTTCTCCTACATGTTGCTATTTGAGCTGTTAGGTTCTCCTGGAGAAGCTGTAGTCCTTACATCGAGCATTGCTTCCTGGCTTCAAAGAGGAAGACGTGTGCCATTTGGTCTCCAGGATGAACTCACCATGCTGGCTTCCTGGCATGTACTCGACTGTGCTTGTCATCATTGGAGCTTGGGGCCTCCGGGTCACTGAGGATGGCTGTGGCGATTTTCAGGAAAATCCTGAAAATCCTTTCTGCTCTTTGTTGTTAGTGTGACTTCTTGGATCCAGCATAGAACCCTCAACCTATCAGCACAGCTCCTTCACCCTGCTGGCATAGACATTCTAGCTTCCATTGCTGACCTTTGGGACTTCCCAGCACAGATCCATAAAAGAGACTGGCATGAGTCCTTCTTGTGGGCTCTAGACCTTCAGTTGGACTTGTGGGAAGCATTGTCATGGGCTTTGGGTCTTCATCTGGACTCATGCAGGGCATTGCTGTGGGATTCAGTCCCTTGGCTAAATATACTTTGTCTTTGGTGTTATGGATAGATTTCCTGAATTTTTCTGTTAACTCTGGGTGACCATCAATAATATTATAAACTCCATGTCCTGATTCTAATTGTTCTCTGCACAGCCCCTAACTACAACATATGGTATTCTGTTACAGCCTGAACAGATTGAGATGACAGCTAAAGTAGTTGAAGAAAAGAGTTGGAAGCCCAGAAAGAAACTGGTAGGATCATCACTGGCTGTCAAGACATCTTTATCTGACAACTCAAATAGCAAGAATAATGAAGTCTAGGGAAATTTTTAGTAGTAACATGAAAAAATTAGTAGGCTTGTATTAAATATTAAACCTCACAAGAAGAAAAGATATTTATTTTTAAGCATTCCTCACCATACTATGCCAATGAATACCATTATTAATATCACAAATATTGGCAAATATCTTGGTTGTGAAATTCATAATATCAACCATCTGTTATGAATTCAAGTATATGGGTATAGGTGGCAGTTGTGAAATTACAAATCCACACAAGATGTCCAGTGGGGAAGAAAAATGATACGGAGGAGGTTTTGAAAATGAATTTAGTAGAAGGTAGGAAATAGGTGTACATTTGTTTTTTTCCCCTCAATCCTCCCATATTTCCATAATGTTCTTTGGTGAGTGGAGAATATTTTCCCCTGGGAATCTCTTACCAAAGTCAGTGCAGTAATGGGTACATTGTTTTACTATTTTATAATCTTTAAGTATAAACCATATTCCATATGGTTTAAATATAAACCATATTCCTAAACACCTATATACGATGTATCTCTGGGCAGTAGGCTTCTATTTTGTTTACTTAAATTAGTTGACAAATTGGAAACCATTTGAAGCATGCCCAGCATATACTAACAGGTATTTATTTATTATAATAATTATTACTCATGTATGTTGTACCTTCCTTTCTACCTTTCAAAGGTCCTTCTTTTTTTGTCTAGTTCAAGCATCTTGCTTCAGAACGCTTCTCCAAATGCTTCATCTAATCACATTATGTAGTCTACCATGTATCCTCATTTTTTTTTCGCAAGTTTCTTGGTGTTCAGGTCACCCTTGTGTTATACTTCAAATCCCTGAAGATACTGTGCCAAGTAAGATAGCATTGAAGTCCAACGTATGGTCATAGGGGAGATTGCTTGAGTTCGTACCCCAGTTCCACTAACTAGTTAAGTACTGATGCAAATTATGTAACATCTCAAAAACATTAACGTATCTGTATACAGAGCTTTTCTGGGGTATTATTTTCTTTCTAGCAATAGCATTTCTGGGTCAAGTGACACGGCTTACCTCTGTATGACTTAACAAATTGCATTTGATACCTGTTTCCTCATAGGTATAGTGGCAGTTTAGTGGCAGGCTCTCATGGTAGGACTCTGATAGTTAACAGATAAACTTTTTTTTTTTTTTCTTTTTTACCAGTACCAGGGATCGAACTCACGACCATGCGCTTACAAGGCAGGTGCTTATGCCACTGAGCTAAATCCCCAGCCCCGATAAGCATAGTCTTTAGCAGATAATAAACATTAATGTTGGTGCTTATTTGCTTTGTTGGATAGGCTGAAATTCTTGTGCTGACATTTCCTTTTACTCAGCTCATCAAATTTAGAAGAATGTTTGACAACTAAAGCAAATGAAATGATTCCTTAACTGAGTGAGGTTTTTGTGTTAGCTGAGGTTTGAACTGTTGCCTGCCTTCTGGCTGTTCAGATCCATGATTAATTAAAGGAGGGCTGAGTTGGTATGGTACAGCTTTTTACAAGACCTACTTAAACTAAAAAAAAAAAAAGAAACTGTTTTGGTAATCTCGAGGGGGGCAAAAGGAAAGGAGTGAAACTGTTAGAATAAAATCCTAAATCTTTCTCTGTTGCATAAGAAGACAAACTTTCCTCTTGCCTGTATAAACAATTTACTTTTAGACAGAACTTATGGAATGTAGAGCTGGGATGAGAAGGCAAGATTCAATTTGTGGGGTCATGCTTGGTGAGAAAAGTGTTCCCAGAAATAATATTTGAAGAAGGATTACATTCTGAACCCTGGTCAATTTCTTACCTTCTGGCAAAATAAATTACAGTGCTGGGCAGATTTCAAGCTCCCTCAGATGCCAGAGTTGATATCCGATGAGGTTCTATTTGGGGCTATTTTACACCCATTTTAAATGGCTGCCAAGACATTTGCCTTTGTACTCCATCACCATTAAGCACTAAAGCTAGGCCTTGGGGTACTGTATGAGCTGCTGCAGAAGGGGTGAATTTTGACAGTTTAGTGGGTCCAGAGATTTTTACAGAGGTTAAGATCAGCTGGCAGTGGAAAGAGAAACACAGTCCCATGGTGAGGTATTTAGAATGACTTTGATTTCCTTTACGGGCATAAGAAAAGCTCTGTTCCTGCTCTTAAGACAGTAAAGGAATATGATTAGTCTTGGCTGAGAATTTTGAATAAACTTTTGTGTATGGCTATATGTGGTTGTAAATATAATATGTAATTATATTTTGCAGTATCTATTAAAGCTATGTAATTATATGGTATATATTATATGATTATCTTATCATATATTATATACATATATTATCCATGTTATATTTTGTGTATGTATTTTATGAATATACTTGTACATGCACCTACAAACATAGATACATCTTCAGTCATGTTTATTTTTTCCTTTTGTGTTTTGTCTCTAGAATAAAGTAAAAAAGGCTAAGCTTAGATTTAAGATATATTTGGTGGCATTTACTTTTAAATACTGAACTCTAAATCAGTAGCTTTCAAAGATTATAAGTCTGACTATTTCGTGTCATTGACATTACCTTCTAAGAGTACTGAATATTAAACATCCATTGTACAATAAAGGCAAATTCAGTTCGTTGTCATCATTCTTGATACAAAGATAAATTAAAGGAAATGAAGTTGAGTCAGGATGGAAAGACATTTTTACACTGGAAAGTAAAGCATATGTAACTGAAAACCTTTGAGGACTAGGAAATGGTTTATCATGTGGCTAAGTGAAAGAAATGCTACCAGCACATCCAGTCACAACCAAAAATCACCAAAAGTGATACAGCTTCACTTGCTGTTGGATTTGTCCTTAGTAGAGAAGGCAGATTTATGGTTAGTAATTTGTGTCCTTCAGAATTTAGAAGGAGTAGGCAGATGAAAATATAGTGTTTTCAGAAAAACCTTTCCACAGCTGACTGTTGGACAGAAACCCAAGTTTCCTGAAAACTCATGGAAAATCCATTCAGAGCCCTAAATCCCGGGCCCTTATTATGATTATGGAGAAAATAACTTTAAAAATCTGATACATTCATTTAGGCACAAAGGTATATTTTTATAGTATTACAAAAGTAAATTAGAAATAGTCTTAGATTCCAAATAACCTGGTATTGTTTTATTTTGTCATAAATTGCATGTATTCCAATGCGATAGACCCCCTAGCAGGGTTTGAGGTTATAACCACAGCTAATGTATTTTAAAAAATAAAAAGCTTTTTGTCAGTATGGTTTCTGCTTCAAATGATACAAGACATACTTATTTTCTAAGAAGGATCTTTCTTTTCTTTCTTTCTTTCTTTCTTTCTTTCTTTCTTTCTTTCTTTCTTTCTTTCTTTCTTTCAAGAAAAACCTTGAGAGACTAAGCAGGAAATAACACACACTCTTGGAGACATTTTAGTCAAAAAAAGAAATAATTGAATGCAAGTGAGAAAGTGAATATATTTTAAATTAAAGATTTTTGACAGGCCAGCTAAAGAACAAAGAGCCATATTTTATATTACCTGTTTTCCCAGGGGTTCAGTCATAGACTTTGATGGGAGGGCCACTCGTAAGGAAGGCATGGGGCTGAAGAAATGTGGATCAAAGCAATCAACTTAAAGTATCTTACTCTGCTTCCAAAGGGCAGCTGTTTGGAATATTCTGGGGCCTTCCATGGTTAGGTCTGCCCTTTCTGAAATGGAAGTAGCAAGTAGTTAAAATCCTAGTCTAAGTGGCTGGGCTTGGTTTTAAACACCTTGTCAAATTTCTTCCAAATTTACATCACACATTGACAGGGGAGAATAAGTTACATGTACTTTTGGCTGATGAAATAAATGAAGTCAACATATGAATGACTTTTTTTTTTTAAAGAATAGCTCGAAGAAAGTACTTCTTAAGACATGGTTTCATGTTGGCCTCTCTGTGCTGTTGTAATTTGGTCTTGTTAATGTGCAGCAAGATAATCTTAGACAAGCTTCCTACTCTTAGGGCCTTGATTTCTTATTTGAAGTGGTGCTAATGATGCCTACCTTGTGATATCTGGGCAGACAGTAGGTGACTGAAAGTGTATGTGAAAGGGAAAGTCAAAGTGTCTGGTTCTTACTGGTCACCGCATAAATAGACATCAGCGAAGAGTTCAGTCTCTAGGGCTACAGAGCAAGGTTTGTCCCTAGCTCCCTATTTAGTGTGTGATGTAGGCAAGGCTCTTTAATCTTTCTAAACTAGATCTGTTGCATCGTAAAATGCCAATAGGTCCTACCTCAAACATCTGTTAAAAACAGCTGAATTAATAAAGAATTCTAAAGCTTTTAATACAGAACCTATAATATAATAAACTCCCACAAGGTTTTCTCATATTATTGTGTGTGATTTCTCTGTTAGGTTGCTTGGCTGTTTTTCTCAATTCATTCCCAACCTCCCAGTCCCTCTATCACCTGAGCCTCTTTCTTTTCCATGTGTCTTTTTTCTTAGCACTGACAAAGGAGGCTACTATTGGTTTGTATGCATGGGGGAGAGGATTCTTTGTCTGTCTTCAGTGTTCAAAAGCAATGTAAGAACCTACTGTGAAATTGGTTGCATCCCTGTGCTCTTTACCTTTACCACCCTTCTGATGAGCTATTCTGATTTCATTTCTCGTGAGACAACAGAAATGATACTTTTGAGATTAAGTTTACTAGGCAGTGTTATATATAATTCTGATGTCCTTATAGTAGAAAATTATGCAGATTGATTATATGTTCAATCTTTGTAAAAGAGAGTATATATTTCCTCTTATAAGGAACAAGAACAACAAAATACCAAGTAAAATGTAAATGTAAGCTCAGCTGGAAGAGACCTTCCCTTATTTACCATTTCCTACCAAACAAACACCCCACACACTTTATGTCTTATATAAGCTGAAAGTTTTGTTGCATATGACTCCCATAGCAAAAAATATGAACATAGATGCTTCTCATGGAATGAAGAGCCTTTGTGAAGAACAAAGATCATCACAGATTGCAGGGCGTGCATCAGTCACCAGGTCTGGTTAACATCCTCAGGGAGTGATGGAGTCTGTGTATTTCTAGAGAGACAAAGGGAAAGAGGCTGTCATTTCTCATCCTGTTTCTCTTGGTATCTATAATTTCTAGAATTTTTTGACAGCAGTTTCTAATGGAGCTAAAATAATTTGTTTCTGCTCCCAATGTGGTAAAGTGGAATTACGCTGGCTATGCTGGAACATGAACTGGAGTTCTGTTAACTTTCATTACTTAATAACTATGAAAGCTTAGAAAAGTCACTGAATTTCTTTAGATATAGTTTTCCCATCTGTAAATTAGATATATCTTTGCCTAACATAGTGGTAGTAAAAATTACATGAAAAAAAATTAGAGAACCATGTTCCCTAATGACCTGGCATTATTAGGTCACATGCACAATTAGTTCATTTTACGCCTCTGCCTGTTTACTGGCATTGAGTATCACCAAAAGATAACCCATGTATATATAAAATATGTTACCATAGCAAATTAATGATTTGTGATTCTTACATATGCCTACACTGACATTTATGCACTGTTGGGGACCCAGCAGTATTAAATAGTCTACACAAATGAACATTATCTTATTTTTTATCACTGGGCAAATTTCCAGGATATTATCAACACATGCTAAAATTTCCTACACACAGAATGTAATACTGAAACCTCTGCTACCTTATGCTTGAGCTCACAACTTCCATATGACTTGCCTCTCACTTGTGAAAAAAGCCACAGAACTTGTCAGCCAAATTCCAAAGTGACATTCAGCAGTGGATATTTGGACTCAGTTTTGGTTTTGCTTTCAGACTGTCCCAAGAAATTACAAAAAGTTTGGACACATATACACACTTTATTCTTCTCTCCACCCCCTCCCCTTACTCTTGAGCTCAACTGACATGTTTCAAAACCACTAACACACACGTTCACATATACACCTTCAGTAGGATTCTTAAGATATTGCTTCCCATATGTAGCTCATAGATCAATTTAACTATACAGCAGTGTTCTTGGTTATCATCTCTCCTGAAACCATGTGGAATACTCATCTGCTCTAATCCTGGTCTATAATATTTCCAAAGTACTTTACAAGCCTGGAGTAATGGCCTCTAATGCCTTGCAGCAGCTGAGCTGGTAGCACACATGATATCTTAAATGTAACAATCAAAGGAGCAGACTGGATCTTGGTATTTCCGCTGGCTTGCAGATGTGCTGTATCCAGATCCAAAATCTGTAATGTCAATTTTAGACAAAAGAAGCTTAAAACAAAATAGTTTCCCTGCCTATGTCAACAACTAAGCTATAGTAAGGGAATGCTCCCCGATAGGGAGACTGCGTGTATTATATATCAGTTATCTGACCCCTACAATAATTTTTTGGGGAGTGTGTGTCCGTGAGCAACCTTGCTCAAGATTTATGTACAGAGGGCATTGTTGTATTAATCTTCACCATGTGGAACTCTCCAGGTGCTAAGCTTTGATCTTCCTGCCCTCTGGTGCATTAAGTTTTCTAGTGTTCATTGACAATGATGTTTGTGATTTAAAGCAGTTTTTTCCTCATTGCAGAGGAGGAACAAAAAAGGTTCAGATAACTCTACCTTGAACCAGAGACCCTTGACTCCTTTTCTTGTTGGTCTTAGTTTGGTATAAAATTCACTCTGATTCTGTTTAGGAGAATTTGACCGGCACTCCAAGGAGTAAAATAATATCTTTCTGAAACATTTTATGGCACATTAGATTACTTCTGGAAATGCTAAGCTTGGCTGACTGGGGAGGCTTGGCCTTCATCAGAGTGGTATGTGAAGATGGAAAGTAAAGGGCAATTTTCCTTTTCTCTCTGCTAGGAGAAGAAAAAAGGGGGAGGGAAGGGTAAAAAGAGATTCAGGCATCAGAAGTCCAGGGCTCTCATGAATCTAATAATACTAACAACAAAGCAGTGCCATTTTCTAATAAAAAGCATAATGTTAATCAATCTGATTTATTGTATTTCAGTAAATATAGTAGTATCTTGGAGTAAAATATGAAGAAATGTCAAGTAAGCCAAGGGCAATATAATATATAACAGGTAAGCGTACAGACTAGTGTGCGATTTCCTGGTCCAAACCCCATTTCTCTGCACTAGCTTCAGATTCCTCTTCTGTAAAACAGGGAAAATAGTAGTATTTACTTCTGAAGGTTGTAGGGAGAACTGAATGAGTTCTAGAACAGGCACTCTGTATCCTCAGTGCTGTACAAATGTTTGCCAATACCTTATTCAAGTCCTTTGGGTAGAATGCCTTACGTTACATCATGAATAATTTTTTTTCTTCATATCCTCTTCTCTACATCAAACAGTGTGAAATCTTTGAACTTTTTGAGCTGGCAGAGATCAAGGATGGATTCTTACTAGGTAAGTGAACTGTAACTCTTTTGTGGAAAATACATTCCCATTTCATAGATTTGTTCAAGAACACTATCACGAGAGGAAGAAACTAGGGAATGGGAACAGTGGTGTTCTGTGATCGCAGATTTCCCCCCTGCATCTTCAAAGCCATCCATACCTTCTCTGTTGCAGGTAAGAGGAATTCTTTCATTTTCAGCCTTCTCCATCATAGGAGAATAGAAAAGGGTACTCTTGCCTCTAGTGCTATAGGTTGTGGTTTTTGCTTAAACTTCATATAAATGAGATTGTATGCTAGAAAATGTGTCTGGCTTTTCCACTTAGCATCACCTCTAAGATTGATGCTTCTGTGTGCATTATTTCATCTTTTTTTTTGTTGCTGTGTGGAATTTTACTGTATGAATGTAAAACTTTATTTGTTAATTTTGCTGTTTACTTCAACTTTAGATACTATAAGAAATTTGAAAACATTTAAATGACATTTTAATAGTATTCTACACCAACAATTTTGTAGTAACTTATCTACTATTCTTCTTATTTACATTGAAGTTTAAGTGAGGAAGCTCCAATGTTCTCTAAGCATTTTTTGAGATCTTTATTATCTAAGTCATACTGTTTTTTAATGAAGGGGTTAAATTTTCACGACTTTAGGTTACTGTTAATAATGATAGTTGACTGGAGAGTAACCAATGATAATCAATTAAGATGTATATGTTACTTTGTATAATCTTGAAGTGATCCCATAACTTACTTGATCTAGTCCAAAAGAAAGCTATGAGAAGTGATAATATGGTGAGATTCATGTTTTTAAGTCAGTGTATGAAGATAAAAAGATTCTGTATTCATTTTGAGATGAGTGTAGATGCTTTGAAGCCAGCTCCATTGATAGGCACAGGTCTTCCAGGTTTCCTTTTCTTTCTCTTGAAGTAGGGGCAGAAGTTAAAAGACAGTTTACCTTAGAACTGTTAGAGAGGAGCTGTGTCCTACTTTCAGGTAGCCTGAACCTGTCCTGTATTCCTTATCAGCAGCCAGGGCTAGAGGCTCAAAGGCCACACAATTAGAAATAAATGGCATCACTGGGGAATAAAGGACAGGGTCTAGCAGTCCCATTTCCCCCTTCATAACAGAAATGGAGAAGCATCCTTACAGTACTCTGTAGGATTGGATATAGAGAAGAAAGAAGACAGTGGAGAGTGCCACAAAGATCCATTTTTTCCCCTCTCTGGTAAAACTTAACTGTCAGGAACACATTAAACATGGTGCCAACACTCTTGGTTGGCTCAAAACTTAAGGTTTTCTTTGGGCACAGGAGTTTAAGTTCCCAAACTGGAAAAGTGCTGGGCAAAGCAAGATCTTGGGATAGCAAAACAGATTTAGCTGATTCTTAAGAGTTCCAGATTACTTAGGCTGTAAGAGGTAATCTTATCTAAGAGTAGTAAAATTTGCTTGGAAGTCTAGTTTCGCTCCTTTTGAATGAAAAATCTTAGGAGGTCAGGCTGATGAAGCACAGCTGCCCACTTCAAAACTGGGTGGATGAGTGGCTGTTCTAGGAAGTTTTCCTCTAACTTAACTACCCACTGTATTAGTGGAGTAACCAAGGCTGAGGAAACACAAGATGCTTGTGGCAGAACACTTAATTTGTGATGGCCCAGAGACTAAATAGCTAGTCTTGTCCTTTGAGATGTTCTTGGCCCCCTATCCTTCAAAGTGTGGGCAAGGAATGCCCTGATTAGAATCACAATGGGTACTTACTAAAAATACTCATGGAGAGACCATATCCCAATCTCATTGTATTAAAATATTTTGGAGAGGAGCCTGGAAATGTGCATAAGTTCCTAAGTCATTTTCAAGAACATGTAGCCATTTAAGTCTTGCCACCCTGTTGCAGTTTGGATCTTAAGTGACCCCAGAGGCCCATGCATTAAAGTTTTGCTCCTTAGAGTGGTACTATTAGGAGGTGATGGAATCTTTTAAGAGATGGGGACTAGTGGGTGGTCTTTAGGTTTCTGGAGATGTGCCCTTGAAGAGAACTGTGGGAATTCAGCCACCTCCTCCCTCTCTTCTGATTCCTGGCCATGGGGTAAATTGTTTTACTCTACCATGCATACTCTACCATTGTCATTACCAGAGGCCTAAAAGCAAATAGTCCCCTAGATGGCAGACTAGAACCTGTGATCATAAGCCAAACAGACTTTTCCTTCTTAAAAGGTTTTTTTTAAAAATCTCAGAACTTGTTATAGTGATGGAAAACTGACTGACACACTCACCTGACCCCTTATTCCAGGATTCTTAATTTAGTGGTTAGAAAGCACTTACTCTTTTTTTTTTTTTTTTTGGTATCAGGGATCGAACTCAAGACCTTGCACTTGCCAGGCAGGCACTTATGCCACTGAGCTAAATCTCCGGCCCCAGAAAGCACTTATTCTTGTAATACCACCATCTCTCTCTCTCTCTCTGTCTCTCTCTCTCTTTTTGTTTGTCAGTACCAGGGATCAAACTCATGACCACGTGCTTGCAAGGCAGGTGCTTATGCCACTGAGCTAAATCCTAAGCCCCAATAGCACCATCTCTTTATTTATAATTTGGGCAGTAGATCTTACTGCAAGTTCCTCTATAAAAAAGGACCTAATTCTTACATAAAAGGCTGGTTATATTATCCCTTTTGCTCCTGTGTGTATTCGTCACAGCTTGACTGAGCTGGATTCTTATCTGGCAGCTGAGAGAAATGTCTTTCTCATGCATGTCTTGGCCAGCTATAGGGCCATTCTTCATATCCTGAAGAGTTTGTTTGGTTACTGGAGTAGCAATTTTCTCCTCCTTGGACAGGAACAGATGAATCTTCCTGGGATTCCGTGGAGAACTTTGTCCTGTTGTCCTGGGATTTTAAATTTCTCTTCTTTAGTCCCAGTAGAGTCTGTGATGATGGCAAGGCTATGAACCAACATGGTGTACCTTATACCACTCTCCTAATTTTTCCCTTTCTTTCTCATTCCAAAGTACTCTTTCTTTTTGTATCATACTGTCTTAGGCTTTGTGACAGTTGAGAGGGACAGGATATCCAAATGAGAATGTCTTCCCTTGTGATACAGCTCTTCACATTTTCCTATGAGAATACTGCTACGGTTCTGGGGTGGCCAGCAAATAGTGATAAATAGCAACCTTTGTGCTGAATTCTGTATTATCTTCTTTGACAGTAAAATTCTTTTTTTTTGTTTGAGTATAAGATTCTTAAAAATATCTTTTTGCAGTACTAGGGATTGAAACCAGGGGCATATTCCTGGCAAGCATGGGCTCTGTCACTGAGCTATTCCCCTAGCCCTCCAAATTCTTAGATACTTAGAATTGTTTCCTTGAGTTTCTTTTTGGTAGGGAAGGAATTAGGATTGAATCTGGGATGCTCTACCAGTGATCTACCCCCCAGCCCTTTTTATTTTTTGTTTTGAAATGACATCTTACTGAATTTCCCAGAAGTTTGCCCTCAAGCTTGCAAACTTCTTCCCACAGCCTCCTTCAGTCCTGGGTTTTCAGTCATCCATCACTGTGCCTGGCTGATTAAAATGGCTGCACCTTTATGCTATAGTTGAATATGGTTGTTTCCTTCTTGGCTGATTTGATAATGCTTTTTCTTTCTGCATTCACTCATGAGCCTTCCTTATATTTCACCCTTGGCCGGGAAAATAAAACCAAACCAAATACAATTTGGAATTCAGAGGATAAGAAGTTGGCTGGAAATCATGTCTTCAGTGGTTAATATTTATTCACCTTCACTGAGGTCAGTGGCTCTCCAGGCTAGTTTCCAGACTGAGCAGGGCCCCATTCTACTTTTCTCCCTTAGTGTCACTTTTTAAACCTTGCTTACTATTCACACTCAACCTAAAGTGTTAGATGGATCTGACCCGACTTTGGTGACCTGTGAACTGTGGGCTTGGCTCTTCCCTGAGGTTCTAGAAGTCATTCAGGATTGCTGGTGGCAAAATGAGCCATTAGGATATTTTTTGCTGTGTCCTGCTCAACTGATATATCTATGTATAGGCTTCTGAAAACACATGGTTCTAGATTCATGAGCTTTTTCACCAGGATTCAGGAGGAAAACACCTTGGTGTCGTCTCATTGATTAGGGGTGTACAGTTCCCAGGTATTGTTCAGAGATCCATGTGTCACAGCTGCTAATCCCCTCTGCTGCAGTGAGTATGGGTTTCTTGAAGGGCAGGAGGAAAGAAAGGAGAGAATGAGTTTGATCCTGCCACAGTTTTGGGGGCTATCAGCCGAACACTGGGCATGCTAGGATCTTGTAAACACACAGTAGCCAGGGTCATGTTGAGAATAGAGATCCCTTCCTCCTAAAAAAGAGGGAGCTGCATGCTGCCACAGTGAGTTGATTATGGGCATGGGCAGACCCACTCTTCCTCCCTTTCCTAATAGGATCCTGCCCATCCTACTGAGCAAGTGCAGCCCTTAAATGTTTGAATTTCTATAGCTCACTACCCCAGACTAGAACAACTTACGCTCTGGTACCTATACCTCCTATGTAGTGTTAGATGCCTTTTTAAGGTAGTGCAAAGTACCACTGCTAACAAAATTGGTGGTAAGATGGTTCCTTGGTACTATTCCTAATTCAGAACTTGAGTATAAAAGGTGGTATTGAAAGTGTGACAGCGTGAAATATCAATTGGATTGCATTTCTTTGGAATTGTCCCAAGCAGTACCAAATTCAGAGAGGGTCTGGGCACAAACACATGGTCCTTGTTCTCACATTTTTGCTCCTACTGCAAGGAGGATGAGTTGGTAGCTGTGTTTGGCAAGGAAGCAACTTTCTGGTTTTGAAGAAACCAGCTTACAGTGAGGCACATTTGGAAAGTGACATGAGGCTGTGAACATAAATGTGATTAGAGATATATCGCTTTACATGACTGTCCAGCCAATAAATTGCAAGCTCCAAATTCAAGGGACATTATAAAAGAGCATTTTAAAATACTATTTAGGGGAAAAATCTTAGACTCATGAAAGCAGAGACCATTTTGCTATGGTATCAGTGAAGATGGTCACATCTTGGTAGAAGAAATTTCCAAGGGGATGTTACAGCTAGTTCTTCAGAAGCTAGCGTGTGCTTTAGAAAGTGTGGGAAATGCTATTGAAGAAATATGTTTGGGGAAAGAAAACTGGAGAGTGGAAATACAGGAGGAGAAATAAAAAATCCAGAGAGGCCATCATTAAGAAGACAAGTGTCTTAGTTACTTCCTTTGTTTCTGGGACAAAATGCTTGACATTTACAACTTAAGGAAAGATTTATTTTGGCTCATGGTTAAGTCTTCAGTTGGCAGGCTTTAAGGTCTTATGGCATAGCATGTGGGCATGACTGACAGGAGGCAGAGAGAAGAGAGGAGTTGGGGAGGGACATACACTATTCCAGGTCATGTGACCAGTCTTCTACAGCCAGACTCTGCTTCCCCAAATCAAGCAAGCTATACGATTCCCATAAACCAATCACCATCCAAACACAGAGGTTTTGAGGTCATTTTATGTTTAAACCATACAACTGAGGAAACACAGATCAATGAGTATGGTATCACTGCCCTATGAAAACCTGTAGAAAGTATTTGGTAGACAATGTTGCTGGAAAGCAGAGAGAGAGAGAGAGAGAGAGAGAGAGAGAGAGAGAGAGAGAGAGACAGACAGACAGAGACAAGGGAGCAAGGTCCCCAGATCCTTCAAGAACACCCTTCAGTGGCCTTTCTTTCACTAAGTCTCACCTAATAAAGGTTCTACTACATGCTTCAGGCCAATCCTTTAACACAGGAGTCTTTGGGGAACAGTTCAGATCTAAACGATGGCACAGGCAGATGAATTTTTTAGTACCAAAGCCTGAGGCATTTTAGAAGAAAGGAGCCTATTCAGAGATAATGTAGCCAGCCCTATGGTTTTTCTTCTGGCACACTCAGCTTCAGATTTATCCCTGAGCGCTGAACATAAAGAATTATTTAACATAACATTTTTATGATATATTTGGGCCATGAGTCTTCAGATTTTTGGGAATCCAGGAGGTAATGTGTCCACTGAGGGGAAAAATCAGAAGCATTTTTTCATTTCCCCTGAGGACTTGGAGGGGCTTTAGTTGCTTTGAGGTCTTTTATGATCACTGGCGATCCTTTGTAAATACTTGTGCACTCTGGAGGGCAGGTGGTGGTGACTGGCACAGTTGGCTGACATTTGGCAGAAGCTGAGTCATCTGACAGAAATTGTATCTGGCCATGAACAGTGATATGCAGTGGATGGTGATGCCCTGCAGAACACCTAGAAGTCCCTAGGAAGTATCTGTGGGCAGTATGTCCTTAGTGGAGGATACCAGCAAAAAAGGGAAGAGGAGAAAAGGAAATGGCACATGCCATGCAGCACCTGACAAGACTTCTTTGTAGTCAGGTTTATGATCTTCTCGAGTACCCCCAAAATAACCATAATGATCAGGGGTTGTCTTCAGTGAGCTCCAGTTATTGTATTTACAAGGCAGAGAAGGAGCAAGCAAAGCATTGACAACTAATGTAAATTTGTTTCCTATGGAAATATTGGAGCATCTATGTCATTGAAACTTTGTCATCTAGGTCATCAAATATTTTCTAAAGGCCAAACAGACCTTTAAATTTAGAATCCTCTTCTGTTATGAAAGATCTTTAAGAGCATAAGGTTAAGTAAAATAAATCCTACATGTAAGCTTAAATATCACATGGTTTCCCTTATATAAGAAACCCAAGATATAGATAAGTTAAAGAGCAAATTAAAAGATAGACAGTAGGAGAGAGGATGGTAGTTCTTTTGCAATTGTAAAGAGGGCTGAGAGATGGAGGAAGGGAGGGGGAGAGAAAGGGAAGAAGTTATAAAGAGAATTAACCTGTGTTATGTCTATGCACCAAGTCCCTGATGAATACAACCATTGTGTACTAAAAATCTTAGATAATAAAAGTTAAAATAAAAAAATAAGATCACTAACTATATAGAGCTGAAAAGTAATCCAATTCCATCTCCTCATTGGGTAGTCATGTAACTCAGTGGAAGTTATATATATGAATTTCTAATTCCTGAGTTAGGTTCAATAGTAATATCACTGGTATAGTTTTTTCCCCCCTAAAGGATCTAAATTTATATGGAAAATTTGGAACTACACAAAAATACACGGAAAACCTAGAAAAGTCCTAGTCACTCAGCAGCTACATCATTCACATATAAATTTATTAATTCATTCAACAAATATTTATTGAGTACCCACTATATGCTAAACCATCATGAAATATGGAGCAAAATCTTCATTCAAGAGAGAGGAAGGGATAAAGAGGCCAGAAGTTTGGTGAGAGAAAAGAAGGTATGAACTAATCACTGCAAATAGTGGTGGGACAGTAGTAGGAGTCCTGGACAGCTCCAAGGGACTTAAGAATTCTTTGAAAGGTTGAAAAAAATGTACAGTTTCTTAAAATAAACTGTGATTTTCAAGCCCATAATTTTTAATTTTTTTAAAATTTTATTTTAAAAAGAGAAAAAGTCCCCAAAATTTCAGAATACCATAATTGAGGTTAACAGTAATATATACATTGTGTATTGTTATCTTTGAATCAGTTACTCAAAGTACAAGACATCTACATTTACCAGTCCAAACAATACTAGCATAAACCTTTCTCTTCAGTGAGCTCAGAGAAATCAGTAGTATCTTAACTATGATATTTATATATATATGATAGTTAAAATAGTTCTTAACTATGATATTTACACATGCATGTCTGATTTATTTCACTTACAAGTGTGGTCTCAAGTTGCATCTATTTACCTCTAAAAATCTTTAAGTTTATCCTTATATATGGATGAGTAGTACTCCATTGTATAAAAATACTGCATCTTTTTTATCCATTCCTCAGTGGATGGGCACTTACGTTATTTCTAAGATCTAACTGCTACAAGTTGTGTGAAGCCCCCATTTTAAAAAAATCATGTGAGCCCTTTCTTCAAAGAAATTTAGAGTATAGGGTAAAGAGAAGCTCTTGCTGTGGTGACTGAGGAAATCTGGCCACTTACAAACATCAGCACATCTTTAGCCCTCTGTGTACATCCACCCAGTTCCTCATTGGACTCAGAGATAGAGGTGTAGTTTGGAAACTGCTACCAAGCAGGTTAATTCGATAAAGCTTCAGTAATCAAAGCAGAAAAAGAACTCTAGGTCCAGCATCATACTTGACATTCAGATTTGCAAACAGGTGTTAAGATTTATGGAAAGTCCAAAAGGCAAAGGAAACATTAGAATCATTGAATATTAAAAGATTTTTTGGCACTCTGATTTTTAAAACAAAATTACTTTAGTGTTTTTAAATCATTTATTGCCTTAATAATACTACATAACAAACTACTCCCCAAATCAGTGACTTGTTTCAGTGGGCCCTAACTGCTCTGCTCATGTTCTGTAGGCTGCTGAGGATGGCTCTGAGGAAGGGGTGGGTCTGTAGGTCATCTTGGTCCCCTTCCCCACTGTGTGTCACGCAGGGGCCCAGACTATCTATCTAGCTAATGACAGACCAAGGATAAGACCAAAGGCACAGGCACCCTTAGATTATCTGTTCATGTCTTATCTACTAACATGTCATTGGCCAAAGCAGATTACATTCAGTATTTGTGTGAATACTTTCAAGTATAGTCACGTTCCTGCCATAAGGTAGCTCATCCAACCTTAGAAATCGATGTTGACAGTGGTCTTCTTCATGTGAGTCATGCAGGACTAGAAAGCATGAAAGAAGACTCCAGTGAGTGGAAGTTTGTGAAAAATTACTAAATTAAAAGAAAGGATTCTTTTCATTGTGTTCAGAAAGAGAAGAACAAGGAAAGGAGAAACCAACATAAGAGAGAAAGAATCGGAACTATTGTCTTCAGCTCTCATGTTATCATTGTGAAATTTATTGGCATGGTGAAGGGCAGTAAAACTTGGGATGTGAAGAAAGTGAGATCACACTTGGCTGCTGGCAGTTGCTTCCATCTATGATGACTTGGAGTAGACAGAGGCCTTACCTGTAAGATGCACATGTGGTTTTTCTATAGGTAGACAAGTTGTTTCTGACAATTAAATTTTGATCCTTGTTTATACATCCCACTTGCAATGTCATGAACTCCTATCAAAGACAAGGGGGTATATAGCTAGGGATTCTTTTTAACCATTGAACAGTAAAGAATAGAAATATGCTGCAGTTCTATTGTAAAGAGTCAATTTCAAGTACTGGGGAAAGGTGGATGCTGAGTCTAGGATTTAAGTCAGATGGTATTTGAAAACTAGTCAGACGGGTAATTTCCCTTCTTATGCATAACCAACTATGCAAACAACCACTACCACCACCACACCATCACCAAAGTTTAAAGACTGAATTCTAAACTTTTCAACAAGCTGTGTTGGTATGTAGCTATAACCTTGATGTACAAAGCACTTCAAGCAAAATGAGTTTTAAAAGCTGTAAATTAAAATCACATTTCTTTTGCAAGCCCTTGCAACCTTTGCAAAGCAAATAAATTAGTCAAATTCTTCCCTACTGAGAATTCCAAGTTTTTTCAGGAACCTTAGAGATCAAAAATAAAACTAAAGCAGAAACTTAAAATGTGATTTTAGACTAGCTATGCACTGTCTACGGGAGTATGACCTGTGCTGTTCTTTTCTCAGGTTTATACCCTTTCTCTTGAACCTTTTCTCTTAACACCTGGCTTCAGAGCCAGCCACCATGCTGGCCACCTAGAGTGGGCTTGCTGGGTGTTCCCTCCCTGCGATGATCCAGCTAGAGACAGACCTCTGTGTGGCTGGCTGGTTGGAGTCAGTGCAGAATGAGGCTTATGAGCTGTATTGACAATAGGCTGATTCTTTTGAAGAAGAAAAATCTCAAAAGTGGGCCCAAGTTAAGGCCATTTTAAATTCAAAATTAATTAACAACCACGTTGATCAGAATTATTTTGCTCTAAAATATCTATTATAAAAAGTAGAGATATTAGGATTCCTCAAAACCAGAACTGAGATATTATAGGTCCATGCTGAGAATTAGAAATAGTTATTATCACATCAAGACAATAAGCTTTGATCCACCGAGTAGACTTGGTCAACTTTGCTGTTTAGAGTTGTGCCTTCCTCAGGGCAGCTTGAAGTTGTTTCCAGGATCAGTTCTGTGTGTGTCTTTCTATTCTCTACGGAAATATATGTGAAGGTTTGGGGATTGTAGCTGCATAATCTGTCTGGCAGTGCTGGTGTCACCCCCTGCTCCCCAATAAGCAAACTCAACCCTGTGGTGAAGGGAGAGGCAGAGGACCTTCATCCTGCCCCAGTGGCTTGTTAAGAATGATTTTATGGAATTTATAAGTTTTTCAAAGGAGTCATTCCTTAAAAGGACTCTGTGACCCTAATGGCTTAGCAGGAGCATTGCCTTCTAAAGGGAGGCTGGGAATAACTATAGCTGTCACATGTTTCATCTGTTAAGAATGGCTTAAACTGATTCATAGTTGGGAATCATTAGACAAGATAGGGGCTGCATAGGCACTGAAGATCAGGAAAAAAGGTAGAACTCCAGATTTCCTGTTTGTGATTTCTAGCTGGAATTATCTTTGGAAGCAAAGTTGGGTAAATGTTTTCAGGGTTAGGGGCTGGGGATTTAGCTCAGCAGCATAAGCACCTGCCTTGCAAGCAGGTGGTTGTGAGTCTGATCCCCAGTACTGATAAAAATGAAAAAGACAAAAAAAAAAAATGTTTTCAGGGTTTTGATTTGATGTTGGTAGGGTGAGCCAGTGGCAGTCAGTGGAAACAGAAGATAATGCTAGCTGAAATTCATCTTGGACCAGGGGCCATTGGATAGAATTCATGGATCTTTAAGTCACAAGATGCAAATAGAATGACTGTACTCATCTCTCTAAGAGGCCCACTTTCGGGGAATTTGTGCTTTCTTTTTCTTCTTTCTTTCTTTTTTTTCATTTTGAAGAGAATAAAACTGAGACAAAATAAAATGGGGTCAGTCAAAACAAAAGAATGGGCATAATACATGATTTAAAACCAATATATAAGGTGATCAACAATGGTTACCATAATGTCTCTTGTTATCTTTAAGAGAATTGCCCATATCATCAAGCATAATAAAATTGAAGAAAAAATTACAGAACAAAATCAATAAAATGAAACATTGCTGATATTATAGGACTTCAAAAGATAATAGTCAAATCAGAATATGTATCATAGTGAATCTTACTGTCTTCAAAGTAGTTGCTTATCCCCTCAGACTTGATGCTATCTACAAAACAGGTTAGATTAAAAATCAGTCAAAACAAGATAGTGACAGCAATGCAGGGCTTCAAATTCAGTTAATAGGAAATCAAAAATGGTTATCATAGTATATTCTGCTATCTTTGGAATAGCTGTCCATGCCATCAAACCTAGTACACGTAGACAAACTAGAACAGAATATAGCTAAACTAGACAGAGCCATGAAAACAATATGGGTTTCAAATTATAATACAAGATTAACAATGTCTACTGCCTTCCCTTTTTAGACAGTTCCTCCCCTTTCACTTTCACAGGGTGCACTTGTACATTTTGTATCCCACTAACTACTTTAGCTTTTAGATTAGGGAGGCAACCCACTATTCACCTAAGTGATTCTAAACCTTTTTTACACTTGAGCGTGATCTCAAGTTTTATCCATTTACCTACAAGAGCCTCAAAGTTTTCCTTCTTTATAGCTGAGTAGTTCTCCTTTGTATAAAAGTGTCATGTCTTTCCAATCAATCTGCAGCTGATGGGCAAGTTACCCCTACTTTTTTCCAGTTCCTTGTCAGATAGAGCATTGTTTTCTCATCTTTGACTTTAAGTCTATAAACCCTCTTTCAGGTTAATTGTATTTTTTATATAGAGCATCTTGATGAATCCTATCTCCTGATCCACTCTGCCTGTGTTTCTGTTTATGAGTATATCAAGGTCATCTATATTAGTGATTATGGCCAATCTTCTCTGCCTCATCTCTTCCATGCTATTTTTCTGCCATTGGTTGTCTACTTTTCCCCTTCATTCCACTATCTGCCCCATTCAGTGAGCCCCTTCTGCCCTCTTTCTAAAACCATGGTCTTTTTTTTCTCTCTCTTTAGAATGTCCTTCAGTATTTTTGTAGGTTGGATTGGTGGTGACAAACTCCCTCAGCTCCTCTTTGTCATGGAATCATATTGTTTCTCCATTAATTTTGAGAGATAGTTTTGCAGGGTATATCAATCTGGGTTGGAGGTTATTTTCTTTCAAGATTTGGAGTACTTCACTCCAAGCTCTTCTTGATTTGATGGTTTGTGTTGAGATGTCTGTCATGATTCTGATGGGTTTTCCTTTATAGGTGATCTGTTTCTTTTCTGTGATAGCAATTAATATTCTGTTCTTGTGTTCAATTTCTGGGATCTTGATTATTATATGTGTGGGTGGAGATCTATTTTGGTTATAGCTGGCTGGAGTTCTGTATGCCTCATATATCTGAATATCATTTCCTTTCCCTATGTTTGGGTAGTTTTCTTTAATTATTTCTGTAAATAACCTTTGTATTTCATTTGTGTTTACCCCTGCTTCTTCACTCACATTTTTCTCGTTATAGATCCTTTTTTCATCTTCTAGCCTTTGTATTATTACTTCCTGATTCCCTGTTATTTTTAAGAGATCTTTCCTTTCATAATTGCATGTTGCAAATCTGTCTTCAAGGTCTGATAGTCTATCTTTAGTTTCTTTCAAGGAGTTTTTCCAGCTTTCAATGGAATTTTTAATTTCCTCATAACCTCTTTGACTCTGTTTTGTGTATTCTAAATTTTTTAATATTGTTCATAAAAGGTTTCCTTCCTTTTTCTATGTGCCTCTATTCTTCTGTGTCTTCTTTAGAAATGCTTAGCATTTCTTTTGTTATTTTCTTATATCTTCCTTTTCTTGTAATAGTATTTATGTTTTAAGTTCTTTTATAGTTTCATGAAGTTGTTTCTTTATGGCAGTTGCTGTTGTTTCAGGAACTGCAGCTGTGCGACTCCTGATCTCTTCTGTGTTTATGTCTCCTGAACCAGTACTATGTGGGTTGGTGGCTGCCTTTTGTTTCTTTCTCTTGTCATGTTCCTGGTTTCTTCCAGACAAGTGGATAGTGGGGTCCCTGGTACTTCTGTATATAATTACTCTGAAGTGTGCTGGCTCTAGGGATTTCTGTTTTTCACTGTTTTCCCTAATCTGCTGGTGACTACTG
Source organism: Cavia porcellus (assembly GCF_034190915.1). NCBI lineage: Eukaryota > Metazoa > Chordata > Mammalia > Rodentia > Caviidae > Cavia > Cavia porcellus. The sequence continues at coordinate 77,182,455 of NW_026947484.1, forward strand.
GAGGCTAAACAAGGGTGGGGCAGGCTGACTCATTCCTTCTGAGCTGGTTAACCACAAGGAGTCTTCATAATGTTAGTGTGTGCCATTTAGGTGGGGTTGGTTAGGGATAGCTTTAGAGAAACCTTGGCCTTGAGTATTAGACCACGCACAAGGTTGGGACTTAGTTCAAACAATTTTCACCAATCTGCTCTGTGCTAGGAGTGCCTGAATGAAGCTGGCTGAAGTTCTGGTTTTGGGTTTATCCTAACTAGCTCCAAAATGGTGTCTGGCCAATTGCCTACTCCTGCGGGAGGACTGAGTCCCTCACACTCACTGCCGGCCAGTGCAGTTCTCTGATTCATCACTCTGCTCTGTCACCATGTCTCTCTGTCAAGGCCTTTGGGCTTGCCAGCCACCCGCTTCACTGTGACCAGGCATCTCCAGATTCTAGTGGTGCTTCTTGCACAGTGGAACCGACTCCAGTGAAGGCACCTCTGGCTACTGTCTTCTGTTTAAATTTTTCTTTTATTTTTTTAAAAAAATGTCTCTGTGGGCTTTGATTATCACTTTAGTTTCTTCCTGGGTCAAGGGAACCCATTTCTTTCCTTCTGGTCCTCTCCAGAATGCTATATTCCAGCATCTGGGCTCCATTTAGGCTAAATGGAGCAACTGTGCTGCTGGGTATGAAGCCATGCTCAAGGCTTTTGATATCTGTGCTTTCTTTTTCTATACTTCTGTGTTCTGTGGCTCCTTTTGGGAACTCAATGTAAAACCAACAGAATATTGTTGTGTGGCAAGCTGCCCTTGCCCTTGAACTCAGAAAACAGTATGGGGTCCCAAAACAGGACAGGTGGGTGTATCTGAATGCAGAACACATAGCTTTCAAGCAGGCTGGCCCTGTTTTAACACTAACATGTGGATATAGAGCTGGCTTCTGTGCTTTTAGAAATTCAAGCCCTGTATGGTGGAAAAACAAGAGCCTTGCTTTCTCCAGCTGGCATGTGGGGGTAATATGATGGCTCCCTGTAGATTCCTGCTCTTCAAGTATCTCAGGCTTCTCCTGTCAGCCTGAGAACAAGAGGGCAGTGGTGGAAAACACCTGGTAAATAAATTTACACACAGAAATAATAGTTTCCATGTTGGTTTTTCATAATTAAGCAGTCTGGAGTTGAATTTCATGTGTAAAAAGTTTTGCGAAGAGCTCTTCACAAGAGATGAAGTTGGTAAGAGGAGTTAAGGTTTCACAAAACTTTTAGTGTCTTTGGACTTTGTTCTGTCTCTCATCTTCTCTTTCCCTTCCCCAATCTCTCACTCTCTGCTTCCTTCATTCTCCTTTTTCTCTTATCTCTCTCTTTCTCTTCTTCCCTCTTTCTCTTCATAAAATGTTTCTTGGTCTTGTTTGGGTTTTTATATATTCACACAAACTTTACTTTTTAGCATGTGTGTGAAGAAAAATAAAACCATAGATTATGTTGGATCTTCCATAATTGAAAATTACATTCTCAGATGTATCTCTGATCTGGAAGGAAAAAAAATTAAAGTGTTTGCTAAATCTCTAGCAAAAGACATTTGGAGAATAAATGGGATGGCAAGTGGCTGGAGTTGCCACATTAAAGCACAGTAGAGGATGTTAAGTGGTTCCCAGGAAAGCAGCCCTCAGCTGCAGATCACTAGGTCCTCTATGTGTGTGTGTGGGGGAAGCTTTGCTGTAAAAAGCATTACTTATTTGTGAAATTGTGCCTTGACTTTCTCAGTTCTTTTAGAAATCTCCATATTTGCTCATAGAACAAAGGTTTTTATTCTGGTGTCTGTCATGTTTAGCATTTTGAAACTTCATAACTCATATTCCTGGGTGGGAATATTCTGATTTTATGTGATTTATAGGACATGATGTTCCACTAAACATTTGAGTTGGAAATGGCCAACTGCTGCCATCAAGAATGTTATGATCTAAAATGTCCCTCAAAGCCTCATGTGTTTGGAAACTTATTGGATCATGAGGGCACTGTACTCACCAGTGGATTAGTTCACTGATAAATTCAGTAGCTGAAAGTGCTGTTGGGAAGTGGGGCCCAGGTGGAGTTCAGTCACTGCTAGTGTGACTAGAAGTATGTATTTTTGTCCTTGGCTCCTTTGTTTTTTGTTTCCTGACTGCAATGAGGTAAGCAGTTATTTTCCTCAGTGCCCTTTCACCATGATGTTTCTTCCTTGGAACCAGTTGACCAGGGACTGAATGCCCTGAACCATGAGCCAAATTAAACCTCTACTCCTGTAACTTGTGGATATTAGATATTATGTCTCAGTAATAAGAAAACTGACTAAAACGAAGACATATTGCTTTCATGATTCTATCCTTCATTAGCCAAAAAGTACTGAGAGAAATAAAGATTTTTATTTTTACTTGATGGAACAATGTTGCTATTAGGAATGATTGGTTTTATGTTCTCTTTAGTTGTTTACTCGATACCACAAGCCATAAAATATTATGAACTGTTCTTGTAGATGCCACTGCGGCTTGTGAGACCCTCACATCTCTGTTAAAGTCTTTCAGGAATTAGAGCTCTTGGGAGGGAGGGAGCTGAGGGAGTTAAGTGACCACTTTCTGATTATATAAATAATCTGTGCTGGCTGGTTTTCCCAGAGTGAGTTTTTGTGAGCAATAGATTATAATATGGGGCACTGTATGGGGCACTTTGTTCATGTTTCAGATCCATGATACTCTCACATGGGAGGTCTTATTGTAGGGTTTTGCTTTGGGATTAATGTAGACTGTAGGCATCTATAGGCTACTCTGGAGTGTGTCAGGGCATAAAATGAACATGTTTGGAGCACCTGGTCATAAGAAGGACGCCTATTTCCCACCCAACACTGGGGCACTAAAATGTGTTATATGTATATTGGTATTTCTCAAAGCAAAATAGAATTATAATAGAATATAATTATAATGAGTAATGTAATGGCTCAGTAATTTAAATTCCTAAAAACAATGCAGTTTTCTTTGCTTAAGAATTATAGAACATGACGTAGCACAGCCTAGCCCACATGGGAACTCCCGCAATCCACCAGTGCCCTGGGAGGGGTGCACATGCTGACCCAGTCCAACCCATCCCAGGTGAGACTCCAATGACTGAGAAAGGTGCCCACAGTGGGATGCAAGATGGGAAAATGGGACCAGTGGGTTTAAAAAATCCAAAGCAGCAATGACAGCATGAGCAGTTGGTCAGTTAGATGAACCAGTGTTATATATTGACACACAGAAACAGAATAGAAGACCAATCCCAGCCTTGCATCTGGAGGCCAAGATCATCCCCAAGTACAAATCCCATGAAAAACTTGGCTGGAGTACACAACACATTTATGGGATCAGACTTGGTTCTACCATAGAACTGTAGATGCCAGAGAAATTTTAGTATTAAGTACTAAGTACTACTAAGCCATAAAGAAGGATAAACGAGGCTTTTATAGGTAAATGGATGAAACTTGAGACCACATTTATAAGTAAAAGAAATCAGACTCACATGTAACTATTCTATGTGAGAAACTGGAAGAGTAAATATGGTCCAAAATACACAATAGATATTGTGAAATGGGAAGAAATTGTTCCAAAGGAAAGAGAAAATTGGGTAGGGGAAGTGGAAAAGGCAGGATGGGAAAAAGGAAAAAAATACAAGGTAGTTACACTACTAGTTTCTTTTGGTTCACTGAAATAAAGGTTTGTGCTAACATTGATTGGAGAAATTTTTATGCCCATATCTTATACTCTGGATAACTACTTTGGAGATAAAAATACGCATTATTACTTTCCTACTACTTTGTTTTGAAATTTTTTTTTCTTTTCTATAAACTTTTAAAAAAAGAATTACAGGACAAGGCTGTGGTAGCTCAGTAGTACGCCCTGTCCCTAATGCCCTTAGAGTTTGTGAGGTTCTGGCTTCAGACCTCAGTACCCACTTCTCCCACAAAGAAAGGATTATATTACAAGAGAATCTCTTAACTCTCTTTCTCCTTTCCTTTCCTTTTTTCTTTTCTTTCTCTCCTTCTCTTTCTTCCTCCAGCTTCTTCCTACCCATTTTGTTCCTTCCAAATACCTTCATTAGAGAAATTGTAGTTGTCACTATCTAATTTTGATATATTTGAAAAGAGCGTCACTTAACCAAAATCCCCAGAGCAGACTTCTCTCCATAGCCTGTCGTGAGAAAAAGAGAATGGCATGTAACTGCCTGCTGAGATAGCTCTCTCCTGTGCTTCCACTTCACACCCTGCTCTGCTCCATAGTGCCCACCATTCCTGGTTGGATGGCTGGCTTCTATCACACTGTCTTTCCCCCTGCTAACACCTAACCTGTCAGTCCTTCAAAATTCAGGACTCCTCCTGCCTTTCCCTTAAAGAGTTACCTGACTGCTCAAGCCTATGTGATTCTTTTTTTGGAGTGGGGCTGGACTGTTGTTCCACTTATAGAAAATTCCCTATGGTTCAGTGTTTATGTGTTCTCACATAATTTTCTGTTAATTTTACTTTTCAAACCTTTGCATCCAGCAGTAGTTACAGCTTATTAAGCACTTACTGTATGTTTGGCACATTAATTGTGCAAATCACCTTGAAGTGTCACAACAACCCTGCAAAGTGTCATTGTACCATTTTAGGGCTGACAAGATAGAAGGTCAGAGTTGATAATTACTCACTCAAGAGGAGAAGTTTGAACTGGAACCCAGAACTGTCTGATTCCTTCTTTTTCTTTTTACATTTGCCTTAGTCCTGCTGTTTAGCACATGAATGAGCATAGATTGGGTGATGTATAAATTTTTGAATGGCTCTGTAAGCATTGCTTTAACATGTTTTGCTTTGTTTCTAGTAATTGTCATCATGAATGTTAAAAAACTCATATATTTTAACATAGAAGGAGGACTGAGTAAGGTAGAATTCTTATCTTTGAGGTGCTGACAGACCAACTGTAACCTAATGTAACTGGTTCACCCATTTGAAAGGATGATGCCCTTGGTATTTCCAGAACTTGCATTGGATTTGTTGTGAATCTTTTTCTCCGATCAAAGCAAAACAGAAAAAAAAAAGGATAGAAATGATATAGAATTTCAAAAAAGAAAAAAAGGAATTAATACTAGTTAATATATTGCATATTGCTATCTCAGAACTAGTATAAACACAAATTTTTGAGAAACATTGCTAGTTTTAGCCTTTAACAAATATATAAGAAGTAGAAAATTCATCTAGACATAGAAATACAAGAGCTTTAAGCATTCACACGTACTTAATCATTGCATTTGGGGATCTTTCTTTGCAATGCCGTACATGATATGGGTGTGGGTGAGTTGTCCAGGAAGTCTATTCCAACTAAACAAAATGTGATACCTGGATATAGAAGCACAAATGTTTTGAATGATGTTTAAAAAGTTTTAAATACTGTTGCCTCTCCAAAGTATAAAATTCTGTAGATGTAGACATATTTTTTCCTTTAAAACTGAAGGCCTTTGAAAATTCTAAATGTGTTCCTAGATATATGAAATATAGTTGAAGATTTGTGATCTGTAGTTAGAGAAGTGAAAAGTATACTCCAGTACAGAATGCTGGAAAGTTTATGGTGTTTGAATGCTTTTTCTGTATAATATTTTCAGTGAAGATGGGTATTCTTTTAAGGAGATTCTCAAGCCCAAAATGTCTAAGCCATACCATTTAATTTATAAAAAACCCCATGAAATTATTAATTTTTCTTTAAACATTATTTTAATAAAAATAGACCTATGGCTGGGTCACTGGCACAGTGCCTGCCTGGCAAGTGTAAAGTCATGAGTTCAATCCCTGATACAAAAAAGAAAATAGACCTATGGGTTCAGTTTCAGGTTTTAAAAAGATTGTATCTACAAAGGCTGATAAAAAATATATCTTGTGCTGGGGATTTAGCTCAGTGACATAAGCACCTGCCTTGCAAGCAGGCAGTCGTGAGTTCGATCCCCGGTACCGATAAAAAGGAAAAAAACAAAAAAACCTTATATCTATATATCTATATATCTATATATCTATCTATCTATTTATCTATCTATCTATCTATATATATATATATATATATATATCTTGTGTTTAAATTAAAAATAAAATTATAGAAAAAGAAAGATTGCCAAAAATCACTCCCAAAATACTCCCTCTCACTTTGAACACATTTATCTCTCATCCTTGATACATTCTGAAGCAGTTCTGAAAGTCCTCTTTTGTGAGTACCTTTGTACAGTGTGATAAAATAAAGAAACAGTATTGTTACTTCTGCTATCATCCAGCACAGGCAGTGTCATCCAATGGAAAGAACACAATACAGTATGTCCTAGTCCACCTTATTCATTAGATCTGGTACCATGTGACTGCTGACTCTTTCCTAAAGTTCAAATGGTGATAAAAAAATAAATGTTTTGAATCAGTGCTGAACATCAAGCCACAAAGGGGGATGAAAGATAACTGCCTGAACTGCTTTAGAAAGTGGCGAAAATGATGAGATAAATATGTTTCAAGCAAGAGAGAGTATTTTTTAAAAACTTGAACACGAATTTATTTCTTCAAGTTACTTAAAGGATTAGATTAATATATAGTAAAGCATTTATGATAACATTAGAGTTGTGTCAACATAAAATTGGTAGCTGTTTTTATAATTGGCACATGCAAATCACTGCAAAAGCAAACACACATACAATACAGTCTTCCAAGTGAAGTTAGATGAAGTGGAGTAAAACAGCAAGTGAATATGATAGGATTGCACTAACAAGTGAGTGAGGCATAGCTGGGTTACAAAGGAGACCTATCTACTGCTCATGTCTGATTGCTGTGCTAGCAAACTGCAGAATCTTCAGCATACATACACATATGCAATGTGCCTTTTACCGTAAAGTTTTAAAAAAAATTTAGACATTCACTGTGTTTTGTGGTTACATTTTGTACCCCTGTGAGTCCTTTAAGATAGGTAGGTATGCTGAGGATATACACACATGGGCTAAGAGACACATTCAGTGGATGGTGGGGAGGAAGGCGGGGAGACACATTCAGTGGAAATATTTTTCCATCATTCCCATATCATCACACACAGAATTTTATGTTGTGATTCAGTTTGATTTGTCTAATTTCTGACTTTATTGCCTACAAAGTTGCCTTTCCAAATATGTGCTTTTTTATTGAGTTGAAAGATTTGTCCCTTTCACTTAGCCTAGCCTGGGACTTCCTATATGAAATGTCAAGTTGTACCATAAAAAATGCCTGTAGCACAGACACATGCAAAGTATTACCACCTTGTTTTAATCAGCACAGCAGAGCCACCCCACAAAGCATCTCATCCCTAAGCATCCTGTTGAAAACCAAGGAGTGTGGGTTCAGTCATTTGTTCTTTCTGTGGCAGGTGCTGGGGCCAAAGCACACTGGATCCTTACCATAGTTTGTAGAAAGGACAATAAACCATGCAAGTCCAAAAGAGACAGCGGTTAATGTACTTTTCTGAGACAAATACTTGAGATGGTTGCATGCTGTTTAAGACAGATGGCTTTTTTTTCCTGAAGACCTGCATTGTAGGTTCTCTGTGCATTTCATATGGAAACATTGAATTTTGGTCTCTCTGAGCTGGACCTTTTATCTGGATTACAAAATTACCAAGCAATTTAACATGCCTATAAAGCTGTCAAGGTCTGTTTTATGTTGATCCAGGTATGGACAGTGGTCAGAGAGGTCTTTACTGCTGCCACAAGATCTCACATGCAGTTTAGTTGAGTCTTGATGATATAAACATTTAATAATATTTAGGGTATAATTTGCTGGAAGGATCTAGTATAATATTATTATTTGAGAGAAAAGTAATATAAACACATGATATCTCAATTAAAAATTATGTAATTGTGGCTGGAAACTTTCATTCACTCATTTACCCAAACCACTCTCGTTTTTGAGAATGATTGGGGAAGGATTATTTTAATAGAATAAAATGCTAATTTCTATGTGGAATTGTTGATTTTTATTTGTGCTTCAAATATTGAAGGTGCTAAAAGTTTCTCTCCAAAGAGATACATAAAACATACAAATATAATGTGGGATAATTTGTTGAAATACTATTTTTCTCTGTTCCTGAATAGAAGTTTGAAAAAAAAGAAGCAATGATTCTACTAAACAAATAGAAAACTAGATATCTACTTGTAAAAGAATGAAGTAGGATGCTTATCTAATACCATATCTAGAGATTAACTCAAAATGGATGAAAAATCTAAGTGAAAGACCTAAAAGTATAAAAATCTTAGACAAAACGTAGGGAAAGATCTTTCTGATACTGTATTTGATAATTATCTGCATATGATGCCAAAAATACAGGTAACAAGAAAAAATAGACACATTTGGCTGCATGGATATTAAAATTTATGCTTTGAAAAATGATACAGACTGAGTATCTTATTTGGAATGCTTGAGACTAGAAGTGTTTAAACATATTACATGTTTTAGGTTTTGGAATATTTGCACAGACATTACTGGTTGAGCATGTTCAGCCTGGAATCTGAAACTTCTAAAATTTTTTTTTTCCTTAAAAAAGAAAGACAGGAAAAAGGATAGAAATGATATAGAATTTCAAAAAAATTGGAAATTAACACTAGTTAATATATTGCATATCATTATCTTAGAAGTAATTGCTCAGGTTACAAGATTTAGGCATGAAAAATGATCAAATAATCAAACAAAGCACAAACAATTCTTTTTGATGAATTAACAGAGATTAGTAACATAGTTATCTATCTTGCGTATACATACGTTCATACATATATGTATATACCTATATACATATAATCTTTTCCATTCTTCCTTTTTTTCTGTCCCCTATCCTGTTTGTTCTTTCCTTTTGAGCACTTTCTTTCCCTTTCATTTTCACGGTACCTATTGTACATTTTGGATCTTATTGCTCTTTCAGGGTTTTTTTTTTTTTTTACACTAGGGAGACAATATGATATTTACAAATGTGGGGTTGATTTATTTCATTTGTGAGTATGGTCTCAAGTTACCTCCATTTACCTATAAAAGCCTCAAAATGATCTTTCTTTACAGATGAGTAATATTCCATTGTATAAAAATATATCTTTTTTCTCCATTATGTAGTTGATGGGCATTTGTTGTTTCCAAGATTTAGCTATTACAAATTGTGCTGCATTTTCAGTTCTTCTGTGAAAATACCCAGGAGGGGAATAGCTGGATTGAGTGGGACTTCCAATCCTAGTTTTTCAAGAAGTCTCCACACTTATATCCACAGTGGTTGTACCAGTCTGCACTCCTACCAACAGTGGAGAAGAGTTTCTTTTTCCTGACAGTCCAGCCAATATTTGTTACTGGTCATCTCTTGATAACAGCCATTCTTTCTGGAATGAAATGGAATCCAATAGTATTTTTATTTGTATTTTTTGAATGACCAGGGATGTTGAACATTTCTTCATGTCTTTACCAACCATTTGGATTTCTTCATTGAGAAGTATGTATTCATCTCAGATGACCATTTTTGGGTTGGGTGTTTGAATTTGGGGAGCCTAATGTTTTTCAATTCTTTATATGTTCTTGATATAAGTCCTTTGTCTGAAGGAAGCTGGGCTAAAATTGTTCCATTCTGTGTATTTTTTAAATCTCTGTTGGTGATTTCTTTTAAAGTGCAAAAACTTTTTAAGAAAATGAGATACCAGTTGTTTCTTTGAAGTACTCCCCATGTGGTTTATGTTTTGTTCATCAACTCTGCCTACCACTATGTCTCCAAGATTTCTACCTACCTTGTCTTCCAGATTTAGGGTTTCTATTTTAATATTTAGATCGTTGATCCATTTTGACTTTAGTGCATGGTGATAGGCATGGGTCTATTTTCAGTCTTTGGCATGTGAGCATCATTTATTAATTTATTAATTCCAGCACCATTTATTAAAGAGGCTATCTTTCTTCTAGTGAACATGTTCAGCCCCTTTGTCAAAGATAAGGTGGCTTAATGTCTTTGTAGTTGTGTCTGCATCTTCTAATTGGTTCTATTGATCCTAAGGTCTTTTTTTTTGCCTTACCATACTGATTTTTATTACAGTAGCATTGTAGTATAATTTCAAGTTGGGGATTGTGATGCCTGCTGCCTTGCCTTTGTTGCTCATGGTTGCCTTTGCTACACGAAGTCTCTTTCCAAATGAATTTTAGGAGTGTTTTCTCTAGTTCTGTGAGGTATGCTACTAGCATTTTGATTGAGATTGCATTAAATCTGTATAATGGTTTTGGGAGTATGACCATTTTCACTGTGTTGGTTCCTCCTATCCAAGTACAAGGGATATCTTCCCATTTTCTGACATCCTCTTTAATTTTCTTTTTTAGAGTACATTTTTTTAATACGTAGATCTTTTACATCCTTTGTTAGGTTGATTCCTAAGTATTTCATTTCTTTGGATACTATCCTGAAAGGTGTTACTTTCCTAATTTCTCTCTCAATAAGTTGGTTGTTTGTGTATAGGGATGCTATTGATTTGTGTGTGTTGATCTTGTATCCAGCTACACTGCTAAAAATGCTCCTTAACTCTAGTAGTCTTTCGATGGAGTTTTGTATGTAGAATATCATGTCATTTGCAAATAGTGATAATTTAACTTTGTCATTTCTTAGCTTTATTCCTTTTATTTGTGTGTATTGTTTAATTGCTCTGGCTAACAGAACTATGTTGTATAGGAGTCATTCTTGTCTTGTTCCTGAATATAGACTGAAAGCTTTTAGTTTTTGTCCATTTAGTATGATGTTGGCTGTTGGTTTGTCATAGATGGCTTTTTATCAGATTAAGGTAGATATCAGGTATTGTGATTTTTCTGTAGGGGTTTTATTATGAATGCGTGTTGGATTTTATGAAAAGCTTTTTCTGCATTCTGCATTTATTGAGGTGACTGTGTGATTTTTGTCTTTGGCTTTGGCTCTGTTGATATGGTATATTACATTTATTGATTTGCACATGTTTGAACCATCCCTGCATTCCTGGAATGAATCCCACTTGATTATGATGTATAATCTTGATTTTCTGCATTCTATTTGCTAAAATTTTATTGAGAATTTTTGCATTTATGTTCATTAGGGAGTTTAGCCTATAGTTCTCCTTTTTGGTTGGATCTTTCTCTGCATTTAGTATCAGAGGAATACTTGCCTCCAGGAATGAATTAGGGAGAATTTCTTCCCTTTTGATTTCATTAAAGAGTTGAGAAATATTGACATTAAATGTTTTGTAAATTTCTTGTAGAATTCAACCATGACTCCATCAGGACCTGGGCTTTTCTTTGTTGGTAAGTTTTTAGTTTGATTTTCAATTTCAGAACCTGATGTTGGGCTATTTAAAATTTTTATATCTTCTTGATTCATATGTAATTCATTGGTAATACATATGTTTCTAGGAGCCTGTCCATTTCCTCTGTGTTTTCTAGCTTATGTGAGTAAAGACTTTCAAAGTAGATATTAATGATCTTGTGAAGTTCCACAGGATCTGTAGTAATTTTGCCCTTTTTATTCCTTTTTATTGCATGAATTTGTTTTTTCTTTCCTTTTCTTGATAAAGTTGGCTAGCAGTGTATCAATTTTGTTGATTCTTTCAAAGAACCAACTCTTCAATTCATTAATTCTTTTTTTTTTTGTTTTCTTAGTCTAAATTACATTGATTTCTTCTCTGATCTTTGTAATTTTCTCCCTTCCATGAGCTTTGGTGTTGATTGCTCTTCTTTTTCTAGAAAGTTGAGGTGCAGCATTAGGCTATTTGTGCTTGTTATGTTTTCCTGATGTGAGAATTGATTGCTATGTATTTCCCTCTTAGAACCACTTTCATTGCATCCCACAGGTGTCAGGATGTTGTATCTGCATTTTCATTGAATATAGATGTTGTTCAGTTTCTTCTTTAATTTCATCTGTAACCCATTGGTTGTTTAATTTTCATCTGTTGATGTAGATTTTGCAGTTTCTTTTGCCATTAATTTCCAGTTTTAGTGCACTATGGTCAGATAACATGCCTTGGATAATTTCAATCCCTTTGCATTTACTTAAGTATGTTCTGTGTGCTAGTATATGGTCTGTTTTAGAGAATGTCCCATGTTCAACCAAGAAGAATGCATACTCTGGTGTTGTTGAGAGGAATAGACACTGTAAACATCTATCAAATTCTTTTGTTCACACATTTGATTCAGTTGTGTTATTTCTCTGCTGACCTTTTATCTAGTTAATCTATGTGTTTGTGATTATGGGGTATTAATGTCCCCCAATAGAATTGTGCTATTATGCATTTGGTTTTTTGTGTTTATTAATGATCTTATATAGTTGGCTGCTCCCATATCTGATGCACATATATTTATGATTGTTATTTCTTTCTGTTGAGTTTTTTCCTTTACAAGTATATAGTGACCTTCTTTATCTGTCTTTATGTGTTTTTTCTCTGACAGCTTTTAATATCATTTTTGGTTTGAAGTTCACATTGTCTGCCAACCTAATGGCAACCCCTGCTTTTTTCTATGTTCCTGTCAGATGAAATATTGTTTTCCATCTTTTGACTTTTATTCTACGATTTTCTTTTTTCAGTTAGATGTGTTTCTTATATACAGCATATTGTTGGATCCTATTTCTTGATCTATTCTGTCATTGTATTTCTTTTGATTGGTGAATTGAGGCCATTTACATTGATGAGTATAACTGATATTTATTGGCTTAACTTTATTATGTTATTTTCCTGTTGTTGGTTCTCTGCTCCCCGCACCTTGTTTAATTGTTTGGCCTACCTGGTGGTTTTTTTCTGCTGTTGTTCAGCAAATTGTGGTCATTTTTATCTCTGTCTAGTATATCTTTTAGTACTGCTTCTAGGGTTGGTTTGGTGGACATAAATTTCTCCAGTTGTTCTTTACCATTGAAGTATCTTGTTACTCTATTAATTTTGAAAGAAAATTTTGCAATGTACATTACTCTGGGTTGCAAGTTGTTTTCATTCAAGGCTTGAAATACTTTACTCCAAGCTTGTCTTGACTTGTGCATTTGTGTTGAGAAGTTGGCCGTGATTCTAATGGGCTTTCCTTTATAGGTGAATTGTATCTTTTCTCTAACAGCTTTTAATATTCTGTTTTTATGGTGAATTTTTAGGACTTTGATTATTATATGTGTGTGTGTGTGTGTGTGTGTGTATATAGATTTATTTTGGTTATGACTGTTTGGTTATGACTGTTTTGGCATTCTATATGCCTCACTTATCTATGTATCAGATTCTTTTTCCATGTTTGGGAAATTTTCTGCAATTACTTCTGCAAATTGTTTTTTAATGTCATTTGCATTGACACTTTCATTTTTATTGACACTATCAGTCTTATATTATTTTTCTTTGCATCTTCATGAAGCTGTTGAATTGTTATTTCATGGTCCTTTGTTATTTTTAAAAGTTCTTTGCCCTTATGATTGCTAGCTGCAATCCTGTTTTCTAGGTCTGAAGGTCTATCTTCTGTTTTTGAAAGCTAGTTTTGCCAGCTTTCAATGGAATTCTAATTTCCTGGATATCTCTTTGAATTTGTTTCATACATTCTGTTTCTTCCTATACTATTCATTCAAGGTTTCTATCATTTTACGGTGCTCATCTACTTTTTAAAATCTATGTCTTCTCTAGGTATACCGAGTAACTCCTTTATTAAGGTTATCATTTCATTCTTTACCTGAGAGAATATTTCTAGTTTGACTTCTTCCATAGCCTCATGGAATTTTTTCTTTATTTCACTTTCTATCTTTTCAGAAATTTCAGGCATATGACTTCCAGTTGTCTTCTATTTTGATATCCTCTGTACTTGTTCCTGATGTACTGGGCATTTGAGATTGCATTTGGCTTTTTTGTTTTGTCATTTTCACTTCCTGGGTTAATATTTTTTTCTCTTTAATCCTGCTAGTCTCAGCTGTTCCTGTGTGTGTCTTAGGGTCTCACTGTGTGGCCAACATCCACCAAATTGCTGGGTCCTACAGTGTAGGGGAGGGACCAGTCACCTGAATTCCTCCTGCAGGGCCTGTTGGGTGTATCCTATATTCCTCCCGGGCTAACTAGCCTAAGAGTGTTGATGTAAGCCCACCCTTAGCTCCTATTGTTACTGTGGCGTCAGGCTGTCCCATATTACCAGATCTACCTGTCTGTAGTGTGTGGCCTAGCTGGGACCCTACTGTGTCTCTGGGGTTCTCATAGTCCTTTTGTGTTCCTACAGGTATGGAGGCCTAGTCAGTGCTCTCGCCAGCCCACTCAGGCTTCTCTGTATGGAAGAAGCAATCACCTACACTCTTGCAGGCTTACCAAATTCCTCCGATGGTAGCAGCGGGGTGGGGGTGGGGTGTTTCTTATGCTCTTGTTGACCCATGGAGGTCCTCTATTTGATGGGGAGACTCACCACACTGTCACCAACCTTCCGAGGTCATCTGTGTGTGGGAGGGGTTGCCATGGCTCCCACCAGCCCACCAAGATACTACAAGTGGTGAAAGGGTTTGCTGATTCTCCATAGGCAGTCAACAATCCAGTTGGCTGCTGAGTTCTTTCAGGTGTAGGGGAAGGGTGACCTAGGATCCTGTCAGTTGCTGAGGTCCTGAAATACACAACTTTAAAGTGTCATACTGGTGCAAAAAGTTAATGTCTATCATGTCCATGTGCCAACCACCCATGAGCCATAATCATTATATGTCACAAGCATGAAGAAAGAAAAAAGAGAAGAAAGAAAGAAAATAGGAAGGAGGGGAATCTAGGGATGGAGGGAGGGCAAAGGTAGGGAGGAGAAGAGGAGTGGAAAGTAGATATGCTAAGCACATGTACCCACTCTCTAAGAAGAGTGTAAAGATCTTGTATTGGAACATGTATTGAAGAAAACATAAAAAAGCAAACTTCAGTACAATGTGTACCCAAGTTTTTACAGAGTATGTTGTTTATGTTTATATTTTTTATGTTAAAGATAATTACTACTTTATTTTTATTACATTTTCACTTGAAAGTAATTCATACTCACTATAAAATCTTTGGAAAATGCAGAAAAGTAAAAGGAAAATACAATTCATTCATGATTCTTTTATTTGAATTACCTATTATTAAATTTCAATCTTTCCAGTATTTTTGAATAGACGTAAAGAATATGTATGCACATATAACAAAATTTGATATATGTATACATTAAAAATTGGAGTCATTACGTTATATAATTTGTACCATGTGTTTTAAACATTAATATTTTATAATAAACATTTACCTCTGTTACCAAATATTCTTAAGAAATATGACCTCTAATTTCTATCTAAGATTCTATTACAGTACCATGCTATAATTTACTGATTCTTTTTCCCTACTGTGGGATTTTAACTGGGTGATAAATATTTTTGTACATAAATCTTGTACTATATCTCTCATTTACTTAGGGTAGATTTCTAGAAGTGGTATCATTGATTTAAAAATACAGTCATAGTGTATTTTGCCAAATAGCTTTTCAAGTTGAATTTTCAATAGTAATATCTGAGAGCGCTTGCTTTTCTCACTACTAGTATTAGGTATTAACTTTGAAATAAGATTTCAATCTGACTGGAATTTTAATTTACATTTAAAAAATTAGTAGATAAACATGTTTTCCATTGTCTGCCTTTTGATACAAGACAAAGTAAAACTTCGTGGGAAACTGATGGGCAACCCAGCTCTTGATCTCAAGGCTTATGTGGATCTTAAAGCTCCTTCTCTCCATTGTTAATGAGTTATTTTATACCGAGCTGGCTAAGAGGGGTTGAGTTTGTCTTAACTCATGATAAAGTACAGAGCCAAACTCATGCTGTAGGATTGTTCTCTCTTTGTCACATCTTGTTTGCTAAGAGTTTGTATGAGGAAAGGTAGTTGATTTTTAAATACCAACATATTAAAATCTAATTTTACTGTATTGTATTTAATAAATGTGGACTCTTAATTCACCGAGATTTCCATTGTATTTTAGTGAATAACACAGTTATGTTCTCCACATTTATTTTTTGCATTGTTTAACGAATAAAACAATTCTGTAAAGCTTGCTAGGCAGGGTAACAGGCACCCTCGCCTGACACCACATCCCATCATCTCTGCCTTCTCAGAGATGACTACTTGTGGCTCTTGCAATAGATTCTTTTAGCATTAACTCCATGTCTTTGTCGTGTTTTTATATTGCTAATTTCTAAAACAGAAGTACAAGGATTTTTCTTTCCAGTTTCCACATGCTATGTATGTGGTGATTTATGTTTTTTGCGTTATATTAAGTGTTTATGTTCTCTTTACTGCAACAATATAACTCACAGCTGAGGAGCACTTGGATAGGGTTTAGTTGGTGTCATTGTATTTTGAGGTGCCTGGGATGTCTCACTGGGCACTAGGCCTTGGGCATTTAAGACCTGTTGCTCTCTTTGGGAAATTTATAGGGCAGGGGTTGGCCAATAGGTATCTGAGCAGTGAGTCTGTCCTTTAGCTGTTTATTTTGGGTGTGGTCCAGTATTCTTGCCTTCACCTGTATCTGATATGCTCTTGTCCACAACTTTGTGTTATCTCATCTCTAAAAAACCAAGGTCCAGTGTTATGCAGGGATTGGGGGAAAAATGTGTGATTATCCAATCAACTAACCCAGTAGAGGGTCTTGGGGATCTTAAATTAACAGGTACCTATCTTTCTTTACTCTGACCTTTGCCTCCTTCTTAAAGAGGTGCTTGCTGCTGCCAGTTTCTGAGTCTTTTGGGTATTCTTCACCAAAATGGGTAATTTGGGTTGTTCCTGGCTTTTCTGACTGTCATGCCAGGATTCAGCTTCCTCGGATCTGTTAAGTCAATTACCACACACCATCTGCTTTCCAGCCTCCAAAATTTTGTTTCTATTGTTCTTTCTTCTGTTTTCTTTATTCTAATTTGTTAATGTCTTCCTTATAATCATCTTATTGTTATTTTAATACATGGGGCTTCTTGGGGGCAAGATTTGTTAATATAAGTACTCAGTCATCTTTTGTTTTTAATCTAGCAGCCCATTTTTCTTTATTAAACTAACCCATGTGTTCATTTGTAGGAAAAACTGGAAAATTTAAGGTAGGCAAAATATTTAAAAATCACTCATGATTTTTCCTTTCAGTAATATCCATTGTTAATATTTTGCAGTAGAGTTCAAGACACTTATATTTTATTTATTGAACGTATTTTTTAAAAAATGAAATTACTATTTGCAGGCTTTTGGTACTATCACTCAAGATTATCTTAATCTAATTACAAATAAAACTTTGTTTTATTTCCATAGTATTCTTAATTGAATTACGTAAAAGATTGTTAGGTAATTTTGGAAGTATAGAAAATATTGAATACAAATGTCAAAGATAAGTATTGAAAGAAAAAATGTCTATGTTCAAACTATTTACAATTATTTTCTTTATTTTACCAAATCATATTAAAGAAAGATTTAGGAAACGGGAATAGGGAAGAAATGAAGCATCAAAGAGTTCTGTCTTATTCTTTATTTTGATCATTAGAAAAATGTATCTTTAAATGTTTAACTTACGTGATAAAGATAAAAGAAAATGCATGCACATAGAAAGAGAAATAGCAATGAAATAATGAAATAAATATAATATGAACACAAGAGAAAGCACTAAGGAGAAAATAAAGGATGAAATAATTTTTTGTGTAAAGTTTGCTTTCCTTTTGTGTAATTTATGGTTAGCCTCTTGCATTTTAGTTTAGTTATTTAAACTATAATAGTGACCACTCTAAAAGTCAGTTTTCCTGCTGTGAGAGTATTTCTTTT
Organism: Cavia porcellus; assembly: GCF_034190915.1. Classification (NCBI taxonomy): domain Eukaryota; kingdom Metazoa; phylum Chordata; class Mammalia; order Rodentia; family Caviidae; genus Cavia; species Cavia porcellus. The sequence continues at coordinate 77,200,217 of NW_026947484.1, forward strand.
GGGAAGGACTCCTGTCAATTGTTTTTAAAAGTATATGGTGTTTCTCTAAAGGTCTCTGGCAAATGGTGGAGAGCTAGCAGCTCACCGACATTGATAAGTCAAACAATGGAATACACATCTTTTAAATTGTGAGTAATCTGTATCCTATATTTTAAAATAGTCACCATTTTTGTGGACTTTTCCAGCCAATTTCAAAATCGCATATTACCTACATATTGTATACATGTTCTATAGTTCCTCTAAAAGTAAGTGTAAGGTTTGTAATGCCTTTATTGTATAAAGAAGCAAAAGTTCAAAGAACAGTGAAGTAATTTGGTCCTGCATACTTAGCTTGTATGTCCAAATTATAGACTTGAGCCATGGTCTTTTGATATCAAATTCTATCTTTTCTGCCAGGAGCTACCTCCAGCTGAAGTAAAGGTTCACATTCTTTCCCCAAGTTAAAACATTAAGCTAAGGCCTACTCCAATTCTTGTTCCTAAATGCTAACACTTGGTAACTGTTTTTCAGATTGTTAATTAAGTACTCCAACTCTTGGAGGAATTTGGAGGATGCTGTGTTGAGCAATGAGAGGTGAGTTCTTCTGGGAGTCTTTAAAAAACTGATGGATATTATGAATCATCAGAGGGGAGGGATGTGTACTCAGTTTTATATTTTACTTGACAGTGGAACCTTGATTTTTTTTTCTGGGTCTTTTGGAACTGATCCATGAAGAACAGTCACAGTCCTACGGGGATCACTATTTTGGGACATTCTGTTTCCAGGGATCATCATATGCTAGACTATAGGATATATACTGAGTCTTGGAACTGTGTTCCTCCCTTTGGAAAAAGAAATGGAAGGAAGTAGGAAGAAGGGAAATAAAAAGGGGAAAAAGAGTATGTGAGTTACAGGCAATGTCCTTGTCTATGGGGAAGCAGTAACAAGGCTGTGACACTTGAAGATCTTTTCTCTAGTTTGGAAACTGCAGTATATACATGATTTAAGCTTTTCATGAGTGAGAGATTGTTTTATTTAACTTTTTTATCAACAGTAGCTAACACAGACCTGTTAGAGTTCGTGCTTAATAAATTAATGATTATCAAATGAGTAGGTGAATACAACTACAAGCCTGAGGTGTGGAAGCCTTGGGTAACTGGTCTTTCTGGGTAAAATAGTTATTAATTTTCTGTTTCAAAGTGTTAGTAAGACTGCACAGATAGTTAAGCCCCCACCCCAGTGTCCAAATACAGAAGGAACTGCCTGTATCTCCCTCAGTGTCCTTTTCTTTGATATGAGAAGATTTCAACTTGATACTAATTGTTGTGGGAATCCTTGTTTTTTTCTTTTTATCTGAAGGTTTTTCTCATTAATTATGTAGTCCTGTATCCTATTTTGTATATTTTTCTGCATAAGATATTGGGATACCTGGCTCATATGCTGAGCATTGATCAAAGCTCCATAAAACAACTTCTCAGCACTAATTAATTATTGTTTTACCAACACCACCCAGCTGGTACCAGAAGAGAAGCACTGTGTGACGCCTTGCCAGAAAAGTTAATGTATACAAAAATAAGGGGTTTTCATTACACAGGGACCAGAAGAAATCCCTGGGAAAAGGCGGGTGGAAAACAGTAGGAGGTGGGGCAAATGCATGGGTTAGCTGGTAATTATCATGACTTGTTTTTTAAAGCTAGTCTAGAAAAAAATCTAGTATTTTCAGTCTACCATGTTTTCTTTCCATTTTTACCTGTCTTTGCTGTCAGTATAGTTGTATTATCAAAGGTTGAAACTTGACTTGTTTTAACTTCTTCTGTTTACTTGCAAATTTAAAAGAAGACAGAAATGGTCAAATGAACACTTGCTAATCCTTTAGTAAAAGCAATGATTTTTTTCTTTTTTCATGACTGTCAGGTGGAATAATTCTGTACGTGTGTGTGTGTGGGGGGGGGAGTCAAATGCACAAAAGAAAATACTTTTCAGCATGGTCCACTGGCAGTGTCTGATTTCCTATTCGGATAAGGCTGAAAATGGGAGGAGGAGAAAGTTATTTTTTTGATGCTGAATGCAAATACTTTTGTTTCTTCTGTGACCTTGCTTTCTGAGAGGGTATGCAATTGGACTTCTCAAATTTCCTTATACTTCTCAACTTGGTGTTTAATCTGATGGTATGTTGACATCTTTCTCACCAGCAGCGGTATAACTGTCCCAATGTATGCATCTTTCTACTTTTCTCTTCATGGGTGGATTACTTTTTTCCAAGAAGCATTGGTTGTCTCACAGATAGATGTCCTTTTGAGGGAGTGTTTTCTTTATTTTTCACAGGAGAATGAATGTAGGGGGCTTATCTGAGAATATTTCTATCCGTTAAGACCCAGCAAACCTCAGGATTTGTATGTTTGGTATGTATGCGTTTATCTCTACATAGTTAGTACTCAGCTTGTTGCCTGCGGGCTATGGAATAAATGATCTTCATTTCCTACTCAAGGCCTTCTATCAACTAGTGTCCCCTTCCCCATTGCTCATTCCTCTCCCCTTGCTTCTACCTAGAGTTCTTTCTTCCTCTTAACATTTTTTGCTGATTCACTTCCCTGCACAAATGTTGGAAGCCACAGAGCTTAGAGGGGCCCAGCAGAACCTGGTTCTTCTTTAGGATCAAGTGTGCTGGAAAGACCCTGGAGCCAAATCGGAGATCTGATTCTTCACTTGCTGCTTCTGACTATGAAGCAAGAATTGAAACTAAAACTCAGTTTTCTAATCTGTATAATAGAAGAATGATGTGTGGATATATAATTTTATGAGGATTAAAACGATAATACTGCTGAAAGCACTTTGTACTTGGGAAAGGTCTGAGCTTCACTGGCCATTTTGGCTTACAGAGGATGTTCCTTCTTATTTTTGTGCATCTTAGCAAACTGTGGACTCCTCACCCTTAACATAGTAAAGCTCTTTCTGCCATCAGATCCCCTTTGATCCTCTGTCCTTTACAGTGCTTTACTCTGGTGCTCTGGCCATATGATCTCTTATTGTACTAATTGCCTATTACCTTCACTAATAGAATGTATAACATCACTTTAGCAAATTAGTACTTCTCTGTACTTTAACTCTTCTGCTTATAACTCAGAATAAGTTTATTCTCTTTCTAACCAGTCTCAACACAGTCATATTCAGAAAATAAGTTCAAATCTAAAATTAATTGAATATCCACTAGATCTTTACTATAGTGTTTCTACAAACACCAAAGGAGGCTCAATTGTGTAATGAACTAAGAATTTGTATTCCTCATTGTAGAATCATGGCAACTCTGTTCCTCCTTCAAAGCTCCTCTTCCAGCCATGATAGTTTAAAAGGGTGAATGTCCTTCTCCATTCTCATACTCTATTCTCCTGCACTCTGAAGGCCTGCGTATTTTCTCTTTGAGTGGATCTCTGCCCTTCTAACATAGACAAAGTTAGTTTTTCTGAGGATTTTTGGAGAAGGGAACAATTGTGACTCCATCACTTTTCCTGGTATGAAGCCACACTAGGACTGAGTAGGTATACAGTTTTGCCATAGTCACTTTGCATCCTTGAACAAAATAGGTAACATACACAGTTTAAAGGTGAAAGGTTTGTTTTGGCTTATGGTTTCAGTCCATGATTAGCTGGCCCCAAGACAGAAAAGGCATGATAGGCGGACCTAGCAGAAAAATACTACTCAACCCATCGTAGTCAGCAAGCAGAGAGCTAAAGAAGAGCCGAAGAGAAAGGGTCGGGTAGTTTTCCAAGGTCATGACTCACGTTCTTGAACTAGGCTTACCTCCTAATGGCCCACTCAGCTGTGAACCCATTAATGGGCTAAAACATTGATGAGTGTAGAGTCAACCTTTTGCTTTTGTGAACAAAATATTGGTACACATAACTTTCAGGGAGAAATACTTACTAGGCTCTTGGTTTCAGAGGCTTCAGTCCACCACTGGCTGATTCTAAAACAGAAGCATTATAGCAGCCGGGTGTGGTAGAACAAAGCTATTTATTTTATGGTGGCTGGGTAGTGGAGCACAAGAGAATGCCAGAAATTGACCCATCCATCAAAGGAATGTTCCCTAGTCACCCACCTCCTCCAACTGGGCCCAACTTCCTAATAGTTATAAACTCATCAATTGATTTTTAATGAAGTTAGGGTAGTCATGATCTAGTCACCTTTTGAAAGTCTCATTTCTGACTACATGAGGCATTTAGGGAACAGTTTTAGATCTAAACTATGACAGCACTCAGTAATCAAACTGAGTCCATTCCATATTAGCCACATAGCCATTGTAGTAATGAAAGCCTGGTGGATGGTGCCACGATTGTCAGGTCTTAAAAGTAGCTCCAGTAGCTTAGCAATCCCCACATTGTCAGAGACTGGAAAAATGTAAGAAACAAGAATCTTTGTACTGTAATGGTCCTGTATTTTTAGCTTGGCAGCCAACAATGCAGGTCAGCTGTCTACTCTGATGCAGGGAGCAGGTGTATGAACCAGGCTGAGCCCTCTTGCTCTGAGCAGTCTCTAGTGCACGATACTCTCCAGTTGGCTAGGTGACCGTGGAATTCCCTTTGGGTACATCTTCCACTGTTTCTTTTTATTCTGGAGCTAGTTCATTGTCATCTCTTCCATTTGTGTAGAGGTCTGAATTTTCAAGCCAATTTCATATACATTTTATGATTCAATACTTACCCTTGGCAAACAGACAGTACAGGACTGAAATGAACATCTCTAGTATATGTGCATATCCTAATTCTTTAAATTAATTTCCATCCATTTTCTTAATTTCTTGAGTTTTTGATCCATGTATTGTTTTATTTTTTAATTGACAAAGATAGCTTTGAGAAGGGGAGAAAAAACTGGAAACTATACATTCTATTCCCTAATTAACCTGGTATTATCTAGTATTTTCCTAATCTTTATTTAACAGATCCCATTTTCTGTTTTTCCCAAACCCTTTGACTGTGTTAGCTCTGGGGTCTGTTAACCATCTACTCCCCAGAGAACAAAATCTCAGCAATTTAAGCACATGGAAGGGGGATCAGCCAAACATTCTGCATTTATTATGGGAAATGCTTCTGTCTTAATGGTGTTGACAACTGTGTGTCTGCTGGAAGCAGAGTTTGGGGGCACAGATGCCGACCAAAGAGAAATGATGATCATTTGGGAGGAGTCTCTTCTCTGACATGTAACAGTGGAAGGCACACCTGGACTTTTATGGGGGGGAAATGAAAGGGAAATGTTTTCCAGGAAAGATGGGTGTTTAGCTAATTCCACCCAGTCCATCTGGGTTAACTCTCAAACACAAGCCCAGTACCATCTACCCACAGTTTTGCAAACATCATCTGGTTAAGATTCTCAGGCCTATACTTTAATAAGCTAGCCACACTGTCACAGTTTGGGTTCCAGCTATATTTTTCTGTTTTCACTCAAGATCAGTGTTTCCAGATTTGAACTGCGAAAAGTATATAGTTTCTTGAAACCATGAGTTATAACTTGGTGGTTTTAGACCTCATGTGACCCATAGATATATTTTTAACTTATTCAGAGTTGAAAAACAAAACCCAAACAAAAAGTTAGTTTACTAGCTTTATAATAAGAGTTTGTGTTGTTGCAAGTCTAATTATGGTTTTAGTATCTTTAGAAAAACCAACTTTCCTGGAGTCATTGGGGTGGACAATTCATGTCTGTGTCCCCAGCACCAACTAGTGGCTGATGGGATGCGTTTGCCACAGTCCTATATAGCAGCCTCCTCTGTATATGTTGCCTGCCAAACCTCTAGGGGAGTTTGAGTTTCTACCTCTCACCTAATGTCACTTGTCCCTCAAAAGTTCTTTGAGTATGGCATTGGGCAACTTAGAATATGAAGCTCAGAGACAGAGGAAAAAGAAGGCAGAAGGCAGAACAGGACACTTGTGTAGATTTTATTTAACTTCTTTTCTTTTATATTCCCACTGTCTTCTATTGCAGGGAACCACAGCATTACAAAAAGAGCCTCAAGGCCTCCCAGGATGATTGCAGAAATATTAGGTTTTGACAGTGCTTATTGATCTTAGTGCATGCTAAATCCCTTGCAACCAGTTAGAACATTCTGATGCCTGTGCTCAATTCCAGACTAATTGAATCAAACCTTTGAGGCTTGCAGCAGTAATTGTCAGAGCTCCTGGTTGAGAACTGGTGGGTTAGGCTTTTGAGGAAGTTTATGAAGATCTTTTGGGTCTTTAAATTTAAGGATGCTCTGTATACTGCCTTGCTAGGTAGATAAAGAGATGCATCTTTCTGGAGTTAGTTGGGAAGAACTGAGGGAAGACCTCTTCTTTAAGGTAAGGAGGTCCTGCCCAAAATTTAATTTCCTGTCACAGTGGGATCGGTTCATTCATGAAGCAGCAAATGTCTTTGGTACAATGCTCCATCTAAGTTGATGAAACTTTTCCAAAGCCCTAAGGATTTTTAAATTTGGGTACTGAGCTTCCAGTGGAACAATAGCAAGGAGATGTTATCTCCTTCATAATCCCTAAATAAAAAGTGAGGATAAAATTTTTTAAAGCTATGTAAATTTTCAAGCAGTGAAAACCAGAACATATTATACCTACATGTAGAAAAACAGGATCAGCAGGCAGAGCTTCTCTCTCTAGAATCAAGCTGGTTTTCAAATGCTACTTTCTTGTGCACAGGTCAGAGCACATGTGTGAGTAATCCTCAGTAAGACGAGTAACTGATGCATAGCTAATGGATACCTCCTGCAAGAGTGTAGGCTATGCTTTCAGACTTTCTGATTTGGATTGATTATTTTAATTCCCTTGGGTAGTTAAGAAAACTACAGATGCTTTTGGTTCCACTTTGGACATATTGCATCAGAATTTCTAAGGATGTGCAGCCTGGGCCCCTTATTAACAAAAATCACCCAACTCTTCCCCAGTAGAGTAGATTTTTCTCATATGCTGCTGGTAGGATTATAAATTGGTACAATCTTTTGAGAGAACAATTTGACTGCATTGTATTTTGAACCCAGGAGTTCTACTGCATCCCTTGAATCCATTTACATAGGCATCAAACATAAATGCAACTTAATAATAGTAAAATATTGGAAACAATTTAAATGCTTATTAAAATGGGTTTGGTTAAATAAATCAAAATACATGTGTATACTGTAGTTCTATGATGGTGAAGATTTTAGAGTCTGAGTGCTAAACTGCAACCTCAAACCCACTTATTTATCAAAAAGGGTCAGCGCTGCAATTAAACCTGAGTGCTTAGGTTTTAGATAAGAGAAAATAACTACATTAACATCTTTTGTCTTTAAAAAAAAAACCCCACAATCACACTCCTGCCACACGTTTGCCACCACTGCCGTTGTTAAAAAGAATGCTAGACCATTTGGGAACGATTTATGTGAGCCTCATCTCTCAATGTGTATGCATATTTAAGTAAAGAAATTAAGTTGCAGGATAATGATTAATTTGATCCTGTGTGTGAGAGAGTGTATGTATACACACATGGACATATATAGGCATATAAAAGTACACGTGCAGGTACACACACATTAACATATCCAACCATATGTGCCTTGTTTGGGCCGGCTAACATTGAATTCCTAGGCCAAACCCATGATCAGAGGAGCCTTCCAGGAGAAGGCCTATACGTGTGCATTGGTCACTGAAGGAAGAACCACTGCAGTGGTCATTTGAAGATAGCAATAGAACTGGTTTGGGGGTCATCTTGAATGTCCAGAACCCCTTGCCATAGTTTCAAAGTAGTACTATGTGTATTTTCCATGCAATTATTTGCTTTGATTTTATTCATAAATCAAATTCAAACATATGTGTTTAGAATGAAAGGAGCAGCCTCATTGTCCTACTAGAAAGTTTTTAAATTTTACATGTTTGCAGTACTGTACATGTTTTACATACATCTTAGGGAATAAATATATGTACTTAATAAATATAATATGTACTTAATAAATATATGTATTTAACCTATCTTGACTCTTTTATTCTCATTCTACCTTCCTACTTCCATCTCCAGACCCTCTTTCCTTATCATTATTACTGACATTTTTTAGTTTACATTTGTGACCTGTAATGTTTACATCACTGTGGGTGTTTAGTACGTGTACATGACACAGCTTAAATCTTGTTACACCCCTTCCCTCACCCTATTTCCCTTAGACCACTTTTGTGAATAGAAATAATATCTGAATGACTTTGACCTTATCAATTTTATTTTTTAGAGTTTATTTTATTGAATGAGTTACTTTCCCCCCATCTTATCTGTGTGAAGAGGAACTTTATGATGTTGACTGTTAATTGAATCAGTTGTTTGGTTCTAAGAAAGCAGAGTGTCTGAGAAGGTTCCTGTTCTTTTATGTGGTTCCTGGGCCATCAGTTGGTGGCTGCCTTAGAGTTTCTCATTGGAAGTGAAAAGCCTACAGTCTCCTTATCCTGCCACCTACTTTTTCTTCCCCACTTCCAGATGATTGCACACCAGATGCAGTATGTGTGATGAGAAAGAATACTATGCTCCACAAAATTGTTTTATCACTTCTATGAATAACTCTACATAGCGATATTACTATTCTCATTTTCTAATAGAGGAAACACGTGAGAGGCATTTTGTAAGTTTTTCAAGGACTTATCCATTTAGCTTATGTTAGAACTAAAGGAAGGACTCAATAGGGCCATGTCTTTTCCTCTGCCTCTAGTGAGCAAACTCTAAATTAATAATTTTTGTAAATATTATCTTGGGTATTAAACAACACAAGGGCTATTTTGTTAAGATTGGTGAAGGTTAATAGCATCCTAATTGTTAACATTTTTCTGATCTAAAGTAATCTGTTTTTGTGCATATCTCCCTTACTTCACATGAAATGGCAGTAAGCTGATATTTTTATTGTATTCTCTTATGCATTTTGTCCCTTTAACCCTGTTCTAGTTCATCTGGGTGATGTGGAGATATTGCTTGTCTAGTTCAGTACTAAAATACAGTTATTTTGTAGGGCAGGCTTAACAAAGCCCTGTAAACTGGGTAGTTTACACAACACAAAATTTATTGTCTTGTATTTCTGGGAGTTTAGAAGTCCAAAATCAAGGTATTGGCAGAGTTGGTTCCTTCTAGGGGGTGTGAGAGAGAATCTGTTCCACACCACATGCCTAACTTCTGGTGGTTTTCTGGCAGTCTTTGATTTTCCTTGGTTGTAGATACCTCATCTTCATATGGCCTTTTCCTTAATGGATTAGTGGACTAAATCTCACCTAAATAATCAATAATCTCATCTTAACTACTTATATTAGCAACACTATTTTCAACTAAGGTCACATTCAGAGTTTCGAGGAATTATAACTTCAATATATGAACATTTGTGGAACATATTTCAATCCATAGCAAAGTCCCTGATTGGTTCAGGAATTTAAATTGGAGGAGACTTGGGCTTTATTGCTGTAGTATTAGACTACACCCCACAATATAAATGGCCAGATAGCAGGCATAAGCAGAGACATGTTAGCACTGTAGAAGGGAAAACAGCAGAATTTTTCTGGCTTGCTTAAAAAGCTATCAAGGTCAACAGAATCTCTGAAGGTCTGTCATGTTGCTTGAAATCCCATGATGTGCTGGAGCGGCAGAATGCTTGCATGCACTGAGAGGATACCCTTATACTCAGAGCAAGATCCAAAGGAAAAGAATCTTTTTGGACAATAATGAGAAAGAACAGCTGCCATTTACCTGGAAACTGGAAGGAAGAAGAGTAATCACAGTTGCTATGCAAATGTGACAAGAACTCACCTCTTGTCTCCTGTCTCTATAAGGACGAGGTGTTTGAATGCATGTAGTTTGGAGACCCAAGATTAGCTTGCTGCAGACCAGATCAGACATGAAAACACAGACCTGCTCATACCACTAGCACTAAAAGACAGAAACCTCAGGAGGACAGGGGCTGCTGGGGCCAGCCTGAGGCTGTGGAGTGGTGTTTTCAGACAGTCCTAGAGAAAAGGAAAGGTGAAACTTCCCAGGGTGACCATTTAGTAAAACAAACTGATTGTTCTATTAGCCAACAGTTCACTGCACATTGGGGGGAAACAAATATGAACCCTTTCTTCCTCATTACTATTTATAGGTCAGAATTCTTTCATAGTAAAATGCCATGAGGTTCTGGAAGCTAGGTAGATGAGCGAAGTTTTCAAATAAAATAGACTTTTAAAAAAAGTTGACAATGATTTTTTTTTGTAAATATGTTTAATCTGAGACCTGTCATCTCACATTTTTACACAGGAAATTAATTTTCTCTACCCTCTTCATGTTTGAGAAAGAGGAGAAAGTTGAAAAAGTCCCAGAAATTTCGAAAAGCTGCCATATAAACTTTAAAATTAAACAGATGTTATGTGAATCACATGTAAATTGGAGCCCTGGGAACCTGGATCATAAACTGAATGGGATGCTTTGAGGCAGGAGAAGTGGTAGATTTTTTTTGTCAATTATTGAAGCCTTGTGAATCAAAAATACCAAATGAAGATAGGTCTTTGTGTTTCTTCAAGAGCTAGAGAATATTCCAAAGCACAAATCGTTTCCAGCAGATTTTAAATATCCCGAGAGCAGAGGTCGTGTCTTTCTTTACTTTCTGTTCTCAGCACCTACCAAGTGTCTGGCACAGAACAGATGCCTAAACCATTTATGGAACTCTGTCCTTTCTGGGCAAGTATACAGTCCCAGTAGATAACTTTTAACTAATGAGATCCCTACAGCTAACCCTTATCGCATTCTTTACTCTTTTAGTTTAGTTTTTTTCTGAAGTACAGTGTGAAGAAAGACTTGGTTATAGATAGCTATTCTGAAGATGATCCCAGGAAGCGATGTCTGGGAGAAGTGAAGACGAGAGAGGAAAAAGAGAAAGACAACATTGAACGACTGAGGTTTTTGCTGTAGGCAGTGGTGTGAGGTTGAATTTGCGGGAGCCCTCTTCAGGGATATGGAATGTCTCCCAAAAGTGTCTGTCCAAGGATGGAGCCTGGGGCTCTTATCCACTGGCCATTGTCACTGATGTTGATGGGGGCTTCAAGACCGAATGTCAGAGGGGTGCATCTACATGCATTTTAAGTAGGACCCTGTTAGGATGAGTTGTTTGACAGTCTGAGATCAAGATGACCAAGAAGTTGTGACATGGGGCAGAAGCATACTTTCTCCATGTACTGCAATAACATCCTTTCTTCCTCATTTTTGAAAGGATTGTCTTGTTTGATCTTTCATAGTGTATTTATGGATAACGTTGAAAACCTTTTAAATAGAAACATTCATTCCTTATTTCACATGATTTGTTCTGGCATTTGGACTCACAGGGTGGGAGAATAAGTCAGGATATTAGAAAGACTGAAAGAATATTCTGCCTCTACAGTCCTTGGATACTTGCTACACCTTAGATACTTGCCACACCCTTCAAATGGAAAAATTCTTGGAGGAAATTTCCATCCTAAGTCTGGCCCAGTCAACCTCATTATTTTTCCTTTCTGGCTGCTTCTTCCAGCAAGCAATGGTTCTTCCATGCCAATTTCATTTCTGCCTGTGTCTTTGGTGTCGTAAGTGAGGTTTCAATCACCTCACCTAAAAATCTCTCTCTTCACTTCATATCACTTTCAGGCCATAAAAGATTGACTTGTATCTCCTAATTCATATATCGAAGCTGTAACCCTAAGTATCTTAGCATGTGGCCCTATTTATAAATATAGTGCGGATATAATTAGTTAAGAAAAGTCATTCTGGACTAGGATGGGTCCCTATATGATTATAACTGGTATCAATATCAAGGATATCAAGAGGGAAAATTTGGATCCAGAATCAGACAACTATAATGGGAAGATGATCTGAAGAGAAACGAAGAAGACAGCCATCTCCAAGCCAGTTAGAGAGGCCTTGAGCAGATCCTTTCCCCACAGTCCTTATGAAGGACCAGCCCTGACCACACCTCACTTTCTTATTTTTATCTTTCATAACCGTGAAACAACGAATTTTTGTTCCTGTTGACAAAATAGTTGTGGTCTTGTTATGATGACTTGTAGTACTTTGTTATGACAACCAAGTAAACGAATACATTAGCCTTTGTCCATATATAGGTCAAAGACTCTTTTCATGGATCTCAGTGGATTATGAAGAGCCTTGCACCAGGAATTAGGAACTGTGTCTAATTCTGAACTTATCAGTTGTGAATTGTGTAAATGCAGGCAAGCATCTTAACCTCCTTGGGTATTTTTTCTTGATAGTGAAAAAATAAAGATAATAGCTACCTTGCCTCTGGTGCCTCCCTGCACAGCTGGGAGAATCAGATGAAAATAAGAGAGAAAATGTTTGTAAACTAGAGTGCTATATGCAGGTACACAGAGAAACTGTGCAGAAGTGGAGCACACTGAATCCTGACCTGGGAGTCAGTGCCGCTTTGGAACAGTTGTTTATTTCCTTTGAACCTCAGTCCTGTGGTGCATATATTGAAATTATTTTAAGTCCTCTTTTTGCTCTCAAGCTCTGGGATTACATGATTATTATTAATGCATTGAATCAATAATCTTTGGTTGTGTGCGTCATGCCATCAGTTGTTTGCAAGAGCATGAATAATTTCAGTCTTGGCCCTCCAGGAGCTTTATCATTCCAAAATTTTGTTTCCTTGCTATTTTTCTCATCTTTGGAGGAACAAAAGATTAGAGCAAGAATGGAAGACTTTGGAAAGAATTTCCCCAGCCATGTTATTTTGTCAAAAGTTAAGGAAGTTGTTGGCTATGAATTTTCTTTGTATAGGCCAAGTGTGACATTTTATTAAAGTTTCATTTTCCCAAATGTCCCAGCTCTGTCTGGCTTTATTTTGTTGGCATACCTCTGGGTTTACTAACGGCATGCAGCTGTTTAAGGTGTGGGAAGAACATATCCTTTCCTTGGGTTATTACTGCCAACTCCTATTCACATTGTATGTTTGTCACCACTTCTTCTCTAGTATTAGTTCATCTGTGTTGTATTTTGCATTGGGGACATTCTTGTTTACAAGAAATGTAGGTTGTCTATTTTTACCTCATCTAGACAAACCTTTGTGCATGACTGTCTCTATGTGCAGATCTCAGGGGCTGAACACTAGTTTGACTCTGCATCTCAAACTTGAAGTAATTGATTTATTCATTCAACAAAAATGTGTTTTAGAGTACCTGCATCTGTCTGATAATAGCTGGGAACACACTGGTGACAAGTCATGGAAGTTTATTTCCATTTCTATTCTGTTGGTGGTACAAAAAAGGATATAATGAAAAAAATATAATCAGATCCTGGGAAGGATGATGTAACAGTGTCGAGGTGAGTGTATGGCATAGGTGAAGAAGTCCTCTTTGAGAATATTTTAGCAGAGAATACTTGAATGAAGAAGAGTGAGAAAATTGAGATTTTATTTGGGAAATGTATTGAACACAGAGAAAGTAGAAACTCTACATTTCTCCAGAAGAATTTAGCATGATAAGTAGAACCAGCGCTTGGAATACTGATGTTATTCCAAAGACTGCTTATTATTTCTTTGGTTCCCTAATCTTGAATGAGTTCTTTAGGTCAGTAACTTTCCTTACAAGTCTACCCACAGTACATTGATCTGTAACATTATCTGTAGACGTTGGTTGCCTGAGAACTGCATTTATTCTGAGGGGACATAGTCCTTGGGATACTTTGATTTAATTAAGTAATCAGGAGAAGGCAAATAGAGGTGAAATTAACTAACTGTATCTATAGGAGAGACCACTGAATGAAAAGGAAGATGATCCTATTTGAATTAGTGTGAGAAAAGTGAGATTGAGTGTGAGAATGTGTGGGATACTCTTGGAACCCAACGGCAGGAGATGGTTGGACCTCACTGTCCAGACTGCTTCTCTCCTTGTTGCCCACTTTCTGGGGTACTTGTTCTCTTGGATGTGGTTTTCTGCATGTCCGTCCATTTTCTTCTTTTCAGCTTCTTCCAATGCGAGGCTCTCCTTTGTAATAATGTTGGATTTTACTTAACATAAAGGTGTCATAGTGGCAGGCAGCTTGACCATGAGAGCCCCACTCTAGGCCAGTCACTTTAGAATTTAGTGTCAAGTATGAGTTTCTAGAACATGGACTCTTCTTGACTCTTTAGGGATCCATGTTTAGAAAGGGGCTTACAGGTAGAATATGCTTGGAGTAGGAGGATTTACCCAAAGGGAGAATATGTTTTCTGGATTAAAAATCAATAATAAGGAAGCAATTAAGTATGACAAAGTACAGCAACCACGAAAATAAAACTTCAGGTTTTGTGTAATATTTTTATAACATATTCTCATGGGTACACATACACATCATCTATTTCATATTGTTCCATAAATGATATGATGGAGCTTATAGAAAACACTGAATTAAAAATTCAGAACTTGAGGAAATGGTATTGAGGTGAAGCTATTTAATTGTGACTTACTTTCTAACTTACATAGACTATTTAACTTTTATACACATCTTTCGTAATAAGTGTTTCATTATTTAGGGATGCTAAATGCATATCAGCAACCTTGTTTTACTTCCTCAGAACATAGAACAATCTTCATTTTTTAGATTCCTCTGCAGTCAGATGGGCCCAGGAAATTAAGGTGTGGGCAGTGATGTCCGTGTGTGCCCATTCCTGGTTCCTGAAAACTGCCCAGGGGACCTCTGTGCTCTTAGTATTTTCTGGTATGCCTTGGTTCTAAAGATTCAGTAGAGGTTCCCAAATCCTTGTCGCTTGATTTAACTGTTGGATGGAAAAATCATAAGATCTTTAGACTTTCTGTGGATTTCCATTAGACTGACATGAGTGAGAAATGGGTATAGCCACGGAGTCCATTAATAACATTAATTGTTATAACTGTTACTTCTATCCTGGCCTATACACTAAGAGTGTTGGTTCTTTTCTGGAGTCTCTGCATTTTCATATGGCATGTGGTAGAGACAGTGGCATCTTTAATGTAAAACTAATACATAATATAGAACAATAAGATTATAATAGAGTAAAAAGTACTGTAAGGGTGATGGTGAAACTGGCGGTACATAAATCCTTTTAAAATGAAATAGCCAGTAATGTTCCTATATGTTTAGTTTTTAGGGCTGATCTGTAATTCACTTAATGATTTTGTTTCAACTACAGAAATTATTTGTTTTGTCCAAGAACACTTGAATTTCATAAGTTTTAAGATAATTTCAGAATGACACTGTACTGTGCCCACTTATTTATTAGTGCAAGGAGACTTTTTTATTTAAAGAAATGAATCCTTTTCATCTGCCAATGAATTAGCTTTTGATAATGAAAATGTAAATGGAAGCACAACTTACTGATATTTAAAAATTTTCTTTGCCGTGTATATAGATGTCATAGATACATAATACGTTTTATGGATGCAAATATTTGACATACACAAAACTGTGCTAACAGGCCTCACATATCAGTAGTGGTGTATGGTTTGTATTATTTGCTGTGTATGGTTTGTATTATTTGCTGTTTTGGAGTTTCTAACCATGCTGCAGTAATCTGTTTCTTGTTTTGTTTTATCAGTTAATTGTGGGTTTGCAAGTTGTAAAATTCTCTAAAACTATAGAAAAATCTAAGTACTAAACACAGTGATTCTGGTCTCATCCCTGCCACTATGTGATCTATATCTGTAGATATTCCCTCATCTCCTTGAACATAAATTTCCTTACCTGTAAAGTGAACTTGCACTAAGAGAATGAGCTTTGAAGTCATAAAGACCTAAGTAACTGGAGCAAGATTTTTTAGATCCTAAGAATCTCACATTCCCAATGCATAACATGAATATACTTGCTTCTTCCTCATGAGAAATGTCTGAAGGTCTTGTTGACAGTTTGCATTTAATTATTTGGTTCTCTTTTCCTGGTTTCTGGATATTGACAGGTGATTCCTTCTTCCCCCAAAAGTAGCAAGTTGGTGGGGGGGGGGGCTCCATTTTTCCTTACTTTATTGGAAGCTGTTGTCTCTTCTACAGAGATGAATGGGACTCTTATCCTTGTCTCTTTGTAACTAAAACCAGCATGCTTAAAGTATGATGAAGACATCAGCTATCACCTATGATACACTGATGCATATATCACCATACATATATCACCAAACCAAGTGAACACCTAACTGTGTGCAAAAGCAGAGAGGTAAATACATGCACACACCTATGCACTCATCCACAAACACAGTTGAACTCTGTATCTGTAAGACTGAGTCAGTCATTAAATATGCCTTTCTGATCCTCTTGTTTTCTCTTCTGTGAAACCACAGGAGATAAGAGATGAGAAGGGTTGAAAAGAGGATGTAGCTCTCATATTTACTGTTCGATGCTCTGATAGCAGAGGAAGTCTATAAGCCTCAAAATAAAAACCACCAAGAAATGTGTTTGCAGTTCCTAATTTATGATGTCGTTTTAGAATATTGATTTCTACCAGTAACTTGCGAAGTATCAAAGAAGAGAGGTGACAATCAGGATCCGCTTTAGTAGAACATTTAATGGTGTGATAGAAGGGTTCCAAGTAGCAAGTGAACTGAGCTTGGGTGAGAATCAGTTTCCTTTGTCAGTTCCTTATTACTTCTGAGAAAAGGAGCAATTGCAGGAGGCCTTCTCCTTGTTCTTACCCTCATCAGCTGGGTGAAGAGCTACGATTTTTTCCCTAGGAACAGAAAGCCACAGTTCTTGTCCTGGCTTTCCTACTAACTAGCTTATAAACTTGTAGTGAGTCTTGATTTTTTAGACTTCTGTTTGCATGTTTTTAAAAATAGGGAATTAGACTCCACTGATCTCTAAGATCTTTAGTGTTAGTGTTTTAAAGTTGGGTCATAAGATTTTTCTCAAGTATGTCCTAATACATATGTCTGAGAATTCGCTGATTTTCATATTCTGCCATTCCACAGTTTTTTCTGGACTACATAATTTAGACTGCACATTCATTTGTTCAATATTTAAATTTCAATTGGCTTTAAAATTTTATTTTTTCCTAAGCAGTAATAGTAATACATATATGTATATATGATCTATATGTGGAATTCTTTGTAATACAGATATGTTATAGATTGTAAGGTCAGAGGAGCAGGAAAGGGACTAGAAAGAAAGTTTGAAAAATTATTGGCAATAAAATGTCTTTGTTTTAGTAAGAAAACATTAGACTCTGTAACAGTGTGTTATGTACATCCTTCTGTCTGTTCTACATTTTGGCATTAGAACTAGGTTGCACAACACATTAAGATTTCTTCAGGAATTTAAAATATCCAATGTTTAATTATTTAATTGATTTTATAAGATGAATTATTTGCATGTCTTGGTTTTAAAAGTGCCCTGTGATGATTAGAGTTCATGAAACACGTAGCAAGTTTAACCTAACCTTCATTTTGAAATCACCTGATATCAATTAGCATTCCTCCAGTTTGGAGCTGATTTATGATGCCCTTGTAAGGCCCTGGAAATATGAAAGCAGAGAAGCAGTATTTCAAAATGCAGCATAAAATCAACAATAAAATGTGTATTTATAACCTGAAAAGTATGATTTCATCTTGGAGAATTACCAACCCAATAGCAGTAATAAGCATGATTTTCATTGTAGCATATTGTACTTATTAAGTACTTCAGGGGACTTGTGAATAAATCAAATTGTGGGATCAGTTTTGGATATCTGAACATATTTTTAAATATTGTAAAAATGTGAAAACGTATTACAACTGGTTATCATTTGTTCATGCTTTCCAAAAGGGATTTAGTCATAAGCTCATTCTTACATCCCCCCACAAGCTGGACTGAGGCTGGAATAGCCTATAAAGCAATGTCCTTTTAATAAATGCAGATTTAATATGGTCATAAGATTAAGGCCTTTCATAAACCCCATTCAAATACCATAGATTTCGATTATGTACATAAAAGTCAGGGAGAGCTAGGTGATTTGGAGGATGCAATATTATCAGGGAATTTTAGGTGATGTACAGGCCTGCTTTTGATTTAAAATTTTAATTAAAAACGTCAGTTTTGGAAGTTGAGAAACTGCGTAGAAGTGCCCAGCTTCTTGTTTGCATTATATTGGTTTCCACATGTTAGTCCAATCAGTACATGCAACGTATGTTAGCAGTGTACCATGTGATAGGCATGGTGATAGGTGTGGGGCTGGAAAATTGAGAGATTGTAGTTTGGCAGATCTCTTGCTGTCATACCAATTGCTGTGACAAAGCTGAAATTTCAGATTGACCCCAGAACATGCCTTCTTAGAGTTCATTGGGATTCTGAATTTAGCTCAATGATCATGGGTCCAATAGAAGCAGAGATTCACAGTTTGGCCTGAACTATAGAAGTCAGTATCTTCAACTATTACACCTATTTGAGTGTAGATCTGGATTGTCTCAAGTAGCACTGGGGTTCAATTGCAGAGTCTGAAATAAGTAGCCTCAAAAGGGATGTTTACCTAATGACACCCCAAAATGTTTGATAGATGAGGGTTGGTGACAGGTATATGCCTAAGGAAATTTATAGTCAGGATAAATAGAATAAGAAAACCCAGGATTTTACCAGCATTTGTTTTAGCTTCTATAGCTGAAAGCAGAACAGACAACTTTTGCTTCTGATGAGTATATATGGCAGGGTGTGAGATCAGAGAAAACAGAAGACACAGGAAAGCCTTATACGCTTTCCTGGCAAGTCCTTAAACTTGCTGTGGAGGATGTGACAACATTGGGTAGCACCGTTACATGAATTGTCCTCTAAGCTCTCAGCTCCTTGTTCATGCTGGGCCTCTAGGACAGGTGGGCAATGCAGAGGCTTTAGTTATCGGGCTGGCATGGCATGCTGTCTGGAATTGGGGTCTGCTCAGACCAGTCCTGTGTTACCATGTGTTATTACCACCATGTTGGAGGTTCAGAGTGTTTGCTTATGAGAATTGGATTCTTGGCCACAAAGTAGTGTGGACAACCTCCACCAGCTATTTCAGCTTTATTTATTGGTGTGTCAGATATATTTTATCTCATGCTGTTGTCTTTTTACGATGGGTTTAAATGTCTGGGAGATGGGTAACACAGAAAGTAAAGTGAAAGATCATGAGGGTTATTTAAAATGTGATCTACTTACAACCCAGTAGGCAGGGTTTTCAGCTCCAAATTTGTTTGGACTTGAAATTATGATTCTGACTAAGCTATGGTTGTGATAGCTTAGGGAATAAATACAAGATGTGATGTCACTTTATGTATCTTACTATTCTAATATCTTTGGTAATGTACAGAATAACTGTTATGCCAAAGACCCTTCATCTGCAAAAACTAATAAAAGGTCCCAATGGCACAGATAGTTTTTACAAGCAGAGACTCCAAGTATCAATTGCATTTGTTGAGAATAACAATGATAGTGATCACTGTGATTTGTGCAGCACATACTCCTTAGGGAAATACTATATGACATATTTAAATAACTGCTATTTTGACCCTCACATATTACTATGAATTAGGTATTATTGCTTCAGAATACTTGAAAGATAAAAAAACGAAGGCTTAGAGAAGTTGAGTTTAACTGACTTGATGTCAGGAACTAATCCAGCCAGTTTTCATTCTGTAGTTGACCTACAGTTTAGTATTTGCCTATACTGCTTCCTTGGGGGTAGTATGCCATTTTTCTGATTTGTTTTCTACAGATTTATGAGAGTGGCAGTGAACCTCTCATGAAAACTCCTTGACGAGCCATTTGGATACTGGAAAGACTTTTTAGAAACTAGTTTTTAACTGGTTAGTTGGTTATGGAATGAATTATTGCTTTTTAAAAGAGGGAAATGGAGAAGAATAAAATAGAAAATATCAGAACCCATAGTACTAAAGATCAGTATTATTTCATGGTACTTTTGTTTTGACATATATGTCATTTATTTTATATACAAAGCATATAAATATATTACCTGCAATTTTGTGTGTGCATCATACACATATGAAATCTTATATATATAATATATGTAATTTTTGATATATATCATATTTATGTGTACACGTGTATTCCTAATGTCAAATGTTTTCTCAGGGTGGGTTTCAGTTAAAAAGTTGGAAAACTACTACCTTAGAATACAGGTCATATGAACCAGTGGCAAAATTTAACAGCTAGACCACTTATGCTGTATAAGGAACAAAGAAGATTTTGGGGATCTTTCAAGGGCTGAATGAAGGAGAAATAAGAAAGGAATGAAAAAAAAAGAGAAGGAATCTCCCAGTACCCTGAGAAATTGGCCTTCTCTGGAAAAAAATAAGTAGAATTTCCTGAGAAGAAACAATTGAGAGGCTTTGGATAACAGCAATGTCCAATTGTATTTACTTTTTTCTGTGCAGTTCAGCTTTATACCTTACTTTCCTCCCCTCCTCTCTTTCATGGAGGTCTACATTGCAGTCTACTAGCTGTGTAACTTTGAGTGTGTGGTAAGGTGGGATATGAAGTGGACAGGGAAGTGTCCAGCAAAATCCCCAGTAGAATGGAAGAACTGGACAGAACTAGAAACTGGAAACCTGGGGCATCCTGGTATCTGGGAGGAATGCTGGGTTTCCTGCTATTTCCTAGAAAATGAGGGATGAAGGAAATTCCACCGACACTCAAAAGTAAAACATCAAAGCTGATGATGTGAAGGTGGCCAAGAGGCGACAATGAGTTTCATGTTCTCTTAATCATCCATTCCTCTTCTTTCCTACTACAGTAGGGAGTGTGACAGAAGTGTAAGGAAGAGGGCTCAGAGGAGAGCATAAAATCCAAAGAACAGCTATAATGACACAGATTCAATTGGAGACGCTTGAGCAGCATTGGTGTATGTGCACCTCTGTGGTGCTATGCTAGTCCAGGAGCTCACATGGACCTATCTATAGGCATCATGAAGATGTAGACAGTGTGTAGTGAATGACAGCTCCAACAAAATTCATTCTGGGTGATATTTTGTTTTTACTGAGTTCCAGCTTGCAATGATGAAAGGCACATTGTTGTCCAGGGATGTAGGTTCTCATCTCCTTCACTATTTTTCCTGTGAGTTTTTGAGTAAGTCTGTCCTGTATTCTCTTTTTGTACAAGGGCAGATGACCTCATTTTCCTCCAGCCTGTAGAATTTTTTATCTTTTTCCTAGATCAGTAATGCTTGATAAGAGCCTTTGGAGGCCACCTTAAGACCCTTCATGAACTTCTACAAGGCCTAACCAAAGCTGAGTCCCTTCCATGGTCTGTTTGCATTTCTTCCCTACCACCCTCCACAGCTTCCCTGAATGCAGTCCTGAATTTCTGTCTGGTTTATGTATTGCGCTTCCATTTACCAAAAGGAAAAAGAGAATATTTAAAAAACTACTCTACTTGATAATCCACAAGGGAAGCTATTCACTTTTGAAGGATTAGGAGACACCTGAAACCTGAAACCTGAAGCCAATAGGAAAAGAAGTCATTGAAAGATTTTCCACCAACAAGTTGAAAAATGACAAAGGATTTGAAAAGGATGTAACAGTCCATTATGTAGCAAGTAGAATACAGTATTATTAGTCACCAATATGTTCCTAGTATTTGAATGACATATGATGGGCTATTTTTATATATTCTGAAATTAAGAATAAAAATATTATGAGTTTATAAGGGCCATCATCAGTAAGTTGTCTTTTTCATTTAGGAAATGACAAAAGTAAATTAACATAGCAAGTAGAAAGACCTGCTTTCTGCTAAGGCTGGGCTAGTTCAGTCTGAACACGTATTTGGTCCAGGTCTTCTGCAGATAGGAGTGCTTCTGGCTTACTTCTGATGGAAATTGTCCTTCTGACTCGAGAAGCCTGAGCCCTGCCAGTTCTACGTAATCCTGTGCTAGGATTGGTCACATTGGAGCTGACTTAATGAACAAAGAAGAAATGGTTAGCAAATGAGTCATTCACACTAACCACAGCTGCATCTATTGAACCCTTACTTTGCATTTAGGGTTTTCTTAAAACCTTCACCACAACTCTGAGACCAACTGAGGTTAAATCATTTTCTGAAGGCCATTCTGCCTGATGGTGGTCACACCCAGTATTGGTTCTAATTTCTCCCTTTTCTTAGTTACACCATGTAGCTGCTCAAACAAATGACATTTTACCCTAAGCACTGTTGAGGTACGTTCTATGATATGGCCTTTTGTGTAACTTATGATTTAGTTATTCAATCAAAAATATTCATAGAGTACTGTCTGAAAGGAATTATGTATGGACTTGGAAAATAAAGTGTAATGTTAGTATGTTTCTTTATTCCTTAGAGTTTATATTCTAGGAGAATGGATAAATTACAAACATAAATAATTACAATTTAAGAAAGCAGTTGACAAGTGTTCTGTGAAGAAGTACAGATGTTACGAGATTCAAAGGAGACAGGTAACACTTTCTTTACCAACAGAGGAGTATTGCGGGTGAGGTGACTTTTGGAATTACCCTTGAAGGGTCATATTCTGAGAGGAAAGGAGAGCATGAATGGAGAGGCATGAATTAACTAAACAGTGGTGACTGGACAGGTGGAAAGTTGTGAAGCTAGAAGGAAGGGCATGTGAAAGCCAGCAGTTGAAAAGAAGAATGGGAAGATACTGAATCAAGATGTTTCAGGAACATCGGGATATTGACTCTTAACAGAGCATGAACTTCGTTCTCTAGGAGTTGTTAGAAAGCCGTAAAATTTTTTTTGAAGAGGATTGCCATGTGACAAAAGAGTGCCAATAAAGACTAACCAGGCCACAGTACATACAATAGGTGGAAAATGCTGAGACTAGAAAAGAGTAGAAAATTTAGGAAGTTTTGAAAATAGTACAGCATACTTGATGGTGGGTAAAGATAGTGGGTAAAGAGAGGAGGAAAATACTATATATAAATATGGAAGATGGCTGGGAAGATAGGCTGGGCTTTTGATGGAAATAGGGACATAGGAGGAGAAGCAGGGTTAAGAGTAGCTGATGAATCGAATCTGGCACTTGCTGAGTTGACTTGTAGGAGGGATGCCTACAGCAGGGAGCCATGGAAACATGAAGCCTTGAGCAGTGTAATTGAGTAAAAGGGCAGACACACAGTTGAGGCAGGCAAGAATGCAGCAATCTCTATACTACCTGCCAACTTGAATATTTTATCTTGGTTATTAGGGCAGGATATGTGTATTTTTCATTCTGAGTTTTCCTCCATTAGTACCAAATGACCAGAAAGAGCAATGAGGCATTTGACCACTGAGTTGCTGAATATTCCAGATGTTGGTATTTTAGACTATATGAGTACGGAGGAGTTGGATTTGCTTGAGTGATTATTAGTACTTTAAAGTATACGTATATGAAAACATCTGGGTTGCTTTAGAGAAAAGTCTTTCTTAATGAGATGGTGGTTTTAGCCTCGTCGACACCCTATTGTAGGAAGAGAGATACCTACTGGCTTTGAAAGCTACCTAATGGTTTAGCATTTAAAAAACTTCTGAACTTCTTTATGGAGACTATCCTCAGAGTGGAAACACAATTGATATCTTGTAAGAAGATTAGATATAGGACAGTGTATCTTCTATTTGTATGATTTTTATGAGGTAGAACAACTTCATTACTTCTAAGAGAAGTTTAACTTTGTGACCTGATTTATATGCAATAAGCCTCATGCAACTGAACACATATAAACTTTCTTGACTTTGCTCTTCCTTTAGCTTTAGGTTTCCTAATAGGATTCAGTTCCTCTTCCTTAGAAGATTCTGGTGCTGATGGCAATGTCTCAGCTGGAGATTGAGCTGATGTTCCTCAAAGTGCTGTTCACATATGATGATGATCAAATGTGGTTTACAGCTGCAGATTCTAGGATGCAGTTCTTCCTTATTAGCAGAATACAAAGCAGTAGGGCCTGGACCTAATATCATAGTGTAAGGTGAATTATTCCACGAATTCCCATGAAAATAGGGATTAGTGATTTGTGGGCTTTTAACATACTAAATGACTTCCTCCCTATGTCTATTCTGGGCTGTTAGTCTGCAGACCTTATGGTAAGAAACAATCATGTAGATAAAAACAAAATCATGCTAGGTTTCTTTGCCATGAAATGTGTTCCTTAGGAAAGCTCTTGTGATAAATCCATCTCTCTTTGAAAGATGGGTTGATTAGCATACCATAACTCTTATCTTACCAGCTAGAGGAAAGTGTCATGAAACTGAGGAATACCTTTGTTATGAAAAAAGAAAATATTGAAGCATATGGGGCATCTCTTTGAATATCAATAACTTACTATTTATACATATACTAATTAGGCATCAATTTTGAGATAATACAAATTGGATGGAAGTGTTCCTTGCATACCTTATGATGGTTAAAACATTTCTTAATTTAGTTTGGCCTATTGTCAAAGGTAATCATGGCTACAGGGATTTTATCTTTAGGAACCTATAGAAGTTGTAGGAAGAACTCATCAACTATGATCTTTGGGGGATTGAAGTCTAGAATAAGGATTAAAGGGTAGGAAGACGTGTGTGTGTGTGTGTGTGCGTGTGTGTGTGTGTGTGCGCGCGCGTGTGTGGTGTGGTACAGAACAAGAGAAATAAGGAAGGTGGCCAAAAAGTGAAGAATAAAAGAAACGGAGGAGACCAAAGACCCCTGAAGTAAAAGCAACTCTGTTTGGGGCTTGTCAAGAGCATCCTATCTGCTAATGAATATCAATGAGGATCACAGGGTAAAATGCCTGGAGAATCCCTGTGTCAAAGTATGAATCTTGCGACTGAATTTCTTTCTGTCTTACAACCATTTCATGAATTTCTATCTATAGTAGGTAAGAAATATGGGGCAAAAGCCATGTCTAGGTATAGAATGCACTTGAGAGCTTAGAGGAGATCTTGACTGACGTTTGCTCATTTTTTTTTTTTTTTTTTTTTTTTTTTTTTTTTTTTTTTTTTTTGCCCTGAAACTCAATGACTAGGCAGTTGTAAAGTTTTCAAGGACAATGAACATATTTCTTTCATTTTTGAAGCTCTAAGATATTTTTGATTTTGGCTTCTGGTATTAAATATTTATTGGAAAAATAGCTAATATAGAATGTATTATCTTTTATTTAAGTAATTCCAGAAAAGGGAGAACCTAGAACTTCACTCAGCAATTCATTTTCATACTCCAGATCTAATTTCCTTTTATTAGTGTTTTGAAATTTATATAGATATGTGGTATATAACATCTACTGAGTTTTTACTGTGTGATGTTTATTGGTGAAGGGATTTAAATTGTGTTATAGGTTGATGTTGTAGGTATTACTTTTATTTGCTTTTCTTTTTGTATGAGAAAATAGAGGATTGGTAACTCACATAGCTCAAAATGATGTAATCTTGGTTTTGGTTCCAAAGGCTACATTTTTGTCTGCAGAAAATATATTAGAATCTATTTTTTTAAAATATGAACTTAAACCTAGTGATGCTGCTCAAATGGAGGAGCCCAACGAAACCAGATCTGAGAGCTTGCACGCGTGGAGACAAATGAAGCAGGACCCAGAGCAGGGCCTGGACAGCTGCCCCAGAGGCTGCCCCTTCATCCCAGCGGGTGACCAGTATGATCCCACTCGCTGTGGCTCAGGCTGGGCATCTCTGGGGGCAAACCAGCCATGGAGCTGTGTGGAGAAGAGCTGGTCTTTGACACCATGGGGTGGGTGGGGGACCAGGAGGACGCACTTCTGTGGTACTGCAGGGCGCGCAGGTTCAGGTACAAGAAGACTCCATGACTCAGAAGTGGAAATGAAGCAAAAGATAATTTTTCCCCTTGGAAGGAACCAGTTTGGGTGGATGAAGAAGATGAAGATGAGGAAATGGTTGACTCGAGAAACAACCGTTTTAGGAAAGCTATGGTGAAAAAGTACCAGGGAAAGTAAACTTTCCAAAGAGAAGCTTCAAGGAGACAAAGAAGAATTCTAGCATGCCCTGCGGTGAGTGCCTGCCTAGGCAGAACTTAATTAGCAGAAAATATCTTCAGATGATGAAAGTGAAGAGGATGAAGCTAATTTGCTGCAAAGGACTGGGAATTTTTTTCCATATGAGTTTCTCTTGCAAGAGGAATCTTGACAATAAAGAACTGCTAGCTTGTGGATACAGAGAGCCCTACCACTGCCCAGATCTCATCAGTCCAGTTCCTTCCCTGTGCCCAGGTTGTGGCAGCTGCTGGCTTAGATAACACCTCTTCACTGTTTCAGGTTGATAGCAAAACAAATCCCTAAATCTAGAGCATCTATTTGGAGGTTTCCAATCTTTATAGCTTGTTTTAGTGCTAATGGAGTGCAGGTTTTAGCAGGAAACACTCACAGCAGGATTCTTTATGTCTATGATATTCAGGCTGGGAAGTTAAGTCCTATGCATCAAGTGAGAGTCTTGAAAGAAAGAATATTGAGAACATTTGAAGTCTCCCCAGATGGACCCTTCATGCTCATTCATGGTATTGCTGGCGACTCTTATTTGCTGGCAATGAAGACCAAAGAGCTGATTGGAAGTATGAAGGTTACTGAAGGGGTTTCAGCATCTGTGTTTACTTCAGATAGTAAGAAAATACACACCTATGCTGGGGACCAGAAAGTTTATGTTTGAGATGTGAACTCTAGGAATCGCCTTAACAGATTTGCCGATGAAGGCAGTTTATGTGGATTAAGCATTGCCATATCGAGGAGTGGGCAGTAGGTCGCTTGTGGTTCTGGTTTTGGAATAGTAAACATTTACAGTCAAGATTCTTGTGTTCAAGAAACAAACCCAAAGCCAATAAAAGCCATAATGAGCTTGGTAACTGGTGTTACATCTCTGGCCTTCAATCCTGCTTCAGAAATTTTGGCAGTTGCTTCAGAAAAGATGATGGGAGTGGTCCGATTGGTTCATCTTCAATCCTGTACAGTATTTTCTAACTTTCTAGTTGTTAAAAAGGAGAATATTTCTCATGCCCATTTTGTGGATTATTCTCCCAGAGGTGGCTGCTTTGCTTTACATCAGGGTATAGATTACAGCATTTCTCAGATTTCTGAAAAGATTATTTGAAATCTGGTTGAATGCCAGAGGAAGCCTGGCCTCATATCTCTTCTCAGAAGCTTTCTGGAATGTGATGATGTGTGGAGAGTCATTTGTGGAGCCAGCTGTGCTGAGTTAAAAGCATTGTCAATAAACACATGTCAGGTTTTGTTTGGAAAAAAATATGAACTTAATTGACTCAGTTACAAGGCAGGAATCGACTCTTGTCTATCCCTAATCTCTGTTAAGTGGTATTCTACAGCGATGAAGATTGAGCATTTAGGAAGTTCAGTTACTTGTAGATTTAACAACTACTTTAAGATCATACACTAGAATTTTTAATTAAAAAATATGATTTAAAATTCCAGGGCTCAGAAACCTTAGAATTTTTTTTTAGAATCTCCTAGTACCTGACATGTAGTTCATTTGGGTCTAATCTCAAGGTATTGCAGCCTCTATCTATGTAAGCAAACTTCTTCCCAGCCGTAAGTGCCCCTGAGTTGTGTAGTATCACAGCCCTGGTCCCCGTTCTACCCTTCTTGATGTCAAAGCCGTACATTCTGCTCTTCTCAGGAAGCAGGGACTGGCTGAACTCTGTGCGTGGGTGGATAGGCTTGATCCTGTGTGGCTCTCAGAAAGGGAGAATTTAAGGTCCTAGGAGGGGCCATCCAAAGGAGAGTCTGCATCGCAGTCAGAGATATATTGCACTCTCCTTCCTGGCTCTAAAGAACCTGTCCCTGGTGTATGTACGTGTGTGCTCTGCTTCGTGGTCATCACTGTCTCCCAAATACAGGTTTTGAAGAGGGTTCATAATGTACTATGTAACATCAAATGTCTGCATGATTGGTAATTGTGTGTGCTGGAGAGATGTAGAGGACAGAAGTTTTTCAGGAATGTCTTGCTTTATAGCTCTGCTACAGTCCACAGATTCTGATAGGGACTTCACAGTTCTTTTCATGTGAAGTTATTCCCCTAATCATTTTGTTTTACCTCCTGTGTGCAGAGAAAGTGCTTGGGTCCCTGTCATTTAAGACTTAAAAATTCACTTCTTTACCAGTGGATAATAGTTTTAGTGAAAGTGATTTAATAAAATGTTAAATATTCTTTATATTGATTATATACATTTCTTAAAACTTTAATGGACCTATAAGGCTAGATAATAGGGCAGTGTAACATTAAAAAGTTAAACAGTGGCTATCACAACTTTCTGGAAGCTACAGAACACATTTTTGCTTGAAGTCTGTCTTGTTCTGGCGGTTTTCTTCCTTCCTATTTATGTCTGTCTTTCCTCTTTCTCCTTAACCTGTTACTCTAGAACTTTAGGGCTTTCTATCTCCCCCTTGTCTGTCCTAAACATATCCTTTAACTACCCCTAGCACTCTATTAACTCTGTCTCCTAATCTGTCAGTAGTTGAGTAGGTCTGGCTCTGTGCCCAGGCTGCTCTGGTAGGATACATAGGACAAGCTGAGGTGAAGCCTGCAATTTCCCTGTCCCCTTAAGTCTGATACTCATATGTAGCTCTGTTTCCATGGCCATTAAAGGCTCTCCAGGGATGGTCACAGCAGGCCACATGGACTGAGCACTCACAGCAGCCTGGCAGGCTGTTGTCTTTGGCAAACAGCGCTAGCACATCACCAGCCAGCCTCCCCTAGTTTCCTCTTCTTGTACAGGAAGCCATTCACTATCTTCTTCTCAACAGCTGTTGTGTGGTCAAGAAATACAGACCTAATCAACACAGAGAAGATCAGCTGTAGACACAGTTGGTTTGACCTCTACATAACCCTAGAACTCAAAAGTTGTAGTATTTTTGTGCTTTTTTTTTTAAATGAAAAAGATACTACATAAGACTAGTTGTTCAGATGATCTTGGTACTCCCTTCTCCATGCTATGAATCTTTGATCCTTTGAATGAAATAGGATCAAAGAGTTCAAAGATATTCTTGGTGTTGAGGCCCTTAAGTAAAACATGGAGTCAACTGGTAAGTGGTCTACTCTTCTGTTTGTACAATGTCCAGTATGATACCATTGTGGCTCCTATCTTTTGTCCTAAATTAATGTTAGTGGACTTGAAATCTCCCTGTGCTCTAAGCCTCTTTTGTCCTCAGTTCCCTTTGTTTTTCCCTGTAATAACATTATTGTCTCTAGCATCCCTTTTCTTTCTCCCATTCTTCTCTGCTTTATGAGGTTGGATATTCAGATCCTATTTCTTTTAGTGCAATAAGCTGAAAAGCCCCCATAATTCTTCCAAAAATAGAAATTATTGTGGTTGTGATCATACCATTTTAATTTTTTTCTGGACTCAGTAGTATTTATTTCATTCCGTTGTTCCTTCAATTATGGGATTATTGAATAACATCTATGTGCCAAAGAATGTTCTAGAAATTGAGAATATAGTTAAAAGTCTTTGTCTGAACCAGGTGGAAATCCATACTATATTCTCATTGTTCTTTAGGCTTGTGTGTGTCTTATGTCTTGGTTAAACAGATTTGAGAGACAAGATTGCCTCCCATAGGGAGTTGAGTTCACACAGGTTGGGACTTTCTCATCGCTTCTAGAGTTGCTCAGCCCAAAGGTAATTTTAAGGGATCAGATGGGAGAGTGAAGGGAACTAAGGATGATTAAGATGTAATCTGTATATATAACAGTTCCCCAAGGTGAATAGAATTATTATGTATCACAAACATATATCAATAAAAAAGAACGTACAAAAATCCCCCAAACAAACAGGATCGAGATCCTTGTTGACTATAAATTTAACAGTGTGTTTGCAGACTAAACCCTTGCTGAAACTGCAGAGAGAGAACCAGTGACATCTGATAATATATTTAGAGTATCACCCATTTTCTATGAGAGCAATGAAAATTTCATGTAACTATCTTTGGGGGACAAACATAAGATTATTGAGAAAGTAAACTTGATTTCATTTTTAAATCTTCTCACCAAGAATTATAATTTTCACACTAGGAGTCTTAGATTTTGGTTTAGAGAAATGTTCAGAATCACAGTGTAATGTATGTGAATAATTTTCAGTATTGTGTTAGCACAGACTGATATTTACTTTTCCTAGCAATTAAATTCTGACAGCAGTTTCCAGTGTGAAAATTTATATGGCCAACTACAACAAAAGGAGCCAAAGGAAGTCTCAACAGTTTGAAGGTACGGGCAGCCATTTTGAAGAAAGTAAGAGGCAATATGGTAGCCGTTATTGATTTCCTATTGTCTGATTCAGAAGACCTGTAAGGCTCTCATTCTTTTGGTTTGATTGCTTTTAGACTATTTTGTTTTGCATTAACTTGTTTTGTGTGAAGGTGTGGACAACTATTTTGAAGAAAATGAGACATTATGGTAGCCACTGTTGATTTCCTGTTGTCATCTTGAAATCTTGTGTTATTTGTGTTGTTTACTCTGATATGTTTTATTTTGTTTTGTTTTATTTTAAAACAAACACAAACAAACAAACAAAACCCCAGTGCATTTGCTTTTGTTGAAGGCAATATTTTTATGATCTCATTAAAGGCCAAGTTTATAAAAAAAAATTAGAACTGTGAATGCCTACACTCTAGGAGGCTAAGGCAGGAGGATTGCAAGTTTGAGCTCAGCTTTGGCAACTTAATGATTTAAGGATACTCTATCTCAAAAAATGTATTTTTTTTAAAGGGCTAGCAATGTAGCTCAGTGTAAAGACCTGGATTTAATCCTCAGTGCTGAAAAGAAACAAACAAACTTGATGTGTTGTTTTGCTGGGGAAAAAAAAAAGGTGGAAAATTAGTTTTCCCTTCCCTCTCCCATTGTGAGCAACCCTAAGAAAAAACAAATTAGGTGGTGTTCAAGGCAACAAAGATGGGAGCCACTGATGAGAGCACCATGATCTGGCCCAGTGCAAATATTGTTATATATTTGGGATTTTCCTAGGGGTCAGGGGAAGGGAGTAGAAATTCTTGGCCTGGTGACATATCTACTTAATTAACCAATGGCATCAGACAAAGCAGCCACTGGCCACTGCACTGCCCCTGAGTTCACTGCCCCTGACTCCCTAAGTCTCCTGAGTGGAGTGGGGGTAGGCACAGCAGTGCTCTCTTCTGAAGCAGCCCACTTTCCTCAGTGTACTTTCTGACTTCTGTCCCCATTTTTACTGCAAAATAAAGTACAGTTTCTGTTTCTGCCCTTCAGGAAAGGCCTACGTCCTGCAGGACTGTCTCCTGAGCTCCTGCAGCAGCAAACACTTAGGTTTAGGAAATAAAATGAATTGTAAATGAGAGTGACACCTGCCAGAGTGATTTTGTGTGCAGGTTAATGCCTGATCGACTTCTGTTACCATTAAATGTTAGATAAAGTAGAGTTTTTGAAGGGGCAGTAAATGATAGTGATAGTAGGGAAAATTCAGTGAGAGCATGTACAATGTAATTCAAAGATTTATAAATACGAGACTTAATCCAGAAATAGAGGTTGTATACCTCCCTCACCCAACCTTAGTTCTCTAATAGAATTTGTGGAAAACCTAAATGAGGCTTGGTGTATTCCCTAAAACTCTCTCTTAGACATTTAATCTACACTGCTAATATTAGCGGAGCCAGTGTTCAGTATCTGGTTTTGTATGAGACCTTCAAGTGCATTTCATTTCAGTTTTGCAACCTAATAATACTTGTGGGATAGATACAATTAACACCATTTCCCAATGAGGGAAATCAAGTTTGGAGCATCACATAACTTGTTAAGGTCACAAAAGTGATAAATGACTGCATCAGGACTGCTGCTTTCCTTAAAGATTCTTCTGGTCTCCCTAAAAGGAGCTCACAATTGTTCAATGCGTCAAGATATCTTTAGGTGTTGTGGCTGAACGTATACAGTTATATAAGCATCCTTGAAGCCAGGTAATGGTTGATGTTGGTGAGAATAATTCTTTTTTTTTTTTTTTTTTTTTTTTTTTGGTGAGAATAATTCTAATGCTGGAGTTGAAGAAAGAAGGCAGCTGTATAATGAGTATTCATGTTCAAATTCAGAATAGTCAGGATTCAGGCAGAGAGTCCTACACAATCTCCCTTCATCCCTGGGGGCTCGGATTTATAAAGACAAGAGCAGCTACCTTGTATTTTCTGAAAACCTTTATGAGTCTAAGGAGAGCAGGGACCTGACCAGCCAAGTGTCTATGTATTAAATACCTACACTCAGGAGTGCATAAGTGTGGGTCTTGGCTTGGCGGGGCAATGATACTGCTGATTGGAATCCTTTTCTGTCTGGGAATATCTAGCCAACCTCATAGAACTAGTCTCCTTGGCCTAAGTCTATCTCAGCACATAGAGACATCTGTGGTTACTAGCAGATGATACTGAGAGAACCAGCGTAGGAGACCCAACTTTATGTGCTTACTTATTTCACAAATCTAGAAAAACGTGAGGAATAACATGGTCAGAAAACACAGAGTGTGAACTCTGAGAACAACCATTAGACATGAGTAAAAGCTGAAAGTGCTTCAGAGATGACCTAAGATTTAGGCTTTAAAGATTTGATCTATCAAGTCACCTCTTCCTATAGATTCAGTGATTCAAAAATGAGCTAAGTGCTCAAACTAAATAAACTATTTTGCTCTCTTGCCACTAATAATATAGACCATGGCACCAGCATTAACTGGAATCTAATTAGAAATGCAGAATTTCAAGTCTCATGCCAGAATTAATAAATCAAACAAAGTATGCATTTTTAGAAGATCCTCAGATGGTTTGCACCAACAGGGATGTTTGTAAGTTACTGTGTTAGAGCATTCCAGACAGCAACACAGACTATGAAGGATATTGATTAGCAAGCTCAACTCCAGATGCATATGTGAATCATTGGGGCAGTCCACCTCATACCAATTAAATCTAATATTTTGAAGCAGAGGATACAAACTGTGACTTTTGTGAAAAGCTCCATAAACGTGCAGCTAAGGTTGAGAATCCTCTGATTTAGTTGATAGGTGCTCCATATGAGAGTATATTCATTGATTAGAGTTCTGAAGGAATTGACCCCTGACAAGGTAGTTAACATGTTTATTAGTGATGCTGAAGAGTAAGAATTATGTAAGGATTCTGTCAGTGATAGAGCCTGTACAGTACTGCTGGCTAATATTCTGAAACTCACCAAGAACAGAATTTCAAGTGACTGCAGGAAGACTTGAGAAAAATCTGCAAAGATCTCTGTTAAAGGCTTCTCCAAAATTCATTTTGACATCTAATCTGAAAAGTCATGTGTTATAGTTTAGATCTAAAATGACCCCCAAAGACGAGTGTATTTGGAAGGTGATTAGATTATAGGGGTGGTATAGCTAGGTTGAGGTTGAAGGGCAGGGTTTGGTCAGAGGAGACAGATAACTGGAGGTGTTTATTTGCCTCCCCAGCTTCTCTATGTGTCTCTGCTTTCTGGCTGACCTGAGCAATTTCTATTCCCAGGGCCTTCCACCATGCCAACCAGTATATGAGGGTTGAAATTTCTAAAATGCAAGCCAAAATATAGCTCTCCTTTATGGTTTGAGCAGTGAGTATTGTGTCCTGTGATGAGAAAGTAATTAAGACACCATGGTAATGGTAGTTAGAGATAAGGCTTTGGCAAGGTAATTTTAATTAAATGATGTCACAAAAATTACTCCCCTCAATGGCCTTAGTGACTTTATAAGAAGAGGAAGGAGTAAATGAACTACTGCACTTGCTTTTTCTCAGTAATATCCTCTCTCGTGTTGTTATGCAACAAGAAGGCCCTCATCAGATGCTGCAGAGCCATCAGCTCCATGCTCTTA
This sequence comes from Cavia porcellus, assembly GCF_034190915.1. Classification (NCBI taxonomy): domain Eukaryota; kingdom Metazoa; phylum Chordata; class Mammalia; order Rodentia; family Caviidae; genus Cavia; species Cavia porcellus. Next base: position 77,233,928 of record NW_026947484.1, read on the forward strand.
GATGTCTCCCAGTGCCACAATAATGAGCCAATAGACTTCTTTATAAATGCCCTGGTCTCAAGTTTTGTCATAGCAACTGAGAATATGTACAAAGTCCTGATCTTTTTCAGGCAATACTCATCCTATGATGTCAAAAAAGTATTCAGAGGCCAAAATGAATGATGGGTGAAAAATAGTTCAGCAGTGGAAGGCTGTGATTGAAAAATCAGAGCATGTGTAATGTAAAAAAGTGGGAAATCATTAAATAGCCCATTTCTGATACTTGCTACTGGTTAGGAATTTATGTCCTATCTTAATCACTTTCTTATTGCTGGGACAAAGTGTGCACATCTCCATCTTATAGGAGGAGAGGTTTATTTTGGCTTGTGTTTTTTAGAGGATTTACTACATACATAGCCAGCTGGCCCCAAAGCAGAAAGGGTCTGATAGAAGGGCCTGGAAGAGGAAAGCTGCCCACGACATGATGGCCTGGGAGAAATGCAGGGAGGAGCAGGGGGCTGGTGGTGGTCAAGAATATGCTATTCCAGATCAAACTCCCAGTAACCCATTCTTCTAACCAGGCCCCCCTCCTAAGAGCAAATTTAGCTATGAACTCAGGGGATTAATCCATCAGTGATGATAGTGCCCCCATGATCTTTCCAAATGCCCACCTTTGAATACATGTACCTTTTGGAGGTATCTTTATCTAAACCATAACATTCAAAAAAGACTTACATACATCTCTTTATGCAAAATACACTTGGTGCATGTTTATATGTAGCCAAAATTTTAACAGTTCCAGGATTGCTGAAAAGTCCAAGTTCAAAATCTCTTCTAAGGTTTTAGGCACTCTTTAACTGTGAACACCTATAAAATAAAATAAAATAAAATAAAATAAAATAAAATAAAAAGAAGCTAAACACTTCTGATATTTGATAGCACAGAATAAATACCCATTCCAAAAGGGAAGAATAGAGGGGATAGAAAGGAATAGGACCACAGCAAGACTGAAACCCAGCAGGGAAAACACAAAACACTATAGTTCTGGGTCCACCGCCTGGGGCCTGCTATAGTGAGATGTGAGCTCCAAATGGCTTGGGTGGCACTACTCCTACAAACATTACAATTTGTAGCCCTCATTGACTCTCTTGGCTTCTTCAATTTCCTGGAGTTTTCACTGCACTTTTGGCTTTACTCTTGCCCTCTCAGGGACACACCTGCTACCTGGTCTACAAGGCTTTCTTTTGAAATCTGAGTGGAAATCTCCATGACCTTTTAACTCTTGGATTCTACATGCTTGTAACAGCCGCACCACATGGTTAACTAAAGTTTTCTGTCAGTTCAAGTAGTAGTCTTGGATCGTGACCGTAGAGCACTTTATACCTTGAGATTCTTCTCAAAATAATCTGTCTTTTTTTGGGATACATTTTAGGTATACACAGTGATAACATTCATCATGTACATATTAAATCTTTTTTTTCCTCTTTACTTCCTTCTCCTTAAACAAACAAACAAACACCAAAGCTTTTGTAAATAAGGAGGACAAAGAGTTTATATTTACTATTTTACAACTTTAATCCACTAAAGGGTTGGTCCTACTGACTCCTGAGATGCTTCTAATCTATCTTCCTACTGTCTGGATGCGAAGTACTTCGTTACTTTTTAGTACTAACTTTTCAGTAACCATTCTCTCCTTGGCCCCAATATTGGAGGTGCTTCCTGTCTGGAGAAAAGAGAAATTTTTCAAATGGGCTTTTTGGTCCTGCTTTTTTAAAAAAAAAATTTTTTTTCTGTAAAAGTTGCTGGCAGCTCTCATGCCACAGTCTGAATATTGGGCTAACTTGAAATATCCTCTGCCAGATTAATTGGTTCGCCTCCCTCAATTTTCATCTCCCACAAGGATTCATAACATAGGCAATAATGTAGGTAAATTTTGTGCCAGAGAATAACACACATGGCCTCATGTTTACTGGTTCCCTTAGTCCCACTGAAACCTCCTGAATCTGGCCTTTATGATTGGCCTGTCATCATTTTATCTCGTGAGCTCTGACTTAAGTCTGGCTTACAGCACTATAGGGATTTCTATATCCAGCACCTCCAAATCTTTTCCAAACCCTTCTCACAAACAAGTTCCAAAGGTTTCTGAATCACGTAGTCAGTACCAAAATCTTAGTCACTTTCCTCATCACTGAGGCAAGTACAGGCGACCTAACTGAGGAGTGGTTTATTTTGGCTCCCAGGTTTTAGAGGATTCAATACATAGTCAGCTATTCCCAAGGCAAGAAGGGCATGGTAGAAGGATCTGCTGGAGGAAAACTGTTCATGCCATGGTGGCCAGGAAGCAGAGAATGAAGGGAGGAGCTGGGGACAAGAATGTACCCTCCCAGGTACAGCCCCCATAACTCATCTGTTTTGACCAAGCCTCTCCAAACAGCCCACTTAGTTGTGAGTATAGCATCCTCGTGATCCAAGAACCTTCCAAATACCCAACTCTGAACACCTGAGGCTTTTGGGGTACATTGTCCAACTTAACCATAATAGTTACTTTTATTTAGTGTGCTGAAAATGACACAGAACTTAACGTTTTTCGAGTATAAAGAAATTTCTGTGTGTGATTAGCTGATCTGAGATTAAAAAAAAGAGAATAGACTTTACAGAAAAACTTCCTGACATCAAATTTGGGCAGTCTCTGGAAAAGATATAGGGAAAGATATGGGGAAAATAAACCTATATATGTTAATTGCTTTGGGAACCAAGAAGCAAAAGTTGATCTTAAGGAGATATTTGGAATGTAAGCCTTCCTACCATAATGTAAATAAGAGCTTCTGTTCACAGAGGGAGTGAGACATTTCTCTAGATTTATGAAAAACGTCATACATTGACAACCTTGGCACAAACTGAATTTGATAGACATCTGAGCCAACTTTGATTTCTGCATATCTAGTCCAGGCAACATCAACACTGTGAAAACATCTTCATGCTGATGAGGGGCATCTACAAATTACTTTCAGCAAACATCAGAGTTGACAGAAAATCTTAGAAGCAATAATATTATTTTTGATGCTTTAGATTGAACCCAGGGCCTTGCTTAAAAAGTGCTGAGCTATACCCCAAACTACATAGCATTTTAAATTAACTATGTAACATTTTACTCTGAGGGTCACTTGGGCAGTATTTTTTTTACTTGCTATCTTGAGCATTCCTCATGCAGGTGTCATTTCGACTAGTTGATTCTTGTTTGCATGACATACATTTGTATGCATGTTTGTCTTAATATTGACTTTTTTGCACATATTTTTATTTAGATTTGGCTTTGATGTTTGTTTCTAGTAAAATCTAATAATAAGTTCTGGTTATTTTCTTTTACTAACTTGTGTTTATTTGTGAAAAATAAGCTTATCATTTTGTGCTGCGATCTATAAAAACTGTTATTGTAAGTACATTAATTATAATTTTATACTTCTCAGTGATATGTTTTTACAATACAAAATGGACATATTTGGCACATTGAGACTGTATAAGAGTCAAGGGCCAAAGATCTGCAAAAGAAAAACCTGAAGAAGGGAGAAATATTAACATATCAGAGAGGAAAAGGAAATATTAGGGAAGTGTTATGAAATGGAAAGACAAAGACATCTGTATTTTGTCAGCAATTCATAATAAAAAATGACAGGACTTGAAAGAAGAAACAAAACTAAAGATAAATTCCGGTAATGGCCAATGATTCTAATAATTCTATAGGTGCTGTAGACAGAGTTGATCAGCATCTAACAAACTATCCTGTAACCAAAGAGCAAGGAAAAAATATCTTATAAAATATTTGCACCTTCTAAACTTGTTTGTTATTTATTCAAGACAAGGAGTTTAAAAAGTCATTTACAATTTAGATTAGGCCTAATAGACCAAATTATTGAAAAATATAAGATATAGAGACACCAACCAGGTCACCCATCACCGACATATTCACTGTTACATTTAGTGTGTAGACATTTTATTGAAATTCACTCCCTATAGGAAAAAGGAATAGACCAACATGGCAGTGTAGAGTGTTGTTCAAAAAAAAAAAGACAATAATGCAAAAGAATTCAGAGAGTAGATACAACTGTCCATATTATAGCATTGCATTGTATAGTAAATGTTTTAAGACATACCATACACAGAAAAATTATTGAATAAATTTGAGAAAATTATCACTTTTATATTTCCCATTATCTTATAAAAATTAATTAAAATATGTAATTTTTGATCATTCTGTATTTAATTGGACTGGTAGTGGTTAATGAATTTGTAAGGTACAATGTGATGTTTGGTATGTGTATATAATGTGAGATGATCAAAACAAGCTATTTAGTATATCCATCACCTCATATTTTCATTGTTTTGGTGATGAGGCCATTGTGGTGAGTTATTTTGAAATGTGTATAGTACTTTATTGCCTTGATGTGTAGTAGACCTCAAAGACTTATTCTCAATTTTCAGTTTGTACCAGTAGACTAACAATTGCCACTTCTTTTTTTACATTTATAAACTTAAAAAACTGAACAAAAAAGGGATAAAAGTGATACAGTATATATATATATATATATATATATATATATATATATAATCCTTTTTCTTATTTTTTCTGCTTTTCCTTATCTCAGTTGTTCTTTCCTATTGAGTACTTTCTTGCCCTTTAACTTTCTCAGTGTCTGTTATACATTTTGGATCTTATTTATGCTTTCAGTTCTTTTTGTTATGCCCAGGAGACAATACAATATTTACACTTGCAAATTTGATTTATTTCACTTATGCATATGGTCTCAAATTGCATCCATTTACTTACAAAAGCCTCAAGTGTATCCTTTTTATAGCTGAGTAATACTCCACTGTATAAAAATACATCTTTTTTATGGTTTATGGGTATTTGGGTTGTTTCTAAGATTTAGCTATTACAAATTGTGCTGCTATAAACATAGGTGCACATGTATCTCTGCTGCCACATTTTTTATTTCATTGTATACATTGATAGTTTTTAGTTTAGAAACAAAAGATAGAAATGATACACAATTTCAAAAAATAGTAGGAAATTAACACTAGTTAATATATTGCATATCATTAATTTAGAAGTAATTGTTCAAGTTATAAGATGGAGGCATAAAAATGATCAAACAATCAATGAAAGCACAAACTATCTTTTTGATGAACTTATGGAGTGTAGTAGTATAGTTATCTATTATAACTATACCCTTATAATTTAATCTTTTCCCTTCTTCCTTTTATCCTTTCCCCTAATGCAGTTCTTTTATCCTTTTGTGCACTTTCTTTCTTTTATTTTCACAGTATCTATTGTACATTTTGAATCTTATTACTATTTCAGTTTTTTTAAAGTTAGGGAGACAATATAATATTTCCACATGTGAGTTTGATTTATTTTACTTATGAGAATGGTCTCAAGTTGCATCTATTTACCAATAAAAACCTCAGAGTTATCCTTCTTTATAGCTGAGTAGCACTTCATTGCATAAAAATGCCACATCTTTTATATTTATTCCATGGTTGATGGGCATTGGGGTTGTTTCCAAGATTTAGCTATTACAAATTGTGCTGCTATAAACGTGGGTTCACATATATCGTTGTTGCATGACATTTTCAATTCTTCTGGGAAATATCCAGAAGAGGAATAGCTGGATTGAATGGGAACTCCAGTCCTACTTTTTTGAAGAATCTGCACACTGATTTCCACAATGGCTGCACCACTTGACACTCCCACCAACAGTGGAGAAGAGTTCCTTTTACCCCACAGCCCTACCAGTATTTGTTATTAGTTGATGTCTTGATGATAGCCATTCTTTCTGGAGTGAAGTGAAATCTCAGTGTTGTTTCAATTTCCATTTCTCAAATGACCAGTGATGTTGAGCATTTCTTCATATACTTATTTGTCATTTGTATTTCTTCATCTGAGAAGTGTGTGTTCATCTTAGATGCCCATTTTTCGATTGTCTTTGAATTTGGGGGACCTGTTATTTTTTCAATCTTTATATATTTTAGATATATAAAGATTGTCTGAGAGACAGTTGGCTAAAAGTCTTTCCCATTCTGTGTGTTTTCTTTTCACTTTGTTGGTGATTTCTTTTGAAGTACAAAGATTTTTTAATAAGATCAGATCCCAGTTGTTGGTTCTTTGAAGTACTTACTATGCAGTTTATGTTTGCTCATGAACTCTTTGCCTTGTCTTCCAGTATATTTAGTGTTTCAATTTTAGTATTTAGGTCTTTGATAAATTTTGATTTTAGTTTAGTGCATGGTGATAGACATGGGTCTAGTTTTAGTTTTTGGCATGTGGAAAGCCAATTTTTCCAGCACTATTAGCTAAAGATGCTATCTTCCTTCTAGTGAACAATGCCTTTGTCAAAGATAAGGTTGCTGCTTGTCTTTGTAGTTGTGTCTGTATCTTCTAATCTGTTGCACTGATCATCTGGTCTTTTTTTTTTTTGCCAATATCATGCTGATTTGCAGTACAATTTCAGGTCAGGGATTGTGATGCCTCCTGCTTTGCCTTTGTTGCTCATGATTGCCTTCACTATTCTGGGTTTCTTCTGGTTCCACATGAATTTTAGGAACATTTTCTCTAGATCTGTGAGGTATATTAATGGTAGTTTGATTGAGATTGCCTTAAATCTGTATAACAGTTTTGGGAGTATGGTCATTTTTACTGTTAGTTCTTCCTTTCCAAGAGCAAGGGCTATCTTTCCATTTTTAATATCCTCTTCAATGTCTTTTTAAAAAAGAGTATAACAGTTTTCAATGTATGGATCTTTTACTTTCTTCTTTTAGACTGATTCCTCAATATCTTATTCCTTTAGATGCAACTGTGAAAGCTGTTATTTCCATGCTTTTTGTCTTATTGTTTGTTTTTGTGTACAGGAATTTTATTGATATTTGAGTATTGACTTTGTATCCAGTTACACTGCTGAATTTTCGTATTAACTCTAGTAGTCTTTTGATGGAGTTTTTTTTTGGTATTCTTAATATCATGTCATCTGCAATTAATAATGATTTACAGTCCTCCTTTCCAGTCCTTGTTCCTTTTATGTCTGTCTCATCTAATTGTTTGTATAAATTTTCCAGAACTGCACTGAATAGGAATGGTGCTGTGGATTTAGCTTAGCAGCATAAGCATCTGCTAGGCAAGCACGAGGTCATGAGTTCAATGCCCGGTACCAAGAAAAAAAAAAGTGGTGATAGTGATCATCACTGTCTTGTTCTTAGAGTGAAAGCTTTCAGTTTTTGTCCATTTAGTATGATGTTGGCTGTTGGTTTGTCATAGATGTCTTTTATTGGATCGAAGTAGAGACCATCTATTGTGATGTAGAATTTTTATCATGAATGAATGTTGGACTTTATCAAAAGCTTTTTCTGTATCTTGAGATGTTCATGTGATTTTTGTCTTGGCTGAATTGATGTAGTATTACATTTATTGATTTGAGAATGTTGAATCATCCCTGCATTCCTGGAATGCATCCCACTTGGTCATGGTGTATAATCTTCTGGATGTTTTGCTGCATTTTGTTTGCTAGTATTGTACTGAGAATATTTGCTTCAGTATTCATCAAGGAGTTTGGTTTATAATTCTCCTTTTTAGTTGGGTTTTCCTTTGGTTTGGGTATCAGAGTAATACTTGCCTCCAGGAATGAAGTAGGGAGAACTGCTTCCTTTTCAATTTCATTAAAGAGTTTGAGGATTGTTGTTATTACATCTTCTCTCAATTTCTGTAGAGTTTAGCCATGAATCCATCAGGACCTGGGCTTTTCTTTGTTCAGTTTTCAATTATGGTTTGAATTTCAGTAAGTGATATGGAGTTATTCAAAATTTTATATCTTCTTGATTCAGCTTTAGTAATTCATATGTTTCTATGGCTCTATCCATTTCTTCTGTGTTTTCCAGGCTGTGTGCATAAAAATTTAAAGTTAGATATTCATCATCTTCTGAGTTTCCATTGGTTCTATAGTAATTTCATTGTTTTCATTCCTTATTGCAGGAATTTCAGTTTTTTCCCTTTTCTTGATGGTTGGCTAGGATTTATCAATTTTGTTTATTCTTCCAAAGAACCAACTCTTCAATTCATTAATTCTTCTTATTGTTTTCTTAGTCTTAATTGCATTGATTTCTGCTCTGATCTTTCTAATTTCCTCTCTTCTGGGAGCTTTGATATTGATTGCTCTTCTTTTTCTAGATGCTTGAGCCACAGTATTAGATTGTTTATTTGTGCTTATTCACTGATATGAGAATTCATTGCTATGTATTTCCCTCTTAGAACCACTTTCATTGCATCCCACAGGTTTCAGTATGTTATATCTGCATTTTCATCGAGTAGTAGATATTGTTTAATTTCTCCTTTAATTTCATCTGTAGCCCACTGCTTGTTAAGGAAGGTCTTATTTAATTTTCATGTGTTTATGTAGGTGTTGCAGTTTCTTGCCATTAATTTCAAATTTTAGTGCACTATGGTCAGATAGTATGCATGGGGTAATGTCAATCTCTTTGCATTTACTTAAGCATATTTTATGTGCTAATACATGGTCTATTTTAGAGAATGTCCCGTGTTCAGGTGAGAAGAATGTGTATTCTGGCACTGTTGCTAGGGACACTCTGTAAACATCTAGTGAGTTCATTTGTTCACGTGTTTGATTTAGTTCTGTTATTTCCTTGCTGACTTTTTGTCTAGTTAAACTATCACTTTGTGAAATGGGGTATTAAGGTCCCCCATTAAAATTGTATTATGTTGTATTTGGTTCTTTGTGTCTATTATTATTTGTCTTATATAATTCTCCTATATTTGGTGCATATATATTTATGATTGTTATCTCTTTCTCTTAAATTTTTTCCCTAATGAGTATGTAGTGATCTTCTTTATCTCTTTTGATCATTTTTGATTTGAAGTTCACATTGTTTCCAGACATAACGGTTAGCTACCTCTGTTTTTTTTTTTTTTTTTTTTTTTGTCTTTTTCCTTTCTATCGGTACCGGGGATCGAACTCACGATTGCCTGCTTGCAAGGCAGGCGCTTATGCCGCTGAGCTAAATCCCCAGCCCCCGCTACCTCTGTTTTTTATGGTTTCCTATCTCATGGAATATTGTTTTCCATCCTTTGATTTTCAGTCGATGAGTTTCCTTTTGAGTTAGATGTGTTTCTTGTATACAGCATATTGTTGGATCCTGTTTCTTTTTCATTCTGTCAATTTATTTCTTTTAATTGGTGAACTGAAGCCATTGATATTGATGATTATAGGACTTAATTTTGTTATGTTATTTTCCTTTTGTTGCTTCTCTGCTTTCCCTCCTTGTTTAATTGTTTGCTCTGCCTAGTGATTTATTTTGATTGTTGTTCTGTGAATTGTGGTCATTATTTAAAATCTCTAGTATGTCTTCCAATATTTTTTGTAGGGTTGGTGTTGTGAACATAAATTTGTTCATTTGTTCTCATGGAAGTATCTTATTTCTCCATTTATTTTGAAAGAAAGTTTTGCAGTGTACATCAATGTGGGTTTGAAAGTTGTTTTCTTTCAGGGTTTGATATACTTTGCTCCAAGCTCATCTTGATACGTGGGTTTGTTTTGAAAAGTTGGCTTTGATTCTAATGGGATTTCCTTGGTAGGTGAACTGTTTTTTTTTTTTTTCTGCTTTTAGTATTCTGTTTTTATGCTGAATTTCTGGGATCTTGATTATTATATATGTAAAGATTTGATTTTGGTTATGGCTGTTTGAAGCTCTGTATGCATCACTTACCTATATATGAGGTTCTTTTCCTATGCTTGGAAAAACTTTTTTTTGTGTGTAGTTTTTGTTTTGTTATTTTCATTGACTTCTATATTTTCGTTGGCACATATCAGTATTATATTGTTTTTCTTTGCATCATTTTGGAGCTATTAAATTGTGATTTCATGATCCCTTGTTATTTTTAAGAGTTCTTTCCTTTCATGGTTTCTAGTTGTGATCCTGTCTTCTAGGTCTGAAAGTCTATCTTCAGTTTCATTTAAGTGGATTTGCCAACTTTCAGTGGAGTCTTTAATTTCCTGGCTGTCTCTCTGAATTTGTTTTGTTCATTCTATTTCTCTTCTATATTGTTCATTCAAGGTTTCCATCATTTTCCCATACTCCTGTACTTTTTTTTTTTAATCTATCTTCTCTTGCTTTGCTGAGCAACTCTTTTATTAAGGTTGCCATTTCTTTTTTTTACCTGAGAGATTATTTCTAATCTGATTTCCTCTTTACCTCATGGATTTGTTTCTTTATTTCTCTTGGCATCTTTTCAGAAATATCAGGCATGTAACTTCCAGTGACCTTTGTTCTGATGTGTCTTGTACTTTTGTTCCAGATCGAATGTGCATTTGAGATTGCATTTTGCTTTTTGTTTTGTCATTTTAACCTCTTTCATTAATATTTTGTTTTTTCAATCCAGCTAGTCTCCAGTGTCCATCGTTTGTGTCTTAGCATCCTACTGTGTGACTGATGTTCACCTAGTTGTCGGGTCTTACTGTGAAGGGGAGGGGTCAGTTACCTGAATTCTTGCTGTGGGCCAGTTGCATGAGTCCTATGTTCTTCCTAGGCTGACTAGCCTAGGAGTATTGATGCAACTCAGTCCTTAGCTCCTTTTGTTACTGTAGCTTTAGGCTGTTAGAGGTTGCCAGATACACCTCTCTATAGCACATGCCCCAGCTGGGACCCTACTGTGTTTTGGGGAGTATCACAGCCCAAGACTGGTTTATTTGGATGGGTGGAGGCCTTGCCAGGACTCTTACCAGCTTACCTGGGAATCTCTGTATGGCAGAAGGACTCACCTGTACTTTTGCCAGTTTCCCAAGGTCCTCTGAAGAAGTTTTTGCTGAGGCTTCTGCCATCCCTCTGAGGTCCTGTGTTTGGGGGAGTAATTCACCACATTCTTGGCCCACCAAGGTCCTCTGGGTGAGGGATAGCGTTACAGAGGCTCCTACCAGCCTACCAAAGTAGTGCAGAGGGTGGAAGGAGTTGCTGAAGATCCTGTGGGCTGCTGAAGTTGTCCAAGTGTTGGGAATGGGTAACTGACAATTCTGTCAGTTGTTGAGATTGTCGTGATGAGGGGAATGGGTTAGACACTCCTCAGCTGGTGAGGTCGTCCGGTTGCAGAGGAGGAGCAGCTGACAATCCTGTTGGTGGCTGAGTTCATTGTGTAGATTTATAACATTTTATTTATCCAATCATCCACTGATGGTTATTATTTCTTAAATATTGTGAATAATTCTTCAATAAACATGAAGTGCAGTTCTCTCTTCAACATGTTATTATTCCTGTAAAAATTTGCATTAATGGAGTTTCTAGCATATGGTAGTTATGTTTTTTGAAGTTCTTCACAATGGCTGTATTACGCCCACCAATAGTATAAAAAAAGTTTTTATCACATGTTTACCAACACTTGTTATCTTTTGTCTTTTTGATAAACAATCATTCTAACAAGGGTAAGGTGGTATTACACTGTGACTTTAATTTATATTTCCTTGATGATTAGTGATGTTGCTTATATTTCATAAACCTGGTCATTTGCATGCCTTCTTTTGAGCGATGTTCATTTAAATTCTTTGCCAATTTTTAAAAAGATTGACTTATTTGCTTGCTTGCCATTAGTAGTTTGAGTTCTGTAAGTATATGTAGTATGTATTTGAAACTATATTACTTCTCAAATATATTGTTTGCAAATATTTTCTCTTGTTCTGTAATCTGTGTCTTCACTTTGGTACTTATGTCATTTGCCGTGTAAAAACATTTCAGTTTTATATAATTTCATTTTCTATTTTGCTTTTGCTTTCGGGATTATATCCAAAAAACATTGTCCAGATCAATGTCATAGAGATTTTACCTTTATTTTGTTCTAGTAGCTTAATATTTCAAGTTGTTATATTTAAGTCTTTATATATTAGGAATTGATTTTTATGACATGAGATACAGATCAAATTTTGTTCTTCTGCATGTGGATACCTGGTTTTCCTATTCCATGTGTTGAAGAGACAGTACACTTTCCATTGCATATAGTGTCCATATTTGTCAAAAAACAACTGACTTACTCCATTGGTCTATGTGTTTTACTTTATGCCAGTATTAGGCTGTTTTGATTACAGTAGCTTTATAATATATCTTTAAATCAAAGAATATGATGCCTCTGCCTGGAAACAATGTCAAAGATTATTACTAACAGAATGTTTTCTCTATTACTTTTTCTCTTCAACGTTGGAATTCCCAACCAACATGAAAGGAAGGTAAAAGAATTGAAACATCTTTAAGCATAAGAAAGGGAAAAGGAAAAAGATTATGCACTGACAATAGGAAAAACTAGGATGTATTAGAAAGTTGTAATGAATCAAAAAATAAGTAACTAGAATTATTAAGAGTTTGGTGCTATTTCTCATAAAAATCAATTTAATAAAATGCATTGTATCTTTATACACCAAATACAATTGAAAACTAGTTTTAAAATGATGCATTAATCTTTTTTGGGATTAAAATATCTAAAGTAGAATTTTGTTTCTCATAGGGCTGACTAGTACATTTCTGATCAACCCCCTTAGAAGAGCAGGGAAAAATGTTTGAAGATTTAGTGTGCTCTGTGGGTGGTGAGAATTTTAACGGCCAAGATCTGGAATAAGAAGAAAGCCTAAAGAGAAGTGAGCTCAGTTTGGGGGATTGTTTTTCACCTTTAGGCAACTGCAGATTCTGTAATCCACACCAATGACTGAGAGATATAGAAGTTGACTGTAGCTTTTAGGAGTCTCACAGGACGGGAGTGGAGAGACTCATTGAGAGGGTAGTGCCCCAGCTTTTAGTTAGGGACCCAAAAGACTCTACACCAAGAGTAAAAGTTAACCCAAGATAAATCCTCACAAGACAAGCATTTAAATATGCTAACTCTTGATTGGGTTATGGTGATATCCTTTTACTTTTTCTGCTTGCAAAACTAGAAAATTAAATCCTCTTAGAAGATAAGAACGTTATTCAGAGGAGCATATTGTTTTACTCCTTGTAATATTTTGGCTGTGAAATGTGGGACATGCTATCAAATCCATAATTTTTATATTCATAAAAATTAATACATACAAGCAAAGAGATATGTTAATATAGAGAGAATTTAAAGTAATTGACATTAATACACTTAAGTTAAAAGAAAATATGGAGGTTGTTGGCAAAGAATGGGAAACAAGAAAGTCAAATACTGTAAATTTTAAAATGGACAAATGTAATATTAAAATTAAGAACTCAATATATAGGTTGAAAATCAGACTAGACATAGCAAAAGAGAAAATGAGCAAAGTAGAACATTTATCAGAATAAAATATTTATACATCAGCATGAAATGGAAAAGGATGGACAATTATAAAAAGAGTATAGGAAACATTTGGGGCAAAGTAAAAGTGAACAATGGAAGTCAGAGAAGGTGGAAAAACTATTAGGAGTGGCAGTGGTAAAGAGAAGTAATGGCTGAGAATTCCAAAATCCTTGAAATATATCATGCTATAGTTTTAAGTACTATCATCTCTAAACAGGAAAAATAATAAGAAAACCATATCTTCCTTTGGGCACATTATTTTTCCTCTGTTTGCTTCTAAAGTTTCTTTTAGATCATCTAGAAGTTTTGTTATTGCTCCAGTCGCTGTGGAAGCTATAGATTATATTTGAAAAGTAAAAGATGATTATTACTTCACATTATATTCAAATTAATTTTAGATGCATTAAAGATACTAACATGAAAGATAAGACTATAATATGTTTTGAAATTAATTAGATAGGATTTTTGTGACATTAGGGTAGAAAAGGATAAAACACACAAAAATATAACTTATAATGGGAAATACTGCCTAGGGTGCAATGAGAATTTCTATTCATTAAAAATAATAAATTAATAAATTATATTCAACTGGGTGTGGTGAGGCACGCCTGTAACTCCAGCACTCAGAAGGCTGATGCAGGAGGATTACTATGAATTCAAGTTTGTCTAGGCTACATGGAGAGACCATGCCTCAAAGCAAAATAAAGCAAAATATCCCTGAAAAACTCTATTCATTGACACCATAAATTGAGTAAAAATATTAGCCACAGTAGGCAAATTCCTGCTAATAGAAAGAGAAACAATCTAATAGAATAAATGGGCAAATGAATTAAAGAACAGTTTTACAGAATCAATTTCACATGACAAGTTAACAATCAATTTTATTATTAGAGAAATGTAAATTCAATAAGTCTCTGGTGCATGAATGAGTTCTGTTCCAGGAGAATGTTCAAAAGTCATATTCATTTGTAGGTCCCACAAAATGATCCTGTCTAGAGCCACCTTGCCTTGGAGCCAACTGAGTATGGACTGAAACCTCAAAAAACTGTAAGAAATAAACCTTTCCTTTCCCAACTTTGGGCATCAGGTATTTCATCTCAGCAATGAGTAAAAAGTCACTAAGGGACAGGAGAAACAAGCAAGTTGTGAGATCCAGTGTTGTCACCAGCAGCAGTTAATTGAAGCTGACAGAACAGAATTGAGAATGTAGACATTTCAAACTCTTCAGCTATAAAAAGATTATACTTTTTCCCCACTATAAGACCCACCTCACTGACTTCTGGGAGAACATGGCAGATAGATAACAGCAGCAATGGAGGCTCTCTGAGGTAGCCAGCTTAGATTCCAGGAATGGTGCTGTGTGGGGAGTCCTAAGCAGGGGGAGATATACCCTGCCGACCCAGGAATGAACTAAGCTGAGAGAAACCAACTGGCAATGCAATCCCAGTGCTATGACTGGAACAGCTAAAGTCTCAGTGCTGAAGCTGGAGCCTGCACCTCTGGAAATCGCGGCTTGAATTTCCTGCCACTGCTGCTGCATCTGAATTGGCACAGCAGGGATAGAGACACGAAAGCTCTGAGTGTGGGAATCGGCAATCTGAATTGAGAGCAGAGCTGGCCGGGAGCCCTGTATCAACCTGCAGTGAGTGAGAGGAAGAGAGACCCTTTCATAGACTAGGAGGCTCCAACAGAGGACATTCTGGAACTGGGCAGACTAGCCAGAACAGGACGCTGCAGTGACTTCAGTCACATATTCCCCTCTCAATCAGGATTGGTGGGGAACACTTGACCTGGGTGATGCTGCAGACTAAGACCCAGTAGGCTAGCCCAAACCAGGTCCCTGCACCTGGCAGTGCACCCTAATGCAGTGAAGCCTTCAGCAGGTTGACTGACCTGGAGGGGCAGGCCCAGCATAGGCTGCCCAGATCTGTGTCTCCCTAGTACACTGCAGTGGGCAGGAACACCTAGCCGGTGCAATTCAAACAAACTGTAACTGACAAAGAAAGAAACTAGGTCTCCTATATACATTTGTATGGAAGGAACAAAAAATATGGGAAGAGGGAGTAACAAGAAAGGGTCCTCAGTCCCCAATCCTGAGAACACTGATCCAGGAAAGGTAAATGCAAAGGAGAATGAGGACAGAAAACGTGCAATATCAGGCACAGCACCAATAGACATAAAGTGATATCTACGGGACCTCGTAGATGAGTTCAAAAGTGAAGTATTTAACCAAGTAAACCAAGATATAATAGAATAGTTAAAGAAAGTTAAGCACCTCCCAAGAAAAAACAGATGGTGGAATGGAAGAACAGAAAAAAAGGGAGAATTTTTTGATATAGAAAATAGAGAAAACCTAGAATACATGAAGCAGGTTTGAAGAGATTACCAGGAAACTAAAAACTCTATTGAAAGCTGGCATAACAGCTTGAAAGAAACTAAGGATTGATACTGGAGGACGGATTTGTAATGTGGGAGCATGAAAGGAAAAACTTCTTAAAAATAACAAGGAAACAAGCAGTAACAATACAAAGGCAAGAAGATGATAAGAGGATCTATAACTTAAGAATTAAGAATGTAAAGGAAGAAGCAGGGATACAAATAAGTGAACTGCAAAGGCTATTCACAGAAATAATCAAGGAGAACTTCCATAATATGGGAAAAGGTTAAGATACTCAGATCTATGAGGCACATAGGACCCCAGTCACCTACAACCCAAACAGAACTACACCCAGGCATATAATAATCAAAGTTCCAGAAATCTAATATAAGAACAGAATATTGAAAGCTGTGAGAGACAAGAAACAGATCACTTACAAGGGAACACCCATCAGAATTACAGCAGACTTCTCAGCACAAACATCAAATCACAAAGAGTGTGGGGCGAAATACTTCAAGCTTTGAAAGACAATAACCTCCAGACAAGATTGATATATTCTGCACAACTATCCCTAGAAATTAATGGAGAAACAAGGTGTTTTCAGGATAAAGAGGAATTAGGGGAATTTGCAACCACCAATTCAACTCTACAGATAATGCTGCAGGACATTCTAAAAGAGAAAAATACCACGATTCCAGCAACAGTGGCAGAGAGGCCACAATGAATGGAGCAGAAAGCGAAATGAAGAAGACAAATTGACAACTAATGACAGAAAAAGAGCTCAACAGAAATGAGGCAGAAAAAGATGATATGAATAGCTATTTTGGGGAAAACATGACATCATAATAGCTAGTGCTGATTTAATATCATCTTGTTTTGAAGTCCCATCAAGCTTTTGTTCTTCTGTCTCCATTGGTCTTAACATGTTGTATCTTATTGGATTTTATTATATGTGATAATATAAACAAAATTTTATAGATAAGGAGATGATACAGAAGCCATTGTTCATTTTCTGTTAGTTGGTTCTAAATACCCTGTGATACTGTCATTCTCATGAATGGTTTTACATTGTCTTGATATGTTTGATGCTACAGTATTGAAGTTATACTCAAGGATTTCAAGGAAAGAGACACTATAGTAACTACTTTTATGTAGGGATATCTTGTGGTGAAACACTATTTTGCTTAATTTGTTTTGTTTTGACCTGTGCTGTTTTATTGTTATGTCCTCTTTTATCTCAATCTCCTTTTTTATTATTTACTTTTTTATTTTTATCTTTTTAATTAAGGAAAATAAATAAAAAATAGCAGGATATATTATAGTAACCCATTTTGATTTCCTATTAACTTGATTTGAAACCCTGTATTGCTCTTCCCATCTTGTTTTGACTGATTTTACTCTATTCTGTTTAGCTTGATAGTATCAAGTTTGAGAGTATAGACAACAACCGTGAAGACAATAAGAGTCACTATGATGCCCATTCTGGTTTGACTATTATCTTCTTTTGAAATCCTGTAATGTCTCCATTGTTTTGGTTTTATTGGTTTTCTTCTTTACTGTTTTGTTCAGTTTTATTATAACTGATGATATAAGCAATTCTTTTTAAGATAGCAAGAGGCATTATGGTAACCATTGCCGATCACCTTGTATTCTGTTTTTACATTATATACTATGTCTATTCATTTGATTTGACTGACTTTGTTTTGTTACATCACATTTGGTTTTATTCTCTTCAAAAAAAAAGTAGTAAGAACTGTGGGAATAATAAAACCAAAATGTGTAATTGTCATTGTAAAAAAGAGAGGAAAAGAAAGTGCTCTAAAGGATATAACTGCATGTATATTAAGCATATAAGATAGATAACCATATTACTGAGTTTTTGTTGGATCATTGAAGAGAACTGTTTGCAGTCTCACTGTTTGAATGTCCACTTTATATGCTTTAATTTTGTAACTTGAACAACTATTTCTAAGATGACAATATGTAATCTATTAACTAGTGATTTCCTACTGTTGATTTTTTTGAAATTCTGTATAACTTGTACCCTTTTTCTGTTTTTTTTTCTTTTTCTCCTTAAATAAAATTTTAAAAAAATGAGCCTGTCTTGTCATCTCAATCAAATCTTTCAATTATTTTCATTTTTCTTTCCCTGGTTGTTGCTTTATTTTTCCTGTCAGTCCCCATAGCATCACTGCTACTTTTCCTCTGGCTTCCAGACCTCCTGAGTTCTGATTGAACACTGTACTACTGCTGTACACTGTGCACTGTACAGGAGGCACTCAGCAGCAGCACAACTGTGATGATGCCCAGCAGACATGAGTGCTACTTCCTCGATTCACTTGCATCTATGAATGTTCCTAATGTGAGGTGGTTTTGATTCTGTGAGTTCACAACTCAAATGTTCATGGTTAGGAACTTACTATAGTTCCTGTCTCTTCATACTCAGTAGTTAGACAATACCATATGTTAACTAAGATCTGGAGATATAATAATTCTCAGGCACTGTTTTAGGGTTTGGAAACTGGTATAACTATTTTGAAAACAAATGTAGCAATGCTGACCTGCAAGCATGGCCCATGACCTATGAAATCCATGAACATTAGAGAAAATCTTGTCTGTCTATCCCAGGAGGCAGAGTTATTTGTAATAGTGTTTTTTTGAGAAAAAATTATAATGTATTTATATAAGTTGTATACATAAACAATATATAAATGTATAAATTATTCATCAATAGAAAAGTATTAAATACAGCAGAATACTTTATAGCTACATATAGGAAAGACTACTTATATGTATAAACAAGGGCCGTTATAACAAATATAACAATATTATATTGAAAAAGCAAGTCTCGAGAAAGAATAAAGCTATAATTCCACAATTGCAAAGTGCTAACATAGACAATGGAAATACCTATTTTTTAAGGGTGCCCACACAAGTGGTAAACAGTGTAAATTGCCAGCATTCATTATGACCGCTCTGAAGGAGAAGATTAGGTTACCATTAGTGAAGTGTAGATGGCTGTTCAGGTGTTCTAATGTTTATCTTTTGGAATGAATGATGGGTGTGCATTCAAAAATACCACAGCAACTTCTTCCTCTGTGAATGGTTGGATGACATTGCCCTGTGAATCTCTCATCACCCACATCCTTGCAAAGATGTGCATCTGAGCATCTAAACTGGTCAAGCGAAATTTGGTTGTAGACATCTCCTCCATTGCTGTTTCCCTTGGATCACACTCTTCTTTAAAATTGTCACCTCATGTTCATTAGAAAACACATCTAATTCATGCCATTTCCAATCATTTGTAAACAAATTGCTGCAATCTGATTATTTGAATCATGAACTATTTGGAGACTATGAGACTATTTCATGTTGTCTTTTTGCTCTGTCCAGTAAATTCTGAAAAGTTTTAGATGGTTCTATTTTTGTAAGCTGAAGTCCTCCAACCTGTTCAAGTCATGGTTTACCCTCTATTTGCATTCTGTGAGCAGCAAGATTTTACCCTCCTGCACTGCACAGTGTTTTATATGATTTTTCCCAAGCCCAGGAGAGTAGCAGCTCCTCCCAAGAGCTCTGGGAAATTTCCTCTGAAGGGAGAGCTTGGTATGGCTTTCAAAACTTAGGTGATACTTTCATATCCTCTTAAAGCCATCTGTTGCTTGCAAAGCTACTGGTTCTACCTGTAACCATTTAGAGAGTTACTGAAGATGAAGAGCTGGTATGTGTGAGCAGGTGGAGAAGGCTCTTTTCACAGAGAATCAGTTATATATATCCTTTCTTTATTCGTGCCTATTGCCCTGTAATCTGTCATTCTCCCAGCAAACTTTTCCTCTTCTTGGTAAAATGCAGTGGGTTTTGGCATTTCTCTTTCCCTATTGTTCTGGTGCTATGATGTCCTTGAATAAAGTGTGTCTATCTCCAAAATCTGGGCAGCAGGGATCTGCTTGTTACTCCTGGCTGAATGTGTTTGGTGAATAATCCTCCACATTTCCTTTGGAACATCTTGTGAACTACCATGCAGTCCTTCATTATGTCAGCAGTGGTGGTAGCTGCTTTGTTTTTAATAAAGGAAGCGACATTGCCTCAGAACTGTGTGCGTTTTTGGAAGTGAAAGAATGTAAACTGATTAAGCCCAAGGTCCCCACCTCAGACCCCATTGTGACCTGACAGCTGGGAAAGGCATAGGAAGCAATTAAACTGCCCTGTATTAGTCACCAAAAGAGAACTCAGCCCTCGCTGACAGTGAAAGGAGAAGAGGGATCCAGGAAATCATTCTATGTAGCTTTTGGGGCTTTGTGTTAGTGTAATCTTCTGAATTGCCTTGGGGTTATTTACTTAGTTCTAAAGTATGGGAAGATTTTACCTGAGTATGGGTTACATGTTGCTTGACAGTGGAGATAACCTCTGAGAAGAATGGCTTCAGGCCACCTTGTTGTGCAAATATCAGAGTGTACTTTCACAAACTAAGCCAACTACAGTGTTACTGGGTGATATGATCGTAGGGGACCACCTTCCTGAATATGGTCTTCCTTGACCGAGAGAGAGGTTGCTATGCGGTACAGGACTGGACTTGCCCAATTAACCTTGACACCTGTCTGGTTAGAGCTGCTTTGTAAATACTTTAGTTGAAAGGAGTGTGTGCAATTGGTTGGAGCCTGGGAGCAGTAATTCAACAATCCAGAAACCCTGTGAAGCAGAGGAAAGGAATGGATCTGAGCTGGGGCCACTGGGAAGCTGTCATAAGGGGTGGAACCTGGCATGCTCCTCTCTGCCCTGCAGAAAAGGGACTTCTTTGCTAGCACCTCCGAAAAACAGAACACTGCCAGATGTCCAGGGAAGACCCCCGTGTTTGGTGTTTGCGTGAGCTTGTGTCTGTTTTACAGCCTAATGGATTTTGGCTTTGCCTTTCCCTCTGTAGAGGACTACAATCTGCACCAAATGTTTCACATTACTCAGTGTGAAAAACCTCCTATTCTTTCAGATTTTTTACAAGTTCATACATCCGTGGAAACCCGATATTCCATATTTCATTCTGCTTTGTGGATGTCATTGTGAAGGATGCGGGTTCACAGGCAACAGGCCTCTTCTGGCTTTGATCAGCTTGACCGCAACTAATTGTAAATGGAGAACAAATGAAAGAAATATTTACAAATTTCATGGGAATTCAGGCGGGGCCTAAGCCTTTCTTAATGCCTCCATTCACAGTAAATGTTTATTGAACACTTAACTCGACTGTGTACTTCAATATTTATATAGTATTAGGTTTTAGCTTGTTCTGAGGTAGTAAAATGACCTTCTTCTTCTCTGCTTTGTCTTCTTCCCTTCCCTTTTGCAACTTTCCTTTCTTTTGCATCACAAAATCTGCTGCCACCTCAAAAAATCCAACTCAGATTCCAAAGCTACAGCTGTAAGAAGCAGAAGGAAAAAAAAAGTACGTGTGTGTGTGTGTGTGTGTGTGTGGTGTTTAAAAAAAAAAGACCGTAAAATTTAAAACAAATTTTGAGTTGCAAAGTCAGGTTGGGAAAAATCAAATGAAAATGCTCAAGATTTGTTCGAAATAAAGTCATAAATGCCTGGAGCCAAGTTAAACAGCTGTTGGGTCAGGCAGGCTAAGGCCTGAAAAGTAGCACCAGGCAGAACTGAATATTGTGCAATTAGCATTTGGCTGCTTGTAAAGAAACACAAGCACCCCTGTTAGAGGATTTCAGATATGGATGTTCTATTCCTAAGTGTACTTTTCTGAAATTTTTGTTTACATAGCAACCAAAGTAGCCTCTGTGTCTTTGGGAGATGTAGAGAAGAGACATTTAGGGCTGGCTGGGGGCCAGCTGGCCCTCTCTTCAGCTCACCTTGCCTCCTGGCAGGTGCTGGACCCGTTTGACCCTGCTTTATTCTGTCTGCAGTCATGAGCAGCCTGCACTTTTAGGGCAGCTTAGACAGATGATGGTCCAGATGCTGATGGAAAGAGGGGAGATGACCTCTGTCCAGAGAGTCCTTTGCTATCACCTTCTTGGATGGCAAGTGTGTCTGGGGCCTGCCAACATCAGCATAATAAATGCTCTAACAACTGCTCTTTTCATTAGGAACATTTCACATCGATGTCTGCCATACCTTGGATCTGTTTGCCCCAGAAAGTCATAAAAGTCAGACTAGATTCTGTTTTCTTTGGAGGCTGGCTTAACCTGCCATTCCCCACCTTTCCACCCAAACATGAAAGGCAGGAGTCGAGGATCACAAACACTAGAGGGTAAATGACCCCAAACAACCCCACACTGATGAAAGAGGTACATGTGGACATCTAGAGGGTGGGCATGATGCCTCAGCGTGGCGGCTGCCTGGAGCAGCAGCAGACTGGACAGAAGAATGAGAAGTGAGAGGAAAGTCAGCTTCACTGTGGAGGAAAACTGGGCTAGAGATCTCACAAGGAGGTATTGAGAGCGTTTAGCATTAAACATTTCCTCATAAAATTAAATTTTATCTTCTGCTTTTTAAATGAAATCAGTGAAGGTAGTTTAATGAGAACACAAATTTGAAACAAATTAGATTTTCAAAATCTTGCCTTTTTTTTATGTGTTTTTATATTTAAAACCACTGGGAAATTCATAAAAATGAGTAGTTTCAGAACAAAAGTTTTTGGTGGCTCACTTTGCAATCTAAAGATTCTTTTTAATTAAGGTAACCTAGAACTAGGAAGGGAGACTATTGAATAATTTTTGTTTCAAAATTCAACTGCTGACATCTCTTAACCTAATCATAAAAATCAGATAAACATTGTCACATAACAAATGTTGTAACTGCCTCTGTAAGTATAAAGTCATGATGAAACCCATAAGATACATGTAAGTCAGACGTGATGGCACATGCCTAATTCCAGCGTTCTGGGAGGCTGAGGCAGAGGATTACAAGTTTGACCCCAACCTGGAAAACATGATAGATTAATGAGAATTTGTCTTAATAAAAATGAATCAATGAATAGATAAATACACAAGATCTGAGATTGTAGCTCAGTGCAGAGGCCTTGCATTCAGTGCTCAGTATAGAAAAGAGATTACATTATTATATAACTCATCATTGCCAATTGATGGAATTAAGTACAACCCACACATTTGATATTAAAAGTGTAGAGATACCTCAGATGTCGAACTCAATTCATTCTGCATTCTTGTTCAAACACCAAAAAGTTGGAGGACTGCACATACTTTTCCCATAACAAATAATAGAAAAGTGAATAATTGCTTCTGAGGCCCCAAAATTATATTTATAAATTCATTTTTCCAGGACTTTAACAAATGATATTTTTCTTTAATGCTAGTGTGGTCTCATGATTTTCCTCTTACCGTTAGTGCTGGTACCCCTAACTTTCTTTAGATCCATGCTTATGATATTTTATGCAAAAAAGGGCAAATATAAAAGCACAGTGACAAATGATTGAACACACTAACACAGCACCGTGCTACATGTTGTTGGTGAGAGCAGCTCTTAGAATGAAGTGTTACCCCTTTGTGTCCTTGGCCAGATGAGACCTGTGACTCACTCTTGGCCTCATACAGGATTTTATCAAGTTGGATTTTCAGTTTGACTGCTGAGCAAAGTTAGTAACACTGAGAAAATTTTTTTCTAACTTTGTTGTGTGAGTAATGGAAAATTTGCATTTGGAGCCAGCCATTCAACAACCAAAATAGCACTGTATATTTATTTAATTTTACGTGAGTGGATACTCACAAGTGAGAATATAAAAGACAGTACTATATCATGCATATTTTACCCAGATACCTGTCTGTCGTCAGTTTCTTCACTGCTTATATGACACATGTGGACAGTTAAGATGACTTTGTGCTTTGCAAGCTAATCATTGAGTATGACTTTTTAATCAATGTTGGGTGCTAGAATAGGATAGGACAGGATATGAAAATGAAGATCATATTCATTCTTGGGTCTTTTGAATGCAGGAAGAGCAGCAGAAAGATTTGGTAAACAGTTTAACAAGTTTTTGGAACCTGTTCTTCTGGGAGTAACTTTGTCTCTTAGGCAACACAGTTAGAGAACAGTACTGACAGAGACAAATTTGTAAGTTATCTCCCAGCTGACAAAATGTACTGAGAAGCAGTATTTTTCTTCTCCCAGACTTCCAGCTGTAGGATTCACACTGCTCTGCTAAAGAACCCTCTTCCTGATTCAAGGTTTTAGGAGAGGTGGCACCGTGCTAAGCTTGTTCAAGTTTGAAGGGAGAAGTATCCTGCATCTGCTGTGTCCCTTGTCTGCTTTTTTCAGTGAGTCCTTGATAGATCAGTACTGAGAAGAACTGAGCTGCCACCCTTAGATCAGTGACTGGAGATGTGCTACACCTGTAGAATCAGTCCACGGAAATCCCCTGTCTGGTTAAAATTACTCTTTTTTTTTCTCTTTCCAGTTCTCTTCTCTCATGTCTGGATCTTCTACCTCTTGTTCCCGTTCTTTCTCAAGTATCCCTTATCCACTGGAATTTGCTCTTAGAGCCCAGCTAACTCTTCAGTTAACTGGGCAATAATAATTAACTGCTTTAATTTTTAAAGATAATTTACCCTACGTCAATGGGTACAGCTGGGAGGTAGGACAAGATGGCAGGGCAGTGGGCAGACTGGAGGAGGATGGACAGTGCTCATACTAACAGATTACTTTTAGATGTCAGTGAATGGATGGTAGGAGACCCGGCTGGTAAGTTCATGCTTTATAGCTTCGAGGGTTGCATGTGTGATGGTTGAGGACTTACATTCTTGGACCAGACAAGTCAGGTCTCTGCCATTTATTAGCTGTGTGATGGGAAAGTTTCTCAACTACTGTCCACCTTAGGTTCCTCATCTAGAAAATAGGGCCAATCACTGAATCTGCCTTGTAGCATTGTCTTGAGAACTGATTGAGGTAATATACAAAGAGTGTTTCTAGCAGCACCTGGTGCATAATAACTGGTGCATGAATATTAGCTATTTTACTATTTCAGGAAGCAAGTTGTATTTGGTTTACTAAAATGTTCATTAAATTTCCACCACCATCTTAATAAACAGAAATGTTTACTGAAGTTAGAGTTCTTTATTTTGTTAGGGAATCCTCTACTTAGAGCTTTTCTTTGATGAATAATTTTACTAATCTACATTTAATAGGCATTTTCATGTAAATATAATACATAAATATTCATGTAAATGTAATATATAAATAGTATAATTTCATGTAAATTATCTATATATGTATATGTGCATTTCCTCCTTGAGAACTGAGGAATAAAATCTACCTAATAATACATTTGTAGATGAATGTTCAATTAGAAAGGTTTTCAAACTTGTCTTGGATCGGTAAATGTGTCTTAACCATGAAAATGATCTGTACTAAAGGTGTTGTTCAAAAATTTTCCATGATGGGATATCAAATGAAGATTTCAGAAACAAAATCAGAGCACTTGCTCATCTGTGTTACAGGTCACAGGAGAGCATTGTGAACAATAGTGGAAAAGTTTTATTTACCTTTCCTTTTAGAAACTTGTCTGAACATCCATGAACAAGGTATGGAAGACAGTCAGTCTCCCTGTAATTTAAACTAGGAAAATTATGCTATGTCTAATTGTTCTTAATGCTACCAATATTGTTTTTTAGAAACCACAATTTACAGAAGAGAAAGCACACAGCTTTCATGTGGTGCCCCTTTGCACAAATGGGCAACATTCCAGAATGGAGTTTTATGGGATTCTACCTACATTAAGCTGACCAAAATGGGAATGAGCCATCAACAATAGATCTCTTTCTTGTACTGTTTTGACAAAGGACAAATGACATTCCTCAGAGCCCTTTTTATGCAGCAGTCTGCCATGAAGTATGTCTGTATTCTTTTTACCTGCAGAACTGGGTTATATCAACTCCATCACTTTAAGGCTTATCTGATAGCAAATGAAAACTGATACTGGTGGGGAGGGTAGTGGCAACTTGGTCACCAGACAGCTATTCATTTGTGTTTGTAAGTTCTTTGAGCAGTTTCATTTAAGCCTGGAAAAATGGTTATGAGCAGTGATACACCAACACTTCCATGAAATTATATAAGAAAAATAGAAAACTATGCAAATTAGTGGTCTGTGTGGGATATCTATATATGGAATATATGTATATATATATATATATATATATATTTCATGTAGTGACTATATATATATCTATCATTATATACACAAACAGGTTTGTGAGTATACTTGTTGTTGACCCATAATGTGACTCAGTATTTTGTAGGTGTTTATATGTAGATACAGATATGTGTCAGCATTTTTTGCAACACTGGAAACAGTTTGAACTAAGACAAAATTGGAATGGCCTGAAACTCATTGACTCTGCATGGGTAATGTTTGTGTATGTAAGTTATGCAGCAACCCTATGTTTCAGAATTGGTGCTAAATGGAGATATTCTTACAATATCTTCTACAATACTTCTTGTGGCATCGTGATTTAATTGTCCTGGAATGTAGTATGAAATAGATTTGCACCTTTTCTCCTTTTCCCTGAGCCCTGAGGAATTTATGGCTTTGCCAAATGGCAAGAAAACTAGGCTGTGTTGAAAATGAATAATCTAGTTCATGAATGGTGACATAGGCATTATAAATATGCAGTAATTATCTATGCTAATACACACATTCAATATATCTGGTTTTCATTTGCAAATGTTTTCTAGAATGCTTTTCTATAGTTTCATCTGCTATCTAGGGAAATCATATGTTAGCTGTAGATGTGGAGAAATTTCAAAGAAAGTGACTCCAGTTGCCATTGAATACAGAAATTGAAAACTAGTGGACAACATGCCAAATTTTGCGTGCAGTTTTGTTGTTCTGTGTGAGTGTTACAGATTTATTGAGGTAAAGTTGACACTATAAACTATATATGCACTATAAAACTTGATATGTTTGGATTGAGGTGTGTACCTGTGAAAGCCATCATTTGGTAAAATGCCAGTGAGAACATCATTATAAGTCTAAATAATTTTCTTGTTTACCCTTGTTTACCCTTAGTAATTTCCTCTTCTTGTCCCGGGCCCCTCCAGGCAATCATTGATTTGCTTTCCTTCATTATATGCTAGTCTGTATTTTTATAATCTTCTATGAACAAGATTAGATAGTAGGCACTATTTTTTTGGTCTGGTTTCATTTTCTCAGCATATTTGTTGTGAGATTCACCCAGCAGCCAAAAATATGACAAAGATGATCTCCATTGTTTACTTTAGATGCTTTATAACATAGATAATACATTGAGTTCTGTATCCATTTTATGTTAATATTTATGCATGGTCTGAGGTGCTGCTACAAGTTAATTTTCCTTATGTGAATTGTGAATTGACCTTAGCACCATTTGTTGGAAAGCACGGTTCTTTGTGTACTTAATTTTTGTACACTCTGTCAAACCGAGGCAGTTTCAGGGCTTACCTCATTTTCCATTTCTCACAGGTCGCTGTCCTCCTCAACTGATGTTCAGTGTTCTGCAAACAGTAGCCTCACATGTTTCTTTCTTCTTCGTTTATAGTGGAAGGGTTGGTTGGTCTGATTTCTGTGATTCTGTCTTATTCAGAAGCAGACATTCTACTCAATCTTTTTTTTCTGAAACAAATTTAATTTATTGCTAAGAGAGTAAAGAGGAAGGGGAATGATAATCTAATGTAGGTTTCTGGTTTTGCTAAAAAAAAAGCAACAACAAAAACAAACAAACAAACAAAAGCTGCAGAGCTGGCAAAGCAGGAGGCATCCTCCACAAGGCAGAGGAACAACTGATTTTGGTGACCCAGAAGCTCTTCTCTTTCTCTGGGTATAGGAGATATGTGGCTTCCCAAGGCTTATTCCTTACATAACTCCCAGGTCCCACATTGGTTCAAGCCTTTCATTTTATTCAGGAAGAAACTGAGTCAGCAAGGCAAAGCCTGTTGAGGTGAGAAGCTGGGATCTCTGTTTCTAGATCCAACAGTGTTTCCACAGAGATTGAGCAAAAATGCATTATATTATTTCTGTAGAGCACAGCAAGCAGAGGGCTGAGTATTTGCTGACAGATTTAGATGCTCAGTGCCTATAACTCACACTCTTTTTCATCTCTTGATAATAACCTGTGAAGTTTATTATAATTTATCTGTTGCCATCTTTGGAAAGCAGGCAATATGGCAGGATTTAACTGTTGCCTCATTCTCTTAAAGGAATTATTCATTGAGCAAAATCATGGTTAGAGGGTTATGTTCATTTTCTTTCAATTAAATAAATTGCCTGAAGCATTTATATTGAGTGTTTTGAACTCTAGGGAGTTATCCTAAGACAAAATTGGAATGGCCATAACACAGAGAATGTTTTTGCAGTATTTCTCTTCCATCATTAACTTTCTGACGGATTTTTGAAGATGTTCATGTTAGAGTAACTAAGAAGTTCAGTCTGTTAGCCTGGGCAATTGTCTGATAAAATTATATGCATACCATCATCCTCTCCCAGGAGATTAACCAAAATATTTCTAAATTATTGTGCAGCCTATGGGGATAAGAGTAAGAAAAGCCCCACAAGAAAGAGAATCATACAAAACCACATTTCATTAGGAAGTTGTTAGACAAAGACACATTTTAAAAAATCAATGTTTTACATAAATCCATCTCTTTACTTTTAGTTGATAGACATGAAAGAAATATAGACTAGGAAGAACAATTGAGAACTTTTGATTTTATATTTTGAATTTTTCTGTTAACATAGACCAGTGGTGGTGAACCTATGGCACGTGTGTCCCAGTAGGCTGTTTGTTATCATCAAAAGCTCTAAAAGGTTTGCCATTACTAACATAAACCCTATACAAAAGTTGAATTGAAAACAAATTATGGTATTTTATCATACTATCACAGGTCATTACTACTAATCTAATCTAGGAAAAGAAACTGTTGGACTCTCTTACAGTATTCATATTTAGTGTTACATTATCCCTAACATAAGCTGTTTTACCTTGCTTGCAAGGCACTGTTGTATTATTAAAATTGTCTGTGTGGCAAAGAAAGCTATAGAGGCCAATTTTAAAGTCAGGTGAGAACATGCTTTTATTAAGACAGAGGAGCTAAACAGCAGCAAACTTTGGACCTTGGGGTTATATGTCCACTTCTATTGAGGGCTCAAGGAGCTGTACTGGTTAAAGCACAAGGAATGGGCAGAGGACATTTGTCTATATTCTGGATCTGCTCTTATTGGGATGTAGGATACTTCATGTAAGTTCTCAGTGAGTAAATTCTGCTCTTTTACCAAATTTCCAAAGTAATTCTGATCAAAATCATGAACTGGTTTTCGTATTTTTTTTCCTGTAGCATCTCTCTATTCATTTTCATTTTCTATCTCTTTTTATTCCCCCACCCGCTGTATTATCTTAGGAACTGCTTAACTATAGACCCAAACATATCTGTGTTTCCCACATGGCCTTGTCTTTCTCTCACTCAGCTCCTTAGCACATCCCTTTAAACTCCAACGGGAGATTTAGGCCTATTGTGTCTCCTGTATCCAGTAATGGAATCTCTTCAAAAAGAGAGTATGTTCCTCTTCAGAGCTTGCATTCAGGCTGACTGCTATATTCTGCTCTTACTGAAGCAAAACCTGTCAGACTTACAATTCATAGCAGTCTCTTGCATCCTTGGGCAGTGTTTGTTTTTTTTCTATACTAATCTCCAGTTTGAATATCTGAGACATTATTTTCACTTTGCTTTTTCTTCTCACTTTAACTTTCTGACATTTTCTCAACCTTCGTTTTGTCTCCTTATTAATCTATCACAAACATTTATTTGGCTACTTACTCAACATCAATTTTTTCCAAATAGTATTCCTTTTGATTGCATTTCTGTGATATATATATATATATATATATATATATATATATAATATTTCTTTGAGGAATCTGTAATTATTAATTTTGGGAGACTCCAAAGCCTGGAAATAATCTGATAACATTTTAATAACCTGGCTTTCTTTCAGAATCTTGCTTCATCCCTATTGCTATTGCATTTCCTTTATTTAAAAAATGTTACTTTCACTGCTAGTAGAAGAGATTATTCTCCCAAAATCAATTTTCTCTTGAAATTACACCTTTCTTTTTAGAACGTTTTGTAAATTTTCTTTCTTGTTGCTATTTGTGGTGACTACTCATGTTTATTTTGTGTTTGTGTCTCTTTACCACTTTCCTCATAGTTTCTTCTTTCAAAAATCTTTGCAAAGGTGGTCTTTGACTCTGTCTTGGGAAATGTTATAGATGGGCCTGAAAGTCAAGTACTTGAAGCCGTTTCCTTTACCCTGTCCAGTTTCCTAGTCCTGCTCTCGGAGAGACTAAATTTCTGGAGAAAATTATGATGTGAGGAGGGTAAGCAGACAGTAGAGGAGGTTGGTGAGGTAGATAGAGATGCACAGATGTTTCTTGCAGCCTAGAGAGGAGATAGAGGTTCATGGTGTGAGGCTTCCATGGCAGATGGTGACTGTGATTACTGTCTCACATGCCTCAAAGGAAGAGAAGGAAAGGGAGACACTTGATGTGAGCATAAGTCTTGAGGAAACCTCACTGAGTAATCAAATAATACCTTAATATATTATTTTTAAAAGTAAAAAAATTCAAAAATCTACAATGAACAGAATATCAACATATTCAATAAAGATAAGAGGCAGAGAGGACTGTACCTCCAGAGGATAGTGGCGACAAATGAGCAGAAGGCTCCCTCTAAATTTTTTAATGTAGAATGTCACTAGTAACATTTGTTCAGCCATGGATGGAAGCACTGGCAATGACAGAAATTGAAACCTGGCATTCGGATTGATTTTCTATTTCCAATAAGTGAAAATGTGGTACTCCTTGCATTTACTGTTGCATATTTATAATAAACACACTGCTTCCATCTGGAGCTTGGTGATTATTTTAAGTGAAGAGTGGGAAGCTGAGACTATTTTCTTTAAACCTTGTATTGTCTTTTCTTCTATAACAAGTGTCCACATCTGTTTAACCAATGACTAGTTACTGAGGTTCAATAAAGATCTCTGTGTATATACAGTGATCACTGGAAAAACGGTGTGATCCCTGCTTTGGCTGCTGCAAAAACAGCATAGGCTTTTATATTTTGAAACTTGGGAACTGTGAGATATGGTTTCTAGAGTGGTTTTTTTTAAAGGTAATTGATGGATGTATTCTTGCCTCCAAGTGTACTGTTACTTTTAGGTCCCATGAATACTTCTGGGCTATTGGCCCAACTCCCTGATTTCTGGAGCTGCAGAGAAATCTGCAAAAAGGGAAAGATCTTCCTTTTGAGTCTAAGCTGGGCCATTTCTGTCTCACAGGATGCCAGTAATTTCTTCCTTTTAAGACTATAACTACCAGTTATTCAGAAATACATATTGAGAAGTCTTTAGGATGGTCTAGATCATTCCCCATAGTGCTCACAGTTCATCTGCAACTTTCTTTTCAAGCTATACTTGAGTTTGATAAGGTTTTATGTTCAATATTTGTTATGGTTTGTGTCTATATGTCCCCTAAAGGCTTCATGCAGTTTTAGATGGGACTTTTTTGGAGGTGGCTGAATCTATAGTATATGATTAACTTGGGATTAAAGGTGGGTAATTGCTGGATTAGTCCACTGATTGGGTTGGCAGCACCTTGATTCTAGTAGACTAGATACAGCATAAGGGACAGAAAGAGGCTTATTTCTTCCTTTTGCTTTTGTTGGTTTTTCTGTCTTCCACTGCTATGAATTGTTACACTTCTGCCATGTGTCACCCTGCATTGGATCCAGCCAATTATGGGCTGAAACCTCTACAACTGTGAGGTAAATAAATCTTTCTCCCTTTAAAATTGGGCATTGAGTATTTTTCTCAACAATAAGAGAAAAGTAGTAAGACAAAATTTGATACTAAAGAAGTGGGGTCATTGCTATGACTATACGTGACTATGTGGTTCAAGGAGTCTTTGGGAATGGCTTATGGGAAGAGTTTGGAAATGTTCAGAGATGTTGCCTGAAAGAGTAGAGCTGGAATACCTCAGGCTGTTCTGTATGGGAGATTCTGGTCAGAGCTCAGAAGAGCAGAAATCCAGTAGAGACCATACCCAGGAGGTTTCTGCTAGGAAGAAGGACTGCATTGGCTATTGGACTACAGATCCTGTGTTGTGGCTTGGTAGAATGTTTGTCTGCATTTTGACTGTGTCCAGATACTTTGCTTGAGACTAAGGTAAAGGGTGGCAGACTAATTAATCTGGCAGAAGAAATTTTAAGGCAGTTGAATGTTGAGACAGTGGTATGGCTACTGTTGGGGGGTTTTAGCCAGATTTATGTTGAGAATCAAAAGCAAAGAGCTCAGCAGAATGATTTAAAACACAGAGTTTGGTCAGAAAGGAAGCTCCAATAAAGCTGTGGACTTCAAAGGTAAAGCAGAGGAGATCATGATTGTTAAGGAGAAACAGAATAGAAAGATGGCCTGAGGACATTACAAGAAGCAGCAGGATGCTATCCTTTGGAGC
Organism: Cavia porcellus; assembly: GCF_034190915.1. Lineage (NCBI taxonomy): Eukaryota > Metazoa > Chordata > Mammalia > Rodentia > Caviidae > Cavia > Cavia porcellus. The sequence goes on from NW_026947484.1 coordinate 77,266,110, forward strand.
CTCAAAATTGCACACATGAAGGACTTTACTTTGAGAAAAGGGCTCAGCCACCATGTTCCAGAATGCTGGTAGTCTAAAGAATTTGTTCCTTGGAATGGGGTTCAGATCACTCAGCAATTGAGGCACTGTATACCTGCAACCCAAGACTGGGAAGCCTAACTACTATTCCAGCTGGCAGCAGACCGTGGCATCATCCATTTGTCAGTGGTTTTAGGTGCATGCAGAATGGAAGAGCTGTGGGGTGAAGAAGGCTTCCACTCAAATTTCAGAAGAAGGCCTGAGAGGCCAGACAGTGTGCCTCTGAGAGGGAAGTGTGTGAAACTGTGAGTGTGAAGCTGAAAGTTCAGTGGAGACGCCCAAAATTTGGAGACACAATCAACATGATTGTCTGTGGAAAACTGCAAAGAGAAGCAGAGCTGACCCATGAGAGAAGTCATGGGAGTTATAACCTCTGTAAGTGCCATAGGGGCAGAGCAACCTAAGCCCTCTGGAGTTCACATCTTACTGTAGAGTGCCTAAGATGCTGCACATGGAACTACAGGATTTAGTGTTTTGCCCTGCTGCATTTTAGAATTGCTTTGGTCTCATTTCTTTGTATCTCCCTATTTGTAGAATAGAAATGTCTGATTGTATCACTTTTTAAAATGACAAATCAAAAATTGTAACCTCTCTATAAACATTAATTAACCTATTTAAAAATTATTGTGATTAATAATTGCTAGAGCTACTAAGCTAGCAAGAAGATGATATTAGAAAAGCATTTTGGAAGAGGACAAGTTAGAAAAATATATTATTTCAGCAACTTCATTTTGGTATTATCAGTTGGGGTTTAAAAATTTATTTACTTAATGTTTGCCATACATAATGAACTCATTCATCATGAGGTATTTATATCTACACATTGTATATATTAAATATTTTCCCATTCCCTTCCCTTCCTTCCATTTCTTCCCCCTTTACAAAATTGTTTCCATTTTTTCCCTTCAATTGGTTTTTATAAAATCCTGCTTTTCCTTTCCTTCCCTTTGCCCTCTCCTCATTACTTATTTCCCTCCCCATTTGAACATGTTCTTTCTACTTCCTAATATCTATCTTCCATTTTCAATTAATTAACACATCAGCAGAGGCAATAAAAATTGGCATGGCAAATCTTCAAAGGAATAGAAGTAGGAAAAGTATATATTATTGGGAAAAGTAGGCAATCTTCAGACAACTTTCCTAGCCTGAGCAAAGCAAATCTATTTCCCCCAAAGTTAACAGTTGCCATGTAACATTTAAATTCCCTTTTGAAATGCCTATATTGATCAAATTTCAAACATTTAAAAGTGATTTTAAATTTTACCAATTATTAGACATTCAGTTAAAAATTTACAAATCATAAAAACGAAGTTGATAGTGTGAATATTCTTGGAGACTTCAGGTTGATACTTTTGATTCATCCTGATGAAGAGGAGTGGAGAAAGTGGTAGCCACACAGAACATTTTCTTGACATCTTGTGATTTTAGTAGTTGTCTACTAGCAATGCTTTTCTGCTGCCCTCACTTTAAAAAAAGATGTGTGTGTGTGTGGGGGAATGTTTGCAGTACAACCCCAGGCAGAAATAAGTCACAAGAAGAGAAGAGGAGAGGCACTTGATGAACTACTTTTGTCCATTCTGGTCCTCTAGACCACAACTGGAAGAGGTTGGTCCACCTGGTCCAGTATCCATATTTTGGCACAGTGTTTGTGATATGTTTAGAAGATGATAAAGCAAGGTGGCATTATAATGCAGTCCAGTGTTGGGCAATGTGTTTCCAGACCATGTGCAGTAGCATCACTTAGCAGATGCTTGACATTCACCATTGTCCCAATTCATCCAAAACTCTGGAGTTGTGGGTTTAGAGCTTATAATGTGCACAGAATCTTCACATAACCTTCGCTGAAAACCAGGAATCTCTGCATTTGTAGTTTTAGTGTCTCTGCATCAAGCATATCTACATTCAAATCCTGGTTTTGTACACTCTGCCTTTTCAGTTTCTATTTTTTATTAGTACGTGCTTGCATTACATAGTGTTACATTCCTTGTAGGAAGATGGTACATAGCACATCTGAATTCTTTTTGTATTCATTTCCTTTCCCTTCTCTTCCCTCCCTTCATCTCCCTTCACCTCTTAATCCCCTTCCCATTTGAAGAAAATCTATCTCTCTACTTCTAATTATCTTTCTGTGCTCCCTTAACCTTATAATCTGCAAAGTTCTGTATTCTGTGTGAATCCCATTCTGCTCACCCACAAAATAGAAATAATGTTGGTGCTGACCTCCTGCAGTTGTGCTGAGCATTAAATGAGACATTGACATTAAGCACTGTGTGTAATCTCTGCTTTTTTACAATACATTTATAAAATTGAGGGGCTCATATATTATCATTATTATAACAGATTTCTTAAAGATATTTGAATATCCACTCTGATTTGAGAGCAATGTATAGTATATGTTTAAAGCAAAGACTACAAACATATAGTGAAAACTAATAATAAGTTATAGAACCCATTTACTAACAGGTCAGTAAGGTGGTTAAAGCATTGGTCACATGATTAGTGCATATGGTTTGAATGTGCCTTTTCCAGAACTCAGGTGTTGAGAGTGTGAAGATATTAAGAGGTAGGACTTTCAGAAGTAATTGGGGCATGAAGATTCCCCATTTGTGAATGGGATTAAGTGTCCTTATAAAAGGGCTTGATGGAGTTTAGTGGGGGACCTCTTCCTCCTTCTGCCATGTGACAACAGTGTTCCTTCTTCTGGTACACCATCCCGGAGGCAGAAATCAGCTCCCACTAGAAAATCAAACCTGTTAGGACTCTGATTTTGGACTTTCTAGCCACCAGAACTTCTAGTAATAAATATTTTCTCTTTATGAATTCTCCAGCCTGCGGAATTCTATTATTGCTCTCAATACAGACCTGAGTTTGTTTGATTTTTCTCTTCTCAGATTCTGCTCGTGCTCTTGCAGATGCACTGTGTGGTTTTGATCCTACAGAGGTAAGAGCAGGGCTCTCTTTTGTTGATTTTAAGGTGCTTACTTCTGACTTTCTGCCTTTGAACCAGCTCCAAGGGGAATCTTTAGGAGATAATTTACAGGGAAAGCTTTGATGCTCTCTACCATGTCCTGCAAAATACCATCAGTTTGCCTGGCTTGTTAACCCTCATGGCCTTTGAGAACAAAGTCCTGCAGCTGTTTCTCTGTGACCATTTTCCTACCCCAGGCTGTATCTTCTGCTGTGCTATTTTTTCTGCTGATCATAGCCTCTCTGCTATGATTACAGAATCCCCATTGTCTGAGACTTGGCAGGATAAATTACTTGCTTGTGGCTATTTGAGCAGCAAAGAGACTCTCCAGTGCCTTTCATGGCCAGACAAAATTAAATATTAAATAGAATGTTTTTATCACCAATACTGTTTTTTTTTTCTTTAATTACTTTAACTTTGTTGAGTTTCAGGAGCTGTATTAATGACAAGAAATCACTGATTTTGAGAGCTGGAAAAGTTTTTGGGCTATAATTTATTTGACCCTTCTAGAAGCTATTTCAAGACAAATCCAAATCTTTCAAGTACAAGAAAAATAATGCATAATAATTCTTTTTTTTTGCTAGTATTGGTGAACACTACACAAGTGATATAAAACTTAAAGCTATAAAGTTAATTGAAACTTCCTATATTCATCATTCCTTTTCACAATCCCATCACTAAACCAGGGATCAATTAAGAAAGACACAGAAGAGCCATGCCTTCTAGGAGAAGAGAGCACATCCTACTTAAGGTGGTAAGACCAGAGGATAGAGGTAATTTCAAAAGAAGGATAAGCATGTGAGTAAGTGCTGAATTTGGATTTGGAAAAGGCAGAGGTGCATATGGAGGAAAATGATCTTTTGGCTTTTGCCCACCTGTATCCTTTATTGTGCTTTATTTGCCTCATCTCCCAGCTGATTCCCTCGTGGTAGTGGATGGATCACAGATCTTGGCAAGTTCCTGGCAGTCACAGGAAGTTGATTTTCATTGGCTGCTGTGGCCAGCACAGTGTGCCATGTAGCTGACAGTGTGGGTGGCTGTCTTGGCTCCAGCATCTTATTCAAACCCTCATCACCCGGCAGGCTGGATGGTACTGTTTCTGTTACACCTGGAGTCGAATTGAGGCTGAATAGTTTTGTGACCTCCTCAAATTATTGTGCAGTTCATCTGTGGGCTGGGGTAAAATTCAAGTCTTCTGATGCCATGATCAACTAGGTCTTGAATGATTAGTATAGAAAGACTAGTATTTCAATGGTAGGAATTACTCATTAGGGAAATAGGCATAAGTTTAGTAATAGCTCTATCATTATGGGCATTGCTCAGTGTAGGTCCTGAAACATCTTGATGCATCTGTTAGGCTAGTGGCTCCCTTCTTTTCAAAAATGAGTGCTATTTTAGTTCTGGCTGCAGTGACAGAATACAGTATGTGTGGTTTAAGTAACAGAAATTTATCTCTTCCAGAGACTAAGTCAAAGTGCTGGCTGGTTAGTGTCTAGTGAGGGCCCTCTTCATGATTTGCAAACCACATGGTTTGTATCCTTACCCAGTAGAGAGAAAAAATAGATCATCTCTCTTTTCTCTTATCATAAAATGTACCATCCCACTCCTTAGGGCTCCATTCTTGTGACCTTTTTAACCACTCAAAAGCTCTACCCCCCCAAAATATTATAACACTGAAGGTTTGGCTTTCATGTGTGAACTCTGGGAGAGACACAGACCTTAAGCCCAGAATACATGCTACAGCAACTGTGGGAATTTATGAGATTCTTACTGTGCAGTGTGTAAATTCAGTTCTACCTGGAGCTCTTCCTCTAGATTCCCACCAGTCTTATTCTTTTTCTTCTCTTAGTCTTTGATCCCTATCACCTTCATACCTAGGCCTGTCCTGAAAACCCTTCTTAAAATTAATGCCTGTTCCCATGGTGGTCTTCTCAAACCATTTACCTTGCTTTGTGTTTCTCCATGGCACTTGGCAGATTGTCATAAATGAATCTTTATTTATGTATTTTTTTGCTGTTTTCCTATACCTATTAGAAGGTAAACTCCATCAGAGTAAGAATTTCAGTTTGGTTTAATGCTGCTTCCCCATGTCTGAACTTCAAGCATAGCCTGGCATATAATAAATATTTGATAAATAAATTTATTTGTTGAATGAATAAACTTTCTGAGGCAAATAGAAGAGTCTCTGAAGCTGTGGTAGATCTGGAATTGTCCAATTAAATCTTTTTATTCCAGGCTTTTCTATCCTGAATTGTTTTTGCTTTGGAATACCTCATTTAAAGTAATCATTAAGTATATGACCAATCTCACACATAGTGTTTGTTCCCCAATGAATAACCTGCTCACCAGCATCTACCCATTGACATGTTAAAAGCCCCAGATTGTCATCTTAGGCTATTGATCCAAGTGCAGCTGTCTTGTTGATAATGTCAGTGTTAAAATAACAAGAAACATTTGTCCAGTGTTTACCATGTGCCAATCGTTGGACTTTGAAATGTCCCCTAAAGGTCCATGTGCTAAAGGCTTTGTTCCACCACTACCATCTGGGGCTCCATTGGGAGATGGTGGAACCTTTAAGAAGTAGTCTTATTTTAGTTAGTTTCTCATTGCTGGGACAAAATACCTAGTACTCACAAGTTAAAGCAGGAAAGATTTATTTTAGCCTGCAGTTTGTAGAGGTTTCAGAACATAGTTGTTTAGTTCCAAGCAAAGTAGAAATAGTTCATGGCATGGCAGACAGAAGAAGTGATCCAAAAGGCAGGAGAGCCTTGCAGGCTGTGCCCCTGCTGACTCACCTCTTCTTACCAGGCTTTACCTCTATATGCTAACATCATATTCATCTATAAACCCATTAGGGGACTAATACAATACCACACAACCATGATCCAGTATCACATACCCATGACCCAGTCAATTTCCTAAATCTCCACCTATGAGCACTTTGGAGGAACATCTAGACATATACCATAACGGGTTTAGTGCAAGGAAGTTAGGTCATTAGGAGTGTGCTCATCAAGGGGATATTGGCACCCTGGATCCTTCCTACCTGTCTCTTTGCTTCCTGGCTGTCATGAGATAATCAATTCCTCTGCCATATACTTACACTATGGCATACTTCCTTTCCATAGGCCCAAAAGTGGGATCTCAACTGACCATGTATGGTAATCTCCAAATTGTGAGCCAAAATAAATCTTTCTTCTTTTTAAATTAATTAGCTCAGTAAAAGAAAACTGACTAATACCACTAGTTTATGTTACCGAGTCATTTCTGCTTTAAAGAATGTTACTTATGTAGGGACTATTATACTGCCCATTTTTCAGTTGAGGTGCTGAGGGTTGGGTGTTGGAGGTAGAATGTGACTTGTGTGAGAGAAGATAGAACAGTATATTTAAAGATTGAAAGGTAAACATGTACAATATATACAAAGTTGTGTTTTTATTAATACTGTTATGTACTGATATATTCAATTATACTATGTCTGATGATATAGCCAATTCTATTGAAGATAACAAGAGACAACACAGGAACTATGGTAGAACTCCTTGTACAACGATCTTATATGTCTTTTTCATTTCATATGTTTATAGGAATACGTTTTGTTTTGTCTTGCTTTGTTTTATTTCTCCCTCTAATATAGAAAAGATAGAAATACATGTTAAGACTCATGCATGTGTGGAATCTATGAACAGTTTATGAGAACTGATCTTATGACACATAATGAAATGAACAGATACTTTGAAGAAAAAGAGACACTAAAGTATCCAGTGCTGATCCTGGAGTGTCATAATGTGAAACCCAGCAATAGTACTATTCTTTGTTCAGAGTGATATTAGCCTGCTTGGGTTTATTCAATCTCAACATAAATGAAGATATGGATAACTGCATGTATGTTTAAGTGTATAGAATTGACAACCATATTACCAAGTTTTTGTTGGATAGTTGAACAGAACTGTTTGCAGTCTTGCTGTTTGAATTCCCACTTTATATGTTCCACTTCTGTATCTTAAACAACTATTTGTAAAAAGACAGTATGCAAACATCAACTAGGGTTTTCTTATTGTTTCTTTTTTCTCTGAACATATGTATTATTTCTACCCACTTTCTGTTTTGTTTAGTCTTTCTTTAAATAAAATTAAAAAAAAAGAAAGGTAAGCAGGAATAGTACAAGATATTCAGAATGGCCATAATGGAAAGTGCATGGAAAAATGCATCTGGGTGAGAATGGTAAAATTATAGTTGTAAGTCCTTGAGGTCCATCAGCTTTCCAGTTCTAATTCAGATATTGTGGTTGACATTTTACTGGTCTTTAAGATTTTGAAGCCCATGGTATTCTGTCTATATTGTATGAATTCCTCATATAAAGGTCTAACTTTTTTCTGAGTCTTTTTAAAATTGAGGAAATGCAAGCTTTATAAAAAATTAGAACAATGTTTTCAATATGCTCACTTTTTTGTTTTATGATTGTCAGAACATTTGACTAGCAAAACTACATAATTTACAATTGTTATTCTGCTCAATGCTGCTCATAAAATAGAACCCTGTTGTCAGAAGAATTTTAGGACAGACTATTCATTAGAATTATTACTCCATTATAAGAACAAATAGGAGAGCTAAAGGAGACAGCTTTTTATTTTCTTGCATGTCTTAGACAGACAGTGGTTAAGGAAAGAATAAGAAAAATCCAAAATTTACATTGGCATAAAAATTACACCATTTGTATAAATAAAGTCTTTCTATCTTTTTGTCTACTTATGACAAAACAGTTTTTGTCATATGAAATATAATGATAAGTAACCCTATTCTAAGTTGGAAACTTGTTTACAAAAAGGACAAAATTTAAAATATTACAGAACAGGAATGAAAGGTCTACAAAATTGCAAAAGCTTTTCACTAGGCTAAATGATGGCTCTCAAAGATATCAAGTTCTAATCCCTAAAACCTGTAAATGCTGTCTTACTCAGAAACAATGTTCTAGATGTTATTAAATTAAGAAGGTTATGTTAGAGATATTATCTTGGATTTTCCAGGAGGGCCATAAATGTAATTATATGCATATTTGTAAGAGAAGCAGAGAGGTTTGACATGCACAAAGAAGATCCTGGGAAGACAGGAGAGAAAGATTTGAAAATGCTGGCCTTGAAATTTAGAGTGAGGTCAGCATAGGCTAAAGAATTTCTGCAGCTCCCAGAAGCTAGAAGAGGTAAGGGAAAGTATCTGACAGGAACATGGCCTCCCTGGCTCCTTGGTTTTAGCGTTAGTGATACTGATCAGGGATTTATGCACGGCCAAACTATATGTGAATAGATCTGTATTGTTATAAGCTGCCAAATTTATGGCAATTTGTTATACTAGTCTCAGGAAACTAATATAATGGGATTGTGCTTTCCTGCCTCAGATGTACCTGGTGATGTGTCTGGTGGTCATGTGTGTCTTTGAGGACTAGTGCCTCAGTTTTTCTCTCTTTTCCCTTTAGTGATGGGCAGGTTTACAGATGAGTTGGCCTCCATGATTGAGGATGCTGAGTAGTCTCATGACCTGCCATCTGCCAGCTGAGAACGCAGAAAACCAGGATGCAATTCAGGCTGATGGCAAAAGTTTCAGTCTAAATTAGAAGACCGGAGGGCCAGGATTATCATTTCCAAGAGCACGAAAAGATGAATATCGCAGTTCAAAGAAACTGAATTGCTCTTACTCTGCCTTTTTGTGTATTCAAACCCATTGGGTGATGCCCATCCATGTTAGTGAGGGTCACCTTCTTTACTTAATCCACACTTTCAAATGCTGATCTCTTCTGGGAATAATCTCATGGACAAATCGGAAAACAATGGTTTCTAGGTTTCTGGGCAGTTACCCGCGTGTCCATCTCCCCATTAAGTCATTGTATAAAATTACCACTCATACTTGGATCTCTGAGGGACTATTAAGCAGGGTTTCTTGTTGCCTCATAAAGGACGTGAGAGTGATTAAAAACTGGCCTTCATTATTTAAGGCTCCTGAGAGTTGGAAATATATTGTCAGCCTTTCTTGACTGGACGCAAGGACGTGGTTAGATGCTACAGACATGTTCCCAATGACAGTATTTTTGTTGTATCATTTGCTCTTCAATGATCCTTGGGTCCACTGAAGCCTCCACTGAAGTCCTGACAGTCTCAAATTGTCTTTCAATGTCCTATGTAGTGTTCTATATCCCAGAACTCTAGTTAGATTGGTAGAGAAATGCTGGGAATTTAGGGTGAAAGTTTCCTTTCCAGTAAGATTTCTCACATACTATTTTTCACATACTAAAGGGTAATACATAGTGGATATTGTTTTAATTTTTTTTTTGGTACAATGAAGCAGATCCAAGATGAAACCAGTTCCCTATTGCCTGAGGCCGTGACATTTCCTCTGTGTGTTGTTAACATGCTACATTCCCACAATCCAATAGCCCCAGGGCAGCATAGGGGTTTCAAAGCAACTTCCTGTTCAGTATGTAATAGACTATAATAGGTTGTTAGAAAAATGGGTGACTATGTAACTTTCAGATGCTTTTTTACAAATGAGGGAGACAAGTACGAGGTCCAGTGACCAGGAGATTCGCGAATAATTTCCCTTATCTCCTATAATCACTCCTGTGTGCCTGCCTAAGAGCCTGGGTGTTTAAAGAGATAGCCAAGGCTTGAACTGTGAGCCCTCTACCCAACTCTTAATTTGTCTTTGGATAGACTCCACTTCTCAGCGTTCCCCAGCGTGTTTCCACCTCTCTGATGGTTGTGATCCCAACCTAGAGTTCTTGGCTCTTGCAGGCAGTAAGAAATAGGTCCCTGCTTTTTATTAGCCCTAGAACTTGGAAAGACTTAAAGTACTCTTTTAACATCCAAGACCGCATGAATATTTATGAGAATAAGAAAGTTTGCCAAAATGAAGAATCAGCATGAGACTTCAAGTGACCTGACTAATAAAAAGTAGTAAAAATAAAAAGGGACTTGACTGGTCTCCCACTCAGTAGAGCCTGGAAAAAGAACTAAGTTCTTCTGGTATTGTTGAATACCTATAATAAATTCCAAAAATCTGCCTTGATTCTTTACCACTCCCCAGATATATTCCCTTTCCACACGTGACTTCACAGAGACCTTCCCTGCATGATGTGGTGCTCTCCATTTTCCCTTCCCTCTGACCTCAGCCCTGTGGCTTGCTCTGGGCCAGTGGTGTAACAGTTTTTTGTGGGAAGAGTCCTTATTTTTTTTCAATCAACTAGCAATTTAATAGTCAGCTCACAAAGGTCCTGAATGTTTAATAAGGGCTTTTGCAAGTCAGAGAAGTGGCTCCAGCACACTGCTGCATGAGGCCAATAGGATGTTATCTAACATAGAACAAGCAGTTTCAAAGGGACTTGTGAGACTGGGCTTGCTCACTCATGCCCCTTAGCCATTGCTGTGAGCAGGATCTGGCCATGCCTCCTGAAAGATGACGCCCTAACAGAGCAGAGTGTCCCATTTGCTCCCTGCCAGTGGCCACCTGACTACTAACCCCCAAGTGACCTCAGTCATATAAATAGCAAATTTGCTATTAGATATAGCTTATTTTGATTTAGATTGAGAATGTACCCCTCAGTGCTTCACATGGGACTTTTGTAAGGTGACTGCATCACAGGGGCACTAACTTATCAGTGAACTCAGCCACTGAGTTCAGTAGCTAAACGTGCTGTTACGAGCTGGGCTCTGCTTGGATGTTGGTTTCTGTGGGTATTATCTTTAAGGGTATGTGTCCCTCTCAGGCTCCTCCCTTCTCTCTCTCCTTCCTGGCCACTGTGATATGAGCCATTTTCTCCTGCTAGACTACTCTGGCATGTTGCTTCTGCCTTGCAGTCAGCCAACCATGGCCAATATCAATGTTTCCCCTTTAAATTGTAGGTATAGGTATTTTGCCTTACTGATGACAAAATGACCAAAAGAGAAGCTCCGTAGTTGTTTGTTGCACAGGCAGCTGCAGCAATAGACACCTGATAAAGTGCTCAATGCTAGATTCCATATCTGGTTTCATATTTTGATCCTTCCCTGTTCAGGAGGGGTGTTTGGTATCCATCAACTTTACCCTGTACCCTCCCTCACTGGGGATGGAGACTTGGGAGGAAAAACAAAGCTCATCTTCCCCTTGAGAGCCTCTTGAAAGTTCTCTGCATGGGGGATTGTGTGATAAAGCTTGACATTCACCTTGAGTATATTCTTTGTATTAGAAAAACTTACAGAGAGCTAAGTTTGCCAGAAAAATTATACAGAGAAAGGGGAGAAATAAGCTGTTTTAAAATTTGTACTATCAAGTTTTTAGGATACTTTTTCTTGAGGCATGGCCTACAAACATTTCATCCAGAGGAAGCAAGCAAACCAAATAAACAAATAAACAGATAAACCCCCCTTCAGGAAGGTGTCTTAAGTCTCACATCAGCAAGTGGCAGCAGATGGTTTTACTATGTGTTGGTAACCTATGGTAGATAGACGGGAGTGGGATTTGTGGAGCCTTCACTTACAACTATTGAGTCAGGTGTCATTTTTATGGAACACACAAAGTCAATGTCATGCCTGTCACCCTCAGGCCTTAGGGAAAACTTCGGTGCTCTGCCTAGTTAATACTGTCAGCCTCTGCATTGTCATTCCTGCAGGCTTTTCTGCAGAATTTGGCAAGGGCGTTCTATCCAACAACGTGGCTAACTACAGGACTACTCCTTAATCAAGAGCTCATGGGAAACAGTATATACATCCCTGAGATCACCTTCCTTTTCCTGTGTTCTATGTTCCTACCCATGCCTTGAACCCCAATCCAGTAATGCACTGGGGCTTGAGTCTTTGTTTCAGAATCTGCTTCTAACAGAACTCAAACTAAGGTTGTAGAAAAGCCATCTCAACTTCTAATGAGTTGCCCAAACACCTAACACACAGGTATGAGGCAGGCATATAACTGGTTCTTCAGTTCTACCATTTTGTTCTAGTTAATACCTGCCTGGGAAACAGACTATGGATCAGAGGTGAATATACCCCAATAACTATCCTAGACAGCCTCAGAGATAGTCTGGCCACAGGTGTCTGTGGAGTGGAGGGATCCATTCAACTGGGCTAGAAACCAGAGCACTTCACTCCTGGAGTTACAATCCTGGACTAACTAGTTATTTATATTGTGTTCATTTAAGGACAATGCAGCCTTTATAAGATTTCTTTTTAAAAATAAGATTTCTAACCAGTTGCCTACATTGGAATATTCTTATTATATCAATAATCTGATATCTCTTTGGTAAGTACTCTGCCTTTTGAATAGCAATATTTTAGGTACTAAGTAACGAGTGTTGAGGTATGGACTCTAGATTGGATCTCTCACAATCTAATCAAATAGCACTGAAATATTGAGATCTGATGCAGATACTTTAAAAACTAACTTCCCTTAGAGTGTGCACTGGAATTAACTTTGTGTATTTATACAAATAAACATATTTTCTTTCTCATTCATTTAAATACAAATGCAAACATCATATTTTACATTAAACTGAGTGTTTTGGGGTAGTGTGTGGAGGTGTGGCCTTGGGTACTTTATCTGGTGTCTCTCTCGCCACTTCTCTGGATTTACTTCCTGTCTATCATGAACTGAGTGAGTGTCTTTCCTCCACCATGTTCTTCCATCAGAAGTTTTTGCCTTAGACCCAACTGAATCATCTGAAAGCATGAGCTACATAAACAATTCCCTACATTAAGTTTTGGGTGTTGAGTATTTGGTCCCCAAAATAGGAAAGTTAAGTAATATAAGATGTGGACTCATTTATGTTTAAAATTATTAAAAATCAGATGCTGAGCAAGGAATGGACTACAGAGTTAGGTTTGAGGAAGTATAAAGACAAAGAAGGCTATTAGAAGGTGAAAGACAGTGTTGGCTTAGATTTGGGAGTTGGAGACAAGTAGAAAGATTGGGTATATACTTTTCAGTTGGTGAAAACACTGCTTGCTACTAATGGGTTGGCTGTGGGGGTGACACAGAGGAATTAGGAATTATTGTGAGGCTTGGGACCAAACAACCAGGCCAAAGGATCAAATATAGAGGAAGAACAAATATAGACGAAGAACTTGGGCAAAGTTTTTAAAAATGTATTTTATTTTAGATGACTTAAATATCAATTCATTGACTCAGCAAATATTTTTGAGTGCCTACGATATGCCAAGTACTGCTTTTGGTGTTGGCTGTGTATCAACGAATAATAGCGCAGAGATCCTTATATTGAGTATGCATGTGGATAAAGTAGTTTGGAATTCAGTGATAAGGTCGAGGCTGGAAATATAAGTGCAGGAGTCATTCCCAAGCAGATGGCCTAGGAATGGTCATAGGCACCAAGAATACATCCTTAGAAACAGAGCACTAACAGAATCTTTGAGTTCTTTGTTGTGCACTGCATTTAGGATCATTATAGTTTCACAATCTATCACTTCAGGTTAAGACAAATTCATGTTTTAAAGACTTATATATATATATGGATATAGATTTAGCATGCTGGTGAATATTTAAATAAAACATTTATCACAATGATGCATTGCTATTAATTCTGTTCATAATATCCAATTGCTCTCTCTCAATTCAAATAAATTTATCCCATCATTCTTGTCAATATGTTATTTATTTTAATAGCTTAAAATTTTAATTATATTTTTGACCACCTCTTGCATATCAAGATTGCCAGCTCTGGACTAGATTTCCCACAACCAAATATTAGCTTTATCCTTAAGAGCTGAGTGTTGTCAGGAGAATTTCCCATCTCTCTGAGTTCTGATTTTCAGTTGAACAGGGGTTACTAAAAAGGGCAGTTATAGGGTCACTATAAAGATTTACTGAATCAGTTTATGTAAAATTCATAGATAACTTCTGACATAGAAATTGCTCAGTTAATTGTGGTTTGCATCATTATAAGTGTTCTTGCTAAAAATCAACAATAATACAATAGATGAATTCCAAAATTGCATGTGCTTTTAAATCAAATAGGAAAAAGGATAAATCCCCTTCTAACATATCAGAGAATGCAAACTTTTAAAAAGGATGCAGGGTACATCATGAATATTAATCCCACACAAAGAATCTGAGGATGAAAGAAAAGTTTAAACATGCTGTTTGTGGCAACGAGAGAAGAGCAGATCAGGCAGCATAAGTGCTGCCCCTTGCTGGGGAAGCCCACTCCAGTGAATGCGTTGGCAGTCTCCCCTCATTATCCTGAATGCTCATGGGAGCCTCCTATACTCAGAAATGACAAGCAAATGCACACTGCTGAATTAAACATATTGTCACGCATGGCATCAACTTGCCTCATTGTGTGTGAATGAAGGAAGAAGCATGTCTGTATGCTTCCTGAGAGACAGAAGAATTTCTGTTGGCAGAACTCCATATGGGTATTTAGAAGGATGCTTTTAATAAAATCATGGGTTGGGATTTTGTTTTTCAGATAAAACTAATTCAGGGAGCCCTGGCTCTATGCCCCTCTTTGAATTATGTCTTCTGTACACTACCCATCAATGCAGAAGGAGATGCAAGAGAAGATATAGATACTATATGCTCTTAAATTTGGGCACTTAAGTTTCTTAAGAAACTATCACAGCTGTTTTTCACTTCAACTTGAGATTCTGCGACATATACCTAACGTTTAAAATGTATGAGATGACTTAGATATTCTTTTACTATTTGGCCTTTTATCTTTCATTATGTTGTTGTTTTGGGGTCATAAAACCTTAATGCTTTGACTTAATTGGTGGCTGAATTTAAAGGTAATTCCTGGTGAGTTTGATTCCAAGACCACAGAATAAACTTTCCACTATATTTGTGCCTAGAGACTGCTTTTCTTTTCCATATGTCAGTTATTTTTAATGATTAAATAAATAAGCACATAAAATATGACATTGAGTTAAGAGATTGACTGTTTCAAAAAGCATATTGAATGTGGACATGTAGATGTTATATTGCCCAGAAGACAAATGTCATTTCAGTACTACTGTCACTGCTCAAAATATTTTGAGATGCCTTTCTGGTATTGCTTTCTGATATGACTTTCTAATTTTGTAGATACTTTGGTTGACAGTCCCTGCTGGCACTCCCTGCCAAAGTGTCAGATGTGTGAGTGAAACAGACCGGTTTCCAGACCATCCTGTCTTACTCTAAATACCATCGAACAGTTTCCATTGATACCACACGAAACTAAAGAATTACCCAGCAGAGAACTGGCCAGAATTCTTGACCGAAAGAAGTAAGAAATACAATAAAATTGTTGTAAGAATCAGAGACACTTACCTCTGGAAAGAGCTTGGCATATAGCTGGTGGCTAGTTTCATTCACATAGTCATGGCTGCATGCCAGGCAGGCCTTGTTGTAGGTCAGTGGTGACAGTTATGGCATGCCTGCTGCAGCAGACCATTTGTGTCACTGAAAGCTCTAAAAGATTCACCATCACTGCTTTACCTGCTAGGGATATAGCAGTAAATAAAACCGACAAACATTTTCCCTTGGGCAGGATGCAGACAGTGTAAAAACAAATGCCTACAGTTCATTTCAGTTAGCAATAAGTGATATGGAGAGAAATAAAATAGGTCAAGGGGTAGAGGCATCTTGGCACAGGGAACAGAAACGTGGATGGTGAACCAATACCATTTTAAATATGGAAATTTTCTATGATAAGCAGAGGAAATGTGAGAATCTGAGCATTTCAGAGGGTTTGGTGTTACAGAGGTCCTGTAGCAGGAGTGTGCTCTGCTTATTCCAGGGACAGTGGTGGAGGGAAACCTAACTGCAGTAGAGTGTAAGGAAGGGCAATTTACAGTCGTATGTTTGGAGAGAGCAAGGTCTTGGGGCCACTGAAGTGACTTTCTCTCTAGAAAAAATGGGTCCAGTGGCAGCAGGAAGTATAGGAACCACAGACTTTGGTTGTTAACTTTTGTTGTTTTCAGTCGTTAAAATGACCTGTTAACAGATGGCAGGGCCAGAAATAGACCCTGAACTTGTTTAGCATCCAAATCCGTGCTTTGTTGCTACACTGTGCTGTTGAGACGTTATAATATTTATGGTCTCAGAGTCATTGTATTATAAAGAGATCCCCAAATTCCAAGCACTTAAAATTGAAGGAAAAGGAAAAATCTTAAATACTGAAGACCCTCTTCCCACTCAGCACCATGGAATTTGCTAGCCTGTACCATTTACCCTTCTACCCATCCCTCCGGTTTTTCAGTTCATCGCAGTTTGCAGAAAGAATTTGGAAATGGACAGAATTTCCTCCAAAGGCAAAGTGATTATTTAGGCAGAAGGTTTGAATTTTTTTTTTTTTTGCTTTAGCCCTCCTTCCCTTCACAGGACACAAAAGAATATCTGGATGAAGAATATCTTATTTCTCAAAGGGGAAACTAATGATATTTGGCCCCAGTAACCTTTCTTGGCCTTGCTACTTACACTGAGCTCATCATATGGGCCCGCCATTTACATAAGAAGAGAATCTGTAATAAATTTCCCCATAAATTCCTTCCAGCAGCATGCAAACCTTTTTAGTTCCACGGTGTGTGCTCATATAATGATCCTCCACCTGGCTCCAGATCTTTTTATGTGGGAACATTAAACTAATTTTTCCTGGAATGTGGGATGGTTTCTCAAGATGGCGCACCTGATTCTGAATTGCAGTTCACAAGGCTCTTCGGGAAGATGGATGGATCCCTGGAGGCTCTTTAGGATTTCCATTGCCCTCAGAGCTTCTCTCAGAACCCAACTCATCTCTGACAACCTTCTGCTTCACATTTGGTATCCCTGTGACAGCCACCAAATGATTGGGTAGGGTCAAGAAGTCAACTGGCCTCCTCATATGCTTCTGCCATCACTCCAGGCTTGGGTCAGGATAGGAGCCAGTCTTCAAGGTGTCTTGGGCCACTGGAAGGGTGTGAGAGTGACTGGGAAGGTGGTACAAGTAAAACATCAGAATTCTTCACTGCGCATGGCTTAAACAGTTCATTCCGCTAGTGACTTTTCTTACTGATAGCAATAATATTCTGAGTGATATGATGCTCTCTCATCCATTGTTTTGTTGTGAGAATGTGCTTTCTTTTTGGATGCTAGATGATCCTTAGCAGTACGTAGAATGGCACTACTGGAAGACCTAAGCAGAGAACTAATTCTGGGGTTACTGTAGATACAGATGATATGCATTAACGTATTTCATTTGGCCGCTACCAAATGTTCTCTAAATAGAAGCTGGGAAATGAATCCACTGAATGCTTGATGTGAATGGTCTAACTGAATGGAAAGATGTAAGAAAACATGAAAACATTATGTTTGCAACTGGAGGAAAAGCTCCATCACGGCTTTGTGGTGTTTGTTGCCTAAATGGTAACTTCTGCTGTTTTCTTAACTTTCAAAAAGATCAGTTGAATCTAAATCTCTTGCGTATTCTGTGTGAAGTACCCTAGCTTAAAGCAGAGCCACATTATCTTGCTCAGTGTAGCAAGGATGTTTGCTAGGTTCTGAGTGTAGTCAGAAAACCCTGGCATAAAAGAGATTTTAAATGAACAGATGAATAAAGCAATCAAAGGGTCAGCCAGTCATATCTGAGCAGATTAGAACTTTGTCACTTCAGGTACAAAAATAGATACAGGGTGCTCTGTGACATATCAAACTCACTCATCTGAGGTGCTTATTTTGCCCTGACTCTCAACACTGACTTCAGGTCTACTTTCCCAGACATCTGTCAAATAGTCTCTATAAAATAGAATACCGACTATTACTATGGCTGTATTTGTCTCATACTGTTCAGTTACAAGCATTTCTATGTTTTAGTTTTAATGAAGTATTTAAAAGTTACTGTCATTTTCAATGACTCCAAGCCTGAGATGATTGTTTGTATACATTTTTAGTTGTCACAACTAAAGGAGGTATGGGCTCCAGCGTCATCTGGAGGGTAAGTGTCAGGAAAGCATCCACAATGCATAGTATCACACCTACCACAAAGAATTATTTGGCCCAAATATCAATACCGCTGAGTTTGAAGAGTCCTGGGAAGTTAATCCTTATCATTTTATGTTGCCTTGGCATGCAATGAGACTATAATTTGGACTTTCTTTTACTAGAGGCAGGGCTTTGTTATCCTTGACATAGTGTCTAGTTTTATACTCTACTTAGCTCCTGTTAGGATTGGTGTTCTTTGTGCAGTTGTATTCTGCTGACCTCCTCCCCAGGGAATCCCAGTTATAGCCCCCTGAACTTGCCCACTAACCACCCACACCCCATATCAGCCACATGGATATACTGAAATGACCCACCCTCAGTACCAGGTGTGAGTTCCTGGCACTTGTGCATGCTGCTCTAAATCCACCAATTCAAATTCCTTTTGGAAAATTTCATTAGGAAACTCCCTGGGCCCTAGTAAAGGCTTTTGCTTGCAGGTCACCCTCTCTATTGTTCCCTACCTAATAGTTGAGCATGTGGGTCCTAGATGTGGCTCCCTAATGCCTGGCCTTCTTCCCCTTGGGATTGTGAAGTTCTCTACTCTCTTGTCTCTGGAACCTATCAGAAATATACTGCTTCTGTTATTTCCCATCTTTTGTGGAGTTGTGTGTTCTGTGTGTTTCCCCTGATCTGTGCAAGCAGCTCCGAGAATGCCTATCTTGGTAGGAATAATTGATTGAGGTCAGACAAGAGCTGCAAAGATAATTGCCAGTAAAAACAAGTTTTGTTTTAGAAGGACACTTGGTCATGGGTCAGACACTTAGGCTTTAAGCCGTCCATCAGAATAAAGAACTATCCCATAAACATATTAAAAATCCACGGATGCTTCCAAGAGTCCCTTCACAGCCACTTTTGAAACAAGGCTTCACAAGTTAGACAAAAACACAACACTTGGTTTAGAGACTCTTGGGAATTTCTGTTTCAGAAACCAAAAACAAAAAAAGATTTCTCCCAGTATCCGCTGATTTAGATCATGTGTACATCATGTATGAGGAAGACTGTCTCAAAAATTTCCAAATTTCACTAATCTGATCATATCACACTTTTGCTGAAAATCCTCCAGTGTTTGTGTCCTTTCTTGTGTGTGGACCAGATTCTTTCGCATGATAACAGAATAACTTCCCTTCACTCTGCCAACCTGAGATGAAGAGAAGGTCCCGATCCTTCCCAAGAGGTACTTTCATAAAATTCACTTGCCCTTCTCTTGTATTTGGTGTTCCAGTTTTCCCAGTCACCTCATGACAGCCATGGCTACATGAGATGCTCTGCTTTGGCTGTGGTAAGCTTTGGCACTGGTCCATCCCAGATGACTCTGCCCCAGAGCCTTTCTGGATTACTCTGCTTCTCTGCAGCCTTCCTCAGTTCAGGCCACAAGCAGCTTCTCTCCTACTCATGACCGAGAAATTCTGGAGTTATCTAGAAGGATGCTATCTATGCTTGAGTCTACCTATTCTTTCTTGTGACTTCTCCATACCATCACTGTGTCAGTCTATGCAGTTTCCCCACGTGCTGCATATAAGTTCAAATAAAGCTTCCTTTAGGTAGCATATTTTTCTCTGTTCATGATTTCCATCTCAAGTAGAGCATGCTTAGCTAGTAACTCTAAGAGCTGTTAAAATTGAAGGCTCCTGGTCCTAAAATCAGCCAGAACTGATAACAGTAAGAGTGGTTAGAAGTCAAACTGATGGAAAACCCAATGAAGAATTGCCAGGAGCTGCTAACTCTGGGGTTGCTAAGGGCTGCTGAGAGCTGCTGACTCTGGCTGCCAGAAAAGTGGTAGGTGGCTGCTAATGTCAAGGGCTGTTGGCTGCTGCCATGCAAAATTTGGGCTATGAACATTAAAAGAGCTATGCTTTGCTTATCGAAATTCAGCAAAAAAAAAAAAAAAATTCCTCAGCTGGTTGGTAATGAACCCAAGTCATCAACAGGGTGAGTTCACTCAGCCTGAGTCATGGGTACCTATCGCTACCCTCCTAGCAAAGTGTTGTATTGTGTCATGAAAAGAACAAGACTATGAAATTGGTTCAAATCCCAGTTCCTGTATTCATTAGCTCTGTGACTCTGGCCAAATTCTGTGATCTCTCTCTCTCAGTCAAAATATTGTCATTCATAAAGCTAAGATAATTACACAACCCTGCAAGGTTGTGGTAGGGTAACACTTCGTGTGCCTGATGTGTGTCATGTGAACTTTGAACATTATTTTGTTAGTCCAGGTACTGATCTTTTTCAAACTGAACTGTTGCAATAATTTCATGACTGTCCTTTATGAATCTCTTCTTAAGATCATTTGGGGTAGTAATATATAAACTTCTTTTGGTGAAGACTAATTGAGGGAAAACTAAAAAAAAGTTATCAAGTTTTTGTTTCCTCATGGCAAAAGATGAAATAATTTTGTTGAGTTTCAGGAAAAATGAGTGGGTACTTGTAAGTGAAATATATCAGTTTATTCAACTGAAAAAAAATGTCAATTCAAAACTGTTATTTAATCACGAGCAGGGTAGTAGATAAATATGTTAATATGAAAATAGTAATGCAAAATGGTTTTCTATGTTTCTTTTTCTCCTGAAATTAGGTCACAGATCATTGCTGAGGAAAGAAAGCCACGTGGCCCCAGGTCTGAGTTACTTGGTCTCGTCCATCTAGGACACTGTCAATTTGGATTTACCTTTCATTACAAGTTGGAATGTCCTTGTTCCCAACCAGTAATGACCAATAATAGTGCTTTAAGTGTTCATTGATATGTCCAGTATCTCTTGTACCTAAGCCTATTCCTTTTTTTCTGGTTTTCTCTACTTTCTTACTTTATCGACCAGCTCTAGCTACACAGAGCTATGCAAACATTCCCTGAATTTTTCATAAATATGTTTTATTCTTGTATGTTTTTTATACCATTTTCTCAGCCTGAAAATCAGTCACTCTCCCATTCCTGACTGCAGAAATCCTACTCTTGAGTTTCATGAATTCTTCCTTGAATTCTTCCAGTCAGACAAGGTCATACAATTCTCTCAATGCACATTGCAATTTTACTTATATTTTTGTTAAAGGATTGATTAAATTCTCCCAGAAGTTACAATGAAGTTTTTGTTCTTGCATTAGAAGAGATCTATATGGTATCAGGCTGTCTCTTACTCTTATCTTGGTTCTTAACTTTCATGTTTTTATGCTTCACAAATGATTTTACATTCAGTCATTGCTTATTAATCTTTTTTCCTACAGAAAAGAGAAAAAATGTTTATTAGCATATTACACTTTCTTTAAAGTAGTTACAATTAAGTGAACTAATATATGCTAAGATATGTTATAAGCATCTTGTAAATATTTTTCAAACAATATTTATTGCTCTCATTAGGATACAGTTGTTAAGAAGAAGATAATCTTGTCAGACAGAATTTATTAATATCAATCTGGCTTGGCCATTTTCCAAGTGCCATATGGTAGGTATTAAATGCTTTGGGGGCAAATTACTTCATGCACTTTAATGAGTTTTTTTTTCTTTCATTCTGTGATGGCATCTTTATCAAAGTAAATGAGAAGTGCCTGCTATTTTCTTAGCTTAGTACCTAGCACATTGCAAATGCTTAATCATTATTAACTGCCATGGTGACAATTGAAAAAAATACACAAATCGTAGCTCACTTTGGAAAATGACAAAAGAATCAAGCATAGTGTCTGTTTCTGCATTCATTTCTTTAAACAAAGGGTAACATTTTGGAAGCAAATGAGCTGTTGGCTTAGAAAAGTTCCCAATATAGAATTGGCCAATTATCTTATAACCCCCACTGTGTTCCTGTCTGCCCAGGGCTCCTCCTCTAGCTCAGCACTGGAACACCTGCCCTGTTGGCAGACTGAAGAGGACCCAATCTGCTAACATAATAGAATGCCTTAGAGTTTGGCCAACAGTAAAGACAGATGCTGTGTAAGGTTGAATGAGGTAACATGATCGTTCTTTGGATGTACTGTTTTGTTACATTTTTTCTTTATTATAAAAACGTGTGTATCTCTAGTTAGTATGGAATTACCACTTGCCAATTGCTGTCTGTCCCACAAAGCGTGTATCTTTATACTCACCGTAACTGCTTTTGAGTTGTTATTATATGCTGCCACACTTTTAGATTTTTTGAACTTTTCAGTGCATGAAACATGTCTTGTTCTATTTTTTATCTTTCATAAGGAACCCACTAATTAATTGATGCATGTGAATTCCTAAAACAATTGTCATACTTAAAAACATTTTAGTACAGAATTTAAAAAAAAAACCCAAATCACTAGTTAATAAATTACATATTGTTTTCTTCTCTAAATAATAAATTTTTTTTCTGTTACAGATACAAATATGAGACTAGGCAGAGATTAGAATTCATAAGTCCAGATAACCCTAAACTTAATCGTGGACTTCACCTTTACTTATTCTCATAATTTTCATCATCCATGGCTAGCCACCCATAGTTTTTATGCACAAATACAAGCCATGGCAGCCATACTTTTTGACTATTCAAGGAAAGACAGAAATCTGGACTTTTGAGGCACAGTTTTGTTTTTTTAAGGTTGATGACCACTTCAGTTTTTTTAAAAACAGTGCATACGCCAAACAAGATATGTCTGTGGACTACTGTGTGAATGTGCACTGTGACCTCTGGTAGTAGCAGGGAAGAGAAGAAGCTACGTCAACATTTTCTCAATTTAGTAAGCAAGTTAAAAATCTTGAGCAGAGTTAAGAATGACTGTTTTCCTATTTGAAAACAAAGCTGAAGGTATCATACCAAGTGATATTTGATAATAAGAAATAAATAAGGGAATACCTATGAAAGGTAGTGGCTATATAAGTAGTACTATATCAGTTGTTTTCAGTTAATTTTTCAATTCTCTTACTATATACAATTATAATTGGGAAGGCAGAGAGAAAGAACAGCCCAATAAAGGCACAAGTTGCTAAATTTTCTTTGAAATCTCTATTTTGGTCCATTGTGGATCATGAGATAGCCTCTGTATTTCAATATGGATCAAGTTAACAACTAGTGGATACTTCCAGGGAGCTAAAAATAAAGCAAAACATTCATGTGTGCTCATTTGTGGTTAAAGCTCCTAGCTGAAGCGAAGGACTGTTTCTCTTAAGCTCTGGTATACAGAGATCCCTCTGCCTCCCAAGTCTGGATTGGGTTTTTACTCTGAGGTAGAGCCTGCTGGTTGTCTACCCAGCATGCATTTTCCCACTCTTCTCTACTGTCAGATTCTCCTATTGGGAGACAGATATTGTCCCTTGAAAATGAACAAAACCCAATGGAAGAGCTTCTTGCGTCAAGAGTGATCATGTGATTTGTTTCTTGAATAAGAGTGTCTACCTTTTAATGGCAGGAACCTCCTTAATACAAGTCTCTTCCCACAGAAACACTGGAGAGTAGAAATTAAGAATAACAATAGATTTTAGTTCTTTTTCACTAAAAAGTAAGTTTGGAGGTGAGGGGCTGTGTATGTTTAAGTGGAATATATGTAAATGTATTTAGATATAAACAGGATATTCTGAATATGGGGAAAGAGAAAAGTAAAAGTTACCCTGAGTAAATAATCATATTTAAAAGAAGGAAATGTACTGTTGTGGAGCAAACCATCACGAACATGGTAGCTTGAAGTAAATGCTTCCGTATTTTCTTTCCTAATTTGGTAGGTTGACTAAGCCCACCTAAGTTCTTTTGGTCTGTGTGGCTGGGAGCCAGGGCTTCCTCATCTGGAGGGATGCTGGTGTGGTCTGTCCAGGGCAATTCACTCATGTGGTTGGCAGCTGCTGAGCTCAACTGGGGCTGTTGGCCAAAGGATCTTAGTCTTTGTGGCTTATTTTCATTCCACTGGTTTCTTACATCATGGTTTTAAGAGGTTCTAAGAAAGAGTGAAGTTGTATTTCTTTAAGGTATGGTTTTAGATAGTTAAACAGCATTATTATATTAGTCAAGCTTCTTTAGAGAAGCAAAACCAATTTTATATATGTATATACACACATGCAATTGCAAGACATTTATTATATTGTCTTACATGATCAAAGGTTTAATAGTCCAACAATGACTGTATGTAGGCTGGGAGAGCCACAGAATGCAGTAATGGCTCAATTTAAGAAACTGAAGGCCAGTCAGACATGTTGGCATATGCCTGTAATCCCATCCTGAGGGACACTGAGGCAGAAGCATTACAAAGTAGAGTCTCACTTGGGAATCTTAGTGAGATACTATCCAAAGAAGAAAAGAAGAAGGAGAAGGAAAAAGAAAGTAAAGTAAGAAAATGTTGGAGGTCTCAAAATAAGAAGCAGTGATGTAGCCACAGTCTTAGGCCGGAAGACTGGAAGTCCTCTAGAGAGCTACAGGTGCAAGTCTTTGTTCAAAGGCTAAAGAATCTGAAGTTTGATGTCCAGGGACAAGAGCAACACCAAACAAACAAATGTAAAAATAAAACATACAAACAAGTGAACAAAACACCATGAACTCAAGAAGGACTGTGGGGGTCTATGTGGGTTCCCGGTGCCTCTTTCTTGTTCTTTTTGTTTCATCTGGGCCCCCAGCCTATGGGGTGATGCCCTCCATGTTTAAGGCAGATCTTCTCCTTCAGTTTGCTGACTCACATGGAAATCTTTGAAAATACCCCACAGATATACCTAAAAGAATACTTTACCAATTTCCTGGGCATCCCTTAATCCTGTCATGATTCATTAAGCACAGACTTCTCCAAAATGTTATGTGGGTCAAAGGAAGTCAGCCCAGCAGAGATTGAAAGGGGTGGAGCATGGGTGTGGGACTCCTTATCTTGATAGGATGAGTAGCTAACAAGGTTTTGGCTACTGCAGAAGGAAAGGTTAGTCAAAGTTTCACATTGACATAGAGCCATCACTTGACATCTGTAAAATACATCGGGAAGACAAGACAATGCCTAACACATAGCAAGTGATTAGATATTGTTTATTGACTTAATGTTTCAGGTTTTTAAACCTATGACTTTTACTATTCTTTAAGGCGCTTACATTTTCAAATTGTTTTGGAATCTTAGGATTTATTAAATCAAATCCTATATTTTAATTCAGAAAATCTGATCATTATTTATAAACATTTGTCTATGATATTGTCCTGGCTGGCTCTATGGCACTTGAGTTTCTTGGGGTTGTTTAGAGCTCCACTGACTTCTTTTCAAGTTTTTACCTTAATAAGCATTTATTTTTGGCAGTGGCAGGAGAGATGGCTTTTACAACTGAGGTTTCCTCTAGTTTATAAGATTGGAGGCATATTTCTTTTTTTTTTTATTTAAGAGGAAAAAGAGAAAAACACAAAACAAAACAAAGCAGTGTAAGGTTACATATAATACAGAACTACAAAAAAAAGCATAACAGTAAGAAATCACCTGTTAATAGATTACATATTATCATCTTGGAAATAGTTGCTCAAATCACAGTATCAAAGAATACAAAGTAGACATTCAAACAGAGAGACTACAAACAGCTATGTTCAATGATCCAAAAACATTAATATAGTCAGCTATTCAACATCCCTATACACACTTGCTGTTATATCCGTTAGAGCTCTTTTTTCCCCTTCGGAGGCATATTTCTATTCTAAGATAATCTATTGAAAGAACCCATAATGTGTTTGCATCATACCATAGTAATTGTACTACCAATTAAGATGGGAGAGGAGGTCAGTTTTGCCAAAAGGAATTTTGGAAAGTGGAACAGAAGAATGAGGAGCTTGTTGTCCAAATGAAATATTAGCTTGAGTGAAAGAGGAAGCCAGGAGAACCATAAAGATGAGGTGGGAATAAAAACCCTTGATGCAGGCACAACTCACTTGGGGTTAAAACCCAAGGCCACCCTGGAACCTGATATAACCATTCCCATTGTAATCTAAAGCCTTGTCAGTGTACTGCAGGTGTACACCACATGACCAGGTGGGGAAAAAAGAGGTGAAGCCAACTGGGAGATGTGTCGGTTTCATCTTCATAATGCATTCATCCCAAGGTGCATGTGTGCATCTGTTTTCTATTTTAGAACTTTTTACTAGTAGCTTTACAAAAAGTGGGGCAGACAATTCTGTGAGTTAAGGAGACCATATGTTAACAAGAGTTTGGAAGGGAAGTGGTAGAGTTGCTAAGGGATCTATGAGAGTGCTGGGGACCACAAGGAGGACCCCAGGGGATCTAGGAGGCAGTGCCCAGACTTTAGCTTGGGCCACCTAACTGGTCATATGTTCCTCGGCAGTGCTAAATCTTTAGAGAGTCCAAAGAATTTTGAAGACATGGCTTTTTTAGAAAAATTTGAGGCTGATTGCAGTTTGGACAGAACTAAAATGCTTTTCTGATGTGGAACAGATGGAAAAAATCACTGAATTCTAGAACTAGAGGGAACATTCAGTTCAGATACTCATTGACAGGCAGCTCAGCAACTTTGGTCTTGTGTGTCAGTGGGTTACTGGACCAGCCCATGGTTATAGGGTCTGTGTCAGAGGTATACCAGAGGCCTACATTCATGCCCTCCGATCTGAGCTCTTTTTCAAGTGTATGCCACTCTTACGAAGAACCAGCCCCATAAATGTGTGAAGAAGAGTCTTAATAGTTTCAGCATCCTGAGCTCTGCCTTGCCTCTGATGCTTAAAACTGCCTTACATTTGCCAGTGGTATTGGTTGAAGTTCGTGACTGAAAGCACTATCCCTACATTGCTAAGGGATGGGATGCCATAATTATGTGACTACTGAGAGCCCCCTCAGTGGTTTGAACACATTGGAATTTATTGAATTCTGGGGAGTAATGGTCTTCACTTCTGAAAAGCAGTACCTGGAACACCACCTCCAAATTCACTAGTGTACCCAGAGAGTGACCCCTTAGTACTTCATTTTTGCTCACCCAGTCATTTATTGATTTATCGAAGAAAGCTTTACTGAGGATCTGTTCTAGGAAACACATCATGATAGATGGTGTAGGGGTAACATGAAATCAGCATGAACTGGACCTGAAACCTGAAATGAAGAAAAAAGATATTTTTAGGGTTGAAAATATAACTGCTCTCATATAACAGTTAGCTAAAAAAAGATGGCAGGAGTTTGGTTTTTACAGCTGAAGCTGTTGATGTGGGGCTCAAATGTTGGGTAAAATCTGGTTGTGTAGGAGGGGAGAGGTCTCTGAGTGGAGAAGCTGTGTGAGCAGCTTTATCTTGATTTCATTCTCATCTTCACAAGACAGAATCTCAGAGAAGCTATGTGTGTGCTTTCTCTCCTGGTGCTGCCCTCAACAGTTCTGCCAGGTCTTTCACTCTGAGCTTCACATTTCTGTTTTCTCACTCTTTTTCCCCCCTATCTATCTCCAACATTTTGACAAGGCATTAGTAAAGAAGAATCTGGGAAACAAATTAGTTGCTATTAGTACTCCCCATTATATGATCATTGGTGTCTCTAGGAGTCTCCTGAAAAATAAAGGAACATTATCAGCACCTTATAAATGTAGAAATGGGAGCTTCCCCTTGCAAGCCTCTGTTTCTGCAGTCTCTCAGGTTTTCCTGCAGTCTAGTTTGTCTTATTCATCTTGAAACTTCCATGCTCTTGAACACTTAACAAATTCAGTGACATGACTGCTTCTCTGAATAGGGAAACTCTGGGGAACTCCTTCTTTCGCCACAGTGAATTCAAAGGGATTCATTTTGCTTGTTTTGCAGGGACACCCAAGTAAAATCTTCAAGTGATACGCAAGGGTCTTGTAGGCTGTGATATGTGCTAGTTCACTTGGCGGTGTTGAGTTGTCATGAGAATCTGTTGGAGCTGTTTTTTATCATTCCCTCTAGATATGTTGAAAAGAGATAAAAAAAACTTATTGGAAGAAAGTGATAAATAAGGGGACCACGAGGCGGTGGGGCTCTTGCAGAGCTTGCAGAGCTCAGGTTCCCTCTAGTCTCTTAGGATGCACAGCTGTGTTTCTAGCCACATAAGATGTGTGGTTTTCACTCCCATTATCTCTGGCTCTTGCTCTTTGAGCTGTTTTTGTGAAATCTGTTTGGAATTGTCCTTTATTTATTTGTTTTTGGGGACCTGTAATCAGCCTGTGAACTTCCCATTTGATATTTCAAATTGTGTCAGTCTCCTTAGTTCTGTGATTTTGGAGTTCTTTCTGGAAAGTGTAGGAAGGAGAGGAGATGACTTAAGTGCTATTTCCATATTTATGCAAGTCCTTTCCTCCTTTTAGAACTTGCTGAAGCCATTTACTTCTGTTGTAGTTTTCACTGCCTTTTTGGATTTTATGACTGAGTACCTCATTATGGTTTAGATCTAAAATGTTCCCCCAACCCTTTGTGCTCATAGGTGGGGCCTTTGGAAGGTGACTGGATGATAGGTCACTGCAGCTGACTTTCTATTAGGAGGTGGAGACTGGTTAGAGCCTTGCCATTGGGGATGTTATCTGGAAGGATGTATCTTTCTCCTGGATCCTCTCTTCCTGCTCTACTTCACATTGTAAGAAATGGAGCTTTCCTCTGCTCAGACCCTTCCATCTGGATATTTCTGCCATGAAACCAGCTGAGTATGAACTGAAAACATGAGTCAAAATAGACTTCTCTTCCTTTAAATTGTGGGTTATTGAATTTTGCATCTCAGAGGTAAGGAAGGTGACTAAGGTCTCCTGATGGTGGACTTTGCCTGTCTAACTTCTTGTTCTCTACCTTAAGTCTTAGCTTTGTCTTGACCTCTGGAGACAGCCCAGCCTTTGATTGGAGGAATTCTAGGAACAATTGTTCAGCTCAATTTCCTCAAAATAAGGTCTTACTGCTGCTTGAGATCTGACTCTTGCTCTGTTCATTACTTTGTTAATACATTCGCTTGTTTTACGAATATGTATTGACCACCTCACTAGTCTATTGTCATAGTATCTGGAAATGTAGGAGAAAACCATATAAAATATACACCCTCTATATATATATATATATATATATATATATATATATATATATATAATTTTGTGAGTAAATTAACATTCTATACAGTATATTTGATGGTAATACATTCTCTGAAGGAAAACAAAAATGTAAGGAGGTGAAATGTGTCAGGAAGGGAGGAGGTACAAGTTTGTAAGATGTGAAGTCCACTGATCAAGTCATATTTCAGCAGTTGGCACATGGAGCCCTTGGAAAGGAACATCCCAGGAAGAATGAGCAGAAGGGTATCAATGCCTGGTTAGAGTCCATTTAAAATGTTTGAGGATTGGCAAGGAGGCCAGTGTGACTAATATAGAATAAAAAGGGGGAAAGTAATTGTAGATGTCAGAGTGAGGAATGGAGGCTGTAGAATCTTGAGGTCAATTTTAAGGACTAGCTTTTACTGAGTAACTTGAGGATGTATTGGAAAGTTTTGATCAGAGATGGGAGATGATTTATATTTTTAGGGTATTGCTTTGTCTGTTAGAAGATAAATGGAAGGGAGGAAAGAAAGGAAGCAGTTTAGATGGTCTTTCAAAGAGTAAGTTGATGGCATCTTGGACATGGGTGATGGTAATGAAGGTAGGAATAAATGGCTGGATTCTGGATATACCTAGAATATTGAGACAACAGTATTTGCCAATGCTTTGAATGTAGTAGATAAGATTTTGTGTTTTGTTGTTATTTCCTGTGCCTGGGACACAGAAAGTGATCAGTAAATATCCGTGGCTGCAAGATACAGATACAGGTCATGTGAGCCTGTGAATTGCTTTCATTTTACAGTGAAATGGGAAGCAATATTCTAGATGAAAGCATGTACAAAATGGGTGGAGGTTTGGGGAGACCAAGGAATGGGATGATGAATGGGCTAGAGATGAATGACAGGGTTACCATGCAATGTTAAAAGCCCATCTTGAATTGATACAATGGACTTAAAGTGAGCCAACTAGATTTGGAATTTTCTCCAGAATGCTCAACAGAGTTCATACAGGTGCAGAATTAGGCAGACATATGATTTTAATGGAAGACTGGTGATTGTCAAATATATACAAGAAGGGTGGAGGGAGCAAATGAGAAAACATGCACAAAATCACTCAAAGTTGCATTATGAAATCTGAAATGGATTGAGAGGCGAGTAAAGATTTGAGTGGTGAGTAGTGATCAGTGAAATTTTTTCCCTTACCATTCCTCAGATGAAGTTTCTCAGCTTTTCTCATCATATATCTCATCATCATTCTTCCTTCTTGGTCTTAGAGCATATCCAGGTAGGCCAGTTACCTAAAGATCAAATATAGTTTCTTTTCTTTCTTTCACATTCTATATTATATTACCAAGTCTAATTTACACTTTTCATATCTATGTACTTCTCTTCATCTTTTTATTAGTATCTTAGGCTGATTTTTCACTTTTCTAAGTGCTCTTGGCTCTGCTTTTATTCTTTGCAAATAAATTCTATATGATACAACAAAAGTAAACTTTAGAAGATAATTTGGATCAAAATATTTCCATATTTTTATTGTGTCCAGTATAATATACAAATGTCTTAAAAGCCCATTTGTGATATGGCTGCTGGTCACCTCTACAACCTTACTCTGCTTTTAATTCCCTCCCTCATTTATAACTGTAATTTAGTCACCCTGCCTTCTGTTTCTTTGATCGCTTCCTAATCTCATCTCCAGACTACTTCCTTTCCCTTCTCAGACCTGTAACCTGGCTGACACCTATTCATCCTTCAGCTCTCAGCTTAAACTTCTATGAGTCTTCTTTGCTTGGAAAATGGTTTCCTCTGTACATCACTTTCATTTACTTTTCCATTTTATACTTTTATATACTTTAATATCTATCTCTTTTCCCTGACTTTAATTTCTCTCTTGTTAACCTTGTAGAATCCTACCTAGCACAGGATCAGGATCATACTAAGTACTCAAAAATATTTATATAATTAAAAAATGGTGATGTCTTACTTACTTTTTACTTGCCACTGAGATAAAATACCTGATGCCCAAAGTTGGGAAAGGAAAGGTTTATTTCTTACACTTTTTGGAGGTTTCAGTCCATACTCAGTTGGCTCCAAGGCAAGGTGGCATGGTAGGGCTGCAGTTCATGGTGGCTGCAAACAGCAAGGCAGAAACCAGCAAGAGAGAGAGACACCTTCTTCCTGCCATTACATTGTATGCTGGCTCCACCCCCACCCCCCATTTGGGTATATTACTGGCACCATCAATCCAGGTGTTAGACAATGAACCAATCACAAATGCATAATGCAAATGCATGAGACCTGGGGGCCACTCACATAAATCATGACTGGTGAGATCCATGTCAAGATGGCATCTTAAAAATATAATTTCCCATTCTCTCCCCACATCTCACTACAGTGAAAATAAACAATAAAAAAATAGAAACTCATAAGGACAAAGAACAGAAAAAGTGACAGAAATGGACAATATGTATCAAATTTTTGGAACATGACAAACAGATGGAGGATATGTAATTGATTTAATAAAATATAACATGCAGAAAATTCTGTTTTGTCAGGATGAACTGACAACAAATTATCTATTCATCTCTAAGAATCAAACAAATTTTCTAATGTTTAAGAAGCCAGATTCATACTCTTCTGGATAGAGAGTTAGAGAAATCTTGGAGGTACAGGCCTAGAAGGAAAGATATAAACATATGGTCATTTGAAGGGGACCCAAAACAAAAGCTTATTATAAAATGAAAGCTAGCTCAAACAAACAGAAATTTTATTTTTTGTTTTTCAATATGAATGGACAAAGATCAATGAATGATGTGAAATACTGAGAATATAAAAGACACTGTACTAAGACTGTAGAAAATAAAGGAATATAGAGGAAATAGATAATTTGGAGACTAGAAGAAGTAATAGAAGAAATATGTATAAAATGAAAAAATGGCACTTCAAAAAATAAGAATAAAGAAATTTAGAAAATGGACTAATGGCAGGCAATATTAAAACTTAGTAAAAGTGACACTGTTGAGGTTGAAGCCAAGAATTGTTCCTAGAAAGTGGAGGAAAAGATTAACTTCATAAGAAAAATTCTTCAGTGCTCACTTCAGCAGCATATAACCAAAATTGGAAGGATACAGAGAAGATTATCATGGCTTTTGTGCAAGGATGACATGCAAATTTGTGAGGTGGTCTATATTTTTAAAAACCTCTACAAAGAAAATTATATAGTACTCTGAAAAAGGACACTGAAGAAAAAGTCAGAAATGGAAAGATGGTCCCTGCTCCTGCATAGGCAGAATGGCCAAAATTATTATACAGATTCAGTGTAGACCGAATCAAAAAACCAACAGCATACTTGACAGATCTAGGAAAATAGATCCTAAAATTCAAATGGAACCAGAAGAGACCCAGAATAGCAAAAGCAGTCTTAGGCAACAAGAGCAAAGCAGGAGGCCTTTTACAATACCTAACTTCAATCTACACTACAAAGCAACTGTGTTATAAACAGTGTGATTCTAGAACAAAGACACATCCATAAATCAGTGGAACCAAATAGAAAACACAGAAACATTCCCCACATATTCAGCTGTTTGATCTTCGACAAAGGTGCAAAAGCATATGTTGAAGGAAAGATAGCCTGATGTTGAACAAGTGATCTGGGAAAATGGGAAACTGCAGAAGATTGAAATGACTCATTTTTTAATACGTACTAAATTAAAATCAAAATGTATTAAACATCTGAACATTAAAACAGATACATTAAGTTTACTGGATGATAAAAAAATAGGTACAATACTTGAAACCACAGTTATAGGGAAGGATTTTCTAAACAAAACTGCGTTTACTCGAAAAATAACAACAGGAACCAACAAATGGAATTATTTCAGACTAAAGACTTCTTTACAGCCAAAGAATGAATAAATAGAGTGAAGAGACAATCAACACAAAGGGAAAATTTTTACCAGCTATTCCTCAGACAAAGGACTAATATCTAGAACATATAAAGAACTAAAAAAGGTTATACCACTTAAAGATCCAGTCAGAAAATGCACAGGTGAAATGAAGACACTCCTCAAAAGAAGATGTAAAAATGGCCAATGAATAAATGAAAAATTCTCAACATCTCTGGCTATTAGACACAAATTAAAACAATGCTAAAATTCCATGTCTTCCATCTTACTCTAGAAAAAAATGGGAATTATCAAGAAATTTTTAAAAAGTCCTGGCATGGCTGTGGTGAAAAAGGAACCTTTGTACATTGTTGTTGCAAACTAGTACAACCATTATGCAAATCAATTTGGAGATTTCTCAAAGAATTAAGGATAGAAATCCCATATTATCCAGCTATCCTCCTTCTAGGTATCTTTTGCAAAGAGTTTAAGACACCAATCAGAGATATATGGATACCAACATTTATAGCAGCACAATTCATAATAGTTAAATCCTGGAAGCAACCTGTATACCCAAACAGATGACTGGATAAAGAAAATGTAGTATCAATACACAATGGAATGCTTCTCAGCTATGAGGAAGGACAGATTTGAAGCATTTAGAAGAAATTAGATATGCCTGCAAAATATAATGTTGAATGGAATAAATCAGACCTACACGCTTTAGTATTATGTGCTCTCTCACTTGAGTAAGGCAAAGTACTACGAGAAAAATAGAGGAAGGATAAAAGGAGACAAAGGGGATAGATCTCTTGCAAATGGGAAGGGTACAGGGGACCAGGCGTAAGGGTCCTTAGTGAGGATGGGAAAATAGATAGAGTGAAGGTATGCCATGCACAGGATCCTAATAACCTCAATGGATGTGTGTATTATATGTTATAAACATGAACTAAGATTAACAATATGAACAAATGTGAAAATGGGGAAATGAAAATTAGAGGGGTAGGAGGTAGGGTGAAAGAATGGGATTTAAAAAAAGAAACAAGCTGCATTATGTGCATGCTCCAACTCCCAAAGATGATTAAAAAGGCATGCACTACAAACGTATTAATAAATAAAAATTAGTATTTATCTGATCCATATATTATTTTAAAATTTTGTGTATTTCAGAGTTTTTATTTACATTTCCTACCAAGCATCCTGTGGTTATAGAGCTTCAGAAGGAAGTGTAACTGGAGGTGAGCTTGTATATATTACAACTTAGGAGAATAACTCCTTTCCTGTTTTTGGGGAGGTGGTTTCATCTGCTTCCAGGAATCCCAGAAAATACAAAAATTTTTAACTTCTCAAACACGACCAAAGCTTATGTCATTTCCTTAAAAAAAAAAAACAAATTAGAGAAATGGTGCAGAGTTTGGGTAATGTCTCAATACAATATGATTTTCAGGTAGATGAGAGAATTTTTTTCAAATACAAGAATAACCTTTCAAGAGAGAAGAAACATAAATCTCCATATTGTAAAAGTCCACTAAATCCCCCAAATCATTGCCAGAATTAGTGCACATTCTCATGACAGGAATGAAGAGGAAATCCCAAAACTATCCAGAGGGCAAAGCATAAATCATAAAGAATGAGAAACTAACATGATATTCTTTAATAGCAACATTGAAATGAATACAGAAGATAATAGAGCCTCATAATTTGGAAAGAAAGAATGATTTCTGACATACAATTTTATTCCCACAAACACTCATAAACTAGTATGGGGTACAACAAAAATGAAAGTCATCCCATATGCAAAATTTCAAGAGATCTATATCTCATACTTCTTAGAAGTTTGTAGGAGATGTGGTGTACATGAAACAGGAAATGCTATATAAGAAAGTGATAAGGCAATTTCCAGGGTGACAGGAAAGAAAAACTCAAGAATATCTGCTCTTGGAAAGACTGGAGAGAGTAGTAGGCCAATCTGGAGCAAGACACAAAGTCAAAGAAAAGATAAATTAATGGATTTATCTCATAAATTTGAAGGTACAAAATAATACTGAGGAGTTCTATAGCATGTCAGACTTTCTGGCCATAGGTGCCTAGAAAACTAAGTAGATCCCAGGGAAAGCAAAATGTTCTATGATAGAAGAAGAAATATAACCATGCTTCATACTTGTCACACTAGTGAGCAGGCTTCAGTAGACACAATATTGTATATTTTAAATGAAAGTGCATTATATCGGTGGAGTATGGAAAGGGTTAGTATGGAATGAGAAATAGTGATGGAAAAGAGCTAATGTCTCCTCTACCATAATGGGAAGTCAATGTACAGAGGTAAAAATTGAAATTGGGAAACAGTAATGTAAGCACAATATTTAAAAGTTTGTAGAAAAGTAGCTCATTGTGTTGAAAGTGATTGTTTCTGGGAAAGAGAATCATGGTGAGGAAGAGTGGTATAATTCATGGGGTGGGTATTCTTTGTGATGTACCTTTTAGTGTTATTATCTTTAGTGCATGCTTGTGACTGATGTGTAAACATCAAATTCAGGAAAATTAGGAGCAAACTAATGAATGGAGACCCAGAACAAGGTCTCATGGCATCTCTGTCTATCTGGGAATGTGTAAGGTGTGGAAGAGAAGGAGAATCTACTTTACAGAGGGTAGCTGCTTAGTATACCAGGTCAGTACCTCTGGCTGTAGAAGTTTGCTCACTTTAAGGAAATTTTATCTTTAGCCTATTGACCCTGATAGGTTAGCAGTGGACTAATACACATCCCCACACTCACTAGAGGTCTATGGAAAATTTTTCTACACAAAAAGTGCTATAGCATATGTATATTTTTATTTTGTATAATCCATATATTTGGTTTGGAGTTGAACACATGTCAAAATCTGCTTTAAAATATGTTAGCATTTTACCATGTTCTGATCTTGATGGGGAAAATCAAAACTGCTGGTAGGGAGGCCAAAGGGAGTTAGTTAATAATCTTGTCCGTACTCTGATTTACTTCCACACTTGGGTCTCAATTCCTTGAACATTTACATTGACTTCAAAAAGATGGACCTTTAGGTCAGGGATCCGTAAGATGGCCAGATGACCAGACCCTTTGGAGGTAGTGGTTCATCTCTGCACTGAGAGAAGTAAACTGCTGTAATGACATAGAATATGTATGGAAACCAAGGCTCTATTATACTCATAACCTGAGTTAGCACTCTTATTTCTCTTTTCCCCTTTTAAATTGACATGCCTATTTTTATGGATTTTAACCCCTCAATAAAGAGTGTAAAGATTGCATCTCTTGCAGACTGAGGACCTGAAGTATCAGGATGTTTTGGACAGTATTTGCATAGTTGACAGAGAGCAGAGGAGTCTGGTTAGATATACCATATAATCTGATGATTCAAATTTCACCATAAATTGCAGATCAAAGGCAAGGTGGTGATCTTCCATGTGTGAGAATGTAGAATGTGTATGCTCTCATACACACATGCGTTTCAAAATAAATATGTACACACATGGCAAAGATAAAGCTGAGGTTAAGAAGAAAGGACATAAAACTACTGGAGTAAACCAAAGGCAGGAAGTTTAGGAATGTAGAACAGGAAGGAAAGTAGGTGTTGGAGGATTCAAGTTAAAAGTTGAAGGTGAAGGTTTTTTTGAAGCTGGTGTTTCTTCAACTGCAGTACTCTCATAAAAGAATGGCTGCTTAGATGGAAGGAAATGACATATTCAAGTTCCATAGTCAACTAGCAGCAGAGTTAAAAAGCAGTCCATGGCATGCATAATCTTTGGTCCAAAATAATTCCCAATGAATTCTGTCTCTTGCGTGGTCAAGTAGCAAGAAGATTTAGACAGATACATGAGTTCAGGCTTTCATGTGACTCCAGCCTAGACAGAGTTGGTATCGGAAAATACAACAATGCTTCTAGCAGAACTGACTGGTCATCCACTGGAATTTACCTTCGGAGGCTAAGTGGTTTAGAGATATCTGAACATAAAAAGAAGTTCATCTTGAATATATTAGTCTTATATGCGAATCCATGCCAAATGAGAGCTTGAGACAAAATGGGTTTATAGTAATTTTTCTTATCACTGTTTATACCCCAGGAATAATCACAATGTAGTTTAAATAAGACAAAACTTGCAAGGACTGAATATAAGAGTGTTAAGATGATCTGATTGCTAAGCATGAATACAGGGATTAGGAGAGAGCCTGGGACTTGGGGTACAGTGGAAGAATCCAAACACAAAACCCTGAGCGAAAAGACCAGTCTTTATTGTATCCCAGAATCCCAGCAGGAACTAGGTGACAGACTCAAAATGGGTAACTGATAGTTTCGTAAGGAAATGATTTGCAAAGTTGTAGCCATGATGTAAATTAAACAGCACTGAAACTCACTCCTTAGTCTGGCAACAGTGGAGCGCTCACCATACTAAGTCAGAGAGGCAAAAGGATGGAAGAGTCCCAGGAATCTGAAGACAGTAGCCCCAGTCTGAGAAAGGGAGCCTGTTAGGAGATGTATGTATAATGAGGTTGCTAAATTGTGGTGATTTGTTAGAAAATGGGCCGTAGGAAGCAAACCCAACAAAACTCTCATTTCGATCTTCTCTGGCTTCCTGATCTTGGGCTGATAGATAACTTAGTATATCAAAACCAACAGAAAGCTGGAGGGAATTTGGATTCACAGGTGCAGTCTCTGTAAGTTTGCATCCCAGAACATGCAGCAGGACAAGGGCAAGTAGAAAATGAATCTGAAGTGATGAGCACAAGATATCCAGGACAGAGGTCTTGAGTGATTAGGACACATCTCCCACATGTTGTGCATTGACTTACTATCTAAAGAAATCTGTTTTTTTTTTTTTTTGAATGATATGGTTTGAATGCTGCTTTTCTTCAAAATACACAGGCTGAAACCTGATTCCATATGTGGTAATATTAAAATGTGAGACCTCTGGTAGGTGACTAGGTTATAAAATAACATGGATTATCTGTCTTGTGCACTTATACACACAGTTATATCTTTTATAGCACTTTCTTTCCCTTTCATTGTTATAATATCTATTATACATTTTGGATCTTATTACTCTTTCAGTTTTTTATTATTTTTTATGCTAGAGAGACAATATGATATTTACAAATGTGTGTATGCTTAAGTGTGCAAGACAGATAACCATAGTACTAAGTTTTTGTTAGTTCACTGAACAGAATAGTTTGTACTGTCATTGTTTGATTGTCTGTCCATTTTTTTATACTTTGATTTTGTAACTTGAATGACTAATTCTAAGATAACAATATATAATTTATCAATTAGTGATTTTTTACTGTTATTTTTTTGACTAGTCATTTCTTATTGTTATTTTTTTTGAAATTTTGTATTATTTCTACCCTTTTTTCTGTTTTGATTTTTCCCCTCTAAATAAAAAAAATACCTAAAAATGATGTGGGGCTTTTTAGTGTTGAATGTGCATAGATTGTAGTGGAGATAGAAGAGCTCATTCCTATAGACTCAACTCAACTTATGTGATACAAGGCTAAATGCTGCAGCATGTTTTTGAGTTCAGTAAAGTATTTTACTAGCTCACCTCAGGTATTGAGAGCCATTAATATCTAATTAACTTTGTAAGATCTTCATAAATTAGAATGAAAATTAATTTATATATCTTAAAAATACAACTGTCAAGTGAACAGAGGGCTTGGACATTTGGTGGATTCTCTTCACAATGATAAAGTGATGACAGCATACATGGTGTTGCTGGTAGTGATGACAGGGAACAGTTTTTGGGTCCTTAATATAATTATAAGTGAGTTTTTTATAATCAAAAGGTCAATGGGTAATTTTCTCTTTTACTTATGAGGCAACAGGCCTGGAGAGGTTAAGTAACTCTTTTGAGATCACTGCTGCACTCTAAATTTGTCCCCCCAGATATTCAGTGCTGGAAACTTAATCTCCAAATTCATAAACTAATGGCATTTGGAGATGGACCCTTAGGATAAGATGAGGTCATAAGGGTAAGGGCCTGGTAACAGAATTAGTGGCTTTATAAGAATAGGAAGACACCTGAGCTCACATACTTGCTCTTTCCCTCCATGTGATGCCATCTACTGTGTCACAGTGCAACAAGAAGACTGTCAGCCAAGTAGCTACCTTTGCCATGTTCTTCTGCTTCTCAGCTTCCAGAACTTTGAGTCAAATAAACTGCTGTTCTTTATAAATTAGTCTGCATATTTTGTTATAGCAACAGAAAATGGGCTAAAACAGCTAGTAATTGATACAGACAGCCTTCTTAGTTCTAAACATGAATGTCTGATAAATGAACAAGAGGTCTGTGGTGGATCAAATAACTGGTAGTCAATTTGTAATACAAGCTGAACTGAATCAGTGTAGTGCTGAGCGTGAATGGTGCTGAGGATTGTTGCTGAGATAAAAAGGAGAACTGGAGTGGCAGAAGTAGTGTTGTTGCTTGTCTGTGCTGTTGGTTGGTGCTGTTGGTTCTCGTGTTGCCATGGGTTCTTCTGGAGGAGCTTGCTGGGCTTCTTTCCTGATATGAACTTGGCTGTTCTACTTGTCAAAGATCTGGAGACCTTGTTACTGAGAGTGGCTGCGGTTCACTTTGGGCGAGCTCTGGTCCTTAAATATCATTTCCTGGCTCTGGAGGGGAAGATGGTATCTTGTTCAATCTCCAGGAGAAGCTTGTTACCCTGGCTTCTTGATATGAACTCAGATGTTCCCATTATCAGATTAGCTCTGGACCTTGTTGTCTCTGAGGATGGCAGTGGTACTCTGCAGGAGAGCCTTGGTCCTTATTTTGAGCGTTGCTTCCTGACTCCAGTGTAGAACCCTCAGCCTGCTGGCACAGATCCTTCATCCTGCTGGCCCAGACCTTTGGCTTCCTCTGATCTTGGGGCCTTTCCAGTGCAGATCCATGAAACAGATTTGCATGAGACATTGTCATGGGCTCTAGGCCTCCAATTGGACTCATGGGAGACATTGTCATGGGCTCTAGGTCTTCAGCTGAGTTCATGTAGTTGATGGCCATGGGATCCAGGCCCTCAGCCAGATTCTGTAAGTCTTTAGTGTGCGAACAGATTTCCTGAATTTTCTTTGTATTGACTTCTTAGGTGACCGTTATAAATAATACTATAAACTATTTGTCTTGTATGTAATTGTTTCCTTTGCAATCCCTGACTACAACAAGGTCTGAACAGAATAAATTCTGAACAGAATAAATTCTTAGCCTTATTTTTTTCCTGTGTAAAATGGAGTTACTCACAGAATTAAACTCATAAAAAATAAATGATTAACTTAAATAAAGTACTTAAAACAAGATGTGACTTGTATTAGGTAAAGAAAGAAGTTTAGCATGGTGCTTAAGAACAAAGGTTACAAGATTCAAATCCCAAACTGTGCCACTTACTAAAAGTGTAGGTTTGGCAACTAATTTGACCTGAGAGTTGGTTTTCTCTCTGAAAATAGGGATAATAACAGTAAATAAGTTATAAGATTATATGTGGATTAAATAATAGTTGTAAAGATCTTTGAAAGGTTCATGTTGTTTATAAGTTACATTTTATTACATGGAAAAAGACATTCATTTCCTGCAGTAATACTTGAACCACACTGAAAAATTCTTTTCTCCTTTTTTTCTTTAGGTAGCACTTCATTAAAGCTTCTGCAAATCCATTACCTCCTGAATGACATATTAGAATTCCTCAGATTACAGTTTATTTAAAGTTCTAGGCACTTTAATTTCTTAGATGATATAATAGATGCTATATTATAGGTTTCTTTTCAAAACTGAGTTTTTGTTCTTGAAGTGTCATGTTTGACTTCCACTTTAGGAATTGTCCTTGGCCAAAAGGAGCTGTCTTAGTCAAAATTACATTCTTCCTCTTGGGAAACCCATGTCCAAATTGATTCAAATGTGTATAGGAAGACCTGGGCTCTATACCTCAATTAGAGCCATCTCTGAAAAGCCTTTCCGGGTCAGTTTCTGGTCCAATCAGTGGAGGCTTCACTTGCAAAGGCATCACAGTTCAGCATCTTCTTATACCCAATCCTATTTCCCTTATTTGACACAGATGTTGTTCTCAAGGCAGCTCCCTTGACTCAGATCTCCATGATAAAATCTATTTCTGGGGAACTTGACCTATGACCTATGGTGACTGCTAAGAATTCAATTTCAAAATAGGGTTTTGGAGGGTAAGTCCTAGTCCTGTGGCTGTGAATGGGTCACCATTTATGGTATATGGTGCACTGACAACCCCTGACATGTGGTTACAGAATCATTGCTAAAATTTTCATTCATGGCCGCGCCTGGCCACAGATCTGCAGAGGAGGAGCTGGGCAGATCTGGGGTGCCCTCACTGGCCTCTCTGCGTGTCTGGAGGACTCTGGATTTCTGCGCCCAGACTGATGGAGTTCCCTCAGGCTTTCAGGTGCAGTGAAGGAGAGAGGTGGGTTTAAGGCTTCCACATCAGCCTCCCCATTCCCGGCTTCATTTGGAGACCTGCTGAGCTCCCGATAGGTGGGCTGGCCCACACTACCAGCCTAGCCCAGCCTGTTTAGCTGCCGCGCCTGGCCACAGGTCTGCAGAGGAGGAGCTGGGCAGATCTGGGGTGCCCTCACTGGCCTCTCTGCGTGTCTGGAGGACTGTGGATATCTCTGCAACCAGGGAGGGTCCACAGGTTCCTGAAGCACTGCGGCCTGTGGTGAGTACCCTAACCCGGCTGCGATTGAAGAACTGTGGAGCTTCCAAGGGGCAGGTGGGCGCACAGTGTCCCTGAGGCCCAGCTTGTCTGGAACAGTGGAGTTCTGAGCAGGCAGAGGAGGGCCACTGGTTCTGTAGGCCTAATGGCTTGGAGTAGCGCGGCGCCAGAGTCCCAGTAGCTCCAAACATAGAAGGGGATTTTCAACAGATCCTGAGGAAGCTTTCAAGTAACACTTGAAACACAGAAATATAGGAAAATGACAAAACGAAAGACCAAATTACAACCTCAAACCTCCAGCCCATCTCAAGAAACCCTAGGAGCGATGTATATAGAAGAAAATATATCCCATCCACCTCATATATCGGACACAATAGCCACTGAAATTGACAAGCAACTCCAGGAAGCTTTAAAGAAATTCAAACTCGAAATAATCTCCCAGATAAAAGAAGAAATGATAAAAGAAATGAAAGAGATTCTAAATATATCTAAAGAAAACACAGATAAAAAATTGGAGGAACTAAACAAAAAGATAGAATCCCTAGACGAGCAATATAAGAAACAAACAGAATACATAATGCAGATGCACAGAGATATACAGGAAATAAAAAACTCCACTGAAAGTTGTAAAAACTGCCTTAATGAAAGTGAAGATAGAATTTCAGACCTTGAAGACAGGATTGCAGCTAGTGAACAGGAAAGGAAAGATCTTTTGAAAATAACAAGGAACCAGGAAACAACAATTCAACAACTGCAAGACGATGCAAAGAAGAATAACATAAGAATGATAGGGATTAATGAAAGAGAGGGAGACAACATGAAGGATGTCAGGAGGATATTTAGAGAAGTAATAGCTGAAAATTTCCCAAGCATGAGATCAGAAACTGACATCAGGATCAGTGAAGCATATAGAACTCCAAACAGTCATAACCAAAATAAAACTACACCCAGACATATAATAGTCACCATCCCAGAAATCCAACACAAGAATAGATTATTAAAAGCTGTCAGAGAGAAAAGACAAATCACTTATAAAGGAAAACCTATCAGAATCACAGCAGACTTCTCAGCACAAATGATAAAGTCAAGAAGAGCATGGAGTGAAGTATTCCAGATCCTAAAGCAAAATGATTTCCAACCAAGACTGATATATTCTGCAAAACTATCATTCAAAATAGATGGTGCAATACGATACTTCCATGACAAAGAACAGCTGAAGAACTTCATGAACACCAAACCAACCCTGCAAAAAATATTGAAAGACAGTTTAGATACACAAAGGAAAAAACCACTAAGCAAAGCAAATAATTAAACAGAACCGAAAGATAAAGATGCAACAGCAGAGAGATAACATTCCTACAATTAACCAGCATTTAACAGTAATAACCATTAATGTAAATGGTCTCAATGCACCAATCAAAAGAAACAGACTAGCAGAATGGATCAAGAAACAAAATCCAACCATATGCTGTTTACAGGAAACCCATCTAACCCAGAAAGATACTCACAGACTGAAAGTCAAAGGATGGAAAACAATTCTTCATGCAGCAGGAATCCAAAAAAAGGCAGGAGTAGCCATTCTGTTTGCAGACAACGTGAACTTTAAACCAACAATGACCATAAAGGACAAAGAAGGTCACTACATACTCGTAAGGGGAAAACTCCAAGAGGAAGAGATAACTATCTTAAATATATACACACCAAACTCCAGAGCACCCAGTTATATAAAACAATTATTAACAGAAATGAAAACTCAAATTATCAGTAACACAATTGTAACAGGAGACCTTAATACACCACTGACACCAAGGGACAGATCAACCAGACAGAAAATGGGCAAAGAAATAACAGAACTGAATCACACCTGTGAACAAATGGGTTTGATAGACATATACAGAATGTTCCACCCAACAACATCAGAATACACATTCTTCTCAGCAGTACATGGATCATTTTCTAAAATAGACCATATATTAGCTCACAGAACATATTTAAGCAAATGCAAAAGAGTTGAAATCATCCCTTGCATATTATCGGATCATAGCGCTCTGAAATTAGAAATTAATGACAAAGGATACTGCAAAAATTCCGCAAACACATGGAAACTAAATAACACACTCTTGAGTAATCAGTGGGTCACAGAAGAAATTAAAGAAGAAATTAAACAATACCTAAAAGAAAATGAAAATGCAGATACAACTTACCGGAATCTGTGGGATGCAATGAAAGCCGTTCTGAGAGGAAAATTTATTGCACTGAGTTCCCACATCAGGAAAACAGAACGAATACAAGTAAATAACTTGATGCTACACCTCAAACAGCTAGAAAAAGAAGAGCAAGTCAAGCCCAAAGCCAAAAGAAGAGAGGAAATTATAAGAATCAGAGCAGAAATCAATGCAATAGAGACTAAGAAAACAATCCAAAGAATCAACAAATCAAAGAGTTGGTTCTTTGAAAGAATAAATAAAATCGATAAGCCCCTAGCCAACCTTATTAAAAAAAGGAAAGAAAAAGCTCAAATTCATGCAATAAGAAATGAAAAAGGAGAAATCACTACAGACCCAATAGAAATACAGAGGATCATCAACACCTATTTCGAAAACCTCT
The DNA here is from genome assembly GCF_034190915.1 of Cavia porcellus. Lineage (NCBI taxonomy): Eukaryota > Metazoa > Chordata > Mammalia > Rodentia > Caviidae > Cavia > Cavia porcellus. Next base: position 77,310,218 of record NW_026947484.1, read on the forward strand.
ACTCTCAAAAGTTTGATAACACAGAAGAAATAGACAGATTCTTAGAAGCATATGAAGTACCAAAGCTAGATCAAGAGGATATAAAACTGTTGAATAACCCAATCTCTGCTAATGAAATTGAGAATGTAATTGGGTCCTTGCCCACCAAGAAGAGCCCAGGCCCAGATGGATTCACTGCAGAATTCTACAAGAAATATAAAGAAGACCTAATGCCGACACTCCTCAAACTATTCAATGAAATTGAAAGGGAAGCAATCCTTCCTAAGTCCTTCCTGGAAGCAAATATTACTCTAGTACCAAAACCTGAGAAAGACCCAACTATAAAAGAGAACTATAGACCGATCTCCCTAATGAACACAGATGCAAAAATCCTCAATAAAATATTGGCAAATAGGATCCAGCAAATCATCAAGAAGATTATACACCATGACCAGGTGGGATTCATCCCAGGAATGCAAGGATGGTTCAACATACGCAAATCAATAAATGTAATCCACCATATCAATAAAGCCAAAAATAAGAATCACATGATCATCTCTATAGATGCAGAAAAAGCCTTCGATAAGGTCCAACACTTATTCATGATAAGAACTTTACAGAAAATTGGAATAAATGGTCTTTACCTCAATATAATAAAGGCCATTTATGACAAACCAACAGCCAGCATCATACTAAATGGCCAAAAATTGAAAGCCTTTACTTTAAAATCGGGTACAAGACAAGGATGTCCTTTATCACCACTCCTATTTAATATAGTACTGGAAGTACTAGCCAGAGCAATTAGGCAAGAAAGAGAAATAAAAGGGGTAAAGATAGGAAAAGAAGAAGTTAAATTATCATTGTTTGCAGATGACATGATACTCTACATAGAAGACCCCCTAAACTCCATTGAAATACTCTTAGATATAATAAATAAATTCAGTAATGTGGCTGGATACAAAATCAATACTCAGAAATCAATAGCATTCCTATACACGAACAACAAAATTACAGAGAGGGAAATAAGAGAAACTGGACTATTCACATTAGCAAGCAAAAAAATGAAATATTTAGGAATTACTCTTACGAAAGAAGTGAAAGACTTATACAGTGAAAATTATAATACACTGAAAAAGGAAATTGAAGATGATCTCAGAAAATGGAAAGACATCCCTTGCTCATGGATAGGAAGAACAAACATTGTGAAAATGGCCATTCTCCCAAAACTGTTATACAGATTCAATGCAATCCCAATAGAAATACCATCAACATACCTTATAGATCTAGAGAAATCACTCCTAAATTTCATCTGGAACCAGAAGAGACCTAGAATCGCAAAGGCAATTCTAAGCAGCAAAGACAAAGCAGGAGGCATCACAATCCCTGACTTGAAGTTATACTACAAAGCAACAGTAGTAAAATCAACATGGTATTGGAATCAAAACAGAGCTGAAGATCAGTGGAATAGATTAGAAGATACAACCACAACTACGAACACACTCAACCACCTTATTTTTGATAAAGGAGCCAAGCAGGTTCACTGGAAGAACGACAGTCTCTTTAATAAATGGTGCTGGAAAAACTGGCTCTCCATTTGCCGAAAACTAAAGCTAGACCCATGTCTATCACCATGTACTAAATTAAAATGTAAATGGGTCAAAGATCTGAATATTAAAACAGAAACACTAAATCTATTGGAAGACAAAATAGGTAGAAACCTTGGAGACATAGGAGTAGGTAAAGAATTCATGAACAGGACTCAAACCGCACGGGAAATACTTCCCAGAATCAATAACTGGGACCACTTCTTATTAAAAAGTTTCTGCATGTCAAAAGAAATCTCCAGCATAGTGAAAAGAAAACCCACAAACTGGAAAAAGATTTTAGTGAACTCTCTCTCAGACAAGGGCCTCTTGTCTAAAACATACAAAGAATTAAAGAAACTCAGACCTCCGAAATTCAAAGATCCAATCCAAAAATGGGCATCTGAGATGAATATGCAATTCTCAGATGAAGAAATGCAAATGGCAAATAAATACATGAAAAAATGCTCATCATCATTGGTCATTAGAGAAATGCAAATTAAAACCACACTGAGATACCATCTCACTCCTGAAAGAATGGCCAGGATCAAGAAAACCGACAACAAATGCTGGAGAGGCTGTGGGGAAAAAGGAACTCTCCTGCACTGCTGGTGGGAGTGTAGACTGGTACAGCCTTTGTGGAGATCTGTCTGGAGATTTCTCAAAAAGTTGGGACTGGAAATCCCATTTATTCCAGCTATTCCACTTCTAGGCATATTCCCAGAAGAACTGAAAGCATCATACCACAGTGATATATGTGCACCTATGTTTATAGCAGCACAATTTGTAATCGCCAGATCTTGGAAACAACCCAAGTGCCCATCAACTGAGGAATGGATAAAAAAGTTGTGGTATTTCTATACAATGGAGTATTATTCAGCTATAAAGAAGGATCACATTGAGATATTTATCAATAAATGGGCACAGCTTGAGACCATACTCATAAGTGAAATAAATCAATCTCGCATGTGTGAATACCGAATAGTTTCCCTAATGTAAGTAATGATTCAAATATATAAAAATATGTGGTAATCATGATTCCCCATTAGGTGGCCTTGAAGCCTTATAAAGTTTTCACTCATTAATTAGAAAGGCTTTATTCTGGGCTTCTTGATATGAAAATATTTGAAGCTAGAGTATATGAAGTTTTACCCAAATATTTCAAGGAAAAAGACACTATGGTAACTGCTATTAAGTCAGGTTATAAGGTGGTGAAGTACTAGGTTATTGAAACAGTCATGCTGCGACCTCTATTGTTATATTGTTATGTCCTGTTTTATCTCAATCTCCCCCTTATTGTTTCAAAAAAAATTATTCAGTCATTTCTTATGTTTGTCTTAATTAAAGAAAAAATTCAAAAAAATTAGGATATATAAATAGTAACTCTTTTCGATTTCCTATTAACTTGTTTTGAAGTCCTGTAGTACTCCCACGATCTTGTTTTGACTGATTAGACTCTGTTCCATTCTATATGATAGTATCAAGTTTGAAGACATAGGCAACTACTTTGAAGACAATAAGATTCACTAAGATACCCATTCTGGTTTGACTATTGTCTTCTTTGGAAGTCCTGTAATGTTTACAACGCCTAAGTTTTATTGGTCTTGTTCTCTACTGTTTTGTCCAACTTTATAATATCTAATAAGATAGACAATTCTTTTTAAGGAAACAAGGGACAACGTTGATAACCATTGTTGATAAACTTGTACTCTGTTCTACACCATGTGCTACGTCTATCCTTGGTATTGACTAACAGCTTTGTTTTGCCATATTTGACTGTATTCTTCCCCCCCTCAAAGAAAGTAATAAGCACTAAGGAGTAATAAAATCCAAGATGTGTAAATTTTGTTGTAAAAAAGAGAGGGAAAAAAAAAAAGAAAAGGAGCTCTAACGGACATAATAGCAAGTGTGTTTGGGGGTGTTAAATAGCTGACTTTATCAATGTTTTTGGAACATTGAACACAGCTGTTTGCAGTCTCCCTGTTTGAATGTCCACCTTGTGTTCTTTGATACTGTGATTTGAGGAACTATTTTCAAGAAGATAGTGTGTAATCTACTAGCAGGTAATTTCTTACTGTTATGGTTTTTTGTTTTGTTTTGTTTTGTAGTTCTGTATTGCGTGTACCCTTACGCCGCTTTGGTTTGTTTTGTGTTTTTCTCTTTTTCCTCTTAAATTAAAAAAAAAAAATTTCATTCATGCTGAACTTTGATGAGACACAGAAAGCAGTGTATGCTTGGTGTAGTATTTCAAGCTCTTGAGACATTAATATAATTGTTATAAGGACTATGGAGTTGTACAGCTCTTACCTTATGAAGGTACTTGAAAAAGACAGTGATAAGTGGAGGGTGATTAATCACTGATTTAGGTCTAACTATATGCTTGTGGCAACATATAAGGAATTCTTTTTTCCTGCAGTTGGAGAACAGAACAAGGTGATGGCCTAGAACTTAATTCTCAATAGTAAGGGTAGCAGAGCACTGAGGAAGGCTGAAATAAGCAAGTTTTCAAGTTTGCTGTGCCAGGGTTAGGATGTGGAGTGGAAAAGATGAGGCTTAGGGAAATTGCAGCATGGTGATAAGATGCTTGAAAATTTCATACCAGCTTTCTCCCTGAACCCTGAGGACCTGCAGAAGGCCCACTCCTCCTTGTTGTAGGGTAGCAGTTCCTATTTTTGGTAGAAGACTGAGAAGGATTTGTTTTAGATGCAAACACCTAACCCTTTCAGGATTTACTGTCTCCACTTTCCCAGTCAGCCGATCAAATGTTTAGGGTCAGGTCACAGCATAACCCAGCAGGGGTAGTGTCTTTGTACCAGGGATAAGAGAAACTACATCAGAAGAAGATGCAAGGCTTAGCCAGCTTGTCTCAATATGGCTCCTGGCTCTTGAATCAAGAGTGGCTGGGTGGTAGGTTGTACATGGGAGGATATAAAGGAAGTTTACTGACACTTTTAAAAAACGATCTGAAAGTATAACAGTGGAATTCTACATACTCAACTAAATAGTAGTCCCAATTGTGTTTCTTGTGTCAGATGAGAGGACTTTTACAATTAATGTGTTGTTAAGTAACCTGCTCTTGCCCACTGATTGCACAAATATGACTCTATGAAGGAAGGAGAGTGCATTTTCAGTTTTCACTCACATGGGATGGCCAAGAAACTACACCATCATCTTGCCCCAAGAATGTTTTCCCTTCCTCACCCTGTGTTACAGTACCTAAAGAGAACTGTGCAAATCCTGTATTTTCTACAGAACATCACATTGGTCCAAGGCATCAAGGACATATTTGGGTCAGTTAATAAAAATATGAAAAATGCATTAAAGATCAGAGAAGGGGAGAAAATACTCAGAAGTTGGTATAGTTACCAATGAAAATCTAGCGTACATGTGAGGGCATCAATTTTGATGAAAAATTATTGCATCTTGTGTCTTCTCTAAGGAGGATGTCTGAGAATCTCACTGGGCGTTAGAGGTACTTTTGGGAATACAGTAAGTCCCTGACTTATGAACAAGTTTTATTCAGGGAGAACATTCATAAGCCACATTTGTGCATAAGTCTGATTAAGTGAGACAAATATACAATGTAAAGCATAAAAATCCAAACACACACACACACACACACACACACACACACACACACAGTGTAAGTAAACCATTTTAACTTTTACGGTTACCATAAAATGGTGGTATAGCACAGTGCAGCTATAATAAACTACTTTGTGCTTCCCAGAAGTCTCCTCCACATCACTGCTTTTTCTCTTGCTTCCAGATATCCTGGACTCTGAGCACTGCACTACTGTACACTGTGACACTGTACAGTAAGCACACAGCAGCACAACTGTGACAATGCCCAGCAGTTACAAGAGCTACTTCCGCAATTTGTTCACATCCACAAATGTTAGTAATGTGAGATCCATTTGAATCTGTGAAAGTTTGCAATTCAAATGTTTGTAAGTTGGGGACTTCCTGTACTAATCTGACACATTTATTAATTTATAAGGAAAGCTATCAGGTTTAAATGGAACCCACATCAGGCCTGGATGGGAAACAAGTTAAAGTTAGGTTATACAACCCAGCATGTCCTATGGAACAAGGAGTAATGTTGTCCTGGGGAAAGGCCACGTGTGGCCTATGCGTCTTTGCAGGATCAGTTCTAAGACTATTGATGCATAAGGTCAGGCAAGGCCCAACAATAATCTATTATAAGATGGAATTAGTGCATCTTCAGTTATCATGAATATAGATGGAGGGTGTACTACCCTAATTTCTCTACCTCAGCTCAGACCTATATGGGGAGAATCCCTGTGTCTAGCTCAAAAAAAAAAATGACATTTTGAACTTCATTCATGGGTGGATTGACTCAGTGCATAGGTGCAAATAAAAAATGGCTTGTGTCTGAGTTGTTAGTCTGCACATAGCCTTGCAAGAAAATACCAGGAGAGTTGCTCCCCAGAGGGAAAGGTCAGGCAGGTGCCCCTGGCGCTTGCATAGTGTGGTTCTATGGTTTGTTGTAGTTATCCAAAAGTTCATGTGTTGGAGACTTGTGGCTGTAGGAAGTGTTGGCTGTGGAGGTGGTGAACCTTGAAGTAATGGACCCTAATGAGAGATCACTGAATAATTTGGGGCATGCCTTTGTAAAAGATTGGAGGACCCTAGTTTCTTTGATTTCCTGATTTGAGATGTACTGTCTCCCTCACACCCACCAATGCCATCATCCATGAAGTTGCACCACCAGTAGGGGTCCTCCCTGAGAGCCCTGTGTAATGCTATTTGAACTTCTGTTCTCCAAAACTATAATGTAAATAAACTTCTCTTATTCATAAAGCTAGGCTGCATCAGGAACTTAATTATGATGATAATAAACTGATTAATACATATGAAAAAAGATACAGCCTGATATAAAAAAATCAATACAAATTTGTGGGTAGTGGTAGGTGCGTGAGTGATTTGCAAAGAGCCTGGAGAAATATTAAACACAAGGAGATTTGGAGAACAACAAGTTTATGGGAACAAGTATCAAGTTTGAATATCTTTGTGCCACTTGTTATCTCCTACTAGAGAGCATTCCTCAAGGGAAAAGAGGTATATAGAATTACCTGAGTAGTTGATGTCAGCAAAAGCAGCATTGGCTGCTGTGTCCATGGGCTCAATAAATGAAATATAGATAATGATAAGAATGGGAAACTCAAAACATGTGTCAAACAGCATGCACTCCTGCCCACCAGCACTGACCTATTTATTTGCTGCTGCTGAGGATCCAACTTACCAATCTGTCCATCTTGACCTCTAGGTGCCTTTAAAACCAACCAGCCTGTCCTTCAAAACACCCAGCCTCTGTGGATCCCTTTCACTCTCAAAGGAGATAGTTCTCATCCTGACTAAAATTTCTGGAATTCTGGGTATGAAAATTTCCTTTCTTGATGGCAGGACATGGATGCCACAATTGGATGCCTTGTAGAACATTTTATTCACCAAAACAAGATACCATACAATATTCCTTTGGAAATGGAACTCATTGTACCAAAAAGGTGTGGTGATGGTCGTATGACACATTCATGGTAGACACTGAAATTCCTGTTATTTTTTAAAGTATAAATCTCTCTAGATCAATTTGAGGTGTTGTGCGGAAAGATCAATAGGTAAATAAATGAATTATTGTCCAAGCAGAAGTCATTGATCTGGATGTTTAGGAAAAGATAGGGCTGCGCTTATACAATGGAGTCAAGTCCCTTTGGTGTCTATGTGGTCTCATGGAGATGTTTCTTGTTCTTTCCCACACAGCTTTGACAGTAATTGGACAACTGAGGCTGCTACAAACTGAAAAGGGTATGTTGAGCATGGATTCAGACCCTTTACGAGTGAGGCTTGGGTCCTCACTTGATGAATCACCGAGACCTGTAGACATGCCAGCACAAGGTAAGAGTAATCTAGGATGGGTAGTAAAGAAATAAAGACAGTGAGTGACAGGTATGTTTTGAAGAATATCTGCAATGGCAGAAGCTCTTTCTTATCACAATAACTGTCCTCCTAAAAGTTTCTGTGGGAAAGGACACAAACCAGAAAGAATTTTATAGGAGTTTTTCATTATGGAATGGAGTCATTGATGAGACAAGTGGTTTGGGTGGCAAGGCCTGGTCTCTAGTGGCTCTGTGATGAATCCAGGTCCCACTTTGGGACTGAGGTACATATTTTCACAGGTGCTACCTGCTGACCTTTAAGAGCTGAACTGCTTTTGGCAAAACACCCTCAAAATAAAGCTGTCTTGGAGTTTACATTCTCTCTGTGGCTGGAGCTTGCATTTAATGACTGACTAAAGCATTAGGGCCAATATTTGCCTCTTCTGCTTCAATTTGGGGCCACCCTGATGAGTCTTTCCAGCTTCTGAGCCTGCTAGAAATCAGCTGAGGCTACTCCTCCTGCGCCACAGTCGAGCTCCTCTTTGTCCAGTCCTGATTCGTTTCATTCCCAACACATTTCTTGCATACAAATTATAATCTCAAAATCTTTTCTGAGAAACTAAAATTTTAAAATAAACAACAACTAACCATAGATCTCACTTCTTAGGGTTGCTGTGGGTTTGTTTATTTATTTATTTATTTATGTTCATTTTAATTGTTAAAGGAGGACTTTTCCTGGATTGGTCATTAAGTGTATTCTATCTGCATTCCAATAGCTCTTTATCCCCATATTTCACATTAGTTAGAGGTGAGGAAATTCTCTGAAATCCCAGATATATGGTCTGTCTCCACTCAGAAAGACATTTTGATGTGGATTTGTATTTTTCCAGGGTCTTACTTGGTGGCCATGCTACCTGTTATTTTCAGCTGCTTTGAGTTGACCTGGATTGTTGTGCCCTCTGGGTGCTGATACAGAACATTTTGATTAGTTTGTGTCCATTTTACTGGCTATGCATTTCTTCATAGACCTTTAGATCTTGAAATAAGATTATAAACTATATATGATAGGTAATTAATAAATATGAAAAACTAATTCTTATTGAGATTGAAAATTTTATTAGTACAACTACTGAGCAAGTCCGGATCTAACTACTGAAGTCCAGAGTCAAAGTGAGGTGCTGACTTAAAATCAGGTATTGTTTTTTCCTTCTATGATTAATCCAGTTGCCATTCTGTGTATGCAAATTGATATCGAGGGTCCAGATTATGCCCAAGTGACTCTCCACATTGACCCTCACCTGCAATGAAGTGGGATTTCCAAGAAGTCTTTAAAACATTCCACATCCCTCATCCAACTGATGCAGATTCTCTCTAAGAAATGGATGTTGTTTTCTTGCTATTTTGGTGAGTCCCCAGATCCAGGTTGCAGACTTGCATTATTTTGTTGGCTACGCATTTCTCTTTTAGAAGAGGACACCCAGTAAAATGATCATTTATGAGTACCCATAAGTATGCATTGGAGAAACTCAGCAAACACTTTCACACTTGCTTGTTTGTTTTCCTTTACAGTCAGTATTACCTGGAAAGTCACCTTGTTTAACCATAACATGCTCATACAATACTTGGCTGGGAAAAGATGTGTTGGCTAAGTTTGTTACTGAAAAGTAATCTTCAGGAAATGAGTACCAAGGAGTTGCTCTTCTGTGTAACGAGAAACAATAAGGGTCCCAAGAGTGAAAGTAGTTTGGCAACTTATGGACAATGGTCATTATAGCTCAGTGTTCAAAAAAAAAAAAAAAAAACCTTGCAAACCTTGAAAAATGGATTTCTGTGTTTTACATATAAATTCTGACTTTTCAAATGGGACTGTTTCCAAGTGACCTCCTGGCTTTAAGGGGTACAGTTAAAGAAAAAGGAAGGCACTTGTATGGTGGAGGAAATGAAAGAAGACTAGCTGTGGAAGTGAGACAATGTCTTTTGGTGGTTTGCATTTGAAACAAAACTCGTCAGGCATCCATACAAGAATATGCACTAGCAAATGTGTTGTTATATTTAATGGCAAATTAACATCAGTGTCATTGATTCAGCATAAAGGGCTCAATTGGACTTGTAATGAAAGGGGCCCCTTTGGAAGATGATACAGGGTGAAGTCTGGAAAGCCCATGTGATTTTATTCACTTACAAAAATCTCCACACCCATGAGTTTTTTAAAGAAAGAAATCACTTTTCCATACAGCATCCTGTCCATGTAAGTTAATTCATTTGGCTGGTGCAACTAAACTCAAGAAAGCAGCTGGTAAGACTGATGTCACCAAGATGGTCAGTTATCTGGCCATCCTTTAAAACACATTCATAAAAAGAGAGTGATTTTTCCTATTTTCCTTGAAATTGCCTAGCTTTTGTGGCTTCTGAAAGAAGAGATTATGAAGAAATGGTCCACATTAATTGTACATGCAAATGTCAGCTTAATTTTTAAAAAGAATCTAGAAATTCTGTATGCAGTGTTGTAACCTGGTTTATTTTAAATAGCATTGGAAACATAAAAAATAAAGCTCTTCTTCACTGTTGTATTCATTATGCTTAAGGAGAGCTATTTTACAGAACCATTTTACAACACCTCAGCTGATCCATTCTCTTTCTCTCTGTCTCTTTTTCTTTGTCTATCTCTGTCTGTGTCTCGTTTCTCTTTCTCTCTCTTTCTCTCTGTCTCTCTCTCTGTCTCTCCCTCTCTCTCTCTGGTACTAAGAATGAAACTCACTGGCCCCTCTGTTCTGAGCTATATCCATCATCACTCCCTTTTTATTTTATTTTATGTTTTCAAATTTTAAGACAGGGTCACACTACCAGGATTCCAGATAGGACTTGAACTTGTGGGGTCAAAATTTTGGAATTAAAGACATGCACCACCACACAGGGGATTCTTTTGCTTATTTCTATTTAGGATAAATTGGGGAGAAATTTTTCCAGTTTAAATAAATAACTTTATTTATTTAATCCTTTTTACATAAGTGGTCATGTTTGAATATTATTAAACTTTTTAAAATTCACTAAATGTACACATCTATTGTTTCAACTTGTTAAGGTAAATTAAAATAGAAATGAGGACTCAAGACTCTGTATAGACAAAGCCAGTCAGCCTCCCGGAGGGACCTTAACGTTGCTTGACTTACAAACATAAGCCAAATTTAACTTGAGTTACTTTTTTGTAAGGGCTTCTAATCAATAAAAATAAACTTACATTCAACAAATCACAAGAAGCCAACTAAGTTATAAATCAAGGACTTTCCAGGAACATAGGCAACCATGTAACTGTAACCAATCAAATATGTATTTTGTTCTTTCTCTGAGTTCATCTTACATAAGCTTCTCTTCTGTTCCCTAAACCGTTGTTGGTTTGTTAGTTTGGAGCCGTCTGATTCATGAATCGTTGTGTGAAGAGCCTTTAAATCTCTGTGTGGCTTGATTTACCTCCTTAAAAATTCAGTGTGTGTTAAGTGACTACTCTGACCCAGGTGCTAGGTAACAGCCTAAGGTGAGAAAACAGAATACTATGGTAGTAATTTAAAAATTGCTAAACTGCTCTGGACATACAGATTCAGGCTTTTAAGTAACTACCACTGTTGTGGGAGGTGATGGGAAAGACAAGGATGGTTAATAAACTACAACATTTTGTTAAATGCTTGTTTTAATCAGGTCTTAGCTAAATCAAATGGTTACATGGAGATTTGTGAACTAAAAACATCTGGAGTGATTTGAAAGAATGAACTTCATTAAATCATTGTTTGGCTAATTTCTTAAAATAACTTCTAGGGTTAAAAATGTTGGCTAACTGAAAATGATAAAAATATGTAAAAATATTAGTTTTCATTATAAGCAACCGAAATCCATCCCATAATACTGGAGGGAAAAGGGAAAAAGTATTACAAGGAAATAGGAGTTTTCTCAGGAAATCCAAGGACAGACAGGTTGTGGGAATAAAGGACTCATCATCAGGATTCTTTTTCAATCTGTCATCTCTGTTTTTTTTTTTTTTCTCAGCATTTCCTCTCTGTGCAGGTGAGGTTTCCTCTTTCTCCAGTTCATGGAGTGGAAATCACGGCCACTGAAGAGCCTCCAATTTCATTTGCTGTAAGGCCCATCGCCAACACTGACAGAGAATATCACTCAGTGAAAGGATTCCTGGTTTCTGACCCAGACTGGGTCATTTGATCACCCTGGATTACTTACCCTGGGCTGCTTGATAGGGTCATACTATCAGAACTAGACAGAACCCCTACAAGTGGTTGATTAAATGATGAGATTATAGTTCTCAAGACAAGGTGACTGGCGGGTCTTTGGAAGAAACCATATAGTATAAAAAAGTAGATGTTTACAAGAAATAATGTCAGTTTGTACATCTACTGCATAATATTTAAAAATGGTTGTTTGAAGAATTTTAGCAATAAGATGAGTTTGATAAACTATTTCCTTTGGGCCAAGTCAAGTTCATGATCTGTTTTTCTAATGGCTTTTGAATGATATTTATATATCATTGTTCAAAAAGAAGTAAAAGAAATCATATACATCCAACCAACCCTAAAATATGTACTATGTGACCCTTTATAGAAAGTTTGCCGACTCTTGCAGTAACATGCTGAATGAATGTGGAAGCTCTGCTGAAGGTTTTCTGGATATAAATTTTGGGTCAACTTTCTAGAGGGAGGCCTGTGGTAAGTTACACTACTAATCTGTGCCTCTGTTTCATAAAATGGAAACAATGTTTGTAATCACCCTGGTTGTCATCTTGACTGGATTAAGAGATTTTAGGGGAGGCAATTTGATTGTGAGGGCACTAACCTCACCAGCAGGCTAACCCGCTCATTGGTGCATAGCTCGTGGCCTGTGAACAGATGAGGTTTTGTTAAGTGGATTATGGGGGCTGTATTTGGATCCTGAACTCTTTGTCTATATCTTCTGCTCTCTGCTTGCCAGGAATTGAGGAGCTTTGCTCTGCCAGGTCTTTCCAGCATGGCATTTTTTCCTTCATCAAACTGACCATGAACTGGCTAAAGCTTCTGGAAACCAAGAGCTAAAATAAACCTCTCCTATTTAAGTTGAGGGTGTCAGATATATTGTCATAGCAACAAAAGGCTGATCACTGCAGAATATTGAAAATAATGCATATTTTGTAGAGTTTTTATGCAGAGTACTTTTATGTCATTCTAAATAATGCTAGCTAAAAGTTAAGAATGTTATCTGTTATTATTCAAATCATATATATTACAGACATCTTTATATATGACATATAATATTCCATGCATGCTTATTTATTTATCAATGTATGAATGTATGTTGCGTATGAATATATATGAATATCATATTTTAGAAATATAATTATTCATGAAATGGTATTTTAGAGAATGCTGTTGGGAGGAAACCTTTATTGCAATGATTTGGCAAGCAGAGTCAGTTTTTAGAAAGATAATTCCTGCTTAAAAAGTTTTAAAAGCAGGACAGAACTACTTGTGGATTTGAAACCAGTGACTCATGCCAAACTAAATGGTATGAATTTGACCTTGTCCTTAAGGTTATTCCATTTGTTAAAAGAAGAATTTGCTTTCCAACTCTAACTGGGAACATTCCTATTACAGCAATCCTAATGTTTCAAAATTAAATTTATGACATTTACAAAACTCCGCAGATGCTGCTTGGAATGTTCACAATTCTCATTCAGTATAACAGCACAGAATAAATATCTGAGCATGCATGAAGATTTGTGCGAATACAATGTTCTTCTCCCTGTGTGTTCCATCCAGAAACACTCCCGGTCTAATCTTATCTCTCTATTGTGTGTTCTTTTTGTCCCTCCTTGCACTACCATGAGTCTAGATACGTGTTTTACACAACATGTAAGAGGACATATGAAGAGGAAAACATAGAGGCACAATCTGCCTTTATCTATAACCAAGTTATATACTGCATACTGCCTTAAAGTGTCATCCTGGTGATATTTTTATTGGAAATAAAATTGAGGGGTGAAAAAGCATATATTGCTGACTTTATGGTATTTCATTTAACACATACAATATAAAGGCCCATTTGGAAAAGATCTTTCTGAAAAGGGCTTATCTCATCAATCACATACTTCCTGTGTGTGTATTGTAAATAATAAATGCGTGCCACATGTGTAGCTAGAAGGATGCTGGAAAAATTCTATTGGCATGCTGAAGAAATACAACTTAAAATAACTTCTACCATCCCAGTTCATTCTACTCGGCAAAAACTGCACCGACCAAATTCATCAATATTGATTTCAGGTTTCATCAGCAGGGACTTGTTTGAGCAAGACTCTTTTAGTTACATTTTCCATTTGACATTTCTTATTAGACTCAAAGCTTTCATTGTGTGTAAGTCATTTCATGTAACTCAAAACCAAGCTCATCAAGCAACCTTCCCAGTAGAAGGGAACAGCAGATATGCTTGCTGCTTCAAGAATTACATTTTTGGTTTTTGACAGCCCTCATGTGTCAGTCCTGAATTCCTGCTTCTTCCTTATCCTGTGTTTTTTTTTTTTTTTTTTTTTTGAGTAAAGATTTTTGGTTGTTTGCTTTTGTTTTTAAACAGTCACAAATAAGGGTAATGTCTCCTTGCCAGAGTAGGATTGGGAATATCATGAGGTACTTACTTTGAAGAATAGTTCTGCTGGTTACTTAATGGATGAGAATGCTCTAGCGAGGGACTTGGAATAAGTAAACTCATCCCATCCCTTTCCTGAGTTCTACATGTCCATAGGATGAAGGATAAATCTCAATGTGGCTCTTACATGTTAAAACGAACAGAGAGGGTCAGGATGCATCTCACATTCATTTTCTTTTGTGCCTTCTGGCTCCTATCTTCCCCTCATGCAGTCCCCATGGTTGTGGGATTCATAGCCCGAATATGTCTATGAAAAGAAGGAATGTAGGAAACTGATCGACCCGACTCCCTAATGAAGTTAATGTATTTTAATGCAAAGACAGTTTTCTTGGTTTCCAGCCATTTATGGTGGAACAGGCCACCATTTATGGTCAAACAGGCATGCTGACCCCTGGTACTGCGTCTTGAGGTATCTAGGAGCGGGTACTGTGTTCAAAATAGGCCAACTACATCCTTGTTCCTGAAAATCTGATGTATGCATTTGGTGGACCCAAGTTAAGGATAAGTTAGCTCAGAGAGGAATTCAGCAGTCATGTCTGGGTGTCTGTGTTTCTCGAGGCTCCTCTGTTCAATAATTCCTTTGGTTCTATTAAATTACAGCCATTTTCTTAAATTAATTAGAACAGATTACTGTTTCTTATAACCAAAACAACAATAACATATCTTTTAGTAATTGGTAATATGTACACAATAACTGAGTTTTAAGATTTCTTTTAATGTGTATGTGTTGGGAATGGGAAGGATGGTGTAATTGGTTGGGAAATATTAAGAACTGAAAATGTTTGTGTAGTTAAGATTGTGGTACATAAAAGTAGATTTACCTCTTCTGTAGAACTGTAGCAGTCGCAGTATTTTAAAGGTCTAATTTGCTGAGATTTATAAATTCCTTCATGCAAATCGGCTACTTGACTTTCCTAGATACTTTTTCTTATAACTTGTTTTGTAACTGAAACTTAAAGGCATAAATATTGTGTGTATTTTTGGGGTAACGTGAGGTTTTGGAATGTGTGTACATTGTATAATGGTTGGAACAGGATAAACCTATCTCTTTTCATTGCTCTGGGTCATCCTGGATCAGTAATCTGAAGCTCCCCTCCCCCATGGTTTTCTGTGCTGCACGCAGGTGGATCCAGACTCAGAATCCTCCTGTGTAGGAAACAGGAGACTGGAAGAGAACCACAAGAACTAGGTCTGGGGTGTTAAGTGAAGGTTTTTGCTTTGCATAATCAATTATTAATCTTCCTCCCCTCTGTTGTACTTATTTATGAGATGTGATATGAAATGTTCTTATGTTAAACTTGCATCTTACTTATCTATTTTCTGATGCCCGGAGTTCTTGGAATAATGCAGGTACATGACATTTATTGAACAAATGTGTAATGTGGTAAAACAAATCATTTCACTTCTATGTATATATTACTTGAGATCCTAAGAGTTTTGTGAAAAAAGAATTTTTGTTTGTTACTTCAGAATTTAAATATATAATGTCAGGTGTTACTTGAAAAAGTTTCATTATGAATCATTTTGTAGTGGAAATGATAATCTCCAGTGCATGATTTGGATTATGTCTCAGCTTTGTTTATGGCAAGTAACAGGGGCAAACATTTTTCACCTTAAACAGTGGAACTTATCTGAATCTAATTGTAGTTGCCTAGAGTTCAGGTTTGTATTAATTAAAACTTAAAGTAGGAAATTTGGGATAATAACGCTGGGGGCGCTCTATCAGCGGGGAGTGTCTCAAGGGCAATTTATTGATCAGTTGAGAATCCACTTTGTAAACCAGAGTGGAAGAATTTCAGAGTTGCTTTTATTTTTCATCTTGTATATTGTAGACATGCATGCCATGTTTCATGAGAAGCATTTTAAATGTTAAAGCAAAATGATAAAAGTTCACATTTGATCTTGCATATTTTTGACATGTAAGCTCTAATTGCTATGCTTAATTTTATTTATTAGATTTGCCTAGGATGGCTTTCTCTAAAAGTAGATTCTTATATATTGACTTTTCTTTTGGAATAGAAATAAATGTCTTAATTGTGAAATCTGAATTCCTCTTTGAATCTATCATAAAAATAAAGGCACTATTTAAACATAGTCTAAGTTTAAGAAATGTTTAAATTCATTTCAGGCTTCTTGATAATAGAAGGCTAAGTAGCTTAGAAGTACCACTACGTTGGGATCTTGACAGGGTGTTTTAATTACCATTGATATCCAATCAGATTAAAAAGAAGTTCTTTTTTATCTCAGCAAATGACAATTAGGCCTATTTCCACAGAACCCTCAGAGTGTACAGTGTTTTCTTGCCTTTGGAGGAACAGGAGCTTTTGGCATTCATCTACACAGAAACATTTATTTATTTTAAATATTTCTTTAAAAGCCTTTGATTTCATGCCTCTGTGCATTTTATCAGCTCTTTCTGTGAAAGGATGCGGCATGTGGAGAGTCAGAGCCGCACAACCTGCTGTGACCTAGGTGTCCTGTTTTCATACATTGAGACTCAGCACAGAGATGGACCTGTTGTTTCTGAAAGATGGTTTCTAGATGGCTCATGAATTCCTAGGAAAAGTGAGGATCATGCACTGGACCTCAAGATGAAGGAACAACCTCTGCATGACTCATTTTTGTCATTTGCAAATTTAGTAATTGGATTTTTTTCTCCAGTGATGCCATAAGAAATTTCCATAAACAGGGCAGCTTAAATAACAGAAATTAATTTACAGTTCCAGATGTTGGAAGTTGAAATCAAGATGTCAGTAAGAGAGTCTGTTTCATGCTCTTCTTTCTGTTTCTAATATTATACATAATCCTTGGCTTACAGCTGTATGACTCCAACCTGTGCTAGCCTTGTCATAAGACATCCTCCTCCTGTGTCTTCACATTGTCATGGTATAAGGACAGCAGTAATGTTAGATTAAAAACTTATTTTGCTTCAGTGTGACTCCTCTTAACTTTTCATATTTGTAAGCTTTCATTCTGAAGTGGTAAGGTTAGAACTTCCAACATATTTTGAGGCACACAATTTAATCTGTAACAGTAATTATTTGTAACAGTTATTTTAAAGAGGCAAGGTAGCAGGTATGGTGTCATGGGCCTGTAATCCCAACCTTCTGGGAAGCCCAGGCAGGAGGATATCAAGTTCAAGCCCAACCTGGGCAGCCTAGCTTCTTAGTCAAACCTTGTCTCAAAATTAAAAAAGAAAAAGATTAAGAGTGTAATTCACTTCAAAGAACCTGCATTCAGCCCAAGCAAAAACAAACAAAAGCAAACCAAATTAGCCAAACAAAAAAGAAATAGAAAAAGAAGAAGAGGAGGAGGGAGAGGAGGGGGAGGAGGGGGAGGAGGAGGAGGAGGAGAAGGAAGAGATGAGAAGTGCTTTTTTTTTTTTTTTTCCTTCCTTTTTCTCTTATGGCAGCAGAATTGTTTGGTGAGTGCCTTAAACTGAGGGAGGACATCAGGTATCATCGTATGGCAAATGTTTAAATTTTAAAATTTTATTACAGTAAATGACACATTGCTCTTAATCTCCTTCAAAATATCCCCCCTCTTTTCTAACACACTTATCCTATTATTCTTGTCACTTGCCACGCCCGTTCTGGAACTCCTGTTTGGTGAGGGCCGTCCTGGCTGCCCTGATAGCCTCAACATTTAACCTTTTATGGTCATTTTGACTTTGAGAACGAGCTGGAAGTCATACAACGTCAGATCCTCTGAGTAAGTTAGATGGGTACACACTGCAGTGTTCCTGTTTGGCAGAAATGGTGTAGATCTCTTTCAGTAAAAACACTCCGTGAAAGAGCACATCCAGGAGTGCTTCAGGAAGTAGCGAGAAGGATGGGATAAACATGTCTGAAGCAAGGGAGCGTGTTTTGGAGCAAGACTGATGAGAATGTGTCTTTTACTGTGATAATGTTTTAAAAATTTAAGCATTCACTGTAGTTTTGGATCGCACCTGGTGTGTCTTCTTCCATGTACTTTGGAATTGCCCATAGGGAGGCTGGAGGCTGTCATTAGACTGCAAATTCCTGTTCCAAGTTAATCCTACCTTGTTGGAATCCCAGGCACTGGGATTGTACAAGAGCTTGTCAGTAACTTAAATTATTGACTCCTCTTTTCTCTTGGACCTGCTGAATCCGAATATTTCAGAGATAAGAATTTGGACTGTGAACAAGATTCTCAGGTAATTATTAGCATTATCTAAGGGCTAACAACCCAGTTTATTAGGAACTTCATGGAGCACAGTTGGGAAGCTTGTGATCTAGGCCATATTTGAAGATGAAGCAATTCAGAGTCAGGCAGAGAAGTTTGGTGAGGAGCCTGGCTTCTCCTTATTTGCCTGGGATCTGCTCTTTTTGCAAGGTTTGTGCAGGAGGCAGCTCTTTATTTTGCAGTAGAGTGGGATGAAAAGTTCACCTTTGAACTCTTCAGAGCATTTCTCACATATTCCTTATCAACAAAAGGCATTTATTTCTTTATTTTGAGGGTGAAAATAAATCCATTACTAGTGTTTTCACCTAGTAGAACACCATATTCCCCAGGGTCAGCGTTTGGACAACTTGTAAAAATGGATCCCCAAATGCTAATGGTTTTGATGGGGAGGTGAAGATTTGGGGTCTAACTTTTTTCTTTTAACTAATGGCGCAATAACAGGACTAAAGTCACTTGGGACTGAAAGGAATTTCCAGTGATGAAGGAGCATCTTAATAAGAAATGAGTGCGGTAGTGCTATAACCATGAAATCTCGGCACTTTCACCCTCGTAAACCTGCCGAAGTTTATGAAAACAGCCTTTGTGCCTCTTCTGGCACCACGAGTAAGAGGGATTCCAGATTTCTCATGAACTGGAGTAGCTGGGTGATGTATCCCATTGTGTGAGGTGACACACACCAGGTCTTGGAACTGTGTGTAAGTGAAGCTCCCCCCTAGTGTTCAGTATTAAACCAGGCAAAGAGCTAAAAGAAATTTTCCTTTTTTCCTAATGGCTGATTATGAAAGGTGTACTATATGAGTTGGAAGTGACCTAGCATAAGGGGAATCCACTTACATTACATGTGAGTATAAGCCAAGTGTGTAGAAGTATGATCGTGTTCTCAAACCTCATAATTTTAGACTTTTCCTTTTTAGTTGTTTTTAGTACTTTGGATTGAACTCAGGGTCTTTACATTGAGTTATATCCCCAGCTCTTTTTATTCTTGGTTTTGAGAATGAGTCTGACTAAATAACTAAGTTACCCAGGTTGGACTTAAAATTACAATCATCCTGCCTCGGCCTCCCAAAGTGTCATATATGAAACAATTTAAATCCTTACTTTTGAAGTCTTCCTGGGTTGTGTGGACTGTGGTTTAACTATTCAGTTAGCTAATGCTTTCTGTCAGTTTGTCCTTCCGAGTTGGGTCTGGGTGGTTTGTCTGATTTGCATCTTTTATTCTTTGGGAAGTAGCCCAATGATCTCACAAAACATGGACCAGTTCTTTTGAGATTCAGTATTGTAATGGGCCTTGGAAATGACTTGCCCATCTATACCTAAAGAGGCTGTTCCTGTAATGAAATCAAGGTATGAACTGGGGAGAAAATGTCCTTTGTGGCTTAGGCAAGTTGTCCCTTCCTCGCGGATATCGGCGCAGCTGTGCTCTTCTGATAGCAATGCTGCCTGGCACCTTCCCAACGATGGATGCTCAACTTGATAACACATTTGTGACACAGAAATACAGCTGCTGCTTGTCTTGAAATGCTCATGCCAGCAGGGCGAGTGTGCCTTCTCTCTGTGTGCAAGGTTTCTAATTGCAAGCAGTGCCAGCTGCATAATTTATGAAGCCCAGTACAAAATGAAAACATGAAGCTTCTTGTTCAAAAATCAAGACAAAATTTATATTGATGAAACTAAAATATAGAGCTATTCGTTTTCTTCCATGGTCTTTCAGCTGACTTGTTATGGCGTTTTAAATGTGTTCTTTAATGTCATTTTAAATCAAGAAAAATTTTAAAATCTGAAATTAGCATATATTTTCATCTATCTTTATATGATTCAGTGTTGGTTTTACATATACATTTAAGCATATTTAATTCATATAAAGAATCCTTGAAGTCATGGAATGGTATTTCATTGCTCTTACATGCACATACATTTGCTTTTGCCAGAACAGGAGGATTGCTACACAGGCTGGTCTTTTTACTCTTTGATTTGCCTATATTGGAACAACATCCTCAACTTGGACTTCCTAAAGAATAAGAAAAAAAATGAAAATAAATGAATCATAGATTTGCTTATTTTTCCCTTTCTCTATATTCTTTTTCACTATAGATGGTTGACTAATACAGGGGAATAATGTGGGATGGATACAATACAATGGTGCTCCTTAGGAGCTCTTCTTTTTTAGAATACCACTGTGCCTTCTGGGTAGGATGGTGAGCCTGGCCTCTGTGGACTGTCAGTGCCCCTGCTTCCTTACTGTGGGTGCAGAATATGTAAGCTAAACTCACTGGACTTTGCTGAGTGTGTATGGATTGTAGGTCTTCAGACTTGTGTGCTCATAGGATATGCAAAAGCTGTATGTGAAGGCCGTAGGTTATATACTGCTTGCATTTTCTCTGCTTAAATGCGTGCTCCATTGTCCTGTCAGATTTCATTTATAGAACATCGGTGCAATAATAAAATTACTGAGAATTTCAAGATGACAACAGCATGTCATTAAGCCATGAGTATGTATGTGGGGTGTCTTTTCAAGCATAGGGACTTGTGTGATTGCACAGTTCATATGCTGAAATTCCAGCTATGGTGGGAAAGTGTAATCAGAGAATGTTTGGTAAGCATTAAATAAAGACCAAAGATTTAATTTAGGAGAGCTTGAGAGAAATGATGGAGAATTCAGACCAAGACATATCCTTGCTCTAAGCATTCAGGTCTTAGCTTATGTGTCATTTTCCCAGAAAGGCTATTCCTAATTATTCATTCAAGTATTTACCATCTCATAATTCTTTACTATAGCAATAACTTTCAAATTTTAATATGCATTGGATTGCTGGTCCCATCTCCAGAGTGTCTGATCATAAAAGTTTTGAGTGACTCCTGAGAATTTGTTTTTGTAACGACTTCCCAGATGATGGGAATTCTAATTCAGGGACCACTTCTCTATTTGTTCACCTTATTTTTTTTTTACAGCACTTGTCTGAAGATTTTCTTGTATTTATTTACCTAGCTATTATCTGTTTCAACCATAAGCAATTAAGTTTGATAAAAGCAGAATTTAGTCATCTCTGTGTACTAATATTCTCTAAGATTTGGAGTATACCTTCCTTGTAAGAGGTACTTCATAAATACATTTGTATAACAAATTAATACATAGCCAGAAAATTGAATGGATGAGAAATTATTAGATGGTAGTGATTAGTATGTGGTTGAGCCATGGAAACACTTATACCTATGCCCAAATAGAAAGTATTGCTGTTCAAATTTGTTTTTAAACAAATAAAATGCAAAGTTGCAAATCTTAGGGACAGAAAGCAATAATGATGAAACATAATATGAGGGAACCAACTGGACAATTTAAATGATGCGGATAGGAGGAGCTTCATAATTTCCTTTCAGGTTTGGATATTTGGCTATTGTTAAAACAGGGCATAGTACAAGGGTCTTTCTTGTGCATAGGTGGGTTATGGAGACTTCAAAACTCTGTATATGAAGGATTCTGTTTGGCTTCTGGTCGAGCAAAAGCAAACCTTGTGTATTGAAGTCTCCTAAACACTGTTAGATGTATGTCTGCAGATTGGGATGTGCATGGTAATCCTTCATGATGACTCCAAAGATTTCATTCCCCAGCTATACTGGAAAACTTCTGGCTAGAAAGGTGTGTAATAGAGTCTAGGCAAATCTAACTTTGGCCCCCAGAGTGCTGGAAGCTTGATTCCCATTTTGGCGGTGTTGAGATTAGATTGTGAATACCACCTGGGACCCCAGTTAGTTCCTGTGAGAGTTGATTGTTATAAAAAGAGCCCAGTCTGGTGCTGAAAGCCTCTTGCTTTCTGGCTTCTCATGTGATCTCTTTCTACATGTGATCAGTTCCCCTTCTGCTTTTTTAGGATGTTATAGCACAGCCATAGAATGCGGACACTATATTCTTGAACTTCTAAAACTATTAAGCTAAATAAACCTCTTTCTTTTATGGATTACTGAGCTTCTGATATTTGTTTTAGCAACAAACTCTGAACAGACTAATGTATGTTGCTATTCCACAAGATGCTCTTTTGCTTAAATATATGATCTTTGATCCTCTGAGCTTCGTCAGCCTTCCTCTCTTGGTAATAATCCAGAATTTTTGTTATCTTGACCTGGTTCTTGTCTCTCCCTGTATTTTTCTTTGAGAACTAGATTTTTGTGTCATCTTAAAATACTCCTTCGACCTGTTTTACAGATGGCTCTGGCAGAAGCATTTGTAAGGAGAGAAGTTCCTTTGAAACTTCTAGAATCAAAGTATGGAAATTATTTTTTCTTTATTTATTATTTTAATATAATAAAAGTATATATGAAAAAAGAAAATATAAAAAACCCTTCTTTTATAAAAATAAAGTAAAATTCCATGGCAAAATAACCAGAATAACAATAGTTAATATACTATCTATTATGTCCTAGGGTTCCGGGGATTTAGTTCAGTGGCACAGTGTCTGCCTGGCAAGAGTGAGGTCCTGAGTTTGATTCCTAATACCTCCCCCACAGATAAATAAATGCCCAGGCAGGCCTTGAACTCATGCTTTTCATGCCGCAGCCTCCTAAGAGTTAGGGTCGTAGACCCAGCATCAGAAAAAAAATATTCTTCATATTCTGATCTTACAAGGAGTCAAGTTAAAGGGAGAAGGAAGTGTGAAGACCCCACTATGGACAACTGAGTGGGCTTCTGTGACCAGGCCAGGCCCAAAGCCTGGCCTCTGTCAGAGCAGTCAAGGTAAGGGGCTGCCTAAGGAAGCCATTTGGTTTCTTGGGAAGAAGTCTGTGTTGTTGCTTCTCAGTCCCTGGTGTATTGGAGTCCCTCTGTCTTTAGCCTCTAGAGAATTAAATCATTGTGTCCAGGAGTCATCTTGTCAGATCAGGCTGCACAGTCAAGTACAATAAACAGTCTTTTAGCTTCTTGCAGATCTGAAATCTGAATGAGTCCAAAGTGTTGGCAGGTGCTTTTGTTTTGGCTTTTTTTCCCTTTGTGTTCCTGGGGATTAAACCCCGGTGCCTATGCACTGAGCTACGGCCCACCCCAACTCTTTTATTTATTTATTTTTATGTTAAAACCAGATCTCACTAGATTGTGAATGTGTGAACCTCCTATTTCATCCTCCCAGAGTTCTGAGATTAACATGTGTGCATTACTATGTTGGGTGTAGGTTGTTTTTATGTTTCTTTTATATCTCTCTCCTTCACTTACAGATAGCCATCTCCTCTTTGTCTTCAGAAGGTCCTTTTTCTGTGTGTGTCTGTGTCCTGGTGTCTTTGCGTTCAGATGCAATGCTGGGCATATCAGGTAAGGCCCACTCCAGTGACTTGTTTAACCTTTCACGCCTCTCCAAAGACCCCGTCTCCGCATACAGTCACCTTCTGATGCATTTGGTTTCTAGACTGCATACATACTAATTTAAGGGGGAAGGGATTCATCCTGTGACAGGTGAAAAAAAGCTGAATTTCAATAGTGTTTCCAGGTAATTTTGATGCAGCCAGGCCTGGAGCCCATGTTGGCAGTTGTTGAAAACACCTGCTAGCCCTGCAGCCGTGTCCACTGGCACAGCCCTCACTGTCCTACTTTGCAAACGAGAGCTTCCCTGCCAGCCAGATGACTTTCAACAGGATTCTAACAAATATGCTCCGGAAGGACTCAGTAACCCAATACCTCGCTGCCTGCAAATATAATCTGGGTTTGTTTATGACTGCATTTCTGAGTATCAACCCAGGGACATTTCATGTCCAATGAACTATGTTCTAAAAAGTAAAGCAAGTTTGCTTTTTGCAGAAAAATGTGAATCTGAAGACAGGTTTTGAGTGAAGCAAAGCATTCTGAAAAATGGATCAGATGTAGACCTAACTGCCTGTCATTTATCTTCTTTGACTACAATTTGGTCTGCTCTCCAAAAATACTCATTAAACCTTAACCTTCAGGATATTCCCACTTTCTCCCCGGGGAACACTGCAATACTAACAAGCATTTGTCTGTCTTTAGTACATTTTTCTCAAATAAACCCAGCCAGTGTCACAATTGTCTATATGAATGCAAATAGCTCATCCATAGAGAGACCCACTGTGTGTGTGTGTGTGTGTGTGTGTGTAAATTACAGGGGTAAGGTAAGGCAGAATTAGCTTCCCATTCTTTGGCTGAAAGAGGTGAACAGTATATCCCATTTGCCATTTTCTGGAGTTTATGAAGTGATAAATCTGCTCCCAAGTGGAAATGATATTTTCTCTTGAATTTTTGTGGAGTAAGAACTTTGTCGAATTTTCTTTCCATGTCCCAGGGTAGTAGAAGGATACATACTCTTAACCAACCCTACTGTATTGAGAGCAGCAGTACCAATAGCATAACCTTATATGTGTAATTCACTCTGCGAGGGATCCAAAGGCTCAGCTGTTCTCAGTTTTAATTTCTTACCCAAAATAGGCCTAGACATTGGGGTTGGGAGATGAATGGAGGTGTTCTCTGGTGGTCATCCTGTCTGAGGCCATTCCTGGAATATAATGGGAAGAGGCACAGATGTGAGCTTTGCTGTTATGTCTAGTATAGCTTCAGGTGACAAAGACTGGGTGTGCTAACAATACTTTTTAAAAACTTTTTTATTAGTATATGTTTATGATATTGAATTAATATATTCACCGTGGGTATTGATACATATATATATCTCATCTTGATCTTTTTTATCCCTGTCTTCAACCCCTCTCATCTCTTTAGAGAGAGACGAACTGATAGATATCAAAAGATGAGCATTGGTAACAGTAAAGCTAAAGTGAAAATCAGTGTGGGACCTCTTTGCCAACCTTAGGTATTGCAGCAGACTGAGGGGAAAGGCTGGCCTGCTAGTCCTGCCTGACTTGCTTAACAGCAGATTGGGGGCAAAAAGGGAACAGATTTTGATTGCATATGCCAAAAAGAGGACTTGGCTGGTCTGTGCTTTGCAGAGAAGCAGCAAGCCCAAGATAGTGTGCAGAGCTTTTTGCTGCTGGCCTTTAAGACAGGTGAGGTCATTCAAGTGAGTATGAACTTTACTCTAGGAGAAACATGGCCCCATGTAGCCAATCATGGCACAGAGAGTAGGGTGTGGGATGGAGGAAAGAAGTTCCAGAACTCCTCTAGGAAGAGAGAAGAGTGTTTACTAAAGATGAATTATTGAAGAGCTAGTCTTCTTTTTTTTTTTTTTTTTGAACTTCATCTTATATAAATTATTGTACTTAATGAATTGTTTAGCCTTATCTTTAAGGGGTAGATTACCTGCTTTGATTCTATTTTATAAAAACTTAAATCCTCCTGAAAAGAATACTGTTTTATCCTTAAAACAAAACCCTTAGTTTTAGTTTAATTTCACACACTATTATCATGGGCCAATGGGTTAATAAGTAAAAGTTTTCTTTTTAAAGTTCACATTGCTTCTGTTAAATTTGCAAAAATGAAATTTAAAACAACAATTGTTTTTGCAAGCACCCTATAACTATTCCTTAATTCCAAAATACCCCAATATAATTTTGAGTTAGTTTACAAAAAATTTTTTCCCAAAGATAACTTAGAGTTGAAAATAAGATAATTTTTCAGGTAACACAGTTTATTTTACTATGAAGTTTGTACTTTATCATAAACGTATCAAAGCACTTGTATAATAAATGTTATAAAATATATCAAATTGAGATTTAAGAATATCTTTTATTTTACAGTTGGAATAACTGGCATAAATCTTGAAATATTTATTATAGTGTAAAGTGATATAACCAAAGTATACAAAAACACCTACATTTGGTTCCCTGGTTTTTAGGGTTTTTTGTTTTTTATGTGTAGCAGGGATACCTCGAAAGTTGTTTTTACTTGTGAAGGAGAACACCATATCTTATTGGATTTGAATATTCCTTTTGACCTCCAAAGAAATCAGTACATTCAACTGTTCAATATCAGAATTTTTTTTCATGAACTTAGTGTGTTTAGAGTAATTGTTTAGGTGCATGCGAAATGCCAAGATTAATAAGGTGTGTTCTTATTTTCTAGCTATTAGGGTATGGAGGCAAGAGCTGACATAGCTTGAATACAGGTCAGGATGTGATCAATACAACCACAGATGTGTGAGAGAGAAGTGGTACTCAGTGAGGACATGACTTTTCAACAAATGTGTGTTGAGTGCTTGCTAAGTCAAGGTCGCATCTATGTACTGGGAATACAGTGGCTAGCAAAAGGATATTATCTCTGCTATTTTGGATCTTAGGTTAGGGAACACTGATGTATTCAGAAGAGATTGAGTCTGTCTGAGGTAAAGAGGGGTAGTATTATTGCAAAGATAATACTGGCATTTTACAGAAATCATAAATAGTATCTCAGCAGAGAAGTATCAAAGGAAAAAGCATTCCACATATCGAGAATAGGGCTTAAATAAAAGCCTTTGGGGAACACATTTGGAAATGGACAGTGTAAATCTTAGATGTTAGATCTTATACACTGAGGCATCAATTGAATGTAGAAAGATCCACTGGAAATTGGTTCCACCTTGTGAAAGATTTCCACTGAACAGGTTTTTTATATTTGTCGGGGTTCCCTGGAGAAGCAGAACCAATACAATTTCTCTGTAATTTCTTATGTGCCACCCTCTGCTGAATTTATTAGATTAGCTGATATAATCACTTGGGGTGAAAAGTCCCATGATGGTTGTCTGCAAATCTACAAACTGGAAAACCAGAGAAGTCGGTAGCATTGTTCAGCTGATGGTAGCATTGTTCATCATCAGGTAGGCCGATGATGCAGTATTCAGTCCTTAGGCTGAGAGTAAATGTGTTAGGAGCCCCTGTAGGGCTTCTGGTACAATTCCCAGAATACAAAAGCTAGAGAACCTGGAGTCCCTCTAAAAAGAAGACACATTCTTCTCCAAGAAGATGAATGAGGAGAGTCTCCTTATTCTGGTTTTCTGATCCATCTGGCCTCTAGCTGATTGGCTCCTGCCTGCCCACGTTGAGTGTGGATACTTTAATTAAAAATTTTCAAGGCTTTAATGACTATTCCAATAAGAGGAAAAATGTTTGTCTCACAAAATTTAGTGGAGCATATTTACACCATTAAAAGATTCATGAAATGGTAAACATGGAGTTCGTTTTTTGTGCTCACTTGCCTGGATTGAAGGATGCCTATAGAATAGGCAAATGGTTTCTTCCTGGTGAGTCTGTGAGTGTGATCCTGCCACTCTGTGAGAATGGCTGTGGTGAAAGAGTTGTTTCACAGGTCTTGGTTACAATCTGTGCTCCCCTTATCTCTGTCGATGAGCCATAGAAGACACCTACAATCTCATCAGTCTGCCTGTGGGATATTAAAGGGTATTACGGGGCCAGTCACAATTGTGCCTTTGCGAACTGAATCTATAAACTGCTAGTAACTATGTAACTGAAAGTGAAAGGGAGCCAAAAATTTGAATCTGAGCCATTAGAATCCAAAGACTTATGTGAGGAAAAAAAAAAAGCCCGAGTAGCTGGAGATGAAACAGATAGAAGAAGAGATATGAGAACAAAAACGGGCAAAAACGTTTGTGAGAAGATACAGTGACACCAAGGGGACTTTTTCCTTGTGGCCACAATGTTAGAAGGAATATTTAGGACAGCCATACAGACAGATCACCTGTGTTTTGGTAACTAGATGGATGTGGGGAAAGGAAGTTTGTTATGAGGGGAAAAGTTTAAGAAAACCCTGAGATTCCAACCCTGAAAGAGTCAAATGGAGGTGATTCTTTGCCCATGTTAGAACATAGGTATAAGGGAATTTGATAGAGGCAGAAGGTGATGATATTTTCAAGTACTCTAACTGGACAGAAAAGAGGAAAAAAATCATGGTATATATTTTAGTTTGGCTATATACGCATATAAAAGAAAAAAATTACAAGCAGTATCTTAAGCTAAATTGTTATGTTTGATTTGTGAGATAAAGTGTAGGCGTCCGGAGTAGTTATGGTAGCTTTGCAACCTCTTTAAGGATCCAGTCAGGTGACTTTCTCCTCAGCCATCTGTAACATGTGTCTTCTACCCTCAAACTCTTCTTGTGACACAAAATGGCTGGCAAAGGTTGGTCGCTACATTTGTGTTCTAGGCAGTAGCAGAGAGTGAAGTGGAATTATGGCTGATCCTCCTGATGCCTCAGTTCACAGCTTATTCATTGAAACATAATCATCCAGTCATGAGAAGCTGGAAAGGAGGTTCAGTAATGATGCTTGAGCTTGGCTTTAAGTACTGAACTATGATCTGGTTTCTGTTATTAAGAAATAGAAGGATATGCATTATATAACACACAGGAGCCTCAGGAATGATGCATTATCCTCATGTTAAATGTAAGAAATAATTCTGTATGGCTTCATGAAGTCTCACACTGGTATACAGTGGTGCTGACATTTTAACCCATGCGGGTCTGGCTCCAGAGTTCATAAGCTTTCCTCTGTTTTTCTCTATGGCTGGAGAGGTGATGGACTATCACACAGAGTTTATGATTGAAACATGAGAGATGATGCATGTGGTTTCCCAGGAAGAACATAGAGATAAAAAAACAGAGAGGCTTAGAAGAGAAAGAACCAAAGGGGTTGGAGAAGATCTAAGAGTTTGAGGTAAGAGATGAACAGCTGAGTTGATGAGGAAGGAAGAATACGAAGAATCAAGGTCTAGAGTAGCACAGAAAGAGTAGGGAGGAGGTGTCAGTTTCACCATGGGGGAAGTAGCCTAGAATCAGAAAATTTGGGTTCAGGCCTCAGTTCTGTCATTTTCTTGTGACATGGCTTTGCATAGTTCTTCCATAGCCTGAACTTTTTTGCACTTATTTCCTGCTAAATAGAAAACATACAGGTGATTGTTGGACAATAGGGAGGAGGCCTTCTATTTTCAAAGCTGATGTAGAAAACAGTGGTGGTGGTGTTCCTCCGGTTACATACCCTGAGTTCCTTGGTTTGGAAACACTGCATGATAAAGTTCTGCTCACTGAATAGCCTCCGTTTCCTTGACTATGGCCAAAGGATGTGAGTTGTAGTTCATGATGCATGTTTCCATTTCAGACCATTCTATCTACCACTATCTACAAAACAAGTGTGGAATGGCCAAAGGCATGAAGAGGTCAAACCCTTTCCTCCATTAATCCCCAGTTTGGTAGAGGAGTTCTGACCTTAGTCCAACATACCCATGCCTACAGTGGATCATGGATGGTGGGTTACCTAAGCCAGCACTGTCTCCCTGCTCTCCTTTGTTCTTAGGCACCCCTGCCTGTGGACTGGCCTTGTCCATTTCATTCTATTCTTTTTGAGGAGGTGTTGTTATTGTCTTGGCCTTCTCTGTGATATTGTGCAGTGCTCTGCACATTTATAGCTTGCATAAATATTGAATAATAATAAATAACTACAAGGGAGGAAGAATATTATAGGCTGGGGAGAGTGAAAGATGCTGAATTCATTATAAAAGGGCCAATCTCAGGCCTCTTGGCTATCTCCTTCAAAGAGATTTGTTTGCCAGCTGTGTTGAGAAATATACTTTCCATATGATGAACTGAGAGAAGCAGCCAGTTTCCCTACAGAATGCTTTTGGTGTATCCCCAGGGGCGCCTGCTGAATCATTAATGGTGTTTCAGAGAGGATAACCTCTCACGCCTCCTTGGCAACTGGGTTAGAGAAAAACCCTAGGGAGGATGGCTGTAGCAAGATGATGAAATTAGAGGAATGGGATAGATTCTTTTTATTTTATTCTATTTTCTGATCCCATGTGCAAACAGGGCAGTTTTCCAACCATTTTATGGCTGCATCATTGGCTGAGAAAGTCACTTGTTTTTCACCATGCAATGATCTTGGCTCAAGGAGGGCATTTCTTGTTTAATACGTAATCCAGGTTCAGTGTCAATCAGATGCTCTCTCTTCCATCTTAAAAACTGGCTTTTCTGTTTGCTGTTTATGAACTAGTTAAGAGAGACAACTGAAATCTTAAGTTTGAAGTATGGTAAAATGTTGGATAAATATCAACAGAACTAGGAAATTGGGGTAATTATAATAACAGAAAAGGTAATATGCAAACCAGTAGGATTCACATCTTTTGTAGCTTTGACTGGCTGCCTCTCATTCTAGCAACAGGGGCATTTATATAATAAATAAAATTAATATCTCCATTATAGCATGACCAGTATCTACATGTTGCACTGAAAGTATCCATCATAGTGTGAACCAATTGGTTTGTTTACTCAGAATATCACACATTATCCATTTTGGAATGGGAATGAGGTTTTATGTAAATCCTGAACAAACAAGAACTAGTACTTGTCTTTCCCTCATGTCTGTATCTTGATGGTCCCTTGTGATCCCCTGCATCTGGTGTGAAGCATTCTACATGCTGGGGATGAGGAGGACATGAAAACTGTACTGGATGCAAGCCAAATCAGGAGATAGAGCACAGAAACAGTAGTTTTAAGAGCAGCAATTTCATGATGGTATTTTTCAGATACAAGGGCTTGGGAAAGTGTTTGACTTTCCAGTGATGGCTGGTAACAACTCATACTCCATCTCTTCCCAGAAGGAACCTTTTCCCAGAGACCTAGGACTATTTGCAACAAAAGATTTGCAGGTCAGGTTTTAGGATTCTACCTTTTCTCTTATGAAATAAAATAATATAAGGTGAAACGTTTTCTAACTTATCTTTCAGTAATCTTCTCCCCCCAAAAAGTCTTGGGCGAGACTGTAGGACCTTTTTCTTACAATAGAAGACTCCTGTCTAGAAGTAAACTAGGAAGATATAGAAGGGGCTTTTGCATATTTTCGCCTAGAAAAGAAAATCACTCCTAGGCCTTAACTGTTTAAAATACTTGAAGGAACACTGAAGAAAATAGAAATTCGTCTCCTGAAAGGTCCTTCCCAAGCCCCTTAACTTTTATTTTGCATGTTCTTTATATCTGCCCTTTATTAGTTTCCTTCATAGCATTTCTTAAAACCTGTAATTATCTTATTTCTTTGTTTATTTGCTCTTTTGGATTTGTTTCCCTGCAAGAGAACAGAAATTATATTTCTGTTATACATTACATATACATTATATAATGTATATTACATTACCAAGTGCATAGTTAACACTCAGAAAATATTCATGGAAAGGACAGATAAACAGAAAAGTTTAGAAATTCATTGTGATGACATTGTTCCTGAAGACACAGACCATCCCAGTGTGACTGATTTCTGCCCCAGAGTTAACTAGCTGTTCCTAATTCTTCTAATAATCCGATCCAGGAAAATTCTCACAAAAGCTTATGTTGGAGGCTAGGTAAGATAATATCTATAGGGCTGGGAATATAGCTCAGTGGCACAGTGCCTGCCTGGCAAACATGAGGTCTTGAATTTGATTCCTGGTACAAAAACAAATATCAGTGAGTTGATACAAATCTTTATTATACAAGAAAAAAGATTTTGATGTGAATACCTTAAGGATAATTTCCTTTTATAGAAACAGTGATGTAAAAAAAAGTCTCCCCTTAGTTCTTGCTCATTTCTCCAAACATGCACACAAAAAGAATATATGATTCAACTTTCACTTTAAGGGATTAATGGTAGACAGCAGTGGACTCTCAACTCCATCCTGGAATTAAACTCGCTTTGTGCCTGATGTGGCTGCTGCTTGGAGAAATCCTGGAGCTGGATATCTGTCATTAGCTTCCTGGAGTTCTTATGTTCAGAGATTTTGTCAGTATTGAAGAAAAACAATAATAATAGCAACAACTGCGAAGGAATCTTAAACAAACAAAGATAGTTCTGAATAAAACAATTCTCTATATATGAGAGCCTCAAACTTTGACAGAAAGTATCTCCTTCAAGCTAGGCTTTAAAAAACTAGAACCCAATTTTTAAGACCCAACTAAAAAAAGAACTATAGACAAATCTCCCTAATGAACACAGATGCAAAAATCCTCAATAAAATATTGGCAAATAGGGTGCAGCAAATAATCAAGAAGATTATACACCATGACCAAGTGGGATGCATCCCAGGCATGCAGGGATGGTTCAACATATGTAAATCAATAAATGTAATCCACCATATCAATAAAGCCAAAAGTAAGAATCACATGATCGCTTCTATAGATGCAGAAAAAGCTTTTGATAAGGTCCGGCATTCATTCATGATAAGAACTTTACAGAAAATTGGAACAGATGGTCTTTACCTCAATATAATAAAAGCCATTTACGACAAGCCAACAGCCAGTATCATACTAAATGGCCAAAAATTGAAGGCCTTTACTTTAAAATCAGGCACAAGACTAGGATGTCCTTTATCACCACTCCTAATTAATATAGTACTGGAAATACTAGCCAGAGCAATTAGACAAGAAAGAGAAATAAAAGGGGTAAAATAGGAAACAAAGTTAAATTATCATTGTTTGCAGATGACATGTTACTCTACATAGAAGACCCCCTAAACTCCATTGAAAGACTCTTAGATATAATAAATAAATTCAGTAATGTAGCTGGATACAAAATCAATACTCAAAAATCAATAGCATTCCTATACACTAACAACAAAATCACAGAGAGAGAAGCCACACCCTTCACACTAGCAACCAAAAAAAAAAATGAAATGTTTAGGAATTACTCTTACAAAAGAAGTCAAAGACCTATACAGGGAAAATTACAATACACTGAAAAAAGAAATTGAAGATGATCTCAGAAAATGGAAAGACATCCCTTGCCCATGGATAGGAAGAATAAATATTGTGAAAATGGCCGTTCTCCCAAAACTCTTATACAGATTCAAAGCAATCCTAATAAAAATACCATCAACATACCTCATAGGTCTAGAGAAATCACTCCTAAAATTCATCTGGAACCAGGAGAGACCTAGAATAGCAAAGGCAATTCTAAGCAGCAAAGGCAAGGCAGAAGGCATCACAATCCCTGACTTGAAATTATACTACAAAGCTACTATAATAAAATCAACATGGTACTGGAATCAAAACAGAGCCGAAGATCAATGGAATAGATTAGAAGATACAACCACAACTACAAACACTCAATCACTTTATCTTTGATAAAGGGGCCAAACATGTTCATTGGAAGTCTCTTCAATGAATGGTGCTGGAAAAACTGGCTCTCCATATGTTGAAAACTAAAACTAGACCCATGCCTATCACCATGTACTAAACTAAAATCTAAATGAATCAAAGATCTAAATATTAAAACAGAAACACTAAATCTATTGGAAGACAAATTGGGTAGAAACCTTGAAGACATAGGAGTAGGTAGAGAATTCATGAACAGGACTCAAACCACATGGGGAATACTTCCCAGAATCAATGAGTGGGACCACCTCTTATTAAAAAGTTTCTGCATATCAAAAGAAATCTCCAGAATAGTGAAAAGAAAACCCACAAACTGGGAAAATATCTTAGTGAACTCTCCCTCAGACAAAGGACTTCTGTCTAAAACATATAAAGAACTAAAAAAAAAAAATCAGAACCCCAAAATTCAAAGATCCAATCCAAAAATGGGCATCTGAGATTAAATACACAGTTCTCAGATGAAGAAATACAAATGACAAATAATACATGAAAAAATGTTCATCATCATTACTCATTAGAGAAATGCAAATTAAAACCACACTGAGATTCCATCTCACTCCTGAAAGAATGGCCAGGATCAAGAAAACCATCAACAACAAATGCTGGAGATGCTGTGGGAAAAAAGAACTCTCCTGCACTGGTGTTGGGGTTGTAGACTGGTGCTACCATTGTGGAGGTCAGTCTGGAGATTTCTCAAAAATCTGGAATTGGAAGTCCATTTGTTAAGCTATCCCACTTCTAGGCATATTCCCAGAAGAACTGAAAACATCATACCACAGTGATATATGTGCACCCGTATTTATAGAAGCACAATTTGTAATTGCTAGATCTTGGAAACAACCTAAGTGTCCATCAACTGAGGAATGGATTAAAAGGTTGTGGTATTTTTATACAATGGAGTACTACTCAGCTATAAAGAACGATTACATTGAGCTATTTGTAAGTAAATGGATGCAGCTTGAGACCATACTCATAAGTGAAATAAATCAAACTCACATGTATGAATACCAAATAGTTTCCCTATTGTAAGAAATGATTCAAATATATAAAAGTATGTGGTAATCATGACACCCTATTATGTGGTTTTGAAGCCTTATAAAGTTTTCACTCATTAATTGGAATGGCTTTATTCTGGGCTGTTTGATAATATTGTCTGTGATGATATGAACAGCTATTTTGAAGAAAACAAGACATCATAAAAGGTAGTGCTGATTTAATATCATCTTGTTTTGAAGTCCCACCAAACTGTTGTTCATCTCTTCCCATTGGTTTTGTCATGTTGTATCTTACTGGATTTTATTATATGTGATGGTATAAACAAAAATTTTTATAGGCAAAGAGATATTATAGAAACCATTGTGCGTTTTCCGTTAGCTGGTTCTAAATACCCTGTAATACTTTCATCCTTTTGAGTGGTTTCACACTGCCTTGGTATGTTTGAAGCCATAATATACAAAGTTATACTCAAATATTTCAAGGAAAGAGGCACTATGGTAATTACTATTAAGTTGGGTTATCTTGTGGTGAAGCACTAGGTTGCTGAAATTGTTATGCTTTGACCTGTATTGTTATGTTGTTATGTCCTCTTTTATCTCAATCTGCCCCCCTTAAAAAATACTTATTTACTTATTATTATTTTAAATAAGGGAAAATTAGCAGGATATATTATAGTAACTTTTTGATTTCCGGTTAACTTTATTTGAAGCCCTGTATTTCTCCAACATCTTGTTTTGACTGATTTTACTCTGTTCTGTTCTGTTCTGTTTGATAGTATGAAGTTTGAGAGTATAGGCAACTACATTGAAGGCCATAAGACTCACTATGATGCCCATTCTGGTTTGAGTATTATCTTCTTTTGAAATCCTGTAATGTCTCCAGTGTTTAGGTTTTATTGGTCTTGTTCTGCACTGTTTTATTCAATTTTATTATACCTGATGATATAGGCAATTCTTTTTAAGGTAGCAAGAGGCATTATGGTAACCATTGTTGATTACCTTGTATTCTGTTTTTACATCATGTACTATGTCCATCCTTTGTTTTGACTGACTGCTTTGTTTTGTCGTATTTGGTTTTATTCTCTTCAAAAAAAGTAATAAAAATTATGGGAGTAATAAAACCCAAAATGTGTAAATGTTGTTGTAAAAAAAAGAGGGAAAAAAAGTGCTCTAAAAGCTCAGTGGCATAAGCACCTGCCTTGCAAGCAGGCAGTCCGTGGTACTGATAAAAAAGAAAAAGGATACAACTGCAAGTGTGTTTAGGTGTGTAAGATAGATGACCATATTACTAAGTTTTTGTTGGATCATTGAACACAACTGTTTGCAGTCTCAGTGGTTGAATATCCACTTTGCATGCTTTAATACTGTAACTTGAACAACTATTTCTAAGATGACAATATGTAATCTATTAACTAGTGATTTCTTACTTTTTTTTTTGAAATTCTGTATTGCTTGTACCCTTATACTGTTTTTTTTTTCCTTTAAAAAAACTAGAACCCCCATTGAGCCAGAATTATGCCCTCTATCCGGAAGTGGAAGTTTTAGGAGATAGCTTAAATTGAGTAGTATACTGTGGGAACACTGTATAAACACAACATAAAAGCTAGTGCTGATTTAATATCATCTTGTTTTGAAGTCACATCAAGCTGGTGTACACCTGTTTCCACTGGTTTTAACATGTGGTATCTTACTATATTTTACTATATGCAATCGTATAAACAAAATTTTTTATAGGCAAAGAGATAATATAGAAACCATTGTTCATTTTCTGTTGACTGGTTCTAAATACCCTGTAATTTCTTCATTCTCTTGAATAGCTCCAGACTGACTTGATATGCTTTATGCTATAGTATATGAAGTTATACTCAAATAATTCAAGGAAGGAGGCACTATGGTGACTACTATTATATTAGATTATCTGGGGATGAAACACAATGACGCTTAAATTGTTCGGCTCTGACCTGTGTTGTTCTAATACAATGTCCTCTTTTACCTCAATCCCACCCTTTTTAAAAATTAATCTATTTTTTTCTTACTTTTTTTTCAATTAAGGGAAAACTAAATTAAAAAACAGTGGGATATATTATAGTAACTTTTTTGTTTTCCTATTAACCTGATATGATCCCCAGTTTTGCTCTCCCCATCTTGTTCTGTCAGATTTTACTATATTCTATTTTGTTTGATAGTATCAAGTTTGAGGGATAGCCAACCACTTTGAAGGCATTCACTAAGATGCCCATTATGGTTTGACTATTATCTTCTTTTGAAATCCTGTAAGGTCTCCAGTGTAGGTTTTATTGGTCTTGTTCTGTACAGTTTTGATCAGTTCTATTATACCTGACGATATAGGCAACTTTAAAAAAAAATAGCAAGAGGCACAATGGTAACCATTTTAGATCACCTGATATTCTATTTTGACATCATGTACTATGCCCATCCTTTTGTTCTAACCGACGCTGTTTTGTTTAGCCATGTTAGGTTTTATTCTCTCCAAAAAAATAAGAAGAATTGTGGGAGTAAAAAAACCCAAAAAGTGTAATTGTTATTAAAAAGAGAGGAAAGGAAGGTGGTGTAAAGGATATAACTGCATGTATGTTTGAGTGTGTAGGATGGAAATTCATATTACTGAACTTTTGTTGGATCATTGATTGATTGGCACTGTCTGCAATCTCATTGTATGAATGTTCACTTTACATGCTTTAATTTTATAATTTGGACAACTATTTCAAAGATGACAATATGTAACCTATTAACAAGTGATATCTTACTGTATTTTTTCCTTGAAATTCTATATTATTTGTACCCTTTTACTGCTGTTTTTTTTGTTTTATTTCCTTTCTTTTTTTTCTCTTTAAATAAAAAAAAAGCCAATGGAATAAACCCTGTTGGGTTCTGTAAGTTTTGCCCTACTGGTATAAACAATTCCTTTTGTTTTCATAGCTACAGAGTCCCAGAATTTGGCCATATTTTGCATTCAGAACAACATATCCCAGAGTATTCTTGTCAGTGACCGTTCTTCCTAAGGTAACCAATAGGAACTAATGTTTTCAAATATTTTATCAATATTTAAGAAAGAAGTGATCTCTGACTACACAAAAATAGCAATTTCTTCTCCCTTTCCCTGCCCACTAACAAGAATTTGTTATTCTCTCCTGGGTCCCCAGCTGTCTGTTAGACTGATTTCGGGTGATAGATGAAGAAAAAACTGGAGAAGTTCAAAACTGGCTTGATTTGATTTTCATTAGAAAATGTGCACCAGAGACCAGAGAGGGACAGGGGAGAGGGGTGAGGGAACAGGGGAGAGGGGAGAGGGGACAGGGGAGAGGGGAGAGGGGAGAGGGGGAGACAGAGAGAGAGAGAGAAAGAGAGAGAGAGAGAAAGAGAGAATTTCAAAAGTGTGAAAAGGAGCAAAGCCAGTGATGTCATCATTATGGCCAGGTCATGGGGCAATTTAGAGTGAAAGCACAAGAGATTCTTTGGAGACGCTGCCCCCTATCTCAGACAATGAGGTAAAGAGATGTGTAAAGAGGATTTGAAGAATCAGATCATACTTATGAATGAACTCTTTTTTTTTTAACATTTTCTGAAGACATTGCATGAAACTGCCATACCACTGCATTAGATTTTAATAACTTTGGAGGCAGATCTGTGTGTGCACTGAGTTGTGTGATTGTGAGCTTGTGTGAGGGCACACAGTTTTGTTTCATGTTTACTAGTACACGTCTGCAGTACATATGATTGCATTCTTCAGGAGGAGTTGGTACATTTACGTAATATATTTTAAGCTTGCATGTACATTGTACCATGGTTGGATACCAAACTAGATCTCCTGCAAAACTGTGAGTAGGAGATGCCAACGTCCTCACCAGAAAATAGATGTCACTTTCCCAATCACTATTCAACATGGCTATCGCCAAAACAATGAGATTTTATATTTTCATTTTCTTGAAGAGACCCAAGTTTTCAGTGAGGGAGTCAGTACTGTTCTATTTAGTTTTTGATATTGTACAAACTGGTTTGAAAGTTGGAAATATATTTTGTCTAAAGAAAAAAAAATACAGAAATCTTGGTTAGTTAATGAAAGCAAATGACTTTAAAATAATAGTTCTTATACAGTGGTCTCCACAAATTCTGCTGGTAAGATAAGATTAAAAAATGTTTAGCTTATCATGCACAGTATTAAAAAGTGGGACTTACACTCTTCTAACTCCATAATGGTTTTCCTGAGATAATCAGGAGACAGTTTTAGTGAAGACATTTCAGGAAATTTTGTTTTGTTTTTTGGCAGTAATTTTTTTTTTGCCTGTGGCATTTTTCAGGGCTTCATATAGTTCTCATTTTTAGAATTTCAGGATCAGTGTCATGTTTTATTGCTTTACTGATGTGGTATCATCAGACACTAAAATTCTCAACAGACCAATATTATTTCAAATATCCTAATTGGGTTAAAAAAAAACTCATAAATTTACAATTCCCAGATTTGAGTTTTTGGCCCACCTCTGGAGAGTTTGGGAATTACTTGTGCCCCAAAGGGAGACAGAGTCAGCATCTTGGAATCTATTCTAAAATGAGTGCAAGGCTCAGGTCTTGCTATGGCTTCCCAGGATGGGTGCAATTCATTCCCTTCCACCACCGGTGATTTCTTTAATGCCTACCATCCAGCAGTATGAACTTTATTTACCGCTTTATATCCTTTATGCTTGGTTTTCCCATGAAATGATCACTGTGTAGCTTTAAAATGGCATGCACCACAATGTATTTCTCAGTTTTACTGAATGTTTAGCTTTGAAGAAACACTGTACAAATTCATGTGTAATATTCCAAGCCAGATAAAAGGGGAGATCATCTTAAACTGATTCCAAGTGCATCATGTTCTGTCTCTGTCCTCTACTTTGTGGATCACTGCTTTGTATAAATTATTGGATTTTCCAGGCACATTATTTCCAAGTAAATTCCCCTATTCAACTCAAATGAATCAAAGGCCAGAAGGCCAACATGCCTTATCATTTCAAGCAGGGGAAAAACCGAGAAGAATGTCTTTATCTACTGAGCATGCCCAGGAGAGTAGACTAATGGAATTTACCAGTAAGACTACGGATTGCTATTTGGCAACCTGTCATTCCACATGCAATAATAGTCTTCCCTGGCTTATGCAAATTACTAATGGTCTAATGTCTCACTCTTGTTGAAACTTCATTCTGATTTTGATGATGGCTTTTTAAGTGATAGACTCAAAAGGTTAAATGTTGCATAGTTTATGTTTTAACATGAGAGATCTAAAATACATAAATAAAGAGCAAATAAATGACAGGTGATGGGACATAGGGAGATGGACTTTGTGGAGATGGTAAGGGGATTTAGAGATGAATAGAGATGGAGGGAGGGAGAGGAGGAAAGTGGAAGTAAAAAGGATTAAGATGTATGCCCACAGTGAATGTACTCATTATGTGTTACAAATATATAGTAATAATTTTTTTAAAAGAAGAGATCACAGATACAGCTCTGTTAGCATTTACTCTTAGCTCATACGAAAATCATAAGAAAAAACCTTTGCCAGGTAGTTCAGGTTAGGTTATATATCTAGAAAAATTTCAAGAATTCGATGCTCAGGTATTTTTATTTTCCCCTGGAACCCTATTTCAAGTGCTGTCAAGGCTTTACTATGTATCTTTCATGTGTTTCCTTCCTTTCCTAAAGCCCAGCTCGTACCTTGCTGTGCTGTGCTCGGTGTGATTGAACCCCTTGCATCTTCTTTCTGTTTCTTTAATCATATTCTGTTTATTGTTTAACCATATTATTGAGTTTACAATAATTTATGGAATTTATATGCATGAGTTTACTACCCGTTGCTTTATGCTTGACAATTTCTTGATCTTGCTTTGTAGATAGTAGTGTTTTCTTCAAGAGTTCAGATACATGT
This sequence comes from Cavia porcellus, assembly GCF_034190915.1. NCBI lineage: Eukaryota > Metazoa > Chordata > Mammalia > Rodentia > Caviidae > Cavia > Cavia porcellus. Next base: position 77,350,519 of record NW_026947484.1, read on the forward strand.
AAGTTCCTTCAAAATGCCTTGTTATTTCTGTTTTCTTGGCTGGTATTAGTTATTATTTGTTAACTGTCTTTCCCAGCAAAGATAATTTGTATCCTCTGTCATTTTCGTTTGACCGTTAACTTTCAGTAAATATTTTCATTCTAGTTATCTCTTTTGTTTACTCAAATTGGAGCTTATCCCCTCGGGAGTATCTCAGAGCAGAGCATAGCGTAGCATCCTCGGTTCCCACTATGGAGGGTGTATCTGCTTCCTCTGCTTTCCTCAGGTTGTGTCTTCCTTCCATGAAGAAAATCAGAACTTCTAGGCCAGGGAGAGCAGCCCCAGCCCCTTACCGTGCGGGTATAGATCTGATGGCTGTTCTCCATGGATATGAGGTTTTATCTAGCTTAAGCTAGTAGCCATTTCTTTGTCTCATAAACATGGAATTTAAATTCTGTCTTCCTTCCTAGCTTGTCCTGGTGATGGTGGTGGGCTGTGTGTGTGTGCGTGCATGTGCATGTGCGTGTGCGTGTGCGTGTGTGTGTGTGTGTGTGTGTAGCAAAGAAGTGAAAACAAAAAGCCTCATTTAGCCATACATATAGTGCTTTGCTCTCTTCCTTAAAACCATTAGCTATTAAAGGTAAAAAGGTAATAGTTTTCCTTGGTATTTGGCCAGAAATATAAACCTAAATTTAAGGATAGTATAAGAAACGTGTTAAAGATCATATGGCCTTATCAAAATTGGATTTTAAATAGATACAAAAGTCATAATTTTTATAGCATAGATAGTCTGGCTTATTCGAATTGTAGTACTGTCACTAATCTTGCTAAAGAGAATATGAAAGAATAGATATGCTACATACATGTACTTACTCCCTAAGATGAACGTAAACTTTATGCCCTGCAAACGCATATACTAATACAGTGAAATTTTAAAAATGTTGCTAATTTTATTATAAGTTTTCTTAATTCATGTAAATTCAGAGGACTCAATTAAATTGCTATCTATATTTCTTTGCGAGGTAATTATGACATTACTGCGTGCGCTGTGATTGTGGTCACGTGGGTGTACAGCATCACAGGTGTTATTCCCTGTTATACCTCTGCCATTGGCTGCTTACTTTTCCCCTTTTGTTTGGCTAAATAGTAACAGTGTGACCCTGTCTAAAACTTGCATTAGGGGAAAGAAATGGATCTCATGCTATTATAGGACATCTCCATCCATCAGTGTCAGCGCCTCACAGGAACGCAGAAGCAAACATGCATGGTATGAGGGAGAATGCACTCCTTCCCTCTGAGGGGGACCAGGCAGCCCTGTGAGGGTGCAGTAAACTGTGACATGTAAACTTCTCTTTGAAGCTGAAAGGCTCTTTCCCCCACCTGGCCCCTAGTTTGGAGGGCACTCTCTCTCCTACAGATGCACATCCTCAAGCCCCAGCATCAGATTTTCACCTTGTGTTCTACTTATTTCTAATTTGTAGAATTGTTAAAAACAAATCCCAGGAACACAGAGAGCCTGGCACCAGCCAGTGTGGAAAACTGAAGCGTAAGTGCACCCTGCCTAATCGCTAATCATCATAACTGCCCCACACTCTCTGAAGTTTATACTCAGTTAAGGACCAAACTCTGTCTCTTTTCTGTAGATCTACTCATATACTTCTTAATATTTCACGTCCACCATTCAGTTCCCCATACCAGTCAGGCATACATGTCTGTTTGCCTTTCTGGTGTGTCCCCAGGCTTGGCTTTTCCATAATATTTTTCCTAATTCCTTCAGGCAGATATAGGGGCTGTGCCCTGTGTACCTGGTATGTACTTTGGGCACTCTGCAAAGACGGGGACTATCTTGCCTCATCTGTCTTTCCTTGGTGGTGGGGGAAGTACAGGGCCTTCCCTTTGGTAAGATGTGGTAAGTGAATGACTGTGCCAAGTCGCCCTGGGTATTATGGTTTAAACTAAAATGTCCCCAAAAGGCTTATGTATTAGAAGTTTTGTCTTCAAAGCAGCGATGTTAGCAGCACGGTTTTTGGAAAAGGATTGGATCTTGAGGGTACTAACTTTGTCGTGGATTGACCCACTGATGAGTTCATAGCTGAATGCACTATTAGGAAGTGGGGCTAATGGAGGAGGAGGGTAACGGCAAATTTGGCCCTGAATGGTGTATTTTGCTCTTGGCCCTTTCCTTTCAGGGGTGGGGTCCCTATGTCTCCTCTCCTCTCTCTTCTTCACTTCCATATCCTTTCCCTCCCTCCTTCTTTCCCTTTTCCTTTCCTTTATTTCTTCCCTACCTTCCTCCTGTCCACCATGAGGCAAGCTGCTTTAATCCACCACATGTTCCCTGCCACGATGTTCTGTCTCACTGTGGACCCACAAGCAACAGAGCCAAGTGACCTATGAAAACATGAGGCAAAATAAACCTTTTCTCCTTTATGTTGTTGATATCTGGCATTTTGTCATAGTAACAAAAAGCTGACTAACACACTGAAACTGCCAAAATGCTACTATCAGAGCTGGATGCAAATTTTGGGATGACAGTTGAGACAGAGAACCAAGATCCTTGCTCACCTGTTGATTTTTCTTAGGTCACAAACACCTCACCATACAATAATGGGGCACAAGTTAGCTGGCACAATGGGTAACAGGTGGATCCTGGGTGTTGGTAAAGTAGCAGTTTAAATGGGGCTCAACTTCACTGAAATCCACCTCTTCAGAGAGGAATAGCTAGTTTGTTTCATTAGGCCAAATAGCTTTGCTTAGTTATTTAAATATCATTTAAATATTCCATCATTTAAATATTCAGTTTGTGAGTAGGCAATATTTAATTAACAGAAGGACTTTTTTATTTTTTCCTCTAAGTTGGAGCTTTTGGTGTACAAAAGCCTCTCCCCCAATTGTTTCTAGATCTTGCTCCTCCCTTCACTGGCCAGTGTTGACAGTTAACCTGGTTGTGTTACAATCGTAAACATCTGTGACAGGTGGGCAGTGTTTAGCACCTGAGTTTTCACTGGCCTATGCCAAACAGGATTATAAGTAATAAACTCTGAGTCTGAGGATGAATGATGTATCTCTGAAATCCCTGTTTTCACAGGCATCTTTCTGGGAGGGGGTCCAGGCTGTGCTGTCCGGCTGTTGTGCTGGGTGGGTACCCTGTTCTCTGACCTGGCAAAGAATTCCAAAAGGTCTTAGAGTCCAAGTGCCTCTCTGCACAGATACCCTCACCCTCTCACTGCTAGGAACAGAGATAGGAGTGATCATCTGCTGGAGGACACAAGGGAAGGTGGATTTTTAAGAGTCCTCTCAATGTAGCAAGTAACTATACCACCGTTTCCTCTCACTGGCAGCCTCACTTGCCTGGTAATTTAAGAATGGTATTTCCCAAGGGATGTTAGTTCCAAGATTGAAAAGTGTGCTAAAATTTTCACTTCATATTCCATATATATTAAAAATATGCCTAATATGTTAAAAGACATACACTAAAGCTTGAAAGACCCTAAATATAATAGAGTTTTTCAGTTTCTTCATAGAGAAATTGAGATCTGGAAATATTGTGATTTCTGGGGTCTTACCCAGTAACAATGTAATTCTACCTGGAAGGCAAATACAGTCTCCATTCTCAGTCTCCAGGACTCTGTTTAGTGTACCAGGAAACGTGACAAACTGTGTTTGTGGTGGTAGAATGTCTTACATCATGATCTCAGTGAAGCAGCGCCTTCAAAAATATTTAATGAAATCGGTTTGTCTGTATTATAAACAAACAAATCAATCTACATCTAGGTTACTGAGTGTTCTCTTAGAGTGTAACTTACTTTTAGTTTCCGTTGATGGTTCTGCAACAACAAACACATCTGTAGAAGAGCCAGGAAGGCTTAAAGAGAGTATTGTTAGTGGAAATAACTATTTTTCTTTCATAAATTTCCCTAGTCAAAAATGAAACAGACATAAGAAAAATAGAGTTGATGTCTGCAAGCTGTTGAATGTTCCTTGTAGGATTACAGAATGATAAGTAGCTAATTACGCTGTTTTATTTTCTAATGGAGTTCTAAGTCCCCAAAATGCAAATATAGTCATCATTCTGAAATCTTCACAGCGCTTGTCAAATTCATCTTTTTTTTTTCAAAGTAAGAAAAATTCAAGTTTGGTAGATAAAAATCTCAAGGTCTCAGACAGCTGATGTCAGTAGGGTTAACATCTTTTACAGTGTGCTCAAGGCAATACACAAGGTTTTTAATGATTATTTTTGTGTTTCTCAAGCTTCTGTCTTTTTTGAGTAAAGTGAGGAGTGACTGAAATTGGACTGGGGAGGTCTTTAGCAATTGGAAGCTTTGGTCAAGCAGAATAAGGCAAACTTCATTTTTGATATCTAACCCCAAGCCAAATGGAATGTTCTAGAAACGTGAGGATTTCTCATGTAATTACTATACCTAAGAGACTTACATATCTACCCGCTGCCTCAAATGGTGTCAATCTGAAATTTTCTTTGAAAGTCAGATGGTTTGCTTTGTACCCATCATGCATAAACCATGGCAGCTTAGGTGTCCATATCTGTCAGCAGGAAAGCTTGGCTCTTTGCAATTCTACATCTCTTCTTCATATCTCTTTGTGATTCTAAGTTGGTCAACTGGGATGGAACCTGAAAGAATCTCAAGTTAAGCTTCAGTGCTGGACATGCTGAAAATTCTCTGGAAGAATTCTTGTATTTGTTTATTACAAACATTGTGCAAGATGAGATGATCCCAGAAATATATGGAGCTTTGCAGGAGTATAGACTGGTTCTTAAATCTTTCTAATTATTTAAAAAAATTGCTAATATTTGTTCTTTTTCAACCTTTCTTTTAAAATTTAAATGAGATTATTTGTCTTTAAGAATACAGAAACTCTATTTATGTAACTTGTAGCACTGGTGTTGAAACCAATTATCCCAATCTGGGAAGGGCTCCCTTTTACATTTAAATCAAGGATGCCTATTATTGAATTCAGGAAAAAATATTTATTATAAATGTTACTTGTCACGTCCAAAGCTGTGTTCCTTCCCAGCCCAAGATACTTTAAATAAATAGAGGGAATGTACTTTGTAATTTTGTTCTTTCATTGCAGTAAAAATGCCATTTCCCAAGCAGGTATTATTAAAGTTGTCTTTTGGAACATTCAAGAAGTAACATTGGATATTTGATACAGGGTAGTGAAGGATTTCAAGACTCAAAAGAGGATGGACGTAGGTTACCACTTGACAGGGGATAAGGTGAATGCAAGTGGATTAGTTTACCTCTCAAAATTTGATTGTCTCATCTGTGAAGTGAGACTAATAGAACTTTATCCCAGTATCATTCTTAGAACTCATTGATGGTTAAATGCCTGGAGTAGTAGGAACTTAATAAATTATGATGTTATTGTTGTCTGAAGTCTGAATATTGCTTTTACATTGATGGTGTCTTTGGCTTGAAAGTTGTTTTCTAGGTTCATTTGTTTTTGCTGACTCAGTTGGGATCTCTCTCGACAACAGGCCGAGTAAAAGATTCACCCCAAAAAGTTCAAGAGAAACCTCACCTTCTCGGCCTTTGTATGATGTAGAGTTGGGAAAATTGCTCAGATTCTGAGGCAAACATTTTACTGTATCAGTGTGATGGTTTTAAATGTCAGAAATCTACTTGATGTTGTACTGCCCTTCATGTCCAGTATCTTCTTGAAACAGCTGCATGCAAGCTACTGTTTGAGTCTTTGTAGATCAACTAATGGACCATGAGCCATTAGCAGAGAGAGTTAAGTGGGGAAGTCACACGAAGAAACAACTGCATGAGGATTCTGAAGCAGGGATCTCCAATCTTATTGGCACTGGCAACCAGTTTCTCAGAAGCCAATTTTTCCAAGGACTGAGTGTGGTGGTTGTGATTTTGGGATGATTCATTCACATTGCATTTATTATGCATTATGTCTATCATTATGTGAGGGTCTCATGAGAAATATGCAACCTAGATCCAGCACCTGCAAGGTTCACAGTGAAGTTCAAGCTTGTATGAAAGTCTAATGCGAGGCAATCTGATAGGAAGCAGAGCTGAAGCGATAGATGATGCTATAAACACAAGTAAAGCTTTGCTGACTGGCTGGATCCTCTCCTCCTGCGGTGAGGCCCAGTTTCTAACAGGCCAAGGACAGATACCAGGGTGTGGCCTGGAGTTGGAAACCCCTGCTCTGAAGAGAAGGGCTTCTTTACATGACTAGCATGGGTTGGGTAGGGCTATTGTACAGCAGTACTTTAGTGGTGACTCAGCCACCAGATGCCTACAGGTGTGCCAGGGATGCCAACTTAGCCAAAGCAAGAAAAGTCACACACTGGATGGTTTACTTTTAAGTGACATTAGAAGGGAAATCTCTCATAAAGTTGATAACATTTATTCTTTTTAAACTTATTCTTCTCGTTTATTTTAAAATTTGAATGAGGCTATTTGTCTTTATTGTGTTTTACCTGATCAAGAAATACAGGGACAGTTTTGCAGATGGCTTTTCAATTCAAGTGGCCTGTGTAGGGCAAGTTCCATTTATTTAACAATACACACTTTTTAAAAGACTATACTTTGATTGAGAATTTCTAAATTCATAACGTGAAAAGGAATGAGTTGCTATTTCTGTGCACATAAGTATTTGCTTTTATAGCCATGTATTTCCTCTTGAGAAGAAATATTTTATTTAAAACACCAACAACAAATACCATTGCTATTGTTGTGTATACAGTGGGACTAACTTTTCTTGGGAGCGATTAGTCCACTGAAAATGTACTGCTATGATTTATTCCTTGCTGTGGGTAATATCATGGCTTAACAGAAAACATTTACAATATTGTCATGTGTTATTAATGAATATTTACACATGTAAGACTGTCCCTAAGTAAACTAGAGTCCTTTTATAATTAACAGAACCCACTCTGCCAAAATTTAAACAAAGCCTAGAAGCCTTATTTTTGGTTTACATGCATCAAATGTTAAATTACCTAGAACAATTGGCTAGAGCAAAAAAAGACTGTTTCTTTTCAACTACTTTAATACTGAAATTTCCATGGTGTCTGTGTGTGTGCGTGTGCATGTATGTGTGTAAAATGTAACACTCCAGTAGAAACATATTATTGTCTTAAAACTGTCTTAATTTTTGTAATCACTATACTGAAGACTGAAGTTTAAGATATACTAATGCATGAGGATAATACTAAAAGAAAAATTAAATTAGTAAAGGAATGAAATGAACAGTAAAATCAACTTTCCCTTCCTACTCTCTTATTTGAGAAGAAAGACTAAAAAAAATTACTTGGTTTAAAGAGCATGGGAACAGATCTCTTTTCAATTGCAAACTGCCATCATAGTTCAGTAGTATATGCACACTGCTGACATTACAAAGAGCTGAGTTGTTTCTCTGTCTATATTGCTGCACCACAGGCAACAATAAAGGAGAGATGGCATGCTCAAGAGAGACAGACTGGCCCCAGCATCAGTGTCATTTCCTAGTGCCCACAGTTTGAAGGCCTAGAGGCAACACGCCATTTTTAGGGCTTTTGCAAAAGCGAAGGACCACTGCCCCCTGCAGACAGCATCAGGTATTAGCGCAGACAAGCTCAGGCTGACTAATAGTGCAGCACTGGGGGATCTGGTAATCTGATATTCCACAGCTTTTCCAACAACAAGTATTAAATCCCTGGCCTAGAGTGTGGCTTTCCCCACAAATCAATAACCATCTTTCGGACCACGTGAAAATGTGATTATTGTGTGTTAACATAAATACACAACACAGATATTCTAAACTCAAATCTCAAAAGCTTTCAAGGGGCAGGTAGATAACATATATGTAGAGGGATGAGAGTGATAGGGGCTGTGGATGGAAGATCTCATGTTTTCAGTTTCATTAATTATTTTTTAAAGAAGGACCATACACATTTGCAGCTCTCTTGTGTTGGAAGTTACTAGAGAGATGCAGGACCCAGGTGACAGTTGGGTGCTGGCGGATAAAGTCATTCACTCATTTATTAATAGCTCAACTTATTCACTAAAATAGATTTAAAATACTGGCTTTATTCTAGGGGTTACACTGTATTTATAAAGAGGTTAAAATTTGGATTTTGGAGGAAAAATCACATAAATTGAACTACATTTGTGATGAAGGCAATGAATGACAATCCCATGCAAATACAAAAATGTATTCTGTACTTTGTAAAATCTGCTCGCTTGTAAGTCATGTCACTTTTATATACAGTCATGTATTCCTTGACAACAGGGGAGTATTTTGAGAAATGCCTTGTTAGGCAATTTTGTCATTGTACAAACATCAAAATGTGTTCTTATGCAGACTCAGATGGCTAAAATGTCACCAGATAATATAATCTTATGGGATCACTGCTGCTTATGTGGACTATTGACTGAAATATTCTCGTGCAGTGTATGACTGCGTTACTAAGATAAAATTGTGCCAATTAAATTATAGCTTTTTGTGTCCCTATCATTTGTACATTTTGTTTCATACTTATGGAAAGAATTCATTTTAGACTCACTGCAATAGTTTTTAAAGCATATCACTCATGCATACATAAAAAGAGAGATATAAATCAAATAAGACATTTCTAAAACTTTCCACATTGAGAGTTGAACTCTTTTAAACACTTTTGACTTAGAATCATAAGTATTCATGGATTTCTATCCACTGTGATTCTCTGGCTATTGAAATTGTTGGGGGAGCAGCATTTTTTTAGAGTGTTTCAGTCATCGGTGATGTTTGCTTCCCAGAGATTGAACCCAGTTCTCAGAGTTTAGATGGTGGTGCTTCTTCTTCTTCTTCTTTTTTTCATCTTACCAACAAATACCTATAGTAATTTTAAAATATCAGCTAAGACTAATATTATTAATTCAAATATGTCTGAAGTGACTGAATAACCACAGGCTTTGTTGTACAATCACACTGCCAAGGCTGGTGCTATGTTCATGTACTTGCTAGTGATGCAACCATGTCAGGACCCCTCCTGGTGGACGATGTTGGGAGACCCCACTGTTAGAAAGTCTCATCTTAATTTCAGAGACATAAAAATTTGAAAATAATGAAATGCTGTCACTCTGTGATCTTACTTGGTCTTTCAGTCAGTGGCTTTCTCTTGGAGAAGGTGACATTTAGGCTTAGATTTGAAAACCAAGAGGTTATTCAGAATATGAAGGGGAAAAAGTAGAGGAAGGGCTGGACTGTGGGGCAGACAGACGGATCGCTCAAAGGGCACCAAACTGCAGGCAAGCTGCAACCTTTCCAGACTCAGTGTGAAAGGTGGTACCTGCTATCTCAGATTTCTGCATGTGAGAGCTTAACTTGTTGAAGAAATGTGCGTAGGTCACACCTTCCCTGCAGCTGCAGTGGGGGATTTTGAAGTACAAAATAAAATGAAACCATTACTGATCGGTTTTTCTTGAGTGCTTTCAGTGTGTACTTAGAAAAATTGCCTAGTATCTCTATATTTAGAGCTGGAAGAAGCAGTCATCTGAACTTGCAGAAATATTTCATGCTTAGCATAATGAGAGTGTGATCATGTAGTGTATTACATAGAGTAGTTTGTACACCAAGCGATTGTTGTGTGACCTAAATGTGAAACTTTGTAACATATCCCCTTCCTCACTAAGACAAAAGAAAGCCAAAGAAAGCCAAAAACTAGAGGGGAGGGAAAAAAGATTATTTCATATCTTTCAGAATACTGATTTTAATTTATCCAGGTGAAGAAAATTGTGTTCATGTAAGAAATTAACAAAAATTAGGGTCATCCCACTCTCACTAAATACACTTGGAATAATATTTAAAGAATATGTATTCCAAAGTCTTTCACCATTGGATGGAACCATCTTAGCAGCTGGTGGTAACTAAGGAAGTTGTCTAATTTAAGACACTAAGGGAAGGGCAGTGCCGTAAATTGGGAAAGAACACAAGGATAAAGTTTGCGTGAAGATCAGGGTCACATAGCTAAACCCTCTTCAGGATTTTGGTCTTCGTCCCAAGCAAATCTGGCAGTTAATAAGGGTGTAAGTAGTGAGATGACATGATCGTATTTACATTTTCACTGTGGCTGTAAAGCAAATGGACTTTTGAGAGCAAGTTATTTTCTCTCTTGGCGACACAGAATTCTTAGTTCTTGTAGCAATCTGGATTTCAGACATCACTGAACCTTCTTTCAGGCATTTCCTGAAAACGGGCATGTGGAGATTATTAATCATCCAAATAACACTTGCAAATTTTACGAAGCTGAAATTAACGAACTACGCTAACAATAATAAAACTGCAAGCAATCAGCTCCCAGTTAAATGAAGCCATTAATCGCTGTATTTCTTTTTTACTCTTGGATAAATGAGTAAGATAATAAATAACAAAATTGAGATTTGAGAACAAAAGACAATTTTGTATCTCTGCGAGTGAGAAACTGTTTATACTATGTGAATAAAACTTAGTCTATACCCCGTAGAAAAAATCAATCTTGATTACACATAGTACGTCAAGTCAATATATTAAAAAAAAAATCAAAGACCCAGGCATTAAATACAATGAACAGCCCTTTGACTCATTTGGTCGTAAGTGATTTTGTTGGAGAATCATCATGTTCATTTTAGTAAAAGGCGAAAGATTTATACGATCTGAAGAAAAACCAGAGTATGTTAGGAACACTCAGTGACCCACTTGAAGACAAAAGTGGGTTTTTATTTTTTGCTTGCTTTTTAAAAGCAGATTTTGCCTAAAAAGTAATTTCACTAAAATATCTCTGCATATGCATTTGACTAGGTCCTTTGCTCATTATTTCTTCTAATTCTTAAAAAATTTTTTTGGAATAAGTATCTGATTCCCATTTTACACCCTTTATTTAAAGCAGCACAATGAAATGAGAATAATTTTAATAATGTTCATGAATGCCAATACTATCATAGTCCTGAATTTTGGGTCATGCATTTATTTAATCTTCATAATGTCTAAATGAGAAGACATTATTATGATGTAACTGTTACAGATTGGGAAACTAAGGCACAGAGAGGTTAACTAACTTGCCCAAGGCCACACAGGCTGTAGGGAGTCCTAGAGCTAGAATTTGGTATCAGGTACTCAGGCCCCAGAATCTACGTGGTTAACCATGGTCTATATCACCTTTTTAAAATTAACATTTTTTGAAAACTCAGGTCCCGATATGTACCTATCTATACATATAATATTTTTCTTTTGAACATTTTGATCCGTACATAAAAAATAGGGGAGATCTTTGAAACTAATTCCAACTTTACGGTAGAAGATGAGTAAATTTGAAAAGCAAACAGCTGTTTGCAAAGCATATAAAACTCAAAATTACTCTACCCTTGATGTGATTTGGAACACAGGCATAATTCTTTTCAAATATGATTTTTATCGAAATGGTGTTCCTAAAAACTTCATTTTAACACCCAAATGATCCCCAGCTGTTGGGGTAGATTGGCCCCTGCTGAGTTTGTTTCCCAACACTTCCCATATTCCACTATAAATATTCATGATGCAGTACTCCTGCTGCCCAAAGGAGGCCAGGATTCATTTTTATGAACTCCTCTCAACTGGGATTAGCATCTTTCATCTATTACCCAACTCCTGAATTATGGTTTTGTTCTGCCATGGTCTCCATTTTATATATTTTGCTGATATCTGAGAAGCTCAGAGAAAATGTGAAGTGTTAAAGGAACTTCTAATCCCAGGAAATTGGCCCAAGGAGTATACAAAATCAATTTTCAAAATGTAATATCTTTTTTAAACTTTACACCCAGACCAGTGTGAATTCACTGTTTTCTCCCTTTGCCAGGTTTCTTTGACAACGGCAATGCCTCCCTAACAGGTCTTCAGACTTCGTATTGGGGCCAGAGGTGGGCGTGACGAAGGGGAAGGGAAGGGATGCTATTTCCAAAGACAGCACAGGCTCAGGCTGTGGAGGGGTTGATTTTTTCCATATGATTTATATTTGAGTGTTTTTAGATGCCAGAAATATTAGGAATAAATCTGCATCTTTTTGTAGGTGGGAAAAAACTACCTGAGAGAGGGCAGGAGAAGTGTGAATTTGCCCCTCTTCTGTTCTCTTGCTTCCTCTCATTTTTATAGGGTCCTTAAATCAGATCTACTATTTCCATCTGCCATATTTAAAACACAACTTTATGCACCCACCCGTGCTCCTGACCTCTATATTATTTAGCTTTCTCATTTCTGAGACACAATACCCAACACCCATAATTTAAATGAGGAGCCATTTAATTCGGCTCTTGGTTTCAGATAAGCCATTCCATGGTTGCCTGGCAAGGCAGAAACACTCTGGCAGAAGCCAGCAGAGCAAAGCTGCTCAGTTCACGGCAGTTGGGAAGCAGGGCAGGGCAACAGTTCCAGAGAGGAAAGAATGGACCATACATGGTACCCAAGGTAGCACCCCCAAGACTCACCCAGACACACCCGGAAATGTGCATCACCAGTCCCCTGGGAAGCTCATGACTCAAGTTGACACAATCAAGCTTATCCATCACAACTCAGCCCCAAAGTCAGGAAAATAGGCAGACTTACCCCATCTGTGGGAAGAACAGTTGATCTTTGACATTAGACATGGGAACTTATGCCAGTTTGGCACTCACCAGTCACATAAGCTTGGAAGTGATATTTGAATTCTTGAAACTTTTATTTTTCAATCTGTAAAATAGAGGGAAATATTAGTCATGAGAGCTTCTTGTGAAGCATCAATAAGGGATGTAGAAAAATTATCAAGCACAGGTTGAAAAAAGGTACGTGGGTTCCTTCCTCTTCTCTTTAAGGGACCTTACTCAGATGTTGGAGAAATGAATAGCAGATGGTGAGTCATAGCTGTCACTTAGTAGGGTGCAATTGTCACATTCTATGTCTCTTGGCTTTGTCCCACCATACACTGGCAAACAGTCGAATATTTTGAAAATGCCGTCCAATCCTGCAAAGGTTTCTGCCATAACATTGGTTAGCTATGAGGACGGGCCACATTTCCCTTGCTGACTAACTGTTTAGAAGAGTAGGCATGCATTTTAGTCCTTTCTGCCAATGGAATTCTACTCACTCAGAGGTGCAATGGCACCAACTTATTACAACGAACCTCTCTTCAACCCTGCCATGACTACACTTCAAGGGAGAGGGACTAGAAAATCATTGTTCAATGTCATTTTGACTTTGGAGAAAAGCCTGAAGTTGCATAGTACCAGATCCAATAAATAAGGTCAATAAGGACACACCCTAATGTTTCTGTGTTTGCCTTTGCATTGCATGACTCTGAGAAGCAGCATTTACTCTATTTTTACATGATAAATACATGAAGGAAAATTTCTAAAATTATTTCAATAAGTGGCAAGAATGATGGGATAGCTGGGTGTGGTGGTCCACACCTGTAATCTCAGCACTGGGAGGGGAGAAGCAAGAGGATCTCCATGAGTATGAGGCCAGCATGGGCTACACAGCAAGTTCAAGGCCAGCCTGGAATTGCATAGCAAGACCCTGTGTCAAAAAAAGAATGATGGAATAGGAATGTTTAAAGTGTGTATGGAGTGTGGGGTGGGCATGTTTTGAAGGATGTTAATGGTAATAAATATGTCATTTACCATAATAAAATTTTTCTAATTTAAAATTCACCATTTATTTTGATCACCTCTTGTGTGTCTGAGTTACTTCATGCTAGAGGCAAAGGAGCTAAAGTTTTTAACCAGACAGTTGGCGGTGGTGGTTATTGTTTAGGAGCTGCTCCCAGGAGCTGTTAATTTGCATGCACTTCCTGAGGGCAGAGCTGACACTGGGTAAATTGCTGCAGATGGAGGCAGGGCGCATGCGGCCAGCAGCGTGGACATCCTCAGGGCCAGGGATGTGAGCAGGATTCTGACATGACAACCTGACAACCATCAGTTTGCTGTCAGTTAAGAGCCATTTAAATAGAGGGGCCGAGGGCAAAGTTCCAAGCTGCGTGTAAGCTAATGAGAGAAAGCTGGTCTTCAGACAAGCTGAAGGATGTGGTAAGAGTACAGAGGCAGAGGAGAGAAGCCTGTGGCCTCTGAAACAAGGTGGAGGTGAGGTCTGCCAGGAAAGACACTGCATTCCGCCTTAGATTTGGTCATCTGGGCTCTTCTTAGTGCATAGGAAAATAACTGTCTGTTGTTTTTCTCCATTTTGCTAACCTTAGTGTCAGTCATTTCTAAGCCAGTCAGTTTCTCCAGTAGTGGTCCCAGCAGTCCTTGTAGTCTCTATGTCTTTCAGAACCTTGATACTCCCAAGTCAGGAGGGGAACCCATTTGCCTTGTTGTTGGTGGTGCTGGCCTTAGTGACTGCCTCACTGGATAGAAAATGGTGAAAGAGCTGCTATATGATAGTTATTTATTATTATTATCATTATCGTTATTATTATTATTATTTGGTGTGTGATTATGGTACTATCAGTGGGACCCAAGGCCTCATGCATGTGGGAAGGCAAGTACTCCACCACTGAGCTGCACCCCCAGTCCATGCTGCATGACTTCTGATGCTGGGTCACACGAAGCTCATATTCCATCTGGTTCTCTTTTTTGGCATTCTTGCTGTTAGGATCCAGTCACGGTGTCGTGAAGAAGTCCTGCATAGATGGGGAGGCCACTCATGAACAGTTTAGTTGGGAGTCCAGCTGAGACTTTAGTCAGCATCCCAGATGTGTGAACAATTGAGACTGAGGCTAGAGACAGTTCCAACCCTTCCAGAATGCGCTGGCCCTCCTCACACTATGGGAAGCAGAGATGAACCGTTGTAATTGAGCCCTCCCCAATTCACAGATTTGAAAGCAAGGTAAATCTTTTTTTTTTTAAATCCATTAAGTTTATAGATGACTTGTTACATAGGCTTGAATAACTGAGTAACTGAAACACAAAATAAGATAACAAATGTGGTTTTATGTAAGTCTTTCAAATCATTCAGGTTGGTACAAATATATACTTAGGCAGCCAGCCCTCAGTTATTAGCAGTTAAATCTTTCTTTTCTCATCCCATCCCATGCACACTATTGTGGTCCTTCATAGGTGATTTTTCTGCCCCTCTCACTAGTTGATAGTGTCCAATCCAGGTCAGCAAACTCTATGTCTCATTGCCGCCATACTCTGGACTCTCATGGCTTAGGAAGCCTGCCATTACTATGCCTCGGTTTTATCAAAATGTGTGCCTTCTATGTAGTCTTGTTTAACCTTTACCAAAACTGTGGGGTGTAGGTTATCAGCAGTCATGGATAGATGAGGAATCAGAGATTTGGAAGATTAAATGGCTTGCTGAAGACTGCACCATCACTGGCAGAACTGGGATTTAAATGCTGTTCTCTCTGGTTGCATAGTTTATGTTCTTCTCAGTGTGCTGCTCTGCCTTCACCCCTGGGATTTAATGAAATTGAGATTTGAGGCTTTCCCCCATTTTACTCATGTATAGCACTATATAGACTGTGAGTTGGTGCAGTAACATAATCAGCAGTTTAAAATTGTAACATCATGCAGTCAGGAGCTCTGCTGTTATGTGTGCGAGTATGTATATATATATTTATATATATACACAGTTAACAATAGATATAATGATCTAAAGATGTATATAATTCTAATTACATATTATAATTATATAGACAATTATATAACCCATAAAATATGCATACATGCATAATTTACTTATGACTATATATCATGCAATAGTTACATATTATATACAAAGAAAAATTAATATTTTAGTAAAAATTAATTCATCTATGATAGTTTATAGACTACTAGCTAATGTTTTATTTATGATTTAAAGTTGTCATTCTTCTAATATATTCAACATTTACTGATAGTTTGATTTTAATCTTTATTTTAAAATAATAATTAGAAGTTAGTTATACCAATAGTAGAGCTCAATATCCCTTACTGTGCTTCGTATCAAGTTAACATATTACCCATGATGTTGACATTGGTACCGTACCATTATGCATACTACATACCGTGTTTGGCTTCCATCCTTTGCCCTAAATTTTACCATATTTCATTTAGTGTTCATTCCTTCTTAGTCTCTTCTGGTTGTGACAGTTTCTCGAAGAATAGAAGAATGTTTGCCAGGTATTTTGTAGAATGTATTTCAGTTGAACTCGCTAGTTGTTTTTTGCGTGGACAGCCTGCAGTATTGGGTTTTCTGGAAGATGGCTGTATCAGTGATGCTTTACTGCCATTTGGACTGCATCACAGACTGAGCCTCAGAGGTGGTGTCAACCAGGTATCTCCTCTGTCTGGTTAGTGTCTTTCTCCTTTCAAACTGTTGTTGAGAGAGCCACCAAGTCCAACACATACTCAAGGAAGAGAAAATCCATCTTTACTTCCTGGAGGAAGGTGTAAGATTGATAGGCTTTTTTTTGAGGCAGTGAGAAAGAGTCCTGGGGGAGCTTATTGATCCCCAATGCTGGCAGGTCTCTGAATTACAGAAACCCTTCTGGGTACTCCACCCCGAGGCATCCACACCTTGATTTCTTCATCATGAGAAATACATCTGATGGAGCAATATTAGCTTTTTTTGCTACATGATTGATAGCCAAAATAAGACTATTCTAAACCTCCCCTCTTTATCTCCGTAAGAAAAGGTTCAGGCTCACTTTCATCTCTAAAATCTAATCTATCTCTAATATCTAAAATTCTAAAATCTCGTATTTGATATGAAGCATATGAGCATTATTGTGCGTGTATCTAGGACTTCTTTCCTTTGACAAAAAGGGAAACTTTTTATTTATTAATTTTTTTCTAGAATTTAGAAAATAAGTTATAAATAACTTAAATCGTAACATAAATACATAAAAACATTATATATGCTTATTTGTATATGCTATATAATATACGTACATAAATATATAAAGTTAGGTCAATTATAAATAGTATAATAGTTTCCATCAGTTAAGTACCTCCTATGTGTGGAGCATTGTAGTTCATGACACACAATCTATTTTAATCCTTATTAAAATATTTATGAAGTAAGCATTAGAATTTTCATTTTATAATTAAAACAACAAGGCTGACTTGGAGGAAAAAAAATGTCCTAAAATGTCATAGTTAACTACAGCGTTGGGATTTGAACTTAGGAATCTTGGTTTATAGACTGTAAATCTGCTAAAATATTTTCAGGTTGACTAACTGAAATTGGGTAGGAGAAAAATAGTATCTGAAAATTGCACTAGCCGTGAGTATTTTTAAAAATTGCATGCAATCACACATGATTGAAGAAGATGGATATTAGACTGTATTTGTATAAAGTAGACTATTTTTTAGATCAATCAAAAACTTCCTGTGGCATTCAGGTTGATGTGCAGAAACAGTAGCTATATCCTGGGTTCTGTGAGGCCAGAATCCCAGCTTGTACTTATTTCTGTAATAATGAATGTGTCGTGTTATTTAATCTATCCCCATTATGTGTCCCATATAAAGTGATTCTCCCATCTCATGGGGAAATAGAAAATATATCAGACTTCCACAACATGTCTACAGAGTTCATAAAACGTAAAAAGGTCACTGTAGGAGTGGAGCTCTGATGTAATATCTAAAGATAGTACTAAAAATGAGATATACAGGAAATGAGTAGGAACCAGTGTATTTGCAGGGAGTGGGGAGGGGAAAATATAATAACATGTCAAATACTTTATCAGTCCACAAATTCTGAAAACTTCAGTGCGAGCAATACCGCCATCTCTTTCCAGAAATCAATTTAATTCTTATTTTGTATCACCACTTACTTCATATTATGGGCTATATCACTCTAGCTTATTATTTGGATTTTGCATGTACTGAACATGTCAAGAGGCCTAAGGATTTTGACGTTGACCTCTCTATCCAAGTCTCCATAGAAATACCCAATGTACACAGTGTCCCTGTGGGTTAGGAAGTATCTGTTGCTTCTGTAACCTGTGTAGGGTAAAGCTGTGATTTCAAACTTGATTACTTCCTATTAAGATCTACATCTGACCATAAAGGCTAGAAAACTTCGACATATTTATCCTACAGAAATGGAAACTTTGCCTTTGTAAGGAGTGGGGGGACATCTGAGGATAAAATCTCATTACCACTTGTAATTTCAGTGGGCCACATGTTTTAGGTATAAAAGATGCATGCCTAACACATTTATGTCCCATTAAAGAAATATGAGTTGCCACTCTGAAGCAGAATTCAAGATTCCTGATGTTTCTTTCCCCATTTTTTCCGTTTTGGTAGGCTGATTTCATATTTCAATTGGCATTCCCTGAGATGTATCAGAAATACCCTGCTGCTCTAGCTTGGCTGGGTCTGCCCTGACAGTCCCTCAACCTATTGCTAGAAGAAACAGAATGAATGGGCTACATATGGTATCAGCTACCTTTCAGAGCAGGGTCGGCCTCATAGCTCCTGAGTTGTTGATGTTTTGTGCAGACTGTTTGCTGCCAGTCTGTCTGCAGAACACAGGCTTTTCAGTTTAGCCATGGTGAGGTGTGTGTAACTGAGACCAGAGGACAAACACACAGATCCCCACATGCCTGCTCCTTCTTAGACATCAGCCACTTGCCTCCCTTTCCTCCTTTCCTGAGTTCATTTTGTAATTTGAAAATGAAAACTGAACCTCCTACCCAGTAATCCGTGGTGAGGAATCACTGCCTGCCACCATTTCTTCCCCATATAAATAGCACAGATTTTCACAGTTAAGCATTGACTCAGGAGACAAACCAGTTCCTATTTGTATGTCCAGGCTGGTGTAGAAAATGATATAAGACTTCAGGTTACGCCGAGCAAGCCTATGCCCAGTGGGTCGAAAGGATAGAAAGGATACACAGGTCCTTCCCCTGTTTCTCAGGTCTGAGTTCACTGATTTGATACAGCTTCTTTTATTACTGCTGAAATGGGGGCAGGGAAGATTTAGATTAATAAAAGCATGAAATAAAATACATGTGTAAAATTCGGTAAATAATAAGGAAGGGTGTTGGGGTGAGGAATGGAGATTGAAGAAGACCGTTGTGTAAAAATTGAAGTTTCTGGGGTCCATAATGTGGTTTACTTGGAAAATCATATCTAGGCACTTCAAGAAATTCACTGAGGACACAGGGCTGGTGGTGTTCCTTATGAAAAGTCATGCGTGAGAAATTAATTTCCAGGTGTGCGTGACCATGTAGTTTAAAGTTTTTATTTTTCTCTGACTGATGCCACCCCAGGCACAATTTTTATAATGTAATGAATGTGTCACTGGTGTCACTCAGGTGACACAGGCTAGATTCTGTGTGATGTGGTAATACATGCCAGAGGCCCTCTTTAAGGATTTTGTGTTTATTACAAGAGACATCTAAGTTGTTTGGAGCATACCAAATAACTTTATAATATTCTAGGAATTTAATATATCACATAAAAATAATAATTAACCAAAATTGTAAATGTTATTAGTATTTTATCTAAAGTTTATGAGGAAACAAAATAAATTCCTTGCATTTTTATGAAAATAGAACCTGCAGTCTAGTTGCTGTGGTCTTTGATTATCATTCTCATTATAAATCAGTGATCACATTATCTGAGTTTCATCAGGAAATTAAATAAAGAGACACAGGGCCAAATTTCTGACTTTGGTACTAAGTATATGCATGACCTTTTACAAATCAATCAGTCAAGCCCTCATATCTTATCTATTAATCCAGGAAGTTGATGTAGAGTTTTATTTTCATTTGTAAAAATTATGTGACTCCATGCCACAGAGATTTAATGAGCACTGATCCAAAGCAAAATGTGTAAGATAAATTATATATGTTGTATTTGACTGGGCCCTCTATGCATTTATGCATGGTGAGAGGGTAACTTTATGATCTGAGCCATGACAGGGGTGTGCAAAATTCCATCATTATTTCTTTTTTTTTTTTCCTCACTCATCAAAAGATTAGGGTTTTGCAGTTCTATAAAAGTCACTAGGAGGTCACTTCAATCACATGCAACTTAGTTATTTTCAGGAGCATCATTAGACAAGGAAAAGGTGGACTAAAATTTTCCAGTGTATGCCAAGGTACAAAAGCTTGCCAAATAATGTGACAGACCCCCACTCCCAAAGCCTCCTTTACAGATGTTCTCAGTGCTTTCAGGAGTTATATCCACTGCCTTCCTATTTTCTGATTGTCAAAAAGGAAAAAAATTTAATTTGCCTTTCAAAAATGATTGTCACAGATATTGAAGGTTTACTTCTATTAGGTTACTCATGATTTATTTTCCCTTATATATTTTATGCCATTTTATACCTTCATTTACTTATTATAATGAATTAATATAATATTATAGGAAGTTTAAAGGCAACATCAACCTCTGTTAAGGTTTTAGTCACCAATAGCTTTCATTTTTATGTTAATATCTGGTCATTGTCCCAGCGAAAAACATGAGTTGCACAGTTATATTTATTCTGTTTTGCATTGTGTAAATCCTTATGGGCACTGTCAACATCATTCATTTTCTACTTCCTAATATATTCTTCTAGCTGAACAGCATTTGCCGGGCTTACGTGTGTGGCTGAAATTTCCTTTTCTTCTTCATTTTAAAAAATACTCTCATTTAGGAGGGATTGAGACAAAATAAGAAGAAAGGCTAAATGGTGAAACTAAATCACGCTGTAGCCAAAGGAGTGAATCACATGCAGACTATCTTTAGAAGTTGGAATTCAACTGGCGAAGGAAGGGTGCATTACTTAATAACTACTGAATAATTCTCTGCAGAAACAGAGACAAGGGCTTGCCTGTGGAAACAAGGAATTTTCTCTGATTGCCCTGTACCCTTCAACTGTCTTGTACCTAAATTGTTAGTTTTGGCTTTCTTCCTTAAATAGATTATCCAAATATCTTTGAGTCTGAGCTCTACTCATGAATCTAGGCTTCTGTAGACACTGTTGAAATGGATGTTCCCCTAATGTGCCAATCAATTATTTGGTCAAGTGCTGAGGTGCACTACCCTGGGTGGAATCCAAAGACTTCGAAGTTTCTAGAACCACAGGCACTGGAGGTGACTGAGTAGCTCTAGCTTGAAGTAGCATGTATAACACAAATGTTTCCAATTGATTCATTGACCAGCTTTCAGTCTTTCTGGGGTAGGGAGATCACGCCCTATATATTGGCTTTCTCTAGGGACAGAAGCACAAATACTTATGGGAGTTGACCAGGTAACACAGATGAATAAAACAAGCCTGAAATGAGAGAATCAAATGCAGAAATCAGTGCAACAATTTTTATTATTATTGAACTATGGCATAAGGATGTAACATGATATAAATATATAAATATTTTAAATGAAAAGTAGAAAAATACAACTTGAGAAGAAGAAACATTCATTCTTTCAACACAACATCCTTTTTATTCATATTAATCCCATATGCTGCCTCTCAATTTTCTTGAAATGTGGCTTTTTTTAATCTGTCCTTTATTTTTCTACATTTGGTATAGATATAGGTTTAAAGAAATACTTCTATAAGAGGCAAAGCATTAGCACTAAACTAAGTGGCAACTGATATTAAATGCCTAAGTCAGGCAGGCAGCAGGTATGCAGTGGGTTCTGTGGTGACCTGAAGAGTTCAAGTTCCCTTCAAATCAGCCAGTACTCAGTTCTGGACAATTGTGACACTTGTTGACACATAGGAATTTAGGCTTTGGATTACTAATCATCTCCTTTCTCCAGAAAAGCTAGGAATCTATATTTTTAGTCAGATCCTTTTTGACTTTTTAAAAAAAATTTTGAAACACATTTTGGACAAAATAAGGCATGTCTGTGGCTAGATGACATTTGTGAGCTGACATTTTGCTCTTTTGGCCATAACCCATGAATGGGCAAACAAGGCGTTAGTTATAAGCTGAAACCATTGTTCTGGGTGCCTATTTTTATAAACAAAGTGTTATTGGAAGACAGCCATGCTTATTTCTTTTTATATTGTCTCTGGCTAGTTCTACACTATAGAGACAGAGTTCAATGGTTACCATAGATATCACATGGCCTGCAAAGACTGTAATATGTACTATCTGTGCCTGTCAGGAAAAGCCTGTTGGTTCTTATTCTATTTGGATCTGGTTAAACTCTTAACTGTTAAAAAGCTGTTCCCTATTTTGTATTGAAATCTATGTTTTTATGCCTTTCATTCATTGGCTTTGTATGTGTTCATGATCACATTTGGGAATTCATAAAAGACAGCTAAATTTTCATAAGCCCATCCAAGAAGGGTCCAGCATCTTTTTGGTCCAAAGGTGTCACACAAATTAGACTTGACATTTTGGATGAGTAGGATGTTTTGGAATAGTCCAAGACACTACAAATTCATCCAGAAACTGAGCAGATCTTGTTACTAAATTTCAGGTCCCAGAAGATCCCCACAGGTGGTTAATAGGAACCTTGACTAAATCATCACAGACTATGTGAATTCAGCCTATACAAGGTTGACTGATGGATGACAGGTCTCCTCTGTAATCTAAATTCTTCACTGGTCATAGAATAATATCCTCACTATTCCATGACCCACACAGTTCTGCTCTATCCAGTTTAACATTTCTATCTCAACTCCTACTTTTCCTTCTCATCACCATAGTCTTTGGTTACATGGTCTAATTTTAATTGCTCAGACATTCTGTGCTCTTTCCTGTCTCAGGCTCTAGGCACTTAACTATTTTCCCTTTCTAATACACCTGTCCCCATGTCTATGGTGGAAATTCTTATATTTTTGGATTTTAGTTTAATATTATCCCCTATCATAGTTACTTTCTTGTCCTTGAGGCACGGTACCAAACACCCAGAACTTAAAGGAGTAGAGGTTTATTTTGGTTCACAGTTTGTAGAGTTTTCAGTCCATAGTCAGCCAACTCTAAGTCAGATATCTTGGAGGACATCTAGATATAAAAAGTAACATTCTCCTTTGAAACACCTTGCCACCCCACTCCAAGATAGCACGTCTACTTTGAAATTTAGTACCTTTTAGCACTTGATCATTTATCAAATTCCTAGCACATTTTTTGTAATTCTTTTGCATATTTCTCTGTTCTATACTGAGTCTCCTCTATTAAAATATGTGTTAAAGCCAGAGTTCATCTAGTATTATTTATTGGGTTTTTTTTCTGTAGAAATTAGTAAATTGTAGGCATTTAAAAATATTTGGGGGATGTATGAATTGTATATCAACAGTAGTTTGGCATGATATAAATTATACTCCTGTTTATTACGTTTGTCAAAGAAACTTGCAAAATCCATCTATAGTATCTTAACAAGAATATTGCCCTTACTTTCAGATATTGCTTTGAATTAAGCTATTTCTGTTTAGAAATAACTCAGTATCTCCATTTAAGGAAGGCAATTTTAGATGTATCCATTGCTGTAAATAAGTAATCATACACTAACTCATCGATTATTAAGTAAACAGAATAAGGAGAATATTTTGTGTATAATGCTTTGTAATACATAAAACTCATATTCTACAAACATGAGGCGTGTGGTTTTTCCATATAAGGTGAAAATCAGAAGATACACGAGGGATTTCCCACTCGTTTCACATGTGAGGAAATGGAAATCCAAAGAAATGTTACCAGGTGACCCATTCAGTCAGCTGTAGAGCCAGGAGGACAAATGAAGTTATATTTTTTATTTTCTATGCTTTTAATATACTGCATTTCTTCCTTCTTCTCTGGTGATTGGTTTATTTCATAAGGGCAGTGTCAGTAAGAATACCTCCTGTCTCATTAGTAATACTTCTTTCCATGTAAAGTACTTAAGATGTGCATGTTTTACTAGACACTCAAATTCCCTGATAAAATTCAAATCATTAATACTCTTTCTAAAGTTTACAAAATGAATACATGTAATTTGGGTTAGTTCAAATGACATGGCCCAGTCTCACAGGTTGGACGTAGCAAAAGTGGAATTTGAATCTAGATCATTCTTTTTTCTTGTCCTTTGATGTGGTTCCTGTCTGTCTCCTGTTCATTCAATAATCTAGGGTCTGAAACTCAATACCAACCTCAATGACTAACAAAAATACAGGTGCTGGGTATATACTAAGGGATCTTATGATGATTTACTCAACTCTTTGGTGCTCAAAGCAAAAAACCTTACCTTGTGCTTATTATGCCTATTCATGATTCCCAGCTACTAATGCTTATTAGTTGATGTAACCTTTGCTGAAGGCATATGAGGCAGATAGATTTTTTGCTTTTATGCATTTTAAAGTTGGAGAAACTGAGACATGGCCAGACTTGACCACAGATAGTGAACAGTAAAACTGTAATTGAAGTCAAGCAGCCTAGTACCAGAATCTGTTCTCTTAACTAGGCCAAGTTGTTTCCCTTCTGGTCTGAAGAACTATAAAGCCAATGTAGTGGGAAGACTGTGCAGGTTGAGCTCCATCCTTGGAAAGCTTGAGTCAATAAAATTGACAGAATTGGCAGAATTCTAGAATTCTGGGTGTAGCTGTCTCTCCTTCTGCATAGCTGACTTAGACTCTGGAGAGAGGGCGATATGCAATCTGCTGTTTGTCTCTTCTCCCTGGAGGAGGGACATGTTTAGCTCCTTATATGGTGAAAACCTTTCCAATGTTGGACCACAAAAATCATACATAACCCACCTGGACCACAAAAGTGATGTGGCTCTTACCATACATTGAAGCCAGAGGTAATTAAGCATATCGTATGCGGGTACCTCCACTGCTTTTCTAACTCTTGGACAGGTGCCATTATTAGTTGTGGGACAGAATTTAGAGAATTGGAAATGTGGGAAAATATCTTTCCTTTGTATCAGGGTGATAAATGGGACAGTGAAGAGAAGGGATTCTACATAGTGCCATTGAGAGCAAGGAGGTCAACAAAGAAGCTTTGATGTTCACAGGTGAGGGGAAAAAGATGGGAATGTGTGTGTGTGTGTGTGTGTGTGTTACAGAGGGCCTTGCATATGCTAGACAAGCACTGTACCATTGAGCTACACTCCAAGCCTTTTTATTTTGAGACAGGGTCTTACTAAATTCCTGGTGCAAATTTCCGATATTCCTGCCTCAGCCTCCCCAGTAGCTGGGATTATAGGTATACACCATCATATCTGGCTTCTGTTTTGTGGATTTTACTGGAACAGAATGAATAGCACAGTGAATCCCATGTGCCCAGGCTTTGGGCATTCAGCACTGAAAATGAGGCAGTCCCTATGGTTATAGGACTTACATTTTAAATAGACCACACTAAGTTAAGTAGAATAATTTCAGAGAGAGAGAAGGAAGGAGAAACAGATGGACAGAGTGTCTAGTGAGGAGTAGGAGAAGGGCAGTGCCAACTTAGGTGGTCAGGAGGGCCTTCTAGAAAGAGGTGACACCTGAGTGAGGAGCCTGCCTTCTGAGCTTCGCAGGAGGAGTGTTCTTGCAGGGGAAAAGTTTTCTTTGACCTGTATCTTCCTTGCCTTACCATCTCAGCCATGTGACCATTTCCCCAAATGTCCCTCCCATGCTAGAAGGTGTCTGCTCCCGTGTCTCCTATTTGGCCTGATTCAATCATGAATAAAATTCTACAATTAGCAGATGTCAGCAAAGATTGTCATATACCTTCTTGAAATAACAGCCCCTCTTTCTTGTTAAATCTCTTAGTTCAGTCAAAGAAGAAATGAATTTAGTTTGGTGTGATGTTTCTAGCAAGCCCACTATTTCATTTCTAAAGAGGTCAGAACCATCTGTTTAATAATCCGTTCTTGAATTCTCAAAGCTGAGAAGTCAGATATCTCGAGATTCAGTCTTTGACACTCACCATTCCTCCTCTTTGGAAAAAATGGACAGCGGTTGTACAGTTTTCAATCTTCCGAAAATACACCTTCTATGTATAATGTAGACACTGGTACTGTGGACACATCTGCTAATTCTTTTAATACTCTGGAATTTTGATATTCAGTACAGGAAACCTCAGATGGTTCATTGCAGCCATTTCCTGTGTCTCTCCTCATCTGTCTTTGCAACAGGCCTGCTCTAAAACATATTTTATATAGAGTTTTCTGATTAGAAAAATAATCCATGTTGTAAAAATTGTTAAAGTTATCAAAGCAGGGAAATATCACCCATATTCCCAATGCCTAATGATGATTACTTCTGGTATTTTTTTAACTTTATTTGTTAATATTAAGAAAAAAAGGTAAAACAAATTTTCACAACAAAATAATAAAAAAGTAACAATTGTTGATAAATTGCACATCATTATCTTTAGTCACTCAAGTACAAAATATGGGCATAAAAATTTCTTCAATCAATATTAGCACAACCTTTCCTATTCAGTGAACTAAGTGACACTAATGGTATAACTAACTTGCATTTTTTTTTCTTTTCCCTTATATCCTTTCTCTTTTCCCCTATCTTAGTTTCTTCTTTTTATTGAACAGTTTCCTCCCATTTCACAGTGACCATTGTATATTTTGGACCTTATGGTTGTACATATGTCACTGTGGTGTGATGTTTTTCAATCATTCTGGGAAGATACACAGAAAGGGAATACCTGGGTTGAATGGGACCTCTAATCCTAATTTTTTGAGGAATCTCCACACTGATTTCCACAGTGTTTGTACTAGTCTACTCTCTAACCAACAGTTGAAAAGGGTTCCTTTTTCCCTACAGACCCAGCAGCATTTTTTATTGGTTGATATTTTCTTTAAAAATTAAATAATTTTTTAATGAATAAGGGAGAGGATGAGATAAAAGGGGGCATAACAACATAACAATACAGGTTAAAGCATGACACTTTCAGCAACCTAGTGCTTTGCCACCAAATAACCCAACTTAATAGTAGTTACCATAGTATCTTTTTCTTTGAAATATTTGAATATAACTTGATATGCTATAGCATCAAACATATCAAGACTGTGTAACACCATTCAAGTGGATGAAAGCATTGTAGAGTATTTAGAACCAGCTAACAGAAAAAAAGATCAATGGTTTCTATATTATCTCTTTGCCTATAACAATTTTTGTTTATACTACCACATATGATAAAATCCAGCAAGTTACAACATGATAGAATCAATGGAGACAGAAGAGCCATAGTTTGGTGTGGCTTTAAGACATGATGGTATTAAATCAGAACTAGCTATTATTATGTCTTATTTTCTTCAAAGTAGCTGTTCATTGCATCACAGGCCATAATATCCAACAGCCCAGAATAAAGCCATTCCAATTAATGAGTGAAAATTTTGTAAGTCTTCAAGGCCATATAATGGGGAATCATGGTTATCAAGTACTTTTATATATTTGAATCATTTCCTACTCTAGGGAAACTATTCTGTGTTCACAGATGCGAGTTTGATTTAGTTCACTTATGAGTATGGTTTCAAGCTGCGCCCATTTATTGATAAATATCTCAATGTGATCCTTCTTTATAACTATTACTCCATTGTATAGAAATACCACAGCTTTTTTATCCATTCCTCAGTTGATGGACATTTGGGTTGTTTCCAAGTATTTCAGATCCTAAAGGAAAATGATTTTCAACCTAGGCTGATGTACCCTGCAAAACTGTCCTTTAAATTTGATGGAGAAATAAGATACTTCCATGACAAAGATCAGCTGAAAAACTTCATGATCACTAAGCCAACCCTGCAAAGAATACTGAAAGACGCCTAGATACATTTAGGAAAAAACCACTAAACAAAGCAGACAGTTGAACAGAGCAGAAAGATAAACATCCAACACCAGAAAGATAATATGTCAACAATATACCAATTTATAACAGTTCTTACTATTAATGTAAATGGTCTCAATACACCAATTAAAAGAAACAGACTGGCAGAATGGATCAAGAAACAAAATCCAACCATATGCTGCCTACTAGAAACCCACCTAACTCAAAAGGATACTCACAGACTCAAAGTCAAAGGATGGAAAACAACAGTCCATGCAACAGGAACCCACCAAAAAAGCGAGGGTAGCTATTTTGTTTGCAGACAAAGTCAACTTCAAGCCAATAATGATTAGAAAGGATAAAGAGGGCCACTACTATACTGGTTAGGGGAAAACTCTAAGAGGAAGAGATAACTATCTTAAATATATGTGCACCAAACTCCAGAGCACCCAGTTATATAAAACAAGTACTAACAAAAATGAAAAACCAAATCAGCAGTAACACAATTCTGACAGGAGATCTTAACACACCATTGACACCAATGGAAAGATCAACCAAACAGAAAATCAACAAATTAAAGAACTGAATTGCACCTGTGAACAAATGGACTTAATAGACATATACAGAGTATTCCACCCAACAACAACAGAATACACATTCTTCTCAGCAGTACATGGGTCTTTCTCTAAAATAGACCATATATTAACTCACAGAACATATTTAAATAAATGCAAAAGAGTTGAAATTATCCCTTGCATGCTATCGGACCATAGCACCATGAAATTAGTAATTAACGATAAAAGATACTGCAAAAGTCCCACAAACACATGGATACTTCTGGTATTTTGAAATACATCTTTCTGGCTTTCCTTTACCACTGCCCCCTCCACACATATATGTGAACACATACATTTATGTGCATGCACAAGCAAATGCATATATATTCACGTATTTTTCTATTTTCAAAGTTGAGTGAGGTACAATTTGTATTGTCATATTATTTTATACTTAAAAATATATTTTCAGCATTAATCTTTATAGGTTGCAAATTTCTTTTTACGGAAGAAGTGGTAAAGGAAAACAAGATGAAGACTTCCTTTTTCTATTGGCCATAAAGCATTACATCTCTTGTCTCAAGTAGAAATAGCTCCCCAATTCTGTATGCTACCACTTTCTTTACCGAGCATCAACATTTCTCGGATGGTTTCTCTTTGGGTGATGCCATTTCTCGAGATGAAGTACATCAGGAAGAGCCCACTTCCCTTCCTGCTTGGGGCTTTCTAAACTCATGCCATCTTTGTTGCAGGATGGTGACACTGACTTACATTTGGGGTTGTGTAGCACTTCAGTCAATATATTTGTTAAGTAACTTACTCTAGTTTAATGCCAATTAGCAGAGCCTTCTTTTATGGTTTTTTTGGGAGGGAAAATGTCTGAGAGATAAGACTAACATTTACAAAAATTTGTAGTTAATATATACTTTCAATAGTAAATGAATATCTTCTTATGTGCTGGAGATTGGTGGGCCATCTTGGTCTGTAAAACTCATCAATGCATCAGCAGCCATTGATTGTATTTCTAACTTGATGAGGGGTCATGCGTTGTGTTGATTTTGCTGTTAAGCTCTTCAACTTCTCAGGTCTTCTAGCAAGCTCTACCCTTGGAACCCTTCCAGTTCTAAACTACTTGAATTCTCCCTAAGCTCTGCCATGCATTCCTGTCCTGAAGACCTCTCTTCCATAAAGTTAGAAACACTAATAGAAGACCCTTCTGTGTTCATCTAAGCTAAATTCTTTTTTTGACAAGAATCTATGATTCTGTGTGGAATGTGAACATTGTAAGATTGTTTGTTATTATTAGGGTATGAAGAGGGTGGAGGAATTAATTCACTTTTTAAACCATATTGGGGAGTTTTTTCTGTCTCCTCTGCATCTTTCTAAAGAATTATTTCATGTTTCCCTTAGCTATACTGAAAGAAACACCCCTGAGAATCTGTGTAGTATATCTCTGTGATCCATCATAGAGTTAGTTATATATAGTTTCTTCACACAACATGTAGCCATCTGAGTACTTCAATAGAGAAAGAAGCCACACCCATCACAATAGCACCCAAAAAATGAAATACTTAGGAATCAATCTAGCAAAAGAAGTAAAAAGCCTATTCAGGGAAAATTATAATATCCTGAAAAAAGAAATCAAAGAGGATGTCAGGAAATGGAAAGACATTCCTTGTTCATGGATAGGAAGAACAAACATTGTGAAAATGGCCATTCTCTCAAAGTTGTTATACAAGTTTAATGCAATCCCAATGAAAATATCACTAGTGTACCTGACAGATCTAGAGAAATCATTCCTAAAATTCACCTGGAACCAAAAAAGACCAAGGATAGCAAAGACAATTCTGAGCAACAAAGGCAAGGCAGGCATAACAATCCCTGACTTAAAGTTATACTACAAAGCTACTATAATAAAATCAGCATGGTACTGGAATAAAAACAGACATGAAAGTCAATGGAATAGATTAGAAGATATAACTACAACTACAAACACACTGAGCCACCTTATCTTTGATAAAGGGGCCAAACACATTCACTGAAAGAAAGATAGTCTAAAGGTTAGGGGCCTGCCTGTGCCACTCCAGTGACCTCTCAGTCCAGGGAGCTTGGCCACCACCGCTGCTGGAGGAGGAGGGAGCTGCACTGTGGAGGAGGTTTGGGGATTGCCTGGGCCTCGCCTGGCGACCTTCTTTTAATCCCGGGGCTTCGCTGCCCAAGGAGGGAGCTGTACTGCTAGAGAAGTCCCAGGAGTCCAAGACAAAGGAGACGATTTCCAACATGCCCATGGGAAGCTTTGGAACAACACTTGAAACACAGAAATATAGGAAAATGAAAAAATGAAAGACCAAAATGCAATCTAAAACATCCAGCCCATCCCAATAAAGCCCAGGAGCCATGTACATAGAAGAAAATATATGCCATACACCTGAAATACCTGAAATAATAGTAACTGAAATAAAGAAGCAACTCTGGGAAGCTTTAAAGGAAGTCAAACTAGAAATAATCTCCCAGGTAAAAGAAGATAAGAGTATGATAAGAGTATGAAAGAGATGCTGAACACATCTAAAGAAGACACAGTTAAAAAATTAGAGGAACAAAACAAAAAGAATCCCTGGATGAACAATATAAGAAACAAACAGAATTTATAAAGCAGATGCAAAGAGATATACAAAGAATCAAAAATTCCATTGGAAGTTGTCAAAACCACCTTAACGAAAGTAAAGATAGAATTTCAGATCTCAAAGACAAGATTGCAGCTAGTGAATAGTAAAGGAAAGATCTCTTAAAAATAACAAGGAATCAGGAAATAACAATTCAACAGCTGCAAGATGATTCAAAGAAAAACAACATAAGATTGATAGGGATAAATGAAAAAGAAGGGGACAACACAAATGATATTAAGAGGCTATTTACAGAAGTAATAGCTGAAAATTTCTGAAACATGAGAATGGGAACTGTCGTTCAGATTAGTGAAGCATATAGAACTCCAAATAGCCATAACCAAAATAAAACTACACCCAGACATATAATAATCACCATCCCAGAAATCCAACATTAAAATAGATTATTAAAAGCTGTTAGAGAGAAGAGACAGATCACCTAGAAAGGAATGCAACATTAAATCCAACATTAAAATAGATTATTAAAAGCTGTTAGAGAGAAGAGACAGATCACCTAGAAAGGAATGCCTATCAGAATCACAGCAGACTTCTCAACACAAACAATGAAGTCAAGAAGATCATGGAGTGAAATATTTCAAATCCTAAATGAAAATGATTTCCAACCTAGATTGATGTACCCTGAAAAACTGTCTTTCAAAATGGATGGAGAAATAAGATACTTCCATGACAAAGAATAGCCGAAGAACTTAATGATAACCAAGCCAACCCTGCAAAGAATACTGAAGGACAGTTTAGATACACATAGGAAAAAAAAACCACTAAGCAAGGCATACAATTAAACAGAATGGAAAGATAAAGATGCAACAGCAGAAAGATAACATGTCAACAATAAACCAATATATAACAGTTATAACCATTAATGTAAATGGCCTCAATTCACCAATTAAAAGAAACAGACTAGCAGAATGGATCAAGAATCAACATCCAATCATATGCTGTCTACAAGAAACCCATCTAACCCAAAAGGAAACTCACAGACTGAAAGTCAAAGGATGGAAAACAATACTTCATGAAACAGGAACTTAAAAAAAAAAAAAAGCAAGGATAGCTACTCTGTTTGCAGACAATGTGAACTTCAAACCAAGAATGACCCTAAAGAAGGTCACTACATACTGGTTAAGGGAAACCTTCAAGAGGAAGAGATAACCATCTTAAATATATATGCACCAAATTTGAGAGCACCCAGTTATACAAAGCAAGTATTAATAGAAATGAAAAACCAAATTAGCAATAACACAATTATAACAGGAGACTTTAACACACCATTGATAAGGACAGATCAACCAGGCAGAAAATCAGCAAAGAAATAACAGAACTAAATCACACCTGTGATCAAATGGACTTGGTAGACATATATACACAGTGTTCCACCAACAAAATTGGAATATACATTCTTCTCAGCAGTACATGAGACATTCTCTAAAATAGACCACATACTAGTCCACAGAACATATATTTAAATAAATGCAAAAGAGTTCAAATTATCTCATGCATGTTATCAGATCATAGCACATGACACTAGAAATTGATATAAAAGAAACTGCAAAAACCTCAAAAGCACATGGAAATTGAATAATAAACTCTTCAGCAATCAGTGGGTCACAGGGGAAATTAAAGAAGAAATTAAATAATACCTACAAGCAAACAAAAATACAAATACAACTCACCAGAATCTGTGGGATGCAATGAAACCAGTCCTCAGAGGAAAATTTATTTAACTGATTCCCACATCAGGAAAACAGAACAAATACAAATAAACAACCTGATACTGCATCTCAAACATCTAGAAAAAGAAGAGCAAATCAAGCCCAAAGCCAAAAGAAGGGAGGAAACTATAAAAATCAGAGCAGAAATTAATGCAACAGAGATGAAGAAAACAATCCAGTAAGAAATCACCAGTTAATAGGTTACATATTATCTTCCCAGGAACAGTTGTCCAAATTACAAAATTAAAGCATATAAAGTGGACATTCATATAGTGAAATTGGAGACAGTTCCGTTCAATGATGGGATCACATCTTATTAAAAAGTTTTCCCTATAATACAGAGAGGATAGATATATAGGTAGAAACTCACACACGGATTTTTTTTTAAAATTATTTACGGGAACAGATTATATAAAGCAAGATGTAAGGAACAGATACTCTGAGGAAGAGACGCTGAGAAACCCGAGGCTTATTTTGTAGCATTATAATATAAATTCTAGCAATCTATTGTTTGCTGATTAGAATGACAGTGGACTGGTTTCTTCAGTTCAATTTCAGCATATGCAGAGATGGGGACAGCTATCACAAAGAGAATGAGAGAGGCGATGGTAGTTGCTATTGTCTTCCCTAATTTGGAACTTGAGGACCTAAAAAGACTTCATCATCCTGTAATGATTTGATTAGTTCTATAATATGCAATAAGTATATAAAGTGGGTGAAGATAGGGACAACATTTGTAAGAAGCTAGAGACAGTTAGATAATGAAGATCTCCAGTGGACTTGCTTTGAAATCTCTATTTCTTTAAATTGTTTTTTATTTTTTTAAATGTTCTGTTCTGTTTTGATATGTTTAATCTTACCCTCTTTGAGATGTAAAACAAATGTGTAGGACTGATAATCATATTACTGAGCTTTTGTTCGATCATAGAGCAGAATGGTTTGTAGGGTCACTTTTTGAATGTCATTCTAAATACTTTAATTCTATAACCTGAACAGCTATTTCGAAGATGACAATGTGTAACTTATCAACCGGCAATTTCTTACCTTTTGTTTGTCTGTAATTTTGTATTATTTCTACCCCTTTTTTTAAATCTCCATGTATTTTTTTCATTTCCTTTTCTTTAAATTAAAAAAAAAAAGTTTTTGCATGTCGAAAGAAATCTCCAACAGAGTAAAAAGAAAGCCGATGAATTTTGAAAAAAATCTTAATCAACTGTCCCTCAGACAAAGGACTTCTGTCTAGAATATATAAAATTTTTTTAAAAAAAATCAGGCCCCCAAAATTCAAAGACTCAATCCAAATATGAGCATCTGAGATCAATACATACTCCTCAGCTGAAGTAATACAGATGGCAAATAAATACATGAAAAAATGTTCAGAATCATTAGAGAAATGCACATTAAAACTACACTGAGATTCCATCTCACTTCAGAAAGAATGACTAGATAACACTACCAACAACAAATGGTGGAGAGGCTGTGAGGAAAAAGGAACTCATCTGCATGGTTGGTGGGAGTGTAGACTGGTGAAACCACTGTGGAGGTCAGTCTGGAGATTCCTCAAAAAGCATGATTGGGAGTTCCATTTGACCTAGCTATTCTACTTCTGCTATTCCAAGAAGAATTGAAAACATCATATCACAATGATATATGTGCACCCATGTTTATAGCAGCATAGTTTGTAATAGCCAGATCTAGGAAACAACCTAAAAGCTCATCAAGTGAGGAATGGATAAAAAAGATGTGATATTTTTATACAATTGAGTACTACTCAGCTATAAAGAATGATCACTGAGATATTTATAAGTAAATGGATACAACTTGAGACCATATTCACATGTGTAAATACAGTATTGTCTCCTTTGTGTAAGAAAGGTTAAGAGTACATAAAATACAAAATCCTCAATAAATACAATGAAAGGGTAAGAATCTTCTCAAAGAGGGGAAAAGTAATATCTCAAGACAAAAGAGGAAAAAGAAAAAAATATCTAAATTTGTGTAAACGCATTCAGGATAGCTAAGATGATTATGCTACAAATTCTGTAAGTTCATAGAACAAAGCAGTTAACATTCATAGGACTGGGACAATTTTGCATGTTTGTGTTGGTGACCTGAGAAACTCTTGAGGATCAGTATGTAAAATATCAACCTTAGTTTTGTTCCCTTGTTTTGAAAGCCTATATTGTCATTGTTTTGGGCTCTTTGCTATTGTTATTTATCTGTCATTTTTGTTTCTTGTTTTCTAGTAATCTGCTTTTTGTTGTTGTTGTTGTTCTGTTTTTTCCCCTCTGATGCAGGAATGATAGGTGTTCATGTAGAGCTTTATACATGCCTAAAACTTCTCCTAAACAGTCTATGAGAATTGATTTTATTATGTCTGATGAAATGAACAGCCTCTTTGAAGAGAAATAGACATTAAAGTATCCATTGCTGATTTCATATTGTGATGCTGTGAAATTTAGTAATGTTTCTATTTTTTGTTCACAGTGGTTTTAGTCTATTTTGTATTGTTTAAGTTCAACATACATGAAGATATGGACAACTCTTTTGAATAGAAAAAGAGACATATGGTAGCCATTGTTGATTTTCCTATTGTCTAGATTTGAAGGCCTGTAATGCCTTCATCACTCTGTTCTGACTAGTTTTATACTATTTTGTTTTGTATGAATTCATTGTGTGTGAAGATATAGACAACTATTTAGAAGAATACAAGAGACATTATGGTAGCCACTGTAGATCTCCTGTTGTCTCGCTTTGAAATGTCTGTCACTTACCTTGTTTTCTTTTGATCTACTTTGTTCAGTTTGTTATATTTAGTTTTACCCTTTTTAAAATTAAAAAAAGGAATAACGGATTAATTATAAGGATTTGATTTTCCACAATTATGAGAAATAAATAATGTCAATATAAAATAGTGGCCCTTTTGAAACTTACAACTTAGAGCCAGA
The DNA here is from genome assembly GCF_034190915.1 of Cavia porcellus. Taxonomy (NCBI): domain Eukaryota; kingdom Metazoa; phylum Chordata; class Mammalia; order Rodentia; family Caviidae; genus Cavia; species Cavia porcellus. Next base: position 77,385,994 of record NW_026947484.1, read on the forward strand.
TGCTGTGTTTATCCTCTGGGTTCTAGCAGACTGCCTAACAAAAAGTAAGCATTTAGGATATAGAGGTTCACTAATTTAACAAATACAACATAATACCTACAGTGTGCTAGGAATTATTTTGAAAATTTGGGATATCCTGATCAATTAAAATGATACACCTTTAGTTTTTGGTGCTTAAATTTTCTTTGAGGTATACATACAATGAAGTATAATAATAAGTTTCATAGCGAGTTAGAACATGGTAAATGCTATTGAAAAAATTAAAGTCAGGTAAAAAAAATGATAATGCCAGAGTTGTAATGGTAAATAGAGTTGTCATGAAAGATCTTGTTTGAAAACTTCCTCAGTTAAGGCTGGAAGAAAGTAAGAGATCAATTACGAGGTGTCTGGGAAATATCGGCAGGCATTGAGTAGCTACAGCTATGGTCCCAGGGAAGATGGAAGCTGTTTGGAAAATTCAAGAAACAGCAAAATGAGTGAATCCTCATAACTGAGAGGGAACGTACTAGGAGATGAAATCATAGTTGTAAAAATTGGAAGGATGAAATCACAATCAATTGAGATAGAGTACACATGTAATAAATTCACGTATATGTAGCAGGGTGGAGGGATAAAATTCATCTGGGGCATGCTAAATTTGAGATGAAGATTAGCCATTCAGGCAGTTTGAGTAGACAGTTGGATATATACAGCCACAACTTAGAACAACAAGCTGAGTGGAAAATTGGGAGAGTTCAGCTATGTTACAGCAAGAGAGTTAATCTAAGTGATTGTATGTACAGGAAGTGGAGGGATTGATGATGTGTTCTGCTTGCACTCACGGTAGCAAGTCTAGGAGAAGAAAAGACACTGTCAAGGAGACAGAAAAATGACCAAGACAGAAGGGAGAAAAACCAAGAGACTGACAATTTAGAGAGGAAGGGTTTATTTTGATTCACAGTTTATAGAGGTTTCAGTCCACAGGGCTTCAAGGAAGTGTGGCATGGCAGAGAGAATGAGCTCATGACATAGCTGGTGGTGGAAAGCGGAAAGAATGAGATCTAGGGAAGAGAGAAGGAGCCAGAACCTTCCAGGCCATGTCCCCAGTGACCCATCTTCCCCAACCAAATCACATTTACTATAAACCCATCCCTGGACTAATCCACTGATAAGTATCATGCTCACATGGTCCACTTGCTTCCCAAAAGTCCCATCAATGAGTGTATGAGGTTTTAGGGGATATTTATATATAAAAAATAACAGAGAAAGAATAAGGAGAGCCAGAGGAATGATATACCCCTCAAAAACATGTCCCTAATGACCTATTTCCTCCAAGCAGGCTCCCCCTCCAAACAGTTACGAATTCATCAATGAATTAATCCACTGAAGTGTTAGCACCCTGTGATCAAATCACCTTCCAAAAGCCCTTTCTCTGAACACGTAAACCTTCTGGAGAACATTTTTATCCAAACAGTAATATGCTTCACCTCTCAGGTGATTATTGCTGTTAGTTTCAAATAAAAACACATTGTATTTACTTAAGAGAAGTTAGTACAACCACATTTTAAGTGGTTAATGCCAGAGACACATTATGATCACTTGAGGGCTGAGTCATATGGATAAATTACTCTGTATTTCAGCAAATGGTAGTTCTGTTTCACTGAGGTAGTGTGTCACAAATTGGGCTAGAATTTAAGTTTTGAGCATAATATATTTGTGAGATCCCACACAACTCATACATCCAGTCTTCAGAGAGGCTGATGAATGCCAATCAGAAAGCCTATTGGATCTAATGAATTTTCTGCAATTCAATTTAGTGGGTCCAACACGTATAGCATAATCAGTGATCTCTTCCTTAAAACAATTGAGGGCTTTTCTTGAGTGGTGAGTATATGGAGAATGAAAGAGATACATTTCAAAAACATGCATGCATAGAGAAGGAATGAAAGAAAGAGGGAAGGAGGGAAGGAGGAAAAATAAAGAAAAAATAAGTTGTGAATACTTTAATATCTACATTTAAAGTGAAAAAAATCATTTGCTATTGACCTACTGCTATTTCTAGAAAAAACTGCCTAAACTGACATAAATTTTTACAATGTTTTGCAGTATAAACGTTGCCCCAACAGAGTAGTTGTGGCACATAGTTTGCATAAATAATTTGGGAAATACCTTTGATGATACTGTGCACTGTAACACAATTATACACCTGCGGGAGAGGCTCAGTGCATGAGTATTCTCAAGCTACAACTGAAATTCAGACTAATACGGTATAGACATGTGGCAAGCATTTCATGGGCTGCTAACAAAGGAACTGAGGGTGGAGAGAAAAGAAATCAAATTTCGTGATGGGGCTAAACTGCTGGAAAAATCCTATTAACATGTGTGAAGCATTTATTGAATTCAAACAAACAATTATCTGAGCTTATACAGGTATTGCGAGGTTCACTGAAGAAACAGGCTGAGGCTGTGGGTAATGGGGGGGAGAATGCATTCAATCCGAGACATCACCTGTAAATCTTTCTTGAGTGCCTGCATGGGAAAGAGCAAACCTGTGGGAGGTGGGAGGCCTGAAATTAGCAGGACAAGGGGGAAAGGTATGCAGTGTGGTTGTAGGTGATTCTCTGCACAAGCATCCACTCCGAAGAGCATAAGATATATTAGCTCAGTTTCTCTCATCCTGGCCTTTCAGAAGTGTAAACAACACAAACTTAAAAACTACATTAGAAGCCAGAAAACATAACATCTGGTTTTACTCTTGACTCCTAACAGATTTAAAGATCTATTTATTGCCCTAAGCTTAATTTAATTTTTTCCCTTCTCGTGGGCCACTAGGATGCTGCCATGTACTTTCTATATAGACAATACCCATTCTCCATTAACAGATATGCCTGGAAGAGTGGTTAGTTGGTGATCAGTGGACAGTTTGGAAAGGAAATTGTTTGTGGGTTGTTTAAATCTTTATTTCAACACATCACAGTACTGGCAATGTCTCTCCCCTCCCCCGCCAAGTGCATGTGGGAAACTTAATCTTCAAAGCAGCAACACTGAGAGGTGGGACTTTTAATTTAAGAGTTTGGAAAGCCCCAAGGATGGATTAATGATGTTGTAGCAGGGGTGGGTTCGTGGTTGTGATTATTTAGTATTTTAAAACTAAATCTGGCCTCTTCTTGCCATGTGTCACTCTTGCCTTCTCCTGCCTTCTGCTTTCTCCCATGGATGATGCAGTCCCAAGGCCTTGGCAGGTGCTGAGCCATGCATTCAGACTTTCCAGCTTCCAGGATGTGAGAAATCTTTTCTCTATAAATTATCTACTCTGTGATATTCTGTATGATAACACTAGATGGACTAGGTCATCTGCACTTAGAAAGGAAATGGGGCACAGTTGTGCAGGAGAGTGTGCGTTAGAGCCTGACTGCTGTGGTAGCGCCCAGTGGTTCCCCAATAGTACAGAGCTCTTCAGCTCCAAGAAGCCTCCACCCTGCTCTCAGTCCAATGACGCTCTGAAGCAGAGAGCCTCAACTCTTCACATAATGGTCACAGTGACCATTCACGGTCATCCTGATGTGTCCCTTGAGGAGTCTTATTCTCCTTATTCCATACATGAGGTTATGAAAGGCTATAACCACATACAATACTTTTCTTGAGAGGTCATCTGATAAATCTAAATTAACCAGTGATGGTTTAGTTACTGCCCTTAAAGTAGTAAGGTAGCTTCCCTGTTGATCTTTGTAAAAGAATTTTGCCTATAGGTTCTTTTATATGTACGTTTCAAAATTAAAGTTCTAAAATTCATTTTACACATTGTATTTGCTCCACAAACATTTGCTACTAGCTTACATATGCAGAGAATAATGTTCCGAGGGATGGATGTGACAAGTGTGGTAGGAAAAGGAGTGTGAGGAACCTGCTTCCAGCGCCTTCACCACTAGGGGGTCACCTTGTACATCTGCGAAATGCTTTGTTCAATCTGCAAACATTAAAGATTTGTCCCGAAACCAGTGGAAAATGATTAATAAGGCTTGATGGAAGAAAGGGGTGAGATGTGGATGTATTTGTGGAATCTTTGGGTGCTAGAAGAAAGCAAGCAAGCAAACATGCAAAAATAAAAACAAAAAACAAAAAAGCCCTAGGAAAAGCTAAGTATTTCAGGGTTCTTTCCATATCAGGGTGTGCTCTTGGACAGCATGCCTGAGAGACAGCAGAAGAAACTTTCAGGTTTGTGAGGATATGGGATGCAAGGGAAACACTGGAGAGAACCTGGAACTCTGCAAAATTAAGGAAGGCAGACTGAGAAGAAATATGAATAATGATGGCTGTTGCAAAGACAAAATACTGTAAGGATGTGATTAAATGGGTTCTTGGTCTCACAGAACCCTTTGGCTAAGAGTGAGAAGCTTTGGATGAACCCCTGATACCTTATCTCTAGGTAGAATTAAAGTCTGTGGCTTTCTACGTGGCCAGGGTACAGTCCCGAGAGCATAGTGCTAGTGCATGATGAGAAAGGAAGATAAGCTTGCTAAAAGGACTCCGTGGAGAAGCTGTGCAGGAGAGGATGACAGTGCTTGGGGTCTTGGGATATTTCAGTCTCCATTATTTCTTAGGTGAAGTGGGAGCTCACGGAGGGGCGAAACATACTTTTGAGTGTTGGAAATTCTCTCTTTCTGAACAAGTCACATAGCACTAGACACGGGTTGTATAGTAAACATATAACTGGATTTTCTGAAATAGTACTAACTTCAAGTCTTCTATCCTGTGGCATTTATATATCAACTATTCCAGAAATGCCATAATGTGGGTTATGGTCTAAAAATAACTAGTATTTATAAAACACTTGTATACGACCTACCAGGTACATTACTATAGGGGCACGTGAGCCTGCAGACAAGGAATTACAGTGGGGTGTTGTAGGGATAAGATTGTTAGTGCGCCAAGTTCCTGAGAGACCAAAGGGGGCAGCCTAATGAAGGCTGGAAGGTGGGACGCTTTCTAGAGGAAAAAGCCTCTACACAGGGCTTTCCAGGCCAGTGACCAATGGCGAGGTGGAGAAAAGCAATCAGGAGCCATGGACAGACAGAGCAAGCATGGCACAGACAAGCTCTGAGGTGAGAGGTCAGTGTGTGTTTGGGGATATTAGTGGAGAAAATTTTTTAAAAATGTGCTTATGTGTGGAAAGATGGTTGTGTGGATGTGTGGTGAAAAATAAGTCTGAGAGGGCTGCTACACTAAAAATGTTTGTGCTAAGATCAGTGAGAAGCAAGGAAGGTTTTTTTAATTTTAAAGAAAAAAATATTTCAAAACAAGATAATAGGGTAACAATGTTAACATTGTGTATTGTTATCTTTAAATTAGTCACTCAGAGTACAAGATATGCGGATTCAATTGTCCAAACAATTCTTTTTGATGAACTAGCAGAGATTATTATATACATATAATCTTTTCCCTTCCTTCTTCTCTCCTTTTCCCAACACAGTTTCTCTTTCCTTCTGAACAGTTTCTTCCCATTTTATTACATCTATTGTAGGTTTTGGGTCTTACTCTTACAGCTTCTCACACTACGGAGGATGTATGGTGTTTGTATATGTGTGTCTGGTTTATTTCACTCATTCTCGAGTTGCATCTATTTACCTATAGAACTCTCCATTTGTCTTTATAGCTCAGTATATTCCAGTGTATAAAAAAGCACATCTTTTCTATCTATTCCTTGGTAGATGGGCATTTGGGTTATTTCTAAGATCTAGCTCTTATAAATTTTATTACTATAAACATGGGTATGCATATATCAATGTGGAATGATGTTTTTAATCTTCTGGGAGGACATCTAGAAGGAGAATAGCTGGGTCAAATGGGCCCTTCAATCATAGTTTTTTGAGGAATCTTCACACTAGTTCCACAGTGGTTGAACCACTCTGCGCACCCACCATCAGTAGAGAAATATGTCTTTTTGCCCAGAGTCTGTCCAGTATTGGTTCTTGGTTGATTTCTTAGTGATAACTATTTTTTTCTGGAGTGATATGGAATCTCATTTAAGTTTCTCAATTGAACAATTATGTTGAACATTTTTGAACATTTTTAATATATTTATTTGCTGTTTTACTTTTCATTTAAGAAATGTCTATTAATTTCAAATGCTCACTTTTGGCTGGGTCTTTAAATTTGTGTGGTCTGATTTTTTTGAGTTCTTTATTATATTGATTTTTGAGTTTTGACTTTGAATCCAACTATGCTACTGCCCTGGTTTAATAAATCTAGCAGAATTCAGTGGAGTTTCTGGGGTCTTCTATGTAGAGTATCATGTCATCTTCAAATAATGATAATTTAACTTTTTTCTATTGTTATTTCCTTTATTTCTTTGTTTTGTGTAAATTGCTCTAGCTAATATTACCAGGACTATGCTGAATAAAAGTGGAGACGGTATGCATCTTTGTCTTGTTCCTGATTTTAGAGCAAAAGCTTTCAGTTTTTGTCTATTTAGTATCATGTTGACTATTGGTTTATCATAGATGGCTTTAACCAGATTAAGATCAAGACCATCTATTCCAGTTTTCTGTAGGGTTTTTATCATGACGGGGTACACAACTTTGTCAAAAGCTTTTTCTGCACCGATTGAGATGCTCATATGGTTTTTGGCCTTGGCTCTGTTAATATAGTGTACTGTGTTTATTGATTTATGTATTTTGAATCATTCTTGCAACCCTGGGATGAATCCCACTTGGTCATGTTATATTCTCCTTCAGGATTTGCTTCATTCAGTTTGCCAGTATCTTACTGAGGATTTTTGCATCTACATTCATTAGGGAGATTGGCCTGTGTTTCTCTTTCTTAGTTGGGTCCTTCTCCTGGTTTGGTTTCAGGGTAATGCTTGTTTCCAGAAATGAAATTTGTTAGTATTGCTTCCCTTTTATTTTCATTAAAGAGTTTGGGAGTGTTGGTGTTAAGTCTTCTCTAGATTGCTTGTAGAATTCAGTATTCAATCTTTTAGGGCCTGGGATTTTCTTTTCTGGTAGGTGCTTAATTATATCTTCAATTTCATTTATTGATACCAGTTCATTTAGGAATTTTATATACTCCTGATTCAGCTTTGGTAATTCATATATAAGAATCTGTCCTTTTATTCTGTATTTTCCATCTTATTAAAATACAAATTTTCAAAGTAAGTGTAGATGATCTGGATTTCTGCAGAGTCCATTGTGTTTTAACTTTGTCTTAGCTGCAGGGATATGAGGGGTTTTTTTTCCAACATAATGTTGGTGTTATGATGCAAGTGTTCCCCCAAAGCCTCATGCAGTCATGGAGGCAGCTGAATCTAGCATTTGTGATTGGTATGTTGCCTAGTGCTGGGACTAGTGGTGTGAGTGCTGCACGTCCCCAGGGTATGTAACCAGCATACAATATAGGGAAGGGAAGGAGGCATGCTGTTCCCTCTTGCCCTTTTGCTCTTGTCATTTGTGGTCACCATGAGTGGCTGACCCTCAGCGATGCTGCCCTGCCTTGGAGTCAGCTGAATATGGACTAAAATTTTAAAAAACTGTGTGCTAAATAAACCTTTTCTTGCTTCATTTTGGGCATCAGGTATTTTGTCTTAGCAATGAGAGAAAAGGAACCAAGACAGTTGGCTAATGGTTTGTAAAGTTTATTTAATCTTTCAAAGAACAACTCTTCAATTCATTGATTCTTTGTATTGTTTTATTAGTCTCCAGTGCATTGATTTTTGCTCTGATGTTTATAATTTTCTCCTTCATATCAACTTTCAACTGAGCCTGCTCTTCCTTTTCTAGAAGTTTGAGGTTTATCATTAATTTGATTATTTGTGCTTGCTCTTCCTGATATGGTGTTTACTGCTATAAATTTGTGTCTTAGGACTGCTTTCATTGTATCCCATAAGTTCCAGTATTTTGGATTATTATTATCATTTGATTGTAGAAACTGCCTTATTGCCTCTGTAACACATTGGTTGTTTAGTAGGGTGCTGTTCCCATGTGTTTATGATGTTCTTGTGGTATCTTTTGCCAGGAATTTCCAAGTTCATTGCACTGTGGTCTTACAATATGAATAGGAGAATTTCAAGTTCTTTGCATTTACTTAAAGCATGTTTCATGAGCTAGTAGATGGCCTATATTGGAGAGTGTCCTATGTGCCCTGAGATGAATGTGTATTCTGATGTTGTGGGGTAGAACAATCTGTAGACATCTACTAAGTTCATTTGTTCAAAAAAGTTTAGTTCAGTTCTAATATTTCATTGTTGATTTTTTTTTTTTTTGTCTACATAATACGCCTTTTCGTGACACTGGAGTGTTGAGATCCCCCAAGACAATTGTCTTAGTTCTTATTTGATTTTACATGTCCACTAATATTTGCTTCATGTAGGTGGTACACTGGTATTTGTTGCATATATATTTATGATTGTTATCTCTTCCTTTTGGACTGTTCCTTTTACAAGAATGTAGGGACTTTCTTTATCTCTTTTAATCAGTCTTGACTTGAAATTCATTTTGTCTGCAAATAGAATAGGTATCCCTGATTTTTTCTAGGTTCCTGGAGTATTGCTTTCGCCTTTTGACTTTTAGTGTATGAATTTCTGCTTAAATTGCTTGTGTTTCTTGTATACATCATAATGTTGTTTTTTTTTTTAATTTTTTTTTTGTCTTTTTTCATTTTTATCGGTACCAGGGATCGAACTCACGACCGCCTGCTTGCAAGGCAGGTGCTTATGCCGCTGAGCTAAATCCCCAGCCCCTTACATCATAATGTTGGATCTTGCTTCTTTATCCATTCTGCCAGTCTATATGTTTTGATTGGTAAATTGAGATCATTAACATTGATGTTTATAACTGATATGTATTGACGTATCCTCATCATATTATTTTTTTTGTTGACTCCCCACCCTTTGTTTAATTGTTTGCTTTGCCTGTTGGATTTCTTCTTTTGGCATCCATGGAGATGTAATCCTTGTTATCTCTTTTTTTATTTAAAAAAAAGGAAAAACAGAGAAAAGGGTAGAAATGATACAGAATTTCCAAAAAATAGCATTCAGAAATCATCTCTAGTTGATATATTACATAGTTATCTTAGATGTAGCTGTTCAAATTATAAAATGAAAGCACAAAAAATGAACAGACAATCAAACAATGGCTTTTGTTATAAGGACCTTTATACAGTATCCTTCAGAACATTTTGGAGTCCTGGTTTGGTGGTCATGAATTTCCTCAGATGTTCTTTGTAATCGAAGTATCATTTCTCCATCAGCTTTGAATGATAAGTTTGCAGAGTGTATCAATCTTGATCAAATATTGTTTTCATTTAGAATTTGAAATTCTTGACTCCAAGTTTCCTTGACTTGAGGGTTTGTGATGAGAAGTCATCTGTAGTTCTGATGGGCTTTCCTTTGTAGGTAATTTGTTTCTTTTCTGTAGCAACTTTTAAGATTCTATTATTGTGCTGAATTTCTGGAATCTTGATTAAGATATGCCTTTCTGTAGATTTTTTTTTATCATGGCTAATTGGTGTTCTATGTGCTTCATTTATCTGTCAAATTCTTTTACCTTAGCAAGGAATTTTTCTGCTACATCTATGAAAAGTATTTTTGTAAAATTTGTGTTATTTCCTCCTTTTTCATTTACTCCAATGAGAAGTCTTAAATTATTTTTCTTTCCTTCTTTAGCAGCTGCTGGATTGATTTCTCATTGTCCTTTGCTATGTTTAGGAAATCTTTCATGACTGCTGATCACCATCTTGTCTTCAATATCTGAGATCCTGCCCTCATTGGCTTAATCTGCTGTGGGTACTTTCAATGGTGTTTTTATTCTCCTGGATATTTGCTTTAATCTGCCTTATAAATTTTATTTTTTCCTATGCTGAGCAATCATGGTTTCCATAATTTTCTTAAGCTTCTCTATTTTTTTGGTCTGAATCTGCTCTAGAATCAAATCAATTATTTAATTGCTTTATTGTTACCACTTCAGTGAGGCCAGGTGGGTGACTTTTGAATTGTCCCACTTCATTGCCCCTTGGACTTGCCTTTGGTGAACTGGATGTCTGGATTTGTGACTTGTGTAAGTGACCTCTCATTTTCTTTTCTTTGTTTAGTTTAGTTCCTGGGGTGATTCTTATAAATTGCCTATGATAGGTTGCTTTATTACTAGTATTTAGAATTCTTAGAAAATGACTACTTCTCTGAGGTATCATTCAGATGTAACTGATTTTTAGGGTTTTAGTTTGTTGCATTATTCCCTGTCTTCAATTTGTTGGGGATGGGAAGTTGCTGCCTGTTTGGCCCAGCCCTGGGCTTTTTGGCACTGTGCCACAATATTTTCTATGGCTGTTTAGTCAATCTCAGTCTTGGAACATCAGAAAGAATAGTTGATTAGAAAAATTATGTCCCTTTTCACTAAAGTAGTACCATCAGCAATATCATTAGCATCAATTATAGTCTAGAAAATTACAAATGGAGGTACCCATTAATTTGCCACCTTTAACCATGTAAACTAGACTTGGGATTATATAACAAAATCTAAAACAGACCATAAAATTATATGCAGTATATAGGACCTCAATATGTAAAATTTACCCTCATGAATTAAAATTTAAAAGGCGTTAGGGAAAAATAGAAAGATAGAACAAGAAGAGGAGATTAGAAGTAAGGCTGGAGGAAAAAGAAAGATCATGATAACTTTGGGAAACTGGTGCAGAAGATTGGAGGGAAAGAGAGAAGGAAAAAATAAAAAGAACAGAACAGCAACCACAAAATGGTTAAAAACCATGTTTACATTGATAAAAACAAAATCAAACAGTGAAGGAGAAAAAACAAAAACAAAACCACAACAACAATAACAAAAACAAATGAGAGGAGAGAGAGAGAGAGAGAGAGAGAGAGAGAGAGAGAGAGAGAGACAGACAGACAGGAAAACAGAGACAGAGACAGAGACAGAGAGAATGTAAAAAATGTAAAAATGTCTACTTCCAGGTTAGTCTCTGCAGTCACTGGTAGACAGACAGTTTGGTGGAGTAGTAGATAATCTCAGCAAGCCTCTACCTTCTGGCCAAGACCAGACTCTCCGTCTGCAGCCATCAACACACCTTCCACAGGCCTGAGAGCAGCTGGAAGTCACTAGATGGAGCCAGCAGCTGCTCTGAACTCAGCCCACCCCCCTCCAAGATGGCTCCAATCCAATTGCTGTCTCCCACATGAGATGACTGATTCCTCAGCACTCACTTCCAGCTAGTGTAGTCCTTCACATCCACTGTTGTCCACCATTGCTGTCTCTCCTTGGAAACCTTTAGGGTTGCCAGCAGTCCTCTTGTGTCTGGAGGTTTGAACTCCTCTCACACAGTAAGCCCCATATTAGGGAGAAGGTGCCATTGGCTACTTCCTTCTTTGTTGAAGTTTCCTTTTACACTCACTCTGTGGGCTTCAGTTCTTACTTCATATCCTTCCTGGGGCAAGGGGATCCACTTCCTTCCTTCTTGTCTTCCTCACATTGCTATATTCCAGTGTCTGGATGGAAATGCTCAAAGAGGCTCTTTCTCTGCTGCTTACCACTCTGCTATCTTGGTGCAGTTTTTCAAGGGAGAGTTTTAAATGTGATATGGTCAGTTTCATATTTTACCAAATCTTTAAAGCCAAGTATAGAAGAGTGATGGGGGCAAGTCAAGGTTGGAGGCTGAGAATTTATCCAGGAGGCTTGGATAAGGGAAAAGGCAAGGGAAGTTGACTGCAAGTGCCAGCACCTGGGATGGGAAGGAAAGGGCATGGAAGCGCTCTACAGAACTTGGTTTATCCTTCTTTGTCTCTTCCCTTTCCCTTTGCTTTCCTTTCCCTGTACTTTTGAATCATTCTGAGGTAAGGCATATAGGACAAAGGGTAAGTTGGGGAAAGTGTGTATGCCAAATTCAAGGAAAGGAAGGGAGCAGAGTACAGTTGGAGAGGCCAGAGATTCAGAAAGCATTCTGACTTGGAAGACCAAGGGTTCACAGTTTCAAAAAGAGGATGCATAGAAATATTAAAGTATTACAGAGAAGTCAAAAGGAAAAGGGTTGTTTAAATATCAGCCATTGAATTTGTTAATCAAAAAGGTATAGGAAATCAAGTGACAATTTCAAACTACTTTTTATATTCAGGAATGGCACAAAGCTACAACAAACCACATCTATATTATATGGTCCGTAGTCCCCACTACATACATTTGAGATAGAATGACTGCTTATCTTTCCTGTCCTGGGCCCTACTCAAGGCTCAGCTGAGAGCCCTTGATCTCTCCTCTCTGATCATTTCATTTCTGTTCTTTTTTCATGGGTCAGAACTTAAGTTCTGCTTTGGAAAGGTTAGCAACAGGGTACTGCACTTCACAAAAGTGCCAGTAATAAGAATGCACAATCCTTGTATTTCTCTATCAATGGTTATAGTCTAGGAACTCAAACAACCTCCTCTGAGTTACCCCAAGGGGTGTGGTTGGCTTTTCACTATGTTATGCCTCTCACCATATTGTATTTATCCATGATCAAATATCTCGCCCTCACAGGACCAAGAGCATCTCTGAGGCAGAAACTAACTCTTGTTCATCTATGGTCCTCAGTGCAGCGACTGTCCTAGAGATTAGTGAATGTGTTAAATAAATGACACATCTTGAAAGAGCTGATGTTGGAATTAACTATATATTTTTATAGGCCATAAAAATTGGAAGCATTTACAATACTAATACTCCCTGTATTTATCCAACACTATGGTTTTCACAGAGCATGTTTACCTACAGTAGTTAATTTAATCTTCCTATAACTGTTGTGTTGGGAGGACATTGATTTCCTTATTATAAAGATGATAAAATTGAATTAAGAGAGTTCAAGTAGTCACCAAGCTAGCAAATTTCATAGGGCACAGGAAGTAGAGTATGTAACATGAAGCACATTGATTCCTTCCCTCCTTTCCTCCCTCCCTCCTCCTCTCTCTGTCTTTTATCCCCCTCCCTCCTTCCTCCCTTCTTCCTTTTCTCCTCTTTCCCTTCATTGGCCCTGTAGTTGAATCTTGACCCAGCTTCCACCGCATGCATATGGCTCAAGGTAATATTCTTTTTTTCTTTAATCTTACTTTCCTTGTCTGTGAATTGTAGATAACTAGCGCATGCATTCACAAGGGTAATATAATTACTGTAGATAAGAAATAAGATGTATTAGCTGCTTGCCATTTTCCTGGCACATAAAAAATCTTTTATTTTAGAGTTTTATAGGGAAAGTTGTAGAATTACAGGTAAAACTGAAATGATAGTGTTAAAAAGGGATTAGCAAAGAGCCCACACCTACCTAGGACTATTAAGTGCTTCCTATACATTTTACTTACTTAAAGCAATAACCCAGTGAGGTATCATCTCAGTTTGTAGACCATTAACTTAGAAGTAAGGTGCCTTCTGCCTCCTGCCTACAGAGTGTTCAGTCAGAAAACAAACTAGGAAATTTGACTTTAGATCTTTATCTCCATCACTCTATTCCTCAGCTCCATGTGAACTAAGAGTGTGAGCCTGGGGACAAGCTTGTGGTGGATGAAAATTAAGAAAAGTTGAAGATGTTGCTCAGTGTGAAGATCCTGCGTTCAATCACCAGAAAAGCAATACAAACAAACAAACAAATTAAAAAAACCCACAGATACAATCAACTAGTATCTGCCTGGACAATGGCTGCATAAAAGTAGGACCTCTTGAACAATTGTCATCCTTAGAAGATTTTGCTTTCCTCCAAGCTGACTCAAAATTTTTGGCATGAACAACTCTTTAACCTGTATCTGTGGTAGTCTTTGTCCTGCACAGTGAATGGCTTCTTCTCTGTAGTTTTCTCTGGTTGCTCTAGATGCAAGCAGTACTATACTGTTTCTTTGAGTGAGGAACAACTACTTTTCTACTGAACTCAGCAGTAAAACTGCTGATAGAAATATGGAAGCTATGAAACTTCCTGTGTAAGACCATTACGTACTCCCCAAACAGCATGACTTGGATGGAGTGCTACTAATTAACTGCCTCACATCCAATATCCTATGGTTTATAAACATTATTGCTTGAGCAATTACAAATATTATGGACGTATAACTTGAGTGGAGTGGTACTAATTAGTTACTTCACATCCAATGTCCTATGGTTTATAAACATTACTACTTAAGCAATTATAAATGTTTTAGCAGCCAGGCATAGTGGTACAGACTTCTAATCCAATCATTCAGAAAGGCTGAGGCAAGAAGATCACAAATTTGAGCCCAGCCTAGGCAACTTTGACTGAGAAAGACCCTGTTACAAACAAACAAACAAAACAAACAGAGGGCTGGAGATGCAACTCAATGTGAAGGCTGTGGGTTCAATTCCCAGTCCCAGAGGAAAAGTCAAGAAATAAATGCTCTATTATGAAAGAGAGATATTCTTGCCACTTTTGCCCTAAGTGGACAATTGGATTTTTTCTTGATACCCTAAGAAAATGGGCTGAACCTCAAAGCTGAGAAAAATACGTAAGTACTATGATTTTTAAAAGGCAATGACAAGGATTTTCTGTGTATTTTCCTTTCTATACAGTGCCCCAACTGTCAAACATTATCAAAGTTGTGAGTTTTTTGGGGATGAAAGCTTTAATTTGGTAGAAAGAACCAACTACTTCCTTTTGTTAGCGGTATTAAAGGAATGATTTCTCTTAGTCTCAAACAATGTCAAAGAGAATAACTCAAGATTGCAGATGATAATATACAAAGTCTTCAGGAACGAATCAAAGAGAACATGTCAGGGTGACCTATAGCTGTGTTTGCTGAGCAGGAGTAAGTTGTAGGCTCACTCAGTGCACCACTGCAGGGAATGAACCGCATGTTTTTAGGAGAATCTAGCAAGATCTTAGGTAACCTTTGTATGTATCCCAAACATGTCTCTCCATCAGATTTTAAACACAGGAAGCAGCAATTGAAAATTAAGGTGAGGAAAGGCCAAACCTTTCTAAACTCCTTCCATAAACCATTGGCAAAAGCTTCTCAATCACAAAGTCAGATAGCCAAAGTGACCACTCCACCTTTTAATACCAAGTTTCTATATTAGCCAGGTTTTCTGTCCCTGGGACAAAATTCTTGACATACATACTTAAAAAAGAAAAAGTTTATTTTGGCTCAGAAGGTTTAGTGCATGGTTATCTGACTCCAAGGCAGAAACATATTGGAAAAAGGACATGAAAGAGGAAAGATTACTTACTTCAAGGCAGCCCAGGAACAGACAGAGCAAGGAAGGGCCAGAGAAAAAGAGACCAGAGACAAGATAAACTCTGAAAAGTGTGCCCCCAGTAACCATGTTCCTCTGTCTCAGCCCTGCCACCACATAGCCTGTTCGCCTATCAGTTGATTGACACAGTTCATCAGATCCAAAACCTCATGATCCAGTTATCTTTCAGAAGAACCCCTGTGACTCTAGGGGAGATTTTGAGGCAAACCATAAGGCTTATGCCTGTTTAACTGCTATCCAGTTACAGATAAAACTGTCAAGTTTAAATATGCATCAGGGAATATGGTACTGTCCAGCAAAGCTAAAATCAGTTTTTTAATAGCATCTTGTTGCAAAAAGAATAAACCCAAATTTTAAAGTTCAGACATAGAAATTCGTTGGTAAACCTAAATATAAAAATAAGTGAAGCACACGTTTAGAACTACAGCTTAGCAAATACAGCACAGATAGCTTGAGAGCAGAATGAGAAAGGATTAAATCCTGGTGAAAAAGTGCATAAAAAGATGAAGATGGGAGGATGAAAGGGAGGAGAAACATGTAAATCTAGAGGTAGTGGAGGAGATGGTAACTCCTAAAATATTTCTCTAAAATTCTAATATGACTTATGAAAGCAATTAAAAAGTTGGATGTTTTAGTTTTGAAAACTCTTAAGTCTCCATTTACAATATTATCATTTGACATCTTAAAATGCTTGTCAGTGCACAAAATACATGATTATGAGAGAAGCTAATCACTGAACACATTTATCAAATAAATATTTTGATATAGAACGAAATGTACCTATTAATGCACTAAATAACAAAATTTAATGTTGTATTTAATAAATACTGTAATTTTGAAGTAATGACAAGTACATTTTGAAATGCTTACATGTAATGTTCTATGAAAAGAGTCTGTCACAGGTACTGTTAATGCTTCTAAGGTTTTGGTCTTCCTTTATAATTGAAAGAGATGCTAAACTCCAGTGAGGGTTTAGCAGAAGTAAAGATGCATGTTTTTCTTGTTTAAAATTACAGATTACCTGAGTTATTTTGACAGATTTAGGGGGAGTCCTTAGACTCCCATAATAAGAAATTATATTCTCATGTTAATACAATGCTATAAAAATATTTCATGCTGGATGAAAATACCCATGTAAATGAATAGATAAAATCACCTTTCTTCTGTCTTTAAGTGGTAAAATGAATCCCTTGTTTCTTTCTTCTTTCTATTGTGTCTCATCAACTGTCAGTAACTGATCTGTAGATAACAGTAACAGTTTTAAGTTGATATATTATCTTGATATATTTAGGTTATAAAAAGGAAAAACTGGGAAAAAGTTTTTGTTTTCCCCTTATATTGCCTTAGATAGGTGGCAGTATGGGAAATAATAGATATGGCCCTGGCTTTGACGCAATGTGTTCTTTCAAGGTTTCTTGAGTCTCAAGAGATCTGTACTGGTAAAGTAGGAATTACCCCACTAGTTGTACTCACAACCTCCGTAATTCCTAGTGACATGAAATGTTTTAAAATTTGAAAATAATACATCAATTAATAACTAGCCTGGTGAAATTGTTGAGCTGTGTTAAATGTAGGCGGTCCCACGTGCTTGGACAAATGCCTGACTGAAAGCACAACCTTCTGTTTAACTGGAAGAAAAGGCAAAATTGGGGAGTAAGACAGTTGTCGGTAAAGTGACTCCTTTCCAGGTTGAAAGCAGTGGTCAGCAGATACACTGTTGTATAATAACTAGGGTTCTCCACAGAAGGTGAGATGAATAGAATTTGATTTCTTGTTCAATGCATCTAACTAATTTTTCATTCATACATGTCTGAGGTTCACTGGTTCTTGGTTCTGTCCTCACACTTCCACAGTCACTGCAGCTGCCCATTGTTATCAACCAGTAAGTCTAAGATGTATTATTTCCTTTCATTTCCTAGATGACCTTCATATGTCGTTGGCTCTTGTACATCATGTTGGGCTTTCTCTGCTTATCACAGAGTATTTCTTTGTAAAGAAATCCTACTTGCTGGTCAGTTGGCCTTCAGGTATCTATAAGATATTGTATATAAGATAGGTGTCCAAAATCTTCGTGAGCCATTCCCAGAACCACAGCAAGTACAGTCACAGCAATGACCCAAATCCACTGGTACCAAATTCTGTTTCAGTTAATTTTTTCTTATTGCTGGTACAAAATACCTGGCATCCAAATGAAGGGAGGAAAGGTTTTTTTAGCTCACTGTTGTGGAGGTTTCAGACCCTATTCAGCTGGCTCCAAGATGGAGTGGCATGGCAGTGGGGACCACTTTAAGGCAACACCCACAGCAAAGAAGGAGAAACAAGTCTTTCCTCCTCCCTTATATTGTACATAGCCTCCCTTAATTTTTCATGAGATAAATCAGAAAATAAATCAAGTAATGAGAAGCTAAAATTCCTCTGAGAAAGAAAAAAGGGGATCAAAGAAGAAATGATAATGATTTCATAAGAAAATGATACTGGCAAGTGTGACGGAATATCCTTTTATGCTCTCATGAAGGGGTCTGGCCAACCACTGCCTGTGGATTTTCTGAGTAGCAAACTTTATTGTTGAAAACATTCATGTTCTTTATTGCTATTATTAATGGTGTGTGTGTGTGTGTGTGTGTGTGTGTGTGTGTGTGTGTATAAGTGTTGGTAAAGTATATATGTGTGTATTGATAAGTAGGATTAACAGTTAGATGTGTAGTAAAGCAGATTACTTTCTGTAAGGTGGGTGATGAGGGGAGTAAGCCTCATCTAATGGAATGAAGACCATCTGAAAAAAAGACCGACATCCACAGAGAACACACAATTCTGCCAATAGACTGATTTCAGATTGTAGCTACATCTGTTCTTCTAAAAGTTGTCTGTAGCCTGCCGACTAAATTTTGAATCTGCAAACCTCACAATTGTATGAGCCAGTTCCTTGAAACAAACTGTCCTATCTGTCTCTTTGTCTTTGTTTTTCCCTCTTGGTTGTTTTCTGGGGAACTCTACTGCAAGTCTTTACAAGAGTCTCTTTCAAAAGAAAAGGGACTGTAGATCCCAAATTCTAGAATACCCTCAAAATGCATGTCTTTGATGGACTAGGAAAAACTTAAGAGATCCTAATTTGCCTGAGAAGTGGCCCTCAACTGGGAGAAGTCAAGGTTAAGGTAGGATCTGTTAATTAGCAGTGCTTTGAGAGACTTGACAACCAGTGAATGTGAACTGTGGGGCAAGAGTACACAGACTCTGTGAGGAGCAAATGGCTAAACTGTGTAAAGCTCAGATTAGTGAAGCTGGTTGTGTCTGACCACTGTCCTTCCTCCTTTCCCCAAGAAAACAGTGTAACCTTGAAAGAGCTCCTTGCCTTTATATCTTCTGTTCTATCTTACACTCATATTCTAAATAAAAGCTCAAGAGTTCCTGGCTTTGTTGCTATTCCTAGGAGTCAAAAGAATAAGATCCTAACCCTGGAATTCTTAGTTGATTACCCCTCTGGCCCATTTGGTAATTGAAATAAGTCTTATCCCTAAGCAATTGTTTTTATTCTCCATGCTGCTGTGGTTACACACTATTACACAATGGTATTTGTGGCGTAGCAGATGGGACCCAGGGCTTTGTGCATGCTAGGCAAATGTTCTACCACTGTAGTGCACACCAAGCTCAATCCTATCCTTAGATACCAGCTTTGGTTGAGGAAATAGCTATGCAAGTAATGAAGTTGGAAGCAGGAAGTGTTGTGCCATCTGACTACGCTACCTCCTAGTCCTGTTGTTCCTGTCTTCTGTTTATCACTGTGTGGTGGCACCCCATTTCATCTCCAGTTTCCTGAGAACTTTGGCTCAGGGCTCTAATTCTATCATTGTTTTGTGCAATTTCAGCATCTTTAACAGGTGACACACCTAGCACCTCAGATTCTCATTCCTTATGTTTTCACATCTAACAACATACTATTTTCTACCACACTGTAGCCAAGTTTTGTCTTTTATCCTTGTCATTACCAGTAACAACATCAATTCCAAATCTCAGTTTCAAAATTTACGCCTCCCTGACACCACCTCCCATTCCTGCAGCTCTAATATCTTTGTGCCACATTTTTATTGACAAATTCCTCCATACATTGGTGCTTTCTTACCATACACTCATCCTGCTTGTCCTGCTTCTGCAATTGTTTCATGTATCATCTCATTGTCCTTCATTGTGCTAACCCCCAAGCAAATGCCTTAACTAGGTGGATGTAAAATGTATGCACGACCTTGGCCACTCGAACCAATGGATTCTTAAGGGACAAGGCCTTCAGTTGTTTTGAAGAACAGGATATCCTAAAGAAAGGTATTGAAGTATCAGGGACATTTGAATACTTGAAAGAGTTTGGAAACACATCTTCCTGCAGGTAAAATGAACTTACCTTTTTAAAGTTCATCATATTGGATGCTTTTTTGGATATAGCAAGAGTAAACCTTGACTTTATTCATTTATCAGTTAAAGTAACTATAGCAGCTATTAATTTTTTTATTTTAGAGAGATTAAGACAAAAGAGGACAGAACAAAACATATCAGAACAGAACAATGTAAGCAACACAGTTCTTCCAATAAGACAACTGGATATTAACAGTAGCTACCACAATGTCTCTTTCTTTGAAATACTTGAGCATACCTTTACATACAATAGTATCAAAAATAACAAAATATAAAACCATTCAAGAGAATGAAAGTATTACAGGACATTCAAAAGCAAGTTACAGAAATGAACAATGGCTACTATATTATTTAATTTCCATAAAATTTGTTTATTACACATATTAGAATCCAGTAAGACATAGCATCATAGAACCAATGGAAATAGAAGAACAAAGGCATGGTAGGACTTCAAAGCAAGATGATATTAAATCAGCAATGGCTGGCATAATGTCTTGTTTTCTTCAAAGTAGCTATTTATACCATCACACATGATAAAATCAAACAAAACAGAATAAAAGCGTTCCAACTAATGAATGAAAACATTATAAGACTTCAAAGAAATGTAATGGGGAGTCATGATTACCATAAAATCTTGTGTACTCTTACCAGTTTTTACACTTTCTTTTTTATTTTAAAGAGAATAAAATAAAAGAGGACAGAACAAAGTAAATTAGAATAGAACAATGTAAGCAACACAGTACTTCACAACAAGACCACCAGATATTAACAGTAGCTACCATAATTTCTCTTTCTTTGAAATGACTAATGATGATGAACATTTTTTCATGTATTTATTTGCCATTTGTATTTCTTAATCTGGGGACTGTGTATTCATCTCAGATGCCCATTTTTGGATTGGATCTTTGAATTTTGGAGGTCTGATTTTTTATATTTATATATTATAGAAGTCCTTTATCTAAGGGACAGTTCACTAAGATATTTTCCCTGTTTGTGGGTTTTCTTTTCACTATGCTGGAGATTTCTTTTGACATGCAGAAACTGTTTAATAAGATGTGATCCCAGTTATTGATTCTGGGAGGTATTTCCCGTGCGGTTTGATTCCTGTTCATGAATTCTCTACCTACCCCTATGTCTTCAAGACTTTTATCTAAATTATCTTTCAACAGATTTAGTATTTATGTTTTAATATTTAGATCTTTGATCCATTTAGATTTTAGTTTAGTACACAGTTATACCCATGGGTCTAGTTTTAGTTTTCGACATATGGAGAGCCAGTTTTTCCAGCACCATTTATTAAAGAGACTATTGTTCTTCCAGTGGATGTGTTTGGCCCCTTTATCAAAGATAAGGTGGCTGAGTGTGTTTGTAGTTGTGGTTGTGTCTTCTAATCTATTCCATTGATCTTCAGATATGTTTTTAATCCAGTAGCATGTTGATTTTATTATAGTAGTTTTGTAGTATAACTTCAAGTTAGGGGTTGTAATGCCTCCTACCTTGTCTTTGCTGCTTAGAATTGCCTTTGCTATTCTAGGTCTCTTCTGGTTCCAGATGAATTTTAGGAGTGATTTCTCTAGATCTATGAGGTATGTTGATGGTTTTTCTTTAGGATTGCATTGAATCTGTATAACAGTTTTGGGAGAATGGCCATTTTCACAATATTTATTTTTCCTATCCATGAACAAGGAATGCCTTTCCATTTTCTGAGGTCCTCTTCAGTTTCTTTTTTCAGGGTATTATAATTTTCCCTGGATAGATATTTTACTTCTTTCCTGAGATTAATTCCTAAGTATTTCATTTTGGGGGATGCTAGTGTGAAAGGTATGACTTCTCTCATTTCTCTGTTAATGATTTTTTGTTAGTGTATAGGAGTGCTATTGATTTTTGAGTATTGACTTCGTACCCAGCTACATTGCTGAATTTATTTACTATATCTGTCAGTGGAGTTTTGGGGGTCCTGTATGTAAAGTATCATGTTATCTGCAAATAGTAATAGTTTAACTTCCTCTTTTCTTATCTTTACTCCTTTTATTTCTCTCTCTTGTCTAATTCCTCTGACTGGTATTTCCAGTACTATGTTGAATAGGAGCAGCGATAAGGGACATCCTTGTCTTTTCCTGATTTTAGGGTAAAGGCTTTCAGTTTTTGGCCATTTAATATGATGCTGGCTATCGGTTTGTTGTAGATTGCCTTTATCATACTGAGGTAAAGACTATCTGTTCCAATGTTCTGCAAGGTTCCTTTCCTAAATGAATGTTGGACCTGATCAAAAGCTTTATCTGCATCTGTAGAAATGATCACGTGATTCTTACTTTTGGCTCTATTGATATGGTGGATTATATTTATTGAATTACATATGTTGAACCATCCCTGCATGCCTGGGATGAATCCCACTTGGTCGTGGTGTATAAACTTCTTTATGATTTGCTGCGTCCTGTTTGTCAATATTTTATTGAGAATTTTTGCATCTGTATTCATTAGGGAGATTGGCCTGTAGTTCTCTGTTTTAGTTGGATCTTTCTCAGGTTTTGGTACTAGAGTAATATTTGCTTCCAGGGATGACTTAGGAAGAATTGCTTCCCTTTCAATTTTATTGAAGAGTTTGAGGAATGTGAGCCTTAAGTCTTCTTTGTATTTCTTGTAGAATTCCACAGAGAATCCATCTGGGCCTAGGCTCTTCTTTATAGGTAAGGACTTAATTACATTTTCAATTTCATTAATAGAAATTGAGTTATTCAGCAGTTTTATATCTACTTGACCTAGCTTTGGTAGTTCATGTTTCTAGGAATCTGTCTGTTTCTTCTGTGTTATCAAACCTATGAGAGTAGAAGTTTTTGAAACAGATGTTGATGATCTTCTGTATTTCCAGAGTCTGTAGTGATTTCACCTTTTTCATTTCTTATTGCATGAATTTGAGCTTTTTCTTTCCTTTTCTAAATAAGGTTGGCTAGGGGCTTATCAATTTTATTTATTCTTTCAAAGAACCATCTCTTTGTTTCATTGATTCTTTGGATTATTTTCTTAGTTTTTATTGCATTAATTTCTGCTCTGTTTTTATAAATTCCTTACTTCTTTTGTCCTTGAACTTGATTTGCTCTTCTTTTTCTAGATGTTTGAGGTATAGCATCAGGTTGTTTATTTGTGTTCATTCTATTTTTCTGATGTGGGAACTCAGTGCAATTAATTTTCCTCTGAGGACCACTTTCATTGTATCCAACAGATTCTGGTAAGTGGTGTTTGTATTTTTGCTTGCTTATAGGTATTTTTTAATGTCTTCTTTAATTTCCTCTGTGACTCACTGACTGCTGAAGATTATATTATTCAATTTCCATGTGTTTGTGGGGTTTTTGCAGTTTCTTTTATCATTGATTTCTAGTTTCATAGTGCTATGATCTGATAACATGCATAGGATAATTTCAGTTCTTTTGCATTTACTTAAATATGTTCTGTGGGCTAATATATGGTCTGTTTTAAAGAATGGCCCATATACTGCTGAGAAGAATGTATATTCTGATGTTGTTGGATGGAACACTCTATATATGTCTATCAAGTCCATTTGTTCACATGTGTGATTCAGTTCTGTTATTTCTTTGCTGATTTTTTGTCTGGTTGATCTGTCCCTTGGTGTCAATGGTGTGTTAAGGTCTCCTATTATAATTGTGTTATTGCTTATTTGATATTTCATTTCTGATAATATTTGCTTTGTATATCTGGGTTCTCTGAATTTGGTGGGTATATATTAAAGATAGTTATCTCTTCCTCTTGAAGTTTTCCCCTAACTAGTATGAAGTGACCTTCTTTATGTCTTCAGATCATTCTTGGTTTGAAGTTCACTTTGTCTGCAAACAGAATAGCTACCTCCACTTTTTGGGGCGTTCCTGTTGCATGAAGTATTGTTTTCCATCCTTTGACTTTTAGTCTGACTTGCATTTTGGGTTAGATGGGTTTCTTGTAGACAGCATATGGTTGGATGTTGTTTCTTGACCCTTTCTGCCAATCTGTTTCTTTTAATTGGTGAATTGAGACTATTTAATGGTTATAAGTGTTATATATTGTCTTTTTTTCATGTTCTTTTTTGTCTTTTTCGTTTTTATCGGTACCAGGGATCAAACTCACGACTGCCTGCTTGCAAGGCAGGCGCTTATGCTGCTGAGCTAAATCCCCACCCCCTATATATTGTTTTTAATTGACATGTTATCTACATCAGGCTAGCCTGGAAGTCATTTTCCTTTAAGATCTGAAATACTTCACTTCATGTATTTCATGAAATACATGAAGTGAAGTATTTCATTGTTTGTGTTGAGAAGTCTGCTATGATTCTGATAGGTTTTCCTTTATAGGTGATCTGTCTTCTGTCTCTAACAGCTTTTCATATTCTACTCTTATGTTGGATTTCTGGGATGTGCTTATTATATGTCTTTGTGTAATTTTATTTTAGTTATGGCTATTTGGAGTTCTAATCCACATGTTAGTCTCCATTCTCATGTTTGGATTATTTTCAGCAATTACTTCTGTAAATAACCTCTTTCTATCATTTGTGTTGTCCTCTTCTGTTTCATTTATCCCTATCAATCTTAAGTTGTTTTTCTTTGCATCATCTTGCAGCACTTGAATTGTTATTTGCTGATTCCTTGCTATTTTTAAAAGATCTTTCATTTCCTGTTCACTAGCTGCAATCTTGTCTTTAAGGTCTGAAATTCTGTCATTTCCATTGAATCAGTTTTGACAACTTTCAATGGAATTTTTGATTTCCTGTATTCTTTCTTTTGCCCTCAATAAGCACAGATAAACAAATACATTTTCCCTAACATGTAGGCAACTTGCACTTTTTTGTCTCTCATACTACATTGAGTGTTATCACAACACTCACATTTTATTTTGTAGTTACTGGATGACAGTTCAGTTCCGCAATTACTTATACTAATTTCAGAGGATGAGTAGTTTGAATGACTCTTAATAACCTGTTGCTATAGCACCCATATATGATGATTTAAATGAAAATCAATTTAGGTGAAGTAAAGAACAATGTTTACTTTGTCAGTCACACTGGCCACATTTCACATGCTTCATAGATTTATATGGCTAGGGGCCAGCATATCAAATGGTGTAGAAAACATTTGCATCATTTCTATTGCACTGCTATATTAGGTAAGAGGTGTCAAACTATCAACATAGACCAAATCTAGCTTGGTTACATATAACTAGTGTGTTAAAATGATTTTTACACTAGTAAAATATTGTAAAGGAAAACAAAGAAGAATATGTGACAAAGTGACCAGAAGTTTTCAATTATCTTTTCTTTGAGTGAAGAGAAACTATCTAGGCCCACATCTAAAATACATACTCTCATTAATGTATATAAGTAATAAAAGTCTTTTATAGTAATATTTTTAAAAGCAATGAAAGTAAACAGTGGGACACAATTTAGATGTGCCTGGATTTTGGCATGTAATTGCTGTGGTCACAAATCATATTGCTCACTACATTAGGGTATGAAATTTAAGTACATGGTTTATGCTCATTCAGTATTAATTCAATGAAATAAACACTGTTTTTTAAATGCTGGTCACAGAAAGTTTTTGGAGACTTATATATTGGAAGAATTTAAGGATATTGAACTCAAGCTTTAATGAAGCAGATAGACCTGCAAAGTCTTAAGTATAAAATGATTATAAAAACTACTAATAGGGACTTCAGGAGAACATGGCAAATAGATAGCAGTAGCTATAGAGGCTCTCTGAGATACCCCGCTTAGAGTCCAGGAATGGTGCGGTGCGTGGAATCCTAAGCAGGGGGAGATGTACCCTGCTGACCCAGGAATGAACTAAGCTAAGAAAAACCAACTGGAAATGCAATCCTGGTGCTATAACAGGAGCAGATGAGGTCTCAGCACGGAAGCTGGAGCCCGTGCTGCTGGAAGCCACGATTTGAATTTCCTGCTGCCACTGCTGCGTCTGAATCAGCACAGAAGGGAGAGAGACACACAAAAACTCTGAGAGTGGGAACCGGCGAACGGAGTTGAGAGCGGGGCTGGCAGGGAGCCCTGCATTGACCTGCAGTGAGTGAGCGGAACGGGATCCTTCCATAGAGTAGGAGGCATCAGCAAAGGACATACTGGGACTGGGCAGACTTGCCGGAACAGGACGCTGCAGTGACTTTAGTTGCATATTCCCCTCTCAAGTGGGATTGGTGGGGGGTGCCTGGCCTGGGTGACGTTGCTGGCTAAGACCCAGTAAGCTAGCCCAAACCAGGTCCCAGTGCCTGGAGATGCACCTTAGCAGTGAAGCCTTCGGTAGGTAGCCTTTGGAGGGGCGGGCCAGGCAGAGGCTGCCCAGGTCTGTGTTTCCCTAGTACACTGCAGTGAGCAGGAACACCTAGCCGGTGAAATTCAAACAAACTGTAACAGACAAGGAGAAAAAAACCTGGGCCTCCTATACTCACTTGTATGGAAGGAACAAAAAGTATGGGAAGAGGAAGCAACAAGAAAGGGTCCTCAGTTCCCAATCCTGAGAACACTGATCCAGGAAAGGTTAATGCAAAGGAGAGTGAAGAAAGAAAACATGCAATATCAGACACAGCACCAATAAACATAAAGCAATATCTCCGGAGCCTCATAGACAAGTTCAAAAGTGAAATATTTAACGAAATAAAGCAAGATATAAGTAGAATAGTTACAGAAATGCTAAGCACCACCCAAGAAAAAACAGATGGTGGAATGGAAGAACAGAAAAAAATGGGAGAATTATTTGATGGAGAAAATAGAGAAAACATACTTACGTGAAGCAGGTTCAAAGAGATTACCAGGAAACTAAAAACTCTATCAAAAGCTGGCATGACAGCTTGAAAGAAACTAAGGATAGATTATCTGAACTGGAGGGCAGATTTGTAATATGGGAGCATGAAATGAAAAACTTAAAAATAACAAGAAAACAAACAGCAATAATACAAAGGCGAGAAGATGATAAGAGGATCTATAACTTAAGAATTAAGAACATAAAAAGAAGAAGTAGGGACACAAACAAATGGACTACAAAAGCTATTCACAGAGATAATCCAAGAGAATTTCCCTAATTTAGCAAAAGGTAAAGATACTCAGATGTAAGAGGCATACAGGACCCCAGCCACCTACAACCCAAACAGAGCTACACCCAGGCATATAATAATCAAAATTCAAGAAATCCAATATAAGAACAGAATATTAAAAGGCGTCAGAGACAAGAAACAGATCACTTACAAGGGAACACCCATCAGAATTACAGCACATTTCTCGGCACAAACCATCAAATCATGAAGAGCATGGGCGTTATTATCTTTCAAGCTTTGAAAGATAATAACCTCCAGCCAAGATTGATATATCCTGCACAACTGTCTCTAGAAATTGATGGAAAAACAAGGTGCTTCTAGGGTAAAGAGGAACTAGAGGAATTTGCAACCACCAATTCAACTCTACACACAATACTGCAGGATATTCTAAAAAAGGAAAATACCAAGATTCCCAAAACAGTGGCAGAGAGGCCACAATGAATGGAGCAAAGGGCAAAATGAAGATTAACTGACAACAGATGACAGAAAAAGATCTCAACAGAAATGAGGCAGGGAAGATTGGATGGTAGGAACAGCTATTTTAGAGAAAATAAGACATCATAATAGCTAGTGCTGATTTAATATCCTCTTGTTTTGAAGTCCCATCAAGCTTTTATTCTTCTGTCTCCATCGGTCTTAACAGGTTGTATCTTATTGGATTTTATTATATGTGATAATATAAGCAAAAACTTTTATAGACAAGGAGATTATACAAAAACTATTGTTCATTTTCTGATAGTTGGTTCTAAATACCCTATAATACTGTCATTCTCTTGAATGGTTTTACATTGTCTTGATATGTTTGGTGCTACAGTATACAAAGTTATACTCAAAGATTTCAAGGAAAGAGACACTATGGTAACTACTTTTATGTCAGGATATCTTGTGGTGAAACACTATTTTGCTTAAATTGTTATGCTTTGACCTGCACTGTTTTTTTTTGTTGTTGTTGTTATGCCCTCTTTTATCTCAATCTCCTTTTTTTTAGTTATTTACTTTTTAATTTTTATCTTTTTAATTAAGGGAAAATTAAAAAATAGCAGGATACATTATTGTAACCCACTTTGATTTCCTATTAACTTGATTTGAAACCTTGTATTGCCCTCACCATCTTGTTTTGACTGATTTTCCCCTATTCGGTTTAGCTTGATAGTATCAAGTTCGAAAGTATAGACACCAACTGTGAAGACAGTAAGATTGATTATGACACCCATTCTGGTTGACTATTATCTTCTTTTAAAGTCCTGTAATGTCTCCAATGTTTTGGTTTTATTGTTTACTCTTTTGTTCAATTTTATTATAACTGATGATATAGGCAATTCTTCTTAAGATAGCAAGAGGCAGTACGGTAACCATTGTTGATCACCTGGTATTTTGTTTTTACATTATCTATTATATCCATCCTTTTGATTTTACTGACTCTGTTCTGTTATGTCACATTTGGTTTTACTCTCTTTAAAAAAAAAGTAATAAGAACTGTGGGAGTAATAAAACCCAAAATGTGTAATCGTCATTGTAAAAATGAGAGGAAAAGAAAGTGCTGTAAAGGATATAACTGCATATATATTTAAGTGTATAAGATAGATAACCATATTACTGAGTTTTTTGGATCATTGAGCAAAACTGTTAGCAGTATCACTGTTTGAAAGTCCACTTTATATGCTTTAATTTTGTAACTTGAACAACTATTTCTGAGATAACAATATGTAATCTATTAACTAATGATTCCCTACTGTTTATTCTTTCTGAAATTCTGTATAACTTTTACCCTTTTTCTGTTTTTTTTTCTTTTTCTCCTTAAATAAAGTTAAAAAATTACTAATAATCTATTAAAGTGGTACTGAAGATGAAAGAAGAGAGTAAAGAGTCAAGACTAGGGCTGTATTTAGCTAGAAAGGATAGAATGACCATGTAAGTGGAATTTTAAAGGATAAGTAGGAATAAGAGAGGCAGAGAAGTAGGTTAAAAATAAATTCCAGGCTATGAGAACAGCAGAAACAAATGTGTGGAGTGGGGAAAGCACAGAGGGCATTTGAAGACACATCAATAGCTCTTTGTAAGTTAATCACAAGATGAGACGCCTACCAGGATACCACAGAAACAGTATTGGAGAATGTTGGTTTTTAATGAGAAATGCTGGTTTTCTATCACTATGCAGCGAATGACAGGCCATCAGGCGTTCTCAGAAGAAAGTGCTACTCTCTGTTGAATGCCTGAAGTAGAAAATGCTACTCCCATTTTTTACCTCCAGATTTGGTTTCTATACTTACCAGGTATGATCCAGTACTTCAGAGCATCAAGAATCATGGACTCTCTGATATTATAATAGTGGAAAGCTGATGTAGCCCCTAAAGATTTATCATGACTCAGTTCTTTTCTGTTTCCAATAGAGCAAGCATAGTTTGGTGGGAAAACAGGATTGTAATGGTGTATGCAACAAACAGTTCCTAAGGTACAATCATAAAAGCTTAGTTTGTTCGATACCTCAAAGAAACTGAACAGAATGTTTTTCTCTATGTGCATCTTTTGTGGAACTCATTGTTGAATTTCCAGAAAATCAGGCAGAGTCACTGCCATAACCTTAATACTACATAACAGCATGAGATTGAATCTGATGAATTTGTGCTTCCTCCCACTTTCTGGAATTTTATGATCATGAAATTAGACAAAAGGCTTAGCCAAAACCTCTGAAACTCTAGTATTTGGTTTCTGGGAACAAAGAAAATGGCCTTTGAGCTTCTTAAATAACATGCATGATTGACCTGAAAAACTTATGACAAACAATTTTGGATCTTTCCCTTTGCCACATGAAGACATTTAATGTGTTATTATTAGTTACATTAGTTCAACTTTACTTAGAGCTCAAAATTTCTTTAATCAAGTGATCTTCTTTATCCATTCCCAGTAAGGGCCAAATATAGACATGGTTGTGCCAAGTTTAGAACCTGTTCAGAATTTAAGGATATGCAGTTTCAACCTGAAGTCATTTTGGTGCCTGAGTTAATTATATTTGGTAAAAAAATAATTTCCAGGTTTTAAAAAGGGAATCAAAATAGAAGAAAACTTTCTTAGAAGCATATTTTGATGCTTCTTGGTTATTGTATGCTTCTTAGAAAAAGAAAAACCCACCACAAAACTGTTCAGAGAAAGACAATAAGAAACACATGGCTTAAGTTACTCTCCAAGGAACAAAAGATTTAAAAATTAAGAGGGACTAAAACTTGGAGAAATCCTGTTGATATCTTCAAGACGTGAAAGTTGGGTTGAAAATATATTCAGAACATACCCTTAAAATGAGTGCCTTTCTTTTTAACTCAAATTAATCATCACTGATTTATCTCCTTCCTGTGCTTCATGAATGAGACATTGAGATAGTAGATCCCCAAATCATGCCTTGTGACTGCCAAGATTCATGGATTAGATGGTGAATTCACTTGCTCTTGTTTCTGGTCAGGAGAAGGTGAAGTTGGAAGTTGGCAAAATGGGTTGCTGGGACCCCGAGACAGAATGATCTGGCATCATAGTGAATTTCCCCATTCCTATGCTCAGCTGTACCACGGAGAGATTTGAGAGAAACACCCTGCTCATCCATAAAAGTACTTATTTTGGACTATATGGTTATTAGTATTATATCATATTTTATTTATGTCTCTATGTAGTGGCATTTCATTGTAAATGTGTTTCATGGGTGTATACTCAACTGTAAGTATTATCCAAAATTTACAGTGAAAGAGAGGAAAAACAGAAACTGAAAATAATTGCAGGTGATTTCGACTGTCATTTTATGCAGTGTGATTGAGATGGGAGATGAGTTTCTTTATCCCAATGGTATCTTAATTACTATGTAACTTTCTTAGTGAAAGCATCTTGTTGGGGTGAAAGTAATTTTAGTGATTAAATATACATATATGCATATATATTTAATATATAGATATATTTAAATAAATCTGTATGTTAAATAAAATAGCCCCCAGTGAAAGTCACTTACTACATTTGCAGTTCGCTAACAGCAACAAAAAAGGTAATCATCTTCCCAAAGATGACTGTGATGGGTTTACTAAGAAATTGTATTGGACTACTGTGTGTACCTACCTAAGAATTTTACGAGAAAATTTGATATACATGCACTTTTTTTTTTGTTCTGACTTTTAGATTTTAGCTCATGCATCCAAACATGCCATTAATTTGTTTCATATAGTTGTTGCATTAGCATCCATTTCTAGCTTTTTAAAAAAATTTATTTGGAATGTAGTAAAAATACAACAGAATAAGACAAACAAAGCCAATTGAGACAATGTAGTGACACTGGTACAGAACTTCACAGCAGGATACTGGGATGGTTGTAATAGATACTATAGTATGTCTTGTTACCTTCACAATAGTTGTTCAGTCAAATAGGTATAGCGAAATCAAACCAAAAACAGAACATTATAAAAACTAATTGAAGGAGAATATTGAATAGCGCAAAACCATCAAAACAAAACAGTGAAAATAACCTTTGCCTTCAAACAGAAGATAGAAGGAAATCCCCCATATTTGCTATATTACATATGGTCATCCTCCCAAGAGATGCTCAGAACTCTGTCCCCAGTTGCTGATGGGGGGCGTGGTATATGTTTGATTCTCAGCCCGCTGGTAGGCTCATGGGAACAGGTGACTGGTTCTCCTTCCAGCTGGTGCCAGGGGTGCTTACCAAGAGGGCGGGCAAATTGCTTTTTTGTGCAGCCAACTAAGTCCCAACGTGGCCTGGTCTCCGGTAGCTGCTTCTGGTTCTCTTCCCGGGCGCTTACCGAGAGGGCGGGCCCATTTCCCTTATTTTGCAAGGATTTCAATTTATTTTTGTGAGATTTATATTTCAAGACAATGAAGAATGATATTGTTATGATAAAAAGGTTGTTTGTTTATTTTTGACTTTATACCCTGTGACAAATTTTTTGGAAACTCGGTCATATCCCACACTTTTGGCCTGCTTAGAATTCCCCCTGCAGTTGTTTGTGATGTAACCCACTTACTCATCATCCCACTGACAAAACACCCCTGGTAGGACCCACGGTTGTTGATCACAGAAAGCATGTCATGATTAATTTGTTCCCTTTGCACGTATTTTCCTTCAAGCAGCCAATCAATAGCCCCCATGTGAAAGATGAAGTGATAATAACCAATAAGGCCTTTTTTCTTTCTCATTCCCCACTTCCGGGGTGAGCCTCTGCCACCTTTGAACTCCTTGTTGGCTTCATGTTGACATCTCTGTATTCCCTAGATCTGTGAGTAGTACATTTTTTCTGTTTCATGAATCTTGTATTTATCTTCTCATTGCATCTCACCTGATCTGTAGACCTGAACTGAACTCTTCTCTAGATCACAGCCTTCCGAGAGCTTTCCTAGGAGAGTTCCTCCTTCCTGACTTCCTTTATGACCACTCTCAAGATAGACAATTTAAGATTATTATCATGTGCTCGGGTCTTGCAACCAGGTAAAAACAAAGATAATTCAGCAGTATAGAAAATTGTGCTTATGGCATAGCACCACCAACCATTTTTAAAGTTCAATAAAAAACATTAAAAAAAAAAAGGCTGAGAAAAAAAGAAAGAAAGGAAGAACATGGCCCATGTCTTAGTCACTTTCTCCAGAGTACCCTACACTTCCAACTTAAAGGAGAAGAGGTTTATTTTGGCTCTCAGTTTCCAAACTTCCATTCTGTGCTTGATAGGCTCAAAGGCAGAAACAGCACAGTGCACGGGCCTGCTGCATAGGAAAACTACTCACATCCTGTGGCCAGGGACAGAACACAGGGAGGGAGCTACACCCTTCCAGGTTCTGCCCTGTGACCCACCTCTTCCAGCCACACCCCATTTCCCAGCCTCACATTTATCTCGGAACATAAAAACAAATTGCTTTCTGAAAGCCCTGAATACCAACACACAGGAACATTCTCTATCCAAATCACAGTAAGCAAGAATTATAATTTCTAGAAGTCTGATTTTCTACACCAGAAGGAAAGACTCAAGCATGGTGTAGGCATTTAAAATCAGTAATAAATAATTTTGCACCTATATTTATGAGGGATATTGCTTGATAGTTTTCTGTTACTTTCTTTCATTGGTTTGGTGTTAAGGCAATGCCGTTTTCATCATTTAGGCGGGTTGTGTTTCCTGGGGCAGTTTATACAGAATCTGTATTATTTCTTCTTTAAATGTTTTGAAGAGTGTCAAGAAACTTCAAACAAAAAAAAAAAAGAATTTTTGAAGAGCAGTGAAGTTCTCTCTGCTTGGAGTTTTGGTAAATTTAAAAGCATGAATTAAAGTTGTTTACTAGATGTAAGGATTTTGAAGTTGTCTGTTTTGTGTTGAAATTTGGTACTCTGTATCTTTCAGGAATTTGTCAATTTTTCCCCATTATTACACTTACTTTTATAAAATTTTCAATAGAATTTGAATATTAAAATTTTAACATATATGATTTCTGGATTTGGATTTTTTTTTTTCCAAAAATAATGTATGGACATTAGAACTACTTTCTTTTCATTTTATATCATTCTGTGGAACTGAATATGGCTCTCCAAACCACAAAAATTTTAAATGATCTTTGCAGTAGTTCTGCTATATATGTGAAAAAATTTTTTTAAAAAGATGAATATATTTTTTGGTTTGTTACAAAAATCTCACTATTCCTATTTTACATGTGAAGAATTGGTGGTTGAGATTGGAGTCATGAGCTGTGTTTATTCAAAGGTCATGGTTTATTAGAGAAGAAGCAGATATTAAAAGACTTTTAAAAAAACTAGATGATATAGAAAAGTAATTTTAAGACTCGGGGACATTAAGAAATGTGTCTTGGAAAATGAAAAAAATAGTGATAGAATCAAACATATGTCTTTTTCTTCTTGACCATATTTCTTTTGTATTTTTATGACAATAAAAAATTCTAAGCATTGACAGTGTTGTCACAGCTGATTCCCTTTGCCTATTTCTTTCTTCTAGTTTGCCTTAAATATCAACAGTTCAAATGATCAGATTCTTATTTCATATAACAGCCTCACACTTAAGACTCATGACTCATTTTTTTAAAGCTCATTTCAATGAATTATAATTGACAAATAAAAATCTATACATGATTAAGGTATACTCTGTTTTCTTTAGGTATTTCTAGAAGTTCATTTCAGTTGTTATTTCTTAGAACCATCTTTTTATTTCACTTGTGTCGTTTATTTTATATTTTGTTAACTTTGCTTTCTGCTATTTCCTTCTTTCATCTTACTTTGGCTATAACATCACTCTGCCTAGTTTCTTATTGTGGAAAGTTAAATAATTGATTTATTTTTTCTTTCTATTGTAAGCATTGATGCAATAAAATTTCTCATAAGCATGTTTTTAGCTCTGTCCAACAAATTTTGTGATTTCCTTATCATGCCGTTTAATCTTCTAATTTTAACTTCTTTCTGGAACAAGACTTATTTACAACAGTGTCACTTAATTTTTCAAATATTTTAGTGTTTTTATGGACTTTTAATCTAAATACATTTTGATTAGACAGTATACTTTCTGTTTAGTCTTTTGAGTATATTGGCACTCATTTTATAGCCCAGAATATGTTCTATTTTGGTAAATGTTCTATGTGTGCTTGAAAATTACATCTTCATAGTAGTGTCTATTGTACAAAAGTCCAGTAAATAACAACTTGTTTGATGGAACTAAGTCTACTGTATATGCTGATTTTTTGTCTGCTAATTGTTTTAATTATTGGCTTAGAAGGTTTGTACTTTACCAGGTATGAACTTTAAGATTTGTGTTTTCTTTCAGTTCTATTAGTTGTTGCATGATTCTATTTTTAAATCTCTATTATTTGGATATATTTCTGAGATTGTGTCTTCTTCGCATGGAGACATCATAATTATATAATATTCTTCTATATCCCTGATAATATTATATTCTTTAAAATCCACTTTATCACATATAAAATAGTCATTCTTTTTTCCCTTTCTTTTTTCAACTTTTTTTATTTAGAGAAAAAAAAGCAAAACAGAAAAAAGGGTAGAAGTAATACAGAATTTGAAAAAAAACACTAAGAAATCACCAGTTGATAAATTACATATTGTTGTCTTAGAAGTAGTTGTTCAAGTTACAAAATCAAAGCATAAATAGTGGACAAATGATGAGAGTAAAACTATTCTGTTGATAAACTAACAACTAAATAGTATAGCTATCTATCTTACACACTTATACATACAGTTATATCCTTTAGAGCATTTTACTTCCTTTATTATAATATCTATTACACATTTTGGATCTTATTACACTTTCAGTTTTTATCATTTTTATAGTAGAGTGACAATGTGATATTTATAAATATGAGTCTGTTTTATTTCACTTGTGAGGATAGTCTCAAGTTGCCTCCATTTACATGTAAGTGCCTTAAGATCATTCTTTTTTACAGCTGAGTAATATTCCATTGAATATAAATACCAAATCTCTTTTCATCCACTGTGCAATTGGTGGGCATTTTGGTTGTTTCCATGATTTAGCTATTACAAATTGTGCTTCTATGAACACAGGTTCACATGTATCACTGTGACATGACCTTTTCAGGATTTCTGGGAAAATACCCATAAGGGGAATAGCTGGATTGAATGGAACTTCCAATCCTAGTTTTTTGAGGGATCTCCATATTGATTTCCACAGTGGTTGCACCAGTCTACACTCACACCAACAGTGGAAAGTGTTCCTTTTCCCCCACAGCCTCACCAACATTTTTTTTTCTCACCAACATTTATTAACGGTTGGTTTCTTGATGGTGCCATTCTTTCCAGAGTGAGATGAAATTTCAATGCTGTTTTGATTTGCACTTCTCAAATGACCAGTGATGGTGAACATTTCTTCATGTATTTTTGCCATTTGTATATCTTCATCTGAAAACTGTGTGTTCATCTCAGATGCCCATTTTTGGAGAGGGTCTTTGAATTTGGGGGGCTTGATGTTTTTCAGTTCTTTATATGTTCTGGATGTAAGTCCTTTGTCTGAGGGACTGCTGGCTAAAATTCTTTCCCATTGTATGGGTTTTCTTTTCACTTTGTTGGTGTTTTATTTTGAAGTGCAGAAACTTTTCGATAATATGAGATCCCAGTTGTTGATTCTTTGAAGTGTTTCCCAGGCAATTTGCATTGTGTTCATGAATTCTTTGCCTACCCCGGGTCTCCAAAATTTCTGCCTACCTTGTCTTCCAGTAGATTTAGTGTTTCTGCTTTCATATTTATATCTTTGATCCATTTTTACTTTATTTTAGTGCGTGGTGATAGGCATGGGTCTAATTTTACTCTTCAGCATGTGGAGAGCCAATTTTTCTAACACCATTTATTAAACAGGCTATCCTTCTTCCAGTGAACATGTTTAGTCCTTTTGTCAAATATCAGGTGGCTGAGTGTCTTTCTAGTTGTGTTTACATGTTCTAATCTATTCCATTGATCCTCAGGTCTATTTCTTGGCCAGTACCGTATTGATTTTATCACTGTGGCTTTGTAATATGATTTCAAGTCAAGAATTGAGATGCTTTCTGCCTTGCCTTTGTTGCCCAGAATTACCTTTCCTTCTCTATGTTTCTTCTGTTTCCAAATGAATTTTAGGATTTTTTTCTAGGTATGTTAATGGTATTTTGATTGGGATTGCATTAAAACTGTTTTGGGAGTATGGCCATTTTCACGAAATTGGTTCTTCCTAGCTAAGAGCAAGAAATATCTTTCCATTTTCTAATATCCTCTTCAGTCTCCTTTTTAAGAGTAGTATAATTTTCAGCATATAGGTCTTTTACATTCTTGGATAGGTTGACTCCCTAAGTATCTCCTTTTTTAGATGCTATTATGAAAGGTGTTATTTCCATAATTTCTCTGTCGGTGAGTTTTTTGCATGTGTACATCAATACTATTGATTTCTGACTATTGACTTTGTATCCAGCTACACTGCTGAATTGTGTATTACCTCTAGTAGTCTTTTCATGGAGTTTTTTGGGTCTTCTATATAGAGTATTGTGTCATCTACAAATAGTGATAAATTAACTTCTTCCTTTCCTGTCTTTATTCCACTCTCTTGTTTGATTGTTCTGGCTAATGTTTCCAGGACTATACTGAATAGGAATGGTGATTGTGGAAATCCTTGTTTATTCCTGATTTTAGAGTGAAAGCTTTCAATTTTTTGTCCATTTAGTATAGTGTTGGCTGTTGGTTTTTCATAGATGGCCTTTATCAGATTGAGGTAGATATCATCTATTCTGAGTTTCTTTAGGGTTTTTGTCATGAACAAGTGTTGGAATTTATCAAAGCTTTTTCTGTGTCTATTGAGATGATCATGTGGTTTTTGTTTTTGGCTCTGTTGATGTGGTGTATTACATTTATTGATTTGCATATGTTAAACCATCCCTGCATTCCTGGAATGAATCCCACTTGGTCATAATGTATAATCTTCTTGATGATTTGCTGCATTCTGTTTGCCAATATTTTGTTAAAAATCTTTGCATCAATGTTCATTAGTGAGATTGTCCTATGCTTTTTCTTTATTGTTGGGTCTTTCTCTGGTTTTGGTATCAGAGTAATATTTACCTCTAGGAATGATATAGGGAGGATTGCTTCCTTTTCAATTTCATTGAAGAGCTTAAGGAGTATTGGCATCAAATCTCTAAATTTGTTGTAGAATTCACCTGTGAGTCCATCAAGACCTGGGCTTTCTGTATTGGTAAGTTTTAAATTACATTTTTAAATTTCAATAGCTAATATTGCATTATTCAAAAGTGCTATATCTTCTTGGTTGAACTTTGGTAGTTCATGTTTCTAGAAATCTGTCCATTTCCTCTGTGTTTTCCACTCTGTGTGAGTAGATTTTCAAAGCAGGTATTTATGATCTTTTGAAATTCCATGGGCTCTGTAGTAATTTCCCCCCTTTCAATCCTTACTGAATGAATTTGGGTTTTTTCTTTCTTTTTCTTGATAAGGTTAGCTAGGGATTTGTCAATATTGTTTATTCTCTCAAAAAAAGCAGCTTTTTGTTTCTTTACTCTTTGTATTTTTTTTAGTTTCAATTGCATTGTTCTCCGCTCTAATCTTTACAATTTCCTCTCTTCTGTGAGCTTTGGGTTTAACTTGCTCTTGTTTTTCTAGAAGCTTGAGATGAAGCATTAGGTTGTTTATTTGTGCTTGCTCTGTTTTCTTGATATGGTAATTTATTGCTTTATATTTCCCTCTTAGGACCACTTTCATTGCATCCCACAGATTGTAGTATGTTGTTTCTGCATTTTCATTGAATTGTAGATATTGCTTTATTTCTTCTTTAATTTCATCTGTAGCCCACTGGTTGTTCAGAAGATTGTTATTTAATTTCCATGTGTTTATGAAGGTTTTGTCATTACTTTTGCCATTGATTTCCAATATTAGTGCACTATGGTCAGATATTACGCATGGGATAATTTAAGTGCCTTGCATTTACTTAAGAATGTTTTACAGGATAATATATGGTCTGTTTTGGACAATGTCCCATATTCAGCTGAGAGGAATGTGTATTCTGATATGGTTAGGTGGAACATTTTGTAGACATCTACTAAGTCCAATTGCTCACAGGTATGATTCAATTCTATTCTTTCTTTGCTGACTTTTCATCTAGTTGATCTATCTCTTTGTGACAGTGGGATGTTAAGATCCCCTGTTATATTGTGTTCTTCTGTATTTGGTTTTTCATGTCCATTAATATTTGCCTTATGTAGTTGGATGCTCCTGTATTTGGTGGATATATATTTATAATTGTTAGTTCTTCCTCTTGAATTTTTCCACTAACAAGTATGTAGTGACCTTCTTTATTTCTTTTAATCAGTTTAGGTTTGAAGTTCACATTGTCTGCAAATAGAATAGTTACCCCTACTTTTTTCTGAGTTCCTGTTGCATGGAATACTGTTTTTCATCCTTTGACTTTTAATCTATGGGTTTCATTTTGGGTCAGATGTGTCTTTTGTATATAGCATATTGTGAGATCCTGTTTCTTGATCCATTCTGTCAACCTATTTCTTTTGATAGGTGAATTGAGGCCATTTACATTTATGGATATCACTGATCTGTACTGGCTCGACTTTGCCATGTTATGTTCCAGTTATTTGCTTTCTGCTTTTCCCCCTTGTTTAATTGCTTGTCTTACCTGGTGGTTTGTTTTCTGTTGTTGTTCTGGGGATTGTGGTCTTTTTAAAAAAATCTCTGTTTAGTATGTCTTTCCACTCTTTCTAGGGTTTGGTGGACATGAATTTCTTCAGTTGTTCTTTTCCATGGAAGTATCTTGTTTCTCCATTAAATATAAATGAAAGTTTTTCTGGGTACATCAATCTGGGTTGAAAGTTGTTTATTTTTAGGATTTGAAATACCTCACTCCAAGCTCACCTTGACTTGAGGGTTTGTGCTGAAAAGTCTGCTGTGATTCTAATGGGCTTTCCTTGATAGGTGAGTTGTGTCTTTTCTCTAACAGCTTTTAGTATTCTGTTTTTACGCTGCATGTCTGGGACCTTAATTATTATATGTCTGGGTGTAGATTTATGTTAGTTGTAATTGTTTGATGTTCTATATGCCTTACTTATTTGTATATCAGATTTTTCCCTATGTGTGGGAAATTTTCTGCTATTACCTCTGTGAATATTTTAGTTATGTCATTTTCATGGATTCCTGTATCTTCACTAATACCTATTAGTCTTATATTGTTTCTCTTGGCATCATCTTGGAGCTGCTGGATTGTCATTTCATGCTGCTTTGTTATTTTTAGAAGTTCTATCCTTTCATTATCGCTATTTGCGATCCTGTCCTCAAGGTCTGAAATCCTATCCTCAGCTTCATTTAAACAGTTTTGCCAGCTTTCATTAGAATTTTTTGTTTCTTGGATGTCTCTTTGAGTTTGTTTCATGAATTCTGTTTGTTTTCTATGTTGTTCATTCAAGGTTTCAATCATTTTCCTATGCTCTTGTACTTTTTTAAAAAATCTATTTCTTCTCTAGCTGTGCTGAGTAACTTCTTTACTAAGGTTGTTATTTCTGTTTTTACATGAAAGATTACTTCTACTTTGATTATAGCCTCATGGAGTTATTTTTTTTTTTTATTTCACTTGCTATCTTCTCAGAAATTTCTAGTGTGTTATTTTTGATTTCCTCTTGCTCCTGGGAGATTAGATGTTTAAGATTGCATTTTGCTTTTTCATTTGGCCATTTTCCCCTTTCGGGTTAATATTTGGTCCTTCAGTCCCACTAGTATCAACTGTTGGTAGTGTGTATCTTGGGATCCTAATGTGAGGTTGATGTTTGTCCAATTACAGGGTCCCACAATGCAAAAGTGGGCCAATCACCTGAATTCCCCCTGCAGGGCCTGTTGGGTGAGTTCTGTGTTCTTCCTAGGCTTACACGCCTAGGAGTACTGATGGAAATCAACCCCTAGTTCCTGCTGTTTTCATGTCTTCAGGTTGTTCCAAGTCACCAGATCTTCCTGTTTATAGTCTTGTTGGCACCCTCTTCAACCTACCTGATATTTTCTGTGTGGAGGAAGAACTCACCCACCCACTTGCCAAGCTCACCTATGGCCTACTTCTGGAGGGGGCTTGGCTGTTGCTCCTGTTTATCCACTGAAGGTGGCAAACTCTATTCCTACTTCAGGGGCAAACTCACCTCACTGATGGAAGCCTGCTGGTTTTTCTTACTGAGTCTCCCCTTGATACTGCATGGTTAATCCACAGCAGTCCAAGATTCTAAGGAAGGTGTGAGAGCCAGATATCAGCAGCAATGCTAGGGCCAGGAGGTGGGGGTCCCTGATGGCAGCAGTGGGCTTGCAGGGGTGCATGTTACGTCTTGGAATTCCTAGGTCCTGAGGTGGGTGGCCAGGACTGTGGGACATGGGAGGGCCCTGGTTCTGGCCCAGCCCCTTGTGAGCCTCTGGCTGGAGTTCCAGGGTCCCATGAGATGGTCTGCGGAGATGGCAGGAGTCACAGCAGGGGCCCAGGTCTAGGTCGGCTCAGTATGTGCCACTGGCTGGAGTTCTCAGTCCTTCGAGATCTCCATCATCATTTTTAAAATGAGTTTTCCTTCCCCACCCCTTCTCTCCAAGGGCTATTGGTTACATGTTTCTGATATTGCCTTACAGAACACTAAAGTTCTGTTCAATATTTCCATCTATTTCCTCTATTTTACTGTGGATAACTTTTTTTAAGTCTTCTGTTCAACACCATTGTACTCTATAGTGTCTGGTCTGATGCTAATATCTCAGTTTAAGTATTATACCTTTCACCTATAAAAGCAGAGAGGTTTGGTGTCACTTCTGTGTGTTTCATTTCTACTCCAGTGCTCTTGTCTGCCCAGTTCTACCATTTGTGCTGCTCCTAAGAATGCCTTTTCTCTTTTGGGTCATATTTTCTTGCTTCTTTGCATGATTAGTGATTTATGCCTGGGTAAAAATATTCTATATCATTTCTACCCTTTTTCCTGTTTTTCTTTTTTAAAATGAAAAGATTTCTGAATTTGGTGTTGTCAGATGCTGGGACTTTTTATTTCTTTATTGTTGAGATTTATTTTGAAGTTTATTTATTTAGAATTCAGTTTGTTCCTTTTTAAATGTGTTTTTAACTTTGTCACAGCAATCTAGAAAAACTTTAGCCCAATATAAACTTGGCTCTAATACCAAAAACTCATCTCACAGACCCTTACTGCTAAGGGGTGACCTACTGGGAATCACCTGATGTCCTTTTTTGGGGGAGAGGTTACTGGGGATTGAACTCACAATCTTGGGCATGCCAGGCAGTCACTTGTGCCACTGAGCTAAATCCCTGGGCCTGTCCTGTGGTTTTGAAGATTTTTCCCTTTAGAGCAGTAAGAATTGGAACCAGACCACTGGTTCTTTATGAGCTCCAGAAATTTCTACCTCTCCCCTGCTCTCAGTGGTACTTCTGTGGCATTTTTGTTTTTTAAAATGTGTAAGCTAATCTTGGACAGCAGATAACATCCTATTGAAAGATTATCTATTAAATGTTTGGCCTATCCTCTTTAAAATGTTAAAATCATGAAATACAGAGACGGACTAATGAAAATTTTCAGATTGAAGAAACATCAAGATATAAGGTAACTAAGTAGATGATCCTGGATTGGATTTTTGGACAGGGTGATTAGGAATATTAGGAAATAGTGATGTAACAATGTTGAGATTCTTGATCTTTGATGATTATGCTGTGGAATTTTAGTTGATAGGAAGGATATGCTGAGGTAATTGGGAGTACAGAAGCATAATGTATA
This sequence comes from Cavia porcellus, assembly GCF_034190915.1. Classification (NCBI taxonomy): domain Eukaryota; kingdom Metazoa; phylum Chordata; class Mammalia; order Rodentia; family Caviidae; genus Cavia; species Cavia porcellus. The sequence continues at coordinate 77,427,960 of NW_026947484.1, forward strand.
CAACTTTGAAATGGTGTAAGATTACATATACACATGATTTAATACACAAGCAAGCAAATGATACATTAAACAAAATGTAACTAATGGTTGAATCTGGGAGAAGAGTACAGAGAACTATGTATCATCCCTGAAACTTTTCTGAAAGACTGGAATTATATGAATAAAACCTGAAGAAAATAAATTGGCTTAAATAGAGTTTTCTCTCTTGCTTACTTTCTCTGTCTCTGTCTCTCTCTGTCTCTCTCTCTCTCTCTGTGCTACATGTACCTTGTTTAGCCTCTTGGGAGAGTTGATGGGTTTGATTCAAACACAAGGAAAGTAGAATGATGTACAATTCTCTCCTGATGGCTTCCCTTTCTGAATTAGATAGGACCTACAGTTCAACAACTCTCTGAGACCAGGACTGATGTGGTGGTAGCTTATCTTTGTCATCAGGAAGAAAATTTGTTACATGCCTGAATGCAACTCCCCATTACTTATGGCATGAAATGGACACGGACACAGAAGAAGCGTAAGAAATAGCAACCATTTCTTCCTAAGCCATTTATCATGAGCATTAGTGGCAAAGTGTTTCTGAACTCTTAGTGCAGCCTCATGAAACCAGAGCTGACTTCTTGCTAAATTCCAATATTAGTCACAGTTCTGTGGTCACGGTGCTTTTGTTTTTTGTTTGTTTAATAAAACTTTCTCATGATTGTAACAATTTATTTGGGGGGATGGCAGTGGCATTTAGGGCCAGGGAAGAAATGGGAAGCAATTGTTTGTCATCCTCCTGCACAGTGGACCACAGATGGCACTAGAGAGGAGAAAATAAAAGTGATAGAAGAAAATCTCTCAGAGTGATGGTAATTTTTAAACAGGCTGAGCAGGGTTATAAGGGAATACAAACTTTGCAGCTAGGGCGTGTGTGCATGCGTGCATGCATGTATGTGTGTGTGTGTGTGTGTGTGTGTGAGTGTGTGTGTGTGTGCACATACACATAGTAGTGGCAGGTGGAGGTGGCAAAGTGAAACCTGTAACAACCCACCACTAGATGCTCCAAGCTTCAGTCACCCAGCCCTGGTTGCCAATGGCCCCACAACCTCTGTAGTGTTTTCTTATTAACAAGGGACGCTGAAACCGATCTGTTTCATCCAGGTGATGAATGAAAATGCTGCAGCCACGAGGATAAATGTCATTTTCCTCCATGCATCCCTACGTCAAGTAACACCTGCTCACTTACCATGTTCCCTTATCTCAGAACTTGTAGATAAAATTGGGGTGAATCAGAGAGAGAATCCTGGGCTAATGGCAGTAAGCTGAGCTGAGTGACGCGGGAGGGTTGTATGCTTGACTTCTTCAATTAGCCCTAAAATGGCCTGGGTTAGAATTACTGCCTGCTACACCAAGAGGACTGCTTCATAAGAATTGTTCTAGTTAACATATCAAGTCCACTTCCCACCCAGAAAACTCAGTTCCAGCTTACAGAGTGATTTTTCATAGACTGGCCCTAAGCAAAATTATTCTTGTATGTCCTCAGCTCCAGTTTTCCTATTGGAGGCTTTTGTGTCTTATGTCCACCACTTTTGAACCAACCTTCTTATAAGCCTTAACTTGAGATGGAGATTTGAACCCAAGGGTGAGGGTTTAAAGGGTAGTGGTCCAGTACCGACCACAGGGATTTATGGTGATTGCAATAGTGTCTTGTCAACCTGCAAATATCCTATTTGTATTATTAACTTGATTTTACATGTGAGAAATGTAAAGTGTGTGCAAAAACGATAAATAATTTCCCCCAAGACAAGTGGGATATACAGAGGAAATAAGATTTGGGGTCTTTATGACTTCAGGTGTTGCCTTTGGCACCAGGCTGTGGAGATTCCAATCTTTTATCCTCCCTCTATTCTTCCCACAGACTTTGCCTCCTAATTCTAATCTTCGTTCCTTCAGAAAACTATTATCTTCAGTAGTTGGTATATAGGCACTGGGTCAAGTATTGGAAATAGAATATGTCAAGGAGGCTAATATGAGTGTGCCTTCATGAAATTGGCAAGAGAATGGGGAATTTCAAAATAAGGAATTAAGCATGGCATGGTGTCACACCCCTGTAAACCATTACTCCAGGAGGCTGAGGCAGGAGGATTGAAATGTTCAAGCCCAGCCTGGGCAGTTTAGCAACTTGGTGAGACTTCATTTTAAAAAAGCAAGCTGGGTATGTGCAGTACAGTATAGTACAGTAAAAGCATAAATATATAAATGAATGAGATTAAAGACATATAATACATGTGCTTGCTAAGTTTTGTGAAAAGACAAATATATGACATGATAGAAAATACCCGTGTAGGACACTGGGTTCTTTATATAATTTGATTAGGGATAGGGTCCCTCATTTAGTGACACTGAGACCTGACACTTCAGGACAAGAAGGAAGGAGCTGTGCAGATTATTAAAGTGCTCCAAGATAAAAGATCAGCAAGTACAAACACTGTGAAGCAAGGAAAAGGTGGCTGGAATAATGGAACTGAAATGATCCCAGGTTGGAAGAACGGAGAGGTGGGGAAAGGGAAGAAAATGTGAGATGGAATTGGAAAGTGGCCTGGGGTGAGATTCTGCAGGTCCTTATGGAACTGATGGCCCCTTAAGCACAGGAGGCAGGAGATGGTGAACAGATTGCTGTCTTGCTTCAAAGGCCCACAGGCTTCCAAGGTTCAGCTCCTGGTTGGTCTTGCATCTTTAGTGTTGCCTTGAGTTGATTTTGACTTTTGACTGCAGCTCCTGTTGCTGATTTAAAAAATTACTGTTAATCAGAGAGAACGAATTTACCAGCCACACTACTCTCCAAGCACTTGTCTATTACCAGTAACAGTAACCTCTTCTGGCTCTTAAGCCCTTGCGATTTAGCTTCAGTTCTTTCCTGGTGATACACTGACAAAGAGGATAAGTTAGGGGCAATTTTCGTAGGTTTCTGCTCAATCCCATCTTGTACTTACTGCTGCAGAAAATTTAAATTAAAAATTTCTTTGCAGCATACAGCTTGGTTACTTCCCTCAGCAAACTTTAATTATTTATAACTGAGGTCACGTCCTCAGTTAGCTTTGGCTTTATGTGGCCACTGCCCAGCTCAATCATCTGAGCATTCCCCGCATACCTGGTTCAGTCCCTAGCACAGAGTAGATTTTCAGTAAATGCCGAGTAAAACGAATGCCTGGTGGAGCCTTGTGCTCTGCCATTGACTCAGAATTGTGATGTGTGGTCCTAGGTGAGACATTTGCCTTCTCAGAGATCTTACGTAAGGATTCTATAAAACACCATATTTTAGTGGATTGAATGCATTATAATACAATTGGTACTAACCTTATTATAATACAACTGAGTACTAACCTTATTTGAAAAATTATGCTGCAGCTGATCTTATGTCAACCTGATGAGGTAGCTCCAGGTATCATTTTCATTTGACAGGTTAGGAGACAGATCCAGGGAAGTGGCTTGGGCAAAGTCATGCATGCTAGTAGCGATTAAAACAGATTTCAGCTGAGTCATTTTGTTTCCAAGGTCCATTCTCTCAAGAGTCCTATTCTCAGCTCAGCATTAGTGGGGAAAGGTAACCTTGTTAAGGAAATACCCTCCCCATTTTTTAATTTAAGGTACAGTTGTAGGTAGTGAATTTTTTGGTTTGTTTTTCTTTGTTTATTGTGATAACTGAGAAAGTGGATCTTTCCCAGGATGAGGCAAGGTTCAAATTTATGAGTCATTATCAGGGTGTTCTGAAAATCAGGTCTAAAATGTGCTTTTAGGGAAGAATTATTCCTCTACCAAGACCACACCATCTACAAAGACCATGCGTGACAGACACTGCTCAGGAAAGGGGCTTTGAAAACTGGAAGAATCAGAGTGCAGGAGGGCATCATCAGCAGTGATCTTTGATCTAAGAGTGAGAGGAAAGGGCTCACAGAAAAACATAATGAATCTTAAATCCAAAGGCTTTGGACAGCACCTAATTCACCATCTTTCCTCTGCAAATTGATCCTGGGGCATACATGCAGCTCAACGTACAAATGACACAGGAATGGCTGTGGTGGCCAGGACACAAATCATCCAGGTGGGAAGACCCCTAGCCTGAATACTGCCACACTGGTTAGTGCCTAGCCTGCTTCTTGGATGTTGGTTCTGTCAGCTGAGAAACCACATGTGAACAAATTCCCGGGGATGCTATGCCTGGTAATTACTGGCTACTACAGTACCAGGTCCAGCACCAAAGCTGAGGTGCAGTTAGGAGGGTTGACATGGTCTCCCTGTTGGTGTCTCCATGTTTTCCTCCTCAGGTAGCCCAAGGCCATTCCCTGCGTCCCTCCTTGCTGGACTGTTGAGGGGCTTCTGCTTCTGCTGTTAGTCAGGAGTTGTCACCCCTCACTGTCACTGCCTAGTTTAGCAAACATTCAACTGCACTATTTTCTGGAAATCCCAAGGATAAACATTGTTATTCTCCCTATTTTACATCAAGAAACTGAAGCTCAGCTAAATTAGATTTGCCCAAACGTCATGTGCTAAAAGCTATCACTGTTAGGAGAAAATTCAAATAATTTAACTCCAGTATTTATCCCCCTCCTTGCCTTTCTGTTTTTGATGACATTGACTTTCAAAATCACTTTCTACCAAAAGTTTGACATACTCCTTTGTAGAACAGGACCAACCCTCTCACCAGTAAAGTTACTATGAACCAAAACTTTTATAGTTTATATGGATTATAGAAAAGCTAAAAATTACATATACAAAATAATTATTCTTGGTACTATCCAGGTACTTTAATCAGCACTTCAAGCTGGAAGTGTTTCTAATATCATAGTTTCCATAAAGAATGTATATTTTAATGTGACTGCAAATTGCTTGAAACCTTTTTCAAAGTAGCATTGTATTTATAATAGATATTTTTCCCTCCAGGGAAGCTCAGAACAAATTTCACAAATAAAAATTTTTCCAGTTAGAGCATTTTTTGTACTGAAATGGGTAAATATTTCTGCCTGGTTATCTTTATAAGTAGCACCAGATTGCTTTCACTTAGTACAACTTCAATAAATTTTATCTCAATCCTAATCAAATAATAATTGTATTCATAATTATTTTGTTTTGCCAAAATTGTATGTTTCAAAGCACAAGCTTTCTCAATTTCATTCAGTTCTGTCCCGGATTATGACTTAAGCAATTAGAGTTGAGAGCTCCATTAACAATTGATCCTATGCCAAAATGTTCTAAAATACAGTTGTAAAGTTTCAAAATTAAGTCTCTTATACCACTAGAGTTATTCTAATTTGTTCAGTGTTAAGGCTTTTATCCAGATGTCCTCCCAAAGCTCGTAAAGTGATGGGAGGGGCTCTTTGGAGGTGGCTGGGTCTGGAGCGTACACACTAGAACTAAGTGTGTAATACGAGGGTCAAGGGTTGTGCTTAGTGGGTTAGTGCACTGATTGGTTTGGCATATTTCTGGGTGTACATAATGGGAAGAAGCCCCAAGCTAGGTGTGTGTGCTCCCTGCCCTAAAGGCATACTGTTTGGATAGAATATGAGGGACAGACAGACGGAGGGCCTCTGTCTTCGCTTGTCACTTGCTGCTGGCCCCTTTGTATTCCTTTGCTATTTTGCTGCTTCACTGGCTTCTCTCTGCCATGAGCTGTTTCTGCCCTGCAGCGCCTCTGCCATGCCACGCTGTTTTGGAGCCAGCCAATTATGAACGGAGAGCACTGCAAACTGTGAGCTGAAATGACTTTCGGTGTTGGGTATTTTGTCTCAGCAATAAGAAAAGTAACTCACACACTCAGTTTTTCTTAGATTCCACAGGGGAGTTTTATAGTATTATAGTTTTCTTTTTCCTTGTTTTTTCGACAACAGGGTCTTACTATGCAGTTCAGGCTGGCCTTGAACTTACTTTGTAGCCCAAGCTGACTTCAAATTCACAGAGATCTTTCTGCCTCAGCCTCCCAAGTGTTGGGATTATGGGTGTGTGCCACCTCACCTAGCTTGTACTGCAGGTTTTTTTTTTAAATTTTATTTAAGGAGAAAAAGAAAGCAGAGAAAGGGTACAAGTTATACAGATTTACAGAAAAAAAATAAACAGTAGGAAATCACTAGTTAATGGATTACATATTGTCATCTTAGAAATAATTGTTCAAGTCACAAAATTAAAGCTTGTAAAGTGGACATTCCAACAATGATACTGCAAACAGTTCTGTTCAATGATCCAATAAAACTCAGTGATATCATTTTCTATCTTATACACTTAAATATACATGCAGTTATATAGTTTAGAGCACTTTCTATTCCTCTCTTTTGTACAATGACTATTACACATTTTGGGTTTTATTGCTCCCACAGTTCTTATTACTTTTTTGGAAGAGAGTAAAACCAAATGTGACATAACAGAACAGAGTTGGTCAAATCAAAAGGGTGGACATAATAGATAATGTAAAAACATAATACAAGGTGATCAACAATGGTTACCATAATGCCTCCTGCTATCTCTAATAGAATTGCCTATATCATTAGTTATAATAAAATTGAACAAAACAGTAAAGAACAAAACCAAAAAAACCAAAACATTGGAGACATTGTAGGTCTTCAAAAGTAGATAAAAGCCAACGAGAATGGGCGTCATAATGAATCTCATTATCTTCACAGCTGTTGCCTAAACTTTCGAACCTGGTACTATCCAGCAAAACAGAATAGGGGGACATCAGTCAAAAACAAGATGGTGAGAGTAATACAGGGCTTTAAATCAAGATAATGGAAAGTCAAAGTGGGTTACTATAATATATCCTGCTATTTTTATTTATTTTTCCCTTAATTAAAAGGATAAAAATAAAAAAGTAAATAATGGAGTGGAGATTGAGATAAAAGAGGGCATAACAGCAAAATAGCACAGATCAAAACATAACCATTTAGGCAGAATGATAGGAACAGCTATTTTGGAGAAAATGACATCTTAATAGGTAATACTGATTTAGTATCATCTTGTTTTGAAGTCTCATCAAGCTTTTGTTCTTCTGTCTCCAATGGTCTAAACAGGTTGTATCTTATTGGATTTTATTATGTACGATAGTATAAGCAAAAACCTTTTAAAGACAAGGAGATTATACAGAAACCATTGTTCATTTTCTGTTAGTCGATTCTAAATACCCTGTAATGCTGCCTTTCTCTTAAATGGTTTTATGTTGTTTTGATATATTTAATGCTACAGTATACAAAGTTGTACTCAAGGATTTCAAGGAAAGAGACAATACGGTACTGCAGGTTTTAAAATTTGTAAATTTTTACTTTTTTTAGTACTGTACATATTTTCCATACATATCACATTTATAATGCAGCACTTATACCTGTACATTCCATATCTGAATTCTGTTTTTTCCCATTCTTCTCCCCTCTCTTTAACACTTCTCCCTTCCCCTTTTAAAAAACTTTGTTTCCACTTTTCCTTCCATTCATCTTTTTAAATGTCCTTTCTTTTCCAGCCCTTCCCCCTTGTTCTCCTGCCTTCTTCCCAGCATCTGTCCTCCATTTGGCTCCTTACTTACCCTTTGGGTTTCTTCTTAGATGAAGAAGAACAAACAGCATACAAATATACAAAAAACTGTTCCAACCTCACTGGTCATTCAAGAAATGCAAATTAAAGCAACACTAAATTTCCATCTCACTCCAGAAAGAATGGCTGTCATCAAGAAATTATCCAATCACAATGCCAGTGTGGCTGTGGGGGAAAATAAACCCTTCTCCAAAGATGGCGTGAGTGGATATTAGTACAATCACTATGGAAATCAGTACAAAGAGTCCTAAACAAGTAAAACTAGAAGTTTCATTTGATCCAGATATTCCCCTTCTAGGTATCCTCCTGGAAGAGTTAAAAGCATCATAACACAGTGATATATGCATGCTCATGTTTATAGCAGCACAGTTTATAGTAACTAAATCTTGGAAACACGCCATATGCCCATCAGCAGATGAATAGATAAAGAAAATGTGGTATTTATATGCAACGGAGTAGTACTCTATTGTAAATAAGGAAAAACTTAAGATGTTTTTAGGTAAATGGATATATCTTGAGACCATGATTTCAAGTGAAATGAATCAGGCACACAAGTTTAAATATCACATTGTTGCTCTTGTGTAAACTTTGATTTTAAAAAGTCAATTTAATCAAAGAAAAAAATATTTTTTGTTCTTTCTTGAATTGTTTGACTAAGGCATTCATAGATATTCTGCAAAAATATGCTGACAAATTATATACAGAAATGTATAATAATATTTTAGGCACAGGTTGATTTTATATAGTAATTTTGAAATTCTCAAATATATTTAAAATTCTTATTTTATTGGGAAAAGAGAACTATAATAAGAAAGCAGGTTGGGATGGAACAGTAAGGCAGCAAAGAAAATGTCATGCTATAGTAGTGTTGGTTCCACATTAGCTTCATTATGAAATGTTTGTTGTTCATTTTACAGATAAAATGTTTGTGAACTTTGACAGTACAATTTCTATTTTTAAGCATTTTTTAAAAAAAAATTTGTCTTTTTTGAGACAGGGTCTTGTTGTGCAGTTTAAACTGGCTATGGGCTCACTTTTGTAGCCCAGGCTGATCTCAAACTTGCAATAATCCTCTTGCCTCAGCCTCCCAAGTGCTGGGATTACAGGAGTGCACCACTATGCCCAGCTAAGCATTTTATTTTGAAATAATTATAGACTCAGGGAAAGCTTCTAAAAGAGTTATGTGTACCTTTCACCTATCTTCCACTAGTGGCTACATCTTATACTGGGCACAGTATAATATTAATGAGTACAACATTAATACCAGGAAATGGACATTGACACATTATTATTTAACTAGATTACAACTATCTATTGTGTTCCATTCTTAATATCAGCCAGAGATATTTCTACCACTTTAATTTTTTTTGAGTATCAGAACCAAGGAACTTTGCAATTAGCTAAATCCCCAGACCTTTTGTTATGTTTATTTTGAGACAGAGTCATGATAATTCAGTCTGTAGATTGATTGGGTTGGACTTCAACTTGATATCCTAATAATGCTTCCGCCTCCCAGAATGCTGGAATTATAGACATATGCCACTATACACAGCTCACTTTAAGGGCTTCAGAATAGTTTTTGCTATTATAAATTGTTTGCCTTTCTGTATAAATATTAGAATAAATAAATCAATGTTTAATAAATTTTGCTGTGAATTGAAGCTTCTATTTGTTTTTAAATAGCTTTGTTGTGATATAATATAGACACTATATAATTTATCCATTGATGTGTATAATTTAATAACATTTACTGTTTATATGTAATTGTACATTCATTATCCTCATGTATTCGAATGTTTTCATTAGCTTGTAAAACCTTCTCCCATGAACCATCACCTCCTGATCTCCCTGTCCCCCAGTTTTAGGGAACCACTTATAATATATTTTGTCTGTAAAGTTGACTATTCTGAACATTTCATATAAAATAGGTTGTAAAATGTGTAGTCTTTTGGGGCTGAGTTTTTCATGCAGTATGTTTTTTCAATATCCAAATGGGTGGTAGTATGCATTAGTATTTCATTCTTTTGTTCCCAATTATTTTGTTGTATGGAGATGGCCACCTTTTGTTTTTCTATTCACCAGTTAATGGACATTTGGGTTGTCCACTCTTTTTGACTATTACAAATAATGCTGCTCTGAACATCCATGACAAGTTGTTCTGTGAACATACATATTTGTCTTGGCTGTATAACTAATCGTTTGCTAGATTTAAAAAAAATGATTGTTTTCTTGGGGGAACCATCAGCCTATTTCCCCAGCACCGGCAGCATTTTGTATTTCCATTAGCAGTGTTTGAGTATTCTAATTGCTCTACAACTTTGTTAACATTTGTTCTTATCTTTATTACAGCTGTCTGATTGGACTTTCAGTTATGTATCCTTGTGACTTTGATATGTATTTCCTTGAAATCTAACGGCATTAAGCATCTTTTCCTGGTATTCATTGACCATTTGTATGTTTTCTTTGAAGAAGTATCCATTTAGATCCATTATATCTTTGCCCATTTAAAATAGGGTTTTGTGTCATTTTATTATTGAATTATAATATTTATTTGTATATACTGGAATCAAGAGCCAGTTGCATAATTTACAAAACATTTTCTGCCATTTTGTGCATGTGTTTTCACTTTCTACATAAAAGGTTTGATCATGCACTGGGAATCTATTTTGTTGTTTTTGCTTTGATGTCAGGTCTAAGTAATTATTTTCCTGACCTAAAGCCATGAATAAAGTTGTAGGACTCATGTTGCATGATTTCAAAACTTACTATAAAACTACAAGCATATGGATATGCATATAAATCAATACAATAGAATTCATCGTCTGCAAATATATTTATACTTCTATTACCTATTCTTTGTCTTGAAAAATGTTAAAAATATTCACTGGACAAGAAATAGTTGTCTGGATAACAATACTTGAAAGAAGTTGGTCTTCTTCGTCATAACATATACAGTACAAAAATCAACTAAAACTGATTTTAAAATCCTCAATTTAAGAAACACAAATATGAAACTTAAAAGGCATAATTTTCCAAGATGCTGGTTGGGTTAGATAATGAATTTAGGATGTGAAGCCAAAACATAAGCAACAAAAGAAAAAATAGGTCATTGAGCTTCATCAAAATTTAGTATTTTTGTATATCAAAGGACACTATCAAGAAAATAAAATGCATTACAAAATGGGAGAAAATAATTGTAACAGTATGCTTACAAAGGGACTCATGTCTAAAATGTACAAAAAATTGCATAATTCAGCAACAAATAGAAAAGCTGTTAATAAATAGACAAATATCCAAATAGATGGTTTTCCAAACAATATGTACAAATAACTAGCAAGCAGGTGAAAGATGTTCAGTATCATTAATCATTAAAAAAATACAAAAAGAGCAAGGAGATATCAGTTTTCACACACTAGAATGTTATGATAGTTAACTGTGGTGTCAACTTGACTAAGAAATGCTTGGCTGGTTGGTTTCATGTAGTTCTGGATATATGTTTTAATGACTGACTTTCTAAAGAAGGAAGACTCACTGTGAGCATGGGTGGCACCAACCAGTAGGCTTATAGCTTGGATGTAATACAAAAGGAAAGAAGGAAATATCCCTTATGCTTCTTCAGCAGAGCTCCATTCTTTGTCTTTGCCTTGGGATGTCCTTCTCTAGGTTTTCAGTGTGGACTCTTCAGCCTTTTGGTAGAGACCATTAGGCTTTCAAATAGAAACTCATACGAAACTTTGCAATGAGGGTCAGGCCTTCAACTTTTGACTAGGTCCTTTGTTTGGATTTCTAGCATGCAGACAGCCCTTTCCATACCTGACTCGAGGTGATCATCTTGTCATTTAAAAAAAATACATATATGCATTCTGTTCCTTTACTGAATCATAATTGATATGTCAAGGATGATAAAGGATAGTAATTCTTAATTAGCATGTGGAGAAACTTTTAACACTTTTCTCATGCCTAACACTCAAAATTAAATGAGAAAAGGTTTATTTAGCTCACAGTTCATAGGGGTTTCTGTCCATAATCAGTTGACTGCAAGGCAGGGTGGCACAGCAGATAGACATCACAGAGCAGAATTGTTTCACAGTGAGGAGAAGGCAGCCAAACAACAAGGGATGACCACAGCTCTTCTCTTTCCCCTTATATTTTATCCAAGCTACTTAGGGCAGGTAGCACTCATAGGGCACTAATGCCCTTGATCCTAGCATTTCACCATGAATCAATTCCCACTTCACAACTCTAGATTCAGCCACTGATGAGAAAGCCCCATCTATGACTGCATGAGGCTTTGGGGGGACATCTAGACACAAACCATAGCAAAACTCATATCTTGCTAATGAAACTGTAAAGTGGCTAACCATTTTGGAAAACAGTTGGCAGTTGCTTAAAATAAACAGAGAATAAAATTCACTTGAGAATGAAAAAAAGTTTACAAGGGTATTTTAAAATGTAAGTGTCTGCTGGGCTTGTTACAAAAGAAACCAAGTAAGTAGGACAGAAAAGGAAATACAAAGGAAGTTATAGTTGGTTAAGTACTGGTTTGGTTAGGCCTAGGATGTTTCTTCTAAATATCCTTGTTGCTCAGAAGTGGCTAAGGTATTATACTACCACCCTCCCAAATAACTATTTCCCAGGTCCCAGTTACTTGTCTAGTCTGGCTGTCAGCAATGGTCCTTCTTAATTGCCCCTCATCCTAGCAATACAAGAAGGGACATTGCAGCCAAGCAGGCTTGTGTGTTTTCCTTGATGTGCTATAAAGGCACATATGACAGTGATATCCCATAGACAATCACCTAGATATAGTTCAGATTTTCATGTTGAGTTTTGATTTGATGGCAAATATGGCCCTAAAGAATGCTTAAATGGCTACTTTACCCACTTTCATGGCACTTTGCCCCAATTTAGTCTTGATTGTCCTTCAGGACACAACAGAGAAGATTCAAAAGTCAGTCTTCAGTTTTACTTACAGAGGCATTTCAGTTTCTTTTCAGTAAAGGAAGTCCAACTTCTATTCACAACAAAAGGGCTTCAGAGACACAAAAAATAAAAGGGTAAAGGGCAAGCTAGTCAGACTGGTAGCATACCCCTGTCTTGATCATAGTTTGTGGTCACTAGCAAGTAGAATCTCATGGGTTTCAAGAAGTACCTTGGCCAAGGAATGCTTCCATTAGAGATAGCAAAGGACAACTTCTCCTTTGATGTTTCTTCAACAAATGAGAAGCTCAGTCTTGGATGCATTTCATTCTGAAATACATTCTCCAAAACTGCAACTTCTTAGGCCCTGAGCATTGCATATCAATCTCCTTACAATCATACCATTAAAGGAGGTTGTGTGCACAGACAGTGATTTTCTGGAACCAAACTTTTCCTCACTGGCCCATGGAACTGCAGAATCTTCCCCAACTGACCTAGTTTTATAAGCTCCCTGTATGTTTTCCCAGCCATAGGGAAAAACCACTGCCATCTCCCTCTCAGGAACTGGTCTCCATTTCCTCTGCAGGAGGCTTTCGTATCATACTCTATCTTTCTCATGGGAGAGAGATACTGTTGTCAGTCCTCTTAATGATGTCCAATGCTTTAACCAAGCCTCCTCCCCAATGTCTGAATCCATCTCTCATCTGGATTCCTTCCTAGAACAGGATCTAGTCTAGGTTCAAGAGGTTTTGTAAGGGGCATCAGCTAAATCTCCCTGAGACTGTTGGGATCTTACAAAATGATAATGTTATCCTTACGCATGTAAAACTGGGAGACACTTTAGGGAATTTTTTTTTTTTTGGCTTCCCATCCCTCCATTCAGATCCTGTTAATGGCACTGCAACAATGTCCCAACCCAACGGTGACCCTAGAGGGGGAGTGGAGATGAGAAAGGGACCAGAGATGCAAAGAATGGAGACAAGACAGTGCTCTGATCAAGTCTTGCTTATTAAAAAAAGGCAGTGTTTATGTAGGGTGTTGGGAATGAGGAGGTTGGGGTCTGACACATCAGCAGGTAACCTAGCAACAGTGGGAAGTTCTAGGGAGACCAGGTTTTAAAAGAGGAGGTAGTTCAAAACTTCCACACATGGGAAATTGCACGTGTGCAGGCTCATTAGCATAACCGCTGCATGGGCCAACCACAGGGACATGTAACTTTGAGGAAAATAGAAACTTAACTCCTATGAGACATTAAGATGGCTGTTGTCTGTTTATATAAGATAGTGGCTAAATCCAGGGTCTCCCACACAACAATCCTGGGAGGCCACTGTCAAAGGCATCAAAGCCTAACAAAAAAGATTCAGTTTACTGGCTGAGGTAGTCTTGCAAAATAGATGAGCACCAGCTCTCCTGGTGCTACAGAGATAGATGGGACTTGTCCTGTATTCTGTGAGATATACTTCTTCTGGATAAAAAAACAAAAAACAAAACTCTCAGAAAGTGGAGACCTGCCTTACCAAACTCAAACATGTCATTTTGGATGTATAAAAATCTCAGTAACAACCTTAACTTAAACACTTGGCTGGGCATCTCTTTATATCCCTATGGAAGTGGGCCTGGACTTTCATAGTACTCTTCATGCTGGTGTTGATGATCTTGCTACTCCTCTGTATTTACCCTGTTTACTTGATCTTGTTCATTTTGTTTCCTTCACCTAAAGTCTGTTAAACTTCTGATGACCATGCAGATGAAACCCACCGTGGAAATCCCACCTGACTCCTATCACAGGTCTTAGAGACAAGCCCTCTGGAGGGTGCCCCTGATCACCAGCCCCTTCTCACAGCTGGAACTATCATTGCCCCTTTTCCTCAAAGGCAGTTAGGGTCACCTCAGCAAGTAAGGAGAATGAGACAGTTAGGCAGTAAGGGCAGTGGCCCCAAAATGTCATCTAGAAACCTAAAATGAAATTTGCTGATCCAACACCCTTCAGGGATCACACAAAACATCTGCCAGATGTCTTGCAGGCATGTTCCCCAGAGCATGACTGAAACATGATTAGGTAGGCCATTGCTCAAACACACAAGGACCCTGCCTGGATGCTGCCCAAATAATACATAGACTGGACCTTGAAAACTATGTGGTCTTCCATAGGATCGAGATCAGTATCACTTGCACAACAGCAGAGCTCCCTTCTAAACCTCTTAGACACCCCTAGACAAAAAGCCTCCTTGGGTAGACCGTTCATGCTCCCCTTCCAGCCAGCAGAAGCTCTTCCTTGCCTTTATATGTCTTTTAAATAAGTTTCTTGAACCCTACTTCCTTTATCCATGGCTTTATTCTTCTTGAGTACAGGAGAGAACTCAGCATTCCAGTAACAGTACCTACAGAAAATTCAAATTCAACATTTATAACGTGGTTCTAACTACACCAAGTCTATCTACAATCCAGGATTCAACCCATAGGCCATGAGTTACCACCTTTTGCAAGTAAATCCACTGTATTGAAGAAAACTATTTTCTATGATCTTGCCGAAAAAGGATTGAAGACGTTGAAAACAATGTGGAGTGAACAGATTGTTCTTCATTGAAACCAAAGTATTTGAGACAACACTTTCTGTCAGTGAGGACAGTTTTAATTTGTTTGTTTTCTAGAACCTTAGATCTCAATGGGAACTTTCAACTTAAGTGTAGAAATCTTCTGTTATATAACAGACAAAGGCTCCAGACATAAGAGAGAGAGAGAAAGAGAGAGAGAGAGAGAGAGAGAGAGAGAGAGAGAGAGAGAGAGATACAAAGAGAGAGAGAGAGACAGAGAGTGAGTGAGAGATGTATGTATGAGTTTATTGGATGGAGCTCTGGAGCAATGCTGGTCACTCTCTAGGACAATGGTTATTGGAGGCTCCTCAGTGATAATATACTTCAGGAGGATATTTGTAGATTCTGGGGCCCCATTTTACCTCCAGAATCCAAAACTTCATACAATTCAGAAATTTGCTTTTTAAGAAAGAAACTATGATAATCTTCTAAGGGCTGGAATAAAAGATACGGTATTAATGCGATTATTATCTTGTTTTCAGTGGAAGATAAGCCCAAGGGAGAAGTTTTTGACGTAGGGAGAAGTGCTGGAAGTAAGAAGTTTGTAAAAGAAAAACATATTGGGTGATAGAATTTGTACAAACCATGGAAACAAAGGAGCAAATCAAATGTAACTCAAAGAGGTATGGTGGCCATTTAATTGGGAGCAAATGGCAATGCTTATTAACTGTTTCCTGAGGCCATCACAGGAACTTACATGTGAAATAATCCACATGAATATGGATAAGGAGTAGATATTTAGAATCTGAGCAGTTAAAACATAGATATGTCTAAGAATAAAATCATTAATAGGAGTGATGAATTTTTTAGCATCAAAAGAAAACCCCAAGAATGAAATGGGAAGTAAAAGTGTGAAGAAAAGGGGAGGTGTGGCTACTATAACAGTTTTCTTTGTGGCTGCCTTTTGGAGGGAGAGGAAAGAGGCAAGAGTTGGTAACAGGGCTGCAGTGATTTTCTAGGGTGCTGGTACATGACCCTGATGTTGGATACACAGACATTTGCTGTATGATGTGCTGTCAAGATGTTTGTTGATAAGTAAACCAACAGTTGAGGATTTCCACCATTTTGAATTCACTTAGGAAAAATTTCTCACTCTTTTTTCTTGCTAATTACTAGACTAGAAACTTGAAATGTTTGCTTTTGTGTGATTTTTGTCATTTGATTTAATTTCAAATATGTTTTATTAAGATTCTCTTGAAAATAATTTTCTGCTTTAATAAACAAAATACTCTAGAATAGAATAAAGATTTCTTGGTTTAAAACCAATCTTTGAATCTTTGGTTTTCTCTCAATTTTCCTTTTGCAATGAAAATTTTTTTCTCCTTATGTTATGCTTCTGTTTCTTCTTAAAACTGATACTTTGTAGATCCATTACACTGTGTGGTTTATAAGCAGCTTTATCTGCACTGTTTTATTGACTTAGTATTTAGAATAAAATGCAGTAGAGAATCCAGTTCTAATTTCTCTTATATCCCAGAGTCTGCTTGACCAGAATTAAGTTGGCTACTGTCATCCAGCTGGTGAAGAATGAGGTTTGAGGACGGTTCCCAAAGAGGAAAAGGTGGGGGGGGGGGGCTCACTTTGCCCTGGATAGTTTTTCTGCTCTTCCTCACAGAAAAGCTTTTGCAATGTGTTATTGTGAGGCATAGGCAGATTTATTAGGGAGAATGAGAGGGGAAGAAAACATGGAAGCTATTTCAGCTTGATGAGGTACAGAGGACACAGCTCTGATGCAAAGGACCTCACTGCCCCGAGCAAAGGGGCCAGCTTTTACAGATTTGCTGGAGTGAAATAGAGTCTGGCTGATCATGATCTCAGTTCTGGTTTTGCAAAATCACTCTGGAGAAGTCCTTTTTGGTTGTGAGGACAATTCATCCTCTGTGAGATGATTACTTCTGTTGTTTTGTGCAGGATCTGGTGGCTTCCCATGTGCTTGTTGATTTAAGGTGTTCATTGGCAGTTGAATGTCCTTATAAATCTCTTCTCTTGGTGTCTTAGTTTTGAAGAAGGAGTAGGAAATAACTTATATACATTTAGGATTAATCAATTTTATATTTGCAGCTTTTGGCGAGACATCCCCTAGGTGATTACCAAGTCTATATAGATTTGACCCAAAGGAGATAGACACAGAATGACAGTCAAGTTTTATTCTGTCTTTAGTTATCTATTATGAATATGCAGACCCAAGAGTTACTTTTATTTTCCAAAAAATACTTAAGTCGCTGACTGGCTCAGAATAGTATACAAACCATACTTTTAATGATTCACAAGTTAATGGCCAAAAAATTAGTTTCTCCTTTGTTGCTTTTGGTGGCTTCTTCAGGATAAAAAGTAGCAGATAAAAACCTGCAAGCTTGAATATCAGATGATCTTCTCCAGCATGATGAAATCAGTAGATGTCTGCAAAATTACTGACTTTGCCTTGAGATCCCTGTATGGTAGTTCACCAACAGGCATTTCTAGTGGGCAGAATTGAGGGTGTTGAAAACAGGTTGAAATTTATTCTCACTTCTGATCTAAACCCGAGGAACACTGCAATGTGCAAAATTGGGGAATTACTATTAACTGTATCATGGTACATAGGCAGAGGAACATTTCATGATGGGAAAGAGGGTGTGTGTGGCCTAGAAGTAACCACAGTAGATTTATTTTGTGATAATCCTCTGCTCCCAGCCATTGTCTGAGAAATGCCTATGTCCACAGCCTGTGCTGTCAGGGATTGTGTAACTGAGAATTCTTATCTCCAGTGATCTGTCAGCCCAGCAGATAGGACTAGTGGGAGAGGAGAGAGAGGAAAAGAAGGAGGAGGGGAGGGAGGGAGGGAGGGATTAGGAGATGACAGTTATCTGACACTTAAGTTCACTCACTCAAGAATTAGAGCTTGGTCATTGTAGAAGGTTACTATGAAGTTTTAGGGAGTCTTGAAGTAGACACAGGAATTATGAGTCTGGTTAGTGGCAGGAGATCAGCTTCCAAAATTGAGGTGCCCATTCAGCCCCAACTTCAGAATACTCCTCGTGTTTTCTCTCCCAATGACTATCGGGATGTCTCATTTCTCATTTTTGTATCGTGAAGTCTGAATCCCTATAACAGAACCTAGAAGTTTAATTTACCTGGATTGATTGCATTTTATGCTTCTAACATGTAAATCCTTGGTGCTGAGATAGTTTATTTTTAAAGCCACATATGATGCATAGTGCTTTTATTTTTTTATTTTATTTTAAAGCAAAAAAAAAAAACCCCAGAAAAATCAAGAAGCAAGCAAGCAAACAAACAAAAAACAACAACAATAGCAAAATAATGACAATGACAAAAAATCAATAGTGATATAGGACTTCAAACCAAGTTGACAGGAATTTAACAATGGTTGTTACAGTGCAAATTGTTATCTTCAAAATAGTTGTTCAGGTTACCAGATACAGGCATGCAAAATTGATCAAGCAATATAATTTTACTTTGAGCAATCTGTTTCCCTTTTATTATATCTATTGTAATTTTTGGATCTTATTTACTCTTTCAGTTTCTTACACTAGTGAGATAATATGATGTTTACAAATGCAAGTCTGATTTATGTTACTTATGAATATGATTTGAGGCTTTTATAAGTAAACAGATGCACAGGACATTTAGAGATTGACTATATATGGTTCCTGGTTATATTATAGCACACACTTTAAACAGTAATTAATTTATGCTATTTACTTTCAATTACAATTTTATTGAAGAAACCAAAAGCAAAATGAGATAATAGCCAAGTTTTCCAGGGCCACACTCCTAAGATTTTAATCCAGCATAAGGGACAGGGTCTCTTACTTTTAAATACTCCTCTTAAATTTTGAAGGACCCTAGTTGTTATGTTTATGTAAATTTTACATAAGTAAAATATTTTTGACAGCAACTAGTGAATATCTGTTTTATATTATTTGATTGTTGGAGAACTCTTCTCTCTGTAGTTATTTATTGCATGAGATCTACAGAACTTGAACCTGTCCCTCCTCATATTGGGGAGGAGGTGATTTGAAGCCATGTCTTGAAGGCAGCAAGAATCATATATGTGTGAAGGTGTGCTTATATGGAACAATCTAGATTTATTTGAGGAACAGAAAATGTCTTGATGCAAGGCTGAGAATGTGGTGGTGGAGAATTAGTAATATAACTGATGTCAAGGAATCTGGGGAGAGGAGAAGGGCTAGTCATAATTACCCATGTATACTTTGCTTCAGATCTTGGCTTTTATATCTAGGTGATGAAAACCAGGGGCAAGAGATGGTTTTAGGGCTTGGGGAGAAAAACTCCCCCAAAGAAATTTCCAATCAGAAAACTTGTAAGTTTTTACAGGTGTTATACTCTGTAACTTTGAGGAGGTAAGGGCTGGCAAATGAAAGAAAGAAATACTGTATGTGTTTGGAGAGAAAGGCATTGAGACTTAAAATAAATTACTTTAAAAATGCACGCTTAAAGTGATTGAAAGCAGTTTCCAAAATGGAAGGAGGATGGACAATGAGAAAAGAAATTGTGTCAGCTGCTGCTGAAAACCACCATTTCTATAACGTTGCCACTGAGCAAAAGATGACACACGGTCTGCAGAAACCACAGCTGGTGGGAATGTCCTTCGTACCCTTCAGACGTGCTTCTGGAAATGTGTGCACATTAAGCGCTGCTTAGGGAAGGTCAGAGACGTGAGGTCCAATGTGGCAGGGAGGGGCTTTACATCCACATGAGCTATGACTCCCTAGCCGCTGATACCACAACTCCTTTCAGAAGTGCAACATAACCCACAACCAGTTGGCTCTTGGGTTTTAGCCTCTGGCTTTGCATGCCCATAACCTAAGTGTCTTGGTAGCAGTTACCCTATCACCCCTTTTCCATAACTCTTATCTGGGCATGAGAAACTATTAAATTGAATTCATGGATAAGACTTCCAAAGGAGTAAGTTTAAATCCAAGAAATAAGCATATCGCGTTGTAAGTGTGTTTCCTTTAAGCTGTTATGGCAAGTAGACATCAGTTAGGGGGTCAGTTGTAGATATCGCACACAAAAAGGAGCTACAGCTTCCTGTATGTTCAGATTTGTGGCCATGGCTGGATGCACAAACGTGGAGTCACAACAGAGGGTCAGGACTGAAACCATTTGCATGGCAGGTGCTCTGTGGTACATGCATGTACTCAGCTTCATTATTATGGAAGTTGGTTCTAAATGAACAGTCATTTTATCCTTTCTATGTCTCATAACATCTGACTTTAGCGTATCTGGGTTAGGGACATTTCATCATTAGAGGCAGGAATTAAGGTGTATTGCCCTGGCCTCTTTCCTACCTCTAGTCTTATAGTATCTACTCTGAAATTGATTCAGAACTAAGCTGAGATGTAACTGAACTTTGTGTTGACTCAATGAATCAAAAGTTACTTGGGCCCTTCATAAGGCTATTATAAAACTACTTATTAAACCACAGTTTTCTTTTGCCAGTTGTAGGAAATAAAGGCCAGTTTACTCTTACCAACTGGAGAAGTTAGATGAATTTTTTTCTCAGCTGTACTTCTAGGATCCTTCAATTCAGAGGCAGTAATGGCTTCTTAAGCCAATATTTTGACAGGATTCTACCAGGAAAAGAAAGCCAGGGATGAAGCCAGGGTTTTAATATGATTAAAAATTTTACACATGGAGGCCAGAGATGTAATTCAGTGGCACAGTGCCTACTTGTCAAGCACAAGGCCCTGAGTTCAAATCAAAACAAAAACAACAAAAAAACGCCTTCAGAGAATTTTACATATGGCTTCCCAAGGTCAAACTGTAAGAAAATGGAGCAAAATTGATGTTAGTTGGTCCCTTACTAGATGAGAAAACTGAAGCCTTGGCAGCTGTAGGTTAGGAGAGGCGTGAACAGTGAAACCTGGGACCGAAGAAATAGAATTTTGCCTCTGATAGGAATTCACAGGTGTGACAAAAGTTTTCGCATTAGTTGGGAAACAGAGAGAGGACAGAAATAAGAGAAGGGGAGCTAGAGAAACACCCCTAAGATGGCAAAGTGCAGTACTGAGTGGTGCTGCCACCTGTTCTTGAGTCTCAAGTTCTTCATTAGCATTATTAAAACCTGGAACGTGCTTACCATGAGTAATTACAACCTGAGACAGGGCCAAGATGCATCTTAGTGTGCAACAGGGCTGGCTCCTGAGGATGCAAGATAATGAGATGATGTTTGTTAGGTTGTGTTTGAGTGCTGAAAAAGAAATTAAACTGAGGCAAATGTCACAAAAGATTTATTAGCTCATAATATTATCTTCTGAGATTTAAGTGTGTGTGTGCACATGTGTTTGTGTGGTGCAGGACTGGGGATTGGACACAGGGCCTTTGCACTAAGGTACATTCCTCCCTTTTGTTTTAGTGTCACTGACATTAAAATTGCTCAGGCTGGACTCAGGTTTGTAATCTTTCTGTCTCAGCCTTCTGGCGTGCTGGGATTATAGGATTATGCCTTTGCATCTAGCTACCAGCTACATATTTGTGATTCTTTCAGACAGACATGTTGACACCATTTTAGGTTTGCGGAAAGGAAGGGTGGAACATACGAAGGAAGGCAGGAGAGATGCTGGGGAGTTGTAACAGTGCCCACTATTTAGACTGAAAAAAGAAGGAAAAGGAAGTCCTGGGATGTCTCAGAAATGAGGAAGAACGTTGAACAGCCAGAAGCTGTGCAACTGTGCTTGAGGCAAGTTTAACCTAACATTGCAGGGTGACTGTGGGCTTGAGAACGTAAATATAATCTGTGTTCAGTCTAACTCTAAAGTAAACAGACACTGTGGTATAGTATTAATCCTTTTAAAGTTTCCATAAACTAGTTTTTAAAGATTCTAAAAGACAGACTTCTGAATAGCTTGATTCTCTGCTTTCTGTATATCACTGACTCTAAATTCTGGAGTATACATCTTAGTATTGCTACTTTGCACAACTTTACCTCTTTGAGTTTAGGTGATGTGCCTGGAACTCAGTAAGGAATCAATAAATTGTAGGTATTATTATCAGTATCAAAATCATGCTTATGCTCATTATCCTCATTATTTTCAAATTCAGTCAAGATTCTGATGCCCAGAGTGAAATGTTTAGTCAAGAAGTATTTGTAGCTCAATCTTGTCTTAATATACTGGACAAGAAAGAGCACACTGCCAAGTGTGATGATGTACACAGTCTTCCATGGACACTATTAGCTTAAATAGCCCCACATACTCTATTCCAGCTGTGGCTACTGTAGGGCACATATAAGATACCTAACCCTGTTTCCCTAGTTACAGTATATCAGGGCAGTGGTGACTTCATGGGGTAAGCAACAAACCCAGAATCTGGACACCTGGATACTCAGCAACCTTAAGAGGGCAAATTTTTCACATAGGGATACAGAAAAGCTATACCAAATAAGCTTTATCCTGGAGAATGTCAGTGCTGTATGGTAATCATTAGAAGTACTTGCTCTCATTTCAAACACACAATGAAAACATTTTTCTATTCTATTGCACTTAATGATAATTTTGGATCTATTTTGACCAATAAAATTTGAGACAGAGTGATGTATGCTACTTCAGGGTAGAGATATTTAATTGCCTGCTTGAGACACTGCAATGTGCACTTTCTCCCTGTTGCAGTGGTTATGGAAAATACATTGGGGAGTTTTTATCATCCTGTACCCTGCAATGAAGAATGCTGTATCAGACCCATAAGTAGTCTCCACTAGATATGTGGTGCGAGTAAGACTGAAGCCTTTGTGGTGCCAAGGCTTTGAGCTATCCGAGACGAGGTCATTGTGGCCTGGTTACCACTTCAGCCAGCCTCTCTTGAGCTGCACTTTTCCCACTTGTCCTAACCCAGTGAGACAGAACACTCCTGCACACAGCAAGTTACACAAAGCAGGTCTGTTACTTACAGAAGGCAGAAGGGAACAGCACAAGCCTAGGATATATGGGGAGTGAGTCTCTGAAGAAACGGTAGCCTAGCTAAAGTACTCTCACTAGGACACTGCAATTTACACAGCCAACACCTGTTATTACTAAGCTTTAGCTGTGTCAAGTTAAAATTCAATATATGTGTCTGTTTTAGGGTATCTTCTATTCTTTAAAAAAGCATTTTCTACTACTGTTCACTACTTTCTGGCTTTGTTTAATGCATATTAGAGCCTCTTTTTGACCACTTGTGCTAGGGGTATTCTAATGCTGAGGTCCCTGTTCATTAGCTATGGGATCTTAGGCAAATAACCTCTTTGCTACTTCTCCTAGAAGGGGAGGGGAAGGACCAGTACAGTGCAGGGCAACCTGAAATTTTCTCCATCCACCTCACACAGGTGAAGGAGAGGGTTGTTAGAATTGAGTTAATTTGTACAAGGAAATCACCCAGAACCTGGGAGCTGGCCACAGTAAGTACCCAACATACTATTTGTTACCATAGCTGTTGTCATTTTCAAAATCTGAAGTTGCTTTCTGAATTGTCTTGAGGTAGCAGAAGAAAAAGCAAGGGGAATGGGGTGAGATTTGAGTTAGAACTTGTTAGATGGTGACCTTAGCTCAGTTACTGTCACCAGTTGCTGTTTCATTTTCTTTTCCAAGCAATATTTTCATTAATAAGGCCCACCACAGAGCAAATCTTGAAAAAGTTTTCTTATTCCCTCCTATATGATTCATAGATTTCTTGAGACAAAGAAATGACCCACATGGGCCAGTTACCGGGAAGGGAACCTCTCTTCCATGTTTTCTAAGGAGTAGAGGGTAATAGTGAAAGCTTCTAGCAAAGAAAGATAATTGGTGATCATTAATCATGATACATCAGTTTGAATCGAGTAGGACAGTCCTCCCAGGGAAATAAGCATGCTATGAGTGTTCCCTGAAGGCATGCCTTGAATGTTCTACAAAGTCTTACCCTTTCCTCTCTGGCTCTCTTCCCCTGTTCTGCTTCCTTACGCCTATTAACTGAGCAACTTTGCTCCATGGTGCCCCTCGTCTTAGGAGACTGTTGCCATGTAGTTTTAGGTAGTCCTGAAATCATGAGTTAATTAAACCTTCCTCTAAATTGTGGGTGTTGGGTATTTTGTCTCAGTGATAGGCAAACAGACTAATGCAAGGACAAAAGTCCTATAGATCTGCTTTTCCCCTACATGGAAGATTTTGAGGGGAGAAATGGTGAACAGATGACTGAGGGTAACATGGTTAGCATCAGATATTTTTCTTTGAAGCCCAGAATTGAAAATAAACCACTTCTTGGCTGTTTCCTTTGCAAAATAGAATAAAGAACCAAGAGGAGCCAGGAATAAATAAGATGTCAGACACTGACCCTTTTTCCTTTAAATAATTAGCTCATGACACACTTGAATTAATATACTGTCTTGTAAACTACCAACAAGACAGAGATCTCAACAGGAGACCAAGGATAAGAAGGAAAGAATATGTGACTTTAGAAGATCCATGAATTCTAATCAGGCTACATGAGCCCAACCTGTGATCAGAAGATGAAATGTATAGAAATTCTATGGCTATAGAACTTCTGAAAAGAAGAGCAAAGACCTAATTTGAAGCAAGAAACAGGCAATTATAATATTAACATAATAATATAAATTGCATATGAAGTCACATACCATTATATTTAGCATAATTTCATAAAATTCTAGTTGTGTTACTAATGAAAAGATGAGTAGCTACAAACATAAATAATTCATTTATAGGTTTTTTTTTTGAAAGAGGAAAGTGACTTCAAATCCAGTAACCTGGTTCTTAGTAACAAATGTAACAGAGGCAAGAGTAAACTTCTGGGACATTGCTACAGCCTGGGGTAAATATGCAGGCTGAAGCTGTCTTCTTCCCTCTTGAGCTGTGACCTCACTCTTCTGAAAGTTTCATTGAAGCATCTACCCTGGAGGATGTATCTATGAACAAACATTGTAATTAATAAAATTCTAGAAGGATAGGAAGATAGTAATTTCACCCCTTACAGCGTTAAGTCCTCTCTGGGTAAAGGTTTATTGGTTCTGATTCCCATTTGGTTTTACTTTAATAAGATGAATGACAAAAACGTAGAAACCAAATCTTCCTTACATTTTATTCCTGTATTATAAAATGCCTAGAACTGCACAGCCTCTTTGGGGCACTTTATAAATGGTTATTGGAGCCAAAGGGATTGAATTGCATATAAAGTATTGCACTTATCTTGTAAGAAATTATTCTGATCCTGTAACAGCTCTCAGTGCAAGGTGTAACTTAACTTTTCTAGCGTGGTGTGGACTCCAGAAACTGGCAACCCCAACGGATTAGGTGTAAATGAGACTAAGGTAACATCTGGAAGTGGTGGCCCACTGGTTCAAAGAAAGTGAGACCTGTGACGGGGCTCTGGAAAGTGGATCAGCTGCAGACCCTGTGTTTTCACTCTGCATCTCGAAGCCTTTGGAATCTCATGGCAACCTCCACCCATGCACACAGCTACATAGAGTTCTAGAAAGAGCTTGATGGTTTTGGACCATTTAGCCAAAAGAAGCAGTAGCTTGGGTGTCCCAGGGCCCATTAGTTGTTGGTTTTTAACACAATTCCATAATAGGAAAATAGGAAGTTCACCAGATACTGTAAGAAAGAATAAATTCATTAAGATATGACTATGAGAGGGTTGTAGTTGCAAATATTAAGATCTATAAGCGTGAAAAAAAAAATCCTTGCCAAAATCTTCCTGTCTTCTTTCCAAAAGTCACCTATCTGTTATTCTCAACTAGAGGTTCTAAACCCTGTTGGACTAAACAATCTTTCTTGTTTCTTTCATAGTAGGGATTCATATTTTCCCTTCTTTATTGTGAAATGAAATATGTATGTTAAAAATCATACTTGTGCCTACATTCATAGATGCAAGAAAAGAAAATATGAGGAAGGAAAATAATTAGTAAAATGTGTTTGGATATGCACATTTTTGGGGCACAAGTATATTAGAAGATATAATTTTACTTATAAATAACTGACCCCAAACTACAAATACAAATTGGCTCAGGCATTAATTAGCTGCTCAGGTGCCAGAAGTGGGATTGCTAGTGGTGATGTGAAATACCCACCCCTGATAAATAATAATTTAAGGATAGTCTTCCTTTGACTTGCAAAGTAGCTGCATTTCTAGAAAATTTACTGGGTACTCATGTTAAAAAATGCATATATTTAAAATGGAGTTGGACTTTAGGTTTAATTCTTAACAAATTCTTCATCTATGAGGATAACGAGCAAGATATTTATAAATGGGGGGGCATGAAAAATCATTGAGAAGGATTATGTCATACATTGAATAAAAATTTCTATCTTTGACCACATCCATTAAATACTACCACACAGCATAATTATGACAACCAGCAGTTCTTAAATTTCCAAAACAGCCCAGAATACAGTTATGTTAATCCAAGTGCTCAGCAGGGGCTACTACAACGCAATCAGACATTTAGCATATTTACCCAGAGAGAAAACTGAGGGGGAGGGAAGAGGCTGAGAATATAATCTGACTTCAGTAGAGGTCTGACCTTTAAGAAAAGAAGGGAAAAAAACCCTCTAGATTATAGGGAAGTTTTTTTGTTAAGTTTTAATGGGGCTAAAAAGAAATGTATTTGCCTTTTGATCTTCAAGTTCCACACCCACAAGACCCAGCTTGCTCCAGTTTTCCTGCCAAACTCAGTCACTGGCTATAATACCCATGGGGAGTGGGTTCTCCATGCAAATCCAGTGGTGTTTTGCAGAGCACAGACTCTTGCCACTGGAGTTCTGAGAGCTGTATTTCCATAGTCACCACCAATGTTGCTCTTCTGAACTTTTCAAAGTTTATTTGTATCTCAGCTTTATCTCCATTTGCTTTATTTAGCATTTTCCCCAAAACTATTTTCCCTGATTTCCCAAACATTTAAGGTAAACGATTTGATTCCTTGTACAACTGACACCAATAGTTGACAAACATAGGTTTAAAATATATAATGTCAACCAATTTTGAGCCATCCAAGAGGTCCATGATGGATAATAATTGGAAATTTGAGTAAGATCTTGTTTCGAACTTCAAGAGTTATGGGGTTGGCTTGCACAAGTAAGGGATATGGTTATTGCTAAATCAAGTTGACCATTCGTTGTTTAGATTTTAATGTTTATAGCATCTGTAGTATCAAACTTTTTTGAGGATAGCTTGTTTTCCATAAGGAAAAATACTCTTGGTGCTGGTAATGAAAGTATAAAGAAAGCAATAATTTATAAAGAAGTGATTGTTCTTATGCAGAAATAACCATAAATAGGTAGGAAATACATGATTTTTGTCCTGAATTGGAAAAAAAATCTTCAAGTGTAATTTAAAACCTTTCCTCTATTTTGTGAGACAAATTAGATGACATATGTATTTGGGACTACAAGAAAATTTTAGGACATAATTCTTGGGAATATCAAGAATCTTTTGTGCTTCCCAGGCAATATAATATGGATTTTGTTTTGGTTTTCTAGATAGATTGTTACTCCTTGAGACTAGGGGTTATCTTATTACTCCATAGTCTTAGTATGGATTCTTATTTTGCTTGCTGATATCCAAAAATTTCAGATATGAATGTAGCTTATACAATGATAGGTAAATAAATTATTAAATTGCTAAATGAACTATACCAGCTGAAGTCCATATTGATTTCTGCTTCAAGTTTAACCTAAATGCCAATATGAAAGTTTCTGATTCCACCAAAAATAAGTAGATTCCAATCTCTCCTTTATCACGATGAATGAACTCCACGTAGAGGTACCTATTTTAGAAAGATCTCAAGGAGAGAAAAAAAGATTCAACTATGTGGTTGCAGAGGGAAGCCAGTTACTGGATACTAATTCATTGTCAAAGGCTTTTGTAGATATTACAGAAGGAATATGATAACTTTTTAAGAGAAGATAGAGTTTCCTATTTAAAGAGAAGTTGGAATTTTCAGAAATGTGTATGGATAATATGGAAACTTGCCTATACAGACTACCATGGAACACAGAAACACAAGGAGGAACCAAAAGAGAAGAAAGAGAATCTGGATGGTAGAGAAGTCCAGTAGGGCCACTCTCTGAGCTATACCACTGAGGAGTTCACCTGAAGGCATAGGGAAGCAAGTGTGAAGATACATAATCAGAATTCCATCATGTAGTAGATTGCATGCAGGTTGTGAGACATACTGTGCTGACGTCAGCGAATGTGCATGATTCTCATTTCATTTAGAAGCTTGAGTCAGTCCTCAATATTAAGCATCCCTTTAGGTATTGCTATAGATCAGGAGCAAACCTGGTACTAAGGTCAAGAGTATGCTGCTCAGATTGAACTAAATTCAAGCGAAGAGTAACCCTAGAAGAAATTTGCTTTCCTAAAGTTGATTTCTGTCTGTCTGCAAGGACTATTTGCTACTTCAGTTTTAAAGGCAGCAGAAAAAAATATTTTATCGTTCAGTGGGTCAGTACTTAGTGGTAGTTTCTCTGAACTATAAGCTTTCTAAAGCTTTGTTCCAATAAATCTTGCAATTGTTATAACGCCTCGCAATCTTCCTAGTACTCAGTTCTATTAAATATTTGATCATAACACAAAACAATGAGAAAGAAATAATTGGATTGTGCTTTTGTATACTATTGTGGTAAGATTTTCAGTCATTCTAGATTTTGAAAAGTTTGTCTCCAGAGTTCTCTTTTAAGCATGTGTTTTGGCTGTGAGTTCTTAGTTCATGTAATAAGGACAAACTGAAA
The DNA here is from genome assembly GCF_034190915.1 of Cavia porcellus. Lineage (NCBI taxonomy): Eukaryota > Metazoa > Chordata > Mammalia > Rodentia > Caviidae > Cavia > Cavia porcellus. The sequence continues at coordinate 77,456,743 of NW_026947484.1, forward strand.
GGAGGAAAGCCAAACTTGTCTCTTCAATTTATAACCACATAATCAGATTAATTCAAGAATACAAACATGTTACTATTGGAAAAATGACATTCCCAGGAAATCTCTCTGTCGATGCTCTTAATCCTCCAATTTTCTGTACTGTTTTCATTGTATTGTCTCATTATTATAGTTATAGTCTTATTGTGTCCTTTGGTAAAGGTGATAGAAATGATGAGGTGTCAGAATCCCTGTGTGGTTTTATGTTTTTCCATTTCTTTTTTATTGTCAGTTGTAGCAAAAGCATTCATGGACAAGTACACAATACCGTATACTCCGAGTGGACTTTATGCTTTGATAGTGTTTAATGGTGTTGCCTCCCCTCCATAGGTGACAGCAACCACAAACTTGCAGTAGGATGCTCATTTTTGCTTCTTTGGACAAAAATACTTATTCATAAGCTACAGTGATCCTGTTTCAGTTTATTTCTTTGTGTATTTTTTTCATCATTGGGAAGCTTCTCTTCCTGTGAGCATCCCCAGGGCTGAGGCCTTGTGGATTTATCTTTAGATCTGCTGCAGCATACAAGAGAATTCCTGGAACAGTCAGTGTCTTGAATTTAATTGAGTAAAAGGAGGACAATAAACTCAAGCATACAAGAGAATTCCTAGAATAGTCAGTGTCTTGAATTTAATTGAGTAAAAGGAGGACAATAAACTCAAATTGACTCTGAAAAAGGTTAATCTTCAGTCTTTAGGAGATTTACCTAGGATGGGTGACAGTTCTGAAGCCCAGGCTCTCCTCTGGTGTTGAGAACACAGTGTTCAGCTGGGCTCATGCTACATAGCTTCCTCTCACACGGTTGGGAGTATGTGTGAGGAATATATGGCTTCTAAAAGGATAAGTACCATCATCTGATTAGCCAAGGTTCAGTAGAATTTAGGCTATAGTTGTGATTGTTTTGTAGCCTGTGGTTCCCTAAGGAAAGGAAACAGTGTGTTCTGTACAGCTGGCAAAGGACTTTAGCATCTGCCAGAGGTGGACACAATTTCTAGCACTTACATGTGTGACTCTGCAAGTCAAAGCTATATCATTAAGAATTTTGATGTTAAGCATGGCAAATGTCCAATTCATACTTAGATCTAAAGGCAATTTATGACATTAACCATTTTACAAATCTGGGGTTGTGCAGAGATTTAAATCATTCACTCAAATACAGTTGCTCTGAATCTTCTGTTCTTCCTTCCTCTCTGTGATTGCTTGAGTTTGTTTTCCTTCTGGTGTAAAAATGGCTGCAGGAATCTCAAGCATTATATCTAAATACTACCTAGTTTGAGGGTTGAATGAAAAGACTTCTTTCCCAGAGATTTGACAATACATTTTCCAGAGTATCATGGACTTTGACTGTAGTACTTGAACCTGAACCATCCTTGAACCAACAGTGATGCTCAAAGGGAGCGTTAAGGGCAGAATGTGTCCCCTCTCGAATTCACAAGTTAAAGCATTAATTTCCCATGACTTTCTGTGGAACTGAGGCATTTGAAGAGGTTTATGGGTGGGCCCTAACTCACTGTGAGTGGTATCTTTATAAGAAGAGCTGATTGCGATAAGCACAAGAGCAGATTTTATGAAGATGGAGGAGAAGACCGCCATCTACAAGCCAAGGGAACAGACCCCACAAGAAACCAAGCCTGGGAACACTTTATTCTGTACTTCTGGCCTCCAGAACTGTCAGAAGGCAAATTTCTGTTGTTTAAGCCACCTACTGTATGATATTTTATTATCCCAGCTATAATAAATTGATAAAGGAAGCAGGGTTCATTGATTAGTATAAGCCAATCAGCTTCTAGTCATCAAAATGTGAATGTGCCCATTATATTTCGAGTTTGTGGTTAAGAATTTAGAAAAAAGGTCCTAAAAGATGTTATAAATACTGTTTCTAGGTGGGGGTAATATATACTGGAAGCCAAATTTGCAAGCTTATTGCACACATTTAGTAGATAATCTCATTAGGAGGAGATTATTAAATAAGACTGTATCTGCCTATCTATGTATATATCTATCTAGCGCAAAGTCTGTTTCATTGGAGATATTCAGTCAATATTGATTGTGCTGCCCTTTCTTTCTCTTTTCTTTCCAGTTAAACTAATTCTGTTTTTCTCTCTATAATTTTACTAAATTGTTAATATCTCCATAAAGTTCATCATTTCCTCCATTTCTGCACATTTTTGTCCCCTCCCATAAGAAAATCTTACATCTTAACAGAATTTTCTTCATATTTTCCTACTGTGTTAGATGTTTCTAGAAAATGAAATATTAAAGTACAGTAATTTTCTGCCGTAAAGCGAATTATTCCATTGAAAATCAACTGGAACCAAGGACAGTTTGTCTGCTGGAGACAAGTGAAATAAAGAAGCCTATGAGGGGGTCTGGGGATTTAGCTCAGCGGCATAAGCACCTGCCTTGCAAGCAGGCGGTCGTGAGTTCAATCCCCGGTACTGATAAAAAAAGAAAAAAAAAAAAAAGCCTATGAGGAAGTTAGTCAGGAGCCCCCTTGTATGCTGCATAGGACTTTAGAATCTGCCGTTTAGTAAGTGCCAATATGATGTGACAACCAAATTACTCTTCTGTCATTCCAGGGGTCTGTGGTATAGGCAAATATATAGAGGTGGGACCAGTCCTGGTTCTGCCACAAACTGAGACACCTTGCCTGCAGATCTGCTTTCTCCTATTTCTTCACCTACTACAAGTTATTCGCCAGTCGTTCTGAATGATTTTGTTTGCTCTTCCAACACACCATGTGTTCTGGCTAGAAAAAGCTGATCCATATGTTCTGGCTTCTGCTTGAGTTCAGCAGTGGGGATGTATCATCCAGAAACCAGATGTGCTGGACAGTGGATAGCTCCCAAGAGACCTAAGAAAATACCTGGAGATAGCTTTTGTGAAAGGTAGGGTTTATTAAGGCTAAGAGATGTTAACAGGGAAGCACAGGGCTATTTGAACGAAATGGTGGAGTCCATGAGAAACCTGTAGAGATCCATTTACACTTCCTGGCTAGGTTTCATGTGAAAGGTCAATGGTTTACCCAGCCAGAATCCTACAGGAGCGTTGAGATTAACAGCACCACCCAGCAAAACCCACAAAAGACAGGTACCAATTAACAGAGTCACCCAGCCATTTTAGTGGCAACAGGTTAAATGAAACTCATCAGCTCTTCAGGTTCCTGTAAGGAGGAAGTCTTATAGATTAAAATAATAACAGTGACACCATTAGCTCTCTTTGTTCTATCTTACACTGACCTTCATTTCAGAACAGCTGACTTAGCATACAAGCGGGAAGGCAGCTCCTGCTGGTAACATTAACTGCCCTGTTCTCAGTGTTCTTCAGATACCATGAATCTGGGCATTCTGTCCACTTAGAATTCCCTCTTGACTTAGCCAGACTGTTGGGAATGAAAAAGGACTGCTCCTTGGACATGGTGCCAAATGTTCTCAGAGTTCTGAGGGACAATGCAGGAGAGCATGGGTAGAGGAGCAGAAGGAGAAGATAGTGAGAAGGATTTCTTTACCTCCTGTTTATCATCAACTTAAGATAGATACTGCCAGATCCTAGATGGCTCTTTCTGTCTCTGGGTTTATATGACCACTTTTTCCTCGGTTTCCTTCAGACTGTGGGGAGAGGGAGGACGCTGAAGCATAAGACTGCACTTCAGTACCACAGTCCAGCCCAGGGTATCACCCTATTTGTCTTGATTTCCCTGTGCCCAATCCATATACCTGCAAAAAGTCTCTTAATCTGTCTAACTCTTCAATTTGCATGTGTCATTGTTTTCCTGCAGAGGTCCTGGCACACTTTTAGTGGTAATTGACTACTATTTTAGAACTGTTGTCACAGCTTACTGAAGTCTACAAGATGATTTTGTTATTTTAATTCTTAATGTATGCAGTGATCAACTGCATGGTTTCTGATTCTCTGAAAGCACAACCTGATGCATAAATTCTCTATACCTGAAGTTCCTTTATCTATAAAGTAGGTATAATAATATCTCATATATATATATATATATATTTTATTAAATATATATATATATATATATTTTTTTTACTAATAAATACATATATTTTACTAAATATATAAAAAAATATATATTTTACTAAGACAAAACATATAATTTATAAGAACTACTCAGCAAAATTCCTGTCTCATATTAGTACTCAATAAATGTTACCCATTACTTGTAAAGACATTTGCCTGTTCCCAATTATGATTTGTATATTGCAAAATGGTTGAGTCTCTGCAAGCTGACAATTAAGTTTAATTTGGTGTAAAAAATGTTTATTGACATTAAGACCTGAGAAGAGATGTGGAGAGAAAACATAACTAGACAGAGAAAGAAACTGACACATAAGGCAGTCACCCTGTGGTGAGCCATTAAGTGAATGTTACCCATGAGATGCTCCATATTGAGCCAAGCAAGGAGTGCATTTAAGACCCTCTTGAGCTCAGCCACTAGGTGTGGAGTGTAATAAAGAGGACAAAACCTTAAGACCCTCACTCAGGGCTGATCCTAAAGGAGCTGTAGCTGGAGACTCTGTTAGTGCCCTCCCAGCCAGTCAGCAAATCCATTCTGTCTATCAGGGTGCCATTCATACCTACTCTATGCACTCAGGGAACAACCTTATCTGGATTCAGGTAGACTTCTTTTCCTGAGGGAAAATTAGAACACAGAGAAGTCAGTAGTATGAACTATAATCCATGCTGTTATGATTGGTCTTGAAGCTATAACTGGTATTCATTTCTTTTTCACTACCTACTTTCATTTACTCTCCCTTGAGTTATCCCTCTGCCCTCATGACTTACATATTTATGTGATGCAACTCTCATATTTCAAAGACCTAGAATCTGATTATTACATTTTTTCAGACTATGATTGCTGTACTTCTCCATTTATTCAGTCAAATTGGGGTAAAGAATAGCAAGTGAACCACCTGGATTCCATCTATACTCTTCCCTTCCCTCTTTCTGTAGCAAGCTTATTTTGTTCTAATGATCAATGCTAATTACTTTTGCCAATACAGTAACTACTTTCATAATCTACTGGCCCCTGGATATAAATATTAATCTATAGTGTTCAGGCAACAACTGTAGCTAGTACATAACAGTATTCTCACTGTTTCACAGAGGTGATAGAGTACCATACTTATAAACGATAACCTCTAACTTCGTGAGACCCAGAGTTTGGGACCAGGAAACATAAAGATCCTCAGTAGATGAAGAGTGGTGGAATGGAGAGCCCCACTACCTCCATGCCTTGGTTCCCACACATGTTTATTCTTCCAGTTGGAGACACATTGCCACATAAGTCTTTGATTTGATTCATATGCTATACCCTGAAAGTAGTACCCATGACTGTAGATTACCATCTGTGGACTGGTATTTTATACCTCTAGAAGGTCATCCTAATGTCCTGTCAGGCTGGCATTTTGGATGCTGTAGTACATGAAAGAGCCTGTGAGTGCCTTGGTCATGGGTCCTCCTACATGTCTCTTGTTGAAAAGTGAGTCTCCTGCTATCATGTGATGTTTGTGGGATCTCATGCCAAGGAATCAAATACTGCTTTCTTGTTCAGAATTGGGCCCTATGCACAGGGGAGGGAAACTGGCATATGGAGTTTCCATTGCGGTGAGAAAGAACCACTGACCTTTCCAAGAAGAAAGGGCATGGTGTATACAATTACTCTGTGTCCTGGAAGAATAGTGCCATACTGGGAGTTCAGTGATAGTCTCTGCCTCTGTCATTTTAGATATTTCACTGTAGCAGTAGTTAAATTAGTCTTGATAAATGGGTGCATGCTGTCATTCATGCATGGCCTCCATCTTTGTCATTGTGGCTACTTAGCTCATGTCCCATGTACCAGCACTACAGCAGACAATGGTAGAGACTGGCTGATATTAACTGGATAATAGTGTTGTCTGTTGGAAGTCAATACACAAAGAAATCTTTGTGCTCATTTCCATATATCCATTCATGTGACTGAATCTCAGTCTCCTTGTCCTTCCAGTATTTTCCCTTCCGGATCTCTGACCAGCTGCACAAGCCATGTGGGGCTACTCATGAGACCATATGTATTCCAAGCTTGGATCTCTTCTCTTTCCAATGGAGAAAATGAATGGTCAAGTGCACTGCCTGTTGGATGGATTTTCTTTCACTTGTGTCATTTGAGGCTCTCCCTGAAGGTAGTGCAGCTGTGTCCACCTACAGAGCCAGTTCATTTGTGACCCAAACTCAGTATTTTCATATTCTCTTCAGCTGATCCTGAGGGATCCCTTACATTGCCAGAGATGTGAACTGAAAGAGGTATGTTTGTGCTTTAGCTATGGGCTTATGGGAGTCCGTATCCTTCATGTCTATGTTTCTGAAAGAGTTTTGGCCCAGACAGGACACTGTAGCTGGTAAAGCCTCAGATGGAACCAAGGAGCTCCTATCTTCCCCACCCCTAGGAATTTACCTATGGCACCAAACAAAGACCAATGGGCTATCTGTGCATCCCTAATGCCCCCTTAGGTTCCACCTCAAACCTAGGCTTCTTATATGCCTCCACTCCACGTGTTCCACGAAGAGATCACTGACCCTGGGGGGAGATGCCATGCCCCAGGGGATTGGGGGTGTCTCTCTCCACATTCTCAAAATAAAGCTCATTTATATTTCATACTTCTTATCTTTTCAGCTGCCGCTGGTCCCCCACAGTTCTATCAGTTTCATCCCAAATATATTGCTTCAGCCTTGTAGTCAATTATTATTGGGATTATCTGACTTTGTAATCTGGGACATCTGATAGAATCCATCTGTGATGGGCAGATCTTGTTCAAGGTCCTTTTGTAGTATTTGCTCAGATATTTTGTCTCTCCTATGGTCTACTGGCCAGGAAGAGATGGGTCTTTCTTCAGAAGGTATATGTTCCTTTGTTGCGGATATCAGAACTTTGTTCCAGAACTGTAGATGCCTGGCCCATGCGTCTCTCAGTGGAGCATGTTACAAACTCCACAGCTGGTACCTGCAATACTGCAGCCTCTGCCAATTTGTGCATCCCTTTCCATGTGTGAAGGTTCTGAGTTTTTGTCAAATAAGGCCCTGATGTTAGTTTAACCTATTTGCCTTAATTGGCCATTCAGCCACATTTCAGTTCAGTCTTACCTGAATTGAGCTTGATCCTGTGAAAGTCTTAGCAGGGGAACAGCCTGTTCTTGCCAGGAGACATGTCTGCAACACATGTGAATGCTTGGAATTTAACATTGTGCAAAATAGTATCAAACAAATAATTGCAAGATAACACCCTCTGGGGTGGAGGAATATCATCGATATGTTGACCTTTTATTCAGTTGTGATGGGTAGAATTGCCAGCATGGCACAGAGCAGCTTGGATCACTGTTTCCCCTCAAATGTTTTTCTATCATTATTTGTTCCATGAGAAACTCTGAGCAAAAAAGAGTTCAGAAGTCAGATTGTTTGGAGATGTGCTGTATGCTATACCTCCCTCAGAGAGTCACAGTAACAATTCCATATTTCAAATTCTGAAATGTTCTGCTTTAGTGTTTTGTTTTGTTTTGAGTCAATGTGTCTCACTATGTAGTTCAGGCTGGCCTTGAACTCACGAGGTAGCCTATCTTGGCCTCAAACTTGAAGTGACCCTCCTGCCTCTGCCTCCTAACTTGTGGGATTACAAACATTAATTACCAGTCCTAGCAAAGAATTTCTACTTTAAAGATACCTGTTTAATTTGTTTTATCCAGCATTTATAGATGTTATTTGAAGATAGGAACCACTTTATCGATAACATTCATGAGCAATCTTTGGAAATAGAATCTATGGAAACACACTAGGACAATACTGGAAGAGAGCATGCCCAGTGATAGGTCCCAAGAAATTAGTTACCTTTGTGCTGTTAAACAATCTGCACATTTATTGACAGATGAGTAAATAAAGAAATTTTGGTATATAGATAGATAGATAAATACATAGATAGATGATATTATATGACCTCAAAAAAGATAAACCTTGCCATTTGTAACAACATGGGTGAGCCCCAGAACATTGTGGTAAGTGAGATAAGTCAGGCACAGAAGGACAAATAACCATGTGATTTCTTTGAGAAATCTAAAACAGTCAAACTTACAGAAGCAGAGAATAGAAGGGACAGTGGTTATCAAGGATTAGGTGGAGAGAGAAATGAGGTTTTTTTAATGGTTTAAAGTTTCAGTTATATAAAAATGAATTAGTTCTAGAGACCTGCCAAACAGCACAGTGCCAGATCATAATACTGTAATATGATCTCAAAAATTAGATGAGGGGCTGGGGATTTAGTTCAGCAGCATAAGGGCCCTCCTTGCAAGTAGGCAATCATGAGTTCAATCCCTGGTACCGATAAAAATGAAAATAAAAAAAAATAGATGAAAATGTAAATCTCATATCATGTTAAAGCATACATGTGTGCACCTGGGTACACACACAGCCACAGGACGCACAAGATAGAAGGTAGCTTTTGGAGGTGATAGTTATGTCTATTACCTTGATACTGTCATGGTTTAACGGTCTGTCCATACACCCACCTTCATCAAGCGTAGTCATTAAATGTGTACAATGTGTAGCATGTCAATTACATCTCAGTAAAACTCTAAAATCGCCTCTCTGTTACAGTAAGAATCATGGCTTTATGCACTAAGTTTGCCCTGCAACTGATGGGGAGATTCGCTAGAGATAGATGAAGTTTGACACAGGAAACAGTGCTTTTTCAAGGAGGTTGCACCACTTTCAGGACGGAAGAAGTGAGGTGCTCAGGTTGACAATTCCTAAGTGCTGGCTGAGGGAGGTACATGATAGTGATCAGAGCCTGTAGAATAAGCATCCTACTTCTAGTTAAGTGCTTGTAGAGACTAGGGGCCATTCTGCAGGGAGTAGACAGGGGCTGTGAAATGCAAGTGGCAGAGGATTCCACGGGCAGACTTCCAAGCCAAATGGACATCTTGGCCTCTGGCTTTTCCAGCTGTTGCTGTTGATATTTTCGATAAACAAAGCTAATGTCAGTGCAAAGAAACATTTCTATCAGTAAGCCCAGTGAAAGGAACGTGGATTTGGAATTGTTTGTGTGTTACATCACTTTTGAAAATTGCAATGGCACCTGTTTGCACAGGATTTACTGATTAACCAACCTAACTCATGTGTAGAGAATTAATTTGCGCATGAGGAGCAAATTAAAATTGTAACATTTTCTCTGTAAATAGTCATTTTTATACACAGAACTTGGAACCCATAAACGCTACAGTTTGTAAGCATTTATGGTAGGGAAAAGGGCCTTTCCAAAGCCAGCCAGGAGGGGCGTGCTCTTCACTGCCCATGCACACTGCTGGCCCTGCCTCTGTAGCTCCTCTGCACTGAAGTTTCTACAGACCTCAGCAAAATGCCCCCCGAGTGGAACATGCTATGGAAACCGTAATGCTTACATTTCATGGATTTGCTGCGGACAAAGGCTGCTTAACAAAGGTAGACCTGAGAGTGCTCATGGAAAAGAAGTTCCCTGGATTTTTAGAAAATCCAAAAGACTCTCTGGCTGTGTACAAAATCATGAAGGCCCCAAATCAGTGACGGGATGGCAAAGTGGACTTCCAGAGCTTCTTCTCACTAACTTCAGAGGTCACCATTGCCTGCAGTGATAGTTTTGTAGCACACATGAAGCAGAAGGGAAAGACATCGGCGGACGTGAACATTTACACCTGCCCGGATGAGAGTTCTCTCAAAGGACCACTTAAGAAATCTGCCCCTCAGTTTCCCCTTGTATGAGGATTTCATGAGCAGATCGGGACTCTTAGAAAATATACAAATAACATCCAGCTCTCACTGGACAAGCAGAGAATTGAGTTAATTAAATGCTAAATAAGCTTTTGGTTTTTATATTGTTTGCATCCTTTTGCTCTCACTGAAGTCTTTTTTTGGGTTCAAAAAAAAGCATCTAGGAATAAAAATAGAAAGAGTAAAATGTCAAAGGTCACAGAGACAATTTAGTGGTGACTTCAAACTCAGAAAGCAAAGCATATCTTTTGCTTCTTTCGACAGCAACTCCACCTGCTCCCAGGAGGACCATGCTTATTCCACATAGCCTTTTTCCACCCAAATGCATTTATATCATCTTCTCCATGGGTTAAAAACTTTTATTATTTGATATTAAAGTATGTGGGAAAACTATAAATTATCTTTATTTCTTATTTCTACAATGTATTTACAAAAAACAACCCTCTTAGCACTATGTTTCTTGATAACTGTCAATGATTCACTGGTAGATATCACATAATATTGACATGTCTGCATCATCTTCCTTTCGGTAACTGAATGTCACCATATAGTTTCTTGGCTCCCATCTTCTCTCTTTAGGACTCCGTTAATGAGTTTTAACACTGGCTTGTGGTCCAAAGCCCTGCATGTCACCTCCGCTATAGAAGAACTTTTGTGTTCAAAATACATAAAACTCTACCTGTGTAAATAATCTGCAGTATTCCTTCTGCTTCTGTAAACAGGCTTTCACCGGAGATATAAGCTGCATCTGGCCTGTTGTTGTTTCCAGTTTGTTCTCATATTTATAAAGTTCCACTTGCTCAAGAAAGACCCTTGTCCTACCTGATAAACAAGTAAAAAAAAAAGCTTTCTATATTAACTCAAGGCTCAGACTTTGGAGTATGCAGCTCCTCTGAGTCTGCTGGTGTAATAATCTTGGTTCCCTCCACTTCTCCAAGTGCTGCTTCATTTTTTCATCTCCAGTAAACCTAAATTCTGTAACATTTGGTTCCCTGGCTGGGAGACCGACTGCACTGGCCTCTTGGGCCGCCGACTCAGAGTCTGGGAGCCACCTACCAGGCACTCTCCATGGAGAATGGGGCAGCATGCCTCTTGACTGATTGGTGAAACTTTTTCAGAAGCACAGGACTAGCAGGGTCCAACATCCTCCTGACTGGACTTGGCAGAGAAGTGGACCAATTTCTTATCCAAACTTCTAGACAAGGTGAGGCTGGGGTCCCTACCCCAAGTCAGACCCATCCCCTTGGGTGGAAAGGGAGACTGATCATTTCCTAAGATCTCATACTGGAGACCCCAGTCATAGATTTAAATGAGGGGCGAGGAACTTCTTATGAGTAACTGTGCAAGTGAATGTGCACATATATGTGCCTCTATAGCACAAGCTACAGTGTTGGAGCAGGCCCTAACCTGTATTTCCATGGCAACATCATACAATATAATAGCCATAATAGGAAGTTGACAAGCCTGGAATTATGGGTGCACCTTAGCCAAGAGACACCTAAGCTCACTTGAAGGACATGGCCAGGTGGGCATCGGTGTGATCTCCTCCAGGGGACTCCCACCCCTGTCTGTTGTGACACCATACACAGTGCAGGAAACTTAGAAAATGGGAGCCATAAAGAGCAAATCAACTGTCTTAGACTGTATTATCAAGAATACCAAAAGGAATTTTAATGATTATAGCATAAAAATGAAAAAATTAAAACTCTAGACCCTTTGTGAGGTAGAGTGGACCCAGATTGATGTCAACAGCCATCAGAGGGAAGTCTAGACCCTTTCCTGTTTCAAGCAGTTTGATAAGTTGTGACAGGCATACTTGGCCACCCTGACCAATTCCCATATATGAATTCTTGGCTGGAGATTGCCCAGATTCTCCCACCATGGGTGTGATTCTGCAAAGAAAGACAACGATAGAGTCAGGTTTTTGTTGTCTGAGGCTTCAGGAGTCCAAGAAAGCCTCCAGATAGCTGTGTGTGATGGCACATACCTGTAATCCCAGCACTTGAGAAGTTGAGGCAAGAGGATTGTTGCCAATTTGAGACCAGCCTGAGCCTCCAGCCTGAACTGTATAGCGAGATCTTGTCTCAGAAAAAAAAAAAAAAAAGACAAATAAAGACTCCAGATAAAACAGTGTATCAGGGTATCCCAATGGTGAGGTCTTCCCTCCACCCTACTACTCCTTGCTACCATCTGCATCACTGCTTCCAGCCCTTCTGGATAGTCTACTCCTCTCAGATCTCCTGCCTCAAGCAACCTCCTTAGATTCAGAGATGATTGAAGCCAAGACTCCTAGCCCTTCAGATGAACTCCTTGCCTGCTGCCTGTGCTCCACACAATTGCCAACTCTCCAGATGCTTCATTCCCCTCAAAAAGATCATGACTTGGAAGCAGTCATAGATGTGTGAAATATACTCAAGCTGACCAGATCTCAGAGATACTACAAAACTTAAGCCAGGAGCTCTGTTGAGAATGGGGAACCTGGTTGGCTATGCTGTCACCACAACAGACCAAGTCAGAAAGACTGGCTTACTCCCAGAGGAATGATCTGCCCAGAGGACTGAATTACAGGCTCTCATTCAAGTTCTCTGATGGGCCCAAGGAAGAACCATAAACAGGTACACCTTTGCAACCATCCATATACGTGGGTCTATATACAAAAAAGAGGGTGAGGGGAGAGGAATAAAAAACAAAGAATAAATACCCCAACTTCTGAAGGACATCTGGGAATTGAAGAGAGTGGCTATCATACACTGTAGGAGACACCAAAAATGACAGAATGATATAATGAGGGGTAATCAACTGGCAGATTGGATGGCTAAATAGACTGCTTAAGGATTAGGTTACCTCAACTCTTACTAGACCCAAAATCGTTGCTGACATGTTCCTAGCCTAAGGTACCACCACAATACATACCCTAAGAAGATCAGTGGGCTCAAAACAAAGGAGTTCACAAAGGCCCAGGAATGTGGTGGTGCCTACAAGACCAGAGGACTTTCATTCTTCAAGGAATAACCTCCTCTTTCATTCAATACCACATCTACCCATCTTAACCAATTGCAAGTTGAGACCAGCACAAAAAACTTACTAAGACCCTATCTCAAGGTAAAAAAATCCTAGGAATTAGCTCACTGTTAAGGTGCTGGATTCAATCTGTATTTCCACAAAAAAACAAAATATAAAACAAAAAACAACCAAAACAAACAACAACCCAAACCAAAACAAAAAATCTTGAAACAAAAGATGTGAAATAGCACTAGCACTCTCTACAGCCACCTTTTGCTCTCCTTTGAGGGCTGGATTCTTCTCCATTTTATCCAAATGTGATGGTGGGAGGTAGACATTAAAGAGGAAGGCCATAGGCTGCTTTGAATTTCATTCTCCTGTTTTGTTTGGCAAAGAGAGAATGAATTCCCTTCTTCCCCGCTATGAGTTTAACAAACCTTGGATAAAATATCTGAGTGGCAAAACTTGACTCCTTTTGAACTGGGTCCCAGATGGGTTCACAGTGAGTCCTATGAATGCCTTTTCACTGCAGGGGTGACAGGAAGGCAAACGCAAGTGGTCTGGGTGCTAGGACTGCCAGCTTCTGCTAGAGTCACTTGGGCTGCAGAGCAGTTTTTCAAGTCCCCATAAACAAACTGGCAAAGCAAGCCTTTCTTTTAGGACCTGTCATTATTCAGATAGTTATGTTTCTGTTGAAAGAAAGCTACTAGTATAGGTATCGTGGTGGTTACTGGCCACCACCTTACCATTTGGCCAGAAGTACCTGTCATGAACTAGGTGCGATCTTGCCCACAAGCAATGAACTTGAGTGTCTATACTATATCTCCTATTATCAAGTGCAAGTAGTATGTACCTGAGTGGGTCCAAGAAGACCCTGAAGGCATAAGTGATGTACATAGTGGCCCAAATATTTCTACTTCTCTGTCTGTCAGCAACCCTAATAAAACATAGGAAGACAAATAATCTGTCTGTTTGATCTGGAACAACCTTCTTTTTCTGTTCTCAAACATTGAGATTCTGGTTCTTGGGCCTCAGACTGGGAGGCATGCCTTTGGCTCCACTGGTTCAATAGCTTTTTAACTTGAAATGAATTATACCACTGGCTTCCCTGGTTCCCTGGCTTGAAAAATGGTGTGTTGTGAAGTTTCTTGGCCTACATAATCATATGAGCCAATTCCTTATAAGAATCCCTACATCTGTCTGTCTGTCTATCTATCTATCATCATCATCTGTCGCCATCCAATTAGTTTTGTTTCTCTGGAGAACCCTGATTGATACACAGAAGAAGAATGGGTATGTTATTCTAGACAAGCAAAACAATAAATATTCATGTTATGGTTTAAATCTAGGACGTCCCTCCAGTACTCTTATCTGCTTGGAGGTGGGACATTTGGGAGGTAATTGAATCACAGGGTACTGCAGTCATCAGTAGATGCACCCAGTAGTGAGTTCAGTAAGCCATATACTATTAGGAAATGGGGCCTGGTTACAGGCAGATCCCTGGGGGCGTGACCTAGAAAGGCGTATCACCTCCCTGTCTCCTCTCTTCTCATTCTGCTTCCTGGCTGCCCTGATGTGAGCAGCTTTTCATCTGTCGTGCTCATGACATGCTGTTTCTGCCTTGAATCCAACTGACCCAGGACTGGAACTGTGACCAAAACAAGCTTCTCCTCCTTTAAATTATGAGGGCCAGGGATTTTGCCAACAAGGAGAAAGTGACTAAGATGATCTACTGGGGTAAGGTGATCCATTTTTAAGAGGGGGATAGTATAGGTTCTGTAAGACCCAGAGAGCCTGTTGTATTGATATTGTCTTCTGGATTATGTTTGGTACTTTTATGCCAAAGCTAAAGAGAACAAAATATTATGCCTCTAAGAAGAAGGGAAGCAGTGAAAGCAGAGTGAGGGGTGTGAATTAGATTGGAAATAGAAATTCATAATGGGCTTGAGAAAATCCAAGGAGTTTCTGTTTTAGGCCTATACATGTATTTCTAAATTTGATGATAAATTTTCCTAAAAAAATATTTAACCATTTAAAGTGAACAATTCAGTGGCATTTAGCACTTTTACAATATTGTACAATAATTTCCTCTATGGAGTTTTGGGAATATTTTCATCAGCCCTAAATAAAATCCCATACCCAGTAAGCAGTTAATTTACGTTCTGCCACCAATCTGCCTCCTATTTCTGTGTATTTGCCTAGTCCGTATATTTCATAAAAATTTAGTCTGTATACAAAGGACTATAAACATTATGTCCTGCAAACATATACTAATAAACAAGAAAAATAGATATAAAAACATAAAAAGTCCAATCTTGGAGAAAAAGCAGTCTTCCTTAATAGGACCGTAATGAGATTCATCAGTGTATCATGTCAGAATTTTATTTTTAATGGTTGAATAATATTCCAGTGTAGAAATACATCATGCTTTTAAAATATTTTCATCTGTTGAAAGATATTTGGGTTTAAAATATAGCATATAGTGCTTCTTTGATTTATTGTATATGAATACTCATTTGCGTATGTTTCTAAAATTCTTTAAGATATATAACTAGGAATAGAATTGCAATATCATTGGATAAGTCCATCCTTAACTTTCTAGGGTTTTCTACAGTGACTATACTATTATACGTTCCTACCAGCAGTGTCGAAGTATTTCCATACCCTCATCAACGCTTGTTATTGTCTGCATTGTTTTAATGCTTGCAGGCCTAATGGGTATGAAGTCATATATCAGTGTATCTTTTATTTACATTTCTTGAAAGAATAATTATGCTGAGAAACTCTTCAAATGCTTGTTGACCATTTGTTTATGTTCTTTGGAAAATTGTGTATCTAAATCTTCTCCCAATGTTTGATTGGATTGTCTTTTTATTACAGGATTTCAAGAGTTCATTAAATATTCAGGATACTCATCCTTTATTAGAGATATAATTTGAAAATATAATCTATAGTTTATGTTTTACCTTTCATTGTAATGTTCTGTCATGCAAAATATTTAAAAATTTTGATGCAATGCAATTTATTCATGTTTTTATTTTGCTACTTGAGAAACTATGTCAAATCCAAGTTGATGAGAATTTACTGTTATATTTTCTCCTGTGAGTTTTGTAGTTTAACCATTTAAATTTAGGTTGTTTATGCATTTTGAGTAAATTTTATATATTATGTAAGGTAGGGTTCCAACTTTATTCTCTGGATATCAGTTTTGTTAGTGGCATTGGTGAAGAGACCATTCTTTGTCAGTTAAATGATCTTGTCACCTTGGTTAAAAATCAGTTGTCCAGAAATACAGATTTATTGCTGGGATTTCAATTATAATGTGAATGTTCATGCATTTTTCAAAGATAACTTTGAGCCTCACAAAATTCATTCTGCAAGCAACCAAGATGAATCTAAACTCATCAGGCTGAAACTACTTTAGGATTTTTTTCTATTCATTGTGTAGGATATCAGGGGATACTCAGCATGAATATTCTTTCAGGTTTAAATTGCATTATAACAACATTGGATATACTGTGAATCTTACACTTTCAAACAAAATTCAAGCATAAACTTTCCATGGAACTCCACCTGGGCTAAGTCTAAATAACTAATTTAACTTCTGTGACCCAGTCAATATCAGTAGAGATTGTATCTTCATTACTGCTAGCTACTTTCTCATATTAACGCTCTATGGATTATAAATATCTTCTTGATTTACTACAGGAAGATATCTAAAATGAGTGCTATTTTTCTTATTTTACTTTTAAGAAGTTTTCATTTAAGTATAACATGTTTTAGGAGATTTTTAGGTAAGTTATTGTAGAAGAAAAGAAACTTAACATCACTCTGCATTCCAGGCTTCTAAAACTACAGCCAAAAAATGTGAAGAGACAATGAAACTGTGGTTAGCAAACTCTTTAAATCCTTTCAGAATAGGTTACATGCCTGATTAGGGTTGTGATTGAATATGCCACTGGAGGACAGGGGTTCCAGGTGGCATCAGGTGTGTGCTGCTTTTGTTATTCTACATGTTGGAAAATTTTTGATGATGGCAAAAGATTCCATGCTATGGATTTGACATGAAAACCATACTTTTTAAAAAATGTAGTCCTTGGCATGGGATCAAAGCATCTTTGTTCTCCTTAAATGGAGCTGCTTCTTGGGAGTTCTTACTTAGTAACTCAAAATGGACAAGATGTGAAACCATGTTGTATTTATCTACATGACAACCACCATCAACTCTATTACTAATGGGGAGCATTGTGTTTCATTTTCAAAGAAGAGTGTGGGTGGAAACAGGGCAAAATGTCTTCATCTTACAGCCAAATCCTAATTTAGGTCTTTGAAATCACTGTAGAGAAAGGACAGGGAAAGAAGAAATGAATCCTTAAATAACTGTACAGTGAGTAAAGTTCTATCCCCTGGTTTTATTCTCCTGACATAAGCCTTGAATTACTTCTAAAATGAAGATATAGACAGTTATTTAAGGATTCATTTATGCATTGGTGTGAATGAACGATTGCCTTTCTGGGTCCTGACATTTTCAGAAGTAGGTCTGACTTGGAGAATAGTATGTACAAACTGAAGCAGGTCAGCATCTCAGTCCAGAGTAACCTGGATTGGGAGCAGACATTGTCTAGCTTTGCCACAGGTTGCCTGCATTGATAACTGACTTGTACTTGTTACTAAAAGGCAGGATTCCATTTAGGGTCATCAACCACTGGGAAAATGCAGAGGGAAGAGCACTAAATATAACTAGGAATATCACAGCTACCAGCTGTGTGATTTTTAGAGAAGTCATTTGATCTCTCCAAGCGTCTGTTTCCATCACTGTGAAACGTGGCTAATATTTCTGTGTCACACTGATGTGAGGATTAAATGAGCCAACACATGTAAAGCACTATATAAATGTATTTCTATTATTATTTGAGGTATTTAAAACATAAGATGTGAGGGGTAAAATCTTGCAATCCACTAATTAGCTCTGTCAGTATAGAGAAGAAGGGATTAAATCTGGCAGGTTCTAAATTTCCAATTTTATTTAAGGTTTTATCTTCTGCTCCCATATTTGCAAAGGCTTTGCTTCCATTGTTGAGAGTCACCAGAGCATGGGCCGATTACATGTGTTGACAACTCATTGAAGAAAGTCTAAGCACCTGGCTCTGAAGTCTAGGAGTTCCATGGCTGCTCCAGGTCCTGCAGGTTGTGCTCAGTTTTGGGAGAACCCATGTGTCCCTGCCCTGGATATATGTAAGTCTGGTGGAGGTTGAGGCCTAGATTCTGGCAACTCTGCTTACAAGACTGAAGAAGGTTGAAAATGAGTAAGGTTTTTTTTTTTTTTCTTTTTAGTTGTCCTCTCTTTCTCTCTCTCTCTCTGTCTCTCTCACTGTCTCTGTCTCTCTCTGTCTCTCTTTGTTTTTACAGAGATTCAGGCTTTTTATACAATTACTCTATGTATATATGGCTTATTTATAATGGTCAGTTGAGGTTTATGTATTCCACACATATATTTTGTATCTACTAGATAGTAGATGGTATGGTTTATGTCTGGATGTCCCCCCAAAGTGTCATGCACTCAGAGGTGGAAGCTTGTGAAGCCAATTGTATTATGGAGGTGTGACAGCTGGCTTGGTGTGGGGAGGTGGGGCCTGGTCAGAAGAGGAGAGTAACTATGGACGTGACCTGAAAGGATATACCTTCTTCCTGGATCGCACCTGCCCTGTGCTCCTGGCTGTCATGAGGTGAGCAGCTTTCTTCTGCCAGGCCCCTCCATCATGCCAGTTTGCCTTGGAGCCATGGACTGAAATGTGAGCCAAAATATACTTCTCCTCTTTAAATGTGTGGATATTTGGTGTTACATCTCAGTAATGAGAAAGAGACCAAGACAGTATCTATTACAAAATTTTGGGGAACATGTGTGTGTGTGTGTGTGTGTGTGTGTGTGTGTGTGTGTGTGTTTTATTTAAGGAGAAAAAGAAAAAAATAGAAAGAGGGTACAAGTTATACAGAATTTCAGAAAACATAAACAGTGGGAAATCACTAGTTAATAGATTACATATTGTTATCTTAGAAATAGTTGTTCAGGTTACAAATTAAAGCATATAAAGTAGTGGACTTTCAAACAGTGAGACTGGAAACAGTTTTGTTCAATTATCCAACAAAACTCAGTAATATGGTTATCTATCTTACACACTTAAATATGTATGCAGTTATATTCTTTAGAGCACTTTCTTTTCCTTTCTTTTGTACAATGACAATTACACATTTTGGGTTTTATTACTCCCACAGTTCTTATTACTTTTTTTTGAAGACAATAAAACCAAATGTGCTATAACAGAACAGAGTGAGTCAAATCAAAAGGATGGACATAATAGATAATGTAAAAAAAAAAAATACTAGGTGATCAACAATGGTTACCATACTGCCTCTTGCTATCTTAAAAAGAATTGCCTATATCATCAGTTATAATAAAATTGAACAAACAATAAAGAATAAAACCAAAACATTGGAGACATTACAGGACTTTAAAAGAAGATAATAGTCAACTGGGCTGGGCGTCATAATGAATCTTACTGTCTTCACAGTTGTTGCCTATACTTTCGAACTTGTTACTATCAAGCAAAGCAGAACAGAGGAAAATCAGTCAATGCAAGATGGGGAGGGTTTCAAATCAAGTTAATAGGAAATCAAAGTGGGTTACTATAATGTATCCTGCTATTTTTTCCCTTAATTAAAAAGATAAAAATAAAAAAAAGTAAATAATTAAAAAAAAAGGAGATTGAGATAAAAGAGGGCATAACAACAAACCAGTGCAGGTCAAAGCCTAACCATTTAAGCAAAATAGTGTTTCACCACAAGATATCCTGACATAAAAGTAGTTACCATAGTGTCTCTTTCCTTGAAATCTTTGAGTATAACTTCGTATACTGTAGCACCAAACATATCAAGACAATGTAAAACCATTCAAGAGAATGACACTATTACAGGGTATTTAGAACCAACTATCAGAAAATGAACAATGGTTTCTGTATAATCTCCTTGTCTATAAAAGTTTTTGCTTATATTATTACATATAATAAAATCCAATAAGATACAGCCTGTTAAGACCGATGGAGACAGAAGAATATAAGCTTGATGGAACTTCAAAACAAGATGATACTAAATTAGCACTAGCTATTATGATGTCTTGTTTTCTCCAAAATAGCTGTTCCTACCATCCAATCTTCCCTGCCTCATTTCTGTTGAGAGCTTTTTCTATCGTTTGTTGTCAGTTTGTCTTCTTCGTTTCACTTTCTGCTCCATTCATTGTGGCCTCTCTGCCACTGTTTCTGGAATCTTGGTATTTCCCTTTTTTAGAATATCCTGCAGTATTGTGTGTAGAGTTGAATTGGTGGTTGCAAATTCCCCTAGTTACCCTTTATCCTGGAAGCACTTTGTTTTTCCATCAATTTCTAGGGACAGTTGTGCAGGATATATCAATCTTGGCTGGAGGTTATTATCTTTCAAAGCTTGAATTATTTCCCCCCATGCTCTTCATGACTTTATGGTTTATGCTGAGAAGTCTGCTATAATTCTGATGGGTGTTCCCTTGTAAGTGATCTGTTTCTTGTCTCTGATGACTTTTAGTATTCTGTTCTTATATTGGATTTCTGGAATTTTGATTATTATATGTCTGGTTGTAGCTCTGTTTGGGTTGTAGGTGGCTGGGGTCCTGTATGCCTCATACATCTGAGTATCTTTACCTTTTGCTAAATTAGGGAAATTTTCTTGGATTATTTCTGTGAATAGCTTTTGTAGACCATTTGTTTGTGTCCCTACTTCTTCTTTTATGTTCTTAATTCTTAAGTTACAGATCCTCTTATCATCTTCTAGCCTTTGTATTATTGCTGTTTGTTTTCTTGTTATTTTTAAGAAGTTTTTCATTTCATGCTCCCATATTACAAATCTGCCCTCTAATTCAGATAATCTCTCCTTAGTTTCTTTCAAGCTGTTATGCCAGCTTTCGATAGAATTTTTAGTTTCCTGGTAATCTCTTTGAACCTGCTTCATGTATTCTATGTTTTCTCTATTTTCTCCATCAAACAATTCTCCCCTTTTTTTCTGTTCTTCCATTCCACCATCTGTTTTTTCTTGGGCAATGCTTAGCATTTCTCTAACTATTCTACTTATATCTTGCTTTATTTCATTAAATACTTCATTTTTAAACTCATCTATGAGGCTCTGGAGATACTGCTTTATCTATTGGTGCTGTGTCTGATATTGCTTGTTTTCTGTCTTCCTTTGCATTTCCCCTTCCTTGATCAGTGTTCTCAGGATTGGGGACTGAGGACCCTTTCTTGTTGCTTTCTCTTCCCATATTTTTTGTTCCTTCCATACAAGCGACTGTAGGAGGCCCAATTTTTTTCCTCTTTGTCGGTTACAGTTTGTTTGAATTGCGCCGGCTAGGTGTTCCTGCCCACTGCAGTGTACTAGGGAGACGCAGACTTCGGCAGCCTCTGCTGGGCCCATCCCTCCAGGTCAAACTACCGAAGGCTTCACCACTAGGGTGCACCTCCAGGCACTGGGACCTGGTTTGGGCTAGCCTACTAGGTTTTAGTCAGCGTCCTCATGCAGGCCAAGGCACTCCCCACCAATCCTGCTTGAGAGGGGAATATGCGGCTAATGTCACTGCAGCGACCTGTTCCAGTAAGTCTGCCCAGTCCCCGTATGTTCTTTGCTGGAGCCTCTGGGTCCCTGTTCCGCTCACTCACCGCAAGTCGATGTAGGGCTCCCTGCAAGTCCTGCTGTCAACTCCGTTAGCAGATTCCCACTCTCAGAGCTTTCGTGCATCTCTCTCCCTGCCCTGCAGATTTGGACGCAGCAGCGGCAGCAGGAAATTCAAATTGGCTTCCAGTGGCTTGGGTTCTAGCTTCCCGCACTGAGATTTTATCTGTTCTCCTGTTATAGCACCAGGATTAGATTTCCAGTTGGTTTCTCTTAGCTTAGTTAATTCCTGGGTCGGCAGGCTGTATCTTCCTTTGCTTAGGACTCCTCGTACTGAACCATTCCTGGATTTTAAGCGGGGTATCTCAGAGAGCCTCTGTAGCTGCTGCTATCTATCTGCCATGTTCTCCCCAAAGTCAGAACATGTGTGTTTTTATATTATGCAAAGAAATCCTTTTAAGTAAAAATATTTTAATGGCAACAAAGGATGATTAATTGAAAAATGAACTTACACTATAAGTTGAAGTACAACGTAAGACAAACTCTATGTACACTTATGCACTTGTACACATTGACACATACATTCACATTCACATTGAGTGTATTTGTAATCTATTCACAAACTCTACAGAGCCCAACAAAAATGTTTACATCATAAAAAGAAAAACTTAGGTAAGTATTTTATTACTGAATTTATCGAAACATCATGAGGTTAACATGA
Organism: Cavia porcellus; assembly: GCF_034190915.1. Taxonomy (NCBI): domain Eukaryota; kingdom Metazoa; phylum Chordata; class Mammalia; order Rodentia; family Caviidae; genus Cavia; species Cavia porcellus. The sequence continues at coordinate 77,478,974 of NW_026947484.1, forward strand.
TATCTCAATTATAAGAGGTGCTCAAAGTGGCAGCCATTATCTCCCAGATGTATTAGTATAGTAAACACAAATGTATTAGTATAGTGTACACATTTTTTGGCAGACTCTGTTTATATTCTATGAGTATACATCTATACACATAGACATATATGTGCACAGATACAGTTTGTTGATACATGATTAACAACTACTTCCCAGAGAAAAACAAACTCTGCTTTGTCATGTTTGCCCATTTTCATGGTGAAGATACTGTCTCTGTAGCTGATTTCAAACTACTATGGTGATGTCACTGAATGTGAAGTTGGGAAGACATGGGGACCACCAGACCAGCTCATGCCAAACAGCATGAGATGGTGGCAACACACTGCTAAGTGGGTGTGTACCCAGTTTTCCACTGTGGGGATTCATGGAGAAACAAAGGAAAACTAGAAATCTCATATACTGTGAGTCTGGTGTTAGTTCTGCTTTCGATACCTGGCCTCCATTTACCAGGGAATTCCAGCGCTGTTTAGGTTTGCCTGAAAGAATTGTTTGGCTGATTGTGTCTAAAGTCTACTTTTTCATTCTTGTGATTCTATAGTAATCCTGTTCCACAGGAAGTTCCTAACAGGATCTTGTATAGGTCAGTCACCAAAGAGATTCATCTGAGTAATATACCCTTATTACAGATTGTCTAAAAGAATTTGTTGATGATTCACCAATAGCTACATGAAACTACTGTGGTTCAATATGGTATTCTGCTGTGACACAAACATGAAGATATTAGCAGTGAGCACACAGCACATACATGCTATTCTGCTTCACTTTGGTGGTTCCTGTGCTGTTTTCACCTGCAGGAGGGTCCTACAGATTGGAGGGAAGTTTGGGCATGTATTATGATTTCAGCTTTCTGGGAAGCTTTCTTCCTCCTTCCTTCCTCAAGACAATCTTTCCATTAGTCTGAAATTCTTCACTTTCTATTTATTCTCTGCCAGTAGAGGTTTTGTTTTGTTTCCATGATGAATGTTTTCCTTTGGGGGGGGGGAGTACCAGGAATGGAATTTAAGGCCTTAAGCTTGCCAGGCAGGTGTTGTGCTACTGAGCTATATCCATGTTCATCGTACCTGTGCAGAGATGGAGGCTATAAAATGGCAACACACAAATTAACAACAGGAAAAATTTCAAAGGTAAACTTGATTTCTATACACTTTATCTTATGGATACCCTGGAACTATTGTCAAAAGTTGATGAATAATATTTCTGAGATGAAACCCAGATTTTTTCAATCTTCTCATCTCTCAGTACATAAACCATATCAAATACTAGGTAAGAAGAGAGGGATGGTGCTTCAGTTTGTGTCTGAATGTTCCCCCAAAGCCTCATGTGCTCATAGAAAGAGCTTCTGAAAGATGAGTGGATCAGAGAGATGTGATACTCTGTTGAGTTTATAACTAAATGTGATACTGGGAGGTGAATCCTGGCTGGAGGAGGTAGGTTTCTGGAAGTGTAGCCTAGAAGGGTACATCTTCTCCTCTCTCTGTCTCTGTCCATCTCTCCTCCCTCCCTCTCATCTTCCCTCTCTTCCTTCTGCCACTTCCTGTCTGCCATGCCATGAGCAGGACACATAAACTTTATTTTCCTCTGGTACAGGTTGAATGAAAAAATTCCTTATAGTCCATTTTTCCATCTTTAATAAGTCAAACCACCTCAGATACCTGAAAATAGCTATGTGTCTAAAACATTCAAAAAAGACAGTTCTTAAATAAACAATAAAATGAAATACCTTGTGTTTCATTCCCTCTGTGAAGGTAAAGTCAAAAGCACTGTAGCAGTGCAAGTTCCCACAAGCAAAACGAAGAGTGGAAAGGTCTTCTCCACCTGTGTTTATTATGACAAATACTGTTTAATCTTCCACTTTAAATCCAAGTCACCAGATTTTTAATAAAACATAAGAAAATAATGACAACACAAAAATAGAAGGTAAGATCCTCATAGAGTCCTCATTGTCTGCGGAATAATGCTGAAGGAATCTCTGCTCTGGGCTCCACCTGTCAGCAGCTTGTAAAAGAGAAAGGCAGAAGAAGGGCCCTGTAATTTCCACGTGAATAGGGAAGACCTTTCCGGGATCCACTGCTGAGGGTAACATCATCAACAAAACTGTTAAAAGATGTTTGCCAGCAGGAAGTCAAAACGGATGTTTGTTTTCTTGGTCAAACAGTGCCAAGAGTGGAAAAATAAGACATTTTTAGGTCAAGAAAAAAGGTTACCACACTGAAGAGAGGGACTGGACTGTAAGGCAGACCCTTATTGGTGTCTCAGGCTGTCGTGGGCTCTGGGTGGTGATCACTAAAGGAGATCAGAACGCAAGGATGACATAGAAGGAAACAGAAGCTAACTTTGTATGTGGGGAAGGCAGCAACACTTTGTGAAGCTTTGAGGCTCTCATTTTAGCATCCCTGGCAAACATCAGGGCAAGGTTCTGTCTGTAAGGAAACAAAAAGGCTTATTTTAGGTAACCTGTGGCTTTAGTCTTACTAACTCAAAAGTAAAGATTTCCTCATACTTCCTTGCTTCCTACTCACTTTCTCTCTTCACACTGTTTGACATGGCTCCAGTTTCCCCAGGTTTCCCTCATCCCAGCCCTATTATTCTTCTATGGTCCAATCAGTCAAATGCCTGCAGAAAACCTGGAACTGCCAAGAAATTTCCTCCTTCTTTCCTGCCCATACCTGTGCTAAACTGATGCTCATTACTCATGTTGCCTGCCCAAGGGCAGCCTACCTCCAAGGGTACTCACACACTGGTCTCCTTGTGTGTGTCCATCATCTCTGTATGGTTGCCGTGTCTAACATTTATTACTCTGCATTTAGTGTTTCTTCCTCTTCTGGCCTATACATTTCCATCAGATGTGTCCTTCTCCAATGCCCTTCTACTCAAAGTACTCTTCTGCTCAAAGCTAAAATATTTAACTATTTTTAGTTTGCTTCCAATCTAGACACTTATTAGATACTTAGTATATACCAAGAATTGAGGTATTTAGAGGAAATTTGTAAAGATGAGTAAGATAGGATACCTACTGCATTAACTCTCACTGTGAAACAAAATACAATCTTAAATTTTAATCACAAGAGTTTTTTTTTATTAAATTGTGACAACAGTATTTAAAGAGCTGTAATTAATTTTCCTGAATAGATAATCTGGGTGTTAGCAACAATTTAGGTCTATAAACTCAGGTTTATTTGCTTACAACAGACCAAATCAAAGGAGGTCATTTATTTGGGTAAAAAGGAAGAAGGATTTATTCAAATTTAGCTCTGAGGAGATGGAGGGGACTGTTTTCCTCAAATCACTGCCTCTCAAGGTACATCTATGTTGGGATCTTTTATAGAAAGACTGTGGTCTATCTTATAATAAAGAAAATTAAAAAGTGCTGGGGATGTAGTTCAAAGGAATGGCCCTGAGTTCAAGTCCCAGCACCGGAAACAACAACAAAGCACTCATGGTAAAGGCATAAAAGTATTACAGCTATGTTTGAAATGAATTTGGCTGTTTTCTTCTAAATCTAAATATATATACCCAGTAGGTGACCTAGTGATCCCATTGTTATATATTTACCTAAGGGATATTAAGACTATTGTCCACATAGACATAAAAATATGCCTATTAGCTTTAATATGGAAACAATCTAAGTGTCTACGAATAGGTAAATCATAAAAAATAAAATAGAGTACACCCCAGCAAGGGGATTCTACTCTGTGTTTCAATAAAATGGATCACAGACATCTGTAAGAACATGCGAAAATTCAAGATTTCTTTGCTCAATGAAAGAAGTCAGACAAAAAAAAAATAGAGTACCTGTGTATAGTTCACTTTATGCAAAACTCTGAGACAATGCAAATTCAACTAAAATTAATGAAAACCAAACCAATGATTGTCTGTGTAGGACTAGAAATAGTGATGGATTGAATAATGACCTAAGGTAACCTTTGGAGGTGGTGAAAAAAATTTTTTTAAAAATTTGCATTGTGTTCACAGTTTTACTGTTGTGTATATGACAAACTAACCAAAGTAGAGTAAAATCTTGGATTATGAACAACTTGTTCTGTGCATGTTCTACAAGATGAGCAAACATTTCTAATAAATGTAAATTTGATAAGTGAGTGATATCTTGCAACACAAGCAATATGTGATACCAAACATCACATGATCACAAGTCAGTGGCTCTTCTCTCTCTTTCTCTCTTTCTGAGGAATTGTGAGTAATCCTTTCTCAACTGCAAAAAGTTGTGGAGGAGTTCTTATCTGCAAAGTAGGAGGAGAAAAAGCTGGAGCAATTCCTAGCTTCAGATGAGATTAGGGAAATGTGTAAAATGTAGGACAGTGCAAAATTGTGTAGAAAAGCACCACTTGAATAAGGGTGAAACAGAGCAAACAGTGAATCTGTTTAATGACAGAGAGCTATGTCACATTTCTGCAAAATCCTCCAAAGGAGAGACCAAGCATCACTGGGTAAGTTCCTTGTTAAAGTAGCTCAAAAAGAAAAAAAGATTCCATTGAGCCAATAGATAGGAGCGATTCTATCAGTGATTATGAAAATTGTCCTCTCGCCTCCCTCACTCCAACCATAAAGATTTTCAAAGATTTCAAAATGCTTCATGGAGAAGCAGATTATGCTCAGAAATGAAGGTTTTGCTGTATATATCAAGTTTATAAAAATTGTATATGCATATGAGGAAAAGAAAAACTTGCATAAGTAAGTTAATATTAAATTTATTGAGACAGCATGAGATTAATACAAGTTACCTTTGACCTCTACAATTAAAAGAGGTGCTCAAAGTGGTGGCTATTAGCTTCCAGACACTTGCTAGTACTGTGATCTGCTGCTTGGGTAACCTTGGTCAAAGTGTCCATTGAGATTGCATTTTCAATTTCTTCTATAAGGGCAAGCAACATAGTGGGATTTCTGCAATATATGACATCTTCTAGGGTCCCCATAAGAGGGTAACATCAAATGTTATAAAAACATCTTACTATTTTTCTTTTCCTGAAGTGTGTATACATTTTTGGGGAGACTTTGTATATTTGCAACTTATTATAAGTACATTATATGTTAATAAGTTATACCATAAGAAAGCAATAAAAGTAGTATTTATCAAGGGCCATTCTATGTAAGTTTTGGGGGGAAATCCTTTCATAATTAAATTGTGATCAGAGCTTGTCTGAGGCCTAGGATCTTGCCATATGAGCTGGCTATGGTATGTGGAAACATAACTTCATGTGCCTCTGGTCAGTAGTCTTGTGATGCTATGATGCTTCAGGGCAAGATTACATCAGCTGAAGACATTCAGGTTCCTTGAGAACCAAGTACTAATAAAAAAAGATTTCACCTGGGGACAAGGGAAAACTTCTTATTAACCTGCCATCTGTCCCTACTGTCCTCATCTGCATAAGGCTCTCATTAGCTTAAGGTCAGTACAGCCCGCTGAGTCACCCAAAGGTATCCGCATCAACACAAAATCCTTCTCAGCATAAGACCATCACAGCCCTCTGAGTCATGTGCTAATCTCCCATCAATGTAAATTCATCCGTAAATACTGAGTTTCAGGCTGCTTTGTAGTCCCTTTGTTCCCCGTGAAAACCCAGCCATCCCAGATCCCTGTTGTACTTCTCTCTGTCTCTTGCTCTTTGCTTTCACCAGGAGCCATGACACCTCATGGGAAACTGGGAACTCACTGGAGTAGGGGATAGTATTTATTTTTAAAAATAGATGCTGCCATGTCTCACAGAAAAGAAACTACCTCCTGCAGGTTATCCCCAAATTGTGCACACTGTGAAGCATCCACTGAGCACAGTCATGGGGTGCCTACTCCCCCCAGACAGCAGTTGGTGCTCCTTGAGATTGGCTGCGTGGAACAGACTGTGAGGTATAATTCAAGGAGCACTGGGGAATATTTGGGGATTTTTGTTTTCAATAGATATGTTGGATAAAACTTATTTTAGCAACCTCTACAGAACATTTTTCACTGTATTGCAATTTCTAAATGAGGCTGATTTTGGAAAGCAAGACAAATACCAGTATCACACTTATTAGCTAGCAGTATTAATACAGGGTTTTACAAATAGGAATGGTGTTTCGTGTTGTGACTCTATGCAGGAGTGAGTAATGATTCAGTGGCATTCTGTGCTCCAGAAGCACATAGCCACTTCAAGAAACATGATGCAGATGCCACTAAGAAAGGCATGGATTATAAATTATTCTCAAGGGTCAAGAGATGATTAATAGGGAAAAATGGAAAATCCTCCATCTTTATGGGTACGCTGGATAAAAGCTTCAGAGTTGAGAGTCTGGCATTTGGACTGGAGTTCCAAAGAATAAACTTAAACATTAAACATTTATAAACTTAAACATTTTAATAAAAATAAAATATGACTGATTGTGGGTACAGATATACTCTATTCTTTTCCTCTAAGGCTGTGTGCAATATGGAATTTACAGTCTATCGTGAAGAAATATCTGGACTAAAGATACTTAAAAAACAAAAGACAATGATTGAAGATGAGAATGTGATGGTCTCAAATAGTGTTTGGAAATCAGGTTTTGGAGGCAATTTGTTTAAAGTAAATGACTTTAAGATCTTTCTCTCTGTCTCTGCCCTCTCTCTGCTTTCTCTGTCTCTGTCTGTGACTCTGTCTTTCTCTCTCTCTCTCTCTGTTTGGGCTAAAGAGAAAGGAAGAGCCATAGATCACAGACAGAAAGAGATAGATCAAAACACTGAGACTGAACTAGTGAGTGCAAGTATTTGTGTATATTTAGAAATATTTCACAAGTATCTTTGTGATAATCGCTATTTTTCTTCGTCTTTCTTTTTGTGTTTTCTTTTCTAAAAATTCTTTAAAAAATTTTTTAAAATAAATTTTCTAGTGAGCGGGCTTCAGGTGATATAAAAAAAGCCAAGTGTTAACTTAGAAAGGAGCATCAACTTACCTGCTGTATTTTGGTCACACGTGTGGAGCAATCTGACAGTCTCACCTTGCAGCTGGGACCCTCACAGTAGTGTCACTCATCAAGTTGGTGTCAACAATGAAAGAATTTTAAAAGCCTGTCTGTCTTGCCATACCACCCAAATTCCTCAAGTGCTACAAAAAGCAAATTTCTGACAGGTTAACTTTTTTCTTTAATCAAACTGGTAATAACATGGCTTCTTTGAGTCTATGACAAGTAAGAAGGAAAAAAAAAAAAGAATAATAGGCAGTGAAATCCTTTTCCCTTCGTATGTTTGGAGAAGCCTTCTGGATGCTGTGGTGAAATTCGTTCTGATATAAAATGTGTTAAAGGAAATGGAGACACGGAGGAGAAGCCATTGGAAATAGAGATGGCTGTAAAACTTTCATAAAGTGCTTGTGCCTTGGCACCTCTGACTGGTCTGGTGTGGCAGAGAATTCCATTCTCAGAGTGCAAGTAAGTGGGAGTGCTGATTCAAATTGTAGTTTTTAACATTGTTTTTTTGAGAAACCTCTCCAATGCTTATCTTTTAGTTTTTAATAACAGCCATCTTCATAAGTATAAAGTGTATCTTATACTTTAGTGTAAAGTATATCTTATAGTGATTTTGATTTGTAAATAGGGAAAGAAAATGTGGCATGTACATAAAATATTATTTTAGCTTGAAAAGGAAAAAGCAAATTACCATTCACACCCATCAGCATAGACCTAGTAGAATCCATCATGCTCAATGATGTGTCAGTCACAGAAGAATAAATACTGATTAATCCCATTTGTTTGTGGAAAATAAAATACTCAAAGACATAGAAATACACAGTAGGATGGTGGTCAGCAGTGGGTAGAACACAAAGTATGCGGAGTTACTGCTCAATGGATCTAAAGTTACAATTACACAAGAATAAATTCCAGAAATCTACTGTACAGGACAGTGCCAATGGTAAAGTAGTACATACTTAAACACTTACCAGCAATTTAGATTTCATAAGAGTTCTCATCACATAAATAAAACAAAAAAACTGAGAAAATAAGTGAACATGAAGAGAGCTAGAAGTGAGAGAGATATGTTTACTACCTGCATGGACGGTGATAGTGATAACACAAGGTGATGTGTGTGTTCCAACTCATAAAATTTATATGTTAATTATGTGCAATTATTAATATAGTAATTATACTTCAGTAAAGCTGGTGGTGGGAAACAAAGTAACACACTTTGTATTAATAGAAATCGGATTTCACCACACTTTGATATTCTTCTTGCTTTATCCAAGAGTCATGTCATCCCTCTCTATAGGATGGTAATGGTGGGGCAAAATCAAAAGATCTCAGATACAGAGTAATACAAGTATTTCTTTAATACTTCAAATTCTTTCATGTAATTTACATCATTTGATTCTTAGAGTAATTTCCTATGGTAGGCAGTATGGCAAGATAATTTACTAACATTCCTTTCGATAAGAAGATTCATTGGTTCATTTACTTGGTCATCTATTCATTTAGTTAATTAATGTTTATGAAGTCCTACTACAGGTTAGCACTAAGGGTAGTAATCAGATAAGCAGGACAGACTTATAGTTGGAATACACAAACCATAAACCTGGAAATAAAGGCATGGTATAACGTGAGATGCTAGAGGAAATAAGATGCTAGAAAAAAAAAAGTTTTCTTAAGTTTGGAGTAAAAGGAAGCTCTGAAGAAGAGACAGGTAAACTGAGACCCAAAAAGGATCCAGGCTGTGCATTGAGCTGGAGAAGGAGTAGCTGAAGAAAAGACAATAGATAATATACAGTTTACTAGGCAAAAAAATAATAATAATAATAAAAAAAATAAAAAAAAAATCAGCAGCTGTCCTAAGAAGGGGAAGCATGCTACAATTCCCTGAGACTGCAGGAGTACAAGGAAGAAATCAGGTTTCCAAATATCTAGGTCCTTACTACCTGTATATCTAGGAAAATTTTGTTAAAACTTTGGGAAAAATAAAAGCCTATTGGTCTACAAAAGTTTTAGCTTACTATTGCATATTAAAAGGTAGAAAGTAAATGGGCAAGGGAGAAGGAAATGTCTTGGTGGTTGTTGGATCCATGGGTGGACTGATGGAGGGATGATTAGATGGAGCTCCCGGAAGGTGGGAAGCAAACAAAGGTTAGCAGTTCAGGTGGATGGGGGATCCCCACTGTTTGTTGCATGTATCTTGAGCAGATGCTGTACCCCCTCAATAACATATGGTGACTCTTGAAGGTCAAATGCAGCCAATAGGGAATTTCAGCCTCTTCGAGAGTCCGCTGTCATAGCATGCAAAGCAAACCTGGACCACAGAACTGAAGGGACCATTTGAACAGAACTTGCAAGCTCTCAGAGGTTTGTAGTATAAGGCAGTGGTCAGAGGGCTGCCTCAGTTCCTCCATCTTTTGGCATTAAGAAGGACCTCAAAAGCTCAACCCAGCCCCAGTCCCTAAGAGCTGAGATAGGGATAGGTGAAAAGCATAACTAAAACTGACAAAGCCATCGAATAGGATATAGACACAAAAATAAATTAGCTGCTCTCTGTTTGTGGAGGATTTGGCCATGGAGTACATGGTTAAACTGCGTGGCAAAAGCAGGCAGGCTGTGTGAGGAGTGGACGGATAAACAACAAAAGTTTAGATTAGCGAGGCATATGGTATCCGGCACTGTCCTTCCCTTTCTCCAAGAACACTGCCTACCCTAGAGAGAGCTCCTGCCCAAACCGCTTTTATTCTGTTGTCCTCCTTACACTGATATTCTAAATAAAAACTTAGGAGTTTTACTCTCAGGTGCTACTCCTAGGAGTCTCTCTACCTCCGGGGACGCTGGGTTGAATGGCCCTCTGGCTCTCAGTAACGATGCACTCTCTACCCTAGCATGGTTGTACGCTGTGACAGTTATTTTTGCTTGCCCACCCTGGAGGCACTCTACTCTGTCTTTTCTGTTTTGTGCTCTGACACTAATGGTGTCTGTCATCTGCTTCCCTCACAGTCTCTGAATTTTGCTTGAATTCAGACAATGGGAGATGCTAGCAGGTACAGGAAGATGGGAGGGTTGGATTCTGTCCATGGGAAGCATTGGAAGAAACACACAGGCGCTTTGGAGGAATAGGAGTTCAGAAGTGGTTGTCTCACCTCACTTTGCCTTGGTACTGTGATGGTCTGACAGTGGACAGTGGTAATAGTACTGAGGGTATATCTTCTAGTCTGCAGCCCTTATTTTGGTGTCCTGCCTCTTTCTCTGACCCTGGAAACATTTCTTCTGTCCTCTGTTTATTGAGGCTTAGGAGAGGTGACAGATACTTGTGTTTGCTTAACCCCATGCATTTCTTCCTCTGTGGTTTCCTTATGTTTGCCCACAGTATCAATAGACCTTCTATTAAATTCTTTTCAGATAAATACTCAGAAGTGGTCCATTCAGTTCTGACTGAGACATCCACTGACTCAAGTCAACTAAAGGGAAATCAAGTTGATACATCTTATAAATTTAAGCCTATGAAATAAGATTCCTGTCTGTGCCACAGGATATGAATTACTCTTCCTGCTTTGCTGGTGGAGAAAGGTTGAGTATGTCACTGAACTCATAAAGCTAGGAAGTACCACAGCAAGGACTTGTGCTCAGAAATTTTGACCATTATTGCTGCTGGTTCTCTTTTAAATATACTAAGCATATCAAAGCTAAGCAAATCATCGTTCTCTTTATCCCATCAAAGATTAGAATAGGGTGAAGTACTGACTGATCAGCAAAGTACCTTCTTTACCATCTAAGACCTCTTGCTTTTTCAGATTTCTTTTCTAAGAGTGGAAAGAAAAGGCAGGATGATCTTCCAAAGATGAAACAAATTTATTCCACCCGGCAAGAGTTCTACTTGTAGGAGGCTTCTATATACTTCAATGTCAAATACCCTTTGGGTTTCAGCAAGGTAGACATTGAAGTTCACTGGTGCCCAGCTCATGGACACTGGTAGGATAAATGGAATTTAGTCCTATTAGGGAAAATCAGTTGAGCTTCTCCAGTTCAAGTTTCTTATTCAATACTCAGGTAAGCTAACTCTTTATTTATTGACCCATTAAAGAAAAGGTGTATACAAAAGCAAATAATTTTGTTTTTCCTTGCAGACAGAATAATCTCTGCAATCTCAGCTGATGTATTCATTGGTCTGGGAACTAGTGCACAGTTTTCTTAAAAATAAAGTAACTGGGCTTTGCATTTTGTCTGGAAACAATGCTACCTGTCTAATCCCTGCTGCCTGCACCTGGCCCTGTCACAGATGTTTGTGAAAGTTGTGCCCTTTGCAGTCATTTAAGTTTGTGAACAATGTTCTAAACCCACACCACAGTTAATCACTCCTTTTTTAGCAAATGATTGTCATTGTTGTGGTAAGAGTAAGATTTTTTCCCCCTATCTTTTGGAATTTGTCTGCAAAATGCCCAGAATTACTTTTTGTTTAAAGTTTTTATTTAAGTATAAAAATAGTGCAAAACATTAAATGGATATCCCGGTTTCATACAGTAAATGTTTGCATTTAAATACCATAGTTATAAGCATAGTACTCAATCCTTCCTCAAGTATGATAACTGTCTTGGTAACTGTTGCCATCGATAGGCTTTGCCTGGTTTGGCTATTATATAAGCAGAGTCATGTAGAACCACTTTTGCATCTGGCTAATTTTCCTCAGTTTAGGGGCTGGGGATTTAGCTCAGTGGCATAAGCACCTGCCTTGCAAGCAGGTGGTCGTGAGTTTGATCCCTGTACCAATTAAAAAAATTTTTTTCCTCAGTTTACATTTGTAGATTTTATCCATATTTTCAGTATAGCAAAATTATTCTAATTATCAGATAGTACTACTTCATTTTTATTTTTATTTTTGCATATGCATACTAATATAGTAAATACATCCATCATAGGAATTGGTCCATACACATACCACATCTGGATCTGTACTTCTCCTCCTCATCCCATCTCCCTCCATCCCTAGACCTTTTTCCCGTTTCCAAAGTCTGTCTTCCTGTTTCCCAGCATCTATTTTTTATTTTGTTAAGTTATTTAGACTTTGAGTTTCTCGTATGAGAGAAGTGTGATAGCTAACTTCTGTGTCTGATTTATTCCACTTAGCATTATGGTCTCAGAGTACATCTATTTTCCTACAAATGACTCAACTTTACCCAGTTCCTGGGTTTATCAAAAGACAAACATGTTATTATCAATGGGCATTTGTGTTATTCACTCTTCTACTCTTGACAATAATGGTGCAAGAGAGATTTTGATAAGATTTGGTGACTACGGTTACATATTTGTTGTTAATTATCTTCTTTAGTGTGGAATGCCTAGGTCAAAAGTGTGCATGTTTAGCTTTATGGCATGTGCCAAGTTGCCAAAGAATTGATGTAAACTTCCTTTAAATTGTGTAAGAGTTACAATATGTCAATGTCTTTGCTGACACTTGATTTTGTTAATTCTCATTTTAGTCATTCACATGTGCATTTAATTTGTATTTCCTTAATGTCACATCCTATGTATTTGGAAATTTGGATATTCTTTTTGGTAGGAAGCCTATTCAGTTCTTTTCTCATTTTTTCTAGTGTGTTGTCTATATTTTTGTTGCTGATTTGTAAAAGTTCTTTACTCTGAACAAGTGTTTTATTAGTTACAGATATAGTTAGTATCTTCAAACTATTAGGTGCTGCCTTTTCACTCTTATAATGATTTCTTTCTTTTTAGTCATATGTTTATGGCTACTTTTAACTGTTTTGTTTTGTATGTTGCTGTACATTTTATTCCTTTTAGTTGTTACAAAGTTTCAGGTTGCATATGGCTAATTATATTTGTAAAACTCCTTACAGTAAAATACAAAGAAACTCTTCTATGCTGGACTAAAAACAAGGCCATTTCATATTTCTAGCAGGTGAACATTTATGTTCATTAACACCAGTTCTGTGGGCACTGGTGGGGGGTATGGATTTTCATTCTGCGTGTGGCACTCAACCTGGCTTCTCCAGTTCGAGTGCTATTTTTTTTTAATTCCCTGTAATAATGTGGTGTAGACAAGTGTACTGTTTCCTTTACTGGTTGACCTATTAAAAGGAAGGTATGTAATAAAAGAATTTTTTTTCCAGATAGAATAGTTCTAACCATTTTAACCTGAAAACTTACTAACCTAGAAATTATGGGGTCACTGAGATCTGTGCTAAGTCTAGGCCCATCTGAATCGAGCTACACAGTGGAACAATCACTTGATGTAGGAGAATTAGTTGATGTGGGGAAAAACTCAGAGATTTAGTTTCAGAATTAATGGTAGGAATCAAAACAAGCTTGAATAATGTAGTTGAGCTTTTAAAATAAGTAGAGAGCCAAATTTATAAATGTATACAATAGATACAATATACAATATGCAATAAGGTTGTATAATTTTGAGAATTTGCATCATATATTAATTTTAATTTATTAATATTTAATTTATTATATATTATACAAATATACTTATCTAGAAAATTATAAATAATAAATAATATGAAGAATGCAGAAAAATCAAAATAAATGTTCATGTCTGAAGGTGTTCTGTTTCATAAAGATATCACAAGATTTTTCATGGAACTTAATGAAAATAATCCCCAAGCTTATATGAAAATATAAAGTTCCAAAAGTAATCATAGTAACTTTAATGAGGGGTAACAAAATTAGGTCTGCTCAGATAATAACAGATATTGAGAATATTTATAGTGCAGCAATAGTTAGATTGATATGGTATTGATACAGTGTCAAAAAATAGCTGAGGTGCCAAAAGATGAGCCGTCTCATAATTTCAAATAAATATGTGAATTTACTTTCACATAAACATGAAAATTTGTGCATCATATTCATACAATAAGTAGCATTACAAGTCAGTAAGAGAAAATTAACACATAATGCTGGGGATGATTTTAAAAAATAAAACTCTGTGATTCCTACCTGATGCCATAAGAAAAAAAATTTCTGTAGAGAAAATCATAATATTAAAACTAAGAGAAGATACAATATAGTATGTTTTGCTAATAAGCAAAAAGTACTTTTAATGACATGTGATATATAAAAACATAAAAAGTTATACATATTTATTGGATACTATATGATGTTTTGATCCATATATGTAGTACATATTACTTAAACCAGGCTAAACATATGTATCTTCAAACATTTAAAATTTATTTATGATAGAAACATTTATGAATCTTTATTTTAGCATTTTATCAGTACCTATAGTTGCCCTACTATGAAACAGCACATCAGAAATTCTTGGCTAACTTAGTACTCATTTATGAAACTCTTTGTATTTCTCTTTAACCTTTCTAACTTCCTCAAATGGACCCAGGATTTTCTAACCATCATTCTACTTCTTTTTTGTCTTTTTAAAAATTTTTATTAGTAGATGTTTTGCAGAACATAATGATAATGGTCATTTTGTGGGATTGGTACATGTACATAAAACTTCTCAGCCTTTTTATTGCCTTTTCCTTTCAATGTCTATTATACCAAACTTGCATTCTGTATATGAGTGAGATCATTCTATTTTCGCCTACTTTATCAAAGATAAGTTAACTGTGACTCTTTTGGATGTTGAAGAACTAAGGTTTGGAGACCAAAAACTAGAAAGATAGATGGGCTAGGAGGACAGCCAATATTTTGGCCCAGGCCTCTGGGGTCAGTGAAGAACCAGGACCTTAGAGAACCTCTGTAATGACGTCCCATCACTCTGTGAGGCCCTGGTCTTCTGATCAAGGAGACCACAGAGGAAAGTGATCATCAGTATGCGTCTCAGTGAAAGTTTTGTTTTTTTATTCTTTTAGGGATGCATTGGGATTCAGGAGTCTGCGTGTTCATTTACTTTTCTAGATTTGGGTACCTTTTATCATTTTTTAAAGTTTTCTGTCATTTCTTTGCTCCTTATGGAATTCTAAAACCTCATATATATATTGACTTGATATTTCATAAATTCCATATATTTTTCTACTCCATTTAATTCTCATGAAATTTGGTTCCTTTATGTAATTCCAAGTGACCTGACTCTGTCTTATGCTTAACTAAGTCAACTATTGAAATAGCCTGTGGAATTTTTATTTTAGTCACTGTTCTTTTCATTTCCAAATTTTGTTTACTTCAATAATTTCTATTTCTTTGTTAAGCTTCTTGTTTTGTTCATGTATTGTTTTCCTGATTTTGTGTAGTTGTCTACCTGTAGTTCATATTTATTGCATCTTGATCCTTTATTTTCCTCCTTCCCTTCCTCTCCTCTCCCACGTCTCTAGATCCCCTTCACACACTAAATGTCTCTAGATGACATTTAGGATTCTTTCTTGGATATATTATCAGCTTTTGCCTTGATGATCAAATACCCAACACCAGGTACCTGTGGTTATGGGAGCTGAGTTGGATGCTGGATTTATGAGTATGGACCCTGAGCCCTCAGGGGCAGCCCTTGAGGGGTCCTTGAGGGACCTCCTGCAGTTTGGGGGCACAGTGGTATCTTCCAAGATCTAGGGTTGGTCCATATTCTGGGTCTGTAATCTCTGTCCTGGCACTGGAGCAGTATTGAGGTCTTAGATCTAAATACCAGTTTGGAGACTCTAGCTATGGGGGCTGGTTTGGAACCTGGGACTGTTGGAGGAGGCCTTATGTCTGGGACCCCGGGGCTGACAAGGTGCTGGAGCAGAGCAAAGTGGATGCCTATTTCCTTCGCCTTCAGCAGAGGATATTTTCAGCTCTGTGCTCTGTGCACTTGGGGGACAGTGATAGACGTAATGTGAAACTGTTTTTTCATTTCTCGGCAGTGCCTGTTTTCTTATTTCTGTGCTCCATCACAGGTGCCGTAATCACTCCTACGGACTCCTTGGCTTTACGGACTCCTTGGCTTTGTGAAAGCAAATTGTGTGTGTGTGTGTGTGTGTGTGTGTGTGTGTGTGTGTGTGTGTGTTTGCTCAAATCAATGCAACTGTAAGGGATAAACACAGGAAACTCCTATGTTGTCTTCAGACTGATGTCATTCTTCTAAGGATATTATTTTAATTAATCACATTGAAAAACTTATAGTCACAAAATTTAAGTTAAAAATTTCTCTTCAAAGGGCTGTAGTGGCAAAAAGGCTAAAATAACTGGGGTGTATAAGTTAGTTGAGGAACCATTTAAATCACTTCTGAGGAGGGCAGGGAGAATTTAGTACTAATTTGTTTCTTTAGTTAGTGATTCTACTTAAGAAAAGCCAAACAATTGTTCTTGGTATGAGAGAAGGGGCAAATTTTCAAAATTATGGTATTATTTGAACACATGGATCCTATGACTGCTTGAATACAAGCGAGTTTGTATTTTAGACACATAATAAGGTTTCATGAAAGTCATTAGGACCTACGTTTGCACACTGAATAGCTCTCCCACTCATCCTCTCGCTGACCTAGGGATTCCCACACCATCCCTGAGTCCACGTGTAGCTCAGTAACTCTCTTCCCCACCCCAGCCCTCTCTACCCACTCCTCCCCCTACCGTACAAACTACACACATAACCGCTTCAACACAAAGGTGAGGAGAAGGTGGAAGCTAAAAATCCAGCAATGACAGGGCTCCTTTGTGAATGGACTTGGTGCAGTGATGCACTGTACATGCCAAAGGATTTCACCGAGAGCTTGATGGATGGGAAGGACAATGGAGGGAGGAATTGGTAGAAGATTTATGGGGGCCAGGATTAGGGAAGCGTGTGAGAATGCCATCACTAAGCTGTCTTGAGGTAAAAGAAACATGTGGAACACTTCAATGAGACATTAACTAATGTTTCTGCACAGGTGCACCTGAATGGAGCTAACACCTTACAGCAGATCCTCCTCATGTTGTCCAGGATGTCTGGGGATAAATAAATAGAGGTGGCACAGACAGGGAGGCCAGGCAGGGGAGCAACGACGTCTACATTCCTTGCTCGCTAGGCTTAGAAATGTAGCTTGACTCCATGTCCGGAATCTGTGTGTCTGTTTCTTCCCAGCCACAGGCTTCTCATTGAGAACCTGGAGCTGTGACTTCAGCCTCGCTGCCGATTTTCTCAGTCCCTTTAGGT
The DNA here is from genome assembly GCF_034190915.1 of Cavia porcellus. Taxonomy (NCBI): domain Eukaryota; kingdom Metazoa; phylum Chordata; class Mammalia; order Rodentia; family Caviidae; genus Cavia; species Cavia porcellus. Next base: position 77,496,027 of record NW_026947484.1, read on the forward strand.
TGCTAAACATGACGCTGCTCTGTAATTTAGTGGGGGCCAAGTCAAGTTATAAACATGGGAGCTTAAAAAGAGTTGCTGGGATGATTCTCTCAAAGGAAGAATGCGTAATACGAGATGCCATAGGGGAATGAGAAGAAACATTTATTAAAATTCTGCTGTGGAGTTGGTGCTTTCATATGCATCATTGCTACCCTATAAAATAAATGTTTTTCTAATTTTCTAGGTAATAAGGCTAAATTGCAAAGAGGCTAAGTTAATTTTAGCTGAAGATTTCAATGAAAATTTTCACAACTAGATTTAAAATAATTTCTTTCGAAATCATACTTTAGCAACTTATTTCTATTCTTTTAGGATTTATAAGCAGTTTCAAGTTGTTGTTAGGTTATTAATCAAACCATTAGGTTACAATTAGCATTTTGGTTTTAGTAAAATAGAAGCATAAGTAAAATGTAGGTCAAACCCAGTATACTCAGGGTTTTACCTAATGTGGCTTTAATGTTTACGTGTTGGATGTAGCACACAAATACATTTATTTTATTAAGGGATACAGGCAGAAGATCAAGGAAATAAGCAACAGGAAGTGAACAACCTAGAAATGGCCAGGAGACCTTGCCCACTTGAAGGCCAGGAGAAGCTTAGATTTTTAAATTTTTTTTAAATGGAACTATGGTGTTTTTTCAGGATAGAGAAGCAGATAGAGGATATAGCACAACAGATAAAAGTGAGATTCTAATATTTCATTTTCTCATTACTGACAATCAAATTACTTGTTTACTTTTCAATACAAACTAGACCACTGAGCATTTACAGTACACATTTCCAGGGAAATCAAGTCAGTTGGCTATCAGCTCTTTTATAAGTAGTAACTGTACTCGCTTATATACCATACACAAATTGTATACCTATATATGAAACACCATCTTGTACTTCAGGGAGCTGCCCAGATCTTTCCTCTACACGGCCTTGTACTAGAGATGGCAAGGCACACATGCTTGAAACCCCACAGAATAAAATGGAAGATAATTCAGGTAAACAATTAGTGATCATAAAATAAAGGAGATTAAGTGCTGGATAAGGAACAGTTAAAAAAAATCTTCCTAAAATAAATGCCACATAATTAGATTAACTTAAGAAAAGTAATAATTGCCTGATGCTGTATTCAGTAAAATGAGATTTTAATTTTAGAATTACTGAAAGTATAAAATAAGTACAGAACATTTCTATGTTTCTTATTTGGCTTGCTTTTGTCAGATTAAGAAATTAATTCTTGCGTAATTCTGTTAACTAAATTATATATTTTGACTTTCATTAGTTTTTCCACTATTTTCTTACCCTGTCCTAGTACCCAGTACATGATACTGTATAATATTTAGGGTGTACTAAATTTTAACCGTGTTCTCCACTAATGTGATTACTTTTCCCAGTGTAGATATTTTATAACGGGCAAAAGAGAGAATAATGTACTAATTGCTGCCTCTTAGGATATTTTTCTATATAGAAATGTTGATCAAAATTGAACTTACATATCATTCTTCCAGTTAGTAAGGAGGTCAGTTTTGAATTGAGATGGAAAAACCCATGAATGCCTCCGTTTTGACTTCTAGTTTCATAGATAAATATTTTTTAGCCTTCTATGGTTATTTATGATTACTGACAAAAAAAATTGTATCTGGCCTAGAAACTAATCTACTTTAATGCTCTTATTCACATTGAAGGAACTGAGGCTTCTAGAAATATATATTTTTGTTAGCAGCCAATTTAGGTCTACCTTCAGCTCTTTTCTTCCCTTTGAAGAGGCATATAAATCGTTCTAGAATTTTTAAAAAAATCAAATAGTGTAGGAAAGAGTTATTGTACTTATTTCGGGTGCCCTCTTTCAGTACATCCCCAACTGAACACCATTTTATCCATCATATTCTGCGTTGTGTAGAACACTTACCATTTCTCCATGTGTGGCCTTTGGAAAGAACTTACCCTCTTCGGGGGATAATTACCTGTTCTCAGCTTTCACCACATCATTTCAAAAAGTTGAACTTCTCAGGTCTGCGTGATTTCTAACCAGCTACTTCGTATCTCACTTTATTTGGGACTGGTTGAGCGCCCCTTTCCTCCTTTTCTGTGTTATTTCTTTTGCTTTACCTGTGCCATGTTTTAGTTCATATTTCTCTGTACTAATAAAAAACAACTTAACTGTGGCCAGGTACTTTGGAAAGAATGCATGTGGAAATCACAATCTGATTCTTCTTAATGGACTATGATTAATTTTTCCGTAAGAATTTGAAGTCTATTAGGCTTGTTTTTTAGCAGTTACTGAAAAAGGATATCTGTCAGGCATACCATATATTTATTGTAGAGGCTGTTGTTAACCAGCTGAAGTCAACATATCACTTTTCAGTTTTAAAGTAGTAGGTATCAAATGAATAACCAGAAACAAAACTTGTCAGTTGTGTCTGGGAATCCATTGTTCAACACACATTAAATAAAACAAAGTTCTTCACTTTCAAAGAGATGAGAGCTTAGTTTTTTGAAACCAGTCACCTAACCTCACCCCACACAAGAACAAAACAAATAAGAATTTATCTTTTTGCACCATGCAAAACCCTTTAATAAAATAATAGCTTGCTGATCAACGAGAAATAGAAGGATTCATAATCCAATTTTATGTGTACTACCTAGTTATGTCTAGAGAAATATGTGGAAAGAACATTACTTTGGAGTCAAGCATAAATGGATTTAAGTATAGTCTCTTCAGTTTATTTTCTGGATGGCCTTAGGTAAGTTATTCACTTGTTTTGGAGATTGACTTTCTTCATCTGCAAACACTTCTCGTAACCAAGTTGTATGTGAAAATGAGAATATTGACCTTTCAATACCTTGTTCACATTTTTTTTCTGTACTCCATAAATCATAGTACATTATTTCTGGTGCCCTCTTCCTTCCATCCCCAACTGAACACCATTTTATCAGTCATATTCTGCATTGTGTAGAACACAAATTATGTCTCTCCAAATTGTCAAATGAATAAAGGCCTTATATTGCATATTTAATCTTAGATATGACTTAGGACTGTTTTTGTCTAGTTAATTCTGCATCATGTCTACCTAATAAGGTTGTAAACATCTTGATATCCTGAGCCCCGATATATACTTTTTGGTCTTTGTTTTCCCTTATATCATCTGTTGTGGTACCCCACACACAATGAAGGATAAATAAATAAATAGTGTGAATTGAATTGGGTGGAATAGTGTTATGGTTGAAGAGAACATCCAGTGAAGAAATAGTCTATGAGACATGGAGGATGGAGGTAACCATCTGTCGTAGGCAAAGTAGCGATCCCTTAAAGATATATACAACTCAGCCCTGAAAATCTGTGAATACAGTTACTTCAACTGTATTGACAAAAGGGGGTTTTGCCAATGTGATTATGTTAGATCATTTTGAATTATCTTGGTGTCCAATGTAATTACAAGAATCAGTGTAGGGCTTCTAAACTTCAGAACTCTAAGAAAATAAACTTTTGTTGTTTTGAGTCACATAATATGTATTAATTTGCCAAGGGAGCAAACAATACATTATTCCCTTACAAAACTCTTAGATTTAAAAAGAAGCTACAATAAGGAATACATAACAGACCAGAAAAATACATTGATATGTTTTACTCATTTTTTTGGAAGTTCAGCAAAGATTTTAGTGTCCTAAAATAAGAAAAAAAGAATGAATTGAGAAATATACCAGCACCAGAATCCAAGAGGGGATCAATGTTGATTCACAAAGTCAAACTCAGAGTCAAATATATAGACTTTGGAGGATAAAAGGCCTTATTGAGAAAAATCTTGGGGATAGAAATAGAGTCAGTTGTTCAGAGTTTAGATTGGGCTCAATCCTGGTACCATTATTTACTTGCTCCATGAATTTGGGAAAATTCAAACAGCTCAGTTTCCTCATCTATCAAATGACAGTATTTAAGCTGCTTTACTAGGGAGAATACCCTTAAATACATGAAAACCCTCAGTACAACTCTGTTCACGAAAGCATTGAATTACCACTAGCAGTCTTTATTCTTAGGGGAAGATAATTGATATTTCTGTGCTCTTTCAAACCAAATCAGACTAATCACAAGGAATCTTTTTATTTGATAAATTAAAAGGCTTTACTATGTATTAAATACCTTAAAATACAATCACTTTTTCCTTACATTTTTAAAGTGCATATTGGTTATACAGGGTTAATAGGTTCTATTCTGGCAGACTCGCACAGGACATAACAACCTTCAATCATTTTCACTCCCCTCATCGCTCCTTTTGCCCCGCCCTCCCCTCAGTTTTGCTTATTATTTTTGCTAAAGAATGAATAAAATAAACACAGCTCTCAGCTGCTCACACTAAGCTTAGACTTACCTAAACAACAGTAATTTTAAAAACTGATTTGAGTTGATTTAATGTTTTCAGTAGGCACAAGGTAATTGAATAATAAAATACAAACTTTTGATTTACTTCAAGTGCTTTAGGTCATATCATAATATTCATAATACAGGATTATTACAATGAAAATCTTGCATAAATACTGGTCACTCCTATTATTTGGATAATGATAAAAGAAAGTTGTTGACTAATGTCAGCAAGTATGATGCTAGGATACTAGGATACTAGGATACTTGGGGAAGTGCTTTGTTTTATTACTGCAATTTCTATGGGCTTGAGTTCAATACTGGAAAAAAATTGGTGTGAAAATCTCAACAACTGCCAAAAGGTACAACATTGTAAAAGAAAAAATAAAAACTATTCAGTAAGCAATAGGTGACATGGTTAATGTTGATAGAATGATTTAAATTTCCTCAAATGGCATACTCGAATTAAAAGTTCTCATTCTGAAATTTTTCTGTAGAAGAAGATAAAATTATAAGGTCTAAACAAGAGAGAGCTTGGAAATTTTATATCTCCCCTGATAAGGACCAGTACTAGTCTATACAATAGCAAGAAACAAAGGAATAGTTTCTTGAGATTTGGTTAGCTGCCATGAATCATGTTATCTCAGTGTCTAAAGATAACCTAAAATGGTCATAGCAAATGTTGCTTATATACTCCTTGAAATATGTTTAATCTCTGCCTTTCAAATGGGTATAAATGGTACCTCATTATAATTTTCATGTACATTTTCTACATCATGAATGTCATTGGAAATTTTTTGACCATGTAAGTTTCCTCTTCTTTGAAATATGTCAAGTGATCCTGTCTTTTGCCCAATGTACTATTGTCCTGTTTAGGTTCTCTTTTTTGAGTTGTAGGGAAGTGTTTAATCTTGGTATTTATTTTGTGTAGTAAGCTGAATGGTAGTTCCTAACAGGTATGCCTCTAAGTAAATGTACCTATTCGAAAAAAAAGGATCTTTGAAGGGCTAACTAAAATAAAATTTCGATACAAGGTCATGTTGGTTTAAATTCGTCCTATATTCAATGACACATCCTTAATAGTAACGCTGTACAAGAAGGTCTGCCCATGGCAAGCAAGATAACTAAATAGCATGTATCCAGTTGTTGTGTGAAAAGTCACTATAAAGTAAAAGACAATCTAACATAATGAGGGAAATTATTTTCAAATCACATACCGAATAATGGCCTAGGCATTAGAATATATAAAGAACTTTTAAAAGTTGTTAATATAGGGACAGTCCAATTAGAAACAAGCAACATATTTGAATTAACATTTCTCCTAAGAAGATATGCAGATGGTCAATAAGCATATGAAAAGATGCTCAACATCACTAGTCATCAAGGAAATGCAAATCAGAACCATTTTAAAATAGTTCTTTACACCAACTAAGACACCTGCAATAAAAATGCCAGACACTAACAAATATTGTCAAGAATGTGGACAAATTGGAAACCACATACATTTCTAATGAGAATAAAAAAATGTTACAACTACTTTGGGAAATAGTTTGACAACTCCTAAAGAAGTTAAAGATATTAACATATGATCATACATATGCTTACGGTAGGATCTACCTGTAAGAATGTAAAATATATATTTAAAAGGACTTGAAGACAGATGTTCATATGTTATTCATAGCAGCCAGAAAGTGAGAATAAGTCAAATATCCATCAACTTAGATCATTAAGAGAGAAAGAATCAGCAGTGTGTCATACATTGGCATGTTGTTGAGGTATAAAAGGAACAACATATTAATACATCATATTATCACAGACAAACCTTGAAATCATCATGCCAAGTGAAAGAACTTGGTCACAGAAAACCACATTAATTTGAAAGCAAAGATAGATCTTTAAACAGCAGACTGGTGGTTACAAAGAGAGGCTGCTAGTGGAATGGGAAGATATCGATTGGATGACTGTTAAATAAATATAGCATTTCTTTGAGTGATGAAATTGTTTTGGTACTAGATTATGGTAATACTCGTGCCACATTGTAAATGAATTAAAAGTTACCACACAGTACATTTTATAAATGATTAAAATGGTGAATATTATGTTATGTGAATCTGTCTCATTAAAAAATTGCTTTATGCTTTACCATCCTGAGCACTGGAAATGAAAAGGGCATGCCCACCCTGGAGCAGACATATACCATCCATGTGCACTCTGCTAGTCTGAGTGCAGTCCCATGACAAGGTGGGTTGAGATGCATGGTCTAGCTGTGTGCCCAGGAAAGAAGGAAACTGGCTCTTTGAGAAACCAATGGTCTTGCCATATAATCTTCACAAATGAGCTCAGGAGCCTCTACTTAGGCTTTTGGAATTATTCTCTTCTCCACTGATGTTTTACACCTGCTATTCTAGATACTCAATACCCACATTCTGTTTCTGCTATTCTGTTCTCAGGTTTGCAGTAATAAGTAAGAAAGTAAGGTGCAGGAAAAAAAGGCAAGTATAAAAGGAATTTTGGAGGAAAAGAAAGTCTGTAACTGAAATGTTAGAGGTTGTAAGTTGGAACATGCTGAGTTTCCAAGCATGTGAGGCATGTGAAATGAGAAAGGCAATAGTCTCTCATTGACTCACAGAAAAGCACAAAAGAAATTATAGTTTTAATAGTTGACTATTAGTCCCGAGGTACATAGTAGTAATATAAATCCATATATCTGCTTTTATTAATGTGAATAAATATTTTAATAGGAAAAACTATAATCATAACTTTAATAAGTGATATTTTAGAGTATAAGTACTCTTGAACAGAATTATGTGGTATTGCTCTCTGTGAGCTATACCTATAACCAATGCCTACTTGTTAAAATACAAATTAACAATTCAGATAATACTTTTTTTGTCTAGTTTTAAGTTTTTCTCAGTGCAAAGAATTGAACTACTATGACTCTTTTTATTCAACTTAAATGAGAAGTAATGACAGTTAAACCACTAAGGTAGAATTTATTCAATGATAACAAAAAAACAAAAACATCAAAATGTTTCATAGGTATTCAGGCAGCTAAAAATAAATGTATTTCTCACACGAGGAAGGTTAGAATTGAGCTCTAGAGGGAAAAGCAGTCATGACTTAGAATGAGGCCTAAGAAGAAAAGGAATATTTGCAAATCTGTACACAGCCATTAGCTTCCTCCAACTCCCTTCTGCTTTCATTGCCTATTGCAGGCAAGGCCTTACTCCAGAGAAAGAAAAATGTGCAGAGCAAAGGAGGCCGAGGAGTGTCTGATGGAGGAGGCTAAGAGGCAAGAAATAACCAGTACATATAGAGGTACACAGAAAATATGTGTAATAAAATAGACTGAAGACCTATTATTAACTTCTCATTGCTAACAGCATACTTGATGATGACAGCCTAGATGCTTTGCTCTTAAAATTAACCATATAACAAAGATTGTACTGGAAATTCTATCAGGGACAACTAGGAAAGTGGAAAAAAAAACATTCAGATAGGAAATATATACATACAACTGTCCATGTTTGGAGATGATGTGATTTTTATATAAAAAAGTCTAGTGAGTTTCCACAGAAATTAGTAGAACCTAAATCAGTTTCCCAAGATTCCAGTATGCAAAGTCAACATACAAAAATGAATACTATTTCTATACATTTACTAATGGACAACCTGAAAATGAAATTAAAAAAGAATAATATCAACAAAATACAATAGGGTTAAATTTAACTAAAGGGATGGAACATTTGTACACCATATGTTACAAACTGCTGATCAAAGAAATTAATGAAGATATGAATAGAAGGAAATACATTCTATATTCATGTATCAAGAGACTTAATATTGTTAACATGACATTATTCTTCTAATTGAAGCATAGAGTCAGTACAGTCCCTATCAAAATTCTAAGAAGGAAGCAACAAGATAATCCAAATGTCTTCTAGAAGTTTGAATAACACATAATAGCTAAATAACCTTGAAAAAGAACAAAGTTATGACTCACACATCCCAATTTGAAAATTTACTATATATTTGCAAGAATGAAGATATTGCACTATGGCCTAAGGATAGATGGATCAATGGAATAGAACTATATATCTAGAAATAAAACTTTCATGTTTATGATAAATATATTTTTGAAAATTTATCAAAATAATCCCATGAAGGGTGAGTGAACAACTGAATCACCACAGGTAGAGAAGGAATTTATATACCTTTCTTAGATCACATATGTAAACTAACACAAAATGGATCATAGACTTAGCATAAGAGCTGCAGTTATAAAAGTTGGAGAAGAAATTTTAGGAAGGAAAACACACCTTGAATTTCTGTTAGGTTCTTAGCTATGACATTCAAGAATAAGCAATTAAATAAAAATTGGTGCACTGGACACGGTCAAATTTAAAGTCTTTTGTGCTATAAGTGACATTGTTAAGAATGTAGAGGTCAGGCCAAATGCACCTCAGGGTAGCAGGCCTAGTGCAAGACAGGACACTGTTTCCTGAGGGGTCCTGTGGACAGCAGTTGGTGAATGAAGTAAACCTGAGTTATGTTTCAGTACACAGACATGGAACAGAAGTAAGAGGGCAGGACCACCATTTTACTGCAAGGGATTTGCTGTGAAGGCCAGCAGAACAGTCCTAGGTCTCTTCACTGCCAAAGACCAGGAGTGGAAGGCGGGAACTCTGGCAACTGAGAAGCAGACTGAGAATTCTTCTGAGACAGGAGCTGGGACCACCTAGACTTTGCTTGGTGGCTTCCTTGGCACAGCAGGGCAAGCAGGCAAGCAGGTTTGGCTTGCAGTGGACAAGGGCACTACCTTGCCCTACAGCTAGTTGGTAAAAGGAGCTCATGGTGTGAAACAGAGGAAGTTTTGCAAGGTCTGAAAGGAGCCAGCTGTACATGGGTCTGGGAGTAACCCTGGGTTCCCACTACCGAAGATACCACAGCAACTAGGAGAGTGCCACAGAGACAAGCAAGGTGAGGAAAAATGGATACCCAAACATTGTCATCTGAAGACCAGTCCCAGCCTCTATGTTCAGAGGCCAAGATCAGGCCCTTACCCAGCACGAATCATACTATAAATTTGGTAGGGTTACACAGCACGTTTCTGGGATCCAACTTGGGCCCTACCACAGGACTGTGAATACCAGAGGAATTTTACTATTTTTCTTTTTCTTTGTTTGTTTGAGTGGTTTTCATTTTTCAGTCTGTTGGCTTGGTTTGTTTTTGTTTATTTTTGATTTTTTTTTTTTACTCTATAGGTTTCTTACCTTGACTTTTTTTAAAGTTTAATTCATCTTTTTCTCTCTTCTCTCACCTATCTCTATTAATTTTATGACAGTGTCATGTGAGTGAACATAATCTCTTCTCTTTCTAGTGCCCTTCAATATTCTTTTGCTATCTCTTTCATTTTCTCTCCTGCACTGTCCTCCAGTCTCTCATAACTTGGATGAACATTCTTTGCCTTAAAGCCTTGCTACTATCTTTTTTTTCTTCATTCATCTCTCTGCTTGGTTCTCTATCCCTCTTAAGAACCATCCCTGCCCTGAAAAATGATAAAATTAATCTACCAAGTGTAAACTCACTGCATACAAGTGTCTGGTATGTGTGATATTTTGTTATATAACTGTAGAGCTTGTTCCTATGGTTTAAGGTACCAAATTAATAGTTACCACAGTTTTTCAGTTTCTGGGTTGCACTTGATACTGTTGTTATTGCTAATTGTACTACTTTAGTAGGATGTCATACATTTTATAATCAATTTTTCTCCCTCATATGACAATATTGTGATTGTCTCCATAGTACAGTACCAAAGGACTTTACCATGCTCAGCCAAATAGATAGAAACTTCTTATCATTAATAAATTGAGAAGGTAACTTCTTGGGATAGACACAAAGACCAAGAACCACTTACACCTACAAGGCATCTCCAAGGAATAGACATATCCTAGTGAAACCTTGTATTAGTGAATAAAACAAGCAATCATAAGAAATATACAAGTGCCAACATGGAAAGTAAAGCAAAATAAAAATAGAAAGTGACAAGATGGAGAGGCAAAATGTAACCTCAGACATCTCTCACACTCAGGACAATTCCAGAACACAACTAGATATAAGAAATCAGAAGCCACACATTGGAACTTTCTGAAGTGATAGCAACAGAAGTGAAAAGGTAAGAGGAAGTAGCCATAGAAAAGATCTCTCAGGTGAAAAAGGAAATGAAACATATGCCCAATGAATCTAGAAGTGACACAGATAAAAATTAGAGACACTTAGAGAAACAATGGAAATTGTGAATGTCAGTATAGGAAAGAAATGGAAGCCATGAAACAGGTCCAAATAGATATCCAGGAGATTAAAAATTCCTTTGAAATTGTGTGCAACAGGTTTGAATGAAGACATATATAAATATCAGATCTAGAAGACAGGACTTCAGTTATGAAGAGAAAGATGTTTTAAAGATAGCAAGGGACCGGCTGAACAAAGCCGTGGGGACCTATTCTGGCCTTGCTGATGACCTTCTCTCGGCCTGGAGAGCACCAGCACTACTGCCACCGCCCGGAGGAGGGAGCAGCCCTGTGGAGGAGGTTTGAGGCCTACCTAGGCCATAGGGGTGACCTTCTTTCAGCCCGGGGAACTTTGCCACCCAAGGAGGTGGATGGTTACACAACATCGGATTCTCGGGAGAGTTTGAGATCCTTGCTCTAGGTGGTTGGGGGCCCACTCAACTTGGAGACCACACTAGATTGGACTTAGTAGAATTTGGGCCTGCCTAGACTATGCCTTGGTGGCCTTCTTTCCATCTGGGGAGCTTTGCTGACAGAGGGGGGAGCTGTGTGGCTTGAGGAGGCTTTAGGCCTACCTGACATAAGCCTGGAAACCTTCTTTTAATCTGGGGGCCTCACTGCCCAAGAAGGGAGCTATATTACCAGAGGAGTCCCAGGAGCCCAGGACATAGAAGACAATTTCCAACACGCCCCGGGGAAGTTTTGGAACGACACTTGAAACAGCAAGGAAAATGACAAAACAAAAGACCAAAATGCAATCGCAAACATCCAGCCCATCTCAAGAAAGCTTAGGAGCCATGTACATAAAAGAAAATACATGCCATATGCCTCAAATACCTAAAATGATAGTAACTGGAATAAAGAAGCAACTTGAGGGAGCTTTAGAGGAATTCAAGTGAGAAATAATCTTCCAGGTAAAAGAAGAAATGATAAAAGTAATGACAGAGATGCTGAACACATCTAAAGAAGACACAGTTAGAAAATCAGAGGAACAAAACAAAAAGACAGAGTCCCTGGATGAACAATATAAGAAACAGAATACATAAAGCAGATTCAAAGAGATATACAGGAAATCAAAAATTGCATTGAAAGTTTTCAAAACTGCCTCAATGAAAGTAAAGATAAAATTTCTGATCTCGAAGACAAGATTGCAGCTAGTGAACAGGAAAGGAAAGATCTCTTAAAAATAACAAGGAATCAGGAACAATCCAACAGCTGCAAGGCTCAAAGAAAAACAACATAAGATTGATAGGGATAAATGAAAAAGAAGGGGACAACACAAATGATATCAAGAGACTATTTACAGAAGTAATAGTTGTAATTTTCCCAAACATGAGAATGGAAACTGACGTTAGGATTAATGAAGCATATAGAACTCCAAATAGCCATAACCAAAACAAAACTATACCCAGACATATAATAATCACCATCCCAGAAATCCAACATAAAATAGAATATTAAAAGCTCTCATAGAGAAGAGACAGATCATGTATAAAGGAAAGCCTATTAGAATTTCAGCAGACTTCTCAACACAAACAATGAAGTCAAGAAGAGCATAGACTGAAGTATTTCAGACCCTAAAGGAAAATGACTTTCAAGCTAGACTGATGTACTCAGAAAAACTGTCCTTCAAAATGGGTGGAGAAATAAGATACTTCTATGACAGCTGAAGAACTTCATGATCACAAAGCCAACCCTGCAAAGAATACTGAAAGACACTTTAGATGCAAAACAAGACAGGCAACTATACAGTATGGAAAGACAAAAGATGCAACAGCAAAAAGGTAACATGTCAACAATAAGCAAATGTACAACAGTTACAACCATTAATGTAAATGGTCTCAATTCACCAATTAACAGAAACATACTGGGAGAATGCATCAGGAAACAACATCCAACTATATGATGCCTACAAGAAACCCATCTAACCCAAATGGAAACTCATAGACTGAAAGTCAAAGGATGGAAAACAATACTACGTGCAACAGGAATCAAAAAAAAAAAAAAAAAAGCAGGGGTAGCTATCCTGTTTGCAGATAATGTGAACTTCAAACCAAGAATGATCCTGAGAGATAAAGAAGGTCATTACATACTGCTTAGGGGAAAACTTCAAGAGGAAGAGATAACAATCTTAAATAGATATGCACCAAATTCCAGAGCACCCAGTTATATAAAGCAAGTATTAATAGAAATGAAAAATTATATTAACAATAACACAATTATAACAGGAGAACTTAACACACCATTGACGCCAAGGGACAGATCAAGCAGACAGAAAATCATCAAAGAAATAACAACTGAATCACACTTGTGACAAATGGACTTGATAGACATATAGAGAGTGTTCCATCCAACAAAATCAGAATATACATTCCTCTCAGCAATACATGGAACATTCTCTAAAATACACCACATACTAACCCACAAAACATATTTAAATAAATACAAAAGAGTTGAAATTATCCCATGCATGTTATCAGATCATAGTGCCTTGAAACTAGAAATTAATCATAAAAGAAACTTCAAATACCCCACAAACACAAGGAAATTGAATAACACACTTTGAGCAATCATTGGGTCACAGGGGAAATTAAAGAAGAAATTACACAATACCTTCAAGCAAATGAAAATTCAAATACAACTTACCAGAATCTGTGGGATGCAATGAAAGTAATCTTCAGAGGAAAATTTATTGCACTGAGTTCCCACATCAGGAAAACAGAAGGAATACAAATAACTGATACTACACCTCAAACATCTAGAAAAAGAAGAGCAAGTCAAGTCCAAAGACAAAAGAAGTGAGGAAATCATAAAAATCAGAGCAGAAATTAATGCAATAGAAACTAAGAAAACAATCCAAAGAATCAATGAATCAAAGAGTTGGTTCTTTGAAAGAATAAATTTATTTATTCTTTGAAAGAATAAATAAAATTGATAAGCCCCTAGACAAATTAATTTAAAAAAGGAAAGAAAAATCTCAAATTCATGCAATCAGGAATGAAAAAGGTGAAATCACTACACTCTCTATGGAAATACAGAAGATCATCAACAACTATTTCAAACGTCTACTCTCATAGGTTCCATAACACAAACAAATGGACAGATTCCTAGAAACACATGAAGTACCAAAGCTGGGTCAGGAAGATGGAAAACTGATGAATAATCCAATTTCTATCAATGAAATTGAAAATGTAATTAAGTCCTTACATACAAAAAATAATAAAGGCCCAGACTGATTTACTGCGGAATTTTACAAGAAATACAAAGACTTAATGCTGACACTCCTCAAACTCTTCAATGAAATCAAAAGGGAAGCAATTCTCCCTAAGTCATTCCTGGAAGCAAATATAATTCTAGTAGCAAACCTGAGAAAGACCCAACTAAAAAAGAGCAATATGGGCTAATCTCCCTTATGAACACAGATGCAAAAATCCTCAATAAAATGTTGGTGAATAAGATGCAGCAAATCATCAAGAAGATTATACACCACGACCAAGTGGGATTCATCCCAGGCATGCAGGGATGGTTCAACATATGTAAGTTAATACATGTAATCCATCATATCAATAAAGCCAAAAGTAAGAATCACTTGATCATTTCTATACATGCAGAAAAAGCTTTTGATAATGTCTAACACTCATTCATGATAAGAACCTTACAGAAAATTGGAATACATGGTCTTTACCTCAATATGATAAAGGCCATCTATGACAAACCAACAGCCAGTATCATATTAAATGGCCAAAACCTGAAGGCCTTTACCCTAAAATCAGGTGCAACACAAGGATGTCCTTATCACTGCTCCTATTCAATATAGTACTGGAAATACTAGCCAAAGGAATTAGACAAGAGAGAGAGAAATAAAAGGGATAAAGATAGGAAAAGAGGAAGTTAAATTAGCATTATTTGAAGATGGCATGATATTCTATGTAGAAGACCCCCAAAACTCCATTGAAAGACTCCTAGTTATAATAAATTCAGCAGTGTAGCTGGATACAAAATCAATGCTCAAAAATCAATAGCACTTCTATAAACTAGCAACCAAATTACGGAGACAGAAATAAGAGAAGCCATATCCTTCACACTAGCATCCAAAAAATGAAATACTTAGGAATTAATCACATGGAAGAAGTAAAAGATCTATACAGGGAAAACTATAATACCCTGAAAAAGAAATTGAAGAAAATCTTAGAAAATGGAAAGACATCCCTTGATCATGGATAGGGAGAATAAATATTGTGAAAATGGCCATTCTCCCAAATTGCTTTACAGATTCAATGCAATCCCAATGAAAATATTATCAACATACCTGATAGACATAGAGAAATCACTCCTAAAATTCATCTGGAACCAGAAGAGACCTAGAGTAGCAAAGGCAATTCTAAGCAGCAAAGGCAAGGCAGGAGGCATCACAATCCCTGCCTTGAAATTGTACTACAAAGATACTGTAATAAAATCAACATGCCACTGAAATAAAAACAGATCTGAAGATCAATGGAATAGATTAGAAGATACAACCAGAACTACCAACACACTCAACCACCTTTTCTTTGATAAAGGGGCCAAACATATACACTGGAAAAACAACAGTCTCTAATAAAAATGGTGCTGGAAAAACTGGCTCTCCATATGCTGCAAATTAAGACTAGACCTGTCTATCACCATATACTAAACAAAAATATAAATGGATCAAAGATCTGAATATTAAAACAGAAACACTAAATTTGTTGGAAGACAACGTAGGTAAACATCTTGAAGACATAGGGGGAGGTAGAGAATTCATGGAATAGGAATCAAACTGCACGGGAACTACTTCCTGGAATCATTAACTGAGATCACATCTTATTAAAAAGTTTCTGCATGTCAAAAGAAATCTCCAGCATTGTGAAAAGAAAACCCACAATTTGGAAAAAAAATCTTAGTGAACTGTCCCTCAGATAAAGGACTTCTGTCTAAAACATATAATGAATTAAAAATATCAGATCCCTGAAACTCAAGGACTCAATCCAAAAGTGGGCATCTGAGATGAATATACAGTTCTCAGATGAAGAAAAACAGATGGCAAATAAATACATGAAAAAATGTTCATCATCGTTAGTCATTAGAGAAATATAAATTAAAACAACACTGAAATTCCATCTCACTCCAGAAAGAATGGCCAGGATCAAAAAAACTACCAACAACAAACTGGAGAGGATGTGGGGAAAAAGGAACTCTCTTGCACCACTGGTAGCAGTGTAGACTGGTGCAACCACCATGGAGGTCAGTCTGGAGATTCCTCAAAATCTGGGTTTGGTGGTCCCATTCCACCCAGCTATTCCACTTCTGGGCATATTCCCAGAAGGACTGTGAACATCATACCACAGTGATATATGGGCACCCATGTTTATAGCAGCACAATTTTTAATAGCCAAAACTTGGAAGCAACCTAACTTGCTTGGAAGCAAGTCCATCAACTGAGGAATGGATAAAAAAAGTTGTGGTATTTTTATACAATGGGGTACTACTCACCTATAAAGAATGATCACATTGAGATATTTACTAATGAATGGGTACAACTTGAGACCATACTCATAAGCAAAATAAATCAAACTCACATGTATAAATACTGTATAGTCTCCCTAGTGTAAGAAATAGAGTACATAAGAGTTTAGGGTAATCATGAACCCCTATTACATTGTTTTGAAGCCTTATAATGATCGCAGTTGTAATGTATTTGTTCTGGTTTTTGATTTTATTATCTGTGATGGTATGAAGAGCTAATTTGAGGCAAACAAGTCATTATAATAGCCAGTACTGATGTAATATCATCTTACTTTGAAGTCCTACCATGCTCTTGCTCTTCTATTTCCATTGGCTCTGTATTTTATTACATTTTATACATTGAAAGTATAAACAAATTTCCTATGGAAAATGAGATAATATAGTAGCCATTGTTTGTTTCCTGTTATTTGGTTCTGAAAACCCTATAATACTTTAATTCTCTTGAATGTTTTTATACTACTTTGTTATGTTTGATACTATTGTATATGAAGTTATACTCAACTATTTCAAGAAAGAGACATTGTGATAGTTACTGTTAATTATGGGTTGTCTTCTGGTGAAATACTGTTTTACTTACATTGTTCTGTTCTGATCTGCTCTGTTATGCCCTGTTTTGTCTTAATCTCTTTAAAATAAAAAAGAAAAGAAAAAGGTGCTCTTGCTTAATGCTAATCTTTGATCAGAGTAAACCATGGCTCCATTGAGGCTGTACACTCCTTGACTTTTTTAAGGCCTGCAGAGTTAACATTAACTGACCCATCAGACCTGGAATGATTCTTTTAGAACATTTACTAACTTACTTGCTTCACAGATGAATTTTACAGAGGTCTGGGGAGAAGGATCTAGTCTGAGGACCCATTGCTGTAAAATTTCTATAGGATGCTACTTCTGGGAAGCTGCCCGGAATCAGTAGAAGCCAGCTCATCCCAGAAAACCTTCACTCTGTGGCTTGTAAATAGCTGCAGAGGGTGAACCAGACTGGACAGATGTGTGGTTTTGTGTCTCTGACTGTCATTCAACTGAGTTATTACCAAGTGAACGTGAACATATGCATTTCACACACATGCTCTGAGACCCCTGGAATTTGTCTAAATTCATCAGAAATGGAGACAAAGTTCATGACCCAAAGATAAAAATCTGGAGAGCTTTTGGAGTATCTAATACCCTGTATATTTTAATCTCCTCTGTCTTTTTCAACAGGGGGCTTTCTGTTGTTGAATTATTTAACAATGAATGAACAATGCTGACACATTTCCTGGGAGGAGGCCCTTACAGTACAAAGCGTCCTGGTTCCCACTCTCCAATATGCTGTGTGGGCTGAGGCAAATTGTTTTAACCTTTCTAATCATCCACTTCCTCATCCGGGTAATAGAGGCCTCTAGTTTCTAAGACCCTCTTCAGCGGTAACATTTTACAATCTAAATCTACCCCATGCATTTAAAAGAGTCCTTAGGAAGTGTCTGCACAAATATTGTGATGCCCATTTTTCCTACAGTTTGCATTTGTGCCATTTCCACATGTTTGATACAGAAAGAAGAGGGGGAGGAAAAACAAAATTGGCATCTGATCTGTGAACAAGAGATTGGAAGAAAGAAGGAGATTGAGACAGAAATCTTAACTCTGCCAGAAACATTCGATGTGTCTTTAGTAAATAAAGACATTCATTTTAGTAAATAAATAAAGTGCTTAACAGAGTGTATCTATTAAACTGAAGTTGTGTATTAAGTCTGTATAGTGCAGGTAACACAGTGCCTGACATACAATTGAGCTCGTCAGGCATGGAGCACCCATTTCTGTGCTCCTGTTGCTGCCCCGCACTAGGAATTCCAAGTGAATGGATGGTGACTGCCCATCTGCACTGCTCTTGGAAGGATCTAGAGCTTCCAGTACTTTTGTCCTGAGCTCCATGATAGTCGTTCGTCTCAGAGCAGCTTCCTGTGTTAGAGAAGTTTCCCTAGAAATCCTGTGTTTCATAGTCAGGAGATCACCCCTGCCATTTCCAGTGATCATTTCCAGCCAGATGTTACAACATGGACGGATGGTGCTTTGGACATGATTTTCCCAAATGAGATTATCTAGAAATGCCAAATCAGTTCAGAGGTTTTACTTCCCAAAGTGTGGGTGCTGGGGTGAAACAAGCGGTTTGACAGTGTTTCCGGGTGCCTTTCTTTCTGCAGCAGTAATGGAGGATTCACTTGAGAGTTGGATCTTTTGCTCTATGCTATTTTTGTTTCCAAATTTACTCTCTCTATCCTGCCCAATAATTGTGTGAAATTCTGCTTCACAGAAGCTTTTTCTCCTTTTCAAAGTGGTTGTTACTCTGATCAAATGCAACACATTTTCTTGCTACCATTAGGATTCCTTAGACTCTTGGTAATGTAGGACTGCCTCCTGGGATGGTTAGAGAAACTGTTCAGTACCAGTCTCATAGGCACTAAAATACCTTAACCATCACCTTGTTTTAAATCATAAGCATCTGGAGACTCATGCAAATACATAGTGGAGAATAATCTATTGTACGAACTGTCCATTTACCTGGTGAATTCAAGGGACTGAGTGCTATATTGGCAGAGTGTGGTCCTGGGAGTTTTTTTTTTTTTCCTTACACTATCCTGCCCAAGATTGTAAATATGGCTGTTTTGCCAGAGTGTTATTCTATCCTTCATTTGAATAAGCTTTCCTGGCAGTTTCCCAAGGAAATATTTATTTTATTTTTATGTTTGCAATACACAATAATTACATTCACTTTGGGGACTGGTGTATGTACACATTATTTCGTCAGAGTTTTTCTTTCCCTTCTTTCTGCCTTCCCTCTTGATGTCTTCCTCAGGTCCTGTTCCCATCTCCACAAAGTCTGTTCCTACCTTTGTTTATTTATGGTGCTCTTTAATATTATGTTGGGGTTCTCCATAAAGGAAATAATACAATATTTAATTTTTTATGTCTGATTTATATCACTTAACATTATGATCTCAAGGTGCATCCATTTCCCTAAAAATGGTTCATTTATTTATTTATTTGGACAGATTTCCACTATGTAGTTTAGGTTGGTCTTGACTTCACTTATGTAGTGCAGGCTGACCTCAAACTTAAGGCAATCCTCCTGCCTCAGCCTCCTGAGTGTTGTGATTGCAGGGATATGCCAATATGCCCACCTAAATTTATGTTTCTTTATAGCACAGTAGTACTTAATTGTATATATGTATGTTACATTGTATTTATTCATCCATCTATTGTTGAGCATATAGGCTGCTTCCATAAATTCGCTATGCTCAATTGTGTTGCTATAGCAAGTGAATACTTGAGAGAAGAATACTATGAAATATATTGGAATTTCTTCATTCAAAGGAAATGTGTATTTCTTACCAAAACATTTTCTGGGAAAAAAATGTTTAAAGTTTCAAATGGATGTTAAAACTACTCTTCTTAACTTTCTTTTCTCACTTATTCATTCCTATAAATTTCTTGTGAGAGATTTTATTATATGCTGGTATTTTTCCTGTTTATTCATATTTGAACATAAATAGCATATATTTCAATTCCTCCAGATGTTTACTTATTGGCTTTTAAAAATTATGACCACAGGTTTTTGTAAACATTTTTATAAACATATAATATATATATATATATATATATATATATATATATATATAATATTGTTTGTCTTTATTAAGTGCTATGCTCAAAAATTAACATTGTGATATTTGAACTATTAGATGATGAGTCAATATCACTAGTAAGTAGAGTTTACTGAAATCCAGTTTTGTCATTTAAGGCAGAACCTGAGACCAAGAAGGTGGCAAGCCCCTCTTGGCAGCTGCCTCTGCTCTGAACCATGATTCATGACCACCTTACTTTGCTCAAAATGATATGGCTTGTCAATTTAGACATACCAAATAACATTAAGACTCAATATAAATGAATGGGCATCAACACATGGATAGATAATAAATTAATAGATAAAGTGTGGTATTTATATATAATAGAGCACTAGGTTGCATAAAGGAAGATAAAATTGAGTCATTCTTAGGAAAATGGAGGCACCAAATCAGACACACAAGCTGAAACATCACATGGCCTTTCCTGTATGAGAAAAATAAAGTATATTTAAAGCACAAAATAAAAGATAAATGATGGGATGTAGGGATTTAGCTGTTTCTCAAAGGGGGAAAGGGATCAAGAGACAGAGGGAGAAAAAAGGAAGCAAAGGGAAACAATACGAAAAAGGAATTAATATGTGTTATGTACATGTACCACATCCAAAAAAGGAATATAAATATTAGGTATTACAAACAAGTACTAATTAAAAAAAAGAAAAAATACAGATTTTGGTCAATACATATCAAATCTTATTGAATCATTTTAGGTTTAAATGTATGAACTTCAGATCAAGAATGATCAAAAGAGACAAGGTCACTGCATACTTGTTATGGGAAGACTTCAAGAAGATGAGAGAACAAGCATAAATATATATATATGCACCAAATACAGGAGCACCAAACTATACAAGACAATTATTAATAGACATGAGAAATCAAATAATCAAAACACAATTGTAAAGGGTGACCTTAATAACTAGTCACAAAGAGAGATCAACTAGACCAAAAAAAAAAAAAAATAAGCAAAATACTATCAGAACTGAGTCAACCTGTGAACAAATGAACTCAGTGGATGTTTTCAGAGTGTTCTACTCATCATCAACATACACATTCTTCTCAGGTGCACACAGGCTGTTCTCTAAAATAGACTACATACTAGCCCTCTGAACATGCTTCAGTAAATGCAAAGGAATTGACATTATCCCACCCATATTATCTGACCATAGTGCAATGAAATTGGAAATTAATGTCAAAAACTGCAAAAACTCCATAAATACATGTAAATTAAATACCACCCTCCTAAACAAACAACAGGTCACAAATAAAATAAATGAAAAAAATTAATATGTACAACTAAATGAGGGTGCAGATACAGCGTATCAGAACTTATGGGAAGCAATAAAAGCAGTCCTTGGAATGAAATTTATAGCAGTAAATTCTCAGATCAAGGAAACAGAATGAGCACAAATAATATCCTGATGTTATACTGCAAGCTTCTAGAAAAAGAAGAGCAAGTCAAGCCCAAAGCCCATACAAGGAAAAGATTACAAAGACTAGAGCATAAATTAACACAATGGAGAACAAGAAAACAACACAGAGAATTAATGAATGGAAGAGTTGGTTCTTTGAAAGAATAGATAAAATTGATAAACCCAACCTTATCAAAAAAAGGAAAAGACAAATTCATGCACTGAGGAATGAAAAGGGTGAAATCATTACAGTTCCTCTGGAAATTGAGAAGATCACCAATTATATACTTTGAAAATCTTTACTTTCATAGGATAGGAAACACAGAATCAATAGACAGATTCCTTGATATGTATGAATTTCCAAAACTGAATAAAAAAGATGCAAAAATTTTGAATAACCTAATGTCAGTTAATAAGATTGAAAATGTAATTATAACTTTATAATCAGAAAACAGCCCAGGTATCGATGGATTCACTGCTGAATTCTACAAAAAGATTTAATTCCAATACTCCTCAAACACTTTAATGAAATTGAAAAGGAAGCAGTACTCCCTAACTCGTTCCTGAAGGCAAGTATTACCCTGATACCAAAACCAGAGAATGAGCCAATCAAAAAAGAGAACTACAGGTGAATCTCCCTAATGAACATAGAGACAAAAATCCTCAATAAGATACTAGCAAGCAGAATGCAGCAAATCATCAGATTATTCACCACAACCAAGTAGGAGTTATCCCAAGAATGCAGGGATGATTCAACATACACAAATCAATAAATGTAATACATATTATTAACAGAGTTAAAGACAAAAATCACATAGTCATTTCAATAGCTGCAGAAAAAGCTCTTGATAGTCTAGCACTAACTTATGAAAAAGTAACCTACAGAAAATCAGAATAGATCATCTTTGCTTCATTCTGATAAAAGCCATCTATCAACAACTGGGATCTCATCTTTTGCACATCAAAAGAAATCACCAACATAGAGAAAAGATACGCCACATAGTGGGAAAAAATTTTAGTCAACTGTCCCTCAGACAAAGGACTTATGTCTAGAACTGATAAAGAATTGAAAAAATCAGAACCCTCAAATTCAAAGACACAATCCAAAAGTGGGCATTTGAGATAAATTTACATTTTGCAGATAAAGTAATAAAAATGTCAAATAAATATGTGAAGAATTGTGCAACATCATTGGTCAGTTGAGACATGCAAATTGAAACAACACTGAGATTCCATCTATTTCCAGAAAGAATTACTGTCATTAATAAATCAATCAACAACAAATGCTGGAGTGGCTGTGGGGAAAAAGGAACACTTTTCCACTGTTGGTGAGAGTATATACTGATACAATCATTGTGAAAATCAATGTGGAGATTCGTCAAAAAAACTAGATTTAGCAGTCCCATTCAATCTAGCTATTCCCCTTCTGGGTATTCTAGAAGAATTAAAACCATCATACCACAGTGACATATGTGCATCCATGTTTATATCAGCACAATTTATAATAGCTAAATCTGGAAAGAAACACAAATGATCATCAACTGAAGAATGGATTTTTAAAAATGATGTCCTTTTATACAATGGAGTACTACTCAGCTATAAAGGAAGATAAACTTGAGGCTTTTATAGGTAAATGGATACAACTTGAAACTATACTCATAAGTGAAATAAATCAGACTCAGATGTGTAAACATCATATCATCTCTCTGGTGTAAGAAATTGAAAGAGTAAATAAGGTCTAAAATGTAAAATAAATATTGTGAAATGGGAAGAATTTGTTTAAAATAAAGAAGAATTAGGATGGGGAGAGGGAGAAAAGAATGAAGGGAAAAGGAAAGAAAATTCAAGTTGGCTATAGTGTTAGTGTCTTTCAGTTCATTGAAAACAGAAGTTTATGTTAATATTGTTTGGAGAATTTTTATGTCCATATTTTGTATTCTGAGTAAGTACTTTAAAGATAACAATATACAATGTATTGCTGTTCTCCTGTTATTTTGGTATAAAATGTTGTTTTACCTTTTTTCCATTAAATAGAAATGAATAAATAAATAATTAAACAAAATGTGAGTTTGGTCAAAAAGGAAGCTACAGTGAAGCTGTGGACCGCAAAGGTAGAGCAGAGGAGATCTCGATTGCTCAAACAACAGGAAAATAGAAAAGATGGCTATGGACATTACAAGAAGCAGCAAGGCCCCACCCTCTTCAGCCTCAAAATTGCAAATGTGGTAATTTTTTAACTCGTCTAGGAGAATATCCAGAAGGGAATAGCTGGATTGAATGGTATGGTAATCTTAATTTTTGGAGGAATCTCCACAATGATTTCCAGAATGATTGCACTAGTCTACACTTGCACTAACAGTAGAGAAGAGTTCCTTTTTATCCACAGCCCTGCCCACATTTGTTACTGGTTTTTTTTGGTGGCAAACATTCTTTCTGGAATGAGATGGAATCAGTGTTGTTTTAATTTGCATTAAAAACATCACACCACAGAGATATATGCACACCCATATTTATGGCAGCACAATTTTTAATAGCTAAAACTTGGGAACAACCCAAATACCTATCAACCCAAGCACAGACTTAAAAAACTATAGTTATACAATGGAGTACTACTCAGCTATAACAAAGGATGCAACTTGAGACCATTCTCATAAGTGAAATAAATCAGACATGTGTAAACATTATATTTTCTCACAAGTGTGAGAAGCTAAAAGAATAAACAAGATCCAAAATAGACAATAGATATTGTGAAATGAGAAGAAACTGTTCAAAAGGAAATTGGGATGGGGAGAAGGAGAAAAGGGAAAAGGAAAAAAATATATACATATATACACACAAAATAGTTAAAATAGTTACCTACTAATTGCTACCAGTTCATTGAAAAGAAAGGTTTGTGCCTATATTGTTTGATCAATTTTTATGCCTATTTCTTGTAATATGGGCCACTACTTTGAAGACACAATGTACTAACCATTGTTACTCCCTACAATCTTGTTTTGAAATTTTGTGTCATTGTTTTTTAAAGTAAATAAATAAATAAGCACAAGTATGCATGGTAACTGTATGAGTTAGGTTTCCATGGACATATCACCTAAGAAACCAGTGTAGGCAGAGTATTTTATTTATATGGGCATCACAGGAAGCACAAGTTGAAGTTGGTCCAGATTGTGTTAATGAGCAGGTGGTGGGAAAATCTAAGCATGGCACTGTCTGAGCGTCTGTCATCATGTGACTTGTTTCAATAGAGAAATGGAAAAACGGGGCATGTATTCACCAACTCTCAGCTGTTGCTAGTTCAGTGTCCTCCTTCCAGGGTTGGTCATTAAACCCCTGCCACGTCCATCTGCCCGTGTCTGCTCAGTGTATTTGCTTCTGCAGACAATGCAGGCCCTACAGTAGGATGCCAGTCTTGTGTTCTGAAATAGTGAATTCCATGTGACCGCAACTGCAAAATGAGAACACTTGCTAGTATGGGACCTGGAGCTCTGGAAAAGAAGGTTGCAGTGGGAATGAGGACAGGAAGCTATGTGAGTACTGAGGAGCCACTAGGTGAGGAGGCCTAGCTGAATACCAGTACACGCTCCAACAAGGTCGGACTCCTCTCCTCTTCATTTTAGTTGCGCATTCATTAACTCAATACCATGTGAGCTAAAAATCATTCTTTAAATTCCACTAAAATGAGAAGCATTTTTGGTGGATATTCTTATTTTTATAGCTTTGTTATTTCCTTCCAGCCCCTTAATGAGTAGCAAAATGCTCTGCAAAAATTAGGTGCATGTGGCAGATTAACTAATGGATAACTTGTAACATCCAGCTGAACTGAATCAGTGTGGTTCTGCGTGCTGATGGCCACCTGAGGATTGTTGCCAACAGCATGGAAGGAGAGCTAAAGGGAAAGATGGTGTGCTGTTGATTCTCTTGGAAAAGCTTGTCCTGCTGGTTTTTCTGATATGAACTCAGCTGTTCTCATCACGAGGGGAGCGCAGGTCCTCGCCGTTTTTGAGGATGGGTGTGGTTCTTTGCATGGTAGCTCTGGTCCTTACCTTGAGTATCGTTTTCTGGCTGCAGTACAGATCCCTCAGCCTGCTGGCACAGATCTTTAACTTCCTGATAATTTTAGTTTTGATATTGGGGGGATTGGTTTGCTCTGTAGTTCAGGCTGGTTTGAGTTCACTATGTAGCCCATGTTGGTATCAAACCTTCAGTAATCCTCCTGCCTCTGCCTTCCAAGTGCTGGGATTATAGATATGCAGCACCACACCTCGCCTAGATCCTTCATCCCCCTGGTGCGGACTTTCTAGCTGCCACCACTGACTTCTGGGCATTCCCAGTGTAGATCCTTGATACAGACTTATATTAGATATTGTTGTGGGCTCTAGCCCTCCAGTGGACTCATGGAGGACATTGCCGTGGGCTATAGGTGTTCAGATGGACCTGTGCAGTACATTGCCATGGGATCCATGCCTTTAACTGCATTCTTTTCATCTCTAGCAAATGGACAAACCTCGTGCTATTCTGCATTTGGCTTTCTGGGTATTATAAAATAATTTCTATAAATTACATGTCCTGTATTAAATACATTGCCTTGCGAACCCTGACAACAACAGTACAAAATTTCCCCCTACATCACATCTCTTATTTCTCATTATTAACTTCTTGAATTCCAAATGCAATGTGTAGCTTAGGGCTCCAGCCTTCCTTCCTCTCCCAGTGTTTTCCAGAATACACTCAACTCTTCCTTCCATGAAGTAGACTGCTATGGGTCAAAGAAGTGGCCTGTCTTTGCTATTTTGAGTAGGCAGGTGTTGTATTTTTTAACTTTCTTTCATAGCCTTTCACTTCTTATTCCTATTTAATTGAAGCATGTTTTCCTGAATCTTAACGAACTTCTTTCGGCATTGTTTGGTGTTAAACATTCAGCTCTAACTGCACCTAGCATTGCCAAAATGCCCATCCTAATTTTGGAACAGGTTCCTGAGCCCAGTGCCAATATCTGCATAAATGTAAAGGGTGTATTTAATACGTGTGAGAATACTTGTTTCCACAAATACTAACAAATGAAATAGTCATTCAGGAATAAGAAGTGGTGGGGGTCAGGTATTTTGTTCCAGTGATGAGAAAATGACTAATTCACTGGAACAAAATACCTGACCCCCACCACTTATAAGGAAGTGAATTTTAACAGGGCATGTGGCACTACCTTTAATTCCAGCATTTTGTGAGACCAAGGAAGGCAAATTACAAGTTTTAGCCCAGATTTTGCAATTTAGCCTCTTAGCAAGAACCTATCTCAGAAAGTAAAAATAGTTGTAGATATAGCTCACATATAGCTCTGAGTTCAGTTCCCAGTGCTGAAGGGGAAAAAAGTTGGGAAGATTTATATTAACTCACAGTTTCACAGGGTTCAGTGTATGGTTGATTGACTCCAACTCAGAAATGGAATGGCAGGAAGCCTGGTAGATGAAACTTCCCAATCCCTGACAGGCATAAAACAGAAAGGAAAGGGTGGAGTTGAGGACAGTGAATATATCCTTCCATGTTATGCCCTCAGTGATCCAATTGTTATGGTTTATGTCTGGGTGTCACCCCAAAGCCTTATGCTGTCATGGAGATGGCTGAGTCTACCCTTTGTGACTGGTTCATTGTCTAGTGCTGGGATTGGCAGTATGAGTCCTGCACCCACCCAGGAGCAGGTTAGCAACATACAACATACAACATTTTGCCCTTTGGCTCTTTCCACTTGTGGCAGCCATGAATGGTTGCCCCTTAGCCACACCCTCCTGCCTTGGAGCCAGCTGAGTATAGTCTGAAACCTCCAAAAACTGTAAGCTAAATAAAACTTTCCTTCCCTAATTTTGGTGTCAGGTATTTTGTCTTAGTAACAACAGAAAAGTAACCAAGATATCACCTTTTCCAACCTGGCCCCACCTTCTAATGCAGGGGAACTAAACTCATGAGTGAATTAATTAATCCATTGAAAGCTCACAGCTGATTGTGCTATCACAATGTGGGATCTGGTTGGGGGTGGGTCACTAGTGGCATGACCTGAAAGAGTACGTTCATGTCTTCTCTAGGTCTGCTTCCTGGCTACTATGGTTGGGAATCTTTCCTCCTCCAGGTTATTCTGCCATTCTGCCTCACAGCCATAGATGAAACCTCTGAAACTGTAAAACAGAAACCACTCCTTCTTAAACTGTGCATATTGGGTCTCAGCAGAAGGAAAGCTGACAAGTGCATAATAATTCTTCTTGTGTATCTCTAAATTCTCTTTTGACTTAAAATTTGTATATTAAGATTATTTTCCCAATATTATAAGTATTTGATAATCAGTCTGCAGTCTATGACCAAAAAGTAGGAAGCTAAAATAGAAGAGTATTACCCCTAATATACAGTTTATATATTTCTCCAACTGCATGGTTGGTGTCTAAATCAGTGACAAGTACAAACAACACCTAGAGTGATTAATTGCTTTAGGGAGGGGCTATTTTATTCTCTATGGACACAGACAAACTTGGTAAAGGCACAGCATTTCACTTTCCAGAGATGAGAACACTCATTATTAATGAATGATAAAGGAGAGAAAGAGTACTGCAGTCATGTGGACTATTTAAGATGCCTCTTTTAAGGTGTTTAGCTCTTCTTACAAAGTTTGTATGAAGAGACTTTATCTCACTCTAGGACTAAGTAGTCAAGGAAACATGGACAAGATGTTGTTTGTTTCTTCAACTATAAAACAGGGAAAAATACGGCTCCAATTCTAGAGTATAATATAATATAATATAATATGGGAGATCTATTTTGTGATCCCTCAGAATGACATTTAAGTTTGTCTCTTGGGGGGACGTAGATTTTAAGATCATTGCTTATTTCCACCATATCATGGTAGAATCCTTCTTGAATCCTGTCAAACAGTTGTATTTTAATTTTCTATACATATGAAAGATATGATTCTTTTAGGGTACTAACCTTACGAAGAATTCAGTCAAAATTAGCAGAATGTCAGCACTTGCCTGTGGCAAGAGTGACATATAGACCGTGGTCCTCAGCACCAAATGCTTAAAGACTGCTTCACATGTATGAAACTCATCCTGGTATCCAGCCTCTCCTGAAACAGGACACACTTTTCTCCTATTCGAATACATATCTTACACACTGCTTATTCAACCCTCTTGAAACTGGAAGTATGTTTTGTTTACTTACAAAAGAAAATAATAATACAAAATTTAGACTCATATGCTGGCATCCATTTTTGTGATAATTAAATCTGCTCCCTATATTTTAGTCAAAAAAAGTACGCACTGGTGTGCTAAGCTCCTGCCTCGTGCTTTACACTCTTATGGTGCTAGGATAAAGATGGCCTATTGTGAATGTGTTCCTAAAGCAGAGGCAAGAGTAGTTATCCCTGAGTGATCTGAGATGTGGACTGAATTCAGAAACATGACTACCCTTGTCCATTCTAGCCACGGGCTCAGTTTACCCTTTGTCATTGGGTAATTGCTTCTTTATGCCTTAGTGGTACCCAGAGAGATGAGCATTAAGTACTTCCTCTGGCGTTTAGGTCATGCCTCTCAGTATAGGTCAGGGGTTCCCCATTTTTTAAATACATGAACTCCTGTAGCAGTCTGATGACTGAAATATGTGGAATACTGCTATAAGCTTTTTGTGTCTGAAGAATCTTTCTTTTTTATAAAAAAAATTGCTGGAAAAAAGATCCATATAAAATGTTTATATGGATCTTTATAGTGCTTTTCGTCGGAAGAATTTACAGAGGTTTACTAACATTTGAACCATGATAATATATCCTCTATATAGACACAAAAGTCTTCCCAACCCAAAGATTGCTGTAGTGGAGGGTCTCAATAGCTTTCCCTCTTTTTCCTGGCTTTTCCCATGGAGTGGGCCATGAATGTCCCAATTCTTTACTATCTGACCACTGGGTAGGGCCAGAAGGCTTAAGGTAGAGCTGCTATAAAGAACAGGGGATGAGAAATGTGAGGGATTGAGTATAAACTCAGTCAAATGGGGAAGGATAAAGGGATTGATGCTGAAAGACAAAGTCAAAAGTCAATCCAAGGAATGATGTGTACCTCTAGACAAGGGTTCATGAAAAGGGTAGTGGAACCCAACATTGAGTTAGGGGTTCATTCCTGATTTTGCTGGCTATGTGCTGGCATAGCTCTAAAGCAATCTCAAAATGTCTCAGTCAAAGGAGAATCATATAGATTATTTTAAGTGGTGGCAACAATATTTGGCAATGCTGTATCATAGATATATTTTCTACATATTAATAAAAATTTCCATTTTTGCAAGTAAGCCATAGTCATGAAAAACAGACTTAGAAATGCCCTATAAACTTAGTTTGGACCTCCAGTTAGAATAATGGATATTAATATGTTCCTGATTACTTACGAAATGCAGGCACCAAATAAATCATTCTCACCCAAATAACCAGAGTGTCCTTAATTCTTGTGCCCTACTGCCCAGAATTCCTTCACTGAACCAGTCTGTCCTGAGCAACAGAGCCACCTCGTGGTCACGGTAGGAAACGTTCTAACCTAGCGCACTGTAACCCTGTGCATTTTCTTCTGGAAGAGTGCTAAAGGCAAAACAGCTGGGCCCCAGCTCGGAGGCTTACGAATTAGCAAGGCTAAATAATCTGGATTTTAAACAAGTTCTCAGGTGATGAAGTAAAGAAGGACTGCTTTTCAGTGAGCCACACTCCGAGAACCTTTGCTTTATAGTAACCCTTCTACAAAGGATGTGCTCAGGTTGTCCTGTAAGACTTCAACAACTCCACTGGCTGACATCAGCTCATTTCACATGTTAGATCAATTTTTTTCGTATGGACATGCACTTTTTGTATCTGCATTTTTGTGCCGTGGTTTCTCTTTTTCCTAGGACATCACAAAAAATATTTTTCTTTTCCTTTAATTTCTTTGGATTTGTAATTAATATTTTAAAAGGAAAAAGAAGCTGGCAGAATCTGATAAACATGATTAGTTAACACATTTGATTAAGGAAATAACAAGTTCTGAAATTTACTAATTAACATTGTATTTTAAAGCCTTAGAAAGTGTCTGATTACTTACATTGTCACTAAGTTCCAAATTGCTTCCAAGTCTTCCTTCAACTACAATGTTTTCATAAAAAATATGCAAAATGGAAAAAGTTATTTTTGTTATTAGCTATATTTTGTTGAAAGCATTGTACATCATACATTATTGGCTAATAAGGTTTGGAGGAACTATAGACATAATTTCTAATCCTATTTTTCTGCAAAATAGATTTTGACTTCCAAGTAAGTATCAAGGGAGAGAAGTAAACAGACCTTTGGAGATTATCCATGTATAATTTGAAAACCAGCAATACTTGTACAAGCATTGGACAGTTCACAGCGTGCTTGGACAGAAATCATAAAAGAGTTACACACACCCAAGTGGCAGGGAATCAAGTTTGTGGTGCTTAAAATTTCTAGTATGGGACTGGGGCTATAGCTTAGTGGCATAAGTGCCTGCCTGGCAAAGGCAAGGTCCTGAGTTTGATTCTTGATACAAAACAACAAACAAAAAATTAGTCATAATCAATTACAAACTGGCTAAAAATATATTTAAAGGCCTTTTAGTTTCACCTATGGCACATTTTAAAAATAAAACATACAGCTTTCTTCCTAGTAGTTTTTATCTTTTCATAAAGACAAAACTTCCTAACTTCACGAGACATTAAAGCATATGTGGGTTCTTTGGAGCCTGTGTGAAATCCATCAATCACATCTCCCATTAGTTGTCTCCAGAGAGGAAAGTGCAAAGTTGCAGTGTCCTGTGAGCTACTGAGATGATAGTTGTGTGATGCTCTCACACCACCCTTGTTAATGTCTTGACAGCCAGAGTGACTTTATAGGCCAAGTGAGAAAATACTGAGGATCAAGTTATAAACAAAGGCTCCCTTTGAAGTTAGCAGGCAAATGTCTCATGTAAGCAACACGGGGCAGGCTTTTGGTGTAGGTTTTTTTTTTTTTTCCTGCTTTCTTGCTTTTGCTTTTTAAAAAAAACACGCAAGACTTCAGACACAGAAGAGCCATAAATGTAGATTTTTTACTAGGACCTTTGTGACCAACAGTCTCTTAGATCTCTGGACTTCTGGGAAATAAAGGAAGCCCTTTGGTGGACTCAGGTGTTCATGGTTCCTACATCTGTTTTAAGGTTTCTTTCATGAGGAAAGATGGTGTCATGCCTCTCTTCTGCCTTTGACCCTGAGATCCAGTTCTGCAACTCAAGACAAGGTAAGGTGTGGTTCTAGGGAAGTGGGTTTTTCATCTCACAAAGGAACTGTTGATGCTTTGTGTCCAAAGACACAGACAGAGAAGTTGATACCGTGTTACCTCCCATGTATCTATATTGTGGGTTTTGGAACACAGCGCTCCAACAATTTTGGGTTGTTTCTTTCTGAGTGGGAGTGGAAGTCTTTGGAAATAAGATGTGTGACTGAGACTTAAGAGTCTGGTGCTGGACTGCCATAGAGTTCTCTCTACCTGGGCTTCTGTAAGCTCTCTGGAACTCTGCCTTCTAGGGGCAGCTGCTACACCAACCAGGACAGAGGATGGTAATCATGTTATCATCAGTAGAATTCCAACCTAAATCACCCAGCTATAACTGTTAAACTTAATTGTCAGCTTGACTAGATTGTGAGATACATAGAAAGGTGATTGGATCATGGTGGCCCTGGGTTCATTGGTAGATTAATCTGCTAATGGTTAGAACAGAATGTGTTCTGAGGAGGTGGGGCCCGAACAGAGTTGTGTCTTTGGAGATCTGGCTCATGTTTGTTCTCTGTTCTCCATTTCCCAGATGCCATGAAATTAACAATTTTGCCCCAACACTTCTGTCATGATATTCCTGCCTTGTAGTCATCTGATTATGAAGTAAAACCAAACCATGACCAGCAAAACAAAAACTTGTTCTCTTTTAAGTTGTGTATGACTGGTATTTGATCCCAGGGATGAAAATCTGACCAGTATTCTATCACTACGCCTGCATGCAGTTCAAAACCAAACTTATCCATGGAAAAGATTGTTTCACCTTAAGAACTCTTAGAATTCATTAGATCAGTGCACTTGTGTACTTAATTCTCACTGATGTCCAATTTGAGTCATCTTCAAATCAATTTTTCATAACTGAGTAGCCCCAAATCCAGGAAACCTTACAAAATCACCTCCTAGGAGCAAGCGATTTTTCTGATTGGATCCATCTTGGCCTTAAGGGCAAGATTTCTGCCATGCCTGGGTATTCTAGTTACTGAGAGTTTTCTCTGCCAGCCAGCTCCAATCTTCTCACACTGATGAGGGGTGAGAGAATGCAGGTGTGTAGAATAACACTGCATCTCTCTGCAGCAGGCAGAGCATCTGTATTTATGATGGTGGAATAGTATCAGCATATGCAAAAAACAGCTGCTGCCTTTGGGTCTCCAGCACCCAAGAACAAAAAATAAGTCTGACAAATGTAATATTTTTTCCAATGCATGTTGCAGAAGTTTGAAAATAATTCCTTCAATTGCTTTTGTTTTCATTTTATAGCCCAGGGGGGGAAATAGCTATCAAATTTAGTATATGCATTTTATTTTGTGGCACATTGAGATTCAACCATATCATTTATAATGAAAAAAGAGCAAGATTTAAATATTTTTTTAAAAAAAAAAAAACTTTCTTTACCAGAGACATGGTCTGAACCAGTGCCAAAGATTTCAAGCTGGTGAACCAGCAAAGGAGTCAGATAAATCAGAATGAGTGTAACAGATCTGATCTATTTCAGCTCAGATTAACCTCTTTACTGTGTCTTCAATGGCCCCAAATCCTGGGTCACAGGAATAAAAATGTCTAACAGAGCAGAACCTCAGGGAAAAAAATAATAAAAAAGGAGTGAATTACATAAAGAAAAGTGAGATGTGTGACTCTTGGCTATATGTGGCCAGGCTATCACAGGGTTTGAGAGAGGACAGGGAAACATTCTTTACTGTACCGGTCTGAAAGGCAGATTTATTTCACTTGTATGTAATAATTCCAGATCTCAGTGACAATTTACATTAGTTGGTAACAGCTGCTTATAGGTCAGGTAACAAAAGCATTGAATAACCTCATAATGAACAACTGTGGATTTCACATTGCTGTTAATTGCATTTCATGCTCTTAGCTTCAAGTAGACTGTGTGAAAAATACAGAATCAGGTTCTACATTTCTGATTTTTCCTCTCTAAAAGAGGGGAAATCTTCAGAAGGAAGGTCAGGGGTGGAAAGACTATCAAGAGGCTTGGACCAAGTAGGACTTCCTGGGCAGAAGTCTGTGGCTGTTTAGGGGGGATGAGTGACACCTACAGAGAGCTCAAAGGAGCTGCCTGTGATGTGCAGAGGAGCTCACTCTTGGTAACTAGCCAGAACTGGGGACACTTTCCACAAGCTGACCATGAGTATTAACGGATAAGGGTTCCCTCTCTTTGTCAGTCACTTGTTTTGTTGAATTCTGCAACTTAAACATGGTGTTTCATTGAGGATAACAGTCTAGCTCTCCATTCAGGCCTATAGGTGGGTGAAGAAGAATGCTGGGCTAGTGTTTCTCACACTATAAAGTGCATAGGAATTACCTAAGATACTGTCAAAATGCAGATGCTGAATTTAGTAGGGTTGTATGTATGTGTATGTGTGTGTGGGGCTATATTTCTAACAACCTAATGGATGTTCTAGGTCTTTTGACCACACAGTACTGTGTTATAGATCCCAGGCATTTTATCAATTCTGGGACTTTATCACTCTGTGTACCATTGAATTCTCTGAGGCAAGAGATGGGTTATGCCAGAGAGCACCCAGTGATGCTGAACACATGTATGTGATGGCCAGGGCACCTAGGTTCTGCCTGGGCTGCAAAATTCACTAAGATTTCTCTGAAGAGCATGTTGGGCTGGGTGACTAACACTGTTGGTATTTTCACAATAGCTACTTTAACCTATTTCAGAAACAACTATAAGATTTGGGTAAGGAGCAGTCTGTGACCTAACTTTAGTACTGATATTCTCTAATAACACTGGGGGACAGAAAGGTATTTCTATTGCAGACTCTTTCCTATTTAAGACACCATTATCATTTAAAAGTGCAGTGAGAAGAAAAATGTTAGTGCTGAGCTAAGAATCAGAATCTTTCATTAATGCCTGAGATGTAGAATATTCTTATTTTACACAATTCTTCACTTCAAGAAAATCAAGAAACTTTACATGAATTGTTACAAGTTAATATACATTGTTAATGTATATTATTTAATATTCTGTTTTATTACTGTATCCATATAGATTTTCATTACGAATGATATGAATTAATAGGAACTGGTCCTATAATAAATTTTATGGTATTTTTTGAATGAATTATGTTGCATTAGAGAAGCTTGAAAAGATATTACAGTGCTATTTACTATACAGTGGATGAACATTTACAACTTTATAGGGAAGATAGAACTAGATATGTGGATGTGAGAATTTTCCCATGCTCTACATTGTTGGTTGAGCTGTGAAACAGAAAAGGTGATCTGGTAGAACCTTCGAGAAAGACTTCAGTTTAAAACCTCCGTACACATCCCAGCTGATACATCTCTTATGAAACATCCAATGTTACTTAATCAGAACATCAAATAAGACTACTAAGTTGAGAGGGAATTTATAGAATTTTAGAATGTGTAATAATAATAATTAAGTGTACTTATTTCTTGGAAATATATGCACATTAACAGTGAATGATTTTCATTTAATAAATATGAGGTGACTACATAAGTGTTTTGGAATTATACATGGTGCAGGGTCCTGAGGAACTTTCTATTTTCCAAAACACTTATCACATGATATTTTATTTTTTTATTAACTTGTAAAAGTCATATGGGAGTGAAAAAAGCAGAAAAATTCAACTTTGGCATCAGAGGAAATACTTCTCCCAGGATTTGGCAGGTGAGCGCATGCCAGTATTTCTCTACAAAAGAAGCTGGAGAAAGCTGCCAGGAATATGTGTAATATGAACAGAGATAATTATAGTGGTGAATTAGATCACTGAATGTAACTTAGAAATTATTTTGCTCACTGATTTGCTGATTAAGTGACTTGGCAATTTTTATGGTTAAGAGTAAAATTGTTAGTTTTGCTAGTAGTTTTTTTAGGGGATACGAAACTGACTGAGAAATTTTTAACATTGTCCAGGAGAGGACTTTCCAAGTTATTGTGTTGTGGTATAATGAACATGCAGTAGGTGATCTCATGGTCCCCATCTAGTTATAGAATTCTGTTGGTGGTGTGGGTACAGCAAGTGAAAACATCCCTAGGTTGGAAGCCTAGGGTTTTTGTATCTGGGCCATACTGTTATTAGCTATTGCAACTGAAGAAGATCATTTTTCCTTCTGAGGATTTTCTCCTTTGTAAAATTAGAAGCTACACTAGATGATTATTAAGGTTCTTCCGAGGCTCCTTGTTTTATACTATCCCATTCCTTTCCTTGAGAACACGCTGTATCTTTTGTAAAGAAATGAATTTTATTCCCTCTGTTGTCTAGTGCCTCTGTCTGGTCCTGGGAACTGGTTTTCCCTGCTCAGGAGTGTGATCAGTGGCTCCTTCTTCTGACTGGAGGAAGCTGAGATATAAAGAGAGAAAGCAGTGACTGCAAAGTTTCCTATGACTTTCGGAGTAG
Organism: Cavia porcellus; assembly: GCF_034190915.1. Taxonomy (NCBI): domain Eukaryota; kingdom Metazoa; phylum Chordata; class Mammalia; order Rodentia; family Caviidae; genus Cavia; species Cavia porcellus. Next base: position 77,532,019 of record NW_026947484.1, read on the forward strand.
GAAACTTCATCGGTATCAAAGCTGCTTGGTCAAATTCAGCATTTCATCACATTTTCAGCATTGTTGAGAGTAGAAGAATAATTCTCAGGTTCCAGGATTAACTTATAACTTTCTTCTCCCAGTATTTCACAGGGCATCATAATTATTTTTAAATTATGAAATATTTGAAAAATCCTGAGAAACTATAGAGAACAACATACAGATACAAGTGTACCTAACCAGCAAATTTAATGTATATTAAATGCTTGTTTCAAGTGTTTTGTCTTACAAGCAAATATGATATTAACATTTAACAAAAGCCAAGGAACATCCCATTCCCCTCATTTCCTTCCTCCCCAGGGATAATCATCATCTTGAAGTTGTTGGTCATCATTTCAGTGTGTATGTTTTTTCTGTAGTACATTTTATATGCTTTGTATGTGTATAGTGTTGTATTACCTGTTTACATTTTTATATAACTGGTATAATGCTCTATCAACCCTTTTATAGCTGCTCTTTTGCCTGAAAAAACTTCTGATACTAACTTTTTAAAGTATCTGTCCATGTTGATAAATATAGTGATTCAACATCAGTTTGGGGTAGCACTCCAGTATGACACAATAAACCTCTTATTTTTTCACTCCTTTGTTGAGGGATGTTTTTATAAAAAAAACTATTTTGGAAAGATACATGCTTGATTTAATGATGCTTATATGGCTCTGATGTACATAGGTGTGGTCCTTTTGTAACATTTATATACTTTTCTGATTGTCTTTTTAATAGGACTAAATATCCTTGAAGGCAGAGATGCTTTCAAGTTCTCTATGCAATTGTTCATCCAAGAGCATTTAAAACTACCAGTTAGACTCCAGGGAGTTTGCTGAAGGCTTCTAGAGGAGAGAAAGAACCTAGAGTGGATGCGTTCAACCAGAGATGCATGAGGTAGATTCAACAAACAAAGGAGTCTTACGTTCTTTATAATTATCTCATATTAGAAAAAGCCTTAGAAACCACATCAGATGCCTTTGACTTCTCTTGAAAGGCTGAAGAAGTAGAACAGCTCTTCATAGACCTTGTTGGACGTAGGGTGAGGCTCTGTGGTGGCTGTGCCTTTGGATGGGACATGTGCTCTCTACCTGGCCCACATTTCTCCTTTACAGGAGCTGTCTGGGCTTCGCACCTCTCCCAGCTTGTCATTCTTCACTTGAGAGAGAATATAGAAGCCAGCACTGGTGTCACGAAGGCAAGGGAGAGCAAGAGGTCAGGAGATGAATCTGTCTGCTCAGGAAGTCTGGGTGTCCATAAGTACTGGCCACACAGACTGTGCTGTGTACAGCCTCCCTTTACAGTTGTGTTTCTGTTGGTTTCTCCCTGTATTTCACCCAGGTTGAGCTTGTCAAAATATTTTATTCAATATGTAATGTGAGTATATGCCATAACTTTACTATATGTTTTGGAAATTTAAACTAATCTCTGTTATCCTATTTTTCCTCAGATTCCATTCTCATGCATATTAAAAATATCAATTTTTCTTTCTTTTTACTTTGTAAATGTTTATCTCATAGATCTTTGCTTGATCCTTTTTTTTCTCCAATATTTTAGTGTCATTTTGTTTTGCGTTTCTCATGGTGCAGTTTTGGTTTAGAGATATCTTTAAAATTTTTATGAAAAATAAAAGTTCACAAGCAAATAGTAAGAGAATAATAATAATTACTATGTGTCATTATTCTATGATATAGAAATACTACCATTTTGCATTTACTATTTCTGTTTAATAAGGACATTTAAGCAAATGACAGTTTCTTTCATATCTTCTCTTTATGCATTTTGATTTTGGTGATGTCTCATTTTTCTGCATATTTTTGTTGGTTTCTCTTGATTCAATTAAAGTCTTACAGAAGTTGACTTTTGTGTGTTGATCAGCATCCAAAACATTCTGATTCTCAAGGTAGAAGAGATTGACTTCACATTTATGAAATACACAGATGCGTTCCTTTTCTGAAGAAGAAACAAAGTATTTGTTTTATGCCCTTTGCCCTTCTGAGATAGTTTAGATCTGAAAAAGTCTCATGTGTTTGGAAGGTGACTGGATCATGAAAGTGCTACAGCTGACTTGCTGTTAGGAGGTGAGATCGGATTGGAAGGGTGATTCTGGTGGGGAGGCTGACCAGGAAGAATAACTCTCTTCCGGTTCTTTCCTTTTCTCCCTGCTTCCTGACTTACCTGACCTAAGCAACTTTCCTTCACCAGACCCCTATACTCTTTCTGCGTATGAGCCTGCCAACAATAGATTGAAACTTCTAAAATTGTGTACTAAAATAAACCTTTCCTTCTTTAAGTTGCAGGTACTAGGTATTATGTTCATGGGGGAGAAAAAGGCTAAGACATCTTCCTACTCAATCTTTCTGTCAGTGATCAAGAGTTAAATATCCTACTTTTTACTATTATAAAATCATTGTTTCTTTTAATACTGTCATATTTTAAAACAAAATTATTTAGCTTCATCTCTTAACAGTCCCTTGTGTCCTCTTGGGTTCCTCCTGTTCCACCACAAACTATGTACTTCCCCAAAGATGCCAGACGTTTCTCACTGCCTTACCCTTAAGCCTGGCAGTCTCTTTGCTGGAACATTCTCCCCTTTCTCCATATCACTTTCATTCCATTTTATCGTTTAGGACCACGCTCAAATGTCAAACTCCTCTAGAAAGTCCCCAGTAAGCCCTTGTTGCAGAAGTTATCTGGCAGAAAATAGAAGACAAGTGTCTTTGTTATTTAAGGATCATTATAACTTAAAATCAATGTTTTGCTTCCAACCTCTTTCTATCGAATGCTTTGAAACCACATATTACTAATGACATAGCTAAACAATTGCTGTTCAACATCCATGAGGCTTCATATAAAAGAGAAATAAACTTTTGTGTATTAAACACCTTAGTTTTCAGGACTGAATTGTTACTATAGCAAAACTAAGATACTCCAAATAGTATTATCTCCTCCTAAAAATGGAGAAAATTTCCCTTTTGGCTCCCCAGCACGTCTTCCCTGGGCTCAGTAATTTATTCCTCTATCTTCTCATCTAGACTGAGTTTCCTAAGGAAAGAGATGACTTTTTTCTATGTATTTTTCACTCCAATACAATGCTAGTACATAGGAGGAAATCAAGAAATATTTGATGAATTGGGTGCATTTCACTCAACTCAAACCATAGACAGCACTGCCATTGTAATATATTTCATAGAAATTCAGCAGAGTAAAATGATTCTGTCAAAGGCTACTCAATCCACTATGTAGCAAATATGCTTCCATTCAACTCCTATGATTTGTGATACTGCCAGACATGAAGCTGTGGTTAGTTAAATCTCATCTTTTTTTTTTTTTCTCATCCTTATCAGTCAGGATCCTACAGAAAATAGATGGCATTTTTTTGCATGTGGGAATCAAGAATTTTTTAGTGAAAGAATGATTTAGAAAGATGTGGCTGAATTAAGGAACCAATAAGGAGTACTATGGAACTCAGATACTAACAGGGACTTGGGTGGCCATAGTGTTCCTGAAACCTCGCTGACAGTGACAGCTGAGGCCAGCATTAAAAATGTAAGCGATGGTCATAGGAGGGTGCAGAGACCATCAGAGCTGCGACGGATTGAGAAAGGGTGTTGATGATAAGCATATCACTCTACTTATGTTGTTAGTGGGATATTCTGCTTCCACACAGGCCAACCACAAATGATGCCTGGATGATGCTATCTTTAGAGCTTAGTCCCTTAGAAGCAGGGAGGCAATTCTAAGAGAAGAGGAGGACAAAAATGACCAGCATATACTCCCAAATCACCATTGGATGTGTTGTATCTGAGGCTTCCAACTATCCCTACAAGTGGTTTTCTAGAGAAAAGTATGTGATATTCTGAAGACATACTTCAGTGCAGCAGGGGCCTCTAACTGATCCTTCAAGGGCAGTCCAATCCGTCAGATCCTCCCTGATGCTTTCCTTGAACATTGAGGAATTCACCATATCCCTCACCATATTCACTTGCTTCCAAGGCCTCCCACTTCCCCAACACCTCCCAAGTTATGTGGAATTGTATATTGTGTAGATAGATATCTTTTCAGATCCTAGACCATTTTATGCATCTTTTCATCCGGCGCTAAGGTTTGCTTACTTTTACTCAGATTGTTCTACAAAAACATGCATATTAATCAGTTTTTAAGTCCTCAAATAACACACTCTTTCTTGAATGGCACCAAGCATGCATGTGACCCAGGGAAAACTGACAAAAAGATAGTTTAGTAACATAGTTTCCTCTGATATGTGAATAACTGCATTTCTAGCCCATTCAGATAAAAAGAAAACTTCTCTAGTTATCTTGTATATACACTCTGCCAAAAAACTGTATATACATTTCAGGAAAAGAAAAATAGTCTGACCTTTTTCAACATATGGTGTTACTCTCATATGGGGGAACCTAGAGGATGTCATATATTACAGAAAACACACTATACTGCTAGCCCTTAGAGAAGAAATTGAAAACGCATGTGCAGAAAGCTCAGTGATCAAGGTTACGCAAGTGCAGTTCACCATATTGATAAAAATTTCTGAAAGCTAATGGCCACCATTTTGAGCACTGTTATAACTGTAGAGGCTAAAGTTGACTTGGATTAATTCATGATATGTCACTAAATTAAGTATTAAGATATTCATACAAGTTTTTCTTTTTCTGAAGTACATAGACATTTTTGGCAGACTCTGCATTATTATTGACTAGGAATCCTAGTCACAGCATTGAAAAACAGCAGCAACACACTATAGGTATTTACAGCTTGTCTCTGATTGACCTGGTATGGATGACGTACTGAGGCTATAGAGAGAAATCAGGTATTTGTTTCAGGCTTGCTTGCTTGCCCAGTATCTTACAATTGGAAGACAGCGTGCTACAGGGCAAAGCTCTCAGGCTTTTGGATAGAACTGATACAGAATTAAATATTAGGGTACCACTTGATGAGCTTGGGCTAGTTTCTTAACCTCTGTGAACCCATTGTTCCTTCTCTGTATATGTGGGGATGTTGTGAGAATTAAAGTGTGCAATTTCTGTAAAGTACAGCAGTTAATGTTGGTACTGTCCAGGCATTTGTGATGACTTTGTTTCTTTTGCTTGACATTATGGTGCCATGTTTGTGAACTGGAGATGAGAGCCAATATTTCATCCTATGCATGCTATTGGGAAAATTTAGTTGTTTGTGTGGATAAACATGTAACACCAAAGAGAAGGAATAAAATCTTTGGAACTTGATTTTTAAAAATCTGGAGTTTTTGAACTATAGATGGATGATGTCTAAATGTCTATTGATTTGATATATAAAAGCAAGCAAAACATAACATCTATCATCACGACAGGGAGGCGTACTTGTCTTCTCACCCAAACTTGCTTGCTTTTTATTTCTTTACAGCCCTCCAGCAGCTTTTGCGAGACTTTCCATGACTTGTTTCAAGTCTCTTTCCTTAAAACCCTGAGCTCACTACAGCCATGTAACACACCAAATATGGCCTGTGTGGAAGGGAGGTGTAAGACTTTCAAAGTAAGATGAAGCATGTGAAACAAACATCCATCCTTTGCTGTCAATTCTTGCCGAGTGTCAGAATGCAGTCTGGTAGTAGACAATGCCATCTTGTGGTTCTTGTGAAAATCATCCCTTGGAAGATTGAAGAAGCTCACTGTTTCAGTCTTATCAAGAGTGTTGTTCCTCCCTTTCATATTTTTACAGATTAAATTATCATCCCCCAAAATCTCACCTAACAAAAATGGGAGCCAGATTATTAATGAAGCAGTAGGTCAGTCTGGATTGGTAAAATCAGGCAATGTATTCTGTCTTTAAAGAATCTTTGGACATTTGTGCCTTCAACAGAAAGAGAAACATAGGCTGGTTCTATGGCTCAGTTCTCTTGGGAAGTGGTCACACATTATATTTTTGTAACACTATAGCCTGGAATACTGATTGCCTTACCGCACTGTCATCCTACATGTCAGCGGTTTGAACTCTGAATCCTGTGAGGAAAGCTCTTATCCACACTTGTCCACAAATATTTCCTTTGAGTTAGAGTCTGTACCTAAAGGTTTCAGCAGCAGCAGCTATTTGGGCTGTTTTGGAATTATGCAAGTGCTTTGGGTTGTTAGATTTCCTCAGTACATAAAAATAAGAGCTTTTTGTTTGTTAACTTTGAAGCCTCAGAGACATCACACCTAGAGTGCATTTTGGAAGTTGCAGATATTAATCCATATTCCTCTTTGAGCTGAAGTAATGACCTGATGTCCCCAATAGTTTCTGTAGTAATATTCTTTCTTTCTTTGGTATATAACTGACTAGAAACAGCATTTTTGAAAATTCTGCAAGAAAGCACAGAATACTCTTACACTAAACATAGCAATTGGTTATTTTGTTTCTCATAACTCAATTCCAATAATATTTACTAAAAGTCATTTAATAAACTAATAGATACTTTTGTGAGCCTACCAGGTCCTAGATACTTGAATGGGTTGAATACTCAGGAACAAGGTTATGGTTCTTATTCTCAAGGATTTTATAATGTAATAGGACAGACAAATGAGCAAGTAATTATAAATACATGTTTTGTGATAGAGAGATTGGGATTATAGGAGTGAATGGAGCAGAATGGCAATCCAATCCTAGAAATCATGGAAGATGAAATAAAGATGAGAAAGAGTGTGTCAGGTGAAAAAGCTGAAAAATAATATTTTATCAACAGATGAGTACATACAAATATCTACCACAGAGAGGATTTCCATGTTCAGACTAAGAAGGACCCGAGTAAGGTTTACAGTGATAGTGAACCTATATATATGTGTCACAGCAGGTGTCTGTCAACACTGGAAGCTCTAAAATGTTTGCCATCACAGGTTTAGACAAATAATTAAAAAAAAAAAACTCAGTTTGGACAAAAAATAGCTGATGGAAATGTAGCGATCAGGTCTTCAAATCCATATCAGCAGATGTATTTGTTCTCCCAAGAGCACAGGACATGGAAGGTTAATGAAGCCAAACCACCAGCTGCTTTGGTATCGCTGGGACCACTCCAGTTTTTTTTTTTTTTTTTTTCATTTTTTTTTTTATTTAAAGAAAAGGAAACGAAAAAAAAAAATACATGGAGATTAAAAAAAAAGGGTAGAAATAATACTAAATTACAGACAAACAAAAGGTAAGGAATTGCCAGTTGATAAGTTACAAATTGTCATCTTCGAAATGGCTGTTCAGGTTATAGAATTAAAGTATATAGAATGACATTCAAAAAAATGACCCTACAAACCATTCTGCTCTATGGCCGAACAAAAGCTCCGTAATATGATTATCAGTCCCACCTATTTGTTTTACATCTCTAAGAGGATAAGGTTAACCATATCAAAACAGAACAGAACATTTAAAAAAAAAACTAAAAAACAATTTAAAGAAATACAGATTTCAAAGCAAGTCCACTGGAGATCTACCTTATCTAACTGTCTCTAGCTTCTTACAAATAGTTGTCCCTAACTTCACCCACTTTCTATACTTATTGCATATTATAGAACTAATCAAATCATTACAGGATGATGGAGTCTTTTTAGGTCCTCAAGTTCCAAATTAGGGAAGACAATACTAACTACCATCGCATCTCTCATTCTCTTTGTGATAGCCGTCCCCATCTCTGCATATGCTGAAGTTGAGCTGAAGAAACCAGTCCATAGTCATTTTAATCAGCAAGCAATAGATTGCTAGAATTTATATTATAATGCTACAAAATAAGCCTCGGGTTTTTCAGGTCTCTTCCTCAGAGTATTTGTTCCTATCCTCTCTGTATTATAGGGAAAACCAAGTCATAACAAGACAACGAAACAATTTCCTAGATAAACATGCAATGGATAGGACTTATAAAACTATAATATAAATGATCTTCCGTAGCTACTGTTTTCTCTTGTTATTTTCAATAGATTTGTCGACAACACTGGCTTATTATAGTTAAACATACTATCACCTATTTTTATAAAAACTTATCTTTGACTGCATTGTAGTATTTGAGAGCTGTTACTGATTCATACCAGTATGGATATCCTTTACATCTTGTCATGCTCAGAGTAGTTTCCTCTACTTTTAGGGTTGATTCTAACACGCATACCGATTTCAAATAGGATCAGTCAAGGCCAACCAATAGTCTTATGATTCAGATACAATTAAGATCAGTCATAGTAAGACAATGTAAGTAATACAGAATTTCAGCCTAAGTCAATAGGAAAGTAAGGATAGTTACCGTGGTATAACCTGCTATTTTTGGTTCTAGAGGTCTGTGTCCTCAAATCTGATATGAGTGGACAGACCAGAACAAATTTAATTCAATCTAAATATGGCACTAGGACTACTGTGTCTTTTAAATCGTTATACACCATTAGCAATGACCTCTGCTTTTTTTTTTTTAAATATAGTTTCAGAGCTGTCTCTACTAAAGACTAGCTTACCGTCTCTGCCTCATGTCTGCTACTCCACTTTTCTGCTATATTTTGTCCACCTTATTCCCTCATTCCATGGTCTGCCCCGTTCACTGAGGCTTCTCTGCCACTGTAGCTGTAATCCTGATATCTCTTCCTCTCTTTCTCTGTAATGTCCTTCAGCACTCTCTGTAGGGTTGGATTGGTGGCCACGAACTCCCACAGTTCCTCCTTGTCTTGAAAGTATCTTATTTCTTCATTAATTTTTAGAGAGAGTTTTGACGGATATATGAACTTAGGTTGCATATTTTTTTCCTTCAGGACCTGGTATATTTCTCCCCACTCCCTTCTTGACTTAAGAGTTTGTGTTGATAAGTCTGCTGTTATTTTGATAGATTTCCCGTTATAGGTAACCTGCATCCTTTCTCTGGCTGCTTTTAATATTCTGTTTTTTTGGTGGATTTCTGGGATCTCGATTATTATATGCCTAGGCATAGTTCTGTTTTGGTTGTAGGTAGCTGGCGTTCTGTATGCTTCTTTTATCTGGATATCATTTCTTTTTGCTATACGTGGGAAATTTTGCTTTAATATCTCTGTGAATATTTTTTGTATTTCATTTTTGGATGTTCCTGCTTCCTCACTCACATTCTTTATTCTTAGGTTATGCATCTTTTTATCATCTTCCAGTTTTAGAATTGCTTCTTTCTGGTTCCTTGTTATTTTTAAGAGGCTTTTTCTTTCACGTTCATAAGCCCTAAATCTCTCTTCAAGTTTCAGAAGGTTGTCTTTAGTTTCTGTCAAGGCATTTTGCCAATATTCAATGGAGTTCTTAGTTTTCTGATATTCTCTTTGGATCTGTTTCATGTATTCTAAGTTATGCTTATATTCTTCTTCAGATGCTTCTCTTTCTTTTCTGATTTCCTCAGTTCTTCCATCTGTGTTCTCTTGGGTGGGGCTTGTCATTTCTTTAATTAATCTCTTTATATCTTGCCTCACTTGGATCAGGAGTACATCTTTAAATTCCTCTATGAGATCATGTAAGTACTTTTTAATTTCGGCTGATGCTGTGTCGAGTAGAGGATGGTTACTGTGCTTGTTCTCTTCAGTGTTTAGTTCTCTTGGGTTTAATTTCTCCTGTTGAACAGCTGGAGATTTTTTTTTTATTTTTATCTCTTGTCATGTTTCTGGTTTCTTTCAGATTGTCCTGGAGTTCTCTGGCCCTCTCCGAATTGCTTAGGGCCTTTCAGAAGCGTGCTGGCTTGAGTTTTTGCTGTCCTCCCCAATTTGCTGTTATCTGGGGTAGGCTGGGATGTAGGGGCGGTACAGTCTAGTCTCTAGCCTCTGTGTCAGTTAGTTCATAAATTAGGCTGTACTTTCTGGTTGTCACTGAGTTGTGACTATTTTGTATCTGCTTATTGGGCCCCAAGCAGAGGCTTGGTTTAGCCCCAGTAGCTCCTGCCAGTTCTCTTTGAATCAGAAGCAGCTGAGTAATGGCACAGGATTCTGCCCAGGTCCCAGCCGTTCTCTTCCAAACCTCTCTGTGATAGGAGCACCAGAAAAGCAGATCTGCCCAAAACCAAGATGGCTCCCACTAAGTTCTCTGTGTGGAGCTGAAGCCAGCAAGTAATCAGGCTCTGCCAGGATTCAAGATGTCTTCCACCAGCCCTCCCTACAGGGGGACCTGGTGATGTCACCAAGCTGCGGTTTCTGCCGCCAGGCTAATATGTCTGCACCAGACTCTGTGTTATTGATTTCCCCGTGGTGGCGGGCCAGCTGTTCTTTGGCCAAACCCAGCAGCCGCGGGGTTTTCTGTACTCACCAGAGTCCGGTGCAAGTCCTCGTTCCGGGACCGCCGCACACCAAGCTGTCCACTTTTCCCCCACTCGCGGCTCAGTGCTGACCGGTCAGATTTCTGTGCACCGTTTAGATTTGAAACGCCGGAGCTTTGTACATCCACTCTGGTGCAGCGGTGCAGAACTGGCTGCTACTTGGAGTCTCGAACTGGGTCTCAGTTTCCCACGGTCCCCAAAAGCAACTCAGCTTTTCGTGCTGGGTCCACGAGTCTGTTTGTTGATTTAAAGGCGTGGGATTTGCAGCCTCCGGTCTCAGCACGACTTTAAATCCTCCAGCTGTACTGTCTTGGTTAATAAGAATCGCTATCGATTTGTCTGGTCCTCTCCATGCTGTCTTTTTTTAGCTTTGAGTTTGAATTCTCTGGAGAGACTCTTCGCTCAATCCCCTAGCTCGCCGCCATTTTCAGCACCCCCCAGGACCACTCCAGTTTTAACACAACGTCTTGTGTTTTAGGAAACTCCTCACTCACAATGAGCAGGGTGCTCAGACACCGTGATAGAAGTTGGGCTTCAGAAATACGGCTGTGTTGTGGAGACAACAGTAGAAATAGTGTGACAGGGAGATCACAGACTCAGCAATGGGTGGTTAAGATGAGAGAGGTGAGAGGGAACTTATGTGTGAGGGGAGGGAGAGAAAATAAAGTGTTTAGGATAATTCTTAGACTATTTGCTTCATCAGTCGAATGGATTAAAGTACTCTGCACCAAAAGGGGAAGCTCAAAGAAGAATGATTTGGGAACTATTAATGAGTCTGAGAGGCCTGTGGGAAGTTTCAGTAAGCACATCCTATAGAGAGCTGGATAATTTAGATGAAAGGTTACAGGTTATGCTAGGGCTTGTATGTAGTTTCTCCCCAGGGTTCATATGTTGGAGGCTTGGTTCCCAACAAGACATTAAGAGACAGTGGGACCTTTATAAATCAGAGTGGAGAATCATTAGGGAAGTTGGAAACATCACACATGAAAAAGATTAACTAGTTCTTACAGATCTGGTTAGTTCCTATGAGAGGAATGGTTATTAAAGAGGAATGCTAGCCCTTCCTCACTCTATTTGGTCTCCTGTCAGGTCCTATGATCTCTCTCCTGCATGATCTCACCACAATATTGTCCACCATGATGTGATATAACCAGGGGGACCCTGACCAGAACAAGACTCGATCTGTTTTGACTTTTGGTCCATGAAGTCTGATTTAAATAAACCTTTTTTTCTTTATAACTTACCTATATTTTATTATAATGATCAAAAATGGATAAATGGACCAACACAGGTGAGCATAAAAGACTTGAAATTCTTCTCCATATGAATAGTAACATGGGGATGGATGAAGCCATTGGGGGAATATTCTAAAAAGGAAAATACAGCTAATATTAAGCCAAAGAACACCAGAATCACACAATCTTGAAAAGTAAGGAAAGATAAATTAAGACTTTCTAGAAAGAGGAAATGATCAACATAATCAGGTGATATAGAAGTATTTAGTGAACTAAGCACTGAGCTCTTTAGATCCAGATGCATAGAACTTACTGGTAATTATGTACTAATTTTGGGGGTTGGAAAGGTAGAATAGAGTTTGTACTACAATAGAGATAGTGGTTATGAGTAGAAGATAACAGTAGACATAGGGTATTTTTTTCAAAATACTTGATTGAGATGAAATAGAAGAACATGGTAGCTAAATGATGACCAGATTTCAGGGAAGATCTTTTACAACATAGGTATTTCAACTCTTAAATAAGGGGCATCTTCATGCTGGTTTGAGGCCATACTAGCAATGTTGTGAGTCCTGCAACTCAGTTCAGAACTCAGGCAGTACTGAGTGTACACTAGTCTGAGGATTTCTGGTATCTGTACTTAGAGGCTTGAACCAATGACAACACTTAAAATAATCATCATAAACTCATACAATAAACCCGGGAGCCTTCTGATTGACCTCTCTTCTGCTAATATTTCCTCTCTCAGAACTACTTTATACATAGCAATCTATGACTCTTTAAAAATATAAGCATAAGATAATCCCTAACAAAACTATATCAAAATACCCTCAGAAATACTATTGAGTTCTAAAACTTATTCCATAGCCTACAAAAATACATGAGAGAGAAGCATAGGAATAAGAAACAGAGAAACAAATGAAAAAAAAATCTAACAAGATGGAAATTTAAGCTCTAACATATGAATAATTACCTTAAATGTAAATGATAAACACACTAATTAAAAGATAGGGACTGGTAAAGTAGATAAACTATTCTTAGATTTAACATTAAAAGCACAATATATTTAAATGTTGATATATTTGACCCTATTTTAAATTAAAAATTTTTGTTCTATAAAAGACTGAATAAAAAAGATAAAAAGACAAGGAAAAGAATATGAAAAATATTTGAAAATAACCTATCTGGCAAATAATTTGCATCTAAAATATATGAAGAATTCTCAAAACTCAGTGGTTACTTTTTAAAGTCTAGGTAGAAATGGGAAAGATACATGAACAGGCAGCATGATTTATGGAAAGCCTTTAAGCACATAATACATTTGACATCCTTAGGTATTAAGGAACTAAAACCACAGTGACTTATTACTACTATTGTGAAAATGGCTAAAACCTAAAGTGGTGCCAATGCCAGATTCTGGGGGCAATTTGCAGATATTAAAGCACTCATATATTTCTGTCAGGAATCTAAAGTGGTATGTGTATCCATAGTGAAAACAACTCGGCATACAATTCCTATGTGACTCAGATATTGTAGTCTTGGGCATTTATTCCAGAGAAATGAGAATTTATGTCCATGCAAAGACTGGTACATAAATATTAACAGCAGGATATTATTTATAATATCCAAAGACTGGGAGACAGATGTCCTTAAGTGGCTCAGTAGTTAAGCTCTTACATGGCCACATAATACTGTATTACTTAGAGGTATAAAAGAAAGAGCTGTTACACATTATGACTGGAGAGAATTATGTTGAATAAAGCAGACAACATCCAAGATTATGTACCCCACAATTCCATTTATGAAACATTTTTACAATAAAAAAATAATATTAATGAACAGATAGGTGGTTTCCAAGGAAAAAGGCAAGAGAGAAATGGATGTGATTACAGAAAGGCATTTATGAAGGATCAGTGAGACTTCATTCTTGTCAGTAGATACACAAAATTAGAATAACAGTGAGATATCATCACTGCACCAGACTGTTAAAATGGCCAAAATCTAAGACAATGGTTATATCGAATGTTAGTGACATCTGTCAGCAGGACTGCAACATGGTACAGCCACTTCAAAGACAGTGTAAAAGGGTTTTTCCGAAGGTAAACATACTATGAATTATGATTCAGCAGTTGTGCTCCTTTGTATTTACCCAAAGGAGACAAAATCTACATTCATACAAAAACCTGAAAATAGGTGTAGCTTCATTCACATCTTCCCTAAACCAGAAGCAACCAGAATGTCCTTTAGCATACCATGGTATATCCAGACCATAGAATATTATTCAGCACTGAGAGAAATGAGCTACCAAGTCATGAAAATGTGTGCAAGACTCTTAAATCCAAATTACTAAATGAAGGGAGTGTATTTGTAAAGGACACATGTGGTATGGCTCAACTACTTGACATTCTGGAAAAGATGGAACTGTAGTCCAAAATGATTGGGTGGTTGCTAGGAGCTGGGGGAAGGGAGGGATGAATTGGAGGAACCACAGAATATTTTTAGAGCAGTTAAACTCTTCTGTATGCTATCCTACTGATGGACACATGTCATGATACATTTTAAAAATTCATGGAATTTGCATCAGAAAGTAACACTAATGTGAACTGTGGGCTTTAGGTGATAGAGAAATGTCATAGGTAGATGGGTACAACAGATGAAGCACTATGGTAGAGAATGCTGATGATGGTATAGACTGTCACAGGCAGGAGGCATAAGGAAACTATATTTTCTGTTCAATTTTTTTGAGCCAAGTAACAAAATAGAGCTTATAAAATGTATATAGGACAACGCATAGTACAAATAAAACGGGGAAAATGTGAGTATAGTCCATATAAATGTCAGGAACCTAGTGTATGGTATCGTACTATGGGTTTCATAAGATATTATCATTAGGGAACTCTTTCACCTGCTTAGGAATCTACACTTACCTCAAAATAAGGGTTTAATTAAAAGTTCAGACTAGATCACCTTCATTCTTTCTAAAATTATTTAATTTCTCACCCTCAGAATAAAATCAGAACTTATTTCTAGGTTGTATAAGGCCTTGCATGATCTGTCCCTTCCCTTGCATGTGTTAAACTCCTCTTTGTAAGCCTTTACATATGCATGTTCTTTGTGATAGTCGGATCACCTATATGAATATTCCAGTCTTGTCAATAAGTTCAGATGTCATTGTTTCAAACACTGTATTTCTGATCATTCAATTCAAAATTACTTGCCTAGATGCTGTTTGACATTATCTTTATTACCTTATTTTTTCCAGTCATAACTGAAAACTGTCTATATCTTTATTTGTCTTCCTCCTTATGTGCCTAACTCTGCAGAATGTATGGTCCATAAGTACAGGAACATTTGTCTATTTTGTTTCCTCCTATGCCCAGAATCACAGTCAGTATCTGGTTCCTACTAAGTATGGAGTAACTACTACCTGAGTGGGATTTTTTTTTTTTTTTTTTTTGGTCTTTTTCGTTTTTATCAGTACCAGGGATTGAACTCACAACTGCCTGCTTGCAAGGCAGATGCTTATGCCGCTGAGCTAAATCCCAGCCCCCTGAGTGGGATTTTTAATGCACATACATCTCAAACAAAGTATCAGGAGAAATTAAAGGAAGGAAAAAAAACATAATTTGGTGCCTTGCTTATAAAGCTCCTTAAATTCCATTTTCACAGGAAAATAATAGAAAGGATAGATTACTTAGTGGGACTCAAAATTGAATTCCTTGGGTTTTTAAAAAAATATTTGTGGAGGTGAGTCTGCAAAGCATTTAACCACAGGTTCCCCATTTTCTATAACAGCTCCCCTGTGTCCTGTGTTCTGGACCTGAGAATGAGCCCAGTGTGTTTTCAGTGAATATGAGCCTCTTTGTTTCCCAGGATCAAGACTCATGGTCCATAAGAGTTAGAAAGTACATGTTTTTGGCTCAGGGTACTGGGATGCTTTGTTTTAGTTCATTGTTAAGAACTATTATTTTCCTTTTGCCAATTTACAGTCATATTTCGGACAAGATGCCCCTGTACTTTTAAGATGCAAGGCTATGAGAAGGTCCTTCTAAGCAGAAAGGAGGGATGCAGGCCTTTACATTTGTTCCTTGTGAGGAAAAATTTACTAGATGCCAAACAAGTAACCAGCTAAGTTGTTTCAGGGTTAAAATAGAAGAACAAGGGTTAGGTATTATCTTGGTTACTTTTCTCTCTGCTGGGATAAAATACCTGACTCACCAAATTAAGGAAGGAACCATCTGTTTAGCTCCCAATTTGTAGATGTTTCAGTCCATAATCGGCTGGCTCCAAAGCACAGTGGTATGGCATAGAGGCAACACTTCAAGACAGCAGCATACAACAGAAGCAGCAAAAGCAAAAAACAGGGGAGCAAGCCTCTTTTCCTCCCTTATATTGTAAGCATCTCCATACCCTCCTCTTGCACAGGCTCAGGAAGCTTACAAAGTGAGGATCCTGACTCTCTGAGTCACTTAGTTAAACTTCTAAACTTCTCAAGTTGACCCAATGTGTCAACCATAACAGTTGTGAAAGGATGTGTGTCTCTGATGCCTGTACCATCTTGTCTGGTATTCTACATGGCTCTTCTACTTTCATGCTGAAATAATTTATGAAACATACATAGGCGGATATTCTTTATTATCTTTAAATGGAAAGCTTTTACAAAGCAGTTTCCTGATTTTTTGATAATTAAAAAATTTAAACTTCCTAATCTCTTGAACCATCCCCAGAGAAAGCAGCAAAAACGTCTACCAGTGGACCAGTTGGTTATCTCTATGAACTATCAATTAGTCATTGATTTGATTCACTGATTCTTTAGCTTTTAACATTTTTCTTACTGACAGGCATTTTTACAATCCAGCTCTTCCCAAGACACCCACTTATGTCCTTTCTTTTGCAAGATGTTGCATGGATGAGCAATCTTCACACTTGTTCGTATCTAATGCTAATGCAAATGATAGTCTTCCTGGAAACACCATGGTAAGGTGGTGGGAGTCTAAATAAACTGATCCTGAATCTTGAAATAATACCTTATCTGACATCTCAGTTAAATCTTAGGAGAGGAAGTAATCTTCTTCCAACACCATTAGAATTAGCAAAGCCTGCTTACTCTTTGAAAAGAAGTGCTGAGAAACACACTAAACACTGAGCTTGACAAGTCTGACTCTTAAAACTGGATTTACTAGATTCTTTTGCAATAGACAACAGCAAGAAGGGATAAATGAATAGGTCTCATCAAATTCTCTCTTGTCATCAGTTTCACATTGTATTATTTCTGTCTGAGTTCAAATCAATAGCCATCTCCTGTAAGCAGTCTTCTCTCGTTATCATAAATCTACCTGCAAACAGATCCAGTTTGCTTAAACCCTGATTGACGTATAGCAACACTGTACTATACAGGCATGCCATCTTCAGTTGCTTAATTACAGAGGGGCTTTTGGCCAAATCTTCCACTGAACATTGTGCTCTGAGGAAGACTTTATATTAAAATCAAATTTTTAAAGTTTATACAGTCTGATGTTGAAGATAACCTCATATGGACTGATATAGAAACAATGGTGATTGCCCATAGCTGCCCATAGAACTATTTGGAAATTTTTTTTTAAAATGCCAGTACTAAGGCTGTAACATTTAAAGTGGAATTTAATTGGATAAAGGTGATCAAGTAGAGAGATTATTGCTCTTAAATTCCTCAAACACTTCCTGTTTGCAGGAAGGGTTGAAACTACTTGTTTAGGGAAGATTTGACAGCATATTTCATTACCTACTAATTACAATATCTTAATCAAATTTCCACATATTAAACAAGACTTAATCATACTTGTGCTTTGATTGTTTTTCTCTGGGTGACATATGTAACAGTTCAGGCTAAGTCAATGTGTGAACTTCTAGCATAGTACAGTATCTAGTCAAAGGTAGAATTTAAATATTACTCCTTTCCTCTCCTTTCTTTCCATCTATTGCTGAACTTTATGCTGGTCTCTGTCCTTATAAATTTGGTCTTTGGTATTAGCCTAATCTTTCTCAAGGAGCCTGTGACTGTCAGCCAGATTAGGAGCCACCTAGTAGGTTAGTAAAGCACACATCTGGGTGTGGCTGGGTGGGTCATGGTGGTATGACCCTGAGGTCTATATTGTTCCCTGGTCCTTTCTGCTCAGGGACTTTTCTTCTGCTTTGTTTCCTGACCACTGTGAACTAAGTAACTTTGCATCTGAATATCCTATTGGAGTTTGTTAGGAAAGCACAATCTAAGACTCACTCCAGGCCTACTAAATCAGAATCTACATGTTGATAACGTGCCCAAGTGAATTCATATCTTAAAAGCATGAGAAGGATTCTTGTAGAATGACGAAATAATGACTGACAATGGACAGTACCCAGCCAGATAGATTACAGAGGTTTGGTATCATTTCTCACTTCTCCTCTACCCATTCTCAGCCTGGACTGCCAAATCAGTCAGTTATTAAGACCACAACTTTGCATCATCAGACCCAGCTCCACCTTGGGAGTGTCTCTACTCCAATCCCATTAGTGTGAACACACACAACCCTTGTTGCAGTCATGAGTTTTTTCCTCAACTTCATCACCTTTTGTCAAAATCTGATCCTGACATTCTGGGTTTCAGATTCTTTGCCTTGGCCCCTTAAAGAATCCATGTCCTTTCTCATTTATCTTTTATCCAGTCTGGAGCACCTTTGTGCCAAAGGGAGAGGGCTGGCCCCGGACTGGCCACGGTAAAAGGAAATCAGACTAAAGAGGCTGACTGAAGTTGGTCTTTGAGAGCTACTTAGACCCTTTCAAAGCCACCTTATCTTCCATCTGGCTTGTCAGTGATTCAGTGCTGTTTGGAGCAATGTTTCCTAGAGGAGGGCTAGGAAATGAAGTTATGAACACCAGAAACAAGTACTCCTAATTAGTTAAAGAGAACACTACAAGTGGCTACTGCTACTCCCAATTTTTATCTTGTTAAACTGCCATTTTCTAATAGCCTTTCAGGTTGGCCTTTCTCCCTATGTAATTATGACCGGGCTGGTTACCTAAACGACACTCTGCGAGGCAGGCCATGATTATGTTGGGAGTAAAACTCAGTAGGCTGTCTCTGACATGACATCAATAGATAAATCACTCAGCAATAGCTAAAGAGAGTCTTTCAAGCTGCCTTCACTTGTTTTGCTGCAAAAATGGTATTTTGGTTTATTTTAGTGCATATTGTTTGGCATTGTGAGTTATGTATTTTTTATCCTAGTCATTTCATAAGCAAACTCACTTCTCTGCTAATTAAATTCTCCCCACAATGGCAACTTCACCACTTATTTTCATTTGACTATAAGGCACCTGTGGATTTTTAAGCTAGTTTCAATTCTCACCACCCACATGCCTTCAGTACATTCTGAAAAAAGTAACACCAATCTAATATGTGCCCAAGTGATCCGATTATCCATTTGAAGGCACATACTCTGTATATAAGGTAGCTGAATTAAATGCTTTTGATTTATTTCAGAGACTACTGAATTAATTTGGAAAGCTAATACAGAGATAAAGATTTTAATTAGCTCTATTCTTTTAATATATAATTTTACATTGAGTTAGAATATACTCTTATGGATATCATTTTAGGTAGTAAATAATATTGTCTGCTTCTCAAAGCCCATTTAAGAAGGTTTAACTAGAACAAATAATGGTCTATGAGACTGACTAATTCAAGTAAAGGTGATCTGGATCCTCTTACATTTGTAAATTCAACTGATGTAGGAGTTGGCTTGACCCATTCTGTTTGATGAATTAACTACTTCCTTTCTGACTGTGTCTTTAAATACTCATATCACCAATGGAACTATTCTTCTTTGCCCAGCTCCTAATACAGTAATTTTCAAACTGCTAGCTGTAATCCTTTGGTGAGTCATAAAAACTATTTAGTGAGTTGCATACAGTATTTTAAAATAGATCATAGTGCTTCACAGCAGAAAGGATAAGTATTACTTTGTGAGGTTTTTATTTTGGCAATATGTATGTAATTATATAGTAATAAAAATTCTATTGCTTTTTGTGAATTGTAGTAAAAAAATTTGAAATACATGAATGGATCTAATATTAATTCTTTCCTTAAATGATTCTATGGTAGAAAGACCTGAAGAAGACAGAGTTTTTAGGCTGTTATTAAGCAACCAGACATCTCCAGAACAGAGGGCTGCATCTGGATCCCACAGTATTGGAATAATCTAATTGGCAAAGCAAATGGTTCTCACAGTGTAAACTCATGGTGAGCAGCTTCAGTATTGCTGGGAAGTCATTAAGCACCTAGCTTCTGAGTCCCACCACAACTACTGACAGAACCTAGGGATGGGATCTATGCTTAGTAATCCAGATTGTCAATTCGATAGGATTAAGAGATTTGGGGATGGGTGACTGAGTTGTGAGGGTATTAACTTCATCATGGGCTTTAACTATCAATGAGTTCATAGCTGCATGGCTATTAGGAGTTGCAGTCTAGCTGGAGGAAGCAGGTCATGGAAGTATGACCTTAACATCGACATCTGGTCTCTGGTCCTTCTCCTGTACTCTTCCCAATGTGATCCACTTCTTGGCTGCCAGTAAAGTGAGCAGATTTGCTTCACTACTTCTGTCATAATGTACCTGTTCTGGAGCCAGTGGATCATGGACTGAAGTCTGTAAGATGGAGCCATGTGAACCACTTCCTTTTTTAAACTTCAGGTTTGGGTATTTTGTACAAGAAAAACAAAAGCTGACCAGTATGATGCCAGCCATCCTGCATTCTGATCAGCATCCATGCAGTTCTGATGTGTGCTGATATTTCAGAACTAGTCGCCTACCATTTTGCCTCTTTGGCTAAGTTTTTTCCTGAGTAAGTGATTCTATCTGATGATATTGTAAATGGAAAGGTTTTCATTATTTTTTAATTGTACATTGTTAAGCATTAAAATGTAACTAAATTTTGTGTTTATTTTGGATCCTGCACCTGTTTTTATTAGTTCAAACAGGTGTGTGTGTGTGTGTGTGTGTGTGTGTGTGTGTGACTGTGTGATCTTGGAATTCCCTATGTACATAATTAGACCATCTCTGCATAGGTATGGTTACTTTTTCCTTTTCAGCTTGGCTATCATTTATTTATTTAATTGTCCAATTGCTCTGGCTAGGTCTTTCTAGAAATGATAAAAGTGAAATCCTTGAGTCAGCATGAATGTAATCACAGCACTTTGGAGGCTGAGAAAGGAAGATAACTGAGGGTTGGAGGCCAACCTGCACTACACGGTGACAACCTGTTGCAAAAAACAAAATGCAAGAAAAAAAGAAGAGGAAAAAAAGGAAGAAAGAAAGAACAGAAATCCTTGTTTTATTTAAGATCTTAGAAAACAACACTTAGTTTTTCATCACCAAGTATGCTGTTATCTGTGATATTTCCATATATGTGGTTTCATTACCAAGTATGCTGTTATCTGTGATATTTCCATATATGTGGCCTTTGTTCCACCGAGGTAGTTTATTTATATTCTTACAATAATCAGGTCTTCTATTTAGGTGTTTGATATATTTTAAATTGATGTTGTATAGGGTGAGAGATAGAGATCTAAGTTTCAACCTTCTTAATATTGATATCTGTTTTCTCAGCACTATTTGTTATTATTTCTTATTTCCAAAATAAATTTTTTGGACTCTTGGATAAAGAATCAGATTATTATAGTTTGTGGGTTTGTTTCAGTGTCCTCTATTCTGTTTTACTAGTTTGTGAATTTTTATGTTAGTATTATCCTGTTTTTATTACTATGACTTTGTAGCATATTTTTAAAAGGGTATTATGAGATCTCCAGCATTGCTCAGAAGATACTAAAAAAAAAAATGCTCACAAAAATGGCCAGTATTGCTTTGGTCATTGTGGGAGATTAGTTTTTCTATATAAATTTCAGGATTGTTTCTTCAGGTTCTCTGAAGAATGTCATTGATGTTTAGTCAATGTTGGACTGAATCTATAGATTGCTAACAGTAGCAGGACCATTTTAACTTTTGTATTGCTGACCCATGAACATGATCATACAGTTGGATGTCTATATCTTCCCATCTTACAGTGACATTTCGTTCTTCAGTATGCTGGAACTTTTGTTTGGCAGTCTTTCACCTCTTGGGTTTGGCGTAGTCCTAGGTTTTGTTTTTATTTTTTTGAAGCTAGTAAAAATGAAACTTCTTTGCTGATTTCTTTCTCAGTAGATTCATTGTAAGTTTATTTTAAAAACTATTGATTTTTGTATGTTGATTTTGTATCCTATTGCTTTGTTGAATTTGCCATCAGACCTAAAACTCTTGGAGGAGGTTTTACGGTTCTCTAAGTTAAGGATCATATCATCTGCAAATAGAACTAATTTCATTTCTTCCTTTCCCATTTATTTATTTTCTTTTTTTCTTGTGCCTCTTGGTCTGGCTAAAATTTCCAATATGAACAGAAATGTGAAAGTAGATACCTTGACTTTTGAGGAAATTTTTTTTTAGTGTTTCCCATTCAGTATGACTTTGGCTGAGGGTTTGTTGTATGTATTTTTTACTATATCAAGATAATAGCCCTCCACACCTAATTTCTTTGAGGATTTTAAAAATGAGCCAATAAACCTTAGTTTTTTAGTCCAAGTCACAAGTTTGTGTCTTTTAATTGTAGAACTAAACCACTGAGGGTTAATATTGAAAGATATATATTCTTGTAATTTTGCTATTTTTCTGCTGTTAAGTCTTTCTTGATATTCATTTGCTTGTCTACTTTTTCTCTTATGTATGCAGTGTTCTTTTAAGTATCTTCTGTGGTGTCAGTTTAGTGATCATGAATTTCTTTAGTTTCTGTTTGTCTTGGAATTTCTTTTTGTCACATTTGATCTTAAAGCATAGTTTTGCTGATATAGTAACTGATGTTGTCAATTAACTTTCTGAACTTGAAATGCCTTCTTGGACCTGGCAGTTTCTGCTGAAAAATCTGCTGTTATTTAGATAGGTTTGATTTTTATGTGTGATTTAATGTTTATTTCTTGCAGCTTGTTGTAGTCAGGGTTTATATGTGAATAGATATAATACAGGAAACATAATTTATAGGATTATTTTGTAATATTCACCCAAAAAGTCAAATGCAGAAGAATGTGGGAGATCTATCCACACACTAGAGACCCAAGAGTCCAGCTGAGGGTCTGGATCCTGTGGCAATGTCCTGTGTGAGTCCGGCTGAAGACCTAGAGCCCATGGCAATGTTCTTCACGAGTCCAACTGGAGGCCTAGAGTCTCACGCAAGTCTAAATCAAGGATCTGCACTGGGAAGACCCAAAGGTCAGTGGTGGAAGCTAGAAAATCTGTACTAGTTGGATAAAGAATCATTTTAGGAACCTGAGAGATCTGTACTGAAACCAGATACTTACTGCTCAAGGTAAGGACCAGAGCTCCCCCCAAAAAGAACCACAGCCATCCTAAACAACAGTGAGGACCCAAGCTCCTCTGGTGGTTAGAACAGCTAAGTTCATATAAGGAAGACCATTGTGACAAGCTTCTTTGGAGAATCAACAGTGTACCATCTTCCCCTCCAGTTCTGCTTTAATGCTTCTGCCAACAGTCCTCAGGTGAACCATCTGCACCCAGAACCACACTGATCTGTTCTGCTGGGTGTGATAAGTTGCCCTTTAGTCAATCTACCACACAGTTTTCAGTGTTTCTTTACTCTGTTTCAGTAACATGTTCAGTATAATTGATGTGGTCCCATTAATTCTGATCATGTCTATTTGGTTTTCTAACTGCTTCATGTAGTTGGATGTCTGTATCTTTCTTAAGATTTGGGAAATTTTACTATTATTTCACAAATTAGATTTTCTATGATTTTAGTCTACCTCAGAGCCCTCTACTATTCCATTGTTCTTTTAATCTCCCTGAGGTGTTGCATATTTGTTTACCATAATTTTTATTACAGTATGAATATGATAATTGATCCACCTTAATTTCCAGTCCTGAAATTCTGCCTTCTCCTTGACCTAACCTATTGGTAGAGTTTTCCTCTAAAATTTTTATTTAGCATATTAAATGTCCCAGATTTGCATTCAGTTTGCTTTCAGAGTCTCCATTTATTTATTAAAATTCTTTGTCATATGCCAAATTGTCTTCTTTATGTCATTATGTTGTCTATTTGTATCCTCTTTGAAGTCATCATTTTTATAATCATTCTTTTGAATTCTTTATGTATTTTGTCCACTTTGATAATATTGGGATCAGTTATTATGGAACTGTTAATCATTTGAGGAGTCATGTTGCCTTGCTTTTTAATATTCTTTATGTTTCTACATTGGGATTTATCCATCTGTTGGGATAGGATTCTATTATTCTTTTATATGAAGACCTTCATATAATAGGTACGTATCTCTTGGCTATGTGCTTGGGGAATCAGTCTGTTGTGTACTGTTGAAGTTAATTCTAAGTAAATTCTGCTGTGTATTTTCCCTTTGGAATCTGTGATTAGGGAGAACTGACAAAGTATACAGGGTATCAGAGCCTGAATGGCTTATTTTCTTTGTATATCTTGTAAGAGTACTGGTCATTGACTCAGGTATGCTTTAAACAACAGAGTGTGTGGAATATACCCACTATTGGTATTTCTCTAATTTTGTCAGCAGAGTGCAGCATTAAAGGTTATGTGTGTGGCCAACACCAGGATCTGTCATTGGTATGGTGCATACAAAAGTCACAGGGTTTCTCTTTGCTATTTTCTATGGAATTAATTGTTCAGAAACAGTACTTTAATCCCCCTCTAGACATGCCTACTGGAGCCAAGCTCATTGGTTGGATATTGTTTTACTACTGTAGTTTCTAATTAGGATTAAGTATCCACTAAGATTTCAGTATGACTCAGTTGTGGCTACAATAAGGTGCGATTTCTCTCAGCTGAGTTGGAGGTGTGGCTTTGTTGCACAGTATCCATGTGGAATTCTTGTAGTGTTAACGTCAGTCCCTGACCCTTCTTTTCAGAAGGAACACAACAAACAACCGTGGTGATTCTCACACATGGACAAAGCTGATATAGCAAGACAGCAAAAACCAAAAAAATATAAATTCAAAATGATCCAAAAAATGTCATAACATCCCTAATCATAAGAGAAAGGAGTGCAAACAGTATAGAATGCACTAAAATGTTAAAGCTTAAGAAAATATAACAAAGCAAATACAAAAAAAGAAAGGAATAACAAAAGTGGTATAAAAAACTGGGAGAGGAAGAGAAAAGATAAATAGAAAGATTCAAATAGTGGGAAAGATGAAAAAGAATAGAGGAGGATAAAATCCAGCTAAAGGAAGTAAGAGGAAAAATTGAACAATAAAGTAAATTACAGTCATATGGTTATAGACAACTGAGTTAGATAGAAATAGTATAGGCATTCAGACAGGCGAAGCCCTTGAAGGAGCCAGTGCAGAAGATCAGATATGTTGCAACTGTGGGAGAGACAGACACCTCTGTTGTGGGCCAGACCTCAAGACAAAAGATAAAACAAATGTACTTACATACTTCCTAAGGATAAGCATCAGGAACTGATATTACAAATAGGACTCTGTCACTCTGAGGAAGCCAGGAGTTACCATCTTAATCCCCTACAGGAAAAGCCACTGCTCTTTAAGCATACCTATTTGCTATGTAACTCACTTACCCATTTGTTCCTGATTCAGTCAACCATAGTTCTGTCCAACCTCTTGCCCACCTTGGAAATTCTCCTATTTTCCCACCTTGGACTTGTCTAACTTTGTGGTTTTTACTCTATAAAAGTCCCTAGAAAAGACAGTTTTTGGCAAACTACTTAGGATCCCTTCTGTCTCTCTCTCAGACAGAAGCTTTCTTTCTTTCAATAAATATATTCTGCTCTTAACTTCCATTGTTCCTAAAATTCATTCTTCAATTCTAGAGAACAAAAACTCACATCTAGGTTGGGTGTTTCTTTCCCCTGTGTCAATATCTTGTTATTTGACTGCTTTGAAACTCCTTCAATTTGGTAGTTGAATTATTTCAATGCAAATATTTTATCCAGTTACTCACCATTTGTTTGGTATTCTACATGCAAACTAGAAGTTGTCAGTGTTAATTGCCGCATGATTCACTATCTTTTCCAGCTGAAACAATTTGTTTGGTGCTCATAATTTTGGTTCTTGTCTCGCTTCCCAGAATCAATTAATAACTAATGCCAAGGAAAATAAATAAATAAGGAAATATAATAAGAAATAAATAGAATAAGATCTGTGATTGAAAATAGTACATATAGAAGGAAAGAGGAGAAAAAGAGAGAATAAAATTAAAAAAAAAAAAAAACCCAAAAAAACAAAAAAACCAGACACGAAAACTAAAGACTAGATGGAAATTCTTCCTGGCTAAGTAATTTGATTTGAAGAAGCAGAATCTGCCAGATATGAGGTGAATCATAAGAAGGAAATCTATTTGTTTCCTCTCATGTCAAACTGGTTAAGGCATTTTGCTGTGGCATATCCTTGGCACATTGTTTCTCTCTAGGAAAAATGAGAGAGTTGGCTCTGCATAGAATATAGTTATAGGGAGGGCTTTTCTGTGTGTGCCAAGAAGGCTTGACAATCAATTGAATGGTATCTAGGAGCCCTGGTAACCAACATAGACTCAGGAGTGTCTGGAGAATGTAGGCCAGGTGCATTTTCATTCCACCTCTGCTGTCAGTGGAACCAGCAGTACGGCAAGTGACCAAGCACCAGTAACCCTTTTCACTCATTGGGTGTGGTGGCCTCACTCTCAGAGTGAAGGCTGAGCCACTCCCAAGGTTCTTGGTCTGCATGTCCAATGGCAGAGCCTGTGTTACGACTGCAGCTCACCCTTGCCAGCATCTGATCTAACCATGGCAACTTGTTTAATATATATATATATATATATATATATATATATATATATATATTCCAAATCATTTTTAATGGCTAAACTTAAAATTGTAGAATAGTATTAATGATTTTGAAATAAGATACTATGGAGGAATAGACGCACAGTAATACCAGGAAGTGTTTCCATGTGCCCAGAAAACAAAAACACTTAACACAAATGGCAATAAGATTAGATTAGGGCAAGAATTACATGAACCCAGATGTAATATTTTGCTAAGAAGTGTTATGTGATCCTTACCTATAAACATCAATGATATATTTATTTAACTTGTTCCATCACAACTACTTTATTTTTTTCTTTTATGGAAAAAAAAATAAAGCACAATTTCATAATGAAATAATAGGAGAATAACAATAGTACATTATGCTCAGGGTATAAGATAATGGGCATAAAAATTTCTCCAATTGGTATTAGCACAAACTGTCCTTTTTAATGAACTAAGAGACACACGAGGAAAAATCAGACACACAGATAAGTGAGGCACATAGAACTCCAGGTCACTTGACAACTTATTGGCTGCTGAGTTGGGCATATTCCCAGCCCAGGTAACCTCAGCTGTGCACCCAGGGAGATCGACAAATGACTAAGCCTCAGTACGGCAGTGCTCCCTGAGAAACCTCAGGAGGTGGGGGGAAAATTTAAGCCACCAAGTTCTACACTGGAAAAGTGGCTACAAGGACACAGCCCTTTATCACACCCCTCTCAAACTCTATTCTGGAGTACACTGCTTTTGCTTCCAGGTTCCAAGGGCACGGTCATCTGCATGTCCCATTGTCAGTGCTGGTGCTGCCCTCACTTCTGCTGCTTCAGCTTCCTGGTGGGCTTCTGTCTACACTGCTTGCAGCCAAGACTGTCTCAGGTAAAATTTTCCTACTCTGTCAGTGCAACAGTGTCTGGACTGAGATTGGAGTAACGCAGCCCAGGAAGCTGGATGCCTATAGGAATCTCCAGAAGGAACTACCCCTGCTCACACTTCGGTTTTAGCTGTATGAGATTTATATTGAACTTCTGATTTCTAGGCCTGTAAAAGGGTGAAGGTGTGTTTCTTCAACCATTTAGTTTGTAGTAATAAATTATAGCTGAAGCTACAGATAACTAATATGGTAGGATAATGCAATTCTGATGTCATGTTTTATTTCTGTTGGTTTTATGCACTGGCTTCTCTTAAAACTTCTCAGGTCTTTTTAGCTTCTTGAAGTGTAAGTTTGGATATCTTTTTATTTATCAGTCTTGAGACTCACTATGCTTCCTAAGTGGAATCTGCAATCATTGCTGGGAAATTTTCAACCATTACCTGGTCAAATATTTCTCCACCACTGTTTCTAGTGTTTCCTTCTGTAAAATCATGGGTGATTGAAGATCTCTTTTATCCTCTCAATATTTCTTAACCTCCCTTTCATATTTTACATCTCTGTTCATAGATACTCTCTCCTCTTTAATTTCTCAACTCCACATTCTATATACCCTCTTCAGTTGTGTCCAATCTTGTGCTCTTCTATCCATTGATATTTTAATGAAAATTTCTATATTTCACATTTCTTAAAAGTTTTGTTTAATCCCCTTTGAAAATATAGGTAGTGAGTTTGGATAAGCTCTTGTTCTCTCATCATACACTCAATAGGCTCTTTCATTTCTGTAAACATAAAGCATACTGCTTTTATATTCTGTGTTGTCATTTTATTATCTCTAGTTATGAATCTGGTGATGTCCTGATGGTTGCTCACAGTGGTTTATTTCTTCCTGTGCTCAGTGAGTTTTTGAGCTCTTGTACCTTGGAACTTTTGTCTATGGATTAATAGAAACTCTTTTAGGCATGCTATGGATAATGTGTTTCCTTCAGAAAGAATTTGCATTTGCTTTCCCTGAGTGCCATGGAGAATTATCACCTACAGGCTAAACTCAATTTTAATGTTTTGTTCATGATTAGAGATTTTAATGGAGAATTTAATCTTTTTAAATCTTCTCTGCTCTTTCTAGGATATAGTCAGGGACCTATGACTGCTGTCTCCCTCTGCATGGTGGATATTTTTCTAGGTCATCTATTGAACAAATAACACTTTAAATGACATGGTGGTAGAGGCAATATTCCAATCAGACTTCCCAAGCTGCTTAGGCTGAAGGCTTCGCCTCTGTTATAAGTCCATTAAAACCCAGAACCTAATCCTCCAGAGACTGAAAGATACCTCCAAGGCAAAACAGACTCCTGTACACTACTTGTTTACCACTTACTGCATTTCCAATTCTTGACATTTCTTACCTCTGAGTATTCATTTTCTCCCTGGCAGTTCATGTATACATTAAAAAATATGTCATCTGTGTTTTATGTAGCTTCATTAGTGTGAATTGTCTGAAAGTCTGATACAGCATATTTTTAGGAAGTTTCTCATATTTGTTATGTGAGTTATGCCAGTATTTAGTGCATTCAACCACCAACTGACCAGTAACTCATAGATTCTGATGGTCAAGAATCTGTGAGAAACCTGTCTTTCATAAGACTGCAGTCAAGGTGAGACTGTTCAGGCATCAGTCATTTAAAGGCTCACAAGGGAAGAATCTGCTTCTAAACTGATTCATGCGACTTACTTCCGGGTTAGGGCAAATTACTTCCCGGTTCAATCACATGACACTGGCGTGAAACTTACTTCCTGGTTGCTGTTGGTCGAAGACATTGGTTTCTTGCCATGTGTGTCTCTCACCAGGGCTACTCACAACATGGCAGCTTGCTTCTGCTCAGTGAGGACTCTGAGAAGGAAAAGTAAGAAGAAGTGAGCAGATGAATGTCCAAGTCTTTTGGCAACCTAACTTCAGAATTGGTATCTGCTGACTTTTGCAGTCTAGAGACCAATAACTACTACGGTGGTGGTGAATCGCTGGCATGTGGGCTGCAGCAGACTGTTACTACAGAAGGCTCTAAAAGGTTTTCCCCCACTGCACTGTACCATCCTATAACCAAAGGTAGGTGATGGTCCAAATGTGTGACTCGTGGGATATAAGGCTCACTGGAAACCATTTTAACAGTTGCCTGCTTGCTTCTATATATTAAAAAATAAAACCAAAATAGATTATATATATATATGTATATATATTTTTTTCTTTTGGTACTGGGGATCGAACTCACAACTGTGCACTTGCAAGGCACGAGCTTACGCTGCTGAGCTAAATCCCTGGCCAAGAGATAAAATATTAAAAACATGAACAGGCATTTTTTCAGAGTAGATATTTAGACATTTGATAAGTAAAAGAAAATTGTGTATCTCTCTAGTAATCAAAAGAATGCTATTTAAAACAGCAGTTAGACAACTCTTTACTTAACAGGTTTATAGAGTACTTTCTAGTATGTTTAAATGTTATAAGAATATATAGAAATTAGCTATGTCAAGCAAGGCCAGTGGTGCTGTAAATTAATGTTCATTTTGTAGTTTAATTCAGCAGTCTGTCAATATATCTAAACATCGCTATATATCCTGCAATTTGGGCAACCCTCATATGATGGTGATATTGTACTGTCTACATCAATTTTACTCAGATATAATTTATATACTTGAAGTTTTACTGTAACATCTAAACAAGAATGCAAGAAAATAACAATAAAATAATCACATGCTGCTAAACTATGTTTCCTTAAAATGTTCATGTAAAATATACATTTAAAAATTATTCAAAAATTTCACATTGAGGTACTTATCCTAAGTAAAAATTATAAAAGCACAAATAATTTATGAAAAGCACAATGACTTGTGTAACAAATCATTGAAAATAAATGCATAAAAAGTTATTGGCAAATAATAAACTCCCATGCCTATAAGAAAAAATTTATCTGTACTAAAAAGATTGTACTACAAATCTGTGTATGTTACTACCAAGAAATATATTCAACATTTTAATATGTAGACAAAATAATACTTTACCTACAATAAATATTGCATGATTCCTTTTTATTGTATATAGTGTTCAAATTCAGGCTGCGTAAGAAAAGTAGCATACCATAGCTGATATTGTCATTGATGTAATTTTTGGGTAATTGAATTACAGAATATTTTGATTTTCATCTTGCTCATCTGTATATCTAGATTCTCTATGGTGAGCATCAGTTACTGTAATTTTAAACAAGATTCTTTTTCTAAAATTAAAAAACAAAACATCTAAGCAATATTTTTTAAGAAGATACAACTTCTGAGGGTTCAGTAATTTCACAGTGTTTTTGTTAGAAATTCTGATGTATACATTTGTCACAGCATTGAAGAGAAATGTATAATGCCAATATTTAGTTTGCATTGAGTCAATATTTTTTGCCTTAAGAAGAATTTTCTGCTCTTAACCCATAGATAATTATGCAGCTAATCTAGATGTCACTTGGGAGCCATATTACCAAAATAATAATGAAGGTAATCAAACTTCTTTAAAGTGCTATGTACAATGTACAAGATGATGTTTATATTACCAGTTCAATCTGTCATCAGAATCTTGCTGTGAAGAAACAGGTATCACAGTTATTATCCATCTTATAATGAGGAAATGGAGACTCAAAAATACTGAATAACCTGTTAAGGACATAATTATTAGCAAATGGAAAAAAATGAATCTAAGAATTCTGCATCATTGAGACTCAGCTTCTGGTGCTCTTTCAGCATCTATGACATTGGGTCTCCACCCCAGGCTGAGATCCTCTACCAAGAGCAAGAAACAAGAGGACCAGTAAAAACTTGTTCTGCCTTTGAGAAGTTTGCATTAAAACCTGTAGACGCTCTTCTCTCCTACAGGTATAGCTTTGCCCTGCACAGACTATTTATAGTAGACACAACCAGGCATAGGACTCCGCTCTCCCATTTGTGTTTCATTAATGTGTTAATTTCCATAGCTGCATTTATCATTGTCCCAGTCTCAGGTGACTGCCTGAGAGTTCAGGGGCTTTCTTTAGTTTTGAGCACTCTGCAAAGTTAAAACATCTTCTTTTGTACCAATAATTGGAGTGGAGAATCTGTGGTGCCCCACGGGTTACTTCAGAATCATAGAGGGGAATGCAAAACGGCCCTCCCAGGAAAATGTATAATATCCCCTCAGAGTATAGTTCCTTGACTGCAATAAGGAGCCAGGAAATGGTAGCTGGGACCCTCTGCAGGGCAATCTTAGATATTTGAATTAGAACCATTGAATTTAGTTATTGCTTTAATTTCTATTTGATTTCCACTTTTAATATCTCTACCCTTTTATGAATATTGGTATGAAGTTCTATTTTCTTAGTTGTGTTGTATAATACTTACCATCCACTTGTATTTTAAAATACCCTTGCTCTGCGTTAAGAAATAAAGTGCCATGTGCTATGAGAAGCCAAACTCCTCAGAAGAGAAGGACAATTCTGGGACAGAATTGGAATCATGTAGTTTATTTTAAGTCATTTGACCTGAAATGTGATCATATGAACTTTAGTTAACACAGTTAATATATTAATTTTTGAACATTTAATTTATACTCTATTTTTGATGAAAGTAATAATAATAGATATACTTTTATTCCTATAGTCACATTAACTGCCACCCAAAGGGAGGGAGTAAATTAGTCTTCAAAGGATGTTTGGTAAATTGAAAATGGAAGTGGAGTATGATTTGGGTGATTTAGTGGGAATAAGAAGAATCCCTGTTCTCCAACACAATTGTGTAGCTTTGTATAAGTCACTTAGTTCCCATGAGCTTGATTCCCATTAGCAAAAACGGATGATAATAGCTATTGAATGGTTAAAATATATTAAAATTGTTACTGAAAGGATAAAATAGGGAAATAATATAGCAGTATGACAATACTAGTTCATGTAGATTGAAAATTTGCTATCTGATGATGCTCTAAATTCTCTAGATAAATTATTTAACTTGTCATACCTATTTTTATTGCAAAAAGTAACAATATTTATAACAAAGTAATAGAATACAATAGTTAATACATTATATGTTATCTTTAAAGTAGTTGCTCAGGGTACAAGATATGGACATAAAAAATTCTCCAACTGATATTAGCATAAATGTTCCTTTTTAATGACACTAATACTATAACTGACTTGCATTTTGTCCATTTTCCTATTGGCCTTTCCCCTTTTTTCCTATTCTAGTTGCTTTTTCTTTTTGAACAGCTTCTTCCCACTTCATAGTATCCATTGTACACTTTAGACCTTACGTACTCTTTCAGTTTCTCAAACCAGGGACAACAGTACGATGTTTTCTCATGTGAATCTGATTCGTTTCACTTATGAGTTTAGTCTCAAGTTGCATCCATTTACCTATAAAAGTCTCAAGTTTACCCTACTCTGGGACTCAGCAATATATGTGCACCCATGTTTATAGCAGCACAATTTGTGATAGCTAAATCTTGGAAACAACCCAAATGCCCATTAACCAGGAATAGATAAAAAGAAAAAATGTGGCATTTTGATACAGTGGAGTGCTACTAGTCACAACTGCTGTCATCACTATCTTCTGTCGACCTACAAGGAAAGTAAGGCTCAGAGCAGATTGAAACATGGAATGTGTTGCTTAGGGCCGCACATTAATAACAAAGCCAAGATTCAAACCCAGGCAGATTGCCCCAGTTCTCGTTCTGTTAACCACACATGGGTTGTTACACCTCTCAAATCCATTGCTTAGCTGGGCTCTTGTTCATGAGGGTACATGGTGAAAAGTATTTCTTACTATAGTGAGTATTATGTAACAAAAGACCACCTTGCAGGAGTCACTTACCTTATGCACAACATCTTTTGGGTCCCATTCTCTAGAGCGCAGGATAAAGGAGAAGAGTTAAGCTAGGTCCTGAGATGTCACTGGAGGACTTCTTTTCAGAGAACAAGAAAGAAAGGCTTTTGTTGGATTCCTTCTACTGGCTCATTCTGGTGCTTCAACAGATGGAAGCTCCAGGGTCTAGCTATACAGTGAAAGAAAGGAAGGAAGGAAGGAAGGAAGGAAGGAAGGAAGGAAGGAAGAAAGAAAGAAAGAAAGAAAGAAAGAAAGAAAGAAAGAAAGAAAGAAAGAGCTTTCTAACCTAATTGCTTCTATAGGCAGATTTCTACAGTAGAAAATGTCTTATACTAGCTGTTAGTGCAAAGAAAGATGCTTAGGTGCATCCCCATGCTTAAATGAAAGAGCCATGGAGAGAATGCTGTTGAGGATGCAGTAAGGAGGGTCTAATAGTTTGATGTGTAAGACAAAGCCTTGGAGTCCAGCAGGCTTAGATTCCATCTCTGGTTCTAGCACTTACATTGTGTCATCACACTGGCACTCTTTTAAACTGCCGTTTATCTGTCACTGGGTAAAATAATAGCTCTGTCTAATAGAACTGTTGAGGAGATTAAGGGGATGTTGCACATAAAGCCCTTGGGTTGTGACTGTGCACCATGAGGACTTGGTAAATATTCATGTGTAGTAGGACCATTTATATCGCTGAAGGAATAAAGACTAAAGTAAAAACAGTACAATATCTACATGTCATGGCACGGGGTAGTGTTCATTGATAGAATCACTGCTATTATGATTATAATTATCATTAAGTAGCTTCATTATATCTGGAGTCTACCTTTTGTTTAGCTCTGTGACCTTAGAAAACACTTTTTATTACCTGCAGCATTGTTTTTTCCACCTGTGGCATGGGGTGACGGCCCAGGCAAAGACAGGGAGACCTGTGTTAGGCATAATAAAGATTTTCTGAGCTGTATTAGAAGTGCTTCTATGGAACTTCTAACTCTCCTATGAGATCAACTCCTTCTTACATTTTTACTGTTATCAATTTGTCTCATGAACTGATGATGATAGATAATGGACTTTGAAAAATCAATATTTGGCAAAATACGATGTCGGAAAGCCCATTTTTAAAAAATGTATTTTAGTTACACTGGACTGCGAAGTAGGGAATTGTGAGAGCTATCATTGCCACAATGGTCTCTCGGATGCTCCCTAAATCTAGCAGTTTAGAGCAGAGTGTGTTGAGCCTCTTGCTGATAATGAAAGAGAATGACAGATGGTGGGGGAGGCATTTAGTCTGAGGCTATCAGGCCAGAGGTGAGACTTGAAAAGATAGCCAGAGATGAAGAAAACTCAGGAAAGGGGATCGGAAGCATTTGTTCTTTCATTCAGTGAATGCTCATAGATCATTATCAGAGCCCAGGTACCATGCAAGTCACTAAACATGAACTGATCACTGTGATAGACTGAATGGTGGTTTCCCCATCAGGGGAATATCCTAATGAGCCATATCCTAATGCTTAAAAAGTGAACAGTGGCTTTTTGTGTGAGTGCAACCTTGTTTGGAAAAAGGGTCTCTGGATATATAATTAAGGATGTTGATATGAGATCCTTTCGAATTTTCAAAGTAGACCCTAAATTCAGTGACAAGTGTCATAAGAGACAGAGGAGAAAAAGACACTGATGCTGGGAGAGGAGGAGAAAGCACAGCTTTGGGAACAAAGTTTCGAATAAGGGAGCCAGAAGCCAAGGACAGTCTTTAACCACCAGAAGCTGGAAGAGGCACAGAATCAATCTTCCCCTGTTCCATGGTTTTGGAAGTAGCACAATTTCTGCTGAATAATTTGATTTTAAACTTGTAGCTTCCAAGCCTATGAAGGAATAAATTTCTGTTGTTTCAAACTACTCATTTTGTGGTAATTTTTTACAGCAATCAAAGCAAACTAAAATAGTAAGGAATGCAGGCCTAACACCTGCCTTCATGGATCTTGGAGAAAGAAATTTTGAAAAAAGTCTTAAAAAATGATGGCTGTGATCAGTGATAGAGAAGAGAAGCCATAGATGCTCTGGGATTCATGCCTGGAAAGACCTACTTACATGAAGGCCCCAGAAAACCTTTGCCAGTAGAAAGCAGGAGCAGAGGGTGGCCCCTATCTTCTAGCCAGAGCAGACAGGTGTGATGTTAGAGCTGCCTGGCCTCTGGGCCTGGCCTCTACCATTCAAAACGAGCAAAGCAGAGCAAGCCAAGCTAGCTACAGGGCACTGAATACCCGCCAAGGTTGTACACAGAGCCCTCTTGGGCCCAACATCTGGAACTGTCTGGCAGAAGAAAAACCTGCATCCTACAGGCTCCAAAACACAATGATTTTGCAACACATTGTTAATTAGGGCCGCCCTTGGCAGTTACGAAACTGAAGCAGAAGCCAACAGACTATGAGTCAGTCCCAGCTTAACTTTCAGGTAATTTGTCAACTCAAGTCATGAAAAAAGCCATTTGTATAAAGATAAATTCCATTAGCTCGAATGCATGCGCATATGTAAAAGCAAAACGAGGGCCTCTTGGTGCCATTTCTCCACTTCTCGGCACTGCAATTTTTCTCCTTTTAAAGCATTCTTCTTAAAGATGTATGTGAGCATTGACAAACCAGACAGGGAACTTGGGAATATGAATACGTGTAAATACCAAGTCAGACGCTTTTTAAGGATGTCACTTTCTCTAAGGAGTGCAAGAATTACTTCAAAGCCATTAGTGTCTGGAATTCTCTGAAGGTAGAGGGACATTTTTAAACATAGTCTTTTTTTAAATCAGGCTTTAATAGTTTAGAGGAAGATCTTTTTTTCCCCCCAACAAGAAACAAACAAACAAAAATACAGCTTTTGACCTTACAAACCATAGCATCTGCCTATAAGCTTTTCTTGAAGATCACAAACAACAGCTCAGGGGCTCAGCCATCAGGTGTCCTGATTAGCAGTTTCAAGGAAAAGTTTGTGTAGCTGACTTGAGTACAACAGATTCTATATTTGGAGATAAGTCAAACCTCAAAAAGCATGTATTGTTTGACTTTGAATTATTGCAAATTTTGACATGTTGCTACTACATATCTGAGATTTTTTGCATTGGGAGATACAGAGGATTTTTTGTTTTTACTTCCACACACCCTTGAATTTTATGTTTCAGTGCACTCTAAAAGGCCCTGTGAATGAGGGGAAAATATTAAAATGCCCAATGTCAAGCTTTTAAGTGAATTGTGAAAATTTTTCACAATTTTCTTTATGAAAGACTGGTCTAAACTAAGAGAGAGAGCCATGGTAGCTCCTGCTTGCATTTCAATTCTCAAAAGCATCTCTCATCTCTCAGCGCTTCCCTCCCCAAGTATTTCAGTGAAAGTCATTATTGGTTCTGGACTTACACCTCACCCTGAGAAGATGTAATGAGAATTGTTTGCTCTTTGCATGCTGTCTGAAAATTGCAGTCTGACTGCAATTGCTTCTTACAGTGGACAGGAAAAAAAAGGGTTTGGGAGGAAGAGATCTTTTGATGGAATAAATCTTGTGCTGATTCTGGGAACTGGTCACATTGGAAGTTGCAGACACTTGCCTGAAAAGATGTAAGTGGCCTCCTCTAATTCCCTTTTCTATTCTGAATATGATAGAACACCTTTCTCTATAAACGTGCCCTCATCTTTTTCACACTGCAAAGAGAGGAAGAAGTTTACTTTGTGGCACCAAGAATGAGGAAAGGAGGACATCAGAGAAGATAGAAAATGAACAAGAGAAAAAGGACAGAAAGAAAAACATTATACAGACACTCTGTATTCCCGGCATCTGTCCCAATGACTTATACGCTCATTCATTTGAACATGTACCTGGAATTAATATCAGTTCCTGCAGACAAAGGAAAAGGACCCCTGGATGGTTCAGGCAGTTATTTCACCTTTCCTGTAGTTTGCCTTGTAGTGTAAGCAGAAATAACTTTTAATCCTGGCAGTGTGTTGGAAGTGACAGTTTTGTGATGTCTGCAAAGCTGAACTTTTTCCTTGCTCCTCTCTGTGAAGCACACTGTTCCTGTCAGCAGCTAAGCAGTTGTGATGTGAGTTGACAATTAAAGGATACTTTCATTGTTCTGTTGGTATCCTGGAAATTTGAAAATGTGGCATGCGAAATGATCATAGAAAAGGACGAATTATAATTAATTCAATACTGCTTTCCTATCTGAAAAAAGGTAACTGAGGATGAAATGAATGAATCCTTGGGAAACACTAGAACAGAGGTTGGGCTCATTTCAAGTGTTCCATATTGGTAGATTTTGTCTTTATCACCCAGACTCTGTTCTCATCCGAATACCCTTTTGTTTTAGAAACTGCATGCTCATGGGTATGCTCTTATGCAGACTTCCCTGTAACATCACATGTATAATGGGAGCACTGGCCATAGAATCAGACAGAAGAGCATGGAACTCAATATAGTATAAAATGCACATGTTTTAGTGATGGTATAAGCATGGTTTGTGGGTTTTTTTGTCTTTTAAGGAATAAAAAAAATCACAGAATCATCTAGAAGGTAGGTATTTAGGACTTGGCTTTTAGTCCTCGCACTTTCTAAAGCCCTGACAAGGCTGCTGATCTGTTTACTGTTGGTAAACTCCAAGGAAGAGGGTCCATCGGGATTCTCATTTTATTCAGAACTGAGTGATATTTTCCCAGCACGAAAGATATCTACAGAGTAAGAATTTTGGGCCAACGTTTAATAAGTAGCACAAATAAATCTGAACCATTCATGCCTGTATTTCCTGTCCAAAACATACTTTCCTGGATGAAAGGCCATGTATCATAATTGGATGAATGGATATTATTCAAAAGTAAAACCAGCATGTTTAAAAATTTTGTTTCCGATGTGGATGATATTTACTGCTTACTAAATATGAAGCTCCATCTTATATATTTCTCATGTTTTCACTGTTTAAGGATACTATTATTACTATACCCATTTGACAGAGGAGAAAACTAACGATGTTAAGATCTTTAGAAGAAAACGGAGATGGGAAGATCTGTGGTGAAGATTGCATGTCTAGTAAATGGAAAAGTGGGAGAGTTTGGATCCGAGACAATCTGGCTGTGGAGGCCAGGCTCGTATCCATTACACTCTCCTGCCTTTACAGCAACAGTCTGGAAGCTGAAATACCAAGGCGTTATTTCCCATGCTTTAAAACATTATTTACACTACAAGCTAGTCTAGGTGATTTTCTAAAAACAGGCCTTCGCAGTTTTGCAGTCATTGCCAAGGCCTGTGAAATGTGGGGTGTGGAGGATGCGCTAAGAATTTGAAAATTGCTTTCAGATTGCTTTATGGAATTCCATGGAACTCAGAGAAGTGGTTCCAGGTTCATTATTACGAACATTTGGTATTTCACTGGTGCCTGGGTGGAAGGATACTGAGGTAATCTCTTGTGTACTGACTTCCTTAGCCATTCAGTTAATCAATCAATAGTCCATGTTGCAACAGCCAATATGGATGGATTTATGCTAAAAATTAACAGTAATGAGAATCACAGGGAAGTTGGATCCAAATGTTTTCTTCCATTGGGAGTGACTTCATTCTCCTGGTTATTCTTTTTGAACTTTCCCTTTGATAGCCAAAGAATTTGGTTTGGCTGTTGGGATATTCAGGTTGTCACATTAAAAATACTCTGACGATGATTATTTAATGACTTCCTAGCTCTTGCTTTATGCCTGCCCTCATCCAGGGTGATGAGCTCACTGCACTGGGCAGTCTGGTTCTGGCTGGCTGCCATCCCCCTGCAGGGGCCCTAGGTCTCTGCAGATGTGAGTCAGCTGGGGATCACTTCTTTTCCTTTCTCTTTGCCTCATCCTCTTCCTTCCCTCCCTTTTTTCCCCTCTCACACAGTCCCTCAGAATGCTGCGTTCTGCATTTGATTTTAAGAACAACATGTTTACAAATGCCTGCTCAGGCAGGTCCAGCCTTCCAGAACAAAAGGCTATTGTAGCCTTTGAGGTCTCAGATGTGGCACTTTGAGTAGTGCCAGGGACACTCAAAATCTGCTGCAGTTCTAGTCTCAAAGGGGCCCAGGAGCCAAGGCTTCCAGAAGGAGCCTCACTTGTCAGCTGTCTGTCAGGATCTAGCCTGTCCCTCCCAGATGCTGCCTCTGCCACAGGGGGGTGACCAGACTGTAAAAATGAAATAGACTTCAGTGGGATGCCTGAAATTCATTTTCTCCCTCGGATGCTTTCATCTCACTCATTTCGCTGTGTTTACAGGCCCGCAGGTTTCCTGAGGGCAGCCATGATTTAGATTTACAGTTCCCCAGGCAGTCTGATTCTGAGGAAAAGTTATAACACCTGTAATGTATTACTGTCTCCTAGAGGAGCAAAGAATGTCAGGGGTTGGGGAGGTTGGCTACCCCAATAACTGCAGACTTCACTACAGCCCTGAAAACATGCAGGCCGGCTGCACAAGTCCTGGCGCTCCCCCCCTTCTTGCTCAGGAGCACAGCAGATGCTGGGGCTTTTAGAGATAGGTACAAGTTGGAAGAAGGGCTGTGGTCGCATTCCTGTGTAGCTACAAGTGGTCCTAGTCACAGGACTCTGGCAGCCACACCTTGTACTGTGGTCAGGACAAAGAGTTCAGATTTGAAGCACAGAAACGGGGGGAACAGAAACCTTAGTGCACTTGGCGGGGGGCGGGGGGAGATGTTGCTGCTAGCAAACACTAAGGCTCCCCCACAAATGCTTAGCTCTCTCTTTGATCCCTTTTGCTGAAGCTATGTCTCTTTCATGCTAAAAGAGGACAGAATCAGCATTACACTGAGTACTGGGGGTCTGTCACACAGGACAGACGAGATAGGTTGAAAGGCCACGAGCTCTTGCCTTACAACGGTACCAGTTCAGCTTCCTGGCTGGTCTGGTTGCTGCCACCGGCTCCATACCCCCCAAGGAGACACACACACACACACACACACACACTTCTCTCTGTATTGGAAACTGATGGGTGTTTGAAATGATGAACCAGGTCTCATCTGTTTCCAGCCCAGGCTCTTGAAGGCAGAGATCCAAAGGCTTCATTGTCGTTCTCTACCGTGCCCTGTCCTTGTTCCCTACCATTAAGCCAATTCGATTCACTATTCTTGACATGTCGCTGCTGGCTTGCTTTCCCGAGGATGGATGATACACTGAGATGTTAATTTTCCCCTTCTTGTTCACTGGTTAGAATGCCGAAGAGGTTGTATTGGCTCTCCCTGTGAGCCCTTCAGACCACTTAAGTGTATGGAGAATGTCAGGATCTCTGGACAGAAATTCTCACTTATGTATACTGTTAAATTGGCTTGCTAATAACAAAGAAGCATTTGCCTACCATTCAGAGACCGCGTCTGCAAAGCCTAGGGATACAGCAAAGCTGGAAAGAATATGGTGGTCAGTGGCATCAGGATTTGCCTTGGCTCCACTCCTAACTCCAGTGTTTAGGGTTAGAACAAGTGATACAGCTTTTGAACAATATGGACCTCCAATCTCAGTGTCCATAAGCTTGGGAAAGATAAATATATAAACTAGACCAGGACTTTCACTGGACTATATACACTGTCCTTTTTACTGTTTTGAAACATATTTTACTAAGTCACTGAACTACCTAGGTTAGGCTTAAACTTGCAATCCTTCTACCTTAGACTTCCAGAGAAGTGCTAGGGATTACAGGTGTATGGCAATATGCTCAGGTAAAAAATAATGTTTTGAAACTGTACACATTATACAATGGTAGTACACAGCAATGAGATTTTTTGTGGTATATCGATATGTAACTGCAATGTATTTCCATTATTTTTATCTCTATTATCTCTTTCCCTTTCCTCCTTCTTTCCTCAAATTCCATTCCCCATCTCTAGATGATTATCTTCTAGTTTCCTGTCTCCTTTCCTTTGACTCTAAGTTTATTTTTAGATTGCTTCTATAAAAGAATGTGTGTGATTTTTGATATTATTTATTTCTGTATTCTTAATAGCCTTTGTCAGGGGAGTGAGATGGACTCTACATGTAGTTTCAATTTGCATTTCTTAATGCCTCAAGATGTTGCCCGCGTTTTCCATATATTTATTGGCCATTTGTACTTGTTGTTTTGAAAACTGTCTACTCAGTTCATTTTCCTGTTTATTAGGCCATCCAGGAATTTGGGGGAATTTTACTTAGTTCTTCATGTTTTCAGACTTCAATCCTATGTCTGAAGATCTGTTTGCAAAGATTTTCTTCAATCCCTTAGCAGATTGTTTCCTTGGCTGTGAAGAACCTCTTTTTAACTTAATGCAGTCCCATTAGTTGCTTTTTTTGATAGTATTTCCTGAGCTAGTGGGGTTCTATTCAGGAAGTCTGTGCCTTTAAAAAAAATGGTTCTAGACTTCATCATTCTACATGATGTGGGCTCCTAAAGGAAAAAGAATCAATGACCCTTTAAATTTCAACAGTTCATTCAGGGTCAGTTAGTAATTTTTAACAAGTGAAGCCCTTTGAAAGACTAGCCAAAAGCTTGGGAACCTCAAACGGAAATTTTCCTGTAAGATGAAGTCAGAGACAAAATAAATGTCAGAGTGAGCAAAGGATGGTTCTAGTGTCCTCGTATGCTCAGTAAGCCCTGTTTCTCCGCCTTCTACAAACATATTTCCCAGCTTCTCTTGGAGTTAAGTGGAACCTGGTGGTTGTCCTCTGGCCCCTTCCATGTCTGATCTCCCGTGGTCCTGCGTGTGTTTACTTTTCTCTTCCACTGGTAAAGGCAGAGGAAAAGTTGGCTTCTCATGCCAGACACTGAGATTGGAGGTCCATATTGTTCAAAAGCTGTATCACTTGTTCTAATTAATCCCTCTCTTTTGACCTGTGGATTCTGGAACATGAAGGTTACACAATGTATTGTGAATTTTAGTATGTTACAGTATGAACTTGAGGGCAGTGTGGTGAACCTACGGCATGTGTGTGCTGCAGTGGGCTGTTGAAAGCTCTGAAAGAGTTACCATCACTGTTGTAGGGTATTGTTGGATTAGAAAAATATTTTAAAATATGAAATTTAAAAATTTATTCTTCCTTTAAATTCTAGTTAGTTCATAAAGCCAAACTCCTCCAGGAGTCAGGTAAGTAGGTAAATCTTTACACCTTCACTGAAACATGTATATTGTCTGTCTCCAGTGAACCAGGTTCTGTTCTAGGTGCTGGGGGCAGAGATGATGGTTACTGTGATACACCAGGACCAGCTTTGAAGATATTTTCATTTAAATAGAGAACACCAGTAATTTGGAAAACAAATTAAGAATTTTAGGTAGTGATGTGTTGTGAATAAAGTAAAGCAGCTTGAAAAATGATAAA
This sequence comes from Cavia porcellus, assembly GCF_034190915.1. Taxonomy (NCBI): domain Eukaryota; kingdom Metazoa; phylum Chordata; class Mammalia; order Rodentia; family Caviidae; genus Cavia; species Cavia porcellus. The sequence goes on from NW_026947484.1 coordinate 77,574,513, forward strand.
GCAATGGGCTAGAAAGTGCCAGAAATTTGATTAGGAGCAGCTTTCTGTCACCCTTCTTCTAGTGAACCCCAAATGTGGTAAAGGGTTGATATGAAAGCCTCTCCTCATCAGTGTTAATTTCAACCTATTCTCCCCCTCCCTCTCTCTTTCTCTGTTAGAGCCAAGCAGAACTTGTGTCTGGAGTCACCCTGGGATCTCTGGGATCTCGGAACCCTCTCATTTGGTGTAAGAGATAGGCTCAAGAGATAGGCAGTTCTTGGATTGGGCCCAGTGGCCCAGGCAGAACCTGCATCTAAAAAACACTACGGCTTCTCCTGGGCTCTCAACCTCAGCTGTGGGGAATGGAAAAAGCAAGCTGGTTGGCTCAGTTTCAGAAAGAGAACTATTTTATGTTGGATTAAAGGATAGAAACACTTCAAGAGACAAACATATTAGGTACACTCTCAATTTTCCTCATTATTGTTAATTTTAGAAGAGTAAATGACCAGAAACTGAAGTGCAGACAGATACTCAACATATCATGTATTTAACATTTTAAAAAAAATACAAAAGCAATGATTTTCAAGGTTAAATGTAGTTCAGGAGTTTTGAATTTTGATACGCTTTATCGTACCTTTCTCCTCACTCCATCCACCTCCTCATCTTTTGTTGCTAGCTCCTTTTCTCTGCCCCCTCACCAATACTTTATTATTGTTGAAGCAATTCACTGTTATAAAGAGGGCAGGAAGCATCATTCATTTTGATAAAGACCCACAGAAGGACATGCCAACCTACAGATGCTAACCCAAAGTAAGTGTTCAATAAAAGAAAATGTGATTAAGTTAGATGTGTTTTTGCTTCCATTCAGTTCACTTTAGAACACTAATAATCTTAAAGAGAGTGTCTCTTCTTGCTTATGTGAAATAAATAAGTAAATGAAATAGCTTAAAGATATTACAGCATTCTTTAGGCAAAATTGCAGGTATGAATAAGAAGGGCTTACATTTATTGTAGGCTTAATATGGCACAAACATTGTGCTAAGCACTTTACATGAATTATTTCCTTTAAAGATAAAGAAATAAAGGGCTAGAAGGTCATGTAAGTTGCTTAAGTTTACATAGCTAAGAAGAGGCAGATCCAGGAATGTAATAATCCAAGACAGCCTGGCTCCGAAGCCTATATTCTTAAATACCATATTCCCTCGAATGAAAGAACAACAAATGTCAAATAATCCTTATGATGAATAGTGCATGCTGACTATCAGAGTGAGGGGGAAAAAAATCCATATTTCTAGACCAAAAACCAAAAAACTACTTTAACTTAATTTTCATAACTAGGACCTTTGAAATGGCAGGTATGTGATGATGGCTCTGTACAAGACTTCTGAAAACAGACTGTCTAACCAGTGCTGAATTCCCCCTGTTGATTTTCCTTTTCCATGGGCACATTGTTTGAATTCATAGGCTTTTTCTACACCATGTTTGCCTGTGGCCATATCCCATTTTACCTGAGCCTGTTCTCTAAGGCACACCCAAGCCTTATGTCCTCTAATGGGAGCAGATTGAGAGAGAAAGGGGTTTAAAGAGTGATGCTGGACAAGTTCCCTAAAGATTTAGCTTTGATTTTTATTCTGTAAGATGTTACCACCGTGATAGCACTCTGGCATGGCTTAGGACCGCGACAGCAGAATTTCTTGCTGTTCCTATATTAAGAATGTGTTCTCAGAAACAGCTGGTGTGTTACAAATGCAACCGAGTGCCTTGAGAAGTGGGATGATTGGAATCCCACTCCTAAGCACTCAGGCTGTCGATATCTGAGAGTTGGTAAGTGAGTGGCAAGAGGGAGTGTGATGGGGCCTGAGCAGGCCTGAGTAAGAACGGGAGCCAAGCTCCTTGTATGTTTTGCCTAATCATGGCTGTAAAGAACATTGGAGAAAGTATTTCATATTTGTCAATCAGTTTGCTGACCTTTACAGTAAGATGTTGGCTAAAGAGAATGGTTTCTGAGTATCCTCATGGACACCTGCACGTGGCATACGAATAGCTGTGAGAGGCCATTCTTCACTTCTTTTGAGATAAGATAAATTACTATGCGAGAACTTTTTGTTTAATTAGAGATTAGAAAAATATCCTAACCCCAAGGGATATATTGGTGATAGATGCTATGGAATCATTTTTAAAAACAATCATGACTAACAAAAATAGGATGATATATAGTTTGCAATTCAGTTTTACATTCATTGTCCAGTTGGTCTTCCAGAAAATAGTTAAGTAGTTGCTGTATTACTGTCTTCATGTCAAAAACAGAGAAAATAAAACACAACCCAATGATTTGCCTGACTACCTCCCTAAGAAATGGTACAGCTAGTGTCAGGTTACAGGATGAGTTTGTCAATTAAAAGACCTGTAAGATTTTTAACATCTTCATTGAGATATAACTCAAGTTAACTCAGTCTTCATTGAGATATAACTGAAGTATAAAGTAATTCACCCATGTCTAACTTACAGTTTAGTGTCTTCTAATAAGACAGGCTTTAGCAACCAAGAACATCAAGAAAAAACATCTATAAGTTTTGAAAGGTGGAAGAGAAGGCAGTGCCATGCCTTTGCCAGCTTTGATTGTTACTGTGGGCAAGCTTGGCCATGCTCACATGACTCGGTTTCTTCCTAGCTGTTTTGCAGTTTCCAGTCACTGGCTTCCTATACATCAAGAGGCACATACGCAACAGTAGCAGTGTTGCATTCTTGACTGCTTGATTGACTGTCTTAACTATGATGTAAATTGTGGCTTTCTGGTCACATTATTTCCATAGCCATTTTATGGACATTAGTTTTGGAAATTCAATTTAGATCCTGCTTCTCCAGTTTTTCTGATTTCATAAACATTCAGTTCCCTATACTAGTACTTTTACTGAGTAACTAGAATGATTTATCTCTTACAAAGTAAGCCAGTTAGAGCCCAATTTTTATATCTTTAAGTTCAGATTTCTTACCAATCTGCTCCCACCATGAAGGGTACTAGGATCAACATGCTCTAAACTGAACTGATTTTTCACATTCACCAGCATTACTTTCCTCCTGATTCTCCTGTATGAATGAATTGCTCTATCAAGGGCACATTTACTCACCCAGTAACCTTGGAGCCTCCTAATCTCCTTTATCACCAACCCAAGTGGTCTTCAGGAGATGCATAAACAAAATATGATAAAAGCATACAATGGGGTATTATTCAACTTCAGAAAGAAAGGATGTTCTCATATATGCTGCAACAGGGAAACCATGAAGACATTATGTAAGTGAAATGAACCAAATACAGAAGGACAAGTATAGGATTCCACTTTGTGAAATGTCTAACGGATACAGGCTTCAGTTTAGGAATGACAAAAAGGGTCTGGAAAAGGAAGACAAAGATGGTTGCACAGTAATGTCAATTTGCTTCTAATTTGTATAGTAAAATGGTAGACTTTGTTAATATATATCATATATACATTCTATTGAATATGCAATATATTGAATAATATTTACTATATGGTACATATTGACAACATACATGTTATACTGAATATATATCCTGTGTATTTACCATATTTTGTCTATTCATCAGCTGAAGGTCAGTGAAGTCGGTGGAAAAGGAGGTTAGGATGCTTCAAGAGTATTGGTTGGTAAATGCACTCTTGGTAGAACAATTCACTGGGATGAGGGCATCAGGAGGAAGGGAACGCTGGTGGATGTGAATAATGATTTCAGTTTTGAGCATGTTGATTATGTATACTGAATATATATTATACTATATTATATTATATTGAATAAGTTTAACATTTTAATCCCTCTGATAAAACTTAATCACCAATGGGAAGATATTGGAAGGTGAGGCCTCTGGAAGAAAAGTAAGGGACAAAGCCCTTATGAACAGGATTAATGCACTTGTGCAAGAGCCCGGGGAGTTAGCTGATGTCTTCCACCAGGTGAGGGCACAGTTGGAAGGTACTGTTTATAAACTGGGAAGCAATTCCTCACCAGAGTCTTCATCTTGGATTTTTCAGCCTTGTGAATTTTGAGAACTTAAACTACCTATCCTATGGTATCTTCTTGCAGAATGCCAAGCAGACTAAGATGACAACTGCAAAATAAAACAGACAGCACCATTCTGCTCAGGATACATGAATTCTATTCTGAGATCTTCCATCACACAGTTACACAAAGTTAATGTAACACTGTCCTTTCCTAGGACTCAGTGCCCTTATGTTCAAGTGAAAAGTATGGAGTAGAAATTTGACAGTTCCTCCTACCTATCACATTATTTTACCATCTCTGGCAAGATTCAGTTCCATTTGACTGAAGGTCTGTGTCAATGAATATGCCATAGAAAATCTGCCACATCACAGATCTGACAACTTACAGATTTTCGCCCACAGGTTCATGGGGATTAGCTAAGTGTCAGCAGAATGGTGTGTGTAGTGGTTGACCATAGTAGAATATTTCTTTTATGTCCATATTAGTTGATAAATGGAGCAGGGTATTTACCCTGAATTCAATTAACTATTCACTCATCCAATATTCATTAAGTACCTACTATATATCAGAGACTCTAGTAAGTGCCCAGAGTATAGCTATCAGTAAGACATATGTGATTCAGAGTATTTATAGCATAGATGGAGATACTGGCGTATTAACATGTGCTGAAAAGATTCTGCATTTAAAAAGCCAAAATAAAGATATGTACAAAAAACTGTGTGATTTATAGAGTTCTATGGTATTGGCTGTAAGAAATAAAACATCATAGAGAAGGTTAATTTTTAGCTAGTCTTGAATGAAGACCACATGAAGCTGGAAAGTGACTGATTTTTCCTCATTCTGGATCTACCCTCTACTTTGTTCATACTGTTCCAGTATGGCATAGCAGCCAGAGTATCAGAAGAATTTAGAAAAGATTGCATATCATAGCTGCTATAAATAGCATTATTTTTTAAACATGATCTCTTCTGATGAATTCTCATAAATATGCTCTCTCTTAATGTCCTTAAAGACCACCTTAGGCAAAGCTAAAGTATTACCGACAGTCTGCTAGTCTCTTAATAGCTTTGCCAATGTTTGCTGTTCCAATGTCAACAGTCACTATATAGCTTGGTTTTCAGTGTGGGATTAAACCTCTTTTGTTCTTGGAGTAATCAGAAAAGCAATTGAATTGTTAGTATGCTCTTTGGAATTCCATTGAAAAAGAATGAGGTTTTGCCAGATCCTGTCATGGAAAAAGAAAGCAGACATGAAAGGTGAAGAAAAAGCTCATGAAAGGAAAGGGCTGACAAGTTGTACCAGTCACAAAACAGATATGTAGTGCCCAAAGGTCACTGCTCTGGATGGTGTGCTACAGTTGGCCAGCAGCTCCCAGCATGTTGGAAATAGAAGGAAACCAATTAATTAAAGAAGTCAAACATGCTGTCAGAGTACAGAAAACAGAAAAAAAAAATGGACTTTATTTGGTGTAACCAGTAGGAGAACAATATCATCATACTGAACTTATAAAAATGTTTTTTTTAAGAAAAAGGTAAGTTTCAATACATTTTGATTCTATCATGGCTGGAAGACAAATTGCTGTTTCAAATTCTGAGTGAAATAGAGTAATATCTTCCTAAAAATAAAGAAACACCAACATTTATTAAATATATTCTACATGCCAGTTACTGAGAGGAGACTTCTGGGTGAAAAAATTTATATTCCTGGTAGGCGCCACCCACACTAGGATCTGTGGAGTTGTACAGCAGTTCAGCCTGGTACCACTCTATGTACGTTACCCATTAATTCTGGGAAAGTTCAGTGAAGAAAACATTTTTACCTAGTTCTTAGATCTGGTTCCTTAATATACAGTGTTATGCTTGCACGTTACTTAACCTTCGTGGAGCTGGGAGTCCACCGTGTGAAGGCCAGGCAGCAGCCACTGCATTCATTCTGAAAGGCTTCCATAGAAACAAAGGCTAAGGAAATAGGAGCTGGGGATTTAGCTCAGTGGCATGAGCACCTGCCTGGAAAGTGCGAGGTCATAAATTCAATCCCTGGTATACCTCCCACCCTGTAAAAGGCTAAGGAAATAGTTTAAAATGTGTTTATACTTCATCTCAGCAAATGCTGATAAAATCAAAATTTGCCTTCTTTCCTACAGGATTCTCTTCTGGAGACACAAGACTGCTCAAGGTGTCTTCCCTCTCCCTTTTAAACAGCTACACTCATCTTGTTTTCATGTAAAAATTTCTGGAAACCTATTGGGGGATCAAATCTTTCAGGACCATCTGTATTGTAAAAGAAAGCAATCTTAGCAGCTACTGGTATGTGTCTGAAAACCTTGCACTTTTACCTGGAAGAGTTCTTTTACTGGGTTTTCAAAGAGCCCATCCTTGGCATGGCATCTTAACCTGTGTATGCTTCTGGAGCAAGGCTCTTATATTCATAGTCTCACCAGGGAAGTATGCTTTAGTGAATGTGGGTTTAACATGCATGTTTTTGACTCTATCTGTAGGCATGTGGTACCTTTACATTTCATGTTATTTTTGGACTTAATCATCACATTAAAAGTATTACTCAGAATGAAAAAGATGAAAAACAAGAGCAAGTTCCTCTGTGATGGGCTAGTTGAAACTCTCCTGGTCCATTGTCATGTCTTATTTCCTTATTTGGTTCCCATCAGAGAGGACTGGGTCCCCTTTCCTAATCTACTCACACTTAATCATCACTAATATACAAACGTTGCTGCCAACTGATCATGCAGTTGCTGAAACAAAAATAAAATACTTGTTCTTTACAAGACTATTGGAAGTCTCTACTGTCAGCAAAAATAAGAGAAGTACAGAAGATAGATGTTTGATTTCAGGATATTGCTGAAGGGGGAAGGGGAATAGGTGGCAGTGGTATCTCTTCAGACTCTCACATGACACCAGCAAGTATTCAACTCCTCCATTTAATTGAGACTATTCTTGTTTAGATTTCAGTAATAACTTCTCACAAACCCAGTGGGTGCCACTGAGGCTCACTGAAATCATCCCTGCAGGGATGATGCATGCTGCCCTCAGGTTGCTATCTGCTGTGTTCTCCTTCAGAAAGCATAGTGATAAAGTTTTCTTTTGTTTCACTTTCTTGAAAAATTTCAACGTGTTAGAAAGAGAGGACAGGTAGTATTCACTGGGAAGCAATTATGTACTTGGAATTTAGAGTGAAAGATTTTGTTAAATCACTTGTAAATATACTCTGGTGTTAATTTATTTTTCACATTATACCACTGGTTCCATACATTCTACTGAACTTATCCAAGCAATTCACTTTACAGATTGTAGCATGAGCTACCTCACCATTGTATGTCTCCCGACCACTGCCCCACAGTTCAAGGCCTAGAATTTCCTTGTATTCCATGTAACATGAGAAAACTGGAAGGAACTTCAATTTTTGGATAGCATATTTAATGCTTCTGACTCTGGAAACCATTCCTGGTCTTATCCCTAACCTGCAGAGCATCTTAGGTGAAAGGTAAATACAAGAAAAGCCATGAATCAACTGTGAAAGTCACAGCACTGGCAAAGGCTTGATCATATTGGTTTCTCCCCAGTTTGAAGACAAGAGGCTCTGAAATCCAGAGTCAGACTGTGTATACAGTATTTGCAAGAAGTTCAGCTCAGAAAACAGACCTCAAAGGGCTACCTTGTCAAAGCACATATATCAGATCACGTTCAGTGTTCCTTTCCCTACACAGCTCCACAGTCTCCCATCTCTTACTGTCAGAGTTGAATATAGATGTCAATTTTAGGGACATGGTGAGAAAGAACAATTGGAATAAAGTGATCAAGTTAAGATCTGAGATACTCAGAAGACAGTCAGCCTCAATGACAGAACACATCTGCTGCTGAGAACAGAGTTGGCAGTGCAACTGCTAGCACATAACCCCTCGCTTGCTTTGATTTATCAATCGTCTAAAAGATGATCCAGAAGTTGGCCATTATTTCTAAATCACCAGGTTTTTCATTGTAAGTGACAACCTTTGCATTTTATTAGCATGGTCTACTTTTTAATAAGCCTTTATAGAATCAATATATCATAAAACCATCATTAAAACATTCTTCTCTACTGGTTATAAATTGCCTTGATGGTGCTGTGACTACTTCTCACAGCGGACTTTTGACAGAATGAACTTCAAGACCCAAGCATGTCATTGTCACAAAAGAAGAATGATTTTGCAGCCCAAACTGACTATCCTTCACAAGAGAAAGGTACAAGGTGGTATAAGAATGGGAGATAAGTGACTGTAGTATCATATCGGAAGGGTATCTGTTCCTGATGAGCTTTCCTGTTATACTTTGGAAAAACTACTCAACTTCTCTGTATCTCTCCTTTATCCGTAAATCAAATGTGTATGGTCTTGCTCACAAGATTACCTTAAAAGCAAAGAAGACAATGTATGTGAAATCATTTTGGAGATCAGTGGGGTTTTTTTTCTCCAGAAAGCAAATTATAAGAAATACTTTAGCATGCACAATGATTAGAGAGTGCCCTTGAGATCATATCCATGGAAGAGAAGGGTAAGAAGCCCTGTAGAGTCAGGGTGAAATCCAATAGTTATGCATCCTGCTTACAAAGTTGTCCACAACCCATGAGAAGATCTAGAGCTAGAATGGACTGTCAGCTTTGCTTCAGTTCTTGCTGAAATACCCAAGTCTTTATAGTACCAATTAGTCATTGGATGTCAATTGCTTAAGGAAGATCTGTGAGCTTGACCTAGGTGGCTCTAAAGCTAGCTGGTGGTAGTAATTGTCTGCTGATAGTATTCCTAGTAGGTAGGGGAAAAATTCTTTCCTTGATGAGACAACTTGTTGATGTTTCACCGTGTCTACTACAGTCAGTTGCATGTACTGTCCAAATCCACTTTTTCATATGTATCTTAGTCACTTTTCTTTCATTGCTGAGACAAAATACTAGACACCCAAAGTTAAAGGGAGAAAAAGTTTATTTAGCTTCCAGTTTGTGGAGGCTTTGGTCTATAATCAGCTGTCTCCAAAGCAGAGTGGTACATGGCAGATGGGCAATCATCCATAGAAATAGAAGTCACCAAAAGCAACAAGAGTGGAAGGGGTAGAAAAGGAAGGAAAGGAGTGAGACAGAGACAGAGAGATAGAGATAGAAAGGGAGAGAGACAGAATGATAGAGAAAGATACACACACAGAAAGAGAGAAAGAGAGACAGAGAGAGAACTCTTTCTGTCCCATATAATGTATGCAGGCTACCTGCACTAGGGTGAGGGTAGCACTCACACCCTTAATCACAGAATTGGGACACAAATTCATCACAAACTGTAGAAGCCTGCCACCATGATGACATGAGCTTTTAGGGGACATCTAGACGTAAGCCATAACATTATACTCATAGACCCCCAAAGACTCATGTACATTCCTTTATACAAAAGGCATTTTAATTCATCACTAAGAGTTGCCAAAGTCCTAACAGCATCATTGTTGCAGAAAAGTCCAAATCCCAAGTCTCCTCTGAGATTTAAGGCAAACTCTTAGTTGTGAGACCCTATACATACAAAAAAAAAAAAAAAAAAAAAAGTAAAACACTTCCAAGATTCAACAGCACAAGATAGACATTTCCATTCCAAAAGTTACAAACAGGGCAATACAAAGAAATGGGACCAAAATAAGTCCAAAATCCAGCAGGACAAACCAGCAGGACAAACATTAAGTACTATAGTTCCATGTGCAACACCCAAGGCAATCTGTGGCAAGTTGTAAACTCAAAATTGCTTAGATGGTTCCACTGCAACAGCACTGCTGGGGATTGCAGCTCCCATGGCTTCTGTCATGGGCCCACTCTACTTCCCTCTTGAAGTTTTTCTCAGATCCACATTTCTGGTTTCTCCAATTTTCTGGGGTCCCCACTGCACCTTTGGCTTCATACTGACAGCTTTACACACTGCTCTGTCATGAGTGCACTCTCAGATCTTCTGATATCTGGGTGTAAGCCTTCCTAACTCCACAACTCTTGCATTCTACATTACCTAAAATCAGTACCATGTTGATAATGCCTAAGACTACTGCCAGATGGAGCAGTAACCATCCTTTCTTGTCTCTGAGCTGTAGGAGTCATGTTCTTGGATTGCTGAACATTCCAATTCTAAGGAACAAATTCTCTGTGCTGCTGCCATTCTGGAACATAGTGCTCTGGGTTTTTTCCTCAAAAAATGTCTTTCACTTGCATTTTGAGGCTGTAAAAGTTGAAGACTTGCTACTATTTGTGATGCCCTCAGATAGTCTTTTCTATTCTCCTATTCTTTTTTAGCAATCAAGATCTCCCCTGCTCTATATGTACAGACCACAGTTTTACTGGAGCTTCCTTTTTGATCTAACACACAACATTTTAAAAATTTATTTATTTATTTATTTTATGGAAGACAGGTAAAACAAATTTTATAACAAAATATTAGGAAAATAATAGTTGATATATTGTGTATTGTTATCTTTAAAGTAGTTGTTCAGAGTACAAGACATAGACACTGAAGATAAATCACATGGGTATGATTTATTTCACTTATGCATCCATTTACCTATAAGAGTCTCAAATTTATCATTCTGAATGGCTGAGTATAAAAAGACCTCATCTTTTTTGTCCAATCCTTGGTTGATGGATTGTTTCCAAGATTTAGCTACTAGAAATTGTGCTGCTATAAACATAGATGCATATATATCACTATGGTGTGATGTTTTTAATTCTTTTGGGAAAGTACCCAGAAGCAAAATAGCTGAGTTGAATGGGACCTCTAATTCTAACTTTTTTAGGAATCTCCATGCTGATTTCTACAGTGTTTGTACTTGTCTTCCCTCCTCCCAATAGCTAAGCAGAATTTCTTTCTCCCAACAATCCCTCCAGCATTCTTGATGATATTAATTCCTTCTGGAGCATGATGGAATCTCAGTGTTGTTTTGATTTTCATTTGCATATCTCAAATGACCAATGATTTTGAACATCTTGCCTATATTTATTTGCTATTTGTACTTCATCTGAGAAGTATCTATTCATCTCACGCTTTAAATCATTCTGTTGAGTTCTTTCCTCTTGATTCTCAACATAAATCCATGCTTTGTTCATTGAAGTAAAATGCTGACACAGGCAGAATTTGCCACAACCATCCTTTTCCTTCCTAAAAGATTTTTTCTTTATGGCTGGCTAAAAATCCTCAACTGTAACCATATCACTGTCTCAAAAACTTTCTTGAAATTTCTATCTAGAATCCAACAACTAGTGTGGCCCTTATTCCCATCAGAAACCTCCCAAGCTCTGTCTTTATCAGCTTTCTGGTCTTCTGAGCTCTGACCAGCATCTTCCATGCAGGAGAGCCTGAGGCATTCCAGGTCTACTTTTTCATCTGGAATCTCTGAATCTTTCCAAACCATTTCCCTTTCCAAATCATTCCCACAAGCCATTCCCAAAGGCTCCTGAACCACATAGTGAGGGATACTCATGGCAATGACTCCACTCCTCTGGTACTAAATTCTGCCTTAGTTAGTTTTCTCTCATTGCTGCTATAAAATATTCAATGGCCAAAGTTAAAGGGCAGAAAGCTTTATTTAGCTCACAGTTTGTAGTGGTTTCAGTCCATAGTCAGTTGACCCCACAGAAGTGTGGCACATGGTATAGGTGCAACAATTCATAGCAGTGGGAGACAGAAAAAGCAACGAGGGAGGAGCTGGGAGAGAGAGAGAGCAAGAGAGAAAGAGGGAGAAAGAGAAAGAGAGACACCCTTAATTTTAGTAATGGGCCAAGAATCAACCACCAACTCTGAAAGTCTGTCCCTGTGATGGCTTGAAGCCTTGAGGGAACATACAGATACAAAACATAATAATATGCATTCAGGTGAATAACTTCTAGGATTTCATGGAGCCTCCTTTTCTTTTAAGAAACTTAAACCAGAAAGACAAGTAACAAAGACTATGATGCCTACTTCCAGAACTATTCCCAGGACCACCCTTACTCACCCCTACCACCACACGAATACCAGAAAGTAGCCATTGCAGGGTGAAAAACTTCCATAGAAACAAGGGCTCTGTACATCTAAGTAAAGTGCTGACATAGGCAGAATTTGCCACAACCCTACTTTTTCCTTGCTAAAAGATTTTTTCTTAAGGCTGGAGTTTTCTGAAACTCCTTTCTCTCCCTTTTGAACCATTACTCCCAAATCTTGTTTTTATTTTAAGCCATAAAATTGCTGAAATTTTTTTTGGTCAACTATCTGACTATCTGAACATCTAACTATATTTTAACAGAACCACAATAGATTCTTTTCTTCCATCTCCTTCAGTATCCATTTCAGAATCTTCTCACTTCTCCCTGTAATTCTCCTCATCTTGGTTACCAATCTGTTGTGGTGCCTAGATCCTGATGTGTTGCAATGCCTGGTCCAAATGCCCCTTCAGGCCATGGCTGTTTTTCCTGTGTATTTATTTTGATCACCAGACAAGGAAGTACCAACAGGCACACAAATGAACCTCCTGGGTTCCAAACATATTCTTTCCTGCCTACATTGTGGAAAAACGGCCTGATGATTAGGGTCATTTATCCCCACAAAGATAGTATCCCCTCTTCTTTCCTACTGGGCCCTATGTACGAGAGTCTTGAAAGGAACAGATAGAAACTTCATTTTACAGTTAAATGTATTTTACTAATATTCTTTGCCTGAAATGCTCTTTCTTGGGTGATTGCTAATCCCTCAGAGCCCATGTTGTAACAATTTAAACCATAAATTTCATCAAGAGTGATTGTAACAACTATTGTTTATTTGGCTCTTTGAATAGGCTTATGTGTTCTGACTATTGGAGACAGAGCCTCAAATACAGATCTTTGATTCAAGGTATCTACCTTGTCTCTGAGATTGCTTATAATCCTTGTAAAGTATCCTAACTCCTCTCCAGCCATGGATTCTGCAAGTTCCACCAACATTCTTATCAGTCCATGAGTGTCTACGTGGTAAAATATATCACAAGATCCGCCCTCTCTTGACAGCTTTGCTATATGATACTTGATAGTGGTCTCAAATATAGATGGCCCTATAGTGGTGGATTAAAGACCCTGTAGGTCCATGTAAGTATACTTTTGAGTCTCCATATGATAGAACACCATACCCATACCTGAGATACATGTCTGTCTTGTAAGAATGACTATCTTTCCATAATTGATGAGTCAGTCTTCTACCAAGAGACCATTCGTTTTCTTCAAGGAATAGTATATCAGAAACTCCACTGGTTTCAATTTGTGCTAGTTTGGATATTAAATGGTAATAGGTTTTTGGGGTTTTTTTGTTTTGTTTTTTGTGTTGTTTGTTTTTTGAGACAATACATTTTTAAAACAAAAGAATCTCTATCTTTGTTATTATGGATATTGATTGAATTCTAGATGATATCAAAAATCAGGGTGACTAATAACAGAGGCTAACTGACATATACTAACCAGGTCATTTAGTCTACCTGGTTGTTTGTCTCTGCTGCCATAGAAACTTTCTGGTGGGAATGAACATGCAATGCACAAGTTTTCACACCTTGAGTCTCCTTCCATGCACCTGCCACACCTAGTCCCTGATCTAATTTTTGTTCTCTTCAGTGTATGATAACGTGCCCCAGTCAAGGACCCAACCAGGTATAGGTTTGTGTATGTTTAGACTTGAGATCACACCTGTTCCCCTAATATCTATTCCATTACCCCTTTACCAGCTAATACCTGTGCTTGTCTTTGTGGCTTCTGTGTTGTGGTGAACTCTATCTTGAAGCACGAGGGGTCTGAACAGTGGATGTGGCAGCTCTTGTCAGTTCTGAGAAGAATGGATGATCGGAAGTACCCCTGAAAGTTCTGCCCACTAACAATAGTTTTCTCTCACAAGTATTTTTCAAGACCAATGTTGAATTAAGACATAGTGCAGAATTTTTCAGCTTTGACAAACAGATTAAATCAATCCACAAGATTAAGCAGAAGCAGCTCATTGCAGGGTAGTCAGAAAGCTGAGAGAAGGATCAAGGGAAGAGACAAGAGATAGTTCCTTCCAGACCAATCCTCCGTGACCCACATTTTCCAACCAGGTCTTGTGTCTCAAATCACATTTAGCTACAGTGGACAAATCCACTGAAAAGTCATGGGCTTGTGATCCAGTCACCTCCCAAAAGCCCTACCTATGAGCACATGAGACTTTGGAGGGACATCTAGATATAAGCCATAATAATCTTATGTGGATCTTTTTCTCCTTGCTTGCCTGGCATGGAGTTTCTCCTACATGCCCCATACAGTAACAGTTGTGAGCTAAGACAGCAATCCTTGTACAACCATGACAGATGGCATTGGAGTTGGTTCTCTGTAGCTGGCTTGTATTGTTCCTGTGGCTCTGCTTGTTTTATTCCAGAGGTTCCACTTCCATTGCAGAATATGTTGTTGCTGGACCTGCCTGATCTTATAACTTGATAGATGTTACAGAATCTAGTTCATAGCAGGTTGTTCCAGATTCCTAGTCACTTGGTGCCCCATAGTCAGTTCTCTGCAATTATCAGAAACAATAACATGGCAGAAATTGTTTTTCAAAAAAGTATATAGTTTCTAAAAATAAATAGCAGATATTTGCTTTAAAAAACTAAACATCTGTATCATTATTGTCCCACTGGGGATTACTGTAGGTTCTTTTCTACTTTGGGCTCACTAGAACCTGGCAGGCTTCTTTATATCCAACATCCTCACTTATGGAATGTACTTTCTCCAGAAAATGAAGAAAGATAATAGGTTCTCTGTATCCTTCTTTGTGGTGGGAAAGTATGATGAAGTAATTGGAATTTTACTTTGGAGAAGGTTTACTAGAATACCCTGAACCATTGGACTCTCCTACATTTTACTAATGTATCAGGTCTCTTGATCTTTGTCAGGTATATTTTTATGCTGGAGGGCATAAGATTTAGTTCATAAAGCTTCCAAAGTGATAGCCACTTCAGTCTGTCTAATTCAATAATAATGTTATCTGTGCAATACCCAAATTGTTCAGTTCTTTACAAACCATAGTGTAATGGAGGATGGAAAGATGTCTTTGTCAGTTTTTCATTACCAAGAGAAAATACTCAATACTCACACTTTACAGGAGGAGAGAGATTTATTTTGGCTCATATTTTTCAGAAGATTCAGTCCATAGTCAGTTAACTCCAAGGCAGGAAGCACATGGTGGGAGTATCTGGTGGAGGAGAACTGTACATGTGATGGCTGCTAGGAAGGAGAGAATGAAGAAAGGAGCCTGGAAGAGAAGTGGACTCTTCCAGGTTATGCCCATAGTGCCCCACCTCCCCTGACCAGGCTCCACCTTCTAACAGCATATTAATTAAGCTATGAGTTCATCAGTGGATTAATTTACTGATGCCTATAGAGCCTACATGATCCAATCATATAAAATCCCTACCTCTTAATGTATGAGGTTTTGGAGGACATTCTAGGTCTAACCCATAACAGAAAAAGAGTTGCAGCCCATAGGACAAAACTACTAACATACATTGATATTCATTTCATGTGAATTTAAACTGCTACTGGCCCTCTATTTAATAGAGAGAGAAGAGAGTGTATCTTTGAAATCAATGACACTATATTGCATACCTGGGGTCTTACTAATGTGCTTTGCAAAAATATCACATCTGGCACAACAGCTGCAGTTGAAAACACTGTGCAACTCTGTTTGGGAAAAGTATCTTGCCATCATCTAAGATGCATCTGGCTTCTTTTGGGGTCAGACTGGCAAATAAAATGAAGATGTTAATCATTCCCACATCTCAAGATGTCATGTATAGTGTTAATTTCTGCTATTTCCCACATGAAATATGATTTTTATCTATTTTTTGAGATTGAGCACAGAGAGGGAGACGTTTCAGAAATGTCTATTCATTCTTTCCATTAAGGCAGTTTTTGCCCTCCAAACCAAAGGATGCACTATTGAGGCTGTGCACTGTGGGAATAAACCATGGGTAGCCAGTTCTTCATTTGGAAAATGGGGGAAAACTAAACTTCTGGATTTTAGCAAGTAACAGACTCACTATTAAAGCTTAGCCAGGATTCACACACATTAATCAGCCCTTTTAGGAGAAGGGCCATATTGGCACTTTAGGTCTCCTGCCAGTCTGCTGTGGTCTGAATATTAATCAATCTCCAAAATTCTTATGTGGAAACCTAACACCAAAATGATGGTATCAAGAGGTGGTAGAGACTTTGAGAGATGTTTAATTCCCATTTAAAGGAGCTTGAGGGAGGTTTATCCCCTTCTACTATATAAAAATACACCTGAGGGGAATTAAGCCCTCACTAAACACTGCATCAGCTGGCACTTTGGTATAGGATTTCCTAGCCTCTAAAACTCTGAGCAATTTCTTCTAAATTACCTACTGTAATATTTTATTATAGCATTCTGGATAGACTAAGTCAGTAGTCCTGT
This sequence comes from Cavia porcellus, assembly GCF_034190915.1. Lineage (NCBI taxonomy): Eukaryota > Metazoa > Chordata > Mammalia > Rodentia > Caviidae > Cavia > Cavia porcellus. Next base: position 77,590,960 of record NW_026947484.1, read on the forward strand.
ATCCAGTAGTTCTAAAAATGTTTGGATATCTCCCTGTTTCTAGTGTTCAGTTTCCTGAGGAAATGGCTACAGTTCCTTTGAAGAAAAATTGAGTGAATCATTACTGTGAATACCTTTCATTGTGTAGCAAGACCATTCTTCCCATGGATTGGTCACTTCTCCAATTGATGGATTCTATATCCAAACACTGGCAGTGGGTGGGCCATTTAATACCAAAGCCCTAGCCTGGCAACTTCACTTCTGGACAATCTTGGTGCCAAAAGGCCTCTTTTAGGTTAACAAGAAAACAATCTGAGACAAAGATATTTATTACAGGGTTTACTTCAGTCCATACTTCTGGGAGGGGAATAGGGGCACACGTGACCAACCCCAGAGTGCTCTTTGAAGCTAAAATGCTCCCTCAGTGCTGCATAGCATTCATCTGAAATAGCTGGGGTTGTTTTTTGTTTTGTTTTGTTTTTTGTCTTTTTCCTTTTTATTGGTACCAGGGATCGAACTCACGACTGCCTGCTTGCAAGGCAGGCGCTTATGCCACTGAGCTAAATCCCCAGCCCCAATAGCTGAGGTTTTAAACAACATCTTTTAGTTCCTGGATGGAGTTGCTGGCCTATCAAGAGTCATGATGTAGATGTAGGGGTGCAGCTTTATAGAAGAAGTCATCTCTGAGGAGAATAATGACTTGAAGTATTCTGCTGATAGCTCTTGCTACGTCCAGGGGGACAAATTCTGCAGCAAAGGATGATTGGACTACTTTGTCAGCATTTATTACTAAAATATTATTACCCCTGCTATCCCTCACCTTACTTTTCAGGATAAGTTCTCCCATGTCACACTAATGTTTGCCCATATTGATTATGTTCTATTATATTGAAATAATTGATATCTCCCTGTCCATTTCCCAGGATTGTTAAAGGGCTCAAAGAAGACAGCAGGTAAGAAAAGACTGCACAGACTTTAAAACAGTAAGAATGCTAGCAAGTGTTAATGTTATTACTTTATTAATGTTATTTATGTTATTATGTTAATGTTATTAATGTTATTATTAATTACCAAGAACTATTTGTTTAAAAATATGTAGGAACAAAAACACATAGTCCTGGGCCAGAAATATAGCTCAGCAGTGCATTACCTGCCTGGCAAGTGCGAGGTCCTGAGTTCAATTCCCAGTACCAAAAAACAACATTAACAACAACTACAACAAAAAGCCTGAGTCCTGATGGATTTACAACTGAATTCTGGGAGAAGATTAATGCCAGTACTCCTCAGACTTGTTAATGAAGTTGAAAGGGAAGCAATTTTCTGCAACTCATTCCTGGATGCCTCTGAAACCAAAACCAAAGAAAGACACAACCAAAAAAGAGAATTACAGGCTGGTCTCCCTCATGAACATAGATTTAAAAATCCTCAATAAGATACTAGCAAAAAATGCAGCAAATCATCAAGAAGATTATACACCACAACCAAGTGGGATTCACCCAGGAATGCAGCAATGGTTCACATACACACATACACATACGCAAATCAATAAACATAATACATCATGTCAACAGAGCCAAAGAAAAAAATCACACAATCATCTCAATAGGTGCAGCAAAAGCTTTTGATAAAGTACAACAGGCATTCATGATTAAAAACCCTACAGAAAATTGGAATGGATGGGTTTATCATAATCTAATAAAAACCTTCTTTGACAAACCAACAGCCAATATCACACTAAATGGGCAAAAACTGAAAGCTTTCACTCTAAAATCAGGAACAAGACAAGGATGTCCACTGTCACCACTCCTATTCAGTACCGATCTGGAAATATTAGCCAGAGCAATTAGACAAAGAAGGAAATAAAAGAAATAAAGATAGGGATGGAAGAAGTTAAACTATCATTATTTGCAGATGACATAATACCCTTCATAGAATACCCCAAAACTCCACCAAAATATTCTACAATTCATAAACAAATTCTTTAGCATGGCTGAATTCAAAATCAACGCTCAAACATCAGTAGCCTTCCTGTATACAAAAAACAAGCTCACTGAGCAAGAAATCAGGGAAACCACACCATTTACAATAGCACCCAAAAAATCCAGCAGATTAGGAATTAATCTGACAAAGGAAGTTAATGATCTATACATTGAAAATTACAGCACTCTAAAAAAAAAAAAGATTGATAAAGTTACCAAAAAATGGAAAGATATTCCTTGCTCATGGATAGGAAGAATAAACATTTAAAAAAAGGCTATACTCTCAAAAATTTTATATAGATTTAATGCAATCTCATTCAAAAAATACCTTTAACATACTTCCAAATCTAGAGAAAAATCTTCCTAAAATTCACTTGGAAACAGAAGAGACCTGGAATAGCAAAGGCAATCAATCCGGGGCAACAAAGGCAAGGCAGACAGCACCACAATCCCTGACTTGAAATTATGCTGCAAAGTTACTGTGATAAAGTTGGTATGGTACTGACAAAAAAACAGACCTGAGGATCAAAGGAGCAGATTAGAAGATGCGGACCCAATTACAAAGTTATCAGTCACCTTATTTTTGATAAACGGACAAAAAATGTTCACTTGAAGAAAAATATTCACTTTAATAAATGGTGCTGGAAAAACTGGCTTTCCACATCCTGAAGACTAAAACTAGATTCATATCTATCACCATGCACTAAACTATAGTCAAATGGTCAAAGATCTAAATATTAAAACAGAAACATTAAACCTACTGGAAGACAAGATAGAAATCTTGAAGACATAGGGGTAGGCAGAGAGTTCAAGGACAAAAACCAAACTGCATGTGAAGTACTTCTCAAAATCAACAATTGGGATTTCATCTTATTAAAAAGTTTTGTACCTCAAAAGAAATCACCAACAGAGTGAAAATAAAACACACAGAATGGTAAAAAAAAAAAAAAAAAGTTTAGCAAACTATCTGTCACATTCTCCAAATTCAATGTTCTATCTCTCTAGGTAGTACATATAAAGAATTGAAAACACTCAGCCCCCGAAGTCAAAGACCCAGACCAAAAATAGGCATCTGAGATGAATATACACTTCTCAAATGAAGAAATACAAATGGCAAATAAATATATGAAAAAATGTAACATCATTAGTCATTTTAGAAATGCAAATTAAAATAGTATTGAAATTCTGTTTCATCCCAGTAAGAAAGGCTTTCTTCAAGAAATCTGTACTATCTTATTTGATTTTATTATGCCTGGTGGAATGGGCAATTCTTTTGACGCTAATAAGGGGCATTATGGTGGCCATTGTTGATGTATTTGTATTTTGTTTTGAAGTCATCCTTCTATTTTGATTGACTCCATTCTCTTTTGTTTCATTGGTTTTATTCTCTTCAAAAGAAAAATAAGAAAAAGAAAGAAAGAAATCAACCATTAACAAATGCTGGAGGAGCTATGAGGAAAAAGGAGCCCTTCTCTACTGCTGGTGGGAGTATAGATTGATACAACCATGTGGAAATCAGTGTGGCAATTCCTCAAAAAATTAGGTTTAGAGGTTCCATTCAATCCTTCTGGGTATTTTCCTAAGTGAATTAAGAACATTGTACTGGGGCGGGGATTTAGCTCAGGGGCATAAATGACTGTCTGGCAAGCATATGGTTGTGAGTTTGATTCTCAGTACCAAAACACATGTGTACACACACACACACACACACACACACACACACACACACACACACAGAGAGAGAGAGAGAGAGAGAGAGAGAGAGAGAGACATTGTACCACAGTGATATATGTGCACCCATGTTTATAGCAGCACAATAATAGCTAAATCTTAGAAACAACCCAGATGCCTATCAATTGAGGAATGGATTTAAAAGATGTGGTATTTTTATATAATGGAGTGCTGTTCAACTATAAAGAAGGATAAATTTAAAGCTTTTATAGGTAAATGGATGCAACTGGAATCTATCTTCATAAGTGAGATAAACCGACCCACATTTGTATACATTGCAATGTCTTCCTAGTATAAGAAACTGAAAAAGTAAGACTCTGAATGTACAATAGATATTGTGAAAGGGAATGAATCAGCCACAAAGTAAAGAACTGCTGTGGGTGAAAAGATAAAAGAAAGAAGTGAAAAGGAAAAAAAAATTTGTATGTATTCAAAAGATAGCTAGGATAATTATACTCCTGATTTCTCTTAATTCATTGAAGAGAGCAGTTTGTGCTTATATTGTTTGATCAATTATGCAAGTGTATATCTTGTAATTCGAGCAACCATTTTGAAAATAATATATAATATATTAACCATTGTCAACTTCCTAATATCTTGTTTATGGAATTCTTTTTCTTTGTTTTTACTGTTTTTTCTCTTAAAAGTAAATAAAAGAAATTTGAAAAAAACATAGTCTCTATTTCACGTGTCAATTTTCTGTTATAATTTTCAGAGGCTGAGAATCACAGGATTACAGGAGGATCACAAGTTCCAGTTCAGCCTGGACAATTTGATGAGTTGGTAAGAACCTGTCCCAGAATAAGAGAATAGCTGGGAATGTATCCATAGTGTTCAAATGCTATGGGAAAAAGCAAACTTCTCTTAGAAAACTGGCTTGGTTACTTAGGTTAAGAGTGCAGATTTTTGATCTTGGGAATTATGCTTCTCACAGTCATGCTGCTCATGGATCTAATATTTAAAAAGTCTTTTGAATATTAGAAAGCCATCCTTATCCTTTGGCGTGGAACTGTCAAACCCTCAAGAACAAAGATCTGATGCTTCATGAAGGAAGCAGGAACGAAGGCAGATGCTGCTCTGCCAAATTACTCCATTTGCTGGACATTATTTTCAGTTTCACATCAGCAGCGTGAAGTTTGGAAATAGTCCCCTACCAAGTCCAGGTTAAACAGGAGGCTCCTCCGCTGCACCGTGGGTGGTTTTCACGACTCATCTAAGAGGCAGGAAGGGTGATAAGCACTCAGGCTCCATTGCTGCTGCACAGAATCTGAAGTGGTTTCTGACTTCATTTCTCAGAAAAAATGTAACTACATGTGTAGAGCATCAATCTGTAAAAATACAAAATTAATACATCGTATCTATCTTCACTTGGGAGTTGGGAAACTACAGTGAATATTTTTCCTGCAACAAATCAGAGACCAAGACAGACACTGAAGCCCCAACCTGCACCTGTGTGTGGCAGCTCTATCTGGGGACTAACCCCACATGATCTACAGCACTACTTCTTTTGTAGAGGAGCCTCAGAAGGCAGGAGAAGAATGTCTGAGGTTTGTCTGGGGAAAAATAAAAGAAATAATTGTTCTAAAAAAAGGAGAAATTGGTATTTCACCAGCAACCCAACTTGCACAGGAACACTTTAAACTTCTGTGGCTGGTATCCTTCATCTGGAAATCACTACCATGCTTGAAAATCCCTCACCTGGGGATTTAGCTGCCTGCAATTACACAGCTAGAGCTGAGTGTGCCTATACACTCATATGTCCTTGGCAGGGGGTACTAGGGCAGTTCAGTGGGCTGAGGCTGGAATTCCGTCACCGGCCTATGTATGGGAAGCAGGTGAAGAATATTCATTTTTCAGCAAACATTGTCAGCCATCAAAGAGAAGGATCTATGTGGAAATGAGGCTTTGTATTATTATGCCAATGGATCCCAGGTATAGAGTAAGTGATGTGTTCCCCGATGTGACACCACCCACTGTCACCAACTCTGGCTGTCTTAAAATAGAGATATAGTGGTGCTACCAGAAAGTAACACACATGGCCGTGATGTGCAGAAGTGTGATGTGTGTGCAGCAGTGTAAGTGTAATATGAAACACTCCTCTGAATTTAGTGTAATGGTTTTCTTTCTCATCCTATAGTACTTAATGTTTCCCTCTTCTTATTTAACCATTGAATTGTACTCTTATACTAGTGAAGTGTTTTTGGCCTGCTACATAGATGAATGACAGTGTGGAAAGTAAAGCTGAGGAGTGCATACATCAAACAGTTTCTAGAACCAGCCCAGGTCCTGAGTATTTCTCCTAGAAATGGCACATTTCCTAGAAAGGAGCTCAGGAGAGGGTTAGCAGCACCTGGCATGGTAAGGGCTGTGGGAATCAGAAGTCAAGCGCAGGAGGACTCAGCTTCATCTTCCCACTGTTCCTGCATGTGACCTTAACCCAGTCACTCTTTTCCCTTGGGTTCCTGTTTCTTCTTTGGTAAGATGACATCACCACAGGTGTTCTACAAGATTTATTTCCCGCTATAGAAAATTTTTATCAATATTATTTTGCATAAATCTTTTTTAACTTAAAAAATATTTGCTTACTGTATCATGCCATTTACAGTGCTAGACTGTGAGGATTTGGAAATAGAGACACTATGTTACTGCCCTCATAAAAGTCAGTTTAACTGAAAAGGGTGAACAGTGTGGACAGGGATAAAAACATAAAAAATGACTGAGTACAACAACTCGGGGATATGGCAGATTGAGGAAGGGTAGTTAATTTGGGACAGGGGAGCAGGCTAGGGTGGAAGAAATAGTGCTATGCTTGTAAGAGGAATTGACATTTTCTGAGTGATAGATTGGGGGCATAGTGATTAAGAAGGTTAGAATAGGAAAAGATCATTTGAGGTGAGAGGGTCCCCGGGGGTAAAGGCACACGAGAAAGGCAGAGAATGGCACGTTTCCTAGAAAGCAAATAAGTCAGAAGGGAGAATGGTGAACCATGATGAAGACAAAAGGTGAGGTTACATCACACAAAGCTATAAAGAAAATACGAAAGTGGTACAGTTATTGCTATTTAATATATCTCGTATAGATTTCAGAGAGGGAACATATGTATAAATTGTTAGAAAATATAAATAGAGGTAGTGGTTGAGGGAAAAGGAAAAAAATTATGATTACTTCTGATTTCCAACCTGATAATTAGATAAGTAGAAGGAATATTTTGAGGTTTAATTAACAAAAGGTCTAATTAACAATCATTTAAGCCATGTTTAAATTTATCATTGACAGTGCACATGGAATGAGGAGGTCTGGGAAAGTAAGGTTTGTATTTGGAATCAACCTTGTCACTTTGTCCACGGTGGTGGCTCTGCTCTAGGTACATATAAAGTACAGATGTGGAATCTACATGTTGGATAAACTTCTATATCATTGTGAAAGCCCTCTCCCTCTTCTTTTTGGCTTTATTAAAAATAAAACTCCCTACAACATTTAAATTTGGTAAAATTTATTTGAGCAAAGCAATTCAGAACCGTAATGCATACATCAAGCAGCTTTAGAACCAGCACAGGTCCTGAGTACTCTAACCAGGGACATGATCACACAGCAGGGGTAGGAAAACCAGAAACCAGGCATCCAAAACAATTTAGTTATCCACAGTCTAGCTGATCAACCAATCAATTGATTGCAGCTTAACTATTAGGCTTTCTGTAACCAGTCAAGTTTCAGTTACTGTGATTTTAATTTGGCACTGGTTTGGTCTTTGAGGCACAGCCCAGTTTTATAATCCAAATCCCACAAATTTTGTTTAATACATAACGTCTATGGCTGGTTCTGTCTGCATTTTTACCTTACAAAATAATCCCCATGATAGTAGTACTCTTAAATTTTGTTTAATTAATATGTCTATTGGTGACAGTGGGGTATTGTGGTCCTCTATGACAATTGTATTAGTACTTATGAGATTTTTCATGTCCATTAATATTTGTTTTATTTGGATAGTACATTGGTATTTGGTGTACATGTATTTGTGATTGTTATGTCTTCTTCTTGGATTGATCCCTTTACAAGGATATAGTCACCTTCCTTGTCTCTCTGAATGCATCTTGGCTTAAAATCCATTTTGTCTATCACTGCTGTGTTGATTTTTCATGGGCTTTTGCTATTTTTAAACAATCTTTGTTTTCATGATTCATAACCACAATTTTGTCTTCTATATCTGATATTCTGTCCTCATGTGGCTTACTCTGCTGCATATGCTTTCCATGACATTTCCATGAAATTTTAATCTCCTGGATATCTATTTGAAGCTGTTTCATGGATTCCATTTTTTTTCTACATTGGGCATTCAAGTTTTTCATCATTTTCCTAATTTCGTTCATTTTTAAAATCTTTATCTGCTCTAAAGTCACTAAGCTTGTCTTTCATTATGGTCACCATCTCTGTAATTATCTGAGAAATTAGTTCTGATTTCATTTTTTTTCCAGGGCTCATTTATCTTCTTTGTTACTTCTGCTGTTACCAAATCAGAACTGTTCCACCTCATTCTCCTCTGAGTTTGTCTTTGGTTCAATGGAATTTGGGGTTGCATCTTGTTTATGTGTCTTCTCATTTTCTTTCTGTCTTTTTTTAGTTTAATTTCTATGATGATGCTTGTAAATTACTTAGATTAAGTAGCTTTATTGCTAGTATTTAGTACTCTAAGAAATGACTACTTCTCAAAGGTGTCTAACATGTGTAGATGGTTTTTGGGCTTTAAATTCATCTACCTCTTCAATTTATTTACAATGAGAACTTGCTGCCTACTTGACCCATCCCTGGTTCTTGGAACTGACCTATAATATTTTTTCTTGTCCTTAGACATTCTCAGTCTGCTTATTCTAGGAAGAACAGCTAATTGGACCAATTATGTCACCCTAACTAAAATGTTACAATAGGCAATAGCAATAGCATCAAACACAGCTTACAAAATGATGCACTGTAGAAATTATTGATTCACCACCTTGAACCATATGAACTAGATTGTGGTTATATAAAAAAAAATCTAAAATGGATTTGAAAATTGTATACAGTACATAAGCCCTCATTCTGGCAATTTCAACCTCAGTGTAAAATATTTAAATGCGGTTATTTGGAAAAATATAGAAATAGAAGAAAAGGAAGAGATTAGAAGCAACGTCAGAAGACAAGGGAAAATTACACGAATATTGGGGAACTGGTGAATAAGATAGGAGGGAAAGAAATAAAAGCAAGAACAGAACATCAAAGCTAGAAACAATGTTCATACCCATATAAAAATAGGAACAATCGTGAAAAAAACAGAACAGAGAGGGAACAAAAGCAAAAAAAAAAAAAAAAAGAAAAAAGAAAAAGAAAGAAATCTACTTCAAGGCATGTCCCTATGGCTAGTAGACAGTGTGGAAAGACAGAGTCCAAATCTGAGTTGACTAATCCCAGCAAGGCAGCCGGACCTTTATTGTTGGGTAGTGGATAATCCGCAACACTGTTTGTGCCTCCTGCCAGCTTGAATTCCTTGGCTGCTAGTTTAAATTCAGCTCCTTGACCAAACTTGAGCTGGGCAGCCTGACCCTGTCCCTGGTTTGTTAAGCCATCATAAATGGGGATGTTCTGTACCTCCTTTCAGTGTTACAGGTATCATTCTGTTTTCTGTTTTGATTGTTTTAGTTAAGAAATCTTTATATTGTTGCTTTATTGAAAGTAATGTATTTTGTTTTGCTATCTACTTTTACGAGGTTTCTCTTTTTTTTGGTTTTTGGCATATTTTTTTTCTATAGTGTGCGTTAGTGTAGTTTACTTTTTAATTTATGGTCGCTTGTCTGTCAGTTCCCTAATTCTGTTTTCTACAGTGGCCTAAGATTCCCATTTGGTATTCAAATGGTATAATGGATTCTTTATTTCAAATTTTGTACTTTTTGGTTCTGAAATTTCTATTTTTTATAGATTCTATTTCTCTGTAAATTTTACAAGACTTTATATATCTTCTACATCATACACCTATTATGTTGAATATATTAACCATGATTAAATTTATTTTCTGTTAATTTCAGTATCTAAATAATCTATGAATCTATTTCATGTGTGTGCACATAAGAATGTTTTCCTCTTGATTTTCAGTGATGTAATTCTTTTTTTTTGTCAGTTCTATTACATTTTAAACACTATTTATTAGAAATGTGTAAGTTCTGGAAAATTCTATATTCCTCTGAATGAAATTGGAAAATTATTACCTGCTTTAATCCACTCATAGCCAAGGGTAAATTAAGGTTGGTGTCGCCAGGAAGGTCTAATATATCTTTGATCCACCAAGGACAATTTAGGTTTTTCAACTAAAATCCTGTTCTTTAGGATCCTTCCTTTCAGTTGGCCCTAAGTTTCAGTATTTGTCTTATAAAGAATATTCAACAATGTGCTCTCTTTTTCAGAGGTTTTCTGCTTAAGTTTTAGCCTCCCTTCCTATACAGCTCTAAAACTAATAAAATGTCCTTGAGGAAAGCTTACATGCATGATAAAATCCCTCCCCCTATTCCCCTATCCCAAGTCTCAGCCAATATCTTTGCCAGTTTCTCTATTCCATACCAGCATTTAGTGAACAAATTTCAGAATTTAAAGCTCTTTCCCAAATTCAGAATCACTAAATTTCAGTAGAGTAAAGGTTGTTGCAAAACTCAGGGCCCCTCTTTAGATCTCCCCCTCTGCACAGTTCAGCCCGTACAGTTCCTGTAGTCAATGCCTTTTAACCAATGATTGCTGCAGTTTCTTTGACACTTTCAAAGCTGTTAGCAGAGGAACACTAATCTGAAGTAAGCTATTCCAACCACCCCAAACTGGAAATCTTTCCAAGGCTTTCATGTTCTGGTTATCAGTTTCTAGGTAAGCACTTTCCATTCTCATGATTTTTGTCTCCTTGTTGCAACCTGAGCTACTACTTATATAAGCACTCCAGCATAAAAAGAATCAGATAAATAGAAATAATCTTGTTTTTATTTTCAAAAATCTTGAAGCTTGCTTTTGTATATATCTCAAATATAAGTGTTAGCCACCTGTTCACTTGTATTTATGAAGGACTTTATAAGACTATCTTGAAAAGGAAAATGAAATGGCCATAACTGGTTTAGACCAATTATACTTTGTTTTAAAAGACTAAGGATTTTATTAACCAAATTCAAAATCATTGTTCTATTATCAGGGGAAAAATTCTGGTGTGGGATATACTTTGGACAAATGGTCATATCCTATTTCACTGTGGTTGAATGAAATGGGAATATAGATAAAGGAATATAATAGGTAGATAATGTCCTGTTTCCTATATGGGTAAATAATGTACAGTTGACAATATAGTCATTTAGTATGGGATGAATGAACTGAAAAAGTTAAACACATAAAATTAATCCTTTGATTTCTTTATTTCAATTTTTTTATTTTAAACAGATTAAGACAAAAGAGGTCATAACAAAGCAGATCAGAACAGAACAATGTAAGCAACACAACATTTCACCACAAGACAACCTGTAATTAACAGTAACTACCATAATGTCTCTTTCTTTGAAATAGTTGAGCATAACTTCATTTACAGTCGCATCAAACATAACAAAATAGTATAAAACCATTCAAGAGAATAAAAGTATTACAGGGCATTCAGAACCAAATAACAGAAAACAAACAATTGCTACTATATTATCTCATTTTCCATACAAAATTTGTTTATACTATCATACTTAGTAAAATTCAATAAGATACAACATGAATGTAATGGAAATAGAAGAATAAAAGCATGGTAGGGCTTCAGAGCAAGATGATATTAAATCAGCACTGGCTATTATAATGTCTTGTTTTCTTAAAAATAGCTGTTCACAAAAAAATAAAATCAAACAAACCAGGATAAAATCATTCCAACTAATGAATGAAAACATTATAATGCTTCAAAGCAATGTAATGGGGAATCATGATTCCCATGAACTCTTATGTACTCCTACCATTTCTTACACTAGGGAGACTATACAGTATTTGTACATTTGAGTTTGATTTATTTCACTTATGAGTACGGTCTCAAGTTGACTCCATTTATTTATAAGCATTTCAATGTGATCATTCTTTATAGCTGAAAGGAACTCCATTGTATAAAAATACCACTACTTTTTTATCCATTCCTCAGTTGATGAACACTTAGGTTCTTTCCAAGATCTGGCTATTACAAATTGTCCTGCTATAAACATGGGTGCACACATATCACTCTGATATGATGTTTACAGTTCTTCTGGGAGTATTTGTGTGTTTTTTTCCAGTTTTGTTTATCATTAATTTCTAGTTTCATGGTGCTATGATCTGATAATATTCATGGGATAATTTCAATTCTTTTGCATTTACTTAAATATGTTCTGTGGGCTAGTATATGATCTGTTTTGTAGAATGTCCCATGTACTGCTGAGAAGAATGTATATACTGTTATTGTTGTATGAAACACTCTGTATATGTCTATCAAGTCCATTTGTTCATAGGTGTGATTCAGTTCTGTTATTTCTTTGCTGATTGTCTGTCTGATTGATCTGTCCTTTGGTGTCAATGGTGTGTTAATGTCTCCTGTTAAAATTGTGTTATTGACTATTTGATTTTTCATTTCTGTTAATACTTGCTTTGTATAACTGGGTGCTCTAGAGTTTGGTGCATATGTATTTAAGATTCTTGTCTCTTCCTTTTGAAGTTTTCTCCTAACTAGTACGTAATGACCTTCTTTATCTCTATGGATCATTCTTGGGTTGAAGTTCACATTGTCCACAAACACTATAGCTACCCCAGCTATTTTTGGGGACTTCTGTTGCATGAAGAATTGTTTTCCATCCTTTGACTTTCAGTCTATGGGTATCCTTTTGGGTTAGATGGGTTTCTAGTAGACAGCATATGATTAGGATATTGTTTCTTGGTCCATTCTGCCAGTCTGTTTCTTTTAATTGGTGGAATTGAGACCATTTACATTAATGGCTATAACTGTTATATATCAGTTTATTTTTGGCATGTTACCTTTCTGCTCTTGCTTCTTTATCTTTCTATTCTTTTTAATTGTCTGCTTTGCTTAGTGGCTTTTTCCTATGTGTATCTAGAGTGTCTTTCAGTATTCTTTGCAGGGTTGGTTTGGTGATCATGAAATTCTTCAGCTGTTCTTTGTCATGGAAGTATCTTATTTCTCCTTCTATTTTGAAGGACAATTGTTCAGGGTACATCAGTATAGGATGGAAATCATTTTCCCTTAGGATCTGAAATGCTTCACTCCATGCTCTTCTTGACTTGATTGTTTGCTTTGGGAAGTCTGCTGCGATGACAGGTTTTCCTTTATAGGTGATCTGTCTTTTTTCTCTAACAGCTTTTAATATTCTATTCTTACGTTGGATTTCTGGGGTGGTGATTATTATATGTCTTGGGTGTAGTTTTATTTTGGTTATGGCTATTTGGAATGCTATATGCTTCACTAATCCTAATGTCAGTTTCCATTGTCATGTTTGGGAAATTTTCAGCTATTACTTCTGAAAATAGCCTCTTGATGTCATTTGTGTTGTCCCCTTCTTTTTCATTTATCCCTATCAATCTTATGTTGTTTTTCTTTGCATCATCTTGCAGCTATTGAATTGTTATTTCCTGATTCATTGTTATTTAAAAAAAATCTTTCCTTTCCTGTTCACTAGCTGTAATCTTGTTTTCGAAGTCTGAAATTTCACTGAGGCAGTTTTGACAACTTTCAATGGAATTTTTGATTTCCTTTATATCTCTTTGAATCTGCTTCATGTATTCTGTTTCTTTCTTAGATTGTTCATCCAGGTATTTTATCTTTTTGTTTTACTCCTCTAATTTTTAACTGTGTCTTCTTTAGATGTGTTCAGCATCTTTTTAAATTATTTTTATCATTTCTTCTTTTACCTGTGAGATTATTTCTAACTTGAATTTCTTTAAGGCTTCCCAGATTGCTTCTTTATTTTAGTTGCTATTATTTCAGATTTTTCAGGTGTATGGCATATATTTTCTTCTATGTACATGGCTCCTAGGCTTTCTTGGGATGGGCTGGAGGTTTGAGATTGCATGTGGTCTTTTGTTTTGTCATTTTCCTATATTTCCATGTTTCAAGTGATGTTCCAAAGCTTTCCCTCGGCATGTTGGAAATCATCTCCTATGCCTTGGCTCCTGGGACTGAATGGAGGTTGCTAAGCATGGTCCAGTGAGGCCCACATGACGTCCTGTGCCACCTCAGTGTTCCAGGAGGCTGGGTAGGTGCCTGTCCACTGTGGATGATGGTCCAAAGCTCTCCCCAGGTAAGCACCAATGCTCTGGAGTTCACTTCACATGCCCTCAACTCCCTGATTGAAAGAGTTCACTGGGCATGGTCTAGTCTGGCCTCAAAACCTCCCAAGCCTTGTCTGGTGTGGCTGGAAGCTGGGTAGGACCTTTACCACTGGGAGAGATGATCTTAAACTCTCCCGGCACCTGAGCTGGTGTGCAGAAACTCACCTCTCATAGCCCAGTTCCTCAGATTGAAAGAAGGTCACTGGCATAGCCCAGCCAGGCCTAGAAACCTGCAGAGCCCAGTTTAGTGTGGCTGGAAGCTGGGCAGGTCCTTAACCACTGATCCTTAACCACTTAACCACTGAAGCAATGATCTTAAACTCTCCCCAGGCCCCACACCACCAGGTGCAGGAGCACACTGCTGGCAGCCCAGTTCCCTGGATTGATCTTTTGATTTCTTACTGAGTGCCATATCTACTTGTGTGTCCTAAAGGATTGCATAAGAACAAAAATAGTAAGTTTTATTGTTAATGTGTTGTAATGAAAGGCATTCACTTCTCATTTGTTGATTTAGTTGGAACTTTAAAGATTGAAGAGAATTTGGATAGTTCTAAAGGAGATTGCTACAAGTTTCTTTTGTGTGTGTGTGTGTGTTTGTGTGTGTGTGTGTGTGTGTGTGTGTGTGTGTGTGTGTGTTTGGAACAAGCAATTAGGCTTATGAGTGTGGAATATATGAGAGCTAAAAAGTGGGTAAGAGTCTATTTTGCTGGAGTCCATGTTGGCAATAAATAAGGGCCTATCTAAGGAGGGTACACATTTCAGAGCTTCTATGCAAATAGCATATGGAATGACAGGTATTTCCCTGGGCAGGAAAGAAAACTAAAGAATAAGAAATGAACCAGCCCTAGGTTATAGTGTCTACAAGTGAATCTATTACATAGTCCAGACAGTAACTCACCCTCCAACCCTAAATTAAAATGAAATCCTTCCACTGAATTTGCTGGAGTTTTGAAAGACATTCTTTGACCTAGACACCAGACAAGTTATACACAGCTGAGCTCCACTTAATTGCATAATGAATGAATCAACTACTTTAAATCACTTTACAAAATCCCATGCACTATCACATTTCCTTCCTTGTTACCAATACCTGTTAAATACAATCCTCATAGAGAGATAATTCACTTCATTGTATTAAAAAAATGCCCAACAGGAGTTCTTTAAGTGTTGCAGTTCTCAATTATCTCACCCCAAATCCACTGTCAAGTGATAATTAGGGGCTAAAAGCTAAACCGATTACTGAAGAATTTTCTCCTGACAGCCATTTAATAGCTAATCAGGTGTTAAATCTCCAAATTATGCATTCCTCAGCAGCACACTAATGGCAATAAATTTTTAAAGTTTCAGTTATGAACTTGTCTTTTACAACTTTGGCCCAACACACCAAACAAAGGAATTATGGACTTAGTTCAAAATCCTTGATAGTTCATTCAACTTCTCTTTGTAGACATGTTTATTAATGGTCACTCTTAAGTTTCTGTTCTAGCCATACTACATCTTATGACCATAAACATACTAGCTTTTGTGAAACATACACCAAATTGTAGATGCCACACATCCATTGTGTGTACTAATGAAATAAGATCAACAAATAGCTTTACTAACTTTAAATATCCCAAACGTACACAACTGTAAACTTATGTTTATGCTGCATGAGTGTAAGCATCCTACATTACTCTACCACTACAATGTTTAGTCGCTGGCCAAAGATGCTGGACTTTACTCCGATAAGACCTCCCACACTGTGTCCAATCCTATATCCAATCACTCCAATAAGACCTTTCATATCACATGTAACTCAGTTGGGGGGCTGAAAGAACAGGGAGAGAGAGAGACAGAGACAGAGACAGAGAGAATCTGTATTCCCATAGCAATTACAGGACACTCTCCTAATGTTAAGGTAGTGGTTATCCATTCTAGTAAAATAAGGTGGCTTGATAGGCAAATTGTATTAAGTTGCCTTAATTTATATATATAAATTATGTAAATATTTGACATTTTATAAATTATATATACATCCATATATATATATGTATATATGTGTATATATATATGTATATATATATTTTTTTTCTGGTGTTGAATCATTCTCAAGTACCTATAAGCAATCTATCAAGGCTGCCTGTGGTTGGTTTGCACAGTATTGTATTAAGGCCAGTGAAATGAATGTACAATTTCCCTCTGGTTTGGTGGATTTCAGTCAGGAAAGAATGTCTCAGAGGACATTTTGTGACATCTGGGTATATTTTATTTGTCACACCTGGAGGGAGGATGTCACTGGTGTCTAGTGAACATAGGCCAGGGATTTTGTTAAGCATCATATAAGTGACAGGACAGACCACTGCCAGTAAAGCAGTATCTGGCCAATTATGACAACAGCCCCAAGACTGAGTTACTTGCCTAGGTCCTAGAGCCCCAGGTCTTTGACATTATACTATGTGTGTGTGCTCCAAGGCTGAGGGGACAGTGGAATGGTGAGTACAGGGACAGTGTCATCTTCTTTTAAGTCTTCATTCTTTGCCTCACCTTTTAAGAGAACATGTATGCAATTCTAACATTTTGTTCTATCATTGTTTTCTTCCATTATTAATAGACTTTTAAAATTCTCTTCATGATTCAACAGAAAGTGTTCTCATTCAAGTATAGTTCTGAACTTATGAATCTTAATCAACCATCAATGGTCAACTACAGGAAATGTAAGAAATGTAGGAAGTTTGTAAAACAAACATATTAGATCATGTTACATCTACATGTTAGATCACATGTAGTTGTAGATCCTGAAAGAAATTATTTTATTTGGACTGAGACCTTTTGGGAGAATAAATAAATGAATCATATCAAAGAATACAAGGTAAAAAGTGATCTGTTTGAAAGTCATGAGTTTTAGGGCTGGGGATTTAGCTCAGCGGCATAAGCGTCTGCCTTGTAAGCAGGCAGTTGTGAGTTCGATCCCCAGTACTGATAAAAAGGAAAAAGACAAAAAAAAAAAAAAAAAAAAGAAAGAAAGTCATGGGTTTTGAACTGAAACTATTTGCTCTGCACCTGATAAAGTCAGAACACAATATTACAAAGTCATAAAAATCTCAATCTCTTCTTTATTTTTTTTCTAACCAAAGTTAGAAAGCCAAAGCTTCAAAGCCAAATAATAATACTTACTGGTAAACAGTACTTCAGTTTCCTGCCAGCCCAGCTTGTATCTTAATGTTTGATGATGCCAGAAGTATTCATTTTTGCTTATTTTACTCGTATCTTTTGACATATGGTATGAGTATTTCTAAAGAACATGCTTATACTATTACTCCTTGTTTTTCTGTAGCAGAAGTGGCCTCATACTTTAGAATTTCACATATCACAAAGACACAAAAACAACTCATTAAAAAACACCTAATCACCATGTCAAGATCTGTGACTCAGAATGCAGACAGGACAAACTGTTGTTTCACACATTGACACTTGTGACCACACTGCTGAAGCCTTGAGGAAGTACTTCCCTATATTTTTCCTGTGTCCTAAAATCAGAAAGCCTGACATTTAGTAGGTCATGATACTGATATGTAGAAAATGCTTCATAATGTGGTAACGATTTGAGTGATACAAACTTTTAGGAAAGAGGCCAAATTAATTAACTTATCAAGTCTTTCTTCTGAAATTCTTAAATAAAAAAGAAAATATCTACCAGGAGATTCCAGTGTCTACTTTCTGGTTTCCAATTCACAATTTCATATGTAATCATTTATTAGCAGAAAATCTGCAAAAGTTGCACTTGGTGACTAAGAAAAATTTGCAGCATTAAATTATTTATAGTAGTCATCAAATTTTGGATGTTTTTAAAGAAATGTAATGGATTCAATTTTATTCATTTAATTTTAGAAAATGTTATTATTTATGGAAAAATCCAATAGAACATATGGATTTCTACATAACCTTTCCTTTAAACAATTTTCCTACTTATCTTACACTAGAATGGCACATTTGTAATAATTAACAAATATTGAAGTATTATTAACTAAAGTTCAGAATTTATATTAGGTTCACTGTGTTGTATAGGCATACAAGTTTGTTTCTTGGGGGGTAATATATGTATAATATTGCATGTGTGCAATTAAAATATCATGCAAAATAGTTTTTTCGTCTGAAAAATTTCCTGCTTTTCACCTATTCAGCTCTCCATCTACTCCTCAATCCTTGAGAATCCTTGATCGTTTTACTCTCTCTCCTTTTTCCGGAATGTTGTATACCGAAGTAATCCATGAGGCAGCTTTACATAGTGGATTTTTTCACTTAGCAAGATACATGTTAGGTTTCTCTGTGATCTTGTGCTTTGCCGGTTCTTTTTTAAATTGCTAAGTAATATTCTGTTGTATGGATATATTGTAGTTTGTTTAGTCATTTGCCTATTGAAGAAAGTTTTTGGTTGCTTCCAGTTTTTTTTTTTGTTTTGTTACTATATTGTGAATATAATTGCTTTAAGTGTTTGAATATACGCTTTATGTTTTCAGACATTATTTTCTTCAAATATTTTTATGCTTGTTTCTTTGTTCCATTCCATTTAGGATTCTGAGATACATGCTGGATAATATTTTAATTTCTATAATGTTTTGTTTATTTTTACTCAAATTTTTACCTTCTTGTTTTCAAACTGGGCAATTTTATTTATCTTCAACTTCACAGATTTTTAAAATTACAAATGTTCTGTTGAGAACATCTGCTGAATTTTAAAACTTCAAGTGTACTTTTCAGCTCTAAAACTTTTATTTGGTTCTTTTGTAGCGTTTTCATTTATTTGTTGAGATTTCCTGTCCTTTCATTTTTTCATATCATGTTTTCTTTGAATTCCTTGAACATATTTGCTTCTGATCCTTTAAATGTATTTATAGTATCTGATTTTAAATATTAATTTCTTATAAATAAAACATCAAGGCCCTCTTAATGTCTATACCTATTGATGTCTTTTTCCTTGGTAGTGTTCACCTTTTGCTGTTTTTTTCACTTTGAAAACTAAACATTATGTATATTGTAGTGACTATGGATTCTATACTGTTCTTCTGAAGATTATATGGGTTTTTGTTCTAATATGCAATTATTTTTGTCTGGACTCTAATTACAAAGCTAGAATTCTCATATGCTATATTTTTTCAAACCCAGTCCTGGTTGTCTTCCTTGTGCTGCAGTGTTTAGCAATCAGTTCAGAATTTGAGCATTTCTACCCTAAGTTTTTGAAGCTTAACTTGTCTGTGGCACCTTTTCTCTGTGGTTTCTCCTAAATTTCCAGTTGTTCGTTCAGCCCACATTTCTTCCTTCTGACATCTCAAGAAGCCTGTAAGACTTCCATGTTTTGCCACTCAAATAGTAGGTGAGTAAGGAATGAATTCAGTTAATGACATATAAAATTCACAGATCTCATTAGGAGCAGTGATACCTTTCAAGTGCAGACACTCATGTGATTTCTGCCTGCTTTTTTGTTGAACTCCACTGGGTTCCTATGCATACGTGTAATGTAGTAGGCAGTCAGATTTAGGCAGTTTATATGCATATATTAAACTCTGGCTTTCTGATCTTCTCTCACTTCCAAAACTTGTTTCCTTAAATTTCCCACTGCTCTGACAATCTGAACTTTGTTGTCTGTCACCTTACCCTGACATGATTGCAATTTTCTGTCACCAGAGCTGGGATGAAGTTTGGGGAACATATTTAGTCAACAAATCCACAGATTCATAGTTGTTACCAAGAGCAATAGCAGTCTGTCGAGTTTGTACTCTTCTCCATTCTCTGCATATCATTGGTCACTTTCCAGTGCCTTCGAGCAACTGATGTTTTAAAGTAAAATTACCTAATTTTTAAAATTTCTCTCTGTTGAATGTCCATTTTTTGTGCTAATGGCACTGAATATCATGTTTACATCGTGTTAAGCTATTATCTTTGATAAAATTTAAAAGATAAGATTATAAAAAAATCTAAATCTGTTAATGAGTACATTACATATATATAAAATATATAAATATATAATGCATGATGTCTGCAACAAAGTGGAGAAGTATATTTGCAAAGACATAGCATTATATGTCATTTTTAACAATACAAACTTGTTTATTACAACTTTAGGGGGTATGTAATTTCCCTAGTAACTGCAAAGAAATTGCAGCATATTCACAAAAATATATGAGAAAGTAATCAATGCATGTTACTACAAAAAATCAGCAAAACACTAAGGAAGGCAGCAAGAAAAAATGAGGAATTAAAAAATTATAATAAACAGAAACTAATGAACAAAATGTCTGTGAGAAGTGAGTATGTCTCCCTCAGTAATTACTTTAAATGTGAAAGGATTAAATGTTCTAATCAAAATACATAAACATTAGCTGAATCTTTTTATTTAAAAAAAGGTCCAGTAATATACTACCTCTACCATATGTGTATACCTCCACTTTTCATCATATATAAAAACTAACTCAAGGGGATCAAATATCAAAAGAAAAGAAGCAAAACTATGGAATTCATGAATAAAACCCAGGAAGGAAGCTTTATGAATTGGATTTAGCAATTAGCCATTCAGATTCCTTGGATATGATCCTAAAAGCTGAGGTAACTGCAACAAAAAATAGATAAATCAGAATACGTCAAAATAAAAACATCTGGAACTTAAAGGACATAATCACCAAAATTAAAGTAACTCTTGTAATTGGAGAAAATATTCACAAATCATATATATGATGAAAGGCTAATAATATTCAGACTACAAATAGAACTTCTATGATTTAGTGATCACAAAAGACAACCCAAATTACAAATAGGTTAAAATTTTGAATAGCCATTTTACCCAAAGGTTACACAAATGGTGAACAAGATTTGAAAACATACTTAATGTTGGTAGATTTTAGGGTGGTACAAATCAAAACCACGATGAGATATTAGATGCTACTATCACACACACACACACACACACACACACACACACACACACACGCAGAGGCATACATAAAATAAATGTTAGTGCAGATGTGGGTAAAGTGGAATTGTACCATATATAGTCAATCTCAAAAACTTAAAAATGGTCAGTCTCAAAAACTTAAAAATGGAGTTATGTGATGTTTAATATTGACTGTTAACTTGATTAACATGGAGAATTAGTAAAGCACACTTCTTGGTGTGTCTGAGTAGGTCACAAAGGTGTAGCCTTGAGGACTATATTTGATATACTCTCGCTTTTCCCTTGCTCTTTGCTTCCTGTCTGCCACAAAGCTAACAACCTTCCTCTGCCATGTCCTTCCACCTTGATTTTTCTACATTGGAGCCAGCCTACTATGGACTGAACTCTCTGAAACTTTGAGCCAAAAACTAAGCATTTCTCACTTTAAGTGGTATATAGAAGGCATTTCATCCCAGTAATGAATAGCTTATTAATACTGCTTTTGAGTGTTTTTAGATCCATTTCTGAGTATACATTCAACATTAAAAGTCAAATTTCAAATAGATATCTGTACATCCATGTTCATAGCAGCATTATTAGCAATAGGCAAAAGATACAAGCAGCCACATGTTCCTTGGCAGGTGAATGGGCAGACAAACATGATAGGTAAATCCACACTATTGAATATTATGCAGCTAGACTTCTGGGAGAACATGGCAGACAGATAGTAGTAGCTATGGAGGCTCTCTGAAAGACCCAGCTTAGCATCCAGGAATGGTGCGGAGTGAGGAATCCTAAGCAAGACAGGAAATATGCCCCGACCCAAGAACAAACTGGGCTGAGCGAAACCAACTGGGAATGCCATCCTGCTGCTATAACAGGAACAGATAAAGCCTCAGTGTGGAAGCTGGCACCCATGCCATTGGAAACTGTGATTTGGGTTTCCTGCCATGGCGGCTGTGTCTGAATTGGCTCAGCAGGGAGAGAGACACGCAAAAGCTCTGAGAACGGGAATTGGTGAATGGAGTTGAGAGCGGGACGGGTGGGGAGCCGTGCATCGAACTGCAGTGAGTGAGAGAAACTGGGACTCTTCCACAATCTAGGAGGCTCCAACAGAGGACATTCTGGGACCGGGCAGACTTGCTGGAACAGGGTACTGCAGTGGCTTCAGTCACATATTCCCCTCTCAAGCGGGATGGGTGAGCAGTGCCTAGCTTATGTGACGCTGCTGGCTGAGACCCAGTAGGCTAGCACAGCCCAGGTCCCAGCGCCTGAAGATGACCTGGAGGGGTGGGCCCTGCATAGGCTGCCCAGGCCATAACTCCCTGGTGTGCTGTGGTGGGCGGGAACACCTAACCGGTGCAATTCAATCAGACTATGGCCAACAGGGAAGGAAACTGGGCCTCCTATATACACTTGCATATATAAGGAACAAAGAATATGGGAAGAGGGAGCAACAAGAAAGGCCCCTCAGCCCCCAATCCTGAGAAACGGGCAATAGTGGACACTGCACCAATAGACATAAAGCACTATCTCCAGAACCTCATAGACAAGTTCAGGAATGAAGTTATTAATGATTTGAAGCTAGACATAAGCAAAATAGTTAGAGAAATGCTAAGCACCACCCAAGAAAAAACAGATGGTGGACTGGAAGAACAGAAAAAGAGGGGAGAATTGTTTGTTGGAGAAAATAAAGCATAGAATACGTGAAGCAGGTTCAAAGAGATTACCAGGAAACTAAAAACTCTATCAAAAACTGGCATAACAGCTTGAAAGAAACTAAGGATAGATTATCTGAACCGGAGGTCAGATTTGTAATATGGGAGCATGAAATGAAAAACTTCTTAAAAATAACAAAGAAACAAACAGCAATAATACAAAGACTAGAAGATTATAAGAGGATCTATAAGTTAAGAATTAAGAACATAAAAGAAGAGGTAGGGACACAAACAAATGAACTACAAAAGCTACTCACATAAATAATCCAGGAGAATTTTCCTAATTTAGCAAAAGGTAAAGATACTCAGATGTATGAAGCATTCAGGACCCCAGCCAAGAACTACACCCAGGCATATAATACAACCCAAACAGAGCTACACCCAGGCATATAATAATCAAAATACCAGAAATCCAATATAAGAACAGAATATTAAAAGCCATCAGAAACAAGAAACAGATCACTTACAAGGGAACACCCATCAGAATTATAGCAGACTTCTCGGCACAAACCATCAAATCATGAAGAGCATGGGGGGAAATAATTCAAGCTTTGAAAGATAATAACCTCCAGCCAAGATTGATATATCCTGCACAACTATCCCTGGAAATTGATGGAAAAACAAGGTGCTTCCAGTATAAAGAGGAACTAGGGGAATATGAAACCACCAATTCAACTCTACAGAGAATACTGCAGGATATTCTAAAAAAGAAAAATATGAAGAATCCAGAAATAGTGGCAGAGAGGCCACAATGAATGGAGCAGAAAACAAAATGAAGAAGACTAACTGACAACTAATGACAGAAAAAGAGCTCAACAGAAATGAGGCAGAGAAGATTGGATGATAGGAACAGTTATTTTGGGGAAAACGACGTCATAATAGGTAATGCTGATTTAGTATCATCTTGCTTTGAAGTCTCATCAAGCTTTTGTTCTTCTGTCTCCATTGGTCTTAGCATGTTGTATCTTATTGGATTTTATTATATGTGATAGTATAAACAAAAACTTTTATAGACAAGGAGATTATACAGAAACCATTGTTCATTTTCTGTTAGTTGATTCTAAATACCCTGTAATACTGTCATTCTCTTGAATGGTTTTACATTGTTTTGATATATTTGATGCTACAGTACACGAAGTTATACTCAAAGATTTCAAGGAAAGAGACAATATGGTAACTACTTTTATGTCGGGATTATCTTGTGATGAAACACTATTTTGCTTAAATGGTTATGTTTTGATCTGTGCTGTTTTGTTGTTATGCCCTCTTTTATCTCAATCTCCATTTTATTATTTACTTTTTTATTTTTATCCTTTTAATTAAGGGAAAAATAAATAAAAAATAGTAGGATATATTATAGTAACCCACTTTGATTTACTATTAACTTGATTTGAAGCCCTGCATTGCTCTCACCATCTTGTTTTGACTGATGTTCCTTTATTCTGTTTTGCTTGATAGTACCAGGTTCGAAAGTATAGGCAACAGCTGTGAAGATAGTGGGATTCATTATGACGCCCATTCTGGTTGACTATTATCTACTTTTGAAGACCTGTAATGTCTCCAATGTTTTGGTTTTGTTGGTTTCATTCTTTACTGTTTTGTTCAATTGTATTATAACTGAGGATATAGGCAATTCTTTTTAAGATAGCAAGAGGCATTGTGGTAACCATTGTTGATCACCTTGTATTATGTTTTTACATTATCTATTATGTCCACCCTTTTGATTTGACCGACTCTGTTCTGTTATGTCATATTTGGTTTTACTCTCTTCCAAAAAAAGTAATAAGAACTGTGGGAGCAATAAAACCCAAAATGTGTAATAGTCATTGTACAAAAGAGAGGAAAAGAAAGTGCTCTAAACGATATAACTGCATGTATATTTAAGAGTATAAGATAGACAATGATATTACTGAGTTTTGTTGGATCATTGAACAGAACTGTTTGGTCTCACTGTTTGAATGTCCACTATATAAGCTTTAATTTTGTAACTTGAACAAATATTTCTAAGATGACAATATGTAATCCATTAACTAGTGATTTCCTACTGTTTATTTTTTTTCTGAAATTCTGTATAACTTGTACCCTTTTCCTGCTTTTTTTTCTCCTTAAATAAAATTTTTTAAAAAGAATATTATGCAGCTTCAAAAAGGAAGAAAAATTTTGAACATGTACTACAGATAAACCTTGAGAACATTATGCCAAGCAAAATAAGCTGGTCCCAAGAAGACAAATATTTTATGATGCTATTTACATGACAATGTAAAGTGGTCAAATTCATAAAAATAGAAAGTAGAATCTGGTTCCAGGGCCTTTGGGGTATGAGTGTTGGGAGATGCTGCAGAATG
Source organism: Cavia porcellus (assembly GCF_034190915.1). Taxonomy (NCBI): domain Eukaryota; kingdom Metazoa; phylum Chordata; class Mammalia; order Rodentia; family Caviidae; genus Cavia; species Cavia porcellus. The sequence goes on from NW_026947484.1 coordinate 77,615,951, forward strand.
AATAATGAATGCAGAATTCCTCTTTTACTAGATTTAAAAAAAATGCATTAGAGATTAGTTTCTTAGCAATATTAACCTTAACGCAGTGAAACAAACACTTGAAAATGTACATTTATGATACATTTATATTGCATTTTACCACAAGTATTTTAAGAAAATAAATCTTGATGTGGTCTGGCATATTTTTTGTGTGTTTGTTTTTAAGACATCTCTTCTATACCTACCCCCCCCCCCCTTTCTGTTCCTTGATAGACTGAACTCTTGATTCCCTGTTCAGCTAGCTGTTAAACTCTCCTTTGGCCATTGTCTTAAATATCCTTCCACTTGAACTTTTGCTAGATCCTCTGGTTCTTGGATTCTATGCTTTTTTTTCCTTTTAGTTTCTTGTGCCATTTTTAGAAGCCCTCCTTCAGTAGCTTCCCCTCTCTGGAGCGATGCACAACACATAATTTGTTTTTGCAAATGAGCATGTCTGAAAATGTCTTTTGGCCATCTTTATACTTGATCAATTATGTGGCTGATTATGGAATTCTGTGATGGAAACTAGAATTTGGAAGGTGTTAGATTTTTTATCTTCAGTGGGTGGCTGAAAAGTCCACTGCCACTCAGATTTCTCATTTCTCTTCTGAGATTTAGAATGTATTTTTTCCTAGAAACTGTGAAGTCTTTGTCTTGTTCTCAGTTACACTGTTCCCAAGTATTGAAATTTGAGTCATCTAGCTTCACGTGTCTGAAGCATTGCTCATTTCTTGTTCTTCTTGAATCTGAAAGTCCATGTTCTTCAAGATTCTAGTTCAAGTTATAGCAAGATTTTTGTTAATTTTCTTCCTTTTATTTTCTATATATTGTCTCTCTGGAAACCTTTCCATTTACAGTTTATACGAATCTGCTTGTTCATTACGTTTTCTCTTCTGTTTTTCTATCTTTTACTTTTTTCCTGTAATTTGTGGGAGATTTCCTCAATTCTGTATTGTAAACATTCCATTAGACTGTAAAACTTTCTGCTATCATATTTTAATTCAGATTTCTAAAATGCTATGTTCTGGATCTTACTGACTTTCTCTTTCATTCCTTTCTTGTTCTATCATCTTTCTTTAATCTGAGAGTAATTACTACATTTTTTACACTTTTCTTCTGCTATTCCCATTGTCTCAATTTCCTTCAAGTTGCTTTTATTTCTTTCCTTTATTTCTTTCATGTTGCTTTCCTAAAATGCCACATGATCCTTGACTGGTCATTTATGTTTTAGACCCTAAAATGCCACATGATCCTTGACTGGTCATTTATGTTTTAGACTGAGGTTACCTACTTGGTAGCTCTGGCTGTATACATAGGGGGAATACAGACCTGCCATTTTGTTATGTGACTACCTATGGAATGTCAGAACCTCTTGGACCAGCCAGTTTCTCTCTGTTGTCCTGTCTGAGTGCTACTGTATTGAGGTCCAAGTGGGAGAAAGCCTAGAAAAGGAAAACCTCTCTGGTACTGTCAAGGTTCCCCGAATACACCTGTGATTACCCTCTTGCCCTAATCCAAAAGTTTTCTTTGCCAGCCCTTAAAAAGCTAAGAACCCCTTAATTTTCAACCTAAAAGTTTAATATGGGATCTTTAGAAGGGCAGGGAAAGGACAATCATTGGATGTGGATGTGGAAATGGAGCTGTTTTATCTGCAGACTTTATGTAATTTATTTTATTTTTATAGACCGTAACCCTATTTTCAAGCCCACCCACACTCCCACTCTCATATCTGGCTCGTCTTTGCAGTACCTCAGTTTTTCTGGATTCTCATTGTGGCTTGCAGGCTCCTGTTATTGTGGGTTTGGTTTTCAACTCCCTTGTTTCTCCTTCTATCCAGTTGCTCAAAATCATCTGCTTTTTTATTTTCATGAATTTTATGCTGTTATCTTTTGACTCATGCTTCTTGATCTTCTCTTAACATTTTACTGTGACTTGAAGTACATTTTAACAAATAGTAGAAGTAAAATCACATGCCTACCTGCGAAAAGTTCAGGATACTCATTCTTGAAGCTCGTATTGCCTATCCCCAAAGAATGATTTATCTGTTCTGAGTAGTATTTTTGTTTTCTCTCTTTTTAAAATTTCACTCATGTTTTCAATCTTAAAAAGACTAGTTTTAATAACCTGGGAGCATTTCAAGAAATAGGCTACTCTTGAGAGACTTACTTCTGCCATTTCTGTAGTTCAGGACAGTCTGACATAAGCCCCAATAAATAATGTGCCTTCAAATATTGAGAAAATCCATAGCAAGGAAAAGCACATAGTAGGTCCTTTAAAATATTTCTTAAGTGACAAAATACATAAAAGAATTCCTTAGTGACAAGCTTTGCTAATTATTGAATTACTTTGCTCCTGCAAAACTGAATGATCATTTCCTTTGGCATAAATCAGCTAACATTTATTAAGTACCTGTTTAGTTTAATGTTGTCTTCCATTTGAAAGATTCTTTTTTATCTGAAAAAAAAAAGAATAAGCTTGATCTCTCAACAGCTCTGCCAACTATAAGATTTGATGACTTCTGTGATTTGCAGCACTACTAGATGTTTGGTTTTATATTTCACAGAAAGTCCCTAAGCACATAACAAGTCAGTAAAGTAATTTAGACTTTCACCCAGATCAATGCCTTGAGCTTCTGAAGATTGGATTTTTGTTGTCCTCCCATGTTTTAGAATCATATAAAGCAAAACAAAATCATTCTTGATTGAGTGATGGGTTTTCTTAAAAGTGCTGGCTCTGTTTCCAAGTATTGGAATATATGGCCGTTCTCTAAAAGTCATGCCTATTAGCTCTCAACCAGATTTTCCAGTACAGATGCATCACACTTCCCTAAAATGTCAAAAAATGATGTGGAGTGATGTAAGATCAAGAGACTTTTCACACTTAGTAAAATCTATAAAGGATTTGCTCTTGAAGAATCTTTTTAAATAGTCCTCTGGTGGATTATGTTGGTTTTGTTATTATTATTGTGACACTTATCTGCCTTTCTGGGGACCCCACTCAATATCAGCAAGTTTGTGACACAGTCAGTGTATTTACACAATACAATGGTTTGTACTTTAGTTGAGTCACCTGCTTTCCTCCATGAGGAAAGGGTAGAAGAAAAAAGATTGGCCAAGTAAATGTTAATATTCACAACGTGATTTAGAGTGCAGAGTGTAGATTGGCTTTCCCATTATGCTGAGGAATTACAGAGATGTGCAGCTGTGCTGCTGGTTCCTCATTACTAATACACGCATGCCAGGATATACAGGCAGGCGGAAGGGTTGAAAAGCAACTGCCTGAGCTCTGAGATCTGGGGAGTTTACAGGTTTAAATCACAGAGCCCTGACATCAGGCAAATGGAGTTTCTGAGGCTGAACAATAACTTGGAACAAAGGGTATTTGAGAATGGCAATGATTAAGAAAAATTCTTTTCTTATGATCACCACAGCAAAGCAACTTCTACAAACAAAATAGTTAGCTCACTTGGAGCTGCCTGTACTTCTGCTGTTGTAAAGCATTTTGACTAACATGACTTTTTTTTTTCACCCAAGATTTTGAGAGATTGAGAAGATCTGATATAAAACTTCTTGGGGAAAAAAAAAGAATATTCTAAGTATGTTTTGTTTTTTTTAAACAGGTCAGATTCAGCTTGACAGGAAGACATCATGTTTAGTCAGAGGTTGGGGTGGCTGCATTTCTCTTACTGGTGAAAGGTTTTTGTTTGATTCTCTTTCAACTTCCTTACTCTTAGTTGAAGACAGAAGAGATTTCAATTGATTGTGTAATAAATGTTGCAATTTGAGGATGCTGTTAAGGAAGGGAAATTTTATTCCCTTCACTGTGAGAGGAGAGTCTTATACGTTCATGTGCACACACATACACCGATTAGATCTTCGTGAAACTGAAGGAGGCACTATACTTGCTCCTGGCAATCAGCACCCTAGTACTGTACCTAAGGTGTTCATATCTGCCTAGTTTTAAACCCTAAAAACCAGGGACCAGCTATTTGCTTCTTTATTTCCCCTAAGGAAAATAACACACGGTTTACATTTTAAAAGGAAATATCCAGATATAAGGATAAAAGAACAAAAGAGCAAGGCTTTGCTTGAGGAAGAGGAATCTGGAGGAAAGTGCTTCAGCCTTTACAGAGTCAGAGGATTAGAAGAAAGAAAGAAGCACAAATAGGAGAAATAAGTATGGGAGTGGTTTTGGCTGCTCATTTTCTAACTTACTGAATTTGTTTTGTTAACCTTTTTGCTTTAATTTTTGGAGGGTAACAGTAATTCGTTTCATTATTCACCAAAATAATTCTAACTGCCTACGTGCTCTCTTAGTTTGAATTCATATTTACATATTCATTTGACAAATACTCTCAAATATCTACTTTATACTATCTGTGCTACTGACTTGATGCATCTAAATTACATATTTATGATAAATACCAAGAAAAATGAGATGAGTACTTAAGAATTAAGAAAATAGATGCAAATATCAGTTCACAGATATTTGAGGGATCTAATGGGAAATCTTTAAGTTGGACTAAGAGTTTTTTGAAAAGACACAGGAGAGAATCAATCATGTCAAACAATAACAAATGGAAAATGAGCAATTGAAAAGGAAAGTTTTAGAGCTGGGGTTATTTGATCTACATAGGGAAAGTTAATGTATACTGTTATGTTATAAAATCCTAAAAGCTCAATTTTCTTCTTTATATAATGTTTTCTTGTTCAAAATAATGTATATATGTAGTATTCAAGGTCAGGTGCAGTGGCTTACTCTTGTAATCTTAAGGCTACCTCAGCTTTGCAGGCTGTTGCACGAGATTACCAGTTTGAGGCCACTTTGAGCAATCTAGCAAATATTTAGGGAGTAGTTAGGGATATAGTTAAATGGTAGAGAGCATGTCTAAAATATGCAAGGCCCTGGGTTCAATACCAGTAAAAGACACTTGTGTGTACATACATACACACACACACACACACACACACACACACACACACACACACGCGAGCATGTGCACACACATAGACAAATAGTAATTACTGAAAATGATAATTTTCTGGCCATACCCTCCATGTCTTGATACCTGAGTAGCAAAAGCATGTTTTTTCCTATTTTACCTATTTCTCTTAATATTTAGTAATTTTTCATGTTTAAGCCTGGATTACAAATGGTTCTGCTTACTTATTATTTCAAAACTCACAAAATTCATACTCTCAACTACATTTCAAAGCTGAAAGTAGTCACTATGGTTTGATCAAATCTGGCAAACTTTCTTGCAATTCCAAAGCATCCTTAAGTTACAGTGAGCATCAGTGGTCTCTACAAGCATCAGGGCTGGACATACCTGGTTATAGAAGGCAAGGTGATGGATAGAAAGTACTTGTAACTGAAAGAAAATTGATTTGAGTCCTATATGAACTTTAGCAGATCATTTTTGCCTTTCTGGCTTTAGTTCCTAGCTATAAAGTAGGATTATTAATTTTGGCTTTTTTACATGGGACTATTATAAAAGAATCAAATGAGATTCACATATGTCTCTGTAACATGCTGTATAAATTAAGGAATGGTCTTATGCTGTCCAGTAGGATGCTCAGTGAGGGTGGAAATATTTTACACCTGAGTCACTCAATAATATATGCTCTAGCCATTTGATACATTTAGATATCCCACACTTCAAAGGTGGATGGTGTGGCTAAGGAAGTGAATTTTTAATTGTACTTAATTATGTTCAGTTTTAATTTTATCAACCTACTAGAACAATGCAAATAAACCTGCTCTCTTGATTTCATAAATTAGGTAACTGAGGCCTGAAGGTAATACTGCTCTCTATCAAGGTATTATGGTTACTCTCTGGAATCAGTGGTAAAACTCATATAAATGATTTTAATATAGTTATTATTGAATGATCTTCATGATGTTTCCTTTTACATCAAATTTTGTTTCACAATGGTCAAGGGAGAACCATTTGTATCAGTTAAAGTGGAGAAATGAAAGTGATGGAAAATGCCTTTGCCTTGAAACTAAATGTGTGCCTTGAGATGGGTGGTGTAGGGCTTGCTTAGTTACTAGATATAGTATAAATGTAGGACATAAAAATTTAAGCATACATGGAGAGAATTATAATTTAGATGAAAATTTCCTTGCATTCTACTTTTGAAGCCAAGTGATGGAGTCTTTTAGATGCCCCTTGTTTAAATTTCTCCACTTGATCCCAAGGAAAATTTAGACTAATTGACCACTGAATTCCTTTTATTATACCAGTTTATGCCACATTCATAGACTGAGTTTCTTTTTCATTCACTATGTCATTTTATTATAAAAGTACTCCAATTGTAGAAAATCATGAAAATACTTTTTTATAAAAGAGAGATAAAGTTACTTGTATTTATTTTGCTTACAAATCCCTTAATATTTGGAAGACTGTTGCCTAATACTTTACATATAAGCCAGGTTATTCAAATAAGTTATGATTATTAATTATATTTTATAATTTGATTTCTTTTTCTCTTACCAAGAATTCATGACTGTTCAACATTCTAGTTTTGATATAAATAGCTGGAATGCTGAGGATGTCATTGAACTTTGTTTCTTAAGGAATCCTCATTCCTGATAGTATAGTTCCTATTTTACAGAGCTTGTTACTATAAATGTTCTGGTTCTGCTGCCTCTCAATGAAGCAAATAATGTCAGAAATAGAGTAGTGGAAGAAGAAAAAGCTTTACTGGCAACAAACCAGGAGATGGAATGTGGAGAGCTTTCATCCAAATTGCACTTTGCTAGGGGTTTCAGGCAGAATGCTTTATATGGGGCTTCTGGGAAGTCTAATTTTAGCCATAGCCAGGTAGGTAGTAGAAAAGTCATTAATTCTTGCAGAAATTAATTCTCTCAACATGGTTTCCATGTTATCTGCAGATCACCAGGTATTCGAGGTGTTCTGGTTTATGTAAGTTTAAAGAAAGATTACTAAGAGGTCTGATAAACAGAGTTGTTCTTTGCTTTTTTCCTTTTTTCTTCTTTTCAGACAAGTCTAACTTTATTAGTTAATCACTTTGGGAATAAAGCAAGACAAAAATATTCAAAAACAGACTTTCTGGTGGTGGGAGTGAGTTAACCCATTCACTAGCTTAAAATTGTGGCAAGAATTAAATAAAAATTTGTAACTGAACTTCTGACACTGTTAGTTTTATTTTCTATCCAATGTTTATATTTTTATGGAAGTGATTTATAGGCTCCAAATAAGATTTCTCAGTTTCTCAGAAAGGTAAATCAAGTGTCACAGCAACTGAATGACTTCGTGTGCACTAAATCCAAAACATCAGCTTACAAGGAGACCTTCAGGAGTAGTATATGAACTATACTTGAAGCGAAAGCAGAGAGTGAAAACCAATGAGAAACCAGGCCAGCATCTAGAAAGGGGTAGAGATAAGCATTTAATTCTTTTCTGTAGTTTCAACCCTCTGCACATGCCATCACACAACGCTGAATCTTCAACTTGTGAAATGAGTTGGGGCTGCCAATTCTATCCCTCACTATCTGTGAAGGCATGCTACTCAGTTATATTTAATCACCTGAAAAAGAAGGCCATTATGCTACAGGATATTCTGAATAGTAAAACTTCTTGTCCTGTGATTCTGACCCAGTTGCTTTCCATGACTTCTTTTAACTATCCTCTGCCCCTTCCATCTCTAATTCAAGATTCTCCCTTGCATCTGTTTAGAGGTACTAGAAATATGACACAGGGCAGCAAAGCAAGTGGATGATTCTGACCATATCCTAGGAGCCAAAAACAATGTCTACACACAAAAAATACAACACAGTCATAAACGTGTCAAACTCAGAAATACTGTGTTAGTTCTGCAAGATCAAAACAAAATCCACCTTATATTTCTTGAATGCCTTTTGGTTGCAAAGTATTAGTTTTCTCAAAACTTTTGAGGAAAAAACTCAAATTCATGCAATGGGGAATGAAAAGTATGAAATCACTACAGATCCTGTGGAAATTCCCAAGATCATCAATACCTACTTTGAAAACCTTTACTCACATGGACTACAGAAAAAAATGGAAAGATTCCTAGAAATATATGAATAACCAAAGCCAAATCAAGAAGATATAAAAATTTTGAACAACCCAGTATTATTGAAATTGAAAACGTAATTGAGAACTTACCAACAAAGAAAAACCCAGGTCCTGATGGATTCATGGTGCAATTCTACAAGAAATTTAGACAAGATTTAATGCCAATATTCCTCAAACTAATGAAATAGAAAGGTAAGCAACTGTCTCTAACTTCTTCCTAAAGCAAGAATTATTCTCATACCAAGAGCAGACAGAGGCCCAACCAAAAAGGACAACTACCAGCCAATCTCCCTAATGAACATAATACAGAATTCCTCAATAAAATACTAGCAAACAGTGTAGAAAATCATCAAGAAGATTATACAACATGACCAAGTAGAATTCAATCCAGGAATGAAGAAATGGTTCAACATATGCAAACCAATAAATATAATATACCATATCAACAGAACTGAAGACAAAAATCACTTGGCCATTGCAATGATGAAGAAAAAGCTTTTGATAAAGCCCATCACTCATTAATGATAAAAAAAACTACAGAAAATTGGAATACATAGTCTCTACCTCAATCTGACGAAATCCTTCCATGACAAACCAAGAACCAGCATCATACTAAATGGACAAAACCTGAAAGCTTTTGCTCTAAAATCAGGAACAAGACAAGTATGTCCACTTATACACTCCTATTCAATATAGTTTTGGAAATGGTAACCAAAGCAATTAGACAACAGAGAGAAATAAAGTGAATAAGGATAGGAAAAGAAGCCAAGTTATCATTATTTGCAGAGGATATGAAACTCTACTTAGAAGATAAAAATACACTAAAAGCCTGCTAGAGTTAATAAGCAAATTTGGCAGCATAGCTGAATCCAAAATCAACACTCAAACATCAATAACATTCTTGTACACAAACAGCAAACTCACTGAGAAATTAGGAAAATACCACTTTTCACAATAGAATCAAAAAAATGACATAATTAGGAATCAATCTTAAAAAGGATGTAAAAGACCTATGTACTGAAAAATACAGTACTCTGAAAAACAAGATTGAAGAGGGTACCAGAAAATAGAGACATCCCTTGCTTTTGGATAGGAAGAACCAACATTATGAAAATGGCCATACTTCTAAAACTTTTATACAGATTTAATGCGATTCTGATCAAACTACCATTTGCCTACCTTACAGATTTCGAGAAAACACTCCTAAAATTCATTTGGAAACAGAAGATACCTAGAATAGCAAAGGCAATCCTGGGCAACAAAGGCAATTCCGAAAGCATCACAATCCCAGACTTGAAATTTATACTACAAAGCTACTGTAATAAAATCAGGATGGTACTGGCAAAAACAGAGACCTAATAATCAAAAGAAAAGATTAGAAGGCATGGACACAACTACAAAGACATTCAGCCACTTATATTTGAAAAAGGTGCCAAACATGTTCACTTTAATAAATGGTACTGGGAAAATTGACTTTCCACATGTCAAAGACTAAAACTAGACACATGACTGTCACCATGCACTAAACTAAAATCAAAATGAATCAAAGATCTAAATATTGAAATGGAAACAAGGCAAGTAGGAATCTTGAAGACATAAGGCTAAGCAAATAGTTCATGAACAAAGCACAAACTTCACTGGAAATACATCAAAGAATCAACATCTGGAATCTCATTTTACTAAAAGGTTTTTCCACATTAAAAGAAAATCACCAAAAAATTGAAAAGAAAACCCAAAGAATGGGAAAAATTTTCAGCCCTCTGTCCATCAAAGAATTTATAGAATTTCTAGAATATATAAAGAATTGAAAAAAATCAGACCCCCTAAATTCAAAGACCCAAAGCAAAAATGCTCGTCTGAGATGAATATGCACTTCTCAGATGAAGAAATACAAATGGAAAATATATAAAGAAGTGTTCAATGTCACTGGTCATTTGAGAAATGCAAATTAAAACAATAATGGGATTCCATCTCACTCCATAAAAAATGGTTATAATCAAGACATCAACCAATAACAAATGCTGGTGTGGCTGTGGGGTAAGAAATTTTTCTCCACTGCTAGTGAGAGTACCGACTGATACAACCACCGGAAATCAGTGAGGAGATTCTTCAAAAAACTAGGATTGAAGGGCCCATTCAACCAGCTGTTCCCTTTCTGGGTATTTTCCCAGAACAATTGAAAACATTCTGCCACAGAAATATATGTGCACCTATGTTTATAATACTACAATTTGAAATAGCTAAATCTCAGAAATAAATCAAATGCCCATCAACTATGGAATGGATCAAAAAGATGTGATTTTTTTTACAGTGAAGTATTATTCAGCTTTAAAGAAATAAATTTGATACTTTTATAGGGAAATGGATGCAGCTTGAGACCATACTCATACATGAAATAAATCAGACTCACGTGTGTAAACATCATATTGTCTTTCTAGTGTAAAAACCTGAAAGACTCAATAAGATCCAAAATATACAGTAGACACTGTGAAAGGGAAAGAGAAAGAAACTGCTCAAAAGGAAAGAAAACTGTATAGGGAAAAAAGAGAAAAGAAGGGAAAAGATTGTATATATATTCACAAGATGGATAACTGTACTATTAATCTCTATTAGTTCATCAAAAAGAACAGATTGTACTTTCATTGTTTATTTGATTATTTTTTTCATCCCTAAATCTTGTAATCTGATCAACCACTTTGAAGATAACAATATGCAATATATTAATCAGTGTTAAACTCCCATTATTTTGTTTTGAAATTCTGTGTCATCATTTTTATTGTTTTTAAAATTAAAAAATCTTTTGAGGCAAGTACAATTATTATCATCCCCAATTTATGGGTAAGAAATATAACAAAAGGTGACCTGCCTAATAATTGACAAAACTCTGTCCTGAATACAAGCTATAAGACCCCAGCATCCATATTCTTACTGAGTAGAACACAGCTTCTTTACATATATATATATATATATATATATATATATATATATATTCACTAAAAAAATAAGCCACTGGGAAGTAGAATATATAGACTTTCGAAGACACATGATCATTTGTACTTTTGGGAGAAATACATTCTTACAGTACTGTGCTTTTACAGCACAATGCATGTTTGGACATACTTGTAAACCAATTACTATTTCCAAGGCCTGGTACAAAGCACATGCTTAAATTGTAATGAATGAATGAATGAATGAATGATTATCTAAATAAATTAATGACAAAGAAGATAAAGATAACTTCCCTTTCTGGCTTCATTCAGAGGCAGAAGATGTGGAATATTATTCTGCATGTTCAGCATGAAAATAGTGTGTATTTTCTTTTGAGTCTGTATGAAAATGCAAACAGGTGTTAGAAAGCTAGTGTTACATTTCAGCAAAATCCATTTAAATAAACATGCTTTGACTTGCAATAGTTCACTGAATGTGGAATGTAGCACAACAGTCAAAAAAACCCAGTGAATTTTACTGAGAACTCAACAAAATGTAATTCACGTAGAGAGATTTAAAGAACAGTAACTTGTTTGCAAAGTTATGCTTGGATGATCATAAACTAGATTTTAACCCAGACACTGAACAAGGTACCATAAGACTTGGGGTCCCTCAACTGCCTGGGAATCTAAGTGTTTACATTTATCTACCAAAAGAACATCAAATAAACGCTAACATTATTCAAAATTTCTTCTTTAAGAATGTATTACAAAGTAATGAAGGATGTGATCCTTCCATTTGAAAAGAGTATTGGGACTTCAGGTGATTGTGTTACTTTAGATTCATCAGTTGCTATCAATGCACACTGTGCCTGGGGATGTTGATAGTCGTGGAGGTTATGCATATGTGGGAATAAAGGTTTGTGGGGAAATTAAGTTCCTCTCAGTTTTGCTGTAACCCAAAAATTGCCCTGAAAAATAAACTTTTCTTAAAAGAATAGTAATACAAAGAGTCACATTACTGAAAGAAATCTTCTCTTCAGTTACATGATTTTAAATTGAAATTCTAAGAATTTGAACATATTCTTTGCCTTCAGGAAAAAATAATTTAAATGATATGTTCAAATACTTGACGTATTGCCTTTCTAACGTAGCTCTTATGGTCTACCTTGTATAATTACCTTGTCTTCACAATAAGATAATATGGGGTTCTGGAAAACAGATGTCTCATCCATTCATCTTCTATCTCCTGCTACCTGGGGTGGTGTTTTTTCCATAGTAAAAGTTCCAAAAATGGTTGAATTAGTTTAAATCAGCTCCGGGCTTAATGTGAACAATCTGAAATTCTTGAAGCCATTTATGAATACACCTGGTGACTATGAAAAGGGAGACAGCAAGGCTGTGAATGTGTCCTTCCAAAATGCAGGTGTTGAAACTCACTGGTGGGGCTAAGTGGTAGAGGCTGCTTAGCATGTGTTAGACCCCTGGGTCAGTTTCTAGCACCATAAAACAGAAACTTTTAATAGCCCATGTGGTGGTATTACAATGTGGAGCCTTGAGAAGGTAAATAGATCTCCAGTGCTCCTCTCTTTGTGACTTGGGATTGAAACTCATGTTTTATCTTCTGTGTGGAATCTAGGAAGAAAGGAAAGACTACATGAAGATAAAAGAGAGATGTACTGGATAACAGAGAGAGAGAGAGTCTGCAGAAGAAGGTAGAAACCAAGAGATGAAACGGGGTAATAGGAATGACCAAAGTAGTCAATTCCACTGAGAAGTCAGCAGAAAGCAATTTGTATAGGGGCTTATATGTGTAGGAAAATGCCATGATAGAGAGACAAGTTTCAGGTAATGCTTATTTTACTTATCCTTCTGCCATGTGATGACATAGTATTTTTCTCTCTGGTGTTTGCAGTAGTAAAACACCATCTTGGAAGCAGACAGCAGCAGCCTTTCACCAGACAGCTTCAACTGCCACCACCTTGATCTCAGACTTTCTACCTTCAGAATTGTGGAAACTAAGATTCTAGTTTTTGCTTGTTTTTTTTTTTTCTTAGACAAATTAACCCAGTCTTGGTAGGTTTTTATAGCAGCAAAAATGCCTACAAAATAAGCCCTCTAATTCAGTCAAAAGAGTGAACACCAAACATGAGACAAGAAATTGAGAAAGAACTAATAATGTGGGAGGCCTAATTCCAGCATATTTGACCATTTTGCTTCTGTGCAGGTTACCAACATTCAATCACATAGTAATAAATTTCAGTGCATAATTTACTTGGTACCAGGAAGCCACATTACTTAGCCATAATGGTTGACTTAACATTGATGGTCACAGAAACATGATGGCAGAATTAGCAGTAGAGTTGGTCAATTCAGTCAAATAACTGCTCTCCCTCTCCAGTTCCCTCACCTACGCAGGTGGCCTCTTGAAGAGTATTATGAAAAAGGCACTAATTAGTTTGTTTCAAACGCTGGACAGTTTCTCAGCCTTGGTATGTGCTTGGCCACTTTTTGTTCATTTAGTTGTCCCAGTCTGACTCTTCTTGGAACCCAATGCTTCTTGCTTATGGTAGGATGACCTGATCATGCTACCATAGGTCTCAGTTCACTTAAACTTTCTTGATCTCAATGCATCTTATCACCAGCTTCAATAAAAAGAAAGATACTAATCAGGATGACATGTGAGGACCCAGACATATGACCATTGAAAGATAGGCCAGGAATGCTCATCTCCTATACTTCCCAAGATATCTTCAAGAACTATTCTGATGTTTTTCTTTTACTTCATTGAACAACATTTATTTTCTCATTACTACCACTGATAATCTTTATAAGACCAGATAAGGGTGTTGTCTTGACAATACAGTACCCTCAATTTTTATATTGAAAATCCAGACTTAATTATATTCTTTTCTTTTCTTAGCAGTTGATCTCCAGTTTCAGATATTTCCAAACCTAATTCCTTCACTGAAATATTTCCTCACCCCTCTACTTAACTTAAATTCACTTCACTTACACTTACATATCTCCATCTTCTTTAAGGATTTACCCTATCGATTATCTCCATTCGTCTAAAGTCATTCTTTTTTCTACTGCTTATTTCCCATAAGCAAACAAACTTTTCCTATCTTTCATATTTAAAAAAAATCTTCCTGAAGCAAACACACCTCTTTTTAATTATAGTTTTGACTTCTATTGATATACATAGAGGGTCTAGATTCAGTGGCTCCATTTTCAAACTTGCCAAATGTGCTCTCAATCCATGATACTATGAGTTTAGTATCATGGAAGATTAAACTAAAGGAAATACCTAAATCTGTAGGTCAGTTAAGACATTGAACTTCATTCAAGTTTCAATTATTTTCTCTTCTAAACCAAGACTTTTGACAAATCAGGAGACAGGTAATGGAGGAATGGTTCTACGTTCTTTTTACCTGCTAAGTGATACCACTTGTACTTTATTTGACATCATACTTTTAATACCCTGTCATGGTTTGTGCTTAAATGTCCCCCTAAAGCCTCATGTGGTCATGGGGGTGGGCCTTTCGAAGGTGGCTGAGTGTAGTGTTTATGATTGGTTTGTTTCTAGCTCTGGGATTGGTACTGTGAGTGCTGCATGCACCCATGGGCACGTAGCCAGCGTACAATATAAGGGAGCACAAGCAGAGTGCTCCTTCTCTTTGTCTTTCTTGCTCTTGTTGACTGTAGCCACCTCTAACCGTTGCTTCTTAGCTGCCACCCTGCTTTGGAACCAGATGAGTATGGACTGAAACCTCCAAAAGGCTGTAAGCTAAATAAACATTTCCTTCCTTCACTTTGAGTGTCAGGTATTTTGTCTCAACAAAGAGAGAAAAGTAATGAAGACATACCCCCACAGCAAAAATCAGAGGAAGAGAAGGAAGGAAATAAGGGCAGAATATTCTTATGAACTAGTTAATCAGCTAGGACTATGTTATGCTTTCTGTCCTAAGAACAGTTTAAAAGTGATGATGGGGCATGCTTCGTAGTTTTGAGGTTCTTCATAGGCTCATAGGAACATAATTTGCATGGTGATCTATCAACTTTCTCCAGCCTTTTCCCCTTATCCTGGATTTTTAGTCTTTACTCCAGAGAGGCAGTCTCTTCTGGGGGTACAGCTGTCCCTCAGCTGATGCACTTCTCAGGATTTCAAACAACTAGGAGTTCGTTTTATCTCATCCACATAACTCCCGTGTGTTCTATAGAAAAATCTCCCTCATGTTTTGTCCAAAGTACATGGAATGTGGTTGAAGCCCCATGCGGTAACAACTTGCCACTGCATTGTCAAAGCAGCTTCCTAGATTCTCTCCCGCCCCACATATGGTTTAAATGGGTATCAGACTCAAGATCAAAGTGTCACAATACATATCAACCTGTCTGGTTTACTTAGTTGAATTAACATGATCAAGGGGGCCTCATCTCCCCAAACCTCATCATAAATTATTTCCCTAAAACACGAGTCATTTTTGTCTTTAATGCATGGGAATTTTTAAATATGCTTGACACCAACTTTGAAATGTTTGCAACATAATCCAGGTATCTGCCACTTCAGATATCTTACTACTTTAACATCCAGAGATGCAGGTAGTTGGAAATAATCTGACATGACTTGATCCTTAGAAGTCTTGCTTGTGAGAGAGATCTTGCCCTGAAAGTGTCCTCACTGAGGAGCTGGAATACTACTAGATACATATGGCTCTTCACTACTTCATCACTATGAGGATTCAGTTTGTCCCAGTTGCCTACTGATGGCATGATATTTATATATTGGTTCACCTGTCCTGTCAGAAGGTTCCATTTCATATGAAATTTGAAGGATATTATGGATTCAAACCTGAAAACAGGGATAGAAAAGATAGTCAAAGATGAGGCAGTAACTTGTTTCAGGGCTGACCATCTCATATTTCTTCAGATTAACAGATTTTTACTTTAACATAAAAAAATCTGGATTTCTACTATCCAGTGCTATATCATTGAATATCAAAGAAGCACAATTCATTTCTCTGTGGGACTACTGAGATTGGTGCAAAATTCCCATCACTAAAGTGAATGTGTTTGTCTCAAAAGCAATCTGAAAAAAAATTCTTATTATCAACACAAGACTCCCCACTGGGTGCATGAGAAAGCATCTCATACACCACCACCTATATTTTCCCAAGGTGGGGATTTGGTTACATTAGGCTGTACAAAAAGAGCTTTCACAGGTAGGTTTGGGGCAAGAACTCAGGGGGACAGAGAAATTAAAACTGGAGCAGAAGAGGTAAGAGATTGGGTTGGAGGAGGGATAGAGAAGTGATATCTAAATTTGAATTCAAAGGTTTGGACAAGGGTAGACCTATTAAGCTGAAGAAAGATAAAATGAGTAAAAGGAATTGAGCTGAACTGGGTGGAGATGAGACAATGTTGCCTTGGGGAAAAGAAATGGGCTCCATCAGCCACATGCTTTTAAGTATTCCAGGTTATTCATAACTTGTCTTTATACTTAAGCTCTGCATAGGGAAAATCGAGGAAGCAGGGGATTATCCAAACTGCTTTCTGCTTCAAAGCTCTTTTCACCAAAATCAGGATAATTTGAAGGCCAAGGGTGTGGTTCAAGGCTGAAGAACAGAGTGCAGAAACTAGTCCTACCCACTTACCCCATTCCCTTAGGTCTCTGTCTGCATATAGGACAGACAGGCAGGTAGAAGAGTTATGTGGCTGTGTGTGGGGTTAATAGATGAGAGAAACATCAAGCTTACCCTGTACTTGACTAAAAAGTGAATTTTTAAAAACATACATCAGACTTCATAACTTCATTATTTTAAATTTTTAAAAAAATTTTATTTAAAAGGAAAAAGAGAAAAACACAAAACAAAACAAAGCGGTGTAAGGGTACAAGTAATACAGAACTACAAAAAAAAAAGTCAGAAATCACCAGTTAATAGATTACATATTATCATCTTAGAGATAGTTGCTCAAATCACAGTATCAAAGCATACAAAGTGGACATTCAAACAGTGAGACTGCAAACAGTTGTGTTCAATGATCCAACCAAAAACATTAATATGGTCAGCTATTTAACACCCCTAAACATACTTGCTGTTGTATCCTTTAGAGCTCTTTTTTTCCCTCTCTTTTTTACAACAAAATTTACACATTTTGGGTTTTATTACTCCTTAGTTCTTATTACTTTTTTGGGGGGAGAGAATAAAGTCAAATATGGCAAAACAAAGCTGTCAGTCAAAACCAAGGATAGACATAGCACATGATGTAAAACAGAGTACAAGGTTATCAACAATGGTTATCAACAATGTCTCTTGTTTCCTTAAAAAGAATTGTCTATCTCATTAGATATTATAAAATTGAACAAAACAGTAGAGAACAAGACCAATAAAACTTAAGCATTGTAAACATTACAGGACTTCCAAAGGAGACAATAGTCTAATGAATGAAGAAATTGCATAGTCTGGCGGACACAACATGGCAACAGCCTCCCGGCCTCCCTAAATTCATATGTCTTACATATCCTGTACTCTAAGCTTAGGTGCTTCCAAAGCATTGCCACAGTCCTGCTTCCAGGGCTGTTGGTGTTGCATCCCTGCCCTTACTGCCCTCCTCCTACATCTCCCTGTGAGCTGCTCATCTCCTCCACTCCCTGCAAGGTCTTACTCAGCCTCCCTCCAGACCCCCTGAGCACCCAGGCTAAATCTTTCCTTTGGAGACTTATGCTGTGGAGTTTGTTGTGCTGTAAATTTTGGTGATTTCAGTGGAAACAGATGACCTGATTCTTATTATGGCTCTGCCACCTGCTACTGTGTGACCTTGAACTATTTACATAACCTCTCAAAGCTTGATTTTCTCACTTTATTACCTGAAAAAAAACGAGAATGATAATGTGCATAAATCTCATCTGGTTGCTATGAGTATTAAATGAAATAATGCATGTAAAGCACTGAAAACATGTAAGCTTTCATTAAATGTTGGTTGATATTAATACTAGCATTTATCATTCTTAACATGCTACCAGGCTCAATAAGTACACACGCCCCATCCCCAATTCTTAAGGAATAAATCACATTGACTTTCATTCTATTAAAATACTAAAGCTTGGGAAGGAAGATTTGAGGGGTCCCACTAGGTCAGAACAATAGGACACAGTCCCTTGGCAAAAGCTGGGGGCTGTTTTCTGCAAACCTCCCTGTCTCCCATGACTCCACAACAGACCAGTCATTCCAGCCAGGAGCAGCTGGGGGCAGCAGGAGGGGCTTGAGGTAACCTGTTTGCAGGCCTGGAGCTTTCTCCTTTTAGAAGAGAAAATGGCAAATAAATAAATAAAATCTGTATAAATTTAAATAATTGGAAGGCAGCTTGACTGAAAAAGACACTTTTCTTTTTCACCACAAATGTCACCATCTGGACTTTTCCTTTTTTAATTTCTTTGGGACCTGACAAGTCACTGGGCTGATAGAATCACACCCAGTCAAAAATGACAGACACATCTCGGCAAGTAAGGGTGGGCAGAGTTCCAGGGTGGCCGGTGAGGACCCAGAAGCCAGGAGGATGGTTTTCTATAGCTCCCCCTTCCCCAGAATACTAGAGCTCCTGAAATGGGATCCACTGAAACACAAGACAGACAGACAGACACACACACACACACACACACACACACACACACACACACACACGGTGTGTGTGCACTTCCCAGATAACATTCAATTAACCTACTAGTTAACTCAATTTCTGGCTAAAACTAAAGGTCAGGAAAGACCAGTCAACAGACAGTACTGCTATTAATAAGTGACATGTGGCTATACTGTGTCTGTACTAGTTATGGTTTCTCCTAAACAGTCCTTTGTCAAGCAAGACAAGAAAAATCCGAGGGAACCAGGGTGAGCCCATGTTCTCCTATTGGTCGACTTCATGTGGTCACAGATCCTCAGACTAATGTACAGCTATCACATAAATATTCCTACTTGCAAAAACACATTTTTAGTAGTTTATTTTTAACTCTATATTACTCTGTTTATGATTGCCTGAAAAGTACAGAGCCACTCCTGTATATTTTGTCAACGGTATTCTTTTAAAATAGGAAAATTTACAATTTTGCAAATTGTCTTCTATGGAAATTTATGAAGCTCAAGCCTTCAGGAATATTTGCCTATTGCTTGCTTTTTTGCATGGGTCTTAATGTGTATGTTATGTACAATCACTCATACACATGTGTATATACTCATAGTCATTTGCCAAACTTTTGCAGTATCTATGCATACCTGCTGTGGTAAGGTTACAGTTTTAACTAGAATAGTGCTTTACAAATTTGAATGTGTCTATGAAGCACTTTAAGATCTTCTGTAAATGTAGATTCTCATTCAGAAGTCTACATTTCTAACAAGTTCTGTGAGATGCAGTTGCCAGTCTGTGGACCACACTCTGAGTAGCAGAGTCAAGAAAAAGAATCAGGCTTTGCTTTTCATTCCAGAAATTCATGAGTCATGCTGGGCACATCTCCTCCTGCATCTGTCACACAGTTGTTGACCAGAGAAATAGTTTCCTAGTCCCTGCTGACTTCATCTGTTCTCTCCACTCTCAGGGCCACTAGCCTTTTGTCTCCATCACTGTCATTTGTAGTGAGGTGGTTCCCAGATAGCTTTGTATCTTTACTCTTGTCTTTCTCCAGTCACATTTAACACTGGGGTCGGAATGATGCATTTAACATGCAAATCATACTCCACATCTCTCTCCCTTAAAATCTTTAGATGGCTTTATATTGTCCTTAAGATAATATCCAGAGCTGGTAGCATGGTTGTCTAAAGCCCAGCATGATCTAACTCTTTCCTATCCCTGTAGCAACAGTGCCTGCCAGGCTCCTTCCTATCACATTTCATTCATTATGTCTTTCTTTTGGCTTCCTGAGTAAGAAAATTATCTTCCTAATTTGGGATTTTAACCCTGGTATTTCTACTCATTGCCTGACACGTCTTTTTCTCTTCCCTCATTGCCTTCCCACCTACTGCTTCAAACCTTCAACTCCATTCAGTCTTTCAGTCTCAGCTGAGATTAACTAGATTATTCAACCAGATTTCTTTTTCATGTTACATGCTATTAAAGGACTTTGTGCTTTGCTTCCATGCTACTTATTAATGCCTGTTTTTCATAGTTGTTTGCTTATTGTGTGTAAGCTCTTCTGGGACAGGAGTAAAATGTGCCTCATGTGTAACTGAACCACACACTCATGGCTAAATATATGACATGCAGAAAGCTCCTACTGAGTGTCACTAATTAAAGAATAAAGAAGAAAGTGAATTAAAGGCAAAGATTGTACCAGGAATGCATAAAGGATGACACTGAGTTTTGTCACCAGCCTCACCAGTAGCCAAGCCCTTTTGCATCTTGTTGGTGGTTGCAGGACCTCTGAATGTTTGCATGATTCAGCATGGTGAGTTGAATCCTAAGGAATCAATTTCCATTCCTTAGGCTGCTGGCATTTTGGAGTATCATGCTTGAGGCTCTCTTCTCAAAGCAAAGTCTTTTAAATTTGCAATTTTGAGCCTGTGAAGAGTGGAGACTTGGTGGTTTCTGTTAAGGCTCTCAAGAAATCCTTTGTATTATTGAGATTCAAAGTGCTTAGCTTCCTTTTACTGTTAATTCCAGTCTTCCACAAAATCTCAGGACATGAACAAAATGCAGACAAAATTTCTGTCAGAACATAGCACACATGGCCTGAAGTCCAGCTGCCAATGGAGTTCTTCCTAACTGAAACCGTGTGAAGCTGGTCTTTCTCAATTGCATTACCACCAACATTCTGGTCTTCTGAACCCTAACCAGGCTCTTTTATCAAACTTGACTTTTCAGCATTCTAGACTGTTTCTTCAACTAGTATCATTAAATTTTTCATAGCATTCCATGAACCCATTTCCAAAAGTTTCTGAATCACATGGTTGGATAGCATTACAACAATGACCTCACTTCTCTTGTACCAAAATCTGTATCAGTTAGGGTTCACTAAAGGAACAGATATATATCACACAAACACACTCACACAAACACACAAACATGTATTATTAGATATACAGCATTTATGAGGCAGGTAAGCCTATAGTCAGGTGTGGAAGAATGCAAAAGTGCTATCTATTGTTGCAGAGTTGGAAGATCTAGTCAAAAGTAAAAGGCCAAAGGTGCACTAGAATCCCACGCAAGTCTGTATAAGAAAGTCAAAGGTTCTGCTGTGGAAGGCTAAAATGTCTGTATTACAAGAGATATGTATTCAAAGGCAATAGTAAAGACTGGAATTCCTTTGAAGAAACAGGAGTGAGACTTCCTTCTTTTTTCTTTTATTCCATCCAACAAGTTTAATAGTTGTTACTACTCATACCCAGGCTGGGATTTTCCTCTTCAGTAAGTCATCTAGACATACCCAGAACTGTGCTGAACTGATTGTCTAGAATTCTTATTCTAGTTGACACCACAACTAACTATCACAGTGTTAAAGAGTAGGTGATCCACTGGCAGGTGTGAGACAGGGAACATTCCACACAGCAAGAGGAGACGCAAACAGGGACCCAACACAGAAAGTCTTTTATGCTACAGAAAATCATACAATGCTTAGCCTGTAAGTGTGGACTAGAGAAGACTGAGGTTTTTAATTTGAAGCCTATAATAGGGAGGACTGCATAGCAAGACCCTGCCTCAAAAAAGATTAATCAATAAATCTGAAGATGATGCCTTTGTATCATAATTAAACTGCACTTCAGAGATAACCCTGTGGAAGTGGTATTAGCATGGGAAGGATAAATAATTGAGACAGAAAACTTAAGAAATTCAGCCCTCCTTGAAGATACAATCTGCATGTGTTACCTGCTGTCAGTCAACCAACTACACAGCCTTAAAACTGAGAATGAGTGATTCAAACAAGCAGAAGCTATTGAGGATCATTTCATTCATTCCTACTAATTCATTATTCAGTGAATGTGTATTAAATGCTTACTTTATGCTGGGTACTTTTAAAGGTCCTGGAAATACAGCATAGAGCAAAGTAGGCAAATGTCTTACCCTATACAACTAACAATTCTATAGTGGGGAGAAAATAAACAAGGAACTGGGTGTATTATATTTTATGTGAGATGGATAGGTTGGAGGAGGAGTCAGATCTTGAGGGTACACAATTTTAAATAGTATGACTGCTCCAGTGAAGGCACCCCTGAGGAGATAATAATTAAGGACAAGAGGCCTTGGGAGAACATGCCTTGTAGCTTATTTGGATGAAGAATATACTAAGCAGATAAATATTAATGTGGCACTTACAGCAATGTCTTCCAGTGCCCAGTTTTACTGGGGCACCAACAGTTTTTGAACCAATGGCCGTGGCCCTATCACAAGACAGTAAGTGGCAGCTGTGGCACTGAGGCTGCTCAGCAGTGGTATCTTCACCAAAGAGTCTATAATGTCAGTTGTGACTATTTCTGGCCTGTCTTCTAACTTTCTATTTTATAAACTTCATCTCCTTGCCTTTGTGTGGTTCTCTGAGTGCCCAATAATCTCTTCACTAAGTTTCTGTTCTTAGGCTGACCAAGACTGGTTAACTAAGAACACTGATGAGTTGCAGTGAATTCTTCATCTTCACAGAGCTGTGGTCTCTGCAGTTAGGTGGAGGCCACCATCCCACTTCCTTTACCCTGGTGTTTAAGATGGCCAAAGAAGCTTTTATCTTCAGTGCTACACTGCTAACTCCCTTGCCCTGAAGAAATGGAATGACACATAAATTTCTAAGCATGAACAGATAGAAACACAGACTGGAGATAAAAATGGAAATCCAAAGAGCTTTTTTTGAAATTGACACTTTCATGTCAGAAGAAAAGAAGGGCAATAGACCCAGTTAAAATATATGGGTAAAGAATCATAACTTCTGATTTACAATAATGGAACAAGAGTCAAACCAACATAGTTATGCCATTAAAAAAAAAGAAAGAAAGAAGAAAATGCTGGGGATGATGCATCTGCAGCCATTTGGGAATACATATTTTTTAGTTCTGATTTGCATTATTTTTTCATATTTTAATACCCCTGAAACTGGTATGTTTCTTAGCACAAATTGTGCACGTAATATTGTGCTGTGCCCTTCCACCTCTGAAAATCTGTTATTAAATTGGTAATGCACCCTACAATAGATGGTGTTGGCCCATTTGGGGGGCCAAAGGGAGGTTTTCAAGGGCAGGACTTTAAAGGACACACCTGTGCATGACATCAGTAACAATAGCAGGCAGCGTGGAGCAGAACAGAGAACAAACATGTCAGAGCACAAAAGCGAGAGCACAGAGCACAGAGCTGCCTGTATAAATCTTATACAGGTTGTTATCGCATTCTAATACTCAAGAGTATTAGTATGAGTTCTGTAAACAGGGCATGTGCATTTACCTGTGCTAACTTATAGTTAACTAACTATATCCCTGCATTAGACAAAGCAGTGTCATGTCCTTAGATGTCCTTAGATTACCCTGAGCTTTGAAGCAGTCTGAGTGTTTCCTCACAGATGGCACTGGAGAATCAATAAAATAGGAATAAGTGGAATCTTGGGTCAGGAAGGCTGTCTGTGATTTATCCTCTTTCCTAGTAAGCACACAGATAGTGTTTTGGTTTATGTCTACATGTCCCCCCAAACCCTGAATGTGATCATAGGGATTTTTAGACGTGGCCAAATCTAGAGTGTGTAATTGATCCATAGTGCAATGCTGGGATTAAGAATGCTGGGATGTGGTGGATTAATTAATGGTCAACTTCTAACACACAGCTGAACTGAATCTATGATGTTGGGTGTGGAGGGCCCACTGAAGACTGTTGCCAGCAGCATTAAAAAAAAAAAAAAAAAGAGAACCCGAGAGGAAGAGGACATGCTATTGATATTCCTGGAGAAACTTGTCATACTGGGTCTCCTGACATGAGTTTAGTTATTCTCATCATCCTCGGAGCTCAGGTCCTGTTGCTGTTGCTGAGGATGGCTACTGTTCTCTTTGGGGAACTCTGGTCCTTACTTTGAGTATAGCTTCCTTAATCCAGTGCAGATACCTTATCTTGTTGGCACAGATCCTTTATCCCCCTGGCACAGACTTTCTAGCATCCACCACTGACCTTTGAGTCTTCTCAGTGCAAATTCTTGATACAGACTTGCATGAGACAATGCCATGGGCTCTAGGCCTCCAGTTGGACTAATGTGGGACATTGCCAGAGCTCTAGGTCTTAAGCTAGACCGTGTAGGATATTGCTATAGGATCCAGGCCTTCAGCTGTGTTTTTGAGTCTCTATTGTGTGGACAGATCTCTTGCATGCTTTTGCATTTGACTCTTCAGGTGAATATTATAAAAGAATCCTATAAATTGTATGTCCCATAGGGAAATTCTTATAAATTCTTTTCCTGGTAAAACCTTGAATACAACATGGGATTAAGGGTGGGTGACTGCTTCACCACTCCATTGATTGGATTGGCACCATCCTAATACCGGTAGACTGGATACCATACAAGGGATAGAAAGAGGCTTGCTTCTCCCTTGTTGCTTTCATTGTCTTCCACTGCCATGAATTATTGCCCTTGCACTGTGCTACCTGGCCTTAAATCCATCTAATCATGGACTGAGACTTCTACAAACTGTAAAATACATAAACCTTTCCCTCTTTAACTTTAGGTGTGAAGTATTTTGTGTCAGCAATGAGAAAAATGATGAAGACAGTTAGAAACCAGAGTATGGTGGAGGGATGTGGAAAATGCCATATTCTATGGGTACCAGGCTCATTTTTGATCATGGATACTCCCTGGTACATGGAGTGACTGATACTAAAGCTCATTCCTTAGGTAAAATCACTAAAAGATAGTGAGAATGAATTTCTTACTGAACCACTATAAAGTAACTTGGAAATCTCTTGTTCCTAGTATGAAGAGCTTCAAGTCCAAAAGCTTAAAGAAAAATCTACTAATGGAGAAAGAACAATCATGATATGAACAATATAAGAAATACATCTTCTATTCTGATGGGCCCCAGGGAACAAAATAATGATGCTAGCAGTAGAAAATTTAGAATGTCAAACCACTGTCTTATAACTACCAAAAGTCCCTAGACCTCCCAAAATACGTGTTATTCATTAAGAAAGATGTAGGTTTTGTCATAAATTTGTTTAATACAGTTGCTACTTGGGGATCCATTTCTAGCCCTGACATAATTTGTGTGAAACTCAAGTCAGTCTATCACACTTGACTTAGTTAAAACTTCCCCAAACATATGATTACAATAAGCCTGCTTGTTCCTCATCTCACTGTCCCCAAACCTAACTCGTCCCACAGCTTTTGACCATGATAAACCCACCATGGTCATCTAAATAAGTTTCCTGCATCACTAGTGTTTTCTTTTAACTAATGAATCCACAGTCTTCGAGGGAAAGCCTAGAAGGAAATGCCCAAGAGTCTTAATAAAGACATAGTTCTACATTCCCTTTCCTGCAACTGAATAGTTCCCTTATACCTCTGGACTTCCTCTTAGGTTCTAGCAGTATTGTTACTTCTCTGGGACCTGTGAGTAGTAAAAAAAATCATTTGTTTCATGCATGTTGGTTTTACTTCTCATTGTGTCTTACCTGACACACACACTCACACCTTAGTTCATCAGGCTTTTCTGGAGATCCTGCCTGGGCTTATGACCACTCTCAGGAAAGACTAAACTCCAGATTAGAAGAAAACCACTATGCCCTCCATTCTGTCTATGGTTCAACCTGAGAAACACATATTTACTTCATTTTTCTTCATTTGTTGATTCTGATTCAATGCCCCATTTGATGCCAGGCTTGTTATTTTTAGAGTGGCCATCTCTGAAATTCAGGAACTGCTAATGAATCCACAGATGTACCACCTGAGCATCTTTGCACTTTTGACTTCAGTTTTGGATAATTTTTCATCTGGAGGGTATGATAATCACTAGTTGCTCTTCCAGAGCTATAGCACTATGATTTTCCACCGTTGTTATTGATGGACTCTTATGTGAACTGGAAATCAGTAAGCAGATTCTTCCTGAGTGTGAGATATGCTGGCCAAAGCCTACTATTTCATAACTTTGAGACAGTGGCATAAAAATGCCATCTACTCATGTCTAAATTTATTTACTGCATAACAAACAACCATGAAGCCTCACAGGTACACAGAAGTCAGTATTTATTTAGCTTCCATTTGGGGTGGGTGAGGGTTGTCTTGAGATCTCTTCCCCACATTTCTGATCCTACTCCCAGATCAGAAGCCTCACATATGTATGTTCTTCAGGCATTGTGAAGTCTTGACTATGTCAGTTGTGCAAGCGCTATTCAAGTCTTCAATCACATCTATCCTTTTGCTTTCAGTTGACAAAGCAAGCTGTGCCACTGACCCTCAACCCTTAGAAGTGGGCAGTGAAGCAGGATGCCTACTCCTTATTCCTAAGCAGAGATTGGTCCCAAGTTGTGGTCACCATGTAGTTGCCAGGTTCTAGTTTCTACCTGTTTCAAACCTGCTACATTTCTCTGACCTTTGCTTCTGATTTTAATTCTAGTCACTAAACTGATAAAGTACCTACTAGGGACAGGGATATAATGTACCTATTAGGGACAGGGAAGGTGAACTCACATTTTCTAAACCTTACAATGTTTTAGATTCTATGTAATAATCATTCTATGTGTTTGTTATTTTTGGTAATTATTTTTTATTAAATCATGCTTACAGTACACAATGTTTACATTGTATGGGGTTGGTACATGTACATAACACATTGCAATTCCTTTTCATCTCCTCTCCCTCTCCTCCTGGACTCTTCCCACCATACGTTAATTCCCTTCCCATTTGAGAAAGAACTGTTTGCTATTTTAATCAACTGACTGCCTGGATTACTTTTCTTTTTGCTAGGACAAAATATCTACCACATAAAAGTGGAGAAGTAAGGTTTGTTTCACTCACAGTTTGTCGAGGTTTGGGTCCATAATCTGCTGACTCCAAGGCAGGTAATCTTCAGAGACCAGAGCAATTCATGATGGGCAGAAGACAGAAAAAGCAACAAGGGAAGGGAGAGACAAACCTCTTCCTGTCACTTGTATATTGCATGCAGGATTA
Source organism: Cavia porcellus (assembly GCF_034190915.1). Taxonomy (NCBI): domain Eukaryota; kingdom Metazoa; phylum Chordata; class Mammalia; order Rodentia; family Caviidae; genus Cavia; species Cavia porcellus. Next base: position 77,643,066 of record NW_026947484.1, read on the forward strand.
GGGCAGTGCCAATCCAATCAGTGGACTGATCCCACAGTCATCCACCACTAATCCTGGCACTCTTAATCCTAGCACTGGACCATGAATCCATCACAAACTCTAGATTCAGCTCCCTCCAAAAAAGGCCCATCTAAAACTGCATGAGGCTTTGGGGGGATAGCCAGATACAAACCACAACACCATCTATAGCCAGCCACACTTATAGGTGACTTGGTACCCTCAATTTTATTGAAGGAAATAGTACTTGAAGTGGGTCAGTACATCTAAGCATTTAGGCAGACAGGCACAAGTTTGAAAACTGAAGATTATGCCATCCACCCTCACAGAGCTTACTGCTGTCCTGATTCCTTATTTGTTCATATTAAGTAAACTTTCTGATTTCATATATTCTTTATTGTTCCATCTTTGGCTGCCAGAGTTACGTCTTTCTGAATCACTGTCTACCACGATCCTGAAATGACCCTCTACAAGACTGAAACCCAGCCTACAGGTAGCAGTCTTCTCATCATATTGACCTAGTTAATGTATGTATTTCTTATCCAAAGGAAGACACTGAGAAGCTTTTTGCTGGGGCTGACGCGTGCAAGTGCATTCTGTCTGCTTGTTAGCTATTACCTTTCTCCATCAGGAGGCCAGTGTGAGAATAGGAATAATGGTGTCTGAGTACTCCCTATATTACCTTGCTGCTGAGCAGACAACCACAAAATCTCCAGTCATACCACAACATCATTTAAGCTCTCAAGTCTGGGGTAGATGTTGGAACTGGACCAAGCTAAGTGTGGATCTAGCTTGGCCTCAGTTTCGTGCTCAGAGAAGTGAAACCATTAGCACCTCTCTTGCTGCACTGGTGTGAAGATCAACCCAGGACACGCTACACGAAGGTACCAAATACTGAGCCTGAAGCACTAAATATTCATAGGTTTCCCTCTTTATTTCCCAAGAAATTTCCTCACCAGCAGTTGTACCTTCAGCTACACATAAATCTCTGCATCAAACTTTTCAGGATGAAAGAACTAGCACAACACCTTGACTCGTGATGTATCCTAGAGGCTTCATTTGAGTAAAAAATATATTTGTGACATCCATGTAATGAATGCATGATTTGTGTGTGGGGTTAGAAGGGTGGGCGTGCACTGAGGACAAAATGATACACTGCTAATAAGTTCCTATCTGTGAGCTGACCTGTTCTCCACCTGCCTAGCTGCATGTTCATGTCAATTTCCTCCCAGTTACCTAGTGCAAGAAATGAAGAGGAAAGATCTTTAATCATTTTTTATCCTAATTGAAACATTTTCCTCGCAAGTGAAGAGAGAACAGGTGCGTAACGAGCCCACATGATGATTCACAAGGTAGTAGATATTGCCACAGATATAATTAAACTGCAAGATCAATGAAATTTTTCTTTTTGGACTATTGCCAGGTCTACCCAGACTGGGATTCAGCTAGTTGCATTTATGCACAGCAATATCCAGAAGTGTGTACTCACACAGGTGTGCCCCCACAATATCATCTCACGATAAATTAAACAGTTACAGATTTGCATAGCTAGTGTGACTTATTTAGAAAAACACCTCTGTTTCTCTGTACAGCTAATGATCCTGGACTGCAAATATCATCTGTCAGAAAAGCAGGCAATTGCTGAATTTTACCTGCTCTTGCTCTCCTTTCCCCTTTGTTTTGTTTTTTTCGTTTTTGGTATATAAATTAGCAGTGGCCCTCAGGACCGAGACCTGAAAGGAAGCAAACACGGGGAGTGAAATAGAGGAAAGGAAGATGAGAAAAAGGAAGTCAGCAGGGGAATGCAGCATTGCAAGTGTGTAGACTCCCCAGTACAGCTTCGGAAATTGTAGGGCACTGACTCCAGGACGCCTGACCTGTCTGTGTCTCAGAATTCTTAAATTCTCTCAGTCTGTAAATCAGCAATTCCAGTGAAGATCCAGGGCTCTTCTGATCAAAAAAAGCATGGAAAGGACTGACATTCAGAGGTGGCCACAGATCAGATTTTCACAGCCTTATATTCTTTGCAATTTCCTTGCATAAATGAGGACAAAATAAAATAACCCACCCCCCAAAATCCCAACCCAAATCCCACCTTGATACTACCTTCTAGTTGGTTTGTAACAAAACAAATGGAAAATGATCACTTCTAGAATTAGACTCCAAAACCCATTTGCATTCAGTTCCACACAACAGGTGGATCATAAGCCCAAAGCTCATAAGAAGATCAGTGCTTTCATGTATTTTAGTTAAGAGAAAATGGCACAGACTAATCCAAATACCACCCCTCATAATTTGCAAAGGAAAAGAAGAATATAAAAGATTTACAAAAGAACATAAATTCTTTTGTTAGATCCTTAAATGAAAACTCTAGATAAACAAATCTGTTTTGCCAGAATAGAATAACTGCCTTTACAAGTTCAAAAATCTCTGTAGATTAGGCCTCATGCTTTGGCACACATCTATAATCCCAGCACTTGAGAGGCTGAGCCAGGAGGATCACTGTGAATTCAAGGCCAACCTGGGCTACAAAATGAGTCAAATGAGTTTAAGTCCAGCCTGAACTGTATAGTGAGACCCTGTCTCAAAAAGTTAAAAAAAAAAAAACTTGAAACACATCTGTATGGATTAACACAACACAGATCTGTCCTCAATCACATAATGAAAGCAATGTTTGATCTAAGTCTTTGCAGTTGGGCAAGAATTCATGCAGCAAACTGAGGGATCCAGCTTCTGCCAGTGTGAGATTTCACCATCTAAGAGATCTTCAGAAGACCTTGAACACTGTAGAAGTTCACAGGATCATTTGATGACCAGAACTGGAAATGTTCCCTGTTCTGTGGGTCAGAACTCAGGCACAGATGGGCTATAACTTTAGGTTTTAGAGGAAGGTCCACACCTGCACTGAAGGAATTTCTTCTTGGAATACAGCATCTCATACAGTTATCAGAGAAAATAGAAAATAATAATCTATTTTTTAATTTTTTCAAATATTTCCCAGAAGATTATCCTAACTTCTGTGAGTCACCACATTGATAAAAAGGAGGGCAGCATGGTATCTCCTTATGTTCCCTTCATAGTATTTAAAAGTTTAAGGCGGGTAGTTGTCACTTGGTGAACATTTGTTGCCAGCCACAGTAATACTGCCTTTAGGGAAAGAAAAATAACTTTCTGACAAAAGGGTAGACAGTGATTCCATGTAGTCTCAAACTTTGCATAGTTTTGAAAGCTCGGGATGTGGTGGAGAAGAAAGCAAACTCTTACAGTCTGAAACCAAAGCTCTCTGCACCCTGCTTCTGTGAGCACATTTACTGGTCCTGCTTTGTCATTGTGATTTTCTTTAAGCAGCAGCAGCAGCAACAGCAGCAGCAGCAGCAGCAGCAGCAGCAGCAGCAGCAGCAGCAGCAGCAGCAATAATCTGATACCTCTCTAGATTCTTAAGAAAAGGGTCAGAGAGTAAGTAGAAATGAAGAATGACAGGAAAGAAAAGACTCAGTAGTAAACTTCTCAAGGGGCCAGGTTAATGGGACATGTAGGAGGGAGAGAACAACTTGGATGGCTTTAGCTGGTCATTAGTTGTCCTTTCTTCAAAAGTGTTTCTGTTTGGATTGCTACTTCTGGAAATGAAGTGACCATGATAAAAAATGCAGAGCAGCTCAGAAGAGAGGGCATAGAGCAGCCAGAGTCATATGAGATGAGTTCATCAAGATTTATGTCCTTACCATAAACCACTGGAAGAATTTATGATGATGAGATCATTACAAAAGATTCCAAAAAATGTCCTTAGCAGGCTGCACCAACATCACCTCTCACAATCCCCTCAATTCAAGACTACCTTTTGATCTTTAGTTTTTCCTTTGTAGAAAAAAATTATTTTTGTGTAAAATAATGCTCAGAAGTTTTCCAACATTGTCATTCAGAGAATGAAGAACGCTTAAGTAGCTGCTTCCTCAGTAAATTACCCCCAAGCTCTACAGAAGTAACCAGTAAGCTAAGTCTTATTCGTTTGGCAAAATTCTTGTGTCAAAGCCTTAACCCATAGCATCTGTGAAGCAGTTCCTATTACAGGTTACATCCCCCGGTGACCTCTATTTGTCTTTGACTTGTGGTCTTTGCATTCTCTCTCTCTCTCTCTCTCTCTCTCTCTCTCTCTCTCTCTCTCTCTCTCTCTCTCTGTGTGTGTGTGTGTGTGTGTGTGTGTGTGTGTGTTTTCTCTATAGTGAGCCCTTTAAGGGCATAGAAAGAGTCTTGCTTCATTCTGTTATTTACCATGCCTATGACTTTTGGAGGAGTTGAATAATTATGATTGTCCGGACTCAAGAATAAGAACACTGTGCGTAATGCATTTGAGGATGTGAGAGCCCTGTTCTTAATCAGAGGACAGCAAACATTTTCTGCTTAAGGGACATAATATTTTAGAGTTCATGGGCTGCACAAGCTCTGAGGAATTGGATCTGCTGTAACATAAACGCAGTCAGAAACAACATGTAAACAATTGGGTGTGGCTATATCCTAAGAAAATTTTCTTTATGGATGCTGAATTTGAATTTCTCATAATTTTCACATACTACCCAATATTTTTCTCATTTTTGTCTTTTTTCCCTCCAACTATTTAAAAATGTAAATCATGTCCCAGGCTTGCAAGGAAAAAGAAACAGGTGGTGGGACATTTGGCCTGTGAGCCACAGTTCGCCGCCTCCTGGACTAGATCATGGGGCTGCTGGCACTGGTCTTGGTGGTGGGATTTGCTAATTATATGAAGCTGCTTTCTGGAAACATCTACTCCATTTCCTTAGCCAATTCGCAAGTGCTTTGTTAGTCCATTTCCTGAAAGAGGAATTACTGTTTTATCTGATTGCTGTCTTCAAGGGCACTCCAATGAGTTAAGGTTACAGAATTCTTGGATAAAATATATCACTTTAAGCCTAGAGAGCTATGCTTAAAATATTAAAATGGAAGAATACAATATAATCCATATTTTATAGCAAATCATCTGAGATACTTTTAGGAATCAATAACCCATATCATCATTCTCATCCATCCAGGTGACATGCATTCAATTCACGAAACAAGAATTCTCCCACCAACATGCAATAATGCCAGGCCACATACACAAATCAAGCTAAATGTGCACCAAATTCTGGGGTCATTATGAGACATGATGAAAAACAAATATATTTTTTGCTATAACTTTTAAAAGAATGTTTGTGTTTTTAATACATTGATATTTATTGTAAAATACACCATCTTGCTAATTTTGCAGCACAAAAATGTGCATACCAATGTGGGATCAGTATTTTGATGTAAGCAAATATATAAAACAATAATTTTAAAGTATCAGTTAGAACATAATACCTTTAAGGAATTTGGGTTCTAGTTTTCCATATATGTGTTTGTTGAATGTAAGGTTACTGCTTTTTTTTTCTTGCTGCCATCTGCAAGAGAATGCAAGAGTTATTTACAAATTTCTATTGTTTCCTGTGTATATTGTCCCAGAAAGATCTGAGTGATCCATGCTATCAAGTCAGCCAGCCCTAAATCAAATCTAGACTTTGCCACTGACTAAATACATAATTTCAAGTAAGTTGCTCCATCTCCAGCTTCAGTTTCTACACTTAAAAAATGGAAACATTAGTAATGATTGTGGGTACAAATGATAAAATTGCACAAGCTACATACCATAGTTCCTGTTCATGTATATTAAGATTTACTAAGCAGCAGATGGTATTAATAAATTTGTCCTTAGGAAAAGCAAAGACTACAATACAACACAGGAGCACACTTTTCAGAGGCAGACAGGGGTTCAAACCATGGCAGTGCTGGAATTCTCAGAGAGGCGCTGCTTGCTGTGGTATGGCTCATGGTGGGGAGGTGCCTGTCTCTGTACATGTGCCCTCCTGCTTTGGTTTCACTGGGGATTCTGGTGATCTCTGGTGTTGTCACTGCATTTATGCAGCTTTCTCTTAACTAATGTTTTAGAATTCTTTCTTTTATTTTTCTCCTTTTATTCCCTTCTAATTTTCTTTTTGCTTATGTTATGGGCTCATTACAATTTATTGAATTCATACTTAATCAAAAGCTCTGATTTCATATTCCTTTTAATCAAGATTTTGCTCATCTTTTTGACTTAAGCCAATGTGCTGAACAAAATAGCAAATGGATAGGTACAAATCTTTGTCTCCTAGGTGGTTGTTAAGTGCACAAATCCAAGGATACCTAAAGATTGCATCAGGAAGACAGAAGCTTATTTATAGCCTGGTCTGCACATAAAGCCACTGTGTGGCCCGCTGTGGTGGGAAAAATGGAAGATTTGAATTCAGAATACCTGAGTTCAAGAATGTTCTCAGTCAGTCCATAATGCAGGAGTCTTTGCAAGTCTAAATTTAGTGTAATAGTCAATAAGGTGGCTATGATTGTGATACTTAGCTCCTATCATTTAATATTGATAGCAGTGAATATAATAATCATTTTGTGAAGCACAAATCACCAGGCATACCACCCAGGCTCATGATGATGATGATTGTCATCTCTCATCCCGTGTATATAGTTTACAAGGAACAGCAACAAAATCTATAGTAGAACAGTCTAGCCCTGCCTCCGACACTAACCTGTTAACTTTGGAAAAATCATTTATGCACTTGAGAACTAATTTCCATCTGGGCAAAATAAATTAGATATTTATCAATGTCCTTCTGGGCATACAGGTTGAGGTTTCATTAAAACTAGGAAACAGGCATGGAGAGGTGGGCTCGCTACAGTCTAGAAAAGCAACAGTAAACGTACAGCTCTGCGGTCAGCAGAGCCGCTCTCAGGGAGGACACCTAAGGATGATCTGGGACAAGTAACGCCAAGGGAGAGTTCCAGGGTGACAGAGTATTCACTGGGCCCCGGGAAGGTCGCTTAACACAGAGCCCACACAGTTCCCAAGCTGACAAGAGAGGGCTGCATACAGAGCAACAGAAGGATGCAGCCACTGATGAGTGTCACTTTGCATAATGTGGTAAAAGATTGGCCCACATCCTCCAGGTATGGAAGAAGGAACGAAGTAGAGACAGTTCATAAATGGCAGCCTCTGAGATGAGCTTCAACGCCTCCTCTCCACTTCCTTCTTAGTCCATTCCCATGCGGCCACCAGAAGGGCCCTAAACTCAGATGTGAGCCTCCCTCTTTCAGGCTAAATATTCTCCATAGCTTCCTACTCTCCTGTCTTTTAGGAGTCATCACTGTGTACTTGATCTATCCTGTCTCCTTGGCCTCCCGTGCATCTTCTTTTATAGGACCAAAGCGCGCTCAGTTTACCATGTTTATCTTTTTCATAGCTCAGTGCCTTTGCGCATGTGGTAATACTCTTACTTAGTTCTCTACTTGGAGAATTGTTTCTTCATGTTTCAGACTCAGCGTAATCATTACCTGCATGTTTCAAAGCTTATTGTGTCATACGCTGAGTTTTGTAAAGACAGTGCTTACAAGTCTGCTTTTCTCTGTGTGTATGTAAACTTTTAGATATGACAAATTTTGGAGTACAAACAAGTGCCTTGTTAGTAGCTTATGAAGTTTAGTAATACTTAACTAAAATTATCCTAAGCATGGGACTTTGGAAACATCAGGAAAGAACAGACATAAAAGAATAGGAAATTTTCATATAGTAATAGACCAAAATCAAGAATTTAAATTTAGGGCCTGGGAGTTAGCTCAATGGCTTAAGCACCTGCCTGCAAGCATGAGGTAGTGAGTTCGATCCCTGGTACCAAAAAAAGAATTTAAATTTAATAATGTTGTAAACAAAGCAAATAATATAGATCTGGATATCTTTATCAATTAAATGATTCAGCAGGTAGCAAAAATTTGTCAAGTCCCAGGTACTATGGATATAAGAGCAAATAATACTGCCTTAGCATCCATCTAGTATCCTCAAGAGTGCTGAGTAGGGGACATGGTATAAGTGGTCTAGCAAGTCAGGGTGAGAAATTTGCTTTTATAATCAGTGCAATAGAATTCTTTTGGTATAAAAGCTTTAAGCTAAGGAATTAAGCAATCTGACTGACATTTTTGAAGAGCCAGTCTGGCTCTTGTATAGAGAACAGGCAAGCATCTAAACATATGGAAGATAGTGTATCAGACAGTCCATTCACTCTTCTCAGCACAAATGATATCAACCTGTTGTTCAGACCCACCGGAAGATGGCTAATATACAGCTTTACAGTCCCCACCCCTGGAGTTTCTGATTCTGTAGATCTGGTAGTGACACAAATGGATGGGTGAAAAATGTGTACATTGAACAATTTCCCAAGTGCTTCTGCTACTGCTGTTACAAGAACCTCATCCTGGACACCAATGACTTTCTCAGGGATTTGGAAATGAAGTGAAATCAAAGTGCCTTGGCTTGAGATGCAATCTGGAGGTATGATCAAAAAGACACAGGATATACCAACATTAGAAAGCACTCCCATGCTATTTGAAGGAAACAGAAGATCAGAAACTTTTAAGGAGTATCATATAAAACTTTTGATGATATATACAGCCATTTTGAAGAAAATGAGACATTATGGTAGCCATTGCTGTTTTCCTATCATCTTGTTTTGAAGTCTTATGTTTTTATTCTTTGTCTTGACTGGTTTTAGTCTGTTTTCTATTACTTGATTTCAGTATGTGTGAATGTATGGACAGCTATTTTGAAGAGAACGAGAGACATGGTAGCCATTGTTGATTTTCCCATTTCTGGTTTTGAAGGCCCATAGTGCTTTCATTCTTTTTTTTTTTTTGGATCAGTTTTATGCTACTTTGTTTTGTTTGAATTTATTGTGTGTGAAGACATGGACAATTATTTTGAAGAAAACACAAATTATGGTGGCCACTGTTGATTTCCTGTTGTCTTGTTTTGAAGAGCTATGTTGCTTGCATTGTTCTGTTCTGTTTTGTTTTATTTTCTTTAAAATAAAAAGAAATTTATATGAGGTTACGAATAAACAGAAAGAACACAAAAGAAGAATCCATCATGTAAGAGGCAATAAATATATGGATATCCTTTATATCCTCCTCCTACCAACAGGTAAAATGAGGTGGTTTCCCAAGCTTCTAGAAGGAATTCTGGATTCTAAGCACAAAAGTAGCTCCAAAAATTTGGAATCTTGTGGATGCCTGAATAAGAAAATGTACCAGTGGTATTTCATTGTCGGATCCTTGGGGTTTCAGAAGGAAAAGAGACATTGAGTAAGCAGACCTGGGAACTAACCAGTGTATTTCTTTCAGGAGTGTCAGGACCAGCCACTCACAACCAGGTTGGCTCTTCTGCTCTAACATCCAAGAACATATCTCTTCCTCCCTTAGAATGGACACCACACCCCAGAAGCTCTTTTCCCACATAGTATGCATTTCTGAAGTCCAATTAAAAGTCAAAATTCTACATGGCACTGCACTGAGGACTCTGTCTCCTGGGTCATCTGAACATCGACATTTCCACCCCATAAACTGTTTTATTTCTGCCTCTTTGCTCAGCTTTATTGTGTGTTGTGTTGCTCAAAAATTCATATATTCATAACCCCAATACCTCTGAATGTGACTTTTTCTAGAAATGGAGTCCGTGTAAATGTAATTAATTAAAGATGAAGTCATCAGTGTGGATCTAATTTAGTATGACTGTGTCCTTATGAAAAGAGGGAATTTGGACCCTGATGTAAGCTTGCAGGAAGAATGTCATGTGGGGATGAAGGTGGAAATTAAAGTGGCGTTTTCTAAAACAGAGAACACCAGTATTGCCCAGAGACCATCAGAAGCTAGGGGAGAAGCCTGGAGAGATTCCTCTTCATGGCTCTCAGAGGACCCATTCCTGCTAACTTTGTACTTACAGCCTCTGGAATTTGGAGACAATAGATTTCCAATAGATTTGCCTTACTGGAGTCTCTAAGCATGGAGCCCTTTCTTTGTAGACCTAGCAATCTCACACAAGCCCCTTATCATGACTGTTTCAGTTGAGCTCTTTGCTTAGCTCTTTACTCAGCCTTCTTTATCTCTTAGTTCTGTTTTTCCTTGTGGTCTTAACCAGTGGGTCAATGCTGACCGATCCTTGCATAGTACAAACCAAGTGGTCTGAGACTGGAATCCAGATATGTGCCCTGGATCCCCACCTTTCTGGATAGAGAATTTTGACACTAGTTTTCATTGGGAAGTTATCTCCTTAGGAGTCTATTCCATGTTTTATTATCATCTTTTCACCCAAACAATTATAACAATGCCTATCTCATGCCCAGAGTGTTTGTTGAATGAATATCAAAATTAATGAACTTATCTTTCTAACCTTTATCTTATCTTTACCCTTTAGTAAATGAAAACACTCAAGAGCTTTTGACCTTCATGCTGATGTCTTTTTGTCAATACAATGAGTAGTTTATTTGTTGAAGCATCTGTTTTTGGATTGCATTACTCTGTAAATGCATATTCTTAATGAAAGTGATCAGTGCAGATCAAGCTGACATTAACACTAAAGATATGGAGGATTGCTTTGGTGTGCAAATGGAAATGGTTTGGTGCCGGGGGATAATGAACACATGAGAATTAGGACTGCATTATTAAACTGAGGGGATGAAAGTTGTCATTAGTTCCCACTGCTTCTTGGAATTATTGTTAATAGCTATTTGAGTGGGGAGACGGGAACATGTGGAGAAGAGGATGTGCAGAAACAAATGTGTAGATAATGTCTGCTCACTGAGATATGTGCTACTTGGAATTGATCACCCTCTAGTTTTTGCTGAGAGGCTAGTGATTGCGAACTGATCTCTTTCCCCAATCTCAATCAGAGGTGGAAGCCATTGAATAACTCTGCAGATTTCTCCCAGTGTCTGCAGGAGGCTTTGATTTCCAAAGCAACGCAGAGTTCACGTGGTATACTTGGGTGCCAGACCCTAAAGAAGGATAATCTGCGTTTATCCAGGGAGGGGTCATTCCTGGAAAGCATGCTGATAAACCTGTCTTGAGTCCCATTGAGTTGCTAGGACAAAATACTGTAAATTGAGTGGCTTACAGACACCCACTAAAATTTATCTCCCACACTTCTGGAGGCTAAGAAGTTGAAGATCAAAGTGCTGGCATGAGTGTAGTGAGTGTCCCACGTCCTCAGAGGCAATGTCTTCTTACTGTGATCTCATGCAGTGAACGGGGCTGGCTAGCTCTCCGGGGTCTTTGTGAATAAACTCATGTAATCAAGCCCTACAGGGCCTGCCTCCCAGTATCAAAACTTTGGGGGCCAGGATGTCAATGTAGGGGTTTTTACACACAAATATTGTTTGAAAAGGGAGCAGTAGGTACATTTAAACCAGTCTGACAGCATGATCTGGGTTAGTTCTGGGCCACCCAAAGCACATAATCGCCCTAGTGATGCACAACTTAAGGTCCTATTAAAATCCAGCCACATTCAATCCTGTGTTGTTTGCTCAGCATTCACCAAAATCACCTTATCAAGGACCACTCTTACCTCGCTAGCATTTCATAATAAAAAGGAAACTTCTCCACAAAATTCCTCTCACATTTTTATGTTCTATGTTTTTCATTACATGACTTAAATTTTCCAAACTTTTAAAATTAAAAATACGAATTGCAAAATTTATACTATCGTCCTCCCAATATCTGCCATGGGTAATTATCACTGATAAGCAGAGAAGAAGAATACAATGAACAAACATCTAAAAACTTTAACTAATCATTAATGGATATCCAAAAGGCAAGTTCAAAAGGATAGAGCTCTCACTGGAAATAGGAGAGGCTCGCAGTAGAGGAGACATGAAGAAGTATGTGGTATTTGGAATAAAGCAGCATAAATGTGGAGCTCAGCGTGGTTTTCCTAGGTGGATAATACCAGGCAAGTCATTTCCCATTGTCATAGGACGGTCTTCTCATCAGAGAATGGAGCATATGGATAGATACGGATACAGATGTAGATACAGGTGTAGATGCTAATCATTGTTACATCACTGAGGCCTCACATGATGTGGAGCATTGTAGGAGTGCAGTGATTCATTGTTGAGTGAGTGATTCAAAGACAGAGTAGATGGAGCAAGGAGTAAGGTTCAGCTAAGAAAGAAGTTTAAACTTCATTGTAGCAATCATTTAATTCTGTCTGAGTGAGGAGATGTCACGTGTCTTCAGGGAGAGAACATATTGTTACATGGTTCTCTGATAACTTCTGCCCAGCCTGAGGCTCTCGGATGTGTGATACCTTTGCTGCATTTTTTATTTTAAGAATAAGCAAAACAAATATAGAAATGATGCAGAATTTCAGAAAAATAGTAGGAAAGTAACACTAGTTCATATACTGCATATCATTATCTTAGAAGTAGTTGTTCAGGTGACAAGATTTAGGAATAAAAAAATGGTCAAATAACCAATGAAAATGCAAACTGTTCTTTTTGATCAGTGTACAGAGATTACTAGAATAGTTATCAATCGTGTATAGTATACACACACACGCATCTCTACCCATGTACACATCATCTGTTCCCTTCTCCTTTCCCTCTATTCTCCTGTCCCAGTTGTTCTTTGCATTTAAGCTCTTTCTTTCCCTTTCATTTTCACAAGCAGCTAGATTAGTTCCTAGGTTAATAATATTAATGACATTCTGAGTCTTGATTTTTCCCATTTTTAATCAGAAAATGAAGACATGTCTTTTTAATAGTTTTAATGATTTCTAAATTTAGGGATGTTTAAGAAATCAAACAGTCTGCATTTTAAATGGTGCTACAGGTATCAAAATTCAGTGATTTTTCTATGTTTGAAAGACACTAGTTTTCCAAAGGACACTGACTCTGTTTAAGATTTATATCGCCTTGAAGAATTCCTGTTCATCTATTCTCACAAAAAATGAGATAGGTTGAATGCCTCATTTTATTAATCTTTTATAAGCAAACTGGTTCTTAGCTCTCTGTGGAATCTAAAGTATTGTTAACTCACAAATCAAGGATGTGATTATAAAGCTTCTTGAAGCCAATCACCGGAATGAATTAAGTAACTGGCAAGATTACATGGTGCTCCCAGCCTAATGTGGCACAATTTAGATTGCAGTAATTGGTGCCCAGTGAAGAAAAATATGTGTCAAATCAATAACTTAGCCTTCTCCATTGATAATTGAGCCTGGCTGTTAAAATCATTGATTAACTTGAGAACGGCTATTAAAAGAAAGATGCCGATGGGCTGAGTGGGATGTTTTACTCTAATGAAGAGTAGCTTTGTTAAAGTAGAGAGCTGTTGGTTCTGAGCACTGAGTCAGTGTCTGGAAGAGCACAGCAGTCATTCTGAGCAGCTCTCTTCAGCCACAGTGTCCAGCTCAGCCAATAGATGGTTCTTCCAGCACAGTTGTGCTGAGTTTTATGGCAGAAGGCAGAGTGAAGGAGGTATTTGACCTCTTATTGCAATGTTGTGCTGAGTTTGACATACTGGAACAGTTGGCATTGATGTCCAACCCTTTCTATGTTCCCTGATGTTTTAGAGGCCGCCCCTTGACCTTCCCCACTGTGATAGCTCTTACTCCATTGGCCAAGGACTTCTTGTGAAGACTAGACACACAGCCACTTATATATAAGTGTAGACCAAAGAAATTACTGCCAGGTGGTTTCATAGAGTTAATAGGGCCACTGTGACTTGGAGTTTGGCTAAGATGGAATATCTAACCCGACTTCTTTGTGCCTTTAATCAAACAGGGTATCATGATGGTTCTTTGAACTTTCAGGTATGGATGTTCACTTGGAATCTGTCTAACAATCCTTAGAATGTTTCCATATTTCCTATCCCCTAGTTCACAGCTACTTACATAAATAGCCATCAGTTCTTCTGAAGTAGAATTGGTAAAACTGTTGTCATTCACACTTGTATTTAAAGGGTCCTCCAGGGTTGGGATATAGCTTAGCGGCTGTGCTCTTCCAGACACTGACTAAGGGATAAGGCCCTTCATTGACGAGCATCTAGGAAGCACATCAATGTCCATACCACCCCACAAGGACCACATGATTTTTCATCTGAGACAGGATTGGTTTTTGTTTGTTTGTTTTTGGTAGAATGGGAGCAAAACTAACAAAGAGACTATGATAAGAAGCAAAACCAGGCTGTCCATCTGATAAAAATGGGGACAATGGTCACTCTAGCTATAATAATCTCTAATGATACCCCAAAGAGACTCTGATGGGAAGTGCTGATATGAAAAAACATTCATTTCCCCATTGCACTGTGAATCTTTACTTCCCAATAGTGAAGTGTGATCAGTTCTTTGAAGGGTTAACAAGGAGCCACTAGGAAACTTGGCCTTCATTAGCTTCCTGACTGTAAAAAGTACTCTAATAAAGCTTTCACAAGGTACAACTATGCATTTGTGTGCAAAGCGCTTAAAAATAGGTGTCATTAAATTAAGTCTTCTCAGGCTGTTTCTCTGAATCCTCACTTAACAAGTTAGGAAATATTATCTCAAAATGCATAACTTTTGTTTTATGCTATGAATTATTTAGAAGTGTTTTGTACATGGAAGTGTAACAAATTTTCATCAGAAGATAAGTTGAAGATGGAACAATAATAAGAAGAGGGTGTGAGAGACTAGAATTGTGAGAATGTTTCTCTGAGTCCTCCTCATGCCCTGTCCTTCCTGTTTCGCTAGCACCTGCCCTGGGCCCTTCGCTGTTCCTCTCCACCCCCACTGGATGGAACCCGCACTGCCCACATGTTGGTTGCTATCCATAGCAATATGGCCTCTCTCTTCTGAGAACCACTCTCAGCCAGCAACTTCAGAAACTAGTTGAACTCTGGCCGACTTCTTCCTGCTCAAGCCCTATGAAAGATCTCCTTCTTCTGCCCTAAATTATGGTAGAAGGCCTTTTTGGGTCCTTTCCTGGCTTACATTTAAGAATCTAGTCTTATACTAATGACATTCTGATTGATTTTCATCTACAAGAGGAGAAATATTGGAATTAAAACATTGAATGTCAGGAGTACACTCATGCTTATATGACTGCTGGCGTAAACAGGTGAAATAAACTGACAGAACAAATTGAGGAATTAAGGTCATAAATATTAAAGCCTGGACTTTGAATATGCATTCTTTTTCTGAGCAGCATCAAATAAAGAGATAATTTCTAAATCATAAGGGTTGCAGCTCTTGTAGAGAGTTTTATTTCTGTAGCCCTTGGGTTTCACAAATTAGAATTTATTTGATCTTTCCAGCAAGATCTTAAAGTAGAGGAGAATAGACATTAATGGTATCAAATTTGATAAAGAAAATGAAGTTTAGAAGCTTATGGGACTATCTATAAATTAAAGCACAGCAAAACTTTGGAGCAAACATTTTTTTCATGATTTCTGAAAATTGATCCTGCCCTGAAATCAACATCATAGGAAAAAATAAGGAAACCATCTAGATTTGGTAAAAGACCATTGTTTTTTTTTGTTGTTGTTGTTGTTTTTTTAATCATCGTTGCTTTATCTCAGTACTATGTTGAAAGTGCCTGGTGCTGAATGAAATATTTATTGAATGGAAAGAGAAGCAATTGTGAATTCTAATGTAGTCTGTTACATAAGCCCCTGTATATGACAGTGCTGATGAGAGTAGTATTGAACAAGAGCAATCAGATGGAATGCTTAAGGCAACAGAGTAGAGAGTGGGCTGAACGAGCAAAAGCCTGCAGTGTAGGGGCAGAATAAACTCATGGAAAGCTGAGCAATTGCGAAAGAATAACTCACAAAGCACAACTGGAATGTTTTTGCATTTATTCTGGGGTTTTTTTTGCTTTGTTTTAGCAATTTGGATTTTTTAGGATTCAGGAAAAGTAGCCCATAGCTTTAGGGTAACAACTAAGTAGAAATAATGACAATTTATCAGAAAGTAGCCCAAAATCTTTGTCTTCCTTACACAATCACTTTGTGCTTTCTCTATTTTGCTTCTAATGTACTTTAAAAAATTTACTACAAAATTAAAATCATGGAAAATAATATATATTGTGAGATGAAAATAATAGTCAACATACAGCTTTAGAAATCAGAACATGTCTCTAGGTATCACTCCCTGATCATAACTGACTATAAAATGTTTCTGCCCCTTCAAATCTGTTTGAATCCTAACAGCATAAAGTTGAAAGATCAATTAACTCAGCTTTGAATCAGACTTTTAATAAAGGAATGGAAAAACAGGGATATATTTGTAAATTAGAAAAGAAAATAGCAGTTAAAATGAATACCTTAATGTACATCAACATGGATATTTTTAAAAGCAAAGTATAACAGAAAAGGCTACAAGTAATATAAATAATATCATATAACATTTTGTAAACAATGTTTAACATTGATTTTGCATATAAATATATACCAAGGATATTCTTATATGTATCAGAAGGAAAGACTTGATTTCCAGAATAATGAAAATTACTGCAGAAGGAAGCAGGTAGAGAAGAAAAAAAAGAGAAACAAAGGTTGATTTGGGTGTGTAGGAATTTTAACTATTGTTTCTGTTATCTATTACTCTATGACAAACTGTATCAAAACTCACTGGCTTGGAAATAACATCAATTTGTTATTGCTCATGTTTATGTGTATTAACATGTTGCCTGGAGTTTTCTGAGCACCTCTAGTTTTTGCTGGGCTCCCTTGTCTACCTGCTGTCAGTGACCAGGTCAGCTGGAGATTGGCTGTCCCTGAGATAATGGAAGTAACTTAGGCACATATCTCTTGTCCCCCAATAGGTCAGCCCATGTTGTTTGTTTAGCAGCTAATGGAGTTTCTCTTAAGGGCCAACCTCAGAACTAGTATACTATGCCCAAATAAGTCACAAAATCACATGGTATTAGACAAATCAAGTCAAAAGCCAGCTCAGATTCAAGGAGATGGTGACAGATTTTACCCCTGATGGGAAAAAAGTGCAGAGGCATAGTGACAGAAATGCAACCACGAGGATCGTGGGATTTGTATCTCTCTGCATTTGTATAATCCAATACAGTTATGCCTATTGCTTTAGTTTTGATCAGAAGGAAAAAAGATGGTCGAAATTTTAAAAGCAAATAAATGGATACTTGCTATTATTGCTCTTAGTTACTTTTCTTGTTTCTGAGACAAAATATCTGACACCCAAAGCTAAAGAGGGGAAGATTAATTTAGCTCACAGTTTGTAGAAGTTTCAGTACATAATCAACTGGCTCTGAGATAAGGTGGCTTGGCAACAGTTCATGGTGGCAGAAGATAGCAAAAGTAGATTACCCACCCTAGGGTGGTTATAACATTCAAAGACCTTAACCCTAGGCACGAGTATGCCAAACCAACCAGTAATCTGATATACTAACATATATAATAATCACACACCCTGTATCTCAACATCACACACTTTAGATTCAGCTCCGTCTGACCACATGAGGATTTGGGGGGACATCTAGATACAAACCATAGCATGTACTTTCTTGGGTGCTTGATATTGTAATTGATCATTTTGATAACACTTAAAATTTAATTGTATAGCAATCCAGTCACACCAGTAATATTTCCTGAATCTGATTAAATCAATGCAATAGTCTTTAGTTACCTAAGAGTCTCATCATTGATATCCCTTAACATTGTGTGGATAAAATGTATAGTATGTTTGGGATCTGGTTGAATTTCCATTTAAAGAGCAATAGTCAACCTTCTGATTTGCTCTGTGGTTCTAATTACTTAACTGGGAAAATTGTTTCCTCATTTCCTAACCAGTCCCACTCTAGGCCTCTGCTGTGCTCAGTTAGACCCTGGCTAAGGAAAACATCTGTAAAGTGCATGATAATAACAGCAGAAGCAATTGCATGGCTCTCTGTGAAGGCTTGTGCCTATGTGTTGATGTGCCTATTGCCACAAAAAGAATGAAATAAAGTTTTTAATAGAAATGAAAACTACTGGCATCACTTCCCTTTATTTTCAGAGGAGTTTATCCACAACCAAATTTTAATGCTGGAGTACATTTCTACTCCTCAAATACATTTCTACTTTTGACCTCCTGGTATGAGGTTGAATACAAGGAGGCAAATGCTAATTCAAGTAATATTTTAAGAAAAATACATTGAAGGATGCAAACATGTTGCAGACTCTAAGTTTTAAATTCCAACACAATCCCAGTAGTAATCTGCTATTTTGGATAACCTCTTTGTTTCTAGGGGTAATTGAGAGTCTTCTGTTTCTACTATGAATTCCCTTGTCTCTGGGAATCTAAATATTTTAAATTTCTACTTAGCCTAGAATGGGACCTGCTGTAACCAAGGAATTCCAAGAATTAGACTTTTTCTTGCCACCTTTTCAGACCTCTGGGTTCCCCATTTGGCCACATGTGACAATCTGTCCCAGAAAATTGGAAAACCGTTCACTTTAATTGGTTCTAAAATGGAGGATTCAGTGCCTGTGCTGACTTGAGGGATGCAACTAACGTTTTACAAAGCCCAGCCCAGCAGCTGCTATCCTTTGGGATTCGCAAGGTAGAGCAGCTAGTCACTCTGGAATTTAGAGTTTATTACAAAGAAGTGCTAACTCTTCTGGTTCTGCTTATAAATGAAATAAAGGGAGAATCTGGCTCACCCACGAGCACTTTAATCTTGTACATGCTCAATATCCTTATGAAATGCAATATCTTATGATCCTTTAAATAACAAATGACCTTATTCCCTTTTATGGGGTCATTAAGGCCTCGAACAGTTCAGGTATAAATCCCAGCTACTACTGTGCATCTTAATTTACTATTCATATGTGAGTCTCTCTTTGGTTCCCAATTACTATACAACAGCAACCGGCTCATCAAATTATCCCCATCGGAATGTGTCTGTTAAAGACATTGCAGTTTACATCTTAGGGCCCTAATTAAAGTCACAATACTTGATAAACCTTGAACAACTAGTAATTGGAAACTCGCAATTAGTACCAACCACCTTAGTTGAGATCAGCTCTACTGCTGGCTACATGACTAAGCAGAAGGAAATTAGTACACCAGAGATGGCCCAGATGCCAAATACATGTTTTAGCCACTCTTGGGTTTCAGCCAAAGCAATGAAAAGAACTTGGCATTCAAATATTATTAGCAAAAGTCTTTCTATAGACATCTGTGCCATGGAATAGATCAGTCTGATATTCCTGTGGCTTTTCAGCCTTTATTATACTCATTACTGTTTTCATCATTCTGCCTCTGGATGTCTGTGGAGATGGTGTTATAAGACCATTTCTTTGAGCTGCTTTTCCTCTCAAAAGCCTACAGCTCTCTGGTTTTCTTAACAAAGCACAGGTCTCATTGTCCTACTGTATTCCATACATGCTGTCCCTCTGTGTCTCTTGTCTATGTCTCCAGAATGTCTGAGGGTGAAGGCGTAGTAGGAAGCACACAGGTGGATTTAGTGAGTGTAAGAGAACCTAACAAAAACCAGAAAGACCTGGGTATTGTATCATGCCTCCCAATTAGCAGCCATACTATTCCGAAACCATTCACCTGGCAGAGAGATGGGGACGATTATACCCCAGTTCTGTCTTACAGACTTGCTGATAGGCCTTTCTCAACTAGAAATGTATTAACAGAGGTAATTTCAATGGGCAACAGGAGAGGAAACCTCCCTAGAATGACCTTCTGTTTTGTTGGTCAGCATCTCATTCCACTCTCTTATTCCCATTCCATTGAATAGCTAATGGAATGGGATATTGCTCGAAGGAGCTTCAGCAGACTTGATGAAGCATGCCAAATGCCTTCTCTTTAATCTGCTTACCTTGTGATTTTCTAGGAGTTCTTGGCAATAGAAGAGCTGTGACATTTAAGCAGTCTTCCCCAAGATACGGCTTCAGTTACCATGGCAGATATAATTTGGGGTGATCTTGTGTATTTAACTTTCCTCTTTTCAACTTTTACAAGAGGGCTCAGGGTTAGTCAGCTATCCTTACTCTCGGCTTCCCATAATCTCAGGACATGGGCAAAATGTAGAGAAACTTTTTGGCCAGACTATAATGCTCAATGTTTCTAGACCAACTGCCAGTGGCATTCATGTGCACAGTTGAAATCTCCTGAACCTGGCCTTTGTTACCCACATTTATATTAGCATTCTGGTCTTCTGATTTCCAGCAAACGTTACCCATTGAGCCCTGCTGATAGCATTCTATACCTTCTGTAGCCCATCTTTAGTTTGTGATTTCAAGGCATTCAGCATGTAATGGGTAGTCTCCAAGGCAGGAACATCATCATGTAAGAAGTGTGTGGCAAAGACAGGATGCTTAATTCATGGAATCTGGAAAGTAGAACAGACAGCAGGACCAGTGAGGAAGGGCCAAGGACCAGATATAGTGCTCCAGGTAGTGCCTCTAGGATTTACCCAGACACACCCTTGTGTGTGCTCAACCAATCCCTTAGGCAGCTCCCAAGTCAGTCAAGTTGACACAAGCTGGACTGTCACAATGTCTTAAGAAGGTCTCAAGTTTTATCCCAAAAGAAATGTCTTTAATATTCTTACTATTCTAAAAACTTGAACAAATATACTTTAATATCAGCATTGAAGTTTGATAATGAGTCTGACACTGGTAGGTCTATTGTCTCCTTCTAACCACTGTTTATGTAGCACCTTGTATATAGCAAATAAGGTTCCTACTCTAGTCTCCCATAGTGGGCTAAACGCGGAAGTTGAGTCAAAGATTATCCAATGTTAACTGATTATCAACTAGAAGCAAGATCGAATCTTTTCAAGTATATTCTTACTCCTTGAACTATCCTTATGAATGAGCAGTTTCAGAATCCATAATCAGTGTTAATGATAGGACACTTCTTAACTGGTTTTCTGAAGTTTGTTTATACTGTGAGTGACATCATTCTTTCTTTGAACTGTTTAAACTAGTTCCTGTGACAACTAATCTTGATTATCAACTTGACTGCAGTGAAAGATAACTAAGGAGATGTTTGCATTGTGAAGGTGCTCACATCATCAGTGGATCCATCCATTTATCATTTCATAGGTTAGGGGGCCATTTGGAAGTGGGGCCTGATCAGGGGAAGTAGACAATGGGGCAAGCCTTTGAAGGGTAGGTCTTTTCTCTCTTTCCCTCTGGTTCTGCTTCCTGGCTACTTTGAGGTGAGCAACTTCCTCCACTACATTCTTTCACTATGTTTCTGCCTTGGAACCAGACGACTCTGGGCTGACATCTATGAAACCTTTTCTCCTTTAAATTGTTTATATCAGGTATTTGGTCACAACAAAGGAAAGCTCATTAACACAATTCCAAACTCAGCATCAAAATTTGCCTGCAATTTCCTGTCCACCAAAAGTTTGAAGCTACGACTAGTTATTGGCCAATGCCCAGCAGGTCAAGAGAACCTGTGACTTTATCTAATGACATTGTAGTTAGCCGAAACAACACTCAACAAAATGACCAAGAGAGTACATAGAAATCACTCTACTTTAATCTACATCTCTTTATCTTCCTAGATTTTCCCTTCTTCAGAGCCTATCCTATGCCTGAAGGGTAGGTAGGCTTTTAGCTGGCAGAAAACCAATTCATCTTAGCAATATCTATGATAACTGTAAATACTCTTATTTAAGACCTAAATCATAAAGGGAGAAAATAATGATGTTCTGACCATATAGATAGTGTAGTAAATTAAAGGAAATAGAGAGACCTTATAAACAAAAGATCAAAAAAAAAAAAAATGGAGAGGAATAGTACAGAAGGCAGTGGGTTAAAGTAACCTATCTATTATTAATAGGGCATTTTGTACCTTACCAGATGAATCTGAGAGGCAGGGCTGTCTTTTAGTTAACTCATTTAACCCTCATGTCTTGGTCCTATGAAACTTAAAAGTTCCTTAAAGGCAAGAGTTTTCTTTTTAATACTAAATCTTTTTGGATAGTCTATTGACTTTCATCCAATACTAACAAAGACAAAGGATTTAGTATTTCATATGTGGCACATTGTACTGTTAGACAATGCAGATGTTTACCTAAATCTAAGTTGGCTTGTCAGTATCATTTTCTACTGGTCTTAGAAGTAGAGGAATTCACAAAAACTTTCATTTCTTCTTGATTATAGGTAGCTTGCTCATCATCTCACTGCAACAATTTTTGTTCTTATTTTAGAAAATATAAATAGTATAGAAAAATACTAGTAAAACTACAACCAGATATAACCACTATGTTAATATTTTAGTATGTATCTTCTGGTTTCTATATACAGTGTTTATTAAAAAATTAAGATTATAGTACACAAACTAAAATCAGCTACTTTTTGATAAGCAGTAATAAAAATATTTTGTGTGTCTTGTAAACTTTCTCAGGCATTATTATAGCTGCATCGTATAGTCTTGTATTATCTGAAAATATTTTATTTACTCCATCTCTGCTGTTAAAAATGTAGAGATTTTCTAATACAAAAATACAATTATTATGTATTATTTTATGCATGAGTCCTTAAGGCCACTCTGTGATGGCAGTTTTACTAGCTGCTACATAAGAGGTGAAACAATTGCAAAAATCATTCACGTCCTCAAGGAGCTCATAATCGCAGCTTAATTTCTATTCATTTTACTGCCTTATGTAATAGATAATTTTATTTCTGTAGAGGAGTTGGGAAATGGGACAAGGGAAATGTGCATTATACTGTACAGTGGATGATTCTTTGGCTGGGTGTGAGAAAATAGTCTTCCATAAGTGTGAGATTCTTATTTGAGAAATCCTGGCTCCTTATCTTGCCAGCTCTGGAATTTTGTCATTTTGTTAAGGATTCCAGCTGTAACAGGTCAACTATCAAATTGCACTATTGTTTAAATTAGCTTTTCTTAATGTGTAGTTAGTTACCATCATTTCTTTTGAATTATTAAAACAAGGTACATTCAGTATATTGTATTATTGGTTATAAAATAATTTTAGTGGTACAAAAGATTAAAAAAACCTATCATTTCATAAACTAACAGAATTTGAATTCAAATTAGACCGTGTCTGTAAACTTTATCTTTTCCTTAAACTAATTCAAATTACTTGCTTGGTTCTTCAGGTGATGGATTTATTTTTTCATTGAGTGTTATGAGGTGTTCATAAACAATATTTTCTTTTATACCTCATTTCTTCCACTAAAGAACCTTTGACCCCATGAAAACAGATTTTAATAGGGTTAATTTAGGATTTCAAGTTGTCACAGTGACTTAATTCCCAATTATCTTACAGTGGTATGTATTTGTCTCAACCTACACATTGTTTTAATGTACCTGTGTTTAATAGCATGTGAACAAAGTGATTGTGTTTAGTTTTGTTTGAAAGAATAGCACAGGTTCTGTTCAGCACCACAGTCATGAAACAGAATGAGAACCAAGTGTCTGAAACACAAGTCCAGGCCTCAAAGATGCTGGCAGCTTCCCTCTGGAATCTTCCTGTGACTTTTCCCGAGGTCTGCTGCCCATACTGAGATGGACACACAGAGATACAGCTGGGTACAGTTTCATAGCCATTCATAATGAGTCCGGAAGCCTCCAACAGGTCTTTCAAGCTGGCCTAGTAGCCCTCAGGTAAGGTAAATGCCCAAAATTGTGAGCAGGACCCCAAGAAATAGACACATGCTAACATAGTGGAGGTTTCTGCCTGTTCTCTAAGGAACTGGGCAAGCCTATCTCGGGGGCTTTCTGCCTCTGTTCCCTGGCTTACCCCTCCTCACGTTTTGGTCACACCTCTCTGCCTGTCTGACATAGTCAAGAAGCTCACTGTGGTAAACTAATAACATAGTTGGCACTTTTTTTTTTTATGTTACATGTCCATGAAGCAACTTCTTCTGGTCCTTTCTCTACTGTCTCTAATTACTCCTTCCTCTGAAGCCCCAGGATAATGATAAAAATAAACATTTCCCCAGTATTTATTATGTTAGACATTCTTCTCAGCACTCACTTTAATTAGCTCATTTAATCCTCACAACAACCCTATGAGAAGAGCACCATCACCATTCTCTAAGTGAAGAAACTAGACCAGAGACACTCTGCATAGCTGAGAAGTAGAAAGGCCAGAATTCCAACCTAGGCCACCCTAGAGTTGACGACGCTTTAATTTGTGCCTGTCCTTTGGTAGGTGTGCTGAAACACATGCTATTTCCCCTGGAAAAGACAGTTCCAGCTCCTTTGTTTTCATAAAATGGAATCCACGCACAGAGTGATTTGCCTAACACCGCACTGTCAGTGGGAGACTGAAGTGGAATTAAAAACAGATGTCCCCTCTTTGTTGCATTACCCAAGGAATACATCTGGTGTCTCCATTATTTGCTGCTTATACTAACTACCTCACTGGTTTGTAAACACCTAAAGCGTATTCTAAAGCATTGTTCTAGCAATGTTCAACTTTTGTACTGTAACTGCCTTCTCTGTACGATTACTATTTTAATATTTAATGTAACTTTTACCTGTCTTAATCTCTAAGAAATGAAATCACTGAATGCATGACTTTGCAGTACTGGTTTAATTTCTTAATCGTCTGTGGCATATTGTAAAATAAATATCTGTTATTTGTCAGGTTTATTTGTGTGCTTCCTAAAATACAGGTCCCACCACCAGAAGAATCAGCACCTTAATTGAGAACACTGGTTAAGTTACTAGATCTAGAGATGAGATCAAGGGCTCACTCTTGAACTAATCATAACTTCTGCAGACAGAGTCAGACGTGTCCTGTTCATCTTCATGTCTGGTTATGAGGATTAAGTGAGAAAAGAGATGATTCTGTATGAGTTCTGAAATACCATCCTCTCCCTCCTCTGTCACCTTCTCCTCTTTCCCTTCTTTCTCCTTCTTCTCTTTCCCTTTCCCTACCTCAGATCAGGTAAATGTCCACAATTGTGAGCAGGAGCCCAAGAAGAAGACCCATGTATGTTAGCATAATGCAGCTTTTCCTCTTCTATGAAGAGGTACTCTTATCTTCTCTGTAGCACCAGGCTGAGCACACACTATGCAGGGGGGTCTCAGAACCAAAGTCGTGATCACTGAGGAAGCAGGCATATTTTCTAAGTCTGTCTAACCTTAGGATCCACTGGAAATTCTGAAGGGTGGTTATGTTACCACTGATTTCTTGCATCTGTCCTTCAGAAGGTGCTCCCAGTTATACATGCCTAGTGGATTCTGGCTCTCCTCAAAGCTTCTGTACCTTCAGTTTCTATAGAAATCCAAGAACCGACAGACTTGTTCCTCAACAAGAATGAGTAGCAGTGGGTCGGGAGCAGGAGCAGATGCCCAAAGCTTGCCGCAGTTACCACCAATCAAGAAAACAAGAAAAACACCTTTTGGTGAAGTTTCTAAGACATTGAATCATTTCCAGGCGAGGATCCACAAGTGACTCATTGATTTGCACTGCCCTTCTGAGACTGTTAAGTGGATTACTTCCATCAGTATGCAGCTAGGAGTGGAGGTTGGAGTCACCATCACAGATGCCTAAGGCAACTATTTTAATAAATCGATAATCAATTGTTTAAAAAAGAAATCCAAGAACTCTTAGTATTTCTTGGGTTAATAACTTTATTGAAGAATTAAAAGATACATGAAATGATATCAAGTCCCAACCCACAGAACTTTTGTGAATTCCCTGGTTTTCCATTTCCATTTTTCATTTATTGATTCATACACACACTCCCTCTCTCTGCCTATTCTCCCTCCCTCTTCCAGGTCCTGTTCTTATTAGCAATGCTTACTCTTGAAAATCTCAAATAACTATTATTTCAATCCTCTGACTACAAATGACTAGCAATGACAATAACAGAAGCATCTTCTACCTATACTTGTTCATACTTTTGGTAATAATTCTATAGGCAGAAAGGCCTTACAAATAAGGAAATAGAAACTGTAAAACATCCCAAATCAGTTATGACATTCCCATAGGAAGTCAAGATTTAAAACTTAGTCTTCTCACTCTGAGGTCAGTGCCCTTTTCATTTCAATAAGCCCTTCACAAGTTCTCTCCATGAAGCCAGGGTATTTTCACCAATCGAAGCAAGCGAGATTCACTAAAAAAAAGAGTTTATCTGTGTGAAGAGATCCACGATAGAGTTTTGAGAATTGCTGATATTTAGAAATCTGCTACTGGAAGAGATGCCTGAAATGGATTCTGAGATAGACTAGCCCAGGAAGTAGGAAGAATATCAGGAGAGATTGTATCATAGGACCCACGAAAAGACAGTGTTCCAAAAGTAATAAGTAAGGTCAGCTGGGTTTAATCATTCTGAAAGATTCCTTTGGAAGAAGTCAGACCAGACCACTGTGCATTGCCTACCGATGCAGCAACATGATTGTAGTTGATGGCCTAGGAAGAACAGTTTCATTGGATTATCTGGGAAGGAAGCCCCTTAGGGATGAGTTGAAGGATTGGAGTGAAATCTTGTGAATATCATGTATAGCCACATTGGAGAGAAGTGTAAGAGAAAAATCAAAGTAGTAGATAGAAGGACATGGTAGTTTAAGGGAGAGATGTTTTTCTTTGAAATCAGATTTCCTAGAATAAGTTTGAGTGCATCTAAGAATAATTTGGGAAATGCAGAAGGAGGAGCTAGAGAGGTTACTGTTACTTTTCTACTGAACCCTCTGTGTCTGTCTGCCCCTGCCCATAGACACACACCCCTCTTCTTCCTACCTTTTTTTACTTTTGTGCTACTCCTTAAAGAGCAGGACCACAATTCACAAAAACCAACCTTTAATCTTCAGTTTAAACTTCAACCTGTCTCACTTTCTTCTCTCCAAAGTAGAATTTTCCCACCCAAACATTTTCTCTATTTCCCATCACAAAGGAATTGTTTAGCCCAACAAAATTAGATGAAAATGTGATAATTCAACTTATGTCATTTCTCAGAGGCGATTAGCAGTTTTAAGGACAGAAAATGGAAACAGTAATGCATGCTGTGTATCAGTTTTCTTTCGCTTCTTAACAAATTACTACAGATTTAGCAGCATGAAGCAACACCTGTTTATTATCTCAGAGTTTCTGTAGGTCAATGGTCCAGCATGGCTCAGCTGGTTTCTCTGCTTAGAGTGTCATAAGGCCAAAATCAAGGTGCTGGCCAGCTGCGTTCTCATCTGGAGGCTCTGGGAAGGAATATGCTCCAAACTCATTTGGGTTTTTGGCAGAAATCAGTTCTTACAGTTATAGAACTAGATCCTCATTTCTGTGCTGTCCTCTTGGGGTTGCTCTCAGCTTTGATCACCCTGAAGTTGTAGATAATCATTGTGTGTTTGCAAATGTGGAAGATTGATTGAATTGATAGACTGGTTATATGCTTCCCATATCTGTATTCTTAGTCTGTGTTATTTCTGCCCTACTGAACCCTGACATTTGTCTCGGGTTTTCCTTGGCCAACAGGATGCCAGCAGGTGTTACAAAAACAGTACCATGAACATGGGACATTATTGTGTCACCTATCTTCAAACTTTCAGTTGGAATGAGAATAAACTCAGGTGGACTGTGGGAAGACGTAGGAGATACAGCCAGGATAACCAGCCCTGGCCATCAAGGGTCAGTAGTTCCAACCTACCTGACAGCTGTTCAGGCACTATGCTTTGGGACCCTCAGATAGATGCCAGTAGATAAGTGACAAGAAGAACCCAAGTCTTAACTTCAGAACTACAAGGCAGGTATTGCCTAACATAGTAAAATAATGTGGCGAGGAGGGAAAATATGTTGCTTAAGATTTATAGCTTCATCCAAGAAATTTCAAGGGTAAAGTGGCCTTGAGTGATTCTAGTACATCCTACCTCTCCCTGTTCAGACTTCAACAAATCTGCCAACGTCTTGTGGCATCAGTGGCAGGTCTTTTAATTAATTAATACAAAAATAAGTAATATACAAATATGATTATGTGGGTTATTCTTATGCATACCCAGAGGAAGTAAAACAGAATTTGCTGCTCACAAACATCTCTAATAAAAGAAGTCTTGAGAAAAAAGCAGTTTCTGTAACTGCTTGCTCCTGCTCTTTTAAAAAACATCAGTCTTATAGGGTAGTAAATCAGTGGTGAGTTACTAGCTGTATAACATGTGCTGTCCATCTCATAAGATATTAAACCAAGGCCCCTTCTGTTCACATCCTGCACCTGTCACCAAGCATCCAATAAAAATCCTGTTCTCGGAGAGCATGTAAAGAAGCAAGATGAAGACGTGGCCAAACATCTCTCAAGTGTGGGAGAGCCTGCCTGCAATGTACTCTGGGGGCGGGGGTCTTCCCCTCTCCCCATCTATGACTGGGGGCAATCAGAAAGCTCGGGGAAATTAGGGTGAGAAAAATAAACTATGATACACTCAATTGTTCTCCATCTCCACGGTGTTCTAGGGAATATACAGGACAGTTCTTAGGTAGTGAAGAAGAATAGGCATGGAGCCACAGGTCGGGAGAAGTGGGTTTGAATCTTTTGCTATTTAGTCATTGTGTGTTCTAGATAAGATTTCTAAATTTCCTTTTTGATCACCTGAATTAACCAATCTTATGATTCAACTTGATTTTTTTACAGTGAACAATATACAGGAAAGGTGGTATGCAATGGTAAGAGCTTTACAATAAGATCTCTTCTTCTGGAGCCGTGTGATATGAGAGTATGAGGGCGTGGGCCAGATGACCTGTATTCTAGTCTCTATCTCTTACTAACCGTGATGACCTTGAGCAAGTTACTTAAATCAACTTTCCTCTCTTATAAAGTAGGACTGAAATTTTTCATAAAATTTTTAAAGATTAAGTAGGTTGTATGTGAAGCCATTAGAGAAGTGTATGGACCAATGTCTTTACTTACTATCTGGGACATGTCTATCTGTGCTTTGTCCAAGAGATCATTGTGTTAGCCCACTTTTTGTTAATGAGATGAATATGTATGACAAATCACTTTAAAAGTAAAGGAAAGGAATATGTATGACAAATCAATTTAAAAGGAAAACTCACAATTTCTGAGTTCCTCTTTGTTATGATTTCAGTCTGGATACCCAAATTCTCATGCAGTCATGGAGCTAGGCATCTAGAGTTTGTGAATGACTCATGGTCCAATGCTTATGGGTATGAGTGCTATACTCGAGTACC
Source organism: Cavia porcellus (assembly GCF_034190915.1). Lineage (NCBI taxonomy): Eukaryota > Metazoa > Chordata > Mammalia > Rodentia > Caviidae > Cavia > Cavia porcellus. The sequence continues at coordinate 77,672,063 of NW_026947484.1, forward strand.
CAAGTTATATGGAGGGTGTGGCCTCCATATAATAGAGAGAAACAGAGTCTTTTCTCCATTCTCCTCCTCTTTTACTCTTGTCACTTGTTCTATTTTTCACCACCATGAACTGCTGCACTCTGCCATGTGCCACTCTGCTGTGGAGTCAGCTGATTATGAACTGAAACCTCCACAAACTGTGAGCTAAATAAACTGTTCCTTCCTTCATTTTTGGAGTCAGGTATTTTGTCTCAGCAGTGAGAAGCACAGTATGTTGTGGGAGGGACCACATGACAGAGAAGGCTGCTTATCTTTCAGTGGTCAGAATGCAAAGAAAATTCAAGGAAGAGAACAGGGTTCCATCTTCCTTATAAGGCCACACCTGTAATGATCTAATACTTTTTTTTCATGTCCTCTCTCTGAAGGTTTTACTCCCTCCTACCAGCTCCACAGGCTGGTATTTAAAATCTAAACCATTGCAGTTACTACAAGGAAAATGGTACATATTTAGATTTCTATTCTAAGTCTTCACCTTTCAACCCTAATATCTTGGGAAACTGTATAATTTATCTGTCTTATTATCTTACCTTTTCTTAACAGTATAAAGAAGCTTAGGTGACACAACCATGTAAAATACCTGGAATACAGTCAGTACCTGTACAATATTAGTTACTTTCCTTTTTACTTTTAATTGAGATTTTAAAAACATACATTAAGTTTTATTATCTTTACCAATATAAGTGTATAGTTCAGTTGTGTTCAATGTATTCACAGATATCCAGAAATAAACTAAAATCCTACATTCATAACAAATACTGAGTCTACTTTGTGTTTCCAGAAGCTCCTCCTGTCCCCTGCTAACCACCATTCTATTTCATTTTCCAGGAATTTGACTAATCATGATACCTTATTTAAGCAAAATTATAGTTTTGTCCACTGTGAATGGCTTATTTCACTTAGCATAATATGTACAAGGTTCATCCATGTTGTAGCATGTGACAAGATTTGCTTTCTTTTTAAGGCTAAGTAATATTCTCTGTGTGTGTGTGTGTGTGTGTGTGTGTGCATGTATGTGTGTGTGTGTGTGCTGCATTCTGCTATCTCTGTTCATTGATAGACCTTTGGGTTTCTCTTACCTCTTGTTGTGGTGGGTAGTGTCCCTTCTGAAACATGGGCATGCAGTTGCCTTCTTTTCCTCTTACATTGTTGCAAATAATGTCATAACAGGCACGTGTAGTTCCTTTTCTTTAATTTTTGCCTTCTCACAATCAAGGTAAATTAATCTTAATCTCAACCATTGAATGAAGTGTTGACTTTGTTCTTAATTTCTTATTATAGACTATAAGGCCTCATTAAGAGTCAAAAGAAATGAAAATCCTAAAGAAAGCTACTCAGCTTACTTTTGTATGTTTATACTAACTCAGAATCATAGTTGGTTCCTATTATTTGCCTGATAATGAGGCAAGAAAAAAAATCAAAAATTCCTTAGATGAGAGGTAGCCTGTACTGATTCTGTGTAGTTAATAGAGATGAAAATCTGTAAACAACCGTTATACTAAAAATATAGTCCAATTTTGACTCCTCCTATCATAGCTCAGTGTAAGTTCCTTAAGGACACTTTCAGACTCATCCTTGGTGACTAAGCTTATCTATGTCAGTGTGGTTGGTTTGGGAGCCACCTAGGGGATTAGTAAAGCACACTTCTGGATGTGTCTGGGTAGGTCATTGAGGCATGACTTTAAGGTAAATATTTGATTCTTTTCCCTCCTTCCCTGACACTGTTCCTCTGCTCTAGCCATGAACTAAGCACCTTAGCTCTGCCACCTTCTTCTACCATGTTGTTTATGCTTTAGAGCCAGTAACTATGAACTGAATTTCCTGAAACTGAACCACATTAAACCTACCTGCCAATAAGTCATGGGTATCCAGTATTGTGTCCCAAGGAGAGAAAAGCTGAGTAATGCACCATGTATGGTCAGAGTTTGCTTTATACAGTCATAAAATGTGTACTTTCCTTGAGGATTCTTTAAGTTTTAATTGTGAGCTATTCATGCATGTTTTGGTTAATATTTCTCTCTCCCACTGGCCTGTAAACTCTCTGAAAATAGAGGCATTATATATTTTTACCCCTCTTCCTTATGTTTCCTGACTTGTGTCTTGTTCGGTACATAGTACTCATTTAGAAACTACTGTTAATAAGCTTCAAGTGAATGAAGTTTCATCAGAAAAAAACAAAACAAAATTACAAAAATAACAAAAAAACCTCCAGAAAGGAACTGTCAGATCTCTGAGTGGAAAATAGAAATGTTTTTTATATATTGGCAATCTAGAAAGGGAAAAATCATTGTTTTTCTCAAGGAACGATCACAGTTTTTCCTGATAGGTGTCAACCATGCTTTCCTATAAAAGATAATAATTTATTTTTTTCTTGAGCTAAATACTTTCCCATCCAAATGCTAAATGTAGTAAAATTGTAGAGTAGTATGTGATTCATGTGACTTAAAATGGTAATCAAAATATACTGTGCCTGTATATATTTAAATAATTTATTATAGTAAAGGACACATTGGCATTAATCTGCCTCTGAATATTTCCCCTCGTTTTGAGCATACTTGCCACTGCTGAAGAGTCCTGGGAGTTCTGCATGATGTCATAGGAAAATATGTCAAAATATGGAATGAATGCTGGTGCCGAGTGACATCCAATGGGAAGGTCAGCTCAATCAAAACATTATTGTTTGCCCCTATCTATCTTATTCACTGGATTTGTCACTGTGCCACTACTAGTTCTTCCCCAAAGTCAAAATAGTCATGAAAGCTAAATGTTCTTAATCAGTTCAGGAAATCATGCAGCCAAAACAGTGCACCTAGAGACATTCATGGAAGAGGGCTTCCTGAACTATTTCAGAAAGTGGCAAGAAAGGTAAGTGTGTTTGAAGCTATGGGGAGTATTTGAGGAGTAATGGTGATGTGTCTTTTACTGTAATACATTTTAAATTTTAAGTATTTACTTTATATTTTACCATGGTAGGCAGTACATTCTCTATAAGTTACCAAGCTTTAGTATTTAAAAATACCAGGCTCTTCATTTCTTTACTATGACTTCTTGTTTGAAAGATTTCACACCATATTAGAAAAGTCTCTACATGGTTGAGATACTATGCAAGACACAGTAACATCTTTGGAAATGAGAGCCGCAAATAGTAACAGTTGAATTAGTTGAAATGCATTTTAAGGCAGATGGTTTTATTTTTGTGCCTTGGGCATATCAAGGGTAAAAGAAAGACCAGCAAAAGCAGAGTACAAAAGGGAATCTCTATCATTTTCCCTGCCTCTTCCCAACTCTGATTCTTGAACTCAGTTGCTTGGGGTAGGCAAAGAACAGAAACAGTCTTTCCTGAGCATCAATTCCATTTTAAAAGTAGAATAAAAAACAATCATTATAGAAATTAAATTACAAAAAAAAATTAAATTACAGTGCCAGGGATATAGCTCAGAGGCACAGCACCTCCTTAACAAGTGTGAGATATTGAGTTCAATTTGCTGTACCAAAAAAAAAAATTATAAGATAAATACAAATGTATTCTAGATCCCTATCTCAATATATATCTAGACTTTGTATTAAAGTGCTGGATTAGCTCTAAAAGCCTGTTAACTGACTGGAGTGCAATTAAAGAATTAATCCAAGTTTATAACAGTTAATAAACATCATCACTAAGAACAAAATCAAGTTCAAGTCTTCTGATCTCAAATATAAAGCTTTCAGATTGATAGATTGATGGATAGATGGATGGATGGATGTATGAATGAATATATTGATGCCTATATATACATGTCTATACTATGGAGAGACTTCATAAAAAGACAAGTTCAATCATCACACTTTCCAGTCAAATATACTATTTCATTGGTTAAAAAGTCTGACTCCTTTTCCTCAATTATTTTTTTAAACTGAAGTGCCAGGTTGATGATCCATTTCCTTAATCTAACAAGTCTACATATTAGATGCTCTTCCCTCATCCATCTGCGGGGGTGCCCAGCCTATGAATGTCCACAACAGATGTTTGTTCTTGTTGTGCCAAGGTCACAGATAGGGGGTGTGTAATGAAGTGTCCAACGCCTACTCCGACAATATCATCCTATGCACCTGTGAAGAGGGAAAAATAGACAGGCAACTGCCCCCCAGAAAAGCATTTGAAAACTGCCCACTAGCAATTGTTGAGTGCTAACACATGCAGTTCCCCACATGTTTATGCATAGTCTCAGATTTATCTGACAGTTTTACACCCTCAGGCATGATACACAGTAATTAAAATTAAAAATGTTTTGACAGCCTAAACAAATGGCTATATAAATTAGAAAGCTGTAAAAAGCCACAGTAACCAAAAATAAAGATATATAGATAAATCATAAAATTATAAACAAGGAGAATGTTTTAATACAGCCATGTTTATATCCAGACACTTAGAAATACAGGCTAACTTTTGCCTGAAGGAACATGGTGGTGGAAGGGATTGTGGAAACTAGCAAAACTATTCTTTCCTGCTTAGCAATTTTTCCCCTACCCTTCTCTGGTAAGTAAAGAAAGAAAGAAATATTGAGACTATTCAACTCCCTCTAAATCTATAATCAGCTGTAGAATCTCCAAATTTTAAAAAGCACCCAAAATCACTTGCCGAGAATCTTTACTATTAACCTTCCAAAATGTGTAAAATGATGTGGGCTATATAAAACTTGGCTTGACTTCTCATTTCTCGAATGCATGGCATAAAATGTGTGTTTAAGAATTGAGCCAAATATATGATCTGCATGTGAATATAATTCCTTTTAACTAGATGTGCAAAGAATTTAAAGTATCGGCTTTCACTTAAATCTATCAGGATAATGCCCAAAGAAACCATTGTGTACCTAGCCTTGATCGTTTTCCTTTTCTCCAAAGGAAGCCTGCTTACCACTGCCCAGTGCACTGACATATTAGGATGTCTCAAAGGAGGGAACAAAATAATTGGAAGTAATCGCTGGGATATTCTGTATCCTGAAGGCTGGATTGCTAGACACCAGCCATGTCATGTGGATAATCTTTATGATGAGTTCTCAAAGCAGTCCTTTATTTGGCAGAGTTCCTAAAACTCCATTGCCACATCAGAATGTCTCATGGCTCTGTGGATTAATAATAGAGATCTGAGAAAACACCAAAGCTTTTCACATTAATCATCCTAGACTCCTCTCGTTTTTTCTTGACCACTTGCTCTCAGTTGTTTGACCTCTTGGTTCCATTTCTTGTTTTTAATTCCACCTTGACTCTCTTCACTTGATATTGCTGTTTTGTCTTCCCATTTTATTGTTCTTCCCTTCTTACCTCCGGGACTTGGCCCAGATCTTCCCATTGTGAGTCCACATTTCCAAGAGAGAGAACCCAGTCTCTCCTTGGACCAAACCCCCCTTCATACTGCATCCTACAGAGCCTTGACTCATCTGCAGAAAGAGTCAGGAGAATTCAATTGATTTTTTGAAATATAATACTGTTATTATGAAATAACCATAGTTTTTATAATCCATGGTTGTAAATCTTTACATTTCAGAGTTTTCCTGGTGTTTCCGATGAGTAATTTGACAACAGAGTTCTTAATTTGACAGAATTCTTTCATCTGATAAAATATATTTTAAACCAACTGCAAGGGAACACTTTACAAAAGGACAAAATACAGTACAAAAAGACGGCTCCTGTTAAAACATGGAAAATTTTCAAATGAGTGAAATTGTATTAGAGACAGGGGCAAGGGTGTGTGTGTGTGTGTTTATAAAATTAAATGCTATTGGACTTAAAATGCATGGAATAAACCAGCCCAGGACACCATAGTCATGACAATAGGTTGTGTTTTAATTTTTTTATTGCTTTAAGGGAAGAAACCAAATTTCTTTTAAAAACTCTCAGATATTAATGTTAACAATAATTGAAAAATTCTACAGTTTGTCCCTTTCCTACAGTAGAAAACCCTGACAGCATGTTAGAAGTTGTCTTCAGTTCTTAATTTGTAACCTTCAATTTAGGCTTTTGTATTTCTGCTGTGAAACTCCTTCAAAATTCACTAGCTTAGAACAATGAACATTTATTTTAGTTTCTAAGGGTCAGGAATCCAGAGGCAGCTTAACTGCATGGTTCTGGATCAAGTTAAGGTACTGGTTGAGATTGCCATGAACTCAAGTCTCTTCTGGTGTTTAGTCTGTAGATAGTGGGCAGTTTTTTGTCCCCAGCTGGCTGTTGCTGGAGCCTCCGTTCCATAAAGAGTCTCCCCAGTGGCCACTCAAGTAGCCTTACAACATGGCAACTGCCTTCTTCTGGAACAGGCAACCCAAGGAAGAGAGCAAAGCAGAAGCTGTGATGTATTTTGTGATTCAGTCTCAGTCACATTTTTCACCTCTCTGTTGTGCTGCTGGTCTCATAGGCCAGCCATGCTACACTGCAGGAGTAGATTACATAAAGGTGTGACTCTATGAGGTGGAGATCACTGAGAATAATTTGAAGACTGGGTACTCTGGACTTAAAAACATAAAAATGACCCAAAGCCTGGCTATTCAATTTTAATTCAGACAAAATGCATCATAAATTTTGGTCCCTTTTCCCCAACTCTATTTCTTTGCCACATTTCTTTTTTTCCAGGCTCTTTCCTTACCAACTTGACTCACAGGAAAACACCTACTTTCCTGTTCAATATTCTAATCAATCTTGGAATTCATCAGCTAGTTCCTGCACTTCTGGTTCTCCAATCCTGATTAAGCAGACTGCCTATGTGTTTGACATTGGGCTACAGCTGGTAATTTGTAGTACCATATGTCAGGGGCCTGGGAAGCAGTGAGTCGAAATTAGAATTAGCAGACTGAAGGTAACTGACTCAGATTCCAAGATGCTGTTCTGCAAACATTTATAGAGAACAGAGTATATGACAAGCCCTGGACTAACATTTGAGAACTGAAAGATAAATTCCAACACAGCAGAAAATTCAGGAATCAGGAACCTAAAAGGTTGCATAGTGGAAGGAGGAATAAGAAAAAAAAAATGTAGTGTTACAAAGGAAATTGTTCAATGAACAAGTTTATCAAGTGATGTAAATGAGAATGTAGAAAGTGGAGAGACCTAAAATGTAACATAATTGACAAAGACTGTCCCCTCACTGGCCAGTGTTTGCTTTCTCCATCAGCTGCTTTCAAGATGTGAGAGTTAGGCCAGATAAGAAGGGTGGCAAGGTAGCAGCTGCAGGTGAGTGTAGGCAGTAGTTGACATCAGATGGAAAGAACAGAAACTGAAGATTCATTCTTTTTCCCAGACATCATTTTCTGGAGGAAAAAAGTTGTATGTATTGCTGGAGTAATGTTAATAAGGCTCACTAGAACTCATGAGAATCCCCACAAATACTTGATTTTAGGATTTCCCAGAAGCCAAAGGAAGTTGATGCAGGCCATCTCAGCTGCCTACCTAAATCTGCTGCTGAAATAAAGATTTATTCTCGCCCACTTTCAAGTATTTTGCAGTTGCTTTCATCACGTACAATATCCTAGGAGCATACAATGAAAAGATTCCGTGATGTGAAGAACTAGACTTCTTCAAATGCAAAGGGAAACAAAGAAGGGATTAAAGGTGAGGACCTTCAATTGACACAGTCCAGCTCTGTATTAACTAAGCAAACATCCAGTCTTCTCTACTTGTGTTAAAGTTTTCAAACAAGGTCACAGTGATGTCTAAAATATACAGTTAAGCTTGTGTTAACAATATTGTGCTTACTCTGTGTCCCAAAATGGAAAATAAAACCTTTAAAAGTTATTCTGTATTTTATCTAATTCTCATTCTTTTCCTCAGTAATTTCCCTTTTGATGTCCATTATCTTAAATCAAGAGAAATAAATTATTGATTAATACACAACAATTCATATAATAAAACTAAACATACGTAGGTATGGCAGTCTGAAAAATAGTCATGTGGTAATTTTGGCTACTTTTTATTCCATGGTTTCTTTCATTTTTTATTTACATTAGCTAGGACTATAGGGTTCTCCCCCAAATTATTTTAATCTGTTAAGCTACTGAAAGACTACCTTGCACACTGTAAACCATAAAAAATAGAAACATATCTCACAGCTCCTGAGGCTGGGAAATCCAAGAGCAAGGACCAGCATCTTGGGTTCTTGGTGAGGCTCATTCTTTATTTCAAGATGGTCCTTTGTTCTGTTCTCATATGATCAGGAGGACAGAAGGCAAAAACATTTCCATTGACCCTTAATAAAGATAGTAATCCATCTAGGAGGTTATAGCTCTTGTGACTTAATAACCTACCCATGGCCCCATCTTTTAATGCTATTTCATTAAGGGTTAAATTTCCACATGAAATCAGGAGACACACACATTTAGAGTATACTTTCTTTTATAGAGCCATTAGTGGTCTTCCATTTGCATTATTGTAGTCCTGAAATAAGTTTTAATTTATAACATAAATTCTAAAAGTCTCATAAGAAAATACTCTGGTTTCATATATTTTTCTTCTGCCTCAAATATATATTATGTGTCTTCCCCCACTGTTCCTTGACAAGAAGCATGAATATCTCCAGCCAATACTATAAGCTGAGGTTTTAGGCATTGTTATGGTTTATGTTTAGATGTTCCCCCAAAGCCTCATGTACTCATATGTGGGACTTTGCAGAAGTGGCTGGATCTAAGGTGTGTGATGCTGGGAGCTGTGTGATGCTGAAATGGCAGGTGTGTGATTACTGATTTAGTCACTGATAGGATTGACATAGTTCTGGGTGTGACTAATGGGAAGGTTCACCCTAAGTATGAGTGTTACTTACCCTAAGGGCAGATAGCCTAGTGGAGCGTAAGGGACAGAAGGAGAGCTGCTGCCTACTGTTTGCTGCCTCCTCCCTGATCTGCTAAGAAATGTTTCTCTGTGATGCGCCTTCTATGCTACCTTCTGCCATGCTACTCTGCCTTGGAATCAACTTTAGTTCAGCTGTGGACTGACACCTCTACAAACTATGAGCCAAAATAAACCTTTCTTCCTTTAACTTTGGGTGTTGTGTATTTTTTCGTGGCTATGAAAAAAGTAAGTCAGGCCTTATGGCACTGTGGAGAGGGCACAAAAACTGAAGAATTTCCAGGTAGAGTGTAATCCCCACTGAAAGTACTTTTCCCTAAATAATTAATTTTAAATCAAAGACCCTAAAGTTCTAAGAATGGAAAGCAGAAGGTTTGGTGGCAGGTTATTAGTGGATTTTTAAAAGCTTGAATTTTCCTTTTCTGCACAGAAGTATATTAATAGCTATATGAAAGGCGCACTATTCTTGATTTCTGTATTAGAACATAGATAAGGAATCATAAATATGAATTTCCAGACCCACAATTACCATTACTGTAACAGGGTCTTCGATAAACTGTTCCACCATTCTCTTAGGCCAGTTACTTTAAGATTATGTGTATAAGATCAAACATTATTGTGGTAATGTATCTATTCTTTCTATATCAGTTGAGTTTCTTTGTCAGAAGCAGTGTTGACTGTAATACCTTCATGGTACAAAAGATAATAATTCAGGTAAAATTGCTGATAAAATCATTAAAGGGAAGGTAAACAAATGATGTCTAGAATAAGTATTTATTTCTGTAATTAAAATTGCAGACTTATACATGATACAGTATTCTAATATGATTACTAGTTGCCAAAGCCTTGCCTGGTCTCCCTTGTGGACTAGTCATGTTGTCTCTTATGCTCGCATTCTGGACCCTCAACAATGATTGCTACCCATCTTGTTAAACCCATGAATTAACTTTCATGCTTTCTGCCAAGGCCACTGTGTTTATAAACCCAATACTAGAGAAAGAGGATAACTTAGATCTACTGAATCTACTATTGTCCACCTGATTAATAAGAACTCCTCTTTTAGGAAAATATTTGTATAACCCTTCATACAAACACAATTATTCCTATACCCATTCCAAGCTAGATCTGTGTACTTGTTTCTCACTCTTCCTTGTAATTGCTCCTCAATCTACTTATTTGAATCATCTAGCCAAACAATTATCTACTGCCCATACATTGATGTAAATTTATAATCTGTGCATATTTATTCTTCCAAATAATCATAACAACTGTATGCACTGCTTAAGTTCCACTGAGAGTATTTCCTTTTTTTGTATGTCCTTCAGGATCATTTTAGAGTATTATCATAAACGTAAAGAGTTGTGGCAGCATTTTATTATCTGTACAACAGACCTAAATTCTTTATCCCTTACAACTGGTAGTGATATGAAGTTCTCTGTGTGGGCTAAGGGGAAGTGAATAGGCATCACCAGTCATGATAGTGAGAATCAGGCCCTGGCACATGAACTTGCATATAACTTCCTGACTTGTAGTCCAGTCTCACATATATGTTCAAGTGAAAACAGAATTCTTTTACAAATGCACAAATTTATGAGTTGGTGGAACACACAACACCTAATCCATGAGATGTAACTCAAAGCACATAATGTATTAGTTACTTGGAGGAGGAGGTTTATTTTGGCTCACAGTTGTAGCACATTCAGTCCATGGTTGGGAGGTTCCGAGTCAGAAACAGCATGGTGAAAGGGTACATAGGAAAACTACTCAACCCACGGCATCCAGAAAGCAGAGAGACAAAGAGAGAGAGAGAAGAGAGAGGAATTAAGAGCAAGAGTGAAGTCTTTCAGATCACACTTCCAATGATCACCTCTTCTGATCAGGCCCTACTTCCTAATAACACATTCAGCTATGAATATATCAACAAAATAATTCACTGATAAATGGCAGAGGATCCATGATTCAGACACTTTCCAAAAGCCCTGTCTCTGAACATGAGATTTGATGGACATTTTAGATCTAAACTGTAATACTTGATATTTTATGGTCAGTCACAATTTAACTAGGGCCAAGCAGTAAGTTAGTCACTGTGTTTTCAAAATGAAACTATTTCTCTACACAATAGGGCATGCCTTTCTACCCAAGTCATAGGGTTTCATTCTGTGATTCTCTTATTAGGATTTTCAATGGTCTGATATCAAAACTTAATGAACCCATGAATTAACTTTCTATTAGAATTGGATTTACTGGGTTACATGAATAAAGGAAGAAATCAGTTTTCACTGTAACCTGGACCTGCTGCAAAATTCCACCTTGCTCTAGGCACAACTGCTGATCTGGGTAAAGACTCAGGAAGTGGATAGAATAGCACATTCAAATCTTGTATATGCAAAATTTTCACCAAAAATTGTGATCCTATCTTAGTAGGAAGTATTTACTTTAACTTATCCTCTTTATATAAACTATTTCAAAATTCTTAAGGTGACTGAGCTGTTAGAACTTTCAAGAGATAGCAAGTCCCTGAATTTTCTTAGGATTTATTTCTCACCTTCCAACATGAGTATATTTACAAATTCATTTTGAGTATTTGCTACTTCTTGATTCAACCAGCCTTGTTATCTATTTAGTGAACTAATGTGTTATCCTGTTGAGACAGTGATGTGATCAAAGTTGCTTTAGACAAAATCAGGTCTTTTTATGTTTTTAAGGTGCGTTCCTGTCATCTAAGGATCTTGTAAAAATCAAACTTTGGTTTAGTTATTCTAGAATTGAAGCTCAGGCTTTACATTTCTAACAGTCTCCAAAACAAGGGAAATATTGTTATCTGAAGCTCACAATTTGAGTAGAAAGAGACTAGTTTCTGTGGAAAGACAAAAAGTTGAAAATGGTATAATGCTGTATTATTCAAGTGAATGAAAACTACTTCTGGTGATCCGTAAAAGGGTGTAAAAATAAAGAAGATGCTACATTCATATCTGCACAACAGTTTGCAAAGTTTATGTCTGAGATGCCCCAATAAAAAGATCAAAGGTGGAAAGATAAATGTAATTAGAACCAGCATCTGGAGAAGTTTATTATAATCCACTTTTATTCTCCAAGAGCAATCCATCTTCTGCACAAGTTAAGTAAGGAGACAAAAAGAGGGTATGATAGAAATAATCTCTCTGCAAGTCTCTGATGGTGGAACTAATCTTTGCATTTCCCTTCAGAAAGCCCTAATATTTTTTATTTGTTATTTTGATTGAAAATGCATTCCAGGTCATTCCACTGGGCCCTTCCTAGCATAATGCAACCCTCCCTGCATGGCCAAGGGACTAACCTGGATATTCAATGTGTATATTGTGCCAGTTGTCAAGCATATCAGTCCATTCCTCCTATGCACCTAAAAACTGGAAAAATAGCTGCAGAGTTGGGTTGCTGACCCACTGGTCTTATTCTGTTGAACTCAGGCTTAAACCTTATTTATCAACTGATCTTCCTAAGCCCCAGGTAGATCACAAAGGTTAGTGTTTGCATTTATTTATAAGCAATATACTGTAATCTCTGAAGAGTCTAGTTATATCTGTTTATTGAGTACAGTCCCATAAATCACCACTGTAGTGAAATGCAGGGAGGGAGATGTAGCAGTCTTATAGCATCTTTTTTCAAGATCTTGGTCACCCTTCATTCAAGGAGCTCTGTCTCACAGTACTTCTGGTTTGGGAAAGGAATCATGATTTCTGATTTGGTGCTTAAAATCAGAGTTTTACTGAATAGAAGTAGAAAGGATTTTCTTATCCTGTGTATATGGATTAAGTCCATCTTTATAAGGCTGTTCATCTTTAGTCATAAGAATATCATGACCACTTGAAGAGACTTCTATGGGCTAGAACTGACCATTCTAAATTTGACTGTAGACCTGATATGTGTCACAGTGACAACTTTGGCCTTCTGACAGGAATGTAAGTGCTGTTGCTTAGTCATCTGTCTCTTCTGGAAGTCATCATCCTCCACTGAAATCAAAGAATCTTTTCTTCAGATTGCATCACTAGTAAGAACCCCTGGCTTGCAGTAGAACGATGTCACATATCCTTTCTAGAATACTGGTGTAGGATATGTACAAAGGTGTGTACACTTAACAAACTTGTAAATTTAGGTCTGTGCATTTCAATGAATGCGAATTTGACCTTAATAATACATCATTTCCTTTGTGCATACACACACGCACAAAAGAATATTGGTGCTATCTCATCACTGCATTTTTTAATGCTTTTCTGAAAAATATGCCCCCTGACACCTCCTGGGAACACAGGGAGAGTGGGTTGTGAGCAAGAATTGATAGAATAAATGAACTATTATTCTTATCTTCATAAGACTTTGGAATTTTTTCTTCTACATTCTTCTAAGGAAGTTCTAACAAGGAAGCTGTTTCCAATGAGGCCCTTGAATGTTCTTTAAGTAAGGAAAGGCTACAGTTCTTAGGGACCTCTGGATAATGAGAGCAACAACCACACATAAATTCGTGGAAAATGAAGAGGCTCAGTTCAATCACTGTTTTTCCTATGGCCTCATCTTAGTTTTATACAAGGTTTTTATTTAAATAAATACAAGACTGTATTTACATAGTATATATCATACTAAGAAATTACTCAAAGTATTATACAACTTCTCATTACGCCTTTACCTTAGTCCAGGACTTGATGCAATGAACTTTATCCCACAAGTAGAGAACAAACATGATTTTTTTCTATTCCTAAATTTACACAGAGAAGTTTAAGCTTGATCTGTCTTGATGTCTGGGGAAGAAATGCTTTCTTTCATGTTAAATATTCTAATAAATTATATAAATGTATTAAGAAACTGTAGGCATGCGATTTTATTTAAAAACACATAAACATAAGGAGTTATACTATGTTCCAGGATCCTTTCTGGAGCTATGCAAACAGTCATCCTTTAAACCACCATTTAAACTACTTTGAGATTAACTTCTAAACAGAACAACATTAAAATGCATAATTCTCACCTGCATAATGTTGCTCTGGAAATCACCGTCTCCATTTAAGAAATACTTCTATTTAGCAAAGATAAAAAGTGCGCCAGTGTTTAATTCTCTAGACAAGCATCATCCAATCTATATGCGTGTCCCAAATAAGATGGGAACTTCACTGAAGCCAGTTTTCAGCTTGTATACAGTTTATAATGGAATGCTAATTCTCTTGACATTAATGCATGTTTATTTATAAGCAGCCAAAAATGATTGAAAATAAAAATGTCAAGTAATAAATTATGTGAAATAGACATATTGAAAAAGTGAAATGATATAAAACCACGTACAAAAAATAATCACAGCTTTTTTTTTCCTAAATGGATGCCTGATTGCTTTTATATCCCCCGTGAAGGTTTTCCTTCAGTCTCAAAAGATAAATTATACAAAAAGGACAAGTTTCCACTAATCTCAAGTCTGATGTTTTTATAATAAAAAGAGAAGGATGTGTAAGTAATGCTGTGGGTTGGTCAGAGTGTCAGAAACCAGAAGTCTATAAGGAAGGCTGATGTGCCGTTCTTAATTTGTGTGAGCAGAAACTAGGAAATTTAAAACAAAAAACTGTGTTCTGCTTGCAAACTGTTGCTTGTAGAGAGATAATCATCCCTTCAGGACAAATTAGCGTTTCTTGAAATCCTGTGCATTGAGTTGATTAATTAACTGCTTGATTTATTAATAACCCCTATGTAGAAACTTCAGCAAGCAATCCAGAGATTTAGGTAACAGCATTAGCCTGCCTTCAGGCCTGGCTTTCTGTAGGTATTGATTATGTTTTAATGGCTGGAGACATCAATGTTTAAGCCATCAATAGTGTGAAAATACACTGAAAATGATCACATAGGTATCCAGAACCCCACTGATATCCATGAATCAAAGTAAATAGGAGAAATCAGAAAAGCTGGACTACCACTCCCTTCTTCCATCTCAGCAAGTCAGTACTTCCTCCTATTTCTTAGGCCAAAACCTTTGGAATCATCCTTGATTTTGTTCCTTCTCTAACACCTCCATCTCTAATCTGTCATTAAATCCTGTGAACTGTGTCTTCATAATAGTCTCGGATTCGAATTACTTTTGACCTACTCACCACAGATGCCCAAAGTGGTTGCAAGAGCTTCAAAAGGTCCCCTTGGTTCCATTCTTACTTCCTCTTGGTTTTCCATACACCAACCAGTTGAATTCTTATAAACAGTAAGTTGAATATGGGTCATAGGCTCGTTTGCATAGAATTCACTGGTGGAAATGGGTTGAAAGTGTTCCCCAGAGGGTTTTTTTTTTTTTATCTTAGGCATTGTTGAGGTGGTAGAACTTAAGAGGTAAGAACCAGCGCAAAACTGGTTAGGTCATTAAGGGTGCTGCCTTCAGAGGAGATTAATGTAGCTGTAACAGGACCCTGGTTAGTTCTTGCAAGAGTGAGTTGTTATAAAAAGAGTGTGCCTGACCTTGAATCACTCTTGCTTCTTACCTCTTACGTGTACTTGCACTACAGAGTCATCCATCGTGTTGTGATGTGACCTTCACCAGACAACACATGCTGATGCTATGCCCTTATAATTCATAACCACTCTTTATACATTATCTGGAATCAGATGTTTTGTTATAGCAAGAGCAAACAAAATAAGACAGCTACTCTTTTAGAAGCAGAACTTGAAGTGAGGATCTTTAGTCAAATGATTTGTTAAGACATGCTTGAAACTGGGGTCATAGCTCAGTAGTACAGCAATTGCCTAATATGTGTAAGGCCCTAGGTTCAATTCCAGGCATTAACAACAACAACAAAAAGTACTGTGAAGAGGGACCATCAGGGAAACAGGGAGAACAGGACAGGGAAGTGTGAAAGCCAAGCAGGAGTGAGATTTCAGGTCATGTAACACTCTCAGACTTGACCTTCAGGAGAAAAGCTGGAGTATAAATTTTATCTGTGACTTTTTTGCCTACTAACTATGGGAGCCAGAACTTCCTACTCCCATAGTAGCTAGCTACTAATTTTGGATCACTTTCCTTGCTATTCCTCAAACAATTCAAGTCAGCCCTTTCCCTAGTTCACTGGTCTTCTACCTGAAATGTTAATGTGGTGGATTGCCAGCTGGTGGGCAACTTGTAACACCCTGCTGAACTGAATTCCTGTGGTGCTGGGTATGGAGGGCCTGCCTGAGAATTGTTGCCCACAGCTTAAAAAAGAGAGTAGCAAGTGGGCTGTTGATTCTCCTGGAGAAGCTTGTTACCCTGGCTCTCCTGACAAACTCAGCCTTTCTCATCTTTGGAGAACCTCGCTGTTGCTAAGAACAGCTAAGGTTCACCTTGTGGGAGCTCTGATCTTTCTGTTGAGAGTTTCCTCCTGACTTTAGTGTAGATCCCTTAACCTGCTGGCCCAGATCCTTCATCCCACCGGCACAGTGTTTCTGGCTTCCACCACTGACCTCAGGGCCTTCTCAGTGCAGATCTTTAATGCAGACTTGCATGAGACATTGTCATAGCTTTATGTCTCCAGCTGGACTCATAGAGGACATGGCCATGGGCTCTGGGTCTTCAGCTGGACTTGTATAGGACATTACTATGGAGTGCAGTCCGTCATCTAGATTCTTCTTTGGTCTCTAGTGTGTGGACAGATCTCTTGTACACTTTCATGTTTAACTCTAATGTTTTAATCCTTTTTATAGGATTATAAAGTAATCCTATAAATTACACATTCTGCATTAAACTGTTTCGCTTGTAAATCCTGAATACAACAGGCACCCTGGTCTACTCACTTATTGCCCTTTAGTCTCCATGCTAACATAGTTTGTCAGCATACCAACCCTGACCAAGCTACCTAAAGAGGAGCCCTTCCCTAACTCTGGCTCTTATTATTATTATTATTATTATTATTATTTAGACAGGGTCTCCCCATGCAGTTCAGGCTGATCTTGAGCTCACTTTGTAGCCCCAGCTGATTTTGAATTTGCAAAGATCCTCCTGCCTGAGCCTCCCCAGTGTTGTGATTACAGGTGTGCACCACCATGCCCAGATTCCTACTCTGGTTTTCTTTATGCCCATAACATACAATTTCCTCTTTATCTATAAATGCATAGTGTTGAGACCCCTGCTAGAATGTAAACTAAATGAAGGCAGGGGCTCTCCTTGATTTACTGTCATGCCCCAGGGCCTGTCTACCACAATGCCTGGCACACAGCAAGTCTCCATTGGTATGTGCTGATTGAACGAGGATAAATGAAGTCACTACACAGCATCAAGACAGACTAAAATTTCGGACAACCTGGACCTTTTCTTTTAGGATAGAGAGGATTCACTGCTTTGTTTAGATCAGATTTCCTGCCTACAATATAGGAAACATGGTTAACCCCTCCAGTGGATTATTAAAATAACATAGAGTGGCCAAAGAGCTATCTAACTCATTCTACGGGCTAGTATTTCCTGTCCCTGTCCCCTCTCCAGTTGCAGGTGGGACCTTCTTTCAGTCTTACTGTATGCATAGTTCTTGTTACTGGAGACCTTGAGACTGCAGGGAAAGGGGAAAGGGACTCAGACTCTGGCTTGACATGCATGAGCTACTTTCAAAGCTTATGGCATCCCTTCATGACCGCCTCTTCCTCCTGCTTCTCCTCCTCTTTCTCTTGTTTTCTCCTCTCCTTCATTTTCCTCTTTCTTCTTCCTATCCTTTTCTCCATTTCTTAGAGCAATTATTGAAGACTAATGTAAGATAATAATGAAAATATTTTTCTCCTATAAACCATGACTCTCTCCAGAATCTCTTTACTTAGGCATTTCTATTTTTTTTAATTGCTAATAGAATTTGTATATCTTACAGATAATTAAGAAACCATGGCTCAGGGTTGGAGTCATGATAAAAACAAACTATAATCAAACTTTTCTTCTGAGTAATTAATGTCAAAAAAACCATCCTTGACAGTCAAAGCACAATCACTGATAGTACAGATCTGCTAAGCAAAGCTCATTCTTCCTGCAGGTTTGTGTGTGTACCCAAATTAGTACCACATTCACATAGCCCTTGAGGGGAGCTTAATTATTCTATCATACTTTCCTGTATTTCAATATTAGATGAGTATTCCCATGTGCAGTGTCTACCCTAAATTAATTCCTTCCTACCAGATTCTCCACCATGGCATGTGTATACAAAAGAAATGTCATAACAGAGAGAGTGGAGACTATTGATTGCAGTTTCAAAGCACAACTAGGCTGTTTTTTCAGGTATTAGGTTTACATAATTGGGATACTAGTATTTCATTGCTGAGTGAAGTGGTGGCCTTCTTTACCCTCCAAATGATGTCCTTTTGGAAGAGGGCTTGATGTCGACCTAATGTGCTCTGTCCTTTGGGCTGGAGTCTACAAACAAGATGACTATGGTGAAAGATCCTTATTAAAGTGAACTAAAGGAGGTACCAGGAAAATGTATGTTTTCTGAGGAAAGAGAAGGAGAACTGAGGAGGAGCCCCAACTCTGGGAGAAAGGATTCTCTTTAATACTTTGAATTATTACCCCCAGATAGATTTATTAGTTGAAAGTTACATAAGTCAACATTGTACTTAATATACCTAACCCATCAACATTCCATCTCAGCCACAGGGCACAGCTGAACACCAGTTATTTCCCCTGGCAACCCTGTGGCTAGATAGAAGCCGTGCTCACTACTGCTGCCTGGCATCCTGAGAGATAATCATTTCTCATGTCACGAGATCAAGGAAAAACATAAACATTTAAATTTCAAGGTATGGTCTCTATGGAACATGAATCACTTACCCATCATCACCAAGTTGAAAAATCAAAAGTTGAACCATTATAAATTGGAAACCACTTGGATTAGATTCCTAAGGTTACTGTAGAATACACACACACACACACACACACACCTTACATGCACACACTAAAGCATGTGTACACACGTGGTGATTTAAACAACATGAATTTGTTCTCTGAGTTTTGGAGAGTAGATGCCTAACGGAAAGTTGGTTTTTTGTTTTTTTTTTTTTTTTTCCTGTGGACCTGAAGGGGAATCTGGTTTCTGTTGTGGTTTGCTGAAAATCTTTTGCACCATTGGTACATGGCAGCAATACTCTGCTCATCTGTAGTATCCCCCCTCTATTTCTGTCTGGGTGCAAATTTCTAATTTTATATGAAAGCCATCATATTGGATTATGGCCCAACCAATGATATTGTCTTTCTTGATCATGTGCAAAGAGCCTATTAACAAATAAGGTCACTTTCAAACATATTAAGGATTTAAGGCATGTTTTGGAGAACCACAGTACAGTCCATAGAGAAGGAAGACTCTGGGCACCTTGCAGAGGAGTAGATGAGACCTGAGATTCCTTGTCAGGCTGCTCCTCTCTTCTCTAAATCTCTCACCACATCTTTATTAGGCAGCTGTAAAATTATGGAGGATGGGGTACACATAACGGGTGGATTACATTTAAAGACTCCTTTAGTATACTCTGGATTGTACTGAAGGCCTAGCTGCCTCTAAATGAAGTGAAATGAATGAATACGTGTAATATACTCTGCTGCACAGGAAATCAAGGAAAGGGGAACTAAAACAGTAAGATATACTGAAAGGAGTTTTATAGGAGACTGGCATGACCTGATTGCTTTCCAAGGAAACACAACATTAAGCCAAAATGTTAATACTGTATAAAGCAGGTCCAGAATAAAATAGCCAAGACTTAAGTATTTATTAAAGAAAATAAAATTAATTAGACTAATGTAATTATCAGTATCTAATGTATAAAAGTAATCTGGAATTTCAGAACACTGAGATTCCAGCAATTCTATTTGGGAGTAGGTGAATAATTGGTAAGAACCAGACAAAACTGCATTCCCAACAATTTTTTGGAATACTGTATATAGAACCAGTATAAGTGGATTATTTATAATTAATCTCTTCAAAAACCAATTAATTTTAAATGCTAAAATGATAATAATAGAAAGAAAGATGCCTTCTGAAATGACCTACTTCATCTCTCTTAGACCAGTGAAAGGTGTAGTCTGCAAACACGACAGTGAACAGTGAAGTGTTTCCTTTTTGGATGGAGGTAAGCAGTGTAGTCTACTGTTTAGTACTTGGCCTTTGGAGACAAAAGATCTCCATCATTATTTCAGTTCTACCTTTTCTACCTCTGAGCCTTAGCTAAGGTACCTCACTTCCCAGATCCTAATTCCTCTTCTCTAAAAAGGGATTGATGAATACGCTGTTTCAAGGGTCCTGGGGAGGATAAATGAGCTGATGCACATCCAGCTGTAAAGCACTAGGACCTTTCCCAGCATATCGTGAAAGCTTGACAAATAGTGAGTTTCAGAAAAAAGAGCCCAGGAGCATGGCTCCTTTAGGTCCCTCAGCTCCATTCAAGGAAAACCGTGTGATGTGTTAACTTCTAAAATGACACAGCTTTTACACTCCTTTCCTTTTGTACCACTAATGAAAGGACATGTCTTTTTTTTTTTTCAATGCCTAAAATTCCACAAAGGAAATAACTGAAAATTATATACTCCTACCACTATCACCATCTCCCCACCCCAAATAAAGAGAGCCGCTTTTTTCATTTATAACCGCTGGACATCTTAATCCAAAGGAATCTTCATCATATGGATAGATGTTGTCTGAACAAAGCTTATTATGAATCAATACCACAGTGCATCTTTCCTAGCCGCCCCAAATTTCAAAGGGCTAGATTACCCTGCTGTGTATTTCTTCTTTGAGTTCAAAGCTTACAAGAAGCTGACAAGAGAAATTGGCCCATATAGTTCAAGTGACTTTAGTGAGAACAGCATGCTCTCTGGGTAAATATAAAAATGAGACTCAGGCCTCCTAAAGCCCTGGATTTCCATGCTAGTTGACCTGTTAAAAAAATACATACTAAGATAAATAATAAAGTCTGGATTAAAAATGTACATATACAACTCTTCCCACTACTTACAGACAATGATGGTATCCAAAATCAAAGTGATACAGGAGAAAAACAATTTTAAATCGCAAGGAAAAAGACATCAGAGTTTCGTGTTTATATGCATTGAAAGCCAGTGTACTGTCTCTTTTTTATGTCTTGCATCTGTTCTGATTCTCCAGTTTCGTTTCAAATAAAACAACCTTGTTCTTGATCCTACCAGCTTGTTTATTTTCAACAGAAGGTTATCAGAAAGTTAACACTCTTTATTGAGCTAATTTGGTTTACATGATAATACAACACATTTCTCTACCTCATAAATGGTTTGGCTTATTGCCTTGGCATTAGAATACATTTTTGAGGGAGCACTGGATTGGCTAGGTGATTCAAGAGGTGTTATTTTCCGAAGACTCACTGGATAGGCTAGTAATCAATACTGATATGTTCTGGGCACCGTGGGTTATGCAAAGATAGCAAGATTCCCTCCTTGTCCTTGGGGAACCAACAACATAAATGGGGTAAGAGGTTCAGAGAACACAAAGGCAAGGGTGGGGCATGATAAGTGAAATGTGGTACAGGATTGCAGGGAAGGAGTAGTTCTGCCTGGGTAATGAGGTGAGCTTTGGCTTTGACGGAGGTAATTTTAGGGCCAAAAAGTAGCAAATGTTAGGGGCAAAGCTGTCAAGATGGACAGGCACTGGAATGATGGGAAGTAGAACACAAATGGCCCATCTGAGTCACTTAGCAGAGCCCACTGAGATTCTGCCCTGTGTGCCCTTTGCCTACTGTGTGTATGGAGCCAGCTTCTTGTTCATAGCAACTTTCCAAGTGTGGCTCTACTCTTTGCTTCATTGCCTGGGGTTTGAGGAGGATGCTTAGCAACCAAGAGGTAGTTTTGACCTAAACATGGAAGAGTGTATATTTGCAGAGGTGAAAGGTTAACATCCCCAGAGGAAGTCTCACTCCATGAACGATGGGAAATGAGAGTTGGTGCAAAGAAGCTCCAGGGATGAAACCAGATCCTCAATTTCCAGGGTGATGTCAGTGGGGAGACCCACAGAGCCACACAGAAAAACCTTTGTCCACTTGACCTTTCTTGACTTTCCTTCTTGTTCTGATTTGTGTTTCATTAACTTCCAGACCTAAGGCCTTACCTCAGGGTTAGCTTTGGAGAGTACTAAAAATGAGATGGGATACAGAATGATATTCCACGATCTGTCTCTGCAAACATGTCCACTGAATCTCCTGCTTCATCAAGTACCACATCAGACCTTTGGTGATAACTGGCTGCTGTTAATTCCCCAAATGCACATGCCTGCTCCTGTCCTGGGTCCTTTGCTTGCACTCTGCAAACAAGCAGAAACTGTTCTTATGACCATTCCATCTGTATCTACCTGCCAAAATACTCTCATCCATTAGAAGTCAGTCCAGGAATATCCTCTTCTATAAAAACCATACTCCAGTCCACTTTGCCAACCCCTCATACGGTTGGACACATTTTTCGTTTTCTACCCATACCCCTGTCCTAGCATATATCATGTGACTTAAAAAAACAGTGGTTTACTTATCTTTGAGACTTAACTGACCTCCTGAAGAAAAAGCAGGGACTATTCTTGCTTTTATCCAAATCCCCAAGAACTAGTCAAGGGCTTGATAAATCAGGAAACAAATATAATACTTCTATTTTTCAGCATAGAAAAAAGGACACACATGGTGGATTCCTGGCTTTATGATTTTCTAGTAGGAATCCAGGCTACTACAGTTCGTTATTGGTGGTCTTCGTTCGACCTTTATCTCAGCCTATGTTTTTCAAAGCTATGAAGTACAGAATCTGCAGAAACTCCTGAAAACAACTAGAACCTATCAATCTGCTGCTGCCCCTCTTCGCATTTTTCCCTGCCATTGCACGGTGGCAGAAATGCTGGAAAAGTGCACTTGTGTATTTTCACGCCCATTGTGGAAGGAAATCATCTGGGGACTATATTTTTCTTCTTACATATATTTTATTATGACAGCCTTGTTCTCAAAATTTCCAGCTGCTTTCGTCCATATTTTAATGCCATTCACTTTTCCTCATCTCATCAGTTTAATTCTTGTGGAGTTTTTCCTCATCTTGCTGTTCTCCAGAGTCAGAGCTTTTCTTCGAGTCAAGTTCTTGCTGCCTATGTAAACTAAAAACTCCAACAAAGGATAAGACTTCAAGTGATAAATTCCAAACTTCCTCTTACACCCTTAGGCTGCCTTGAGTTAGATCTATTCCCTTGTTTGTGCTGACTGGTCCTAGTTTCCCACCTGTATGTTAGAATCATCCTTTGTTTTCCTTTCCTCTTTTCTTTTTACTCTTTCTACCCTATGTGTTGACTGGCCAGTGCTCCAAGTGGCCTTTGATTTCCTGTGTCCTGTCTCCACAGTATTTCCATCTATTCAAGGCTCAACAGATGAGTCTGTTTTTCTCTGGCCCTAACCTTACTAATGAAGTCAGATACTTTTTAAGTATCTCCAGTTTGTGTCCTATAGAGAACTCCAACCCACATCAAGACTTAAACTTACTTCATCCTCTTTTCTATTTTCTAAATTCTCTAGGCTTCATCTATGACTCTTTCCTACCTGCTTTTTTCATAATCAGTCACATGAAAAATCATAAATATTTTTCTCCCAAAGATCTATTGTACCCACTTAAGCTACTCTAACCCTCCAGCCACTGCCGTTTAAAGCTGTACCCCCTTACCCTTCTTTGCAGTAGATACTGCAGTAACTTGTACCTGGGCATTGACTCTCTCTTCTTTCTACCTGGCTGGCTCACAGCAGAGTAGGAACAGAAGTCAATCATTTACTGTTGTTCTTCACTATACATGAAGAAGAAGAATCCTAGAATGGAAGCCTAGAAACCTTCACAGTAACCAACTCGGTAACAGTAACTTACAGCCCCTCCCCAGACCTGACAGCGCCATCTTTAAGGTGTGAAATATGGACTAATTGATTTCTGCTTCCAGCTGTACAGTTTGTTTCTAACACCTTTATGAAGATCAATTTACATATCTCATTAGCTTCACCTGTCTGCAATATGTAATTCAGAATTTTTGTATATTTTACAGTATTGTGCAGCCATCATCATAATCTAATTTTAAAATATTATTATCACCCCAAAAGAAACCTACTAGCAGTCACCCTTCATTTCCTACAACCTCACCCTCCTGGCTGGAAGAAGCCACTAATCTACTTTCTATCTCTACGGATTTGCCCATTTGGGACACTTCACATCACTTCAATGGTGTCCTACAATATGCAACATTCTGTGCCTATTTCCTTTCAATTTGTCTAATATTTTTGAGGTTTATCAGCATTGTAGCATATGTCAGCTCTTCGTCTTAATGCCTGAGTGATATGTCATATATGAGTGTGTCTTATTTGTTTATCCATTTCTCAGTTAATGGGCATTTGTCTTGTTTTTACTCATAATAATGAGCTGCCTAGACAGTGCTGGAGTAGGAATCATTTTTATCATCATACAAAGAGACATTCTTTATTCTTCACAGAAAACCTATAAAGTCGTCTTCACTTGGGGATTCTCAAAAGAAGCCTCCTGACAAAAGCCTAAGGAAATAGCCTACCAGCCATAAAATGAATAAAACAAAGATAGAGAAAGATGCAGGAAAGAAGAGAGAGAAAAAGAAAACTTGTAGAAGTTTCTGTTACTGCTTTCAACTGTGTAACCATGTCTATTAAAAGCCACTTGTAAATAGCTAACTTCAGCTCTGGCATGCCATAGATTAGGCATATTTGTTTTCCAGGGAAGATTATAAATAGAGGGGGGAGGGGGGAGTGAAACAGAATGTATTTTGCAAATGAGCCCAGATGGAAAACTAACAGATGGTCATGCACTGTATTTTGTGTGTTCAGACCTACATTTAAATTAAAAATTTTCATAATTATGATTAACGTCTGTAGCAACACTAGCTTTCCTGTGGTGGCATCATATATCATGTATTGGAGGTACTAAATAGAACATTTTCATGAAAAGGTTTCAGATTGTATACAAATTTTGGTACTTGCCTGCCCTACACTTAAGAAGGAAACAAAACAAAACCTCACTCAGCAGTGATGGAGAATGCTGAGAAAACTTCAGCACAAGTGGACTTTCTATAATAAGCCCGTCTGCCGCCATCTGGCTTTCCCTCCCATGTTAAAACTCAAAGCCAGCCTTTCTGTGCAGAGGGGGAAATAAAGGGCCTTATCTGCCTGGCTACTTTGTAAGGTTCCGTTGTGAAGAGTTTCCTCTCACATGACACCCACGCTGTGATTTCCACCAATGCGATCAATATATTTATTTTCTAAGAGCAAATGTCTGTTCTTGCATGTTAGCCGGTCTTCTTTACCCCTCTCCTTTCTCTTTACTCTTGATAATTCTGGGTCTTATTTTATCCAGTTTTCCTACAGGTGTGCTCTGTTGGTGAGAGTCCACGAAATGTCTGTTCATTCAGAATTACGACTGTAGAATCTGCACTGGGAGAGTATAAAACTCAGTTTACTCTTTCTAGGACATTCAGTCACCAGGGTGGACGCTGTGCAGTGGAGTTGACCTCCTTTGTCAACGAAGAGTCTGCATGTATAAAGTTGGGGACCAAATACTCCTCAAAAGTGTCCCACCTACTACATATGTTTTCATGATCTTAGGGTGCCCAGTCTGGGACACAGTCAAGCTGTCTCCTATTTTGATTGTTCGCCTCTTGCTCCTCTGGCATATTCTTTCCTTCAGTTTGGATTTTTACACCTGCACAAGTGTTTTGACTGGCCACTCTTGCTCAGAGCTGGCCTTTTGCCTTGAGCAGGAGTCTGCTTGCAATAATTTTTCTGTAGGATAAATATCAAACACAATTCTGTGATTTGGCTCCAACCTGAGTCCCCCTGAGACTCATCAAATGCTACCCTTAAACCTTTTTGTGGCCAGACGTCCCCACTGGTGGGGAAGAGTCTTGAATGACCTCCTTGGGGAGTGAGTGGTGTCACTCCTTGTGTTGGTCAGCATTTGAGGGGATTCTACTTTACTGATATCCTCCAATTGTGGCATTTTGGTCAAGGCAGCAGACAATATTGACAAATAATCTAAATGTCTACAATGGAAAAGACCAGAAGGCTTCTGTTAAAGCAGCATTGTATTCTGTCTCGTAATACACGTTGACTTTAGAAAGTACAGTTGAAGAAACTTCGTTTAGGTATTTCCCACTTTTCTGTAAGTTGGGATGTGAAAGGGTGTGGAAGATAAAACCAAACTCTTGCAATCCAGCCCTTTAGTCCTGCTTTCTAGTTTGCTATTAGTATTTTACCCTGTAAAGATAAAAAGACTAGAGAGAAGAAGATGAATGGTGAATAGGAGAGAGTGGACACAGTGAACAACTACTTGACAATCTTAAACTTACAGTTTACAAAAGATGAGTTGAGTTTTTACGGAAGACTCACGCATTGTCTTTCAGGCTCTCAGGTACTATATGATGGAAAAATTAAAACAGAAGCAATCTACTTTATAAGTTAAACTAGCAACCATGCTCTATAAAGAATGTAAAATATCACAGGTGTTCAGATATTGTGGGATGAACATATTTAATTCTAAAAAAGAACCTTGGAAGAGGTGCAGAACACTTCACAACATCACTAATTATTTGTGTAACATTTGGCAAACAGTCAAAACCAGAATTTTCCTTTCCCGGTAAACATATTTTTACACATTCATCCTCCCCACGAAAATAACCAGTTGAGCCGCATATATTTTCACTTGCACATGTTTGTGTTGCTAAAGCATAAACCATTCCTTCTTTAAAAGGTTCGTTTCAAAGTTATTAGTTAATTCATAAGCCCAGCAAACCTGGGGATCTGCAAACATATGCTTTGCATTGAAACACCAGCTTGGTAATCAAACGAGAAGCAATCTAATATGAGCTTTCAAGGCAGGTGAATTTAACTGTAAATCATGGTTCTGCACATAGGTTTGTATTTTCTATTCTTAATTACATCTGTGCAAATCTCCATTTGTTTATGGTTGCCTAGTACATGGAGTGAGCTATTTGCATTCCCAGAGGCACATTTGCCATGGTGTGTACTTCTCTGAAAGAGAGAGAGAGAAGAAAAACTAGTTCAGCCCTTAATTTGAATATTAAGTGCAGAAAGAGACATAGAGGTAAATGCTCTTCAATCAGCAGATATGTGCTGATGTAATTCCTCTGCAGGTGCTCATGGGAATACATTGGAAATGCATGCCACCTAAGTACATCAGCGCTCAATTTCCTCATCTATAAAGTGGGAGTAATGGAAGAAAAAAATATTAAAGTGCTACATAGAGATGAACAAGTAGTAATAGTGATAGTAAGTTACAATCTATTTTTCACTAGCACAATTTAACTTCAGATAATTATTTTCTATGAAAGACTTTGTGAATGTGACAGGAACAAAAGCAAAAGGCAATTGCCTTTATGTTTAGGTTATCTTTGTTTACTTTTGTCAGTTCTATAGAATTGGATATCCTTTACCAAGAAGCTGGGACCAGTTTTATATTTCATGTTTTTCCAGATGTGAGGATATTTACCTATACATCTAACTAGAAAATTCATTTATGTTTCATGTATACCTATATATCATCTCAAGGTAATTATGAACAATAGTATGACTATGTCTTTCCTGTGACCTAGCCTATGAAGTTAGATATAGTATTTTATACTTAGGACATCATGTCAAAACTCAAAACTGTTTTTCAGATTTTGGAGAATTTTGAGTCTTGGGTTTTCAGTTTATTGATATTATTTAAAATATTTATGGCAACCATTGCCATTGAAAAGCATATGTGATGCACAAGGGACAAGCAGTATACTCTTGGAGCATGACTTTTTAGAAAGAGATTTTTATCTACTTCATGATAAAGAGAAAAGAACTGGCTAAATCCAGATAACTTTAAGAGAATTTTTTTTAAAAAGTGGAGTGGGAGAGACCTTCAGATTACTTCTAGGTGACTCAGTGGAATTTTCTTATATATGTATAAAAAAGCAAGAAATACCAGCAGACGTTGATCTGAAATTAAAGATGATACACTTGGCTAGAGTGCCTCACCTCAGGGTCTGTATCTATCTGAAAAATGGAAATCGTGGCATCCCTACCACATACTGTAGCTAGGAGGATCCAAATTCACATTGCATATAAAACCCAAACAGTAAGGTCTTTATCATTTTCTTCTTAATCTGAGTTTAAAAGTTAGGAAAGAGTATACTGGAATCTAAGAGATCTCTCTTCAAAGGAAAAGGGATAAATGAGTGAGCCAAGAGGTACCCTGAACTCCATCTAATTTTGACATTTGCATGTGAATAATTCACACTGCTGTCTTACAGCCTTCTGGGTAATGAGGGTTGCACAGTAGCGAGTCTGAGGCTATCTGCCAAGGACAGAATGAGAAAAC
The DNA here is from genome assembly GCF_034190915.1 of Cavia porcellus. Lineage (NCBI taxonomy): Eukaryota > Metazoa > Chordata > Mammalia > Rodentia > Caviidae > Cavia > Cavia porcellus. The sequence continues at coordinate 77,700,258 of NW_026947484.1, forward strand.
TAAAGATCTTCTGAGTTTGCTTAAGAAAAAACACCTTTTCTCGGCAACCCTCCAGTTCTCCCTCGGTAATGTGGAATGGTCCAGGGCAGATCCGCTCTGAGGTCTGCTCTAGTACTGACCCCTGGGTCAGGGAATAAATGAGCACTCACATGCTCACAAATCAGGAGCTGAGAGATGACATGAGTGAAATCATGTGGCATGAGGAACTAGTGTCAGGAGAATCTCTTGGTACGGACTCAGAAGTTGTGTTTTCTGGCTGGAGGTGCCCTCCATGAGTGGTCGCTAAAGCACGTATGGGCTTATTCTGAAAGGCAGGACCTTCTGCTCACCTAGCCGACTGACAAAAAATTGCCATTCGTCAGTCCTTTATGTTTCTCTAGTTGCCTTCGCATTTTCTGCAAAGGTGTGATTTCCCCGGGTAAGCCCAGCCACTGCAGTGACAGGATCATATTTGCAGCCGTCTTCCAAGAGTGTGTCACATTAGAAGGACCACAATTTATGACCTTAGAAGCCACAGGCATTGACTCTTTGCATTTAAGAATCTCTTGAGAAGAGGCAGTGTATGCTTCTTATGCTTTCTCTCTCCTCTGGCTTCTTTTATCTGCTGCTATCCTTTATTCCTTCATTAATTTATTAAGTAATTGCTTCATTAATTTCCATCCTGAAGAGCCATTTACTTCTCAAACAGCTGTCTCTTTAATAATTGCTAATCGCCTAAACTGTTGTGCTATTTTTGGGAAATGTCCCTTAAAAGGTCTTTATCTGGCCAGAATATAAAGTCATAGTTACAAAGTTCTAGACCAAGGGAAAAGAGATCTATGGGCAAGGAAACTAATAATTTTAAGAATCAAGACATTAAGTAATTTGCCCAAGGTCCAGTAAGTGACAGGGTCAGAATTTAAACCCCAGCCTTCCTGACGCCAAAGCCTGTATTTTTTCCAGGGTAGGAAACTCTGGTAGGAGAACTATCCAAAATGAGGGTCAGGTACTTACTAAAAGCTTCCTTTGTGCCTACAGGGTTCCTTAAAGGCCCCACATCTCATGCATTTTGGCCCTGGTGCTCCTGCTCTCTGCGACCCCTACAGTCTAACACCAACTGAATCGCGGCTCATCTTAACCCACTGGCCTCAGCATCTTTATGTGCCTGAATTTCATAGTAATGCTATTATACGATCCTGATTTAACATTTCTTTACATTTTATATTCAGGATAACTGGGTTTCTTGGGAAATCATGATAAAGAGGCTTTCCTCATACTACAGTGACTTTGGTGCATTTACTGCTTGTGAGTCATAGCATTGGCTGTGCATGACCAGAATGTTTCCTTCTCTGTTGTCTGAAGGACTGACTTCTTTATGGCTTTGGCAATGTCAGTGGAAGCTTGCACAGAGCCCAAGAAAGCCTCTCATAATGCCAAGTGACATGTTTGGCAGTAGCCCTGTATGGAATCGGAGATCTTGGTTGTACAGACATTTCTCTTCCTTAACAACTGAATAACCAGGTGTCCATTCATAGGCTGACATTCAGTAAAGTAACTCCTATAGATAGGAATTTAATTGATCTCAGGTGTATTTAGGATTGTTCTGTTCCATTTTGTCAGGGGTTGCTTTCCACAAGGGTATACATTCTAAGTAACATAAGTGTGATAAATATCTCATCTCTTGTATTCTGTTAACTAAAATCTATTTGAGCTTTCAGATCGAGGGCCTGTGAAAACACTTAGCTTCAGTTAGAGTTATGTGACGCTTTCAGAGGCTCGCTGCTTGGCTAAAACTTTACAGAAGTTAGATGTTTCATTTCTCATACCCTGTGTTTTGCTCAGGGTCAAAACATATAAACAAGATATGTGTGGCACCTTCAGGAAGTCAATAGTGTGTGGCTTCCTGGTCACATTTGTACATTGGTCCCCTGGGTAAGTGTCTGGTCTACCTTCATTCACCACTGGAGTTGGCTCCCTGGGGACTCACTTCCTGCCAGGCATTAGGGCTAAGATGGTTCACTAGGTATCAAGTTGGAGAAGGACATAGACTGAAACATTAGCTCTTCTTGGGTTCCAAACTTGCTGGCTTTCATGATGGAATGATACTTTTAGCTCCCTGGTTCTTAAGCCTTTGGACTGTGCAATATATTACAAGACATATCAAGACTATGAGAGATTGCAAATCTTATGGAAGTCACACTACATGTCACTCAGCAGTATATGACAACCAGATGTGACTTTTCCAACCCTGTCTGGTGATATGCATGAGAAAAGGCCCATCAGTACAGAGGCAGTGATCATAAACCTTGAAACAAACCTCTCTACAATACCTCAAACTCCCTTCAAGAAAGAAATACCCAGGAAATGATCCAGACTGAAAAGAAAAAGGAAGTATCTTGGCTACTATTCTTCTTGCTAGGACAAAATAGCCAACACTCAAAGTTAAATGAGGAAGGGTTTATTTTGGCTGACAGTTTGTAGATGTTTCAGTCTATAGTCACCTCGCTCCAAAGCAAGGTTTCATGGTGGAAGTCATCACAGAGGAGAAATAATTCATGGTGTGCCATGCAGGAGGCAGTAAACAGAGCTGGCCCCCCTTTGTTCTTCTATCCCATCCAGGCTACAAGCCTTTTGGTTAGTAGGTGAGTCTTCCAATTATCTAAACCCAGAACTTTACTAAATCAATCAGTGGACTAATTTAGTTATCACACCCTTAATCCACATTCACACACCCTAAATCCAGCCACCTCCAAAAAGCCTCATCTATGGGTGCATGAGGCTTTCAGGGGACTTCTAGATATAAGTCATAACAAGAAGGATCCTCCTAACTCTGAGAAAAGCTCCACACTCTCCCTATCAATCATTCATCTTACCCGCTGATTACATCTGGCCTAGGACACTGACCTGCACCCACTGACCATTTCATTAGAGTGCTACCAGAAGTACCCACCTCAGCATCAGGCAGTATCTAAGACTCACTTTTTTTTGTTTTGTTTGGTTTTTTTGGTACTGGGGATTGAACTCACAACCTCATGCTTGCCAAGCAGGCACTTAGCAACTGATCTAAAGCCTTGGCCCTCAGACTCACTTTTGACACATACTGTACTAAAAGAGAAAAGTCACCTCTGGGAAAACTGATTAGGATCACCCCAGACTACCAAAGTTACAGACTGAACTATAGTGCACCATTGACCCACTTGGGTCTCCAACTTACCATGTCCCTCATACCTTGGGGATTATCATCCTTCATAATACCACCAATCAACTGATTATAATAAAACATATCTCTGTCTTTGTATCTATCTCTATCTCTGTCCCTATCTCTATCTCTACCTCTATCTCTATCTGTATCTCTGTCTCTATCTCAGTATATCTTTCTATTCATCCTTTTGGCTCTATTTTTCTAGAGAACTCTAATAGAAGGGTGTATAGCTCCTTCTGCTGTTGACATTCACATCTTTCTCTCCTTGGTCTCCTCTGCTCTTGTCAAGCCTTCAGTCCTGCCTCTGTCAGACTTTCAGCCAACATAGTTGAGTGTATAAACATCCTCTGTATTATTTTCTCTAACACTGCTATAACAAAATATCACAAATTAGATGTCTTAAAGCAACAGAAATTTATTCTTTCTCACTTATGGATCATAGAAGTCTGTAGGTAGGTCCAAACTCCTTCCAAAGACCCCAGGGCAAGATCCTTCACTGTCTCTTCTAGTTTCTAGGGGGCTCCAGCTACTCTTGCTGTTCTGTATTGAAACATTACTCTAATTTCTGCCTTGGTCTCTACATAGCTATCTCTCCTCTCTGTCTGACTTTTCTTATAATGATGTCAGTCTTTAGATGAAGATCCATGCTGATCCAGTATACCTCATCTTAACTAATTATAACTTCAAAAGCCCTATTTCCAAATAAAATCATGCTGAGGCTGTGTGTCCACATGAATGGGAGTGGGCATTATTTACATCAGTACACTTATTCCTAGGATTGGATATCCAAAGACAAAACCCAGAAACTCATAAAGTGTTTCCACTACATATGAGTTCTGCTCCTTACACACACACACACACACACACACACACACACACACACACACACACACACACCCTAAACTCAGATCACTGTCAGATTTCAACTGAGATTCATTTGTGATCTATATTTGAACATGGGATAGAGAGAGAATAATATGAACAGAAATCATAATTGCTAATGTCTTAATATTTTTCAATTGATTTGCAAAAAAGACTTACTATTAGAAAACATCACACAAAATGCTTATTTTGCCACAGCTAAATCCCATGGGTGGAAAGGAATCATGCCAGACTCCCTTTGAAGCTGGAGGAACATGTATGGGTTACAAGACTATGTCAGGATAGTCTGGAAAGTTGCCTGATCAATTGTGTGATCAGTTTTACCCTGGCCATATTTGGTTGCTTCTATCCCACTCCCCATCCAATCTGCTGTAGCTATGGTAACAGAGTTGGTTTTACTAACCAGGAATTCTAGGTGAGAAAAACCAGTGTTCTTCAAAAGGTGCCAAGTACTTTGCGGCCAATTAAGACTTTTGGAGTCTCTACTCAGCGAGGCAAACTCAATTCCATTTTTTTTTTTAAATTCACAACTCTGGGTTTATATTCTCAAGTGCAAGAATGAAGCTCGATATGACTTTCAAAGTCATTTGGGTATATTTATAGATGCTGGGAATTGTGCTGTCAAGATGAGCTCACCTCTTTGCTGAAGGTCCAGAAGCGAAGATGATACAATCACTTCTCACCTCTAAATTCCACCTCCTCCAGGATCTCTTTGTAGTTGAACCCTCAGAAAACACAAATGTAAATCTAAACATAAACCAAACAATCCAAACAGTCTTTAAAAGTCCAAAGACAGATAGATGGTTAATGTTACTTTTACAGCAGTAACGTTCTAATGTTACCCCTATTCACTTACACATGCAGGACTCCCTTTCCCAAGCATTTCTGAGAATCCATAAAGGAGTACATCACACTTTGCAGCATATACTTCCCTTCTGCCTCACTTGACATTCTCTGGACTGCATTTTACGCTAATTATTACTGTAAGAACCACCTGTATAAACACCACCTGTTAGCACATTGCTTCACATATGCCAGAAATTTGTTTTCTCTTTCTGGCCTCTTTGATTCTGAGGGATATTGCTGAGAGAAGAGGTGCTCACATATACTGATCTACTGTGGGATGAACCATGGGGCAATATTTTCATCTTTCATGATCTCTCAAATGCAAAATTCTGAGATTGCTGCACGGCTTTTCAGAAAGTCCAAGTAGGATTGAGCTTTTATTGCCTGGCTGGTAATCAGCACAGTGATAGATTTTGCATCACTTTTTCTCTCTCCCTACTCAATCTTTCAAGTCTACTCTCATGCACCAGGATCACTTTTGAATGAACTTCCATATGCAAGCCATTGACTTGGGCTTTATTTCCTGTTGGAAACTCCAGCACAGCCACATGTGCTAAGGGTATTTCCTCTCTGCTACAAACATAGGTAGTGTCTACATATTAATTCTGTCGGGCTCTGTTCTAACTAGTCAGAATGAGCTACCTAGGAGCTCCCACCTCCAGGGACACTTTGTTGCCCCTCTGCTAAAGGTACTTTACAGAAAGCTGACAGATGTAAAGTGTGCTTCTTCAGAATGCTCCAAATTATCAGAACCGTGCCCTCTGAAGACCCACAAGAAGAGCCAAGTCTCCAAATCTGAGCTGCAATTTATCAGCTGGGTTGACAGCAGGACAGCTTAGCCAAATTTTTTAAAAAAACTCTCTGCTGAAATCCCTTCATGTCTTTTGGAATGACTTTTCTCTAAATACGGAAAACAACAAGGACTAAAGAGACAGGCAGGGGAGAATTCTTTGTTATGGTGTCCTGCTTTCTCTCCCCTCATGCCACCTCTCACCAGCTTCTCTTACACTTTAGCATCGCTGCCATGAGAACATGCTGTAGTCAGTGGTGAAAGTCATATGCTTTCTTCCTCTGACAGGAACTAGATAGACATCCAAATGTCTGTGATTGCCTTCCCAAACCCACAACCCCAGTCTAGTCATGAAGAAAACATCACACAAATTCCCGCAGAGTGGTCACCACACAAGATATGTGTACTTCACGTAGCTGTTAAGGGTATCACACAAGAAAACCCAAAGAAACTTTCAGCCAAAATGAGCCCAAGGAGTCATAGCAAGTAAATGAGATGTAGGGACCTAGACAGCTTCCTGAAATAGGAAAAAGACATGAGGCAAAAAATAGTGAAATCTTGGTAAATTATGAACTTTAAAAACAATGTTCCAATATTGGTTCATTAATTTTAGCAATTCTACTATAATAGTATAAATTGATACTAGAAAAACCCAAGAAGTATATGAGAACTCTACTTTCAAATTTTCTTAAATCATAACTGTTCTGAAAACAAACTCTATAGTAATATAATTTAAGGGGGAAAAGCACTTTATGTCAGTCCCCACCAAAAAAATCTATTCCAGGAAGTACTTTTTGTACATCTCCAAAATAATATTTTCTTGCACTTTGCTTTTCCAACATCTATCACTGCAACGTTTTCTTCTTTATACACTTAATTCATTGCAAGGAGACATTATATTGGTAGATTTACCTTAGTAAGCTACCCAAACTATCAATAAAAACACTTTAAAACTTATTTTGATAAGACATCACTAATGTATCTGTGCATCTTCCTATCACAAATGAAAATTCCATTGTGTGTGGTAAAGGAAGAAACTAAATATTTCATGTAAATATCAAATTTAGATCATGGCAGTGTATCCACTTCTTTTAAAACATTCTTAAGAATTAGAACAAACAGTTAAGAAAGTCTTTTCCCATGACAAAGTATAACAAGAAAACAAAGCTAAATTGTCACTTTCTGGGGTCAAATTTTTCTAACTCCCTACAATTAGAATATTAACTACAATGTTTCTTTATCTAATGAAAAACACTTATTGAACATGAATTATATAGAACAAACCACAAAATTCCAGAAGTCCTTAGCTAAAGTGACCTCATTTCACTTCTATGTCAAGTGCTTACTTGAAAGGTACAGATATGGAAAGATTCTTTGAGACTCCTAAGCTTAGAGAAAGAACAGGTCTGGAGGCAGATGTGCTAGTCTCTCTAAAGATAATAATTGTAGCAATGGGTTCCCACTACTTATCTCTTGCTTTTCTCTTTTAGAAGGGAAAAAAGAGACAGAACGTTGCCATGATATCACATAAAAAGCCATCTTGAGATTCAGTGGCATACTATGATAATGATTTGTCCTCATGCTGAGGTTGAAAGGTGCTGACACATGTGGCTTTTGTTCCAGGGCCCAGACTGAATGACCAGAGCTACCCATTAGAGCGTTTTCTGAAGACGATGACAATAGCGTAAGTCTAACAAATACATTTAAGCATCTGTTTAAGTTAAGTACAATCACATCAGATTGACCACAGTTTGAAGCTATTATGAAAAATACTGCTGTGAGCATTCACTTATAAATCTTGTTGAAAATATATATTTTTCTCTGCTGAAAATATCTGGGAGTGTTATTGCTGGGCTGTGTGAGTGTATGCTTTACTTCATAAGAAAATCCTCATTTATTTCCCAAAGTGGTTTTAATGTTTTGCATTCCAACCAGCAGTGAGCATTCTACTTTGGACTTGTCAACACATAACTACTCTGCCTTTTAAATTTTATATATAATAGCAGATTTGTAGGACTACCTTGTGGTGGTTTTGGTTAGCACTTTCCTGATAATTAATTAAGTTTTGCATGTATTTCCTCTCTGTAGGTTGCCTTTTAATTTTCTTAATATTTTTTCTCAAATTAAAAAATTTAAATTTTTTGACAGTCCAATTTATAAAATTTAAAACTTAAAATTGTGTTTTTTAATCTAAGATCTGAAAGATTTTCCTTCAGCATTGTATCTTCAGTTACATGTAGGGTTTCCTCTCCTTTTTCTCTTGTGTATATTGGGGCCAGTGTGGCTGTTGAGTATTACCACAGGGAACCATGTTTCCTTTGTCTGGTCCTTCCACATTATTCTTCTCCTTCTTCTTTTTTTAAGTCTTATCTCTCACATTTTGATCTATTATCTTGGGTCAATTTTTGCAAACATTGTGAGTTAAGATTTGAAGTACAAGTATTCAAATTTTGCATAACACCTTGATTTGCATATAAATTCAAGAAGGCTGTGATGAGAAACTACAGTGAAATAGTAAAGCTGGAATGGATTGTTTTTTTCCTTGATATCTTTCTCTGGACTCTCTATTCTCTTATATTGTTTTATTCTCTTATAATTTTCTCCATGTTTATCTTTATGCCATTAGCAATCACTGTCTTAGTTACTATAGCTTTATAATAAATCTTGGAATCAGACAGTGTGAGTCTTCCAATTTGAATCTTTGTCTAATTTTCTCTGTCTGTTCTAGATACATTGCATTTATATGAATTTTAGAATCAGTTTGTCAAGCAATATAAGAATCTGTTGAATTTTTATTGTGATTGCAGTAAACGTATAGATCACTTTGGAGAGAAATGAAATCTTAATACTGTTACTGAATGAACATGGTATATCTCTATACTCATTTATATCTTATTTAAATTCTTTCAATAATGTTTTATAGTTTTCAGTAAGAGATCCTGCAAACATTTTAATTTTTATCTACTGTATGTCTTTAACATTATTATATCTCCTTAATTTCCATTTCCAGTAATACATTTTTATATAAGGGTACATAACTGAATTTTCTATACTGACCTTATATTTATGAAATATATTTGCTGTAAAAGTTACCATATTTTTAGCTTTAGGGTAGAATACTTAAAAATTTTCTATACAGACAATTGTGTTTGTAAGCAGTTTTAATGTTTTTTTTTTATATTACTTATTGTTCATTTCATGCTATTTTACAAAATGATCCAATGGAGTTTGTATAATATCAAAGTTACTACTAAAAATTTTAATATGAATCCTGCCATCAAGATGAAAAATTATATAATTTAGTTAATTGAATGTGTAAATATAGAGGGTAAATTTAAATGTACTATAGCAAGAAGTATATTATAAATTTGTAAGATAATTAAAAGTACTATAGTAAGTACAATGATTTTTAAACTGATAATAGATTTTTGATGGACTACAGATCCACTTTTTTAGTGTTTATGTCATTGTTATAATTTTATTGTATTAATGGATGGAAATGATCAGGCTTTTTTCTCATTTTCAAGTATAGCTTAGTGATCATGTAATAAACTAATTGAGTTTTTATAGAATAAATACAAATTTATACTTTTCCAGTTAGAAATAATAATTTTTTTCTATCAAAGAAAGGGATGACAGAAAATGTATTCAAAATTGCAACAAAGATGTAAATTCAAATTGTAGAGAAAATATAAATCCAACCATGAAGCCAATGATGGATAGTGGGTACAGCAGAAAAAAAAAGTATATTACTTTTCCATTGCAATGGAATAATTTACCACAAAACCTAATATTTTAAAACACTTTTTACATGATGGTTCATAATTTCTGTGGGTCAAAAATTTAGGAGCAGCTTAACTGAATGACTCTGGCTTACACTCTTTAATAATACAGTTTGGTTAGGATGTCTGCTGGGGTTGTAGTCACCTGAAGCCTTCCCTGGAGCTAGAGAAAACCTGACTTCTTGACTTGCTAGCAGAGCTCAGTTCCTTGACACACAGCCCTCTCCCTTGGGCTACATGAGTGTTGTTGCAAAATGGCAGCTAAATTCCATCAGAGTGAGTGACGGAACATGTGAGGAGGAAGTCTTACTGCTGTGTGTGACCTAATCTCAATCTCCCACCATTTCTATCCCCAACCTGTTTGTTGCAAGTAAACTATTAAATCCAACTCTCACCCAAGGGGAGTAGAATTAAGACTGACCCTTTGAAGAAAAGGGTACCAAAGCTTTGTAGACATATTTTAAAACTACTACATGGAGGAAGCTATTGTTAAAAGCCATGTATACTATAACATTTGGATCATGCATACAGTGTCATACTATAAAAAACAGCAATCAATAACATACATGCTGTTTAGCTACAATTTTGCTTTAAAGTTTGACCAAACCACATTTGGAATACAAAGATGTAAATGCTTGTGTTTTTCTATGGATTGAAAGTTTGTTTGACAGATTTTGTTTGAATGTTCATGTTATGTACCACAATGCTGATTGCTTTGGAATAAGTACTAAATGTCATACCAGTTGTGTGGGTAGAAATGGAAGTCATCACTAGACAAAAGTAGTTTGTTTCTAAATGCCTAGTCACAAACTGGTTTTTTTCATAGAATGCAAGTATTATCTAATCATATTTATGACTTGTAGTATTCTTTCTTTTTAACTTTTCTCTATCTCTCTCTGCCTCTCTCTTTCTCTCTCCCTTTTGACCATAGTAACCATGCAAAATACCACTTTTTAATAAATGAGAATACTTGATGTTAAGAGAATTGATACTTGCATAAATTTTAACTAAATGATAAATGAAATCGGGGCATTTTTATGAAGTAGGTATTTCTGACTACAATTGATAGTATGAATGGTTTGCTTAAATGATGTAATCCATAAGGAAAGCAAGCAGTTAAATCTTCAGGATCTGGATTCTGAGTGCCTATGAGGCATGTTCAAAGCCTGTGAGGATATTCACATGCTGTGGCAATTCTAAACAAGCCTCCTAATCTCTCCATGATTCAATGTCATTATAAGTAAAAGGTGTTTTTAGTAATATCTGCCTCAAAAAGTTGTCCTAAGTAATTTTGTGCTCCCATTTATTTGTCATAAAATAAACATTAGATATTTTAATAATATTATAATTTAAATTTAAATAAAGCACAATAAATTACTCAGGAAGCTGTACTTGTGATGAAAATGACTCAATTACCATTGAAAAAAGTTATGTATATAACCTATTTTTAATATATTTTAAATCTATATCCCCTTACTGCCCTAGAATCTAAATAAGTATTTAGCTGAGCCAAATGCAACCAAATAATGGATTAGGAATCCTTCAATGATCTCTGTCTATTTGAACACTGAATTCTCAGGCTTGTAGTAAGTGTGTTCATCAGTTTCAAGTGTACAAGAGCACTGGAGTTAGTCTTTAGGGGGAAATCTACTATCCGTTTCTGGTCCATGTTCAAGTCTAATGTCTGTAACTTGCTAAGAAAGTCATCTACTGTGAACTAGAGTTTTCTGTTTTAGCAGTAATGGAAAATGAGGAAGATGATTGGATGAGAAAACTGACCTGCCAGTGGAGCACTTTGTCATTTACCTGGGTTATATGTATTTTGAAAAAATATTTTAACATTTCCCTACTTGAAGTTTCAAATGGTTTATTTTTAATTTCTAGAATATTAGGATCTTAAATTATGCAGAATCTATTTTTACTTCTGAAATTGATGCTTGCTTTAGAAAACACCTAATGACCACGGGCCCACAGAAACTTGAGCCTTAGCATCCCACTGCAATGTCTGAAATGCTAGATATATAATGTATGCACAACAGCTATGAAATATAATGGTGATAGAAATTTGAAAGATGTCAGCAGTGAGTCCATAGGAAGAGCAAGATATGCACTGGATCTTGAAGAATGATATCTAGGCCAGCATTTCAGGCAAGTAAAACTATGCACAATAGCATGATAGTAGAAAGGCTTAGGGCTTATCCAAGACACAGTGACTTGGACAGTTTGACTAGAATGAAAGGATAAGAGATGCAGACCCTGGTTAGAGCAACACAGTGAAGGTCCATCAAATACTTGGTACAAAAACTTCTGTTCAAACATCCATTTAAAACTATATTTAGAAACAATATGAAAGTCAGAAGTGGAAGAAAAAAGTAACCATAAAAAGTGTCAAGAGAGACAAGGCTTATTTTTTTGTCTCCCTCTAAATATCACTGTGATGTTCTATATCACCATGATATACATTTCTACCCGGCAGAAAAATAATCCATGAAGAATGTCATTCTCTGTCAAAAAGGGAAACCTTGCTTTGTATAGTAAAAGTAGTGTGAGGAAATCATTAGTTAAATTGTCATGGTGTTGTTTTTGCTATGAGGCGGCAGATTTACAGGCCTTCACTCCATGTATTTATGGCTGTGATGGGGAAGACAACCAAGTAGATATATATCTCTATGACTTTGAGTAAAATTCAGAAGTCATTTCAAGGATTGGAGTTAACGGAATGCAATGCTACTCAAGAAATGTATGTGACAGCATTATTCTATTAAAAGCTGTGTCCATCATTTCCTTTTATGAACAGAGAACATACTTATTCTTGTACAGAAAGCAATTCCTCAAGCAGGTGACTCTCTTCTCTTCCTTTGTCTTTTAATGCCCAAGTATCTATCTTTGACTTTCTGTAAAGAGAGTCTTGACCTTTTTACTTTATTGCTCCAGGAAAATCCATTCTTTCTTGCTGATGGGTTAACACCCATTAAACTAAGAATCAATAGCTTCCCCACCCTCATTCCTTACAACCCAGAATTGAACAATGCAGTATGTGCTCATCCCTTCCCTCCTTCTCAGGCTTTCACAAGAAAAAAAAATGTTAAGGAAAAGTAGATTCAGAGACATTTTTCCACAAGTGGTATTATAAAAGACAGGTTAGTTAGTTCGTTTATGAATAGGCAGCTAGCTAGTAAAAGGGCCTGAGATAGGCTTGAGAAATCAGCCCATTGATAAGAATTAAAATAAGAATAAACAATGAAATGAGGTCTAGGTCTTTGACCAGGAGTTCCTGAGGGGACAGATACTAAGGAAGCTTCAGCTCCTTCTTACCAATTTACTGTATTTCTAGGAATTTAAAATTCAGAAATTTCTGGTTTTTCTTTAAAATCTCTACTTCCTTTAAATTCTACATACTGAATAACTGTTTTAAAGAGCCTAAATTTCAATTGGTCATTTTAAACCCACAGAGCCACCTACAACAGGTGGCCACTAACAATTGAGCAGTTCTTGTGCTCTGCTTGTCGATAAAAGTTCTGGACTGAGGGCCCATGGTGACCCACACCCAACAAGGAGTTATTTTTCTCCTTGTATTTCTAATACACTCTCCTACCTTTCTCCTTTTTATTCATGATTTCATTCTTTGACATTGTGAAGCAATGAACCCAGTTTGCATAGTGATAGTTGTTTCAGTGCCCTATGTTGGGGAGAGGAGATTGAGATATTAGAGGACACACATAATACACATAGCTAGTGGTTCATAGAAGAAAGATGTATATTTAGAGTGACATAAAAGAAAGAGCAGCACTTTTCAGATTCATTCTTTGAGATTACCCTAAAAAATGATGGTGTAAGATATAAGAAAGCCTGAGGGCTTTCCTAAGAGTTGCTGCTGATATAAGACATCCAAAAGATATAGGGAAAATAAATGTAACTTTCAACTTGTTAGATGTCTGATACACCAAGTTTGTGTTCCCTGAAGACAAAGAATGACATCTAAGGAACAACAGAGGTTAAGAAGTAGCAAAATTCATTGGGAATAAGGAAAGGGGAATAGGAAAACTTCCTGAGAGACAGGAGGAGTCCTGAATGGGCTGCCAATGAGCCTACTCCTCAAAGGAAGTTTTATAGAGTAAAATCAAAAGGTGAGTACAACAAGGCTCAAAACTACAATCTTCAGTTATTCTTACAGAACTCAAGGAGGTTTTTAATACATTGACCTAGATCTGATGTCAACCTGAAGAGTGGGAGATACAAAAGGAGAGCTACTAGCAAATGGGCCACTATTACTTTTACAGCGGCCCACCCAATGGTTTGCAGGGTGTATCTCTTTTCTTAACTTTAATTGACCCAGACTCACTCTCAAGAGCATTTTTCAATTTTTTTCTTATCTTTAATAAATATAAAACTTAATAACCCTTTGCACTTGTCTTGACCAATTCTCTCTTCAGGACAGAAGAAACCTAGAAATCACTTCTAGAAGGAGACCCCTGTACCCGCAAGCCCAGTAATAATCTGAATAAAAATATGCCCAATCTTATCTATAAGCAGAGTCAGTAACCAGCCAAGAATTTACCCTGAAACAAAACCCTGCGAAGTCTGCCTTTTGAAGAAACTGAACAGACTATACACCATCTAATGAAGAATTTCAAAAGATAGTATACTTTCTTAGATTCTATATAAAAATTCATTTGAGCTTCTGGAAGCTTCTACACTAGTATTAGTGTTGGACCCTCTGATGTTCACACTATAGAAAATAGTTTATTTAGTTAGCTTATGAATAAGGCAGCTAGTTAGGGGAAAAAGCCTGTTTCAGTGACCAGTCATACTGATGAGAATTAAAATAAGGATGATGGTGAGCTAGGACTTTGGACCAAGAAGGAATTTTTTCAGGCAATATGGGATGCAGCCTCATCCTAACTAAGGGCAGTTGAAGTCACTCCCTACTAAGTTCCTGAGTTTTGAGGAGTTTAAGTGCAATGAATTTCCTCAGGCAGCATGAAATGCAGACCACTCCCCACTTAACCGAAATACGTCTCTTCCCTCCTGAATTCCTGAGTTTTGAGGAATCTAATGTGCAAAATAACCAGTTTTTCCCTAAAAATTCCAGTTTCCTTTCAACTCTGTCTATTGAAAACTTGCTTAGCCAGTCTCAGTTTAAATTGGTCATTTTAAATCCACGTAGTCACTTGTGGGAAGTGGCTGCTAGAAAACTCAGCAATTCCTGTGCCCTGCTTATCTACAAGTGTTTATTGATCAAGGAACCATGAAAACTCCCTAGGCCTGGCCTGTTAAAGTTTGCACCACTTCCCAGCAGTGCCAAGCGGGGGACCAAGCCTCTAATGCAAAAGCCTTTCAGGGACACTTAACATTCCTCCTATTGTTGCCTAAAAAATGTAATTTCTCTTTCCTCTTCTATTGCTTTTAAGGTTATAAAGATGAAATGAGTCTTAATATGAGATGGTAGATGAGGAGGACTTGGACACCTCATAACAAAAAGCAGGGAGGAAAACAAGCATTTGTTAGCAGTTTGTGGAAAGAATTCCACAAGGGGCTGGAGAGTCAGGATCCCACTTGGAAACCAGGGAGCTATTTTTCTTACTATTTAAAATGAAACTCCCTTAACCTCTTGTTTTGGTTTGTGACTTTGTTTTTGCTTTTGTAGAATCATGAGCTTGATAAATATAACAAACCAAAGGCATGAGTTGTTGGGGCACAATGATAATATAAGAACATATTTATAAAATAGCAAACTTATAAGTATTTTGTAATATAAATTAGAGAGTAATTGGAGGTCTCTGATCAAATTTTTGCTGACTTCAATTGATCTTGACAGTATCCAAAGCCCAGCTGTGTGTGTGTGTGTGTGTGTGTGTGTGTGTGTGTGTGTATGTGTGTGTGTGTGATAAGCACTGAGTCAGTCACCCTGGCTAGTCCAGGACACCTTTAACTATGCTCACTCTATAAAAGACCCCTTTCCTTCTTCCTGGAATGTTTCTATATTAGTTTACTCTTTATTCTGGGAATGTTTCTATATTATGATAAACAATTCCTTTGTCTCAACAAATCTGTTCAAGATTAGCCTGCCTGTCAATATATGACTCAATGCATGTAACCAGTTATGTAACATTTTTGTCACTTACTTTGTACCTCCTACTTCTAAATGTGATATAAACTAAGCTCTCTGTAAACTCAGAGCAGTTGCCTTTGGGAACTCTCCTGCAACAGTCCACTGGTAAGAAGATTCAGTAGTCTGCCAGTGTAAAGATTAAATGCTGCCTTCTTACCTCCTCAGTGTGAAGAGTCTTGCTTTTATTTTGATTTGGGAATTTTTCTGCAACACTGTCAGTCTGCAAACTCTACCACGATATCCACCAAGCATTACAGTTGGTGATTCTACGCATAAAGTAAACTGACAATAAGGACTCCTGGATACTTCATCCAAACACTTAATATGAATGGTAAGACAAAATTAAATAAATAGAACAACTGGCAAGAAACAAAGATAATAAAGGAATTAATAAAAGCTAAACTCTTTATTTCCTTAAGAGGGATCTGACAAAATATTGTACCCATAAACTGAGAATTTAGGCTATAAAAAAATGAAGCAACCAGAGAAAAACAAATCTCAGAAATTTAAAAAATATGTACAATAATTGCAAAAGCAAATCAAGACAAAACAAAAAAACTCAGATTTGAAGACAGGAAATAAAAAAAATTCTTCCAGAACAAATTGCAAAATGAGAAATAGAGAATAAAACAGAAGATTTATAGAAAAAAGAGCACCAAGAAAATAGAGGAAGATATTTACAAGTATATTAGATAAAAATTTTCAGATTATAAGGGAAACAGATGTCCTTTACCTGAAATGGTTACCCTGTATTCTCTCCCTTACCTTTTCTCTCTACCTCTTTTCAGTCACTTAGGTAATATAAATTAAATTCTGGCAACACAAAGAAATCCATAAAATGTTCATACTGAAAGAATAATAAAATTGTTATTATTATTCAGTGAAGTTTTGCCTTGGATTTTGACTGGGCAGAGGTGGGATGGTAGGCAAGTGCTTTGTGGTGTTTTCTATTACAAGCTACCTAAGCTATTTCTTTTTTTTAATTAGGAATGCTTTAGTCTGATTTTTAAAATTCAAATCAGAATCATGAACTGCACAACTGATATGACAAATATCTGATTACAATGTTGAAGTGGATGAAGAAAAATAAAAAAACCCTCCCTCAGCCGTTTGTTCTAGAATTCTTTCTACAAACTGTTAACATTAGCTTGTTTTCCTCCCTGCTTTCTGAGATGAGGTGCCCAAGTCCTCCTCATCTACCATCTCCTATCAAGACTTGTTTAATCATCTCTACAACCTTAAAAGCAAATAGAAGAGGAAAGAGAAATTACGTTTATTAGGCAACTATAGTCAGGATGTTAAGTGTCCCTGAAAGGCTCATACATTGGAGGCTTGGCCCTAGCTCGACACTATTGGGTAGTGGTGGAAACTTCAATAGGTAAAGTCTAGGGAGGTTGAAGGGGATTCTGGGTCCTTGGTTCTCTTTTCTTTTGTTTTCACCCACTGTCTCTATTGACCATAACAATATTGTAAATTGATTATGGACTGGAAGAACCCAAGCTGTGACCTAAAATGAATCTTTTCTCTTTGTAAATCAAGTATTTGTTATAGTAGCGGAAGGCTGACTAACACATGTACTTATTGTTTAATGTTTTTCCAGTGATTCCATCAGGTCCGTGTCATTTCCACATTAATAAGACCAGAAGATCCAGGACTAATAGAAGTCACCAGAAACAACAAAAACCCTGATGTTTGTCTGTTTTAAAGACCTATACTCTCTCTTGTTTGTTGTGATAGTTCCTCATCTGGTCATTTAGACATGAGATAGCTATATTTTCCACTGGAGGGGAAAAGAAAGTAAATGCTGTGAGGAATGCTATGGTAATTTGCATAGAAACAAAGGTGATCCTTACACCATTTCCAGTGCTCCAAGGATGAAAGCTGATGTTATATGAACAAGATTCTTATGGACCATAGTACTATTCATGGGGTAAAGGCACTGCCTGCTCTCAGTGTGTAATCAGCAAGTGCTTATGCTGTAGAAGAAACTAGACAAAGATAGACAGATAAAAAGCAAAGAAAAAGAAACAGAAAATGCTTTGAAATTGTGAGTTCATATAAAAAAATACTCTCAAAATCAAGCCCCAAACTTCTACCTTCAACAGGAAACACAGTTAAAATGGTGATACCCCAAACAAAAATGAAGTTGCGAAATGTGTCTCAAATCTCAGTGGTAGCCACTTAGGAAACACAGCATCCACTGCCCCAACTACACTATTGAGCATCTGCTTTGTAGTCAAGGTAGCTGGTCACACGCCTGCATGATCCTAGCTAGTGTTTCTTGCCTTGCTTATCCTCTATTCTGGAAGTAATTATTTTGATGACCTGAAAAATCACACTAAAAATATTCACAACATTTGGTTAAAAGAGAAAACATTTGCAATTGATAAACCCTAATTTTACAACTGTTAACCCATGTATTTCTCCCTCTGGCAAAATAAATGAATGTGTAGTTTATGTAAGGAATTTTTTTAAACCATTACATTCTGAGAGTTGGTTTATTTTGTAGGTTTTGAAGTTTGTAGACAACTTGGGAGAGAATGTGGAAATTCAACTGGTCAATCAACTTGTATTATGTGTAAAGTTTGGTTACTGATGAATTTTAAAAGTATCTTGTTAACCTATCAGGCCAAAAAGGCACCATGCCTACAGTTGATTACATCTGATTATTCTTATTTTTAGTCCTACCTAGGACTGGAAGTTTACCTCCTTAGAGTTCTTTGCCAGAGAGTACTTAGATGGAGAATGGAGCCATATTTGTGCTGGGATCTTTTGATGCCTTTCTGTTTCCTATCTTCTCCTAGAATGTCCTTCACTCAAGGTATATTGTTCGTACCAATTCTTAGACATTTACATATCTGCTAAAAGGCCAGGGGAGCACAGCTGATTAGACAATGGGCGGAGACCTAATTTTAATAGGATCCAGCCAATTCTCTCTCCTAGGAATTTTAAGTAGCACCCCAAAACTCTGATTAATGTTCACTTAGAAAGTCAAAGTCAGCTAAGGCTGTTATTCTCTGTCCTGTACATACAGAAGCAAAAAAAAAAAAAACCTGGTTTCAGAGAAAGGAGTATGTAATACACTTCCAAGAGGGAGGTTTGTGGTTAACTTCCTTGGTTCCTGATTCTGCTGTAGCTACTGGTTTTGGTCCTCCAGAAAGCTTGACAACCTGCTCTTGCACTAGCCCTGCTTCATACAATAAATGACTCATTGTCTCCATGAGATCATTGTACTTTTCTCATTGCTGATACAAAATACCCAATACCCTTTAAGGGGAAAATTTTATTTTAGCTCACATTTTGTAGAGGTTTTTATCTATAATTGACTGACTCCAAGGCAAAGTGGAGAAACAGAAGAGAAACAGTTCATGACCAACAGAAGGCAGCAAAGCAAGAATGATACTTTAGCAGCTTCTTTCTGCCCCTTTTATACTCTATCTGGGGCTTCCAGGATTAGAGTGATGTCAAAGCAATCAGTGGACTGATTTAGTAATCACACACCCCTAATCCCAGCATCACACACTCTAACTTCAGCCACCTCTGAAAAAGCCCCATCTAAGAGTACAAGAGGTTTTGGGGGGACATCTAGACACAAACTGTAATAATCATTGAAATTAATTTTGGTTATTTGCTAAATTTCTGGAGAGAAAGACTTTAGAGTAAGTCAAAGGGAAAAATTGAGAGATAGAAAGGAAGGAGGGATGGAGAAAGACAAGATAAGAGAGAAATAACAATTTCAGTAAGCACCTATAAAGTATTAAGAACTCAGTTTGTACAGCAGAGTATAGCTTCCCCTCACTGGAGTAATTGTTAAATTATGTTTCACCTCTGTGGGCCCAGCAGGCCAATCAGGGTTGAAAACCATACTCATGGAAATCGGAGAAGCTGAAGAGAATAAGTATTTGTGGCAGACTTCATGGTGGTATACTTAGATGATACAGTGGTACTTTTGGTGATCTTAGCAATAGGTAGCAATAGTAAATAACATATTTATGGAAGTTGGGGAGCTAGAACTAGGTGTCAAAGACACACATCATATCTAATGGAAGCTCCCAGAGAACCCAAGGGAGAGACGCTTGAAGTCTCCATAAACCACACTGGGAAATATTCACAGCTATGCTGCTTGGAACATATTTTTAATTTGAGGTTGATGTGGTCTGGGATATATTGCAACATATCTCTGTGTTTGTTTATAGTTTAATGATGGATATATGTTCTGAGGGTAGTGTTTTTATGCTTATTTGTTTATTTATTTATTTAGTCTTTTTCAAGACAGGGTCTCACACTGCAGTGTAGGCTGGCCTTGAGCTCACTTTGTAGCCCAGGCTGGTCTTGAATTTGCTACAATCCTCCTGCCTCAGCCTCCCGAGTGTTGGGGACAGGCATGTGTTAACTCACCTGGCTTGCAGCTGTGTTTTTATTTGATTTTGTCACTGTGTGAACACTGCATTTACAGAAACCTAGAAGGTACAGGTCTGTCTCATAATGTGACTTCTTGTTGAAATCAAGTGGGCTGTGTGATGCTGTTGCTGACACAACAGCACACTGTTTTACAGTAAACTTACTTTTAAGTAGCGGTACACTCTATGATAAAAATATAGCCAATATATAAGCCAGTGACATAGTAGTTCATTGTCTTTCTCAAGTATTAGGCACTGCACATTATTGTGTGTACTACACTTGTAGATGACAGTACAATAGAACAAGTTTGCTTACAGCAGTATTACAACAAACACATGAGTAATACATTGTTATGATGAATAGCTATGATGTCACTAGAAAACAGAAATTTTTCAGCTCCATGATAAACTTTTATTATTTTTAGTGGATATATAAGTATTTCACATATTTATAAGTCACAATGTGGTGCTTTAATACACGTATATATTGTGTGATGTGCAAATCAAGATATCTTCTCAAATATTTATTATTTGTTTCTTTTTGTGATTAAAACATTCAAAATCCTTTCTAGATTTACCAAAATGTATCCATATCACCATACCTGTAGTTACCCTGCTGTGCACCAAAATACCAGAGTTTATTTCTGTAATTGAAACTTTATCAGCTCCCTCATTCTTCTTTCCTTTTCCTTCTCCATTTGTTGTTGCAAATGACAGGATTTCATCTTTGCTTTTTCCTTTATTTCCTTTCTCTATTCTTAAAATATTGGGGACTGAACCCAAGATCTTTGTGGATTGAACTATAACCCCAGTCCTTTGTAGTTTTTTTTTTTTTTTTTTTTTTGACACAAGATCTTACTGAGTCGCTAATTTGCCCAGGCGAGGCTTAAATTTGAGTTTTTCTTGCCCAGGCTCCCAGCTTTGGGTGCTAGGATTATAGATGTGTGTCTTCAAATGAAGTGGATTTCATCTCTTTTGTTGCTGTATTATTACAACTGGTGTATTTATACCATATTTCCCCCAGCCTCTGGTAATCATTAGTGCACCTTCAACATTTATGAGATCATTTTTAAAACTTTTACACATGAGTACGATCACGTGACGTTTCTTTTCCTGCTTCTGGTTTATATCACTTAACATAATGTTCTATTGTTCTATTGTTTTATGTAAGTGACAGAATTTTATGGCTGAATAGTATTCTATTTTGTACATATGCCAATTTCTTTAACTACATATCAATCACTGGGAAGTTAGATTGATTATATTTCTTGGATATTGTGACTAGTGTTACAAAGAACATATATTTCTAATACATTGATTTCACTTTGTTGATATGCATACTCGGTATTGGTATACTGTATGGTAATTCTATTTTTAATTTTTGAGAAACCTCCATTCTGGTTTCCATAATGACCATACTAATTTGTATTCTCTCCAATACCTGTTTTTTTTTTTTTTTTTTTTTTTTTTTTTTTTTTTTTTTTTTTTTTTGTACTGGCCATTCTAACTGGAGTTAGATAATATCTTACTATGGTTTTGATTTACATTTCCCTGAGTTTTACTGATACTGACCATTTTCTCACATACTTGTTTTTGTATATTATCTTTTGAGAAATGTCTAAAAAGGTCTATTTTCCCTTTTTAATTGAATTATTATCATTATCATTTTGTGACTGAGTTACGTTCCTTGTGTATTGTGGATATTAACCCCTTGTCATGTGTATAGGCTCTCTTCACTCTGATGATTATTTCTTTTGCTTTGCAGAAGCTTTCAGAGAAAATAAAGAAATCTTATTTATTTTTTATTTATTTATTTTGGCTGTGTTTCCTATGCTTTTGGGATCTTAACTAAAATGTCTTCACCTATTCAAATGTCATGAATGATTTGTCCTTTGTTTTCCTGCATTAATTGTGGTGTCAACTCTTTAATCCATTTTAATTGATTTTTAAATGGTAATAGATAAAATTCTAGCTTCATTATTCTGTATGTGGATATTCAAGTTTCTCAGCACATTTTATTGGAGAAATTGTCCTTTTTCTTAGCACACTATCAAAAATCAATTGGTTGTACAGTAGATGCCGGGGCTCACTTCCAGCCTCTCTATTCTATTCCACTGTTGTGGTGGATTGAGAGGTGGTAGTTGACTTGTCATACCCAGCTAAACTGAATCTGTGTGGTGCTGGGTGTGGAGGACTCAAAATGAGAACTGGAGAACAGAACATGGTGCTGTTGATTCTCCTGGAAAAGATTGTCCCACTGGCTTTCCTGATATGAACTTGGCTGTTCTCATCATTGGAGGAGCTTGGGACCTCGCTGTTACAGAGGATGGCTGTGGGACTCTTTGGGGGAGCTCTGGTCCTTACCTTGAGCATCATTTGCTGGCTCCAGTGCAGATCCCTCAGCCTAGTGGCACAGATCCTTCCTCCTACTGGCACAGACTTTCTAGCTTCCATCACTGACCTTTGGGCCTTGCCAGTCCAGATCTCTGAAACAAACTTACATGAGTCATTGTCATGGGCTCTAGGTCTTCAGCTGGACTCATGTAAGACATTGCCATAGAATCTAGGCCCTCAACTAGAACCTTTGGGTGTCTAGTGGGAGTACAGACTGCCTCACTATTGGCATTTGACTCTTTGGGTGATTACTATAAAATAATCCTATAAATTTGTGTCCCATATTAAATTGTTTCCCCTGACAATCCTGACTCATATCCTGGTCCTCATATCAGTTTTCATGCTATTACCATGCTGTTTTGACTACTATATATTTAAAGATATTTGAAGTCAGATAGTGTAAACCTATAGCTTTGGTTTTTGTTGTTTTTGTACCAAGGATTGAACTCATGACCTTGCATGTGCCAGGCAGGCACTTGTGCTGCTGAGCTATATCAACAGCCCCTTGTACCTTTGATTTTAAAGTGTGTTTAAGAGGCCTTTTGAAGTGTGTGTCCATATTAATTTTAGAGTTGCCTTTTTCTAGTTGTATAAATAATATTACTGGTATTTTCATAGGCATTATATTGACTGTAGATTGCTTTGGGTGCATAGACAATGTTGATGCTTTCAATCCATAAATATGGAGTATCTTTCCAACTTTTTGTGTGTTCTCTTTAATTTCTTTTATCATATTTTATAATTTTTATAATAGAAGTCTTTCATATATTTGGTTGAATTTATTCCTAGGCTTTTTTGTTGGAGTTCCAAATAGGATTGTTTTATTGATTTTGTTTTCATGGAATTCATTATTAGCATATAGCAGTGCTACTAATTTTTGTATGCTGATGTTGCTGGTATGCAGTTGTTCATAATTGTCTCTAATGATCTTTTGTTATAGCGTGACATTTGTTGTAGTGTCTCTCTATTTAACTGATTTTGAGTCAAGTAAAATGTGTATGTACATATATACACGCATATATAATAAAATTCACATGTATAATAAAATGTATATGCAAGTTTTCAGTTACTGGAAAATTCCTATTAGTTACTAATTTCTACTCTTTTTACTCTAGGTAACCTCATATGATAGTCCTTCAGATATCTGAAGACAGTCTTGATTCCACAATCTATAGGTATTTTCATCTCTAGAATTTCACCATTTTCTACTCTGTTGGGAGCCGCAGCCCCGAGCCCGGTCGCCTCACTTGGCGGACGTGAGGCCTGTAGTAAAGAGTAAAGCCTGAGGTAGATTACCCCTCCCATCGAGCACGTTAGTTTCCTGCTTACCGCGTAAGCAACCCGCTCAACAATATAGTCTGCCTGGCAACTGATGATGTTAGCCAATCAGCTTGCCTTGCTTACTTTAACATGATTGGACACTGTATCCGTATATATACTGGTGCCACCCCTGGGGGGGAAAAAGAAGCCCGGAAGTAGAAGCCCAAAAGGAGCCGCGGGGAGCGGACCAAAGGAGGCTTCGGCTGGGAGCGATCCCAGGGCAGGCTGTACGGAGAAGGAAAATAAAAGAAAAGGTTGTCCACTGCCAGGCTTTGTCGTGTGTCCTTCCTGCCGGCCGGGAGCGACATCGACATTTGGAGGCCCGCACGGGGACTGATCACCCCCGAGACGTGACAGCGGACAACGCTCCAGTACAGAGCTGCGAGACAGGTGAGTTGGGGATAAGCCTGGGCTCTGGGTGGCACGCACCTACAGGGCTTTTAGACTCCCCTCAGGCTCACGCGTAAGTGGCGGATTCCTTGGGCCTCACGCGGTGAGTAACATATTCAAAGATGGGAAACATGCTAGGTAGCAACACTAAGAGCGAGGGTGGTTGTGGAGAAAGCTCTCAAGAGCTTACAAAAGTACGCAGGGTATTTGAGCAGGCCCAGTCGGGGAGCTCCCGAGAGGGGCCCGTCAAGGGGAACAAAGATGCTAAGGAGAAGGACGGGGCTCTAGCCTCGGAGTCGTCTGACTCCGAGGACGAGGGAAAGTTGAATGGCAAGGAGGCCAAAGAGACCAGCTGTCAGGAGCCTAAGTCGCTCGATAAGGAGTCACAGGGTTCTTTCCCAGCGTTGCGCCGTGAATTGCGCTCCGCTCAACTTGGTCTGCGGAGGAGTAGAGAGCTCCTGAGCGCTCCCCGGCGCGAGAGGGAGGCGAAGCCTTCCGCCCCACCTTGGGGGCTGTTCCCGGAAGCGATCCCTCGCCACGAGGCGGCCGCCCGGGAGCTCCCTTCCTCTTCGCCAGAACAGGAAGTGATGCACGGGCCCCCATTTTCCGCCCAATCACGGCCGCCGTCTTATGCTCCGCCGCCGGCGGGTCGGTATTTTTACAGGCGGCTTTGGCAGGGGGGACGTTCGTCTCATGAGGTACATCCACCACCTGGGATAGATAGTGGCCCCTACGGGATATTTCCTGTACAAGTAGCTATGGGCCAGGGACGTAATGCATGGGAGCCTTTTGAGATAAAGCAGATTAGAGAACTTAAAAATGCAGTTACAACCTTTGGGCCGACTGCGCCTTACACCATTGCCATGCTGGAGAACCTGTCTTCTGGGCCCCTCACCCCCGCGGACTGGATTCAGCTGGCAAAGGCGTGTCTGCCCTCGGGTAGTTACCTGGATTGGCGAGCCTGGTACGCAGAGTTCTCTGCAGAGCAGGCTGAGAGAAACGCCAGTCGGGGAAACCGGGGGTGGAACAAGGAAATGCTTATGGGAGAAGGTCGGCACGCTGATGATCAGACTCAGTTCCCCGGCGCTGTCTATGAACAAATCAACGCCATAGGGCTCCGCGCCTGGAAGCAGGTAAGTGGTGCCGGAACAGCCTCCTTGTGTCTTTCAAAAATAATTCAGGGCACCACAGAGCCATTTGTTGACTTTGTGGCCCGAATGCAAGATGCTGCCGATAAGATATTTTCTGATCCGGGAGTGGCTCGACCGCTGGTAAGGCAGCTGATTTTTGAGCAATGTACAAAGGAGTGCAAGGCAGCGATAGCTCCTCATAAGAACAAGGACCTCAACGCCTGGATTAGGATATGTAGAGAGATAGGGGGGCCGCTCTCCAACTCGGGAGTGGCTGCTCTCCTGGCCGCGGCTGTACAGCAGAGGGGATCTCGCGGGTTAGAAGGGGAATGTAAGGCTAAAGGGTGTTTTGCCTGCGGGGAGCCAGGACACATTAAACGTCATTGCCCAAACAATACAGATGCTAGGCCTCGCCCTAGGAATGAAGAACCATATGTTTGTGGGCGATGCAAGAGGGGATCACACAAAGCTGAGGAGTGTAGGTCGGTCTTTGATGCTCAGGGCAACCGTATTTGTGGACGAGATGCTAGAGGGCCAAAAAACGGCCAGAGGGGGCCCCCTTCACAGGCGGGCCCCCGCCCCAGAGACAGGACAGCTCAGGATGGCAGCCTTCAACAAGGGCCACCCCTGGGTCAGCAGGTGTGGACCTCAGTGTCGCCTCCAGACTTATATTAGTGCCTGATATGGGTGTTCAAGTGGTTGAAACCACCTTTAAGGGACCATTACCCGAAAATTCCGTGGGTCTGGTGATCGGGAGATCCTCCACGGCCCTTCGGGGTCTCATAGTAGTCCCGGGGGTCATAGACTCAGACTACACAGGACACATTAAAATTATGGTTCAATCTCTTGTGGGTACTATGGTAATCAATAAAGGAGACAAGATAGCGCAGCTCTTGCTGCTCCCCAGTCTCCACAAGAGATTCCCCTCAAAGCAGAAAATTAGAGAAAGTCAAGGTTTCGGTTCCTCAGGGGAAGTCTTCGAGGGACTCCATATAATACTTGATAAAAGGCCCATGCTCTCACTTAAGGTCAATGGCAAGAATATAACAGGGCTCCTAGACACAGGAGCTGACCGTTCCATTATCTCTAGAAAGGATTGGCCCTCCAACTGGCCCACCAACACTGCAGATAACACGCTGCAGGGCCTGGGGATGGTGTCAGCTCCTCAGGTTAGTGCTTCAACCCTGCTCTGGTGCGATGAGGAGGGTCATCAGGGCCATTTCCAACCATTTGTGTTGCAGTTGCCAGTGTCTCTATGGGGAAGGGACATCCTCACTCAGATGGATGTCACGCTTACGTCAAACTGCTCCCCCCAGGCTAAGGATATACTCAGGAACCAGGGATATACCCCCGGCAAAGGCTTGGGCAATGCCCTACAGGGTCGGACATCCCCAATACCAGTAGAGAACAAAAAAGGTAGGCAAGGGCTGGGTTTTTCTTAGGGGCCGCTGAAGAAGCTCTCCTACCCACTTCGATCAAAATCACCTGGAGGTCAAATGATCCGGTTTGGGTACCTCAGTGGCCCCTGCCTAAGGAGAAGCTATTAGCCTTGTCAGAAATAGTCAGTACACAACTTAGATTAGGACACATTAAGCCGTCAACCTCCCCATGGAACACCCCCATTTTTATAATTAAGAAAAAGTCTGGCAAGTGGAGGCTGCTCCATGATCTAAGGGCGGTCAACGCGTAGATGCAGTCCCTGGGGGCGGTCCAGAGGGGGCTGCCAGCTCTCTCAGCCATCCCTCAGTCCTGGCCAGTTTATGTTATAGATCTTAGAGACTGTTTCTTCTCAATCCCCCTGCATCCAGAGGACACTCATAGGTTCGCCTTTACTTTACCCACCATTAACCAAGAAAGCCCTGATCTCAGATACGAGTGGATAACGCTGCCCCAAGGTATGGCCAACAGTCCCACTATGTGTCAGATTTACCTTGATTCCCTACTGGCCCCCCTACGGAAATCCTTTCCCAAGATAAGATGTGTGCATTACATGGACGACCTTTTGCTCAGCGGCAGGGACCCAGACATGCTAAATAATATGCTCGGCCAGTTGGTCGAGGCCCTGAGACAAGCTAATCTGCATGTTGCCCCCGACAAGATTCAGGGAGGAGAAATGGTGACCTACTTAGGCGCGAGAATCTCCCCTATGCTAGTCTCTCCGCAGAAGGTCACCATTAGGACGGATGGCATTAGGACCCTAAATGACATGCAAAAGCTATTGGGAGACATTAATTGGATTAGGCCATATTTACATATACCAAATTCAGATCTCAAACCCCTGTTCGACCTTCTGAAGGGAGACCCAGATATAGCCTCCCACAGGAGGCTCACTCCTGAGGCAAGAGCTGCCTTACAGAGAGTGGAAAAAGCCTTAGGTGGGGCTACCTTACACAGAATTGAACCAGGGCGACCCTTTGATGTCTGTTTGCTACAGACTAGTCTACAGCCCACAGCGGTGATTTGGCAGAAAGGACCATTACTGTGGATACACCCTAAGGTCTCACCTGCAAAAGTCATAGAGCATTACCCGGAGGCAGTCGCTTCATTGGCCCTTGAGGCGCATGATAGAGCTGTCCAACATTTTGGCTCAGGACCACAAGCCATCCGAGTACCCTATACCGCCAGCCAGATCAAGACCCTGGCTGCCTGCATAGATACTTGGGCCATTTTGAGATGTGTTTTCCATGGGGATATAAACAATCAATACCCTAAAGACCCTATCTTGTCATTTGTTACTCAGCACCCTATAATTTTTCCAAAGGTTACTGCCTCTGAGCCATTAGTCCCAGCAACTACAATATACACAGATGGCTCCAAGACGGGGATAGGCGCCTATGTGATCCTAGGCAAGCCCCCGGTTACCATACAATTTGAACCTGATCAGCCTCAGGTGGTGGAACTGCAGATCGTTAAAATGATTCTTGAACGGTTCTCAGGAGCCATTAACATTGTCTCCGATTCTAGGTATGTGGTCAATGCTATGCAAGTGCTTGAGACTGTCGGTTTAATTAGATCCACTTCCACAGTGGCTGGGCTGTTCCTGTCTATCCAGACATTGCTTCAGAACAGACACCATAAGGTCTTCACCACCCACATAAGAGCACATACATCCCTGCCGGGGCCCATGACACAGGGGAATGCAGCTGCGGATACTGCCACTCGCCCGTTATGGATTTTTACCTTACTAACACCAATCGAGCGAGCCCGTGCCTTCCATGATAAGTTTCATGTCAATGCCAGGACACTAGCAAACCATTTCCATGTTTCCAGAGCAGATGCACGAGATATCGTGCGACTATGTGGCTCCTGTGCCACATACAAACCTGCCATACTGATGGGAGTAAACCCTCGAGGTTTGATCCCTGGTGATGTTTGGCAGATGGACATCACACATATACAGGAGTTTGGGACTCTTAAATATGTTCATGTTTCCACAGACACCTGTTCTCACGTCATATTCGCAACAGCAGAAACAGGTGAAAAAGTGTCTAATGTGATCAATCATTGCCTGGCGGCTTGGGCCGCATGGGGCAAACCAAAAATATTAAAGACTGATAATGGACCAGCCTATATAGGCAAAGCCTTCAATGAGTTCTGCAAAATGATGGAGGTTCAATTAAAACATGGTATCCCATACAATCCCCAAGGTCAAGGAATCATCGAAAGAGCCCATAGAAGTCTCAAAGCAATTCTAGCTAAACAAAAAGGGGGAGTAGGCCAAGGCCTGGCCCCAAAGGCACGATTATCCATGGCACTATTCACACACAATTTTTTAAATTTAAATAATGATAATTGCTCCCCAGCCGTGGAGCACTGCAACCCTTCCCCCAACCATAAAGGGTGGGTGAAGTGGAAAGATGCCCTGACAGGACAATGGATGGGCCCGGATCCAGTGGTCAGCTGGAACCGAGGCGCGGTTTGTGTTTTCCCACAGGAATCGGGACGAGAACCACTGTGGGTACCGGAGAGACTGACACGGGCGACAAAGCCCTCGACTGAAGATCAGACCTGCCCTACCGGAGATCCATCACAGACCGACCAACAAGATGAATAGAAATAGCGGTAGCCCAAAATGGACAAGAAGATCCTCAGGCATATGCATGGCTCGCTCGCCTAGCCTACAACCGAGTCTAGGGGTGGTGAGCTTCCCACACTCCTCCTCTAAAAAATTATGACATAGCTGGGTAGGAGAGTCAATGACGGGTAAGAGCGTACTCCCCTGGTGCGACTCAACCTAAGCCAGGCCCTACCCCATCCTGCACGTAAGCCGCTGGACTGTTAGATGCTGCCCAGGTCTAAATTTCTCTCCGAGGGGATTTCTTTACGGAGAGGAAATGAGTGCAAGCTTGTGTGCATCCAGGTTCCGTCCAGTTTGTGCCTGGCCCTAGAAAAAGGACGAGGGCCTCAGGGCCTTGGCAGACCATGGGACGGCCGACCAGGGTCTAAGCCAAGGACCTACGGTGGGCCTACGCATAGGGCATAAGCCTCTGCACCCAGTCCAGAAAGGGCTACGATGCGCACATTCATAAAAAATAAAAAAGGGGGAGATGTTGGGAGCCGCAGCCCCGAGCCCGGTCGCCTCACTTGGCGGACGTGAGGCCTGTAGTAAAGAGTAAAGCCTGAGGTAGATTACCCCTCCCATCGAGCACGTTAGTTTCCTGCTTACCGCGTAAGCAACCCGCTCAACAATATAGTCTGCCTGGCAACTGATGATGTTAGCCAATCAGCTTGCCTTGCTTACTTTAACATGATTGGACACTGTATCCGTATATATACTGGTGCCACCCCTGGGGGGGAAAAAGAAGCCCGGAAGTAGAAGCCCAAAAGGAGCCGCGGGGAGCGGACCAAAGGAGGCTTCGGCTGGGAGCGATCCCAGGGCAGGCTGTACGGAGAAGGAAAATAAAAGAAAAGGTTGTCCACTGCCAGGCTTTGTCGTGTGTCCTTCCTGCCGGCCGGGAGCGACATCGACACTACTCCATTCTGGATTCTATATAACAGAATCAGATGGGACACTTACTAAAAATACAAAATATGTATTCCTGGTTCCATCTCCAGATATGTAGAGTTGCTAGGTTTTAGTCAAGGACCAGAAATACCTACTGCTAAACAAGTAATTCTTAAATCACTTTTCAAATTATATAACTGATATAGATTATTATATCTTGTTCCTCTCTTCCTTGAAAATGTGCCATCATTCAATTATGAGATTGTTCTGACTTGTACCTAGATGTCCCCCCAAACTTCATAAAGTCATAGGTAGAGAGTTTAAAAGATGGTTGGATTAGGATGTGTGAATGTGAATAAAGAGCCTGATATTGGATTTAAGGGTGTGGATAACCAAAGCCCCATCCTGGGTATTGTTGCGACCAATCACTGGGTTTATAGCCTGCATAAAATATAAAGGGAGAGAGGGAAGCCAGATTGCTGCTGCTGCTGCTGCTTCGTGTCTGACTTTCCATGAACTGATTCTCCTCTGTGATGTCCCCCTGCCATGTCATCCTCCCTTGGAGACAGCTGACCGTGGGCTGAAACCTGTACAAATTGTGAGCTAAAATATACCTTTCCTTCAACTTTGGATGTTGAGTATTTTGTCTTAGCAATGAGAAAAGTAACCAAGATGAGCTGTGCCCTAAATAAATAAATAAACAAATTAGCAGACAAATGGACTTAACTATTAAAGTTGGAGGAAAAGTGCTTTTTCTTTTTTCCCCAGATAAAACATTCTATACTAGTGCAATTTATAATTGACCTAAAGTTAAAGTTTACATTTTCTTTTGAAATTGTCTTGATTTAATTTGTAGAATTATTAGGGGCTTATCATGGTTCATGTCTGTGCCCCCAGTCCTCATGTGTTTGAATTGTGCATTTGTGATTGGTTCATTGTCTAGTGCTTGGATTGATGGTGTCAGTGCTCCACCCACAAAGGGGTGGAGCCAGGATGTGATGTAATGGCAGGAAGAAGGTGTGTCTTGCTCTTTGCTGGTTCCTGCTTGCTGTTTGCAGCTACCATGAACTGCGGCCCAGCCATGCCTGCCTGCCTTGGAGCCAACTGAGTGTGGACTGAAACTTCCAAATACTGTAAGAAATAAACCTTTTCTTTCCCAACTTGGGCTTCAGGTATTTTGTCTCAGCAACGAGTAAAAAGTAACTAAGAATTTAAGCAATATGTTTTCTATCCTTTCCAGTTTTGTTTCATATGTAAATTATAGAAACATGTCTGCTATGATCACATAAATTAATAGCAATTTTGTATACATTAGGACTAGGAGCCCAAAGAAAAGTTTGCACAAAATCATTGTATTAATTTTCTGTTGCTGCTGTAACAGATTACCATAAATTTAGTGGTTTAACACAACATAAACTTATTACCTTATTGTTCTGATATCAGATATTCAAAATGAGTACCACTGAGGCTCAAAATCAAGGGATGGGTAAGACTTTTGTCTTTCTGGAGGCTCCTGGAGGGAATCCATTTTCTTGGATTTTGTGACTTTCAGAGGCCACAGGTATAGCTTGATATTTTTCAAGCCAGCAATGGTTGATATAATCGCAATGTCATTTCTAGTCTTGATTCTTCTGGTTCTTGTTCCCTCACATAATTCACTTAAAGGACCTTGTGATTATATCAGTTCCTGGCTGATCAAAGATAAACTCCTTTACAGTCCCCAGATTAGGGACCTTAATTTCATGTTTAATTCTAAATTTAACCCTTGTTGTGTAAGGTAACCTACTTATTATATTCTGAAGACTAGGACAAGGATATTTCTGGTACTCTGCCTATAAAGGCATCAGTGATAACAGCTCCTTGGAGTATTACACTCTTTATTTATTTATTTATTTATTTATTTATTATTTTTTGTCTTTTTCATTTTTATCGGTACCGGGGATCGAACTCACGACTGCCTGCTTGCAAGGCAGGCGCTTACACCGCTGAGCTAAATCCCCAGCCCCCTACACTTTTTAAAATGTAAAACCTGTACATATATATTGATTTACTTGCTAATCATTCATCCTTGTATGCTATCTAAGGCAGCTGTTATTAGACCCATTTTAAAGATAAAAGAATCCAAAGCTCTGAGTGAGCATAACAATGTCCCTTAATGTAAAGAGATTAATGTGTAAAGTTAGAACCAGAAACAAGGTGTTTTATTCTTGAGCCAGGAATCTTTGTAAGCGCATTACAAGCTGTGAATCAACCAATGTTTTATTATCTAACAATTTTCCACATTGATCACAAGAAACATCATGAAAGACATTGCCAGATACACATTTCTCTGTCACTCCTCTGGTCTGCAGATCAAGTAACTTATCAAAAAAGGAAATAAAATTTAACTTTTGAAGTGCCCTTAGGGAATTACGCTATGTCCTTGTGACAACTGCTTTTTGTTTTCCCTTTTCTTAGTTTTATGTTTTCAGAATATGAAAATGACTAAAAAGGTAGCCTATGTTTTGAATGCCTGACAAACATCCTGTTGACCGGTAGACTCCTCAAGGCTTGTGCTTTTATGCTATTCTCTTTACAATTCCTCAGCACTGATTCACACTGACTCCTAGTCCTCGTCTGCTGGAGCTGAGATGTAACTAGTTGTTCAGGAGGCTTACAACAACCAGAGAGCAAGTCTATTTTTTACCTTTAAAAATGCTTTCCTTTCCTTCAGTGTCTTCTCTATGGCACTGTTTTTTCATTTGCCAACTGTTGATACCAATTTTAATTCCCTTCTGTCTCTTGGAAGATTCATTCTTGGCTTCCTTTCTGTATGAAATATGATCAAAATATTCTGTGAATGTTTAAGTTTTAAAAGTTTATTATATAGTAAAGGACACATTGGTAATAATCTACCCCTAGCTTCAAACTCATCTCTCCAATCACTACTTTCTGAAACAGTTCTGGAAGTTGTCATTCATGAGGGTCAGTACAAGGTGTGATAAAAAAAATACAGCAAACACTGCTGTGCAGTGCCATCAGACAGAAGGGCAAGCTTGTAAAAACATGGTGTGTCCTCACCCACCTTAGTTACTGGATTGGGCGCCATGAAATTTCTGGCTCTTATACAAAGCAAAATGACCTTTAAAAATAAAAAATTTTAATCCAGCACATTAAGGCAATCAAAACAGAGCAACCAGACATTCACAAAAGAAGACCGCCAGAACTGCTCCAGGAACTGGCAGGAATTGTGTGTTTGAACCAGTGGAAGGGAATATTTTGAAGGGGATTAATGGCTCTGGGTCTTTTACTGTAACTTTTTTTAACCTTAAATACTCACTGTAACTTTTATCATAATTTGTATTAGGTTTTTAAAGCCTTCTTTGGAAAGCTTTATTTAATAAGCTCCTCCGTGGAGTTACGAATTTAAGGTGCTATTCTTTTCTTGTCAAGCAAAGAGACCAGATTCCAATCACAGAAAGCAAAAACATATTCTCAAGAGCCCCTGGTAGGAAGATGAAAACAGCCGCACAGTGTCTGTTCCTGAATACTGAGCACACAGGGCTGTGCGTGCTGTAGCTTCCCCGTTGTGTGGAGTTGTCCAGTGCCGGCCACTCTGTTCTTACTGCCTTCCTTTCCATCCATGCCCTCGCTGACTCTGCATTCTGTGCTTCTTTTAGTTTCCTTCCTCTGCTGAGCATCTCACCAGGTTCTTTCCTTTTTACATGGTGTGTGGTCCTCTCCGAGACCTTGTGTCTTCTCATGACTTCAAACATATTCCATGTGCAGATAATTCCCAGCCTACATCTCCCAGCCTCATCTTTCTCTTTTGATCTTGTCCTTCAAACCTTACTCACCAGCACTTACTATACATTTTCTATAATCTTAACATAAATAAAATGGACAGCTCTGCTAAACCAGAGTTCTTTATCCTGAATTCAGCCTTTCATAGTTTCATCAGTGCTACCCATTTAAAATCTTTGTGCCCCTCTTTCTTCCCTACCTGTAATAATTTATTCCCAGATATTGTAGCTCTTCCTTCCTCTTTTACCTCCACCATGCCCACTCCAGTTGATCATTTCCCCTGCTCTCACCCTAGCTCAAAAACTTATTATATGCTGCATGACTGTAATAATCTACCTCAGTGATTCTCAACTCTGGTTGCACATTAGAATCACCTGGAGAAGCTTAAAATAAATCCTATATCTGGTCCCAACCTCAGAGACCCTGATTAAATGGAACTGGGGTAGGGCTGTGACACTGGCATCCTGTAAAACTCCCCAGGAGATTCTAGTATGCAGCTGGGCTTGAGCTCACCAGCAATTCCCCTTTGTCTTTAATCCATTTTGCCTATCAGATTCTGATTCTCA
Organism: Cavia porcellus; assembly: GCF_034190915.1. Classification (NCBI taxonomy): domain Eukaryota; kingdom Metazoa; phylum Chordata; class Mammalia; order Rodentia; family Caviidae; genus Cavia; species Cavia porcellus. Next base: position 77,734,779 of record NW_026947484.1, read on the forward strand.
CTAAAAGACTCCTTCACACACTTACCCACACAGTCATTAATTTGTTAACACCTCTGTGATAGTTTTCAAATATATTATCTTAGCGTCTGCTGTTTCCTATACTCTAACCCTAATCCATCCTATTAGCATGAATTAATGATCCACTAACATTTCACCTCCAGAATCGGCTTTGCAATTTCCTGCCTTTGTGCATCCTTGACATGCTGTCCCTGCACCCATTTCATGTCCACCCCAAAGACTCTCTGTTCAGTCACCCGATCATACCTTCCCTAAAATTCAAATATTTATACTTTACACTAGATTTTGGGTTCCTGACACATAGCCTGACGTGGGAGAGTATTAGTTATTTATTGTTTTTAATATAAGTTTTCTAGGGGCTGGGGCTATAGCTCAGTGGCTTAGTACCTGCCTGGCGGGCGAGCCCAAGGTCCTGAGTTTGAGTTCTTGTATACAATCACCCCTAAAAGACTTTAGACGTATATCTTCTAAAATCCCTTGTCTTTACAATGTCTAAGGGTGTTCCTTCAACATAGGAAATAGTCAACATATGTGTTTAATGAGTACATTAATGAACAATTCTAAATTCTTCAAATAAAATTTACGTAATTATAGCCTCTGCCCTTTGGTGGTAGGTAGGTTTTATAGAAAACTCTGAATAAAAGCTCAAATTTTTATAGCATAGCCTTAAAATAGATAAAAAATAACCTTGAAGCATTTATAAATGTTTCTAATTCCCTGTCTATAGTTCTAATGGAAGTCTTTAAAGGTCCCCAAATTCCCTGAGAGTCTTCTAAACATATTTGGTTCACCATCCCAAAAAGGAATATTCATTTAATCCTAACAAAATGAATGAGTAACATAAAGTAGGATGAATTCTTTTGGGACCAATTTCCTAGTCTTTATTTATTTCTGAGTAAGGGCAGCATTGGCAAGGGTGCCTTTCCTCCTTAAATACATCTGGATTAAACCACATGAGCATATTTCTGGTGAGATCCCATGATGGCTGCTCAGGGATCAATTCTGTCATTCCAGAGACCAGCACACCAGCTCCTTATGTCATGAAGTTTTAGGTTTGTAGAGTCCACTTTGAGACATTTTTCTTCTGCTTATTCTTCTGGGATTTTTCTCTTCTTCTGCTATTGTTTTAATAATCCATGTAAGGAGAGCTCATTTGGAAAGGCTAATCCAGAATTTATTTGCCTTTTAAGAAATCATCATAACAACTGGCATGAAAGGAGATAATTAAGATTAAGTGAAATCATAAAGATAAAGCCTCATTAAATAGGACTGGAACGCACGTGAGAGATGACAGTCTCCACTTGTATGCACTGAAACAGCCATAAGAGGGCGCAGAGATGGAACTGTCCATCAGCTAGCAAGTGACGCTCATCAACATCACCTTTACAGCACACAGATCTTGGCCTAGAACTTGAAGAAAATAAATTTCTGCTTTTAAAGCCATCTAGTCTTTGATGTTTGGTTGCAGCAACCCGAGAAAATTAACACACAGAGAGACCCCCAGATGCAATGAATATAAAATTTTATTATCTGAGATGAAAATATTGAGTTTCTTCTTCCCTACTCTGCTCCTAGCCAGTCACCACTTTTGACATCTCCTGGCCTTCTTTGCTTTCTTTCCACTACCAGAAGATTTTACCACTAACCATAGTAAATTGCAATAATCTCACATGTCAACTTTTCCTACTAAACCTAGGATACAGTGAGCACAGAGCCACCCATAAACTTAGGGAAAGTTCTTGTGAACCACATGTTTCTAGACAACCTGCATTTAACTCTACAAGAATTTGCTTCAGTTTGTCCTTAAAGGAAATGTTGCATTTGAAAGTCTTTCTGGAAATGCTTTTCTATTCATGCCATTTTAAACATTAGCTGAAACATCACTTACATTTCCTGCTCACTCTGGGTCATTATTATTCTAACAAAGAATCTTATAGCTACACACAGAGGTAATGTTGGGATCTTGATAGTAAATTATTACAGAGCATTTATTGTATGTGAGTGAATATGCAAGTATGTTTGTAGTAACTCACTTAATCCTCTAAATCGCAGACATGAAGTATATACTGCTATTGTCCTGATTGTACAAAGAAACTGAAGCACAGAAGGGTCACAAGAAATGGCCAGGGAAATAAGACTGAGCTGCTGAGAGCCCCTGCCCTTACCCACCACTGCTTCCGGCTTCCACCAAAGGCCGAGCTGTGAAATAACAGGACCAAAATCCAGGGCTAGCCTTAGGGTTTGGTTTCTTAACAAACGCTTTTATGTCATCTGTTTAGGTGGTTGACTCTCATTCATAAATGTCACATAAAGCTTATGCAGGCACAACAACAGTTTATGAGTGGTGTAAAGGAGTTAGATTTCTGTAAAAGATGTGAGCTGACCAAAAGCTGGAGCATTTTTCTCCCAAGTGAGATTCACAAACTCTGGAATAGCAGTGTCTTCTGAATTTTGATACATATCATTCAGTCTGCTAGAACAATTGAAATTATTATTATTATTATCAATAAGTGTAGCATCCATAATATGCTGGTTCACATTGGTCTACATGTGCTTCTAAGCAGACAGATCAGAACTTTTAAAAGTTCACCCCCATCTAGCACCCAGATCTTAATTTATAATACCGTTGTCTGGTAAAATCAGTAAGAGTTCTTTTGAGAAGTAAGTGAATTAAGGACTGAAGAAGGACATATACAAAATGAGCCCAAGGCACCTTGTAGTTTCAGAAAATAACAAAGTATCTTAAATAAAGAAAAATTCAGTCGTGGGCACATATCAAAGACACAGGAGTCAACTAAAAGTTCCCAATGGCTGACACTGCAATTATTTGAGCAACAAAATGAAGTATCATTGAATTATAACCTAAAGTATGAAATACATATCTACAAGTCCATACTTTTGAAAAAAAATATAATGAAATAAACAGAAGAGAAATTTCTTCTATGGGAAAATTCCAGGTAAATAATATAAACACTCTACCCTGAAGAAAGATGAACATAGATGCCACTTCTTAAGTACAGATTATACATTTGGCTTCTCCCAAAGAAAAAATGGAAAGAAAGAAAAATAAAAACAATAACTTTGGAGTAAGGAAATTACAACCAACAATAGGTGATCAAGGTCAATGTTAACAGTGAGGAATCCTGTTGATACTACATGCATAGATTTGATGTGGTCAGATTGGCCTCTGTAACCTTTCTCCCCATTACATGTTACTCTATTAACCCAGTCTAATTCTAACAAACTATTAGACAAAGCCCAATTGTGGGACAGTCTACAAAGTACTTAAACGGCATCCTTACAATGGCCCTAGGCATCTGTCCTGGTTTATGTCTGTGGTCCCCAGGCCTCATGTGCTTACATTATACATTTGTGATTGGTTCATTGTCTAGAGCTTGATTGATGGTGTCAGTGCTGCACTCACATAGGGGTGGAGCCAGGATGTGATGTAATGGTAGGAAGGAGGTGTGTCTTGCTCTTTTGCCAGTTTTTCCCTTGCTGTTTGTAGCCGCCATGAACTGCGGGCCCGCCATGCCAGCCTGCCTTGGAGCCAACTGAGTATGGACTGAAACCTCCAAAAGCTGTAAGAAATAAACCTTTCCTTTCCTTTCTCAATTTTTGGCATCAGGTATTTTGTCGCTGGACAAATAAAAAGTAACAAGACAGCATCAAAAATGGAAAGTCTGAGAAACTGTCACAGGTAAGGAAGACTAATCAGACATGATACAAGGTGTAATGTGAGCTGTTGAACAAGATCCTGGTCATAAAATGCTGGCCGGTATGTGAAAGTTCAGGAAATCTGCAGCAAGTATGGACTTTGAGTAACAATTGTGTATCAATATTGGTTTAACCACAGATGTATTATTTTTAATGTAAGATACTAATACAGTAAATGATTTGAGACACAAATGAACTCTCTGTATTATCTTCGCAATATCTGCACAGATCTAAAACTCTTCCAAAAGAAAACAATTATTTAAAAGAAGTCATCACGGAGCAGGTCCTGTCTGGGCACAGTTGCTAGAGCTGCGCTAAATGTTATTTCAAATGCTCATTCCCAGCTCCCTGCTCTGGACATAAGCAGCCTTTTTAATCCTTCCTCTTGTTCCTCCTCTCAGACCGCTACAATAACATGGATTTTTCCTGCCTTCAGAGAGTCTGTGAAACTGATTTCATAGTGTGTCTGTGTCCTCAGTATTAATGGTATAATCAGATATTTAGATGTAACAAAGTGGATATTTTTATGAATACCTCATACACCACTATTTATGGCTCTAACATTATACTTTTGCTTCTGTTCAAACACGATAATGCACTAGTTCTTCACAACTTTAACTTGCCCATAAATGTTGATCTATCACATATTTCCTTGAATTCTATATGTATATCACCTTTATTTACAAGCATGTGAACTCGAGATGTTTTATTCTAAAACATACATAGATGTGTTTCTTCAACTGTGTTAGTCCTAATTTTCTAAAATAGATAACAGTATTACATGAAACATTTAAGGATTGAGCTGGGTGTGGTGGCCACCTGTAATCCCAGCTCTTAGGATGCTGAGGCATTAGGATTGCTGTAATTTTGAGGCCAGACTAGGCTATATAATAGGTTCCAGGCCATCAGAACTATACAGCAAGATCCTATTTCAATAAACAACAAATAAACAAGCAAAAATTTAAGAATTTATTAGTAAAGTAAAAGTAGGAGGAAGTCAAAAAAAGACTTCAAGAAGCATTAGATAATCATGTGAAGAAGAGAGGGAAGAAAAATCTAAGGAAGTCTGCAGGAAGCCATTGGTTGGCTTTAAACCAAGTATGGCTGTCAGAATAATCTCACTTCTCTCTCAGGTCTTTCTTGCTATCCCTTCTGCGTTCAGGTTTTGGCTGGAGCAGACTGGGAAGCATGGCCTCTGCACACAGTAGCTGGAGTCCTTGATCATTTATGCTTTCTATAGTTGAAGATGAGAGAGACAGGGGCTCCTTCCTGCGGCTTCCCGATCAGACAAAGGGAAAAGAAGCCCTGCATAACACTGCTTCATCTGCAATCTCTACTGTGCTCATTTTAGTGTTTGACTTAGAAGAGAATTTGGGGTACAAACATCTAACAGTTCATATTTTGTATTGTTTTAAAGTATCCATAATCTATGTTTTCAGCAAAAATATTCAAATTTTACATAAAGCCTTGATTTGCATGTGAATTCAAGAAGGCAGAAGTGATGAGAAACTACAGTGAAATAACAAGGCTGGAATATAGTTCATAATATCCTTGTTCTATTTTAGCAAGCCTATAACTTTGTTTTATTGACACAAATAGTTTTATATATATATATATATATATATATATGGGTTATAATAGGAAGTTTTTATACTTGTATACATTATGTAATTATTAAGTCAGGGTAGTCAACAAACTACCTCAAACATTCAAACATTCATTATTATATTTTTGTAGTAAAGCCTTTCAGAATCCTCTCTTCTGGCAATTTTGAAATATACCCTATGTTGTTATTAATGATATTGTTAGCTATAGTCACCATGCTGTGTAATAGAATGTCAGGAATTATTCCTGTTACCTAATTGTAACTTTGTGGCTCCCAAGCTCTGGTAACCCTATTCTGTCCTCCACAATTTTTTTGGCACAAGGTCTCACTATGTAGTTCAAGGTAGCCTAAAACTCACTTTGTAACTCAGGATGACATTGAATTCCCAGTGATCCTCCTGCCTTAGCCTTCTGAGTGCTGGCGTTACAGACATGTGCCACCATGTCCAGCTTCTGTCCTCTAATTATGTGTGTGGCTTATTTCATTTAATATGTCTTCCAGTTTCATTCAGATTGTTACAAATAGACAAATTTCTCTCTTTTATGGTTGCATAGTACTCCACTCTTTATGTGTGCCACATTTTCTTTTCTTTTCTTTTCTTTTTTTAATTTTATTTAAGAGGAAAAAGAGAAAAACACAAAACAAAACAAAGCGGTGTAAGGTTACACATAATACAGAACTACAAAAAAAAACATAACAGTAAGAAATCATCTGTTAATAGATTACATATTATCATCTTGCACATTTTCTCCATATACACATGCATTGATGGATACTTAGTTTGATTTGATTTCTTTGCTGTTGAGAACACTGCTGCAGTAAATACAGGAGTGCAGACACAACTTCAGTAAAGACACTTAATTTCCTTTACGTGTATATCTAGTGGTAGAGATGGCTTGATAAACTGGTAGTTCCATTTTTAATTTATATAGAATTGGCATCCTGGTTTCCATAATGGCTGTAATAATGTACAGTCCCACCAGCCATGCGTATGAGCTCATTACCTCTGCATCCTGCAGCACGGTTTATCTTTTGTCTTTTTAATTAGAATGATTTTAACAGAAGTCAGTTGTGGTTTTGATTTGCCTTTTCTCTAATAATCAGTGATATTGAGCATTTTAAAATCTATCTATTGGCCATTTGTATGTCTTTTTAAAGAAACGCTTACTAAAGTATGCCCATTTTATATCAGATTTCATAGTCAGGTATCTTATTGTTTAGGCTCTTTATATATTTTGGATATTAACTCTGCCAGATGTATAGTACACAAGTATTTTTTTTCTATTCTGTAGGTCATTTCTTTACTCTGATGATTATTTTCTTTGGTGTGTACAACGTAACTAGTTTGATGTAACCCTATTTTTTTACTATTGCTTGCAGAGGTCCTATCTTTAAATGTCCTTTCCCAGTCCAATGTCATATATCATTTTCTCCACTTTCATTAGTATTTTTATAGTTTTGGGTTTTATATTTAGGTATTTTATTCACTTTGATACTTATATGGTGAGAGATAGAGGTCTATTTCATTTATCTGTGTGTGGATTTCCAATTTCCTCAGCACGATTTATTGACTATTCTTTTTTATTGTGTGTTCTTGGCAACTTTGTAGAAACTCTATTGGCTACAGATACATGGATTTATTTATGAGCTCTCTATGTTGTTCCATTTATCTGTCTTTATACAAATATCATACTATTTTTGTTCCTGTTGTTTTGTAGTATACTTCAAAATCAGGAATCATGATCCTTCTAGCATTATTCTGTTTACTCAAGATTTCTTTTTCTGTTTGGAGGTCTTTTGTGGTTCCATACAAATTTCATAATTTTTGTTTCTATTTCTAGGAAGAATTTCAGTAGTATTTTGGTAGTATTTGTTAGTATTTGATAATATTGAATTTATGGATCCCTTCAAGTAGTATGGCTACTTTAAAATTATTGAATCCTCCAATCTATAAACAAAGTATATCTTTCCATTTGTTTACATCCTCTTCAATTTCTTTTATTAGAGTTTTAGCTTTCAGTGCAGAGATCTTTCACTTCCTTGGTTAAATTTATTCATAATATTTAATTTTTTGTACTTATTATAAGTGTGACTTTGTAAAAAATTCCCAACAAAATGCTAGAAACTCAAATTCATAACACATTGATAATATAATCCTCTATGATCATTTTGTGAGATTTTTACCATGAATGTAAGGATGGTTCAGCATATATAAATCAATTAATAAAGCTCTGCAAAAGATCTAGGCTGCTTTGCCCTTGGACAATTTCACTCAGCAGAACCAAAGTACTTAACGTGTCAGTGGCAGGTAGGGATAAGATCTGAAGCCTCTGGCAGGTACCCAAAGCTGAATCACAGTGGAGAACATTAGGATATAGGGTCAAAACTCTGCTAAAATCTTTAGATAATGACTCCCCCTTTCAATAAAAGCTTATGGCCTGCTCCTGAGGCTAGTGAAAACTGATTGCATAATCATGGGACAGAGTTGCCATGCAACTGACCTGTCCATCATGAACTAGGTGCTATCTGACCTACCAAATCATAAAGTTGGGCATACACAGCAACAGTTCATTATAAATAGAAACTACATATGTATCATATATATATATATATATATATATATATGTATATGCATATATATATGTATATATATGGTATATATATATATATATATATATATATATATATATCTTATCCTATGTGGGCCTGATTTTATATAAAATCAGGCCCACATAGGTCCAGAAAGCACAATAAGTTATATGAAGAAGTAGCCTAAATATCTTATTTCCCCTGTTTTCTATTCCCTGGCAAGTGCCTGTATCATTATCAGCTGTACCATGTGATTAGTTGACAGAGGAAAAGAATCCTAGAATCTGGTTCTGCATATTATACAGGTGCTCCCCAAAAGTGGGTCATTGCAAAACTATAGCCCATTTCCAGGACATCCCTGAAAGGAAATCTTTACAGTGGGTAATACAACTTATCATATATTTTCCTTAGAAAAAAAATGGCCAGAAGCATAACTATATACCAATTCATTGGTTGTATCCAATGGTTTGGCTGAAAAGTCATGGACTTGAACAGAACATAACTATTCAACTTTGGTGACAAAAGTATTTGAGGAAAAGTTCTGTGGATAGACTCCTCCATATTAGCACAGAGTGTAAAGGTATTTGTGTCTTTGTAAATGCCAAAAGCTGATCTCAGAAGAAGACTTTATAATAAAGTCAATAAGATGATCTATTTTTTTTTGTCTTTTTCCTTTTTATGGTACCAGGGATCGAACTCATGACTGCTGCTTGCAAGGCAGACGCTATGCCACTGAGCTAAATCCCCAGCCCCTAGATGATTCATTTTGTGGATGGCAGTCAAAATTTTTCCTTAGCAAGCCCAGTCATTGCCCAGTGGACTGATGCACAAAGTGGTCACAGTGACAAGGATGGGGGTCCTCAGCAATATGGACCTCAGTTCACCAAAGGTGACCTGGCTGTAGTCACTGCTGGTATGCCAGAAGCAGAAATGAACACCAAGTCCCCAATACAGCACCATTCCCTGAGATTACCAACCTGTGACACACTGGCAGGTTGATTATATGCAACAACTTCCATAATGGGAAGGACAGTGTTTTGTCCTTACTGACATAGACACATATTCCAGGTAGGTATTTGCCTTCTTTGCACATAATGCTTCTGCCAAAACTACTACCTATGGTCTCACAAGGTGCCTCCATGCAGCATGTATTCTGACACAGAAATTACTTCACAGACAAAGAAATATGGTGGTGGGCTCCTTCACATGCAGGGAATTCACTGATCTTACCATGGCCCCACCATCCAAAAGTAACTGGATTGATAGAAAGGTGGAATGGTCTTGTACAATGCAATTATAGGACCAGCCAAGTGGCAATACTTTACAGGACTGGGGTAAGATTCCTCCAAAGGATGTATATGCTTTTAATCAGCACCCATTTTATGGTACTGCTTCACCCATAGCCAAGAGTTACAGGTCTAAGAATCAAGGAGAAGTGGTAATGGTGCCATTCACCATTACCCTTAGTGACCCCTTAGCAAAATGTTTGCTTCCTGTTCCTATGACTTTATTCTCTGCTGGGTTAGAAGTCTTAGTTCCAGATGAGGGGAAGTCCTGTACCAAAAAAGAACAACAATGATTCCATTGAGCTGGAAGATAACACTTCACCCCAGTCACTTGGGCTTCTCATGCTTTGGCGTAAGCAAGATAAAAAGGGAGTTGTGATTTTAACAGCAGTGACTGACCCAGACCATCAAGGGCAATTGGACAAGTACTCCGTAACAGAGGAGAACATATTTGGAGCGCGAAAGATCCCTTCTGGAATCTCTAATATTTCTCTACCCTGTGATTGAAGTCAATGGGAAATCACAACAACTCAATTCAGGCAGGATGATAAGTGTACCAGGTCCTTCAGGAATGATCCTGTGGGTTACCCCACCAAAGAAGGAACCAAGATCTGCTGAGGTATTTGCTGAAGGTCAAGTGAATACCGAATGGGTAATAGAAGGTAGTTATAATACTGGCTATGTCTGTTATCAATTACAGAAACAAGGATTGTAATTGACGTGAGTATTTCTTGCCTATTTTGTATGTATATATATATATATATATATATATATATATATATATTCATAGTAATATATAGATAGATCACAGGTATTTTTGCTTACTTTCCTTCTTTGCAACATAGTATTGATTAATACTAGTGTTTAAGTATTGTTGAAGTCAAATTCTAATGTTTCAGTTATGGAATGTTAAAAGAGTAAGTAAGCATCATCCAAAGAATAACTTTGCCTTATATTCTGAGGGGAGATTTAGCATATTTCCATTTGGATGCAGGATAGTTATATCATGTTAGGGATAATTGCAAACGTGGTATTTGAAGATTAAGTACAGTTTAAGGAAATATATGCAGTTGTCAAGTTAACAAGGAGTAGATAACGATCATTAATTATGATATGTCAACTTGACTTGGGTAAGAATCATCTAGCAGGTTAGTGAAGCTCTAGGTGTGTCTGTGAATGATTGACGTGTAGCCTACAAACTGAGGAGAAAGACCCACTCTGGATGTGGGTGGCACCAACCAATAATTGGCTTGTAGCCTGGATAGAATAAAACATGGAAGGAAGAAGAAATCTTCCCTTTTTTTCTTCAAAGGGAGTTTAGGCTTCACCTTTGCTTGTGGACATTGGTCTCCAGTTTCTTCTGGCTTCCAGCGCAGGCTCTATAATCGTCCAATGAAGATTCGTCAGGTTTCTGGCATACTGGTAACTCTGCAGTAGATCTCCAGGCCTTTGACCTTCAGGATTCTCTGGATTTCCAGCACACAGATGGTCATTTTGGATTCTTCTGCCTCTGATTCTATGTTTAGCCTTTGGAACTCTTCCCCTTCTGATCCGGTAAGTCTACCTAATAAATCTCTCGTATATTTATACTGATTTTGTTCTTCCTGTGAACAACACTTTTACAACACTAATACAACACTTTTCTTCGTATTCTCCTTCATTCTAGCCTACTCTGAGCACCCTTCCATCCTGTTCTCCCCTGGCTGTGAATGTGCGTATAGTAGACACTCTAGCTTGTATTTCCAAGCTCTGGGTCTCTCCCTCTATCCACTTTTCTCCTCTATCACTTCTTATGTCTAGACTGTACACTCCAGTGGCTTGGCCACCCTGAGAAAGAGATACGTGGTAGACAGAGGTGAGTAAGAGGGCTTCACATGCAGGAACCATCTCACAAGAACTCCAGGGACCAGGGACCAGGAGCCTGGTCTATAAGGAAATCCCAGAGCTCTGGAAGACATTTCCTGTTAGCCCTTGGACATCTTATTGTAGGCTGAGCAGTAGAGCTTGAGGAGGACTAGAGAAGAGCCCTGCAAAATACAGAGGCCTAGGAAAAGGTTCCTTCTTGTCTTGGTCTTAGGTTGCTCAGGTTGGTACTTCTACTTGTAATAGAAAAGTGCAAATATACACATTCAGATGTTCTTCTAATCATGTCATAAATTAAGAAATAGAACAAGTAAGGCAAATACGTAGGAATATGAAAATTCCTAACAGCATGTAGTATAGAATTTTTTTTATCCTAAAGATATAGTCTTGGGAATGATTAGCTAAAATTGAAATGAGTGTCAAGGAGCCATTATAGAATGGCTTTAGAATGGCTATATATTGTCATATTCGATGATCCTATATGAGTGTGAAGTTGTCTTTCTTGAAATTGAATCACATAGCCAAAGCATAAAATTTTCACTTCAGAGGAAAAGTACAACTGCCCAAGTCTCGTCAGTGTCTCTCAGTTTAAATTTCTTGTGCCTTCCAGCTCGAGAAATAATGAGCTCTTGATTCCTTTCTCATGCTGAGACTCTCAGATTCAAATTTAGGAACATTTACGTAGCATATTCTCTTTGTGTCATTTGCCATTTGTATCATTTGAAACACAACCTGTCAATCGTATCTGGGAAACATGGTTAGCACCACTTAGCGGTGGGAGAAGGTTCAAAGTGAGAGGAAGCTGAGGTCTCACAGCTGTGAACACACAGGTGTTCACGAACACAGATCTTTACTGCCAGACCCAGACATTTTCCACCTACATCTAGGTAGCCTCTGAAATCACTCCCAATGTCACAGCCTCAATCAGAGCAAACTCTGGGAATAAATATTTTGTTCCTGCATACAGTAACCAGTACCTAGGACAGAACCTAGAAGATGCTCAATGTTCAAAAACATTACCGGAGGCCAGGGGTATAGCTCAGTGGTAGAAGCACCTGCCTGGCAAACACAAAGTCCTGAGCTCACTTCCTGATACCAAAAAATATATATATATTTTGAAAAAAATACCAACTGAATGAGCAAATATAGGACTGCTAGTACAACCTACTGACTAAAGAGGGAGAAGGAATGAAATATTTTTATTTATCTTATTTGTAAATTTATCCATATTTTCCATAATATGATAACAAATGATCAATCCAAATTCTGGTTCTTGGAATGAGTTCCTTTCCTATCTTAATGATCTCTCTTTTAATCTATTATTTTAAAATTATTTTTCCCCCAAACATTTCCCCATCAATATCCATTTGATGCTACATCTGCCAATCTTTTCTGGCTTAACAGTATCAGATATTAAGGCATATATCTGGTAGGGAAAATATGATTAATCTAAGAAAAGTGTTAGCTTCTCTTGTATGTCATAGGTCTGAATTTTATCCCATCCATCAGCTGATCTTTTGTTTATCTTACATCTTCTTTAATTTCTTTCATAGGCTCATAGCTTCCAAGATAATCTGGGCCTATACTTTTAGTTCCCAATTGTTAATCATAGTACATAATGTGAATTTTTGGTGACAGAAAAGCAAAGAGTGTATTTTTTCTTTGGACATTGTATGTATGTGTGTGTGTATGTGCCTGCATGTGTGTGCATATGTGCATGTATCTGTGCTTGTATGTATGTATATAAACTAGCACACTAAACCTGAAATATTTGGATAGTCTGTTTAAATACATTTACATTTAAAACACTCCATTGATTTGTTTATGATCAAATACTAAGTTAATAATAGCATGGATGCTTTTTAGATATGGCAGAAATCATGAAGATGATAATTAAAGTCTGGAAAATGCTCTTCTCATCCAGTTGTTTCATTTTTTTGGACAAGGCACAGGGAGGTGACATGGCTTGCTCAAGGCCCCAGGGTTAATTAGTGAAAAAAAATGAGGATTAGATTCTAAGTCTCCAGGTTCCAGGCAATTTGTTCACATCAGTAATGCCCCACTTTGGGATTCTGAGCATCATTAGCCTGCTCTTATATGATTCATATTATGAATAAATTTTTATTCACCTCTGACAAATACATAAGATTCTAACTTTTATAATTGAAGTTGCAAAGACAGAAAAGCCCTCTGGCTCTCTTGGAGTAAAAAGCACTCTCAGGTATAATTACAATTTGTGTTTATAATGTGCCTTTCATTAGAGGACCTCAATGAACTCTGGAAAATTGATCTGATGACTTGTCTTATCCTTGTTTTATACATGGGCAAGCAATCACCCAGACAGGTTAAGTCAATTGCCCAGGGTCGGCCAGAACGCCCGTCACTGAGAAAGGGACAGCGTTAAATTTCTAATCCTAATCACACCTCTGTAGGTTTTGCCTTTTTTTCTGTCCCTAACCCCTTGCTAGATTTAGAACTACAGGGATTTCCATTAAATGAGGTTCTAGTCTAAGGGCTCTACTTTAGATCTTTCCAAAGTACTGTATGTCTGACAGGTGTCCAATCCTCAGCTTCCTATTTTAATAACCTTGTTTGGTTTTATTAATTGAGCATATAACTAACCTTAAGTCTGTCACTTATTATTTCCTTTGGCTATTTTAATATTATTTCTGCCCTTCTCTGACTCTTTGTCCTTTCTGTTTCTACACTGATAGGAAAATATCTGTCGTTATTGTCTGTAAGGCAGGACACACACTGGGCTGTTTATACTTTACCTGCTCAGAATTCTGACAACACAACCTAAGTGTCTGCTGGACAAAAAAGCAGCAAATAAATTCATTCTTTGAGCTGTTTATTTTATTTTCTACTTTCTTCACACAGTGGGAGATACAAAATGCGTGGCCTTTGGCTGACCACAGGAGGTCGGTGCCTCATGATGTGATGTCCTTCAAATGCCCTCTAGTGGTTGAAGGCCTACATGGGCTCCACACTCCCTCGTGCGAGGCACTAAGTGCTCTGTGTACATGGAAGGCAGATACCTGTAGGAAGCTTGCATTAAAACACCTGTGTGCATACTAAAAATTTAGCACTCTCCTGAGCTCCCTTGGCCCAGTACACTGTCTCACCAACAGCGGAGATGAGGTATAGTAACCCCTGCTTTGCAGCCTTCAGAATAATTGCTTTTGAACACCTGCACTAAAGCACATTGAAGCAAATGAGCGTAACATATATACAATCAAAATGTCTGCATTGTTTTCCTAGGGTGGCCTAACAAAGTACCACAAGCTAAGTCATTTAACAACAGTGGAAGTATATTTCCTTTCAATTGTGGGTGGTAGAAGTCCAAATTAAATGATTCTGGAGGAGGGTTATTCCTTGCCTCTCCTAGCAGCTGGCAGCGTAGGGCCTTCCCCAACTGTGTCAGCGTCATCCCAGTCTGCCTGCCTCTCCACCGGGTGGTCTTCCCTCTGTGCTCACATTTTCATAAGGCCTTCTGCTCTGTGGTTATGTCAGGAGCCCAGCAATTAGGTGTGCTGTGCTGATATCAAGTGAGGAATCCTATGAAGGAAACCACAAGCTGGGCATGGTGTGCACACTTGTGATCCCAGCACTCCAGGAGGCTAAGGCAGAAAGACTGCTATTTCAAAACCAGCCTGGGAAAGCTGGCCAGACTCTGTTTTGAAATTAAAGAAAAAAGAAGATAGAAAATCTAGAGGATGTAACCAACTCTAGATTTGTTTCCAAGTAACCTCACACACATACATAAATGCTCAGAGATAGATAAATAGATGATTTATAGATAGATGATAGATAGATAGGAAAGACAATCATAAAAACTAGAGATAGCACTTATGTGACAAATAAATATAGATGAAATGCTAAGGTCTAAGGTTTCCTGAGTTTCCATTTGGTGCAAAGCACTGTCCTCAATTCTTCACATGCGTTAAGTCCTTTAACTTCCACAGTGACACTGACAGGAGTACTAATCTTATACCTATTTTAAAAATGAATTAATGGAACTGGGGAAATAGCTCAGCAGCATAAGTGTCTAGAAAGCGTGAGGTTACAAGTTCAATCCCCAGTACCAATAAAAACAAATAAAAAATTAGCTGAAACTGAGTGGTCTTGTAAGCTGTTCTAGCAAGTGGTTCAGTGAGCATTGAAACCCAGGCAGCCTGATACCAATGTCACATGAGCTATCATAATGGCTGGATTGGAGTTTCCTGATATTCTCTTGGTGTAGTCCTCCAAAATAAGTGTCTCACATGTGTTTGTCTCTCTCCTGTCCTAAAATGTGACCCTATTATATAACCCTAAAAGAACAGAACTCACAACTCACATTAACCCTGTATGCTCCTTTCACAAACCTGGATGCAGCTCTGGTCATATCTGTAGGTTATGGAAGAAATTTAACTCTCAGATGCAACAGCTCAACAGTACAAATGCTTGACCTCGCTTACTTTTTTGGGAATAATGTTTTCCCCACTTCAGAATCCACCAGTGAAATGTTTTATGCACTTCAGAAACCATCATGGAGCCAGAAGTTGAAGAATGCCACAGCCGTACCCATTCAAGGTCTTGTTAGACTCGACACAGCTGAGAAAACCTGCCACTTGCTGGGAATTCCTCTCACCGGGGATCTGAAGATGTGCTTAGGCCGCTCTGTCTGAAACTTGGGTCCCGAAGGCGAGGAGCAACTCCTTTATTTAAGATCACCTCTTGCACAAAGCTGTAAATCCTAGATCCAGCGTACAACTAACTCTTACACGGGGTCTGTAACACATGAGGAAAGAGTACCAAAAAGAGGTGAGATGCTGCAGATACAGTCCTTGTATCCTGCCTGTGAAATTCTAAACTAATCTAAGAAAAAATCTTGCCAGCCTCATTTGGAGGTCTTAGAAATCACACTGTTCAAATTTTCCACTGGGCTGCTTCAGGCCTTGGAAAACAGCCAGCTTCTCTCTAGGCTGGAGTGTGCACGCAACGTCAACCCTGGGCCTGGGGAAGAGGAGAATGCCCTGCACAGTGCTATATGTGGATGTGTAAATTACAGCAGATGATGCACTTAGCAATTATGTTCTTTGCATACATAAGCAGGAACAACAGCTCCCAAACTGCCAATATCCTTCTCAATTCGCACAGAATGACTATGTGTCACACGGTCACGCAGCAGGGGGCCTGGAAATGAGATGAAGGAATGGCACAGTACGAAGTTTCAATTTTGGAGAAGCACCCCTCCTGCGGTCATGAGCAAGCAAACAAGCAAAGCCTGTGAAGGCATGGCGGCCGGGCTGTGTGTCCCCACCCTCCAGTGTGATGTTATGCAGAGGAAACTGGAGGGAGGGGGACGGGGCAGTGACAGGCCTTACCACACGGCTTGGCACAGCTGTGTGAGCATGTGGACCAACCAAGAAACAGGGCCTGGTAGCGCAGAACTGGGTGGGGGCTTTACAGAAGTAGCTGGAGCAACATCAGAAACTCACACGCCCAGATGGACAGGCAGAAAGTGCACACGAGGAAAGGGAGTCTGATGAGATTTGGGAACTTCAAAGGTGTGTGTGCCCCATTGTCTCAGCTGAAAAGTGGCTCTATTCCAGCTCAGGGAGCTGTTGCTCAGTAGGAAGAACTAACTCTTGGGCTGGGGATTTAGCTCAGCAGCACAAGGCCCTGCCAGGCCAGTACAAGGTGATGAGTTCAATTCCCTAGTACCCTTCCCCCCAAAAATTAAGTCTTCTGGATTTTTCAAGAAATGCTGGAAAACCCTTGTGTATTAGAAGAGGTGTATGGCTGTGTGCATGGTCTTTCCCAGTTTGTAACTGTTAGCAACCAATTTTAAAACACAACTGTAATTTGTATCAGTTATCAATGCTATGAAACAAATGGTCCTCAAAACTAGTGGCTTAAAAGAACCATTTTATTCTGCTCATGGATTATTGTTTAGAAATATAGAATAATTGGGCTGTGATTCACTTCTGATCTTCCTTGTACCAGTGGAGGCAATTAGGGCTGATGAATCCACTTCCAAAATGAATTCTTGCCTGCCTAGCTGGCACCTTTTTTTACACCTTGATTTGTCTCCCTCCCTTCAATGAAGTCTCATTCTTCAGGATGTCTCCATGTTTTGGGACTTCTCTAAGCACAGTGGTCTTGAAAAGGTGAACATTTTATATGTCAACTGGCCTTAAGAGATAGAAAGCAGTTGTCTGCATATACTTCCCAGGAAGTTTACCTAAACTTTGTTAGGTAGTGAATGATATTTTCCAAATCTAGTGAAGATTTTTTTAGACTTAGAGAGTTAATACTTGTAGAACAATTGGAACACAGCCTAGCATAGACCAAGTGCTTAAGTAATAGATGGTGTATTACTTTACTAGGACTTCCGTAAGAAGGGACCACAAAGTGAGTGGCTTAAACATCACAATACAATCCATAACAAATGTAGTTGTTCTCATTCATTTATGTGAGAGATGTTTCTGGTATGAATACCAGACACATATAACAAAAACCTACCTGCCAGAGAAATGCATGCATGGAGAGGTAATACAGACACATTTACTAACTCATAGCAGGACCAAGGCATGAATGATCAATTATTCTATAGATGATAACCATACTAAGGAGATCTTGAGAGACATTTTGAGGGATCCTGTGAAATTTTGAGAGATCCCGTATCTGAGGCCTCCAGGTCAAGACCTCTAATATGGCATAAATAAGCTGAGGAGTATGCCTCTGAATCCCTGCTCCTGCCCACACTTGATATGTGACCTTTTGGCTCCCAAGGGTACCCCTTGACCCCACCAGAACTTGGGCTTGACTCCAAGACTATACTCAGAGCCTCGTCATAGACCACAGTCGCTGATCTCACAGTCTGATCCAGACCCTGCTTTTTGGACCGCATAGAACGCTTTGTGTATAATGTACAATCCCAGGTGTGAACCTGAGCCTGTTCTGCCAAGTCCCACCCATTTGTAAAGCAGTCTTGGGAAAGCAGTGCTCAGGCAAGGCTGTCAGGATGCAGCGGGAGTCTCAGTAAGTCCAACATGTCGGGAAACATTCCCTCAGAAACAGGATGGTAAAGAGGTGCCCAGTTAGAGGGGGCATGTGAGTGAGAGCTCAGAAGCAGTGTGAGCTCAACACACTTCAGGGGTGTTGGACAAGTTTGTTTGACTGACTGGTGGGAGTGCGTTGTTTCTGAGTAGAATATGAATTAAATTCTTGATGGTCTGCCAACTTCTTGAGGGAAAAATCAGATATTTCTCTTTCTTAATGTTCCTTACACTAATCCTTGGCCCTATTTCTCTCCCTGTCCTACCTGTTCTTCAAAGAGACTCCAACAACAGCTTCTTTAGGGACACAATTTGCATATGATAGATCTTGATTGACACGATCTCCACCATAGGTAGTGTTTGTGTTCTTCTTGTAGGTATTTGAGAATGCTCAGGTGAGATTACCCCTGCTCAGTAGTGACTGAGCCACTAGCAGACCCAGCAGGTGAGCTGAGCATTGGTTTGCCTCCAGCTTCATGGCATCTCATTCAAGTATCCATGCATTTTTAGTCAATTGGAAACACACACACACACACACACACACACACACACACACACTCTTGCTATCTCTGAGAGCAAAATGAGACCAGAAAGGCAGAGGGACTGTGTGCTCAGACCCCAAATCAGACAATGTGAGTCCAAATTCTGGGTCCACATCTTATCAGCTGTGGGACTTTGAGTAAGTTGCTTGACCTTCTATGTAAAGTGGAGACAAAGATTGTGTGTACTCCATAAATTAATAAATTGAAACACTGTCTAAGCACATAAAAGACACCAAGTAAATATTAGCTATTGTGAATATTGGCTGCAAGAATATACAAAATACATGCAGTTTAGTGAAAGTTTAAAAAGCCCAAGAATCCGAGCAGTTTTGCAGAGAGAAACTCCTTAGTAGGGGTAAGAACACATTGTAATCAATTACTCATTTGATTTTCCCAAAGGAATCCACTGCAAGGTGCCAAAGCATGGAGTGGAATGGTATCTGCCCTGCTCTCTGAGAAAGAAAAGAATCTAGGATTTGACAGAGGACAATCAAGATAGAGATCCTAACTTTAAGAACTTTAAGATTCCAGGTATAAATCAGAGAGCCGCAAGCTTCTCTAGTCATCAAATTCCATTTTCATACCCATCTGCCTCTGAATTCACCCCGATATTCTCCAAAAAGTAACATCATCAAGCCTCACAGCAGATAATATAGCTCCAGAAGTACAGCTGTGAAAACTTTCAACACCTGAACTTTACTTTCCCAGGATTGCCTCTCCCCCTGGACTCAGCTATAGTACATATTTGTAGATTAAAATGTTTGTGAATCTCTTTGTATATTTTATTTACAATTATAAGAGTATAGAACCAAACACGCATGCACATGTTGTATGCATTTCTTAACATCATTATTTGTTCAGCTACATCTCTTACTCTCCCACATGGGGCTTTCTTAAAAAAAACAAAACAAAACATATTTCTGCAGAGAATTTCACATAGTCTAGAATTACTTTTAACCTAGATCTTAATCAAGCTATGAAGAGACTGGAAGAGTGCACATAAAATGTTTAAAGCAAAACAAACAAACAAACAGAAACTCACCAACAAACTGTTATTTAAAAAAAAAAAAACCTTTAAAATGGGGGTGAGAATACTTTAGAAAATGTCACCTGGGGAGCAAAGTAAATTAGAATTGGACCAGTTATCCCAGTGGTCTCGCTCTATACGTGAGTTACAGAAAGGACATAGTTTTAACCTTCCATACCACTTGCTTGGTCCTTAGACTCCCATTTCTTTTTAATGTCTCTACAGACCTGAGAAAAGGATCTTGGCTTAAGTAGCATGTGAAAATGAATTTGTAGGTCTGAACCCGGCTCTTGCAGCTGAGTGTAACACTGCATAATTTGACACGATTGAGCTTGAATGACAGTGGGAAGCAGGCTGCAATATCTCACAGGTCAGGATAGGAAGAGGAGTTGACAGAGGGGCCCGAGAGCATTCTGGGTAGCAGCCTTCATGCAACCATGCCCTTCACAAAGATAAAATAGAGCAGAAACCCAGTAAGCACATCTGAGAGGCCTTGGCTGTCCGTAGAGTAACCAAGGGAAAAACACACCCAGCAAGTCAAAAATGAAGTGTTCAGTGCCTGATCAACTTGAGCAGAGAAAGAATCCCTCACGGAAGAAAAGCCCACAGAGTTGGATCTTCACCTGCTGCCTGTTCACTGGCAGGAAACCATGAGCATCCTGACAGCCCCAAAGATCCTGTTTCAGAAGCACCTTTCACCACCAGCCTATCTTCATTCTGATTAGAGCCTCTGTGCCACTCCATCCTCACTTTCTCCAACCCTGTCATTCACTTCCAAAAGCCTAATGCTTCTGAGGGTACAGTGAATTTATTGGTAGACATCCTTATGCAAAGCTTTCCAAAGTCATTATCATTTGATAGATCCTGCATGCTTAATTAGTAGGTATCTTTGAGTATGTGTCTTCTGATTGATCATGTGTCACCTTTTTCACCATAACCATGTGCTCTGAGAGGTGACCTTAACCCTTGCTGAAGAATAAACACTGATGAGCCTAAGGACTCTTGTTGTATATTACTATTTTTGTGATCAGCTATTTGCTGGATTCAGAGTCCAGAGCGCTTACCATCACACCGAGGAATCTTAGTTAGCCAGCTATTCGGTTCAGGGACTACCTGGAAAACAGTACTGAGAAGTAGGAAAAGCTGGATGACCCCCTCTTATTTATGACAGAGACACCAGGATGCTTCAAAGCACACATGCAGTGAGAGGGAGCTGAAGACTCTTCAGACAGACAGCATGTCCAAAGGACCAGAGGAGAAGCAAGCTCTACAACTATGGGCATAAAAGTATGAAGGAAAAGGAGAGCTTGGGGATGACATGTCTTTAAAGAGAATTGTGACTCTGCTGTGGTTCCCCCACCCTCCGACGGAAATGGGGAGGAACATCAGTTGCCTCACCTTAAGCCTGGAGAGGTTATTTCCATGAGCCTCTCAGTGAGGAGCTGTAGAGTCAAGTTGACTCTGACCTATGAGAAAGTTCAGCAGTGCCAGTGGAGTCAGCAGAGAGCTGGCACTGAAGATTGGCCTGCACCCTGCAGTTTGTCAAGACGAAAGATGCAGAATTTATAAGTACTGTGTGCAGAGGGCAGACAGCACAGAATTCTCAAAGGGACACCTTGAAGGACAGCTAGACTGCAGCTGCAACACTCTACATGTGACTCTTTGTCTCCTGAAGCTTAAAACAATCATAACTGATCACCCAAGAAAGATGTCGCATTAAGAGTACTGCAGGCAAATGGTCCCATTCATGGAAATCTCCTGTGAACCTACAGAAGTCTCCCCTGTGGGCATGTTTAAAAAAATAATGAAAAATAAATATAAGTGATTCATACATGAACAAACAAATAGATGTGAGATGTGTCTTATCCCCTTCGACTACTCTGTAACCCACTCCCTTGGGTAGCAAGTAGGGATGGTGGTAAAAACACCTTTGTCTCAAGACCCCAAGAGAGGCCAGCAGGAGAAGCCTTACCTTTGGAGATTTTAGAGCCATAACGGTACTAACTAAAAGGCAGTCTGTTTTTCATTATCAACAAGCATTATCAATTCTAAGTGATGCTGGTTATCAAATACTCTCTCCAAAGGACAGATCCCTGTGGTCCATCCCTACCCTCCAGCCTCTTCTTACAGTGGGCTCCCAGCCCAAAGCTGGCATGAGATAGAGGGAAGGAAGGAGAGAAAAGTCTTATGTGAAATCAAGGTTAGGTTTTTGGATACTGCCTTCTACTTAACATTCTCACCATCGTATCAAGAGTGTGTTTGCTCCTTCGTGTGATTTTTTTACGCTTATCTATTAGAGTGAGTAGAGGTTTGCAAACCTAGTGGAAGCTTCATCAAGAGACTAGCACAGGTACCCACATGGAGTAAGTTCAAAGGGTAGGGAGGGTAAAGGCAAATGCAGGTACATGCCGGTGGCGATGAGCTGTGCTCATTCACCAAGCACAGCACCTTGTGAAAGCTCACAGTACCCTCCTTCAGTAAGCAGCCTACAGGCTGGGAAGAAGTAAGGAGATTGGGAGATGAACTTGGGCACTTTCAAGCTCCCTTTTCCTGAGAATATTGCTAAGTAAGGCAGTAGAGGCCCTTTATTATTTAAACCAGAGTCTCCATCCCTGTTCCCTGATGCAGAAGATCCTAAGGTAGATGTGGGCAAACTCAATTAGAATTTAATGAGGTATGGACAGACAACAGTGTTTTCTAGAATTTTATATTCATCTCAAATATCAGTGCTAGCCAGCCACTTACTCACTTATCATAGGTAGGAGAAAAATGGGGATGTTAACTATACTTTGGAGAAGGACAAGAAAATCTCATTGGTAAGAACACTGTAGCTTTTTTTACTTGGCTGTCTCAATTTAGGAGATAAAAATCAAAACTATGAACTCAGTGTGGTGTTTCTGGCTATGCTAAGTCAGTCAACAAAAAGGGAAATGCAGGGGACACCTTGCGCTTTGACATGCAATGATTCCTTGTTTTCTTCTGCTTGTCCTCTCCCAACACTTCAGACCAATCCTATTTACTCTCCAGTGAGTTTGGTCACCTGACTAACTCCTTTGGAGGATCTAGTAGACTCCTAACACTGTTCCAAACACTGAGTCAGAGGTCAAGATAAAATAGTTTGCCAGAAGTTGCTGCAGAAGAGGATTTTGAGGTATTGGGTTCAGCTTGAAAGTTCCAAGTTAGTGATCTTTCCACTTGGCTACTCATCTCCTTAAACAGCATATAAACACAGGACTTGGTCCATTCTTCAAAGAGATCTGAACCAAAAACCTATACAATATATGGGAGGGAATGAAAAAAGGGAAGGAAAGTCATAAATGATAAATATTGCTTAAATCTGCCAAAAGATAAAGAAACAGGATGCTCACAAGAAGAAGGTAGGCATAAGAAATACTAGAAAAACATATTTTGATCCTGGGAACATGCTTCCAGATTTCAACTTTATGGTCTAATTCATTATTAGAGTTTAAATTTAGCAAAATATTAATATATGTCTTTGACACCTTTACGATTTTCAAGAGCTATTTTACAGTAAGTCCTACAAACAGAGCTTCCTTGAGGTCCTAGTTTTTTTCTTTTCCTTCCAGTGTCATTTCATTTTGATAGAAAAAATTCTCATGGAAGAATTTTCAGACAGTGGATCAGATGAACTACTTTCGAGAAAGTCTCCTTTCTGATGTCTCCCTAAATGGATGTGGGCTTAGCTCATTTCTTCCCAAAGCTCTTTATTAGGAAAAGCCAATGTGTTAAAGAATATAGTGAATTATTTTGGTGTTTCTCTAGCAAGAGCAGATGAGTAAAATAGAAGTGACATAATTATTTATTTACATTTATTTTTGTGTCCATTTTTAGTTTGATTTTCAGAAGAATATGGATTGCCCAGTGATTTATATATTTTTTTGTTCCATTGTGGTTTTTTAGTATACTTTCTACCAGTAGTTTTCATATGTGTATGTGCATATAACGATACTTAACGTAAGATCTATCTTAGCAAATTTTGAATTATGAATGCTCTTGCACTTACAATGATGAGGTTACCCCTCAAAAAGATCACTGTAAATTGATAATAGCATAAGCCAAGAATGCATTTATCACACCTAACCTACCAAACATCATAGTTCAGCAGCACAGCAGCACACTGTAGAGTATTAATTGTTTTTTGCCATGATTGCATGGCTAAATGAACCCAACAATTCCCTGTCACTGACCAGCATTATGTGGTATACCAGTAGCTCAGGAAATGATGAGAAATAAAAATTCAAAGTATGGTTTGTCGTGAATGCATATCGCTGAAAAACTGCAAGTTAAACAATGTACTTCGGGGACCATCTGTATTGAATATAGTATTGTTAACCAAAAGTATCACACTCTGGGACTTACACACCTTACATGTTACCCAGGGTTCTTGGCCACTCTCTTTTTCTTGCCTAAGATCATTGGTAATAAGAAAAAAATGGCGAAGATTTGATGTTCTTACCATTTTGTTAACAACATGCATACAAACAAATACTTGACAGAAAGACAGAAGTCATTTTTATTATCTAGATAATGTTCTAGTTATTCTTTTTTATGTATTTATGTGATATGTGTGTTCAAGAGTTGAGTGTGCTTAGAACAATCTTTATCCATTCTGCTCCAAGGATGCATATGCTTTGACTAGTGGTGTCTTCAGAATTAAAGAATCTCAGAAATTCAGAGGATTGTAGAAGATTTTCCCTGACCCAAAATAAATACCTAGATATCTTCTATTAACACCTTCATTCTGATGGAAAATTTGCTCTAAGTAACCTTTCTAGGGACTGAGGAGGAAACAATTATCTCAATATTGTAATGATAAATAGAAAAATGTTTCCTTTCTGCATGCTTTTATATTTTAGCAGTTGAATTTAGTTGGCCTTTTTTCCATGAAATAAAAAGATCTATACTGTTTAATGACCCAGAAACATTTTGAGAAATGTGTCATTACTTGATTTAGTCATTGTGTGAATATCATAAGGTGCATGTACATAAACCTAGCAGGTACAACCTATCATATACCTTGGTTATATGGAATAGTTACCACTATATATGTGGAATATTGTTATTGGGTACACAACTGTGCTTAAAGATAAGCATCATGTCTTCTGCCAAGTCTTCTCTTTACCACAATACATATAGTATATTAGGAAAACCATTTTCTTCCCCTCCCATGTTTCTGTCCTGCCTCATAGAAGAGAAATTGGCACCCTCTCAAAGTATTTGGAAGGTTCAATTCCCCTGTTCCTGATCCCCCCTCATTTTTTCAGAAAAGTAGGAGCACCTTAACTGGAGCCACTGATTCTGTTTGTATTTCTCAGTTGCTTACAAAATTGAATGGAGAAAGAGTATAATTATTACCCAGAGGCTAAAACCCCAATATATATTGCTTTATACCACATATATTAAGGCTTCTAGTTTTTGCACTGTCTCCATGTGTCAAAGGCCCACCCCAGTGTGATTCCCAAAACCAAACAAAATAACACAGTATGGACTAACAACGTAAAAGTGAGCACTATTGTGTGCTAATTCCATACCTGAGTCATAGACACCTTAACCACACAGAGTGTGGGCATTTTACAAAGATGTTATATGTTAGTTGACTACAGTCTCCCACCAAAACCTGGGGACGTGGTCCACTGATGAAATCTACACAAGGAAAGCAAACTGCACTGTGACACTCTATCACCTCCATTTCTCAGGGCTGGCCCTAAGAGTTCTTCCCAATGCCATGGAGCTGGTGGGAGGCATTTCATTTAGTATCCAAACTCCAGAGAGCTGGAGATTTGAGGAGGTTTCCTGTGCTCTGGGTTATCAGCCCCATCATCTCATTTACTGGGCTTCTTATGCCAGGATGCAGAAGCTGTCATTGGTATTCAGGAAGCTGGTCTTTTCTGTGACTCACCTGATGAAAAAATGTTTTGTGGGATCTTTCAGCCTCAGAAAGGATTTCTTTAATAACACAGGAAAAAATGTATGTGTGTGGAATCACAGAAAAGGAATAGCTAGCTACTCTTACCATAAAGGAAAACATCATTCCCCAAATCCCCAGTGTCCAAATGGAGAGTCCTCCAGTGCATAGGGCTTTTCTTCTCTGATTTGAGGTCTCCTCTTCCTTCTCCCTCATCCTAGAAATTCTCCCATATTGAGCCTGCCTTCTACCCCACCATCAGTTCCTGGGGTACATGAGGCCCCTTTTCAGAATTGTCCTAATTTAGCCTCCAACACCACCACACACATCATCATCATCATCATCATCATCATCACAAGGCCTGGGGCAAGAACTTGGGTTCAGTTTACAGTGATATCTCAGTTATTGAACTCAATCCCAAATTCCTGTTTAAACACCAACAACATCAAGAACCAAACATATTTTTCTCACAAGAAGTAACAGAAAGTCAAACAATTGGTTCTGAGGCCCAAAATTTTCACCTAAAACTTTATGTTTCCAGGACAGTGATGAATTTCACAACGATTTTTTCTTTTTTTCTTTAACACTCTCATGGTTCTCAGTTTTACTCTTAGCTTTACTGCTGGCATCCCTAACTTTCTTTGGATCCATGGTTATGATATTTTATGCAAACAAAGCATGAAAAAATTACAATGAAGATTTTTAATGCAGTAACACAAGTGCTGTATGTTGTCTGGGTGTGGGAGGTACTTACACTGACGCTCATACCTCTGTGTCCTTGGTGAGATGCAACACCTGCTCATGCTCTGCCTGTGGAGGTTTTTTCAAGTCAGATGTTTGTTTGCCTATGGAGCAAAATTATGAAAATGAGCAGATATTTATTCTTAAACTTTGCCATTAGAGTAATGGAAAGTTTGAGAGTGGAGCCTTTTGCGGGGAGGGGCTTTTTTTGAGACAAGATTTTGTTATGCAGTTGAGTGCTGGGATCACAGGCATGGCCACCATGCCTGGTCACTTGGAGCCTTTGATAACCAAGGCATCGTTGTGTTTAGGAGACAATGTCAGAAAACATAATGAGGGATTAGAAAGTGAGATTAAGGAAAGGGGAAAAGGCAATAAAGAGTGAGAAACCACTGTCCTCGCTTTGGGCTCGATGCTGCCCATTACAGGGGCAAACTGAGACACACTTCCAAATTCACTCACCAGGGTTAGTGCAGCTGGTCCCATTACCACTGGACTAGGAATTCCTGGAAGAATTAACTCCCCCAGTACCAGCTGGGCAGAGCAGGCTCTCTTGATGTCAGAGAAAGAGCCCATCAGAGATGGCGAAGCAGGTTGCAGGCAGTATGGGGATGTCAGAGGCTGCTCTGGATAACAGAGGACTGGAGACACGTAGTAGATAAGGGCTAGAGCGTCCATTGTGTTGGCTCTAAAAATCCTAGGAACCCATATGGAGGAAGTGAAGCAGGCACTGGATTTTTTTTCTATAAGTCTGGATAAAACAGTCTGTAATTTAGAAAATTAATTCTTTACATTAAGATTTAATAAGAAAGTTATACAAATATAATACAGTAAAAAAAAAAAAAAACCCTAGAGGACTGAGTCTTAAAATGCAGGCTGCTGATCCCCAGGAACTGCAGGCTTCGAGGACAGCTCATTTTTACAGGACTTTGCCAAACTGCCTCCTTCCCTTGAGCACCTGTGCCAGGGTCCTTGTGTTTAGCCACGTACAAATATTCTTCTGGGTTATCACCAAGGTCCAAAGGACCCTATCATCTTCCTTCTTTGGCCTGTCTTCTTGTCTGAAAATAACTTGTGCATATTTTTCCTACAACAATATATAATATTGTGGTCACTAGCAACGTGGTCTCCAGAGTAAGACTCTCACAGTTGGAATCCTAGATCTTTGTGTATGTTCTGACCTCAGGCAAATTCCTTATTATTTTGGGCCTCCAGTATCTTCATTTGTAAAACTCAGCTAATAAAAAGAATCCAACCCACAGAATTGTGGGTTAAGTTAATATAGACTGCGTGAGTTAACACAGACACAGTGTCTGGCACTTAGAAGAAATATATAAATAAATATTGTATCATATGATAGTTATCAATGTGGAGCTTATGCATAGGCCATCACCTGCCCTTTTAACTCAGCATATTGAAGGGCTCTTCCATTTCAGAGCCACCATGTATTGTCACAGCTACTCAGTAGGTGCAGCTTGCAATAAGAATCGGTTCACATTCAGTAATCAGGTCTTCCTAATGATGACAACAGTGGCTACATTAGAGTAAGTCATGAGGGTCCCAATTCCTTTAATATATATGTACTTGGTCAAATCTAGAAGAATCTTTTCTAACCTTTCCTAATACCCTAAAATTGGGATAGATCTTCTACTGGATAGAAATTTTCATCTTTGAACTTAATTTTATCTTTTATTGTCCCAGACAGACAAACTAGAACTTTTCCTTAAAAGCATGCTATGAAACAATTACCACATACTTGTTTGATTATACTACATTTTTCTTTTTTATTCTAACCATTTTATGAACATTCATAAGCATCTGCATATAGCAAAAGCAACCAGCTTCATTTGTTTGGTTACTTGTTATAGCAAAAGTCTGCATAACATAGCTTCCTTTAACAGTGCATCGCATCCTATGGATAACTGAATATGTAAGTTATCTATAACTAAGAAGCCATTCTATTATCATTTCTCTACACTTCTACTGGACATTATCTCAAAGGCATCGGATTGCAAGCAGTTGCTTCAGTTCACAGTGAAATCTCAAAGTTTCAATGATTTTGTATAGGTGCTGTGGATATAGAAGACAATATAAGACTAGGACATCAAAACTTTGAATTGCTCTGAGTCTTTCCTCTGCTCTCTTCCCTCCCCTTAATTACAAAACACAAATCGCTCCGCTTCCTCTGGTACTAAACAAATTGACCTCTACTCCCCCCTGGTGGATCATTAGAGTATGCTGGGTGAGTCACTTCTGAAATAGCCGTGGGGGCCCTTAAGACCTACTAAATCAAGAAATACCATCACCAGCCTTCCACATTCTCATTCAATATACTGATTATTCAGAGTTGAAGAATAACTTACCCCCATGTGGTGCTTGTATTTTTTGTCCTTTTCTCCCAGGTTGTTGCCCTATTATTCAAAGGTAGCATTCCTTATCTTAATTGCCTACTTACTTACCTGTCTCCCTAAAAAGACTATAGACAGCAGAAACCCAATAACATTAAGTGGTTTTCTGGAGGCCATATGATCAGGAGAGAATCCCGATATAGAAATCAGGTTTCTCTATTCATGGTCCGTGGTGCTGTTCATTAGCAGGAATGTTCTGTGTCCTGCAATCTTTCTCAGAAGGAGCATTGAGACAGCAAACCACCAACACTCAGAAGACTAAGGTTCTGCTCTGAGCTCAGTTGCTCATCGTGCCAAGCCCCAAATGCTTTTCACTTGAACAATGCTTGTACTTTTCAGACGCTTGCTAAGGTCTGGCCCAACTCCACATGTCTAGGACTCAACTTGATAGCATTATCATTTATTTACAAAATGGAGAGATCCTTCATCCAGTCATTGAACCAATACATATTCACTTCACAGTTTTTTATTCAGCATCTGTATGTCAAACTGCACACCCGGTACACTGTTTTTTTTAATGACCTTGTCCATCGAGAAATTATGTCTCAGTTCTTGTGAGGCCACCAGTCAATACTCTCATCAATGATCCTGATAAATACAGTGACAGGACTTTCATCAGGATACTACATTTTGACAGATTCTCTCTTGAATATGTGTGCATGCACTTACCTGTGTGCATGTGTGTGTGTCTGTGTGTGTTGTCCACAGA
Source organism: Cavia porcellus (assembly GCF_034190915.1). Lineage (NCBI taxonomy): Eukaryota > Metazoa > Chordata > Mammalia > Rodentia > Caviidae > Cavia > Cavia porcellus. The sequence goes on from NW_026947484.1 coordinate 77,764,257, forward strand.
GTGCGAGAATGTTAGTGAAAACTGCCACAATCCAAATCAGCATGTCTCAAACTCTTGAAACAAAAACAAACAACAGCAACAGAGCAGCTTAGGCATGTCCAGCACAGGTGTCCCCTTCCTGTTAATGTTCAGCTTCTGCAGATCAAGTCATTGCTGTCTCTCTTGCCAGGATGCCAACAGGAGTGCCCAATTAGTGCCAATTTGTTTCTCGTAACAAGGACACCTGTCACTAAAGAGTTTGATAAAAATAACCAATTCAGTCACTGCACATCCAAACTGGGGGCTCAAATTAATCACCTAGAGGTAAATAGGAAGCCATCAACTCCCACTGCAAAACCTCCAAGGACCAGCCCCTCTGCCTATGGACATATTCATAGTATATTTCTAACAAATGGCAAGACGCCAACTGGCAATTGTTATTTTTTTCCTTCAAATGCAAGTTATCACCCCTTCCTTCTAGTCAGCTACAGGCTTCCCCCTGGCAGTTCAACACTCATAGTGATAATGGATTATCTTTTTCTTTTAATAGCAAACCACCTTCCACTGAGATGGAATGAAAGTTGCAGGAGAAGAAATGATTTCACCAAGAAGCGTTTTAACTCTCTTCAGGAAACACCTCTAGTTCAAGCATTTTTAAAAAAGAACCTTTAAAAACTAAGCAGGTTTCTGCTGCGTGGTTGAGCCAGCCATGAAGGTTGCACTGGTTACATCTGAATTAGGCCTGCTTGACAATCACTTTCAAACTGTTCTGCTTCGTGCCAGCAGTTTTGCTCTCTGGGTGTGCAGTGGTATGGGGCAGATGCCTTCGAAGGAGCTATTGGACCCAGATTAGGGACACATAATACACAATAAGCAAATGAGCAGGCAAGACAGTTTTACAAAATCACCCAGGCAAGAAAATCAGCACGTCTTGCTCTTCAATAGTGGGCCCATCCAGCCTCTTGCTTTATAGGGAACAGAAATGCCTGGAATCTAAATCTGCCACAGGAGGATTTTCTCTGCCTTCTTGCAGTGCTGTGAGTGGAATGGTAGATTGCATCACCTCCATTGTGAGGCAGCTCTCATTATGGGAAACCAAACACAGAGCCTGGCTCCTAACTGGAGTATTAATAATGAAAATGGATTATGGGCATCCTGTTTGCTAAGCAATTATCCCAAGGCAGGGATTGAGTCCAGTTTTTTATTTTGTTTCCTCACTGCCTGAGTGGCAGAGCATGAATAGACAGACAGGTATTTGCATGCAGTGTCTCTGACCGGGAGAAAATGTCAGGAGCTTGAGAGACCAGAGGGAGAGCTGGAGATGCAAGTCCTTTTCAGACATACCCAGGGTGCTGGCCTATTCTTGGAAAAGGCAAACAAAGGGGGAAAGAGTTTGGATTTTCTGTGACTATTAAAAGATAGCTCCTGAGTCAAGGTGAGATCATTTTTTTATTTTGCCCGCCTTATGCTTTTCATTAACTGGAGTTGCTCCAGCTCTTACGTTCTCAAGGAGATAAAATAAGTTTCATGCATTTACTGGTGAGTGGTATATTTCTAGAATGTTCTGTAGACCTACATGTGATCTACTCAACCCAGGCATGTTTTAATGAGCAGAGGCATTTCTCCAAGGCCTCAGATATAAGTTCCTTTCTGTCCTCCTTCTCTCTGAGCCTGTGCCCTATTTCAGGGCTCTATGTCCAGGCTCCAAGGAAGCTTACAGTAAGTGTAGGCAGTACTTGAGGAGCCTTTGGAGTAAGCCACTGCCAACAACTGTGTCACCGGCAATTCCTCCCTTACCGAGACTCTCCTCATTTGCCATGCACTTGCACCTTTAGCTGCCAGGTTGATGGCAGGAAAAGTTTGTAAGGATGAGCCTCATTGGTGGATCACTGCGGAGGGATATTCTGTACCTATGGTGGGACCACTCACACTCTAACAGAAGTTTTCATAACAAGTGAAAATGGGAGAGGTGATAAATAACTGTGGAGCATCCATATAGGACATCACTAAACAAGAAAGATAAATGAGCAGCTGGTACACTGCCTGCCATGAATGAAACTCTTATTTGTTATTCTAAGGGAAGCAAGTCAAACTCAAAAGATCGCATACTAAACCACAGGGACAAAAAAAACCCTCATCAGTTTTCAGAGCTGATTTGCCATTGTGGTTTACTTGTAACTTGCACAGTTATAGCCCAGGAAGTCTCCATCCCTATTCAAACTGGGACATTTGGCCACCTGGGTCCTTGACTATGTAGGACTACTGCGAGTTTTTGAGGAGTTGGGAGTTGGAACTATACTTTATGAAATTCATAGAATTAAATACTTAGAAAAGTGAATTTTACTCTGGGCAAACTCTAACTTAACAAAGGACCATACAGAACTGCCTTTCTCTCCTGTGACAGTGAGCTCTCTACGTGAAGGATTTTATGTTCCAGGTCACTGTCCCCCAGAACATAGCACTGTGCCTGGAGAGGCATAAATTTGCTAACAGGATGCATCCCACTCTTCTCATCAGATGCTGGCTGTCATGTCACCAACGGCAGATTCTTTAGACAATCCAGCAGTGTCTAAGTATGACATTTTTCTCCCTGAAAATTCTCATACTTAGGTTTTCTCTATTGCTTATAGACCATGTTCTCATGATGAGACAACTATATTATAAGTGTTTTCTAAATGTATTGAGCATAACAAGTTCCTGGATTTAGTGTTTAAAAGAATACAAATTCTTGGAATCCTACTCAGATCTAGTAAAGCTGAATTTCTAAGGCAATGGCCTAGGGATATGTATGGTTCCAAAATGTCTCAGACAATTCTTAAGATCAAGCATGGAAAGTAGAAGAAAGGAATCTGGTATTAGAGAGACTTCAATACCAGCTGTCAGGCTGGTCATCCACTTACTCCGGTCTCCAATGTGGTCCTTCTATCTGAGTCTTTCTTCTTGGTGAATCAATCATTGATTGACTTCATTTGAAAAGTAGTTATTGAACACATTCTGTATTATAGCTGCAGCAATGGGAACAAGCCAAATAAACCAGATATGTTCAGCCTCTGATGGGTGATGCCACAGGGACTGGGCCAGGTGCGACTTAAACAGGACAGTCAGGAAGGTCTCTGTTGGTTTCTGGATTTGACTCCACACAAGGTTCCCATGGGGAGTGCGGTTAGCAGGCCACGAACATATGTTCCATCCTCAGCGTTCCTGTAAACAGCTGTCAGGCCTCAGGGTCTGCATCTTGAATATGAGATGCTAGACCTAGATGTTGATCTCCAAGGTCCCCTTCTAGGGCTGACATTGTGTGTTTTTGGAGTTTATTATTGTAATCAAATAAAGCTAATCTGATACATATTTAATGATACATATAATTGTTATTGTGCTGCATGATAATTAGCTATCAATGGTAAGCAGTTCACATAAATGACTATAATTAGTGTTTCTTATAGAGTCAACCCAAGTTTTAGGTTTTTCTCTCTTCTCATTTTGCTCTTCTGTAATTAGCCTCTGACCCTTATATGTCATTATCCAATAATCCATGTCCTCCTCTCCTACATACTCACTTAGCGACTTTGACATTTTAACAAGTCGGGATCCAGCATATTATCATCCAAGGATGACTGGCCCCAAGAGCACTGAATTACCTCATCTCCTACACCACCAGTGGTCTTCAGATACTGCCATTTCTTGGCCCTTCACCTGCTGTCTCTGACGGTGTAAGGATCTAAAGGAACTATAAAGGTTTGGACCACTGGCATTTTCTAGAAGGGATGAGAAAACCGAACAGGAAGACACTGCCCACCGTTGGTCCCACTGTCTTTCATTTCTAAGACTGGTAGCAAAAAAGAACTCATATTAGTTTCCTATGGCTGCCATAACAAGACATCATTCTCTGGGGGACTTAAACAATAGAAATGTATTCTTTCCCACTTCTCAAGGCTAGACATCTACAACCAAAGTGTAATCCAGTTTGTTTTCTTCTGCAGCCTCTCTGTGGTTTTCCAGTGGCCACCTTCTTGCAGTATCTTCACTTAGTTTCTCTGCATGCACGCTTCTGTTGCATGAGTCTATGTCCAAACTTCATCTTCTTGTAAGGACACCAACCATGTAGGTGTAGGGTTCATCCTAAAGACTTCTTTTGTTCTTAATCATCTCTTCCAAGACCTTGATTCCAAACCTGTTATCTAATGAAGCAGTGGAGATTAGGCTTCAACACATGAATTTGGAGGCAGTGTTCATAATCCAGCCCATAAAAGGTGGGAAACTATGAAGAAGTACAAACTCTTCACATATCCCCAAACCAGTCTCTCCTGCAAGTCCAGAGTTTTCAGAATTTCCTAAGATTCTTCAACCACCAGCTCATGCCCACAGCTAGCACCTACCATGCCTTGAACAAAATCGCCCTTTCAGAAGCAGAAATGAAAGTCTTAAAAGTAAATACCTGGCAAAGTGAGACTCTTGGGTGAGAAAGAATTTCTAGTGATTTGTTGTTGTCCTTTCCTGTTTGGGTAAGGAGAGGGCAGGAGGGTGGGCATGAGAATGGCAAAGCCACGGAGTGACTTTCTGCGTTCACTAGCTCTGCCAGGCAGGTAGGGCGCGGTCAGCTGAGTGAGCCAACAGGCACCAAGCCCCAATGGGCACCCAGACCCCTTGACCCCTGCTCCCTCTGCACTCTATGAATTTACTTTTGATCCCACCCACCTCCAAGAGTCCAGCTATGATCCTGTTTGTGAGAGCTTGGAGTAGGCACTCTAAGATGACAGTTACTAGCCAGGCCTTAGTAATAACTGAAGCCATGGGACAGAGCCTGCAACATATCACGAGAGCAAAAGCAGCACCCGGCATCCTGATAACAGGCTGAGATCTCTTCTGCCTAGATCTTCACACAGTGTGATAGGCATATAGTTCTTTGTCATGAGTACAAATTGAAATAGAACCTAAAGACAGCAGACCCAGGAGCAGAACTGGCAATGTATGATTGTAATTCTGGGAAACAATTTTACTTTATTTTTATACATTGCCTGTAGTGCATGTTAATTTAATAAAATAGTCTATTTTATTTTGGCATTTTCATATGTAAATACCCCTTATCTTATTACTTTTCATTACACCTCCCCTTACACCGACCCTTATTCCTTTCCTCTTGCCTGATAGTCTCTCTTCTAATTTCGTGTCTTTCTTAAAAGGTTCTACATGTTAGGGAAGACTCGTGACACTTGTCTTTCTGAGTATGGCTCGTTCTGCCTAACATGATGACCTCCAGCTCAAGCCATTTTCCAGGGAGTGATGGGATTTCATGCCTCTTTGTGGCTGGATGGTTCTTCATTGTACATACACTGCATTTTCTCCATCCATTCATCTGTTAATGCTCACTTAAACTGGCTCCGTGTCTGGAATAGTGTGACCTGTGCTGCAATTAACATGGGTATGCAGGTCCCTCCATACTGTGCCTAACCAAGGAGTAGTGTAGCTGAACCATATGGTAGTTCTAGTTTTTTATTTTTTGAGGAAATTTCATGTTGATTCCCATAGAGACTGTACTAATTTATATTCCCACTGACAAGGTATAAGGATTCCTTTGCTCCCATATCTTTTGTAGCATATTTTGTTTTGGGGGTTTTTGTTCTTGATGTTTTGTTTTTTTTTCGATGATAGCCATTCTGACTCTGAGAGATGAAACCTGAGTGTAGTTTTATTTGCATTTCTATGGTGGCTAAAGATGTGAACTGTTTTTCATAGAATTGCTGGAAAATTGTATTCTTCTTTTTAGAAGTGACTCTGGTTAATTTGTCCAATTATTTATTGGATTATTATCATTTAATTCTTATCAATAATTATTAATAATTACTTATTAATTATATTTTAGTACTTTGTAAGTTCTGGGTCTTACTCTTCAGTCAGAATAGTAACTGACAGATTGTCTCTCATTCTGTAGGCTCTCTTCACTTTGTCAAATATTTCCTTTGTTGTATAGAAACATTTAAATTTTATCCAATCCCCTTTGTCAATTCCAGCTGTTATTTCCTGAGTTATGGGAGTCCTATTAAGGAAGCCTTTGTAGGCACCTATCCTGAAGTGTTTTCCCTATGTTTTCTTTTAGCAGTTTTAAACTTTGTGTCTTTTACTTAGATTGTTGATTCATTTTTAGCTGATTCGATCTCATTTCAAACTTCTACATATGAGTGACTAGTTTTCCTGGAAAAATTTCTTGACAAGCCTATCTTTTCTCCAGTGTATGTTTTTGGCCTTTTCAACAGAATCAGATGGATATACTTATCAGGTGCGTTATTGTGTGCTCTATTTTATTCCATTCATCTGCGTGTCTGTTTTTGTGCCAGTACCATGCTGTTTTTGTTACTACAGCTCTGTAGCATAGTTTGAAATCAGGTATTGTGATACTGTCAGCCTTGCTCTTTTTGCTCAGGATTGTTCTGACTATTTAGGGTCTTTTGTTTACATATTAATTTCAGGATTTTTTTTCTAGTTCTCTGAAGAGTGTTGTGGTATTTTGATGGGGATCTTGTTGAATCTATGGGCTGCTTTCACTGATACAGCCATTTCAACAATATTAATTCTGCCAATCTAAAAACGTGATGGTTGACAAACCACATTCTAGAATTTTCTTCAATTTCTTTCTTTGATGTTTTGTAAGTTTCATTGCCTTGGTCTTTGACCTCTTTAGATTGACTCATGCATATTTTATTTTTTAAGCTATCAAGAGTTAAATTGTTTTTTGGGATTATTTCTCATCTAGTTCATCACTGGAATATAGGAAAGCTATTGATTTTTTAATGTTGGTTTTGTATCCTGCTACTTTGCTGAATTTGTTCATCACATCTAAAAGTCTTTTGGTCTTCTATATATAGGATCATATCATCTGTAAATAAGGATAATTGACTTCTTTCTTTCCTGTACATATTCATTTTATTCCTTTCTTTTACCTAATTGCTCCAGCTAAAGTTTCAAGTACTTATAATATAAATTATAACGGTAGGCATCCTTATTTTGTTCCTCCTCTTAGAGGAAATATATTCAGCTTTTCCTGCACTCAGTATAATGTTGAAGATTTTTCTTTAATGTAATATTATAATAAATGTTTTCTATTCCCTTATTTAAAAATCTGATCTGAAATTCAGGTAATCTGTTTTTCAATCATCCTACCTATACCAGTCACATAATCTCTCTGAGTGTGGTTTCACCCTTAACAGCAAGTGATTAGAAAGTACCACCTCTGAGAACTGCTTATATATTATCTTCTTAAGCGACAGTGGAGAAGTGTTCCTTTTTCCCGCAGCCTGTTTGGTGATTTGTCATCAGTTGATTTCTTGATGGCAGCGATTCTTTCCTGAGTGAGAAGAAATCTCAATGCTGTTTTAATTTGCATTTCTTGAATAACCAGTGATGGTGAGCATTTCTTCATGTATTTATTTGCCATTTGTATTTCTTTATCTAAAAACTGTGTGTTCATCTCAGATGCCCATTTTTGGAGAGGGTCTTCGAATTTGTGGGACCTGATGTTTTTTAGTTCCTTATATGTTCTGGATATAAGTCCTTCATCTGAGGGGCTGCTGGCTAAAATTCTTTCCCATTCTGTGGGTGATTTCTTTAAAAGTGTAAAAACTTTTTAATAAGATGAAATCCCAGTTGTTGATTCTTTGAAGTACCTCCCATGTGGTTTGTGTTTTGTTCATAAATTCTCTTCCTACCCCTATGTCTCCAAGATTTCTACCTACCTTGTCTTTCAGTAAATTTAGTGGTTCTGTTTTAATATTTAAATCTTTGATTCATTTTAACTTTAGTTCAGTGCATGGTGATACACATGGGTTTAGTTTCAGTCTTTGACATGTGTAAAGAAAATTTTTCCAGCAGGTAGACTGGTGCAGCCATTGTGGAAATCAGTATGGAGATTCCTCAAAAACTAAGGATTGGAAGTTCCATTCAATCTAGCTATCCCCCTCATGGGTATTTTTGCAGAAAGACTGAAAAGGTCATGAAAAGGACAGCGATATATGTGCACCCATATTTGTAACAGCACAATTTATAATAGCTAAATCTTGGAAACAACCAAAATGCCATTACCTGCAGAATGGATGAAAAAGATGTGGTATTTTTAATACAATGGACTATTACTCAGCTATAAAAAAGGATGATCTTGAGGCTTTTATGGGTAATTGGAGGCAACTTGAGAGTATCCTCATAAATAAAATAAATTATACTCACATTTTTAAATAGTTTGTTGTCTCTCTGGTATAGATAATAATAATAATAATAATAATAATAAATGGAAAGAGTAATAAGATACAAAATATAATAGATGTTGTAATAATGAAAGGGAAAGAAAGTGCTCTAAAGGATATAACTGTATGTATGTTTAGATGTGCAACAATTTAGATGTACCATACTACTATGTTTTTGTTAGTTCATCAAACAGAATAGTTTGTACTGTCATTGTTTGATTGTCCATTTTTCATGCTTTGATTTTGTGACTTGAAGAACTACTTCTAAGATAAAATATGTAATTTATCAACTAGTGATTTCTTACTGTTTTTTTAAAAAAATTCTGTATTATTTCTATCCTTTTTTCTGTTTTGCTTTTTTTTCTCCAAATAAAAAATATATTTTGACAAAATAGGAGTTGATCCAAATATTTAGAAAGAGAAATTGAGTTATTATCATCCTTCTTTGGTTAGAAATCTCAGCTAGTTTAGAGGTACTGAAATCTCATATTCTGCTTCTCATGAAACCCATAATCAGTTCTCCATAAAATGGGGTTAATGTCTGTCTCACTGGGCTTTCCAAGGGTTAAACTATATACAGGATGCCAATAAACCATGGCTGTCACATAGTGGGTGCTGAGCAAGTGTTAGGTCTCATAATGATCCCTGGGAACCCCCTTGTGTGAAGACTGGTTGACATGCAGTAATATTTGACAGTTTGTAGAATCAGAATAGAGGTATCACTTTGGAAGTACCTACCAGAAACAAAATCCAAAGAAACTAAAGTTCGTCGAGCAAAGTAGAGATAGAGTTGTCTACCTTCTTTCTATCGATGGTACAATGCCCAGTATCTAAGCACACAAACCATTATGCATAACCATTATGAAGCCCTTAAATGATTTTGTAGTTTTTTTTCATTTTATGCTCACAACAACTAGAAATGATCCTGATAATCCCATTTATCTGAGATAAAGGAATTATGGCTGTAAGAAGTTATGAACCTTTTTCAAAGTCATTGATGTAGACTACAAAAGGAAGATCTTGGCTTTGAGTGCAAGACTCCTTTCCTCTATACCTATGTGTGCTAGAGTTCAATGGGAGACAATGCAGGGAACATAGTCTTCAAAATTAGAGACTAGCATTAGGGATACTGAGTGATCCCTAATCTGGGGTCCTCACAGACTCTAGACTTGAGTGGTTTCTGAGAAGAAGAAGGAGGAGCCCCTACAGATTACTACAGGGAGAGCTCAGAGAGAGTAGGGTGAGATATCGGGATACAGAATAGAGAACAAAGGGAATACTGGGACAAGACAGAAAGTTCAGTTCAAGAATTAAGACAAGTGGTCTGCAGCCAATGAGCAGCCAACGTGACTTAGTGGGTTGGCATTTTGAACAGAAGCTCCACAAATTCTGGCAGACTAACAGTGTTTTCTCCCAGAATTTATTATGGAGGCAAATTACAAAAGATACTTGACCAAGTAATCCCTATTGGAAGAGAAGTGTTTTGGAAAAATCTAGTTATGGACAATGGGAAGTTTTTTTTGTTTTTGTTTTAAGACTATAAAAAATAATAAACTAAAAATGATACAGAATTTCAAAACAAGATGTAGAAAATTGACAACAGTTATGAAATTATATATTGTTATTTCTAAAATTGTTAAGATTGCCAGATATAGGCATGTAAAACTGATCAAACAATATAAGCACTAACTGTTCCTTTCAGTGGACTGATAGAATGAGTAGTAAAATTGTCTTAACTATCTTGTGTGTGTGTGTATATATATACTTTATCTCTTTTCGCCTATGCCAAGTTTTCTTTCCTTTTGAGCAGTGTCTTTTAAAATTTTTTTAAGAAAATAAAGCAAAACAAAATAAAAACAGAATAAAGCCAATCAAAACAGAACACGAAAATGGTATAAACTTCAAAACAAGATAATAGGAAATCAATAATGGTTGTCATAATGTTTCTTGTTGTCTTCAAAATAGCTGCCCATATATCATCAGGCCTAATAAAATCAAATAAAACAACATAATTTTAAAAAATCAAAATGAAACAGTGAAAACGATATAGGACTTCAAAATAAGATAATAGGATATCAACAATGGCTACCATAATATATCTTGTTATCTTCAAACTACCTGCCCACGCCATCAGATATAATAAAATCAAACCAATCAAAGCAGTAAAACTAATCAAAGCAAAACAATGAAAGTGATACAGGTCTTTAAAACAAAATAATAGGGATTTAACAATGGCTACCACCTTCCCTTTTTAGATGTCTCCTCCCCTTTGACTTTCACAACACCTATTATACACTTTGGATCTCACTAACTCCTTCAGTTTTTTATACTAGGGAGACGACACAATGTTCACCTATGTGAGTCCAAACCATTTCACCCAAGAGCATGATCACAAATTGCACCCATTTACCTACAAGAGCCTCATGATTATCTTTCTTTATATCTGAGTAGCTTTCTGTTCTATAAAAATGCCATACCTTTCTTATTCATTTTGTGATTGATAGGCAAGCTACCCTTGCTTTTTTCTGGTTCTTTGTTGTACAGAGCATTGTTTTCTTTCCTTTGACTTTCAAACTATGAATTTCCTTTCAAGTTAATATGTTTCTTATAACCTGAAGATTGATGGATCGTGTTTCTTGCTTCTTTGGCTGAATTAAGGTCATCTACACTAATGGTTATGGCCAACATGCATCGGTTCATCTCTGCCATGCTTTTTTTCTGCGATTGGCTCCCTACTTTTCCCCTCCATTCAATGGTCTGCCGCACTTGGTGATTCCACTCTGCTATTATTCCTTGGACCAGATCATTTTTATCTCTCTCAAGAATATCCTTCAGTACTTTTTGTAGGGTTGGTTTGGTGGTCATGAATTCCCTCAGTTGCGCTTTGTCATGGAAATATCTTATTTTTCTATTAATTTTGGAAGATAGTTTTGCAGGGTAGCTCAATCTGGGTTGGAAGTTGTTTTCTTTCATGACGAGAAATACTTCATTCCATGCTCTTCTTGACTTGATGGTTTGTCTTGAGAAGTCTCCTGTGATTCTGATGGATTTTCCTTCATAGATAATCTTTTTTTTTTCTCTAACATCCTTTAATGTTTTTTTTCTTGTGCAGCATTTCTGGGATCTTCATTATTATGTCTGGGTGTAGATTTATTTTGGTTATGGCTAGGTAGAGTTCCATATGTCTCACTGATCTGTATTCCAGATCCTTTTCCCATGCCGTTGCTTCTGTAAATAGTCTCTTTTGTATCATTTGTATTGACCCCTGTTTCTTCCCTGATACCTATCACTCTTAAATTCTTTTTCTTTGCATTGTCTTTCAGCTGTTGAATTGTTGTTTCCTGGTTCCTTGTTATTCTTATGAGATCTTTCCCTTCACAATCACTAACTACCATCTTGCCTTCAAGGTCTGAAAGTCTATCTTCAGTTTCTTTCAAGCAGTTTTGCCAGCTTTCAGTGGAGTTTTTAGTTTCCTGGAAATCTCTTTTAATCTGTTTCATGCATTGAAATTCTTCTCTATATTGTTCACTCAAGGTTTCCCTCATTCTTGTATACTCCTCTTTTATTTTTAATCTATGTCTTCTAGATATGCTCCATGACACTTGTATTATGTTTATCATTTCTCCTTTTACCTGGATATTATTTCTGATCTGACTTCTTTTACCGCCTCATAAGGTAGTTTCTTTACTGCAGTGCCATCATTCTAGAAATTTTAGGTATGCAGCTACCACTTTCTTTCATGTCTAAGTCTCCTGGACTTGTTCTGTTTGGGCTGGAGATCAGAGATAGCCTTTTGCTCCTTCATCTTGAAGTTTTTCTGGGTTGCTCTGGACAAGCAGGTTGTGGGGTCCTAGGTACTTCCTGTGTTGGCTACACATCCACAGTGTAGGGGGATGGGTGAGGCATCTGAGTTTCTTCTAACCCAGGTTCCCCAGAGGCTGTGGAGTGCAGGACAGTTTTCTCCAGACACTCGTAGTTTCGCCAAGGCATGGCGGGCTGTTCTCCCTGCCTGCACTGCCTACTCACGAAAGTCAGGATGATGCCCTACATGTGTGCTGGGACTGGGCTGGCTGCTTCTCCCCACCTGTGCTGGTTATCTGCAAGAGAGTCTTGATCTTTTTGAGAAGTTTCTCTCCCTTTTACAATATCTCTTGTACCTTTTAGATCTTATTTACTCTTTCAATTTCTTACACTGGGGACAATATGATGTTTGCACATGCAAGTCTGATTTATTTCACTTAGGAGTATGGTCTCTAGTTGCATCCACTTACCTATAAAAATCACCTTATCTTTGACAAAGGTGCAAGTGTTCACTGGAAGAAAGATAGCCTCTTTAGTAAATGGTGCTGGAAAAACTGGCTTTCCACATGCTGAAGACTGAAACTAGACCTATGTCTATCACCATGCACTAAACTAAAGTCAAAATGGATCAAAGATCTAAATATTAAAACAGAAACATTAAATCTGCTGGAAGAGAAAGTAGCTAGAAATCTTGAAGACATAGGGGTAGGCAGAGAGTTCGTGAACAAAAACCAAACTGAATGGGAACTGCTTCACAGAATCAACAACTGGAATCACATCATATTAAAAAGTTTTCACACTTCAGAAGAAATCACCAGCAGAGTGAAAAGAAAACCTGGAAGTAGGGGAAAATTTAGCCAACTATCCCTCAGACAAAGGACTTTTTATCTAGAACCCATAAAGAAATGAAAAACTCAGAACCCCCCAATTCAAAGACCTAATCCAAAAATGGGAATCTGAGATGAATGCACACTTCACAGATAAAGAAATATAAATGACAAACAAATATATGAAAAAATGTGCAACATCATTGGTCATTCAAGAAATGCAAATTAAAATACACTGAGATTCCATCTCACCCCAGAAAGAATGGCCATCATTAAAAAAATCACTGAATAATATGCTGATGGGGAAAAAGGAACACTTCTCTGCTGTTGGTGAGAGTGTGGATTGGTGCAACTATGGTGAAAATCTATATTGAGATTCCTCAAAAAACTAGGATTGGAAGTCTTATACAGTCCAGCTATTTCCCTTCTGGGTATTTTCTCAGAAAAACTGAAAATGTTATACCCCAGCACTAAATGTGCACTCATGTATATAGCAGCACAGTTTGTAACAGCTAATTCTTGGAAACAACCCAAAGTGCCCATCAACTGCAGAATGGATAGAAAAATGTGGTATTTTTATACAATGAATATTACTCAGCTATAAAAAATAATAATCCTAAGGCTTTTATAGGTAAGTGGAGGCAACCTGAGACTATCCTCCTAAGTGAAATACATTAGACTCACATTTGTAAATATCATATTGTTTCTCTGGTACAAAAAATAATAATAACTGAAAAGAGTAATAAGATCCAAAATATACAATAGATACTGTAACAATGAAAGGGAAAGAAAATGCTCAAAAGAAAAGAACAACTGGAATAGGGGAAAGGAGAAAAAGAAGAAGGAAAAAATTATATGTATGTGGATATAAATATATGTATGTATATGTATGAAAGATAGATAATTATACTGCTAATCTCTGTTAGTTCATCCAGAAGAACAGTTTGTGCTGTCATTGTTTGTTTGATCGTTTTTGTGCCTAGATCTTGTACCCTGAACAATTACTTCTAAGATAACAATGTGCAATATATTAAACAGTGTTAATTTCCTACTATTTTTTAAAATTTTGTATCACTTCTATCCTTTTTTTTTTCTGTTTTGATTTTTAAAATAAAAAGTGCATCTCACTGGTGGTGATGGGAGGGAGACACTGAAAGTATGGATAACGGAACATACCTTGAGACTGGAAGAGAAAGAAAGCACTGGAAGAAAAAGGTAAGAGTGTTTGTACAAAAAAGAAAGAGCAACCTGACCGGCAGCCTTGTGAGAATAGCCAAGAACTTTCAGTTTTATGTTATTGGGTCTCACTTATGCTGATCTAATCTCTGTAACTACTAAGATAATTTCTAAATAATTTCTGATTATGCCTTATTTTAAAAGTTTTACCTCTCTCAAGATTTCCCCTGGCCTTCTGGTTGTGACTCAGAGGTCCATTTGTTGAGTGACTGCCCACCTATCTCTCTGACCACATACCTTAGTAGTCCTCATTTGCTGCTTCAGGTCATTTTAGCCACTTGCTATAATGGATAACTTCCACATCCCAAGACTACCCAACTCATGCCTTTATCATATTGCTGTGTAGTAGTACTTTCCCAAGTTACTCACCTTCCAGACAATAGGCCTCATACAGACATGAGCAAGATCTACCATGTTTACCATTGTATCCCACAAAGCCTACTACAGTGTCAGATAGGAAATATTCATGGAACGTTGCTTGAATGAGTAACTAAAAACATAAGGAAGTCATTGCCTCTGTTGGATTGAGCTCCATGAAAACATACTCTGAAATTAAATTTTTCCTGCAGAAGGTTTGCTGGGGACCAACAGAAGTAGGCCAGTTCAAAGAGAGAAGTTAAACTTCAGTGTAGATCCCATAAGAAGCTGTACAACCAATGTGACCTTCAGAGTTGTCCCTAACTGAAGTACAAGGGTCAGGTGTTGAGAGCACTAGCTCACTTCGCTGTCAAACGCTACAGCTCTTATTTGGGAGTGTCACTTTGGGTGATTCAACTCACTAGACAAGGGCAGTTTCTCAAGAAGAGGTCAGCTGCCAGTCATTCAGCATCTAAATCTGCCAAAGGCTAAAGGAGCGAGTGCCCTGATCCTGCAGGGGGATCTGAACAGTGCACCCTGCATTTCCCTGTAACCAACTGAATTTGGCATGGGTAGTTCAGCTTACTAACTCTAGAACTGTCCTCCTCCCCCGAAAGCTATTTAATATCAACTTCCGGGGCTCCACTACTAAGTGGCCTGAGCACCAACATTTCTACCAACATATCCAAGTAACAATTCAAATACTTAGTGAGTATTTGTAGAGCACCTGCTCTGTGGTAGGGAAAGAAAATCAATATACAGGGAATCAAAGGGTACACAAAACCAAAGAGCCTCACTGCATTGAGTTTTCCCTCTCTGAGGGATGGAAACAATTACAAAATGAAAAAAAAAATTGAGTAGATGATAATTGCTAGGAGAAAAGTAAAAATGATACATGAAATACAAATTTCCAGAATTTTGAGGCAGCAGATACCGCAGATTAAATAGAATAGTCAGAGTTGGCCTCCTAAGGAGGTAACATTTGAGCAAAGCCATTTAGATCTGCAGGAAGGGCTTTCAGGGTAAAGAAAAGAATGTTTGCAAAAGTCCTAGGCTGGGAGCAAGGAGAACCAGGAGACCAATAAGCCTGCAAAGAATGAAATAGGAAGAGTTCAGAGGAGGATGAAGTCAGACAGAAGTGTGCGTGGTGGGGGTGCTATAATGCATTTTCCCTCTACTCACAGTGAACTGTGCGGCCATGGAAAATTTAAGTAGAAGAATCATAAGACCTGACTAAATGTTGTAAGGCCACTCTGGTTGCTATTAACATAATTATATGGAGAGAGGACTGATGCATGATGTCTAGTCAAGAAGATATTGATAAAGTCCAGGGACCAAATGATGGGCAGTTAGGTCTGGGTAATAGTGACCAAGCAGATAAGAAGTAGTTGGATTCCAGAGGTATTTTTAAGATAGAACTGACAGGATTTTCTGGTGGAACCTGATCTATGTTACGAAAACAAGAGTGAAGGAGTTGAGTCTGAGCAACTGGAAGGATGGAGTGGCATTTGCTGAAGTAAGAAAACGCATCTTAGTGGAGAAAGCTGCTTTTAGAGAAGACAGAGAGCTCAGCTTTAGATGCGTGTGATAGGGGGTCCCATAGGTGGGATGTGCCAGCGGAGATGGTGGTGAATGTTAGCTGAAAGGAGCTCTCCAGGCTGGAGCTGAGAGTGACGAGAGCCATTCACACACACATGCTATTTAAAGCCCTGGGACCAAATGAGACGACCAAGAGGGTGAGGTGTGGGGGGAGAAGGAGGATTTTAAATAACGAGCCTAACATACTGCACAGATGATCTCTCAGTGCTTCTTGTGGCCTCCTGAATTTTCTGTTTCTGTACTGAAAAGTTGCATTGCATAGAAACACCTACTCCACTACAGTTGGCATAACCAAAAGAAATTGAACCTGAAACCAAGACATATCCACAATCACTGGCATTGACTATGGTAATTCAGTGGTTGGTTCTAGGTCTTCACTTCCCTTTGTATTTTCCTATATCTGAACCCTTGTCTCAGCTTGAAGGGAAGAGGTGTACATCCCGACTTTCTCAGGTGTGGCTAAATGCCTTGTCTTGTTCCATGAGCCTTTAGTGGTTGTGATACAACTAGTGGCTTACAATGTGCTGTGCGACTGGACCTGCCTTTTACACTTCTGTTACTATTTTCATTGTAGAAGAAATAGCTTGGCTAGCATGTGCTTCCAGCTTGGAGTTTGGTATGAGAGAGATGGAGCAAAGACATTGCAGCCCTTCACAGACAAGTGCAGAGAAATGAATGTTTACTGTTGTACGCTACTGTAATTTTGTAGCTGTTGCTTATACAGAAATACTGGAAGGATATTGACTTATTAGTTGCATAGATTTGCAAACTTCATCACTTTAGAAGGATTGAATATTGTCTCTCTCTCTGTCTCTGAGTTGTCATGAAGATTATGCTAATCATATATAATATATTAACATATTAATAATAATAATAATGTATTAAGTTAATTATATATGCAAAATTCCTGACATAGTTCCTGGCACATAAGGATGCAGTTTGTCAGTTAATTAACACAATCAGATTCCTTCCTTCCAGTGTTGATGGTCCACAATGATTTTCCTTATCAGCATAGGTCCTAAAAATAATAAGAATTTTTGCCAAAAAGGAATAACTCCTGCAAAAGATGAAGAATGGGTATCCAAGTTGCACTGGCAATTGCCATCATAATTTAGAATTTTTACACAAGCTCCAGTCATGAAATTTCTTAGGTTCCTTGATAAACAACTAGAGTCAGAACAGTCGGCAAATGCAGTTGCCCTGTTTCTTCAGGGGACCCACTACCTTTAGAAATACAGGCCTATTTCAGCAGTGCACTTAGGATACCCTAAGTCCCTTGAGAAATAACTGGGTTTTGTTTATGACGAGCCACAATGCATGCACATGTGCACACACGACTATATCTGTACCGCCCTGCATCAGCTCAGGCTTTTGTTCATCAAAATAATAGCAAGTGGTGGCATAAAGCCATTCTCTAAGAAATAATTCATTACAGACAAAATCATCCAAATGCTAGTTCTTCTGCCCAGAATGGCGTTCAGCAGGATAGCCCCCAAAGACTCACCTGCAGCAGCCGGTGGCAGTAACACAACATTAATTCCAACAATGCTTATTGCCTTGCTGGGCTGTCACTAACTTTGGCTAATCCTTTTTATACCTTTGCTTTCTGAAGCTGACCTTTAATCTTTACAATCAGAATGCAAACAGTAAAACAGCCCAAGTGGCTTTCTTTGAGGTTGTGATGAGCTGGATGACGCCTCTCAAAATACTCCCATTTCTTTGGGTAGTGTAAAGGGAGAAGGAGAAGTCAGAGCAAGACCATGGGGGAGCCTTTGTATAGATCGGGGGCAACTGGCCCATAGAAAAATGTAATCAACAATAGGAAGAAAAAAAAGGCTTATTATAAGTATGAATCCCAGTCTGTAATTATAGAATGTATGAATGTCCGTTTCTTTGTTTGCTTTTATTTATTCAATCCACATCACATGGGAAGAAGTTGTTCTGGTTAACCTTGAAATTCACCTCGTGGGTTGAGTTGTGGTTTTAGGGTCTTATAAAAGGCCAAGCTATGAAGAAGGCCTTCCCTGGGATTGCTCCATGCTAAGTACCACCAGGGTGCAAAGTGTTCCAAGGTAAGTTCATGGAAACACGTGGTCTCAGCTGCCCCCACGTGCATGACGTTTCAGAATCTTTGTTAAGGTTGGGCACCTAGTGCCTTGAGCCAGCCTTCCAAATACATCATGGCTACTGACCCAGAGGCCATGCATAACCTGCTCTGAGGCTGGACACAAAAAGAGCATGAGTCCCAGGGTCCTCATGTGTCACTCCCACACTCATTTCTTAGTCTGACCTCTGGCTTCTGTCTGGTATTGTGTAGTTTTCCCTCTCTCCTTCCAATCGTTCTTGCAAGCTGCCTTTGCCTTCCAGGTGCTTGACAAGGGCTCATTTCCTCTTCCAAAATTTTAAAATAAATGACAGAAAAAGAAAGATCCCACAAGTGTCTTCTACTTCTGGTAGAAAACTGTGTGTAGGTTTGAGTTGAGGATGGGGCAAAAAACAGAAACACAAATTTATATCTCAGAACACTGCTCTGCTGCAGGTGGATCATTTCTCTATTTCTAGACGAGTTAATTTCTTTAAGGAATAGAGTGGGTGAGTAAATGATGGATATTTAGGAGTACTAAGGGAAGACAGAAGACAGAATATGTCCCCCAACTCAAGCATTAGGAATTGAGTGCCTTGACTTGGGTTTCCTGGAAAGTAGAGCCCAAGGCAAAGACTTCTACAGATACTCCACTCCCATAGCACCAAAGTAAGGAACAGAGGGGTGAAGCAAAAAGAGAGAGCCAGTATAAACCAGCATTGAGCAGGTCACTTCCAAATGTGGCTGATCTCTCAGTCTCATTGGAGCAGTCTTAAGGAGATGATTATATTCTATCTTAGTCCCATTCATAGTATTTGGGGGAGGAGGTAATTTTCTACTTTCAATTTCTCACGAGGTGACCAGAGCTCACCTCCTAGGTCTATGGTCTGAATGTTTACCCCACCCCCTGCCTCCAAAAAAATTCTTAGGCTGAAACCTTAATCACCAATGCAATGGTATTAGGCAACATTATTGGGAGATGAGTAGGTCAGGAGGGTAAAGTGTTCATGAATGGGATTAATACCCTTGTTTTTAAAAAGGGCCCCACAGAGCTGCCTCCTCTTTCCCTGTTATGTATGAGAACAAGATGTTGCCACTGTTGAGCCAGAAAGTGGTTTCTCAGTAGGCACAAGATCTATTAGCACCTTAATTTTGGACTTCCCAGACTCCAGAACTGTAAGAAACAAGTTTCTGTTGGTTATGTGCTCTGCAGCCTTTGTGAGAGCAGCCCCGGTGGATTAAGACATGGGCATAACTATTACTGTACATGGCTGTGTGCCAATGACAGTACTGCAGGGGCTTACACTTCGATATCAACTGAGAAGCACGCGGGCTGGAACCCAGAGGCTTTCAAGCAGCACCTATGTGGAGAAAGCGGAAACGCATCAAGCTGGCCATGTCACTGACATGAGACTGAAAACAAATGTCACTAAGAGCATCAGAAGGGTCACTGGGGTGATTGATACAGTGATGTGTGAGGGTGCACTGATAGAAACTGTGAGGTATTTTATTTTGTTTTTGTGGTAAAATTGAACCTAGGGCCTCTCACATACTGAGTATGTATTCTATCACTGAGCTCGATTCCCATCCCAATTTATTTTTCATTTTTTAGGATAGGATCCTTCTGTGTTACTCAGGCCGGCCTTGAACTCATGTTTCTCTTGGCTGAGCTTCACTAAGATTATAGATGTATGCCTCAGTGCTCAGATTTTCAGTTAGATTTTAATTAATATGTTAGGAGAGCTTCACTAAACATATATAGTTCTGTTATATACTTTTATACACAGCTAGTATGCATAACATATTATATAAATACACAAAATACATAAAATTAATCATAAAATATAGTATATAAATAATATAAAAATACATTATTGTATATTTAATTTATAAACATATGACTCAATCCAAATTAGTACGACTGTTCACTCATTCATTTCTTAGCATTCTTTGGGTTCCCAAGTCTAGCAGGGAACAAAACAAATGAATTCTCTGTCCAAAGATTACACTTTGAAAGAATATTTGTGAAACTTTAAAAACTTCTTTAAAAGTCAGCGTTGAATTTTAGAATATATTTAATTATCTTAAATCTTTCTTTTTATGGATTTGATATTTTGGAATTATCAGGAACAAAAATGTTCAAGAAATTATGTGTCATGTCTTAATTACTTTTTTCATTGCTGACACAAATATCCAATGCCCAAAATTAAGGGAGGAAAAGTTTATTTCATAGTTTGTGGAGGTTTCAGTTCATAAGCATCTAGGTCCAAGGCAAGGTACTACATGGCATAGGAGCAACAAAAGAGAGAGACATGCCTCTTTCTTTTTCTTGATTTACATGCTGGCTACCCACCCTAAGGTGGGTGTGGTACTCATATCCTTAATCTCAGCAACGGACCCACAAACTCTAGATTCAGCCACCACCTCAAAGTCCATCCCCCATGACAGCGTGAGGCTTTGGAGGGACATCTAGACATAACCATAACAAGTAGTCAATCTGGAAAGTAAGTTATTGTTCAGAACAAAGATGTGAAAATAAAAGAGTAAACTTACAGATTTGGAAAAGAGTCCTCAAAAATGTAAAAATTATTAAGCAGAATGGGTATATTTAAGAAGTATTTGAACTTCACCACTCCTTAGTGTGAGAGACATTGTTTTGGAAGACACAGCAAGCTAAGGGCTCAGTTTCTTTCTTTGTAATCTTCTGTCTTCTCCTATGACATATCAGGAAGCTATGACAATCCTAAAAATGCTGACTATTTTTCTCTTAAGAATGATGATGGAAATAAAATCATTTCTCCTCTTTACTCAGAAAATATACCAGCAACTTTATAGTCTCCTTCTAGAATGGAGAATTGCTTGAATTAGAAAGTTCAGATGATAGCCTATTATCTTTCAGAAAATTAACAGAGACAATCTACCACCATCCCAAAAACTAAAATAAGAAATGGAAACTGGCTTAAAAAATTATGCTCTGTGCATGCTTTGTGCACATCAATCATTTCATATTGGTCTTTTCCACAAAAAATTCAAAAAGGTGTTTCAAACAATATATGCAAGAGTTTTTACAATTTCATGGTCCTACTCTTTCACTGAGGAAAATACGGCCCAGAGAGAAAATGAATCTTATGTAAGATTGCTCTGCTAACTAATGACTATGGGCAGTCTGTAAAGCCAGGGATTTTTTTCTGTATGTAACTCACTTTAATATACAGAGAATACATAAAAGATCATGAGTTTGGGGCCAATCTGAGCTGCATAGTGAGTTCAAGGTCAACCTGAAATAGGTAACAAGACCCTGTTCTAGTCCCAGATTTTTAAAGCAAAATTTTCACCTATTTCCTTTTTCATGTAAATCCACGCCTATATACAGTCAGTTCTGCCTCAGAGTTTGCAGTAAGCATTGTTTCATTACTCAGTCAAATTTTCAAAAAAAATCCAGTTAGCTATGCTTTGTAGAAACATACTGCTCCTAAATTTCTTTCAGGCACGTCATTTGCAGCCTGACTGTGCCCTTGACAGAGCTCCCAGATACCTTCCAGAAACAGTAATACTCTGAAAAGTATTATGGCAGATATGGTTTTATTTGTCTCATTCCATATATGGACACATTGGCACATTCACATTAAAATAGATTTTATAAAACTATATTATATATGTCTGAACCCTTGTTCATGTACTTATTTGACAAACAATAAGTAATATGTTTAATGTGTCAGATTTCTTCTAATTAAAATATCACATACATTTCTTCAAGTAACAACATGCATGCTGCCACACTGTTCTAAGTGATTTTAAAGTAGTCAACTATTTTACCAAATGCTTTATTAAATCCCCTATCACTGAGTAGTGGTTCTGATAGCCTGTTCACTCTATCAGTCTGTCCTCCATCTTTTGTAAAGACGATGGCACTTCCGAGCACTCATGTCTACAAAGTCAAGACGTCAGAGCCCCTCTCATCATATATTCTCCCATTTAATTTGGCTAAATCTTGAAAAATAATATGAACATAACAAAGAGCCCTTCCTTTTTCTTAAGAGAGAGAACAAAAGTATTTGGTATTTTTTCAGTCAGTCAACTAGAACTCATCTGTCCCCACCTTCAAGGCAGGTACTGTGATGGAGTAAGGAATGCAGGGAAGAATCAGGCACAAATACTTTACAAGGGAGTGTGATGTTCAGGGCACAAACCTCCTGAAGCTGGACAATTATTCTGCGCTGAACTGGATCAAAGAGTAAGCCAGTTTTGCCAAGCCCTGGTCCAGAATGTAACTCCAATTTGCATGCTTATTCTTGCACAGGATTTCTATTCAGTTTTAGGATTTATATTCATCATTCATTGCTTTATAACAAATTACTCCACAACTTAGCAGATTAATGTTTACCATCTTGTAGTTCCTGCCCTTTGGGGACTTGGAGCAGCTTTCCTGGTAGCTTGGGTTCAGGTATAGACAGGGCTACATCACCTGAAGGAAGGACTAAGCTGGACAATACGCTTCCAAGAATGATGTTCACATGACTGCTGACAGAATGTCTCACTTCCTTCCTGGTTGTTGGCAGGAAACCTCTACCTTCCCATGTGGGATTCTTATAGGAAAATTTGAGTATTCTCATGGCGTGGCCACTGGTCTCCCACACAGTAAATGATTCAAGAAAGAAAGGTAAAACCCACGAAGTCCTTTCAGCCTTGGACTTCTGTCACTTTGCTCTATTTTCCTGGTCACCCTGACCACCCCAGTGTATTATGGGAGGAAATTACAGAAGGTACAGTGTCCCTAGAGGCAGTGACCACTGGGAACCACCTTCCAGGCCAGTATAGAGGCTCAAGCAACTTAGAATTCTCATGTGAACTAAAATTTCAGAAAAATGTCAAAAATTCTATATTTAATAGGAGATTTCATATGAAGATGATATAGTAGTTAAAAACTGTCTAGAGCTTCATGAGAGATAAAAGAGAAGGAAAGGAACTTTGGAATTGTTTTCTTAGTCTCCTATTTTGATCTGCCTTTTAGGGAACCTGATGAAATGAAACTGTGTGTGTGTGGGGGGGGGATATTATACCAGCTACTTCCTAAAGAGGACTGGAGTTAGGCTATTTAAGAAATATTTTCATTTTTACAGAAGGGTTTGCTGTGAAGCTCACTTTATTCTGTAAATGTAAGGAAAACAGAGTCCTGGAGACAGTGTATAATATTCGGAACTAATTCTCTCTTCTTTTTTTCTGTGTCCTCTAAGATTACCTTAGTTGTGTAGAATCATGGAAATAGTGATACTGTTTAGAGACTCCAGGAAACTTCTGGGGAAAAGCTACCAAAATACTAATCCCTGTCTAGAAAAAAACAAAAACACAAGTGATTCTAACCAAAGTTTATAGCAGAAAGGGCAAAGAGTCTTCAAAAAGACAGTGACCATGAAGGCAAGTCATGGTCTCAGGTTGGCAGGGAGCATTGTGGACACTGATTCTCTGCACTGTGAGCTGGCCACACTGGACATTATCTGTGTCTGTATAGTATGATGTCCAGATAATACACAGTGCTCCGGGAAACCGGCTGCTAGCTTGGGAAAGTGAATGAGAAATTTCTTAGTGACTTTTCTTGTCTGTAGGAGAAAACAGCCAACACCTGAAATTTAAGGGAAGAGAGGCTTATTTTGGCTCATGGTTCAGAAGTATCAGTCCCTGCTTGGCAGCTTAAATGCAAAAACAGCATAGTCCAATCTCCTTCCAAAGGCTCCATCTATGAGTGCATGAGGCTTTTGGGGGACCTGTGCATATAAACCGTAATGAAAAGAAAGTCAGCAGAAGAGGCTGGGGGTTTAGCTCAGTGGCATAAGCACCTGCCTTCCAAGCAGGCGATCGTGAGTTCGATCCCCGGTACCAATAAAAATGAAAAAAAAAAAAAAAAAAAAAAAAAAAAAGTCAGCAGAGTGTGAGAACGCAGAGCAGTTCTTTGAGGGAGTCTAACCCTGGTAAGGAGAGTCTACAGGTTTTGTGGAAAGTAAGACTGCAAACCAAACATGTGCTGCCTGAGAATTGGGATATGAAACAGAGATAAGTTAGCAAGAATCTGACTGAGCAGGGTTTGAAGTTATGGATCCAGTTACACTTAGAGCCCAGGACTTACTACTTTGAGTGTCTGTCAGAGCTGGTTTTGTTTTGTCTTTTCCTTTCTTTTTTAGTTTAGTTTTGTTTTCTCTCCTCTCCCCTCCTCTCCTCTCCTCTCCTCTCCTCTCCTCTCCTCTCCTCTCCTTCCCTCTCCCCTCCTCTCCTCTCCTCTCCTCTCCTCTCCTCTCCTTCCCTCTCCTCTCCTCTCCTCTGTTCCCCTCTTCTCCTGTGTCCTCTCATCTGCATAATGCAGATACACAGAATTAGGTTACTTTTTAGTTTATGAAAAGTACCTGTCAAGTACAATCTTATTCTACATTAACAATATGATGAATGTTCATAATCCTCTACCCTAGCCAGGAATCACAACCTAACAGCAGTTTTAAGGGTTAGCGCAGCCTCCTAGAATGCGTGTGTTGAGGTGTTAATCTTGCGTGCCTCAGCTTGTGACCTTATCTGGAAATAGGATCACTGTGAATATAATTAGTTAGGATGAGGTCATTAAGGTACATTCTAACACAATATGACCGACATCCTCACGCAAAAGGAGAAATTGAACAAAAAAGCAGGCAAACCAAGAGAGAAGATCCAGTAAAGGGACACCCAGTGAAAACAGCCATCAGTAGTCAGCAGGAAAAGGCTAAGGTGCTCCTTTTGCAGCCTCGCCAGAACCAATCTTGATTTTGAACTTCTAGCCCCTAAAGTGGGAGGCAATATATTTTTGTTGTTTAAGCCACACAGTTTATGGCACTGTTATATGACAGCCCTGGCAAACTAAAGCAGCAAATAACTGTATTTTTCAACATCCTTCTTCCCGTCCCAACGTACTAGTCTCTCTTTAGAATTTACAATTTTGCATCATTATTTATTGTCTACTTTTATTATTTATAATTATATATGTGCTATTTAAATAATAATGTGTTCTTTAAATTTATTCTATCAAAGGACATTTGTGTTGGTGTATTTTATCATTTTTCACTGCTGATTAATATTTCTTGGGGAGATGACAGCCCAATTTGCTCATTGGGTGGCCTCAAAATAGAATATCAAATGCAAAACTCTCCCAAACACATGGTAAAGATATCCTATGGCCCAATGACATTGGGTTATATCCCAAAACAACATATTTCTGATGGCAGTAGTGGTCTTCAGCCTTCAGAGATTTAGGTCTGTAGTTTCATAGTTGGACTTCTTATTTTGACCCAGCAAGACAAAAAAAAAGCAGTTAGAATTCCTGGAAAGGGGTTAGTAGCCAATTTAAGGGACAATCACAGCTGATATAAAGGATAAGGAAACCCAGAAACCCTTTCCTTCTCTCTAGCTTCCTTCAAGTGTAAAGCTAGGCTCTTAAACAAAAATCCTATGATAGTACAATGCACCCCACAGCAATGCACCACCATGGATGGGGTGTGGGGCTGGTTCTCCTGCCGTGTCCAGTGAAAGTTCTTCAACAGGTGTGTGTGGCTAGGAAGGGGCTGGAGATGTTCTCAGTTCAGTGGATCAGGTCAGCTGAATACAGTCAATGGTTTGCTGTTGTTATACAGTGGTACAGAGCCAGTGAAAAATATTATTTGTATTAGCCTAAAAGCAAAGCAATCCCCATGCTTTGCATTTTGTACATCACTAATGATAATATAGCAGAGTTTTACTGTGATCAGTTTCCCACAAACCTAGGACTGGCACAGCTCTGACCATGAGACTGCAGGGAAGGTTGGAAGAGTTTTGATCATACATACCAGATTCCATGTTTTATCTTCCTTTTAGAGCAGCCTTGGGAGAGAATTTGCTACCTGTAGCTGTGATAGCCAACTTGCCACCAATACAAACTCATGAAAACCCTGCCAAGACAGCAGCTCTGACATAACTGAGTCACCAAACTCAAGCCAGAAGCTGCCTACTCCCAGATTCACATTATGCAAGAAGAATTAAATGCATATTTATTTAAGGACTGGAGATATAGCTCAGCAGCACAGTGCCTGCCTGGCAAGCCTGAGATCATGAGTCCACTCACAGTACCAAAACAACCCCACCCCCACCACCATATATTTACTTAAATCACTGTAAGGGCTCTTGTTACTTGCAGCCAAAGACATTATTCAGTAACTCAGAGATGGATTAAATTTTCTGCCAAGAGGTTATGAACGAGTTTATAAGTTGCAACTCTACTTGTGGAAGAGAAAAAAGGTCTGAATGTTCAAATCACTAAAACTAAAATCAAACATCTCAAGTATTTGTAGCTTGATAAATTGAGGCACAAGGAAGGGAAGCCTATTGCAAGGACAATCTCACTTAAAAGTGTATGTGTTTTATTAAAAGTACAACCAAATTTGAAAATGGTAAATACAGACACTTACTGTTTTCCAGCTCTATATAGCTTCCATTTAGCTTTCAGTTCACTAGACTTAGTTTTATCTGTTTGCCTCCTGCTTCACCAAAGGCATCTTCCTGCGGGAAGCACTAGTGTCATTCCTGGGCAAGAATCCTGTGGAACAGCTGTTTTGATTAAATGTTTCTTGAGTACTGTATTTGGAGAAAATTCTAAGAATTGGTAATAGGCAGGGGCTGTAGGAGGTCTCACCCTCTAGGGTGTGCATTATTTTTTCTTTCTTTTATGAACACCCTTCACCCTACCAGCAAACTCACACTATTCTGGAGAGCATATTCCTAGAAGATTGTCTAGTGAGAAAGTTGACCAAGCAATGGCATACGGTAAGAAATAATTTAATCACTAAAGGAACAAATATGGAGAACTTGGCTTTGTCAGTGTAAAAAGACAAAAGTACCATCCCCCTCTTGTGGCAGAGACCATAGCTATACCTTTTTTCTAATTAAGTCCCTAGTGAGAGGCCTCAGCAAAGGTATATATTTTGTTGCCTCTTGACTCAGTCCCCCTGTGCAGGAGAAAATTTTATGTTACTAAACTGCTTCAGCAAAAGTGATGAAAATCATTAATAATACTGACAATAGGTTTAGATTGTTGCTTTGGGATAGTTTCTAATGAAACAATGGAATGCTAAACTGTAACCATTAACCATATCACAAGGAACAAATTTCTATACGTCAATGGGGAGTTAACAATAAGCAATTATGCTTCAAGAATTTAGAAGCAGTGAAATTGTGTTCAAGACAGAGTACAAAGTCCACATCAGTGAATAAGAGCCAATATGACAAAGGCACCTGAAAGAGAATGGTTCTAAGACAGTAAGACCAAACTGTTGGGACAAAGAAGGCATTAGCATATCCTGAGAAGTGTCAATCAGAAGAGGAGATGGTCTGAAATAGAGGCCTAGGTAAGAAGAGTTATAATGGCGTGTTGAATTACTCAATCATATTTGACTAGGAGAGAGGAGTCTTGTTCAATGGACCTTCAAATGAAGATTTTTACTAGCATGTTCCTGAATGAAGATAAAGACATAAAACAAGTTCGATGCCATGTACTGTTAAAAGCACTTGCCTTTCCTATTTTTGATTTTATGTTTAACTGCCAGCTTCTTAATAATAGTGCTATCCATAGGATCAGCCAACAGGGAGAAAATGTGTCATTGTAAATGCTTCAATCATCAAGACAGATATATTCAAATATAAGTTAATACTTAAGGGTGCTTATTTTTGGGGTTTACGTATGAAGACCAAATTGGTCAGAGGAAGTCTTCCCCTGAAAATGTACCCAACTGTAATGGGTAGAAACCCACTCTTACAGATGAGAAACTGAGGATCAGACCCTGAATTCATTCAGTCAACATGGTAACATCACTGGGTGAAGGAAGCATTCTTGTGTGGCTGTGCTTGGTCTTAGCCTGCTATCTCTCTATTCTACCTTCAACAAAGATAGACTAGGTTGAGCCAAGTTCAGGAAATGGAATCTGCAACCCTTATGCTTCCCGCTAAAGTCTTGAAGGATGCTATTTTCTAGTCATCATTAAAGACATACTCATGTCAAAATGTTACAGTTAAGCTGCAGTCTGAATAAACATATATATTACCCTCTTTCCTTCTGTTAAACAATCAACTGTTTTCTTTAGATATCCACATAAGATGAAGATGTCCATTAAGAGCAGCCTGAATTCCCTATTGAGGCCTTGAATTCAATCCCTTGAAGAAAGGAAGGAAGGAAGGAAGGAAGGAAGGAAGGAAGAAAGGAAGGAACTCCTATGATGGCAAATACCATTTTTGCAATTTCGAGGCAAAATCAACATAGAATATGACAACTTGATATTCTTTTGCAGAGCCACTGTAAATTGCTAAAAATAGAGAAGGTTGGTAAATGTTCAAAAATGGGTTATGTATTGCTCTTTATCTGTGCACTATAGCATGAATAAAAGCAATGGAAGAGGCAGGAGAGTGTAGGGCTAGGACTGTAGTCAAGGAGTGGGGCTGTTCTCTACCTCATTCTTCTCCTTCATCGAGGGTGAATATTAATGCATATGAGGTTCAAGTCCCTTCTAGTAAGAGCATTCTATTATACCATAAGAAAAAGAGGAAAATTCTCCTAGAGAGAGTATTTGGCTTTGGTCCTTTCTGCAACTTCATTCTTCAAACCTCCAGGAAGTTTGCAAATGAGTTTTTGGATGGGCAAACTTTCACTGGAGGCAGTCTCCTGTCAAATACTCCAGCCATGCCTTCCTGGCTAAGTAATGTTTTCACTCATTACAAAATTTGTGGGTAGAGAAGGTGGTGGATAATTTATATCACTCGGGAACTGCAAATCTTGTTTCTTAATGCTTGCCTTAGGCTGTGGGAGTCTAACCTTTAGCTCAAGATGTCTGTAGAATTGTTATTCTCAGTGTTGCTGATTATTCTGGTCACATAGGGCACAGAGACTTCAACTGCTGGCCTGATCACTAAATATCAAGAATCTATTGATGCCTTATAATGGGACAAAAACAGATACATGGGCGAATTGAATAGACTTGAAGAAGCAGAAACTTCCCCAGTTCAACTATTTGATTTTTGATGAAGGAGCCAAAAGCATGTTGGAAGAAAGACAGACTAATCAATAAGGGGTGCTAGAAAAACTGGTTATCTCTTTGCAGAAAATTGAAATTGGACCCTTATTTGTCACCAATACTAAATTAAAGTTAAATTGATGAAGATTTAAATAATAATAATAAAACAGTAAGATATAACCTGTAAGATGAACTGTAAAATACTTGAAAATGTGGTGAAAGAAAGAATTTTCTAAAGAAAACTTCTCTTGCACAAGAAAGAATCAACAAATGAGATTATATTGGAGTAAAAAGTTCTATACAGCAATGGAATCAATTAGTAAAGAGACAACATACAGAATGGGAAATAATGCCAGCTCCTCCTCAGACAGAAAACTAATATCTAGAATATATGAAGAAACAGAAGGGGAAAAACCTAAAATAAAAGACCCGGTCAAGAAATGGGCAAGAGAAATGAACAGACACTTTATAGAAATAGAAATACAAATGGTTAACAAATATATGAAAATGTGTTCTATGTCTCTGGCTATTAAAGAAATGCAAATTAAAACACTGCTAAGAGTTCATCTGATTCAGGAAAATATGTCAATCATAAAGAAACTAAACAAATCCTGAAATGGTAAAAAAAAAGAACTACTCTTCATTGTTGGTGGGAACGTAAACTATTACAACCATTTTGGAAACCAGTGTGATTTCTCCAAGGACTGAAATTAGAAATTCCAAATGACCCAGCTATCCCCCTGCTAGTATCTTCTCCAAAGAGTTAAGTCATTGACTACTATAGTACAAGAATACCAATGTTTATAGCAGCACAATCTGTAATAGCTAAATCCTGGAAGCAGCCCATATACCCATCAACAGACAGCTGGATAAAGAAAATGTGATATTTATATTGTAATGGAATACTACTTGGTTGTAAAAAATGGTAAATTTGAGGCATTTGTAGGAAAATCAATGTGTCTGGGAAATACAATGTTGAGTGAAATAAAGCAAATACAGTCTCCTTTGAGTAAGGCAAATGGCAAACAAAGAAAATGACAAAGGACATAGAGAAATGGACAAGGAGATGGATCTCTTACAAAGGGAAGTGGTGCAAGGGAACCATTATTATTATTTAGTAAGGGCTGAGGAGGAGAGGAAGGGGAAATAAGATGGGCCATACACAGGAACCTAGCAACCCAAACTAATGTGAATGCTATATACCATAACGTGAACTAAGATAAACAATATCAAGTATGAAAAAGTGCGTAGGGAAACTGGAGGAGGAGGAAGGGAGGGATGGGGAAGGGAAAGGCGATTTAAAAAAAGAAACATGCTATAATGTGTACATGTAACTATTCCCCAAGATGATTGTAAACCACATGAACTGAAAACATGTACAAATAAAATAAAAATTAATGAAAAGAAAAATAATGAAAAAAAAGAGCCTACTGATGCTTAGAGTAGCAGAGGACAGACCTGAAACAACAGCAGAGCTGCTATGAAAGGGACAGGAAACTGAGAGGAATGGTAAACATCGGAGTTTAAGTAGGGTGGACCAAGAAACTGAAATAGAGATCTACAGAAGAGACTCTTTAGTGACAAACCTATGGGATTAAGCACCTACCCCCTAAATTGCCCCCATAGGGTCTACTAGCAAATCTAACAGCAAGATTTTCTTTTGTAATCTTCTTATAAGAAACATGCCCCAAATAACAGATATGACACCAAAGCAAGCTTTGTCAGCAAAGAGATGCCTACCATTTACTAACTATCCTTGCTCCATATGAACAGATGAAACATTAGAACAATTCTAGTAATCAGCTCATTTTTGAGGACAGGCGTTCATTAGAGATTCATTTTTCCTTAACACTTAGAAAATGAAAGAAGGTACTAGAAAGGATGCTTGCTTGAGACACTCATGAGGTACAGTGAACTTGCCTGAGAAAAAGGCTGACTTGAATTTGCAGAACAACCAACATGACATGTGCAGACACACTAACATGTGTTCATGTATATAGAGGAGGTAACATGTACTTAAACAAAACAATTTCCTCAGCATGGGTAGAAATAATTTCTCACCATGAAAAGCAAACAAGCCTACAGTGAGAGTCACTTACAGAAACAAAGCTGTTATTCTTACAGAGATCAGACCATCAGTAAAACCACTTGCCCTATTTTAACTGAAAAAAATAAATACGATATTGGGGTTTGCTCTTTTTTCTGGGATAATGCAAACAAGCAGTCAATAGATGTCTCATAAGTGGATGCATTGTAGCTCAAGTTGACTGCACGTAAGTTGATAGGAAATTCTTTTTATAAATGTAGCTGTTACTCCATGTCATATCATGCGAGGACTCATGATGACAAAAGGATAATAATATAGAATGGGACATAATGACAACCTACAGATTGAAGGGGAGTGGCTTCCCTTTTGGAAGGGATGGTTGCTACCCATCATATTCAAAGTGAATGTGGCAGATGGAAGGAAGGGGAATAGGTTCCTCGCCTGCAGGATTCAATGAATGGACAAAGCTGCTTTGCCAACCAGCTGAATGACTCCAGATAACTTGGCAAGCCTCTGCCAGAGTAATCTCTAAAAGGGCATGAAAAAATATCAGAGTGCAGATTTTAATTTGAGGGAAAATTTTATGCTTAACAAACCTGAGAAAAATGACAAGTGATTGGGTTGTGGACACCAGCACCTTCTGATAAATTGTACATGGACCCCTTTAAAAAAAAAAATACACCATTAAACCTTATTAGTGCTTCCTACCAGACATTTTTGGTGTGAAAATGTTTCATTCTGTCACCATGAACTCCCAGAAAGAAACTTTTACTGAACATGATTTGTCCTGCTTTAACATCGCCATGTTAATACAGATATTTACTCTTGTTAAAGCACATATTTAGGCTAGGGTATAGAATACCTCAGTGGTGACAAACCTACGGCACAGGTGTTGCCGTGGGCACACAAAGCCCACTCTGTGGGTGCATTAGCCAAGACACCCCAGCAAGTAAGCATCAGGTAACAGCTGATTGCTCTAAACTAAAACTCAGTATCCAGATTTAAGTGCAATGTTGGCACTTTTCAATAAACAGGTGGGCATTGGGTTGAAGTTTGAGCAGTTGATCTATAAAAGATTTGCCATCCATAATACATAAGGATCATTATGTTGTTTACTTGGAGTTTTTCTGATTTACTTGGGTTTTTTTTTCTGATTTACTTGGATTTTTTCTAATTTACTTGGATTTTTTTCTGTTTTTTCTGACTTACTTGAATTTTTTCTGATTTTCAAATTGGCAACTATGGAGCATAGTATTCTCAGAGGTGTGTCATAAATGTCTGCTTCTCAAATTATATATTCTTCCTGTCTGTCCATGATTAAAAATCATTTTTAGCAGAGGGGCCATTTGAGACAGGGTCTCACATATTAGGCTGGCCTTGAACTCACAAGGTAGCCCAAACTGGCCTTGAACGTGTGGCAATCTTCTTGTCTTAGCTTCCTGACAGTGAGATTACAGTTATGTGCCGCCACATGTGACTAAAACTCACTACAGTGAAAGCTTAATGTGTAAACATAATTCATTCTGGACACATGCTAGTAATCCAAAGCACTTGTACATCAGAGTGAATTTCCTCCTAAGAAATGATGGAGACTGAGATGGCTTGTTCCACAGCCCAAAGATGTTCCTATAAAAATGACTACAATACTGTCATATAATATAAAATATAAAGAAAAATAAACAAATTAATCTGAATGTACCCTTGAAAACCCTTGTGGCTGGCTTGAGGGAAACAATAAAGGGTAGGTCAATGTTCACTGTCACTGACAAAATCACTGCTATGTACAGGCTCAATGGAATCTTTCTTTTCATGTATCTTTAATGAAGAAACTATCTAATGACAGTTGCTTTTGCCTACTTTTGGGGATTTTGCAGAAATGTGACAATGCATTGTCACTAAACAGATTGCTACTTATTCGGGCAGTGCTTTCCCACAAAAGTTTGCACTATTTCCCACATTTTACACACCTCCCTAATTTCATTTGAGGTGAGGGACTGCACTACCTTTTTCTCTCCCTTCTCTGCAAACAAATCTTTAATAACCTCCTGTTTTGGGGAAATGATCACCCACAATGTTGAAGCAGGGGCAGAGGGACAAGAGAGAATACCATTAGCTCAGCTGTGATCATGTGACTTTCAACATCATGTACTGTTCATATTGGAGCATATCACTCATATTTACCACATTAAATTTTATTAGAAATGTTTGCTTGTCTTTCGGAATGCTCAAAGAATATGTTATTCACAACTCTAGGTTTTACCATGTTTTCAATAGCTTTCTAAGCATTGAGAATTCATGGAAGAAGAAAAGTTGGAGGAATGTAAAGTGACTTTCAAAAATCTCTTTCTAAGAGGAATACATGCCATTCTTTATCAGCACTCAGAATTCTACACCCAGAAGTGCCTTGGATTAATTTAATCCAACTCCCTTTTTCTACAGGTGAAGATGAAGCTTGGTTATGAGGTTTCTAAGCAGGAACATTACCAAGTTACCCTTCTTCCTCCATGCAGTGCTTTCTTTTTAAAATTTTCCTTTCATTAAAGTAATACCTTTACATTAAAATAGTATAGAAAAGATTCGAAACAAAGGCTCTCATATTCTACCCCTGCACAACCTTAATTTTCTGACCTAGAAGATCATTTGCCTAAATATTAAACTCTAAGTAATATGTTAATAACTCTTTATTGGCTCTTTGTTTTCAGAAATTATTCTTTACTCCTCTTTATAAAAGGTAAAAATTTAGTTTACTTCAACTACCTTTTTGCTACTTTAGAATTTATAGTATTCTACTACAGGTACTTCGGTAGCACTTTGTAGCATTAAATGGTGTACTAGAATATCTTGCATTTTATTTTAATAGCATCCTGTCATTTTTCTTGCCTCGCCATATATAAGATGAAAATGTCCCTGTGTGGTTCTTCCTTTTCCTTCCAAACCTCAATTTCTATCCTGAGTCTTATACTTGCATTATATTCTAAAACCATAGTTATAGAAAGATCTTTCATATTTTGATAGATTGATTTTTAGAGATGAGAGGAACAGACTGTGTTGTTTATTATTCACTTACATGGAGCCAAGTCGGTTTAAAGATTACATTTGTTTTCCAGGCATATCTAAGAAGATGACCATTGCAACCACATCAAGACAAATAGGCCTAAAAGTGAAGTCAAAGAGAATCTCCTATTCCATCAGGATCTTAAATTCATGACACATTTTAGTTTGCTTCATGTTGTGAGCATTGCTCTCCTATATATTTTAGTCTTTCCTGGCATTATAAATCGTATTTTGTTTTTAAGAGAGTTACACAATTTCTTTGTTATGTGTCTTAGACTTTCTAATGCTTAGAAATAATTCTATTCTTCTTCCAGATGATATTCTTGGAGCTCATTGACTTTCTATATAAAGTAGATCAATTGCTTTGCTTTCCAAGCCTATTGAAATGTTTCTCAGCCTGTAATTTTATTTCATTGGGCTCCATATCATTCAGTGCCCAGTCAAGAAAACAGAAGCCACTCTATGTAATTAAAACAGAGAGGATTTCAATTCAGTTAATTCATTATAAAAGTATTGGAAGGATGCGATGAGCAAAAATAATAGATGATCTGACTCACAGATTAGAGCTTCAGGGACCCACTGCCACTTTGGTAGGAACCTGTGAACCTACACTGTTCATTCCCAATCAGGACCTACAAAGCCTCTAATGCCTTGATACTCCTAGACATGCTGTTGGAAGTCCTCTCAATGAGGCTGATATGGTTGTACTAAAGCTACTGAAAGCATTGGCAGAATTGCATGACCATCTACCTCCATCCTACTTTCTAATTTGATTCACTTCCTCCGTTTGGATTAAACAAATTAGACTCTTGCTGGCAGTGAAGTCTCAGACAGGTGGCTTCCAGGCTCTTGGCCACAACAATAAAAGGAGGCCATAGATGATCAATGTGGGACTAAATACTCTCAAAAAATATCTGGAACAGATTCTTGGATTAGTTCCACTATTTTTATGGCTTATACTCTCCTTTATTTGTTTGTTTGTTGAATAGCTTTGAAATCCTCAACCGTTTCCTCAGAAAATATGCCTGGAAGATAAACATTCTAAGACTTTGTGTGTTGCAAAACTTTGTATTTTGTCTTCACATTTGATCGATAGTCTGGATAAGTACAGAATTCTAAATTCAAAGTCATCTTCACTGAAAAGACACTTCTCTGTTGTCTTTCAGAAACAACAGGATAAATTTATCTTTCAAAAACATTAGTCACTTAATATCCTCTAAAGTTGCAACGATTCAGTGAGTGCCTTCCTATAGCAGTTGGTTTTCACTGCATAATGAATCAATTCAAAGCTCAGTGGAATGAAACAAATATTTCTCACAATTTTGTGAAGAAATGGTCTTGAACTCCGGACTGGCCATCTTGACTTGGCCCTGAACACTTCAAGGTGATCTCAGTCCAAATGTTTGGAAGAGGTGGATTAGTTTACCTGCAAGCAGGAGTGCTGTCTAAATTAAATCTCTGCTCCTTGTGGCACTGATTTGTCTAGTAGGCTAGCAGGGTACCTTCATAGGGCAATCTCAGGATTCCAAAACCAATGAAAGATAGCAATCAGCAGTGTATAAGTGCTTGTCTAATTTTTGCTAGCAATACAATGTCTATCCTATCAACTAAAACAGATTACCTGTGCAGAGTTTCATTGGTTGAAGAAATACACAATGTGGTCTATGAAGACTTAATTGAATCAGAATTGCAAATCAAATACAATAAAAATCTCATTCTATCAGTGACTGGACACCCTAGAGACTTTTCCATGCAATTCTAGGTTTCACTTCAGTAATCCATCATTATACATCTACTATGTGTCATTTTCTAAAGGTATACATATGAGTAAGACATATTTTCTTAGTTTATGAGGCCAGAGGGATGAAAGAGTCTTACACAAGGCATCTATGATAAAGATAATTCAAGGAACCTACTTGAATTGAGAAAGACACAAATATGCATACTGAAAAATCTCACCACATCTTATTTTATGAGAACCAGCAAACCCATTCTTAGTCAAACTCTCAAAAGTTTTTAGTTTCATATATGGGGGGCCCTTTAAGCAACTGGAAAATTAAAAATAGGAATCATTAAGGGAGGAAGATATCAGGCTAATTTCACATTACTCTGAAATATTATGTGCAAAAGATCATGGAAGTAATATCTATAGTTTTAAAAGGTGGTATCCTTAAGAGTGTTTGTCCACATTGTCTTGGTTTTTGGAGAGAAATACATTCTTCAATTGCAAGGCAATTTGCATGAAAAAATACATGAAGAGCCACTTTAATTCACACTAAAATTAATTCACAATAGCCATTCTAGAATGAAGAATTCAAGTCACAAGAAAGCCTGAAGATAGTATCTTTCTTTCAATAACTTTTTTTTTTTGGTCTTTTTCATTTTTATCGGTACCTGTTTAGCCCCTGAAGTTAAGAATCCAGTTGGATTACATTTACAAATTGTCGGGTAGCTACTACAACCTGAGGCAAACGTTTGACCCCATACTGCTGTTCTTGTCTAACTCTAATTTATATCCATTTCTGCCCTTTTTCCCAAGAAGAAAAAATATGTTCTTAAGTCATTTTTTTCCTCTCTACTCTTTAGTGGGCATACCTTAGCATATTTGATATATGCTTACAACTACTGGTACAGCCCTTCAAAATGACTATTTAAAAGTTTACATGATTTAGAAACTTCTGGCATGATTAAAAATACTTTTTCTATAACACTGAAGCATAATTGCTTGCATCTACTTATCCATCCAGACACCCATGCATTTACAGTGATATGTTGTTTCATAAACTCAGTTTTCTCTATGATTCTGCTTGCAAACCAAATCAAATGTCTCCATTAAGTCAACAATGAGCCTAACCGTTGACCTTGAGTGGGTTGTCTTTCAGTTTGGTTTGTGATCAGAACTGTAGAAAGAATCATATTTGTGAACCAATGTATTTACTTACCAAAGTATTTATTTACTCACTGTATTTACTTACCAATTAATTCAGTAGGTAATTATTCAGTTCTTTAAATTTCCAGACACTGTATTGCACACTAAGAATGAAATCAGAAAAAATAGTAAAGAATTCCTCACTCTGTAAGCTATGTGGACATGAATAAGATAAAAAAGTCTTAAAGACCATTTTTATTGCTAACAATTTTAATCAACTGTAGAATTTATACTTTTAAAATATATGTGAAATTATCTGAGCAGTTAGGCATTTTGGGAAATATTTTATATCAATAAATTCTCTTTATAATATCTCCTTTCTAAAATATCTGAGTGTTCTTATGCAAAAAAACAATAATGGTGAGAAAACACACAAAAGTATTAGAAGTTATTACTTTTGGGAAGTGGAAAAATTATTTTTACTTTTCCTTTCTGAATTTGCCAAATTAGCTATAATTGGCACATATTTTTATAATGTAATAGTTTATCAGTGGAAATAGCTATAGTTTTTGACACAGGAAAAAACCAGTGGTTTGCCACAACAAAAGTTATGCCTTGCATATGTGACCTGCTAAGGTTTCTCCTGATTGGCTACTACTCCTTTGAGTGGGTTTCAGGAGCCCAAACCTTCTTCATCTCATGGCTCTGCAGTTTTCAAAAGGGACTCTCAAGATTATCCTGGCCGTTGTGCCCATTCTTGCATTGCAGAAGCAGAGGAGATGACTCCGGAGAGGAACATGTGGGTCACACCTGAAAGTCACATCACCAGTTTTGCCCACACCTTCACTGACCAAATTTTAGTCACAAGGGCCATATTCAGCTGCAAGGAAAGCTGGAAACTGCAATCTAGTTGTGTGCTACTTTAATAAAAACAAGCATTGGTGAACATTTTGAAGGTCGTGGCATAATAAGTTCTTCTAGTTACTAAACAATCATTTCTTTTCATCCCTCACAGAGAACATACTTGTCACTGTCCAGAGACAACTTGGCCAGGCAATTCAACATCCTCACCAATCTCTACTTCTATTTCAAATCTCTCTGTCTCCAGAAAATGCATGCCCCATGCCATTCATCCAGATGCAAGCCCTCGTGGTCCACCAGGCTTTGAAGTAGAAAGACAAAGTATATACCCGGATTCTCCTCCCATCACACTCACACAATTAGCCAAATAGTCCTCTGAGGACAGTGGAGGGATGGCACATGTGCCACAGTTTGACATCTGGGCTGGCCTGGGAGTTCCCACTTCCTGACAGGCAAGGTTGGTCCCTCCTTAGAGACTGGGTGGCCTCAGGAAGCACCTCCCTTGCTGATTACTCCTGGACTCTGGTTCTCCTTCTGAGTTGTTTCTTCATATCCATTTTCCTGCTAGGCCATTTTTGATGATCACTATTGAGAAGACATTCCACTTTGGGGGCAATGCCATTTTCATGGCATATTTCAAGCTGATACACATTTAGAGGCTTAAAGATATCTTTAAATTTCAAATAGAGAAATTTTTTCAGGCCACTTTTGTGGATTTATTGGTAATCACTGTGCCTTAAAAGACACAGTGAACTTCAGATAAATTTGCTTCCGTTCAGATCATCTACCACTAACCACATCCATGTCCTTCCCTAAATATGATCTGCAGACCTAAATTATTTCTTTGTTTTCTCAAGTCCTCTATACCTCTCTTTCCTGCCAATGGTGACTTTTTTGAAATTACCCAGATTTATGGTCAGAGTAAAAAGGCGATGCCCTCTAACTGATGTTTGCCACAAGGCTGAGTCATTGGGGCTGTTGAATAAACCCATTCCATGCTCATTTCTTACTACTTTTGGCATGGAAGGAAGTAGCTTTTCAATCTATTTGTGCTCCCAAATTGGTGGACTCTATACTTTTTATTCTGCTATGGAACTGATCAGTGTCATCTAGAGATTATTTCTTTTTTAGAATTGTTGTAAGATATTCATAATAGAAAGCTTACTCTCTTATTCATTTTTAAATGTTCAGTTCATCGACCTTACATATATTCACATTGTTGTACAACCATTGTCACCGTCTATCCGTGAAGTGTTTTTCGTTGATCCAAACTACATTTCTATTGTTATGAAATACAAACTTCCAATTTTGTGACCGCCATTCCCTGGATGCTATCATTCTGCTTTCTGTTTTCATAAATTTGACTACTTTAGGTATCTTATATAAGCCAAATTATACACAATTTGTCTTTTTTGCCTAACTTATTTCATTTGACATAATATATTCAAGATTCATCTATATTTACATATGTCAGAGTTTCTTGCCTTTTGAAGGCTGAATAACATTCCATTGTAGTTATATATAGTTATATAGTTAACAATACAGTGCATTTTGCTTACTCAGTCATCAGTATTTCTGCCATAATTTTCTAAAAGCAAAAAATCCAACATACTCAATTACTTTGATTTCTGCTAACCACTGCCTCTCGAGCTACAAGCTTAATAATTCACTGTCTATCTTCCAGACCCCGTGGGCCTTTCCCCAAGTGTTTTGTCATTGTATAATACATGTTTTTTCCTAGACTCTGTAGGCACTGCTTCTTACATTAATGCCATGTGTTTTAAATTTTATTATGATTCAATGTCCCATTTATTGATGTCACTCTATTTCTTACAATAAGTCTTGAAGTTGTAATAGATAAATCCTGAAACACCAAGGACTGTCTTAGTTTTGGTTTCCCTAAAAGCAGAAACTGTCAAGGACTCAAAGGCTAATAGTTCATTTAGGAACTGATACCAGAGGCAAGAATGAACAAAACAGAGTGAGACTGGAAAAAAGCAAAACACAATATAGAACATAGTATTGAGGTCACTGCCATGGATTCACTTCCACAAAGATTCCCAAGAAGTATCCATAATTCCTTCCAGAACTGTCTACTTGAGGAGTGGAGATCAAAGACTTTCTCCACTCACTCTGTCCCCACTAGTTGACAGTCGCCCCTGAGGATGTCAATTCTCTTGCTTGATGTACTTGCTTGTGAGAAGGGCAAGAGGATTCCTCAAGGGGCAGAGAAGACACAGAGCCAAAAGGACGGTGTGTGCCAGAGGTGGGCTATGCAGACACAAAATCTGTCCAAGTCATCATAGAATTTTTCTCCTTGGCTACAGTTGAAATGACAATGTGAACTGTGTGACCGGAAGTGTCTGCTACAATGGCTTAATAACATACATGCTTAGTGCTGTCCATAACCACTGCCAAATGTCTGTGTCCCTCGTGGCCCCTCTCTAATTACCAAAATCCAAGCATCTGCTGCCCAGTAGATCTGTTGTCTTCGATTCATGTTTGCCAAAGCCACCATAATTGTTAATTTTTTATGCAACCTATACTGAAAGAAAAAGAAGGATGGGGGGAAATTATTGTGGCCTAAAATTTGAACAGGTGCCATTTGCATCCACAACCCGTTGGTCAGAACTCAGCCACAAGATCAT
The DNA here is from genome assembly GCF_034190915.1 of Cavia porcellus. NCBI lineage: Eukaryota > Metazoa > Chordata > Mammalia > Rodentia > Caviidae > Cavia > Cavia porcellus. The sequence goes on from NW_026947484.1 coordinate 77,804,897, forward strand.
ATCTAACTACAAGGAGGCTGGAAAATGTGGTCTGTTTTGTGCACCATGGACATAACAGTTTCTACTACACAGGTTAAGACTATTTGAAAACAAACCTCACATCCTTTAAGCTAGAACTTCTGTGTCTAGAAGTCCTTCTTGGTGGACATTCTCTATTTGGTCTTCAAGATCTCTTTTCCACCCTTCTTCTCCTTGCATCATAGACTGTACACTCCTCTGAATTAGTGTTGGGCTAGACCAGAGGGAAGAGCCAGGAGAATCAGAAGACTGGAGGAGGGAGAAGTGAGGGTATATAATGAACAGTGTTATCATCCAATCAACAAATGTTTATTTGTACTGGGAAGGAGCAGTACACAAAACAAATCGCTGGCTTTATAGAAGAACCACACTAGTGGGAGAGGGACAGACGGGCAATAAACAAGAAGTAATAGCAAAATACAGTTAAAATGTAGGGATATTAGGTGAAGGGGATAATAGGGATGGACATGGACAGAGAAAGCCACATTCTAGAGATGTGGGCCAGAAGACAGGTATGAGATCTTTGGGGAAGATAAGTCAGCAAAAAAAACAGGGAGCACACAACCAACCCCGAGGCAGCGTGTGAGGGACAACTCAGCAAGCCGCAAGGGGCTGTGCTGTGGCGCGGAGAGCAGATGCCCTGTGGTCATCAGGACAGCAGGGGCCAGAGCCCTGGAGGCCACAGAAAGAATTCTGGGTCACATTCCAACTCTAATGGGTGTCCCTGGACAATTCTGAAGAAGGGACGACATGATGTGATGTACATTTTAAGTAGGTCACTCCACCAGCTATGTGGAAAACATTGCTACACTCTTGGTTACAATTTGGACTTTTTTTGTTGTTGTTGCTCTTGTATTATTCTATTTTAACCAAAACAAAGCATATTTTAGGTTTTCAATCAGAAAATTAAGCATAACTTTAAAAGACAAAGGAGTAACTCTTTCGTTATTTATTGCTGTAAAAACTCAGTGAATGAAACCTTTACACATAACATTTCATTATCCTATAGGTTCTGTAGGTCAAGAATCCAGAAGTGGCTTAGTGAGATGATCCTGGCTGTGTCTCACAGAGGCTGCACTGAGTGGCAGGTGGGTTGCAGGCTCCACAGGAGAAAGTTCTACAGCCAAGCTCTCTCATGTGGCTGCATGTACTGCAGGTGCTTGTAGACAAATGGGCAGCTTGAGAGAGAGAGAGGGAGAGAGAGAGAGAGAGAGAGAGAGAGAGAGAGAGAGAGAACACATCCAAGAGGGAGAAGCACAGAATTTTTATAACTCAACCTCAGAAACATCTCATCATTTCTGCCACCCTTATTTGTAACAGTCACAAAATGGAGTCAGTTTGCAAGGAGGAAATTGCTCTAGGGCATGAATACCGCGAAGAAAGGACACTGGGGCCATCTCTAAGGATACTGTCTCAGCAGTCACCGCATCCATGCATCTTAGTGTGCAGAAACAGAAGCCCGTCTGAATGTATACCTGGACTCTCCCCCTTGCCTTCAGGCCCTCACAGGATAGTTTTGATGATGCCTGCTGCAACAGTGAGAACTTATATTTCTGTTTTCATTGATCTTTTGTAAGCATCTGGCCTGGGCCCTTCATTCCCTGTGTTAATGATTTGTTTTTATGCATCGGTTAGGGGAGCTGTTGTGGTTGTAATTGTTGTTGTTGTTGCTGCTGTTGTTGTAGTTCTTGTTGTTTTCTATTAGAACTCAGCCCTCCCAATCCAAGCAGAAACCTACCATAGAAAGGAAGAACACAGTGAACCACCTCCACCAGGTTCAGGAAGAATTTTCTATTTAATTGTTTGCCTCCTAGGAAGAGAAGTTCTGATAATGCAAACCCAGGAATAGAAGTGCTAACAATCCCAATCCTGAAGATTTAAGGTTCACAGAATGCATGTGTGAGAGCAGGAGCAAAAAAGAACAGAATATTACATATATTTGTAGATGATACCATTGCATCACACTCAATAGTGTCCAAATTTGATTGTAAGCTCTTTGAAGCCGAGGGTTTATTAGTTTCTGAACCCTCTACTCAAGCTCCATCATTTGGATGTAGAGATATCCAATGAGATATATTGGGGTTGAGAACCAACTCTGAACATGAAATTCATTTTGTTTCATATAAACTTATACACAGTCTCAAGTTAATTGTATAAAGGATTTTCAGTAGGCCTGCATTTTGACTGCAACCTGTCCCATGATATTAGTGGTATTTTCACTTGTGGTATCATGTCAGCACTCAAAAAGTTTGAGATTGGAGCACTTCAGATTTCGAACTTTCAGATTAAAGATGCTCTACCTGTATTGCTTCACTGCTATACCTACTTTTTATTTAATTTCTCTGAGAGACAGGTTTATCTGTACTCCCCATACTATTTTATCCAAGTGTTTATATGGACATCATTTGCCCCTCATCTAATTTCAATCCCGAAGATTTTTTCACCAGTTAGAGGCATTTTTAGATAGCCAGCAAGTGGCCACAGGGAATGTAGAAGAAACAGAGCCCCTGAAATCACAGTAGGTCTTCCGATTTGATCCTAAAATTAACTAACAATCAGTCTCAGTATGGTGAATGAATTAGGAGAGAAGTGTCAGAATGGACAGCCCATTATCCGAGTCACTTATGAATACATTAGCATTAATTAATACATACATGAATGTGTTTTACATTAATTTGTGTTGTTGAAATATATGTGATGCAACCATCTCCCTAAGGGCATGCAGAAAGCATTCCCAGAATTCTCGCAGTAGCCATAAAATGAACAGTTCTCCTCTATTCTCTCAGTATTGGGACAGGAGGTGTTTCGGCTACTCTAACAATCAGGAAAAGACTTGTTTACTGGGGGGGAAATGTATAAGACAGAAAAATGGTGTCAGCAATTGTTCTGTTTAAATTGGAAACAAATCTTACATACTTAACATTTGGTACCTACTCTATGCTGGGCATTTTACAACTGTGACCTTACTTACAGAAGCTAGAAGAGAGAGGATGCTCTAGTTTTTGATGGTTTATGCAGCCTTGGGTACTGGACACTCAAAACTTAATTTAGTCCTCCACAATGGTAAGTCAATTAAACCAGTTCTATAGAGGAGGGGAAGACATGGTCCAGAAAGCTTAGTGGGTCCAAAGTCTAGGAGCTAGCACATGTGATCAGACAGGATTTGCTCTCTTGTCTCCTCTCCTCTTCTTTCCTTGTCCCTGTCACACTAAAAATGAATCCACTGCTAATTGGAGCAACCTAAACCCAATAATTTATAAGCTGACTTAACCCCCAAAATAGAGTGGGCTTCAGGTTAGGATTGATCGGAGAATGCATTGATTTTCCTGTTGTTTTTTCACATATGTCCTTTGGGTGCCAGATTAATCCTCACGCTTTACATCCCAGCAATTACAAAAGGCACAGCTAATCACACCACTTCTTACATCATCTCTTCTGGTAGTTTCAACACAAAGAAGACTAATTTTCCAAGAGTTCCTACCAAATGTGTCCTCCATTCTCACTGGTCCAAATTGGATGACATAAATGATATTTAATTTCAGTGTCAAGTTTATTGGACTAAGGATACCTATAAAACTGGAAAAGATGTATTTCAGGCATGTCTGTGGAGTCTTTCTAGAGGATGCTAGGGTGTGAGTCTGAGCAGATAATGTGGAGAAGAGCAGCCTTCAGTATGAATGGGCTGTAGGCACGAACAATAAATACAGAAATCAATTAGCATCTGTCCCAAGAGTTGGGACACACTTAACTCCTACCTTGGACATCAGAACCCCAGCCTTGTTGGTCTTTGAATTCCAGGACTCATACTAGTGGTTTCTCCTCGGAGCCTCAGATTTTTGGTTTCAGATTGACAGTTATGCCATTAACTTCTTTTTGACGCACATGAGTCATGCAACCAACATCTCAGGGTCTTTGAGCTATGGTCTCTCAGAATACACTGAGAAAATGCACTTTTCTGCTACATAGTCATATGAGCCAATTCTCTTAATAAATCTCCTCTCAGATGTCTACATAGGTGTGACAGCTATGACACAAACTCTATCGGATTTACTCTGCTTTACTTTTGCCATGACCTGTCCATAAGGATGAGAGATGTGGAGGTAATCCAGCTCTAATCTGCAGCTTGGAAGCAAGCCCAGCCCAGATCAGCAACCCCAGCTGACCTACAGACCTATGGGTGAGACGGAATCCTTGCTGCCTAAAACTGATGAGTCTCAAAGTGTATTGCTACATAGTTTTTATGTGACAGGAGTTGAATGGGAAATTAACTAAGTCATTTCTAGGGGGTTATTTTCCTACACTTGAGCCCAGAGCAATGCTCTATCCATGCTTTCTCCTTGGCTGTCATCTAGCCAGGGACTCAGCTGGAAATGCAGGCTATGGCTTCATCTTCTATTTGCAGTCCCAGAAAAAACATCTAACAGAACCAGCAGCTGCCTTTGCAGGTCCTTCAGGAGGGCTAGCTGACACACCCTGGGAGCTGGTCAGCCTCCTCCTTCCCAGCCTGCCAGGCAAAAGCTTGCAGTACTGAGATGGCTGCACCTCCAGCTGCCACGTGACTTCTCTGTCATAGGAATTTTAGAAACAGATGGTGAGCACAGAAGACAGCGATGGTTGTGCTAGGCGTACGGGGCAAAGGGGAATGAGTGAGCAAGGGGTGAGAAGCGAGCAGATTCTGAAGAAGAGGTGGAAGCTAAGAGAACTGCCAAGCTCGCATCCTCCGTCTGGAAAAGCAAACACAGGTTGTAAGAAGTTGGAAAGAAAAACACCTGACAGGCAGGTGGGGGTGGAGAAGAGGGGCAAAAAACGGGGCATTTTGTTTCAGAATCAAAGCAATTTTTTTAAAAATCACACCGGAGAAATAGGCAGCCAAATTCATCAATTCACCTGAGCTTGACCTTTGGGGAAATGATTTTGTCACTTCAGCAAACAAGCAGTGTTAAAGAGTTGAGGGAAGGAGCACTCTCCCAAGGACAGGATTCAGATGAACAACCCTGTGCACCCCACCTTCGCCGCACCCCGAAGCTTCTTTATGTTTTGGGGCTGGGGGTTGATTCCTATGGCTGCCTCAGATAGCTGCTCTTCTAATTCTATCGTGAAATGTATTTTCCCCAGAGCTGGCATTTATCGCAGCTTTCTGGCACAGCTCCTGAAATGTTGCATCTGCACCACTAAACTGAGGTTACTTGTAGTTCATTAATATGCAAGAAGGGCCATGAAATCATCCCTGTTGCTGACAGGAGCCCGTACATGCCTTTCTGGAATGCTTCATTTCTGAAGTGACCTGGCACAGACACTTCCCTTGTCTTCTTTTAAGCAGCTCCATCTTGTCATTACATAAAGAGTTAAAAAAAAAAAAAAAAATCCTTTCTGAAAATCTCAAGGAAGGTGCGGTGCATCTTTCTCTTTCTTTTCTCCTTTTTTTTTTTTTATTGTCTTCCCCCTCCCCCGCCATGAACACATCAAAGTAAGAAGTGACATGCGGTGCCCTGGAGCTCTTAGCAACATGCTTTTAGGTTGGGAAAATTTCATTTTCTACCTTATGATGATTACATGAGGAAAGATGAAATGCTCGCTTTGAGGTTTATTTGAGAAAGAGATGTAATAAATGTTGTGGCTTCCCACTGAATGGAGCAAACCCATTCTGGTCATGTGGGGATATTAAAAATTACATGTGTGTGCGTGGACCTAACCTGCATGACTTCGATGACATTTGTGGTCCCAGATGCTGAGAAAGGAGACCTTAAGTGGCGTCTTTCAGAAAAATGCTGAATAAAGTTTTCCATTTTATCCAGTCCTGAATGTATTTGATTCCAAATGAAAATGAGTCCCCATCCTATGTGAGCCACAGCAATCTCCTTAAACCAGTTCTTTGCCCCAGAAACACATGCACACACTCTCTCATTCATTTACATGAGGACATATGCATACACACACACACACACACACACAGGACTGGATGAGTTACACAGACTACAACAGCTTACAGGGTCCCTTAGCTGAAACCCACAAATATGCCAGCCTGTAGAAGATCTAATTCAATGCCTGTTTTCCAGCAAATCCATTTTCCCAAATATTAGCAAAAATATTACCAGGGGACATTTGTGTTTTGTTCTATAAGGATTTTTTTGTTCCTGTGTTTTTGTTTTTGCCTGGGGAACTTCTCTATTAGCTGGGAACTGGATAGAAAATTATCAACTCACTGAGCCCAGGAAACAGAGCCAGCAAAGTAGAGAAACACCTTCATGGTTTCATGTCTATCCTCCTTAGTAGGAAAGGATGCTAAGAAAGAAAGCAAGTTATTCATCGAGTACACGGTTTTCCCACACACAGAACATGCAATCTTGGACTCCATTCAGTGCTCTCACATCATAAATACCACTTTTTGTTCAGCCCACAGCCGGACCACACAGGTTGTAAGATGCATCATTTTCACAAGCTTTGACACTCTGGCCATCCACCCTCCTTAGAAAGTCGATTATCAACCCTCAAGGTCAGTTCCTCAGCCCCTCTTGATCATGCTTACCATTCAGGTTTTCAGCAGAACTATGAAATTTTTGCTTTGACTGTGGAAAGGAAAGATCCTAATCCTTTTTCATAAATCACCTAAATACCAGCTTTTCAATGATGAGTAATTTCTGTTTACTCTCCCTCTTAAGCCAATAAGAAATGGCTTTGAATGAATGCTTACTGCGTGCTCTCAGACAGATTTCCTGCCCTTATTCTACTTGGTTCTGCATTTAAAGGAAGAAGATAACTTGCAAATATTTTTAAATATTTAAATCTTTAAAAGTGTTCTCATCTAAGCTCCCACAGCCACTTTGAGGAAGGTACTATCTTAATTCCTACATTACAGAGAAGGAAACCAGTGGTCACTGGGGTCTATACAATTCCCCCAAGGATACTGGAAGAGGGAATACCTGAGATTCAAATCCAAAGAATCTGACTCCAGCGCAGGCTGTCAAGCACTGTGTTCTACCGTGTCCTGCTGTGGGGTGTCCTGGGTGCTGGGGTCTTCCTTTCCTCTCCTGAGCACAAAGTACTATGATTTCTATTTGTAATTCCATTTCTTCCACAGTGTATGAATCTCTGCAGTTCGTTCTCAGGTGTCTGCCATCTGCCACCCTTGAAAGTCCTCTATGAATGTTTATTGAGTGAAGTGAAACACTAATGAGGTACAGGATGTCAGAACATTTAAGGGGGACAGAGTGAGTAAAGAATAAGATTGGAGGAGAGAAAAAAATCAAGTCGGTCATATGAAAAAAGAGATGGGGAGATACCAGGAGTAATGTTTAACTAAAATGAGAGGAAGGAGGCTTGGCGCTGCTGACCTCTTCTTGAGGGACTGTGTCTCTTTTGTTGGGGAAGAGGTGGACAGGAGAATGTGTGCACTGAGTTGAAATGCTTGAGCTACTCTTGGGTGAGTGGAAAGGGCCACAGAATGGAAAGAAAGAAACTGGGCTATAGTGATATATTTGCCTTCAAGAGTTACCTCATTTGGGCAATTTTTAACTTTTTCTAGGCAATGGGTTTGTAGTCTGTATGGTAAAAGAAGTGGATTGAAGATTCCCTGTAGTAAGTTAAAATAGCAGAGGCATATACTTCTATTATTAACTGATTGTGAGCATTTTATAAATACAGCAGTATGAGTAACTTATCAATAAAATAACACATCAAGTGCTGTTTATGAACCAGGTGTGACAGGTATTTCCTACCCAGTAAGATATTATAATACCCACTTGATTAAAGCAGAGATTGTGGGTCAAAAAATTAGATGACATGGTCAAGCTCCTGGAGCACAGAAGTGGCTGAACTGGGATTTGAATGCAGGCTGGTCTGTCCTGATGTCCATATGCAGGTCCTGGAGAGGTCCCATGCTACTCACTCCTTAGCAAATGTCCCTTAGAGAAACATGGCATGATTTTGATTCAAAAACCCCCAGTACTACCTGACTCCCATATGCAACTCCTGTCCATGACAGCCTCTGGGAAGAAGCTCCACCAGGGACCTTTGAAGCATTAGAAAACACTTAGCAATTGCACTCCTGTGCTGCTTGCCAGCAGCAGCCATGCCTGCTGGTGTTGTAAGGTCAGCAGCAGATTGAGTCAAGAGGAGCAGACTGTTCCTTAGAAACCAGCCCTTCCTGCTTCTCTCCCCTGTAGACCTCGAAGCAAAATCCCCTTGTTAATTCAGGGGGAAGCATCATGTGACTTCGCTGTCTCTGAGGCTGTCATTTGCCCATTCACTCAGTACTTATTTGCAAAAATTTCTTCTGTCTGGTTGCCATCAAATCTTTTTTCTTTAGTGTCTCTATCTACTCCCTTCCAAATTTAAAATTGGCTTCCATTATTGTATCAAAGACATCAATAGAAAGTCGATACAAAGCCTAAGAGCTTTCAACTGAATCATTTTTTGGTTCTGATCATTGTAATTCTAAATGCCTTTAAGTAAACTCTTTAAAGACTGCTAATAAAAGCATATTCTTAAAAATATTTAAATCTTCTACATATATGAGTGTCAGTGTCTACTGTTGTAAGTAAGTACCTTAATCACACACATATGAAAAGTTTATCATTCTTCTGAGGAGTAGAACTTGGGCCAATCATCCTGTGTTTCTTTGTATGGTTCCCCTGCCTTTGCCCTGCTCTTCCCTGTTTTTAAAGGAGATGAGAATTTGTACAGATTTTTAAGTATTCATTCTCAAAATGCTCATTTATGTCACATAGCCATATCTGCTGAAACTAGAACAAAAGGCAAAAGGGGCCTATCCTGGGAAAGGTGGCTTAAAGGAGCTTCAGCACACCTTCTCAAGTATTCACAGCCAACCCTGGTTCACTGTACGCCTGGAGCAGAAACTGATTAATGTACAGGGTAAGTTTGAAGAAGGTAAGTAATTTTCAAGACAGAATATAACCTGTGTTATTCAGGATCCGGCTAGCAAAATAGAAATCACACCACTTTGTTCAATAGAAGAGTTTCACATGGGGAACGGTTTGTAAAGGTATGAAAAGAGTCAAAAGAGCAAATGGTGACATTAGGGCCTGGAGATTGGTAATTTAAGAAGCCACATCTCTCCCCAAGAAGAGACAGACTAGTAGTGGGTTGGTAAGTGGGGATAGCTCACAGACAGCTAGGAATTGCTGGAGATCGGAGGGCACGCAGCTACACCCAGAGAGACTACCAGGAGCACAGAGAAGGAAGCGATTCCTTGACTTTTCTTTCTCACATCATCCTATCTCCTGCCAGAGGCTATCACTGAAGAAACCTAAATAAAATCAAGGAAGCCTGGAACATATTTGGCAAGGGTGAGCACTCTGAGACGCAAAGCAGGGCTGGCAAGTGAGGGGAATGTAGCCAAGAGCAAACAGAAAATGACTGACCCTGATTTCATCACTCAGAAATTAGTTAAGACCTTTCTTAATAATTGCGATCTGTATCTGGGTGCAGATACTTCTAAAAATGTTGCATAAGAATACAGACTACCTGTACATGGTTGCATCTCTGTGTGACTTTTATTGTTCCCTCAGGTGAGGGCATTTGTGAAGTCAGTAGTAATGTGTGACTTTCTTTGTCCAATAAAATACAAGAGGAATGGATGATTGTTTCATCTGAATAGAGGCCGTGAACCATACCGTGGCTACACTGTGTTCTCTTTCCCCATGTCCCAAGATTTGTGATAGCTTACGTTTGATTACACAACCATGTAATTTATTAGCCAACTTAGAACATGGTAGAACTATTACATATTTTACAAACTCATAGTGGAACTCTTATTTTAAACGTGGTTCACATGAAAAGGTGTCTGGAGTTTGAATGCAAATAATTTCACATATTTGAAAATATGACTAACCTTCTATTAAAGAACAATTTTACCCTATGTTCCCCAACTTTTTAGACACCCAATAGTTGTAAAGAAACAGAAAGGTAGTACTAAATACTGTGTTGAACTCAGAATAACTAAAGATTCAAGACACACAAAATTAGCCCCACTTTTGAGATGAGTAAATTATAAGGGCACTTGTGGATTTCCAGAAGTGATCTAAAAAAAGAACAGAAAAAAAACTCTGGCCATGTCACTCCCTTGCTTAAAAACCTCCCCTAGTTCCCTGCTTGTTCATATAATCAAAGCTTCCAAGCTTCCCAGAAGATAAAGAACAGACTCTTTTGCTTGGCATAAAATCCAACCCCCATTTATGTCCAGCTCTATTTGTGTCCAATGCACAATATATTCCAGAAACTTAACTTCTCACTATTATTAGTAAGTTGTCTTTTCATGCTGCCTGCTTGCCATTCCCTATACTCTGAGAATTCCTCTCCTCATCTCCTCCTGCAGCCTCCTCCCGGCAAAGGCCCGTATTTCTTTCTAAAGCCCAAGGCCCCCTCTTCTGTGAAGTCTTCCTGATTGGTGCTCACTGTGTGGCTGAGTGGCCCTCACCACGCCCACTGCACTTCCTCTGTCCATCTCTCTCCTCCACGTGACCTTGCTGTCTTCATCTCTGCCCACCAAGAATCTGTAAACTATCTGAATAAATGAGTGATTGAATGAAATGGTTTCCTTATTTACCCTCATGGGCTGCCCTGAAATTCTGAAATTTTGAGAATTTCAGATGCCCCAATGTTAAATTTGACATTTACTCATGCTAATTACAAGTACAATATTTTATGATGCTATGTATAGTTATGTCTGTCTCAAGCAGTGTATTTGGAGCAATTTAACTTTAGAACTAGAAAGAATCGGAGACTAGCCCACTTCCTTCAGACAACAGATGAGCTGTGCTGGACAGAAAGAGGTTAAGTTGGGAGACGCCCCATACAATCTCAGTGCTCTTTTTATTTCACTATACTTAAACATGTTCAGGGAAGTTTGATGACATGAACATTCACAATAGAGTAAATATAAAGCGAAAATCAAACATAGGAAATACTCATACTAGACACTCATCAAATAGATGCAAATTAAGCTACCCTTGTATCATGTTACACCTGTTAATTTTTTTAAAGAAATCGTTTGAGGCTGCTAACAATCTTTAGAAGATGCTCACGTACTGCTAAAGGCATCATAAATTAGTACGATCTTTTTGGAAAGTAATAAGGGAATACAGAACAAGGGTCATAATGTTCATACTGCTTAGACCCTGTATGTAAGCTACTAGGGATTCAGTCCATATGAAGTATTTTAGCAATACTAAAAAAAAAAAAAAAAACCTCTTTGTAAAAAAAAAAATTATTACTGCACTGTCCAGTGAGAATCTCAATACTTACATGGAAATATGAAAAATATATGATATAAAATGAATATGGGGAAATCAAAATAGTATATACATTATGGCAACAACACATTCTTAACAGGAAGCCACTGGGTGGCAATTTTTAAAATAGTTATGATAAGGTAGGATTATGGTTTTACTACTTTTACCCACATTTTAAAATGTTGCTATGTCTCTTGTAAGAAGCAGGCGGAAAGTAAATTCATTCACCATTGGGAACTAGAGGGCACAAGGGGGCACAGTGGAACAGGTGAGTTATGTGGGTTTCTGCCCAGAGCGTGCCTCACCTGCAGTGGTGGGGATGGGGAATGGAGTCAGGCCTCCGGGGAGTCTGTTTAATTTGCAGGAACAGAGGATGAGAGCAACTTGCTGAAGAAATCTCAGTTTTGCTGAGGAGGGAATCCGATTTGACCTACATAGCCTTAAAGTCTAAGCAAGAGCCCAATTTTTCATAGATCTCTGCTGTCACCCATCAAATCAGCTATTTATCAACAGTCTACTTAGTTTTGGGCCTAGATCTTTTGAAACTTAACATATTTACTGTATGTAATCCTTATAACAATTGGGAAAACATAGTATTTTTTTGTGTTTCAAAAGAGAAGATTTTAGAACACTAGACCCGCTTTCAAAATCCCTTTCTATTGGGTAATTCCATAGGCCAAACTAATACATTGGCCCTAGTCACCAAGGACTGGAAGCATCACTTCCCAGGATTGTGACAGCCAAAAATAACTTCAGTATTTCCAGATGTTTTGAGGAGAGAGTGCCACCTCCATTAGAGAAACATTAAGAGATTCGTGTCCATCCACCAATAAATGTTTACCATGTCCCTTCTCTGTGCCTGGCATTTTGCTGGCACTAGATACACACAGTGGGGAAGACAGACATTTAAAGTAGTGCTGCAAAATGTAGCAAATGCTACACCAGCCCAATGTGCTGTGAGCACAGAGGGGAAAAGCCTTTCACTGTGGGGAGTGTCCCAGCTGGGCGTGGTGACGTATCACATAAAGTAACTTCAAGGAGAGGCCCCAATTTGCTTTGCAAAGACTTCCATTAATATGCTCCAGGCTCCTCTGTTATTATCTCAGTTCAAGCTCTCTGCTTATTCTCACTAAAAATTCATTTCTTCACATGAAAGAATGGAAACCATCCTACTGTCAGTCTACCAACCTCTCAGAGTGGATTTCAGAAAATGCACTGTGGTGCGCTATGCACATTTAATAATAGAGCAGGGGTCTGAGTTGGAGCCTAATTTGTGTTCTGTGCTGGAAATCAAACATATCTAGAAATGTCCAAGGACTCAGCAGGGTGGGTTACCTACTGGCATCTATTTCAAGCTGGTTTCCCTGGATTCTCATCTGAGTCCTGTGGAGAGAGAGGTTGTTTGCAGAGTGTGAGGAGACTGTTGTCATGTGGGACTCTGTGAGGTACAAGGGCTCAAGCAGGGCTCTCTGTTACCCACATAACAAGGGGAGGCCCAGAACTGTGACCAGGGAGGTGGGATGAACAGGAAACATTCGCAGCATCTCTGCTACCTGGACAGCATGTCTTTACCTCCCTGAGGATTTCAAGTCCACAATGCTGTTTTGGACCCCAGGGCAGATACCAGGGTGCCCACTGACAGCTATCATGAGAAATCTATCTTTGAATGGCTTAAGGGGCAGGAAACATGAAACAGGATGTCCTGGAGAAAAAGATAAAAAGGCAAATGATAAGCAAATGTAGGTGAGACAATCCCTGCATACTCCTAAAACAGTAAGAAAGTTTTATAGTAGATGAGGGTATTAACAACTTCAATGTGATTTATTGCAGTTAAGGTGACCTTATTTATACCCACAGGCTAGGAAAACGTGGGTTACTGTTATTTACTACAGTAAGAGTGTATGTCACCATGGCAGTAAGAAAGATGACGGCTGTCCAGAAGCTAGCTCCCAGCATGCATTGCCCACTTCCTCCTCCTCTCCAGGCCAGGGCCAGCCACAACAAGAAAGCATTAGGATGGAAGCCCACCGCCATAGAAACCCAAGTTGGAGACAGCTCTGCCTTTCAGTGCACAGTGACGAAAGGGAAGTTTTCCTAAACCACCTAGTTCTTAGTTAAACCAAAATAACTCTGGAGTTTTTGTCAAAAGTAGTGATGCCTGGCAACCTGGTTGTATTTGACCCTTTGAATCTCTGAAAGCTTGATGTTTTGAGAGCTAGGACATGGTAGATGAGGTCTCACGCTAATTAGCTGATTGAAAAATCTTCAGTTTCTCCTCTTGGGCGCTTCCTACTACAGTAGACTGCATTTTCCCCAAGAAGGCAATGACAGTATATCCCCTCCCACCAGCACTTCCTACAAAATGACCCGACCCTGCTACCACCGAGTGACAAGGTCTGTCTCCCTCCCCTCAAGCACGGGTGAATCTCAGTAATTGCCTTATAGCGAAAGTGCAAGAGTGACTTTGTGCTGCTTCTAAGGCTGAAGCATCAAAATACCATGCACTCTGCCCCATGCTCTCAAAACCCCAGTTCGGAGTGCCCATGGAGAGGACCCAAATCGCACAGCCCAATCCTGATCCCTATCCCAGAGGAGCTTCCCAAAAACAGCCAGCACCGACTTGCCAGCTCTGAGAGTGAAAAATCCCAAATCTGATGTCTCAGACCCCGCTGCTGTCATTTCTTTGTGAGGCTGACACGCGGCTGCACCCTCAGTCCCTATTGTTCCTGTACTCACTTTGGGGCTGTGCCATTCTGTTCAATTACTGTTTGCATTATTACTATTCTGTTTATTTATTGTTCTGTTTTATTGTTGTATTAAGTAGAGTGAATTGCTTTCTAAATCCTACTGGATCGTATTTTGGAATTTGTCTCGTCACAACAGATTTGATTTGGTTAATTAATTCTAGTCCTTTTTGGAAAATTGTGAAATTTGAGCAACACAGTGTATTACTTTGATGCCCAAATTCTGAATGCCTTTCTAAAATTATCAAAGCTGTAAAGAGGGACTGTGTTCTAAATGTACAAAACCCAGGACTACAAAATGATCACTCGCGTTGGTCTGATGTGTTGTATTGGGGCGGAGGGGACGGGGAGAAGGGGCTGGCATTTTTGATTTATCATCAGTTGCCTTCGCTTTCCACCTCATTTAGTGCAATCCTTAGAAAGATATGTCCTTGTCCTGCTCTCATTTAAAACAAAGACCCCTCTCAATGATTTTGTCAAATTTGAGCTTGTGAAGTAGAGGGGAGAAAACCTGGTAAGGTCTGCTGTTCCACTAATGTCACTTATTCTCACCTCATTTCAAAACCGTGTTATTCTTCCTGCAGCATTTTCACCAGCCATTTCCTTCTGCAACCTGTAGGCTTCCTGCGGGGAGAGGACAATGGGCAAGTTAAGTGAGAGAGATGATTTACAAGGCTTTTTTCTTCCTGCTCTAATTTATAGGAAAATCATCCTTGCATGGGAAGACAAGCTAAAGCCCCACATCCCTAAAGGATCTGTGATGGTGAAAAGGAAAATGGATTAATAGAGTGCATTTTATATTAGTAACACCAAATACATCTGAGGGTACCTCGGCTATCAGTAGAAGTATTTGTTTTAGTTGAAAAACTATTTGCCTTTGTTTCAGACAGTACTTCTTTTTTATTATTTTATAAATGTTAATTTATATCTGTTTCAGCTAGGGTGGTGGCTTTGATACACAAAATAGGAAATCAAAAAGAAAAAAAATTTAGATGTCTAAAGCCACATTTTATTCTTTCATTTAAAAGACACAGAAAGGAGCAGTCGATGCTGTAGGCCAGCACTACAAAGACTGGCACTCAAGACAGCTCTGTCTTGCTGCTTCGTTATGCTCAGTACACTGCTTCCATCCTCACACTGGCTACTGGTGCTCCAGCATCTTGTGGAGGATCCTGGCAACCAGAAGAGGGAAGGGGAAAGAGAGCCTCCACAGCATCCTGCTGAGTCTGTTCCTTTAAGTGTTCCTTGGATATTCCTAAAAACACTTATGCTTACTCCTTAATGACCAGAAACCACTCAGCCTTAGCTGCTGAGGAAACTGGAGAAATATTAACACTTGCTATGGTCTGGGCGTTGCTTGAAAATGTCCCTCAAAGTTCCAAGCGTGTGAGGCTTGGTCCTCAGAGTCCCCCTCGGATCATTCCATCCTCAGAAGGAATTATTGCTGTTCTTGTGGAGTGAGTGAGGTCTCACAAGAGGGGATTAGTTCCAACAGAGTGGGTTTTACAAAAGCAAACCTACCTGTTTGCTGGTGTCCTGTTTCCTGTCTTATCATGTGACACCATTCTCTCCTCCCCCTCTTTTGTTCCCCCCACTTTCACCAAATGATATTTACTACATAGTGTTGCAGCCAAAAGGCCCTCATAAAAGGCCAACCAGACAGGGCTACCTCATCTAGGAATTTAGGCTCTAAAACTATAAATAAAATAACTTTTCTTCTTTATAAAATACCCAGCCTCAGGTATTTTGTCATAGCAACACAAAATGCCTAAGAAAACACCGTACTTCATAGAAGCCTTGTCCTTTTCCAATTCTCTCCCATGCTTATTATCTACATTACAGGATTTAAGTACCTTCTTCAATTATTCTGTATTCAGTCAACAAATAAGAGTTCCTTACTAGAAATGGAAGCTCCTTGGAAAATTAATTACGACATTCCTTTTACTCTAACACTCACAGTTCTTGATATAGGGCTTGAATATGTTGCCATTCTCCCAAATTATAAAGATTGCAATTCTCATGAAAAGAAGAATAAATAGTTGCTAAGTAACCAGTGATCTGACACATTATTATTAACACCTGATGATTTGTGCACCCCCCGCTGCTCTTCTGTCCCATCTCATCAATAAGAGCCATCAAGAGTGTGTCTATATTCAAGAAACTTACACTTTGGACACACAACTCTGCTTGCTCATGGAACACAGGACAACAGAAGGGAACAGTAAGTGGGTCATAGAGTGCAGACGGTAGGACTGGAGGAAACTGAAGACAAGGGCCACTGAAAGCTGTGGTGCTAATGTTTTGCTGAAGAAGACAAAACCTGCAATAGGAATTTAGAAATAAGATGTTCACATGTGGTGGCTAATTCTCTGTGTCCACTTACTGAGCCACAAGATGCCTGAATGTTTGCTTAAACCTTATTGTCTGTGTATCCATGATGATGTTTCTGTAAAATATCAGTATTTCAATAATAAGCTAAATAAAGCAGATTTCCCTTCCAGATTGTGATGGGCCTCATCCAACTCACTGAAGGGCATGAAGAAAAGAAGCTGAATATGAAACAATTATCTCTCTACTTGACAGACTTTAAGCTGGAATATTGTTCTTCCCTTGCCTTTTGAATTGTACTTGGAATGGAATCATACATGGCTCTCTGCAGGTCCACTTTACCAACTGCAGATCTGAAGACTTTTAAGCTTCCATAATTTTGAGCCAATTCCCTACAATAAAATTATTTCCCACTCCCTTCACTCCCACTATGTCTTCTTATGTATCTAAATACCTATATGCTATTGCTTTTATTTCCTCTCAGGAAACCTCTTACTCATATAATGAGTCTATAATAACTTAAGGCACTTGAGCATCTTCTAAACATCAGCCTTATTGACAAGCACAAGAATGAGAACAGTTACATCCCTTTTCTTAAAGTGACATATGGCCTATTGAGGGAGAAAGAAAAAGACAACCATGGAGCCAAAGTGCAATGGTAGATAGACATACCAAGTTGCAAGGATGCCGGGAAGGACTGTTACTCAGCTGGGGTAAAGATGGTCTCCAGGACACAAAGACAGTATATCTCATAAGACTTCACTAGGGATTGGTGACAAAGTGGGATTATGTGGGTTAGACTTGAAAGATGGTATTTTTGATATGGTTTGGTTTTGTTTGGAAAACCCATGTGTGTTTAAAGACTGAGAAGAAAGTACCAACTGACTGGGAGACATCAAAAGTATTGGTTGTAAGGAGGATACTGGGTAAAACCAGAAGGCTCATGGGAAGGGCTTAGCCTCCATTCAGAATTAAAGGTAAAAGCAAGCCACTTCGGCATAGAGTTCACAGCTGAAGAACCCTCCAGGTTCATTCATCTGGTTTATCAGTCCTAGATCCCCAGCACAGGAAAGGAGAATCCAAATATAAAAATTGACTTGTCCCAGGAATGAAGATGGGAGATAGATCAGTAAAGTCCTCTGTGCTTCCTTTCTTAGGCATCCAATTATGACCTAGAAGAGCTCTCATGGAACCAACACCCAGTTCATGCCCCACTGCTTACTTTTCTTTCGTTCTTTCTTTTTTTAAATTGAAAACTCTTTATTTAAAAAAGCTTTATTACCATTTTCTTCTATTTTTTTTTCTAGTCACTTTTTTCTCCTCCCTCTCCCTTCTTCCCTTCTCATTTGAACACTTTCTTCCTATTTCCCAATACCTATGATACATTTTGGTGTTTATTTGCATTTTCATTGCTCACAGCAGAGAAATCATGCTATATTTACATATATGTGTCTGATTTATTTCACTTAAGAGTATGGTCTCAAGGAGTATTCGTTTAGCTAGAAATGCCTCAATGATAGCTCCCTCCTGCAGAGTAGTACTCCATTGTATTAAAAAAAAAAATCCACAACTTCTTCATCCATTCATCAGTCAGTGAGCATCTTGGTTGTTTCCAAGATTTAACTATTACAACTTATGCCAGTATAAATATGGGGTAGATATATATGACTGTGGTATGGTGATTTAAATTCTGTCAGGCAAGGATACCAAGACAGGGAAGAGTTGGGTCAAATGGAAGCTCTTCTTTTAGTTTTTTAAAAGTATCTCCACACTTACTTCCACAATGGTTGCATTAGTGTATACCACTAGCAATAGTGGAGAAGAGTTCCTTTTACCCCCCCCAAGCATCTGTTATTGCTTGATTTCTTAACAGTAGCTATTCTTTCTGAGGTGAGGTGGAATCTCAGTGTTGTTTTAATTTCCTCATTCTATGAGCATTGGGCTTGAATTGCTCCTCTTTTTCTACTAACTTGAAGTTCAACGTTAGATTGTTTATTGAGATCACTCTGTTTTTCCAATATGGTTATTCAAGACTATAAATTTCCCTCATAAGACACTTTCATTGTAACCCATAAATTGCAATATATTGTACTGGCATTATCACTTAATTGTAGAAACTCTCTAATTTCCATCAATTCTATTTGTAACACATTGGTTGCTTAGGAGGGAGTTATTTAATTTCTATGTATTTATGAAGTTTTTGTAATTTCATTTGATTTCCAATTTCATTATACTATGGTCTCATGATATGTATGGGATAATTTCAATTCCTTTGCCTTTACTGAAGCAGGTTCTATAAGCTAGTATGTGTTATGCTTTGAAGAAAGTCCCATGTGCAGATGAGAGTCTGTTGTTGTGGAAAGGAACATACTGTAGATAGCTACTACTATGTCCATTTGTTAAAAATTTAGTTCAGTTCTAAAATTCCATTGTTGGTTTTTTTGTCTAGTTAATCTGTCTATTTGTGACAATATTTAGGCTACATTACAGTTGTATTGGTTTTTTTTTCACTTTTCATGTTTGTTAATATTTGTATTATATAGTTGCATGCTCTGGTATTTGGTGCATGTATATTTATGATTGTTATCACTTTCTCTTGGGTTATTCCCTTTACAAAGCTATAGTGACCTTCTTTGTCTCTTAATCAGTCTTTACTTCAAATCTATTTTTTCTGCAAGTAGAATAGCTACCTTTGCTTTTCTCCAGGTTTCTATCACAAGGAATATTGTTTTCCATTCTTAAATATGTATTGATTTATCTTTGTCATTTTACTGTTATTTTACTGTTGTTGGCCTGCCCCTTTCTTCTCCCCCTCTAATTGTTTGCCTTCCCTTGTGGGTTCCTTCTGTTGGGGTTCATGGAGCTATTGTCCATATTATCTCTTTCTAGAATTTTCAAAACATTTTGGAGTACTGGTGTGGTGGTTATAAATTTCCTCAGATGTTCTTTTTCATGTAAGTATCTTATTACTCCATCAATTCTAAAAGATAGTTTTGCAGGATGTATCCATCTGGGTCAAAAGTTGTTTTCCTTTAGAATTTAGAGTACTTCACTCCAAGCTCTCCTTGACTTGAGAGTTCGTGTGGAGAAGTCAGCTGTAATTCTTACTGGCTTTCCTTTATAGTTGATTTGCTTCTTTTCTCTAACAGTTTTTAGGATTCTAATCTTGTGTTGAATTTCCAGAACATTGACTATAATATGCCTGGCTATAATTTTTTTGATCATTGATAATTGGATTCTATATGCCTCATTTATCTATATATCAAATTCTTTTTCCCTACCAGGAAGTTTTCTATCATGATGTCTGTGAACATTTTTTAATGTCATTTATGCTATCTCCTGCTTGTTCATTGACTCCAATCAATTTCAAGTTATTCTTCTTTGTCTCATCTAGTAGCTGCTGGGTTGATTTCTCATGGTCCCTTGCTATTTTTGAGAAGTGTTTCTTTTCCTAGTCACTAGCTGCAAGCCTGTCTTCAATACCTGAGATCTTGTTCTCACATTGGCCTAATCTGCTTCAAATATTTTCAATGGAGTTTTTATTCTCCTGGATATCTGCTTGAATCTGCTTTATGGATTCCATCTCTTTCCTATGCTGCACTTCTATAATTTGCTTAAACTCATCTTTTTTTTTTTTTTTTTTTTTTTTTTGTCTGTGTCTGCTCTAACATCCCTATGCATGGTGTATATTTTGGTAATCTCTGTGGTTACCTGAGAAATTATTTATGATTTCATTTTTTCAGAGACTCATTCAATTGCTTTGTTGTTTCTACTGCAGAGAGACCTGGTGGGGGCTTTTGGATTGTCCTACCTCACTCTCTCCCTGGATGTGCCTTTGGTAAACTGAGTGTATGAGTTTGCATTTTGCTTAAGTGTCTTCTCATTTAATTTTCTCTGTTCTTTTAATTTAATTTCTGGGGTGATGTTTATAAGTTGCCTATAGTGGGTTTGCTTTATTGGTAGTATCTAAGACCCTTAGGTGATGATTGCTTCTCTGAGGTATCTTCCAGGTGCAGCTGGTTTTAGGATTTTGATTCTGTTGGAAGATCTTACCTCTTCAGTTTGTTGGAGATGAGAAGTTGTTGCTTGTTTGGCCTTGTCTTTTATTCTTTGGCACTGTGCTGCCATATTTTCTGTGACTCTTAGTTTATCTTAGTCATGTATTATCAGGACCAATGGCTGTTTAGAACAATTATGTCAGTGTTGGCTATCGTGGCACCAATAGCATCAAACACAGCCTAGAAAACAGCAAACTGAATTAACCCTTAATTTTCTGCTTTTAACCATGTGAAATAGATTTGTGATTATATAACAAAATATATAACAAACCAGTTAATTACATGCAATATGTAAGTCCATACTGTATTAATTTTGCCCTCATGGTTAAAATGTAAAATGGATTAAGGGGAAAATAGAGAAATGGAATAAGGGCCAGGGATTTAGCTCAGTGGCATAAGTGCCTGCCTGGCAAGCACAAGGTCATGAGTTTGATCCCCGGTACCCTCCAGAAAGAGAGAAAGAGAGAGAGAGAGAGAGAGAGAGAGAGAGAGAGAGAGAGAGAGAGAGAAATGGAATAAGAGAAAGAGATTAGAAGTAAGATTGGAGGACAAAGGGAGATTATGCCACCTTGGGGAAACTGGTACAGAAGACTGAGGGAAAGAGAGATGTAAGAGATAAAAGAAAGAATAGAACAGAACCACACCCACAAAGAAGTTAGGAACCACTTTCACACTCATATATAAACAATGAAGGAGAAAGACAAAAGGAAAGCAAAGCAAACAACAAACAAAAGAAAAAGAAAAAGAAAAACAAGTAGTCTACTTCCAGGAATCTCTCTGGTTTCACAGTAGACAGCATATGGAGACAGAGTCTGGATCACACCACTCTATTGCAGCAAGCCAGCAGTTGTTTATGGTGGAGCAGTAGATAATCTCAGCAGGCCTGCCCCAAGACCAGACTCATTGGGCTCACTGAAGTCCAGGCAATTTCCATGGCTCTGCACCCAGCTAGGAGCTGCTAGAGGAAGTTAGCAGCAGCTCTGGGTTTGGGCTTATTTGGCCTATTCCCAAAGTGGCTCCCAGCCAATCTTTCTCTCCCACAGAAGGGCTAAGTCCTTTACACTCACCACTACAGTCCTCCATATCCATGACTTCCTCCACTGCCTCATCACTCTGCATAGGCCTCCACGTTTACCAGCCATCACCATCACCATGACCATGAGTACCCAGGTTCCAACAGCTCCTCTCATGCAGTGAGTCTTATTTCAGGGTAAAGACACTGCTGGCTACCACCTTCTTCTTCATTGAAGTTTTTCTTTCCACTCTGTGGGCTTCAATTTACACTTCAGATTCTTCCTCAGTCCTAGGGAATCCATTTTCTTTCTTCTTATCTTATCATAATGCAATATTCCAATGTCTTGTGACTATTTTCTAGCATTATTAATTTCCTTTCTTTTTTTGTCTTTTTTTTTTTTTTTTTTTTGAAACAGGGTGTCACTATACAGTGCAGGCTGAGTTTAACTCAGGCCTTGTATCCCAGACTAGCCTCAAACTTGGAGCAGTCCTTTCCCTCCTGCCATCCTGAACACAGCTCCCTAACCTACTACTGCCCAGAACTCAGCAGTCTCATCCTGACACTGGGAGGCACTAGATGGAGCTTTCCCACAGCTGTTCTGAGTTCTGAGCACAACTGGCACCTCTCCAAAATGGGTATTGGCCAATGACCTCCTCAGGGATGTCTGAATTTGAATAACTGCAATCTGCTATATCCACTGATCCATTCCACTAGTGCATTTCTTTTGGGAGGCCAGTTGGTCAGCAATAGTCACTGTGCATCAACAGGTTTGCGCTCTCCTCGTGCAATGAATCTATGCTTAAGGAGAAAGTGCCGTCTGCCACATGCTTCTTTGTTGCTGTCCTCATGGAGTTCATTCTCACTTTACCTCATGGATTTCAATTCTCACCCTCCTGGGTCCCAGAGACACACTTCCTCTCCTTCTGATCCTCACGTTGCTATATTCCAGCATCAGGACACCAAATCTAGGAGGAATCTTTCTCTGATGTTCACTCCTCCACCATCTTCCTGGAAACTGTTTTATTGAAAATTACAGGCATTCCTTTTCTTTTCCACTCATGCCATCTCTCTGTCTTCTCTGTGACTTACTCACTCTGAAGTCTTGAAAACCCATTGGGCTTCCTCTTACCATCTGTCATGGTTTATGTCAGTGACCCCCAGGCCTCATGTATTTGCATTGTTCCTTTGTGATGGGTTCATTGTCCAGCTCTTGGATTGATGGTGTCAGTGCTACACCTGCCTAGGGGTGGAGCCAGCATACAATGTAATGGCTGGAAGAAGGCGTGTGTGTCTCTCTCTCTCTTGCTGGTTTCTGCCTTGCTGTTTGCAGCCATGAAGAACTGAGGCCCGCCATGCCACCCTGCCTTGGAGCCAACTGAGTATGGACTGAAACCTCCAAAAACTGTAAAAAATAAACCTTTACTTTCCCAACTTTGGGAATCAGGTATTTTGTCTCAGTGATGAGTAAAAAGTAATGAATACACCATCCTATTGTAAATTTTGTCAAGCATTTGTCATCCTGAATGAAGCAACTTGTTCTAGGACCCTGGATGCTGAACACAAAATATTTCCTTTTTTTTTTTTTTTTTTTTTTGAGATGAGATCTTGCTATATAATTCAGGCTAGCTATTAATTCACTCTGTAGCCCAGGCTGGCCTTGAACTTATAGCAATTCCCCTATACAGCCTCCAACTGCTGGAATTACCAAGTACACTACCATGCCCCCCTTGGAGGGCACAAAAATATTGGATCACCAAAACTATTGGATCACCTGAGTGCAGGCCCTTGCAAACCTAGGATCTAATGCCTTTGAAAGTGACCTACAACCCAAATAGAGCTACACCCAGGCATATAATAATCAAAATGCCAGAAATCCAATATAAGAACAGAATATTAAAAGCCGTCAGAGACAAGAAACAAATCACTTGCAAGGGAACACCCATCAGAATTACAGCAGACTTCTTGGCACAAACCATCAAATCACGAAGAGCGTGGGGGGAAATAATTCAAGCTTTGAAAGATAATAACCTCCAGCCAAGATTGAGATACCCTGCACAACTATCCCTGGAAATTGATGGAAAAACAAGGTGCTTCCAGGATAAAGAGGAACTAGGGGAATATGCAACCACCAATTCAACTCTACAGAGAATACTGCAGGATATTCTAAAAAAGAAAAATATGAAGAATCCAGAAATACTGGCAGAGAGGCCACAATGAATGGAGAAGAAAACAAAATGAAGAAGACAAACTGACAACTAATGACAGAAAAAGAGCTCAAGAGAAATGAGGCAGAGAAGATTGGATGATAGGAACAGTTATTTTGGAGAAGACGATGTCATAATAGGTAGTGCTGATTTGGTATCATCTTATTTTGAAGTCCCATCAAGCTTTTGTTCTTCTGTCTCCATTGGTCTTAACATGTTGTATCTTATTGGATTTTATTATATGTGATAGTATAAACAAAAACTTTTATAGACAAGGAGATTATACAGAAACCATAGCTCATTATCTGTTAGTTGATTCTACATACCCTGTAATACAGTCATTCTCTTGAATGGTTTTACATTGTTTTGATATATTTGATGCTACAGTATATGAAGTTCTACTCAAAGATCTCAAGGAAAGAGACAATATGGTAACTACTTTTATGTCGGGATTATCTTGTGGTGAAACACTAATTTGCTTAAATGGTTATGTTTTGATCTGCACTGTTTAGTTGTTATGCCCTCTTTTATCTCAATCTCCATGTTATTATTTACTTTTTTCTTTTTATCCTTTTAATTAAAGGAAAAATAAATTTTAAAAAAAGCAGGATATATTATAGTAACCCACTTTGATATTCTATTAACTTGATTTGAAGCCCTGTATTGCTCTCACCATCTTGTTTTGACTGATGTTCCTCTATTCTGCTTTGCTTGATAGTACCAGGTTTGAAAGTTTAGGCAACAGCTGTGAAGATAGTGGGATTCATTATGATGCCCATACTGGTTGACTATTACCTACTTTTGAAGACCTGTAATGTCTCCAATGTTTTGGTTTTGTTGGTTTTGTTCTTTACTGTTTTGTTCAATTTTATTATAACTGAGGATATAGGCAATTCTATTTGAGATAGCAGGAGGCATTATGGTAACCCTGTTGATCACCTTGTATTATGTTTTTACATTATCTATTATGTCTATCCTTTTGATTTAACCGACTCTGTTAAGTCACATTTGGTTTTACTCTCTTCCAAAAAAAGTAATAAGAACTGTGGGAGCAATAAAACCCAAAATGTGTAATAGTCATTTTACAAAAGAGAGGAAAAGAAAGTGCTCTAAATGGTATAACTGCATGTATATTTAAGTGTATAAGATAGACAATGATATTACTGAGTTTTGTTGGATCATTGAACAGAACTGTTTGCAGTCTCACTGTTTGAATGTCCACTTTATATGCTTTAATCTTGTAACTTGAACAAATATTTCTAAGATGACAATATGTAATCCATTAACTAGTGATTTCCTACTGTTTATTTTTTTTCTGAAATTCTGTATAACTTGTACCCTTTTTCTGCTTTTTTTCCCCCTTTTTCTCCTTAAATAAAAAAAAGTGACAAAGTAGTCATAGGACGTCAATCTTGCTCTAGCACAGCCCCATCAACTTCTCTTCTTCAGGCACTGCCTGCAAGCCCAAAGACAGCTTGGAATGTAAGGAGCATGGCAAAGTCATTCAACATATTCAAATGACACATGGTTCAAATGGAGGTGGTTTGATTTCCATGATTTTTAATAAATGCAGTAAGAACACCATTTATTTCCAAATCTCCTGTAGGATTATTAACTTTTGCTTTCAAAGATAAACTTGATTACATTACTTATTTATACTATGTACATCACATTAAAAATAAAAAATTCATCAGGGTAAAAGAATCATATACAGTTTCTGAAAATTAGTGCTTTCTTACTCACCACTAATAACAGTTTAGATTATTAAAAAGGAAAAATCTTAAATATGCAACTCACCTTCAGGTCTTGGTACTGCTTGTTTACTTTTATACATTTTGCTAAGCTTGACACAAAATCTAGAAATATCATCTCTACACACTTTGAGTTCTTCATTTTTATGCGTGAGCTAAACTTTTGCATTGAGGTCTATGGCATATCAGAAAAAGAATTTTGATATAGGTGAAAGTATGGAACTTCAAAGATTCATGCAGTTAAACATGCCTTTTCATACTGTATTGAGGATACACAATTAAATGGCAATTATAATTGAAGTTTTTTAGGTTATAAATAGGAATGAGAAATAAATTTACTGTATTTTTATTAAGAACCAGAACTATGTTAAACACATTACCGTGTTATCACATGAAAACTTGACAGAAATCCTATGATGTTCTTTTATCCATTTTACAGATGAGTAAATCGGGACTTAGATGAGCTAAATTGCACAAGTAGAGTCAAGGAATAATCTAGGGGTTAAATCTATGTGTTTGACTCTAAAAGCTCCCTCTTAACCATCATCTTCTACAGTCTTCTGTGTAGATCATCTTCAGCTCCAGTAATAGCTCCCATAATATAGATGTCATTTCTACATTAAGATGAAGAAATTCATATTAGGAAAAAATATCACATGCTAGAAAGGTAAAACCACTAAATTTTATGGTTATTTAGCTCTTTCTCTGTTGTAGCCACAAACAGCATTTTTCTTTTCTTTTTAAATTTATTTTTAATTGATAACAATTGTAGATATTCATGTAGTATGCTATTTCAGGACATATGTAGATCATGTAATGATCAACTCAGGATATCTAGGTTATCCAAACAGCATTGCTTTCTGATGAGAGCATTCAGCTTCTCTTTTAGCTACTTTGATGTGTGTGATACAATAACTGAAAGGAATTCAGCTCTGGCCCTACTAGACTTTTGAAGGATGCTCTGATAGGAGAGAACCAATTTGTGCCTTCCTTGTCCTGAAAGTGTAGAGAATGTACTTACTTATTATTGTAGCAAAATTCCACGTTTCTTTACCTTCCACAGAGTGCTACATGCATTAATCATCTTGTTCAATCTTGCAACAGCTCAGGTAAATATGAGGTTCATAGATCTTAAACGACAGGCACAAGGCATAGTGACTATCGTAGTACAAAGGGTGTTTGACTGCTGAGTCACTGTATTTGGGTTATTTGTAGCATTTAGTTATGACTTTTCCCTAATATCTAAATGCAACCTGAATACAGTAAGAGCTGAGTGTCCCACTGTGTGGTCATATGTCCCAGTTTGCAAGCTTAGGGAACACCATCACTTTTGGACCAAAGTGGGCTTCACTGTCTGTCCCAACCAACATATGCTACCCATCCTCTGCCTTTTCCATCCAAGCCATGTCAGAGCAGTTGCCGCTGCAGAATACCCATGGGTTTTTCTTCCATCCAGGCTTGTCTCCTAACCCATTCACTGTCTGGAAATCAGCTCCTCTTCCAAAGCCCAGTACAATTATTACCCCTCTGAAAAGTTACTCCAAACTTCAATTCCTCCAAAATGTATCCTCAACATTTTAGAAATATAGATATATTGTACCATAATCATATGCATACATATATTTCTTCCCATGAGAATAAGCGTTTTTCAAGAGCTGCAGCCACCTCACTCATTTTAACACCCGAGACCTTGTTGCATGTGTCAATATTTAAGTGCATATAAGGGGTCTCTGAGTGAGCTTTCTTACTGTTTTTTCACTGTGTTGAATGTACTTCATGTCAGAGCATTTATCAAAATGCTTTATGTGTAATAATTCTTCAGTCCTTGTTACAACAGCCCTGTGAGGTTCATTCTGTAATTCTTCCCTGAGGAAACTGGCTCAGGTGAAACGACTTCCCCAGTGAGAAAAAAAGCAGAAACAAAGCTCAAACCAGGCATCAGGGCTCCAGAACCTACACACCTTTGGCAGCTCTGCTACTGAGGCCATTGTTTGTTGGTTAAAGACATATTAAGTGATGAACAGACCACTCAAAACTCTCACAGTATTAGTGGTTAGCTTAATTTGACTCTATACCTGTTCTTAAAAAGGAAGAGGTGAAACAACTCAATAGGAAAGGAGTCTGATTCCCAGTTTCAATGCAAACAAAATATGCAATCATTCTTTCCCATTACACTGAGAATATTTGCCAGGGATAATAGTGCTGGTGGAAGCCTAGGACCTAGGTCCTTGATAGGCTGAGACATTAAGATCACAAATTTGAGTTTAGCCTGAGCCACTTAGGAATTTAGCAATACACTGCTTCAAAATAAAAAAAAATCTGGTATGTAGCTCAGTGTAAAGGTCCTGGGTTCATTCTCCAGTATCATAGAAATTAAATTTAAAAGCGTTTGCTCTAGTGTCATATCCCTATTGTCTCTTACAAACTCTGGAGAAGAATACATTTGTGATGACTTTAGCTTCTTTAAACATTCCTTCAAAGACCATGTATGATGTAATAACATTTAGAATAAGATGTAGAACTCATTTGGGTTTATTTCCTCCTAGTTTTACTGTAGGTAGTAGTTAGCAGGGAAAGAAAAGATTGCAAAGCACATTTTCCTCTTGTATCCTTAGGAAGAGGCACCAGAAAGGAAACTCAGGCAACTTCCTACTATGAGCAGAAAGGTGGGACCATTTTCTCTCTCATATAAAGTGAAGGACGCATTTTTTGATTGATTCTCCAACTGAACCATGTACCACTGCAGAGTACCCTTGGAGAGTGAGGTAGAGTTTTATTTCCTTTTTCAGCCCCATGAGAACACCTTTCCGCATTCTTTTCCTAAGTCAACATATATTTAGGGGTCCCCAAACATGCTGCTATTGTGTGGACCTTCTTTAAGGAGCTTCAAATCTATTAATCATGCAATCAATAGACTGTAACACATTATATACATAAATTATGGCTAAAACAAGGATAGACTCCAAGTGCTAAGTTGGGTCAGGCAGAGAAGAAGTCTCGTACATAAATAAGAACTGTTTTGGAAATGAAGAATTCAGTCAGCATTCCATGCTATAAATAAAAATAAACCCATTCATTTCCGTAAGTTCTTATCAAATAGTTTGGAGCATTGTGGAATCACACCATTACACAGGGAAGCAGTGACACTGAAAGAAACAAATTTATAGAGAGGATAGAGGGTATAGTGGTATATAGCATTCAATAAATGCCTATAAAATGCCACATATTTCACAGGTATTATTTGTTGTAAACAGAAACCTACAAAGCTGGCATCATCAGTCCACTGTATAATTGAAGAAACTAAAGCCCATAAATATTAAGTAATTTGTCCAAGTTCACAAAATTCCTAATAGCCAGAGACAGGATTTGAAAGTACATCTATCTTTTATGGCTTTGGGTTTTTTTATTTTGCCATGCTGCTTTACAGAAAAATCCTATAAAAGGCAAATAAGTGATTTATGTTGTTCTTCCTCAAGGACATGAAAGAAATGTGCAAACAGCACAGTCATTTTCTATAGTAAAAATCTTTTAATTATGACCCAAATCACAGCACTGCCGTGATAAGCTGATTGTAAGCTCACTTGAAGTCAAAGCACTTCACAGCAAGTTCAGTGGCAACACTTCAGCTCTTTTTCTATTAGCAAATAGAAACCCTGGGAAGGTATGTTTTATCCAGCTTAGACCAAAACGTTACAGAGTGAGACTCTTATAAGGACACCAGCAGGAGGCAAAAGAAAGGGGTAGTGTTTGCAACTTACTCTCCCTAAAACTTCATTTGAGAACTTACTGTTATTACCTTTTGGGAAATATAGCACATCTCTTTTGAGGGCTGTCTTAGGAAGTATTTATAGGAGGCATAAAAGCTCTGAACGAACTAGTTAGCAGGACTGAGAGCATTTGTCTAACTTGATCGATTCAGACCTACTTCTGCAGCCCAGATGAAGATTCCATGTCTCAGGTGACTCTCATGAGTCTCTGATGGACTGTTTCTTATAAATAATGAGAGAATGATATATTTGTTTCCCAAGATGGATGATGGTTTTTGTTACTATTTTTAATGATTTATTTACCTCCTTGCTTTTAATATTGACAACTATCAATACCAGTAAATCTGTAATCTTTGAGCACTGCCTATATATTATCTGGCCCAGATTTTGTTCTCCTACTTTTAAAGCTTCTCTGAATCAGGCAGAGGTTCGTAAAACCTTCATGTATAACTGTGTTTACTCTTTTTTATTACATAAAATATATAGGTACCTGTACACGTATAAAATATATGAGGTATGTATGTACAAACTAGATAGGTAAATTCGGAAATTAGAATTGAGCAAAAAATGCCTCATTTCTGCTGCATCACTATATCTATGATAGAGGATGGGGAGGAACATGTTTAAGGATTCCCAGTAAAAGGATCTGTCAAGATTTAGAAGAGCAAGACACAAAAATGAGAAAAAAAGCTCATGTATGGGAGAGCCAATAAATTGCTGTATTTTAATTAAGTTCACTTTTCCTAAGTCATTCTTGACAACAAAACATCTTATCTTGAATTAGTTTCTCTGCAACAGCATGACAGCTTACCCTATTACATGCTGGTGCAAGATAGAATTCATTCATCTACTTCCCCTACATTTATGGTTGTTACCCTATGCTGATCACTATACTCCCAGGTTTTTAGCAATGAAAACGGATTCTCAAAGGGTTAAAAAATTTATTCCTTAAAGTTTATAGTCAATCTATTGATTGTGCATATTTGTTACCAATATGGATATAACGGATGACTCTCTCTGGAATGGATAATTTATTCATTTGAAAAGTTTGTAACTGTGCTCTCAGGCCCGAAGCAATAATATATCTCATAAACCTAATAAAGAAATAAAGGCATGCTAAGTCATTTTGATCAAAATCCTAATATCTAGCTGAGGGAAGTTTGTCTCACTAAGGAAAACGGAAGAGATGGTGACTTGCCCTGACAAGGTAAATAATGAAAGGAAATTGTCCAACGTCAAATGCAAATCCTTCAGTCTTGCCCTGTAGAAAGTATTGAAGTTCTGAGGACTGGAGTCGTATTTGAGAGGCATGTTGATGGCTAATTAATTGTGTTCCTGTAATAAGGAGTGGGGGGGGGGCAGGGACGATTCCAGTGACTGGCAGAATGTTAGCAAGTCTGAAAGACAGGAGGAGAATGCAGAGATAACTTGCTAGTGTTCATGGAGCACCGCCACGTTACTATAGTTTCATCTCAGCAAAGGGCACGCTCACAGCAAGCGTGTTATATAATCTCTCAGTAGAAATGGGAACAGACCTGGACTCTGCAGAGCAGGAGAGCACAGGAACAGAAGCCCTGGCTATGCTAAAGCCCAACTGTACCTGTGAAATCTGAGTTCATAGTACATACAGGAGATTGAGGATAGTCTCAAATGGAGGGACAGACACATAGCATGTAGTGACACAGGTAGAGTGAGACGGATGTGTTTGTTCCTCCTAGATTTTACTCCTAATTTCCTGGTGCTTTCTTATCACACCTCCATGGCAGGAGGTGAAAACAAAAGCCAGAGACTTTTGTGGGCCACTATTTCTTATGTAAGGAGACTGCTGGGTACACAGTAGAACATTTTGAGGTTACAGGCCAGAGGTGTCAATAATTTTGCAAAGCTGACTCTCAGTATGAAATAACAATCACCACATTTTCTTGGGAGCAGCTGGTCTGTATCAGTACCCCGGAGCAAAGCATGAGTTCAGAGAATAGGTGGATGTGTTTACTAAGCTAAGTGTTGACACGAATCATTTTCATAATTGCTGTATTTCTGAGATTTTTCCCATTTCCATGCGCCAAGCCTAAGGTGTGCGTGAAAGCAACTATCCAAATGTGCTTCTATTTACTCAAGTTTGCAGCTATCATACAGGACTGATTAATCCTCCCTTCTCCATGACACTGAGGCAGCCACATTCTAATGGCACTTTTATTATTGTTCGGCAGATCCCATACTACTGCATACAGAAATAGTGTAAATCATGGAACTAGTGCTCAAGGTCCATAAAATGCAAGGTTATGAATATTTCATTACTATACATTTTATTTCCCTGTCTATTCTGCATCTTCCAAATGTTGTTTGTTTATTTATTGGCTCACTATTCACCAGGAATGCTTAATTCTTAATATAAGGTGTGGACCAGATCACCAACCCTAGTCCTGAGGCCTGAGCTACATTTGAAAGTCATGATGGATGGATTTTTCCCCTCTTTTTCTCATCATTTTTCACCCCACAAATACTTGCCTGCCAGGTTACCTCACCAACAGGAGTTTCAGCTTCTTCATCATAATTGTGTTGATTTGCAAGTCCCACAAATCCACTCCCAAACATTTCTCCTGTGAACTACGGCTACATATTTAAATTTTTTCTCAACGCCCCATTGTATCCTTCTTTGGCTGAAGTAAGCAGTTAGACTTTCACTGCAGATCTTGGCAATGAAAGACACATTGTGCAAGTGCAATTAGCTTCCCTCCCTACGCTGGTACAAATGATTTGTATGAATCAGCTGGTCCTGCAAAAGATACAGCCATTATCACCTTCTTCTGAATTTTCCTTTAGCCACAAAATTCACATTAGTAAATAGCCGAGGGGATTGAATCTTAGCAAAATCAGAATCTCACTCCCCTGAATTAATGTGCTAACTTCTCCTGCTATTGGACATAGTAGATATTAATACAACTCTTAGGTACACGCTGCAAAATATATAAAATGTCATAATTATATCTGCAATTCAGCAATGAAACAATTTTCCCTCTTTCTTCACTGTCATCAGCATAATAGCAGCCTATGGGATTTGTATTTTCTGGCTGTGAGCCCTTTTATGGCTGTGGAAAAAAAAATACAAGCAGGTTAGTTTCACAGCTTTGAGAAGGCCTCCTGACAGAAATACTGCTTTTAATGTTATTGTCTCTTTCTGGCTTGTAACCCACTCCCTTTAGATGGAAAGGCTTCCGTGCTGAGGCAGCATCACTTATGCTTTTCTGATAAATCCCTATGTTCCCTTCCTGGCTTCTCGCACCCATCTGGACAGGGAAATAATTAACCAGCTTTTAGGATTGTGCTGTGTTATCTATGGATAAAGTGGAAACAGGGATTGGGAGAGGGATTAGTCAGAGAGGAAGGAAGTCAGAAGAAAGTATGTCTCCACGGTTTCTCATGGAGACATGAAAGAACATAAGAAAGATGCAGTCAGAGTGAATCTTTCCATCCTGTTTATTTTGCTAGCCAAGACAAATATCACAGCTCACATCTAGCATTTGAAAAGCAGGGCCAAATAAAATGATGGATTAATAAGTCCAAGGACAGAATAATAGAAGAAAATATGTTATAGAGAATGATTCCCCTGTCAATCTGAAAGAGGTGGGGAAACCATAGCAACCTTAAATAAAAATCCCTCCTGTGGTTATGGTAAACATTAATTAATATTACCCAAGACCCCTGTGGTATTATTACTTCAAAAGCAGGTATCCTCAGACTGTTTGAGATTCTTTTTGTTATAACCTCCACTGTGGGCATCATGGATTGAACACCAGGCTAAATGTTCCCTCTATAATTATTGGTAATAATATTCTGTGCACATTTATATCCCCCATCATCATCTGTGATGAGGCTAATCCAGTACTTTCTGCATGAACTGTTATAATACCCTAAGCAGCAGGACGGAATATTACCAGGCACGGGCTTACTGATGGAAAGTCTAATGTAACAGAGTTCATTTCCAGAAAATAGACTGGAGATGAAATTTGTTAAAATCAGCCATACCGACAGACACCTGTAAGACTTTCCGCAGAGACTCACTCAAGTGACCATTTCTCATAATGGTTTCATGTCAGTCACAGACAGCATTCTGAATACAGCCCTGTAAAACTAGGGAAATATATTCTTTAGTCAAGAGGCAGGTCTTCAAGGAGAGGCACAGAGATCTGGATTCTGCTGGTGTCCCAGCCACTTTCCTCAGCCACGTCTGCTGACCACTCTGAGACTCGGCTTCCAAAATGGTAAAAGGCAGAATATAGAAGAGAGAATCGCTAGCAACAAATATGATTTTAAAATCTGTGAGCAGCCCAGAGATCCCCAGAGACAACTAGTTTTTCTACTTTCTTTTAAATGAAAGTGAAGGCCAACAGTGTTCAGTAACAAATTATTTAAACAAAATTATTCAAGACATCCTACAGTGTAATTGGGATTAATAGAAGGGGAAAAACTAGACATTACTAAGAAGACTTGTATTTTTTTAAACTGCCATACACGTTATACTTTTTTGAATTCTAAGATTACAATGAAGAGACCAGAGTTGTACCCACCGTTTAGCAAAATTGCAGCATACAAAAATTCAAATTTATAAACCAGATCAATTAATGAGTGATTATTCACACTATAAAAGGATTTATCACTTTACAAATGGGTTCCCTGCAGGGTTCCATTTTAATAAGTGAGCTCTCTCAGTGTTAGGAGTCACTGCCAATTAAAAGTCAATCAGAAGTGAAGATAAAGTGCCTCTCAAATTAAAATATATGTCCATGGAAAATCATCAGTAGAGTTACAAGAATTCACACGATATACAACTTTGTGAAGCACAGAATTTATTTCACAAGCCTTTATTAAACAACCACTGTAAACTCGGCTGGTTTTAGGAGTTACTTCCAAGGAGTCTCAAAAAGTAAAATGAAAGGTCCCTGAGCTTGAGTCTTCTACAGTATGGTTGCCTCCTGTGGCATGCATGTGGAGCTGTCGGCATTCTGCCTGGGATGACACCTTCTCCAGGAAGTCCGTGCTGCATGTGGCCAGTTTCTGTCCACTAAATGCCAGTGGAGAATGCCTGTCATTATACCAGCCTCAAAATACCCACACACATTCCCCAACATCCTCTGTATCACCTGTCCACACACACTACTGAGAGCCTGTGTGATATTCAGAAAGCCTGGCTAATGTTAGGACATTAGGGATGGAGAATATCTCAGCGGTCATGGGATTCCACTGTTTGCTTTCAGGAAGAAATTGATGCCAAAGGTGACAAAAGTCTCCTAATTCCTACTCTATGGATCCTTCTATTAAACAAATGTCTTTAGAGAAATAGGGACATTTGATGTCTACTTTTTTAATTCATCTTTTTCTACAACTTGTATTCACTCCATATTTTCACATTTTCCCTCTTTCTTTCTTTTTCCCTACTTATTCTTACGCTGTGTTGGATCATGTTCCACCTGCTCCCTTTAACCCCTCCTCCCATGACTTTGCTTCTTCCAATAGCAACATGTTAGAATGGGAAGTGAATAAGGGAAGACTTACCTAAATTATCCCATCGGTGGTATTAAATTATCCCATTGGTGGTATGGAAGGAGTTCTCTAACAGACCAAGGGAAGTTCTCTCCTGAGGTTTACAGAGAGGAGAATATTTGGAAGTGATGTGGGAATTTGGTAAGGTGAATAGCAAGATGACTAAATTAGCCTGGTTTCATTATGTTTTCTTCAGTGGAAGAATGTAAAAAGAGAACACCCACTCAGAAATAATGAAGGGTTAAATGTAAAGAGAACGAGGGATGTCGGTGGTGGCACATTGCTGAAATGGCAGACCCTGAGACCCATGCTAGAAAGGGGAAGGGACGCAACAGGTGATGCAGACCCACCACGCTGTAAAGCTTCAGGAAATCATAGGCATTTCATGTGCTGACTCTGCTGGTGAGAAAATGGAAGCTCGGGAGGGAGCATTTCCGAGATGAAGTCAGTTTCAGATCTTAAACACGTAATTGTGATCGCTCGATGACCAGCTGGTGCGGTTGAGGCTGGGTAGGAATGAGATTATTAGGATAAATGGTAAATCCCCTAAAAATGGTATAGAAAGAGAAATCGAGACAGGTGCTGCAGACATTTTGTAAACTAAATGAAAGCAAGTTTGAAAAGAATGACTCAAATTTCCATTAAAATGCCTCTGGGACAAAAGATTACAAAGAAGATATGCAACAATTCTCAACTGCCATCATATTAGAATAATGCATTTGGGAAACCTAAAATAAGCTTCATTTACTTACTGAATCTATATTGATGTTGTCATTATTCAACCAATTGGTAGGTATTGTGGATACGTGGTGTGCATAGAGTAAACAGTGTAACATCAGTCCTGTGGCAGATACTGTGCTAAGCACTGTGATATGGTTGAAATAAACAAGTACTTGCCCTTAAGAAGTTCACAGCCCAGGAAAGGAGGAGGGGAAAGATTCAATCTCCACAAGTATTTCAACGTAAGAGGAATGCTTACCCTGGAAGCCAAGTAAGGCTTCCAGGATGAGGCTGTGCCTGGGCTGGAACCTGGAAGATAACAGCAGTTAAAGAAGTCCAAGGTAATATGTGACAGGCACTGACAGAGGAAACCTCAAGAGAGAACTCAGAGCAGACTCAAGCAGCCCACACAGAGGAACTGCAGGTATGCTGGCATTGTTATCCACCCTTTTGGGCTCCTCTCCTAAGACAAGAAGGCCCCCAAAAAGAGTATTTTAATTGAGTATTTCGAAGCCAAAGGTGAGATATAAGCTGAATGTCAATAGCTCAAGTTTATTCAATAGCAAAAAACAATAGAGAAGAGAGGGATCAAGCTTACAAATCAACTTCTTTACCTACCAAGGCGGGTGCATCATGCATGGGATACAGGATAAAAGAAATGAAGGGAAGGGTCCTGCTAATAAAAGGGAGAACTATTACTATCTTTTCTCAGAATAAGTGGTAATTCACAAATTCAGGTGCCACCTCTTTCCAGTCCTTTTGTGGTTCTTTCTGGTCATCACCATGGCAGTTATTAACTGCTGTGTCATTGGAGCTGTGCCATTTACCATGCAGTTAGGATTGCAGTGGGGCGCTGTGTTGATTAGAAGTTGGTTAGGTGGCCTTTTGGAATGTAATTGTTTGCAATAGGTCTGGTCACAGAGGGCTATTTGGTCTATAAAATCCACTCCTTAAATCCAAATCTGCATTTTAGAAAACTCATTTTGGTTGTCTTTTAAAGACTGCCTTAATCTGAAGAGAGCAGGCTGGTGTATATGAAGTCCAGTATCCCAAATTCTTGAGGCAGTGAGAAAGAAGGAACACTGGAAGTAAACACCTGACTCTGATGCAGACAGAAAAGCAGTCCCACAAATCCCAGATGTTTTAGCTGTTAGTTTTGGAGACAGGAGTTAGACCACGACAGTCATGTTTTAGTTCACTGAATTTCAAGTCCCAGTGGCATCTGCAAGTAGGTATGGTCAGCTGATAGACATGAAGTGAGCCTGAAGTCTTGGCAGGATGTCTGGACTGGAGATGGAGACATAGAAATCTTTCTATGTCGCCAAGGCCTTGGGAAAAGAAGAGACACACTAGAGCCAAGGGGAAGAGGATAGAGGCAGAATTCCTGAGTTGCTCCATGCTGGTATGATGAGCTAAAAGATCCATAGCCATGAGTGGTGAAAGGATGTGAGTGGGACTTTGGGACATAATAGAGGTGATTCCAAACCCTTCATTTGTGAGGCCCCATATCTTTGAACTTGTTGGCCCAAGTTCTTTAGAAAGTAACCTTATTCTTATATTTTCTATTTAGAAAATGATGAAGACAATTCAGGTGTCTCATAATGGAAGACACCACTAATAACTGCAACAGTTCAGGAGAATTTTAAAACAAGACCAATGCATAGGTATGAGGAAGTCTTCAAAGTGAAAGCATAAACAAATGGATAATGTGATATTCATTAGTCCCGGTATAGCTCATTCTAATTCAGTAATTGGTTCTGTCTCATTTTACTTTAGTTAGCATGAAACTTAGTTTAGTTCTTGATGGCCCAATGAGAGAAGCTATGCTTTCAGGAAAACCCAGAAATAGTGTCTCCATTTTTGAGCAAAGATATCAGTCACATAGCTTCTTAAAACCAAGATGGCTGAATTTTCATCCTTGAGTTTCATCCAGTATCTCCTTGTAAATCTCCTTTTTGCTGAACTGTTTTCTCATTCTAGAGAAATTCCCTCTTACAGCTCTTCCCCATTCTTGAGGTTTTCCTAGCTGGTTTTCCTCGGTCAATAATAGGTTCATACAGCCCCTACATGAACCTATTCTCTTTTATCTTCTGCCTTCAAACCCTTCCTAGATGAATTTCTATACTCTCCAACTCTGCTTCCTTTTCAGCTATTACTCAAAACTCCCCAAACCACCTGTAAAGTAGTACTATAAAACATGTAAGATAATTGTACTAAGTCAAAGTACAGTTTTAAGTACATTGTCCACACTGGATTACAATATCTTTGTTTCCGGGGCTGGGGATTTAGCTCAGCAGCATAAGTACCTGCCTTGTAAGCAGGCAGTCGTGAGTTCGATCCCTGGTACCGATAAAAACGAAAAAGACAAAAAAAAAAAAAAAAAAAAAAAAAAAAAAAAAAAAAAACAATATCTTTGTTTCCCATATATCCTATTATCTGTCTTTTATTTCATACTATATATATACTATATATATATATATATATATATATATGTGTGTGTGTGTGTGTGTACAATATAAATATATTATGTATGTATTGAATTTTTCATATTAAAGTAACCATGTGATATTTAAGTTTGTGTGTGTGTGTTTGAATTACTACACTTAACATTATTATCTCAAGTTGAATCCATTTTTATACAAATGACTCGTTTATCTTTTGATGGCAGAGTAATAGTCCATAATGTATAGATATATTTTTATCCATTCATCTGTTGATGGACACATACACTGTTTCCAAGATTTAGCTAATATCAATTGTGCTGCTATAACCATGGCTATGCATACATCACTGTAGAATAATATTTTTAACTCTTTCGGGAAGTTGCCTAAGATGGGAATCTCTGGGACCAATGGAATTTTTGCTTCTATTTTTTGAAGAATCACCCTACAGATTTTCATAGTGGATGTATAATAGTTTAAGGTCCCAACAACAATGGAGCAGGGTTCCTTTCTCCCCATACCCTCACCAACATTTGTTATTGACTGATATTTTTATGGTAGCTGTTTTTTTCTGGAGTGAGATGGAATCTCAGTATTGTTTTAATTTGCACTTCTTGAATGACTGCTGAAGTTGAATCTTTTTATATATTTATTGACCATTTATATTTCACCATCTGAAAATCATCTGTTCATTTCAAATGCCCATTTCAATTGTGTCTTTAAATTTGGGTGATCTAATTTTGTTTTTGTTTAGTTCCTTGCATATTCTAGAAATTACTCCTTTGAGGACTTGCTGCCATTTTTTTCCCATTCTTTAGGTTGTCTCTTCATTCTGTTAGTGGTTTTCTTTTTTACATGGAAGCATTTTAATTTGATGTGATCCCATTTGTTGATTCTTGGTATTTTTTCTTGTGCGACCAGGGTTTTGTTCAGAAGGTCTTTGCCTACACTTATGGTCTTCAAGAGTTTTATGTACTTTGTCTCCCAGAAGATTAAATGTTTCTGTTCTAATGTTTAGATCGTCAATTCATTTTTATTTTAGTTTAGTGCATGATGAGAGTTAAAGGTCTAGGTATAGCCTTTGGCATATGGATTGCCAATTTTCCCAGCATCATTTAATAAAGTCGTGTTTCCTCCAGCAAAGGAATTTGTCCTCTTTGTCAACAATAACTTAGTAAGGTGTACCTGGAGTTGCTTCTGTATCTTCTGTTCCATTAATTTATGTGTCTATTTTGTTTTCTGATACCATGCTGCTTTTACATTGTAGCTTTGTAGTATAACTTGAAGTCTGGAATTGTGATGCCACCTGACTTGCCTTTATTGCCCAGAATTCCTCTTGCTATTTTCGGATCCTTCTGGTTCCATATTGTTATGGTTTATGTCTTGATGCCCCTCCCCCAGCCTCATTAATGTTTGGATGAGGCTTTTTTTAAAAATTTGTTTGGCTTTTTCCTTCTTTTATCAGTATCGGGGATCGAACTCACGACTGCCTGCTTGCAAGGCAGGCACTTATGTCGCTGAGGCTTTTTTTTTGGAAGTTTGTGATTGATTCATAGTGCAATATTGAGATTAAGGGTGCTGGGATTAAGAGTGGGTGATTGCAAGATCAGTCAACTGATTGGATTGGCACTGCCCTAATCCCAGCAGTCTGATAAGATAAAAAGGGGCAGAAAGAGATTTGTTCCCCCTTTTGGGTCTTGCTTGTGTATACTGTCTTCTTCCAAGAACTGTTGCTCCTCTACCATGTGCTACCACATGGAGCCAGCTGATTAAACCCTGAACTAAATAAACCTTTCCTCCCTTTAACTTGGAGTATCCTGTATTTTGTCTCAGCAACAAGAAAAGTAACTGTCACAGCAACAAGAAAAGTAAGACACATATGAATTTTAGGATTGCTTTCTCCAGTTCTGTAAGAAATGTTATTGCTATTTTGATTTGGATTGTATTTATTCTCATTCTGTTTTTCTGATGGGAGAATTCACTTCTCTGAACTTCCCTCTTAGATCTGCTTCCACTGCACCTCACAGGTTCCAAAGTGTTGTACTGCACTATCATTTGATTGTAGAAACTAATTTCTTCTTTAATTTCATCTGTGACCCATTGATTATTGAAGAGATTATTGTTTAAATTCCATATGTTTGCATAGTTCATGTGATTTATTTTGCAATTGATTTCTAGCTTTATGAAATTATGATCTAATCATAATCACAGAATAATTTTGATTCTTTTGCATTTATTTAAGCATGCTTTATTGAATAGTATGTGGTCTATTTTGGAAGAAGTCTCATGTGCTACTAGGATAAATGTCCATCCATTGTTGTTGGATAGAATACTCAGCAGATATCTATTAAGTCTATTTTTCAAATATTTGTTTCAGCTCTGATATTTCTATATTGATTTTTTTGTCTACTTGATTTATTCATTTATGACAGTGAGGTACTGAGGTCTGCCATTACTATTGTACTGGATTTTATCTGATTTTTCATATCCATTGGTGTTTGTTTTATGCAATTGGTTATGCCAGAATTTGTTGTGCATATATTTATTATTGTCAAATCTTCCTGTTGAATTGTTTATTTAACTAATATGTAGTGACCTCTTTGTCTCTTCTGATCAATCTGAGGTTGAAATCCACTTTTTCTGAAACTAGTATAGCAATTACTATTTTTTTTCTGGGTTGGAGTCATATGGAATACTGTTTTCTACTCTTTGATTTTTTAATCTGTATCTTTTTGAATTAAATGTATTTTTGTATGCTAATTATGGATCTTCTTTCTTGATTTATTTTGCCAATCTGTGTCTTTTACTGGGGTATTGAGAACATTCACATTGAGAGTTATTATTATAATTGACTTATTCCTGCAGTGTATTATTTTCTTGCTGCTGATTTCCTCATTTTACCTCTTTTGCTTACCTACTCCTCCCACCAGGTATCTTCTTGACTTATTGACATTGTTGGCTTCATTGTCTCTTTCTAGGATACCCTGGAGAATTTTTTTAAAGCTGATTTGGTGGCAATTAATTTCCTGAGGTGCTCCTTGTCATGCAAATATCTTATTTCTCCATCAGTTTTAAAGGAAAAGTTTTGCAGTGTACATAAGTCTTGGTTAGAAGTTAATATCTTTCTTGGGCTTGAAACACTCCAAGCCCTCTTGCTGTTTAAGATTTGTGTAGAGAAGTCTACCTTTATTCTAGTAGGTTTACCTGTATATGTGCTTTGTTGCTTGTCTCTAACAAGTTTTAAGATTTTTGTTCCTAAGATGCATTCCTGGAATTTTGAGTATAATAAGTGTCAACTACTTCTCTTTTGGTCATGGCTATTTGGTGTTCCATATGCCTCACTTATCTGTGTGTTTATTTCTTTCCCTGTATTTGGGAAGTTTCCTGCCACTATTTCTGTGAACAGGTTTTTATGCCATTTTAACTGTCTTTTAACTTGTCACTTATTCTACTTATTCTTAAATTAATCTCCTGTGCATGATCTAGGAGTTGTTTGATCAAGTTTTCATTTTTTCATGCTGTTTTCAAGTTGTTTTTGAGTATCTGGTCTTTGAAGCCATTATTGTCTTCTAGTTCTGAAATTCTGTCCTCACACTGGTCTATTCTGCTGCCCCTACAGTGATATCTCAGTTTTCAAACTTAATTCATTCCAAATCCCTGTTTTAACACCAAAGAATTGGAGAACTGACCGTATTTTTCCCATAAAAAAATAATAGAAAACCAAATAATTGTTTCTGAGGTCCAACAATTACACTTACAAATTTATTTTTCCAGGACTGTAACAAATTTTGCAAGGTTTATTTTTTCTTTAACTCTTTCCCAGTTCTAGCTCATAGTTTTCCTCTTAGCTTTATTGCTAGTATCACTAACATTGTTTGGAGCTATTATTTATGATATTTTATTCAAACAAACTGTAAGAAAGCACAACAATGAATGTTTTATTTATTATTTATTTATTATTTTGAAGGTAGTAAAATACAACAGAACAAGACCAAACAACGTCAACCAACAGAATATAGTGAAATTGGTGCAGAATATCACAGCAAGATGCCGGGTTAACAGTAATAGGTACCCTAGTATATCTTGTTATCTTCACAATAGTTGTCCTTTCAATCAGGGATAGCAAAATAAATCAAAAACAGAACAGTATAGAACTTATCAAAACAGAATATTGAATAGAGCAATACAATTAATCAGAACAAAGCAATACAGTGATAACAATATTTGCCTTCAAAGGGATGATAGAATGAAATCCCCCTATTTGCTATATTGCATACGGTCATTCTCCCAAGAGATGCTCAGATCTCTGGCTCGCATTTGCTAACAGGGACCGGGGAAGGATAGGATGTTTGATTCTCAGCCTGCCCGGTGGAAGGCTCATGGCTGCTTAACAGGAAGGAGGGCATGTTGTTTTCTTGCCCACTACCCTAAGTTCCAACATGGCAGATCTAAGGAGATGCTGGCTGCTTCTCTTCCTGGCGTGCCCTGGGTTCGCCACGGCTCAGCAATGAATATTTTAAGCACTGTATATTGTATGGGCAAGAGTAGTTCTTATACTAAAGTGTAGCCCCTTTGTATCTGTGGTGACATTTGACCATACATGTTTTTCCAAGTAGGATTTTCAGTTTGACTAGCAAGTTAAGTTACAAACAGCGAGCAAAATTTTTTCAAACTTTGTTATTAAAATAGTGGAAAGTTCGAGCTTCTTTGGTAACTGATCTATCACTGTATGCTTCCAATATGATTTTGAGTCTCTTGGATTGATTGAAACTTTCTCATACACTCTAATTCTTTGGCGAACTGATCATTCCAGTTTGGTATTATTTTGTTTAGCTCATCTAGCTTTTAGTGTCTTCTGAGAGCTTCTGTGGAAATGTTGATTTCTTTGGAGTTCTCTGTAAAGTTATTGCCTTCCCTAAATGCTATTAAGAGAATCACCAATAGCTGCATGAAACACTAGTTAAGATTACAAGTATAGAAAATTAGAAATCTTACAGTTTTTATCACAAACTGCTTTGATAAATGATATTTGAAGGAAATTCAAAGATTTCCAACTTTTATTTCAGGTTAAATTCTTGAAAAACTGCATGTCTGAGTCATGAATACTTAACTTGGGATAAAATGTCTTTTTTGAATTATTTAGTAATTGAAGCTATTACAGTTAAGGATTAATCTAAGAATGACTATGTGAGGCATATTCTGCCTCATTTCTAAAGCTCCTGTTGGAAACATTGGTCCATTCTTCTGCCTAACATTTATAAAGTTCTGCACACCAAATACTATGAAAATCTTAATGGTAAGATTATATTCATTTTCTCCTTGTAGTACAGCTGTGATTTTACCTAAGATGTGATGTGCATCACCACAACATAGTCTCAATTTCTACCTGGGTTAATTAAAAGGATTGCATGTGGCCTGCTGACAAGGACTTAGGTCAGGTGAGGACCAGCTACTCATTTTCTGCTCTTAGAAATGTGCCTCCTTCTCTGTGATGCACAGCACCCTTTATGATCTAGTTCTTCATGGCTTCTACATGCAACTGTCATGGTCAGGTGCTGCCTCATGACCTTGTTTAAGCTTCAAATCCCATCACTAACTGGAAAAATAATTTTTTCGTGCACTTCAAATTCCCAAGGGAAGAGGAGAGCTTGCCAAAGCCAAGAGCTTGCACATACGTGTATGTAGAGCCTCTTGTGCCAGGTCCATTGTGTATGCTGGAAAACTTCAGATAGGCCACCTGAGGGTGAGGAAACAGTCTGACTCGCCAGTGCATGACCAAGCTGCTGACCTAGAGCATGCTGCCAGCGCATTTCCCCTCCTATTTTCATTTGAACTTTTGTTAGTCTCTTTGTGCTACATAGAAAATGTGTAATATCTACTGCAAAAACTACATATTTCAGTATACCTGGATACGGTAGCACATGGCTATAATCTCAGCACTCTGGAAGGCTGAGGGAAGATTTCAATTTCAAGTCCAGCCTGGATAATTTAGCAACTTAGGGAGACCTTGTTTTAAAATTTAAAAATAAAAATAAAAAGGGCTGTGTATATAGCTCAATATAAAGGCCCTAGGTTCAATCTGCAAGACTATCCCCACTAAGTATTCCAATATTTTCAATATAAAGATTTTCAGGTAAATACAAAATATATCTTAAAAATAAGTTACTACTTCTAAGAAATAGAAACTATTTAACTTAAAAGATTGTTTTTAAAAAATTTTTTTCTAATTAAGATTTTATTATAATGATGG
The DNA here is from genome assembly GCF_034190915.1 of Cavia porcellus. Lineage (NCBI taxonomy): Eukaryota > Metazoa > Chordata > Mammalia > Rodentia > Caviidae > Cavia > Cavia porcellus. The sequence goes on from NW_026947484.1 coordinate 77,848,983, forward strand.
TGGAGGACTTGTGTCTGTCGGAGTAAGAAGAACAAAAATCCCTAGGACTGTGCCTTTCTTGGACCTGCATGTCAAGTACATTTATAAAATGAAATCTATTCTATTCTGTGATTGGCGATATTCAGGGGCATGTTGAAATCAGCACATGTTGGCTATGAAAGTCATCTGTTAAACTTTCAGGAACTTTGTAAGCTGTGTGTTAAATATAATCGTTATTAAAATTAAATTATATCACCTTATAATTGAACAACTTACATTAGTAACAAAGGTAGAAAAACAAGACTCGTCATTTATTATTAGTCCACTGCATTGTACTTTTATCTATTCTTTAGAGGTTGCTTAATCTACTATACTTGTATGACTTGAATACTATAATAACAACCTGCTACTGTGATTTTATCCTGATTCCATCTTGTAATTACAGGTGACAGGAATACATGTAACATGCAAACAGGAAAATTGGTACAAATTCGGACATTTCCCCATCTATCTTCCTAGAAAACCAACTACTGAACATTTACCAACACACCATTGGGCATATGTTACACAAATTGAAAGTAAAACTTTTAAATTCACTCAAATTTGTAAGAATTTTAGGAGTTATATAAAGGATGTGTTTTTGAAAAGTTGGGAATGAGTGTTAATGCTGAATCACATGCCTATGAATCCATTAATTTGCCACTAATGGCATAAGCATTGAATCATTGCATCTTACTTCTTCCATTTAAAATTCTTACTGCAGATCTGCTGGAGTGCATTTGGTAGGGACAGCCCTCTAAAACTTTAACACATAAACCTACTATATGCACCTGTACAAATGCTCATCTGAGAATAGCAGTCCATTTACTTAATGATAGAGCTTAAGCTTTTTGAAACAATTATGAATTCCACTTAAATTCAGATGTTTTACTGTCTCATCAACTGCACCTATTCTTGAATACAAATGAAGAATTATGTTAACTTTTTACTTCATATTTTGGATGCATGATGACCTCATTAGCCACCAAACAAATTAGTCCTAATTATAACCTTTTGAAACATTCCCGCATAATAGGATGTGGAAGAGAATGACTGACTGAGTCTCTCATTAATGCATTTTGTCATTTACTATATTGTCAAGTAGTGGAATATTTCAAATTCTCTTATAAAACATCTCAACACAGTAATAGTAAGCAGCAAAAAACATATGACCTAATTGCTCTTGGAAAGTATATGTATAGGATAGGGGAGAGAGAGCTTTGTAAATCTGGCACATGGGTTGCGATCAGTCAGTATGTATGATGAACTAAGGAGTTTCCGGGGCAGATATCATCTTAATGGAAGAGAGAACGAAGCACCAGCTCCGTTAGGAATGGCGCCAGGGAGGATGATTATTAATACATCAGAGCATCTGTCACTTGGATTAGCTCCTGGCCTAATCTCATCTTGGTGTCTGAGTCCTAAGTAGCATTGGGTTCTTTAAGGAAAAATGGATAGGACTGTTCTTGAGATCCATTCTATGATTTTAGCCACATGCAGTATTGGTTCGGAAACCCTCTAGTCTAACAGAAGGATAAAGAGAATACAAGCCTTGCCACTACTGCAAAATGGGAAGCTGTGGCTTCTCATGAATACTTGGGCATTGGTGGAACAGGAGCTGTGTGGGTAGTGGCCTGCCAAACCAGCAGCTGGGCCCATCAGAGGCTGTAGTCTCCCCACTAAGGCATTTGGACAATGTGTCACTATTTAGTGGGAAAGGCAGAAGTAGCCATCAGACATGGTTCTGCACATTCAGCGTGGGACCATGTCAGAATAAAGACAAAGATGGTGCTTAATAACTATCCTGACTTATTCCTAAAATCATTGACTGTGCTACTTAACGAGTCTGAGAAATTTAGAAGAAGAGGAGGCACTTATAGAAGCCTAGTTTTACATTTCCATGTAGTGAAAATGGCTTATTAAAAAAAAAAGATTGTGTATTCTTCCCTTACTAAAAGATTCCTGATGTAGATACTAGGCCAAAGCCAAGAATATATCCTCACCTCAACTGGCAAACTCCTGATCAGTTGGAGCCATGGAACACCAGACTGATGCTCATGATTTATGCCAATCTGAGTTACTTCCCCAAAGAAAAGGAAATCCATTTTATAGTTCCCACCGAGCATTGTAAAATGCTCACCCTTCTAGTGGGAGTGCTGTGAAGGTGCCCACTTTCTATTCTAAGGTACCTGATTGAATATCCCTATTGTTAGAGAATTTGGGCAACATCTATGGTACTTTGATCAGGAAACATTCTGGGTCTTTGAATGATAGATTTCATCAGAATACACTCATAGTGAAAATATATAGGAATGGTCTGTCTCCTCCCTGGGAATTGGTGAGTCTGTTGGGAGGAAAGAAACAATAGATATTCTAGGCCAGCTCCCAGAGGATAGTAGAAAGGAAATGAACCTGAGCTGCCAACACCTGTCTAGGCAGCACAAACTGTCACTGTGAATATTTCAAAAATAAAACAAAACAAAACAACACCCCCTTCAGGATGACAGAGTTGCAAGGAAACACATTTTTTTCTTGAACTGATAGGCTTTTATTAGGCACAGCTTGGAAAATAAGGAGCAGACCCACAATCATTTTGAGTATTTGTGCATTCATAAAATGCACAGTTCTGTGGAGTAGTCTACCCTATCCTAAATGCTATAAGACTGAGCATTCATTACAAATTAGGAATAAGTCACGGAGCATGTACTCTTAAGAGGTATGAGCTAATGGCTTGGCATCAACTGCAACACAAAGAATGTGAGGTTGGAGCAGTAGCCTAGGGAATCAACCTTTCCATCTTGCCATGCAATACGTGCAAGGCATCGCTCTGCATCTCTGAACAACTGCCGCTTGTAAAAAAACAGAATCTCAGAAAGTAACTTTAGAACAAAACGTGGCATTCTGTGTGCCTGAAGAAAATCATTGGTCCTGGCATTGGTGAAGGTCTTTTCATGGGAGACACTAAGAAGTTCTCCATAGTTTGAACTGCCATAAGTTTACTGAAGGACTTAAGCAGGGAGCAGCCAGCCTCACAGGTACCACATGCCTGTAACAGTAACACTGGGAGGTGACCACGGAAATCTCTGGAGACTTTGACAAAGCAGATGTATATACTCATGGGATATCTCTTGCAGATCAGCAATGTCTGTGTATATGGAGGAACTGAAAAGAATTGTCTAGTCAAGTACATAGCTCGTAATTCCCAAGACAGAGGTGTATTTAGAAGAACAATGCCTGGTCACCAAGTGCTGTACTTGTTAAAGAAAGGAATGGATCTGAGTGGTGGCCTCTGTTGCATTTGGTCTCCAGCCCAGAACTCCATATATTTGTGTGCATACTATTGGCCAGATGGCAGAGTGGGGGCTCATCAGTAGGACCTGCTAGGACTATCAGTAAACTGTAAAACGGCAGGCACAGGTAGCAACACTTTTAAGCCCTTATGAAGAATGATGTCTCAAAAGAATCATTTCCCCTAAATTCTAATTCATGCACCCCAGAGACTTGTCTTCCTTGTCCTTTGAAGTTGCAGGTGCTATTTTGGGAGGCAAAGAAATGAGCCCTCTTCAGCAGAGGTGGTTTTTGTTCCAGGCAGGGACACACAGACCAGCAGGCACAGCCAGGGCCTGAAGGAGAACAGTGATCATGGAGCACATCGTAATGGCAATGTTAATTTGTTAGCATATATACGCTACCCCGGGGCCTCGGGAGATGCCTTAAATAGGGAAGAGAACTCTGTAAGGACTGGGATCTAGTATTTGCATGCCATAGCAAGTGCCAGCAAAACATGAGTAATGATGCAGCCTTACGTCTAAATAGATGTTTTCTCTAATAGGACAATAGGTAGAAAAAATTGTATCCATAATCAGATATGATTTAAAATATCCTCAAAGTACTTAAGCTCTGAAACTTAAAAACACACAGACTGCTTAAATTAAAGCACTGCATGTTTTACCCTTTAGCTCAGGTCTGGGTAGCTTCATGTGTTCCTTGAACACGCCAGGTTGCTCAAACGTGGAGGTCTTCGGACTTGCTATTGTTTTTCTGAGGAAGGTTTTCCCTCCCAGCTTTCCAAATTGACTCCTTCTTGTCATTCAGCTCTCAGCTTAAATGCTTCTCTGTCAGACATCCTTTTGCTGACAATACAGTTTTTCAGCACATCATTTCACCCATAGTCACTCTCTCATATTATGTGGTTGCTTTTAATGGCATTTATCATTAGCTCAAATTAACTTGTTGGAATTCTTTTTAGTTACTTGCCTGTGCCCCATGTATGTCCAAAAATATGTCAGCAGCAAAGAAACAGGGACATTGTCTGTCTTATTTCCATCTACAGTATTTTTAGTATATTGCTATTTGGGACCTAAGAACTCCTCTTCAGAACCAGTGAGCCAATTTTAAACATTTATTGTCAATTTGTCTGAAATTGGAAGAATTATTCATCATAAATCAGCATATAAAAACACTTCTATATTTTTCCCTATTTATTTCCAGGTAATTGGAAATCAAGAGACGGGCTACCTCAAAGTTAGCATGTAACCTTGATTTGTTTATATGTGTTGATAAATCATTGTCAAATTCATCTCTCCAGCATGTTTTTACACTATGGTCTTTCACAAATCAATTCTTTAACATTCACTTTGACGGAACATCAGATAGCTCAACTGTTCTGAACTGGCCCTTTCTAACCCGGTGCTGCTATAACAGCACATCACTAATCAGCTATTTGGATAATCAGTTTTCCCTTCTGATCACTAAAATCATCTGTAAAGTGAACAGAAACTCCAATCCCCCAAATCATGCATTCTTATGAAATGTTTTATCAGGGGACTTTTAAACAGAATTTGAGTCCCTCTCATGTGTTTCATTAACTTGCCTACCCACTGGGATTGTGGCTAATGTTTTCCAAATCCTTTTAGGTGAAGAACTTGCTACCACGTGATCTTCTAAGATGCACTACTGAGTTGTCTTCATTGGAAAGTTTTAAGAATACAGCAGGTACTCTCTGTGCTAGATGAGGTGTCACAGCTGAAACGCTGGGACAAAAACCAAGTTACCACTTGAGATTTGCTCATGGTGGGCAAATCTGTTCTTCGGATTATAATTACTCCTCCAAAACTGTCCTCTTAAACAAAATTTTCTGAAAAGTAAAAACTATAATAATCAACATTGAGGAGTTGCTAATTTTTTTCTCTGTAGAAAAACCATATAGTATATTGAAAGGACATTTAGGAGTTCAAAAGGCCAGTGACTTTGGGGATATTTCTTGATATGTTTGACAATTTTAGAATTTCTACTGCTTTTCCTTTTTTATGTAAATCCTCTCCTACTAAGCAGCACTCAGTTTTTCTGAAGTTCACTTACTGCCATTTTGCTGTATTGTCCAACAGATTGTTTCTAGTACCTTCTGATGTGTGGCAGCTGTGTTTTAACAATTCCAAGTATACCATATGAAAGTAATCAAAGACATTAACACACTAGTGTCTGCAGCTCTGGAGGTATTTCCTGCACAAGGTAGAGTTAGACCATACAAAGTCCTGTGTAGATGACCTTATTTTTTGATTTTGGGGTTTAGATTTTGGTTTGGTTTAGTTTGAGCTTTAGCATGACAAAGTGATTGAGATACACACACACACACACACACACACACACACACACACACACACATATATATAAACTCATCATTGACTTGTGTTTCTGGCTCCATGTTTCCATGGACATAGCTATCTATAAAGGGCAACATACTAAAATCTGCATCTAACTGCTGTTTTTATAGAGCATACAGTGTATCACACATTAATCTGTTCAAAGTGATTCTCAGACCCCAAAGGAGGAAATAGTTAAAGTTTAGTGTTTTTTTCTGACATAGTATACCCTGGGTAGAGTAGTAATGGCAAACTACATAACATCCTAATGTAGACAGTTATTGGGAAATGTTTTGCACACAATATTTTATGATAGTAAGATTGCACTGTACTTAAGGTAAATATCCCTGGATCCCCTCCAAAACTGAAACTATGTAGTTATGCTACAGAATCTGCTCATTCAGCAAGTGTGTCTTTTAATAAATTAAGGTTTTTGAAAAGAGGGTTGCTTTGTTTATCACCAAAGGTAAAGAAAGGTAAAGAGTAACAGGAAGAAAATACACTTTCAAGTTACATTCAAAGTGTGTTGAAAAGCAGTGCGCTGTGCAGTTTTGACAGAAGGTAATTTTATTACCTCACTGATTGTAAAACCACATAAATCATAAAAGCAAAGCATCCAAGGATGAAGCTTAAACATTAAGATTCCAAAGGTGAAAGAAGCTGTCATAAGTCATGTTTTATGACTGACTTTTAGTTCATATGTTCAATTTCAACGTACTTTTGCAATGTTTATCAATACAAGTAAACAGTTTAATTATTTCACTACGTATTCTAGAATTTCAGTGAACATGAATGGTAGGTGGGCATAAAACTCAGCTTTTAGAGGAAGCAGCAAACATCTATCTTAGTGTGGCAGCTTCACTCTTTCTAGCTAGTTGAGGTTTTCACTCAAAGTATGCTTTCAGTCAGGGGTTCTGGGCCCCTTGGTAAGTACTAAGCGCCCACATTTATTTGACATTCCATTTCTCCCCAAAGATCACTACTGACAGAGCCTCACCAGGTCTGGCCCACATAGAACATTCACTCTTAATTAAAATAGTGACACCAAAAGCTTTTAATGACTCCCCAAATGCTATTAAAAGGTGCAGGGTAAATTTTAGAGCTGGAGCTCATCTTTGGGGAATAACTTTGAAATTTGGAAGTAACATTTTCCATGCTGCCTCCTTCGTTGCCTTCCTTTGGCCTCCCAGAAGATTTCTCTCGGCTCTGGGCCACGTCCAATCTTAACTCCTTGCTGAAAGAATCTCCTGGAACATTTGAAATAAGACAACTAGATTTTTTTTCCATCTGAGAAAAAAAAATTTAAACTTTGAACTGTACCACTCTGATTTCTTTCTTTCTTCTAGATAGATTTCCCCTACTTCTTTGCTCTGATAAATACTGAGAAATAATCAAAGATATTGTCCCCTGCCTCAAAGCACCCTAGAGATTTTACATATTTTCAATCCTCAACAGGGGATACATTTATGTAGTATTTATTGCTTGAAAATAGCAATGCTGAAGATTTCTGCTAATCAAGACTGAATCCACGTACTTGTCACTATGCATAAATAGAAATGTGATGCGATAGATGTAAACATATAAAGGGAGAAATAGGCAAATAAATGTTACTTTGAAAAGGAAGAGTTAATGACTAGGACACTATGGAATCTTTGTGGTGTAACCCTCTTATTTTTGAGCCTCAAGTTGCCTGTTTTTCTCAAGCAAAGAAAATTAGAAACAGTTCCTGAAAAGTTGCCATTTGGATCAGATACTTTACTTCACAAATTCTTTAGGGGATACTTAGATGTTTTATGCAGAAGGGATACACAAAATGAAGAAATCAAGTGTCCTTTCCTCCAGGAGTTCATCATGCAGTGGGAGGGCTGGGCAGGTAGAGGAAAGCGTTTCCAGATGGCAGAAAAGTTGCGCAAAGGCCCTGAGGTGGGAAACTGTACATATGCTTGGGAATCAAGAAGTTAATGGATACTACTGAAACTTAAACTGCGTGGAGAAATAACACAAAGAGAGAGAGAGAGAAAGTGGGTAGAGGTAGAAGTAAGACTTAAAAGGAAGCCTTGACCCAGGCCAGGAGACTTTGAGTGCCAGGATAATTCTGGACATTGCTTCCCAAACACAAGTAGGCCACTTTGGACACAATGTGATCTAACATATCTCTTCTTTGTGCACTCCTGAGCTCTTCATTTAAAAACTCAGGAATCAAAACACCTTGAAGAAGATCACCAACATTATGCAATTTTTTGAAGAATTCATTGGTTCTACAGCTAACAAAAATCACTACAGAGAAGACCAAAATTATATGGCCATGGCTCTTCTCTTGCCGGTGGATCTCCAGAGATCCATCTTTTGTCTCAGACCAGCCAGGGAGAGGGCAGCTAGCTCTCCACCCTCACCTAACCATGACTGCATAATAACACTCTCATAAAAGTAATATCCAGGCATTATATATAATTAATGGTAGAATAAATGAACTGACCCCTTAGATACAATCCACAAGAGGCAAATTTTTATTTCCTTGACCTTTCCTCTCCAACTGATGCAAACTTCACCTGATTGTTTATCCATAAAATTCCTGGGGACCCGGCTTCTTTTATTGCCATAGTTGGAATTAAAATTGCAAATATCCCAGGAAAAGGAAAACTTTGAAATAAATTTATAGTGAGACGTAAATGACCAATCATGTAGAATAGTGTATCAGTAAGGTTCCCAGCAGGAAATAGCTGGCATGCTCAAATTAGGATCCTTCCCTGACAATTTAATAAAGGAACTATTTACAGAATGGTGGGGAAGCCACAAGGGTTAGTGTCGCATCCTGGGCTAATAAAAGCACAGCTGTTACCAGCCTTTTGCCTAAGAAAAGAGACAAGGGTGAAGTTACTCAAACCAAAAATGAAAGTCCTACAGAAAGAGTTGCCATGACAGGAGCTGGGTCATTTAGGCAAAGGATACCACTGGCCCAAGTGACCTGCAGAGGGACATCCAGGGAAATCAATATCCTGATCATACTTTATCCCCCTTCAATCTCTCTCAAGAGCTGCCATTAGGCTGAACTCAACTACATAAAGGGAAAGGGAGCACACAGATGAAGATCCTGTAACTTAGCTTTATTCACTGTGGAAAGCCAGGTAGAAATGAGCACAGAATAGATCTGGGTGAATGCAGAGAGACACAGCCAGCACATGTAGAGAGGGAGAGAGAAAGTAAATGCATCTGGCCTCTGGTAGGAGTGGGAGATGAGAGAAGGGAAAATTGGAATTTACCATTCTACTTATGTTGCAGAAAATTAACCTTATTCTTGGAAATACACAGATGCATGCATGCATTCAAGCACTTCAATGATGGGATATCTGTTCTCCTTCTAAAGTTGAAGGGAGATATTTTCAGGTATGCCTCATTATATAGGATGGTCAATCTCTTTCTTCATGTGACAAAAACTAACTCATTGAAACCAGGCACCAAAGAGAACTTAATAGGCATGTGTCACTGCAACTTGTATGCACAGTCATATTGTATTAGACAATTGGAATATACCTACACAACAGATGGAGTAAAACATTTCTTCCTATCAGGTTGCCCTCAGGCTATATGAGGTCCATCGCAGATGGATATCCACAAGCTCCCAGAGCCGCCTTAATACCTCTCCTCTCTTTTCTACTTTCTTGTCCTTTCCCCAAATGAGGCCTCACATTTCCAGGTCAAAGTCTTGGGAGGCCTCGTTCCTGTTTCTATCCTGAGATACTTCACAAATTCTCACTTTGTTCATCTTCAGTTTTCCCCATGAGTAAGATAAGTTCTTACACCTGCAGGAACTATACAGAAAACTTTCTCTTGCTAATAAAGAGCATAACTTTGGGTATGTGGCCTGCTGGAGGTCTGTTCAGCATACTGCAACCAACTGGGGAGCCTCTGTGCAGGCTCTGGACCTGTTAAGGCCCTGCCCAGCAACCCCAAGCAGCCAGGGATCCTCAGTGCACTGCATGTAACCTGCTGAAGATCTGTCCAGTGTACCCCATCCAGATGGGGAAACTGTGCAGACTTGGGACCTGATAAGACCCTGTCCAGAGACCTCAAGCAGCCAGGGAGCATTGGTGTACTGTGTGGCCTACTGAAGTTCTGCCAAGCATTTTCCACCCACTCAGTGTGCCACTAATAAGGCATGCCTAATGATACCCACTCACCTGGGAAGACCCCCCTCCAGTACAGACAGCTGCCACCAATTTAGGAAGCAACTATGACTTTGCACTTGGCTGCCCCAGGGGAAAATGACAAAATGAAAGAGCAAAATGCAATCTCAAACCTCCAGCCCATCCCAAACAAGTCCAGGAAACATGAACATAGAAGAAAGTGTATGTCACACACCTGCAATTTCTGAAGTCATAGCAACTGAAGTAAAGAAACGACTCAATGAAGCTGTAAAGGAAATCAGAGGGAAAAGATAAAGAACTAACAGCAGAAACATAACATGATAAAAATAAGCCAATATGTATCAGTTATAACTATTAATATAAATGACCTCGATTCACCAATTAAAAGAAACAGACTGGCAGAATGAATCAAGAAACAATATCCAACCATATGCTATATACAAGAAACCTGTCTATCCCAAAAGGAAATTCATAGATTGAAAGTCAAAGGGTGGAAAACAATACTTCATGCTACAGGAACCCAGAAAAAAAGCAGGTGTAGCTATTCTGTTTGCTAACAGAGTGAACTTCAAACAATAGTTCCACAGTTGCAAGACAATACAAAGAAAAACAATATAAGTTGCTAGGTGTGAAAGAAAAAGAAAGTGACAACTCAAATGAGATAAAAACACTATTTAGAAGTAATAACAAAAATTTCCAGGCATTAGAACAAAATATGACATATTGTGGAATGATCAAAAGAGATAAAGAAGGTCACTACCTACTGATTAGGGGAAAACATCAAGAGGAAGAGATAGCAATCCTAAATATATATGCACCAAATATGGAAGCACCCACCTATATAAAACAAATATTAATAGAAATGAAAAATCAAATAATAACACAATTATAATGGGAGACATTAACACCCCATTGACACAAAGAGACAGATCAACTAGGCCGAAAATCAGCAAAGAAATAACAGAACTGAATCAAACTTGTGAACAAATGGACTTAGTAAATGTGCACAGAGTGTTCTACCCAACATCAGAATATACATTCTTTCAACTTCACATATAACATTCCCTACAATAGACCATATACTAGCCCATAGTACATTCTTAAGAAAATGTAAAAGAATCAAAATTACCCCATGCATATTACCTCATCATACTGCTATGAAAGCAGAAATTAACAACAAATGAAACTTCAAAAACTCCATAAACACATGGAAATTAAACAATATCCTGCTGAATAATTGATGGGTCACAGAGGAAATTAAACAATATCTGTAAGTGAGCAAAAATGCAAATACGCTTACCAGAACCTGTGGGATGCAATGAAAGTAGTCCTCAGAGGTAAATTTATTGCAGTGAAATCACACATCAGGAAACCCGAATAAACAAAGACAACTTGATGCTACCCTTCAAACATCTAGAAAAAGAAGAGCATGTCAATCCTGAAGCCCAAAGAAGGGAGGAAATTATTAGTATCAGAGCAGAAATTAACACAATTGAAACTAAGAAAACAATACAAAGAAATAACAAATCAAAGAGTTGGTTCTTTGAATGAATAGATAAAATTGATAAACCCCTAGCCAACTTTACCAAGAAAAGTAAAAACTCAAATTCATTACAATAAGGAATGAAAAGGGTGAAATCACTACAGACCCTGTGAAAATACAGAAGATCAACAATAGGTACTTTGAAAACCTTTTCTCAGGACCTCAGATCACTGTTGCTCGCCCCCACTCCTGGGCTGAGTACACCTGGCAAGTCCCTGGCCCACCTGGGCGGCCCAAACCACTGTCACTCGAGCCCCCTTGCCCCCCCCCCCAGCTGAGAATACCCGACAAGTCTCTGGCCCAGCTGGGTGGCCTCAGACTGCTGCCGCAGGTCTGCCCCCTGGGAAACTCAGCCGCCTTCTGGACCTAGTACTGCAGCTGACTATTGGATCCAATCCCCTATCCCAGAACCTTGGACTATAGTGGATTACCATGCTGGTTGGATGGGAGACTCAGGAACCCCTCACTCAAACAGAAAACCTCAGCAGATTCCAATCAGTGTGGTGAGTTTGCCCCTAAAATAGAGGTCTGCAGTGGGTAAATGGGAGCAGAAGTGAAACTCCCTCCAACTGTAAGACTTTGGCGAACCTGGCAAAAGAGTGGATAATCCCCTCCTCCACACAGAAAACATCAGACAGGTTAAGGAGTGTGCCAATAAAGCACCCCCCCAACTTGGAGAAAATGAAAAGAGCTTATGAGACCCTCAGTGACATGGTAGGGCCTCAGCTGACACAAACACTATAGACAGGGAGAGCTGGTGACCTGCAACTACCTGAAGACAAAGCAACAGTAGGAACTAAGAGTTGACCTACATCAATACTCCTAGGTTAGTTAGCTCAAGAAGAATACAGGACTTACCCAATAGGCCCTGCAGGAGAAACTAGGAGGAGCTCTTCTCTTCACTGTGGTACCCAGCAATTGGACATACATCAACTACACAATAGGACCCACAAACTCATACTACTGATAGTTGAGACTGTTGGGATTGAAAGACAAATATATACCCAAAAGGTGAAAATGACAAAATGAAAAAGCAAAATGCAATCTCAAACATCTAGTCCATCAGGAGCAAGTACAGATGACATTGAAAGAGAGGACTTTAAAAGTCACATACTAGAAATCTCTGAAAAGCAAATGAAGTAAAGAAACAAATCCATGAGGCTATAGAGCAAATCAAATTAGAAATAATGACTTACATAAAGACAGAAATAACAACTTTAGTAAGTGAGTTGCTCAACATAGTGAGAGAAGAAATAGTTAAAAAAAAAAAACAAGAACATGGGAAATTGATTGAAACTTTGAATGAACAATGCAGGAAACAAGCAGAATTCATGAAACAAATTCAAAGAGATATCCAAGAAACAAAAAATTGTATTGAAAGCTGGCAAAACTGTTTAAATGAACCTGAGGATAGAATTTCAGACCTTAAGGACAGGATCACAGATAGTGATCATGAAAAGGTAAAACTTACAGAAACAACAAAGCAGCATGAAATGACAATCCAGAAGCTTCAAAATGATGCCAAGAGAAATAATATAAGACTAATAGGTATCAGTGAAGATGCAGGAGTCAATGCAAACAACATAACTAAACTATTCACAGAAGTAATAGCAGAAAATTTCCCACACATGGGGGAAAATCTGATGTACAAATAAGTGAGGCATACAGAATGCCAAGTCACAACCAACATAAATCTACACCCAGACGTATAATAATTAAGGACCCAGACATGCAGCATAAAAACAGAATACTAAAAGCTGTTAGAGAAAAGACACAACTCACCTACCAAGGAAAGCATATTAGAATCATTGCAGACTTCTCAGCACAAACCTTCAGGTTAAGACGAGCTTGGAGTGAAGCATTTCAAGCCCTAAAAGCAAACAACTTTCAACCCAGACTGATGTACTCAGGAAAACTGTCTTTCAAGTTTAATGGAAAAATAAAATACTTCCATGATAAAGAACATGAAGAAATTCATGTCCACCAAGCCAACCCTAGAAAGAGTACTGAAAGACCTGATAGACAGAGATAAAAATGATCACAATCTCCAGAACAGCAACAGAAGGAAACCACAAAGCTGGACAAGAAATTAAACAAGGGAGAAAAACAGGAAACCAACAATAGGAACAGAACATGGCAAAGTCCAGCTAGTACATATCAGTGATATCATAAATTTAAATGGACTCAATTCACCTATTAAAAGAAACAGGTTGACAGAATGGATCAAGAAACAGGATCCCACAATATACTGTATACCAGAAACACATCTGACTCAAAAAGAAACTCATAGATTAAAATTCAAAGGATAGAAAACAGTATTCCATGCAATAGGAACCCAGAAAAAAGCAGGGGTAGCTATTCTGTTTGTCGAGTGAACTTCAAACATAAAAGGATTTAAAAAGGTAAAGAAGGCCACATTATACTTGTAAATGGGAAACTACAAGAGGAAGAACTAACAATTATTAATATATACCCCCCAAATACAGGAGCACCCAAATACATAATACAAATACTAATGGACATGAAAAACCAAATACATAAGAACACAATTGTAATAGGAGGCCTTAACACCTCATTGTCACAAAGAGATAGACAAAAAGGAAAGAAATAACACAACTGAATCATACTCATGAGCAAATGGACTTAGTGGATGTTTCCCACCCAACCACAACAGAATATGCATTATTCTCAACTGTACATGGGACATTCTCCAAAATAAACCATATATAAACCCATAAAGCATTCTTAACTAAATGCAAAGAGAGTGAAATTTTTCCATGAATAATATCTGATCATAGCACACTAAAATTGGAAATCAATGGCAAAAACCCCTACAAAACCTGCATAAATACATGGAAATCAAATAACAACCTTCTGAACACGACTGGGTTACAGATGAAATTAAAGAAGAAATAAGACAATACCTATAATACATCAAAAATGCAGATACAACATACCATAACCTATGGGATGCAATGAAAGCAGTCCTAAGAGGGAAATATATAGCAATAAATAGTCACATCAAGAAAATGGAATGAACATAAATAAATAACCTAATGCTATATCTCAAGCTTCTAGAAAAGGAAAAGAAAGTCAAACCCAAAGCTCATAGAAGGGAGGAAATTGTATAGATTAGAGTAGAAATTAATGCAACTGAAATTAAAAAAATGCAAAGAATTAATGAATCAAAGAGCTGGCTTTTTGAAAGAATAAACAAAATTGGTAAACCTCTGGCCAATCTTATCAAGAAAAAGAAAGAAAAAACTCAAATACACACAATAAGGACTAAAAAGAAAGAAATTACTACAGATCCCATGGAAATTCAAAAGATCATGAACACCTACTTTGAAAATCTCTATTCACATAGGGTGGAAAACACAAAGGAAATGGGCAGATTTCTAGGAACATATGAACTACCAAAGCTCAATCAAGAAGATTTAACAATTTTGAATAACCCCATATCAGCTACTGAAATAAAAAAAATGTGATTAAAAACTTAGCAACAAAGAAAAGCTCAGGTCCTCATGGATTCACAGCTGAATTCTATAAAAAATCTTAGAGAAGCTTTAACTCTAATATTCGTTAAACTCTTCAGTGAAGACAAGCAGTCCTCCCTAGCTCCTTCTTGAAGGCAAGTATCACTCTGATACCAAAACCAGAGAAAGACCCAACGAAAAAGGAGAACTATAGACCAATCTCACTAATGAACATTGATACAAAGATTCTTGGTAAAATATTGGCAAATAAATGCAGCAAATTATCAAAAAGATTATTCACCATGACCAAGTGGGATTTATTCCAGGCAAGGATGGTTTAACATATGTAACAATGAATGTAATACACCACATTAACAGAGAAAAAAATCCATGATCATCTCAATAGAAGCAGAAAAAGCTTTCGATAAAGTCCAACACCTTTTCATGATAAAAACCTTACAGAAACTTGGAATAGATACTATGTATCTCAATTTCATAAAGGCCATCTATGATAAACCAACAGCCAACATTATACTAAATGGACAAAAGCTGAAATCCTTCACTCTAAAATCAGGAAAAAGGCAAGGATGTCCACAATCAACACTCCTATTCAACATAGTTCTGGAATAAGAGAGAGAAATAAAAGGAAAAGAAAAATTTAAATTATCATTATTTTCAGATGACATGATACTCTACATAGAAGATCCCAAAAACTCCATTAAAAGAGTACTAGAGATAATAAACAAATTCAGCAGCATAGCTGGATACAAAGTCAACCCTCAAAAATCAATAGCATTCCTGTATACAAACAAAAACTCAATGAAATAGAAATTATGGAAATATTGCCTTTCACAATAGCATCTAAAAAAATGAATTACCTAGGAATCAACCCTGCAAGAATGTAAAGGACCTATATGTTGGAAACTATACTACTTTTAAAAAGGAGATTGAAGAGGGTATTAGAAAATGGAAGATATTCCTTGCTCTTGGCTAGGAAGAACCAACATTGTGAAAATGGCCATATTCCCAAAACTGCTATACAGATTCAATGCAATCCCAATCAAAATATCATTAACATACTTTACAGATCTAGAAAAAATATTCCTAAAATTTATCTGGAAACAGAAGAAATCTAGAATAGTAAAAGTGATTCTGGGCAACAAAGGCAAGACAGGAGGCATCTCGATCCCTGACTTGAAACTATGCTACAAAGCCACAGTAATAAAATCAGCATGGTACGGGCAAAGAAATAGACCTGAGGATCAATGAAACAGATTAGAAGATGCAAACACTACTACAATGACACTCAGCCACCTTATATTTGACAAAGGGATAAACATGTTCACTGGAAAAAAGACAGCTTCTTTAATAAATAATACTATTTATTAAAGAAGCTGTCTTTACCATTTATTAAAGAAGATAGTAATCTTCCACATGCTGAAGATTGAAAATAGACTCATGCCTATCACCATATACTAAACTAAAGCCTAAATGGATCAAGGATCTAAATATTAAAACAGAAACAGTAAATCTACTAGAAGACAAGGTAGGTAAAAATCTTGAGGATATAGGGGTAGGGAGAGAATTCATGAATAAAATGCAAACCACACAGGAAATAATTAAAAAAATCAACAATTGCGATCTCATATGATTAAAAAGTTTTTGCACTTCAAAAGAAATCACTAACAAAGTGAAAGGAAAACCAACAGAATGGGAAAGAATTTTAGCCAACAATTCCTCAGACAAAGGACTTATATGCAGAACATATAAAGAATTGAAAAACATCAAGTCCCCCAAATTCAAAGATCCTCTCCAAAAATGGGCATCTGAGATGAACACACAGTTCTCAGATGAAGATATACAAATGGCAAATAAATACATGAAGAAATGTTCACCATCACTGGTCATTCGAGAAATGCAAATTAAAACAGCATTGAGATTTCATCTCACACCAGAAAGAATAGCTGCCATCAAGAAATCAATGATAACAATGTTAGTGAGGCTTCAGGAGAAAAAAACATTTCTCCACTGTTGGTGGAAGTATAGACTGGTGCAACCACTGTGGAAATTAGTATGGAGTTTCCTCAGAAAACTAGGATTGGAAGTTCCATTCAACCCAGCTATTTCCCTCCTGGGTATTTTCTCAGAAAAATTGAAAAGATCATGTCACAGTGATATATGTGCACCCATGTTCATAGCAGCACAATTTTTGATAGCTATCTTGGAAACAACCAAAATACCCATCAACCACAGAGTGGATGAAAAATTTTGGTATTTTTATACAATGGTATACTATTCAGCTATAAAAAAAACGATGATCTTGAGGCCTTTATTGGTAAATGCAGGCAACTTGAAAATATCCTCATTAGTGAAGTAAACAAGATTCACATTAGTAAATATCTCTACTGTAAAAAATAAGAACTGGCAGAATAATGGTATCCAAAAAGTGTAATAAGTATAAAAATATAATAGATGTAAAAGTATAATATATATAATAGATATTGTGAAAACGAAAGAGAAGGAAAGTGCTCTAAAGGATATAACACCATGTATCGTGTGTAAGACTATGTTCATATTACTAAATTTGTGGTAGATCATTGAACAGAAGGGTTTGCACTGCCAAGGTTTGAAAATCTAGCCACTTTTTATGCTTTGATTTTGTAACTTTGACAACTATTGTTAAGATGTCAATATGTAATGTATCAACTAGTGATTTTATGATGTTAATCTTCTTTTAATTCTGTATTCTACTTTTTTCGCATTTTTTTCTATTTTGTTTTTTTCTTCAATTTTCTTTTCTTTCTTTCTTTCAATAAAATTTAAAAAATCTTTCCTCTCATAGGTTTGATAACAGTGGAAATGGACAGATTCCTAGAAACATATGAATTACCAAAGCTGGATCAAGAAGATATAAAACTGCTGAATAGCTAATTTCAGTTAATGAAATTGAAAATATAACTGAAACCTTACCAACAAAAAAAAGCCCAGGCCCTAATGGATTACAGCTGAATTCTATAAGAAATTTAGGGAAGACTTAATGCCAAGTTGGAGAACTCTTCAATGAAATTGAAAAGCAAGCAATTCTCTCCAACTCATTCCTGGAAGCAAATATTACCCTAATAACAAAAACCAGAGAAAAACCTGACCCAAAAAGGTCAATCTCCCTAATGAACATATGCAAAATTTCTCAGTAAACTATTGGCAAACAGAATGTAGCAAATCATACAGAAGATTTTATACCACAAACAAGTGGGATTCATCCCAGAAATGCAGAGATGAATGCAAATCAGTAAACATAATACGTTATATCAATAGAGCCAAAGACAAGAATCAAATGATCATCTCAATAGAGGCAGATAAAGTCCAATTCTCATTCATGATAAAAATCCTATGGAAAATCAGGATAGATGGTCTTCACTTCAGTCTGATAAAAGCAACAACCAATATCTTACTAAGTGAACAAAAACTCAAAACTTTCAACCTAAAATCAGGAATAAGAAATGGATGTTTATTATCATCACTCTTATTCAATGTAGTTCTGACAACATTAGCCGGAGCAATTAGACAAGAGAGAGAAATACAAGGAGTAAGGATAGGAAAGGAAGAAGTTAAATTATCACTGTTTACAGATGACATGATACTCCACATAGAAGACCTCCAAAACTCCACTGAAAGACTTCTAGATCTAATAAATTTAGTAATGTAGCTGGACACCAAGTCAATACTCAAAAATCAATAGCATTCCTGTATACAAGCAACAAACTTATTGAGAAAAATAAGGGAAACCACATCCATCACAATAGCACCCCCAAAAATGAAATACTTAGGAATTAATCTAACAAAGGGAGTAAAAGATGCATATATGGAAAATTATAGTACTCTGAAAAAAGAAATCAAAGAAGATCTCAGAAAATGGAAAGACATTCCTTGTTCATGGATAGGAAGAACATTGTAAAAATGGTCATTCTCCAAAAGTTGTCATACAAATTTAATGCAATTCCAATTAAAATACCTTAGCATTCCTTACAAATCTAGAAAAATCATTCCTCAAGTTCATATAGAACCAGAAGATACCTAAAATAGCAAAGGCAATCCTGGGCTATAAAAGCAGGGCAGGAGGAATCACACTTCTGACTTGAAATTATACTACAAAGATACAGTGATAAAATCAACATGATACTGGAATAAAAACAGACTTAAAGATTAATGGAATGGTTTAGAAGAAACAGCCACAACTGTAAACACACTCAGCCACCTCACATTTTCACTGGAAGAAAGATAACCTCTTTAACAAGTGGTGCTAGAAAAACAGACTCTCCACATACCAAAGACTAAAACTAGATCCATCTCTATGACTATGTACTAAACTAGTCAAAATGATCAAAGAGCTAAATTTTCAAACAGAAACACTAAATCTCCTGGAAGACAAATTAGATGGAAATTTTGGAGACACAGGGTACTTAGTGAATTCATGAACAAAAATCATTATTTTCCAGAATCAATACTTCCCAGAATCAACAACTGGGATCTCATCTTATAAAAAGTTTTTGCGTGGCAAAAGAAATCTCCAACATAGTGAAAAGAAAACCCATGAACTGGGAAAAAATCTTAGTCAACTGTTCCTCAGACAAAGGACTTCTGTGTAGAACATACAAAGTTTTTTAAAAAATCAGGCCCCCAGAAGTCAAAGACTCAGTCCAAAATGGTCATCTGCGATGAACACACACTTCTCAGATGAAGAAATACAAACGACAGATAAATATATGAAAAAATATTCCCTATTATTATTCTTTAGAGAAATGCAAATTAAAATAATGCTGAGATCCCATCCTACCTCAGAAAGAATGGCCAAAATCAAGAAATCAACCAATGGTATATGCTGGAGGGGCTGAAGAACCCTTATTCTGGGTTGCTGGGAGTGTAGACTGGCCCAACCACTGTGGAAATCAGTGTGGTGGTTCCTCAAAAAGCTAGAATTAGAAATCCCATTTGACCCAGCTCTCCTGCTTCTGGGCAATTTTTCCTAGAAAAATTGGAAACATCATACCACAGTGATATATGTGCACCCATGTTTATAGCAACACAATTTGCAATAGCCCAATTTTGGAAACAACCCAGATGCCAATCAACTGAGGAACTGATAAAAAAAGATGTGGTATTTTTGTATAATAGGGTACTACTCAGCTACAAAGATGGATTGCATCAAGGCTTTTATAGGTAAGTGGATGGGACTTAACACCATACTCATAAGTGAAATAAATCAAACTCACATGGGTAAATACCATATTGTCTCCCAAGTATAAGAAACTGAAAGAGTAAATAAGATCCAAAATCTACAATAAATATTGTGAAAGGTTAAGAAACTACTCAAAAGGGAAAAATAACTCAAGGAAAAGAAGAAAAGAAGGAAAAGAAAAGAAAAAAGATTAAATTTGGATATATATGAATATATAGATAAGATAGCTAAGATGCTTATGCCACTAATGCTATTAGTTCTTGGAAAAGAATAGTTAATATTCATACAATCATATCAATTTTGCATGTCTATATCTGGTAATCTAAGCAACTGTTTTAAATATAACAATATGCTACATGCTAACCATTGTTAAATTCCAATCATCTTGTTTTGAAAGCCTATATTATTATTGTTTTGAGGTTTTTTGTTGTTGTTGTCTCTCTTGCTTTTCTTGTCTACCTTTTCCCCTTTCCTTAAAGTAAAATTTAAAATATCCAAAAAAGAAAGCATAACTTTGATGCATTATTAAATAAACTGACCATATTCTACATCCTACCCCTCATACCTACTTTAACCCACTCCCCTCCTATGAAGGGAGCAGAAGAGTTAAAAGCCTGACATTTTATGTAGTCACACTGACTAGGGAGTTCTGTTTTTGCTTGTGATGAGACAATAGATTGGATGGACTGATTTCATCAAATATTTTCATTCTTTTTGCATATAAGTAAATTATGTTTTTCTTCCTTAACTTTTATTTGGTTACTGATAGACGCAAATATTATGCCAAAATGTTGTGGCCTGAAATAGCAAGGTATTGAATTTCACAGTTTTATGGTTTGTTGGGGTGCTTCTTGCTTGTGACTTCTTAGTCATTGTAGCCCCCACTGGACTAGCCATCACAGAAGGTACTCATGCACATGAGTGTGGGTGCAGGTGACCTGCTAAGAGATGAGCTGAGGCTGTTGGAGACAGCCCCAGGCTGTGCCTGTTGACAAGAGCACCTGCAGCTTTTGTGTTCATAGCATGGCAGGCAGTTTTTGAGAGAGAATGGCATAGGGTGAGCCTTCCACAAGACCTAGGTGTAAGCTGCCAACTTTTTATAACTTAGTCACAAAAGATTCATTTGGCATGTGTACCTCAAATTTTTCTCAACCTCATCCAGATACAAGAGAAAAGGAATTCGGTTCTCCCTTGTACTTAATGTGAGGAGCCATATGTACCCACAGACAGGGAATAAAGTGATGATTTGGAAACCAACCCAATTTTTTCCCTTCTTTCTTTGTCTTTTCCTACTGAAATCATAATCATTAATTTGTGCTATCATTATTCAATAGCCTGCTTAATATACTGGAAAGAGCACTGCATTCAGTGTGGGAAGGCCATGCTGACAGTCTCAATCAGGGATAAAACTGAGCCAAGCAGCAGCTGGGCTCTGGGTGCCCACACATCTGTGCCTGGTTTTTGGACTCTGGGGCATTGCTATGCCTTCCAATCCAACTCCAGATAAGTCCAACATTAAGAAGAACTAATCTACAGCTATAGCATCTCCAGTTTAGCATCTGCTACCTCCTGACAGATTAGAGTAGAGGAGCTGACCTGGCAAATTTACCTCAAGAATGCAGAAGTGAACACAATAAGACCAGACAAAAATGGCAACTCCTGAATCAAAAGAGCTGAAGGATAACTGGGCCTCTCCTCTGAAAGTTAGTCCACCTCTCCCCTCTAAAGGGTGTTATCTGGAGTACACCTAAAGAGGGATTTTTACTAATCTCAACTGCCACAACCTCTGTGATCTTAGGCTGGTCACTTTCAAATGTTCTCAAGTGTAAAATGATAGCAGGTATTTCAGAGTGGTAGGAGATCAAGATAAGAAATGGAAATGTTATGAACAACAAAGCCCTAGGTACAGGTAAAGCATGTTCAAGAGAATTGCCGAACTCAGGGGTTGGCATACTTTTCCTATGAAAGTGCAGATCATAAATATTTTCAGCTTTGTGAACCATATGGTCTCTGTCAAAACTACTCAATTCCACTATTGTGGCGATATCAAAAGAGCCGCAGACAAAATTGTAACAAAAGATGTGATTGGATTTGGCTCTTAGGCTATTTGCCAGCCCCTGGTCAAGGTTATAATTTCACTTGGGAAAAGAACAGGCAGAAAATTTAAGTCAACTATTTTTTGTGTGTTGAGGATCAAACCCGGGACCTCATGCATATTGGCAAGTGCAAAGCCAATGAGCACATCGCCAGTCCAAAAGTAAACTCTTAATATCATCTTCTTTGTATGCCCAACTATGGGTCAGACACTTGACAAAGTCAATTATAAATGTATACACTGTTTGGAAACTAATATTTGATCCCAGGCTAGGAAGATAATATTGTTAAAATGTTCTGGCAAGTGCCTGGAAGGAGGTGAGTACCTCAAAATAAGAGAGATGCTAAATTTGAAAAAGGAAGGGATAATGTTCCATTTGTCCCACATAGGAATTGGGAAGACAATGTAAAGCTTCATGGTCCCAACAGTAACCCTGTAAACCACTGTCCTCAGTGAGGTTATTTGACAGATGTAATGCTTAAAGGAAGTTTGGAGTTTTAGGGGGATGTGTATTTTCTTTAAAAACTGATAAAGATACTAGTGCCCCACCCTTGGCTCACTTGGAACAGACCCCACCTACCATGCCAGTACCTTCTAGTGTAGAAAAAAGAAAATCATAAAAACAAAAGCCAAAACATGCCTACAAATTTCAAGGACACCTCTGGACTGTCACAAACCATGGAAATGGGGTGTAGAAGTATTTAATCAGATGTCCGGAGAGCAGAGACCCCAGCTAGAGCTTCTAGCAGAAACACTGAATGTACCTGACATAAATGATGATGATTTTAAAACTCTTATATTATTTATAAAACAGTTATAAAATAAATGACTATTTCCTGTCAAATTGTTGATTAAAGTTCTTAAAAGGTTACTATTTCTTTGAATATACAGATATTTTAAAAACAAAAAATATAGCAGCAGTAATTTTATATGCTTTTGTGGAAATTTATCAAAATATTAACTGTTAGAATAAAATTATTTTTTTTTCATTTTGGTACTGGGGATCAAACTCATGACCTTGTGCTTGCCAAGCAGGCACTTATGCCACTGAGCTAAATTCCAGCCTGAAACTATTTCCTTAACAGAATAGATCTCTCTGAGAATATGTTTCTCTTGTGTTTCTGCAGTCATATTTCTAAAAGCCTATTGCTGCCTTTGGTAAAAACAATAGGAATTAGCAGTTAACATTATGCCATGAAAGGATGTTTCTAATACCCAAAACCTCCAGATAATTCTGCCCTAGAATGCCGACATCCACATGCATGTGTCTGTGTCTCTTCTGTACACTGCTAAGAATGTCACGGTTGGCTCTGTGCTCATGCATACCAGCATTCTTGGCTCGTTCTACTGAATGCTTGGCTGTAGGATTGAAGGGAACCTCTGCTAATGATGGTTGAAGAGAAAATTTCAGGATGACTTTATTTTACATGGAAGGCACTACGATACAGATAAAGGACTTCTTAGCAGGAACAGATAGATTTGAATTTGAGCTTGAATTCTGTGACTTCTGCCTTCTGTGCTTGAGGCTGAGCTAGGTTTCTCAAATCCTCAATTTCACCATCTGCATCATGGTAATAAAGCCTGTTTTTTAGTGCATCACCTGCTTGCTGTGAGAATTAGACCAAAAAAGGTAGGCAGAGAAAGCTTTGCAGATTAACGTAAAAACCGAAGATATTGTAAAGCGACATTTGCGATGCTGTTGTAACTGTTATGTATCATAAATGTTTTTATGTTTCACCTAATGGGATTCAAGTGTGAATTAGTACACATATATTATCAATATGTATAGTATAGGCTATGCATAGTAGTCTGTATGTTGAGTTTCTTCTTTCAGCATTACTCTGCAAACTGACAATGACCCAAATGAAAGCAAATAGCACCTTGTGCATTATGTGACAGCACTGGTCTCCTCTCCAGGAGTCACCCATTGTGTTTTTTCCCTCCTTTCTTAACAGTGGCCAAGTTGCATTTACAGGTCACAGTCCAGATCTGCTCCTTTATACATCATTTCAATGATAAACGTTGGTTCTTCAAGCTGACTGTAGTAACCCTTTTTCTTTGGAAATCACTAATTAAGGCATGAATATGCAACACAATTAGAACTATTAAATGCATCATGGTAACATTTGGTGGTCTTGTGCTACACCTGCCACACACTTTTCCAAGTGCTCTGTGTGTGTTAATGCTAAACCCAGCAACAGCCTACAAGGTAGGTTCTTAATAGGACTAAACTAATAGGTGGGGAAATTAAGAACTAGGAAGATGAAAATACTTGCTCAAAGAAGTAAATGGAGTTAGAAATGAAACTTTGTTAGTATATTTTTGCATTATACAATGATTACATTCCTCAGAGGAGTCGGTATATGTAAGTAACACATCTCTTTTCATCAGTTCTTTTCATCCCCTTTCCCACCCCTCCCTCAGCCCTTCCTCCATCTCTTGATCCCCTTCTCCTTTGAAAAATATCTATCTCCCTACTTCCTAATATCTATATTTTATTTTGCTCTTTATTTATATTTTTGATTTCTCATACAAATGAAACCATGCAGTATTTATGTTTGTGTATGTGATTTATTTCACTTCAAAATATGGTCTCAAAATGCATCCATTTTCCTACAAATGACTCAAGTTTATATTTTCTTTATTAAAAAATAGTACCTCACTATGTTTAAATACCACATTTCTTCTATTCTTTCATCTATCGATACACATATAGTGTAGGCCACTTCCAATAGTTAACTACTTGAATTGTGCTGCTGTAAACACAAGTATCCATGTATCAGTGTTATAGGATATCTTTAACTCTTCCAGAAAGATACCTATAAGAGAAATAGCTGGGTCAAATGAAATTTCTAGTTTTAGCTTTTGAGGAATCTCCATTCTGAGTTCCATACCCTTCTACATTTTGGCCAGAATGTAAAATTCTGGGGGTTTTTTTTGTCAAGTAGGATCATTAAAGCTGAAAGTCTTAAAATATGAGTGAACATCTTTATTGGAGGGAAGATTTAAATATTTAGAAAGAATTATATGAAAGAATAATTTGCGGAATTTTAGGCAGATCCAACATTTCAGCCAGGAAACTAACATTAAAAATAACTTGATGCCACCTTTTTTTTTGGGGGGGGACTGATCCCTAAACTCTGTCCAACCATCATTACAGAACAAGCAAGCAAGCAAAAAAAAAAAAAAATGATGTCTATATAAACTACCTAGCTATTTCTCTTTTGCCTCACTTCCAAGTCATAGAAGGAAATAAAGTCCCCATGATATTTCTCTAAAAATTATTGTCATGTGAACTGGGACTCCTCCAGCCGTGCTCACTTATGACTTCTCGGGTTACAGATCCTAAGTTCTGTTTTCACTTCCCGTCACTGTGGTGTCTTTGACCTACTCACTCTTTGTGGGTGTCGGTAGAGCTGCCTTTCTGTCTTGCCCTACTTTTCATATCCCTATTCTCTATTTGTCTCTGTCTGTCTCTCTGTCTCTCTCTCTTATTTGTCTCTTTCACTGTATCTGTCCATCTTTGTCTCTGTCTCTCTATCTGACTCTGTCTCTCTCTCTCTTTCTCTGTGTTTGTCTCTGTCTGTCTGTCTCTCCCCTCCCATCCCCATTTATGTACACCCTAGTTGAACTTGGCCATGTGCTCTCCTAACCTTTAGCCTTCAGACTCTCATTGACATCTTCATCCTGCACAGCTTGTATGTATTCCATAGTCAGTTGATGTCCAAAGCTGAATTTACTATTTTTTCCCTAAAAATTAATTTCCCCTGGCATTCTACTCGAGTTCCCATGCTGGGAGAAAGGCACTCATCTTGGCTCCTCCAATCTCAAGCCCCTTCTGCATCACTTACTGCTCTTCTCAGTTCAAACCCAGAGACTAACCTTCATTTGTCCCTGCTCCATGTCCTGCCCAACTCCAGGGCTTCACCTCATCCAGGATCCCTAAGTCTCTGTTCATGCCCTGTGCCGACCACCAGCATAGGAAGTCTGGCGCACAGGTGTCCTCCGTGGTGTGGATGGTCACTTCCCTCAGAATAAGGCCTGTGTCCCTGAAGGTGCTGTCTGGTTGGTCCTCTCCTACGGCCAGCACCACCTCCAGTTTCTCCTTCATCAACTTGTGGTTTACGTGTGAGAAACACCACTTTTTTCCCTATCTGTGCTGTGTATTCATACTTTGAATTGTTCCCATTTCTTTTTCCTTCACCTGGCAAATTCATCACATCTCAAGGCACAACTTGGATTATGCCATCTTTTCCCTTAAATTTCCCACCACTAGGTAGACTTTTAGCCCCATTTCCCCATTTGTGTCTATCTGTATCTGTATCTATATCTATCCACATTTATGTATTATAAGTAAGCCTATCTGCATCAAAATGGATATAGGAAATGCAGAAGCTGCATAGAAAATGTAATGTATCCCCACTACAGCTCTAGAAATCCCAGGGATCTCACCATAATGGAGCTGACGTGCCCTTGTATGGACACCTTCAATTTGATCACAGAGAGTGACACTATCTCTTTACTACTCACTTATGGGGAATAGTGGTGTGGCTTATAGAAGGACACAGTCAGATTCAGACTGTCCTAAAAGGCAGATGTCAATGCAGTAAGATTTTTATAAGAAAAAGTAAAAAAAAAAGAAAGAAAGAAAAGAAAAAGTTGTAATTTAGTAATTTTATATATAACCACTTGTTTGATGTATAAGAATTTTGGATATGTATCAAAATTAAAATGCTGTCTATATTTTTGTCTTGAAAAAATTCCAGAAAGAAGCAAAAGTAGAAAATTTGAAGCTTTAAAAAGTTTAATCATCAAGAACTAATAATATTGCAGAATTATTGTTTGGTATCATAATTCAACTCAAATGTCAAATTATTTTTATAGAAAACATATAAAATAATAACAACATTGATCAAGATACAAAACCAAAGAAGACTAAGATATTCATATTAGACATTATGATTAAATAATTTTTAAAGTCCATGCTGGTTCCATAAGAAAAATAAATGAGATTATTTTTATCTTGGGATGATTTTATCAGCTATGTTTAAAAAGAGAATTCATTGAAAATCTGAAACTATTGAAGTTTAGTAAGCCTACTGTATATGAAATGAATGTGTATGTTAACTGACACAGATTTCAGTAGTTTCTTTTATGTATAAGAAATAATTATAAATTAAAAATCATTAGAAAGTATAATGGGAGAAAAACTCTCCCATTGATATTTTGAGATATAGATTGGAAAATAGGTAATTCCTTAAAAATGAATACTTTTTCCAAAAGCAAAGATAATGCTAGCATACAAAAATAACAGCCACTACAAATCACTAATAAGAATTATATATATTACATATGTGAAATATGTATATATGAGTGTAATATATATGTATTAAACTGTTCTCAGCAAATAATGAACATTTACTGAGAATCGTAATGAATCTAATAAGTGGAGGATCATAGCAACAGGAAAGCAACATAAAAGCCTCAAAACTTCTTCAAAACCTTAAATTTAATGTGATCAAATCAATTTTGATTTTTTCTAGAAGCAGTGTTGATCTAAGGTTCACATGAAATCAAAATGAAGCAACCAAGAAACACGAAGTTTTGAGAGATCAAAGTAATGAGTAAAACTGCAATAGGCTGGCAAAATATATCGCAAACCAGTGCAATATTGCACTGATGCCATCTTCTAAACTTGAACTTTTTCTTCTCCTCTTTTCTCTACCATAATTCTAATTCTCTCACAATTATTCTTTTTTAGCATAGTTTTTCAGATCACCCAATTTGGAAGTCACATCCCATAATATATTTGCTCTTCTTTTTGGCCGTCAATTCCATACTCTTGGCTATATAACAAAGTTTTTACACAGCTTGCCTCCCACAGAGGTTAAGTTCCTGTGATTTCATCATCTTTACAAATAGTTGTTCTTAATGATCATCAGTGACAAAAGGCAATAGGAGATTTAATAACACAATGATGCCAGAGCATCAAAGTTAGGTCCAAGGATCAACACCAACAGCAGCACCTCAGAGCTCAGAAATGCAGAATTGGTATTGACTTAGGATATCCAGATACACCGAGTCAGAAGATATGCTTCATTTTTAACATGAGCCTCACATGATTTGTATGTACATTAAATGTTGAAGTGCAACCCTAAAGAATTGCATGGAAAGGAAATATTTCAGAACCCGCTTGGAGCAATCAGGCATCTTTGGGTATCTTTCTATGTGACAAAAGAATTATTCAAATGTTATGTTTCTTTGATAAACAAAAATCTAATGACACTAGAAAGAATGCTAAGAAAGTGTGAGTTTGGGCAGCAGGAAAAGTCTACTGAGAAAGGCAGGTAGAGGAAGTGTATATTTGGGGATGGTGGGAGTGGTAGCTCAAACCTTAAAAACGATTTGATACCTAGTATAGTTCTATAAAAAGAATGCATTCCTAACTCCTCTTTCCAGCACCGCTGTACACAAATACATTGTTTTTGACCATCACCTGCCTAATCCACATTTTAACTTTGGTTAATCTGATCTCACCTCTAGTTCCTCATCTCCTTGACAAAATCAGTTCTTCCACATGAAGTCTCCATTCCTTTCAACTCCAGCATCAGCACCACCCACCCAATAGGCAGAGGGTGTAGCTTGCTGGCAGCACAGGAAGAGGCTGGCTGGGTCATTTGCTGTGCCTCTAAGAAGCACAGAGAGCACTGGGTACCAAGTAGGTGTTAAACAGCTGAACCTTCAACAAGTGAGCCAAAGCATAACCATTAGGATGATCATTATTATCCCAGGTCCTTCCAAAAGTCTAGTCTATCCCACATCGTATGGAGAAGTGCTTTTACCCTGAGGGTTCCTTAAGTCCATTTTTCTTATTATTAGGTCAATATCATGACATAACTACTTCATTCCTCAACTATCACAATATAATCTGTCCCTTTTCATTGATTTTCCTACTTATCTCTAAGTAAATAGTTACAATCTACTGTTACCCTAAGTATTAATCCAGTCCTTTACCATGGCATTCAACTTTTTTTTTCCTTCAATGTTTTGACTAGGAATTGAACCCAGGGTCTTAACTCTGAGTTATATCTCAATACTTGTTTATTTCTTATTTTGAGATACTATCTCTGTAAATTACCCAGGCTGAGAGAGAACTTGTGATGTTCCTACCTCAGCCTCACAGAATGCTTATGTCAAAAAAGATGCATTACTCCCCACACCTCATTCAATTCTTTTTCTGCCAATGTTGCATGATTTTCCAAAAGGAACTTTATTTTTATTCAAGCTGATTTCTTCTTGCTTCTTTGCAGTACCTTCCCTGTTGGAATCTATTTCCTTGAAGTGGAATGTCCCTCCCTCTCACGCCTGCTTATCAGATTGTCCAGACTGAGTACATCTCACTTTTCCAATGAGACGTGATTCTTGACCACTCGATTCATACACGGTTCATCACTGGCTCATGCCTGGGCCTACCCAGGGATATCTCCTTGGAATTATCATGGAAGATATTATCTTTAATACCTAAAATTTAGTTCCCCTTGAAGTATATCCTTCTGTGTATGTGCTGTGTGCATGGATAAGTGAAGTGGTCAGGAAACCTAACATTTAAGCTTTTCTCTACCAAATAGCCATGATGTAATGTTAGTCAGTGTGCTTCCCCTTTCTGTGTCTTAGTTTCTTTACTGTAAAAAGTACCTAACTAATAGAGTTGAAGTTATCACATACTTTAAAAACATTATAGCAGGGTGTCTGTAACATTCTATGTACACAATAAGGTAGATTCTGTTTCCTAAGAGCTTGTTATTATTGAAGCTAGTTTATAATCTTGTGTATTTCAGCAGATCAGAATATTCACTTATTTATCAATGTTGGATGGCAACATACACTTTCCACTAAAGAACTTTAAAGCCCAATTTCCTACTCCTTGTGGACAAAGGAGTAAATACTGGACACTTTTTCTAAAAGACAGATGATATGGAAAGTATATAAAAGAGCATAAAAGACAATGCATATTACGGTTCTGTCGTACTGTATTTTGGATAATCTATTTTTGATAACATATCTAAGGGAGTATATTTTCATCATTAAAACTAAACTGAAAATGGAATGTGTTGTAAAGCGACATCACTGTGTAAACACAGACAAATGGCTTAGCTTTTGCCTCCTCATTTAACAATAAGATGAGATCAGATGAGCACTATTGTTCTTTGGAAGGCTGCAAGAATATAGGTGCCTTGCCTTGGAATAACAAGATTGCAGGATCTCTTTATCTTTCATCTGTGTAGCAGCCCTGAGAAATAGCCTCCTTCTGGGTAACAATCAGTATAAGATTTTTTATGAAGACTAATTCTGCCAATTGTAAGATGTTATATTGTAAGTACTTACTAGTATCACTAAAATCCAAAATTTTCACATTAACTCTGAAAAACTATATGACAGTTTAAAGCAATAATGACATTTAGTCTTACTTCATAGTCCTTTGGGGAAAAAAAAGAAATATTTTTATATAGAGGTTGAGCAATTTACTTAAAATTAATTATTAGTTCATGGGCCAAAATATAATCCATGAATTTCCTAATTTCTGTTTCTCAATTTTGGTACTACATATGACCTTTGAGGTATTAGAATTAGATTATTATATAGCAGTTATCAAGTATGGCAAAGTTCAAATAGGGTACTATCACTTTTTATTCACTAATAAAAAATATTTGCTGCCGGGTCTCCTGCATGCCCTGACTTGATAGGTGATGGTATTTAAAATGCACACACACATGTATGTCTAGAAAATTATCAGCCATGCCCTAGGTGACACAAGATGTGTGTGCATGTCTGCACTTGTTTTTTGACACAGATTTGTTGGTGTCTCTGTGTATAAGAAAGAAAGAGAAAAAAAGAGCACTGGAGAGAGAAAGAAAGAACACCAACTTGATATTTTTCCCATCTACCTATCCTGTTTCCGTGTTCTTTCCAGGAGCCCGTAGGAGCTAGTTTAAGTTTACTCAGTGGCTATAGCTCTGTCTACCTCTCAGTGTCCTGTGAGTTGGGAGCTGCAGGGGGTCTTCAGTAGCATTTTGAGTCCCCAGATTTCCATAAGAAACTATTGAACAACTGGCTTAAGCTATGCAGGCCTTCGGACAAATCTGCAACCCTAAATTTTTTAGCAATAGATTTAGGATATTGGCAGACTTCTTCCCCAGCACTGGTCACTGTCTTCTGCAGAGATTGGGTCTCCCTTTCTCATCTCATTTGTATCTCTGTGGAAAAGTTAAAGGATGGCTTCCCACAGGAGCTCAGGGGAGACACTCTACTCATGGGGCACTTCCCAGACCAGTCATCCCCCTCCATAGACACTAGTGGCTGCTTTAAAGTTGCACAAAACTGTAGAGTCCTTGTAACACAGGAATTGAAACAAAAACATCTGGATCACAGAACCACAGGTCTAATAAGGCCCTGTGCAAGGCCAGGGGGTAACCCCTGAGATTTATTCCACCAAGATTTATCCAAAAAGCTGGTTGGATCTGATTAAACTGGATCCCAAGGTTTAATTGCTCAACAATGGTGAGCCTCTTGTGGTAATATTAACCCTCAGAACAGCACATTGGTCGGTCTTCCAGAGGACGTGTCGTGACATTAGCTATTTCTCAATGGCAGCAAAGGCCCAAGCTGTCTGAGAGACATCTCACAGGAGAGATATGAGGTGTCCTTTTGTATATATGCTGTTTCATTGAAAACCAAGCCTGACACCACCCAAATGGGTGTTGTGGCAAGAAGTTGCAAATGCCTAGTTTTATCTGCCAGATATGAGAGCTCTGAACCCTGGAAAGTTTTCCTTCTAGTTCATTCTGGAATCAAGGAACATACCATATAAACCCTTCTGGGCATTGTGGAAAGGCTTTGATTTGTTTTTATTCACTACTATAATGCTCCTAGGAGTTTTCAGTGAAATCTGAGACTATAACTGACAAATAGGATCAAATTGATTGAGGTATGGGCCCTCTACCTTGGACCTTAATGGTAGAAACTGATGTCAGAGATTAGAAGCACCCCTGTGTTCATGAGCCCCTTTGCCTATCAGGATGTACATTGGTTTTGAATTAGTCAGAATATGTGTGAGTAGATAAGACTGCCTTATCTGTTCACAAAGATCCCTTGGATTACAATGCAGAATGGGAGGTGTTGTCCTCATTTTATTTCTCTCTGCAGTTGAGGATCACATCATCTATTTGCCTGGTGAAACAATGACGTGGCAAACTTGTCACTCCTCTCCTGCCATTTGCTATGCACAGGGGCAAGTGATGAAAGAGGAATGGGGCTGACGTTAGTTTCACCACAAATGTTCTGCCAACCACGGTTTGCCTTCTCACTCCCTTGCCATCCCCTTCCCTCTGCCAAAGTCAGCATGTGAGATCTGCAGAGCACAAAGCTGTGCGTGACGCTTCCTTGAGCTGGACATTGTCATCTAACCAGATAAGCTAACAGACTAGCAGACCCAGCTGGGGGCGCCTGTGCTGCCCATGTCTATTGCAGCACATGGCGCCTTTCCTAGAAATGACTGACAGAGCTCTTTCCCTGTGCAATGTGTTTGTCTGATGTTTCCCCTCTAATACCACACATACTGTCACGCATGGTGAGCAGCCTCAACTTGGTTGCAATTCCTAGACCTCATAAGGAGGGATTACTTAAAAATTGGATTTGAACTCTGCTGGTTCCAGGATGGCAGGGCTGGCTGGAAACCTTTGGAGACATACTCCTTAATTGGCCCCATAATTTTATAGAGGAAAAAATAGAAGCAGAAAGATTAAGTGACTCCTCTAAGGACTCACATAGCCAGTTACGATTAGGAATCGGGCTGGAACCCTTGACCCTCACTTCCGACCCAGTGCATTTTCCAGCTCAGGCTGTCTCTACACGTTCAGTTTCATTTCATCTTCAAAATTCGGTCCCTTGGAACCCTTCCTGGAATTGAACTTAAAGTGGTTTAAAGCACACTTTTGGGAAAGGAGAGCCACAAAGTCTCTAAGTGGTTTTTATCAAGTTTGCCAATATTTACACCCTAGGACAATCTGCATAAACTTCATAAATAATTTAAATTCCTACAAAGTGAGTTAACTGTGAGCTACGTGGTCTTTTGAACAATCCATGTTATGCAATCACCCTGGCAAAGTTAACAATGCAGTTGAGTACTGAAGGTAACCACTGATTGCAGTCCCTGCTATTGACCATTTTAAGTGTGACTATTTTTAAAATACTGTATGCCTCATTAAGCTGTGCTCTGAAAATGAGAAATTTGCTTTAACTGCATTGTTTTGAATTGCTGAGAGAAGAATCTATCAACCACAAGGTGCCCTGCTGCTGAACTCAGCCAAAAAGCTGTTAATAACTCCAGCAGATGTTTCAGCTTTTTAGGCCAATAGACTCCCTCCCTCTCTGCCCTCCCCTTTCCAGAATCCAATGCCAACATGACTGAACTCCAGTTTTTGTGGTTGCTGCTGCCACTGCCACCGCCGCTGGGGCTGCTGGTACTAGTGCCGCTGAGGAATGATTCTTCACACAACCCCTGGCAGCAGAGTCTCTGCCCTTTAAGGTCAGAATATTATTGCTTTTACTGTCAGAAGTTTAAATCTTCAGGGGAAGTGAAGGTAAGGGCACAGAATCAGTATTTCTATTTTGTTTTCTGCCTTCAATGCTACTCATCTCGTCTGACTTTTTGTGATTCTTCCTGATGCTAAAAGTCCATTTCTCAGACTCATCAGAGTGCTGAGCTCGCTGATGTCAAGGGTCATTAACACACGAGCAGCCCTGTGGGGCTCGGAGAAAGGTTGTTGGGTTAGCAGCTTTACAAAGGGGGCCTCTGCGTGATGAAATTTTGGGGGGTTGTTTGCCTGATGCCATGTGGCTCTGAATGTCCTGACCCAAACAACTCTGCAACATTAGATGTGTGTCTTATAAATTTAGATACAGCCCTGTGAGATCGGTAGAGTATAAGGGAATACAGGGCCATCTCAACATAGTATTGGGATTTATCAACATCCCTGGACTGGATAAACCTGACAGCTTCACCTAAAATTAAATCTATGTCCCAAGGTTTTCTAAAGGAAAAGAAATTAAAGGGAAAAAAATGGGAAAGAGGCATGGTAAGATCCTGTCCCCTGCCTCCCTCCTCTGCCCCACCTCCTACTCACTTATAGAGAGTGCTTTAAGGCACCCCAGTGACAGCAGAGTGACCGAGAAAACACAGGTGCACCACATTTCTGGAATGCTGCTTTGGCTAAGAGCACATGTGAACCGCATATCTATTCATATCATCCTGCAGAGAATTGCCATTTCAAAGGAGGAAAGGATGGCGAGTCAGAATAAAGTTGATAAATATTTTGTTTCCTTGTTTGGATGCAATGCAAAGCCAGAACATCCAAGACTCTGCGGACCCCTTCTATTGTCAGCTAGACCATTTGCAAACTATAGCAATTCAACCCCAAAATCTTCACCATGCTGCCGTACTAGTTATAAAAAGTGCCTTTTCTCTGGTACCACTGCTGCCATACTATTTGCAGACTCTCACATTATGTGTTTCTAATTCTCAGGAAAAGCTCCAGAATGTGATGCAACCTA
Organism: Cavia porcellus; assembly: GCF_034190915.1. Taxonomy (NCBI): domain Eukaryota; kingdom Metazoa; phylum Chordata; class Mammalia; order Rodentia; family Caviidae; genus Cavia; species Cavia porcellus. The sequence continues at coordinate 77,883,747 of NW_026947484.1, forward strand.
CTTTAAGCAGATGCAGTAATAGGTTCCACTGTGACTTGGTCCACATTTTCTGCAGTGCATGGGCAGCACATTCATTAATGCCAATGGAATTTGTATATATGTATCGAAGGAAAAGCAGGGTTCCCATGCCTATGTGTGTGTGTGTGTGTGTGTGTGTGTGTGTGTGTGTGTTTGTTTGTTAGACGAAGAGCAATGCTACACACTTGGGAGTTCAATGGCATCTGTACTTTTAAATTTTGAAATGTGAGAAACACAGATTAAAAATTGTGCCATTCATTCTGAAATGCAGTGTTCCTGATAGGAAGGAGACCGACATTTCTGCTTAGAGTACCATGATTCCAAGCCGCTCCTATCAGGTTATGACTCTTTAGGACAATAAACTCCCAATGTTATAATAATCAAATAGACTTTTTAAAAACAACAAAAACTCTCCACTGAATCAATGAAGAATATATCCTCATTATTTTAAGAAGCTATTTGAAATTACCTATACACAATTCCAGAGCAGTGAGTACAGAAGCAAAGGAAGAAAGTTGAAAATAATCATGGATAAGTTGAGATTCCAGATCTGCTAGCCATGGATCGTGCATCCAGCACTAAAAAGCTATGTGGAGCTGGTTGAGGTCCACGTAAGTCCCAACCATTTACTTCATTTGTCTTGAACTTCACCTGGAATCTTCTATAGCGAGTGATGATTTCCAAGCTATTTTGTCCTTGATTGCTTCCAGCCCAAGTAAAATGGACAATAAAGAAAAGATACTTCTACATGATTTCCATGATGGATGTTCAGGACCAAAATAACTTCACCATCTGATGTATTTCACAGTTTTAAGTTAAAACAGACATACTATAATATGCTCGTACATCTGGCTCAGGTGCTTCGTTGGCCATATGTTTGTGAAATAATCCGAGGAGATGTTACATTTGTACGTTCCCCTAGGGACCTGAATAAAACGTGCCCACAAAGAGTTACCTAATTATTCATTCCTGCCAACAGCATCCTCACCTAATAATAAGGTGGTGCTTAAAGTGAGACAATAGTGCTTTCAGTCTGGAGAGATGTCAGTGCCACTTATTGTTTCAAAAACAGAAAGTCTTTTGCATTTTTTAAAATTAGAAAAAAGATCCTTGGCCTTTCAAGCAAATAAAATCTCTGCAGGTGGTATATTTGGGATTCTTGTGGGTCTATTTGGGATTCTGCAGTGCCAATCAAGGCCTAATGTTTCCTAAACTTATTGGATGTTAGCCTGTGTGGCCACAGTGGAAACCAGCGACCCCAAACTGACAGTCTCTGAGAAATGGCTGCACTGCAATGCTACATATCTATGTAGGGCTGTGGAATGGGCAGATTGAGTACCTATGTTACTGAGCTTAATTTTTACAACAACTTTGTGAATGAATACGAAAGACATACCTTACTTAGCTTTGCTAGTTATAATGTGGACCCTTTATAGCACTAATTAGCCAGAGGATGAACATAAAAAATTTTTTTAGATATTTTTGGTCTTGACCAATGAATGCCACTTGCCATAAAGCACATTTCTCTCTCCCACAGCCACTGATGATCTGCTTTGTTACTTCTTTCCCTGTTTGTGCCATTTTATCCTATGATTATCATTTTGATTCCAAATGAATAATTTGGTTTTTGTTCAGGATTAAAAAACAAGAAGAGAAGAGCTGGGTAGGGTGACCCATGCCTGTAATACCAGCAATCAGAAGGTTGAGACAAGAGGATCATTGTGACTTTGAGGCCAGCCTGGGCTACAAAGTAAGCTCAAGGCCAGCCTGAACTGCATAGTGAGATGCTGTCTCAAAAAGATAAATAAATAAATATTTTAAAAGAGGAGGGAGTTAAATTAATTTAATAATTATAGTACATTATTATAATTTTAAGAGGCTGAGGCCAGGTCAAAGGAAAATGATGAAATATCTAAATACTGGTGGCACATGCCTATAATCCCAGAACTCCAGAGTCTAAGGCAAGAAGACTGCTGTGAGTTCAAAGCCAGCCTGGGCTACACAGTGAATTCAAAGCCAGCCTGAACTACATAACAAGACCTTGTTTCAAAAAGGAAATAAAACAAAAGAAGAAATGCCAGGATACTAATATGAAAAGTATGGAAAGATGATTAGATTTTACAGGGTAATGGGATACGCACCAAAAAAGACACGAACAAGCTAACTTCTGAATGTGCCAGGTGTACAGTCCCTGTAGGACACGAGATGAAACTATTTACAAAAAAGTCGGGGACATGGAACAAAACCTTGGGATAGAAAATTAGATGCAAAAGACTGGCAAGGCCGAGATTCCTTCAAGGTGAATAAAGTGGGAAAAGAAGACATTGATTTTTAAGGGGCTGGTAAAGGGGGACTAGAAACCCACTATGACAATGCAGATGGACTCCAGAAGGAGGTAAGCAAGGAGAGACAGAAGTCACAAAAGCCAAAGCCAGAGACCCAAAAGTGGAAGAATGGTCAGAATAATATCATGTATGCAGGTACAACCAGGTAGAAATGGGTCAAAGAGTAAACACATAACATAAAATCATAGATAACAAATTGAGGCCATACTTTTTAAAGATAGTTATCAAAGGAAGAAGCAGGAGAGTCATTTAAGGATTTTTACTTGCTCTTTACTTTTTCAAAAAGAAAAAGGATGAACATATTATTCTAATGAGAAATAACTAAGAGAGAATTGAAGTTTAAAAATTTTTTTTTAAAGATATGGTCAAATCCAATATCCTGAGGAGGCAGGGACGAATAATACCCAAAGCTCAGAGGATGGCATTGCCTACGATGGGACGTGTCTTTTGCTAGAGATGAGGACAAGGAAAGAGCAGACATCAGAAAGAGTGGGCTTATGGGGGAGTCAGAAGGGGTCCAAAATGAAAAGCCATTGCTGATTACTGCTAGTCCCTAAGTTACAAGCAAGGTCATCCCAAAGAGAGAAGATGAAAAGTTTTGGAGTGTGGCACAAGTTTGGAATAGTAGCTGAGGGAGATGGGAGAAGCACATGTAATAGGACTGCTGAGTAACATTAAAGGCACAACTGAGATTAGATTCACTCCAGATTTATGGGCCCCATTCTATACGGTTGTGATTTTTCTTTTTCCTCCAGCAGAGCAATGCTCAAGTAATGTTTACAGCTAAGGAGGCTCCATAGAGGATAGCCTGAAGGACATGAAGTCCATTCATCTCTTCAGATAGTTTAGATTACGTCTCAAGATCAAGGTAACCATCCAAACTAAATACTTGACTCATACTGTTTTGGCTCTTTTTACTATTACTCACTTTTGCTGTACTGCATTTTGGCACTGGACCTTGGCTTGTACAGAGGAACCCAACAGGAAACAGCCACGGGACTCTCAACATTGTTAGCGCTGTGGATAATGGTAAGAGAGGAATTAACCTCTCTACCAAGGAGACAAAGAACCATTTCCTTTGGCTCCAAATGCCAGGAGACAATTAGTTTTTCATGAGCAATGCCAGTGAGTCTGTGTTTACATGGTACAGAGCTAGGGATGGTAAAAAGCCTGGACTTGAAAGCAGAAGACAAGGCCGGCAGCTTCCTGACGCTGTTGGTTTCAAGCAGGAGCCTAAAAAGATGTCTTTCTATGGTCTGTTGGCCATTCAGAACTTGGGCAGTGAAATGGTCAATTCATTAGAAAGTAACAGCTTGAAGCAACCCCTGGAGCACCAAGAAACCAAGCAACCCCTCCCCCCTGGTGAGTGGCTGTGAGCGTGGCAGGCTCTGGTGGCCCAGGACAGGAGCCACTGGCATTTACTGGGATCCACACCATGCTGGGACCTGGAGCACTGGGAAACCAAGCAACCCCTCCCCCCTGCCTATTTTGTTTTGTTGAACTTCAATATACATGAAAGTATGGACAGCTAATTTGAAGAGAATGAGAGACTCTACGAGAGCCATAAGTGACTTCCCTATTGTCTGGTTTTGAAGATCTACAACACCTTCCTCATTCTGTTTGGATCAGTTTTATACTCTTTTTTTTTTTGTATGCATTCTCTGTATGTGACGATATGTACAATTATTTGGAAGAAAAGAAGAGACAATATGATAGATAGTGACGATCTCAGGTCATCTAGCTTTAAAATTTGTATCTCTTACATTGCTTTCTTATGTCTTATTTTGTTCTGTTTTGTTGTGTTCAGTTTTACCCCTTTTAAAATAAAAAAAAAAATGCTGTCAAAAAAAAACCAAAAAAAAAGAAAGAAAGCAGAAGGCATTGAGTTCAAATCCAGCATTTGTTACCTTACAGGTGATTGACTTGGAGCCTGTTAGCATCTGTGCCTCAGTTTCCTTTTCTATATGGTGACACAAATAATACTATCTTATTCATTGTGCTTCAGTAAGAATTCAGTGAGAATCATAAAATTGTTTAGCACTGTGTCTGGACAATCATAAACCCTCATTACATTTTAGATATTGGTTTTTGTTGTTGTTTTGTTTCTTTTTGCACTAGGGACTGAACTCACAATCTTCCACTTGCCAGGCAGTCACTGTGCCACTGAGTTCTATCCCTGGTCCTTAGCTACTGGTTTTATTGTTACACTAAAATCATTCTTGGTTTTGTGTATCACCTTTACCCTCACTGTGGTATGCCTTTGATGTGCCAACTTACTTCTAGTTTCCACCTAATAGTATCGTTCCATTTGTTCTTTATTTACATTTCACTTATTTTTTAAAATCTGATCTTCACTTATCATTTTGGTATGAGGTAGACTGTAAGAATGAATAACTGTAGAGACTTCTATTTTTGTCCTTGTTTTAGGAACACTTGCAGAATGGTAGAATGGACTAGGGACTTTCTTATTACATGTGTTATCTAGAAATACATATTTCCTTTAAGTCCATTTCACTTGGTGGTGACTTTCCTTGCAACTATTTTTCATTGGCACTTGTTGGGTTGTAGCCTTATAATGCATTTGCTCACACTGTAAACAAATAACGTGTTACTTTAACTGCAGAAAGGAATAGATTATTACATTTTGAGAAGTAACCAGAGTATTGTAGTGGAATTAGAGCAAAATTGGAGAGTCACCAATTTAGACACCAGCTCTGCCACTTCCTACCTTTGCTCTTGGAACTCCTTCACCTCAGTTCTTGTGTGTGCTGAGCAGAGTTAACAATATCATTCTCACAATGAGATAACAAAACATTTTTGAGAACTAGAGAAAGGATTCAGGAAAAGTCAGTCAAATCTGCATCAAATGCAGGTGTTAGCAACCAAATAGTCATTCATACATGTTTTTTAAAAAATTAAGCCAATTAATTCACTCTTTTTAAATACATTTAAAGGCAACCAACCTGAACATACTTATTGAACTTAGGCATTGAAAATATTTATACCAGCCATTTAGGAATATTTAGTCAAAGGTGAAAACAAAAGACTTTAACTGACTTTCAAAAACACCATATTTAAGAAATCTCATCTCTGTTTCATAATATCAATTTAACTTGCACAGGAAAAACCTGAGAAATACCCCAGATTGTATTCTGATTTTATGAATAAATAAATATTCTGAAAAGTCTATATGCCAATGAACCTCTTTTTTCTCTGACACACAATGGCGTTGTTTTTGTTTTGTTTTCCGTACCTTATTGTTGTTCCTTCAGAGGTTGGTGAGCTTGCATGGATGAAAGGCAGTTTTTCTTGTGTTTTTACTGGACATTTGTGGGCATGGGGTGGTTAATTCTAGAGTTGATATCAAAAGGGTACCAAAGGCTAGTTCTTTAAGGAAAGCCTAAGACTAAGTTTCCTAGACCCCTCCCAACTTTCGAGCTTAAAGTTGACAACCAGGGAGTTTTGTATTGGTTGGTCACTCCCATCCCACAGAACTCTGAGGAATCAAGATAGGATAGCACACACACACAAAAAGCCCAGCTACAATGGCTGGTCTTCAAAAGGGGTTCATTTATTATATTGCTCAGTGCCCCCACAGAGTTGCTCCAAGCTCATAACTGCCACTGATTTCAAAGAGAGCTCTGAACTTGCATACACTCCATGAGGCATGGAGCAGGAAGGGAAATAGGTTGAGTAGCTTGAGGCCATGTAGAGACATTTTTTAATGTTCATAAATGTCTTCAGCACTGTCATTTTCCCACAGAAACCTGCCTGCCTCCTGCCGCACAGCATGAAAGAAAGCCATTTTCAAGCCTGGGTAGGGGATGATCTGGAAATTGGGCTGAGTCTTAAAGCTGCATGGAAACTGAAAATAGGATTCACATGCCACAGCCCAGCTCCCACCAAACCATTTCCAAGCTTAGGTAACTATGCCACCCCTAAAGGGTTAAAGCAGTAAACCATAGTGATCTCGGTAACTTCTAAATGACCTAGGCATTGAACTGAAAGCTTGTAGTTTCAAGGTGCCCCAAATAGACTGGAACTTAGCTGGACTTTCCCCTGGAAACCTTGAGTTAGAGACTGGCATTTGTGAACACCTTCACCCACCTCAGGAGAAGCTGTATGTTCCTCCTTGATCCAGGGTGTTTATGGACAGGGAGCTCAGACACTTTCCTCTTGCCTGTCTGCAGAAAGATTAGTCATCTTCTCCAGTTCTGCTTCTGTGGCTCCGTGGTTACTGAGACAAGAAGAAAGAGATTCTTTTGTACTCCAGAGTGGTTTTGTACTCTCCAGGAAGTTCTCATGTAGTTAATTCTCCTTCAAACTCTCTCTGTGGCTCCATAAGTACCTTTCTTTTGGAAGTGTATGGGAAGAAGGTGTCCTGTTCATGTTCATGGTCCAGCAAATATTCATTAAGTCAGGGGCAATGGATTGCATTGGATGTCATCTTTAGTAGGAAATACAAAGGTATATGTCTGAAAGAAAAGAACTTAATCTGTAAAAACATAAATTGGCCTGCAAAAGTCCAGGAATATCATCTCAGAGTATGGAACCAGTTCATTTCCTTTTCTATTTAAGAAAATATTGATAAACATATATCTGCTATAAATCCTCACTATTAATTTACTTGTTCAATAAATATTTACTGAGCACCTGTTATGTGCAAAGACAATTGCAGTTGCTGGGATACCAGCAGTGGGCAGTGTGACAAAAATTCCTCTACCTGCATGGAAAATAGATGATAACGAAATAGGTAAGGAAGCTCTAGAGCATCTGAGATGGTGATAGGTCCTAATAGAGACAATGAACAGAAGTGACGATCAGGAGTGACTGTGTGGAAGGAGATGCAAGCTGAAATTGAGTATCACACTGCGGTGACATTTGCATAAGGAATCCTGACGGAGCTGGACCTTTACATGCTTGTCTTTTGATTTACTGTGTTAGTCCAAATATTAGTAGAGAGGAACACAGAATTACCTACGAAGTCTTCTCAAAACCTGGTAGGAAAAGTCACTTGCCAAAAGCTGATGAGAAGGCAAAACTGGCCAGCTCTTGGGTCTGTATAACAGTTTGGTCGTGCAATGCATGACCACAAAGGCATAGAAAGAGACATTGCACTTAGAGTCATGTTGTGCATACAGTGAGTGATCCATAAGCGCTCCCCACTTACAGATAAGGTCCCTGGTGTTTGGATTAGATCTAAAAGATAATGTTTTTGACAAACATAATTTCTTCCTGCTTGTGTCTTATTTCCAGAGGTCTGGGAGAAGATATATCCACATGGACAGATAGAACACCATAAAAGTTTTAGAAATGTATCAAGCCATAGATAGTCAAAGTAGCACCCCTAACTTCCTTGCCATTGTTGAAAATACCTCCAATTGGTCTGTATTCACATACTGCTGCTTCAAACTCAAAGCACTGTGCTCGTGAATTTTCTACCTCTTTCCTATCGCATTCCCCTTACCGCTAAGACCTCCATTTCTTTCCATAAACACAAGTATTTCTATTTTTTTCTTTTCCTTCCTTCTTTCCTTATCCCTCTTATTCTTCTTTCTAGTATCTATATTGCATTAGACATGGTACATTCATAGACCCTGTGTAGTCAGGAGTTATGAGGAGAATAATTAGAATCAGGACACAGAATTTATAATATTATTTTATGATGGTCACCCAGAGTTAACACAAGAAAGTGCAGGAAATCTGTCCACAACACTTAAGACACAGAATATTCAGTCAAGCTGAACATTCATTCAGCTTTAATGAATTGTGATATAGCTTGTCCCATTAGTCACCAGTCATGATGACCAGTGGTAAGTCCCCTGTGCTCCTGCTTACATTGGATTCCACAACAATGTCCTGCATGAGTCTGGATGAAAACCTAGAGCCCATGACAGTGTCTCCCATGAGTCCAGCAGGAGGTCTAGAGCCCACAAGAGGACTCATGCCAGTGTGTTTTACGGATCTGTGCTGGGAAGGCCCAAAGGTCAGCGGTGGAAGCTAGAAAGTTTATGCCAGCGGGGATGAAGGAGCTGTCCTGGTAGGCTGAGGGTTCTACACTGGAGCCAGGAAGTCATGCTCAAAATAAGGACCAGAGCTGTCCTGAAAAGTACCACAGCCATGCTTAGCAACACGGAGGCCCTGAGATCCTCTGATGATAAAACAGTCAAATACATGCCAGAAAGCCAGCATGATGAGTGTCCTGGAAATTAAACAGCACATATCTTCCCTCTGGAGCCAGGAAGGGATGCTCAATGTAAGGATCAGAGCTCCCCCAAAGTGAACCACAGCCATTCTCACCAACAAGGTCCCAAGCTCTTCCAATGACAATGGTCAAACTCACACTGGGGAAGCTAATCATGACTAGCTCCTCCAGGAGAACCAACGGCTCAAAACAGCAACATTTAGAGAAACCCACAATGCCTAGCTCTTCTCCATGTCTGTATTTATGCTGGCAACTTTCCTCAGGTGGAACGTCTATGCTCAGCACCATGCTGACTTAATTCAGCTCATGTTAGGGTGACCACTAGTTTTTAATTTAGAACAGACCCCCCCATCTTAATCATGCTAAATAAAAATTAATTATTGATACAGATACTGTTGAGATCACTGAAAAGGATGATATAGAATGAAAAGATGTAAAAAATCAATAGTATTACTTATTAAAGAAAGTGTCTAAGTAGAACATATGAATATTGCTACTACTACTGGCATTGATTTCCATCTGTTGTACACATGATTTTACAAGTGTTGTTATATGCATAATATCTCAAACCAGTCTTTGAACACTTGCTTTTTAAAATCTGGCCCTCAGACTAACAATTAGAAACTCCTGGGTGTTGCAAAAAATGCAAGATCTCAGGATCTACTTCAAGTTTACTGACTGCATTTAAACAGCATCATCAGAATTTTCATACATTTATTGAAGTTTGAGAATCTCTTCTTTACATAGTTCTGTGAGGTAATCTGAAATTCTCTTCGCTATGTAATAGGTTTAAAGGTAGAACTGGTTTTCACAGATATTTAATTAGCTAATAGATAATAGGACATGGAATCAAAGGCCAATATTCTTTCTCCTACCCTACTCTTTGGATGCTCTTGGAAGAAACTGGTGCATACTTTGTTTTGAATTTGACATTACCTAACTCACTGGGTATTTTTTTCAGTGCTAGAAATGGAACATAGGGCCTCGCTCAATTCAGATTTCTTAGGGAGCATCTGCTCAGTAAACACGACCTGATATTGTTCCCTGGTGGGAAGTAGGCAAATGCTAATCTGCTTGATCATATATTTCTCATGTAGGCTGTTCATGCTATCTCTTGCTTGAAAGGCTTAAGGTTCATTACATGAAATAAATTGCATATTTAAAGTTTTTCCCAGTCTTTTCCAGTTATTTACCAATGAACACATTCAGCTACACTAACAATCTTTGAAATTTCTATTGAAAATTTTCTTTCCTAAGCAGACTCTTAAGTAATATACCTGACCACCTTGGAGGGAAAGAGAAAGGCATTTAACATGTAGCAAAGACTTCCTGAATCCCAAATTCAGGACTCTTTCTGTGTGATTTCAGTATTCTTCGAGAAAACGAAGGGATTGGTTTTAATACCCCTTTTTACGTACGTGGAATCTGAGACTCAGAGGTAGTGCATGTGGGAATGTTAGACATCAAGCCAAATTCTGGCCTACCATGCTGGCCTCTTTCCTGAAATCTTACTTGAATTGCCATGGAAGACTACCCAAAGTAAGGAGAGAGTATTGGGTTTTTTGTCTTTTATCACCGTGATAGTACACCACGTACTACTTGTCATATTTCCCAAGGGTAAAACATAGTTGGCAAACCCTGCTGGTTATAAGGGTAAAAAGAAGTTACTACATTGAATAAAAACAGAGAGGAATCAGCTGAAGGGATGCAAGTCAAATGTACAGAAGTTCCTCCAAAACGACTCAAAAGTCAGCAGTGTTGTTGGATGATACACTTTGAAAAATAAATGCCAGTACCATGTTAATTTGTTAAAATTCAGACATCTGACTGAAGCAGATATCTGATTAAAGATATCTAAACACAGAAGCAGGAAAACAGCACTTTGTTCTTCAAGAAAGGTTAAATAAATTTCTCCTGTTCCTAGAATGGAAAACACCGGCTCCTCAGCTCTCTTCATTGTGTGTTAATGTACAAGATTGCAAAACTGCAGCCCTCTCAACTCGGTCCTATCTCATAAACACAGAATGTCCTCCAATCACTCTCGCTGGTAATCTAGAGGATGTATGTGGAAGTCTCATTCCTAGTCTTAAATAATTAAATAAAATATAATTACTCAGGATTTAATATATGCTGCAACTGTTTTGCTGGTTTGGCGTTTAAAGATACAAACTTTCCAATCTCTTCCAGAAACATGACATTATAAAAGGGACTACCATAATTAGAAATAAAATTTTGCTGTCCTCATTAACCAGAAAAGCAGTTTCTAAGCCCAGGGAGGCTCTCCTTTCGTTCTAAGAAAGCTCCATCAGGAAGATGTAGCTGCAAGAGCCTGATAAAAGATTTTTGGTCAACCTGTGCTCACTGGAACTTCCTGGAGCCAATGTGAAGTGACTTTAAAAGACAAAGAACAGGAAATACTTCTAACTGAAGAGATGTAAGCAGGGAAAAGGCCAAAGGATAATTTTAAGCTTCACCTAAGTTAAAGTTCCACTGTTATTTACATCATGATGGCCCACATTCATTCAGCTTTAATAAATTGTGATACAGCTTGTCCCATTAGTCACCAGTCATGGTGACCAGTGGTAAGTCCCCTATGCTCCTGCTTACAACATGTGACCTGAAGAATGCTTTCTGGACTGAGGCTGGAAATAATAAGTTCCCACTGGTGCAGAATAGCTGGGAGTGTGCGCACCACAAGGCACGGGCTGGCCTCAACAATGGACTGTAGTGGCTTTCCTTTGGCCCTTTAATGTCCATCTCCATGTTCCTCCTGCCAGAACCAGCTATACCAGGGCCTCAGTATGCAGTTAGCCATGGGAAGACTCAGAATTGTAGTATGTGCTTTTTTATATCTATAGGAGGGGATTTGGTCACTCAAATCACAAATGAACCATTTTATAAGGTGTTTAAATGTGAGGCATACATAGGTAGAAGACAAGAACATTCTAGAGGAATTTGATATATTTATGCTTTCTACATAGGTCCTTGTAATGTGCCTGCTCCCTGGAAAAAGAGCATCAGTAGATTGCAAATCACACAATATCTAGCCCTCATCCTCCCTTTTAGCTGACACTCTTATCACCCATAGTTCAAAACCTAATTAAGCTATGCTTCATTTATAACAAAAATACACTGGACAGAAACTGGGATTCATTTTCTTCCCTATCACTAGCCAGCTCTGTTGCTCCCGGCAAATTAGCTCCCTACTGGAATTCTGTTGCGTTGTCTTGTAATAAAAAGGGCCCAATTTATTCAACACTCTGCAGTAGAGGCTGTGCTAAGCACTCTAATTAGATTATCTCGGTGAAGCCTCACCACTGGAAGTTCTGTCATAAATCTCATTTTGAGGATGAGGAAACTGAGGCATAGAATGGCTGAGGAGCTTGTTCAAAGTGATATCCTTGGACGTGAAAAAGTTAGGTTTCAGCTGTTTCCTTCCTCTGAACCCAGGCTGTATGTTTCTCCGATTCTCAGATTATCTAAACTCAGGGGGTTCTCCTATACTATTAATTCATAATTGTGCTTAGAGATGCTTTGACTTATCTCATGGAATGTGTCTATGCTGCTATGTGTAATTTGATTTTAATTTTTTTGAATCATTTTCCCCAACCAGAGTAAAATGTCTGCAGGAATCAATGGAAATCTCACTTACACTAGAAGTGAAGTTTTCTTCCCTTCCCACATTTCTCTCTTTTGAAGTGCAGAGTATAGTGCCTGCCTCTGTCACTGTTCTCATACACCAGATGCAAAAGAATTAGAGAATAGATAACACGGTATAAGTGGAATTTGTTTACAAAATCTTTATATATCAATTCTCTCAAGGAAGAATCTTTGACACAATGTGTGTACAATGTCATGGGTAGCTATGAGATGCTAAAGCGGATTGCTGATCATTAGTCTGTGGTGTTTAACTTGAGGAATAATTCCTAAACCCATTCTTATTGACCCTTGAACCATAAATTGATATGGCAGGAAGTATAGTTTAATGGTGAAGGTAGAGTATTTGCTGAGTACCTGTCTTTGTCCTAGATTTTATCTCTCTGAATGCCCAGTACTGAACTATGAGAAAAATGTGAGAAAGCCAAGGAACAGGAATTTTGAGTAACTATAATTGTTACAAAGATTTTCATTGAGAGCTAGGAAAGTGAATTACACTTTACCTGTCCAGAGACCAGGGTTTCCACCACTACTGAAGATGGAATTTTTCTTAAGAGTGAATGCTTAAATTCCACAGTACACTTTTGTGTAGCATTTTGTTAGTATATCTAACTGAATAGTCATCACTTCCATAATAAATAGTATGGTGATAGGACACAAAGATTAGAATCATAAGAATAGAGATTTAAAAAGACCTTAAATCAGCAGGTTCAACACTCATCCATTGCTTATCCACCTTGGACATCTCCTATGCTATAGAACTCACTGCTGTTGGAGACAAACAATTTCATTTTGGAACAGTTAAAAATGTTCCAAGAAATGAAATGCAAATAATTTTTCATCATGAAAATTACTTAACAGGAAACCTGCTTACTACTGAGCTACCCTTCAAGAACCTCAAGCTTAACATGTTCAAACCTTAATTCATAAAGCAGTTTCATAGTTTTGTTTATATTTAATTGGAAGCTGGGCATACCAGAGAAGAGTGAGTACTAATGAAAGTAACGCTACCCCATCAATAATTAAACACAGATTACATTTAAACACCCCTTCTTTCATTACTAAGGCCAAGGAAAGAGGTCAGTAAAAAGTGTCTTCCTATCTATCGCCTTGGAATTTTCCAAGATCGCTTGGTCAGAGCTTAGTAGCTTAGTATTCCATTTATACAAGAAGACAATTCTATCAGTCAGGGCTCTACAGGGAAAAAAAGCAGATGAGACATTCAAAAGGGATTTGAGACGCATTAGTGAAGAGACCTTTACAAAGCTATGGGCAGGGTTCAAGGAAGTCAACTTTGTGTTCAAGCACCACGAGGTGAACAATAGTGAAGAACCATTGGTGCCTGCAAGCCAGAGGGGTGAAGGGAAGGAGCAGGTTCCAAACAAAGGAAAAGGAGCCACAGAAAATAAGATCACACATTTGGGCACACACACACCAGCAAAACTATGGCCTGAGGTATCGGCAGGCTGCCAAAGAGAAGCTCAATCAGAGAAACAGATGAATGCTTTATCTGTCACTGCCCTACCCACTTTCAGAGTTACTGGCAGTGGCTGAATTCCTACTTGTCGTGATTGGAAGAAAAAAGACTAAGTTGGATTCTAAGCAGTCTGACGTCAGTTCCTTCAGACACAGAGAAAGGCACAGAAGAACAGAGAGTGGACTTGCAGATTTAGATAGAGAATTCCATTCCTGTGAAATTCTACACTACCCTTATGTTACCTGAAGTTTGCTTTCTCTTCTTAGTCCCCTCTTGGCATTTACTCCTACCATATTCTCTCATTTCCACCTACCAAGTCAGCAATAGTCCATTTCTAGAAAGTCTTTGGCCTTGGAGAGAAATGATAACCGCACAGGTCTGCCAAATTTTTCCATGAGAAGAGGTTAGCATGTGTCTCTTAGATTGTACAAGTTAATTATTTTTAAAATGCATCATAATTAACTGAGAAAATCTGCTAAGGAATTTTGTATTAATTTTATACACATATACACATATTGAGCTCCAGTTCATACTTTAAATAATATTTCTTTTTCTTAATTCCTTTCGGAGTCTTTATCTAACTGTCCTTGGTAAAAACCATTGGTAGGCTTTAAGCCCTAGTAAGGTAAATTGCTAGTCTTAGATTTTCTAATCCAAATGTTTTTTCCCCATCCTCAATATGTTTGAAGCCTTACCTCTCAGAAAGTATATCCTCAACTAAATTTTTCTGAGACTAAAGTTTTCTGAACAAAATGCCTCCAAACCAAATTTTTCAATGGCACCTTTTTATATCATTAAAGAAATCTGATTCACAAATTTATTTCAGACAAGTCTGGTGCATTGAAAATAAAAAGGAATCATTCATATTTTTATGGAATCCTTGAAATGGAGATGACACAACTTGAAAGCAAGTTCAAGGAAACGTTTGCATCAATTTAACTTGAATGTTGGTGAGACAGATTTTTCTGAGGTGTTTTGAGCCTGAGATAAGTTTTTGAACTTATCTAAATCAAAGTTTACACACTGTATACACACAGCAGGTCTGACAATGGAATGCTAGTCAACACTATCGTATGTTGGTGATGAAAATGACAGATTACTAGGTAGCGTGAGCAGAATAAGGGCACCATTCTGTAGCTGAGACGTTAGCAAGTTTGGCAGGAAGATCTCAGAGTTCCATAATTCTCTAATGCATGTATATTCTCTCCTTAATGCTAATAGTATGATGGATATACTGAGAAACAATCTTTTTAATGCATGCACTCATTTATTCAAGTATATATTAAGTTCCTGGTTTGAGGCAAGTCTTGCAATCGGAGTAGGGCATAAAACAGAGACTAAAACATGAATTGGCGGCTTGGATGAGTGACATTATATCAAAATGGGAAGGCATTTCTGAAACCAAACTGTCAGATACTCTGTTCCCATGGTATCTTTTCATTTGTTTAGTGCCCTGCATGAAACTATCCAGGATTAGTCACAGGCAGTAGGTGAAAAAATAGTGAAGTTGTGTATGTGTCATAAGATCAGCAAATCACAAAAGGTGAAATTGCTCTTGGACCTCTCTGAGAAACAATCTCAGATACATCACATTCCTGCATATTCATGGCAGTGTAGCCCACATTACTAGGTCCTGTGTTGAGCAGTGACAGCCACACATTAGCCAGTTTACTTGTTTATACTCAAGAGTACCTTCCCTTTATGCTCCCTAAATCCATTCTCTGCCACTCTTGGAATAGTTTTTGCTAAGTCTGAATCTAGTAGTTATATTTCTTTTCTTAAGTTATTGACAGTTTCCCTTGCCTACTAAGATAGATTCCAATTCATCAATAAGCTCCACAGTGATCTGATTGCTGCAAACCTCTCCACTTCCTTCCTAAGGCCTTTGTGTGGATTCTGCTATCATGACCTGATGGTATGCCAACTAGCTTTCACGCCTCCACATTTCTGTGCATGCTGTAGGTCCACCTGGGCCAATCTTCTTTTCTTTCATAATTCCACTCCTGTTCTGTGGCTCTCCTCCAATATATCTCTATCTTTGTCGCCATCTTTCAAGCACCTTTATTCCCTTGATGATACAATAGTTTCCTAACTAGCCTCCACTTGGCTCCATACTCATGCTTTCCCACCCAGTCCAGCCTTGAGTGCCAGGATAAAGCTAATCATCACCTACCTCTACTCCACCCTCTTCCTATCGCTCAAAAAATAAAGAACAGGAACCTTACCAGGGCTTATACAGGAGGACTTACCAGCCCTTCCTTGTCTTTCCAGCCTCATCTCCTCCTGCAAAGTTTGCTCAAAAAATAATAATCTTTTGTCACACCATTGTATTTCTTCCTGCTGCAGGCTCTGCACGTGCTAGTCTATCTTCTTACACTGTTTGCAGACATTCCCTGCCCATTCTGTAGACCTTAGCTCAACAAGGAAGGAAGCTCTCACAAGAAAGATTTGCCCGATTCCTGATACAGGTAAAATTTATTTTGTGGTTTCATACAAGAAGGTTGCTCTTCTTTATAACATTCGCCTCAGTTTGTGGGTGGTTAATAACTTGACTAATGTCTGTCTACATCCCAGAAGCAAGTTTTGTGAGTAACGGTTTTGTCCATCATTGAATTGCTAACCTGTTCCAGTGCCTGTCACAAAAGGGGTGCTCAAAATTGTTTAATGAACCCATAGATTACTCTGTCTCCCAAGACTCTTTCTAAATTGCTTTATTTGGAAAGTGTGTACCATCTCCACTGCCATCATCCCAGGTGGGGTTGGTTTTGTAGCAGCCTATGTGTTAGAGAACATAACTCCCTTCTGTAGTATTTTGTTAGTCTCTTGAGAAACTCAAAGTCCAGAAGGAGACAAGTAGTATCTTAATCAACTTTATATGTACCATGTCTGACACATCGACAATGAACAATACATTTATCCATCAGTTTTTAATTGAGGCAAAATTTTAATTGAGCTCATTTTTTAATTGAGGCAAAAGTCATTTAATGTAGAATTTAGCATTTTAAGTATTTTAAAGTGTATGATTCACCAGTATTTAGTACATCCACAGTGTTTAGTATATTCATCATCACCATCCAGTTTCAGAACATTTGTGTCACCGGAAGGAAATCCCATGTCCATTAAGCTATCATTCTTATGCCTCCCTCTCAAGTTTCTATAGATCACTACTTTGCTTGCTATATGCAGATTTCCCAACAGTAGATATTTCATATAAAATGAAAGATACAGTATGTAGTTTATTGTGTCCCACTTCTTGCAGTTATCAAGCATGTGTAAACACACACACACACACACACACACACACATATATAAATATATACACACACACACACATACATATATATATATATAAATTTTATCTTATGGCCAAATAATGTATAATTGTATTGATATATCACGTCTAGTTTATTAATTTATCTGTTGATGAATATTTAAGTTGCATCAACTTTTTGGCTACAGTGTGTATTGTTCTATAAACATTCATGTGCAGGTTTTCATTTAATTGTGTTTGTTATAGTCCTAGGAATTAGAACTGCTGGGTTAAATGATAATTCTGTACTTAACTGGTTGAAAACCTAGTATTGAACTGCTTTCTCCAGTGGTTGCTCCGCTTTGATTTCCCACCAGCAATGCATGGGGCTTCAAATTATTTCTCTACCACTTTATGAACACTTATGATTTCCTATATAAAAAATATTAATGGGCTGGGGCACATCTCAATGACAGAAGTTGCCTAGCGTGCAAGAGGCCCTGGGTTTGATCTCCAGCACTGCAAAAAAGCATTTTTTAAAAAGCTTCAGAATTATTTTTATAGTCATCCTAGTTGTTAAAATCTAGGTTCTCAGTGTGGCTAATGATGTTAAAAATCTTTTCATATGTGTCTTGGTCATTTACATATCCTCTTTGGAAAAACATCTACTCAGTTTTTGTGCCTATTTTTTTTTAAATTCGGTAGTCTGCATTTTTACTGCTGAGTTGTAAGAGTGCTTTATATAGTCTGGATACCAGGCCATTGCAAATATTTCCTTCCATTCTGAGGAATGTCCTCTCATTTTCTCAATAGTATTTTTGAAGCACAAATTTTAAAAATTTGACGTTAAACTTATCTATTCTTTCTTTGCTTCTGTATTATTTTGGGGAAGGTTCTAAAATTCTACAATGTTAGATACTACTGGCCACAATAGATGCAAAAAGCTTTTCGGATTTTATGGAAGACTGGGTATTGTAGATCCAACCACTAGAATGGACTTTATATGTAGAACATTATTTTAGTGTTAGAATTAGTTTCCAGGATTGAAGCTAAAAGTGTCAGGATAGAATTACGTGAAGACCGAGAGATTTAAGACAGAATACTTTAAATGTGCATTCTGAGGTAACTTAAAGAAGATTCTGTTAAAACAATTCAAGAAAAATATAGGAAGGTTAATAGAATGCTGTATTGGTTACTTTCTTGTCACGGGGACCAAATACCTGACACATGCATCTGCAAAGAGGAGAAGTTCATTTTGTCTCATGAGTTTAGTAGATTCAGTCCGTGGTCAGCTGGCTCCAAGGAAGAAATGGAATGGCAAAATGGGCTTGGTGATGAAAGTTTTACTCCATGCTGGCCAGGAAGCAGGGAAAGAGAAGAGGAGGAGCTGGGGACAAGAATACATGCTTCTAGATTTCGCTCTCTGAAGAGGCTCCACCTCCAAGCAAATGAGACTTGTGGATGGACATTTCAGACCTAAATCACAACATATGCTCAGAGTAATGCTGAGGAAAGATCTGACAAAACCCAAGCAGTGCTTGAACTATAGAATACACTGTTATTCGTGAAGAAAGGAAATATTAAGAAATGCTACATACATGGACTGGTTATAGGAAAAAACCATCAGAGATAATATGGGAAGAAGAAAAGAACATAGTTCATGGTTAAACTCTAAGTAAAGTAAGATATGAAGTATTGCCCTATGCTTAATAAAGGGTCTGAAGAATCTAAATGAGGAGCCAGGCATGGTGATGCACGCCTGTAATCCTAGCACTTGGGAGACTGAAGCAGGAGGATTGTAAATTTGAGACCACCCTGGGCTGCAAAGTAAGTTGGAGGCCAGCCTGAACTGAATAGCGAGACCCTGTCTCAAAAAGACAACAACAAAAAATCTAAATAAAACTCCTAAAGAATAAATGAATACCTTGCACAAAATAAATGCTCAATAATGTGTTTGTTGCGGAAAAAGAAAAATTCTCTGAAAATAAGTAAATTTGATATGATCAGTATATCTCCATTGAGAAATGACATTTCCAAATAGGTTATTGATCAGGCTACAGTAAATAAGACATTTCCTAGAGCTGTACCACTAAAAAGAAACAGAAGGAAAAGAAGAAAGCTAACCTACTTGCAAGTCTAAAGGCTCACTGTGGGAGGGAAAACACTAATGAGAGACAAATTATTCAGACCACAGGGAGATAGTCATTTACTGGAGATAGAGGGAAGGTGGTAATATAATAGTCTAGTATTATTCTTATTTAAATATTTTAACTTAGAATAAACATACTCTTTCTTCTCTTATCAGCTCCTCTCCATGGCTTTCCTGTCTCTCTTTTATAGCCTGAGAAATTTTTTACCAATATTAAGACAACTCAAAAAGGGATTTTAAGCAAGGATACAGATGTACGAGAGATATTGTTTAAAACCTATGAACATACTTTATGCTACTGTGACCAGTAGTGTATATATACTACAATTTGTTTTGTTGAATTAAGTCCGAGATCAAGTAGAAATCTCTTAAAATATTTTATAGCATGCTTGTGGTAGTGGTCTCGGTGCTGTACAGATTTGTCAAAACTGATCAGATTTTATGCTGAAGTATAAATAATATCTTTAAAAAGTTGACAAAAAGAAACAGAAGAGTCTGTTGCAGGCAAGTTAATTGTAGCGCTGAAAGAACTGGCCTACTACCCTCAGGCTAAGAAGAGCACTTTGCTGAACCTGGAAGGCCCTGCAGGATGGCTTTTCCCACAGAAAAGTGAGGAATGTCACTGTCACAGAATTTAGGTTCTACAATCTCTGGTCTGGTGTTGGAAACAAATCCTGTACTTTAGTATGAAAACAAGGGCAATAGTAATGCACAATATAAAGAACTTTGGAAACTATGAGGTACAGAATTGAGTTAATGATATCAATTTGATATACTTATTTGTTTAAAAACATCCTATTTGGATGATTATTATAAGAAATAGAAAGTGTTGGAAAGATTATAGAGAAACTAGAACCTTCATGAATTGCTGGTAGACATGAAAATTATGAAACCATTATGAAAAATATGGTAATTTCTTTAAAATTAAAATATATATATATATATATATATATATATATATATATATTCATATGATCCAGGAATTACACTTCTGGGTATATAGCTAAAATAACTGGAGGCACGGAAGGACAAATACTGTATGATTCCAGTTGCAGGGATATCTAGAGTAGTAACCATATTCAGAGTCAGAAAACAAGGACACTTGCCAGGAGTCAGAACAAAGGGGAAAGTAGCTAAAAGGTCGAGAGAGAGACCTCCAGCTCTTCCAGATAAGGCGATGTCAGGCAGGCGCTTGCACAGAATTACAGCCCTGGCTTTTCACGTTTCCTGCATTCCTTTGACATCAGCCTTCTGATCTGTTTCCCTCACGTCTGAAGACTGCTGGAGGTGGTGTTCAGGAGAGAAGTAACAATTATGTAACAGCAACAGGAGGAAGGGAGCCACTGTGAAAAGTGAGTGAGAAGAGAATCCAATGTGTAAAAACAAAGTTAGAAACCGTCTCATGAATGGGAGAGAAAACGGAGGAAATCAGAAGTCGTGAAAGAAAGGAATCACCAAGCAGCTAAGCAGGGAAGAGTAAAATATTGTGCAGAAAAATAACAGGGTCTAAGGGTTCCAGCTGATGAAGGGAGCTGCCAGTTGGCCAACTTGTGGTTTAAAGATTGAAAAATGCCACAGTTTCCATAGCCAGCCAATATTTATTGCATAAGTGTTAGTTCTGATGAAGTACTCGGCAAAATACAATATTTGTACACAGATATTTTATAAATAAAAGTCGTGGAAATACCCATAGAAATCAAAAAGCAGAAAGTCACACCGCTCCCAGTAATACATTTTGGGATTCTTTTTAATAAAACTTCTTATTTATTTTGTGTTAGGAAGAATACTTGGGAATAAAATTATTTTGAAAGGAGGCAAGGTAGAGCTCAATTCATCTTCTCCCCCAAAATGGGTCGTAAGTAATCATAGCCAAACAAAGTTTCATATCTAGTTGAGTTAGAACTTAAACCTTTCTTAAAATTATTATGAAGGGAAAATTATTCAGTTGGGATAATCCTTACTTTTTATAACCCCTTTTCTTTCCTGGTATGTGGCTCTGAGCCAGTGTTCTGATTCTTAGAATGCTCCAAAAAAGATGAATTAAAGCAAAGGAAAGGAAATTCAAATAAGTGAATGGGGCTGCTTGGCAAAACTGAACATAAATTATGTGATTAGGAGGAGGTTGAAGTGAGCTGCCTTCACAGCAACTGCTTTTTTAAATATACTATTTCTATCTTCCATTTCCATAGAAGAAGGCAAACTAAAGTTGCATAAAAAATAGATAATATTCATCAAACTACACATATGATGTGCCAGTGCCTATTCTAACTGCTTTGCATATATTACCTCATTTAATCTTTACAACAACCCCATATGTAGGAATCATGGAGGAGTTGATTGCTAAATTTTCAGGAATTTTGTGAGCTTGTTGTTATATTGAAATTGGTAATTACAGGAGTACATATATCATAGAAATTAACATATGCTCCAAAGCTGGGGTTTGGCAAAGGGGTGGAGAAAGGTGGTTATTGAACATGTTCTGGAATACCAGTGTTAACATCCCTCTTCCACAGAAAGATCAACTGGGACATAAACATATGTCATGACCATGACCAAGCAAATAGTAATTATAGAGTTAAAGTTTTATCGTAAGCAACACCCACTGGGAGCCACAACTGAAATACATTGGCTGGTTTACAAAGCCTGGGGTCTAAATGTGGATTCTATTACTGTTTACACTGAGTATCAAAGACACATTAGGATAGAAATGTACAATCTCAGAGTGGTTTACATTTACTTCTGCTATAACATGGGTGAAATATAGTATTGTATACAAAAATTCAAAGTTGGTTTTTTTTCTTTCCTTCTTGTTCCCCTTCCCTTTTCTTCCTTTCCTGTCACCTCTCATGTTCTTCCTCCCTTCCTCTTTTTTTTTTTTTTTTTTTTTTTTTTTTTTTTTTTTTGTCTTTTTGAGACAAAATCTTACTATGCAGTTCGGGCTGGCCTTGAGCTCACTTTGTAGCCCAGGTTGGTCTCGAACTTGCAATGATCCCCCTGCCTCAGCCTCCTGAGTGCTGGGATTACAGGCATGAGCCACTACACTCAGCTTCCTCCATTCCTTTGTCCTTCTTTCTTTCTTCTTCATTCCTTCCTAGCGTTGATTATATCTAGGCAATTGGACTAGAATGCATGTAAATCTCTTGGATAATTTGGCCACATTTAAAGAAGATGGTAGGGAATTTTCTCTGTGATATTCCTATATCACTTCCCTCATTATCACAAGAAATAGAACACCTGTGCTGACCTTAGGCATCATCATCATCATCATCATCATCATCATCATCATCATCATCACCATCATTTACCAATATTTACTAAGCATGTGGTTTGTGCTGATCCCTGAGGACACACTGTGGTAGAAGGTATGGTCCTAGCCTTTGTCAAGTAATTTGCTTAGATAACAAGTGGAAATAGAAACAGAGCAGAGTAAGCACAGCACTTGGGGAGCTGGAGGAGACTTCTGGGGGAAGAGGAAAAATAGCAGTGGAACTTAGAAGAGGAAGTGGGTTTTATAGGCAGGAAGAATATTTTGAAGAGGGCGCGAAGGCAAATACCATTTTGGTGTACAGAGTAATCAGTAGCACAAATTTGCCTAAGATAAAATTCTGAAATAGGAAATGAGGTTGGAAAGAAACAACATTTGAAGAAAATCACAGAACTCATCAAAAAAGATGAGATTGAATAAATGGAGAAATAGTCTATGTTCATAGGAAGAACATTTTTAATTTTTTTTTTTGTCTTTTTCGTTTTTATCGGTACCAAGGATTGAACTCACAACTGCACACTTGCAAGGCAGGTGCTTATGCCGCTGAGCTAAATCCCCAGCCCCATGGAAGAACATTTTTAAAATGTCATCCCTCCCAATTTAATCTATAGATTCAAGGGAATCTCAGTCAAGATCCCAGAAAGTTATCCCATAGATAAAGACAAACATTGCAAAGTATATACAGAGAAACCAAAAAAATCCCTAATGAACAGAAGAAGAAAAAGAAGAGAAGGAGGACAAGGAGAAAGAGGAGGAGGAGGAGGAGGAGAAGGAGAAGAAGAAGAAGAAGAAGAAGAAGAAGAAGAAGAAGAAGAAGGGGAAAGTTGGAAGATTGTTATTAATGCCCTTAAGATATGGTGATAAAGACAGTGTGGTATCGGCAAAAAAATAGAATAAAAAATAGAAAGCCCAGAAATGGATTCATATTAAATATAATCAACTTATCTTTGACAAAAAGGACAAAAGTAATGTAATAAATAATGTACAAATAGTCTTTTCAACCAATAATGCTGAAATAACTCTTGATAGTCTATCTACCTGTGTCTGTCTACATAGAGACCATATACAAAAATATGTAGACCTAAGTGCAAAACACAAAACTATAAAACTGCTAAACACAGGAAAAAATCTAGGTGACTATGGATTTAGTGATGACTTTTTAGATACAACACCAAAGGCACAATCCATGAAAGAAATCATTCATAAGTTTGGTTTCATTACAATTCAAAACTTCTGGCCCACAAAAGACAATGTTTTTATAAATGTTTATTTTTATGTTTATAGTACATAATCACTACATTCCTTGTAGAAAATTGGTAAAAATATATAACACATTTTCATTCTTTTTTCATCTGATAACCCCTCTCTTGCTTCTCATCTCTTGGCTTTTCTCCCTCCCTCTGTCTCTGTCTCTGTCTCTGTCTCTGTCTCTGTCTCTGTCTTTCTTTAGTGCCTGGAATCAAATTCAAGACATTGTGCTTGCCAGGCTTGGCCCCCTTCTCTCCCTTTTTCCAGTAGAAGCTTTTAAATTTGTTATGATCTTATATGTTGATCCTTGATGTTACTGCTTATGTAATTGGGGCTCTGTTTAGAAAATCCTTGCCTGTACCCATGTTTTCAAGCATCTTACCTAGTTTATATTCTACCAGATTCAGTGTCTCTTTTAACATTTGGATCTTTGATCCATTTTGGTTTTAGTTTAGCATATGCTTGTGGTAGATTAACTAATGGTCAACTTGTAACACTCAACTGAACTGAATCAGTGTGGTGCTGGGTGTGGAAGGCCCACCTGAGGATTGTTGCCAACAGCATAAAAGGAGAACTGGAAGAGAAGATGGTGTGCTGTTGATTCTCCTGGAGAAGCTAATTACGCTAATTTTCCTGATATGCACTCAGCTATTCTCATCAGAGAAGGAGCTCAGGTCCTCACTGTCACTGAGGTTGCCTGTGGTTCTTTGCAGGGGTGCTCTGGTCCTTTGAGCATTGCTTCCTGGCTTCAGTGCAGATCTCTCAGCCTGCTGGCACAGATCCTTCACCCCACTGCCTCAGACTATCTAGCTTCCACCACTGACCTTTGGGCCTTGCCAGTGCAGATCCTTTCCACAACTTGCATGAGACATTGCCATGGGCTCTAGGCCTCCATCTGGATCTGTGTAGGACATTATCATAGGACCCAGGCCCTCAGCTGAATTCTTTAGGTCTCTAATGCATCGACAGAACTGTTGAGCTTTTCTACATTTGACTTTTGGATGAGTATTATAAAATAATCCTTAAAGTCATGTGTCCTGTTTTAAATCTATTCTCCTGTAGACCCTGACTATGGAAATGGTCTAGAGTTGACTGTTTGCATGTGGATAACCAGTTTTCTACGCACCATTTGTTAAAGAGGCTATCTTTTGTTCAACATAGAGTTTTGGCTCTTTTGTCAAAGATCAGATAGATTAATGTGTCTGGGGTTATTTCTGATCTATGTGGGGTTTTTTTTTTTGTTTTTTCTTTGTTTGTTTTGTTTTTGTTTTTCCCAATAATGGGCTGTTTTTATCAATATAGCTTTGTAATAAAACTTCCGATCAGGGATCACGATACCTTTGCTTTACTCTTATTACCCAGGATTGTTTTTGCTATTCTAGGTCTCTTCTGGTTCCAAGTAAATTTTAGGATTGTTTGCTCTAGTGATGTGAGGACTGCTGTTGGTATTTTGATTAGGAGTGCATTCAATTTGTATATCAATTTTGGAAGCATACCCATTTTGTCAACATTAGTTGCCCATCCAGGGTCAGGAAATATCTTTCCATTTTCTGATTTCCTCTTTGATATCATTTTTCGGAGTACTATGGTTTTCATTATAGAAGCCTTTCATTTCCTTAGTTAAGTTCCTTCCTAAGTATTTAATTTTTGTTGGTGCAACTTTGAAGAGTATTGTCCCCTAATTTCTTTGTCAGTGGATTCATTATTGTCATACTGGAATGCTTTTGATTTTTGTGTGTTGATTTTGTATCCTGCTACCTACTGAATTTGGGTTTTAATTCTAGGAGTCTTGTGTAAAGGATCATGTCAACTACAAATAATAATAATTTTACTTCTTCTTTTCTTATGCATTCTCCTTTTATTTCTTTGTCTTACCTGATTGTTGTGGCTAATGTTTCAAGTATATTCTATATTGAATAGAAGGAATGATAGTGAATATACTTATCCTTTTGTTGATTTGAAAGGGAAAGCTTTCAACTTTTTTCCGTTTAATATGATGTTGACAGTAGGTCTGTCATAAATATCTTTTATCAGATTGGGATAGTATACGATACCTATTTTCTTTAGGGTTTTTTGTCATGAATAATGTTGGATTTTGTCAAAGGGTTTTTCTTCATCTATACAAAAGACAATATTAAGAAAATGAAAAGACAAGTCACAAGCTGGGAGAAAATACTTTCAAAAGACATATCTGATAAAGGAATATTATTCCAATTATACAAAGAACTCATCATGAAGCAATATCAACCTGTATTCATTCATTTGGTTGTAATAAAATACCAAGGCAGATGAACTTATAAAGAAAAAGTTTTGTTTACTGACAGGTTTGGAAGCTGAAAGCATGGGACTGCCTCAGTTCTAGGGAGGATTCTGTTACCTGCATCACATGGCAAATGGCAGTAATGGTAGCATGTGTGGAAAGAAATAATCACATTGCCAAATAGTAAGAGGCAGACGCCAAGGTCAGTCTCAGACATTGTAAAAACTCACTCATGAAAACTCACTGGAGAGACCAGCGATCCCTTCCAAAGACCTAAGAACACCCACTAGCCCTGTATTTTAAAGACCACACCCCCTGACACTGCTAAACTGAGGACCAAGCCTCCAATACATATAGTCTTGGGGGCCAATGGGGCCAAAGATTTTAAAGACACCTCATTAAAGAGGAATACAGGTGACAAACATGCTCCACATCATTTATCATTAGTAAAATACAAATTAAAATAATGACGTACTCTACAATGGCCAAAATCCAGAACATTAACAACAGCAAAAGGAGGACAGGATGTGGAATAAGAATCTTTATTCATGTCTGAAAGATAATTGGGTTGTTTCTCACAAAATTAAACATACATTTTCTGTATGATCTGGCTATCGCGCTTCTTGGTACTCAAAGAGACAAAAATGTATTTGCATGTGAACACCTCCGTGTAGATGTTTATAAGTAGCCTTATTCAAAACTGCCAAAACTTGGAGATTATCAAGTTGTACATAAACTATGATACATCCAGACAATGAACGTATCACTGCTAAAAATAAATGAGCTATGAGACCATGAAAAGATAGGAGGAAATTTAAATGCATACACGGAGCAAAAGAAGCCAACCTGAAAGGGTGCTATTGTATTATATTCTGAGTCAGGTGTGGTGGTGCACATCTGTAATCTCAGCGCTTGGGAGACTAAGGCAGGAGGATTGCCGTAAGAACTCCATCATGAAACCCATCATGAATTATATTACATTCTAGGGACAGCAAAAGTATGGAAATAGCAAAAAGATCAGTGGTTTTCTGACTGGAGTAAGGGACGAATGAATACGCAGAACTTGGAGAATTATTAGCGCAGTGAAAATACTTTATGTAATACTGTGGATGTATGTCATTACCCATTTGTTCAAACCCAGAAGTTGTGTAACACTCAGAGGAACCCTCACGTAAATTATGGACTTTGAGAATTATGATGTGTGAGTACAGGTAGAGTCATAACAAATATACCACTCCTGTAGGGTATGTTGATAATAGGGAAGTTAGGATAGTGGGGGGTCAGAGTGTTTGAAAAATCTATCTTCATTTCAATTCTGGTGTGGATCTAAAAGTACTCTAAAATGCCTTTAGCCAAAAGTTAATATTGTACATTAACAATTCATCTCTGTAAAGCAAGGTATTTAAGTTGTAAACTGCCTAACAACACAAGTTTCACAGTTTGTTAAATGGGCGAATTTACAGATTTTTTTGCTCAATTTTCAAAGTACCCTGCAATCTATTCCATATATTAGCAGCAATCAGAGCCTCTTCTCTTGATCATGGCCAACGATCAATAAATCCATCATGAACCTACTAAAATATTGGCCTTGAAATAGTTACTTGAAAGTTTAATGGTCTAAACTTTCACCAAGGTGGGCAGATTTTATAGATTTTATTGTTAGTATAATATGTGACATGATACACACAAAAATATAACAATCAACTAATTTTCTTGTTAAGTAATTTGAATCGAGGTGTGTCCATTTTTCTAAAGTTCCAAAACTTTGACACTATTACGTATGTTATTGTAGATATCTGTATATATTAATAGGCTCTAAATTTTAGTTAAAAGTTTTCAGTGAATAACTTTCTACAGTTTGGGAGTATACTTACATATATTAATCCTGGTTTGTGTACTTCCAGTGTCTTTGTTAAAATGACTTACCAAGAATGTTTCTGTTATAAAGTCATAACCTGGTGCTTGATATTATGTCTGTGTGGAAAAAAATAGAAAAATTGATAAATATTTATAATCTCTCACTTTTGCTGATTTTGGAGAAAGGAGAACTGAGATTGCTTTGTGTATTTCATTGTCAACATTGCTATTATTTTGTATCTGTAAAACAGTCCAAATATGAGAGTCAGGTGGAAATTTTTATTTCACTAAGATTTGTATAACTCAGAAACTCTTGATCATAAGACCATGTTTTAATAACCTGTCCTAAAGGCAGAATTCTTAAATAAGGACTAAAAGTTCTTGAAATGCATCTTCCACCTGTCCCAAAAGTATTTTTCCACTCAATGTTGAATTATTAGTCATTGTGAGGTGTGTCTAAGTTTTAAAAAAAAGCATAAAAATTATTAACTTCAGAATGCATCACATTTAGTAAGCTAAGCACTGTTTCAGGAAACTTCAATTTAGTGTCTGTTGGCTTCTAGCTTCATGCCACATTCTTCCACCCTGCTGTGTAAGAGGAGACTAATCTTTGAAGGCTGCACTTTCCAGGTTCCTGTGCCACCTGAATTCAGCCCAGGGGAGGCAGACAAGTAGAGACAGGACTTCAGGAGGACAGGAGGAAGGGAAAAGACAAGGTGTCCTCCAACACAATCGCACTCACATGTAGATTCTTTAAAAAAAAGTCATATAGAAATCGGGAAGGGATCAACAGTCACTGGAGAGTAGAGAGAATATCAAGAAAGGGGAGGGGAAAGCATACCAACTGGTGCTAAGTTAGGGTTAGAGAAAAGAAATCACTTTTCCTGTGCTACAACACAGTGTAGTAATGTATGACAGTAATGTATTGTCCATGTCAACTAAGTCACAAGAAAGGATTTGAAATGTTTCCACCACAAAGAAATTATAAATATTTGAGGACATAGCTAATGCTTTCCTTATTTAAATACTATGTAATGTATGCAATGTATCAGAATATCATATGATACCCCATAAATGGGCCCATGTGTCGATTAAATTTTAAAAATAAAGGTAGTTTCCTCGTCTCTTTCTTCCATTTAAGTAGGAGTTGCATCTCTATCATCATACACCATGGTTTCAGATTTTCCTAGAAGACCCTGACCTGTGGGATGGGTTCTTCCTCATCCTTGGTTTCTCAACTTAGGAGAGACATTGCTTTTTTTAATTATTGTTATCAATTCATTAAGTGATTTAGTATTTCCATCATCAGTACAAACAAGTCCCTGAATTAAATTCCTTTTGTCTTGTTGATCGGGCTCTGACAGATACAATCCTTTTGTAATTAGGCATGCATACACTAGGTCATGATGTACATTTCTCACTGTGAGTAGTTGATAAAGTAGTTTGAAAGCCATGCCAGGCATGATGGCACATGGCTGTAATCTCAGCACTCAGGAGACTGGGACAGAACAACCATGAGTTTGAAATTAGCCTGAGGTACATAAGTGAATGTAAGGCCAGCTTGAGCTACATAGCCAGACCCTGTCTCAATAAATAAATACAAAGTCCATATAAATACATTTGGTAGCATGCATCGGTGAACTAAGCCTGTTTCATCAGTTGGAAATTGACGGCTATCACTGAGCTACAGAAGTTGGAGATTTTGTTTTCTCTCTTTTAAGAGAAACAACATTGGGGGCTGGGGATTTAGCTCAAGCGCCTACCTTGCAAGCAGGCAGTTGTGAGTTTGATCCCTGGTACCAATAAAAACGAAAAAGACCAAAAAAAAAAGAGAGAGAGAGAGAGAGAAAGAGAAACAACATGGGATAGTAGAAGATGTACCAATTGGAACTCAGGACATCAAGATTCTAATCTTGGTGGGTGGCTGTGGGTGATCCATTCAACCATGTGTTCTAGTATGCTATGATTACTTTGTGTGTGGAACCAGAGATCTTAAAATTGGTACATATTTCTTAAGTACTGGTATTATAAAAAGTTGCAAAGCTACTACTCAAAGTAAGAAGTGGCTCCACGATCTGTGACACCACAGATACCAGTGATACTTATATTTGAAGGCTGTTTGAAAGCATAAGTAGTCATTTATCCAGATTATTAAATTATGTTTTTACATATTTTCCTCAATTGATCAATAACTTTAGTTTAAATTATGTTAGCATTGAGAATTCACAGTCCAATATTCTAGTCTTACATTCTTGGGAATAAACACTGATATAGAACACGGGAATTGCAGAATTTCAGGTAATGGTGATTATAGTTAGTAATGTCAGTTCATAAATCACACCATAGAATTGAGGTGTTATGCAAGATATCTCTGATATCACTGATAGGTGGATAATTTTAATGTATTTTAATAAAAGATAGACAAAGTATGAGGTGCCAAACTCTCAGACACTATGGAAGGCTATGACAGAGCAAGGAGACCCTATCTCAAAATAAGATGGGAGGGGGGGATACAATTCAGATTAAACACCCTGAATGCAACTCCTAGTTCCAAAACAAAATGAAACCTTAAAATTTAATCATGCGTATCCTCCAAACTCTAAGTCCCAACTATGAAATAGCAACAAAAAAGTTTGTTATGACATTCTTTTATCTTATCAGCAAATCTCCTGTTTTCTTTTTCCATATTTAAGGAAAATCTATTACAAACACTCTTCATAAAAGTAAAATTCCACAGACATTACAATGTCTCTGGAGAGAGAAGCATTTGAATATGTACAATTCCAGAGCAAACGTGAACATTCTCTGTTGTGCTCAGCACTCACCGAAGTCAGCAACTGTTCATCTGAGTTTATCTGAAAGAGAGATAAAAGCTTCCTGCCCAGCATTAAACCTTGGCCCACACAGAATCCAGATACTTTCAAGCTTTTTCCAAACTTATACTTGTTTTATATATTCATCACTTTCTAAATGATAATATAATTTAAAACTAAAATTAAACCACATTGTTGTGGAATGTATTTCATCTCTATCTGTGGAGTTTTTTTTCCCCCAAAGCAGATTATTTATCTCAATTTCTTTAAAGTCATCAAAGGTAATTTCAATAGTTATCTCTGGTTTTATGTATTCCTGGGTTATTTGCTACTTATCTCTTAAATTTAGGATATTCAGTATAGAAAAAGGAAATAAGACAATGCCAGATTTTGCTTTTGTGTACTGAATTTGAAGAAGGAATCCACTGAGTGATATAACAAGGCCAAGGTGAAAGGTCATGCAAAAATAAAAGGCAATGAGTAGCAACAGAAAGAAATAAATCTAGGAACAGCTGAAGATATAATCAAGAAGTAAAATACAACATCATGGGAGATAGATCCATATATGTGGCTGAAGGGACTCAGAGGTAAGCCACAGTGTCACACTGGCACAGAAGCACAGCTCAAATCAAAAGGCAGTCAGTACAAGGACCTTTCAAACAAAAGTTAATAGACTTGAACAATTTATGATGAAAAGGCTTTTAGAATCTGCGGTCATGTTGTGATTTTTAATGTGCAACTGCCTAAAGATGTGGCAAAGCCTTCAAAACGTGTTGTTAACAACACTTAACAATACTGTCTTATCTAGTCAACAATATATAATGATATTGTTGGAAAAATCCTTCACAATCAAATTATCCTCAGGATGAAGACTCCACTAGGGAGCTAGGATGCATTTTGAATTGTCAGAGTTCCATAGGATATTTCTAAGAGTAAGTGTGTTTGAATGCATGGCACATGTACATTTAGTTTTATAATAATCATGGAGAGGATTGATTTCTTATTAGAAAATTATCTTAAGTCATTAGTCTCTTTGTCAGTAATTCCTAACCCCTTTAGAGAAGATCCTCTGGAGAGTATAGTGAAATGTATGGATTTGCCATGTAAAAAATGTATATTAAAAGGATCACAGAATTTTGAACAGTTTCTGGGAATTCTAAAATGCTCCAAATATCATTTCAATTCCACCTCCACAAACTCTTCACCATGGATTAAGAACTCTGTATTTATAAAAAAGTTATGGGACAGTTTTTACATGAGCAAAACATATCATTTTTAATCTGTACTTCTACGAAGCTGAATGAAAGATTCTGACTTTATATAGTCATACTCAAGTTCTTTATTCATATTCTTCTTGCACCTAAAAAGGAAAAAAATAGAGCATTATTTATCTATGTTTATTCATTCATGATACATGTATTCCATATTAATATATAAGGTATATGATAAAACATACACAAAATACAAATGATGCAAGAATCACATGAAGACAACAGAAAAATGTTAATTAGCAATAGTCATGATGATATACTATACAATAGTGACTATTTCAAGGCAAATGTATGCTTAGCTCAGAATTCATCATTCCTGATAGCTAATATATAGTTCAAGTAGTCTTGGCTAATTGTAGATATTTTTTTATCTATTTCTTGTTAGATCTAATTAGAACCTTATTGTTCCACTTCTTAATATGTCTGACAGAGAAGTCTTAGAGGTTAAAAAGACAATTTTGGTCTTGATTTCACCTAGGCTCCTATTATTATTATATCTCAATCTTTGATTTCTTTTCAGAAATCCTTTTAAGCCACTAGCTTCACAAATAAGAGAGTTGATTGGTTAAAGCTAGCCATAGTAGTGTAATCTAGGGAATCCATTTATGTTGGAATGTGTAAACTGCAAGCAATGTTACTGCTTAAAGAGACGTAGTCACCACTGAAAGAACAGAGGCTGTACCAGGGTTCCCTTTCTGCCCTTGGCACTCTGTTTCTCTTAGAATTGTTCAGGTACCATCCATGGAACATGATCAACTTATGGAGGGATCACAGACAGACTCTAGAGTCAATGATTATACTAAATATATATAAAGTTCATATATTTTTGTCATTGCATCATTACATTTTCATCATTAAAGGAAAAAAAAAAGAATCTCTAATGTTCTTCCCATATGATAATAAATTGTTTTGCTCACTCCACTTCTGTGAATTACTTACTCCCTCTCAGTTTCCTTGAAACATGTGAAATGGTCTTTGCACAACTTCTGGCCTGTGATTTAAAGTTGAAATAAAAAAGAGAAGCTGTTATAATTGTGACTACTCTATTATACAAATGCCACATATACACTCATGTTACTCCCAGACTAATTAAAAAATAAGCAAAGCTTATCAATGCTCCTTACATGACTACAAGAGCTATAGCTTCTTCTTCTCAATAAAAAAAAAAAAACTTCCCAAACCCTTTACACTGATCATTTAGTAATCTTGTTTGTTAACATGGTAATTATTAATAGTGAAGACCTGCTAAATTCTGTACATCAGGTAACTTTATTATCTATCTCTCATCTTTTCATTCAACAACAGTTCTCTTTTTTTTTTGAACAACATACAATGTACTCAGCATCCAGCTAATTGCTGAGGTTTCAAAAATGAATTGAACTTGTTCCACACCCTCCAGGCACTAACTAGCTAGTAAAAGATGCTAACAAATAATCACCTCTAAATGGAGGCACACATTGGTTGCTATGGGAGCAGAGCAGGACAAGCAGAGACCTCTGCCTGAGGAAAGCAGGGAGGACCCTAGAAGGATGCTGGGTCACAGGTAAGCCTTGGAGGATGTGGTAATTGTATCAGAGGGAAATATGACCAATATAGCCCAGGTTGTGCTGGTGTTTCTGGGAGATCAACAAGACTGGATGACTTGTCCATGCGTGGCCTTAGATGATGTGCTAAGAAGCCTGGAATTGATCACAAGATAGATTGAGAATAGACAAAGGTTTTTAACCTATAGAGTGATATGATCACAAAGAGAATTAGGGTAATATTTTGGAGAAATCATGGCAGAGATAAAAACCTATTGGAAATGTTCCCCGGAACAAAAAATAAAAAATGAGTGTTTATTCCTATGATAAATTTACTTGCTAATTCTAAACTCTTCACTAAATTAAATGTTAGCTGATTCAATTCGTCAAAGTTTAGTTTCCATTACCGAAGATGAAGTACTCATTCCCTAAGTAGTCTTACCTGTGCCTATTTGAAGCCCAGCAACATTGCAGTCTACATTAATAGTCGTCTGTTCAGACTTGATGCTTCCTAACTTTATGTATAGGATTCTTCTTCATGGGGGTGCTTTAGCTAGTTAACACTTTTCAAACACAGTATCTTTTCTATGTAGAATGCCAACCAGAGCAAACTTACATAACAAGCAAATGTGGCCAGAGACATGAAAAAGTCACCTTCACCCCTTGATACCAACCTAGAAAGAGAAGAGCAAGTTCAGAGAACATATGACTCATCAAAGCCCAAAAAGAAAAGCTTCATGGGAACAGAGCAGTCTGTGGGGCCTCCTGGGGTCCTTTGAGCCTACAACCATATTTGCTTTTGTGTGATTTTCTGCAAAACAAAAGAACCCATCATTTTCATCCTTAGCATCAATTGTTGAATTCTGCTTTACCTCAGAGATGGTGCTCATGCTATATGTTCTACACTCTTCTTTTTATGCCAAGATAATGGTGCTGCCTTTCATTCCTCCTGAGCTTAGACTTATTTTATGAAATTCCTGCTTGCTGCAGTGCAGGCTACAAACAAGATGATTCTTCAGAGGAAAGACCTGAAAAGAGGTGAGGCATTCTTAGACCAATGTGAAGTGAAAGGGAGATGTGATATCTATATTTAATCTCTGCCTCTCAACGCTAGATTTTATTTTTTTACTCCCAGAGTTGTGTACATAATGCGTGGATACCAACTCTTCCAAGTACTGCATCAAAATTTTATACAAGCTGAAGAACGTACACAAGTAACAAAGGAACTGTTTTCTCTACTTTCATTCTAATAAAAACGCCAAAAGGAATGGCTAGTTCCTACTTATGATGACTTTTTCCTGAAGGTTAGCATATCAGGTACAGGGAAAAAGGACACTTATTTACACAGAAATAAGGGTGAAATTATCAAATTTAAAATTTGATATGTTAGAAACACAAGTTAGGCCCTCAAAAATTAAAACCTAATACTTGTTAGTGAAATAAGTATCATTATTAGGCTAAAGTCCTTGATTACACACAACTAGATTTCTGGCCATATTATTAGCTACAATTTATTAGATAGGTAGGTTGTCACTATATATTTCCCAGTTAAAGTTATACCAGGAATATTCTCAGGCAAAACAAGTATTTAGAACAGGTTCTTCATGGCATACTATCTTGTATTTCTTTAGATATCTTATTTTTCATTGTCTTGAGGTTCACTTTGGAATAGATAGAAAAGAGGAAGGTAAAGAAGGCAGTAACAAAGACTTAGGAAATGGCAGATTGAGTGACCCTTTACTATTTTAAATATTGTGAAAATGGTGCTGTACCTCAACCAGCAGTGAGCAGTGCTATGAACAATTCTTACCACTTAATAATCACATGCCGCTCCTTCCATTGTCTCTTGTCTTCAATTTACCTGGCCTGTAGTTGTAGGGCTACCCAGTTTTGTAAAAGTATAAATAGTCTTAAAATAGGATTTTACTCTTGGGGGGAAATTCTCAACTAAGTAGTCACAATGCACTTTGAATGACTAATATAAAGTCATTACATCACAAAATAAGGGATAAATCATACTTTTCATAATACTACCGCATAGGAATAGTTTTAGTTTTAAGAGTCAAGCACCTACATTAATCTGAGTCTAAAATAATAGGCCCCTGATTTAAAATCTCCTAACATTCTTTCACACTTCATAAAACTAAAAATAAAATTGTCTCACCAAGCACTGACCTATGGGTCCCACAAATGTACTGTATTTCAAGAAAAATTGAAGAGGTCTCAAAACCGCGACTTGCTGACAGATTACAGTTTGCATCCTTAATTGGTCCTGAACGTAGGGTGAGAGAGAAGAGACTATAATCTGTGGAGAATACGAGATTTATTTCCTTCTTAAATCAAAAGCAGATCCCATGTCTCAGCTCCCCCTCACCCGCCCGCCCTGCCCCCACGAGATTTTTTTCCCATATTTTTGTATGTTTTCCCCGCAGATGACAGGTCAGAGAAGGTTAAAGTGCAGTGTCTAGTCCACCAAGTAAACAGAAGGGTCAGGGCAGGTTTATTTATTTATAAAGCGCTCGTCCTCTCAGCTGTTTCTCCTTCACTGGCATTTGGAAGCGTGCAGTCCTTTAGAGGAGGCAGATTTGGCAGGAATGTTCTTTGTGCCCGCCTCCCTTTTTATGGGGTGGAGAGGAGGACGCATATTTGTAATGACAGCCTTGGGGGACGAGGCGGGGGCCGAAAAAGTTTCAGCTGGCATGATAATGCCCCTTTTTTCCACAGTCAACACCGTGCCACAAACAGCTTTGGTGCCACTCCGAGTCCTCCCCGTCCCCTCCCTGCCTCTCTGCAGGCTCGCAGCGGCAGGCGGAGGCACAGTTAAATTCCAGCACCTTCTCCGCAGATCCCCAAACTACTACGCGCTATTACTACGGCTACCCTCCCTTTCGCTTTGCGTTCTCCGCTTCCCCAACCTCCTCGGAGGCGCCCCGCAGCGTCCCTGCAAGGAGACTCCCAGGCAAAGGAACGGGGGGGCGCCCAACTCCAGGAGGGCTCGGGTCCCTCCGTGTCCTGCGCAGTTTCCCCGCTCCAGGCACAAACACTGCCCGAGAGCCGGCGCCTCGCAGTCACACACCGATCCACGCATACAGTAGAGCTGTCTCGAGCCACATTCTTGCACACCCGCTTCGCCCCCACCCCCTCCCGCCCCGCGCTCCGGGAGTCGCTGAGCTGGGCGAGTGACAGCCGCGTCCGGCCAACCCGCGCCCGGGCGGGCGGGGAGAAGCGGCTCGCGGGGCCAACTGCGGCGCGTCTTCCGGCGCCCGTGGAGGCCGCGAGGGTGGGACGCGGGGCGGAGCCGGAGTTTAGGAAGAGGAGGGGACGACTGTCATCAATGAAGTCATATTCATAATCTAGTCCTCTCTCCCTCCGTTTCTGTACTCTGGGTGACTCAGAGAGGGAAGAGATTCAGCCAGCACACTGCTCGCGAGCAAGGTAAATATAACTTACAACTCCTTTCTCCTCTCTCCCCTCCCTCCGGCCTCGGCGCTGCAGCCGCGGCGCGAACCCCTCCGGCATCGCGCCGCCCTCGCGGGGGATTATTCATTATTATCCTAATTATTATTTATTGTGCATGCACGGAGACCAAAACAAACAGGCGGGCCAACAGCAGCAGCAACAACAACCACAACCTCCGCCACCACAACAAAGCCCGCCTCCTCCCCGCCTGCCTCAGGTGGAAGGCTCTACAGACAGCCGGGGAAGAAACCGCAAAGTTTGCACCGGCCCTCGCAGTTCTAATAATAACAGTAATCATTACTACTTCAAGGGGGGGGGGGGAAGGGGAAAGGAGCCCCAGAAAACCACAGCCTTGACCCTAGGAAGCAATGGTGCGCTGCCAACTCAAGGCTGCAACACACGCTCCGCCAGGTTGCACCCCTGTCCCCTTAAATAAGCCGAAGTGGGGAGGGTGGGTGGTTGGAGGGAGAGGAGGGGGAGAACGGCTGGGGGACCCAGGAGGAGAATGGAGACGCGACAGTTCATCCCGAGCCGTCCTCCGGAAGAGTTGGAAGGAAAACGGGAAAGCAGGGCGAGGAGCCCGGGCAGGCGGCCGGGCGCCAATGAACGCGGCTGCCACCCATTTCCCGGGGACCTGTTTAAAGGGCTGGGCTGCGGAGACGCGAGCAGATCGTCGCGGGAGAGTCGGAGCCGAGCCGGCGCGCCGAGGAGGAGGCGGCGGTCACTGTCTCCGGGCCGGTGCGTGTAGGATCGGAGGTGTCACCTCCACTCTTCGCGTTTCCTCGGGCAGGCAGGGGGACGCGGACTGCTAGGCAGGCCTTTGGAGAAAGGGTCTGCCCGGGAGCTGCGTCCCGGGCGCTGCGGACGTCTGTGTCTCTGATAACTGGTGACAGCGCGGGTATTGAAGTTCGGGGTGTCCGGCCCGGGCCGCAGCAGTGGGCAGCGAGCGGGAGGAGGCCCCAGAGAAGGAGGTCGGAGGTGTCTGCCTGGCTCCGTTACCTTGCCCTCCCCCTCCCGGGGTTTGTTTTCTTTTGATTCGAGTCTTCCCCTGCTAGTGCCGCGGGAGCTGCGGCCTTGGGGCGCCTGCCATCGTCTAGGTGGCTAGGGGCGCGCTGGGACCCAGGAGAGCCACAGCCGCTGCGGACCAGGGAGGCCATGATCCGGATAATCCTCTCTGCCTGACTGTCACAAACAGGACCCGCGCGCACCCGGGCAGCGGCTGTGGCGTTCGCCCGGGAAGGGGAAGGGCTGCGGTGGGGAGGGAATGGGGGTTAGCAAGGGCGGGAGGCGGGGAGAGCGAGGGGGAGCCTCCTCCCAACGATGACACGCTCCCCTTCCTTCTCTCTCCTAGCTTTCGAGTTTGCTTTATTCCCATCCCAACCCGGTTTACCTCTTCCTCTGCTCTCCCCCTCTATCCTTCCACCTTCCCATCTGTTTGCGTTACAAAACATGGCCATGCCATCTG
Source organism: Cavia porcellus (assembly GCF_034190915.1). NCBI lineage: Eukaryota > Metazoa > Chordata > Mammalia > Rodentia > Caviidae > Cavia > Cavia porcellus. The sequence continues at coordinate 77,922,009 of NW_026947484.1, forward strand.
CAAAGGTGTCGCGATGCACTTCCACAAATAACCGGTCCAGCGCGCCAGCACCTCGGCGCCCTCCGGCCACTGGGTGCACGCCGAGCACTGTGCCACGGGGGTACCACAGGGGTGCCCCAGACCTCGCAGCCTGGATGCAGTTTCACGGCTCGGGGCGGGGTGCAGCAGCGCGGACTCCAGGGGACACCCGCGCCCTGGCCCCGGCACTCGGGCCGGTTTCCGGTACACCCGGGGAAATTGCCTCCTGCCAGGGTCTGCGCGCTTTCCCCCGCCTCCGCCGCCTGGATTGCATTATTATTTTTATCCGGGTTGCCGTTTGCTGCGGATGGTGGTGAGCCCTGGACTGCTTGGGGGCGGGTGTGTGTGGAGGGAAGTTGGACGTGGGTCAGGCAGAAAAAAAAAAAGTTTGGCAGGGTAGCTAAGTAGGGTGGAGGGGTGGGAGCGGGCGGCGAGCTCCCGCGGCTTGCGTCCCTGCGCCCTCGGGGCGGGCGCGAGGGTGTCTGCGCGTGAGTGTGTTTGCTGTGTGCGCCGGGACCAGTGTGTCGCGAGCAGCGCGCTGGCAGCGGCTCTAGCCCGCGCCCTTCCGCGGAGCCCGGGGAGGACACTGCCAGTTTCGGTGGCGAAGGCTGGTGGGGGTGGCGTGTGCGTGTGGTTGTGAGTGTGTGTGTGTGTGTGTGTGTGCTCGCGCGAGCGACTGAGAATCAGGAAGTCACAGCGGCGGAGCGCACACAGACATGTTTGATCGCCGTGACATGACGCGCGCGAGGGAGGAAGCGGCGGCGGCGGCGGGGGCCGGGCCGCGGGCTCGGACGCTGGCCTAGGTTGCGGCGTGGAGACCCTTTCCCAGCCGAGCCGGGGCCCCATCGGGCCCGAGCCCCTTTTTGTCCGCGTCCCCCAGGTAAGGAGCCTGCGCCGCTGCCTCCCGCTGTGCGCGGAGCCTTCTAGCTCTTTCCCTGCCTCCAGTCTCCGGCTCGCCTTTCCTGCAAAGTCAGGCAGGCGGGGGAAGCGGGCTCCTTGTCCTCCGATCGATTGCGTGGAAAACTTTCCAGCAGGAGGCACCGTGAGAGGGGAGAAGGCCTTGTTGGGCTGCTGTCGCTTGTCAGTTCTTTCTTCTCCAGGTCCAGAGAGTGTGAGTCTTGGCGTCCTGCGGTTTTTGCACATTCAAACTTCGGGCCTAAACGTGCCTCCAACTCTCGCAGGATTTACTCCGGCAAGAAAATAAATATTCCAAGTCGTCCATTCGGTCTTGTTAGGCATTTGGATTTTTATGGGAAGGCGGAGGGCTGGGAGTCAGAGGAGTGGGGGGTATTGTGCAGAATCCATTCCTTATTCAATGTCTGCACCCGGTGTTATGTAATTTTAGTAGCACATGGGTGAAAAGCCCACACCGGGCTTCTCCCTTCTTTGTTTATATAACTTTTAGGAGAGTTTTGTTAGGTTGCCTCCGCTTCCTCCATCCTTCTTCACCTGTTAGAGGTTGGTGCTTTAAAGAAACAAAGCGACCCGGGTTAGTAATGTTTTGGAGAGATGTCATCATTGTCTCCTTTTTGGTCATTATGTACGCATGTTCTCCTTTGTATGTGTAATGTTGGAACATAAGGAAGACATTAAGGACACACATTTGTTTATTGCATTGAGTGGCTATTTTTAACCTCTCTGCCTTACTGATGGCAGAGTTAAATTTCAAACTTTCATCTTACAGGATATTTCTGAATTTACACCTGGTCGTATGCCTTGTTTGCATGAAGAGAATGCGTCTACGAACAGTGAGGTTTCTTAGCAGTTGGGTAGCAAAAAATTCCTGTTCATCTCCCTAGGTCCACACCATTGAGAACTATACTAAAATAAGAACCATGCCCTATGGTATCTGTGCATAAAAATGAACATTCAGATGTATTCAGGAATATCCGCTAGTCATTGGTGGGGAGCTATTCGCTGAAGTTTGTTGGCCACACTGGGTTTAAGAGTTCAGGGTACTTACTTCTAGCACCCTGGTGAAGCACTAAAAGGTGCGGCAGGTTTGAATCCTCCTGGGACCATTGTTATGCAAATCAGGGCATGCTCTCTTTTAAGAATTTAATTGCCCTTTCATTTTCCTGGAGTTACTTTCCTTTAACAATCCTTTCTTTTAATTTAGATGTTTACTAGGTATTAGAAAAAGGGGACACCTGTTTGGTCACAGAGTATTTATTAACAACAACAACAAAAAATCCTGTGTAGATGAGAGGTCCCTCTACCTTGCCCAGGGCATGAAAGAGAGATGTCATGTTGGTAAAGAACATTTTAAAATAAATTAGGGATTTGGGTTATCAGACCCCTTGAGGGTGAGGTGAGGGAGGGCTTCTTTCAACACAGCCTTTCTCCTATGAGTTCTATCAGTTACATCTCAACACTGCGCTAGCTACACTGTGGGGTTTCACAGAAAATATTCACCACAAGAGCATGTTCAAAGCAGCCTTAGATCTTTTCTTTTGTTCGTTTTTAAAGTGGTTTTGAGCATTTCTCATCAAGTTTCTTGAAAAGTGCTTTGACCAACACCTGAGGCTTAAATTGGCCAAAAAAAAAAAAGTTAAAAAAAAGTGTGCTTCTGCTTTTATTATATTGTTAATGCTTGAATTCTGTTTCAAGTGTTCCTGACAGAATATAAGTAGAAGGTAGCCCTTTGGCAGATAATTATTTAAAATTGTTTTACTTTGATTAAGCTTAAGTCATTCCACAAACTGGTATAAAAGCACATCTTACTCTTTTCTAGAAGGTAATTGTAGTATACCTGATAATATTGTAATATTTTAGCATTTTGCTTTCAAGGCTTACTGTGTATTGGATCAAGATCATAAACCGACAACTTTCATAAATTATAAAAGTAGTGCTGTCCTCTGGTGTTTTCTTGTTTGGTTTTTTTTCCCCCCCTCTCTTTTTGAAGCCTTCCTTTGTAAACAAGGCCTTTGTGAAATTCTCTTAGGTCAGCAGGTTTTTGATACTCCAGAGAAATAATAAATCACTATTTATAACATCTTGATTTGCTGCCATGTGGACACTGACTTATCACAATATCATGCAAAGGACTGTTCTGCAGTTCTTGCAAGATGAGGCAGAGTTACTAAGACCTGATTTAACCACCGGAAGTTTTGATTTTTTTTTTTTTTTTGATACAGGATTTTACCATGCAGTTCAGGGAGGCTTTGAACTCACTTTGCAGCCCACACTACCCTCAAACTCACAATGATCCTCCCGCCTCAGCCTTCTGAATGCTGAGATTACAGGCATGCACCACCATGCCCAGCAGAAGTTTTCATTCTTACTGTGTCTGGCAAAGATGATTTCAAGGGAAGATACAAACAGTTGCTTAATATGAGTGCTCTTAGAAAATTCTATATATGAGTCACATTTCCTTCTGCAGTATTTTCTGGTGAGCAGATGAGGAAATTTTCCTAACATGAAAAGCCACATTTTGGGACTGTTTTGATTTCTTCCTGTCACTTTTTTTGTCATGTAAGAAAATTAATCTTTAAATTGTTGTATTATGGATACTGTTTTTGGCCAATAGAGAATGTTAGATTTTCTGTCATCTTTGGAAGAGTTCTTTTTATAGAACTTTAATCTCTACCTGGTTAATAAAGTCATAGTCTGTTCCATAAGTGTTGGGAATAGAAGTACAGATGGTAGTAATTTATTTGGTAGAGTATTTATGAAGGCCTGAGATATTTATATTTTTCTATATAGAAAGTGGTGACTTTATTTTTAAAATTATTTTATTTATTATTATTATTTTTGATTGTGGTTTTTTGAGATTATATAGCCCAGGTTGACCTCAAACTTGCAGTAATCCTTCAGCCTCAGTCTCCCAAATCCTGGGATTATAGATGTGCGCTACCACATGTGGTGGAAGGCAATGATGACTTTTTACTTAACCATGGAATTCAGGAGTTCAAGACTGTTCTGCTAACAGCCATTGTGAAAGAGCACATTTCTTTTCTGAAAATATTTATTACTACGTTAAATAGGATCTTATGACATAGACTTGGAAAACTTCATAGCTTTACACTGTTTATTATGATATTGTGGGTCACATTTATACAGCACTTCTTCAGGATATATTAGGGCTTTTGAGTAATTAAACATACGAAGAAATTTGAATAATTTTATCTTAACAAAATACAATGGAACTAATGAAATTCAGTAGTTAAATGCCTGGGTCTTCGTGCAGTATAATGAAAAAATACGAATGTTTAAATTTGAAAAGATTACAGTAAGTGATACGATGCCTCAAGACACTCTCCCTCACTTAGTCACACTCATCCCATTGTTGGTGACCTGTCTTTCACTGTAATAAGCTTTTTAAAAATTCAAACATTTACTGTAGCTTTTGAGCAGCCCTGTGCACCTCACCTGCATGATATAGATAAGAAATGCAAGATTTTTCATTTCTGGCAGAAGTGTTACCCTCTTGGACTACATTTCTAACTGGTTGTTATGCAATGGAAACCTGTTGGGAACTGGGATATTTTATGAGATGTACATTTGGACAGTTATTCTAGGTGAATTAGCATCAATGTAAGCATCACTTATATCAATATTTTTACCAATATCTGATCTACATCCCTAAATTTTCACAAGCACTAATGTTTTGCAAACTTTTTGAAACTGACCTAAGTTTAAACCCAGGCGGACTTGTTTATCAATTGAGATATGGAATTACAGAAGTTAAAATAAAATAAAATGTGAAAACCATTAAATATAATTATGATCCCCCAACCTGAATGCAGATTTTTTGAGTTAAGATTACTATGCCTAGATTTTTTTTAAGTAAAGTGTTGACTTTATCAGTTTTCATTTGCATTGCATTTTTCTTACTTAGGAAAATTGTACATTGCTTTACCTATTTGAGGCGGGGTGGTCCAGTTTTTGCCATCCCACTGGGAAATGAGTCATCAACTGTGGGAATTGAATGTCTGAGGAAAGCTCTGTCCCATCTACCCCTGTGCTTTGTAAAACTGGGCATGTAATAGTTTTTCAAATACTTGCAACTATTTTGTGGTTTGCTGTTATGCTGTCCTGAAATACCATCAAGCGAAGTCCAACATTCTATACCAGTCAATTATCTAATTGAGAATTTAGGTGTTTTACAGAATGTACCTTAATGTTTCAACATATGAGTAGCAAATGTAAACCGCCTAGGGCATGGGATATAGTGTGATAAGTTCTCATAGGTGGGGTGGAGTTGCAGGAAGAGAGCAGGGTTGGGGGTTAGTGGGTGCTGATCATCCTGGATCAGAAGAAAGCCCTGAGATCACAGTGACCAAGCCTAAACAAACTATGAGAAGACCCTCGAGGCTATTTTAACTGGGCTGCCTGGGGCAAGGGGTCCCAGCTGGGGAGAGTTTTCAGATGAAGTCAGAGATTGTAGAGAGACTTGACTTCCAGAGTAAACCACGAATATTTTATCCAATATATATTGGAACCTTGTCTCTCAGAAGTTATGAGCCAAGGGGATTCATGAACAAAGGAATATTTTAGATTAATCTGGTAGATTGTGGGTTTAAGTCTGGGCTGGACATTGAAACTGTTTGAGGGACCCTGGCAAGAATGCACATTTCTATACAATAACTCAAAAGGCATCTTCATATCTCTCTTTTTTTTTTTTTTGATTACTTCAAAATTGAGGTTGTAGCTGACTTCTATGATGTCTATCTTGTCGTAAGGACCTTGAAACCTGAAGACATTAAGCAGACCTCTTATTGGCAATTCAATTTTTTTTTGGTACTGGGAATCAAACTCAGGACCTTGCACCTGCCAGGCAGGAATAGTGCCACACGTATCTCTGGCCCTCATAAATGGTTATTATCCTTTTTTTCCCCAAAAAACTGGGGATTGAATCCAGGGCCTTTACACTGAGCTACATGCCCAGCTTTTTAAAAAAAAATAATTTTTTGAGACAGGGTGTCACTAAATTGCTAAATTGCCCAAGCTGGGCTCAGATTTGTAATCCTCCTGCCTTAACCTCCCACAGTGCTGGGATTACTGGTGTTGTCCTCACACCTCACCGTACTGTCCATTCTAATTGCCGTGGATTTGTTGAATTTTTATTGCTATGAATGTCAGGGCAAGTTGTCATATTAAAAATTATCCCCTTGTATGTAATCTCAGTTTATTCAGCATAGGGTAGTTGAGTTTTTCTAAGTAAAATTGTGTTAGCGCAGTCAGAAGATTTTAAAATAGGCATTTCAGATCTATGTGTTTAATGTACAAATAAAACTATCTTTAAACAAAAGAAAAAGAATTTGCTATCATTGATGCTTAAGAGTTTCCCAGGAAAAGCAGGCATACCCATAAATACACACAAGTGATTACACTTCAGGGAGTCCTAGTTTGAAACTAACTTTTGATGGCTTGGCTTGTTGACTTTTGTGATGACCAGCTGCCTAGCACTTTGGGTCACCTGAAGTTTAGACGTGCTCGTTACCTGTGATTGCCTTCATTAGTTGTCCGTGGTCTTGAGTCCCAGGCTAGAGAAGTGCTTGACTGAAGTGCTTTTTGTTGAGGGCCAGTAGCACTTTGGGATTTCTGGTAAACACCCTTTTTACAACAATTTTCCTCTGTGGGAATGTTGTGCTATCTCACTGGGAAGGCCGCTGGATTGCATCGCAGATAGGTTCCTGCAAGATGGCAGGCCTGGTATCTGTGGGCTGATAATGTTCCGAGCCAGGAGCCTGTGCAGGCAGTGCCTAGGGCTCATAGGGGACTAATTAGCACTGCAGACTTTGTTGTTATCTTCTGTTGTGCACAGAGCTTCCTCCAAGCCTGTGCCAGGTCCAATTCTGGGCAAGGCCATCCCAAGGCAGTTTATTTAAAGGAAGAGCAGCAATTCACACTTGTTTCCATGATTGAAAGATGAAGGAGTGTCCACAAAAGCCCAATGAACAGAGCAAAGTTTTAGTCCAGCAACTTTTAAAAACATATTTTACTTTGAAATGAATGGCAAACTGACATGAATAACCATGAGAATGTGTTTTCAATGCTTTTCTGAGGTTTTGCTGGAGCATCTCAGAATGTTAGCTATAACACCAGCGCAGTTTTTATCCAGGGCACAAATCATATTGTGTACTGTTTAAAATTGCACGTCGCAACCAAGAAGCAGTGTGGGCCTTGGTAATGTTTCACCACTTCTGCAGACAACCTTGGCCTTCAAACAAGAATCTCCGCGTAGATTTATTTCCTTTATCTTCACTGCTGTGTTCCTCACCCCACTGCCTGCTCCCCCATTAGGAATAAAAGTGCTGTGTTCCAGTTCTAGTGATGTTGCTACTTCTTGTGGGGAAATTATCAATTCATTCATAGAGAAAGCTAAGCAGAAAACAAGAAACAGCTCTTTAAGACAGAGGAGATGTTCAGTATTGGCAAACAGACATAAAAGGAGATCTTATCTTCACTGTCTCTGGAGCCTTATCATTATCCCATAGCAGCCAAAAAAAAAAAAAAAAAAAAAAAAAACTTTAAAGACAGTTATTCTCAGGGATTCTTTCTGATTCTTCTTTCTGATACTCCACCTTTAACCTGGCCCTCAAAGTTTTTCTGTAAAACAAGAATGGAGAAAGATATGCTGGAGATCTAAATGTTTCTCCTGCCTCCTCTGAACCTTTGTGACATGCAATTTAAAAGGTATTATCAAGACTAGGGAACGTTGCCAAGCTCTTGCCTTCTAGAAAGTTTTACCTTCTTTAACTCGCAGGCCTAACTGAAGTCCCCCCCATCCCTCCCTTGGGCTTCCTGAGTCTTTGTTTCTCTATTGCCCCCCCCCCCCCCGCAAAGCTGCAAACAGTCCTCCCCTTCACCATGTGGACTTTCATACTGCATCCCTGTTTGTCTTGGAAGAGCTTCCACTTTCCTCCTCTTGTCATATATGCGTAAGTCTTGTTTCCCAATCAGATTTCAGAGTTCTGCCAGAAGCATTCTTGTCATTTTTATGTGTCCAACATGCCTTGGGCCTGGTGGGTGCTTAGTCAAGTTAGGAATAAATAAGTAAAACTGATCCTTTGGGTGTTTGATTCCAGGCATCACCGACCCCTTTGTTTTGCGATATGGTCTTCCTCCCATATATTTTCTAGGGTTTCCTTGTTCTTCTGTGCCCTTTAATAAATTAGTATTTTGTCACAGCCAAATTCTAATCTTTACCAAATACCTCTTTCATGGTTCCTCTCTTTGTCTCTTTGTCTTCCCCTTTCTCCTCCTGCACATTGCTCTGGCCATGTGACAGCTCTCCATCCTTCTTGATAGCCTGGTAGGCAGTGTTGGGTTGCATGTCAAATGATAAGAAGTTCTTTTTAAGGTTTTACCCTTGTTACGGGTAGGACTTTGGGTGAGCTAACCTGCCCCTCCCTGCCTTATTACCCTTGTCTTCCAGTAGGAATGTGACAAAATATCCCTTCAATTCCATCACTGAAATTACTAGGAAGCACAGAGAGGTATTTAACATATATATGGATGGGGATGTTGTGTTTCTATTGATTGCAATTAGACCCTAAGGCATATGTTTTGACTGGGGTAGCTGGAGTGGTGACCCTTAAAATTCTATGGAATTGAACTTCTTTTTAGTATGCAGATGGCTATGCTGAGCTTTTCAGCCAAGAGAAGGGGAAGATTTTGGGCTGAGGAGAGATGACTATCGTTTGAGTTGTGGGACGCTCCAGGGCCTTTGATTTCTTAAACTATGTACTGCCTGGTTATAAATGTCAGGAGGGAAAGGAGACAGGGTGTACTGCTGGAAAATTCTTGCCTAAGAACACAGTAGTCTGGCCTCAGGGGGTCCTGGTGAGAGATAAAGGGAACCCTGGTGTGGGAGAGACCAACAGTGCCTAGTGTGTATGTATGGGAGGTAGCAGAGTTTCTCCCCCAGGCATCCATTTTTCATGGAGTTAGTCACAGAAGTATGGAACAGGTCATTTGTGATAGTGTAAACTCCCTCTTGCAACACAAAACAGAAATAGCTTGTGAGTTTTATCAGGTGGACAGACCTGTTGTCACCCAGCAAGGTTAACTCTGCCTTTTCCTCCCTCCCCCTGCTCCAATCTTCCTACCCTCACCCTTGCCACCCTATGGCCATTGCCACTTCAGTACTTTGGGAAAGAAAGTGACAAGGACTCCTAGGGGTAGCAGAGGGAGAAGTTGAGTTGACCAGTACCAGAGTTTAAGCCTTAACCACAGTAACTTAATAATAGCACATACCCCTGCCTGAGGTTTACATCTCTTTGTAATTCATACTCCAGAGTTTCTTGAAAATGTGGGATAGTTTAATTATATACTTGAATTGTAAAGTTGCCACTAGAAACATAGAGGAAGAATAAGAGGCTAAGACTACGGACCTCATGTTGCAAGGCCCTCTTTTTGGATACACTTGAGTGATGGTAACCGGGAGAGGGCTCTTGAGCAGCCTTGGTTTGACATGGAGCTCAACCCATGAATTCTGTCACACATAAAGTTGGATAAAGTCTTTGAGATGCTCAGGGGGAAGCAGCCGTGGGGTCGTGAATACACAGATAAAGGGACCTTGGAATTATTCCCATCCTGAGCCTTGAGGAAGCCATGGGATCCCAGACAGAGAGTTTTCCTAGGACCCCAGGCTGCTGGCTCTAAGACCAGAATCTAGGTCTCTTGAGAGTTGGTGAGTATGACAGTTGAGTTGTGCCTGAGTCCAGATCCATGTCATTCATTAGCCATGTGGAATAAGATTAAACAGTACCATTTCTCTGACTTACATATTTGTTGCATCCATGAATCTGAAGGTTTTACTCTTATTAGTGTCCTATATACCATGTTTCTATTCAAACATTCCACTTATGTGTCCATAATTTTCCCTTTCCCTTCTAATATGTTTTTTCCTCTAAGAAATTTTAAAGTTTCATTTGACAGAAAAATAGAGAAGTATTTTATGATGGTACATGAGTATAACATTGTCTAAGATTGCAAAATGAAAGTGGTAATATGTCAGAAAGGGCCATCGTGGGCTAATTTATACTGTATAAGCTGGAAACCAGGAGAATCAGGCCAACTTCAGCATTGGTATCTTCATTGTTCAAACTGGTGGCATATGAACAGAATACCTATTGAAGCCAATTTCCAAATAAACTGTAACAGGAATTAAGCAATTTCCTTTTATTCTCTAAGAAATAAAGGGGCCTATTAGTTTGCTTATATACATGAAAGAACATTATAAGTTGTAGTACCCCTGAATTGACATCAGCTTCCTAAATTTAAAATGCTGACTGGACGTGTTTGTGTGTGTGTGTGTGTGTGTGTGTGTGTGTGTGTGTGCGCGTGCACACGTGCGTGTAAAGGCAGTGGAAGGAAAATAGTTATTTCCACTTGCTTTGTTAATCACAAAGAATAAATAATAACATTTGGCTCTCTAGGGAATTCAGGGCTGTAACTCATCCTCAGTGCACCCTGTTGTTGTAGAAACCACTACTTCTGGGTTCTCTTAGGCCCAGCTTGGAGCCCTGTTTTTATAACCATTATATGGTCACCTTTTATAATTTTCCATGTTTAGCCCTAATTTATCAGAATGACCTATTTCTTTATTTGTATTTCGTGGTATTGGGGATTGACTCTTTCTTCTTTCCTTCTTCCTTTCCTCTCTCCCTCCATTCTTTCTTGCTTTCTTTTGCACCAGGAATTGAACACAGGACCTTGTGCTTGCCAGGCAGGTGCTGTGCGGCTGAGCTCTATCCCTAGCACTTTTTACTTTTTATTTTGAGATAGGGTCTTGCTTCATCATTGAATTTCCCAATCCAAGCTCTAACCATGATCTTCCTGCCTCGGCCTCTCATATTGCTGGGATTACAGGGGTGTGCGACGATAGGCAGTGAGATAAGGAAGAACTGATAGAGCATTTGGACTGCCTTCTGATTTCATAGATTTCACCACAGAAACAGCTCTGCTCTGGGTGTTCGGCTGCTATAGTCCGATTCCATTTCTGCCAGGAAGCAGCATGGGAACAAATTACGTAGGGTGTCTTAGTCTGTGTTTTCTGAGGTTGAGAGCAAAAGAGTTTTGTGTATACCTCCAATGTAACGTCAGAATTTAGAATAATTGCTGTCACCAGTGGTATTCAGCTCTCTTGCTGGGATCATTGGTTTCTGTCAGAATCTGGCAAATACATTATTTACTCAGTTTGGCTTGTATCTGAGGTGGGGTACCCAACCCATGAGGCAGGTCCCCAGTGGTAATACCAAAAACCCCTGGAGCCTGGGTATTGGAATATTGCTCCGATCATCTTGAAGAGCTAACATGTTCACACCCTAGGCCCTAATTCAGTAGTCATGGGCAGCTTCTCCCAGGAATCCGGAGCCAGAGCGAGGCCCAGCTTGCCCAGAGGCCCGGCCCTCCTTGACCAAGTCATCTCTGCTTTGGTATTTATTTGGCGGGAAGACCACCTCTTACCACTGTTCTTCCTAATCCCTTCAGGTCCGATGAAATAGTGGAGAAAATAAGGCTAAAAAAGAGTGGCTGTTTGTTGAGCCAGGTACACAGTTAAGGTTTTCATACCTACTATTACATCTCAAAAGAACAAACATTAAATAACTTAGCTAGTAATGACAGACATGAGTATTCAAATGCATTTGTGTGATTCACTTAGACACTGCATTTTCCATGACTAGGACTTACTTTTCATTGTCACTTTATGCAATGGATTTCTCAGCTATCTAGAACTCTCTGGGAAGTTTTGAATGCCTGTGACTTAAGAGACCGGGTCTTGATTGGATCCATTTTAAAGGTCTGCTGTGCTAGGGGCTTTCTGGAGGCTCTTGACTTACCAGGCATCCAGGCCAGTAAGCAGAGGAGAATATTTGTTGACTTCAGTAATAAACTTCAAGCTTGTTTAGATTCTGCTTATATGTTGAATTTCAGTTTCTCCAGGGATTCTTTTGGTATCTTAGATGATTTATATCCTTCTCGGGAATCATTTAGAGTGTGTGTTTTTTAAACAAGTGGTCTTCATAAAGACTGAGGCAGGCGGATATATATCACATTCACTCAAACATCTGGACTAGACAGAACAGTTCTCTTTGATGTTTGTTACAGATCTGGCACCGTCAAATGCTAACAACTGTTTTATTCTGATCTTAACATCATGTTTAAAGCATTCCTTTCTTTCTTTTTTTTTTTTTTTTCCTACTTCCCAACTTAGTGTCACTCTACTGACTGGCAGAGACAGAAGAAGTAGATGTCCACACCCGCAGACCCAGCTGCAATGCCCCACCCTGGGCCATCGCCAGGGCCAGGACCCTCCCCTGGACCAATTCTGGGACCTAGTCCAGGACCAGGACCATCTCCGAGTTCCGTCCATAGTATGATGGGGCCAAGTCCTGGGCCTCCCAGTGTCTCACATCCGATGCCGACCATGGGCTCGACCGACTTCCCACAGGAAGGCATGCATCAGCTGCATAAAGTAAGACTTTATTTTCCCTTTTGATCTTGCTTTCTGAGTCAAGGATGGCTTATATTCCTGATGACTGCTTCTCTTTTTTCTCCTATTGCTAACAGAAGAATCAAGATAGATTTTTGTCTTATCTAGGGTATTAAAAATGCACATTCAGAGGCACTTTTATTGCTACAGATGTACCACTCATAAAGATCAGATGTTAGCTCTTTAAAAATCTAAGGTAGACTATGCATTTCTGACAATTAGATTCTGTGATTTGTAGGTTGAAGGTATTTTGGCTTGGTGAATGAGTCTATTAGTAAATAAGTCTTGTTTTGTTTTTTTTCTATCTGTGTTAAATACTCTACCCTTCCAAGAATGTACATATTGAAAGAATGTACATATTGAAAATCATTCTTCCCTAAAAATGTTGACATGTATTAAAAAAATTAGATCCCTAAAAAAAGAGTCCCTTTCCAAATATATTTTAAATGCTTTATTGAAATTAAAATATTTCTAGGGAATGCTCTTTCTCTGTAAAGTAGTTTTATTCTGGTTTTGAAAGAAAACTTATTTTGAGGAACTCAGGTCCAGTTCTTTGTTTTTGGAAACAGATAATGACGTAGTCAGGGTTTGCAAGGAAAGCAATGTCATACACATCACATAATTTATAGAATTATTTTATAATAGTCACCCAGAGAGTCAAACACACAAAAAGTGCAGGAAATCTGTCCACACACTAAAGACTCAAAGAATCCAACTGAGAGCCTGGATTCCATAGCAATGCCCTGCATGAGTCCAGCTGAAGACCTAGAGCCCTTGACAATGTTTCATGCAAGTCTGTTTCATGCATCTGCATTGGGAGGGCCCAAAAGACAGCAATGGAAGCTAGAAAGTCTGTACCAACAGGATGAAGGATCTGTGCCAGCAAGCAGAGGAATCTGCACTGGAGCCAGGAAATAACACTCAGAGGACCAGAGCTCCCCCAAACAGTACCACAGCCATCCTCAGCAACAAGATCCCAAGCTCCTTCTGATATTGAGAACATCCAGGTTCATGTCAGGAAGCCAGCTTGAAAAGCTGCTCCAGGAGATTGAACAGCCCACTATCTTCCCTTCTGGAGTTAGGAAGCTTTGCTCAAGTAAGGACCAGTGCTCCCTCAAAGTGAACCACAGCTATTCTCCATGACAACAAGGTCTTGAGCCCTTTTGTCAGTGAGAACAGCCACGTTCATATCCGGGAAGAAGCTCAACAAGCTCCTCCAGCAAAACCAACGACAATAGGAGAACCTACAACACAACACTTCTTCCTCTCCAGGTCTCCTTTTTATGTTGACAACAATCCTCAGGCAGGCCATTCACCCCTAGCACCAGGCTGATTCAGTTCAGCTGGCTGTTACAAGGTGACCACTAGCTGTCAATCCACCACAGATAATAATGATGCTGTGTTTGTGATGCTGAGATTCTTTTAGTGTTGTAACATTGATCATACTGGTATAATTTGGTATTATATCCTCATAGGATGTACAAAGAAGAGTTAGCAGCCTTTTGAGAAGATAAATAATCCTTTCCAGCAATTTGCTTGGAAATTTAGTAGTAGCCCAAGCAAACCTATCACACATTGCCTGAGGCTATGCCTCATGAGACTTGAGGTTTTATACTCCTTCCAACAACATCATAGATGGGCTGCCTGTCGATATTCAGGGAATATTAGGATTCTTCAGAGTAAAGGCATCACTGGGAAATTAAAAAAACATTTATTATGAGGCACTGGCTTGGGTAATTACTGAGACTGAGCAGTTCCACCATCTTAATAAGCTGGAGAGGCACCGCAGCTGGTGATGTCGTTGCAGTCTGACTCTAGACACCTGCAAACCAGAAGAGTCAGTAGCTAGGTGGTTATAAGTCCTGGTCCCAGGGCAGGAGACCAACATCCCAGCTGAAGCCATCAGTCTTGAAAGCATTTTCTCTCCCACTCTGTGAACTGGATGACACCTACTCACCTTAGGAAGAGCAGTCTGCTTTCTTTGTCCACCAGTTCAGATGTTAATCTCATCCAGAAACACCTTCCCAGACACACACAGGCACAGTTAACTGAATGTCTGGGTACCCCACATCCCTGGCTAGTTCCCATATCAACCCAGCACCATAGCCAAGCCATGGAGGATCCTGACTTTGAACAAAGAACAGTACATGAAAAGAGCAAGTCTTTCCTCCAATCCTGAAACACTTTTGGTCAGTTTCAATACTATATGCTTGTTTTGAAAAATGGAACGAAGCTTAGTTAAGAAAACAGTTGTATCTAGTTTTACCCAGGTAGAAGCTTGTCATGCATGCATTTCACACTTTACTTCTCTCCTTGTTCAGTGAATACTGTATTAGTACAGGTATTTACATACAGGTGTGATTTCTTTTCCTTTCATTTACCACCATGGGATCATAGCATCTTTAGTATCACTCTAAACCTTCCTCTTTTTGTTTAATAATACCTCATGGATAGCCCCAAATTCTCTCCCTCCTTTTTTGTTTTTTAACAAAAATACCATTTCCATACCAATAGGTATCTAGAAAAATTAAGCTTTTTGTAGTCCTATCAGTTCTTGTGGGGACAGGATGACATACTGGAGTCATTAAATTATCTTGTGTTAATTCGGGAGCTGTTCTTACTTGTAAACCTTTGTCCTGGTGGGTTACAGCCTTTCAGACTGGGCTGAGGATGTCTTACCTTGCAAAGGATAGAAAATATTAAGCAAATATTTAGCTATTGTTTGTCATTTAAGCATTGAAAAATGAAGTTTGCAACTGAGGGTTGGGGGGCATGTTCTCCTGTATATTTTTTTTTTTAAGCTGAGTTGTTTTATTGGCTGTTATCTCTTCTGATACCATCTGATTTCCTTAGCTAGCACCTTTATTGCACTTTGTCATATTCTGTTCCCTTTTGCTGCTCTGTTTGGGTCATGCTGCCCTTATTCTGTGAATTCTGCGATCTTTGCCATCCCGCTGTCCCTCCCCTGCAGCCAGTCCCTGCATGAGGCCTGGGTGGGCACTGCAGTGCTCACACCTGCAGACCAGATGCTGTCCCTTTCTTCTGTTCCTTTTATAGGCAGCTTCGTTCCTTGTCTTGCTGAATGTCTTGCTCCTCTCTCTAAGGCTCAGCGTTTTGCTTTTCAACATTACTGGAAATAAATAAACAAGTGGCCCAAATACATCTGCCGCGTTGCTTTGATTTCCTATTATTACTATTTAACAGATTCAGTGACACTCTTTATACCAGATTTTTCCCATTTTTCTTCTGAACATCCTCTTTATGGTAAATTTTTCCTCTTTTCAAGCACATGCTTTTGACTCTGCAGAAATTAACTTTCTTTTCTCCAAAACTGCAAACACTCATACTTTCTTGCTTGAAGTCATTTGGTTTCTATAAACTCCTGGAAATATTCCTTGCAAGCTGTTTTCAAAATTGCTATTACAGTTTGGGGAGGAATAGACTTTTCCTTTTCCAAAGACATGCTCCGTTGCTCAATTCTGGATTGGATTAACGTCAGTTCAATAGGTATTTATTGTGTGTCTGTCATATGCTGGGCCTCAGGTCCTGGGTCTGGTCCTGGGTTCATTATTTCTAAAGTCTGGCTTTAACTGTTTCAGGTCTTCCTTCCTCTTGAGCTTAGTGCTCTCTGTTTCACACTCTTGTCTTTCTCATTCGCTTCTCTGCCCCTGTCTGTTCTCTCCTCCCAACTGCCATAGAACCTTCTGATTTCAACTTTTTAACTTTCCATCCTTCCTTCCTCTCCAGTGGGGAAAAAAGTTGTCAAGAAGTAGCTTATTCCAGGCATATCAAATAGTCTTTCTTCAGTCTTTGAACTAACTTCGACTTGTAACAGGTTTCAAGACAACTTGAAAGGGTTTGGAAGACTAGTTTTCTATGTGTTTACCTTGCGAATAGGACCTTATTTTTTGTTGGCAGGTTGTGACATAACCAAAAAAAAAGTTTCAACCGTTTTTAAAGCCTTAACTTTTGACTTAGAAATGGTTTTGCCTCTCCTATTTGTATACATTTTTCTACTCAAAGGTGAGAATCTTTGAAGTGAAAAAGTAGGACTCCAGAGTGGGTAATAAGTGACTGTGTTTTTGAAGACCTTGGAGGGGTCTTGTAACTTCAGATAGAAATCTTGTGCCTTAAGGAGATGCCTAATCAATGCCATTTAAATGTTTCAGTCCATTGATGGGATGCATGACAAGGGGATTGTGGAAGACATCCATTGTGGAACCATGAAGGGAACCGGTATGCGTCCACCTCACCCGGGAATGGGTCCTCCCCAGAGTCCAATGGATCAGCACAGTCAAGGTTTGTGTGCACCGTACATTTGATTGTGGTTCCATACTGTAGTGTTCAGGGTTTTCCTATCAAATATTTTGAACATGACTTTCTAAGAAAGCCTAGGGATGGTTAAATCTAGCAGGTTTCTTTTTCTACATAAATTGACCCCCATCCTCAGTGACACACAAGTTTATGATTTATATGGACAATTTTATTTCCAAAGCTCTAGTAATTTTACTGGTCACCATGTGTCCAGGCATGCTACAAAGTATTTTATGTATTTAACTCAGTATTTTTACCATCATCTTGTGAGTTAAATGATATTACTCCCATTTTATAGATGGGGTAGCTAAAGCTCAGAGAATTTACTTTGTTATTCTAAGTTTGCATATCCAATAAGTGACAGGGTCAGGAAGAGAATCTAGGCGTGCTTGCCAATGACAGCATAAAATTGAGAGTAAAATGAAGCATCTCTGTTCCTGAGTTGCATACTTATCACTATGAATACACCTGTGTTCCTGACAGTGAAATTAACTGGCCTTGTTAACAGGTAGCTATAGTATTCTCCTTGGGCTGCCCTAACAACCACAACTAAAGTAACTTCAACCAACATAAGTTCATTTTCTTCCAATTTTGGAGACCAGAAGTTCAAAATCAAGGAACCAGTAGAGCCATGCTTTTCTCTCAGCCTTTCCTTGATTCTTCCTAATATCTTGTGGTTGTCAATAATTCAGGCATTCCTGAAATTATAAATGAATCACTCCAAACTCTGCCTCTGTAGTCACATGACATTTCTACTGTATGTCTATGTCTGTGCCTAGATTTTCCATTTTCTATAAGGACCTCACCATTCCTTAGGTGAGGTCTTTCCCTGTTCCAATATGCCTTCATCTTAACTTGATTATATATGCATATACCCTGTGTCACAATAAGGTCACAATCTCAGATATGAGGAGGTGGACATTAACATTTTGGGGGGAGTTACACAGTTCAACTCACAACCATGAACCTATCAATACAGGATATATTTCTGTATTTCTTTTTTTCTTGATGGCTTACAAGTTATCATTCCTTCTATCATTGTTGAAGGCATTAAGATGCGTCAGAGCCTTTTACATACATCCTAGCCTGACTTCAGAATCATGGTCATTTCAGCCTGTGAGGAGCATGTTGATCTAGTACTAATTGATATTAATTTTGATAGATAGATTAACCCTAGGGTTATAGTTTTGGTGTTGCTGTATATATACCTCTGCGTATTTAAGTGTAAATGTTTTCCTGTATTCACAGTCAGGTCTCCTAGATGAAAGACTTTATGAGGATTTAGAGAAATATATTCAGTTATTTTATTTTTGAAATATAAATAAGCCAGTCATGGAGGCTGATATCAGAGCACCTCTCTACTAATATTTCAACAGGCTTTGGATACCCCAGACTCTGATGTGACTGTTGATGTCAGGCAGGCATTATTGTTAGAGATGAATCATAAAATCTTGACCATATCCAAAAAATAGTCTGTAGTGCAGGAAGAAAAATTTGACTCATCAGGGTTAGGAGTAAATTATGACAGTATTTCTGGGTTTATCTTTTACATTTTAAGGGGATGGGTGTGTCCATAGAGCTAATCTAGATTTCATTATTAGTTCCTGGAAGATATAGATGAATTATGTGTAGTGATTCTTAATGCCAGATACTTGTTCTTTCTGCTGCTAGCCACCTGCAAAACCCCCAAACAAAGAAATACCTTAAGTGCATAAATCATAATTGAGAGCAGTTTTACTTTTACTCCTCCTTAGAATCTGTGTGATGGCTTGAGTCTTCACTCTCACTTAAAAACGATATTTATTTATCATGAAATCTCTACTTGTCAAGACGTCTAGCACATGACTGAATAGAAACTTAATAAACTTTGTTAACTAGGTATGGAAAAAACTGTGTTCAAAATTCAATAATTTAAAATAGATCTCAGTTTTTATATAAGTTCTATAAGTTATAATTACTTAGAAATGCAAGTTTGCATTCAGTGAAGTCAGATTTAACCTGTAACAATATTCTGTAAAATACTGAAGTGCATTGTAGGCTGGTGAATTAGTTTATTTAAAGTTATATTTTTGAGTAAAGAAGTCTTGGTATAATGCATTTCTATTCTTGTAATGATCTAAAAAGAATTTAGGCTTGGTAATAACGTGTTATCTTTAAAAACTATTGTAGAAAGCCATTTATAAACACACAAGTACAGAGAGGTGTGACATGGATGAGAAGGCTATTAGCTAAAACTACTTAGCAACCTATTGGGTTATTTTAGGGTATTCGCTGGGCAGCAAAACTCTTTTCTTCAGTAAACAACAAAGTGTATGCCTTATGGTCCGAATGATAGCATAGTTTGTTTTTACTGCATTGTACAGAAAACCTTCATCAGCAGGGTTAGTACAGGTGTATGTGTGTGTGTGTAGAGAAGGTTTTTATAAAATTGACACTTACATCTTTGAGTTTATGAAAAGGAGGGAGGTTACTGGTTCTCCCCAAGGCAAGGTGAAATTGGGGAGATAATGATCCTTGTAAACGAGAGAAGAAAAATTGGGCCTTTTCCACTACTTTTGAATGGGCACTTTAAGCAGGATTTCAGAAAAGAGTTGAAACCACAACAGCATTGTCTCCCTCAAATATATATATATTCGGTATTTGGAAATTTCTTTTAGGAATTTTATTCTGTTTTCTCAACTAAAGATAATTACCAAAATATGCTATGTTGTTGCATCATTTGAATTCTGTTTTTCCTCAAGGTTTATGGGATGCTACTCATGTAGAAAAAAGACATCTCTGTAGCTGAGACACTGTCACAATTTTAATGTCACACTGTGACAGAATGATTCTATTAACATCCTCTGTAAATTCTGGGAAATAATTCTTCCCACCTCCAGTTTCTTCTATCAAACTTGAGGTTAAATTTTGCTGTGTTGATTAATTCTGTAAAATGATTTTTATTCTACTCTCAGTTTCCTTCTTAGCAAATTTGAGGTGAAAATGCTGGCACTGGTTTTCCATTGACCAGGTGTACTTAAAGGCTGAGTCCTTGTGCTCAATGGGACTCTGTCGTGTTTAGGACATTGCCTTGCCATTTGATGTGTCTTGCCTTTACAGTGATGCCTCTTTCACAGTTGGGAAGAAAGATGTGATAAGCAGTAAGATACACTTGAGTTTAGACTAGATGGCCTTACATCAGGCACCCCATGAGTTATGGACCTTAGGAAATGGGAAAAACTAGAAAACAGGAGACACGCAACCCATTAAATTCTTGGTAGTATCTTTCTACTATTAAAATGAGCATTTCTGTGGTTGAGAGACTTCACTCCTTGTGGTAGATTTAGGGCTAGCTAGAAAGATGTGTGGTGAACAAACTACCATTTTGCAACAGTATTATATTACGGGATGATTATCAGCATAAAAAAGAAGAATACCAATGGCAAAAGTTAAGAATATGTTATTGATAACCTCTAAATCATTATAAATACCAATATGGGAGGAATTTCTTCTAGTGTTGTAGGCTGATTTCAGGAGAATTTTCTTGACTACCTTGCATAACTGACTGACTAGAACCTCAGTTGCTGTGTGGGTCTTGTGTTCTCTCGTGGAGTAAGGATTTGGGAATTGAGGCTGGCGGTTGTTTTATTTCTCTCCAGGGAAGAAATGGCATTCTCTTCACCAAACCCATTTTTGTCTCAGGGCATCCTGCTAAATTTGTTTCCCTCTCCAAATACATTTGGAGATAAAAGTAACTCTGCTTCATTTTTCTGCCCCTTTGAGATACAATAGACTCCTTCAGGTTCTGGCTCCTGGCTTTTCATGTGGTTATTATCCCACAGTGTCTTTCCTCCAGGTATAAAACAAGCACCTAGCATTTGCTTTTTGGCATTCAGGTGGCTCCTGATCACTTGAACTGTGAGGAGTCTGAATTGAGGTGTCCTATGTAAAATACTTAATAGAGCTTGAGGATTTAGTATGAAAAAAATATTGACATAATAATTTATCAGTCATGTTTCTATTTTGAAATGTTAGTGCTTTGGGCATGTTAGTTTAAGTAAACTATATTATTAAGTTTAACTTTACCTCATTGTGTTCTGCATATATGTGTGGCTACTAGCAAAGTTAAATTTACATCTACAAGGTTTATATTGTGCATTAAACTTTTGAGCTATGTGTACTTGTTAGAGTCTGTATAATTGTAATTTCTATCATGCAATGTGGTCTTGGGCAGCCTGTGAGCTCCTTGTGTTGTGTTTTAGGTTATATGTCACCGCACCCATCTCCACTGGGAGCCTCAGAACACGTCTCCAGCCCTATATCTGGAGGAGGCCCAACGCCACCCCAGATGCCACCGAGCCAGCCAGGGCCTCTTATCCCAGGTGACCCACAAACCATGAACCAGGCCAACAGAGGTCCCTCACCTTTCAGTCCAGTCCAGCTGCATCAGCTTCGGGCCCAGATTTTAGCTTACAAAATGCTGGCCCGGGGGCAACCCCTCCCTGAAACACTTCAGCTTGCGGTCCAGGGGAAAAGGACCTTGCCTGGCATGCAGCAGCAGCAGCAGCAGCAACAGCAGCAGCAACAGCAACAACAGCAGCAGGCGCAGACCCCACAGCCCCAGCAGCAACCACAGCAGCCGCCGCAGCAGCAGCAGCCAGCGCTTGTTACCTACAACAGACCATCTGGTAGGTGAACACGCAGCCGGATGCAGAACGCTGTGGTCCAGCTCAGCTGAGAAAGACTGTGCCAATACACAGGAGCTGGGGAGGGTGGGGATGAGCTTGGGGCTGATGCAGGCCTTTGTTTTACCCCTCTGTCTGCCTTTACTTGCTCCACTTAGATTGGCCAAGATTTTTGGTCCCCTCCTATTGTCTTACCCATTGACTTAGGAAACATTACACTTACCCATGATTTTTCATTCTCTTTCAAAAGGCTCAAGCTTTCTTTAGAGTTCATCATATGCCCCAGGTTAGGAGCCCTTATGTCTCTATATAAAATTAAAAAATTAGACCCACTTTGGCCGTTTGTATTTGTTGATTGATTTCTTCTCTATTTTATTGGAAAAGCATTTGAGAAGTCCTACAAGAAAGTATACCTGTACTAAAATAATTATCAAGTAAAAAAATCAAACAAAGGCAAATAAAAAGAGAAGAAATTGAGGTCAGGAATGTGGGGGGCCATAGTTGCTGTGAGTCTTTATTGTTACTGTGACCAACTTCAAAGGTGACTTGAGTTTCCTGACAGTGGAAGCTGGTAATACCTTATTTTTACCATTTAGAAAGAGGACACAAAGCCATTCTAGCAGGCACATATAAAGTAGGTTACCTAGCTATGATGATTGTTTCAACTGCAGCCTTTCCTTGGCATCTGAGGGTGAGTATTTCTAGGAACCCTAACAGACAAAATCCTCCATAGTCAAGTGCCTTACATAAAACGTTGTAATGTATATATAGAGAGAGCTACATCTTCCTATGTGCTTCAGATCATCTCCAGATTATGTATAATACCTGATACAAATGAAGGCTAAAGGAAGGAATAGTTGTATTGTTCAGGGAATAATTACAAAAAAGGACTCTGTGCATGTTCAGTACAGATACAATACCTTTTCCTAGTGTTTTTATTTATGCTTAGCTGAATTCATGTGGAACCCCCAAATATGGAAGCCTGGCTCTACTATCCTTACTGTCAGAGGCTTTGCATGATAGAAAAACCAGTAAAATTTGTTTATTGATTCCACATGTTGTATTTTTTAGGGTCCCTGGAATAAACTGAGAAGCTATAATATTATTTAACAGGTAGAGATGGTGTAATTCTTTGAGGGCCCAAGAACACTTTGTTTAGGATGCTGCTGCTTTTTCTAGGTTTTGGGGACTTGGACAATGGGAAAGAATTCAGATCGGTATTTAAAAATAATTTCTAACATTTTAATTTATGTTTTAAGAGTTGCCTTACCTGAAAGACAATCTTTTCTTCTTAATTATAGATGTGGCACCAAGAATTGGTATCTTAGGGACTGGGAGTATAGCTCAACCATAAAACCTTTGCCTAGAAAGTACAAGGCCTTGGGGCTCCATTTCCACCTACACACACACACACACACACACACACACACACACACACACATGCACGCACACACAATGGGTCTCCTGGTCTACTCAGGGTATTGCAAAAATACATGATAAACTAGATGGCATAAAAATGACAGAAATGTATCACTCCTAGTTCCAAAGGCTAGAAAGATCAAGATTAAAGCAATGGCAGATCTGGTGTGTGGTGAGGGCCTGATTTCTGGTTGGTAAACTGTGCCTTCTTGGTATGTCTTCACATGGTACATGATGTGAAGGATCTTTCTGGGGCTTCATAAGTGCAGTAATCATGTCCATGAGGGCTCTTTCCTATAGCCTGATTACCTTTTAAAAGGCCCACATTCTAATATCATCTCCTTAAGAGTTAGGATTTCAACTTAGGAGCTTGGAGGTGGGCCACAAACATTTGACCATCACAGTGGAATTTTAAGGGTAAGAGAGTATCACTGGATATCTGGATTTCTGTTTGACTACCACAAAGGTATTAAGCATTAGGAACTGGAAAGGTCATGTATGAAAACGAAGCCCAAAATGTCAGCATGAACCTGCAACAGGTTTTAAAACTGTGAAATATCAGCTCAGGAGAATGCGTCCAGATAGAAGGAAAGAGTATTGATGTGGATTCCTGTGTGTGACTTATGCTTAGTGCTGCTGGCCTGGCCATGCTCTGTTCTCACTAGGAAGCATCTCTTGCATGCCACATGTCTCCTAAATGGAGGAGCAGGACAAACCCTAGCAGTCTGAGTTGGCAGCTCATGGTCTTGGCCATTTTCTCACATGGGATCATCCTGGGAAATATTCTCAAGATGAGGGGGAGAATCGGTTGCAACCTATCTAGATATGAATGCAAGAAATTTACTCCTGTGTGTGCAGAGCAGAGCTCAGCTCTCTGTGTAGAGCCACTTTCACTTTTACTCCAAACACAGTATCTACAGCATCTTTGTACCCTGTATACCCTTCATCTCAGTGTCTAGTAGTATTAGCTAGAAGAGTTTCAGGAAAAAGCCAGCTGGTCACAACCAGATAGATAATGTGTGATGGATAGGAAGGAATAGATCCTGAACCTGCCAAAAGGGAGCTGTCTAGAACCTTGTCACTTCAGCATAATCTACTGTACGTGCAGTGTTCCTTGGAGTGTCACTGTGTCACAGGTCTATGCAAGTATTAGTATTTTTTAAATATTCTAGACTCAGCAGGGAAAAATTCCAAAATATTGTTTAAGAAGGTAAGGTGGTAATTTACTTGTTTAAGAAATCTTTTCACCCAAGATCCAAGTAGAACTCAGTGAAATAATGAATTTTAAAGGTTGCAATTTCAGTTAACTGGGTATGTGTGTGTAAGCCATACTTCACGTTCTATTATAAGCAGTTGCATGAGTGTTTTCTGGATGATTTCTAGAAGAAAGGAATCCTTTTCATTATGCACCTTCAATACCTACCTCTGCCTTTATCAGATCCTTGTCCTTCAAAGGTTTTGTTTTATTACCCACTGCTTGGTCTCTCTTTTTTTTTTTTTTTTTTGAAGTTAATTATTTAGTTTTTTTTTTTAATTTTAAAAAAGCAAAACATAAAAATGGATGCAAATGGTACAGAATTTCAAAAAAAAATAGAAAATTAACACTAATTAGTATATTGCATGTTATTGTCTTAGAGAAGTAGTTCAGGTTATAAGATTTAGGTATAAAAAATGATCAAACAAACAATAAAAGCACAACTAACTGTTCTTTTGGATAAACCAACAAAGGTTAGTACTATAGCTATCTATATTGTATCTATATATATACACATGCATATATAAAAATATATATACATAAAATCTTTACCCTTCTTCATTTTATCCTTTCTCCTATCCCAGTTGTTCTTTTGAGCACTTTCTTTCCCTTTCATTATCACAACATTTGTTGTACATTTTGGATCTTATTACTCTCTGTTGTTTTTTTTTTTACACTAGGGAGGCTATACAAGACTTACAAATGTGAGTTTAATTTATTTCATTTATGAGTACGGTCTCAAGTTGCCTCCAAGTTGCCTCCATTTATCTATAAAAGCCCCAAGATTATCCTTCTTTATAGCCTAGTTATATTCCATTGTATAAAAGTAACACATCTTTTTTATCCATTCCATGGTTGATGGGTATTGGGTTGTTTCTAAGATTTGGGTATTACAAATTGTGCTGCTATAAGCATGGGTGCACATACGCTTGGTCTTTTTATTTCTTCTTTTTTTTTTTTTTGTCTTTTTCCTTTTTATCGGTACCAGGGATCGAACTCACGACTGCCTGCTTGCAAGGCAGGCGCTTATGCTGCTGAGCTAAATCCCCAGCCCCTGGTCTTTTTATTTCTTGACAGTTGAGTTCATTAGACATGAAAATATTTTGGCACATAGGGTTTTATGGCGGAGAGGACAAGGAGGCCATGGATGAAAGAGGAAAAGAAGATCCTTCCTTCAAATAGGATGGCCCCTTCTCGCTTACATCCAACAGCACTGCAGAATTTGTTTACAAATCTAATTTCATAGGTAACATGTAACCTTACTTGATAAAGACTTTTTTTCAGATCAACAGGTAAAATCAATGAAAATAAGACAATATTTTAAAAAATTAATATTAAACTCTATTATCTTCTTTTTAAAAATATAGCTGTGTGTAATTGCTTATAAATATCCCTGCTAGTATTTCAAGAGAAAGTGCAGTTTAGTATGTTCACTAATCTAGAGATAGTTGCATTTCCGTTTTTCTCTTGTCCCATTTCCTAGTGACATCCGTGCGTGGGAGAAAGTTCTGGAGTTGGGTGGTCCACCTCATACCTACTTCAGGTAGAATTCACTAAAAGTGACAGGGTCCTACCCAGGGGATTCAGCAGGGTTGATAAACAGCTAGCTCTCAGGTGGTTTCCCCTGGAAAATAGTGATCACCCTTACTATGGAATATGTCCTTGATGCTATGAGTACCACTCAAGTCTTGCTTATCTTTTTATTTTTGTTTTGATTCACATTTCCTTTTAGAGATTAAAGCAAAATAAAAATAGGAATGGAAAAATTCTGGGTTAGAGAAGTTGTAGAACAGATCTTATGATACAAAATGAAAGTTCTTTTGCTCATTGTTTTTCAGTGTTTAACCTCTCATGTTAATTGGTAACTGAAATTTCTTAAGATGGTTAATTTAAATACTCTATGGTTACTTTTTCCAGCCTGTGGAAACCACTTACATTCCTATTTAATGCAGAAAACATTTGTTTGGATAAAGGTCCCATGTGCCAAGTGGCAACTCTGAATTCACTGAAATTCTGTGCATGGGATACTTAGGTATTCTAATGTTTGTTGTCTTCTTCCTTTGAATCAGACAGGATGACATGGGCTGCACACAGACCTCCTAGAACTGTAAGGACCACCTTCTGGAAGGCCAGGGCATGTTTCCACTTAGAACACTGAGGCAAAGACTGAAAGGGGGGAGCAGCCAGCGTCTTGTACCTCTGACAATTAGGTCTAAGTTTATATTGGAGAGGGATGAGAGATAAGCTAAACACTATCTTAGCTTTCCACTTGAAGGTTTCAGGGAAGGACCCTCCCTTATGGACCTCTGGAATAGAGGAAGTGCTTTCTGTAGACAGAGAGCAAGGCCAGGCAGGCAGATAAACTCTGCAAGCTGCCTGAAGGATGTGCCTAAAACCTAATGAATAGGTGGTTACATTCTGGGCATGTCTAATTGCAGCAAGCTGCGTTTGGTTCTCTAACATCTTGTAAATAGAAGTATTTATACAATCTGTTGGAGGGAAGAGAAAATAGGCCCACGCAGTAAATGAACTTGTGTTTAATTAGGAAATGGGCTTTGCTTATTAAGTGACTCTGATGCCAAACAAGTACTTATCTGAGTGTTTGTGCTGAGTTGTTTTAAGCTGTGAAGGCATTTTGAAATTTTTTCTAGAAAGTAGTATTTCTTTTGCCATGAGGTTTTTGTTTAAAGCTGAGGATGGTGATTAAGTTAGACTTTTTTACTTCCCTGTCCCTGGTGGGAATAAATACAAGATCAGAGGGTGGAATGTACAGATGTGTTATCTCCTTGGGTCTGCAACACTGCCTGTAAGGTGGGCTTTAGTGTTTCTCCTTTTGGCCAATGAGGGAACTGAGCCACCCAGTGCCTGAGTAACTTGCTCAGGCTCACACACCTAATAGGTGATACAACTGAGATGAAAATGTATAATTTTTATGGAAAGGCAAGAACACTTTATACCTGTTTAGTGCACAGCAAGTTGTAGTACTTTTAAATTAGAGATTTCAATGTATAAGTCCACATCTGGGTCTTTCTCTGTTCTTTAGTGTAAGGGGTGAATAAGTTAGAATGTATTTATATTTAGTGATTAAAGCCATTTTAATGAGGGATCACCATGTATGCATCAGATCTAGTTTAGAGTTATAGACTTAAAAATGACAGGATGAGAGATGCACTCTGGGTATCATTCTTTAATTAAATATGTTTTTAAAAATAACTTGAATATATGTTAAGGGGTCTTCAAGGTCTTCTTGATCAGTGCACAGACAATAAAGCTAAAGAATGTGTCCAAAATGAGTCAACTTTGAATTATTTGGACTTTGAAAAGAGATTAAAACATTTTGAAAACTGAACTTAAAGTAATTATTATGGATGTTATCTTAAGACCTAAGTTTCTTTTTTATAAGGTGGTAGCTTATAAAGGATCAAAGTGTATTAAATGTACTACTTACTATGCTTATACCCAAGCTTCCAATATATTTAATTCTATTAGCTTCTTGAGCCTATTAGAGATTCATAGAATCACAGAGAATTAAAATAAATGTTAGAAATCTATATCTCTTCTCATTTGAATGGATCACACCTAAAGCAACCCAAATGAAAAATATACCCTACTTTAAAGATCTATAGGGAAAAATATTCTAAGACTTCCTTCCATAACTCATACCAATGCTTAACACTGAGATTCAATGTTTAGAATTTTTTTCTCATTTGTGGATGAAAGCAACTCTAAATAAATAAAAATTATTATGAAGAACTATGCATAATCTCCTATTTAAAAAATGAGAATATTTAGCTATAAAAAGCCTTCATTATAATGATAAATATCTGAAATTTAAAATATCTAAAATAGATTATTAGAAAAGGGGAAAAAGGCCTCCAATAGGGGAATGTGGGGGTAGGGAAAATGGATGTGATCAAATATATTATTTGCATGTATGAAAATTTCATCAACCCAATATATTGTTTCATGAATATGTGCTAATAATTATGATACAAAATACTAACAAAAGTAAAAATTTATTAAAAAAAAAAAAAAGGAAAATAGGGCCAGGGATTTAGCTTAGTGACACAAGCATTTGCCTGGTAAGTGCAAGGTTGTTTGATCCCTGATACCAAAAAACAAACAAAAAAACAGTAAAAGCTACAGACCTTTAATGCAGTCTCTAGAGGAGAAATCACCATAAAATTCAAATAGAGATCATTTTTCCATTTAAAAAATACAAAGATGGATTTTTATCAACCCTCCAGAAAAGGGGAACGTGCCTCCAGTGGGGAGGCAGGCGCGGGGAGAGTGGATGTGATCAAATACACAGTAAGGCTGAAAATTACCTTGAGAAAAAAATCTGTCTTTTAGAAAGTTCTGCCTAATTTCAGAAGGAAAGAAAACCCGGCCGTAGTGCCGTGTGCACACACACACGCACACGCTAACACACGCCGCAGTCTCCAGAGCAGTTCTAGTTCTTCACATTCCTCCTGTCAAAATGTTTGCTTATAGCTCTCTTTACATTGTCATTTAAGCCCATTTCGAAATGGTGTTTGTTATAAACTGAATAAATGTGTTCCATTTTCATACTGTATGCCTTCCTATGGTTAATTAGTAAGTCACACTGGAGTATATAGACTATCGTTGTTGTTACTACTTAATAACATTATATTTTCTTAGAAAGGATGTAGAAATACTTGGAAGAATGCCTGTTAGTGGTTTAGCATCTACAGAGGTTTTTTCCTTAAATTTATGGATTCGTCTGCTAACATCACTAATTTTATTTATAATTTTAAGGCAACTAAATACTCACTTAGAAGGAGAGGTAGAAAATTTATTTTAGATCCATACCTAGCAATTAACTTAAACTCTGAGGTTTAATATAGAAAATGACTTTAAATTAGCATATTAAATGCATTTTGATAAGCTTGAAGATTACATGTCATTTTCTTCTGATAACAGGAGAAAAATGCTCTCTTGAATTTTATTCTTTGCTAATGTTTATTGAGGACATGAATAGTTTTTTTTTCCCCCTAACACTGAATGTTTTTAGAAATATTTTCTAACATATAGTGACTTTTGTAAAGTTGCCCAGATTCACTAGATGCACTTCAAATGGTGCTTTTTAAAAGCTCATTAACAGAAAATGTGGGTCCCTTTCAGATCCCTGAGAAGCCCAGCAAGCTCCTTGTCCCTTGTGGGTCTCCTCCAGCAGGGACTTCAGGATTGTAAGGGACCGAAGGAGGTCTTCAGGGAAGGGACCACAGTACAGGTGGCAAAATGTGATTTAAGACGCTGCCTAGATGAGTTTAACTGCTGTGGAAGCCCCTTTTCCGAAGTTTGAATGTACTTGCCATTCTTAAAAACAAAACAAAACAAAACAAACAAACAAAAAACTAAAACACTTGGGCTATGCTAAAAGCTAACCCATCATTTCCTTAATTCATTACCCAAGAGTCATTTTTGGACCATTTTCAGCAATGCTAGTGAATTCCTTAAGGACAGTTGCCAAGTTCTTCTTGTCTGCACCCCACAACACACCTTGTCCTCCTTTTGTCCTCTCTTGGGTGTTTGAGTCCCCATCATGGGCCCCAGGGGTAGAGTAGCCAGATGACACCCACCTGCCCTGCCCGTGTTGCTCTGTGTCCACAGGCCCAGGGCTGGATGCGGTGAGCGGGACCAGCACCCCTCAGAAGCTGCAGGTGCCAGCAACCAGCGGCCGGCCCTCGCCTGCACCCCCCACCACCGCGCCACCCGCCGCTGTGCCTGGGCCCTCTGTCCCACAGGCAGCACCTGGGCAGCCCTCACCCATCCTGCAGCTGCAGCAGAAGCAGAGCCGCATCAGCCCCATCCAGAAGCCGCAGGGCCTGGACCCCGTGGAGATCCTGCAGGAGCGGGAGTACAGGTACTGCTCCGCGGTAGGGGTCAAATCATGGTGACCAGCAGCAAGTGTCCACTGGTCTAGGGGCTGTGGTCATTGTTATGGGATGGGGTGAGAGTTGCAGCTCTGAGGGTGGAAATTTGCGCTGTGGGAATGGCTTCAGAACAAAGTCAGGAACTGGAGGGCCCTTGGTGGCACTGGATTGATGGAATTGTGGTTTGCACGATTTCAAGTTAGAAAACCTTTACCCATCCCTGCAGCATGACCCTGCTCTGGGGACCTGAAGATGCAAAGCCCAGTGTGGAGTTATGTGGGTCCAAGATGTGGCCCTCTAAGTCTCAGACTGTGTAATGGATAACCTTGTCTGTCGGTTTGCACCCCTGAATGAGTGAAATGGTCTGGGGTTAGCCTTCAGATTATTGGCACATCTCTGGATACTGAAGTATGTTTTACTAGTTTGATGTCAAACAATTTAATTCATGTATGTTTTAGTCTCTTGCTTGGTTCAGTTTGGTAAGTAGACCCTATGTCAGTGTCCTCAGATGGAGTTCTTATTTAAACTCATACTCCCAGAAACTTATTTTTTACCTGATTTGTCAAATTTAGCTAAATTAGGGCTTGGCAAACTTTCTGTAAAGGACCTGACAAATGTTTTATACTTTGTGGACCCTCGGGTCACAGACACAGGTACCCAGCTATGCCCTTGATTATGTGAACACAACTCCAGGTTGTAATGCATCAGCTTGGCACCAATAAAACTTCTATAAACAGGCTGTGGCTGGGAGCTGGCCTGCAGGCTATAGTTAGATACTGCATTTAAGTGGTTAATAGCAACCCCAAAGGGAGCATGGGTAAAGTATTGAATCAAGATAAAAGAAAGCTATGATTGTGGATTCTGGAGTTGATAGGAATCATGCTCTGTCACTCACTGGTTCTGTTACCTGGTTCAAGATACATCTCTTTTCTGTGACTGTCCTTGTATGTTAAAAGAAAGTATTATAGTGTTCCTTAAAAGGAAGATAAGATGGTACAGCAACAGCCTGTAAATATTGGCTATCATTATTTCACAAATATTAATTTAAAAAAAATAGATTCTAAAATCATAGTGTTAGTAGGTAATGTTTGGGATCCCTCTGAAAACATTTGTTTCATCTTTATTGAAAGTCATATGACTTAATAGTTTGGTATAACATTGAAATTTATTTAGTTTTCAGAGTTGCTCTGAAAGAATCACTGTAACTGGCCATTGGATATACAATCTTGCCTCAGCTGGGATTATAAATCTGTGCTACTATGTCTGGCTATTAACATGTTTTTGTTTTTTACAATTTTGTTTGTTTGAGATGCCGTCTGACATGTATTCCAGGCTGTTGAACTCATTATGTAGCCCAAACTGGCTGTAAACTCTGGGTGTTCCTCCTGCCTCAGTCTCCCTGATGGTGTGGTATCACACCTGGCTTTTACTTTGAACTTTTAT
Organism: Cavia porcellus; assembly: GCF_034190915.1. Lineage (NCBI taxonomy): Eukaryota > Metazoa > Chordata > Mammalia > Rodentia > Caviidae > Cavia > Cavia porcellus. Next base: position 77,953,464 of record NW_026947484.1, read on the forward strand.
TTTCTTATTTCAACATGTTTTGTATACCTGGAGTGCTGGATACTCACCATCAAATGATACTTCCATATTCAGTATTCAGTAGGCAAACTTTCTGAGTGAATAATTTTTGTGCATTATCAACCCAAATACTAGTACATCCATGGTAGAAAAACTGTCTTTGTGTGTGCTAGAAAATGTTATTATTGACTAAAATTTCAAAGTAATGAGAAAGTCAATAATAGGATAAAGAAGTATTATATTTGTGGTGGCTCTGAAATTCTGACTCCCTTTTCTTCCCTGTCCTGAAGGTGAAAATCTAAGCATACATTTGTTAGGTGATCTGAGCACTCTCATGACACATTCTCTATACCTAAAAATTTTGTATAATCTGTGGCCTTTCCCCTTCCTCAGCCTGTTTCCTCCGTGTGCATGAGTTAAGCATCTTTTTACGTCATCTGTATCATTCTGCCAGAGTTTTCTTTGCAGGACCATCTTCATTAGGAATGAGGTCATTTTAGTACCTGTTTCAGAAACCTGATCTCAGTGGACTGTCTGCCAAAGTGGGAAGTATTTAGCACTATGCCAGTGTAGAATAACCTGTTGTCCTGGTAGTGTCAGGGATTTAGCTCAGTGGCTTAAGTGCTTGCCTGGTAAGCACAAGGTCATGAGTTTGATCCCCAGTACCAAAAAATAAAACAAAAAAAGTTGTTGTCTTTTATTTATGCCTCAGTAAAAAAATTCTATCTTTTCTGTGGGCAGAATGGGTGTGATGGCTATTTTTTCATGCTGTTGTTATTGCTTAAAAAGAGTCTTTTCGTTAACAAAGCTGTAAGAGTTTTGTAATCATTGATCTGGAAAACCCTGGGTCCGAGACGCTGGTGGCAACTTTATCCTGCGTTTTCCTGTGATCACCTGGAGAAGCAGCATGGGTTTGTCCTGGCAGTGTTACAGGGACATCACTTATCTTTAATTATAGAGTAATAGATGGCTTCTGTCTAGATGAATATTAATCCTTTGACTGCAGAGATTATTTAAATTTGTCACTGAAAGAGTTAAATTAAGTCCCTTGGACACTTGTGAAAGATAGCAGATTTTGTTTCAATCCTTTGTACTAAAATGACTTGCTAACCTCTAGCCTGATTACTAGATGGGTCCCTTGTGTCTTTATCATCTGGAGAAAAATTCAAACAAAGTCTTAACCTCTTTTACAATTTGATAAATTTTCAGCAAAAATCATCTATTAGGTATTCTTTTTTTACATGTTAATTTCTTTGAGCTGTGTAATACCATTTACCATATCCATGAGAACTGCAAGGGAATTGTTAAAATCTTACACTTTTAAACTTGACTGCTTTTCCTTGTTCACCATAAAAATCAAACATTTGACAAATTGATCTTTTTTTTTCAGTCACTGCATAAATAAGTTCCTGCATGTGAACACTTTGCCTCTGATCTGTGCAAGGTCTTTGGTTAAAACGTTTTCCCTATTTGAATTAGATTCATTCAAATCCTTTTGGGCACACCTTTCTTTGTTCTCTCAAGGCACCTTGTATCATTTCCTTGTAGTTAGAGTTAGGAATTTGGTCAAAAGTACTTCAGGAGTTACCATGTACATTAATGCCACAAATGTTTGCATGGAAGATGTATTTCACACTTGAATTAAAACAGTAGTCCAGGCTGCTTGCGTCAGGAAGCCACTTAGTATTTTTGTCCTGCCATTGTCTCCATCACAGCCCTGAAAATTCCTTCTCAAAAATTCCCAGTAGCTGCCTTACCAGCAACGTTACCAAAAGTCACACATGCTCTTGCTCCTTTTTTTTTTTTTTTTAAGTGTCACTCAGCTCCTTGAAGGAACAAAATGTACCAGTGTCATTTTCTGTTCAAATAACCCTCCTCCAGGAGTCATAAACTTCTCCTCTGGACCTGAACAAATATCTGTTGCCTTTAATGGAACTCTTTTTCTTGCCAGAACAGTAACCCTTCTTGATTTACTGTTCATCTGTATGAAAAACCAGAGTGACCTAATTCTGCTTCAATTTTCTATGCTCGCAAGGACACTAAATGAGTCCCCCGCAGTCTTGCAGTATTACATCTTGTTGTTGTTTCGGGAAGTTGAGAATCCTGAATCTCTTTATCGGCACTACCTGCTGAATCCCATTTATGAGAAGATGAAATTGTCTGGAGAGGAGCATTATTTAAAATGAAGATTTCTATTAAGAGCAACAACAACAAAGATATAATTTTCTGTGTTAAGGAAGCCCCTCCTGTACTTTTTCTGCCCCACTCCCTTGTGCTGAATCAATTGTAAGTAATTTCACTGTGAAATCTTTTCCTTTTTACTAGAGTTTGCATGGTGTACTTTTGGCCTGTTTCATAAAGGAAAGGTCCTTTTGTGCTAGGGACTCAGATTCACTGACCAATTTTGAAACCCTTTGGAGAGGCAGTCAGTGCTGGGAGGAGGGCACTGTACTCCCCACCTCCCCCCACTCCAGCACCCCAGAAACTCAGAGCGTTTCATTGCGCTAAGCCACGGCCACCTCCTGACCTCCCCTCACTTTTCCTTGCTCCCCACCCTAGCTCCTCAGTGCGGTGTAAACTCTGCACCATCAACCCTGTTGGACTGTGGTTATTTAGTTCTAGTTCCACAGCCCTCTGGAAGATTAAAAGAGAACAAAGCGGCCATCCTATTCTTTAGCACCTGACTTGCTTTGACGAAAAGAGGTAACCAGAATACCAAGGAGAGGCTTGAATTCTAGGGTATTCAAGTAAAAAGCTCTGCACTAAATCTAGAGTCTAGAACCAAGGAAGCAGCCCAACCCAACTGCTGCCATCATCTCAGTCTGCTGCAGTGTTGAAATTTTCTTTAGTACGGCCATAATCCTGAGCCCGTAAAGTAGTTCAGAGGTAAAGTTGTTCCCGTTTTATTTTCTCCCTTAAATAAATTTTTCCCTTAATGCCCTGAGAATTAAGATGCGTCATCTCTTGCTGTATTTGGAGATGGGGCTATATGGATAGCTGAGAAAGTAAATTGGATAAATTAAGAAGTATCCTTTTTCATATGGTCTATAAAAAACATGGTGATAATTCCATGCCTCCCATTTGTTAAAGGGTTTTAGAAGACTTTGAAAGAATTTGAATGATTTTTTCTGAAAGAAAATAATGGTGAAAACCAATTGTTGTATGAGTTCATAAATTTTTCAATCTGTTGAATGTTTAGACCGTTTGTGTGTACTATGATTTGTATTGATGTGCTTAGGTAAATTAACAGTGTGGTAATAGTCACAATATTAACATATGATAATAAATCACCCACTGGTCAGAATCAATAGCATACATATGCCAAATAAAGCAAGAATCTATCCTCTATATTATTTCAGTAAAGTCAGAGAAAAATAAGTCATTTTTCCCCCTCACAATCACGTTTAAATTTTTGAAAAAGGTAGCACTTTCTCTCCCAAACCAATGAGCCATAGATTTTTTTAAAAGTGTTCGTTTTGGTATTTGGGCTGTGGGAAGAAGAAATGTTAAAGTGTCTTAAGTCGGGAAGGTTTTACTCTTTCATATTAATAATGTACAGCATCTAAAAGTCTTTACTGTTAACAGAATCCATTTTCAACTTTCATAGTTGAGGTTCAGGAAAGTTCTCAGAAAGTTTTATTTTAATTATTTACCTTTTTATTATTTCTGTTTGGCCATCAATTCAATGAGGATTTCAATTTTGGTTCCTTTCTTTAGTAGCTCTGTGATATATATATATTACCTAATTATCTCATCACTGAGATTTGTTCATTACAGCACTTACCTTGTAGTGGTGTGTGTGTGTGTGTGTGTATGTGTATGTGTGTGCGTGTGTTGAGAGAGAAGGGGGGATGAGAGAAAAAAGATAATTAAATATAATTGTGCATTCAACAACTTAGTGTTAAAAAACTTAGTGCAGTTTTTATTTCCTATGTTAACATATTATGGCTTGTATTACTATTTCCTTGTTGAAATCTATTCAAGACAATTTTGCCCCAAATTTAGAAGATCATTCTAAAATTAGATTTAAGTGGTATATCATTATTTATAAGAATAGATTTAAAACTAATTACTAGTATCCCAAAACAATGAGTATGCAAAACAGTAATAGTATTGCAAATGGATGAAGAAAGAGTGATTGATATCTTTTAGTTTCTATTTTGCTTTGATTTTGAGGAAGTATGTAGTTATGTTTTGATAGTGTCTAAAATAAGATTACCCTGCATCCTTTTTCTAGAAACTCACAGATTTTTTTTTTTTCTTTTGGAACAAGGTCTCATTATGTAATTTGGGTTGGCCTTGAACTAACTATGTAGCCTAGGCTGGCCTTGAACTCGTGGGAATCCTCCTGCGTCAGCCTCCTGAGTGCAGGCTTTACAAGTTTGTGCCACCATACTGGGCTTAGGAAGTTGTAGATTTTAAAGGCTATTTTGGGCTGTGACTGATTTTTGAAAATGCCTAATCTGTCCTGTGTATGCACAGAGGAAGTAGCTCTAGTTGGCAAGGCTCTTGCAGAATATCTTGAGTTAGCTGATTTTGGTGGCCTCAGCTCCTACAGTTGGTCTTGCTCACTCTGCTTCAACTGCTGTTGGCATCAGCATCTTGGCAGGGTGGACAGAGCTGGAAGCTTGGAATCTGCAGTCCTAGCTCTGTATTCTGGCTGGCTGCAGTTAAACAGCAACTCAGATTTCTTCTCATTTTTTTTATTTGTCAAGAGAAGCAAGAATGTGGGATTTACGTAGGATGGCCTCTCCTTCTGGGTATTAGTGAAAAGTTATTTAGAAAGAGTATTAAGTAAACTATAGCACATATCTGTATCAATGCAAAGGTGGTTTTTCTCTGCTTAACATCAGAAAATCTAATTGGGTGTCAGAACTGACTGTCAACATTGGAATATGTTTCTGTGAACTTGAAGTGAGGTTGTTGTTGATCACTGAAGATTGAATTGTAATGCATGTTTCCATCTCCCCCTTCCCCTTTTATTATTTCTGTCAGACTCCAGGCGCGCATAGCTCATAGGATACAAGAACTGGAAAACCTGCCTGGCTCTTTGCCACCAGATTTACGAACCAAAGCAACTGTAGAACTGAAAGCACTTCGCTTACTCAATTTCCAACGTCAGGTAATGCTTTTTCCCCATGAGTCTGAGATGTAGGAAATAAATGTAATTATTCCTAAAGTGTTATCTGTGGCTTTCCGTTAGCCTACTCAATACTGCTATAAGGATATAAACTTAGTAAAATGGCCTATCTTTTAGATGAACAATCGATAGTTAAACGTAGTGAAGATGAGCTACTTATTAAGCTTTTCATCTTCTGTATATCAAAAACATTTTCTTCTCCTGTCTGCTGTGGTTTAAAAAATCAGAGTGATAGTGCTTTGTTCCTGTGGATGAAAAGCCTTGAGAATAGTTGGGATCGCTCTTCTTTGCTCTTGTGACTCGGTGGGAAGATAAGAAGGTGGTAGAGGAGAATCTCTTAGTAAGCACAGATGTAAAATACTAGCCGTGACTGTGAGAATAATTTGTGTAATTAAAAGCTCATCATTTCCAGACATCCTTAAAACAATGTCCTGTAACTTATTTATGTATAAAAATCTCACTTTGGGGCATTTCATCACAGATTGACTAATCAGTGAGTTATTATCTGGCCTTGTTAAGGTTCTTGGTAGTCACTTATTAAAAGCCGGTCTAATGATCTATTTTCTCATTTCTAAGTCAGTAGGAGACTACTGAAATGAGGCAGAACTAATTTCGCCTCTTCTGCGTTGTGCTGTGTAGATCCAAAAGGTGCAATTCTCCCAGCAGCCCACCGACTGCCTTCCTAAGCGAAAGGGAATAGAGACAATAGACATTGTCAGTCAGATGGTTAAAGTCTGGCGCATGCTAAATGAATTATTAATGAGTAAGTGTAGTTTTGAAGTACTGAGGTGTGTGATTTGATCTGTTGGAGGATGGGACTAAAATCACACGGCCACCACCTGCTATTGCCATGTGAACTCTTGGGTATCATCACAGAAGGGCATGTGTGGTGGCTGGGTGCTATCGGCTGTAGGTTCGTGAGAGTAGGTTTCAGATTAAATTTAACGAAGAAAAGGAAAAATTCTTTAGGTTTCATTTACTTCTTATAGGTGACTTCTTAATGTGAATCTGTGATTTGATGACACTTTGTTAAATGAATATTAGTGAACAATATTTTCAGGAATCTGCTTAAATTCAAATTAGCTTCATGATACTGGTCTCTGATTTTTATTTGACATTATTGAAAAATCTGTTAACTGTAAAGTTTCCTTGTTATATTTATTATAAATGATGCCAATTTCAGGTTCAATTGAATTATTATTGGAATATGTGCTCAAATCCCCACATGCTACCACCAGAAAACATGCAATATGGATAAAATACTATATTGAGATCTTAGACAAGTCTATCATATAAATATTATGAGATTTATTTTCCAAAGAATATTATTGTTAAAGTGAGAGGAAAACAAAACCAGTATTTTCCGTTATTTGTTTGAGGATATGAATTCATGTTGTTTGAGTACTTGCTGTTACTGTATAAGATGAACAGAAAGGAACTCTTCCTCATTTTGTAGGTCATTAGGAAAGGTAACCTTTAAACATGAGAGAACATTACCATGGCATTTAAAATGAAGTAAAATTTTAAAACTTATTAATAAATTAATGTCATTAGAATAACAGTAGAATGAATTAATATATTGAGGACAACATCCACATTTTTTCTTTCTTTCCATTACAGTACTATAATTGTTTTTGATTTGAATAATTTGGAAAATGTACACAGTTCTTGAAAATACCATGTAAATTTGACATGAGTCTAGTTCATTTCTTAAAAGAGAGTGGCCGTGAGACTTTATGTAGAACTTCATCCTGCTCAGGTCAGGTCAGGAAGCCGGCTTCTGCTTGGAGCCTGTCTAACCGCTCTCCTCTTGACAGCTGAGACAGGAGGTGGTGGCCTGCATGCGGAGGGACACCACCCTTGAGACAGCACTCAACTCCAAAGCCTACAAACGAAGCAAGCGCCAGACTCTGCGAGAGGCACGCATGACTGAGAAGCTGGAGAAGCAGCAGAAGATTGAGCAGGAGCGCAAGCGCCGGCAGAAACACCAGGTTGGCAGACTCTGGGCTTTGCCTGCCCTTTCTTACACAGAGGTGTCCAGTGGGGCCACGGGACATGGTCAGAGCACCTGCAGACACGTCCTCTTGTGGGAGGGGAGCGTCAATGAGTAGAAAGGGATTTTGGAATTACATGGCCCGGTCACATCATTTCCTAGACCAAGACTTTTAGACTAAGACAGATAAATGACAAGTAGGTCACCTGCCCAAGGCACAACTGGTCAGTGGCAGGATAAACTTTAGGACCAACTTCCTTAAAGTCCTGTGAAGCATTGTCACCTGAGGTTGTGTTAACAACAGCAGCAACAACAACAAAACACTAGAGAATTCATGGCTTATAAACAACATAAATTTGCTTGTCAAGTTCTGAATCTTGGAAGTCCAAGATTAGCATGCCAGCACAGTCAGGCCCTGATGAGCGCCCTCTTTCAGGTTGTGGACTGACAAGTTTTGTCTGTAGCAATAAAAGAGCAAGAGAGCTCTTCTAGATCCCTCTACATGGGTGCTAACCCCATTCATAAGGGTCCCATTCCATAGCACCATCGCTCTGGACATTAGCATTCTAGCCGATGACGTTGGATGGCACTCAGTCTCTAACACATGCCATATTCATAATTTTATGGAAAGCTGCCGAGTGGGTGGGCATGGGTGAGTTTTCCTACAGCAAAATCCTGGGAAGAAACAACGTAGAAAAGAAAAAAGAAATTAGAAAATTATCTGTGTCACAAATATAAATCTAGTATCCTGGACTCTTTGAAGTGATCAATTGGAGAGTTCATGGGGCACATATTTATAAACATTCCTTTTAATGGGGATAGATAGATTTTTATATAGAGTTTGATTTAGTGTGATTATCGTACACATTTCCTTTGTTTTTCTGTGCTTTAGTCTTAGTTTCCTTCTGAAAATAGTAGTGGATTTTAGTGTAAATGACATACACTTTCTGCTGCTTTAAAAAGTGAATACAACTTACTGTGACATTGTGAACTTCGTATAAACTTACTTTGCATTACAGTTTTGAAGTAATTAAGTAAGAGTAGAAGAAACATTACTTTTATAACTGAAACCTCTGAATTATTTTAGGGTGAACAATGGCTTTATGTTTTATCATTACCATTTTCTGAGTCCCCTTCCACCTTTGGTCTTTCCATTTTCAGGCAGCCATAACCTGCCAGTGAGGCAGCTTCTAACATCATAGATGTAGGAGGGCTTCTTTTCCACCATCCCCTAGCCCACACCTCCACTGCAGAGACACACCTGGGAGCCCATTGCAAAAAGAGAGTCTAGTCTCTGAATTGGGTCACAAATGTACTGAGAGTCTTCTGGCTTACATTGACACCTTGTAAAACATTGGAAAACAGATCTTCAATATTCTTTTTCTTCCTTGTTGATCAATGCTTTAGGAATACCTGAATAGTATTCTGCAACATGCAAAAGATTTTAAGGAGTACCATCGATCCGTGGCTGGAAAGATCCAGAAACTTTCCAAAGCAGTGGCCACCTGGCATGCCAACACTGAAAGGGAGCAGAAGAAGGAGACAGAGCGGATTGAAAAGGAGAGGATGCGAAGACTCATGGTAAGAACCTGGTGCAGAGAACAGATAAGGTGGGCGCTCACATCCCTCTGTACTGAGCGTGTGCAGTGGGGCAGCAGGAGAGGGAGAAAACGAAAGCTAATCATCAGATCTCTTATCGTGTTTCTTTGAATGTGTGGAGAATAGAATAGAGACCATTTTCTCTTTCCTTGTTGACAATGTATGTCACAAATTCAAGGCCACTCCTGATGAACGTAGCATTTCTGTGTCCTAGGTTACCTTTACTGTACAGATGATAGCTTCTCACAAATAGGCTGGTACTGTATTTTACAGGAGATTGATAGATCTTGAAGAATGGCAAATTTAGTTATTGTAAAAATCTGACCTTGTAGAGATTAATGTCCCAAGTTATTTTGAGCCAATAACTCATTAGTGTGTCTTTGAATCTAACAATATCTAAGAGTTTTTGTTTTGTTTTACTGTACTAGAGATTGAACCTAGGCCTTGTGCATACTAGCCCTGACCTATATCATCAATCCTTTTAGTTTTTTTATTTCATTTTAAAGAGGATAAACAGAATAAAACCAATCAAAAGAAACAAGTGTAAGAGGTACAGGACTTCAAAACATTATGAAATCAGTAATAGTTACTATAATGCCTCTTGATGTCTTCAAAATAGCTACAGATAACTTTGGACATAGTAAAAATCAAACAGAACAGAATAGAATCCAAACAATAAAAACAAAACAATTATTCAATCAAGGACTTCAAAACAAGCCAATAGTAAATCCAAAATTGTTACTATAATATTTTTTGCTGTCTTTGAAATAGCTGCTCCTGCCATCCGATTTGACATAAACAAAAACAAAAGAAAAGAAAACCCAACCCAACAGAATAATGGGAATGATATGGGGCTTCCAAAACCAGACCATAGGGAATCAATAATGGCTGCAACCCTCAGAAGGAGATTCCCCCCTAGATGCCACACTGAGTATTGAACCCATGATCAGACCCAGTCCCTAGTCCTGCAGTGTTAGTAGAGCAGCAGAGTATCACAGGCATCCAATTGCATTTCACCTCTATAGCTACCATCACAGCCTGTGATTCTCTGGATAAGCTGGTCACTTACAGTAGGGGGTAGGATGGGGGGCTTTGGTATTCTTGTTTGCCATCCTGTGCACTGGAAGGGGTTTAAGTCTAGCTGTTCCAGTCTGGCGGCAGCCTGCACATGGCTATGGTTCCCGGACTGGGTATGTTTCCTGGTGTGGCCACCTTGTCTCTGCCCCAGTCTGCAAATGGCGCTGACTCATAGGGAGAGGCTGGGGTCTATCTGTTCCTGTCTGGTGGTGGCTCACGCATGGTCCATCCTCAATCCTTCTTTAAAATTTTATTTTTATACAGGGTATTGTTAAGTTGTGTTCTCTTGGATTATAGGTATGTGCCACTGCCTGCTAATATACTGCTCGGATTTTTGGCCTTTTTTTGTTTTGTTTTGTGCTGGATTGAACCAAAGGCCTTGCATATGGCAGGCAATTACCACTGAGCTCCATCTCTAGCCTGCATTTCCCTTTTTTTGAAATCTCTGGTGCTTATCCTTTTCTTTTGTTAAATGATGGAAATTATTCTCTAACATTGTAAAAGTGATTTTAGTTTAATTTTGAAATGTGCTTTTCTAGAGTAGCTGTGTTATTTTTAAAGGCTATTGTTGGATTGTTACATATGTACTGTTAGATTTTAATGGGTATATAAAACACAGAAGGGCTAGGTTTATATCATTGGGCTGAGTATTTGGTTATATTGACTTTTTGTTTTTGAAGTTAAACAAAATGCAGAGTAGATTTTAGCAAAGTGAGGGCAATTTGTAATGATGATAGTTGGAGACCTGCAGGTCTGTATGGAACACAGTGCCTAGGTGGATGAAAATAAAGTCTCAGTCCATAATTTTGACCTTGGAAGATTCTAAGTAACTCTGTCTTCCTTGCTGGCATTAAAATTTGCATTTTACTTTTAGTAAATTGTTTTTATCCTATAGTGTAGGCACCATTTTGAAAAGGCTCTGGTTCCAGATATTCCTCAATCTTATCCTTCCTTTCTCTTGTTCTCTCTTCATTTTTGGGAGGGAGAGAACTGTCCAAGAGATGTCTTACCAGCTAAGGAGACCATTTTATTGGTAACTGGAGCGGTGGGCAGTCGGATGCGTCTGATTCAACTGAAGTGAAACTATATTAGAACTTCGGTAACAGATTGGTTTGACGCTAATGATCAGGCATTTGCAAATCATTAATTTTTGCAATTAAATGATGGAATCTACAGATAATAGAGAAACTGAAGTTTTTTTTTTTATCATTCTTTCTTCAAGTGAGATCAACCATAACCAAAAGCAATTAGAGTTATAATAGCATTTGAGGTTCATGCTCATTCATGGGGCAGACAGCAGCCAGACCAGTGATGAAGCTGCTGTCACTCGAGCACATGCTGCAGTGATACCCAACAACTGAAGCCCCTGAATTTCCTGTGACGGAATTGCCTCTTAAAGATTTTGCAGTGTGTGTGCCCCTTTTCCCCGAGCATCACATGAGAAAAATATTTTGGAATGTTCTTTCAGGGGATGTGTAAAAAAAGACTTCTCTCAAAATGGCTCAGAGTACATCAGAATTTTCTTCTGTTTAAGCTCATAATGTTTGCTTAATGGGAGATGGTGCAGGTGGAAATTATTCTGTCTTTTATTACTCAGCAGCTCTAGCCTTCAGGTGCTAAAGTGTCTTATTTCCAGTCATCTAGGGCTGAAACTCAGTGCACACCTCTGACAGAACTCCCCTAAATTTGACCTTTCTATCAATATATGTTTCTAATGCTAAAAAGAAAAAAGGGAAATGTTTGTAAGTATAAGGGATTGTTTGCTAAAAGGCCACTCAATTCCTTATCTTCTTGAAATATTTATAAGTGAAAGGATATTTGATCTGGAATTTGCCCCTGAGGATCTAATTTGGGGCTAGGGGAAGGAGCTGGCCGAGGGGTAGTAATGCAGAAGCTGTCGCCCATGAGTCCATTTTCTTTGCTTGGTATTGCTTATATGTGTGATTGTACCATGCAGTCTTCTTTGGATTATATAGCACTGAAAACTTTCCAAAATACAGTCTAAAGTTAAAAATAGGCTTCAGAGGTGTGATTGTCATATTTGAAGTTTTATGCGGTTCAAGAAACAAAGAAGAACCAAGAGCTGCCTCACAGTGTTTGATCACACCTCACACAGCACTTTGAGCTCTGACTTTGCTTTGACCCCTAGGGTCCTAGGCAGCAGGGTTGCACTTTGTTTGCTGAGTCCCCGACCTGCTGCCCTGGCTCATGCATCCTGGCTTATCCCGTTTCTCCACTCCTCGTCAAGCTTCAGGTTGTGGAGCAGAGAGAGGAGTATGAAATGGAGCTGTCCATAGGTGTGTAACGCTTTCAGCCTTCTCTTCCTTCCTTAACAGGCTGAAGATGAAGAGGGCTATAGGAAACTGATCGATCAGAAGAAAGACAGGCGTTTGGCGTACCTTTTGCAGCAGACTGACGAATATGTGGCTAATCTCACCAACTTGGTTTGGGAGCACAAGCAAGCCCAAGCAGCCAAAGAAAAAAAGAAAAGGAGGAGGAAGAAGAAGGTGAGTACCATCTCGGTGGTGGTGGAGGCCGTGCTGCATGCGCAGAGATAGTTTAAGATTTGCACCTTAATAAGTGTTACTTCCTACAGTAGTGGAAGGTTTGGATTACTGAAGCAACGATTATGTAATCTGATATGGTATGAAACAAGACAGTGTGTTGGAGATGAGTACAGTAGATTGGATGTATTCAACTGAAGCAATGCAGTCTATATTTTCATGGTTCAATACAGTATAATATTTTAAATCAAGCACACACTATCAGCAGAAGAAGGAAAGACAAATACTTGCATAACTTCAATGACAGTGTGGCAGGGAAACTGCTGAGTTAAGAAACTAGGAGGATATTTAAGAGAGCAGTACAGGATACAGGTAGGAATAAGCCAGAGGAAGGTGTGGGAGATAGTTTTGGGATACTTGTGGTACAAATTTTAGCTTGTTTGATACTGAGATACTGTTTATTCAGTTCTGATATCCTGAGGTTGCAGTAAGGTAAGTGTTTGGGGTAGTTACAGAAAAAATACCTTTTATGAAGTATATCCTTTTACCCTTTATGAGAAATAAAGGGTAAAATTTAGTATCTTTGCTTTCCAGGTATTTATATGCCAATTCAAGAGTAATTTGCTAAGGATAGATCTCTGAATACAGGTCCTTTTGGAGGCCTAAACTGTCCAGTAATCTAGTTCTTGCCTAGTAGTCAGCCTTCTATATCTGCAGTTTAGATTCAACCAAGCAAGATATTCATGGTATTCAATTGAAAATATTTCAGGAGAAAACCACTCACCTGTAATGAAAATGTAGATCTTTTTCTTTGCATTATTCCTAAACAGTACAGTATAACAATGGGTTACATAATATTTGCATTATACAGTTATTCTAAGTAATTTAGAAATGATTTAAATTATATGGGAGGATATGCATAGGGTACAGGCAGATGTTTTATATAAGAAAGTTGAGCATCTTCAAACTTTGTGATCCACAGGGGTCCTAGGTATAAACCCCCATGGGTATGGAGGGGCCACTTGATTTTGTTTTCATGATCACTTCTGATTAGACCGGGTACAATCATCAACAGAAGGTCTTCGTCAGAACTGCAAAGACAGGTCTGGTAGCGTTTAATCATTTATTCTCTACAGTGAATAATTGAACAAAATGTTTTTCAGAAAATAATTAATTTCATGGCTCCTGAATTCTTGTACCTGTTTCATAATTAAGGGGGAGGAATAAATTTTTGAGAAGGCACCTTCTTGCACCCAGCTTCTCTAGCATAAGATAGCTTTCCTTATTGTGAAGATGAAGAGGATGACTCAGGGATTGGATTTAGACATTTTGTTGGTGAGGAAGAGCTCATTTTCTTGTCAGTGTAGAGTTGCAGACTGCAAAATTCCAGCTCCCAATTTCTGATTTAAAAAGGCATTTTCATTTATTAAGGGAGAGGCCCATAGGCAAGGAAATGCAATTCTATAGCACTGCTTTAGTGGACCCCATAAAATGACTATTTTAGTTTTTTAACTCTAATGGTGTGTTGTATAGAGATGACCACTGTTGGTATATTTGATATAAAGTATATATTCTGTATTTTGTTGGTATTAAAAAGTAATGGGACAGATTTGAGCTTCTATTTTATTGATAATAGATTCCTGCTATGGTATTAAGACAGTTTTGTTATCATAGGCAAAGACATAGTTGGATGTTGATGATTATACATGTTTTGCATTAATCGGTGCAGAGCAGGGACTTGGCCACTGTATTTCTCATGGTGGTACCTACTGTACAAAATGTATAGTTGACACCTCCTTCCAAATTCTTGCATTCAGTTTTGCTAATAGCACTTAAACCTTTGTTTTTGTGCTTTTACTCAAAAACTACTAGCTGTACATTTACTATGAACCTGGGTAGTGTACAAGAGAGACTAAAATGAAATATGGTCAGCCATTAACTAAGCATGTACAAAAAGATAAATAATTACAGAAGATGATGAATACTGAGAAGGCAAACTTGAGTCAAATTGGAGGTTGGGTCCAATCTCTTGGCAAATAAATAATAGCTACCAAAGCAATGTGGAGATCTCTGAGCACCTCCGGTTGTTTATCTCATATAGTCATTGTGAGAGATTTTTATATTTTTTCAGCCACTTACCTCCTCTTTCACATTCTCTCAGGATGCCTACCTAGCATCTGAGTATGGATGCTCCTAGCAATGTGAAGAGAGGGGTTGTGTTTCCTTCCTGGACTATCTATCTTGCCAGAAGAAGTGGGATTTAAAAAGGGTTGGGGGTGACACTAAGGCTCTTAACCCTTCCTCAACCCAGTCTCATTCACGGGGCCTTGACTTAGTTCTAAATGAATTGCTTAGTTCCAGATGTACCATCATTCAAGTTCAAAGGAAAGGGATGTTTTGCAAAGCTGATTATTCGACATTGGATTATCTATATAGTTCTTCTCTCCTCCATTAGAGTGAATGATTGAGAGTTACTTGCTCCAGGTTCTCTGTGATGGAAGAGCCTTTGGCAGCCGTAAACCAAAGAGCTCTGCACTGTTCTTTTTAGTAGTTTCCCATGTTCAATGTTGTACTGTCCACAATTTAAAACATTAGACATTAGCACTTTATTTTGAGAGACCCTACATTACCCAATGAGGTAATAGCCCTGAGCTGCTCCCAACACTGAAAAACCGGTAATATACAGACAGCTTTGAGAACTGTGCCACTGAAGTTGAATAAGGTTGACCTTGAAATTTAATTGGACAACAATATGGGGTTTTTTTTGTAATAAAATTTCTCAGTGAGACAGAGAAGGCCTTTGTCTTTAGGGAATTTGTTATGTTCACTCTTGCTTGTGAACAATAGGGTGGATTTCTGAAAACCTATCATGACCTTGCTTAATTTCCTTTTCTGCCCAGGAGGGACTTTTCTATGCAATATAGATTTATAAGTCATTTTGAAGCTTCTCATTCTTGGCCTGTCTTCCATTACTGTCTTTGAGTTGGAAAAAAAAAGAAGTAAACTGTATGGACCTACTTAAGGGTCAGAGGAGAAATGATTTTTAAAGTATTGAAACATCAAATTATGTGAAGCCAATCTCTGTTGTGTTTCAGGATGAATGTGCTGGATTATGGTATTCAGCATCACCTCAGGGTCTCTGTTTTCTGCCAGGCTTAGTTTCTACAGGTGACTGTGGGTTAACAGGGAGGATCGAATTAGAAGTATAGGTGTCTGCATCTATTTGCAGACATTTCTATTAATGAGCATTCCTGTGCTGGTAGATTAGCTGACTGGACACATTGTGTTAACATATGGTCTTTAAACTCATTGTTGCATAAGAAAACTTATGCATATTAATTTACCATTATTGTCTTATAGGACATTGTATTAAAAGGTCTGTCACATAGTGCATCAGTCTCTCGGTCCTTTGAGAATGATAGGAAAACATGCATGCCACATAGATTTGGAAAGTGTTGCTCTTTAGAACATTCTTTGAAACACAGGAAGTGTTCAGTAAATATTATTTATTGACTAGTAAAAGTGAAATCATGATTGTTGAATTATGTTTTTCTAAATACAATTAAAAATTGTTTTTCCCTGATTTCATATACTTTGTCACCATATTGTCCTCTTTGAGGATCAGCTGACTATTTAGTGGGAAGATGTCTTTTAGGTTGGTAGTAGAGTCTTTAATTATGGGGACCTACAGAAGAAGAAAGAGGATTTTTAAATTTTTGGTGGGCTCTGCTTACCACTATGTTCTTCAGATCCATGAAGAAAAATTTCTAATTAGATGGCCTGTAATTTCTGGTGATAATAAGGTATTTCTCACAGTGCTTTAGGGTACCTTTTGCTTAAGCTGTGGTTAAGAGCTCATGCCAGCCGTACCCGGCCCACTGCTCAGAAGTCTAGCCATTTCCGGGGTTCAGCTTCCACTGCTGCCTGCCATCAAACCAAAAATAAATATGTAATTCTTCTTTCCATGTCTTCCAGTGGGAGGTAAACCAGCAGAACTATGTTCATGTTATTTATTTGTGACATTCCGTAAAAATCCAGGGTACTAATGGACATGTGCTCAGAGAATTCAGTAATTCTCTGATAATTCAGCAGTGAGCTAGATAGCTCTTAGTTGTTTTATCACCATCTTTTCCTTTTTTCTGAAAGATGTTTTATTCTCTCTCTCATTTCTTTTCTCTAACTCTCTAATTCTCTGACTACTATTACAAGTAAAACTCTGGACTGTTGTGCATTGGAGGGGGACTCTTCCTGCCATGATGTATTTATTGCTCAGTATAGTGACAAGAAATGCATTTCTTAACCCTTTAGACATAAACAAAAAATCTGAGAAGTTCAATTGGCATTATTTTGAGTGAAAAGAACATCAGAAAAGAAAATCATAATCATATTTATTTTAAATTCAGGTTACTCTTGGGTTTTTCTCAATTTTTTATCACTTACACTTCCCTGAAGATCGTATAGTTTATTGCAGCTTTCCTTTGCAAAATTTTCATAGGTGAAAAAAAGGTTCTAAGGCACTTCTGCACATTGATTGTAAGACTATTGTAAGAGTAGGTGAACACAATACCTCAGTGATTAGAATTATTTTATCACTTCAGTGTCAAAATGGGTGAAAGCAGCAGTTTGGATTCGTCTTGTTTGACTGGATTGACCAGTTGGCTGAGTCAGAATGTTCCAATTGGTTTTCTTTTTAAGACACAATCCAAGTAATGTGCAAATGCCTGTTAATTTGATATTCCTGGACATTTTAAAAAAGTGTTCTGATCTATTTTACTGCTCATAGGCCCACTTAAATGATGGTAAAAATAACCCAAGTGATTCCTGTAAAGTGGGATTTCCAGCGAAACAGAATGCGTCCTTCAGTTGCCAGCAAAGTTGAATGTGGTTTCAGCATATCATCACAGTACTTGTTGGGGGATAAAGTGTAATCACTTTACTGTATGGATTGTAAAATATTTGACATAAAGCTGTTTCTTTATAAAACGAGGCTGTTTGTAGCCCCTGAATTGTAGTAATCAAAATAAAGTGCCCCACCAAAGTCTGTTTTCTTGATTTCCATGTATACATGATTTTTATATTTAGGTATTCCGTTCTTTCCACACCCCAAATGCTTATTATTTTATATACTTTCGACAAAAAAGATGAGTAGCCCACACTTAGGCTTATGACCATTCCTAAATAGAGGATTTCTGTTGACATTGATCTTGATAACAGGAACCCAAACTGTCTTTAGTTTGAGTAATTTTTACTAATGAGTAGTCTTTACTTACCAGTAATTTGTGTCATACGGTTCCCCTTATGTGAATAGCTTAATTATACTCTTCCCTCCCTACATATGCATAATTAGTTCTAAACTTTTTGTAGGTAGGCAAAACCAATGCAGAATTTCTCCAGTCTTGATTAATGAATGAACTGCAGTGTCTTGTTTTGGTTTTTTAATCAATGGATGTAAGTTCAGGCGTCAGCCAGTAACGTTGAGTGTATGTTTGCAGTTCCACGATACAGTTAACTGTGGATGAAAAGCAGCAGAGCATTTCGCCAGGTGTTCACCCTGTCCAAAGGTAGTTCAAGAAGTAGCACCCATTGCAATCGTTTGGGTATAAATTTGAATAGGGGAGGGGGTTTTGGCTTTGAGTTGTTTTCCTTTTCTTTTCTTTTCTTTTTTTTTTTTTTTTTTTTTTTTTTTTTTTTTTTTTTTTTTTTTTTGAGTTAAAGCATCAGGTTGATGAGAGAATAGAGATGTAAGAAAGCACTTGAACCAGAGATCATCACCAAGCTGAAAGCATTCAAACATGATGAGTGAAGTGGCCATCTTTTGCCATACAGCAGACTGCCACCTGGTTTCCCCCTCTTATAACAGTGTAGCAGAGTTGGGTTGAAGCATAGCTGGTGCATGAGAGAGGTCACACTGAAGCCCAGTTCAGTGACAAATTGTATGTACCTGTTCTTAACTGTTATTCAAATATATGGGCACGTAATTCAGGGAGTATATTCTAGGTGGAAAAACATCGTTTTTTGGTGTCTCCATTCATTCTTTTACCAAATGTTTATTTAGTAACTTTTAACTGCTAGGCTGCCTTTGGAGGGGAAACTAGGCAGGGAGCCAGAGAAACAGAAATTGCTAACCTTGTAGCCCTGTGATGTAATTTCCAGACAATGTTATAGTCAGGTTTTTCTTTTCTTTTTTTCCCCCCTTTATATATGGCCATACTAAGTTGCCCAGGGTGCCCTTGAATTTATGGTATTTCTGACCTAGCTAGCCTCTGTGTGGTGGGATTATAGGAATATGGCACCACACCACTCAGCTTGTTCTCGCTACTCTTAATTTCAGACTTAAAAGAATAACCCTGGAATACCATTGACATATATGAAGATTTAACAGTGCCGTGGAAATACATAGAATATTTCATTAACATATTGAAACAGTGACTCTCTCCTGCAAACCGTCTTGGGTCTGTTATTATCCCGATTTTACTGAGGACACCTGGATGCAAAGAGAGACATATTTGCTCAAGATTATAATGCTTAGGTCTTGTACTTAGTCACAGAGCTGGGAATAGCACTCAGACTGTCTCTTCCAGAACCAAGAGGCTTAAATTTAATAAAGCTTTGCTTTTTGAATTCAATATCTAATAGAATAAAAAATAATTTAGAAGACTTTAATGAAAGGGCCTGATTCTGAGGTAGTTTTTAGATAACGCTCTGGCTAGCTCATAAGGAGGCTCTCCTTTAGAAAGTTTGATTCTCTTCATTTATGGTGCTTCGAACTTTTTTATGTGTTATTCATTGAAATGGTGATCAGTTCTTCTTGCTGGATATTTGAAATTGACTTTTTCATTGTCTCATTTGATTTTCTTTGTCAACCCAATTTGTAGCTTATTTCTGGTTTGTATGGAAAGAATAGTGGCGTGAATTGACTTCCTTCCATTAATTATAACCATCCCCTGAGAATTCCAAAAGTGGAACCCTCCCTGTCTGGTGGTGGCGATGGTTTCCTTTCTGAACTGAGGGGTTATGCTGTTGCTGGCTGTATCCCCTGGCCCAGATAACGAGCCTGGTTGATTCATAGTCTTCCTGAGTTTTCACTTCAGAGTGGCATAAACAGACAATTGAATTCTTGGGCAATGACAACCAAATGGAGTATTTTGTTTCCTACTTTTTAGTAGAATCTACATTGTTTTTATGCCTCATGCTTTGGCATATACACAGATATATGGGTAAGAAAAATTACATTTGAAAAGAATTTTGAAATTTTCAAGCATTCATAGTGTTGCTTTTCTTCAGTGTAGAAGAAAGGTTAGATTTTTTTTTTGTAGTGTTCATTATTGAATTCTTGCCTCAACCATAGTAAATAAACATTCTCCCACTGCACTGCACCCCGACCAAAAAGGCCAGATTTTAAATATCAGATTTTTTTCATAGGTGTTTTCTTTATTGAGGATGCTATTGAAACAGAATCATGGCATAAAGTTAATATTGATTCCATATATTATTATATATGTGTGTATCTATTTATGAATATATATGTGTGTCTGTGTATTTTAATTAAAGAGTCCAATAGATAAAATTCATTTTCTTAAATATCTTGATAAAGGTAATGACTAAAATTATCCCCTTTATCATATTGCATAAAGTCGGACAGCATTTTAGTTATAAGGTTAAAAGATTCTGTAAAAGTGACATAAAATATTTCACTTGTGGAAGAGGTCATTGTTATGGTTGATACATTGTATCAACTTGAGCATTTTAGAAGTTTAACTCAGAGACTGGGCAGGGGGGGTTCTTTGTAAATATCCTATCCTGTGCAAGAGGAGGGCAAGGAGACTTTGTGAGTGCTATACCCGCCCTGGGTGGAGGGGCTGCAGGCCTGTGTACAGAATTAGCCAGGAGAAGAGGTTTGTTCTTTCTGATTTTGCTTTGGCTGCTTTTGCTCTGGCTGCTGCCTTGAAGCGCTGCCCCAGCGCCATGCCACCCTGCCTTGGAGTCAGCTGATTATGGACTGAAACCTCCACAAACTGTAAGAAACAAACCTTTCCTTCCTTCATTTTGGGTGTTGGGTATTTTGTCCCAGCAATGAGAGAAAAGTAACCAGACAATCATTGTAAACAGAACAGACTTTAGACTGTTTGGTATATATTACATAAAAGATTTTTGTGCGTCTGTGCAAAATGTACTGTAATCTTAGCTTCTCAGTTAGTTGTCCTTAAGGCACATGAACGCTAATGGACTAAGATACTAGAATATTTAGTGAACCATAGATGACAGAATGTTTCATGAGATTACATTGAGCACCTCCAATTTCCCCATATTCACACAGTGGAAACACTATGCATTATGAAGGCCATTATGTTGAATGAAAAACACCTAGGGAACTCACAGAATTTCGTTTTTTTTTATGACCCAGCAGCGGTTCAGAGCTTATTCTTGATGGACATTTTTAGAATGTTGTTTTTCATTGCTGATGAAAACTTGCTTAGGGAATAGGGAAGTTGAGCTAATTATGTCAGGATTTGTCTTCACAGTGCCAAACACAAGAAAAACACTTCAGATCCTGACTGCTATCTTGATGCTGCCATGCCTTATGATCTTTGGGTCCCTAAAGATACAATCCACAAATCTCTAGTGTGCTGACCTCGAATCACATCTGGCTTTAAATGACTCTTTGCAAGTTGGTAATACAATGCATGCTTTGTCTCACATAGCAAGGAGAAATAAAAATACTTGGCATTGACACTTACGCTTTATTACAGGGTGATGGGTGGCGGTACCGGAGTGACATGGAGCCCTGGCCCTTCCTCTGGATTTGCACTAACATTTCATGTTGTTGTTTTGCAGAAAGCTGAAGAGAATGCTGAGGGAGGAGAGTCTGCCCTAGGACCTGACGGAGAGGTAAGGGAGATGGCCTCTCTTTTCACTGTGGTTTGCTGAGTGGGGACCTGCTTTATGTTGTAATACCTTTCTCTGTATACTAATTTTATTTTTCTCAACTAATCATTTTTAACTAAAGATAATAGTATATTACATCATAGAAATTAAAATAACATAAAACACTCAGTGAAAATTAATCTTTCATTTTAGATTATCAATCAAGTGATACCCAGTTTCTTCTGTATAATGTTCCAGAATTTTCTGTACATAGATAGGCCCAGATAGGAATAGATAAAATGTGTAAGAATCTTAAGTGATTCTTTATAGTTTCCTAGTAAGTGATACAGAAACATAAAATATGACCCTAGTTTATTGCTTATTTGAAATTTATAAAAATAAAGTGTCTGTATATTTTTTGACATTTCTATATACACATGGGCATAGTCCTAAATTTTATGAACATATTTATCTATTTATTTGTTTGATTTTTTTTTCCTGAAAAATGCAAGGAGCTCTGCTGCTGATTTGCAGTGTGGAAGCACGTGCCCAGCACAGGGTGAAAAGAGATTTGGCTTCAAAACACCTTTTTCTCTCATAGATTCAGACAAACCTGCTTGGCGGATGGGGTGGGTGGGGGTTGCCCATTGCCATCCTAGAATCACTATGCACAGGAGTCCTGTTGTGAGCTCAAAGAGCCTGGGAGCAGGAAAAGGTTGAGCCACTCTTCTATGTGGAAACCTCTTGAAAATAAATGTCACCTAACCACTATAATCCATCACAAGGAAAGAAAGAATCAGGATAAATGTCTAATGTGTAAGAAACGCTCTGTGAGCTGTTAAGAGCAAAGGATACTATATATTAGAGCACTTAGAAGCAACTCAAAAAAAAGAAGAAGAACGAAATAACTCCAACTTGCAAAAACCCAGCCTTCCCTAAGCATGCCACATGTCAGTTTGTGATAAACAAGGATACAGGCAGAAATTTAACAAATTAGTTTTATAGTGCTCTTATCTCTTGGGAAAATTGGCTACTAATTTGGGTTTATGACATATATCTTTTTTCTTTGAATTTTAACACACGTGAGTTCTGATAGCTGGAGTTTGCAAGGTAGACAGCTTGCTCAGTTTGTTTTGAAAAATAATGTTCTTATTATTCTTCTGTGCTCAGGCAGTGCTTTTGCCAAAGTTCTAATTCCAGCTACAGTGATTTCCAGTTTTCTTTGAGGCATGACATGAGCAATAAAAGAAGCTGTGTTAAATAGTTAGAGATAACAGGATGTGAGTTTTTGAGGGAGATGATAGCAAATGGTAGATTTTCTTCTTTGTCTTGTGAGTGTATAAATGACCTTTTGTATTAATAAGGAAAAAGCATCTTGTTGCCATGCAAAGCAGTAGCACTCAAAACCATAGTGACAATCTGCATCAGAAGAGAGGGAAAAGGCAGTGCAGAGTGAGCCTTTTTTAAAGGTTATTTTTGTGAATAGTCACACATAGATTGTTTCTTAGTCTGACAGTGCTTTGTTGAACAAGTAGGTAGAAAAAAAGCTACTAGGGTTGTGGTTTCACTTTTTTTTTTCTTTCTTGTTTGGTTGATTCCTATAAGACATAAAAAGTAACCTCAGGCATACTCGTTTTCCTATCATTTTTCTTAATTATAATAGTAAATGATACGATAATCCTAATTACAGTGGATCGTGTTTTCTATATTTATTTGACCACAAAAAAGAATAATTTAGGAAAAATTCCTTGAAATAATGAATTGCCTAAACATCCCATTTCTTAGCGCTTCAGGAAATAGCAAACTTGAAGCACAAATCAAGCCCTTCCAAACATCTGACTGAGGGTCTGCTCCTACAAATCAGTCACCCTGTAATCAGCAGCATTCATTTGCATAGAACTGCTCCGTTTTCAGGCCTTTTCAAATGGTGTGTCCTCGAGAGTATGTTAAATGCAACCTGTGAAGTTTAACGTATTCTCTTAATTTTCTGAGCAAACCATTGTCCATAGAGTCCAGTAATGAACTCCAGCTCAGTTTCCCTCAATTCCATAGGTTTTAAATAAGCAGGCTTTTTAAAAATCACACTCTAATATAGTGATTGAGTTAGATATTTGTTGGATTGGTTTTGGATAAAGAGCACCAGTTCTGTAGAATCCAAACTAGCTACTAATGAGATGTCTCTAAGCCACATTATCTTTTCCTTTTCTATTTTCTCCTAAGCCACGGCTTTGCAGTATCTGTTGTTACCTGGAGAGTATTAGTTGTAAGGCTTGAGGAGTGTCACTTTTGAATGACCAAAATTAATTCTGACCTCCTTAAATAAAAAGAGAATGTATCACAGGCTGAGCATCCTAGGTGCTTGAGGCCAGTTGTATTTAAGATATTTTAAAATTTTGCAATAGTTGCCTATGCATAAGAGATATTTTAGGGATAAGACAAATCAAATATGTATTTCATTTATGCCTTATATACAGCTTGTACACATAATCTGAAGGTAATTTTACACAGTATGTTTAGTGTACTTCTTTGGACTGTAACCTGTTCCATGGAATCAGATATGGAATTTTCCACTCGGAGTGTCAGTGCTCAAAATGTGTCACATTTTGGATTTTCAAATTAGGTCACTCATCAGCTCTCCAGAAATACCGTGGACTCTGACTCAGGGCTGTGCCCAGTTTGGTAATGTACAGCTGGTCCGGGAAAGACGTGGTTTCTGGGAGCAAGCAGGTGCCTGACACGCCAGGGCCAGCTCACAGGCACTGCTGTCTTCTTCACCGCCTTCTCCTGTGCTCTTGGTGGTTCGCACTCCTCTGAACGTGTGGCCCCGGAGTGAGGGTCTTTGTGAGCGTATCTAACTGGAGGAGCTGAGGTCCTGTGCCTGCACCTTAGCTGCTACAGATGTCTGTTTTCCGTTTCTTTAGTGGAACATGGCCTTTCACTTCCCACCAAGACTCATTAGGTGGTGGAATTCAAAATACAGCAAATGTGTCAGATGCTGGGCAGCAAAAAGGCTGAGGAGCATCTAACACAGAACTGGGAGAATGTCTTCTACATCCAGGTGACATGATTGTCTTTCTCTCCCTCTCTCCTTCTAGCCAATAGATGAGAGTAGTCAGATGAGTGATCTGCCTGTCAAAGTGACTCACACAGAAACCGGCAAGGTCCTGTTTGGACCAGAAGCACCCAAAGCAAGTCAGCTGGACGCCTGGTTGGAAATGAACCCTGGGTATGGCATGACAAGTCATGGCACTGGTATTCTTTGGGCTTCTTAGATTTTGGTGTTCCTTGTGAAATTTTGAAATTAAGACAACACAGCCTTTGAGGTGGTAGAAGTGATTATCTTCATTAATCGTCTATACAGACTATGTGCTAGTTAAGTCGTGTGTGTCTGTATGGTTTTATAATTTTAAAAAACTAAGCCTCCCCTCTTCTCCGCTCCTTTTCCTTAGTTACGAAGTTGCCCCTAGATCTGACAGTGAAGAGAGTGATTCTGATTACGAGGAGGAGGTATGTAAATATCTCCGTTGGAGGGTTACTGTTTTGAAAATTGATGGGAAACTTCTGCCTAAACACAGGGCTCATCTACAAGTCCTTGTACACCTTGTTCTCAAGGGTTGGCTTTTAATTAAAACTGGGACCAAAGGTTTGCAAAATCTCTGATGCTCCCTGCCTGGTGGTATAGCTATCTCTTGGGGACTCCTGGTTGATGGGAAAACTTGAAGAATCTTGAATTCATTTGGGAAAAGAAAAGAAAAGCTGGCATTAAACTCAAGATGGTGAAAAGGTCTTTTTGGGGAGAATTAAAGATAGATTACTTTGGGAAAGGAAGTCCCATGTCACTGAGCGGTTCACAGTGACAGTTAACTACATAAAAATTTCTGAAGTCCTTTAGGGCTTAGAGCCTTTTTGAGGTTGTTAAATCTGAGAACTTACATGTAAAAGGTGACACAGGCCTGGCTTAACAAGTGTATCGATCCTTTGAATTTCTTCCTGAGATTCTTGTTGTATCCTTGAATGTACTTGTTACTCAAAGAAAAGAAAAGCACATTCCTCAGTCTCTTGGAAAGACTTCTCATTATTTCTTTTTTTTTTTTTTTTTAAATTTTATTTAAGGAGAAAAGAAAAAAAAGCAGGGAAAGGGTACAAGTTATACAGATTTACAGAAAAAAAATGAACAGTAGGAAATCACTAGTTAATGGATTACATATTGTCATCTTAGAAATAATTGTTCAAGTCACAAAATTAAAGCTTGTAAAGTGGACATTCCATCAATGATACTGCAAACAGTTCTGTTCATTGATCCAATAAAACTCTGTGATATCATTTTCTATCTTATACACTTAAATATACATGCAGTTATATAGTTTAGAGCACTTTCTTTTCCTCTCTTTTGTACCATGACTATTACACATTTTGGGTTTCATTGCTCCCACGGTTCTTATTACTTTTTTGGAAGAGAGTAAAACCAAATGTGACATAACAGAACAGAATCGGTCAAGTCAAAAGGGTGGACATAATAGATAATGTAAAAACATAATACAGGTGATCAACAATGGTTACCATAATGTCTCCCGCTATCTCTAATAGAATTGCCTATATCATTAGTTATAATACAATTGAACAAAACAGTAAAGAATAAAACCAACAAAACCAAAACATTGGAGACATTGTAGGTCTTCAAAAGTAGCTAAAAGTCAACAAGAATGGGCGTCATAATGAATCTCATTATCTTCACAGCTGATGCCTAAACTTTCGAACCTGATACTATCCAGCAAAACAGAATAGGGGAACATCAGTTAAAAACCAGATGGTGAGAGTAATACAGGGCTTTAAATCAAGGTAATGAAAAGTCAAAATGGGTTACTATAATATATCCTGCTATTTTTTCCTTTAATTAAAAGGATAAAGATAAAAAAGTAAATAATGGAGTGGAGATTGAGATAAAAGAGGGCATAACAACGAAACAGCGCAGATCAAAACATAACCATTTAAGCAGAATAGTGTTTCACCACCAGATAATCCTAACCTAAAAGTAGTTACCATATTGTTTCTTTCTTTGAAATCCTTGAGTACAACTTCGTATACTGTAGCATTAAGTATATCAAAACAATGTAAAACCATTCAAGAGAATGACAGCATTACAGAGTATTTAGAATCGACTAACAGAAAATGAACAATGGTTTCTGTATAATCTCCTTGTCTTTAAAAGGTTTTTGCTTATACTATCGTACATAATAAAATCCAATAAGATACAGCCTATTTAGACCATTGGAGACAGAAGGACAAAAGCTAGATGAGACTTCAAAACAAGATGATACTAAATCAGTATTACCTATTAAGATGTCATTTTCTCCAAAATAGCTGTTCCTATCATCCAATCTTCTCTGCCTCATTTCTGTTAAGCTCTTTTTCTGTCAGTAGCTGTCAGTTTGTCTTCTTCATTTTGTTCTCTGCTCCATTTGTTGTGGCCTCCCCGCCACTATTTCTGGGTTCTTTGTATTTTTCTTTTTTTAGAATATCCTGCAATACTTTCTGTAGAGTTGAATTGGTGGTTGCAAATTCCCCCAGTTCCTCTTTATCCTGGAAGCACCTTGTTTTTCCATCAATTTCCAGGGACAGTTGTGCAGGATATCTCAATCTTGGCTGGAGATTATTATCTTTCAATGCTTGAATTATTTCCCCCCACGCTCTTCGTGATTTGATGGTTTGTGCAGAGAAATCTGCTGTAATTCTGATGGGTGTTCCCTTGTAAGTGGTCTGTTTCTTGTCTCTTACAGCTTTTAATATTCTGTTCTTGTATTGAATTTCTGGAATTTTTATTATTATATGCCTGGGTGTTGCTCTGTTTGGGTTGTAGGTAGCTGGGGTCCTGTATGCCTCATACATCTGAGTATCTTTACCTTTTGCTAAATTAGGAAAATTCTCCTGGATTATTTCTGTGAGTAGCTTTTGTAGTTCACTTGTTTGCATCCCTACTTCTTCTTTTATGTTCTTAATCCTTAAGTTATGGATCCTCTTATCATCTTCTTGTCTTTGTATTATTGCTGTTTGTTTCTTTGTTATTTTTAAGAAGTTTTTCATTTCATTCTCCCATATTACAAGTCTGCCCTCCAGTTCAGATAGTCTGTCCTTAGTTTCTTTCAAGCTGTTATGCCAGTCTTCGATAGACTTCTTAGTATCTTGGTAGTCCCTTTGAACCTGCTTCACGTATTCTATGCTTTCTCTGTTTTCTCCATCAAACAATTCTCCCCTTTTTTTCTGTTCTTCCATTCCACCACCTGTTTTTTCTTGGGTGGTGCTTAGCATTTCTCTAACTATTCTGCATACTTCTAGCTTCAGGTCGTTGATAACTTCATTCCTGAATTGGTCTATGAGGCTCTCTATATGGTGCCTTATGTGTATTGGTGCGGTGTCTGCTATTGCCTGTTTCTCAGAATTGGGGGCCGAGGAGCCTTTCTTGTTGCTGCCTTTTCCCATGCTGCCTCTTCTTCTCTGTTCCTTATATATGCAAGCTTATATAAGAGGCCCAGCTTCTCTCCCAGTCAGCCACAGCCTGATCGAATTGCGCCAGTTAGGTGTTCCCGCTCACCGCTGCGCACCAGGGAGTTACAGACCAGGCAGCCTATGCGTCTCCCCTCCCGGCCACCGTCAGGCTCTGGGATCTGGGTTGGGACAGTCTACCAGGTCCGCCGGCAGCATCACGCAGGCCAGGCACTTTTCACCAATCCCGCCCGAGAGGGGGATGTGTGGCTGGAGTCGCCACCGCGCCCTGCTCCCGCAGGACTGCTCGGGCCCAGAAAGTCCTCTGCTGGAGTCAAACTGTGGTAGAGTGTCAGTTTCTCTCACTCACCTCACCATAAGTCAGTGCACGCCTCCCTGCCGTTCGCAGATTGCCGTTCTCAGAGCTTCTGCACGTCTCTCCCCTTGCCGAGCCGCTGTAGAGGCAGCCAGCCGCTGCGCGGCGGGAAACCCAAATCGCGGCTTACAATGGCGCGGTTCCAGCCTCCACACCGAGTCTTTTCTGTTCCTGTTTTAGCACCAGGACTGCATTCCAAGTTGGCTTCTCTCAGCCCAGTTCGTTTCTGAGTCAGCAGAGCATATCTCCACCTGCTTATGTCTCCTTAGTCTGCACCATTCCTGGCTTCTGAGCCGAGTCTTTCAGAGAGCTGCCGGTAGTTGCTGTTATCTGTCCGCCATGTTCTCCCGGAAGAGTCAAATGGAGACTTCTCATTATTTCTAAATGGAAATCTTGGATACTTTGAACAGAAATTAAGAGCCAATTAAAGATGTTCATTAGGCCAGTTATAAAATGTTTAATTATTGCAAATAAAAGCATTGAGCAATTTGTTCTCTTTTGCTACAATATTGTTAATACTTGTTAGATGTGATATTCGTAGAGTAGAGGAATTGATGCAAAAGATTCCAACAATATAGATACCCAGGACCAGGTAAAGCAGTGTTTCTGACAATAGCTTTCCATGATTTTAAGATAATTCTAGTTTCCTTCTATTTTTTTTTATATTTATCTCTAACGTGGTTTTTTTTTTTTTTTTTGTTTTGTTTTGTTTTGTTTTGTTTTGTTTTTTGTTTTTTTGGTTTTTTTTGGTTGGTACTGGGAATTGAACTCAGGACTTTGTGCTTGCCAAGCAGATGCTGTACCACTGAGCTACATCCCCAGTCCTCACTACTTTTGAAAAATAATGAAAATTGCATTGAACAAATCTGAACTATGAAAAGGCAGTGCTTTGGGGAGCATTCTAACTTTTCCCCCCAGCTAATATCTTTCTTTATTTATTCTGGCAAAATGGCTCATAAATGATCTATTGGAAGAGTTTTCTCTCTAAGAGAGCCAAAGAGGGCAACTGTAAGATAAAGTGGGCTGCTTAGCCAGCAGATGCCACCCTGAGACCGACACCCAGAGATATCTATAGACTGATGGGAGGAGACAGGAGCCCGGAGTCACAAGTGAGTCCAAGCGACTGGGCCTCTGTGCTTTTCCTCACCTATCAGAGGAAGGTATGATTTTGAGTCCTCAGTGCACAACCTATTTCTGAATGGTCTGTCGTCATTAGTTTGATCTGAGTGTTGATACTCACAGGTTTTCATTCAAGCATTATAGAAAAGTATGCTCACCATTGAACTTGCTTTTAATAACCAGTTAGAGTGGACATAATGAACACCTGGTAGCACTAACAGACTGATCAGTGGAATGTGGTACACAGTTGAGAGGGATGTAATGAATCCTTTGTTAAGTTAGTGATAGTGTTTTTCTAATACTCAGAAATGCTTGATACGAGACAGCCATAGAAAGCAACATATGTTCCTAGGCTCTGGTTTCTCCACATTCTGCAGGAATTATCAGAGAGCAGTTTTAGAAGAAGGGGGATGTTAAAATCTCTGAAGTCTGCTTTTGGAGCATGGAGAGCACATATGGTCAGAGGACTCTTTGATAGCCAGATGATACCATATTCATCTTTCTGGCATGGTTTTTACATTTTTATTCTTCAGAGCAAGGGTCTAGGCAGGGATCTCCAGAGGGCCCATTTGTTATCTCATTCAGTGATCTGAATATCAATGGAATGGTGAATTGCCTGGTAGAAGCAGATGTTAAATTTACTTTCTCCCTTAATGGTTCTTACTTTCTCCACTTTTATAAGTTAAGTACTATCTAATCTCTCTTTAAAAGATACCAACTGCAGAATTTCTTTGTGAAAATCTAGTTTCCCAATATCTTTGTTTCTTTTCCAGGATGAGGAAGAAGAGTCAAGCAGGCAGGAAACAGAAGAGAAAATCCTGCTGGATCCAAACAGTGAAGAAGTTTCCGAAAAGGATGCTAAGCAGATAATTGAGTGTGTATCTCTGAGTTTTCTCCCATGAAAGTGTGTTGCATGAGGGGCGTACTCTAGATTTTTAAAGAGAATTTTAGGGGAGGCATCCACCTTCCTGCTGACACTCTGCCTGCCCCTCAGGGTTTATATCTGACCTCCAGCCCCTCAGGGTTGAGAGGTTTGTGTTACTGCTGTCTTTCCATCCCTTTCTCTTCTCCTCTCTTCTCTCCTTTCTCTTTTCTCTTTTCTTTTTCTTCCTTTTTTCTTTTCTTCTTCTCTCTCTGAGAAACCTCCACCCCCACCAACTCACTCCTGGGTTTTACCCCAGTTGTTACATTTTTAGCCCAGATTGGACCAGTCAGACTTACCCTGTAGCTGGCAGTTTCTGTGCCTTTCCTTCCTCCCACAGTGGCAGTGACTCTTAGCCAGAAGCCCCACTTTGAAATGCCACTTCATCCCATCCTGCATGTCCTAGCCAGGTCAGCTGCCAAATCTCCCCATCCCAGAATCCTCTACCCTCTGTGGGCCCTGAATCACCTCCCCTACCCTGCTTCCACTCCTCAGTATCAGTAGTTGGTACCATCTTTCAGTATGCACAAGGGAAAACCTTAAAAGATGGGTTTTTTTTTAAAAACCAAGGATAGACGTCTCAGTATTGTCCTGTTTTATCCATGACTGTATGCCCCACTTTGGCAACCTTTGTATGTCAGTTTACTTCTGGTTCTTCCCTTTAAGAAGACTTTAAGCATCCTCAATGGCTTGTCATTGCCCATACAATAAAATACCACTCAGGACAAGGCACAGAGGCTGGGAGCCTGCCTTTCTTCTCCCCTGCCCTTCTCATGTCTTCTTTGATCCTCTCCCACTTGTCTGTAAAGTTTTAGTCAGTGTGCATGAATAGAATCTATCCCTGTATCCTAAAAGGCTGGGAGCACTTCATTGATAAAGTGAAGATGACCTGTGGCTCTTAGGGTCAGCCCCCTGTTGGTCTCTGGAGGACTGGGGCATCTTTTATGACTTGGACAGATGAAATATCCTCTTGGAGATGCAGGTTCTTCACACACATAAACCAGGGCTCATAATAACACTTAACCTTGCCTAGTTTTATTTGAGTATCGCAGATAATGCGTTTTAACTACAAGACATGTAATTATTGCTAAACTACACTTCAGCCGTTTTAGGCTCTCAATTCTTTTTTTTTTTTTTTTTTTTTTTTTGGATGAAATAACACTCAGATGTCTGGATGTGATTCCTTGTGTTATATTCCTCAGGACAGCCAAGCAGGATGTCGATGATGAGTACAGCATGCAGTACAGTGCCAGGGGCTCCCAGTCCTATTACACCGTGGCTCATGCCATCTCGGAGAGGGTGGAGAAGCAGTCTGCCCTGCTCATCAATGGGACCCTAAAGCACTACCAGGTAATTGGCATGCTTGCATTTCCCTGGCAGGTCGTGATAGTTTTTTACCTGATTTGCACTGAGTGCATCATGCACATGTTAACTGCTCAAGAGATTTTGAAGAAGTTTGATCAGTTTAGATCATAACATTTCTAATATTGAGAGCCTATAACTTTGCTTTCAGAGTATTTCCATGATTATGGCATTTTCTAGGCCATACCTTGCTGGTTTTCTCTTTTGTAATTTTGGGATGAATTTTGTTTCAAGAAATAACTGAGTTGACTATATTTGGACTAGTTTCACTGTGGACCTCTCCACAGTGGAAAAGACAGGCATTCTCTTACTGTAGAGAACATCGTCACCTCATCCTGAAGTAAAGAAAGTATTTCTTTTGGACATTTTAGTTGTAGCCATAGTTTTATGCTTTGAATTCAACCACCTCACAAAATCTACTGTATTTAACTTTTTTAAGGTGTAATAAAGTTATGAGTATCTGTGCTTTGATTAAAAATCAACCATAAGCAGAACAGATGTTTCACTGGACTTCTCTGTGTTGAGATTGATTCCTCTTTCTTCTCATTGCTTGGTAGTGCTTCCCAAAGTATATTTCTTAGAGAATTTATTTCATAGAATCCTTCTTCAAAATCGGAAAAAAAAAATACAAGTTTTCATGTTTCAATAAATTTAGGAAACGCTGTCAGCTGTAACTAGGACTAACACAATTTACTATTCCAACTTTCGATCCTTGTGAGAGTGAGCAGGGGAGGCTTTCATTGTTGATCATAGTTACAGTATAAGCCTGGATTTCCCCAAGTCACACAGACGCATATCACCTTGGCAGTGACCCTCTTGGTGATCCACGATACGCATCAGCACACTAACAGCAATGCACACTGAAGTCCTATGCTAAACTCACTTGTTTAACACTGTTTGATCTTGTATTTGAAAACTTCTTTGACCACCATGGCTGCATTTCCTGTATTACTGTCATAGAAAACTGTCTTCTCAGCTGTGCTTGGAGACATGCATGCCTTAGGCCAGTGATTCTCAAACTTTGGGTGTGCACTTTTTTTTAAACCAGGGATCGAACTCAGGACTTTGTGGCTAAGCTAAATCCCCAGCCCTGGGCTCACATTTGAGTCCTGGGACCATCTGCTGCACCCATGTGCAGTGAAGCTCCCTACACCTGCTGGCCAGGGCTGCCCTGCCCTGAGCTAACGTACAAACAGCTTGTGCCCATCATGCTTTTGCCCTGTTGCTGCTATTTACACAGAAGAATGACTAACAAAATCTTGGTGTTATTATAAAAATCATTTTGACCTTATGGATGTCCTGCCAAGGTCCTGGGGGCCCTTCAGAGCCTGTGGAGCCCAGCTGTTTTGGGTGGGCTAAGTCATGTTTTCTGCAAAGACCATGATGCTTTTATGAGCCCAGAATAGTTTTCATCTCATTTTGCCTACCTGACATAGATGGTGGTTCAGAGCCTATTCTGATAAACTTTCATATACTTGCATGGGGGACATCCATTTTTGGATTATTTGTACATGCCTTTTAAGACTGTATTGATTTCCTCTTCCTAGTTAACACTTTGTAAGCAGCTTTCTTTGTCACTTCTGTTTCAAAGCCATCTCCATCTACTTCCAAACATGAATTCCTCCTGGAGCTGTTGGGGTCCCTGAAAAGAACTTTGCGATGTCTCCCTCTGGGGCTTTGCTTCATGAATTCCTTATTCCTGGAGTCTGAGAGCCCATATGTGCCTGATGAGTTCTTTATTTTTGCAGGTAGTGCAGACTGTAGCTCAGTCTCCTCTGGCATCCTCTCCATGAGAAAGCTTGCATTTTTTTTGACAGTTAACTTCTACAGGGAGGTGGGCGACATATACACCTTGTTATCTGTCCATTGTAACTCTTGCATGGTCCAAAGAATAGCCATTTAGTAAATATCCTACATCAATGAATCATTCACTGTGTTCTTACATAAAACAAATTAATATTAACATTTTCCTAGGTATTACCTCACTGACAAGCTAAACTGACTTTAATATATATATATGTATTTTTTTAAAATGGATTAAAAACTGCTGGTCAGCGTAACACCAGCTGAATTAAGTCAGCATGATGCTGAATGTAGATGTTCTACCTGAGGAAAGTTGCCAGCATAAATAGAGACATGGAAAGAAGAGTGTGGTGTTGTGGGTTTCTCTAAGTGTTGCTGTTTGAGCCGTTGGTTCTCCTGGAGGAGCTCATCATGACTAGCATCCCCAGTGTGAGTTTGACTGTTGTCATCAGGGGAGCTTGGGACCTTGTTGGTGAGAGTGTCTGTGGTTCACTTTGGGTGAGCTTTAGTCCTTATATTGAGCATCACTTCCTGGCTCCAGAGGGGAACATGTGTGCTGTTTAATCTCCAGGAGAAACTTGTCATGCCGGCTTCCTGGCATGTATTCGACTGTTCTTATCATTGGAGAAGCTTGGGACCTCCGTGTTGCTGAGGATGGCTGTGGTACTTTTCAGGGCAGCCCTGGTCCTTGTTTTGAGTGTGACTTCTCGGCTCCAGTGTAGAACCTACCAGCATAGATGCTACACCCCACTGGCATAGACTTTCTAGCTTCCACTGCTGACCTTTGGGCCTTCCCAGTGCAGATCCGTAAAACAAACTGGCATGATCCCTCTCGTGGGCTCTAGACTTCCAGTTGGACTTGTAGGAGGCATTGTCGTGGGCTCTAGGTTTTTGTCTAGACTCATGCAGGACAGTGCTGTGGGATCCAGGCCCTTGGCTGAATAATCTGTGTCTGAGTGTTGTGGGCAGATTTCCTGCACTTTCTTGTGTTTAACTCTGGATGAACCTCATGAAATAATATTATAAATTCTGTGTCCTGATTCTAACTGTTCTCCTTACAATCCCTGACTACAACATATATATGAATGTATGTATCACACATACATTTGGTCCTGCCTCTGAACCCTAGTGCCAGTGCTATGATAGTGGAAGGGAATTGGGAGGTAGGAGGGGAGAATGAACAATTTTGTATTCTCACCTCATCTTATGTATTTCACATGAGGGACTCAAACCTGAGTCTCATGTAGTGTTTTTGTGATTTGTTTTTTTATTTTGAAAGTGGTAAAATACAACAGAACAAGACAGAATAAAGCCAACTAAGATCACACAGTGAAATTGGTATAGAACTTCACAGCAGGTTACCAGGATAACAGTAATAGGTATCACAGTATATTTTGTTATCTTTAGAATAGTTGTTCTTTCAATCATGTATATCAAAATGAGATGAAATACAGAACATTATAGAATTTATCAAAGCAGAATATTGAATAGAGCAGTACCATTAATCAGAATAGAGCAAAACAGTAATAAAAATATTTGCCTTCAAAGAGACGGTAGAAGGAATTCCCCTTATTTGCTATGGCCAACCTCCCAGGAGATGCTCAGATTTCTGGTTCCCATTTACTAATGGTGGGTGGGGGGGACAGGAGAAGGGGGTAGGGGAAGTGGGATATTTGACTCTAGGCCATGCATCAGTAGGTTCACTACTGTTTAGCAGGGAAGAAGGCTGGTTGTTTGGTTTCCCAGCGTCCTGAGTTCCAACATGACACAGATCTCAGGAGCTGCTGGTGGTTCTCCCCCTGGAAGGGCCACAGTCTGCCACACCACTACCGCTTACCAGGGAGGGGTGTTTTTGTGATTTAACAATAGGTAGAACACATTTCCAGGCAGTGAGCTCCCAGTGTGCTGCCTTTGGTGAGCACCACATTGCAGAAATCCATGTGCTGCCTGGAAACTTTCTCTGTGCGAGGGACAGAGGTATCCTCCAAGAGGCCCAGCAGAGTGGTCATGAGCTTCCTCACTGAGGGGATTGGACCCTGGAGGCCAACCGATCATTACCAGGAAGGCTATTTCTAGTGATCATTGCTCTCTGTGCCAAACTTGCATTCCGGTTTGTTCATTTTTAATCCTCACATTGGCTTTTTGTTCTTGGAGTGGTTGGTATAGATTTTGGTTTGGGTTCTTTTTTCATTTATAATAATTCTAGAATGTCATATACTGTGAAGTGCTAAGTAGGGATGAGCAGCAAAGCTGCTTAAAATCCCACCAGTATGCTGCAGCCCATCATTTCTAAATCTGATTAACACTCAGCACCTGCCAAGCAGCAGGGCCGATTACAGGCTCATATTTTAAATTCTTCTTGCATTGGTGCTTTCCCCAGCACTCTTTCCTACTGTGGGAAACCCAGCACACAGCACCGAAAAGCGAAGGAGTCACAGCCTCACTTGAATTGTGTTAGTATTAATTACCTGTGCAGATCTTGGGTAATTGAAGCAATTACTCTTCATTTCAGCTCCAGGGTCTGGAATGGATGGTTTCCCTGTATAATAACAATTTGAATGGAATCTTAGCCGATGAAATGGGGCTAGGCAAGACCATCCAGACCATTGCACTCATCACGTACCTGATGGAGCACAAAAGACTCAATGGCCCCTATCTCATCATCGTCCCCCTTTCGTAAGTACTGCATTTATTCCGCAGGCGTCCCTCTGCATGCTGTAGAGTGCCCTATCAGTAGCGTGTCCTTGTTCTCACTTATGGCAGAACTGTAGCTTATAGTAGTGTTAACCAGAATCATGTAATCTGAATTTAGGTTTTCACTTCCTACTTGTCTTTCTGGGTTGCTCTGTTTTCCAAAAGGTGATTATAATCACCCGTGTATGTATAAAATCAGAAGATTATATATTTGTCAATCTTTCTGTATTGTGTCTTTTAAAGAAGAATGGAAATAAAAAAATTGTAACTGTGAGTTTTGTATTAAACAAACCTCAGTATGGTGCATGTAGCATTTCAGTGGCTTGGCTGCTTTGGAAAGACCTAATTTGGCGGTAATCATCTCGTTCCCAGCCCCTTGCCCACTGGGTGGTTCCTCACTGTTCGCTGCCTGCTCTTGGGGTGCTCTGGGTGGCTGTGGGTGTTAAGTTGCAGTCTTCTTTGCTGAGATATTGTCATATGTAGATCTCTGTGCTGACATGAACTTGAGACCTGGAATATATAGGATTATATTTTTGTGTTTTCTTCAAATCTTGCCTAAATGAGAACTATTTGCTGATCTTTGAATATGAATTATTTGTCTCCTTAATATTAAGCTATATGTTCTATATTATGTTCTGCAGGTTCTGATATATTATGGTGACATGTTCAATGATGTTTTTAAAAAAAAAAAGTGTTTCAGTGTTTCTTTCCCTGTTCCTTCTTGATAGATTTATTTAATATTTTCATGTAGTTTTAATTTTTTTTTTTCTTGACTCATCTTATCTGAACTTACCTGGCTTTCTCCAAAGAGTAGCCGAAGTATTGTGGCAGATTTTTTTTTTTTTCAGTAACACTGAAGTGTAGAGTTTTTTGCACCTTGTATTTATGTACTTTTAAATTTTTTTGCACTTTTTTTGAAAGACATATGAAATCATGCTTTGTAGCAGCTTATTTCCTACTTATCTCTTATTTCCACACTTTTAAAATAAACATGCAGTTGAGGTATTTTATATTCTCTCACCTCTTTTAGGCCAAGGCCTGAAGATGAATAAGGCCTCTTTTTAACGCTGACTCTTACACGAATGTCTTTTTTTTCTGTATTTTTTTTTTTTCTGTAGGACGCTATCCAACTGGACATATGAATTTGACAAGTGGGCCCCTTCCGTGGTGAAGATTTCTTACAAGGTTTGGAGTGCTGTATTTATATATAAATGTGGAACAGCAAAAATTAGCCCCTGGTTTCTTCGTTCCATATGCACATCTGTGAACTGTATTTGGCTGTAAAGTTTTGTCATGTACATCATGTACTAAACAGTGAGAGTTAATCATCCCAAGAAGATTACTGTAATAAACCATAATTACTTTCAGATAGTGAAATGCAGAAGAAAATTGTTAATTATCATATTGCGAGGTTTCTGATGAGAGTAATACAAATGACAAATATCACACGTTCTGTGCGCTGCCGCCTGGCTCACTGTGGGTGCTCCTGTGCCAAAGGTCCCTGCAAAGTCAGGCAATTACCCGGGTGCCTGAGCTGCCTACAGCCTGTGCCCACAGAAAGGGAGCCTTTCAGCCAAGCAGCAGGTTCCCTACGACTGCAAGCTTGCTGCAATTTCCTTTTCTCTCTCAGTCTTAAGTGGAAAATCCTCCTTAGAAGGGTTTAGAAAGTGTTAGGATGCGTGTGATTTAGCTGAGACTTTCTTCATGGGTAATGGAGCAGCATCTGATAATGCACATATGCGCATATGTCACATGTCTAGGCTCCATTAAGCCATGAATTGTGAGAAATGGTGCACAAGCACTCTCATTGGGTAACCTGTATATTTTTCTTTCCATTCAGGGTACCCCTGCAATGCGCCGCTCCCTGGTCCCCCAGCTACGGAGTGGAAAATTCAATGTCCTCTTGACTACTTATGAGTACATTATAAAAGACAAGCACATTCTTGCAAAGGTATGCTTTTTGAAAAAAAAAATTCTTTTATCTCTAATTATAGGCTATCTCACTGGTCTCTAAATTGTTCACCAAATTATACTCAATGGTATAATTTGATCACTGGATGTGTGGTCTCTCTTCTTTTCTTTTCTTTTCCTTTCTCTTTTCTTTCCTTTTCTTTTCCCCATGACTCTGATACATTTTAGTTATGGGCTTTAATTTTTTGCACGCTACTATTTTTTCCTGTGATTGATCCTGGACTCTTCCCTATCTTTTCATAGTTAATGTCTTTACATATTTTAAGAAAATGCATCTGGGTTCCCATTGCAACTTTTTCCTGCAACAGCCTTGAAAGTACTGGGAAAGAAATAATTTTTGCCCTGAGTTATTACCAGTGTAGCTTCATTCTTCTTGTGCCCCTCTGTCTGCAAAGACGCATAGGCACCTCTCCATATGGTCTTCCCATGTGAGCATTTGTCCGAGCTGAGGCGTGTGTGTTTTATAACTGTTCGCAGTTTTTTTTCTGGTAAAATAATGAGCGATCATTGCTGATTACTTAGGGCTCTTCCTGTGACTATTCAGCTGGAGCGGAGAGAGTTGTTTCTGTGCCCTACACGTCTCTTCACGTGTATGTCCTAAGTTATCCTTTAGCCACAAAATAGAAGATGTTTTCCCCTTTTATATTATCTTTTCTCCTAATATGTTCACGAAGAAAGATGAAAGTACTGTTTTTAATGAAACAACCATGAAAACTTAATTTTTTTCCTTGGTAATTTCGTTCACCCCATGGTGTTTTGAAGTCGCTCTAATCTGAAAACTGAATTATAGCCAGAATTGAGCAGACTCCATTTTCCTGGAGTTTGTTCTATCCTGCATTAAACCTTTGCTGTGGGAACTGAGAGTTCCCTCCATGGCATCATAGGAAATAACATAAAGAGAGCGTATTCCCAGGGGAGGTTTAATAATTGAGGTGGCACTGACAACAATGCTGTATTCCTGTCCCTCATGCTCAGAGATGAATTTGGCAGTGTCAAAAATGACGTGCTTCCAATATTACTGTGGGAATGTGTTTGTACATTTGAGATCCTTTTAAAGAAATTCATATCGTGTGTTCTGCATGTGTATTTCAAAATTCGTTGGAGATGCCTGGTAATGAGATGCATTGCTTTTATTTGTTACTGGAGAGATGGAGCTATGGAAAGGAACAGTAATTTTTTCCAAGGGAAGCCCTAATTAGTAGAAAATCCAAGAGCAAAACCTAGGACCTCTGATTCCTTGTGTACTATTTCATAAGCTAAATTAGATAGGAAAGAGGATTTAGAAAATTTATTTAAATATATGTTTGTCTGTTGAGTTTACGGCAGCCTATTGTTCAACTTTGGTCATTCTTAAGCACTTTGCTTGGGATAGAGGAAGGAAAAATTCTGGTAGTTTCTTTTACCTGTACAGTTCTGTCTGAATTATGATTTTATTCCTTTTGCTGAGCATCACTGGTTCTTTTGGGGCAGATGGCAGGGGTGGCATGGCCCTTTGCTTGTCTGCTGCCTGCCTCCGAAGAGGTTGGCAACAGAGTCTGGGGCCATCCGAGCAGCAGATGTTCTCCTTGGCCACTCTGCTGTCCTACGGGGAGTGGAAAGGCCAGTGAGACATTCCTCAGCCTCAGAAACTGAGCAGTGACCTTCAAGAGGGCTGAAGGGTGACGTATGAGAGAGGAAAGGAACGCTGGATTTAGGAAAGAGGGTAGTACCATGAGCATGCCTAACTTTTTAACTGATAGTTATCTTGGAACAGTTCATTGTGTATAATTCTGCAGTTTTGGCACAAAGGAAAGAATGGTATTTTGTTGTCTCTCTCCCATTAAGGATATTCTCATTTTAAATAAAACACAGGAGGTCCTAGACCTGGCAGATAAGAATGTACTTGAACTGAGGGAGCATTTTTCTTTGGTGTAACTTTTTAAAAAGAAGCTGAGTGTTCAGATTTTTAGGTGAAATATTCCAACTTATCAATGTTAGGAATCCATTGAAACAAAAGAAAATAAAACATGCAGTCAAGCCTTAAAATGCCCAGACAGTGTAGTAGAAA
Source organism: Cavia porcellus (assembly GCF_034190915.1). Lineage (NCBI taxonomy): Eukaryota > Metazoa > Chordata > Mammalia > Rodentia > Caviidae > Cavia > Cavia porcellus. The sequence continues at coordinate 77,993,413 of NW_026947484.1, forward strand.
AAAGGACTGTAGCCAAAAATATTTCAGCTATAGACACCTGCTAGTGGCATCTTGGAAAAATCAGCCATCACCTGTTTCCAGTGGATGTCCATATCCTGCATTTAGGACGGAGAGAGGCAGTGTGACCCAGTGTCAGTAAAAGGAACATTGGATGAGGAGATGCAGGAGCCAAGGTCTGAATCAGCCATTTTATTCTGGGATCAAGTTTTCTGCCTTAGAAAAGGGTGACTTGGAATCACACATCCTTTAAGGGATGTCCATTTTTGCATGGTGTTTTACATGCTCCGTTAGGCATGAGAAATAGTCCCCATGTGTTGAGATGCTTTTGTCTTCAGGAGCATCATGCTACATCATGTGCCAAAGGTGGGTTCTTTGGTTTTTCGTACTCCCACTCTCCTGTTGGATTTCCCTGTCCTCACCACCTGTGGGCATTTCCTCTTGTGTTACAGATTCGGTGGAAATACATGATTGTGGACGAAGGTCACCGAATGAAGAATCACCACTGCAAGCTGACTCAGGTTTTGAACACGCATTATGTGGCCCCCAGAAGAATCCTCTTGACTGGAACCCCACTGCAGAATAAGCTGCCTGAACTGTGGGCCCTCCTCAACTTCCTCCTCCCTACAATTTTTAAGAGCTGCAGCACATTTGAACAGTGGTTTAACGCTCCGTTTGCCATGACTGGAGAAAGGGTACTTCTCTAACTTTTTAAATTTTCCTTTCTACTCCAAGACAGTGAAATCGAAGGGCCTGAAGCTAAGAACATTAGAGCCACAGAGAACTCACAGGGTGGTTACAGCATGGCTTGCTTTTTGAAGCCAGTCAGTGAGTAGATATGGTCTCATCCCAGGATTACTGTCCCCTCTGAACCTGGAGGTACAGGAGGGGCCTCCTCACCCCCTTGCCTTTGCTAGCATGTTCCCAGGTCCCTAGAAAATGCTCCTGACTAGTGCAATGCTTAACCACAGTGGCAACTGGGAAGGTGAACATGGATGTATTTGTTGAATTAATTGAACCAGACTAACTCAACCAGCTGAGTAAAATCCCTAAAATCTTTCCTTGTTGTAAACTTGGACTTCCCCTCGAGGACTTTCCATAAGGGGTTTGTGTGTAAACCAAGCTAGTTTACATGAAATTTCCTGCACATATTTGTTTTTTCAGATTTTTGTATAAAGCGTTAACTTTGTGTGTACAGAAATATTCTTGAAATGCTGGAGGAGCCATTTTTAACTTTATTGTTCCTTCAGGTGCATTATTTCTATTCCTTCTGTTAGAACTCACATATGAAAATACCAGCGGTTCCTTAACTACAGGAATGAAAGCTACTAAGAATGGATTAGGGGGCTGGGGATTTAGCTCAACGGCCTAAGTGCCTGCCTTGCAAGCAGGCAGACATGAGTTCAATCCCTGGTACTGATAAAAAGGAAAAAAAAAAAGAATGGATTAGGAACATTTATGTTTAAACACTTTGACCCTTTAGTTACGAGGTATTCTGTAGGCTTACTTGACATCTACGAGTGGTTGATTGGCTTTCCCATTCATAGAGAGTAGTGTCAATTGATTCTGTTCCCTGGAGAGTCATAGAGGAAAAGAAATGGAAACAGTAGTGGGGCTGGGGCAGTAGAACCATAAATTCAAGGCCAGCTTGGGCAACCAAGAAAGATCTTTTCTCAAAATAAAACTTAAAAAGTAATGGAAGGGTTTTGAGAGTGTTGCTCGGTGCTAGACTACTTACCTAGCATGTGTGATGCAGTGCACCCTGGGCTCAATCTCTAGCACAGCAGAACTAAACAAACAATTTTAAAACTCTCATTGAACACTCAAACAGATAGGAGAGAAAGGGCAAGAGGTAATGTGTTCCTTCTTCAAGCTGAAGACTTCAGTTAGGCCTGGAGTTGGTTGTCTCAGAAATGTAATGAGTGAATAGCAGCTTGAAAAAAGAGGAACCACAGAGTAGATTCCATGCATGCCAGTAGGTTTATGCGTCTCTTGATCCCATAACTCTTTTCTTCTTGTCTGCCATGATTTTGTTCAAGTTTAGTCCCAGTCAGAAAATTCTGAGTAGTTGGGATTACTGGTTGTGTCACCATACATGGCCCTTTGTTCGCTCTGTATTTCCAATCACATACCATAAAATTTGGGGCTGCTACTACTTCCAATCTAGAGCTGGATTTCCGCACTCTTTTCCAAACAACACAGCATTAAAACAATGTCAGCCATTGTCATTTATAGTGGGCAGATGGGAAAATAATTTGAAGATGTGTATGACCGAAATTAACCTTTTTTTTTTTTTTTTTTTCCCGTACTAGGGATCGAACTCAAAACCTTGTGTTTGGGGCTGGGGATTTAGCTCAGCGGCATAAGCGCCTGCCTTGCAAGCAGGCAGTCATGAGTTCGATCCCTGGTACTGATAAAAATGAAAAAGACAAAAAAAAAAAAAAAAAAAAAACAACCTTGTGCTTGCCAGGCAGGCGCTTATGCCACTAAGCTAAATCCCCAGGTGCCATGAGCCTGGTCTTAATGCATGTAAAATTTTATTTATCCACTGAAACACACAAATATACATAATGCTTTACTGTGTGAAACATCCTTTAAAAACCCCGAATTCATCTAAGGTTCCTTTGTAGGTGGACTTAAATGAAGAGGAAACTATACTAATCATTAGGCGTCTGCACAAGGTGCTGAGACCATTTTTATTGAGGAGATTGAAGAAAGAAGTTGAATCTCAGCTTCCAGAAAAGGTATGGTTTTTGTTGCTGTTGTTAATTTGTTCTTTTGGTTTTCGTTGCTGTTTTTGTTTTGTTGAGACATGGTCTCATTATGAAGTCCAGGATAGCCTTGAACTTGCGGTACATCCCAGGCTGGCTTGAACTCACAGTCCTTTTGCCTTGCGCTCCCAAGTGTGGCAGTTACAGGTATGCAGAAAACATGTTGCAGATGCAAAAGTTGTGAGGCTTTTGTTTTACTCCTGCAAATGTATTTGAAATGCCTGGCCTTAAAATTGCATTTCTGAAGTAGCAGGCTTATGTATTAGTTACAGGTATCTTGAAAATATCCAAAATGCTTTTTTGTTTGATACACCTAGAAAAAGAAGGGAAATTGCAGCATTTTCAACCTGGTTCTCAAACGATTTGGGGAAGATTTCACAAAGTTATCAAATGTATTGGGTCTCGTTGCATTTTAATTTTAAGTTTTTAAAAATTTACTGACCTTAGTGAGTTCACTGTTGCAGGTGCTACAAAACTTCCTGTTTGGAAGGCAAATATGGATTTGACTTTATGACTTGTGTCCTTATTGAAGGGCATAATAAGCATCTGCCAGACTTCCTGGAAGTTTATTTAATATTTGATGTTTGTGATGTCATCAGTATTCTGGTGGTGAGTGAAAAATAGTTTGTGCAGATTACAGACACATCACCTAATTATTCTGGGATATGGCTTTTCTCCTGCACCATAAAAATTAAATTCCTGTTAGCATATTTTTCAGACTTCTGTTTGGAAATTGAGTTTTTGTTGTTTTTAGAATGTCTTTTAAGCCCTAGCTCCATAGTTTTGGGTTGTATCTGAGTATTAGTTTAATATATATCTCATCATATTTTGGAACTATGAATATTTGAAGTCTAAATTGCATTCTCTTCAAGATAGTCTATTTGTAACATGAGTTATTTTCATTTGAGTTTCTTTAGATGAGCCAATTCTTAAATGTCTTATATTTGCATGATTGTGGTTTTTCTGGGTAACTACTATTTTTGGACAGATTGGTTCATCCTGTTCATTTTAAAACGGGACTTGGCAAGATGGTGTACAGAGTTGATCACTTTGCTGAGAATTTTACTCTTTAATCTCTTATTAATAAAATTAAGAATATAAGTTTTTGTCCCATGCTTATTGCATATTTTATTTTGCTAATGAGTGCATCTTGGGAATTGAGTGCTATTGCTATTCCTTTGACGTCCTGTGACTTCACCTCTTTGGGTAACACCCATTCTGTTCAAGTTGAAGTTGAGTGAGTTTCAGTTGCCACATTAAGCCAGTGAGTATTTGCAGTGGCCTGTGGCTGCTGTGGTCTCCTTCCTGGCTATCCTTATGGTCCTGCAAGTTACAGAGATGAAATGGTAATAATTTTAGCATGTCCCAAACTTCCTCTTCTTTTTCTTTACAAGTGGTATGAAATGAAAGGTAATCAACTGAAGCCCTTCACTTATTCATTTAATGAAACCTCTTAGTCTTGTTTATTCATTTCAGGACTGGCTAATGTAGATTGATCTGAAAAACACATGACAAGTTAAAGATATACTCTATTTTAAGAAAATTCCATAGAAAATCCAAACATTTAGAGCAGAAGGATTATGGCGTGATCAATTACATCACAAAGGAATTCTTTGCTTTCCTGAAATATTCACCCTGTGGTTCTGTCTACAAGAGAGCTTCTTGAGTACCCTTAATGGAGAATAAACTTGAGAAAATGTACTTGCTTGCAGATTGTCAAGAGTAAGTTTCCTGCATTAAAGTACTTGTATTCTTAAGATTAAAAGTTTGTCATATCAGAGATGTATACAATAATCTGTGTGGCATTTCTATAGACACCTTTGTAGGTAGGTATTCATTACCTTTAAAGGTGACTGCCTTTGCTATTTCCTGAGGGCATCTTGGGGGTAGAAACCATGGCCTCTCCATCAATGAACATGGGCCCCCAGGGTATTCTCCATCAGTTACTGTGTGAACTTCACAAGTCTTTTAACCCAAAAGGTTCTCAGTGTTCTCATCAGTGACCTGAAAACCTGCACCTGCCTCAGAATGCGGGTGAAGTAGATGTAGTGCTCTTAACATTATGCCACGTACATGGCTTCTAACTAGTGACGGCTACCCCACGATAGACCTTATTTCCTACTTGCATTGCTGCCTTTATTGTTAATGGGAGTTTCACTGTCTTGTCCACTTCAAGTTTTTTCTCACTTTTCTCTCATTTTGGTTGTGCTTTCTATGGCTCATCTGTACCTCTGTCCTGCGTGATGACTGGTCAGTCTGTGTGTGTTCCATATGTGACTATTTTGACTTAATGCTCATGCTATGCCTTTTGTGATTTGGTAGAATTTTTTTTTTTGAGTTGAGGAAAGCTGGAAATTTACTTGTCATTCTTGAGGTCAGGAGATTTCTTCTGCTACCACTTGCTTATGTCCACCAACAGCACATGTGTCTTACTTGACCTGTAATAGAGCCCATGAATGAATCCTGGATGATGGCAGAAAAAGGCTAATACTTCCATAGCAGTTATTCTCAAATCCTTTTATGAAAAAGAATCAGGAAAGTTTTCTTTAATTCTGTGGATTAATTTATAAATAGTAAAATTCACTCTTTCTGCAGTATAGTTCTTTGAGTTTTGACAAATGCATAGAGTTATGCTATGCATGTCTACAACCAAACTATAGAACAATTCTATCACCTGTCCTTCTGTGACGACTTGGGTCTGGATGTCCCCACAAAGCTCATGCTGTCATCAGTGGGGCTTTTTCAGAGATGGCTGAATCTAGAGTATGTGACACTGGAATTGATGCATGGTGCAATGCTAGGATTAAGGGTGTAAGAACACACTTTAAGTAGCCTGGATAAGATATAAAGGATAAAAATGACTGTGGTAGATGCTTGCTTGCTTGTTTTTACTATTTTATGCCTGCCACAAACTCTTTGTCCTCTGTGATGCTCCTATGCCAAATCATCATCCCTTGGAGCTCACTGATTATGGACTAAAACTTCTACAAACTGTGAACCCAGTAAACCTTTCTTCTGTTAGCTTGTGGGACTCAGTATTTTGTCTCAGCAATGAGAAAAGTAAGTAAGTAAGACACCTTCCAAAATTTTCCTGGTGTTACCCTCTTAGTCAAACCCTCTATCTACTCTTAGTTTCATGGGACTCCTGCTCTGCTCTCCATCCCTCTGGCGTTGTCTTTTTCAAAATGTAATGAGTAGAATCAAACAATAGGTAGCATTTTATACCTGATTCCTTTCACCTAGCATTTTGTGTTTGATTGAGAGTCTTCTGAGTCATTGCATTTATCAACAGTTAGTCCATTTTTTATTGTTAAACAATATTCTGCTATATGGATATACTTCAGCTTGTGTATCTCTTTAGTTGAGGGGCATTTGGGTTGTTTCTAATTTTTGAAGATTATCGATATAGCTGCTGTAAACATTTGTGTAGAGGTTTTTATGTGAACATAGCTTTTCATTTTACTTGAGCAAGCATTTAGGAGTATGATGGTCAGTTGGATGGTCAACCATCCAGCATTTTAATAAACCTTGGTTTTGTTTTTTTGTACTAGCTGGACTTCTTTGTGGTCCATTTCCAAGGTGTGAGCATTCAAGTTCCTCCACATTTTCATCAGTACTTGGTTTTGTGAAGTTTTTGTTTTGTTTTGTTTTTTGATATTGGGATCAAACTCTTGACCTCGCACTTACCAGGCAGGTGCTGTGCTGCTAAGCTATGTCCCTGGCCTACATTGTGAAATTTTAGAAAAAAATTTTTATCCATTTCAATAGATGTATGGCAATATCTTTTAATTTGCATTTCTGTAATGTCTATCACTGTAGAGTTTCTTTATATATATTTCCTTCAGGTGAGGCTAAAGCAGGTATAGGAAGGTTGAGTTTGTTAAATACATCTCTGCTGCATGACAGAACTAGTTTTAGTATTAGACTAATGAAATACCTAGGAAGCGAGGAAATATATTGTGTCTGACCACCACCACCACCAGTCTGCTGGCATGCAATCCATCCTTATACACTGGAAAGAATGCCAGTTCATAGGAAAGGGGCTCTATAAAACAACTTAAGCTAAATGAAAATTAATTTCTTGATTTAGCTTCTGTTCAAGGTTGTCACTTCTTCTCTTTATTAATTGATATCATCAAGAACCAACTATGCAAATGTCTAGGTATATATTGATGTCCAAAACTATTGAAATGCATAGATAATGTGAGCTTAGAAAGAGGTTGGACTATCTGAAATCTATTCTGATTTTGATACAATTTGCATATGACAATTTACCGAGATTTCTTTAGATGAACAGTTTTATATAAAAGCTTAATATGATGAATTATTACCATTGTACCTTTCTCATGCCACAGATTCTAGAACCTGAGACTTTCATTGATTGAATCATTATTTAAAAATCTCAGTTCACAAACTGCCCATACTATGTAACACATATAGTCATCTAGGGTCATTGTTCCAATCATCTACCCTTTTGGAACAGAAATCATAAAAGAAGAACAACATACAGGCACGAACAATGAATAAAGTCCAGGTCCTTCTACTGCTATATGAGAAAAGTTCTTGGCCAATATAATCACCATATTGGCTCACTTATAGGGACCAGTGTGTTTATCATCATAAAGTTTTTAGGAGATAATTATTTTGTATACTTGTATATATCTTGAGGAACGCTTACATTCATGCGGTCATTAGGCACCCTTGCATCTGAGGGGACTGAACTCAGACCCAACTGGGTCAAAGCTGGTATGTCTGTGGAAACTCTCACTTCATTTCTGCTGGTCTGTATGTCTGCATTGGGATCACTCAGTCTGCTCCTTTTCTCAGTCCACACCTATCACTTGCCTGCTCTCTGCTTTATTTGTACTCATGCTGGGTGGAAGGTGCAGGGGCTGAAAACATGGGAGGCATGGTGGGAGGGGTCATGAAACTCGGCCTTGAAGTTGAGTTCTATTCACACAGAACACTAGTGGGGCAGTGGAGTACAACATCTTGCAACCTAACAGAATGAATAATCCAGGCGCTCGGTACTTTAGGGCGGAAGTCTCCAAAGCATGGATATAGGGACTATACCCAAGGGTAGTGCTTGCTGGTAATTATTCTAACAGAATAATGTTAGAACAATGATGTGTATTTATTTTTCTCTTTAAAAAGTCAAGCTATATTAATGTAGGCTGACACTGATTTGTACATGGTATGTGCATATATCAGGAAGTCAGTTATATGCCTGGGACAGACACCTAGGTTCGAGCAGGAACCTGTACTTCTTGGAGAATCAGCTGTCCATTTAGGCCTACTGGCTGGCTCATTCGCGTTCTGCATTTTGGTGGCTATGTGTGTTTCCTCAAACCCAAACATATATTAGGAAGATGTGCTGTGGCATGTCTGCCTTGTAAGGAAAGGCCATTAGACAAGTTTTACAACCAGCTTTCCTGAGGGAAGTGAGAGGGAAAATCAGTTTTAGTTGACAGGGTGTTTGGGGAAGATGTTAAAAAGAGCCTAAAAATATAGCTGGATTTAAAAAGAAGCCCTAAGACTAAGGCCATCCTACTTTGCAAGAAAAGTGAATAAACAAAATACTTTGGAGTTGTTTGAGGAGATTCCTGGAGCAAATGTAGAATGCAGTTGTGAAGCTTATAACAGTGACTATCAAACTGAGTGTGATGTTACACACTTGCAATCCCAACACTCACCTATAATTCCAGAACTTCAGAGGCCGAGGCAGGAGGATCACTGAGTTTGGTGGCTGAGGCAGGAGGATCACTGAGTTTGAGACCAGCCTGGGCAATGTAGTGAGTTTAAGGCCAGCCTGATCAACACAGTGAGACCCTGTCTCCAAAAAACAAAACAAAACAAAACAAAATCATTATCAGTGTATAAAACCAGCTTCTGTTACCCTATCATCATGCCATAGAGGAGGCTTAGCGTGATGTCATCTTCCAAGAATCGCTGTGAGATCCTGCAGAGGAACATGTCTCTGCTGACATGGACATCATGAGGATGCTTGGTTGTCTCCAGGGAATCACCCATACCTCCTGCCCCCCAAGGTCCCTTCCTTCCAGCTCTTACCAGTAGCTCGCTGATGGGCAGGGTGTGAGTGTTCTGCCCTTAATTCTGGTTCTGCCATCACCTAATGCACCTTATAACAAGCATCATTCATCTCTTTTTCCTTCAGAAAAGTGAGAACAAGGCCCAGGGAGACCCAGGGAAAGGTGACCGTCAGCAGAGCTATGAAGCTTGAAAGACTCTTTGGTATCTTTAGTGGGCACTTTATGAAAATGGATTCCTAACTTCACCATTGCATAATGATCACTTTGGACCAGTAGATTAACCTCTTATGCTCAAATTCTTTATCTATAAAATGAGAAGACTACATGTGACTATCCCATAGAGCTCTTGAATGGGGTAAATGAGAAAAATTAGGCAAAGTATTTCACACAAGACCTGAAACACAGAAAGAGCTCGATAATATTGGCCCTTGATGTCATTTTACAACTCTATTTGGTTAAAAAGTCTGGTTTTTAAAAATTTATTTATGTTTTAATACTTTTCTTCACTATGATTCCACTTTATGAGTTGAGAATTCAGAGAAGGTAGGATAATAGTAATCATTTCACAATTCCTATGTACCTCATGTGTCACTTTGTACACTTTATGTAATTTTTGTCATTCTGCCTCTAGAAAGCTACAAAAACTAAGTATTTAAAGAGGAGTGATACTTTAAACATATAATCAAGTATGTCAAACACAAAATGCATACCCAATGCATACTTACTAAAATTGGAGGGTTGTTTTTCCTCCCTACAGAGTCATTATAAACTAGAGCAAATCTTTCATGGATTATTTGCTCTTCCTTTCTGCAAAAGAACAAGCATTTTCTAATCGGACTTGATTAATCAAAATGCATTGTTTGCCCTACCTACACGGGTTTCTTCCAAAGTAAAAATTGAATGAATACTCAACCTCTTCATCTCTGACCTCTTCTTGCTAGCCCTTGAAGCTAAAAATAACCTGACCATTTTTAATCAGTTTATTAAACATTGGGAAGCTCAATGATTTACTTTTAATCACGTTCTGCAAATTTCTAGACATTAATCTGATATTTATTATGAAAATTGCACATTTGTATGCTTGGGATTTTTAATAAAGGAAAACAAAGGAAATGAGGCAGATTTTATGCATCAGGAGTATGATGCAGCATTGCAGGTGTGTGACAAGCTGAGGACATGTGAATTCCCTGCAACTGTTTAAATTGGACTTTGCAATATTTCAGCCAGAAGTACAGGAGGCCTTGTCCTTTTTTAGATGGCTGTGAAGTTCTGTTGAACTGTGAATTAACTCCTCTCCTTCAACTGTTATGCTCACTGTGTTGTATCCCATTATTTTCAGGAGTAGAGGTTAAGGACAGTCACCCTGGGTCTGCTACAAGTCTCACTTTAATAAAGACTAGTAGTGAGGGCAACTACATAGGACCAAGTGCAAAATGTTACGTGAAGAAAAAAATCATAGGCTGTAGGCCAGTTGCTGTTTGTTCTAAAACTGTTCTGTTCATGTAGAAAGGGATATACAGTAGTTGAGAAGGAATACAAAAATACTCTCTACTGATCAACTTTGAATGTGTTCAGTTGGCAAGTCATTCTCTTTCACATGTGGAACCAACTCAAGCAATTTTAGAAAACATGACTCTAGTGTTAGCCTCATCTAAGCCTTCTAAGGGTACCACTCTTATCTGGATGCCCGTAACAGTGAGAATCGTAGTTTCTTCTGTAAACCATCCTACCCACCACCCCTGACTGCACAGAGGGGAAACAGGTACCTTCGTGATTCCAGGAGAGCTGCCAACAGCTGTGTCTCCACAGTCTTAAAATGGTACTTCCCGCCCTGCTCCTACCTACCTCCTGTTCTCTCTCCCCAGGTTGAATATGTGATCAAATGTGACATGTCAGCTCTGCAGAAGATTCTCTATCGCCATATGCAAGCCAAGGGCATCCTCCTTACAGATGGTTCTGAGAAAGATAAGAAGGTATGTTGCCGAAGCCGGTGCATCTGAAGGTACAGGACACATCTTCTGGTGCTGTGGTCTGTTTCCAGGAAGCAGCTCTGCTAATGCTGATTCATAAAAATAAATGACTCAGCCTTTTTGTATCTATCCTAGCTGCCGAGGAAACCTCTTAACCTGCTACCTGCATGGAGCTGAGGGAAAGAGGGAAGGCATGTTTCTGTTACCAAAAGATTTAGCTCCACTCACGTCACTTCTGCAGAAAACACATTCTGCAGAAGCATTGCATGGCATTTTAGAAAATTTTAAAATCTATTTCACTCCCAGGGCATCTGTTCTGTGCTGTGTCTTCTAGAATCCTAGGGAGGAGAGTCATGTCACAAAGCTAACAACTTAACATGATTCTTCAAGATCCACTTTTTCTGAAGGACAGTCTAGCCTTAGAAGATGGTTTATGTAACTCAGGAAAAAAAAGAGAGCTTTGGACTACAGGGTATATAAGTAACCAACAAGACCTGTAGCCCTTTGTCCTTTCTATAAGACGCCTTTTACTAATTGATTAATTGGCAGTTCTAGGATTTGAATCCATAACGTGGCACGTGTTAGGCAAGTACTTCCACTGAGCTAGATAGACCTTCCCCCAGCCCTCAAGCCTAGTTTTTAAAAATTGAAACTATTTGATCAGTGACTAGTTAGTTCTATTTATCTCTTTTGATTTGTTCTCAGGGGAAAGGAGGTGCAAAGACGCTTATGAACACGATCATGCAGCTGAGAAAAATCTGTAATCACCCATATATGTTCCAACACATTGAGGTAAGTCAGTATGCTGTGTTTTGATCCTGATTGTGGCAATCTTACTAAGCTTAGTTTGTAAAACAAAAGCAAAAAGCTAAAATAGGTCTAAAGGATGAGCATAAATCAAAACATCGTGATCGGATAGGTCTCCAAGTAGGATTAACACGCATCAGTTTTTTGGGAGCCCAGCACCTGAGCACCTGGAATTTTATAAGAGTTGAAAGTAGTGAAAAAAATGGTGTAAGCAAGGCTGATTATGCGGGTTTAGGTAAGTGCTGTGAATTGCCATGTTATGGTAGAAGCTCTGAAATTGAAGATAATCACAGATACACCTAGCTTCCTCCGAAGGATGCTATGAATAATATTAAAATAATGTATTTATAAATATTGAAGAGAAAGATGTCCTTTAAATATTTTGCCTGTGAAAGACACTGGCTTTTTGCTGTTACTTAGATCATATTTTTCCTGCTTTGTTTCTATCGTGGTGATGTAAATCAGGGCTTTTATTGTGATGTTCAGGTGTCTGGAAAGCTGGGTTTAGGGGAGAGGACATTTTGTGCTTTGTTCTCTGCATATGACAAGTTTGCTTCCAGGATGGGGGCTTGGCTGGAGCGGGAATTAAAAGGCGCTGTAGTCACCTGGTCCCATTTCCAGGGTTGCTTCACAAGCACATGGCCCTGGGGGCAATTAATTGCCAGGACAGAGCCTGATTTCTACTGAAAATTCAGCAAGAGACTGAGGGGAAAATCACCTCAGGGCTCCAATATTTGCCTTAAAACAATGAACAGAAGCTTCTGTAAAAATCAAAACTTAATCACAGGATAAACATTGAAATATTTTTAATTTTGTGTATTTTCCTGCCTTATTTTGGACAATCATGCCTGTTAGGTGAGAGTATTTATTCCACACCCTGTCCACAATACTAGTCCTCTGACAACTGTGCTGAGTACTTAGCCTCCAGCTCTGCTATGGCCCTTCTTGTCTTCTAGACAGACTATCCATAGATGCAGGGGAGAGGATCCCTAGAAATAGGGAGGAACATCTGTGGATACAGGGGAGAGTCTGTATATAGGCAGTAGTGTCTGTCAATGTAAGCAAGCAAACGTCTCCTTAGTTGTGGGGAAAGTATCAGTGGACACAGGGGAAGGTATCCATGAACACAGGAGAATACCTGTTGGCATAAGGGAGACATGACTATAGACACAGAGGAGAGTTCTGTAGACCTAGGGGAGAGTACCTGTGACATAGAGGAGCCTACTTACGGACACTGTGAGAGTACCCTAGACACAGAGCAGAACTTCCCTAGACATGGCGTAACCTAGGAGAGAGCATCTGTGTGCACAGAAGAAGGTGTCCGTGAGCCCCAGGGAGAGCTTTCATAGATGGAAGAGGATCTGAGAACAAGGGAGAGTATCTGTCGTGAGGGTAGAGCATCCATGGACACAGCATGTGTTTTCATAGACTTAGAGACTAAATTAAAGCAGGACTTTTCATATAGGGAGGGGTCTATTCACAGGCCCAGGTGAAGTGACAACAGCATAATACTTAAAAAATCCTGCAGATAAGCAACAGCTATTGAATGTAGGTGGAAGACACTCTGACAGGCAATAGTGGGTTCACGTCACAGGCCACTTTGTCACTGTGACTTGGGGTGAGTCACTCAGAATCTCCAAGCTGAACTCTGCATGATTTGCAGTGACACGATAGTAATTGATTATGAGACTGGCAGATAATTAACTTTTAAATAATATTACATGAAGCATCTCATAAACGAATGTGTTAAAGAGATGTGGGGTGTGAGTGAATCAGTGCTGAGTGTATGTTGGGCTGGGGGAGCTAGGAAAAGTGTACCGTGATGAAAAGGATCGGGGTCCTGTCTCTTACCATCCCATTTTTCTGGAAGACAGCTTTAAGACATTTAATCTGAACTGTAGAAGGCATGGGGAACTTAAAAATTAAGACTATGACCATCTTACTTCAGATGTCATAAACAAATTCACCTTGGAAACATGCTGGGCATGTCAGGAAGGAGGGGTAGAGGATGACTTCTGTCCTCCAGCTTCTGTTGGGAGCACAAGCAGGAATGGGGGTCATAAAAGAAGCTAAACTAAGAAAGATGCCTGCCAGTGCCTCCCTATCTGTACTTTAAGCAGCCATTAGTAGAAAGCCAGGCTTGGATTTTCACTTATCTTGATGTACAAAGTCTTGCGGAGCCTACCCTTAGAAATAAGAGTCCCACAGTTATTGGAGGATCTGTTGGCAGTTATGGCTCTGAGGTGCTGCCTGCCTTTGTTTTGTTCTGCTTGCCGCACAATCCTTAGCTGATACCGAATGGATCCAGAAGTTTGGTCTCCATGGTGTTCTCCTTGCTCCCTGAATCTTCACTTTGGAGAAATGGTGGAAGTGCTATTTTTTAAATTGGATCTAATCTTAGCACACAGTCCGTGGACACATGACAGAGCCTTTGTTTTCCCAGTCCTGCTTGTAGACAGTGGAAGAACCTAATAAGCAAGGGCCACAGTGGAGGGTGAAGCCTGATGCTGGAAGGTAGAGCAGGTTTCGGCCATCGCACTTCTGTGTGAGCCTCACCGCAGGGCAGTGTTCTGAGGGCTGAAGCCTGTCACCAATGACCAGTGAATTTGAGAGCAGAACCTAAAGGGAAAGATTTGGTCCCTTTTGGGAAAAAACTGCAATGGAGGGGGAAGCAGAAAAGGGACAGCTGATGGCTAATGTGAAAGCGTGACTTGCTTATCACCTCTCAGATGGTCCATTTCCATAAAGCAGAAATAGAGAAAACTCGGAGAACAGCATTCCAGCATTCCTTCCTCTGAGTCAGTAAGAAGGGAGTTAAGTAATTACATTCTGTATTTTAACAGTGGAAGCCAGAAATGAGGATAGAGTAGCTTAGGGCTTATTTGTTAAGGGGGAAAAAAGCATAGTATGGAAGGGGTGTTGGGGATGGCCTTATATCATTTATTTTCATTGCTTTTGCATTATTTTCTGCTTTTATGTTTCCATATTAATCCTGACTTGCTTGTACTGAGCTCTTGCTCTAGCCTTTTGCGGGTTGATCCCTAGGAAGGACTAGGGACTCTGCCTGGGCCAAGAAATGCTCAGTCACTGTCAGACCAGAGCTGAGTTCTCATCTGAGAGACCAGAAACAAAGAGGACCTGCAAGATCCATTTCTGGAGGAACAAAAACCTAACCTCAAAGATGCTGTTTCTAGTTCAGTCAACAATGAGTGTTTTCATTGTTATTATTATTTTGTTTCCTTTATTCTCTAAAATACGTAGGGTCACCTCACTAAAAGAGAAATCATTATGTTAATGATTGTATTTTTAAAGTTACTTTATTTTCTCTTTTTTAAAGGAATCCTTTGCTGAACACCTGGGCTATTCAAATGGGGTCATCAATGGGTAAATCTTAATTTTTTTCTTTCAATATATTATATTATTGGTCATAGCTGAACTCCTTCTTTCTAAAGTGTTTTCTGTCATGCAAGTAATACTGTGATCCTCTTAACCTTTTTTGCTTCTCAGTGGAAGGCCCAAAGTTGTTAACCAAAATGTTATCAACATTCCCCTTTTCCTTTATTGGCATAAATGACTACTCTGCTAATAACAAGTGACTATTCAGAGTTCATAGATTTCACCTAATTTACCTAACAGTATCCTGACCTTCTTGAAGTCTGAGGATTGTCAGTTCTAATCAAAGGTGTAGCTTGGGCTTGAAGAGAACTTATTTTATTAAATTTTGCATTGATTTTAATATTCACATGTGTGGGAAAAATGTCTTGTTATGACTGTGTACAGTTTTACAGTCGAGTGTTATAGATGTGGCTTCTACATAAGAAGGATCTTTCACCTGCAGTAACCATTAAAGAGAATCAAGTCTGGCAACAGCAAAAAGATGAAGCTCCCACTAACAGAACATCAGTTGTGTTTGTTTTGTCCTGGAGAAGATGTACCATTAGGACCGATGGGTCCTGGTTAGATCGCAGAGGCAGACAGAATTACTGGGCAAGGCTGGGGAACTGTCACTCATGCCGGAGCGATGTCGGTGACTTTCTTCCCTCCCCTACTTCACTTCCTCTTGGGCCTCATGGTCACCCCTGCTCCCAGCAGCTTGACCACTATTGCAGGATGAAAACAGGACATGAGGAGCTATCTGCAGGACAGTGCCTAGGGCAAGGGACAGCCAGCCAGAGGACATACGTTTGAAAAATCTGTCTGTTAGAAACACTATACACCGTGACATAAATTCAGCAACCCAGTGCTACGTTTCAGTGTTGTGAGCTGCATTTACACTGGCAAGTTCCCCAACCCATAGCAACCCTAAAGTTAAGTTTTAATAACATATGACATACACCGATGGAAGAGAAGTGGTGAATTGGGGAGGAGAAGGGCCCTGCTTTAGCTTTTCTCTGTGTGATAGCATCACCTCCACCCGTTACCTTTGCATTTGTCACTTGCACTGCTGTGGGAAGACAGGGCTGTAGTCCCCTCCTCAGGTCACTTTACACAGTGTCCAAGGCAATGTAAAATTTATGCCTGGCTTGGTCCTGCTCTGTGTAAAACACATCAGTGATTGTCCATTGCACTGAGAACCAGACCACGCAGTGCAGCTAGTGGAGCCCCTACCCGCTCTTCCCTTTCTGATCTCCTGGGCCAGTTTCCCCCTCGCTTCAGGTTAAACACACTCACCCTTAGTGTTTCCTGTTTGTCCTACTTACCGGCCTCCTTTATTCCCAGGGCCTTTGCACATGTTCTTGCCTTTCCTTAGAATCTCCACCTTTCTATCCCTATCCTCCCATTTTTACTTGGATGCTCATTCTCTTGCATTTCAGCTGAATTATTATCTCTTCAGGGAAATTATCTTTCATACTCTAAACCAGTTATTGGCAAACTTTTTCTGTAAAGGGTCAGATCATAATACTCAACTTTGTGGCTGTAAAATGTCTGTGACACCCTCTCAGTTTGGCAGTACAGCTTGAAAGTAGCTGGGCCGGACAGCAGCGAGTGAGCATGGCTGTGTTCTGATAAAACTTTATTTATAACGGGGCAGCAGACCAGGGCAGTCTGCCAGACCTCACTGTAATCTACAGAGGGTGGTATGGATTGCTAAGAGCCCTCTTATTGTCACTTGGTATTTTACTTTATGGTGTTTACAATGTGCAATTAATCACTTTCATTATCACAATACACATGTAGTATTGTGCTTGGTACAGAGTAGGTGCTTAATAAGAATTTGAATGAATTGTAAGTACCCTAAGTTAATAATTTTACATACTTAATAGCAGGAACTTTAAGGCAAAGACAGCAGTTGAGTGAGAGAAACCCTGGAAAGTATTAGACACACAGAAGACTTTCCTTTTCATTCTAGAATCTGCCATCAACCTACTATGAAATATACACCCTTTATGCGTTTTATGTAAATATATTTTCTGGGCCGGTGATATAGCTCAGCAGCATAGCGCTTTTGCCTGGCAAGTGCAAGGTCCTGAGTTCGAGTCCTGGTACATACATATATTTTTTTTTCTTTCTTCATTAAACATTCCCATTGCTTTGGAGTTGGTAGTCATTCTTTGATTCCACAGTTCTTTACTGAATGTTTACGATGTTCAAGGCACTACACAAACATCACAGCGGTACTGGATCCTTCAGGAAGACAGCAGTAATACTGTCTTCTTGTTTTGCATTTTTGGGTTCAGGGCTGAGCTGTATCGGGCCTCAGGAAAGTTTGAGCTACTTGATCGTATTCTGCCCAAACTGAGAGCGACTAATCACCGCGTGCTGCTTTTCTGCCAGATGACGTCTCTCATGACCATCATGGAGGATTACTTTGCTTTCCGGAACTTCCTTTACCTGCGTCTTGATGGTAAGTGCGGGAAATGTTGGGCTCAGAAGCCACAGGACTGAAAAATGAAAGGATAGTCGTACTTAGAGCCAAACTCGGCCAAACAAGAGGAAAACTGAGAAGCTGACTAGAAGGCTGGGTGCGCACTTGCTAGATGGCAGTTTTTATATCCTCTAGCTTTAAGACTGTTGCAATTGTGTATGTAGCTTATTTGACATACAGATAAACATAGATAAACTCAGAGTCACTTAGGAGTTCCATAATTAGACAAAACTGGAGTTTTAAGTCTTCCTTGTTCTAGAATCAACTCTTATCCTATACCCCATGTAGAGTATGTTGAAAAGCTTTTAATTTTCTATGGAGATATCCATTAAAGGCTAAACGCTGTCTCCTTTTTTTCAGTAATAACATAATAGGTCATTTGCAATTATATTTGTTGTTAAAGCCTCTCTAAATAGGACATATTTACATTTTATATAAAGAGGTATAGCCATATTGCTTCCTGGATTTTGTAAACTGTGTAAAGTACTTACCTGATTTTAAGAGTGAAATTTAAATACCATGTCCTAAATATTCACCAGCAGATGCGAAGGGAAGAAAATATGAATTTAAGGATGACTGCTAAATTACATTTATTATTTGGATACAGGCCATAATATTTTAGAGATTAAAGAAAATCACAGTTTTCCTACCATGGCAGGGGATAATGTGTTCCAGGAATGGTAAACAGGAGTAGAGCTAATTGACAGGCAGGCTGCATTTAATCCCTGACTCCACACTAAAACTAATACCTGTTTATATCTAATGCAGCATTAATGTTATCGTTAAGTGGGCAGGAAATTTAAAGTTTATTCTATTAGAAGGTTTTATTTTCAATCTAACATTTTGTCCCCATTTTGCTACTACAGTAATTAAAAGTAACTGGAAATATATCAAACTCAGACTTGCCCATTGTTTTCTTCCCTGAGTTCTTGGTTGAATTCTCGGTCTGGTCTACCTCTCCTGATGGTATTCATTTTTAAAGAAACGATCCCATCTAATAGACATGATAATCTAAAAGCTATCCTCAGCACTGTCCCTTCCTCATGTAACTCCACTCAGGTTCCCTGGATTTATGTCCTCTGGATTTCTAAACCCCCCTTCCCAGCTGTCCTACATAACTCCTGTTAGCTACTTTGTGGTACTTACTCTGAACTCACCTCTCTGAGGACTGAAGCCTGGGAATATTTGAGTCTATAAAACTGGTAAGTGACTTTCTTGAATCAAATCAGTAATGTTTTCTTGCCAGTCTGAAAGATTCTCTTTAGTAGCCTGTTGTCTCTATTATTATGAATAATAATAGTCCTAACATCTAACAATATACACAGGATACCAGTGAAAGGACTTTGTATGCATTATTTATTTCCTTAGCAAATAAGGTGCTGTTATCCCTTTTTATCTTTGCTGTCATGATCTCCACTTACTGGATGAAAAAACACAAATACAATTTGTTATAACTTGTATTTCTTTTTAAAGGCCAACTTTGTGTTTTTCTTCTTTGTTGGTACTAGGAATTAAACTCAAAACCTTGAACTTGCCAGGGAGGTGCTTATGCCACTAAGCTATATCCTCAGCCCCTGTAACTTGTATTTCTTTGATTCCAAATTAATTCAGTTTTAGCACATCTAGTAAGCTATGTCCCATCTCTGCTGTGGCAACATTTTAACAATAAGTTGGAACTTAGAGCTACTGAACTGAAAACAGCTAAAAACTGCAGATACCAGATGAATGGGCCATTCCCTGTTCTGCTATCAGAGATCTTAATGTTAAGTGAAAAGAGAAAAAGTAAATTGTCTGAAGTGTTTCAGATGGCCTGAGATAGCAGCCATTCATTCTTGGGAGTGAAAAAAACTAATGAATAGTCAGTATGCATATGGATAAATTAACATACACCTTTCCCAGCATACACACACACACACACACACACACACACACACACACACACACACGCGCGCGCGCGCCTGTACCACCTCGCTCTTCCACCACGTTGGCAAATGTCTTCAGGTTTTCATCACTGAATTTGATGCCTGAGATTTTTATTTGGGGGAGAAAAATCACCTACTGAAAGCTGAGCAATTATTCTCTGCGAAGATTATGGGTGTATGGGATAGATTCCATTGCTATTCCGTTACTGTTTTTGTTTTCACTGGAAATGATTTTTGAATGAGAGCACATAGTAAAGTTTCATCCCAAAAGATTAAATTTTCCAAGAACTGCTTCCACTCAGTTAAAATTAGTGATCCTAAAAGTCCAGCACTGAATTCCTTTCGGCAAATTCTGTAATTTTCAGCACAATTGCCCTTGCTATTAATTCTATTTTTATAATTGGTTATGTTGAACATCAAAGTCTAGAAGACTCTGAAACCGATGCTAGTGCCAAGCACATCAAATACTGTGCACCTGCAAGGAGCATTTTCCCTCGGAGGAACGCGTTCGTATAGTTTGAATCTCCCTGAGGGATGCTGAAAAGATTGCTGTTGATCAGCAAAGATCTTGACTTAGGAAACTTTGACTAATGGAAATAATCATCCAGCAAATTTAGAACCTTGTAATAAGAAATGTTACAGCGTCGTGTGAGAAGTGAATTGAATCCTTGTTTTATAGTGTATCAGGTTTGCAGCCCATTTGCACAGTTTAAATAAACATCAGGTGTATGGTCAATCTCTGCTTAAAGTATCCACACAGGGCATGAGAACTCCTTTGACTAAGTGCTTTTGACATTTCTCTTTGTTTGTCAGTGCTTTGTTTTGCACTTAAGGTTATTTTATGCAAAGTAGAGACATTCCCAGTTTTATTGACACCCTTTCTTTATTTTAGAAGTTTTGTTTTATTAGTTATATTTTGGCTTCTGTGGCTTTTCTTTCAGCGTAAACCAACAAATATATATACCATTAATCCACATGAGTAGTTTATTTTAAAAGAATTCTGCAACTGCTAAGGTAATATAGAGCGAAGATTTCATGTTGGAAAAATCATGTCTCCCTTGGCATCCTGAACAAATAGTTCATGATGATTTTGGAAAGGCAGTTCCGAAAGTAAAAGGAAAAAGATTTCCACATGTTTGAAAACTCACTGAGCAAAGTGCATTAATGCTTCTCCTCCAAATTTAAATTCCTACAATTCACTGTGGCAACTCACCAAACAAAAACTCTAATTCAGGAAATAAACCAAGTTTCAAGAATGTTGCTTTGTTAAGTGAAGAGGGCCCACAAAACCCCTGGTTCCTAATCCCCATTTGCTGAATGTAGGGAATTGATTTTCTTTCCTCCTCAGGAGGATACTTGTTATTTTTACTAAACGTGAAAAACAGATTCCCCATGTTTGGGAACTTGACCCTCATAACGTAACTTGATTCCTTTAGCTGGAGTCACTTAAATGTTTTAATCGTCTGAAATAAATTACTGCTATATTTTCATCCTTAAAAAAAGAACAACACATAGAAATAATATTTGTCTAGCAGGCAGTCAGGGAGTATCACATAACATGCGCATTTCCCCGCAGCCTAAAGGCTTTTGGAGAACTCGGGCAGCTACACTTTTCTAGGGAGGTACATTTGGATGGGATACTAATGGCTTGCGTTTTTATGTTTTTCCCTTCCACAATGCATTTTGTAAAAATGCTGAATAAATATATTACAAGTGGATAGCAGGTGACCCAATGGCCATCGTGGAATGCAAGTATGTCCCAAAGGAAGCTGCACTGTGATACCTGTGCTGGAGCCTCCTCAGACTGGGGTGCAAGCCGCCCAGGTGTCTGACCCACTGCTCTGCTGGATAGGTTTTCAGTTCAGCATCCTCTGAATGGTAGAGCAGGATGTTAACATATGAAACAAACTGAGATTCTCTGCCCCACTTTCTTTATTATTATGGCTTCAGATCTGGCTAGAAACAGTTAAACGTATTCATTCACATTTTTACCTTACCATCTAAGTAGCAACCCAAATGGTAAAGCAGTAGAAATCAAGTTTTGTTTTGTTTTCAGTCTCTTGGCCTAAGTAAGTCCTTGCTGTAATGCCTGTAAGCACAGTTGTTTTAAGTCCTTATAATAACTATTTTAGGCACGTGCATGTGGGTGGGTTTTTAACATTTATTTGGTATTTTAAAGAGCAGAAGTAGATCCAGGAAATGTTTTCATTAAGTCTTGGATTAGGGTAAGAATGTAGGATTTGTAATGTTTCAAACATGGCCCCTTGTAAGTATTTAAACAATCTTTCCTTTTTTTTTTAATTGCAAAATGTTCAGAGTTCTTTTTAAAACTACAAGAACCCTGGTGGCTACCTCACTGATGTGAAGAAGACCTTGGATGTATTTTTCAGGCACACACGTCTTTTCTGTCTAGTTTTCTGCCATTTTTAGACAGGAATTAACTGGCACATTTATTTTTCTTATCCCTCAGGCACCACCAAGTCTGAAGATCGTGCTGCTTTGCTGAAAAAATTCAACGAACCCGGGTCCCAGTATTTCATTTTCTTGCTGAGCACACGAGCGGGAGGCCTGGGCTTAAACCTACAGGCAGCCGACACGGTGGTCATTTTTGACAGTGACTGGAATCCTCATCAGGTGGGCACCACTCACTTTGGCAGCTGGCCTCCCTCTGGGGGAGGACCTAAAGGACAGTCAGCTTCTTGGCACACACTTATGGGACAGGGCAAATTCTAAACAACTAAACTGTTTCAAAGGGAAAAACAAAGGCCACCCAATCATTATGGCTGTTTTCTTATCTCCCATGGAATATAAATTCTACAGGGCCCCACCGATGCTGCAGATGAGGGTAGAAAAAATCAGTTTCTGCTATGTTTCAATGCCCACCTCCTGGTACAGTCATGGAGAAAGTTATACCTGGTACAAGATAAAGCAGACTTTTCCAGGGGTTGGGATGTGGCTGAGTTACAGGAGTATGAGTTTCACATGTCCATTGTTTTACAAGGGTTTTACAGCCACCCTGTCAAATAGTTGATAAAGTGTTTGGATCTTCCTCATCAAGGAAACTTGAGTCCTAGGCAGGTTAGAAAGCTTCCTCAAGGCCTAACAATATGATACTTCACCTTATACTTTGTGTTTTGTTTAAAATCACTAGTAAAACATTCTGTCGAACATCTATCATTGTTAGCTCTTTTTACTAGGTAAATACAGAATTCTCCTTGAGAACGAGCACTTAGAAGACTTAAATAGACAATTAAATTCATCCTTTCTGGCACTGGTTTCCTGCCTGCTGGTGAGATGCTGGGTAGAATGATACGCATCAGGCTTCGATTCCTCTTAGAAAAAATACTGGATTCAAGCCAGTAAACTGAACATGCAGCCAGCATGTGACTGCGAATTCTGCACGCACTGCACCTGGGCTCCTCACCCAGCTGGGGTTCCTCAGCGGTAACACTGCCTGGCTCATGCGCCCGCTGGGCGGGTGGAGAGGAAACATTTCAAGATGGTGTTTCTAGCAGGCGGTAGAGTTCAGGGGTACATTAGAATCACAAGAAAGCTTTTTAAGAAAATATATGCTCCTGGCTTCATGTCCCTTCCACTGCACCCCAAAGTCTGTTTTGTTTTTTACTGGTGCTGGAGGTCAAACTCAGGACATCCTGCATGTTAAGTGCTTTACCACCGAGCTACACACCAACCCCCAGGTTTCTTATTTCTTATTCAGTGGGTCAAGATGTATCCTTGCAAACACTCCAGGAGATTCCCACAGACAATCTCTAACACTTTTAAAATTTTTTTTATTGTTTTTGTGGTGCTGGCGAGTGAACCCAGCGGTGCTGTATCACTGAACCACTGAACCACTGAACCACTAAAGCACTTCCCCAGGTCTTTGTATATTTTGAGATAGGTCCTTGCTGAGTTGCCCATGCTGGTCTTAAGCGTTTAATGGTCCTGCCTCAGCCTCCTGAGTAGCTGGGATGGAAGACGGTCACTGTCCTTGGGGCTTCTCTTGACTGAGTTGAGCACTGCATGTACTCCGTGGTCATTCCTCACAGGTGACAATGCTAAATCAGAATTATTATTGAAATGTTCTGATCTTGACACAAGGTGGAGAGCCACCAGCACATAGTTTTTGTGTTCCAAGTCTTCTTCATTCAGGAAACATTTTTCTATGTTGTTTATTTTTTGGTATTCCATGTTACATTCCAGAGCTCAGGCAAACTTCATATCCAGTGAAAGATGTCCACCCCATACTTCAGGTTTAGGAAATAAACTCAGGGCCTCTCAAGAAACTACATTCCCAACCTTTTGTTTTATTTATATATTTTTTAAATGTTGGAACTGTGTCTTGCTAAGTTCCCCAGGCTGGGCTTAAACTTGGAATCCTCTTGCCTTAGCTTCCCAGAGTGCTGGAGTTACAGACATATACCACGGGCCTGGCACCTGCATTTTTACTTTTTATCATTTCCCTTAGTATCTGCTCTGCGAGCATGCGAGGAGCGTCTGTCATGCTGCAGCACTGAGCTCAGGTGGCATCTGAGGAGGAGGAAATGGGATTCATCTCCTCTTGAGTGCGCAGTGTGGTGCAGTTTAGATCACTCTGCTTACTGGCCTCTCTTTTTGGTAATGGCCTGCAGGTGAATGGAATGGTCTGCTGTGTTTTATCTTCTGTCAAGTCTCACCTGTTCATCTGGCCTGGCACAGTGTAAACTCTAAGAGAAGAAGGAAATCAGTGTTTTTGGAAATGCTAGTGTCTCATGGAAAGAAATACTGGCTTATCTATGCTTCTCTTTCTCTCCCCTTATTCCTCTCTCCTTCTCTCCCTCTCTCCCCCTATCTCCCTGTCTTTACCACTCCACTTCCCTCCTGTCTGTTACAAACTTTGGGGACACTTATGACCAGTAGCTAAAGGGGTATCACCAGAACCAAAGTAAAATAATAGTTCCCCTTCTAACTGTACCTGTGCCAGATTTCTGGCACAGAACAGAGGACCCCACGTTTCCTATGACCTGACTGATCACAGGTCCTCATGCTGGTCCTTCTTCTCCTGTGTTCACATCTGCAAAAGCTGGGCTCACTTCCACCTGATTGAGGGAAATAGGCTGACCAGCTTGTTCCTGTCATCACTGACACATGGCTGTGAAGTAAGGAAAATTTTCTATTTTCAGAAATCAGTGGTCTTGAAGTCATATGAATAAGTTTTCATCCAAAATGTAAGGGAACCAATTCTATAAGCAGCAACTATGCAAGAAAGTTCTAGGCACTTTGCATAGCTTCCTTCAAGTAACCCTCAAAACTTTTTTCATGTAAAGAAACCAGTCTCTGTTAATTTGCTCAGGAGCACATAGCCAGACTGAAACCCGAGTGTGTCAAGGTTTGAAGAGGACAGTTGGTCCCCTTCTACACCTGGCCCAGGTAGCCTAGAGTCTTAATGTTGAGCCTATTCCAGAAGGTGTTTGCAGACCGTGCCCCAGAATATCATGAAAAGTTGGTGACACAGAGCTTGTCACCTTGGCTCTCACTTAGCTGTCCTGGAGATGCATTGAGAGAGATAGTTGGGTCAAAGCCTTAAAAAGGAAATTTAGAAGCTCCCCTCCCTGGCTTTGGGGTTTTAATAACCCATCTCCTCTTTAGAAAATAATCTAAATTGGAAGGATCCCAGCTGTGTTTGTAGTTCAGCACTATATTTACACTAACTTACTCAACTATCTTCTGAGAAAAACTTTTGCCTAATCAATCATGTAATTTCAGAGCCTGCAGTAGCAAAAGCAAATCTCCTGGGCAGAGAGCTACTGGTTTCTTGTGGGAAGGTAACTAAGAACCTCCCTGGTCAAGAGGAGGGACTTAGAACTTTTGAGTGTCAACTCTGTGGAAGGATATTGTAGAACTGCGAGATGTGGCGAGAGTCTGATTGGGGGACACACGAACAACTAATCAACCCTGGTCCAGCGACCATCACTGAGAGCACCATGAATGAAGGGGACATGCCAAATTTTTACTGAGTAGCTGTGAAATTAGCTAACTCTGCTTCACAGGGTTATGGAAGTTTTTACATAAACATCTCATTAATGCCTTTTTCCTTTTAACTGCTATTTTAAAAAGGTATCAGTATATATTTGTGACACACACTGAATATGTTCATTGTGGGGTGCTGGTACCTATGCTTTCTCTTTTTTCATGTCCTCTTCCTCTCCTTTGCATCCCATCTGACCACATTCCCAGGTCCTCTTCCCATCTCCGTAAAGTCCGTCTTTCTGCTTCCTATCATCTAAGATTTATATGTTTAAAAGTAAAAAACAAAAACAAATTGTTAAGCTATATGTTAGCAAAATGAAGATTAAATAGCACCCATCATTTTATTACTGGAGACATACACATTATGTTGGTGGTGTTTGTCCTTCCTACCTTTCTCATGGTATAAATAAATAAGCAAAAGTAAAATAATCTACATCTCCTTTATAACTTATAGCTTTCACTTTTAAAGCTTTCAGTCATTAAATTTCTACAATATAGTATTCATGCTACTATGTTAGTATGCATATAAGTAGCATACTATAATTCAATTAACCAATCTGTCATGGTTGAATGCTTACTTCTACTTTTTATAAAACATTATAGCCACGGTGGCATATGCCTGTAATCTCAGCACTCTCGGAGGCTGAGGCTGGAGAATCACAAGTTCAAGCCCAGCCAAGGGCACATAGCCGACATGGCAAGACCTTGTCTCAAAATTATAATAAAATAAAAAGGACTGGGCTGTAGCTTAGTGTATCAGTCCTGGTTCAGTCCCTTCTAACACACACACACACACACACACACACACACACACACACGTTGGTAATGCCAAGAAATCTTTGTGCATCCTTGATTGTTTCTGTAGGATACTTTTCTAGAGGTGAAATTTCTGAATGAGAGCTATACCTAATTTTTTTTCAAATTTTGGTACATTATGCCAGATTTCTATCCCCAAAAGATCACTAATTTAGTACTCCAAAAGCAATCCTTTTCATTTTCCAGTTTAAAGATTGAGCATTTAATTTAGCCAGGAAATTGGCTGGCAATTTCTCTGTGTCTGTCTGTCTCTCTCATGTATGTATATGTATATGATGTATGTTATGTGCCTGTATGTGTAGTGTGTGTATGTACAACTGATGCATTAATATACAGTTTGAAAAATCTTTGCTTCCACAACATGAAAGGAAGGTACTTCTTACAATCTAGAAGTAGTTATGGGTAACATCTAAATCCAAATTCTGACTTCATAAGTACTGGCTTTTTTTGTAGGCAGGGACCAATTTCAATGGTAAATCTAAGGGCAAATAAAAATATTCTGAGATCTGGGTGTCAAAACCAGAGATGTTATTTCAGTTGGCTTAGTTAATTTAAACCACACTTCCTCAACTAGGAATGACCTTGAATTTTTTCCAAAGAAAGTAACTCGTATATTTTTAAAATGTAAGCAAGATCTTACCTTAGTGAGGGCGGATTAAATAGCCTTCCTACATTTCCCTCCTGGGTAAGGACTTGTTTGCTAGGCTAATGCAAGCACCGCAGACCTCACCGTGAATTGCTCTTACAAACAGGATCTGCAGGCACAAGACCGGGCTCACCGCATCGGTCAACAGAACGAGGTCCGGGTGCTGAGGCTCTGCACCGTGAACAGCGTGGAGGAAAAGATTCTGGCAGCTGCGAAGTACAAGCTGAATGTGGATCAGAAAGTTATCCAGGCCGGCATGTTCGATCAGAAATCTTCAAGCCATGAGCGGAGAGCATTCCTGCAGGCCATATTGGAGCACGAAGAGGAAAATGAGGTATTAGAGGAAGCTGAGTCTATGAAATCAATGACCTGTTGTCTCTTAAGGATTAAGAATAACCTCTTTGTTCTGTAAAGAATTTCCTGGACTGGTGTTAATTAAAATGAATAAATTAGCTGCTATCTTATTTCCCAAGCACAGAAAGCCTCTGAAAGTTATCCGAATGACTGTCTTTAAAGCTGATGCCAGAGGGACCTCAAGGCTTGGCCTGTGTGGCTGTTTCCAGGGAGAATCTTGAGTGTGCCGCATTGTATTGTAAATGCTGCCTCCTGTAGGATTGCTGTGGAACTGCAGGAGGATACTTGGCAGACAAAGTCAACCACAAGAGACCAAACCTGGCACTGTCCCACTTCACCTTTCCTTTTTTCCATCCTCCAGAGCCCTCTTTCTCTGTTGCTTTTGATCAGAGGTGACAGTGCTTCGTCATGCCCGTAGGATAAGCTTTCAGTGCTCTCTTTAGCTCACTTAGCTGTACTTGGGCTTGGAAAGCATGGCCTTTATCTTTACTTAAAATTTTTCTTTAAGAGTTGAGAGAAGGGCTATAGGTGTGGCTCAGTGGTGGAACATTTGCCTATCCAGTGTGAGGCCCTGGGTTCCATCTGCAAGGCTGAATAAACAGTTTACATAAAGCTGCAAAAAATACAAGTTAAAAAGTCTCCATTTGCCAACATGCTTTGAAGAATATATTGACTCTTTTTAGAGAATCTTTGGGTTTATCATTTATATCTATTTAATTACCAACTTTATTCACTGCTATAAATTTTAGGCCTAGGAATGTTACTCAGTGGTACAAGTGTTTGTCTAGTATGCCCATGACTCTAGGTCCTAAGGTCCACTCAAAATTGATATGAAATAGGTTTTACAATATATTTATAGAATCTGCAAAGCTGTGTAAAATATCAGCACCAGTTCTTACTGGCTAGATGGACAAATTTGGTTTTGTATGCTCATATTTATAAATTGAAGCATAAATTTCCATTAAATATTTATACTCAATCTTATTTTCATTACAAATATTACAGTTAGATTTTTGTCTATGTGCTTTTGAAGTCTTCCGTAAATTAAAAACCAAATTCTTTTTAAAAAAATCTTACCCAGTTTCCATTTTTGAAAGGAATCTAAATATGGACTAGAGCTTGATATTTTAAGGAATCCTAAAATGAGTCTTTTTGCAAATTAAAGAGTACTTGGATATGATGGCTCCTAATTGGTCAGCAATGTGTGTTTGATTAGTTTTCCACTGAGTTTCATAAAATGATGAAAAATATGTATGCACATGCAGTCGCTCATCCACACACATTTAAAGATTTTTGTCTCAATTCACCACTTCAGAGTCATGAACTGGAATATTTTCTGCAGACATAGCAGCAGGTTGTCAGGCGGTTTGGGTTGTCACTTACACAGTTGGCCATTTCCAGGAGACGCTGTGATGAATGCACCTACCGCCTCAGAGCAGATGTGAGCAGAGCTGGTTTGTAGCCAGGAGGCCCGATGCGCTTTTGCTTATTTGCTTATTTGCTTTCTGCAGGCCTTATGAAAATCCTGCCTGACCTGGGTTAGATTATGTGCAAGGAAGTTGGAGTTTTATAGCCCTCCTAAGCCACAGGAAGATATTGATCTGTCCCAGGCCTAGGGACCACCGGGTGTGCCCTGCTGTGGAACCCCATGCCAGCTGCTTCTAGCTGTGGGCAGCCCTGCTGGGGCTCCATGTTCCTCCTCGGGCACCGCTATGTCAAACAAATGTTAGCACACTCTGGGTGAATTGTGCCCTGATGTGAAAGCAACTGGTGACACTGATAGACCGCAGTCAGAGCTCTGGTCCTGACTCTCCCAGGCGGCCCAGGCTGCTGCTGTCACAGTTGGCACCCCATAAAGCACTGGGGCACAGAGAAGTTGGGAAGAATTTATTGCAAACTGCCCAGCTGTTTGATTCCCCAGGAATTCAGGCCACTGTGGTCAGGTTTCCTGTTAACTTACAAAGAGAATCTTTTCATCTTGGACATGAGGTCATCTAAGGACTCAGTGTGCAAGGGATGAGAGGGTGGCATAGTTCCAGGAAGAGGGAAGGTGAAAGAGAAGATCTGTTTACCTGAGGCTGCACTAAGCAGATGCTTGGTACTGTGCAGCCTGACCCTAGTCTTTAGCTAGTGTGTCTTTGTCAGTGAAATGCAATATTTAGACACATTGACTTCAATCAATCTAGAGGTGAACCAAAATAGAAAGTTTCTCAGCAGTAATTATTATCTTGAATCATAGGCTTTGTGCTTTATTGGGTTGCATTCATTTCATTTCTAACACTTATTAAGTCCCTATAGTGCATTCAGACGTTATCTTGGGAATTGACATCGTCATCTCATTTAGGCTGCTGGTTCACTTACATTCTTTTTGTAAAACACTTGCCTCATTTTGAACATTTGATTTGTGTAATTGGATGTTTGAAGTTCTGTTTTCCTCTTTCTTCCCTCTGCTGATACACTGAACTTCCCCAACTTGATTTTTTAACAAGCCCACTCAGCATATGATAAAAATACTTTTGGAAAATAAGTCCTATAGTATATGCCCAACTTGTAGAGTCATTTATAAGTGTTTAAGTCATAGCGTAACATTTCTGAGAAACTTGAGAACTGTTGGATCCCAAGGAATTAGCAGAGAGATAATGTGCCTTTGTTTAACAAGATATAAAATGAAAATTTTAGATCTGGCATAATTGCTTTCTCTCCTTCATTTAAGTTATTTTAATTCAGTATATTATTTATTTATTTTAATTTAGTTTTGACATCTTTTTGTTCCCAAATTGTCTTGACTACAGTCTTAATCCTTAGCAACAGTAGTACGTACTGAAATGCATCCATCAAACATCCCAAAGTTTATATGCTTAACACATAATGGGGGGCTGGGGATTTAGCTCAGCGGCATAAGCAGGCAGTCATGAGTTTGATCCCCGGTACCGATAAAAATGAAAAAGACAAAAAAAAAAAAAAACCACATAACGAGTTTTTGGCTTTGCCCTGTGCTCAGTCACCAAGTTTCATATGCTTAGGTTTTTTGTAAGGCTTTGAAAAGAGGCACTGATATTTGGGATAAGATCAGTGAAATCAGAAGAATTAACCTGAAGTACTTTTGCGTGTGGATGTGCTTATTTCAGTCTTACATCTCCCTGTGAAGTGGATGTCACACCTGTTTTACATATGAGGTCACTGAGGCTGGGAGATACGGAATAACTTGTTTTAAAAAGAACACAGATACACGCCCAGGAGGATCAGTACTCCTTAGATGCACTCATTTCCTCCCTTGCTCTGTGAAGATGATGTGAATAGTTTGCAAAATATGAATGGCAAGAACTAAATTCAGGAATCCTCTTTCCTTTCTGGATTGAGGACTAGAACCTTTCTGGTGTGCAAGACAGATTCCCCTTGTGCATATGTGCCTGCCCTGAGCTGCCCAGCCCCTCTCCTAATGCCTGTTCAATCGCTCTGTTTTAACCCCAGGAAGAAGATGAAGTACCTGATGATGAGACTCTGAACCAAATGATTGCTCGGCGAGAAGAGGAGTTTGACCTTTTTATGGTAATGTTGTAGAAAATCACGACAACCTAATGCCTTTCCCCTCTACCCCCCCCCCCTTTTTTTTAACTGAAAGGCCTGGAGCTTGTGTTCCCTGGCAGAACTTCATTTGTGAAGCCTGTGCCTTCCTTCGGTTCAGACTCTGCAAACTGGCTGGATTTAGCCTGCAGACATATTTTGTTTGGCCCACACAGCATTTGTTAAAATTTTGCATTTGTTGCCAACATAAAAAGAATCTTGAATTCTGGCTTTTTAAAAAATGGGACTGGGAAGTATCAGTCCCAACACTTTAGAAACAGTTGGCCAGAGCTGAGTAGCAGCTGCACTCTCTGGACAGGACGTGTAATCCTGTGGCCCCTCACACCTAGTCTGCCTCTAATCCCGGCCCAGTGTTATGCAGGAAAGCTGTCCTGCTCATGAAGGCATCTGAACACACAACTGCGTCCTAGCTGCCTCCTTCCTAATGAAAGCAAATCTGCTCCCTGTGGTGACAGGTGAGCAGTAGCAGCTGACGGGACATAGGAGTGCCTCTTCTCCTCACTGCAGAAAGCCAATTTAAGCAAATAGGAGTTAAGCAAGGTGCATAGCAAGGAAGGTGTAGCCTTTATTTAAAGAGCAGAAATGCCTGGACTCTACTGGTATAGTGGTTGCAAAAGAACTCTGGCTTTTAAGAATTTAATGCCCATTTTCAACTATGAAGTTCCATAACACATAGCACCGTAATTTTGCTGAAACCAGGATTTTATTTATACACATGGCCTGCTACAAACCAGGGTTTGAGGGGAGCAGGTGCATTGCAAATGAGGGAAGGCTACAGAGCAGCTCACAGAGTGGCATTAGCTACTTTCTTGCTGTTTTGTTTTCTCTGTATCTCCAGCGACCAGCCCAGTTCTATACATGTAGCTGTCATGCAGTAGATATCTACTGAATGAATGCTTGCAAAATTTCAGACTTTTGTGAATGCGTCAGGATAAACTCAATTATGTAAAGATAAGAGGTTCCCTCCAGTGCCATTGATCAGCCTGATGTTTGTCAAAGACATTTAACTTTATTGTGGAGGGAGTGAATAAATGTAAACCATAGCTTTAGTCATTGAAGGCTGCAGAACCCTAAGATCAAATGTCCCGAATTAGGATGCCCTTCAGTCTCGGGCAAACGGTCCATACAAGCAAAGCCAGCAGAGTGGGTAGTTGCCTGGGAGATGCTGTGTCTGAGGACAAAGCTACAAGGCACACGTGTGAGAACCACATAGGCAGAGATCACAAATTCGCAAGAAAAGTTGGAGATCTGTTTTTACAAACAGTCTCAGGATTTCAGAATATTTTCAACTAAATTCAGGGCTTTTAAAACTGCTGCACCACTGTGGGCCAAGCAAAACATAGCTGTGGGCCAACTATGACCTAGAGGGTTTGCAATTTCCACCTTTTTTAGCCTAGACAATCTGAGAATGAAGCCCTGGCAGTGTGGATGCTTATGAGTTTTTGTGATTTTTGTCTAGGGAGCACTGATTGTGTCCACACATAATGACTCATGATAAAAAGACCTCTAACTCTTTCTCAGGAAAACTGAGATAGCCATCACAATCACTCCTGAACTGACTCCTGACCTGGGATGTACACTTCTCCTCTGTCCTCTACCCTCCCCCCAAGAGCCACAATACCTAGGTCAAGTCATTTTGGAGAGAAAAGGCAATAAGAAGATTTAGCCAACATATGGTCTTCATAAAACCTGAATTTCTTAACTCCTACTGCTAGTTACCATGTTCATACATTACTCTCTACTTAAGGAGGTCAGGGACACACATTGGAAATAGACTTCCTACTCGAGGAACTTATTAAAATGTAGACGGTGGGGGGTGGCATGTAGGCAAGAGGCCTTCAGCCTCTCGGGGTGATCACTGATGGGCAACAATTCTGTGCTACTGTGATCTCAGATATTTTTAGGATGCGGGAGAAGATAAGTTGCTTGGCATTATACAAATTAGATTAGGTCCAGAGATGTCAAGTTCCACTAGCAGTCCTGAAGTAAGGGAAAAAGAATATTTCTCCTTCCTTACTTTTTGGTTGGGTGTTTGCAAAAATTGAAAAACTTTAGAAAAAAATTGTGAATATCTGTCCAAGGCAGAGTCTTTTAACTTGGGAATATTACTATGTGAAGAATAGGGGCATAACAGGTAAGAATGGTTAGAGAACACATTTTAATAGATATTTTGATTTTGTAACTCTTCATGCCTGTTTCTTAGAGGTTGATTTTTGTTTGGGGGATTATGTGGAGTTGTGTTTGGTTTGGTTTTTAATATCTTTGAATCAGTTGGCTGCCTTTGGCCAGTTCACTGTTCATCAGCACCTCCACCAGGAGGCAGGAGATAAATTTTGAATTCTTGCCAGCTACTCTGATTAAAAGGTTCTCTGAGAAACAAGAATGGAATGTGAGCTAGACTAAGTTTGTGTGTTTTAAATATTTAAACTCTTTATCAATTGTTATAAAAGAATTCATTATAAAATCATAGACATTATGAACAAGATAAGAAGATACTTGCTTTAAAATAAAACTTGTCTTTTAAACTTTTGTATTGATTTCTGTTCCTAAAAATGTGAGTTCAGAAAGTTACCTTCTATCTTGGTTACCTGTGAGTTTTACCTAAAAATATTAACATGTCTGAAATGTTTTTCTAGCATGCAAACATTAGGATTTTAGGTACTGTGTTCTGTACAAAAGCAAAGCATACTTTTAAAAATTATTATACAGGGGCCGGGGATTTAGCTCAGTGGCATAAGCGCCTGCCTGGCAAGCGTGAGGTCATGAGTTCGATCCCCAGTACCAAAAAAAAAAAGTTATTATATATATATATATATATATATATATATATATATATATATATGGTTTGTAATCAGGTCTCAAGATAAATATTTATGGAGCAACTAAATAAGCAGTTAGACTTTTCTTCCTGTATTAAGATTTGTACTGGCATTTTACAAGTAGGATCGCTGGGGAGGAATACTTCATTAAGACTTTAAACTTACATAATTGCATCTACCTTTCTAAAAGAAAGCAAACACATTCACACAAATGTATAGTTTCTTTTTGTATCAGAAAATATTCTCAATTTTAGACAGTTGAATAACATAAGTACTTTTACTGAGTTTGGTATATAGGTAATGGTACCATCACATAAAAAAATGAGGGGGAAATATTTTGTCAGTGTAGAACATTAATGAAAAACATTTTTATTAGTTATCTAATAACTGTCAGAAAGTTGCTTTATGCAGCCCCTCCTCCTGTAAATAAACCATCCTTCCTGTGCTAATTATGTGGGGTTGGTTGATCCCATTCCTGATACTAAAGTATTAGAAGGCAGGATTAAGCAGAGCGTTGTGAGCTAAGTATAACCCATGACAGGGCAGGATGGCCACATTTATCTACCAATGGGACATCACTGTGTCCAAGCCTGCCGCATCCTGGAAGGGTCGTGATTGCCAAAAAAGTTGAATATAGTTTAAGGAGCTTTGACCTTTACCTATATCCTAGGGTCATATTTGGGTTCAAATAGTATATATTTCATGTACATGTTCAGTTTTAGCTTTTAAGGGAAAAAAATAGGTCAAATCCCCGTTTCGGTACGGTAGAGCCGAAGGAAGAGGGAAAAGGTAAATAATTTAATGATTAATGATCTATTTGATTGTAGAAATGGTATCTCTAGCTAGTGATATTGGTCATGTATCTAGAATGGCAATGGTGCTTTTATTTGCTCTTTTTTTAATCTATCAGTTTATTTAGTTATAGTTTAAAGCCAAGTATGTACAACTCAGTTGATTTACAAATGAACTGATTTTTTGAAAGGCGCACAGAGGTGTGGACATAGACATTTTGAAGGCTCAAAAGGAGGCCTTTTCACATATAAGTTAAGATGACCTCTGAAGTCTGTTTCCTTGTGGTGTAATATTTTCATAAGAGCTAAACTTGTGAAAAGGAAAGAAGTAGACAGTATTCCTCTCACAGTGTCTGTGTTGTATTGAAAATTCAGTTCACTCATGGCAACTGACCAGTCAAACCTATATGTCCCTCTGCCTGCCCAGCGGGAGGCAGCCATCCTATAGTGAGACATTGGCTCACTTCTCCCCACCTTACTGCTTAATTAAAAGCATGAACCCTCTTGAACAAAAGGAAATATATTCTTAATGAATTCTCTCTTTTGTGAACTCAGAAAGCTCATTTCTTCCAGGAAATGAACAAATTTTAAATTCTAAAATGCATCCCCACCTTGAATTTTCTCAGTTACTTAAGGGGATGCTTGGCACACACATACACTTAGAAGAGAAATTCTTGAGAAATGTTTTTAAATGCATAAATAAGTTTAGGAGACAAGTACAGAGGAAAGGAAGGGGTTTTTCTTTGTGGAATCTTTCCCTAGATACCGTGGATTAGGGCTGGGCTAGTACAAGTAAACCAGAATAAAGGGACTGAAGGGGGGAGGGGGGCCCCGCAGTAGTCTAAGAGGGCTTATGGAAGTTATCGGTACTGTCGTTCTGTACCACTGTGCAGAACCACACTTCTCTTTGGTTGACACTTTTGTGCATTCTCTAGCGAATGGACATGGACCGGCGGAGGGAAGATGCCCGGAATCCGAAGCGCAAACCTCGCTTAATGGAGGAAGATGAGCTGCCCTCCTGGATTATTAAGGATGATGCTGAAGTGGAAAGGCTCACGTGTGAGGAGGAGGAGGAGAAAATCTTTGGTAGGGGATCTCGACAGCGCCGTGACGTGGACTACAGTGATGCCCTCACAGAGAAGCAGTGGCTCAGGGTAGGTGTGACTTTTTTGACTTGTACTTGGTTGTCAGAATGTTTTTGGTGGCTTGGAGACATTAGGAGATTAAAGTTGGAATCCTTTGAGGGTTCCAGTTGGCAATTAGAGAGAATGAACTCTTGAAGATAGAGGATAAAGTCATTGTGCTGGTGTGGAAGAGTCATCCTATGTTTCATGGCAGTGCTTGGAACAAAAATACAGTGAAGTTTTTTGTTTTGTTTTATTTCTTTGTGAGAGCAGAATAGGTAATTGGAAGCACAGGATTATTGGAGCTGGAAGACCCACTAATGTTTTATGATCAGTTGCGTGATCATCTTCACTCTGTCAAACTGAGCATTACAATGTGGAAGAGGACTTTAGAGATTTTTTTAATTATTCTCCATTATGTCATGGTCTTTAATCAGGGTTTTACTTCTACAGGACATAGTTCAGGAAAAGCATTGATTTCTGTTATTTCATAGGCAGGTGCATTTAGATTTGGGAGATGCCTTTGTATTCTCTTGGTTTAGTGGAAAAAAAAAATGAAACTCAAACAGGTCACGTGACTAATCAGGACAGAATTGGATAGAAGTCACAGAATCAGTGGGTACCAGTATATTTGTATAGTCGATTGTGGTTTGATGTGATCTGCCTATCACAAACATGCAGGATGAAGCCTGGAACTTGAATCACTGTGGCTGGAAAAGTTATTTGTATGTTTTTTCTCTTCAGATAAATGATGATTTTTCATGTTGACTGTGTTCTTTCTAGAACATATAAGTGCCCATATGCTGGTGGGAACCATGTGTGTGAATATCAAGGGTGGTGTGATTCTTTCCTGTGAAGATTTAGCTCCGCTTCCTTTATTGGGAGCAGACTTGGTACCTGACAGGCAGAGCACCCTAGGACATGCATTCCAGACAGAATCAGTAAATCCATGCTGGAAATAGCAAGTATAGTTGGGTAAAAACCAATGAAAATAGAAAGAATTGTTGGCAGTTGTTCATTTTCTCCAAAGGAAATATAATTCTCAAGCTTTGAAAGATGAGGGCTTTAAGACCCAGGGCATAACTAGATAGGATCATGGAAAGGCAATGAAAAGGATTTTGAGATTGGATATCAAAGGCAAATGGGCGTTGGTACCACTTGAGATGTCATTTACCCAGGATATTACATGATGAGAGGGATGTGACCTGAATTTTGAAAAGATTGAATTCTGTGGGATTCTGAAAAGAGAGACTAGCGAAGCAGTGTTTGTATTTAGGGTTGAATAATTGCATATAAAATGTAACATTTGTGTGATGGTGTCCCTGTCATTCGAATATTATAGTGTCTCAGAATACAAAGTATGATCAAAATATATAGTGAACATTTAAATGTTAGGAAGCTTATAATAGTAAAAGCTACATTACCATTAATTTCCCTCAGAAATACTCTCCTTCACTTCAAAAAAGTTATCCCAGCATTTTTGCCATTTTCTGAAGGAGTTCTGAAGGTCTTCTTTTGATTCTTTTGAGGTATAAATAAATGTAAGATAAATGCATTTAATAAAAAAGAATTATCAAAATATGTTGTGTCTTTATCAACCTTACTCACTGAGCACAGCACCATTCAACTTCTGGTTCTTCCCGAATCACAGAGTGACTGTGAAAGGTAATTGTTTTACATCAATTCAGGACACTGAGGCAGCCATGAGAGCCCAACTAAATGTACAAAAGGGGGCTTCTAGAACTCTGCAGAAAGTGGCAACGATGATGGGATAAGTGCGTTCAAAGTGCAGGCAGTGTTCCTTTACAGTAATATGTATATAAAAAATTAGACATTCGGGGCTGGGGATTTAGCTCAGCGGCATAAGCACCTGCCTTGCAAGCAGGCGGTCGTGAGTTCGATCACTGGTACCGATAAAAATGAAAAAGACCAAAAATTAGACATTCACTGAACTTTTTTATCACACCTCATAGGTTTCTATGAATTTTCTTTCACTAAGAAGGCTATAGCACTTGTATAACTAAGGTCCATTTTATAATGGGAGGGATTTTGTTTGTTTAATAT
Source organism: Cavia porcellus (assembly GCF_034190915.1). NCBI lineage: Eukaryota > Metazoa > Chordata > Mammalia > Rodentia > Caviidae > Cavia > Cavia porcellus. The sequence goes on from NW_026947484.1 coordinate 78,031,004, forward strand.
TCATTTCTGAGCTAAAAATATATATTGTTTCTGTTTCATTTAAGCAAAAATTAAGTACCTGGAATGTTATTCCAAAGGATCAAACAACCATAGTCCAGGCCAGTGATGGCGAGCCTTTTAGCGCTTTCAGTGATAACAAACAAACCACCACTGATTGAGACCAAAGTTTTAAAATGTATTTTCTGATATAACTAATCTATTGATATTACAAGCAAACTAATCCTCATTCTTGACCAAGAATGTGCTGAACTTTTATTTTTAATATTTATTGAGAATTGCTCTTAAAACAGCATGAATCTTCAAGTCTTTTCACATTTTCAGATACCATATTTCTTTTTCTTTTTCATTCATACTTCAGCGAATGCTTGTGAAAATGAAAGTATAATGCTTGGAAAGTAGAAAGGTACTAATTTCCCGGCAATATTCACATAGCATTTCTCTTTTCAGTGTATCTAGTAGAGTCCCTTTTTATCCAGGGCGGGCACATCTGAAAATGGAAAATGAATTTGTTATGAAACTATGCAGTGGAAATTGAAGTTTATAAATTTAACCCTAAAGTGTCTTACAGCATACCAAGCTATCCAAGAAAGCCAAAGCTGTTTTCTACAGCTTTACTGTGTTGTGTCTGGTTGTAATTGAATCTTTTGAAAACTGTTTGGCTGTATTTTATGTGAGCCGGCCACTTGCTGTTAAGCAGGACATGTGAGTAACACAGATGCCCGTTGGCCTAACCACTCAGGATCGGTGCTTACCGTCATCTGCTGTCTTGTTCACCAGCAGAAATCCTGCTTAATATCAGCCTGTTACATTCTTGCTGTAATAACAGTGGAATTCTCATAGGCCTGGTTATTGCAGAGATTTTATCTGCTGGCTGGTGGTTGAATATGTTGAACGAACCCAGTCAACAGAGCCTTGAAAGGAAGATTGGCAGGGACTGCTGTATAAGAAATGCTGTAACACAGCTAAAATAATTCTTCTTTTTCCTGGCAAGGTTGTACAAAGCCTGCTTGGCTGAAGCATCGAAGACACAGAATCGCAGAGTTAGAAGGCAGCTGAATGGAGCCTGTACCATCCATGCTCAAATCACACTCTCTTATGGTCCCCTGGCCATCTCTCAAAGGAAGCACACTGTGTTTTTGTCTGCATAGCTCTTCTGGTTCATGGTCAGCCTGGATTGTTAGTTCTTTCTCCCTCTGGACTGATTCTTTTGTCCCTGTAGCTGTTGCATACTGGCCCCAGTTATATTCTCTCGGATGCACAGGATAATATGCTCCCTGTCTCTAGTTCACCTCACAGCCCTGTAGCTAAAGTAGTTGAGGACTCAAGTCCATCTGGAGTGCACTTCCCTGCGCTGTTCTTTCTTTCGAACTTTCCCTCGTCCTTCAAGGCCTCATTCATTCGTCACCTCCTCTGCAGTACCTCCTGGAAATAAGAATCACCCTTTCCATGGTGCTGTCATGTTTCTTTGCTTGTCCTTCCATTACAACTCATTCCCAATTTCCTGATCTTCTGGGTCATTGCCATCTTGCCTGATTTCTTGAATAGCTCCTATGCTGGATCCGTCCGTATCTTGATGGAATTGAGTAAGTCTGTGTGCACATGAAAAGCACATTCTGTTTGCCACATTGACTGCACTGGATTGGTGCACAAGAGGAAAGTGTTCTCTGGGGTAACGTCCCCAGCTACACCTCATGCACATAAATGTGCATTTTTAAAATTAAAAAAACAAAGGTGTATTTTTTACTCTCACAGCCTGTGATGTCTTCCCCACTGGTGAGTGTGTATGTTCAGCTCTGCAGTTTGGTCCTCTCCATTCCCATGAGCTGAAAGTAGGGAAAACTACACGGCATGGTGAATGTTGAGTTCTAACTGGCTGCACCTGGACAGTCACAGGTCATTCCCCTCACATTTCATTGGCTAGAACCTGGTGGTGTGGCCACTCCAGCTGCCAGGGAGGCTGGGAAGTGTGATTTGGGAAAGGTAGGCCCAGAAAAGCAAGATTTTAGCGAATAGCTAGCAATCTCTGCCTCAGCACACTTAGGTTAACTTTGAGTGATATTGCTACTTTACTTTTAAAATGTTACAGTTTCATCACAAAGAGGGTTTATTCTGTAATCATAGTGTGCTATGAAGAAATTCTCAGTGTCCTTGACAGAATCTGTTTAGTTGGAGGATTGTAAAATATATATATATTTTTTTCTGTATTTATAGTGTTGTTTTTAACAAGGAGGCTCACAATTTCAAACACAGCTCAGTTTTTTAAAAGGAACTACTTTGTATTGCTTTGAAATCCCTGTTACCATTGACACTTAAATGTCGTTTGCATTAGACGATCTCAAGGTAACTTCATCTTTTTGAGATGGTTGATTCAACATTGATTCACCCAGTGGGCTGTTTCCTGGGAGCTCTCATCCCATCTTATTCCCAAAGCGATGTCTGGATAGAGGAGGAAACTGGTGTTTCCGCATGACCTTAGGAGAATATACCCTGGTTCTCTTCCTATCCTGTGGTTCTCCATAGATGTCAGTGCAGCTGTGCCGCTCTGCTGTTATCCCAGGAGGACATGACAAGCTGATCTCATCTCATGCTTTCTGGAAATTTTGATGATATGTGCTTTTGAAGGCTCAGGTTCCAGGTCACCAGCTCTAGCAGAAGCTGTCAAACATTCTGACATGCCAGTGGGACTCCCCGTCTCCGCTCTCAGCTATACTGTGTCCTGTTTGGGGGTCTACAAACTCTGGGTTGCTTCCTGCACACTGTGCTGGAACACTTGGGATACAGCGACTTTGCCCCATTTCACAATCGTAGCCAGGAGGTTACCAAGCCTGAAGTTCCTGAAAATGTAAGGATTGGGTAGATTAAGGAACTTATCATAAGAAGCAATCCAAAACATCTTATGTTTACAAATTTTGTAAAAGTTTATGACCATATATCACAAGGTAAGGGACCATCCTAAGGCTTTGCACAGAGTTTGTTAGAAGCCGGAAGCTTCCCAGTAAACTCACCTCTGAGTACGTTCAGTGCCTTGTTCTCATGCTCCTCACACCACCCTCTACATCACCCTAGTTTGGATTCTGAAAGGGCAAAATTCTGTTTCAACCTAAACTTTAAAACAATGCTGTCAGTAATGACAAATTCCATGAGTTAAAAGGCATAATTCTAAAGGGCCAGCCTGAATAACATGAAAGAAAACCAAACAAACAAACAACACACACACACAAAAAAAACTGTCCTCACTCAGGACTTGGCCACACTTTGGGGTCCATAGGCTTTTTATACTTTTTACTGATTCACTAGAAATGCAAGAATTCCCACAAACCCTTTGACCTCCATAATTTGTTGGAATGGTGAATGGAATTTAGAAAAAAAGCCTTTTGCTACTATAGTTTCATTAAGAAGAATACAAATCAAGTGTACTTACCAGCCAAGAGAGGCAGAGGGTGAGTTTGGAAGGGAATCCAAGTGCCTCCAGACCTCTCTTCATGGAATCAGGGTGCAGCATATGCCCAGAACATTATGAGTGTGTTTTCCAATGAGGCTGTGCACTGAGCTTCAGTTCGATAGTTCTCACTGGGACTTTACTACACAGCCGTAGTTCATGAAATCTTTAACCATGTGACGGCACTCAATCTCCAGGCCCTCTGACCTCCCCGGAGATCAGGTTGGTACAAAGTTCCAGCCTACTAATGACCATGTTTGGTCTTTATGGCAGCCATCCCCCATTGAATACAATTTAGGGTTCTACCAAGAATCACCTCATTGACCTATTATCAGGAAACACCAAGGGCGTAGAAACTCTATGCCAGGAACACAGGAAAAGCCCAAATTGTTTCTTAAACAGCAAGTAGCAGTATTTTCAGGCCTGATTTCATTTCTGTCTTCCTCTTTGCTCCCTTTTCCTTCTTCCTACAGAAGAAGGTTCTCTGTCTTGCCTTTCTGTTGGACAGCAACTTTTTGTACATTATGTGTGCTGGCAGAGTGCCCCATACTGTGGCTTCTGATACCATTCTGAGGCTCTCCCTCTGCCAGGCTTGGCTTTTAGCTGGGGAGGGCCTTTGGAATGGAGAGAACTCTTTTTTGGCCATTCACACTGAGTTCACCACTTGATGAATGAGGATCTGATAAGCACAACCAGGAGGTAAAGGAATGGAGAGAGGTTTGCTACTTCAAACAAGAAAGGAGTTGATTTGCGAAGCAGTATCCTCCAACTAAGAAAGCAATGGCTTGCAGGGGGTGCGGGTACGGGCACTATACATATTTATGCAGGGACGATTCATCTATCATCACATGTGGAGATGGACACATTCATGAGCACGCTCCACTGAGGTCGTAACCATGCATTTCCAAAAGGAAAGATAGAGGGAACATCTGTAAGCATGCTATGTTATAATCCCAAGTTCAAAAGGAGAAATAACAGGCATGAAAGTCTTAGGGCAGAGAATTTTAACATTATAATGAACCAAGTTTTCTTCAAGTCACCTAAAAAGAATGAGTCAGAGTGACTTGGAGGTTTTGACTGATTCCTTTTAAGTTTCTCTGTAGCAACCTTGGCTGAAATGAAAGGAAAAAGAGCTTCGAGGGTTTATCACTGTGCTTGTAAAGGGCAGCAGCTTTTCTCATGTATCTTGGGAGCTCTGCTGCTGCAGCCGCAGCTTCCCTCTTTGCATCAGTGAAGCCTGGGGAGGAGTGTTATTTCATGGCAGGATCACAATCCTGTTTTGGAAATCAAAGGTATTATTTGTCTTTGCACATCTACCTTATCATAATCTTTCTCAAGACAGTGGGTCTGCTCCTGAACAGAGAGTGACCCAGCTGGAAAACATGGAAAAGAATGTTAACATGCTGTAAAAATATTCTGTATAGTTCTGCTTGACAGCATTTCTGTGATGTACTAAAGGCAGCAGAAAATGCTGTATTACTTATTGCATTTGTATGTGTGCATTTGCACACACACAAGGATTGGCCTGTCTTGATGATATCTTGGAAAAACACCAATGTCTTTAAGTGTAATAGCAGGCATTTCATCTACAAATTGGGAGAGACTTCAGGTGCAACTCCTGGGCCAGGGCTTTTTGATTTAGCTTCAGCCATGTATTCATGGACTGTGATCTTTCTAGCATCATAATGCAGCCGTTGTCTTGAAGCAGGGGTCTGTGAAATTGAGATGACTATAGAGTTTCAAAAGTGGGCTGGAAGATGATTTCTGAAACACCATCCTTTTCTTCCTGTGCCTCTGGTCCTGCCAATTTCAGAACCCTTCCCTTGCTTAAAAACACTTAGTGTTAGCCCTGAATTTATTTAATTGCTGAGTGATTTTTGCCCCACAGCACTTGAAGATAATTGGACTGCAATCTAGATTATGTGCTTTGTATAATGCGTTATTGGCAGCCGGGTGGAAGAACAAATTTTGGAGAATATGCTTTCATCTCACAGTTGGTCTGATTTCTTGAAACTGTCATTTTTAAAAGTCCTCCTCTTATTCGCTGGTGTATCTTGTTACCATTCTTAGGGCCTAATTTGTTTTCTGTGGGATCTTTACGTATATATGTGTGGTTGCTTCTTCTAGTAGATCTCATAGGCTCCTGGTGTTGAAGCCAGATGCAAACCCTGAGTAGTTTGGCCTCAATAAACTCTGAACATTAATGACAATGCCCACTGTCTCAGATCTGTGACTCTTGCAAAATACCCAGCTAGTTGTCAATGTCATAGAGTTTTTTAAGAGGAATTAGAGGAAGGACAATCCCTTCTGTTTCCTTGATCAGTCACCCATCAGATTAGAGATCTCGTTTCTCATGGTCCATGTTCTTGAATGGAGTACCTGTGATTGTCACATCTGCTGCCCACTAAAAGGAATGCTGGGAGTTTTCTCTTCCTGAAGTTAGAAGTAGAAAAGAGAAACTGAGTTTCTTGAAGTATGCAGCAGTAGTAGGGGGTGATCAGTAACAGGAAGTGTGTCCCCTCTCAGTGGAATTTATTCTGGTGTCCTAAAAAGCTGCATGGCGTCAGGAGGCACATACAGGGTCAGTTTGTTTAGTTGCCCGCCTGCTTCAGGTAGCCGAATGGCTAAACACTACAAAGAAGAGGGTGGACAAATCCCTGGAGACTGTAGCCACAGAAAATTGGAAAAAGAGTAAGGAAAATGAAAGAAATTGGGGATTTTAATAGTTGAAGGTCTGTGGAAATATGCTGTGAGAAATAAAATATTTTCACACATGCATGAACAAGGCTGTTGGTTTTTCTTTCTCTAGAAATCTTTGAGAGCAGACAGGGTTTCCCCTATCTGGGCGAGATGAATTACGACCCAGCCTGATAGCAAAGATGGGTTGGGATCTTTCATCCATGTTTCAGCGGAGAGAATTAGTGATTTAATAGAAAACGTACCTTTCTTCAAAATCACTCTATTTTTATATTAATAAAATGTTTTGGATCTTTTATCTAAAGCACAACAGAGGGAATATTTTTAATATTTTCTTGATTTTGTTTTTGATTATTCCTTAGCTTGTCTTACAAGATATAAAACTTCTAAGAATTGACTTTTATTTTTTTAAATCAAATGGTAATTTTAAAATTAGGTCATCAGATTTACTGGGGCAAAATTTTCTACGAAGGTGCATTTCCATTTTTATACACAAGGGAGAGCTAAGGCTCTAGAAAAGAGATTTAGACTTTGCCAAATTCCAGTTTATTCAATACTTCAGAATGGAAGTGTTAAAAGAATTAATTGGGTTAAGAATTGTGTATTGTTTGAGGAAGTATTTGGTAGCTACAAAATAATTGTAGGAACTTTCTACAATTTTTTTAATGTTTATATATATATATTTACTGGATTGCTTTAATAGAAATTGAATCCTAGAATGTTTCTTTAGTTAGAATTCAGTAAGATAAATTCAGAAGAAGAAATAAATCCTCAGAAGGCTGAGTAAAATAAATATTAAAGGTTAAGCAATGAGAAAAATTCATTGTGAATTTTTTAAACAAACAAAACAAAAACAAAAACCTTAATTACTGGCAATTTTGGTCTTGAGGTTTAGCCTTCTAAATGAGGATTCAGCACTGATATCAAACTCAGTCATCAAAAGAAAATGTTGAAAATTGGACTTGTGTTATAGATACAAAAAAGGCCCAATAAGCTCACACCATTTTTAGATGCACCATATATCATTTGCTTCTGCAGAAATAAGGTTTTAATAATATTCTTTTTTGAATCAAGATTTGGGTTTTGTCCTATAGGTTTTGTTTTATTTTTTTAGTAAGGCTAAATGGGTAAAAATCTTCATTCGGATTATGGGATTGGAGAAGAGGTTAGGAAACTACAACCTGAGTCTGGTGTCTAAGTGGGTATCAGAAAAAGAACTTTTTCTTTTTTGGTGTCTGAGACAGTTTTGCTATGTAGTTCAGGCTGGCCTTGAACTCAATTTGTAGCCCAGGCTGGCCTTGGACTTGTAGTGATCCTCCTCCCTCAGCCTCCTGAGTGCTGGGATTACAGGCATGCACCACCTGGTCCTGCCAGAACTGATGTTTTTGATGGTCCTCTGCAAGAAGGATTTGAGGATCCTTGCTGACAGCATAAGCCTTGGAGTCTGGTGATCCAAGGGTTTAAATTCCAGCTCTCCCTCATGAGTGCTCTGACCCTGAGTATCCCAACCACCTCTCAGAGCTTTGTTGCCCTCTTCTGTAAAATAGGAATTCCTAGCTCTTTCTACAGAGGGCGTTCTAGGGTTTAATGTGTATAGAACAAGGCATAAAGAAGGATCCAAAACTACATACTGGTTTTAAAGAAAAAGTATTAAATTATTTTTGAAAAAAACCTAATGGGTAATAGGAGAAGGTGAAAAATTTTCTTGTGTATTCTGAAGACAAGGTTTAAATTTACAGGAGAAAGGTGAAATGGAGGATGAACAGACTGCTTTCTTTCCTCACTCATGGAGGTAAAAGAGGCTATGTCTACCTACTGAATATGTTATAGGACATGACCAGAGGCTTATATACCTCAAGCAAAACAATCTACACTCAGCCATTAATTCTCTTTACTGCGGGCTTCACTTTAACCCTCAGTGCTTGCAGGAAGCACAAGACTAGTACTCAGGAGCCTAGATAGCAACCTGGTCTATAGCCACTAGTGTGTGGTCGTGGGCAGATCTCTTGACCCTCCTCCCAACTCCTGGGGTGATCCTATTAAGACCTAGAACTTTAGGCAGGCTATTAGTTCATCAGAATAGAACTGTCATGTGTGGGATTAGTGCCCTTATAAAAGGGATCCCAGAGAACTCTCTAGTCATGTTTCTGCCACGTAATGATATAAAAAGAGGTCAGCCATCTGCACACCAGAAGAGGGCCCTTAACTTCTGCCCTTCAAAATTGAAAGATAAATTTATGTTTGTAAGATCCATTAGTTTGGGTTCTCCAGGAAAACAGAACCAATGGGATATATGTAAGAGGAAACTGGTTGAGAATTAGCTCATGCAATTGTGGAAACCAGGAAGCCCCACGAGATGCCATCTGCAAGATGAACATCCGGGAAATCCAGTGTTAATTTAGTCAGGGTGGGAGGTACTGCTGATATATATCCCAGATTCCAAAAGCCTAAGGAGTAGGTACTCCAGAATCCAGGGGCAAAGGATGATGGATGTCACTGCTCAGTGAGGTAAGAGAAGGAATTCACCTTCCATCTACCTTTTTGCTGTATTCTGCCTCTTAGTGCAGACTGTGTAATTCCAGTCTGCATTCCTGAGGGAGAGAACTCAGTCCACTGATTTAAATGCCTCTCTCTTCCTGAAAACACCCTTATAGATACATCCCTAAATAATGTGTTACTGGCTATCTGGGCATCCTTTAGCTTAGTCAAGTTAACTTGTGAAATTAGCAATCATTTGTACCAACCCAGACTAAGACGTGGGTCCTTTTTATAAACTTTGATTTGCAAGGGTCCTTCCAACTAAGTCTGTAACATTGCATAAAGCTGTTTTTGCTTTTACTTTTTACCATGGTTTTAATAATGATATGTCCTGCTTTCTTATCCAAGAACTTGTGAAAATTTAATTTACTGTCCATATATTGAACATTGATCAATGGAGCCATGCCTTTACTGTGTTTAAACTGGGAAGAGAAGTGTTGTTCAGGATGATGGCTCACAGTCATGGCTGGCCTACTTTATTAATGCAGTTAAAAGCCAGACTTGAGGATGCTATTAGGGATGCTGTTGCACAGTTAGCCAGCTGGAAGAGCTTGTCAAGAACATGTCTCCAAGTGTACACAGATGGGAATTAACAAAGTTGAAAACAGAATGTGAGATGCTCTAACTTATAGGGTTTTCAAGTATTTGGGAAATCAGCAGAGTTTAAACAACATGTATCTTATGCTGAAGTTTTAATGTCATCCCTCTGGGGATGAGATTTATAAGTGTCCCTTCCAAGTTTCAGACTCCCAGAGAAAGAGAAGGCCTTTTTGACCAAAGAGTATGGTCTCCAGACACAGAAGACAATTAGATTCCCTTTCCTGCTGCTGTTGAGGGCTCAGTCTTTCTCATTGCAACAGCTGTGCCTATTTGGTTTCTGCCAATCCTGCCAATCCCCAAAGGAAGCTGAAGTGCAGCAGTGTATTCATTCACCATTGTCAAAAGAAAGAGATTGAGGATTCAGGTACCAATATAACAAGGATGTAGGGCATGTGACATTGGCAGATCCTTGATGTTGCAGAGAATAGCTGTCCTTTGGCCAGAAGAGTTCAGATGGCTATCCAAAGCATTCAGAGGGGACCTTCCAGAACAAATATTAGCTCTCAGCTCTCATCCCTGTCTTGGCATAATCCTCAGTGGCCTCCCATTGTAAGTATGGTGAAATCCAGACACTTCAGCGTGGTCTATAATGCTGTGGTCTTTTCTTTCTCCTGCTGTCTGGTCAGCTGCCCCACTCCCCAGGACTTTCTTTCTGGTTCTTCATATTCTGGAAACCTGTCTCTCAGGTTGTCACGTCTCATTATCCAAATGAGCCCTACACAGAGATACCCTTCTTGGCCACGCTTGCTGAAATACTTAGTCCCTGCTATCAATTACCACATCATGTCAATCAGTTTTCTACATGGCTATTGCTTCTATTTAAAGGTTGTTTACTTGTCCTTCCCACCAGCATAAGGTTCCAGGAAGACCAGGGTCCTCACCTGACTCTTACATCAAAGAACCTAGAGCAGCATTGTCCTTACAGTACAAACTCAGTGAGTGTGCAAATAAGCGAATACACCAGACAGACACAAGGGTGAAGAGAGCAGATTGGTCACATTGCATAATTGTCATGATGAAGTCGGTTAGAGTCACCTGCTGTCTTTTTTACTAATAGGAAGAAATTACTGGCATGTCTCCTATTAGATTTGTCTTCATGTAAAGGTTTCTTTTCTTTTTTTTTTTTTTTTTTTTTTTTTTTTGTGTGTGTGTGTGTGTGTGTGTGTCTTTTTCCTTTTTATCAGTACCGGGGATCGAACTCATGACTGCCTGCTTGCAAGGCAGACGCTTATGCCACTGAGCTAAATGCCTGGCCCAAGTAAAGGTTTCTTAAAAAGAATGCTAAAGGTGTACCATTTTGACATAAAAGTACTTTTGAGCTTTCTAAGAATATGAAGGCTCCATTCTAATTTCAGAACACATTGATAAAAATTATTTAAGTATGCATCGAAAGTACAACCATTACTTTAACTCATCTATTCCTCAGAAACCCTAATAGATTTTATAATAGCTGTCCTCTAACTTGGGCACTTGGATTTCTTTTTTAGCAAAAAACTAGATTAATGGAGCTCATCTAACTCAAAATTAAGAGACACACAAAAAGCACTAAGTTAACTGGGCTTTATTTCTCAATCTTTTGTAAGAAAGTTCCCTGTATGAGTATGCTGATTGGGAGTATAATGCCATATTGCCTTTTTGATGGTTTCCCTTCTTATTTTCTATTAGGAAATGAACTGTTAGACTCATAAAAAAATTATGAATGGAAGCATGACATTTTGCTTTGGGCAGTGCTTGATTCTTGTACTGCTACTTCTAGAGAAATGAAATAGTGAAAGTCATCACATTCATAGCCTATCACAGGGAGCACATTCTAACATACGTGGTGATGTCTCCATACTTTTCCCTTAGACTATGTAGAACATTTTCCCAGATTATTTTAAATGATGTCCCCTTCAAAGTTGAATTTTAGGGGCTGGGGATTTAGCTCAGCAGCGTAAGCGCCTGCCTTGCAAGTGTGCGGTCCTGAGTTCGATCCCTAGTACCGATAAAAACGAAAAGACAAAAAAAAAAAAAAAAAAAAAAAAGTTGAACTTTATGGAGACAGCCAGTGACCCTCTTTTCTTCCATTCTTACCTCTGGTAACTGTGAAAGGACAGTGGTTCAGACCTTGAGATATGGGGGTTTCTGGCTGCAGATCTGTCACTGTTTGTTCCTGTGATGTGCTGGATAGGTCCCTTTACCTCCTGCGCCTTAGCTGCTTTGCTATACCATGGAGACCTGAATGGGAGAGTTGGGATGGGAGAGAGAGCACAGCCAGTCTCTCCTGCCATGTCACTCACTGTTCAACTGTGGTGATCCCAGAAAGAACGATGTGGATTTAGCCCTGGTTGGCTCCACTTCAGCAAGACAATTCTCAGGAATTAGAGTGCCAAAATTTTTCTCCCTGTTTTTAGACTTGCTTTCAACAATCCATCTTGACAAAGGGTTCTATAGTGCATCTGTGGACTCGGATTGATCCAGTATGGAGATCTCAGTTCACTTGCTTGTTGCATTTGAAGAGCTGAGGCACTCGTGTGTGCTAATGGGACCTGCATGGCACAGCCTGTGAAGGGAGCATCTGCAACTCCACGCTGTGGGTGAGGTCTTCAGCAATTCTTTTTAAACCAAGAGCTAGAACTGCCTAGCATCTGTCATCTACCAAAGATGGGCATGTTAGTACATGCTTATAGTCCTAGCACTGGAAAGGCTAAGGTAGGAAGATGTAGAGTCCCAGCTATCCTGGAGAATTTAGGAGCTTAGAGAGGCTGTGTCTAAAAACAAAAACAGAAACAAAAATATCCCCCAAAACCCTACCAAGCTGGCCAGCTGATTTTTTTTTTCTGTTGCTGGGAATTGAACCTTGGACCTTGTACTTACTAGGCAAGAGTAACCCTCCACATGCCAGCTTCCAGCTGATCCTAACCTCCCTTGAGCACTATGTAGAAGAGACTATAACAGCTACTAAATGGGTCTATATTGTTGATTTTAAGAATCAAAATTTCTTCCAACTATCAATATCAAATCCATTTGCATTTACTTTAGGCTAAAAATAAATCAGCACATTAATTTCATGATCTATCAGGCCCTGGTGTCTCTAGGTTCCACATCCATTTTTTTCAACCAATCATAGATAAAAGTGCTGAAAGCATCTGTGTCCATTCTGAACATGTTCAGATTTTTCTGTAGTTATTCCCTAAACATATTGCAACAACCATTTACTTAGCATTTAAATTATATTACATATTATAAGTAGAGATGATATGCCAAAACCATGCTTTTTTTATATAATAGATATGAGTTTTTATGAGTTTTGATATCTGTGGGTGACCTGGAATCAATACCTCGCATTGCCAAAAGATGACTGTCATTGGAACACATGGGGAAAGACATTGTGAAGTCCAACAGCGTCAGCATTCCTAAGTGATCACTGACATGAACATTTGTTCTCCATTAATTAACCCAGTTTTGGGATTCACTGATATTTATCACTGTCTTACCTGGCTGTGTGAATCTGGTGATTGACTCTTAGCTGTATTTTTCAATATTTTATAGAATCCTTATCTAGAACATCTGGAGCTTTGGCTTTTTTTTTTTTTAATGTAAAGTTTAAAGTTTACTTGGAGGTATTTTCTTGTCATAAGAGCATAATGAAAACAGAGGAGTGCTGGAAAGAAAATAGAATCACCTACAACACTGCTGACCTTCACATGTCAAGGCTGTAGAAGGAGCCAGGTGGAAATCACCGCCAGAGTTCATTTTGGTGCCATCATGTTCAGAAGTATTTTTAACTTGCTGCGAGTCTCAGTTCTTTAGCACCAGTAGTTTCGGTGAGCCCAGGGTGCTCTTCAAGCCTCAGCCTGTTGGTGGTATTTTCAAGTCTCACCTTTCCCCTCTGCCAGGAGAACACCCTGTTTTACAGGGCAAGTACTTGGTGCCAGCAGTCTACCTTTTTTGTTCTTCTGACCATACAGGATATGTAGGGGCATGCCTGCCTTCCCACACTGGAATGGAGGACTTTGCTTCCTCTCTGAAAACCTCTGGTGCTGCAGAGGATGTTTGTCATTCTTTTTGAGAAACAGCCTCTCACCTGTCTTGTGTTATATAGTTGGTGCTTTTTTACTATTAGAAAGTCAAAGGCAGACATCATCCTGGTCGCCTTCTCAGTATGTATGCATAACCAAAATTCCTTCTCAGACAATTTTCAGAACTTATTTTACCTTGTAGTACTGGTGCACGCAGGATATTGGGCACATCAGGCAAGCACCCTGCCACAGAACTATGCCTTTCCCTTTCCCGGGGGCGGGGGACAACGAGGACTACGACTTTCCTTGAGTCTAATCAGGCGGTCTCACAATATCTGTCTTCTCCTTTCTCTTCTCTGTGTCAGATTGTGCCAGGTAGGACGCTATAAGTACACTCTACCTTTTCAAGCACTCTTAAAGACTTGGAATAGATATTGTTCCATTTTATAGATGAGGATTTAAGCCTCCCCATGCAAAAGCCTCGTATGTATGGAACACAGTTCTGGAATTAACATTTAATTCATCCCAGGTATGTTCATTTAGTAGCATTGAATGCTGTTTATTGCTATTTATATTTTATTGATGAGTATCTGTACAATCTGTGGGGACCATGGATGTTCCATAGAAAATGAGGAAATCATAATCCCAATCTAAAGCTCATTGTCTGCAGAATCCACATCCTGCTCTCTTGGCTTGTGAATTCTGTCCACTTCTTGAAAAAGTATAGGCGCTCCAGTCAGATGAGGAACAGGTGGTCTTAATGACCTGGGAGGTCTCACGCTGGAAAGCTTTAATACAGCCTCCTGGAGGGAATGTAAAACAAATGTGGAAGGCTGTTAATCCAGCTCCTCCTAGGGAGGGTTCTTTGTGAATTTTCTTGAACTGAGCAGCAGGACTCTGTGGACGTTTTTAGAGCTGCAGGTCAGTTTCTCCAACCTTCTCTGGCTTTGTTTCTGGGGAAGCTAGCCTCTCGCCTGCCCTCTTCTTTATCTTACATAGTCTGGTTACATTCTGCCTTTGAACTAAGGGGTGTTGAGCTCACTTCACGTAGGGCGATCTTTCTTTTTTTTTTCCACTGTAGGACTGGACAATTTTTTTCCTTTTTAAAAGACATTTAACTCTCAAAGCCGAAGCAAGACTGACTGTTGTACAATTACAGTTAAAATATTAAGGCACTTTAAAGAGGTAAATTGGAGCAGAATAAACTAAAAATGGAGGGGTTCATCCCTCATCCTTAACTGGTTTATTCTAATTTACTGTGTATACTTTCCTTTGAATAGTAATCACTTAAGCCAGGTGTTAGGCTGTTCTTCCTTGGTAAGCCCTGCTATTTTCAGAAAGGAAAGGAGTAAGTAATACCAACTTAATTTTATCTTGGCCAGATTTTTGGGTCCCACCAGTGAGCAAGGCATCAATCTAGCTGCCTTTGGAAGCTTCTTTTATTAAAATAGTTCTTTAAAAAAATTCTGGAAGCGATTTCATCCTGATAGGTAATTCAAATATATTTTCAAAGAAAGTGAACTTCTATAAAACACAATTAAACCAACTGTGTGAAAGTGTGTTATGAAAGTGTAAGGGAAGGAGGGACAGGGTATTAACATAAATGGTGTTTTAGCCTTTTCTTAAATGATGAGCATGATTTGGATATGGATGGGAGATCAGGAGGAAAATTCCAGGCCAAATGAAGCACAAGGATGCTTGTAAATAAATGGCTCCTGCGTGACCCAGTGTATTGGATGCTTAAGGGTTTTTATAGGCATAAAAGCAGGGAGGAAAAACTAGGCTGGAGCTAGACCCGGAAGGCTAAGCAGGAGCTTTATTCTGGACTATAGAAAGAATTCAGGCCCAAACAAATTTAAAATGGGAGGATGAATGGATGTGCCCACCCTTCCGAGCGGAGAGAAGATAATCATTTGCATTGTAAAGGTTAGCTGAAAAGGCCAAAGGGAGAGGAGGTGGGGAAAGTTCACGAGGGAGGCCATTAATTACATTTTATCTTGTGAGAGAAACTTGGTCCAAGCAAGGAGACCTGTTCGTGAACTATGTTAGAGGTAAACTCGGGGGTGACTGACTGTGGGATGTGATAAGGGAAATTGATGATTTTGACAGTCTCCCACCCAGATAACTGGGGGAGGGGCATCGCTGCCTTTAGATGGGACAGGAGGACACAGGAAGAGAAATATTTTCTTGGTTGGAAGAAAAATGGTAAACTTAATCTAAGACCTCCACAAGTACAGCAGAAATTCAGATGGGTAACTCCGAAGGGAAGTACAGGAAATAGTTTTTGAAGCCCTGAGGGCCAATGGTATCACTGTTGAAGGCTAACTCAGAATGAGGGGTTTGATTTCTCTCCCGAACCTGAATTCAGTAGTTAGGGGCTGCTGAGAGGGCACTATGTGGAGGATCTCTATCTCCAGGCTGCTCCACAGTCTACCAAGGAGCCCTGCTCCCGGAATGCTAAGAGGAACAGCCTTCCTAACTTCTGCCCTATACCTTGTCTGGGAGGGCAGTCCTAAAATCCTGTAGCAGTGATTCTCAAGCCTGTACATCATATGGTTTGCCTTATATGAAAAATTTAACAGGTTAGAGGAGAGAGAAAAGAAAAAAAATTGTTCTATTCTAAGTACTGTATGTTTCTGTAGTCCGGCTCTAGTTTTACTGTAATGGTGTGAGAGCTCTTTGCAAGATTTACATTTCTTTGGATATGTTAAGGTCTTCATTGTTGTCCTGAGCATGCTTATTTTGAAAGAAAAAAAGTAATTTGCAGAATAGGAAAATCTGAAAGTAGAGAGTAGCTCAGTGGTTATCTAAATTTAGCTGGAAGGGATTGGGAGATAATGTGTGGTAGGTGCAATGTTTTGATTTGGGATGGCAAAAGTGACCTAGATTTGACTGCGATTGTGGTTGTACAACTCTGCAATGTGGGGGTCCATTGCATCTTGCATTTTAAATTCATAAATTACGTAATATACAGATTTTTTGCTTCATAAAGTTTTTTTTTTTAAAGCACTGGTGAAGAAAGTAAATCAAGTAGGTCATAGTGGAAATTAAGTTGTATTGGAATTGGGAAGCATGTGACAATTATTGAAAAACTATGTGACCCTGTGGATGTAAGGGATTTACTGTGTAGTCATGAAGTATGATCAGGAGGTGACTCTGGAGGCCTGACAGTAAAGAGAAGGAGAGAAATGATGCCAAGGTGCCATTGAGATTTTGATAATAGAGTGCTTGAAGATCACATAAAAATACCTAGAACCAGTGTGCGTAAATTCTTGATAGTAAGGTTTTCAGTAACACCTAAGAGCAGTTTCTATGGAAGCCTTGTCTAAAAGTTGGCTTTGTATTCAATGATGTTCACAATATCTATCTTTCTACCCACTCTGCTCTGATATGCGTTGTAGGGGAATTGAGGAAAAGTAAGGGTTGTATGATCCTTGTAAGGAAAAATTAGAGTGACATGGCACTTCTGGGAGACATTCTGAGACAGGGGAATGACACTGACCCCTGAAGCACAGGTTCACAGCTTAGGAAAGACCTTCTTGGTGACAAGGGAGGGAAATCAGTGGTGGTCAATGTTATGTGTTCCCATGAGGCACTTTGTGTATGCTGTCATTACTTGAAGGTGTATTCCTAGAGCTGTTATCTTAGTTCAGTCTTCTGCAACAAAAATTCCTTAGACCAGGTACTTATAAACAATAGAATGCCTTTCCTACAGTTTTAGAAGCTGGAAGACCTAGTTCAAGGCACTGTTCTCCCATGGTGAAGGGGTGAGAGAGTCCTCTGGAATCTGCTTTATAAATTAATGTTAATCATGGAATTTCTGCCCTCAAGACCTAATCACCTCCCAAATGCTCAACTTTCTAATACCTCAAGGGTTAGGATTTTAACATAAGGATCTGGGAGCTCAATTTTTGAAACTATAGCAGTGGGAAAAATGGCAAATCAGATTGGGTAAAATAGGTCATTGTGATTTGTAGATTCCACATAGACTTGGAATAGACACACTGAAGAAAACATAGGAATAAGATGAGTATGACAGTGTGGCAGATTGATAACAGGTGGTCAACTTGTAATACCAGCTGAACTGAATCAGTGTGGTGCTGCATGTGGATAGCTGCCTGAGGACTGTTGTGAAGATAATAAAGAGAACTGGAAAGGAAGAAATGGTCTTGGTTTTCCTGTTGCCGATGGCTCTCCCTGAGGAGTTTGTGGACCATCTTTCCTGATATGAACTTGGCTGTTCTCATTGTCAGAGGAGCTTGGGACCTTGTCACTGTAGATGGCTGTGGTTCACTTTGGGGGAGCTCTGGTCCTTACTTCCTGGCTCTGGAGGGGAAGATGGTGTGCTGTTCAATCTCCAGGAAAAACTTGTCACACTAGCTTCCTGATATGAACTCAGCTATTTTCATCATCAAAGGAGTTTGGAACGTCATTATTGATGAGGATGAGTGTGGTACTTTGCAAGGAGGGGTCATGGTCCTTATTTTGAGCATGGCTTATTGGCTCCAGTGCAGAACCCTTAGCCTGCTGGCACAGAACCTTCATCGCACTGGTGTAGACTTTCGGGCTTCCACTACTGACCTTTGGGTCTTCCCAAGCACAGATCCATGAAATAGACTTGAATGAGTCATTTTCAAGGGCTCTTGGTCTCTAGCTGGACTCATGCAGAACATTGCTGTGGGATCTGGACTCTCAGCTAGATTCCTTGGATCTTACTGTATGGACAGATTTCCTGCACATTTTGTATTTAACTATTTGGGTGACTATTATAAAATAATACCATAAATTGTGTTGTCATGTTCCCTTATAAATCTCTAATTACCACAGACAATAACTTGGTGAAAGAAACAGGTAAAATCCTAATCAATGGGACATACTCCATAACTACTGGGAAAAAGAGAAGGCTATTAATCTTGTTATGGGAGGAGCAGAAAAGAGTACGGAAGGTAATATAACCTTCCTTGTCACCTCTTCGCTCTATTCTAAAAAGGAACAGCAGAATCCTTAACGGCAGCAGTAGTAATAACCAGTGGTGGGTTAGTCAACAAACATGTCCATTAAGGTGAAAAATGACATGTAGGGTGATGTAGATGATTTAGTTGAGTAATATGACATGTCTGCTGCATTTTTTTTTCTGAGATTGTCTCTTTAAGTCTGTTGACTAGAACACTGTCTTCTTTCTTGCAAAAATGATACCCAGAATGTGTGACTTTGGCTTTCCAGTTTGGGCATTTTTAGAATGAGTGCGAATGTGATACTAACAAAACACACTGCATGTAAACTTCTCAAATTATACCATCTCAGCCCTCACCAGATTAAAAAATATTGTTGATGTTCATAGAGAATTGCGGTTTTTTTTTGTTTGTTTGTTTGTTTTTTTATGTGCTCAGTATTTGTAGGAATGAGAGAGCCCTGACACAGGGAACTGCTGAGCCAAGTGATAAGGACAGAAAAGCCCCTTATACATAAGGGTCTTCCCTTGGGTCTGGGGTGTCAGTGGAGCTCCGTGTTGGAGCCTCTTGACTTCCTTGCAGATGCAAAGACTGCATGTACTTTCTAAAGTTTTTCTAGATGGCACAATGTCGGCAGTGCTTTTTAGGGAATGGTTTCTATTTATGCATTACATTGGCAGTGAGAGCCATCTCCTCTGTTTGTCTTTCTGTAAATCATTGAGGCTTCAGTTAACCAGGTCTCCTGGTGTCTCATTCTCTGCCACCCCATTCTTCCCATCTTGATTTTAGCCTTGGATTCCTAGTAAAACTGCTAGTCCTGGCTTAGAATACAAAAAAAAACTATGAAAACCAAGCAAGCCCAAATAAAGCTGTGTTAATTACTAAAACCTGGTCATGTTTACCTCTGCTTTTCTTTGTTCTTTAAAATTAAAGATTTTTAATAAAGGAAAAGTAAAATTTAAGATTAATTTTACAGTTTATTGCATTGGTTTGCAATGTGTATATAGCTCTTAAGTATCCAGCACTTAACATTGTTCCTCTAAAGTCATTTTTAAAATTTGGTTTTGAATTTTTAGCTGTTAATGTAGGACACTTGACAGATAACATTAAAATGTATTTACAAGCACCATATAAACTAGATGTAAAATTACTATGCTGTAAAATATATGTAAAACTCTCATGTTATCTTTTTATTTATTTAATTTTGTACCAGGAATTGAACTCATGATCCTGCATTTTCCAGGGAGGCGCTTATGCCACTGAACTAAATCCTCAGCCCCTCATGTTGTCTTTTTAACTTTAAATGGAGTGAGCCTTGTAATACTGCATAGCTACATATCTTGAGTATCTTGCATGAGTATGTTTCTATCTGTGTGTGTGTGTGTGTGTGTGTGTATGTGTAATTCCAATCTTATAGGACAGCTCTGTCTTGCACCTTTACATAGTATACTCATTGCGTGTGCCCCAAAATCCTCTGTTTATCCATCCTTTCTACTCATAACAGTTTCTCTCTCTGACTTACATGCTTGTGATCTTTATTCAGTTTCAACTGCCATACAGGTTAGACAGTTTTTTACATCTGCAGTTTCAATTCCTAAAAGAAGTGAATCACTCTTATTTCTATTTATGCAGAGACCCTTTTGCCAGGCCTTGTTTAAGCCTAGAGACTGCTGCCCTGAGGAATACCCATGTCCTTCAAATGTGGTCAGGATAGAAGTTGACCAGGAGGCACATGCTGTAGCTGGGGCTGTTTCCTAAGGGTTAACAGGGAGCATGAAAGGCAAGGTCTTCCGTCACTTATTCAGAAGAATGTGCTGTATATACATCCAGCCAGCTTACTTTGTACCAGTATATGCACATTTCCATTACTGGACTATGGTACAGTTATATACAATTCCCCCAGTAACAAATTTCAGTTGCTATATGTATTAGCCTGCTAGGGAAGCAATAACAGAACATCATGTACTGGTGGCTCAAAAACAGATATTTATTGTGCCTCTGTTTTGGAGGCTGAGATCAAGATGTCAGGTTTGATTTCTTTTTTTTTTTTTCTTTTTTCCGGTATCGGGGATCAAACTCACGACCGCCTGCTTGCAAGGCAGGTGCTTATGCCGCTGAGCTAAATTTCTTCTGGGGTTCTCTCCTTGGCTTGGAGAGGACTGACGACCTTCTTTACACAAGTTTATCTCCTGTAGGTATTGTGTCCTAACCTCTGTGGCAGGACAGCAGTCAGGTAGGATCAGGGACCACTCACGTGGCTTGTTTCACCTCAGTTACTAATTTGCTGGCACTGTCTGCAAATGCAGTCACACTTTGAGGTGCTGGGATTTAAAACCTTAGCATACAGATTTTGGAGGGGCACCATTCAGCATGTGTAACATTGCACCTTAATAATTGTGAGTCATTGCGTGTAAAACACGGGTTTTGCTACCAGCTTTTCAATCCTCAGGTCACTAGGAGTGACACTGCTTATAATGGCCAGTGACCAATCATATCACTTCTTTCAAATATATCTGTGATTAATCCATGAGCATCTGTTAGTCTAGCCATAGATAGTGCAGTGCGTGGTTCTGTTGCTTCCTTACCTCCATCCAGGTGATAACCTATGGGGTATTTTCTAAAAGTAGCAGCTTTTTCTAAAAGTAGTAGCAGCTAAAAGGAGAAGGAGTTGACCACCAAAGGTGAAAGCATAGCAAAGAAATAAGTAGTAATCAGGAAGGGAAATTGCTTCTGATGAGGAGATTTGAAAATGACGATATCAAAATGAAGATCACAAGACTAGGGGCTGCCTGGAGCTATTGTATGAGCATACTGAAAAAGTCCAGTGAATATAAAAAAAAATTAAAAGGTAAAGTCATCCAACATATTAGTTTAAATTTCACTAGGATCAGAAAGAAATTTGTGGTTGAAACTGAGTTTTTATATCTACTTTAGATTGAAGACTAGTAATAATAAATCTCGATCAGTTTGAGCAGTGTTCAGACCGAAGTGTTGAAATTAGTTACCTTATTGAAAGAAAGGGTAATTACATGGACACTATAGAAAAACCTTTTGCAGATAAAAACTTGTTTCATTATTTCAGAAGTTGACGTGAATTGATTGTTAAAACTATCTTGTGAAACTGCTGATGCACATAAGGATACTTTGTGAAATTTGCACCCAGGCTCCAAGGATTAGCGAAGGCAGGTTTATAATGATCATCAAATATTTAATGCTGATGAGATGGACCTTTTGGAAGACAACTTATGTGAAGAAAGATGTAGGATTTCAAAATCTCTATTAAGGAGAAACTAGATATACAGACAGGGAACTTATTGAAAAAGGTTAAGATGTCCCAGAGGAAGTACAACTGGCCAAAAAACTTGACATTAAAGGAGCTCTGAGGTATTTCACAGCACTGAAAGGGCAGAATGATCCAAATTTAGGACGAGGGCAGTTTGCCAAGGCATAGAAATGATGTTTGGTTCATGTCATAAGTTATTTCAAGAGGAAAAGAAGGCAAACACTATTCAAATTGCTCCTGATAAATTTATTACAAAGAAAGAAAACACTTTCACATTCAATTTTTCTGATGTTACGTTAGTGTACTAAGTAAACCTTCATTTTATTACTTTTTATTCAGATGCATAACACTGACAATAAATCAGTTTTTAATGTTTTGATTTGTCTTTAAAAGTCATGAACAACCATAATTTTTCCATTGGTTATTCAATGGCTTTACACATTCAACTTGCATGGATATTTTTATGGTCTCACACTTCCATGCACAGTAAGGATTATGTATGTTCTTTGTGTCTTTGCATGCATATGTGTGGTTTTTGCTAGAAGTGTTCTCTGGATGCACCGTGCTGTTTTTATTTGCATTATTCACCTGAGTCTAGTAGGTATATCTTTGTTTTTTCATGATAGTTCAGACATCATTAAAAATAACACTGTTGTATACTATAAAATGGAATGACCTGCTAGTGAAGGGTGCAGGTTATGCAGCCAAAATTCCAGAAACCAAATACTGAGTCTGCTACTTATTTTTGCATTATCATGAGCAAGACAGCTCTTTTGCACTCATCCAAACCTGAATCTGTGGACTGCCATCGTAAGCCTATGTTGTAAATCCTCATACATTTGTATATTTTGTGTTATACATATCGGTTTCTCTAGTCATCACTGACTGATACAGATTTTGGTTCTGGGATTAACTCTAGAGAAAATTGCAAAGATGAAATTCTTTAATAGCATTAGTGGTTACTAGAATTGGCTTTCCAATTTGATGGGACCTAGAAATAGCAGTCTCTCCTGATAATAAGCAGAATTCTGATCACCTTCAGTTTGAGGTGTTTAAAGTACTAGGCAATGTCGATCCATTTGATTTTCCTAATTCACCCTTGTTAGACATAAGAAATTTAGTGGTACCCCTATGAAACTTTTGGGTATTTTTGACAGAGTAGGAAGTATAATGGTACCTGTTGGTTGGTCTTAGCATCTCTAGTAAAAGAAAACAAGGAACTCAAAACACCTATAGGAAATCTAGTATTCTAACCATGAAGACAAATTAAGAAAGGAAGAGGAGGAGCTCAAATATGCAAATTCCAAGCTCCAGACACATAAATCATCTAAATCTCTAAGTGTGTCCTGAAAGAGAATCTCCTCTCCTTTAGCCACAGGACTAACATTGCAGAAACCCAAACACAGGCCTTCATCATTTGATTGGCTCAAGTACAGTAAATTTAATGCTTGCCCTCAAACAGTATTGGATGTAAAGCTAAGGGCTCTGAGTAGAAAAGAATGGGATCCTATAAACCAGGAGAGAGATGTGTGGGACGATCCAGACCAGGGCTATGGGTGTTGAGCTCCCAGACCAGTGGTGGCATAGCACATACATTATTTGTTTTTCTTTTAAGTCCAAAACTGTTAATGTATGAATTGTTTTTCTAAACTAAAATCTTGGTATTTAGGTTTAATTACAGTATTTGAATTTGGCCATAAATAAGTGGGCTGTGGGTTACACTTTGAGCACTCATCTGTAAAAAGGTTCATCGGCACTGTCCTAGACTCTAATGAGATTATTTTTCCAGAGGAAGAAATTTCCCCTACTCCCACCCTTTGTGGTGTTGGCCTCTCCTAGTATACCTAAAACTAATCCTGTGTCAGGATCATGCTGTCTCTCCTCAGTACCCACCCTCACCACCCACTTGTACCTCTAGAACTATCACCAGGCTCAAATCACAGAAAGCTCTTAAGAATGAGAGGTACATAGTGTGACTCACGAGGGGGTCTGCCTGTGTCCCAAAGAACTCAACTCTTCTAACTCTTATAAATAGACCTGATGAACAAGTTTGGGAATGGATTTTACAGGTGCAGGATAATGATGGAAAAAAACATACAACAAACTGAGTTTGTCATTGTGGAAACAACTGCAAGTTGTGGAGTAAAAAAGATGTAAATGGTTTATTCGACTGGGTTGGCAAAAGTGTGGATCAAAAGATGGCTCATTATGAATGAGTTAGCACATACATTATTTGTTTTTCTGTGGCTTACTGTTGATGTGGGGATTCAAAAGCTCAGGGACACAGGAATGCTGGAGTGAATTTGTCATGTTAAACCTAATCCTCCTCCCTGGGATGATCTAGAAGATGTACCCTTTACTAACACGTTGAGAAACAGATTCATGAAGGGAGCTCTGTCACTGCTATTCTTTGTATGCCAGACCTTGCAGTGGGGCCAAGATTATTCAATTGGAAAACTTAAGGGCAATGTGTTTAATTGGATCCCAGACTGGCAGGGATCAAGTGGCAGCACTTAATTGCCAAAGGCAGGATGCACACACTTAGCATAATGGACAGCAGAAGCAGAACAATGATTGGAATGGTCTGGCACATGTAGGTCTGTCTACATCACTGATTCCTCAGTGTTCCTGAAAGTGAAGTAGAAAGCCTACTAGATTTTCACTACGTTTGTGTAATCAAAAAAATTTAAAATTTAAAATTTTTTAAAATTAAAAATTTCTAGGGGCAAAAAACCCCTAGAAATCTTCTTCAAATAGTAGTAATAGATAATCACAGCCTCTCAAGCAGTTCCTAGATTTGAGCCAGTTTACAGACCCAAAACCTCTTGAATGAAGGTGATGCTGCATCCCCTTGAGGAAAAACCCAAATATACTACCAACAATTTTGTAGTCATTCATTCTCCAATCTTTCCCCAAAGGGACCTGAGACCTTTTACTAGAGCACTGTACATTCAGAGAAGGGAAATGATCAAAATTTTGGGGACTATCAGACATTAGTTATGAACTAACACTAATTCCAGGGCATCCAAAATGTCACTGGGGCCCTCCAGTAAGCGTAGGGGCTTATGGAGGTCAGGTGATCAATGGAGTTTAAGTAAAGGTCCAATTCATAGTGGACCCAGTAGGTCTTGGAATCCATCCTAAAGGCATTTCCCCTGTTCCAGAATGCATAAATAGGGTAGATACACTTAGTACTTTACAGAATCCTCACATCGGTTCCTTAACCTGTAGTGTGAGGGCCATTATGATTGGAAAGACCAAATAGAAGCCATTACAGCTGGCTTTACATGGTAAAACAGTAAACCAAAAACAGTATCTCATCCCTGGATTGTAGAGATTAGTGCCACTATCGAGGGCTTGAAGAATGTAGGGGTAGTGGTTCTCACCACATCTCCATTTAATTCTCCCATTTGACCACTCCAGAAGATGGACAGGTCTTGGAGAATAATGGTAGACTACTGTAAAGGGAATGAAGCAGTGACTGTGATTGTAGTTATTGTACCAGATGTGGGTCCTTGCCTGGGCAGATTAATATATCTGCTGGTACTTGGTGTGCAGCTATTGATTTGGCAGATGTCTTCTACTTCATACCATCCATAAGACTTAGCAGAAACATTTTGTGTTCTGGCAAGGTCAGCAGTACACCTCACTGTTCTACCTCAAGATTATATTACTTCTCCACCCCTATAACACAACTTTGTTTGCAGGGATTTTGATCACCTTTTCTCCCACAATATATCATACTGATCCACTACATTAATGACATTATGCTGATTGGACCAAGTGACTAGAAGATGGCAACCTTTCTGGATTTGTTAATAAAGCATTTGCAAGCCAGAGGATGAGAAATAAATACAACAAAATTTAAAGTCCTTCTACCTCATTGACATTTCCAGGAGTCCAGAGGTGTGGGGCATATAGAGATAGATATTCCTTCCAAGGTAAACGATGAGTTGCTGCATCTGGCTCTCTCTACAACCACATAAGAGGCACAACACCCTACTTGAGGTTTAGAGGCAACACATTCCTCATTTAGGTGTTTACTCTGGCCTGTTTTCTGAGTGACTTGGAAAGCTGCTAGTTTTGAGTGGGACCCAGTATATGAATGGCTGTGCAACCGATCCAGGATGCTGTGCAGGCTGTCCTGCTCCTGGGGTGAGGTGCTCAAAAGACATGATCCAACAAATTCAATTGTATTTGAAGTGGCAGTGGCAGGTAGGAGTGCTGTTTGGAGTCTCTTGCAGGCCCCCATAGGTGAATCACAGTGGAAGCCTTTAGGATTTTGGAGAAATAGTCTGCCATCATTTGTAGACAAGTACTCTCTCTTTGAAAAACAGCTCTTGAGATGAGGATTTAGCTCAGTGGCATGAGCACCTACCTGGTAAGTGTGAAGTCACGAATTTGATCCCTGTTACCCTACCACCACCAAAGGAAAAAAAAAAAAAAAACAACAACAACAAAAAAAACCCAGCTCTTACCCTACTCCTGGGCCTTAATGAAAACAGAATACTTGACCATGACACAACAGCTTACCATGTGACTTGAGTACCCATCCTGAGCTGGGTCTTATCTATCAAGTCATGAAGTTGAATGTGCACAGTAGCAATCCATCACTAAATGGAAATGATGTATATGGGATTGAGCCAGAGCAGGTCCAGAGTGCATAAATAAATTACATGAGGAAGTTTCTCCAATGCCCGTGGTACTCCTGCTGCTATATTGTTATCTGTCTCCCAATATGCATCTGTGGCCTCACGGGGTATACCATATGACCTGTTGCTAGAAGAGGGGAAGGCGGGGGCTTGGTTTATGGCTAGTTCTGCATGTTATGCAGGTACTGCTTGCAAGTGGACAGCTATGGTATTACAGCCCCTTTCCAGGACATCACTGAAGGACAGTGGTAAAGGGAAATCTTCATAGTGGGTAGAATTTGGGGGTAGTACATTTTACCTAGAAGGAAAAATGTCCAATTATGACTGAATACTGATTCATGGGCTATAGCCAGTAGTCTGGCAAGAGAATCATGGAATTGTAAGGAATGTGACTTTAAAATTGGTGCCACAGATCTTTGGAGAAGAGGTATATGGACAGAACTTTCCATTTGGATAATGGATGTGAGAATATTTGTCTTCCATGTAAACACTCAACAAAAAATAATCTCAGCAGAAGAGGACGTTAACTGTGAAGTGGATGGGATGACCTATTCTGTAGATAGTGATTGTTAGTGCTTGTCTTGAGATGTTTCCTCAAAGCCTCGTGGTCATAGGTGGGGCTTTTTCACAGGTGGCTGGATCTAGAGTGTTTGGCATTGGAGTTGATTCCTGGTGCAATGCTGTAAGTAGCCTGGATAAGATAAAAGGACAGAAAGAGCTGTGGTCCTCCCTTGTTGCTTTGCTACCTTCTGCCTGCCATAAACTATTTCTCCTCTATGATGCCGTCTTGCTCTTTGGAGCCAGCTGATTATGAACTGAAAGCTCTACAAACTGTAAGCTAAATAAACTTTTCCTCTTTTAACTGAGTGTTGGGTATTTTGTCTTAGCAGCTAGAAAAGAAACTGAGACAAATTTGTTACCAGGTAAGTAGGGTAGTTTTGACTGTACCTAACTCTGTGATTCAGAAACCTTTGGGACCTGGCTTGTGGGAAGAGTTTGAAAAGGTTTGGAGATGCTGGCGAAAATGATAGTACTGGAACATTTTGGGCTATACTTGATGAGGGATTCCAGTCAGAGCTCAGAAGACCAGGCTTGGGAGATTTCTGCTGGGAAGAATGACTGCATTGGCTGTTGGACTCCAGACGATGTGTGTTATATCTTGGCAGAAAGTTTGTATTTTGCTTATTAACATACTTTTGCTAAGACAAAGATTAAAGGTGGCAGACTAATTTTGTAGAAAAACTTTGAGGGCAGTCTAGTGTTAAGAGAGTGGCGTGGCTACTGTTCGGGTTTTTTAGACAGATTTATGTTTAGAATCAAGAGCAAAGAGCCCAACAGAATGATTCAAAACATTGTAAGTTAGACCAGAAAGGAAGCTCCAGTACATTGTAGTCTACAAAAATGACACTGAGGAGAAACTGATCTCTGAAAAGACTAGTAAGAAAAAGCCAAGTATTTACATAGAAAGCAACAATAAAGATGGCCTGAGGACATGGCAAGAAGTACCAGGACTCTAGTCTTTTCGCAGCCTCAGAGTTGCAAAGATGAAAGCCTGCTTTGAGGTGAGTGTCCCAGAGCATCATGTTACAGAATGGTGACAGTACAGGAATTTTTTCCTTGGGATTTGGTTCATAGGCACTGGACTGCTACAGCCAAGAGAGAAGGCATCTTAGCTTTTCCTCCAGCTGATGGCAGACCTTAGCATCATCCGTGTGGTGCTGGTTTTTTAGGAACATGTAAAATGTAAAAGTTGAGGGGTCAGGAAGGTTTCCCTGGAGATGTCAGAAGAAGGCCTGGGAGGCCAGGTAGTGTGTTCCTGAGGCAGCAGTGTGTAAAGCCAGAGATGCAGTAGGAACCCCAGAATTTGGGAACATAGATCCTCTGAGGAAAACTGGGAGGGAGCGGAACCACCCCCAAAGAGAAGCCATGGAAACTATAAACACTGGCAGTGCCATAGAGGTAGACCCTTTGGAGTCTACCACATGCCCCAGATTGCCAGGGATACTGGAAGTGGAGCTGAGGGATTTACTGTTTGCCCTGTTAGATTTTGGTCTTGCTTCTTTCCCATTCTTTGCTATCCTCTTGTTTGTAACTTTTGCAATAGAAAGGTCTATCTTGTGCCACTGAATGTTGGAAACATTTAACGTTCTTTTTATTTGTACAGAGGCTTGTAGCTAATAATTGGCCTTAAATCTCAGAGGACACTTCGGTCTTGGACTTTTCAGTAATCCTGAAACTGTTAGGACATTTGCATGTCATGGAGATGAACTAAATGTCTTATGCAAAAAGGGATTATGCATGAGTCTTTGAGGGACCAGGAGCAGAATGTTATGGCTTATGTTTAGATGTCCTCCAAAAACTTCATGCAGTCTCATAGTGGGACTTTTTCAGAGGTGGCTGGATATAGCATGTGTGGCACTGGAACTGATTCATAGTGCAATGCTAGGCTCAAGGGCACTAGGATTAAGGCTGTGAGTGCTACTTACCCTAAGTAGTCTGGATAAGATATAAGGGATAGAAAGAGCTGTGATTATCTCTTGTTACTTTGCTGCCTTCTGCCCACCATGAACTGTTTTTCCTCTGTGATGATACTTTACCTTAGAGCCAGCCAATTAGGGACTGAAACCTCTACAAACTATGATTTAAATGAGCCTTTTTGCCTTTAATTTTGGGTGTTGGGTATTTTGTCTTGGCAACTGGAAAAGTAACTAAGACAGCAGTCAGTCTCTCTCTTCAGCCACCCCTGTCATTTCCCAATGGGCTCATGAGGTGGCAGGATAAAAGTTGTGCATGGGTGCAGCAACTTGAACTCTCACCCACCAAGGCTGATTTGGCTCAGCCACTGCTGAATGGTCAATATGCCAACAGCAAATACCAATACCAATGCTATGTTCCTGATATGGAATCATCACTGATATTAGGTTGATAATATTGGACTGCTTCTCTCATGGAAAGGATGGTGCTTTGTCCAAACTGGCATAGACACTTATTCTGGGTATGGATTTGCACATGCAATGCTTCTGCAAACATGCCTCCATGGGCTTATAGAAAGCCTTATCTACCATCATGGAATTCTATACAGCTTTGCCTCCAGCTAAGGAACACATCTTATGGCTAAAGAAGTGAGGCAACGGGCTCATGCTGATGGAATTCTCTGGTCTTGTCATGTTCCTCATCATCTACACGTGGCTGGCTAGATAGATGGAGTGGTCTTTTGAAGATGCAGTTACAACACCAACTAGGTGACAATAGTCTGCCAGGCTGGGGCAGTTCTTCAAAAGACTATATATGCTTTGAATTTGTGTCCATTATATGATACTGTACCCCCCCCCCATAGCAAAGATTCACAGGTCCAGGAATCAAGGGCTTTCAGAGGGAATAGTACTACTCACTATTACCCCTAGTAATGCACTAGCAAAATTTTTGTTTTTTGTTCCCTCAACTTTATGCTGTGCTGCCCTAGAAGTCTTAGTTTCAGAATAGAGGAAGGCTTGTACCAGAAAGTACAACACTGAAGTGGAAGCTAAGACTTTCTCCTGGTCATTTTGTTCTTCACATGCCTGAGTTAAACAAGCTAAACATGGAGTTATGGTGTTAGTAGGAGTGACTGACCCATACCATCAAAGGACTATTGGACTATTACTCCAAAACAAGAAAAAGGAAGACTATCTTTGGAGTGCAAGAGATCCTTACTGCACTTTCTAGTATTACCAACCCCTGTTATTAAATTCAGTGGGAAACTACAAAAACACAATCCACGCAGACTGACAAATGACCCAGAAATTTCAGGAATGAAGGGACCGAGACTTGCTAAGTTGTAGGCTAAAGGCCAAGGAAATACAAAACAGGTAGTATAAGGTAGTTCTAAATGCTGGGATCAATTACAGGAATGAGCATTATAATAGTTCTTTCTTAATATGCTTCCTATGCGATATAACATAGAACTAGACTTAATACTAGTTCTTTGTGTGTGTGTGCCAGGGATTGAATTCAGAACTTTGGGTTTACAAAGCAGGCACTTACATTGCCTAGCTAAACCCCAGGCTTAATACTGATTCTTAAGCATTGTTAAGCCTATGTTATAGTGTTCAAGTTATGTTAGGAGTAAACATCACCCAAAGAAAACTTGCCTAAAATACTGAGGAGCGAATTAGTGTATTTCTTTTTGTTTGCAGGATAATTGTAACACATTAAGTGTAATTATGAACTTATCTTTGTATCTGGATACTAAGTATGGTTTAAGGCAATGTGTCTGGTTGTCAAATTAGTGGATTGTGATAGTTACCTGATTGGGTCAACCTGAGTAAAAACCTCCCAACTTAATCGAATCAGCATGGTTCTGGGTGTGACTCAAGGGATGTACTGAAGACAGAAGACTCATCCTGGGTATGAGTGGTACCAACTAAGTAGGTTTATTGCCTGCATAAAGTAAAAGAAGCAATACTTACTTCTGTTTCTTTGGAGGAGCTTCAGTCTTCATCTTCGCCTTAAATGTCTTCTCCTGGCTTCCAGCACAGTCTCTTCAGCCTTCTGTTGCAGAACCCACTCAGTGGGCTCCAGGGCTTCAACTGAATTCGTAGAGTTTCCAGTGTGTAGATGGCCCTTTTGCTCTCTCCCACACCTGATTCTGCAGGTGGTCATTGTAAAAACTATCATGTAAATCCTTATATATTTGTGTATCTTGCATTTTATGTTTCTCTAGTAAGCATCAACTGATACAATCTTCAAATGGTTAGTCTTAATCATTGAATTTTTACTGATCTTAAAAGATATGAAGTTATTCACTTAAAGCTTGGAAATTATACTATAGTGTGTTACCCTCTCAACATTTCTTAAGTCATTATTTTAACGTACTGAGAAAGAGTAGCCCAGCCCGGCTCAATAGCCAAATGAGTGGAGTTCTTGGCTCTGCTGACAATTGGGAAGAACTGGATAAGCGATCTCTGAATAGAGAGACTGAAATGAATTTCTTACAATTCTTCTTTGTATCTGAACCTCTTACACACTTGCAAATTCCCTCAGGTTCTTTTGTTCTGAGGGAGTATTTGGTAGGGTGTTCAAGGCCAGATGTTTTGGGGTCCTCTTTCAAATGAAACTAAAAGTTACTTCTTAAACACAAACTTGAGCTTATTACTGCCCAAAGGATACAAATGAATTCTTAGTTCTCATGGCTTACATAACTTTTGTATTTGTTTTACTCATTTTTCTTCTAGACTTCAAATTACTTTTCTTGAAATAGTATACCTCCTATCAGATTTATAAGCTGTGGACTCCCTTGTCCCCTATAACCTTCCTCTCCAGTTTCTCTACCTGTCTTCCTTATGCCATAGGAGCAAAGAGAGAGCTTTATGCACTTCCCACCCCAAAATAATGAGAGGATTGGAAAAAAACGGAAAAACTCACTGTACCAGAAATTCATGATACTGAAGCTCAATTCGTTCCCCATCTGTGGCCAGCATTGTACATTTTAGTTTAGCTCAGGGAGAGCTAGGAGTGTAGTTGGCATCCAAGTTGCCTGATAAATGAATGAAATAAGAAATAAACAGAGTCTGTTGAATGAACCTAGCATCAGTTCATTGCACTGCAGGGTGGAAAGGGAGATGTATTCCAAAACATCCTTCGCTTTCAGATCAGCTCACCTGTTGAATACTTGAATCATTTCTTACCCAACAGAATTTGTGAATCAGGAAGGCCTAAGTATAGGTATTTTCTTACATCATAGATATTTCATTAGTAACATTTGAATAGTTTTGTAAGTGGGAATTTTCAAAAGTGCTTCTAGTTATTGACCAGGGCAAGACTAAACGTGCTACCTACTAAAATGTTGAAAGATTTGAATTCCAGAGGAAAGCTAGTGAGATGTCACCCAATATTGAGTGCTGTGCGTTGAAGTAATAGGAATTCTTGTGAATCTCTGCTGCTAGGTGTTTTGTTCTATTAAGGTAATCTGACATTTTGGGTGTGTTTTCTTGTGGTAAAACACATGTAAAATGTACTTTTAACCATTTTTAAATTCAATAATATTAGATATGTTCACAATGTTTTGCAATCGGCACCGCCATCCATTTCTAAGACTCTTCATCTTCCCAAAGTGACCTGCATTGGATCAGCAGTAGCTCCCCCATGCCGCACCTCAGCTCCTGATGACCAGTGTCTTCCTCTTTATAGGAGTAGAATCATGTACAATTTATCTGAGTTATTTCACTTTAGGGAGTTTTTGATGTTTCTAACAAGTTCCGTTCAAAAATTGTAAGGTTAAAAATCTTGCCTTGCAAAAGCCTACGCCTGAAATTCTGCATCCAAAAGTGTTGGTATTGCTTGCCCTAAGTAACTATCACAATTTATCATATTTGAGGAAGAGCTCCATATTCAGGGCAGTGGCCGTGGGGTGACTATTTAATAGTCCTACTGCAAGAACTTACCCTGAATGTGAGATTACTGAGTGTTCTTTAAAATTCCACTTTTTTGTTGTTACTGTTGGTTCTCCTTTGGGAGAGCATTACCTATGTTATGGGCTTGCAAGGTTGCAGCAGGGCTCCAAGGAGGTTTAGCCCTGAAGGTTTAACTCCCCTTGAATGTTGGAGTTAAGTTTGGTGGTGTCTGAGTTGTTCTCAGAAAGCACTGGTATAATAATCATCTTAACTGCAGTAGCAGTGTGGGATCCTCTTCTGGAATCCTGATTAGAGTACCTGACAAAGGGAGGAGGACCCTCTCCCGCAGGAGAGAAAAAAAAAGACCCATTGTAGTGAGCAGAAATAACACAATATTTAAATATCAGAGTTAGTAACGAGATACTGATATTCCCATTTCACATCCAAGAAATTTGCCATGCACCCTCTATCTAGGCAGCTTTACAATTGCTCCTGAATTTCTTAAGATGGCTTGTGGCACTGTGAGGGCTGTGGTGGACCTGGAAATGCAGAGGTGGAGACAATGCACTGGAGGCAGCTTGTGGCTTTTTTGTTTGCACGTCCCTGCTCTGCTGTGATATTGTGGAGTGATAGAGAACAGCGCCTCATTACCCCTGAGAGCAGGCGGCACACCTACATTCTGGACCTTCCCTCACTCAATCATTCGGTAGAAGACATGGTTGAACGTGTGTCATAGTGACGGAGGGCCATGCCCGGAGCCACGTGGGGCAGATTCCCAGGTCTGCCATGTGCTTTGCAAGCTGCAAAGCGGTTCCTCTACCGCAGAAAATCTCGCCTCACCACCCTCTGCATTTGGTTGTCAGAAGCCACACGCCGCTTTCTCAAGAACTAATTGAAGAGAGAGCCCGTCCTGATTTTGTTCCTGAACAGCCTGTGGCATGAAAATGTATTTTTCTTCTAAGCAAAATTGAAAGAAAGAAAAGAGAGGGGAGAGAGAGAAAGAAAAAGAGGGGAGAAAAAAAAGGTTGCCATCCAGTGGAGGAAGGAGTAATTTCCAGCTTCATTCAGGAAAAACGCAGGCTGAAATATACTTAACTCTTTTAACTTGGCTGGGGATTTTTACCACCATATGGGGTTTTTTCTTGCTATCCAGAGCGAACAGGGTGCAGTGTGCCTTTAAGGAACGAGGTGCCTCACCAAACTTCACTGTAGTTGTGTGTCACCGGCTAGGTAGGGAAGGAAAGTGTTAATTTCTTATTTGTACACTTTTTTTTCCCCCGACTTCCTTCCTATTCACTTCATTAAATCTAGAGGCAGTTCAGCATGGGAGCCGTCTGTATGTTGAATTAGGGCTCGCACTCTTGCGCAGCACGTCACCAGTCGGAAACTGGGGGTTTGCTTCTGTGATTTATTTCATTATTGTGCTGGTAAAAGGTTTGGAAGAGAATTCTTTTTGGGGGTATTACTTTTAGCGTTGTGTAGCAAGTTTTTGGTTTTTTGGTTTTGTTTTTGTTTTGGGGTTTTGTGTGTGCGCCCCCGCCCCCTCACCCCACCCCGCGCTGAGTTGAGGCAGTTGAGCTAGTTTGATAATTTTTTTTTTTTAAATCAACAGTTTAAATCTCCAAGAATAATGTTCCTAACATGCAGGAAAACCTTACTGTACCCTTTAAGTGCGAAAAGCATTTGGGAATATGTAGTGCATTGGTTTCTATTAGGAGACCCTTAGAAATCCCAGAACGTTAAGGCACTGCATATGGATGTGTTTGGGGTCTTTGGGGAAGGAGGGAAGATGTTTTGTGGCTCTCTGCATTCCTGCATTAAAACCTTAATTTAAGGGGAATAATGGTCAGTACTTTTGGTGTTTCCTTGTAATTCCAGAACCTAAATTTAGTAAGAATCTGCACGAATTAGCAATTATAATAAAAATTGTTTCACTAGTTCTGTTTGCAGTTTGTTGTCGCTTCTCAGCTGCTCACAGATTTAGAGGTTTAAAAGTACAAATGTCCCTCCCCTCGTTTTTGTTTACCCCCTCCCCCTTTTGTGAACTCAAGGGGGTTAGAGTAGAAATATTCACGACTTACCCCTCTTCATTTATCCCAGTGGAAAGAAAAACAATGAAAAATGTATAGCATGAAACTGAAAGTGAAGTGTCACAGTTGTTCGGGATTTTTTTTAAGGAGAAGAATAACATATTAAAAATCTGAACCTGAGAACATGCACATTGCTTTCATGCATCGACTGGGGAAAAAAATTGTCTTTTATTTTAAAATTCATTTTAGAGTGCTCCAAAATCATGCAGCATATTTTTTTAAAAAGCACTAAAATGAGGTATAAAATTCAAAAGAGACATACCTGTTTTAATTTTTTTAAAATACATTTGAATATTAATTTGTTTTCTTATTGGCTTAGTTGTTAAAATGCAAGCAAGACTCAGAAACCACCTGAGCTAAAATCTCTAATTCTGCTGCCTGGAATAATGGGGGGAAAATATGATAAGTAGTTGTCAATATTAAAACAGGCTGAAGGAGGAAGGCTTTGGGCCTTGTACTAGGTAGAATGAAACAGCAGATTTGAGTATCCACAATCCTTTCAGTATTAAATTTTCAGTAAAATAAAATTACTTGTATATGAAAACATAGCCTTTCCCAGCTCTCTTTTTTTTCCTGATCAGCTGATGAAGAGACTAGCAGCTCGCTGCTTTGCTGGCTTGTTAATTTTATCCCCACTAACTGTGATTTCCGATAGCCGGCCTGCTGATAGTGGTAAGGTAAATATCCTTTTTCGTTGCCGTCTTGAAGATTCAGTAGAACTACATCCCAGGCATGTGTAGGTGTGTAACACATCCAAAGCCGGTGTTCTCCGTATTTCTGTGTGCAACTGGGTGCTTGAGGAGAGCAGTACCATTAACTGTTGACAGCCTTGCATGCTGTATTTATTATTAGCATGTTCTGCCTCCAAGATATGCGGGACAATTTCCTTTTCTTAATCTTCGCTTAGCTGCAATGTGTTTAGCTGTATAGGGGGTGTCCTGCTTTTAAGCAAATGAATATTAATGAAATAATGTGGAGCTTTTTTTTTTTCCTTTTTCTTTATAACTCATCAGATTTGCCTCCTTCCTAGTGGTTTTCTGAACACTGTAGGATCGTGATGGAAATTGTCTTTTGATTATTAAGGCCTAGACTCAGGCTGTCCCTTAGGATTCTGTCTGTGTGCATGTTGCTTCTATGGATTTGCACATTGGAGAATGCATAAGAAACATTTTTTTTTTTAAATCCCACTGGCATTTTTACCATGCCAGGTTGTTTTGTGTTCTGTACCAGGTTTTTTTTTTCCTTCACAAAACCTTTCTTTTTCAGGAGGCATTGTACATAAGTGAAAGAAATTATGTCTGAGCTGTAATCACTCTTTATATTGATTGTTATACTCACATGATCATAAATATTAGCCATGTTTGGTGCTGTGGAGAAATGAAGGTAATTGCCTTATGATTAGAGCTCTTTCGGCTACGAGAAAAGATTGATTAGCATTTGCATACTGGAGGCAATATTGAGAGGCAGAAGGAACAAATAGCAACATCAGTTATTTTGTGTGAGAAAGCAATTTTAAAATGTAATTTAAAGATTTTTTTTAAAAGAAAATTTCCTTTCAGTGGTCAAATTTTCTTTTATCTGGGGTTTTGGGGAGGAGTTTCTTTGCATTTTCTCTTCTTTATTTTTCTATGTAAGTTTTGAGACTTAACCAGGAAAAGAAAGTTTAAACTTGTGGATCTGTCACATGGATCTTTTAGCCTTTTACGAACAGGTTTCTTTTCTACCTGGTTGTTTTTATAGCTATTTTATTATCTCTCTGCATTAGTGCTGCTGGCTCTGGTTTAAAGCAAGCGTTTGCAGGTAATTGGAAAAAGTGTTTGTTGTTTGTGAGTGTGTGTGTTCTTTATCGGATGATTTAAGTGCATTTATTATCAAGGAACGTGGCTTTGTACTTGCCTATTTCCTTGTTTATTAATTGCTACCTTAGAACAAAATCTGGATGGGATTTTGATTTGTATTGTGATTCATGAATAAATTGATGTAAAGCGTTAAAGAAGAAAAGGTCAAAGCTTCTCTGATTGTTTGGACGTATTTTTAAGGGAATTTTTTTTCTTTACCCTTATCTCATTTTTTATTTACCTTCTCTCTCCTTACAGTAATGAGAGAATTAGGGTTTTTCTTACATTGAGCAAAATATTTCATTTGAATTTAGTTATCTCCAAGCCCTTGAATGTATAGATGTTTTAATATTTATCATCTTTCGCTATGAGGATCTCAGGCCTTGAACATATTTTGTTTATGAAACAAACTTGTGTTAAAATGATGTATTTTTCCAATATGGTGGTCCTCTTTCCTTCATTGATCACTGTAAACTTCTATCTACTTTTTTGTTAAGTAGATTTTATTCTAATTATTCAAGCTATATGTATTTGTCTTGGTGATTTTCCTGCCTCCAATTTTTCCCCTTTGTTCTCTACTCACAGGCCATTGAAGACGGCAATTTGGAAGAAATGGAAGAGGAAGTACGGCTTAAGAAGAGAAAAAGACGAAGAAATGTGGATAAAGATCCTGCGAAGGAAGATGTAGAGAAAGCCAAGAAGAGGAGAGGCCGCCCTCCAGCTGAGAAACTGTCACCAAATCCCCCCAAACTGACAAAACAGATGAACGCCATCATTGATACTGTGATCAACTACAAAGATAGGTGAGCTACACCCTTCCCTTCCTCAGCATCCACCCAGGACCATGGGTGGTGCCACCTGAAGAGCCAGACTGATTAAGCTGTATGCTTAGGGCTTTAAGGCTCTTTCTAGCTTGTGTTTTATGGCTTTCTCTCCCAAAGGTATAAGTTATGTGTGCTATGTCAAATGGTCACTATTGCTGTTTTGTATGATGGCTCACTATGTATTATTTAAGATAGTTGAAAATAATTTATATGACACTTTTTAAAGAAAATCTAAGCTGGAAAAAATTAAAAGGGGGTGAGGATGATAGAATGAAGTTATTTGTTGAGAAGAAGACTCTTCATGTATTTTAAGTAAATATTTTATGTTCAGGCTTTGCTTGAGACCCAATATTCCTCAAAAATATCATTGCTTCTCCCCTTTTGACTCATGGATTTCTGAGCACTTGTTTGGGGTATCACCATAATCATATTTAGTGATATTTTAGTAAATCTGCTTTTTTTTTCATGGAACTTTTGGATGTGAACTGTAGAAAGACTGTTGGACACTTCTGAGATCATCTTAAACTTATTGAATAATGATTAGAAAAGCAAAACAATAGATTTTAGAGTATCAGTCAGTCCTTTACAGAAGATAAACAAGTTTGGCTACATTCTGGTTTGTTGCTCTGGTTAATAGATCTAGTTGCTACTTGGTAGTCATGTGCTAATGTTTTTATTTGAGGATCTCATTTTATTTCCATTGAAAATAAGATAGGAAACCAAACATGTTTGAGTTCTCTAAATTGCACAGTAGTATTCAGTTTTTAGGTGCTAATGGTTTTTGTTATAAACTACTTACTGCTTTGTATACCTGGATATGTTTAAGATGAATAAATTGTGATTTTGGTTTTGTTTTGTGGCTTTGGTACATGTATTGCACCAGAGAGGAAGAACTTGTTATTGAGGTTCAGTAGCAGAGAAAGCAAAGAGCTTTCCACTGGGAAGTTTGTTGTTAAGCTTTTCTTATCTCTAAGGAGCTTTCAGATATGGTGAAGGCATGGGGGCGGGGAGTGGGCAACGTTTGTAAAGGGGCAGAATTTCTTATCCCTCTTTACCCTCCAGATTCCGTAAGTTCCATGCTTGATACTTTTAGTATTTTCCTTTCCCTTCCCCTCCTTTTTTTTTTTTTTTTTTTTTTTTTTTTTTTTTTTTTCTTTTTAAGCGCATTCCCTTTATGGATTCTGATGTGCCCACCAAGGACAACCCCTTCTCTTGTTTACTGGCAAGGAGGAACATTGGTAGTTAGGAAAAACTTGCTTACAACTCCATTCTTTGTCCAGAATGAGCCCCAAAACTTCTTTGTACAAACCAAGCATCAGAAACTGTCTCTCTCTCTGTCAAGTTCGTCTTTACCCACATCTCTCTGTGTGTATCTCCCACAGACAGGAAACCTGGATTATTATACCTTATTTTATTAGCCCGTAATGTAAAGGAAAGTATTATGCAGTGGAGAGTATCTGCACATACCTGAAACTTTTTTACTTTTGTCTCAGAAGAGCGTAACATCTGTTTCTCTAACCAGATGTGCCTTGGTATTTGGCAAACATTTTACCCATTGCTTGCTGAGTTGCTAGGTTTCTGTAGTACTGAGAAAGGCAGAGGAGGTCTTTGGAGATTTAAAAATTGTGCCTTTGATTATGGAGAGATGACTGTGTCTTCTCCGAGGTCAGCATTCGTCACATATTGCCAACAGATCGATGGATTATTTTACTGACTTTGATGGGTTCTTTTTTAGGGGGGCACAAATTTTAGAAGCAAACACAGTTTTTGCATTTCTATACCCCACCCCACTTTTTTGAAAGACTTCCCAGTGTAGCAGTGCTCTGCTCATCCTTCTCCAAGGTGGCGGCCAGCAGAGGGCCGAAGTGGCCTCCCTCCCTCGTTTCTTGGGGCACTGTGGTCGCATTTGCTACCACCTGCATCACACTGTCATTTCTGCAGTTTGGAGTGTGAGTCGCCCTCTGTCTTCAGACTTTTCATACATGTCCCTCCTCACTCATGTTACCCACTGGCTACATCCGTCCCTGTTTGAGTTTGGAATTTCCTGATATATGTGGTTACGGGCTGAGGACTTTCCTAGAGCTCATTCTCATAAGCTTCCCAAAAGCACAGGAGAACCTCTTGACGTAAGTGTCTGTATTTGAATCCTGCTGTTGGCCTGTGTTTGCTGGGAGGCATCTGGTTGACTGATTTAACTTCCCGGAGCCTCAGTTTCCCCATCTACACAATGGAATAATAACTGCATTTGCCTGTAGAGTTGTAGTAGTGTGGATGAGTTAAGATAAGCCAGGCTCTTAGGAAAGTTAAATCATTAATGGTCAGCCTTTCAGCCTATCGTAGTTAGGTAGAAGGTGAAAGGACTTCTGAGCACTGTGAAGAAAGTGTCTTCACTGATACTGGTTTCCGCAGTTTTATTTCCTTTAAAGGTTGTGCAGTTTCACTGGGACTGATTAGGGAACATATTTCTAGTTGTATCATAGGTAAAGGAGATTCGCCTTAAATATTGTAGCATGTGGATATTTAGGATTTTTTCCTCCTTTTCCTGCTTTTATTTATTTACTTTTTCCTTACAGAAGCACCCCTTAAGACTCAATGTGTTAGCTCCATAATAAGGGACTTTCTGGAAACAGTGTACTGAATTTTCCACCCCTGCACATTTCATGTATATTTCATGTTAGTAACCCTCTAGAAAAAAAGCACTTTATTTATATTTTGTGTTTCTCTTACCAAACATGGTTCTCAAGTAGGAGGCACTCAAATTTGGAGCTCCTTAATTAGATACAGTGGCATATTTTTGGTTCATTTTAGAAAATGCTCCTGGGAAATGTGCATCTCACTGTTTTAAGATTTTTGCAGCATTAAAGTCAGTTTCTAATATAGTAACCTGTCTGGAAAAGAAATACCACCTGTTCTAATCTGCTCTCCCATCGCGTTTGTCCAGTGTGAAGGCTCTGACTGTTACATAGATTAGCAGTGTATTAAATAAGAACTGGCATTTGTATTTAATAAATAGACAGGAAGAATTAATTGGCTTGCATGAGATAGTTGGGGACAGATGTACCTAGATATTTTTATAAAGACCTAACATAATTTAAGTGTCTGTTGATTGCTTTGTGTTCAGTACCAAGCCTCACTTATTTTTTTAAAAGGATACTTTTAAATATATGACCTCCAAGAGCCAGTGCCTCATTTATTTGTTTTTTAAAGGAAGGTACTTTTAAAAGCGTGACCTCAAAAAACCAGTAATTTTCTGTGATTCATAAATGGATTGCTATCAGAAGAAACTGCTGGTCTGGTGCTATTTTCCATCTATTTCTTTCCCCAAATAGAAAATCTTATATCAAGTTAAACTAGAAGCTTTGTTT
This sequence comes from Cavia porcellus, assembly GCF_034190915.1. Classification (NCBI taxonomy): domain Eukaryota; kingdom Metazoa; phylum Chordata; class Mammalia; order Rodentia; family Caviidae; genus Cavia; species Cavia porcellus. Next base: position 78,071,654 of record NW_026947484.1, read on the forward strand.
TGATTTATTAACATGCTTTATTGTTATTGTTACTTGCTTATTTAGCAGCCATGTGCAGTTTTTATAATATTTAATCTAAGACCTTTTTTGGAGACGGGTACCAGGGATCAAACTCATGACCTTGTGCTTGCCAGGCAGACAGTTATGCCACTGAACTAAATCTCCCCCGCCCTAACCTAAGACTCTTTAAAAAGCGGTTCACCTAATTTGCATCTGTACCCTTGTAGAGTGCCTCTGAGGTGAGATGTAGAATAAGATAGTGGAGAATATTGACTGGAGCTATTGTAAACCTAGAAGCAGTATGGCTTATTGTTGATTGGATAAAGAAAGGAAAGAGTCCTGGAGACATTGTTAAATCTGAAAGGGATTTTTGGCTTTACCTGGTTCCATGTTCCCAGGCCGAGATGAGTCCCCAGCACCAACGCTGACAATCATTCAGCACCCCCGCATGGGCATCCCAAATTTAGCTCACAGTTTTAGGACACAGTTCTTAATACTGAAAGGCAGCTCCAATATAGTAGCTATTTCCCACTGTAAAATGGACCCAGCCCCTTTGCCTTCCAGAGGTTTGTTCTGTTTGGACCTTCAGAGAATGAATCCAGGCTCTTTCCAAGATGAGTCTATCCAGCGCAAGACCTTCCTTTCCAGGCTGAAACTCCTCACTTAGATTGCCCCACTTCCTGAGGCACATTCTGCTTTCCTTAGGTCCCATTTGAAATACGGCACCCCAAACCCCAAAAGTTCTTTTCTCCCTAAGGCTTGCTTATTCTGAACACCAAAATTCTGTTAACATAATTCAGGAGTGTGTTTACCTTTTCCAGCAACCTTTAGTTAATTTACACTGAACATGTGACATCTCTTTCCCCCTCAAAACACACACATAAGTCTTTTCTCAAATGAAAACTGCCAAGGTTGGCACTATTTTGAAACTATCTACTGATTTTGTGGGTATAGCTCCTTTTCATTGCTTTTATTTTGAGTCTTTATTACTTCTTTAAAAAATGTGTTTCCTTGTCCACCCAAATTTTGGTCATCAAAAGATTTGACATAAGCTATTTTTGAGAAATTTCTGAAGGATAAAGGACAAGGTTCTATGACCTGTCTCTGGAAATCATGTACGTTGATATGAATATATTAACCAGAAATCCTTACAGTTGATTAACTGTAAATGAACTCACATGGACATACCCACATTACCCATATTTATCTATCTTTTCTCAAGGTTATCAAGAAAGGCTAAAACCAAGATAAACTGTAGCATCTCCAGTCTATCAGCCTAGAAACCCTGCTGAAAAAGTGAAATGAGGTTAGCATGCCTTGGCTTTTTCTAAGAGACCTCCTGCTGGTACTTAATGATGTTATTTATCTTTTTTAATAGCCCCATGGCATGTGAATAATTTCATCTTAAGTTTTTACCAAGGGTCAAAATCGAGCACAAGTTTCAATATTCCTTTTATCTTTTGGAATTGGGACATTTGCTTATCTCTAGTCTTCTGGTTCCATTTCTGGTCTGTGATTTCCTACACATCATTAGGAGAAGCAGTCCACACTCTTTCAGGATGTAATTAGTTCGCAGCTGGACATTTGAAGTCATTTGAAGCACCTTGATATGCTCTTTTGAAAAACAAAAACCCACACTCCTATCAGGACTTTTTATTTTGCATTATTGTGGCTTGCTTTTCAGAACTGAGCACTGTTTTAGTTCCTGAAGAATCTGGAAACAGGATAGGAGTTGAGTGTCCTCACCTCCACACACTGTTGATTATCACTGATACACTGTTTGCTGGTGCCTTCCATGAGGACCAGCCCTGCACAGGGATGTGGATGTCAGGTCCAGCTCTGAAGAGGTGGACATTTGCAGCCGGACACTTGAAGTCATTTGAAGCACCTTGATATATGCTCTTTTAAAAGGAATTAAAATTTAAAAGCTTTTTTTGATAACCTTGAGAAAGCATAGATAAATATAGGTAATGTGGTATATGACAATGTAAGTTCATTAAGTTAATCAACTGTAAAGATTTCTGGTTAACATATTCATGTAGCAGTGGCCAAGGCAGGAATTCTGCCTGCCTTGTGCAATGGACCAGTGGGTGTAGTGCTGCAAGCATTGGGGCTGCAGCCATGTGGCTCCGGCCTGCCTGTCCCTCCCTCCCTCTTCCCCGAACTGGGCCTCTGTCCTTCCTGCCTCTGATTTTAATAAGCTTGATGGTATCCCTGGGAACGGCCGTGGTGAGCCCCAGCTTTTTCTGAATTTAACTATCTTTGCATCAGAGGAAATTGTTCTTTCATCCTGGAAATACTTCCGACCTGTTGTTTCTAGCACTGTCCTGCTGAATCCCAGCTATGGGGTTAAAGTTACAGATGTGTAACCCACTTGCTGCCTGTGCGGTGGAGAACAGAGTTCTACAGATTACTAAACAAGCAGCTGGCCTGATGAGTTCAGGGAAGGCAGGGTCAAGGAAGCCCTATTATATGATGATGCAGTGACAGTATCTGGCGTTTATGGTCACTTCTGGTTTTAAAAATTTACGTCATCATAATGACATTTGCCTGAGGAAATTGAGCCAACATTTCATTACTTTAGAGTACCTTTTTAAGGGCTTTGCATTCCATAAACCTAATTGTCCTAAATTGTATTTGTTTAATTCCTATGCACACTGGAAAGTAATCTGTAGCATTTCCTTTGTTTAGAATAAGGTTTAGCCACTCATTTTGAAAGCCCATATGTCATCAATCCATTTACCAGAAGAACTGAGCTCTTATTTAAAAACTGGTTTCCTTGTTCCAAGTTTTTCTCTTAAAAGTAGTTGAAGTGCATTGAAGTTATTTCCTTTATAAGACGTTTTCCACATTGATTATCATTGTAAGGCTTCATTCTAATGGGCCACTGAAAACAGTGTTCAAAACTGTCTTTTTAAAACTAGATTGATATGCAGGCACAGCGGTGCATTCCTGTAACCCCAGCTACTCCACAGGCTGAGGCAGGAGGATCACGCATTTGGGTTCTACTTAGGTAAAGTAGCAAAGTAGCAAGATTGTGCCTCAGAATGAAAAATACAAAGAGAATGTATCTCAAGGTATGACAGCCCTAGGTTCAATCCTGGTACTGCAATCAATTAACTCAGATTTATAGTAGCACATACCTTTGGAAAGCTAAAGTTACGTTATTATTTAGCACTTTGTTGTTGAACTTCTACTTTTTTCCCTAAGCCATATATGTAATCTTCCTTTCAGAATGATTTGAGTTATTCTGTTAACATCTCTTTTGTTTAGAACATGGCATTCCTACTGAGTTGTAATCTCTATTAGTCACAGACTGTAGAACCCTTCCTTCTCCAAGTTCAGCAGATTCTGTAAAATTCCCATGATGGTGCTGGTCATTCATAGGTTCCTGTCATTTCACCGTTACACATTCTGAGGTGACATGGTCTGCTTTGACTTCTGTATCTCTTTGGTCAACACTGTCACAGTCTGAGATCCTAAATGGGAAACAACAAAAGTTTTCCCTGTCCTGTGCCCTATTTCTGACATGTACTCAGTTTCTTTACCACACAGGTCTCCAGGGGTCTCTCCTCTGGGCTTCACTAGCCACCTGCTTCTCCTGGCTGTTCCTTGGTTTGTCTTCCTTCTGAGGCACATGATGGTACCACGTCCTCCTGCTACTTGACTTTTAGTAGCTTCCCATTTCCTATCCCATGATGATCAGAATTCTTGGCATAGGAAAGTCTTTGAGGTACTGAAGCTAATATCCTTCCCACCTTTATCTTCTAGCGTGTCCCTTCCTGCCCTTCCACGTATCCCAGGTATTCTGACCGTGTACTTCTAGTAATGCATGTACTTTTGCGCCTCTGACTTACAAGCTGGTCCCTCTCTGAATGTCTCTGCTCTAAGGCAGAGTGGGGTGGTGACCCTGTGGAGGGCTAGTGTTGGTTGTGGAAACTACAGGATGCTGTTTCTACTTAGAGATCAAAATAAAGATGAAGGTTTTTTCCCTAAGATGTGTCCAAACCTATCACTGCTTCCCTGCCACCATGCTAAAGGTGACCTTTATTGCAGTATCAAAAATTGTCATCTCCAGAGGTTCTCCTAGTGGCCTGGGAAGGCTGAGGCCTCAGGAAGTGGAGTAGTTTCATTTGTAGTTGACGACCACTCATTCAGTGATCTATAATAAAAGAACAGAGTACTGGGCAGCAGAGCTGACTCTTAGTTGGGGTTGAGAAACTGAATTGTCTCATGAGGAACATTCTCTGTGTGCTGGTTGCTCTAACAAAGCCAGTTTGTCCTAGTTCATGATCACAACTCCTCTCCAAGGTAAGTGTCCACCTTTTCCAAAGGAAAGGCTAGAGCCAGGCTGACCCCATCTTCTCAGGATCACTCACAGGCTAGCAAGTGTTCACCCATCCATCTCCACTGCTTCTGGAACCATGGAGGGGGCCGGTCTGGAGGAAAATGGGATCAGGGGAACAAGAAGCAGCAGAAAACGTCTCACAGAGGCTAGGAAACCCATTTGCCTCCCACTTTTGGAGAAATGTGTGCTTTTTTCAGAATGAAGTTCAAAGCATCTTCCAAACAAGGCAGATTTGGAGAGTGAAATAAATTCCGTCAGGTCACCAAGCCTGGGAGGAAGGAGCTGGGCCGGGAGGAGGACCCAGGTCTTCTGACTGTAGTGTTCTTTCTACTCTGTCACAGGTGTAACGTGGAGAAGGTGCCCAGTAATTCTCAGTTGGAAATAGAAGGAAACAGGTCAGGATCTGTCTTGTATTCCTGTGTCTCTAAATGCAGGTATCTTTCGGTACATGAAACAAACTGATTCATAGAATCAACCTTTGGAAACAAATTTTTCTGATCATCCCCAAGTTTCCCCACCTTGGCATGGGGGATTCAGGCACAGATGCTCTTAACCACTTGCCATGGCTTCAAAGTTGGCTTATGCTGTGTTTTAATCTGGGAGCATCTGTGTGGCAAATGCGTCTTGCAAAGGTGGTGGGAGTCGTGTAAAATCCCCTGTGCAGCCTGCAGCACCTCAGAGATGGATTTCTACTGCCTTCTAGCTGCTTTTGTATGTTGTGCAGGCATCTGAACTCTGCTGTCTTGGCATAGCGGCTTAATGTAAAGCACCAGTGGTGACTGGATCTCCAGGATGTGAGGTGTGTGTATCTCATGCGTGTTCACGCTGTCCTGTCTCCTGAAGCTGATGGCAAACGGTGTGCAGGACACTTGCTGAGTGTCCTCTGTGCATTGGGCTGTGTTTCAAGGTGTGGCCAGTGGGCTTCCCTGTTGTTGTAGGGTGTCAGTCAGTCTATCTAACCACCACTCAGTCCTCGCTTCAGTTGGGTGGGAAGCAGAAATGTCTGTCTCCTAAACATAATGTGAGAATTAGATGGCGTTGGTTGAGTGGGAAAGATAGCTATGTGTGACTTACCAGAGTTAAGTATTGTTTCTAATACATGCAAAGTTACATTTCTTACTCTCTTTTGATTAGCCTGTACTTTTGAAAATACTGATACGATGCTTGACCATCCATATTCCAACTTTGTTAACTGACCCAGTGATGTCTTTTGCACCATACTTTTTTAGCTAGTTAGCATGGGATCTAGTCCAGGACCAGCAGGAAAACAGAATTGAGGCTGTATGCTAGACACTGGAATAAATATTGATCACTAGTCGTGGCATTTTTTCCCCTAGGGAATTAAAAACAGAAGGTGATTTGTACCTCTGCTGAGGTCTATGTAGAAATAAAATTGATGAACAGCATGGTAGATTTTTTTGTCTTATTGCTGTTTAGTACACAGTGATTAATCCAAGAAGCCAGAGACATGCCATAGTGTCTCTCAAGAAACATGAAGAATTATCTGTTTTTGCCATTGTGAGAAGGAACTCATCCTGATTTTGAATTTGGGTGTCAAAACAGCTCACCCTTGACTATTTAAAATGGGGCAGGTTAAACAGTAAACCAGCTTGGGCAGATCTTTCACTCCTATGGCTTAGAAAGAGGCCTGTGGTCCAAATCACATGACATGCTAACCGACCAAGGCTGACAAGGATCAGCCTTGTTTTTCCTTTGCCCCTTCTTTTCCATCAGAATTATCATGTGACCATGAAAAGTGGATTAATAACTTGAAAGGGAATTGCAAGTCCCTGATGTCATGTCTGGGCTATTTGAGGGTAAGTAATATAAGCATATATAGTTAGGACCTAGATGAATCTATTTCTACTAAATACACACATCATAGTTATTTTTCTCTCATTGCTAAGACAAAATACCTGATGTCCAAAATTAAGGAAGGAAATGTTCATTTAGCTCACAGTGTGTGGAAGTTTCAGTCTGTAATCAGCTGGCGTGGCAGTGGGGCTACTGTTAGGGTAGCAGAAGAAAGCAAAAGCAACAAGAGCAAATAGGGAAGAGCTAGAGCAAGCCTCTTTCCTTCTCTTATATTGTATTCAGGCTACCCACCCCAGGGTGGCCTTAGCACTCACAGCCATAATCCTAGCATTGGGCCATGAATCAATCACAAGCTCCAGAAGCCCGCCCCCATGACTGCATGCGGCTGTGGGGGGACATCTAAACACAGACCATAACAGCATATTTCAACTACAATTTCCAAAGGCATAGGAAGATGCTTGCTGCTTGTTTCCTCAGGGCTGTTTGAAGTCTTGATTCCTTATTGTCACACCTGCTTGCTTTTCCTGTAAGCATAAGCTGACAGCATAAAGTTCAGCGGTTATAGTATGATGAATTATCCTTCCAAGCCATTTAAAAAAATCTTTGTGTTCGAAAGCACTGAGTATTTTTTGTGTGTAAGTATTGAAAATGGGGGAAATGAAGAAAATGGAATGGGAAGAGACCTACAAACGAATATTGCAAGGACCAGTCTGAGGATGCACAGGGAGAAGCAGCAGGAGGGGGCAGGAGTGGAAAAGTTCATGTTACCTGTGTCTGTAGGAATTGTCCAAGGAGACCATGGCGAGAGGGCAAGGCAGAGGTGTTTGAGTCACATAGGTGTGGCAGCCAAGGAAGTATGGAAAAGCAGGCTCTTCTAGCGTCTGTGTTTCAGTGTGACCAGGGCCCATGTGCAGAGGAAGAGGGTGTCAGTGGTCCAGAGGCTACAGAAGCAGCTGAGCAGACCTGGATGCTTTGAACACCTTGGAGGCCCTGGGATCATGGTCTCCAGGGAAGTATCAGTGACCATCAAGAACAATTTGTAAAGGAGACACATCCGAGCTCTGGACGAGAGGATGCACTGACCAGTGTGTGGTGTCTTGGGCTCTCCTGAGGGAAACGGAGTCTCGAGAGAGTCATGGGGACATGTCAGATTGGTATTGGGGACTGGCGCCCTAATAGTGCTGTGGCAGAGACGTTAGTCAAGGGTATTAGATGGAGGAACCTGCATCTTTCAGGAGGCAGTGGAGAGGAAAACAAGAGAATACATCCTCAGAGGTGTGAATGCCAAGACTTGGGCACACTAGATGTGAGAGAAGTAGGAATTAGATAGAACTTGGCTCTGCCCTGGTGATATGTGTGAATAGGGGTGCTGTTTGCAGGAATGAATGCACATGGAAAATAGTCAACATGTGTGTGATATGGAGTATATGTATGCACACTTGTGTGTGTAGTAACCCAGGCCTCCCACACTGTACCACAGGAAACCCAACTTTCCACCATGTCTAATTAATAGCCCTTGATGTTGTGATTTTGTTAGTATTGACCGTTCCTTTTGGACCAAACAAGTTCTTTTAGACAAAATATTTTTTTTTGCATCCCTGGCACCAAACAGTCTGTATTTTTTTTTAATGGAGGAGGAAGATTGCTAGCATGGTTCTCACACTCAAGCAACTTTGCATTTAGTTGTTCTAAATAGTTTACATAGAAATTGCTATAAAATAGTCAAGTAACAAGAAGATACACTTGCAGGAAATCTGCATTTAGGTGAAGAGTCATTCTTACTCTTTATCAGTCACTGCAGACCCAGCATAGGGTTGACAGTTGATCTTGTAGAGTAGCAGCCTAGTGAGATCAAAGTCTGGTACATTGTCTGGGACGCCACCTCTGGAGTATGGTCTTCCAGTTACTCGTACTTTAGTTCCCTCTTGAGAATCCAAGGTCAGTCAGAGACTGAGGAGCTTTGCTCTAAAGTAAGCTGTTTAATTTTGTTTTACCCAGTGTTCCCAAACTCATTTGACCAGTGAACTCCCTTTTTAAAGAACACTTACTAATAATCCATTAAGCTCATGTACCGCGAAGCACACTTTAGGAAATGCTGAATAAGAGCTCAGAGAGAGCTCAGGAAGAAAATGCTCAGGAAATTGTGGGTCCGAGTGCTTCATTTTGCCCTCATTATAAATCCTGATACATTAAATGTTTCCTGGTGCAGGCTGCTGTGACTTCTGGTGACTTGACACTTAGTCACAGTACTCAGCCAGTTGGATCCACATGCAGCAGGTACGTGGCCCACAAATACACTTCTGCCTTCTGCTCTCTGAAGCAGAAGGCCTCCCCTGGCTCCCAGTGTAAGCCTGGCCCTGAAGCCTTTCTCCTCAGCATCGCTGCCTCTCAAGCTCAGGGCCAGCACCTGCATAAATGACCCCTCTCAGGGAGAGGAAGGAGTCTCAGCTGGAAATAACAGAACAGATTTTCTTATAGCACTCATAAGCTGTTTTTAAAACCACTCCATAAACATTTGATCAAAAATGGATTGCTGTGAAATGTAGTACCTATTTGGATATATATATCCTTGTGTGTTCACTCCTCGCATATCTTAAGAATTTGCTAAAAGGACCGTGGTAGGTAAAGCAACACTGGTACTGCCACCCATAACCCATTAAACAAAGAAGCATTTGGGACTTGCGCACAGATGGAGAGGCATTTGATTCTGTTTGCCTGCAAACGCTTTATGTTTGGTCACAATCAGGCAGAAGCTTTGAAGCATTTTTACCATTAAGGGAATGGAGAGAATACAGCACATGATCAAAGAACAGGATGTGCAGTAGAAGAAGTGGTCAGTCCTTACACTATTAAAAAAAAAGCATTATTTTTTTCTTTTTGTAGTACTGGGGATTGAACCAGTGCCTTTTGACTGAGCTATTTCCCCAGCCCCACTCAACCCGGCCTTTATTTTTATAGTTACCTATGCAGGTCTCGAATTTGGTCTTCCTGTCTCTGCCTTCTGAGTAGCTAGGATTTACAGAGTGGCTGGGATTATAGGCATGTGCCATTTACATTTGGCAAAAAAAACATTCTTAAGAGACAGGAGCAAGTCTCCAAGATGAGGTGGTGAAAACTGGCAGCCCAGGGAGGCAGGAGGCCATTTAGTATTTGGAAAGAGTACAGCGAAAATTCCATACCAGACTTGCTATTATGAAATGTCAGGTGTGGATAGAAAGGGTAGGAAACTAGATGTTCTTAGTCCATTTTTCTAAAAGTCAAGTGATAGGTAGTAAATTTATAGTACTCGAAATGTCTTCTCAAAATGCTTGTCCAAACAACAACAACAAAAAATCCCTCTCCGTATCACATGTCCTTTTGTGAGCACCTATGATTGTAGTAAATACAACAAGAGAATCAGAAAATATATCTGGGAGCTTTGTGCAACAGATTGTTAAAGTTGTAATATCTTAGAGTTTAATGTAATTATTAAGCTGTATCGAAAAGTGCCAATTGGTAAAAACATGTTGATCACAATGATATAATAAATGCAAATTGGGTCATGTAAACCTTAGACATTATTCCTCCGGGAAAAATGAAATTTTTGACTTTTCAAAGAAGGTAGCTTAATATTAAATGTTGAGACCTATTTTGTGGACAATACAGTTCCAAATAGCATCAATTATAAATCATCTTGTTGAATAAGAGTACATTATTGGGGTTTATGTTTTGGCATCCTGCCTCTTGTCCTTTAAAAACATTTTTAATTTTGAGGATTAAACCCAGGGCCTTCCTGCCTGGGCACAGACATGCACCACCACCTTCAGCTTCCACTTGTCCTTATTTTATATCTATTTAACAACTTTGAAGTTGTACTAGGTGTTTTATAATAATGTCCTAGCAAGCATTTTGTTTTACATTCTTTAAAAGCACAACTTTACAATTTCCAACACGCCTGTACTTGTCCTTTCCCTGACTATTAATAAACATTTTTAGCTGCTTTGAATTACTTTAATCCAAGTGGACATTTTCATGTATGTATCTTTAATCTGCATTTCAGTCTAGATCACAAAAATTAAAATTTTTAGCCAGGGTGCGATTGCATCTAAGATATAGACAGAGGCTTGGCACTCTTCTGGCCGAACCCACAAGCCCTTTAGTTCTTTGATATGATGGCTTTACCTTGCTTGAGTCTGATGCAACCTTCTTAATAACTTAAATACGTGTCTACAGTCTTTTTTGATCCTTAGGTTAGAGTCATCGTGACAGCTACCAGTTCCACTGCAGAAAACAAACCTACTCTCATCCTGCTGTGTTTTACTGTTGCTTCTGAGATTCTTCAGGAGCCTGGGAGGTCAGAGTCCAATTTTGTTAGGAATCTCCAATCAATACTTAGCCAGAGAGAGGAGAGAGTTCAGCAGTGTATATGGGGTTCTTACAACTCCTGTTTCATGACTGGCTCAGGTTTCTGGGGTTCTCTGGATACTGGGGGTGTAACTGTGGTCATGAGGCAGTTTTTCAGTAGCGCGTGTTAAACATGACAGGGACCTGACACTGAGAGATGCCAGGGTGCTTTCTACCTACAGCCCTGCAGAGGTCTGTGGAGGTCTGGTGTTTTTAAAGTTTTCTTCCCAAATGATTTCCTATGTGTGATTCCTTTAAGGCTCTAATAATCTTATAAAATTCTTTCCACCCATAATGGATATTCTAAATCATGACATCATTTTCTGACAGAGTTAAGATAGTCAAGTTTTTAACCTTCATTAGTTAATGTAAATAAGATCTCTTTTTTTCAGGAGTAGCTATATGGACTTGTCAATCAATTATGCTTAAAAAAAAAAACATAAAACAGGGAAAGACTTAGCCCAGTATCACTCTTCTTACTTTAGACTTGTTTGAAAAGAAAATCACATAGAGATATAATAGCTACTATTTTAAAGGACTGTGTTTCTTAGCTAGGTAATCTTTAACATACCTGCAACTACACCTGAAATATGATCAGTGGTAAAGCTGGTATTTATGTACATTGTATAATCTGTGCAGTTTCCATTTTACAGTCATAGTAAGATGGATGTGGAAATACTGCCTTTTGGTTTGTAGAGACAATGGGAAAAAAATTGGTTTCTAAATGAAGCATGAAAAATTAAATCTCAGTTGTGTGTGAGCATGTCTGGGTGTGGATGTGCATTATATATGCAGGCTTGCAAACCAACATTTGTTAAGTGTTGTGTAGAGTTCTTCCATTGAATTCCATGTGACATCAAGGCTATATTCTGTGTCCTTCACCTCTGTAGGAGGTGGGTGCTTGCCCATTTGTTCCTGTCAACTCTAAGTCCATTGTAGTCATTTAAATTTATATTGTAGGGTACCTCTTGCCCCGTCTAGTCTTTGCCTAAGTAGAGTCACATTTTTGAAATAGATAATTGTACAAAGGGATCTGAAATCTAAGCCTTGTGTGTACTAAGAAAGAGTTTCTTGCTTTTGTTGTGGGAAGCAGTGCATTTTGACTTGGCGATTTATACTTAGGCCTTAAATTGTACCAACTGACATAATGGAAAATACCTTGAGATAGGATAAACATTTCAGCAGAATCAGATCACCTGCTACAGACCATGGAACAATTAGTCCATTGTTGTGTATTTAAAAAAAATCTGGCACTGAAAAAAAGTGTCGAAAAGGTACATTTAAATTTTAATTTAAAAGCTGCATGCAGCTCAAGTTCCAGAAAGGAATCCCAAGAATTCAAAATGCTATGAAGCTGCTTCGCCTTTGTCATTTTAACCTGTAGTTTTGGAGGAAAGCAAGTTCCTTCACAATCTACTGGCAAGCGGTTCTCTGCCTCAGTGCATTCTGTAGGTTACAGGGAAGTTGCATGGTGCCCCGGGCCCCAACTTTGCCTGACTGAGCTGCAGTCAGGCCATTGGTCTGGCAGGGATGAGAGAGGACCTGCTTTCATGTAAAGCATTTGCACTCTTTGGGAAGGAGACAGAAAACAACATTTGTGGAAGAATGAAGTTCTGATCAGATCAGTGAGGTACTGAGAGTGAAGAATAATATCTAAGAGAATTATCTCATTTTATGGTAAGTGGATTGTTGAACCTGGATAGCTCATGAAGTATTACATAAAGCAGTTCTCAGCCCTGGAATGAGAGGGGTCGGGGCTGGAAACCTGGGGTGACTCAGGAGGATTGGTCATGGTCCATTGGAATCCACAGAGGAGGCACTGTCATGACGATAGAGAAGAACATTGTCAGTAGCACAAACTGGGAGTGTGGTGATATCTGGGGGGACTGGGACAGCCAAACTGAGATGTTGAGTGATAATGGAAACATTATACAGGAAGAGACCTTCCTTAGTAGCTTTGTGATTATCGTTTTGTCTGCATCCTGTGGAAGAGAAAAAGGAAAGTGGCTAAGACCAAGTCCAGTGAGGCTTATGTTTTCAGAACAGAATAAATTTGTTTCTCCTTTTATGGCATTGATTCCCAGTCTCACAACATGGAGTTCTCCCTTTTCTGAGCACAAATAGCTCCAAACTTGTCTTCCAGTAGGGTTTAGGGTTGCTGTGTCCTGACAGAGGAGACCGCAGACCATGACTACCTTTGCCATTCTGTACTCCTGCCAAGTTTTCTCACATTCTTCATCTGTGTCCCTTATTTCACCAGTGGCATAGTGAAAGTAAGAGTATGTCCATCACAGGTGTACAAAGCAAAGATGTGCTTGTGACTTGTCAACAGAAAAATGACACCGGGAAGATGTCACTGAGGGTCAGGGGTTAAAGCCACGACCATGAAAAGGTCTGACTTTTGGGTCAGCACTAGGTGATAGAGAATGCTAATGATTGAGAAGTCATCATAGTATCTACAAACCCTTCTCGTTGCCTTGCATGTATCCCTTTTCAAACGGCTCAAATGTTTGCATTTATAACTCAGGATGGTAGAAAAATCCACCAGAAACTGGCCCTGTGCAAGAGGTGACAATAAATAAGCTTGTGTTTGCGTGACATAAATTCTGCAAGAACAAGTGCATTTCTCAGCCTGCAGGGAGGTGGAGGTGGTTGTGAGGGTAAGGGAATGCTTAGCCACAATAATCTAAAAATCCAATTCCCTGGGGTTCTGCAGTCCTAAACCTCTTGTATTTGTCCCTCATTTTAGTATTCATAAGGCCCATATATGCATTAGAAAAAATAAGACGGTGACCCAGAATAGCAGAAAATCACGCCCATCCCTTTGACAGAGCATTTTCGGTTAATTTATGCAGACCCCTTTGCACTTCAGCTTTTTCCCCACTGGTTGCTAGGCAACCATTTGAGTTACTGCGCATGCCTTTTTTATGATAACTGTCATTATGATTATTTTTTAATTATACAACTGACACCATGGATTAAAACAGCATATTGTCTCTCACGCTTTGCCACTGCTTCCTAGCGTTCCCGAGCTCTCCTACAATCACCTTCTGAAATTTACATGGCAATGATTTATGATCTTTTTTTTTTTTTTTTTTTTTGTTGTTTCTGGCTTCACAAAGAAGCTAGAGATGGCATCATAAGAGGAGCCAAATTTTTGTGAAAAATGACTATAGCATATATCACAAGCTGTTATTGATCTGGGTAGGCCAAATCAGATATTAGGATCTTGAACCTAAATTATATCTGTTCCTTTAACCATGTCTGTTTCTAATATTAGGGGATATGGAAGCTTATATTGCTTGGCAGCCTATTTTTCAAAATTACGAAGTGCTAAGCATGTGTAACTGTTAAGCCTGCTTTTGAATATGCCCTCCATGAATTTGGGGGATGGTACAGCTCTGATCCCAGAAACATGAGGCACCTACCTATACTTAAGGGCATTTGTTTTATGGCCCAAATTGCTACACATGCACAGAGGTGCCGTGAGCTGATTTGAAGGGTTTCTTTGAACAAGTCTTAAGGTGTGTGTGGCTCACGGTGTGCACAATGCTCTGAGACTAAGTAGATAGTAACTAGGGGCATTCAAAAGCTTTTGAGTTTCCAGAATATCTTCAGAGTTATTTCTAAATATAAAATGAATTTGAAGACAAAGGAGAATGAAAATAATGGCTGTGTATATTTTTAACCAACTCTGTTATTCATTTAAAAATGTAATTTTTGGTTCAATAGGATATTTTAAATAGCATAATAAAGAGAGATTTGCTGTAAAAGAAATCTGCAGAGTACTTCTCATCTGTGGCAGGGGTAAGGCCTAATTGTGTTTTAATACGACGTGAAGTTAGCTGCAGCGAGACCTTCTCCGAGGAGTGCTTGATCTGCTTTATTTGTTTGTTTCACCCCATCCTACAGTTCAGGGCGGCAGCTCAGTGAAGTCTTCATTCAGTTACCTTCCAGGAAAGAGTTACCAGAATACTATGAATTAATTAGGAAGCCAGTGGATTTCAAAAAAATAAAGGTAGATATTTTGTTCACTAACTATTCTTCCAGTAAGTAGAGAAGTTTGAATGCATGGAGGTGGGGTCAGCAGGGGCTTTTTGTCTACCACCCACACAGGGCTCCCCACCAGAAAGGCAGGGCCATCTTCACGCCTTTGTGTGTTGCATGACCATTATGCTCAGAGTTTGTAGTATGACTCACCCTGCCTGTTTTGTTTACTGTCCCAGGCTCCTTCCTTCCCCTTGGGTGGAAGGGGCACTGGTGGGAGGGGTTTCAGTGAGTGGTGCCCTTTGGGTTGAGCAGTCCCTTACCCTGGCAGGGTTGTAGGCTGTGAAGACAAAAGAGACGATTAGGCTTTCTCAAGTACTGATGATTGCATTTTCCTCTCCTTTCCTGCCCTCTATTTTATTCACAACTACCACCAGGAAAGAATTCGTAATCATAAGTACCGGAGCCTGGGTGACCTGGAGAAAGATGTCATGCTTCTCTGTCACAATGCTCAGACTTTCAACTTGGAGGGATCCCAGGTGCGTCTCCTGCAAAGTTTTTAACCTTCAGCATGCCTGTGTTTTTTCAAGTAAAGTATTTCACTTTTATTCTGAGTCTTTGGTGGGGGGTATAGTTTCTGCTACCTATTTGAGGAAATCAAGGCTTTGGCATTTTCAAATTATCATTGTGCCATAGATGGGTGGGCTCCTGCTTCAAGCTTTGTCTCTTATTGGAGGAGAAATTCAGATGATCCATTGAAGGTAATCCACTTTGAAAAGCTGCCATAACATTTTTGCTTTTGGAGAAGCCCTATATTTGATTATGTTTACCTTGATTTTCCTCACCGTAACTTTGCATCAGCAGCTGAAATTACCCTGATTTAAAACAAAGCTTAGGGAAAAAAAAACTGCCTCTAATTGCTTTTAAAAATCTTTATTGGTCCAAATGCAATTTTCTGTACATTCCTTTCTCCATAATTAGCTAGCCTAATAGTATATACAATAACAAGGGGCGATTACACCTCAGTTACTCTTGTCTTTTATTGGAAGTCACCTGTTTGTACCTGTATTTGACCTAATGCTGTCACAGCCAGTGAAGAAGAATGAACTGTCTGGTCATTGTGTCTGCCAAGCAATGCAGTCTCAAGCCACTCCTAACTCCTTAAGCTTCTTTTCTGATCCTTAATCTTTTGCCTGGGTATCAGCTCTACTCATCAAATTAAAGAACGTGTGAATCCTCAAGATGTGCCCTCAGCAGACTCTGCCTTTCCAGGTTAATAGCCCCTACTAGTACTGTTAACCAATATAAGAGGTGTTAAGAGCAAGCCTTCTGTTTTAGAGACCCTCTAAAGTAAGCCGTGATGAACCACAAGGCAAAAGAGTCAGAATCCCTTTGTACATGATCATTTTAGTCTGTGGAGAGAATTTTGTGTTCCTTAGATCAAGATGACATTGTAAATTATGAGATGCATCTGCTCCCTTTCTGGTCCCCCAACCTCTCTGCCTGCACTCTGTCTCACAGTGGCACTGAGGTAACAAACAAATGGCCCTTGACTAGTTTCACTTTCGATGTGTTTTGAACACTAGTTTATCTTTTTATCCTGCCCATTGGCTGCCCTCCCACCCCTCAGGCTTCAGAGTTTCCCAAGCCTCTCCAGAGTGAACTTACTCACCCCCAGCCTCCCTTGGACACCTTTATCCTGGCCACTCCCCACCTAAACAGCTGATGGCCCCATCACACAGTCCCACAACAGCTGCTTCTCAGCTGCACTTCTTTGAGCTTTGATTGAGATCCTGGGTAGCTTTTTGCACCTTCTCCAGATAGGAATGTCTTGCATAGCAGGGTGCAATGCCACAGTCCAGAAAGTGACTACGGTGTGTCATTCCAGATACATCCTTTATATTCTTGCCTTTCCACTTTCCTCATTTTTCTCCTTTCTCACCCCTCTCAGGGTCCTCCTTACCTTTTAAGATCCATCAGCTCTGATTAGCCTCCAGTCTGCTTGCTCTGTTGGTGCTCATCAGGGAAAAAGGAAAATGCATGTCCATCTTTACCATAAAGAAAATAGTCCTAGAAAGGAAGGGATGTTCTTTTTCCTTTAAAGTTCTTTTTACTATTTTTATAAAAGTTAAATATACAGCCCCAATGGTGTTAATTATATGCACATCATTATGCAACAGACCACTAAGACTTTTTCATCCTACAGAACTGATGCCCTATACCGAAAGTAACTCTGCTCTCCCCTAACCCAGCTGGTTTCCACCATTCAACTTTGTTTCTGTGAACTCAGTGTCTTTTGGTGATGATTTTACTTTGTATAATGTCCTCAAGGTTTATTTCATTTGTAGGTTATGACAGAATTTTCTTCCTTTCAGGGCTGAATAGTATTTCATTGTGTGTATACACCACCTTTTGTTTATCTATTCATCCGTCTATAGATAATTTGGATCGGAATGCCATTTTAAAGAGGTTCTCTTGCCATAGTATTACTATCATACTTATTAGAAATTCTTTTCAGTGCTGGGGAATGAACCCAGAGCCATTGCCTTAAGCTACATCACAGCTCTTTTTATTTTGAAACAGGGTCTTGCCAAGTTGTGGAGGTTGTGCTCCAAATTATAATCTTCCCAAAGTGTTAGAATCACAGGCATATGTATATCCCTATGCACAGCTTTTTTAAAATACTCTTTTTGTTGTCAAACATGGGGATTATAGGTGAATAAAAACATATCCACAAGTACACATACACACTTTGCAATGACTGTGCATTTGGACTTCTCCTGCAGGGACTGGGTGCCTGTATTTGGGTTTAATATTTTTTTAGGTCAGCTTAGCATGTTGTGACGTTTCTACGACCATTCCTTAAAACAAAGCTTGTTTATCGCCTGGGGCACAGCACCCTGTGACTGTGCATCCCGGGCTTGCAGCTTTTAACAGATGCCACTTTGCCTGTTTAGATCTACGAAGACTCTATCGTCTTACAGTCGGTGTTTAAGAGTGCGCGGCAGAAAATTGCCAAAGAGGAGGAAAGTGAGGAGGAGAGCAATGAGGAAGAGGAAGAGGAAGATGAAGAGGAGTCAGAGTCTGAGGGTGAGTCTCAACATCTGCTTCCTGCACACCAGGTTCCTTCTGCCCGTGGAGATGCTCGCTCAGGTGCGAAAGGCTTTAGACAGGGGCAGGTGTAGGTTCCAGCCTTAGGTCTGTTTTGTTGTTGTGAACGAAACATCAAACAGAACACCTCAGGCTGCATACTGAACTCTGCACTCCTCCCTTATCTCCAGAAATGAGGTAAATATGCAAGAACCTGGGTCCCAGCAAGCGCTCTGAGCTATGTTCCCTTTGAATGCTCTGGTAGTACAAAATTAGTGTAAGCAGCACCTTTCCACTCCCTAGTACGGTGCTTCTGAAATCTATTGGGCTTGACTCTGCTTTCTTAAAGAGTTCCCTCCGGATGTTGGTGTGGCTAAGCCAGGACCACACTTTGGCAATTATTTTGCTTTTCTTTTTAGACTGGGTCTCACTATATAGTTCCTTCTGGGCTTGAACTCACTATGTAGCGCAGGCTGCCCTCCAACTCTGAAGTGGTCCTCCTCCTGCCTCAGCCTCCGCAGTGCCAGTATTACAGACATGTACCACGGCAAGCTATGATGTGCAAACAGATTTGGAGCAGAGTGGTCCACTTTATTCACCCTAGAACGTGTTAGGGGTTTTTTTGGTGAGAGGTTATTCTTCTTGACTTTGTTTAAAATTTTGATATTTTGTTCACAGTGCAGTTTTCACATAGTTTTTCAAATATTGTATTAGAAAGGTATTTGGCGAGGCCCTGAATTTTACTGTCATAGTGATAACTTTAACTGTTTCAAAGAAGGTTTCCTTCAGAAACCTAATCATGTTTTCACTCCCTACCATTCCATTAGTTACAATCCATATTTAAAACGGGGCAGACAAACTTTAAAGATGAAAAAAAACCCAGTTTGTATCATAAAAACAATTTATAATTTCATTACCCACTATAGCATTACAGTGAGAAGTTGCCTTCTAGATTTCATTCATATATGTATGATTTATAACCTAATTTTCCTATGCATGAACATTTTTAAAGCACGCAATGAGTTTTTTCTACAAGATGTACTAATATTCATTAATGAATGTACAAAATGGATTTTAGTCTTTCAGCCAGGTTTCACTCAGTCTTTTTTGAGCCTTTGTCTAATCCATTACTGCTACTGTAACAAATTACCAGAAACTTAGTAGCTTAATACAACACAAGTCCATCATCTTATGCTTCTGTAGGTCATGAGTTCAGCTTGGTTCTTCTGACATAAAAGTAAGGTGACAGCAGGTTGGGAGGTGAGCGTAGCCCATGCCTCACTCATGCTTCTCATCAGCACAGTTCAGTCCCTCACACTGTATGATTTGCATCATCCCATTGAGTCACCTGGAAAATGCCTTTTGTCATGTCAGGTAACAGGTTTGGGATTGGGACTACTATTCCATCTACCTGGCTTGGTAAGTAGAGCTTTCCAGGGGCCTGTGGTAGCATTGTAACATCCTAGGTATCTGGCTGGAGGGCTTACCCGAAGGTTTGGTTGATTAGCCTGCTCGTCTGCAGCAGCCTGGCAGGGAGCGTTTCTGGATGTCCAAATCCATTGGCACACACATGTGACAGCTTTATAAAGAGTCCCACAGTCTGTTCATGACAGTATATTCACGTCTGTATGGATTTCTGTACTCTCGTGTCCAGAACAGGTCAACCTGTATAGAGGTAGATACTTCATTTTTCCTTTCCAAGGTATTTGAAAATGCCCAGTATGACTGGTTATTGGCATCAGGCTTTTAGAACCTCTCTCCCTCCAAATAAATACCCACCCAAATCCTACTTAGCACATTAAGTAGCAGATATCTGGGAATAATGGATAGAAACTTTGACTAGGAATTCTGTGTGTTTATAAGCACTTGGGATGGGAGAAACGCACATAAAGCACTCCATTTTCACCTGTTTCCCTGGGAAATTGATCAAATGTCTCATAAGTCCCCTCCTAAAATCACCCTGACAACGTCTTCTCTCTAAAGTTCCTGCTAGAGCTATGACTTGCTCCATCACGATATATGTATCCAGGTGCCTTGAGATCCATCAGACATGGTATTCTGGGAAACTCCTTTGGATGAGAGACCCACATTCGCAGTACACTCACCTTCAAGTACTGGCAGTGCCACCTATGGAGCCTGTTCCAGAACAAGGCCACAGAGTGGCTTTTCTTTGTTCCTAGGATCTACACCTACATTTGTGCTGTAGCTCTTTGAACATTTGTCTCTTCACCAGAGCCTTGTCAAAATGGAAATGAGCAATCATTCTGAAGGCTCCTTTGGTGGCAGAGCACTGTAGGAAACAGGCCACGTGGATGTGACTACCCTGTCTCCCTCCATGCTCTCAAGATGGGTTAACAAGTAGGTGTGTGGCAACTTTGCAGGCAGAAAAGCTGGAAATGGAAGCAGCCATCACCATTGAAACAAAGCCTTTGATGCAAACTGTGGGTGGACGGTATATTTCTATGGGTGGGTCTAATTTGGTAAAGATTTGTGCCTGGTTTTATCACCTGTTTGGATGAGATTTTTGCCTTTTGTAGCACTGACGACCAGGAAGAGCCATTCAAAGCCACTGGTTATTTTATTTTTCCAGATTTTTATTTGTTTGGTATTACGGAGAATTGTTTAAATACATCATAGCATATCTCAAGAAGGAAACTTCTCAAGTGTTAGATGGAAGCAGGCAAGAACATAAAGGTGTGGAAAATGGACACATCTGGACATCCCTTTATGATAACTATGTAAAACATTCAAATGTGTACATGTGTATGTGTTTGTATTGTTTATAGAGCCTACAAATTTATACAAAGAAAAATGGATAAAAAGACAGATTTAGACCTTTTTCTAGAAAGATCAGGAAAATGTGAGAGAAAAGAAAGCTTTCAAAGGCAGTTTTACTTTCCTTTTTGTGTCTTTACATTAAAAATATTCAATTATTTCTATTTATTTTATTAATACAGGAGATTGAACCCAACGCCTTTACACTGAGCTACATCTTTTTTTGTGGATTATTTATTTTTTTTTATTTTGAGACAGGGTTTCACTAAATTGCCCAGGCTGAGCTCAAATTTGGATCCTCCTTTCTTAGCCTTCCCGAGTGCTGGAATTACGGGCCCCTATCACCCTGTCTGACGCTGAGTTTTATTTCTAAGTCATCTAGACCATTGATGGTGAACCTTTTAGAGACTGAGAGCCCAAACTGCAACTCAAAAAGAAAAAAACACTGCACTTATCAGAAAGTGCCAACACTGCCATTAATTCTGAATAGCTGATATTGGGGCCTTGGCTTGTGTGCCTACACAGAGCTGTGTCTGCCCACTGTAGTGTGCATGCCACAAGTTTGCCACAGCTGATCTGGAGTTACTTAACAGTAAAAATTTCTATCAAATACCTGCACATCCCTTCACTCACCTTGCTGTAGCTGTCAGCAGTGAGGAGACAAGAAAAGGACCCAGGCTCCGTGAGATTTCTTTTCCTTTCCTTTTGCATGACATAGGACAGAGAATGATTTGCCTGTGTAGACAGGACAAGAAGTGACACTCTGGGCCCTTTGGTTTGTTAGCTCTAGGTTGGATCATTTCGCTTCTGGACAAGGTTGCCCTGTGAATCCACACTGGTGTCTGTTTTGTCTCTGTTGCAGCAAAATCTGTTAAGGTGAAAATCAAGCTCAATAAGAGGGATGAGAAAGGCCGGGACAAAGGAAAAGGCAAAAAGAGGCCAAATCGAGGAAAAGCAAAGCCGGTAGTGAGCGATTTTGACAGCGACGAAGAACAGGATGAAAACGTAAGTGTTGGTCTATGTCCCTTCCTGTGCCCCTACTCTCCTTCCCACCCAGGACTGAAGCTCACATGAAAGCATGTGAGTTTTAATACTCAGGACGTGAACAGAGCTCCCTGGTTGAGAGCGGCGGTGGCGAGCCTGCAGTACTTTCCCCATAGCAAGCTGTTTGAAAGCTCTGAAAGTTTTGCCATCACTGATTTAGAACAAAGAATGTGGAGCTTTGTGTACTGCTTTTTAAACAGTCTTTAAAAATAAAAGCTGCTGAATTTCCTTTCCCTTCCTTTTTAAAAAAATCTTCCATGCATTGACTTGCTGCAAATAGAGTTTTCTTCCTCTGTGGCCAATTAATATTTCATACCCATCACACCCAGGATAGTACCACAGTACCTAGTATAAGAGCCAGTGAAAAGAAAATAAGCAAAAATGTCGTGGTGTTTTAGTCTGGAGCTTGTGTGGTGACCTGACATGCCAAACAGCGAAATACCTAGCAATGTTGCTTTTAATATTTGGAAAATTCAAGAAGCATTTATTAAACTAGGCTATAAAAGTATTTGCCTGTAGGGTGCATGTTTAATGCTTATCTTCTCATTGGGGGATCAATGTCTGTGCTATGTATTATCAGATTATGGAAACCAGTACTTAGGTTACATGCTTTGCCCCAAGTCATAGAGCCGCTGTGTACCTAGGGCTGCAGGCAGATTTCCATTGCATGCACTTTCTAGAAGAACTTGGGTTCCCTACCACCTACCCTGTACACATTCGTGTTTCTGGAAAGATAACTGTGCATTTTAATATATATACTAACTTGCTCTTTAAACACATTGTTGCTCCAGTCTGATTGGAAAATTTCAGAATAACTTTTGCACCCCAGCCTATACTTTAGTGTTTATGTGTGTGTTTACAATTCCTGTTTTCCCTAACTTACAGCAAGCAGCAGACAGCAGTGCAGCGTATTTTGCTTTTCCCTTGAGTTTTCTAAAATATATTTAAAGATAGAAAGTATTAGCCAGCAAGGTATGGCTTGGAGTTTTCCAGTTAACAACACCACTTCTCAGTTTAGAGGTTGATCACACCTTTAAGCATCTTTCTGTCTTCCTACAGATGTTTGGTGCTCAGAATTCCCACGTATCATTTCTGCTTTGCCTCATGACAGTTTGTTTTGCCTTATTTGTAGGAACAGTCAGAAGCAAGTGGGACTGATGATGAGTGATCCCTGTGGAACTGAACACTTTCCTCTCCCTCTCGTTTCTACCCAGTGAGTTCACTTTGTCATTTGGGCACTGGTCCTTTCTGTGTCCTCCTCCTCTTCCTCCTCATCTTATAAACTAGCTTTAGAATAGTGCCAGACAAACATATGATATCATGGTGTAAAAAACACAAAGATTTGTAACATATTGTGACCAAATGGGCCTCAAAGATTCAAAGATTAAAACAAAACAAAAGCTTTTGATGGAAAATGTGGGTGGATAGTATATTTCTATGGGCGGGTCTAATTTGGTAAAGGTTTGTGCCTGGTTTTATCACCTATTTGGATGAGATTTTTGTCTTTTGTAGCACTGGTAACCAGGAGAAGCCATTCAAAGCCACTGGTTATTTTATTTTTCATCAGGCAATTTTCAAGATTTTTATTTGTTCGGTATTATTTTTTTTACACTGTGGTACATATAAGCAACTTTAATAGGTGATAAATGTACAGTAGTTAGATTTCACCTACATATACATTTTTCCACTTTATGCGCTATGATCTGAAAAATGCTTTTTAAATTGTATAAGATTTATGTCTACTGTAAACATTGCTCTTTTTTTTGTGCTCTTGGTTTAAAAAAAGTTTTGTTGAAAACGCTATTGAATACTGCGATCTATATAGTGTACTGGATGGCTTCTTTTGTCCACCTGATTTTCTCTGTTACCAATGTGTATTGTCTCCTTCTCCCTAAAGTGTACTTAATCTTTGCTTTCTTTGCACAATGTCTTTGGTTGCAAGTCATAAGCCTGAGGCAAATAAAATTCCAGTAATTTCGAAGAATGTGGTGTTGGTGCTTTCCTAATAAACATAATTTTGCTCCACTAATGTTGCCTCTTGGTTTTGAGTCCTAGGAGATTAAAACCTTTTTGCCTCCTTCAGAGAGCTGGGAAGAGTCTAGCTGCAGAACATGTGGAACTGAGTGAGAGATCCAATCTCCTGCAGTGATCTAGGTGTGTTACAAGAGAAGAGATTATTACTTTCTTTACTGTAAACTATTAAATAATAAAAGGGACCAAGCTACATTAAATCACTTTTCAGCTTTATCCCATGGCTTAAATTCTGTTTATTAGCCAGAAAACCCCCACTTTTTACTAAGCAATTAGAAAATCCCCTGATACTTTAGCACAAATAAGGAGGGAAAAGGGATTTTTAAAAAATGATGTGTTATGTACATATACCAGCTCCCCACAATGAATCTAATTATTTACTGAAAATCAGTACTAATAATTGGAGAAAAAATAGGTGAATGACTAGTTCTGCAACCATACTAAAAATGATTTACAATAGTATCCTATTGTCTAATATGCAAACCCTATTTTCCCACTTGTCCTAAAATTGTCTTATATTTATAATTATGATCTTATGAAGATACATTGCATTTGATTGCCATGTTTGACTCAATATCTTTCTGTTTCTCTTCAAGACAGGGTCTGACTGTGTAGAACTCAATATGTACCCCAGGCTGGTCCTGATCTCAGCAATCCTCTGCCTCAGCCACCCAAGTCCTAGAATTAGAGGTGTGTGTCACCATGCTGGGCTCAGTATTTTTTTTTTTTTTTAATTCTCACAAAACTAGCCCAAATGGGTACATCTTTCCCTAAGAAACTGATGGTGATATTATGTAAACATGAATTTTCTTTCATTCCTTGTGTTTATAATAGATGAATTGCCAACCTTACATGCGTATCTGATTTCAAAGCAAATTAGACCCACACAGAGAGCACTCCTCCTCAGAAACTTTTTGTCCCCATCAATTTCAACTCTCATGTCCCAGTTTCCAGTTCTTAGCATTACGGTGTGGTTTTCCATCTTAATTTTGTAGCATTTATTGACTGTAATGAAAAAATAACTATATTAGGTTTTCTCGCTGAAATAATTTAGTACTAATTTGCAAAAAATTGCCTTTTTGTTCTTGCTACCATTCTATATTTTCTCTATTTTGTGTGATTTTTGTCATCTCTTCTTTGTTTGAGAGGCATTACTGTTCTAAAGCCATCAAACCCATTGTCTTTCTGGTCCAAGGTTTCTGTCCTGTGAAAAGGTTCTGTAATTTTGCTGTGACTTACTTTGCATTGCTGTTCTCCTTGACTGGTGGAAATTAATGTCAGCTTCCACCCGCCTCAGCATATGAATCGTCCCTTTGTCTAGCAGATTCACACTATATACACTACCCTCCCGTTAGTCACTTAGCAGTCCTCTGGTATCAGATCAACTGTCGCATTATACTGCTTCTGCTCAAATTCAGTAGCAGCCTAACTCTGTATACCAACATCTGTACCATTCATCTCACTTGATTCATCAGGCCTTGTAGCATCACAAGATTAAAAAACAATGAGCACTGAGCATACCCCGTTGGTTCCTGAGGAAATCACGGAGGCTAAACACTTTGAGCAAACACTTGGTTCTGTCATTGGGTGGGGCAAATGTAAATGTGGTTACTGTGTGTGTGCTCACCACAGCTGCCCCCAATGGATGGGATGGATCAAAGCGGCCAAGTCCCGCAGAACCACAATTGTCACAGTGGTGAGGTGGCAACAGTGAGTTGTGGGCCATCCTGAGCACACACACCAACCTGCTTAATGCATCCTGGTAGTGAGCTTATTCAGCCCATTACTGAGTCCATCATGAAGCCTACTTATCTCCAGGGGCCGTGGTTTAGTAGGAACAGGAGGAGGAATCTCCTCCTAGTATCCAGCTAGATAATAGGCCCTTAAAATCTATTATTATACTTAGTTCCAAAAACCATGAAAAGGAGACGCGGTTCTTGTCTCCATTTCGTAGATAAGGATAATGCAAACAAGAGACTGAACTCCCCTGCCCTGGGCCCTGAAGCTAGAAGTGTTTAACTTCAAACCCACATTTCTTGTAGCTATTCCACCTCCCCAGGGGTTGGGCCTGGAATTGGTTTTGCTGCTAAGGCCTGGACCCCTGCAGACCTGGCACTTACTGACACCCCTAGGCCTGCTATGAAACAGTCATAGCCCAGTCTCCGTTCCTGTGACTGAGAATGTTTGAGATTCAGCTCTCTTGTTTGGATCTTGCTGCCATAGGCTTTCCGCAAGGGACAGGATCTAGCCCCATGACTCCAAGCTGCAGCCAGATCCTAAAAGATGCTGGCATCCAGCTAAGATGGATATCACTTTTGCCAGTCCTATCAGATGGAAGCCAACCACAGATACAGAAACTAAGTTCACACTTGCCCTACTACTGATAGATAGCACTGAACGTTTGCTGAGAAAAGCTATGTAGACCCCGGGATATCTCTAGGCCCAGAACAGAGTACACTTAGAATGCTGTGACAATCATCCCCCTCCTTTACATACTACTTTAATTTTCAATGGTTTCAGTTATATTGGGTCAAATGTGGCCTAAAAGTATTAAATGGAAAACTTCAGAAGTGACTCGTGTTAAGTTGCATAGGGTTCTGAATAGAGTGGTAGTGATAAGATCCTGTACTATCCCACTCCATCCTACCCAGCACAAGAATCATCCCTTCCTTCTGTGGTACCTTGCTGTGTACAGTCTACTGCCTACCTCCCAGTCACTAAGTAGCCTTCTGTATTATCAAATCAGCTGCCATAGTACTGCAGTGGTTATGTTTAAGTTCAGTAAAACCTGACTTCTCATCACAATGTCTACATATCACTGTATCTTATATAGATATTGTATTATCACACAGTAAAGTCACAAGAACAAGTGCAATACAGTAAAATTGTTCTGAAACTCTGCATTCATGCTACGACAGTTTGGAAATTGCCCATCTCCTAAAGAGAAAGGCCCCTCAGCTCTACTTTCAGTCTCTTCTGTGTACCTGTGTACCTGTGTGGCATCTTACTCTGCCTGGGAAAAACCTGTGCTCAGAACTCAAGCATTATGGTCCTAAATGAGACGATTCTCACAAGTCTGGCCTTTAGAATGGGATATTCTAAACATCCTGTTGATTTTCATTTAAGGTGTTATTGTACAGGCAGAATGTTCTAGAACCAAATACGGGCATGACTCTCCCAACAGGATGCTTTCTGAGCAATGTGTTGACGGGCAACTGCATAGATAATGTGAACATCACATAACAGATTAAAGTGATTAC
Organism: Cavia porcellus; assembly: GCF_034190915.1. NCBI lineage: Eukaryota > Metazoa > Chordata > Mammalia > Rodentia > Caviidae > Cavia > Cavia porcellus. The sequence continues at coordinate 78,098,387 of NW_026947484.1, forward strand.
ATGATTTTTTTGGAGACAGGGTTGAGTCACTAAATTGCCCAGGTTGACCTTGAATTTGCAGTCTTCCAGTTGGTCCAATATAATTTAAGTTACTGCTGCTAAATATGTAGTCTGAAACATATATGGTGTGTATGACTGTACATTGCAGCAGGGAAGTAAGGGTGTAAAGACTTCTTTCTAAGTCTGTTTATTTACCTTTAAAGTATAATTTTTCAGCTAAGAGCTTGAGTCATGGCCCTGACCTACAAATTAGTTATGTGGGTTATTCTAGACTTTGACATGGACTTGGAGTTCCAGTTTCTTCCACAAAAAGTGAAGAATGAGTTGTCCTATAATTCTAAGCATCACAGTTGATATTGTATTAAGCCTTTGTATTATCTAAGATTTTTATTATACTAGAAAAAGATGAGTTGTAAAAACCAAAATTATAAATAAAGAGCAAAATAAAAGATAGGTAATAGGAAGTAGGGAGGCAGATCTTTCTCAGAGGGGAAGAGGATGAAGAGATGCAGGGGAGTGTAAAAGGAATTCAGATGTGTTATGTCCCTGAATCAGCTCCACATGAGGACTGTATGTGTGGTGTATTTCAAGTGTGTACTGCTATCCATTCAGACATACATACATATATGCAAACAGAAAGAGTCACAGAATTAAGAGCTAGCCCGTAGGAGGCTTCTTAGGGTCCTTTTGATGGCTGCAAAATCAGTATTTCTCAAAGTGTGGCTCTTGGACTAGCAATACAAGCCATCATTTGAAAACTTGATAGAAATTCTTCACACCTTGAGACTCACTGAATCAGAAAGTCTACAGGTGGAGCCCAACAATCTGAGAAGCCCTCCAGGTAGTGCTGAGGTCTGTGCAAGTGTGGGAATGACCTCTCTAAACCTGTCAGGTTCTTATTAGTCTCCATTCCTGGAAAACAATACAAGACCACATTGGTCTTGATTGAGATCTCTGCTACATGCATGAACACAGACCACACTGTTGTCATTCTAGTAAAAAGAAAACAAAGGGGAATAACTGAAAAGCCTGAATATTTCTTCTGTCTCTGAAAGATCTCTTCTGTCATACATGTTACAAGATGGCAAGCTTCATCTACCCCCGCCTGACTTCAACTTTATTTACAATATGCTTATTGTTCAGGGGGAAAATATCTTTCATGTACTTGACAGTCAACTTTTCTCCCCTTATGACCAAAGGTTTCCACAAGAATTTCATGTTAACATCAATCTTACTACACAGGTATCTTCGAAGAATGGGCAAATCTTATTATTTTCTTAAATTTACTACAGAGCGGGACTGGGGATTTAGCTTAGTGACATAAGCACCTGCCTTGTAAAGTAGGCAGTTGTGAGTTTGAGCCCCGGTACCGCTAAAAAGGAAAAAGACCAAAAAAAAAAAAAAAAAAAAATTTACTAGAGAGCCACCTGATCAGACTAGAGAGCACAGTTCTCATCTTCAAATACATTGTCCCATAGCATATGAATCTGAGGATCAGGATATGGTTTACCTGGGGATGATAATACAAAAAGATAGGGCACCAAGTGAGAAACTATGACCCACCGGCTAGAGTGGCTAGACCATGGTGCAGGAGAGCTGTGGCACCACTGGGTAAGGCTTAGGACATTGACCTTAATGGAGGACAGAGGTGACATGTTCCAAACGACTGAGCTACCTTTTATACAAGAAACTGCGTTCTACATCACTTTTAGGAAAGGTTTTTCGGCAGAGTTTTCTAAGTTGAATAATGCTAAGCCATAAAGTCAAGGAAGCCTGTTTCTTGTTTATAAACACTGCTTTTTTGTTCAGTACAAAAAAGTATTTTCATCCAGTGTGAACCCCAGAGCGGTTGTGAAGCAAGGCCCACTGTGGGATTATAAACCTCAAAGAGAACAGCCTCCGAGTCCCTCAAGCAATCTATTTAATTTTCTTATACAATTTTTAATTAAATTCCTTCTTGGATTATGCAATGGACATCTGTCAACTGTAGCCAATGAAACCAAACAAACATTAATTTAAAATTCACCTCCCACCCCGCAGTATGTTTTAATAGCCCTATGTGGTCCCTTTCTGTGTGTTTCTTCTTGGTCACAGAAATACATACAAACATATTTGCTGTAAAATGCCAGCTCACCAGTGTAACCTTCTAAAAGGAGCAGGGAATGTATTGCTCATTGATGGTTTCTTTGAGGGAGAATTTCAAGGTTGAATTTTACCGAAATTTGGTTTAAGGTGAGTCAGTGTTGGATTTGATTAGGATTTAGAACAGGCCACCATATGGATTAGAGCTGGTGAAAATGGTGAGGTGAGAGATGCTTTTCCTTGAAGCTGATGTGTCTTTAACAAAGATTCTATAACGAACTATAATCATTTGACAAGAGTCTCCTCGAATATTAGATTTGTGCTAATAAAGACAGAGGAAACTGAAGTCATTTAAATGTCACCACTAAGCTGTGGGGTACAAGTCTCCAGTTCTTGGCTTACTTTAAGAATATTTCAGGGTTTTTTCCAAGTACTATATTTTACTTTAAAGTACGATATATTCTTCTCTGTAACTTGCCTTTCTCACTTGACGATACATTTGCCTTTTCCTCCAAGACAAGGGACTGGGGAAAAGCTTGTTCTTATTTTCCTAACACAAAGAATATTAGCTTTTCTTTTTACTAGAAAGTGAATGCATGGACATTGTAGAAAAGGTGAAAAGTGGCCTGATACGGGTATATTTTGAGTGTTCCCACAAACAGCTACCTATAAAGGGTTGGCCCAGGGTGGCTCCCCTGGAAGGCACCAGGAGCTTCTGGAGCGGCCCTATGGGAGGGCCTTAGGTCATTGTGGGGTGTCTCTACATAGCACCATGGGACTCAGCTGCTTCCCTCTTGTGCTCATGGTGTGAACACGTGCCCCTAAGAGGTTGGCATGAGCTCCTGCCACCAGCATCATCAAAGAGGCCCTCTGACTTGTAACCTCCACAACCATGAGATAAGTAAACCTCTCTTTACTTCTAAGTAGCCTGTCTCAGTAATTTCACTACAATAAGGCAAAGATGACTGATCCAATAATAAAAATAGGAAGAAAAAGATCACTCATGACGCTGCCACTAGTTTAGGGACTTTCAGCTTGCACAGCATGTAAGGGCACTCAAAATTCTCTTTTCCCTTCAGGAAAATAAAAGGAAAAAATAGGAGATGCTAAAAAATCAGCAACTTTTATTAGATCTAGCAAAGAAGCATGGTCATAGGACATATCACTGCCCCCAAAACGGAAGAAACAGATGAGATACCAAGAAGCAACAGCCCAGAAGGAGAAAATTCACAGTAGGTAGAATGTGGGAGAGTGAACCTCATATAAGTACTTTGTCCTTAACAAGGCCTGCCATTAAGAGAAAGTATTTTAGCAGAACCTAACCTACCTAGGCGTTTACTGGAGTCCAACCAATCTGGCAGAAAGAAAATACCCAGTTATACTGGCTTTAGACTTGTTGTCTCTTGGGAATGTGGAGGGAGGGACAAAAGATAAAGCGAGAGGCATCCGTGCCCTCATGGGGATCGTAGCTCAAAGACAGCTCACTGAAAGATCAGCAGCTAATCAGGACCATAGGATGCGTCTCCTTCCCGACACTGTACCACTGTGTTAGTAGGATTTCTGCATAGTAACAGGACTATGCATCCAAAATGTGTTTGAGAAGTCTCCAAGAAAACCAGCAGACAACAAGGGAAGATGAAAATAAGAATATCAAATGAAAGATGAGTTCCTGACACCTGTAGTTATTTAGTACACCATAACCTCTAGCCAGGTAAACATGCGATCACACTAATACCTGTTCTTTTCACTCAGTCTGTCATACCTAATTTTCATCAAAAAAAATCACAAGGTACACAAATATCATACCAAAAACAAAACCCGCACACACTTTGAAAAGACAGAGCAAGCATCAGACCCATATTCACATGTGGAAGAGATGAAATTATAATTATCAGATGAGATTAAAAGCAGCCGTGATTAACACGCTAAGGGATCTAATGGGTAACACAGACAACAAGAAAGAACAGATGGGAACTGGCACAGGTATAATAAATACATAGCGAGGAACAGAAGGAGCAGGAAAGAGAAAAAGAAGAAAAAACACTTGAAGTGATAATGCAAATGCTCCAAAACTGATGAATGACACTAAATCACACCAAATCATGGATCCTAGAAGCTCGGACAATGCCAAACAAGGTAATATAAAAAATAATACAAATTTTTAAAACCAAAATGTCTTCATATTAAAACTGCAGAAAATCAAAGATAAGAGAAAAAAATCATAAAATAAGCCAGGGCAAAAGGATCATGCTGTGCTTCTAGAGGAGCATTCTAGAGGTAAGATTACATTGGACTTCTCTTCAGAAATCAGGCAAGCAAAAAGAAAGTGGAGTAAAATATTTAATGTTAAAAGAATCACCTAGAATTCTGTACTTAGAGGAAGTATTCAAGTATGAAAGAAAAATATTTTCTCAGACAATTAATTACAGAATTTTTTTCACTAAGGAGACCTACTTGCAAATGATAAAAATTCTTTGGAGAAAAGAAAAAATGATAAAAGCTAGTGATTGAAATCCACATAAAGGTTCCCAAAACTCTTCAGTTCCATTGTAATCTCTATCAAAATACCAATGATATTCTTCACAAATATTAAAAATGACTATATTTATATGAAACCACAAAAGAATATTCAGAGCACTCTTGAAAAAGATCAAAGGTGGAGGTAATAAAATACCTGACTTCAAAATATACATGCTACAAAACTAAAGCAGCACGGCACTGGATAAATCAGTCCAGTGAAGTTAACCAGTGAAATTAAATAGCTCAGAAACAGTCACATACACAGCCAAAGAATTATAGTGAAATGACAAACACACCTCGAGGAAAGGACAGAGTGTTCAACAAGTGGTGTTCTGAAAATAACATCCACACACGAATGAAATTGGACCCCTATTTTTCACCTGTACAAACATCAGCTCAGGACTTCCTGGGAAACAGCAGAGAGCTGAGCAGCGACCATTCACCCTCTAGGATGCAGAGTCCAGACAATGGAGAAGAATGATGTGAAGAAGGGAAAACAGGCGAGTAATAGGCCCCCAGAAACCAGGAATTGTTTGACAGGGAAATCAAAACCTACCAAGAAACTGAAGAGATAAAACACAGTACAGAGAGAAAAAAGAAAGAATCTGCTCTTTCTTTCCTGTGTCTTATAAGAAAGACTGGACCAAGTGAAAGGAGGGTACTCCAGGGTTCTTCCAGGAGAAACTCGTGGGTTGGCGAGGCAGGTGCTGTGATCTGGGGCTGACTACAGTCCAGCCAGTGCTTCCTTAGGAGCCACTCCAGGAAGCAGTGACGTGTTTGAGCCTGAGAAGCCATGGGATGACTTCAATTCAGGGCCCCCGGTGTTATGTTCCCTCAGTGACCAGGTAGAAGACAACCACAGGGGACAGCCACGATCATGGAGTCCCAGTAAGGCTGGCAAGAGACTCCCTGTGGGGTTCAAGCTAAAGGACAGAGGCCCCACCCTTAGCCAGAGGTCGGTTCAGCCTAAATTGCTCTGGATTTGGAGCTGGAATAGTTGCACTCTTGCTTTTTCTCTCAAGCCTCCTCCTAATTCTGCTGGGTCCTGGTGCCTGCATCCAGCCTGGATCTGGGATTTGACAGTCTTCTTTATTTACTAGCATTAGCCAGGACACTTCTTGACTTGGACACCACCCCAAAATTGTAGATCTCAGAAGCAAACCACTTGTTCAAACTCTGAAAGAAATTCCTTTTTGTGTTATTATTTTTGTGAGTTTTTGTTTTCTTTGGTATGATTGTATGCACTGTTTTTAGTTTTGATTTGTTTTGACTTTGCCTTTTTCTTTTTTTGTCTCACCAATGTATTGGGGCTTAGGGAATTTTCCTTTGCTATTCTTCCTTGTTTCTTATCTATTTTTTCCTGCTTTCTCTTTTAATTTTTCTCCTTTAAGTTTTTTGTGATATTTTTACTCTTTAAATAATTTCTTTTTCTTCCTCTTTATTTCTCATTGTTTTTTTTTCCTCTTACCTTTACCTAATACTGTAAGCATCCTTCTACTTGCCCCTAATAAGATCCTTTATGCCACTTCTCTGTCCTCCTTATATCATAGAATTTTAGGCTCAAACTCCACAAAGTGCATCACTGAAAAACTCCCCAGTATGAAACCTTTTAATAGTATAACTGTAAAGCTTCGTTAATCTTTTGACAGTTAACTCTGTAAAATTACTGCTGGATTCTTTTCTGCCATTAGGGGAGGTATATTGTCACACACACAAAAATACTAAGTTAATACCTGGATTGTCTTAACATTTATATCATAATTGTGGATTTCTTCTCTAGGATTAAGGGAAGCTAATAATTGGTTCATTTGGTACATTAGTATCCAGCTTGTCTTGGACAATATTACTGTAGCTGACTTGCTTACCATTAACAGGGTCTCTTAACTGTCACTATTTTTGTGTAAACCCAACACTCAATTACCTTTCTGAAATTAATAGTACTAGAGTACATGTCTAGAGAAATTTGGTCATTGAGCTAACCGCACTGTATCTTCCCCTCCCAAATTAACCAAGGTAGTCACATCTTGGGGCTGTACTGAAGGATTATAGTTAGCTGCATCCAAAGTACATCACTGAAAAACAACTAAAAAGATCTTATACTAGCAACAAAGTCTTTATAAATATCCACAAACCTCAGCACAAAACAAAATAACAGAAACATGAAAAGACAAGACAACAAAATGCTGCCCCAAACTTCCAACCCCTCCAAAGCCAATCCGAGGGATAACAAGGGACAGAATAGCATAAACCACACTCCTGACTTAATTAAAGGGTAATAGAGGAGGATAGAGAACAGATCAAAGATGTACTCTGCAGAATCAGAGAAGATATAACTAAACAGATAATAGAGGTATTAACCAAAAAGATACAGGGACTTTCAGAATACACTAATACAAACCTAGATGAACTAAACAAAACGATACAAAACACTGATGACCAGTTTACCAAAGAGGTGTCCATGAAAAAGCTTTCAATCAGAAATCCAAGAGATTAAAAATCATATTAAAAGTATGAGCAGCAGAATCAAACAGTGTGAGAATGGAATTACAGAACTAGAAGACAAGAATGCCTTCAAAGACCAACTACTCAAAGGCACGTTACAAACAACTGGAGAACTTAAAAAATGGTTCCAGTATCTGCCAAATGACACAATTCAGACTATGAATAATTGGAATAAGTGAAAAATCAGAAGACTGCACAAATGGCATAAAGAAACTTGTTCACAAAAATTACGGTAGAAAAACATTCAATTATAGGGAGAGAAATACACAATTATCTAATTGGGTTATATAGAACTCCAAATAGCCATGACAAAAAAGAACCTCTCTGCAGTATTTTTATTACATTATATTGTATTAAGAATCCATCACAGCGGGGGAAATTTAAAGCTGGTAGAGAAAGGCAACAAATCGCATATAAATTGCCACCCATTAGAACACAGCAAGTTTCTATACCTTAAAAAGCAGCCTTAGGGGCTGGGGATTTAGCTCAGCGGCATAAGCGCCTGCCTTGCAAGCAGGCAGTCGTGAGTTCGATTCCTGGTACCCGTAAAAAGGAAAAAGACAAAAAAAAAAAAAAAAAAAAAAAAAAAAAAAAAAAGCAGCCTTAAAGGCTTGGAGAAAAGTGTTTCAGGCAATAAAAGACAACTTCCGACCTCTATGTACTCTGAAAAACTTATCCTCAAAATTGATAGAGAAATAAGGTATTTCCACATAAGAAATACCTCAAGAAATTCATGACCACCATTACAAAACTTTTCAAAGGTAGCCTAGAAGAAAACAAGAAAACCAACAATGCCAATAAGTCAGAAAGAATGAATCATCTCCTACGATGAGCAACTAACACTAACCAAAAGGAAAGACAGAAAGAAAGCAGGCAAGCAGCCAAAGAAAAATGCAAGGACAGAAATATATCATTATCTCTCAGGGATAACTCTCAGTTCCCCAATGAAAAGACAGATTGGCAAAATGACTCAAGAAACAAAGCCTAATGACATGCTCTATGTAAAAAATGTTTAATTCAAAAACAGACTCATCTGCACCATTCACAGACCGCAGGACGAGAGACAGGGGCCTCACCAGGAGGCAATCTCCCCCACCCCTAGAAAGCAGGCCTGTGCACTGCCTGCTACCACCATGTGATCCCGGCCAGGAAACCCTTTCACTTTCATTGTTTCCTTGGGTTCGGTTTTGTTCTCTTTTGCTTTTTTAAACTATGTTAAATCTGATGGCAGGAGCAGCTATTTGAAAGATAACAAGACATTATGGTAGCCAGTTTGGATTTACTAGTGGCTTGTTTTGAAGTCTTTTATTGCATTCACTAGTTTGTCTTTATTGTTTCTATTCTATTCTATTCTGTTCTATTTTTACTATCTGGAGCTATTTTGAAGACAAAAGGCATTATGGAAACTATTGTTGGCTTTGTAAGAATTTGAAGTCCTGTATCACTTATACTGGTTTATTTGTGATTGGTTTTATTCTGTTTTATTTTCCTCTGTTTTATCTTCTTTAAAATAAAATTTAAAAATAAACAAACAAAAAAACCCAGACTCATATTAAGAGTCAAAGAAATGGAAACAATATTCAATGTAGTGGGAATCCAGAAAACAACAGAAGTCACTATCCTAATTTCAGATACAGTGAATTTCAAGCCAAAATTTATCAGAAAAGACAACATGATTACACATTGGTTAAGGAAACAATTCAAGAGGAAGAGATACATAATTAGAAATGCATTCACCGAATACTGGCATACTCAATTTCATGAAACACAGTAGGGACATAATCAATCAGAAGAACACCAATACACACCCCACTATCACAAATGGATAGATCAACTAGACAAATACAAAAAATCAACAAAGAAATATCACAGTTGAACCCAATCTTCAAATAAATGGGCTTAATATATATCCAAAGGGTGTTCCATCCAATAACAGCAACACATGGGACTTTCTCAGAGCACGTAGGACTGTCTCCAAGACAGAGCATGTACTAGCCAGAAAGAAGGCTTAAGTAAATGTAATAAGAATTGCAATTATCCAATGAATATTATCAGATCAAACTGCAGTGAAATGACATCAATGGCAAAAAGCGCCACAGAAGTTGTGCAAACACAGGGAAAATAAAATCCTTCTTGAGTAACTAATAAGTGACAGATGAAATTAAAGAAGCAATTAGTTCTTATAATCAAGTCAAAATACCATTATAACCTACTAAACTTATGGAACACAAAGCAATTTTAAGAAAGAAGTTTATAGAAGTGAATTCCATAATAGGAATACAGACAGAACTCAAATAAATAACAATGATACACTTCAACATCCTAACTCAACATCCTAACTAGAAAACAAGAACAATCCAAACCCAAAACTAGTATGAGGAAGAAAATTATAAAGATCAGGGCAAAAATTAATGAAATTGAGATGAAAAAAATTACAACCAATGGATCAAGAGCTAGCTCTTCAAAAGATTAAACAAAAGAGACAAATCTTCAGCTAATCTTACCAAAATAAGGAAATCCAAGACTCAAAGCTTTGCAATTAGCAATGAAATGAAAAAGGCAAAATTACAATGGATTCTTCTGAAATTCAGATCAATAACTATTTGACAGCATGTACTCTAATAAAATGAAAAATTCAGAAGAAATGGATAAACTGAATACATATGAACTACCAAAGCTGAACTAAGGAAGATATAAAAATCCTGAATAATCCAGTGCCAGACAATGAGGAAGTAAAAAAAAAGAAAAGAAAACTACCAAATATTCTTGCCCAGGTCCTAACAGATTTACTGCCAAATTCTACAAGAACTTTAGAGAAGACCCATTTCCCAAACATGGCAAACTTTTTAAATGAAATTGGAAAGGAAAAATTGTTTTCAAAGTCATTTTTGGAAGCAAGCATTACCTTGATTCCCAAACCAGAAAAGAACCCAACCAAAAAAGGGTACTACAGGCCAATTTCTTAATGAATATAGATCTTATCCTCTATATAACAAGCAGAATGATCATACACTATAACCAACTAGGAGTCAATTTAATACATGCAAATCCATAATGTAATATACTATATAAACAGAAGCAAAGACAAAAATCACATGATTGTCTCAACAGATGCAGAAAAAGCATTTGAAAAAAATACAACATCCATTCATGATACAAATCTGAAATAAGTACTTAAGGTATTTGTCTCAAACTGATAACAGCCATTCATGACAAACCAATAGCCAACATCATACTAAATGGAAAGAAGCTGAAACCTTTCTATTATCATTACTCCTTTTTAGTATAGTTCTTGAAACATTAGCCTGAGCAATTAGATGAAAGAAAGAAATTAAAGGGATACAGATGGGAAAGGAAAGTTGAATTACCATTTTTGTAGATGACATAATCCTCTACATAGAAGACCCTCAAAACTCTGAAACTCCTAGAATAGCCAATTTCAGTAGCATAGCAAGATACAGTCAGCGCTCAAAAAATCATAAAATTCCTACACATCAATATGAAACTCACTAAGAGAGTAGTTAGGGAAAGCATACTTTTTAAAATAGAATTTTTCAAAGAATGAAACACTTAGCAATTAACCTGACCAAGGAAGTAAAAGACCTCTACAACAAAAATTGTAGTACTTTGAAAAGCAGTTGAAGAGGATGTCAGAAAATGGAAAGATACCTTCAGTTCCTGGACAGCCAGAACCAAAATGGCCATACTCTTAAAACGTATACCAATTTAACGTAATCTCAATAAAAATACTAATAGCATTCCTTATTGAGCTAGGGAAAACAAACCTAAAATTCATATAGGATTAGAAGAGACCTAGAAGAGAAAAAGCTCTTCTAGATGACAAGGACAAGGTGGAAGGCATCACATTCTGGACATCAAATTATGCTACAAACCTACAGAAATTTTTAAAAAATGACATTGTTTTGGCCAAAAAAAAAAAAACCTACATAAAACAGATTCCACTGAACTGAAGATTCAGAAACAACTCCAGGCATACACTACTGTACAAAAATCTCTTTAACAAATTGTACTGGGAAAACTGGCTATCTACATGCTAAAATTAAATCTAGACTTCTCTTTTTCACCATGCACTAAACTAAAATCAAAATAGTTCAAAGCCTAAATGTTAAAACAAAAGCACCTAATCTGCTGAAAACAAAATAGATAAAACTCTTGCAGACATATTAATTGGTGATTTCTTACTTTTTTATTGTAGTTCTGTATTACTTGTACCCTTACACTGTTTTGTTTTTTCTCTTTTTCCTTTTAAATAAAACAAAACAAAACAAAAAAAGAACTACAGTGTGTTGGAGTGATGATAGTTGAAATCCTTGTCTTGTATCTTATTTTAGAATGAAAGCTTTCAGTTTTTGACATGAAAATATGATATCAGCTATTGGTTTCTCATAATCACTTTTATCAGGTTGTGATAAAGACAATCTACTCCAATTTCTCTAGGGTCTTTTTTAAAAATAATGAATGGATAGTTTACTTTGCCAAATTTTTTCCACATTTATTAAAATGCTCATGTGATTTCTGTCTTTGATTCTAATGATATAGTGATGTGAATTGCAAAACTGTATTTCAAAATTAGTGGAAAAATTAAATACTTCCATCATAAAGAACAACTGAAAAAATTATGAGCACAAGACTACCTCTACAACATACTCTGAAGGATATTTTAGAAAGAGATAATGAAGACCACAACTCCAAGAACACCACTAGAAAGAAGTTACCAGGAAAGCAAGCAATTACATAGAAAAGACAGACAGAAAGCAAAAGCAGGAAAGTAGTATGACAAGGATAAGCCAATGCATAGAAGCTATAGCTATCAGTGTAAATGGTTTCAGTTCACCAATCAAAAGAGACAGTCTGGTAGAATGGATCGAGAAACAAGTATGCAGCAACAATATGGTGCATACATGAAACACATTTAATTCCAAAATAAATTCATAGACTGAAAACCAAAGGCTGGAAAAAATACTCCATGAAATAGGAATCTGGAAACAACAGAGTTATATATTTTACTTACAGACAATGTGAATTTCAAGAGTGATTAAAAGAGATGAAAAAGTTCACTACATACTTGCTCACGATGTAGGCAAAGACTATAAACAGAACTACAGATGCACAAGAGATAATATTAAAATCAATAAATGGGATCACATCAAATTAAAATGCTTCTGCACAGCAAAGGGAACCAACAAAAGAATGAAAACAACTTATAGTTTGGGGAAAAAATTTGGGCAGCCACTCCACAAAGGACTAATATCTAAAATATACAAAGAACTAAAAAAAAAATTAGCCCCTCCTCCCAATTTTAAGGCTTAATTTTGAAAATGGACATCTGGAATGAAGAGGCACTTCCCAGATAAAGTACAACTAACCAAGAAAAACATGAAAAAATGTTCAATATCACTGGCCATTCAAGAAATACATATTAAAACAACACTGAAATTTCTTCGCCAGAAAGAATGGCTGTCATCAAGAAATAAACTAATAACAAATGCTACAAAGACTATAAATGAAAAAGTAACCTTTCTTTACTGTTGAGAGTATAAAATAACAGAATCACTATGGAAATGTTTGTGGAGATTCCTCAAACAACTAAGAATAATAATTCTATCGGATTTATGTATTTCCCTTCTAGGTATCCTCCTAAAAGAGTTACCATATCAGAGTGATGCATACATATCCATGTTTATAACAGCACAGTTCATGACAACTAAATTTTTGAAGCAATCTATATATTGACTGATAGATAAATGGATAACAAGTTTTATTTAAGTACAATCAAGTACTACTTTGTCATAAATAAAGATAACCATGAACCATTTGTAAGAAAATGGATGCACTTTTAGACCATAATGCTAACAGAAGTAAATTGGACACACAATCTTCAATATTGCTCATTTTTCTTATCTAAGAAGCTCAGTCTATAAGGAAAATATAGAATAAAAGACAGACAAGAGAAAAATGTTATTGGAAGCCAGAATGAATAATGTATCTAAATCTGTCCCTTGATTTAGTATAACTGTCTTTTGTGTTTTTTGTCCTATTAGTCTGGTTGTTAATCTATATGCATGACATTAACTAAGGACTCATAAAATAATTGAATCTGATGCTAGCAAAAAAATAAATAAAAAATAAAACAGATGTGGAGGGTCATGGACAAAGATAGAGGAGTGGTAAGCAACAGAGAAAGAGCCTCTCTGAGGGTCACTCATTCAGATGCTCGAATGTAGCAATATGAGGAAGACAAGAAGGAAGAAAGTGAGTTCCCTGGACCCAGGAAGGATCTGAAGCATGAACTGAAGTCCATGGACAGAGTGAAGAGAGAAACTTCAACAAAGAAGCAGGAGGTACTTAGCAGTGCCTTCTCCCTGAGATGGGACTCACTGCACAAGAGGAGAAGTTCAAACTAGTGGACACTTAGTGACAGCTGGCAACCCCAGAGGTCTTCATGGAGAGACACAGCAGTGCAGGGGCAGAGTGGGGATGAAGGACTGTACTGCCTGGCAGTGAGTGCTGAGGGCTCAGTTATCTGCACAAGAAAGAAATTGGCTGGGAACCATCTAGGAGAGGGGCTGACTGAGCTCAGAACTCAGAACTGTTGTCAGCTCCATCTAGCAGCTCCCAGAAGCTAACAGAAGGTGCATGGGTGGCTGCAAGCTGACAGTGTCTGGTCTCAGCCAGAAAATGCAGGCTCACTGAGACTATCCACCACCCTGCTGAAAAGATACTGCCGGCTTTCCAGGATAGACCAATACAGATTGGGACTATGTCTCCACATGTTGTCTACCAGAGACAGCAAAGACAAACCTGGAAGTGGACTTTCCCCCCCCCCCCTTTTTTTTTTTTTTTTTTTGTAGTTATTGTGGTGTTTATTTAGTTTGTTTATGTGGGGTTTTTTTCTCTTTCATGGTTTGATCTTGTTTTCATGAATGTAAACATGGTTTCCAGCCTCTTTGTGATTGTGGTTCTGTTCTGTTCTTTCTACCTTTCTACCTCTTCCTTCTCTCTTTCCCTCCAGTTTTTAGAGCAGTTTTCCAAAGTTATCATGTCCTCCTTTGGTCTTCCAACCTGATTTCTAATCCTTCTTCTTTATTTTTTACTTAATCCATTTTAGATTGTAACTCCTGAGGGCAAAATTGAAATATGAAGGACTTCTATACTGCATATAATTTTTTGCTTTTAGATTTTGTTATACAACCACAAATCTAGTTCATACAATTAAAAGTAAAAAATTAATGTTTAGCTCAATTTGTCATTTTCTAGGCTGTGTTTGATGCAATTGATACCACTGTATCCAAAAGTGACATAATTGTTCTAAGACAGCTATTCTGCTTGGTATTTCAAAATTGAGATTGACTCAGGGTTGCAGAAAATACTGTGGCACAGTGCCAGAGAACCAGGGACTGGGCCAAACAAGCAGTAACTTTCCATCTCCAACAAATTGAAGAGATAAGACCTTGCAACAGACTCCAAACCCCAAAACCAGATACACCAGTAAGATAACCTCTAAGAAGTAGTCATTACCTAATGCTTCTAAATACTAACAATAAAGCAACCCACCATAGACAATTTATAAGCATCACCCCTAGAATTAAAGTTTAAAAAGAAAAGAAAATGAGAAGACATTTAAACAAGATCCAACCTCAGACATCCATTTCACCAAAGGCAAACCCAGGAGGGAAATGAGGTGGCCCAATCTGAAAGCCTCCCATCTGGTATCTCTGAAGTAACAACAAAGCAATTGAATGAAGCTGTGGGAAAAATCAAATCAGAAGTAATTTCTTAGATAAGTACAGAGATGGTGTCCACAACGAAGACCATGCTTAGTGATGCTAGAACAGATACAGACAGAAAAATAGATGAGTTGAAGAAAATTATGGAAGCCTTGAATGCTCAGTATAGGAAAGAAATGAAATTCATAAGTCAAATTCAAACAGATATCCAGGAAAATAAAAATTCCATAGAAAGTATTTGTAGCAGATTAAGCCAATGTAAAGACAGGATCTCAGATATAGAAGACAGGATTATGGTTAGTGATCACGAAAAAAAAAATGATTTCTCAAAAATAGCAAGGGACCAGGAGAAATCAATCCAACAGTTGCTAGATGAGGCAAAGAAGAATAGTTTAAGATTCACTGGCATCAATGAAAAAGCAAGAGATAGCAAAATGTTTATAAAAAATAACTATTTACAGATGTTATTGCAGAAAACACCTCTGGGCAGAGAGAAATAATTTGACATAGAGATAAGTGAGGCATATAAACTCCAGTTAGTCATGATAGAAACAGAACTACAGCCAGGTATATCACAGTCAAGATTCCAAAAATTCAACACAAGAACAGAATCTGAAAAGCTGTTAAGGTAAAGAAACAAATTACCTATAAATGAAAGCCCATCAGAATCACAGCTGACTTCTCAGTACAAATCATCAAGTCAAAGAGAGTTTGTAGAGAAGTATTTCAAGTTCTAAAGGAAAAAAACCTTCAACCCAGACTGATATATCCCACAAAACTGTCTTTCAAAACTGGAGAAGACACGAGATACTTCCATGAATGACAAAGAACATATGAAGAAATTTATGACCACCAAGCCGGCACTCCAAAATGGTTTGAACGATGTTCTAGAAAGAGATAATAAGTATTAAATTCTATGAGCCCCAATAGAAGGATCTATCAGGCAAGGCAAACAATTAATCAGAAGGATCTGAACAAAGGAAGGAAAGACAACAGCAGGAAAATAAACTGAGTAGGATAAGTCAAAATATAGGTCTCAATTCACCAGTCAAAAGACACAGACTGACAGATTGGATGAAGAGCAAGATCCAACAATATACTGCATAGATTTAATTCAAAAAGAAACTGATACACTGTTAGTCATGGATGCAAAACAATACTCTATTCAACAGGAACCCAGAAAAAAGCAGATATAGCTATTTTATTTGCAAAGTTATTTTAAGCCAAGACTGATTAAGAGAGAGAAAGAAGGCCACTACATCCCAGTAAAGGGAACAGTCTAAGAAGAAGAAATAACAATGATAAATGTATATATGCAACAAATACAGGTGTACCCGACTATATAAAACATGAAAAATCAAATAAGCATTAACACAGTTGTGTCAGGAGACCTCACTACATCACTACCACAGAAAGATCAACTAGACAAAAAAATCAACAATGAAATAGAGAACTGAATCAAACATTTGAACAAATGGACTTAGTAGATATGTCTACAAAGTGTTCCACATCACAACATCAGAATACACCTTCTTTTGAGCTGCACACAGGACATTCCCCTAAATAGAGCACAGTAGCTCATTAGAAATGCTTAAGTAAATGTAAAGGAATTGCAATTATCCCATGCATACTATCAGATCATAGTGCAATGAAATTGGAAAGCAATGGCAAAAGAATCACATGGAAATTAAATAGCATGTTCCTGATCAACCAGTGGGTCACAGATGAATTAAGTTATTAGACAGTTTTTACAACTGAATCATAACAATACAATGTACCAGCATTTGTGGGACACAGCACAAGCAGTCCTAAGAGGGAAATTTATAGCAGTAAATATCCATATCATGAAAACACAGCAAGTACAAATAAACAACTTAATGTCGAACCTCAAACTTCCAAAAAAATAAGAACAGGCTTTTAAAAACCTTCACATGAGGGAGGAAATTATAAACAGCAGAGCAGAAATGAATACACTGGAGAGTAAAAAAAATACAAAGTATCAATGAATTGCAGAGTTGGTTCTTTGAATGATTAAATAAAATTGACAAACCCTTATCCAACCTTAAATAAAAGGAAAGAGGCTGGTCCGAGTGCAGTGGTGTTTATAATTAATTGATCACAACCAGTTACAGATTTCTTTGTTCCTTCTCCACTCCCACTGCTTCACTTGACTAGCCTAAAAATAAAAAAAAAAAAAAAAAAAAAAAAGGAAAGAAAAGGCTCAAATCCAAGCAATTAGGAATGAAGAGGATGAAATCACAATGGACCCTACAGTAATCTAAAAAATCATCTATATCTATTTTGAAAACTTATATTCTAATAAGATGGAAAATGCATAAGAAATAGAGTAATTCCTAGATGTATATGAATCACCAAAGCTGAATAAAAAAAGATATAAAAATCCTAAATAAACCAATATGAGCCATTGAAATGAAAGATGTAATTAAAAACCCATCAACAAAGAAAAGCCCAGGTCCTACTGGATTATTTGCTAATTCTACAAGAAATTTAGAGAAAACTAACACCCCTACTTCTCAAACTCTTCAATGAAATTGAAAGGGAAGTAACACTCCCAAATCCTGTAAACAAGTGTAACTCTGAAATCAAAATTGGAGAAGGACCCAACTAAGAATTATAGAAAAATCTCCCTAATGAACATAAGTGCAAAAATCCTCAATAAGATACTGGCAAACAGAATGCAGCAAATCACCAAGAAGATTATACACCAGGAGCAACTGTGATTCATCACAGGGAACCAGGAATGATACAACATATGCAAATCAATAAATGTGATACACCATATTGACAAAATCAAGGACAAAACCACATGATCAACTCACTAGAGTCAGAGAAAGCTTTTGACAAAGTCCACCATCCATTCATAATAAAAAAAAAGACCTACAGAAAATTGGAATAGATGGTCATGTCAATATGATAAAAGTCATCTATGATAAACCGACAGCCAGCATCATATTAAATGGACAAAAACTGAAAAAATTCTCTCTAAAATCAGGAACAAGACACCAAAGTCCACTGTCTCTACTCTTATTCAACAGCTCTGAAAATTTCAACCAGGTCAATTAGAGAAAGAAAGGAAATAAGGGTATGATAGGAAGAAGTTAAATTATCATTATTTTCAGATGTCATGGTAATCTACATAGAAGACTCCAAAAACTCCACTAAAAAAAACTTCTGGATTTAATAAACAAACTCAGTAGCATAGCTGGATACAGTCAACACTTAAAAATCATTAACTTTCTTATATACAAATAATGAACTCAGTGAGAGAGAAATTAGGGAAACACCTTTCATAATATCATCCAAGAAAATGAAATACTTAGGACTAAATCTAACAAATGATGTAAAAGAGCTCTACATTGGAAACTACAGTACTCTGAAAAGGGAGATTGAAGAGGTTACCTGAAAATTGAAAGACATCCCTTGCTCTTGAGTAGGAAAAACCAATATAGTGAAAATGGCCAGACTTCCAAAACTCACACAATTTAATGCAAATCTGGCCAAAATTCCAATAGCATATCTCACAGAATCCGAGAAAACAATCCTAAAATTCATTTGTACCCAGTAGAGACCTAGAATAGCAAAGACAATTCAGGGCAGCAAAGGCAAGGCAAGGAGCATTACAATCCCTGACTTGAAATTCTACCTCAAAACTACTATAACAAAAATGATGTAGTACTGAAAAGACAAACAAACAAACAAACAAACTCAAAGATCAATGGAACAGACAAGAGACAGAAACAACTCCAGGCACACTAAGCCACCTTGTCTTTGACAAAGTTGCTAGACACATTTATTGGAAGAACAATAGTCTCTTTAATAAATGATTGCGAAAAAACTTGTTCTGCTCACACTGAAGATTAAAATTGGATCCATATCTTTCCCCATGTACTTAATTAAATTCAAAATGGGTCAAAAATCTAAATTTTAAAACAGAAACATTAAACCTACCAGAAGATAGAATAGGTATAACTTTTGAACACATTGATGTAGTCAATGACTTTATGAATAAAACCCTGATCACAAAGGAACTATCACAATGAATCAAAAACTAGGATCTCATCTTACTAAAATCTTCCACACAGAAAGTGAAACCACCAACAGAGTAAAGAGACAATCCACAAAAAGACAGCCCACAAAAAAGTATATTTCCCACCAGTTCCTCAGACAAAGTTTTACTATCAAGAATATAGAACTCAAAAAAAAAAAAAAAAATAGACCTCCAAAATTTAAAGACCCAATCCAAACAAGGGCATCTGAGAGAAACACACAATTCTCAGATGAATTAATATAAGCAGCACATAAATATATGAAATGTTCAACATTACTGATCATTTGAGAGATACAAAATAAAACAACACTGAAATTCCTTTTCACCTTAGAAAAAATGGCTATCATCAAGAAATCAACTGATAATGAATGCTGGAGGGCTGTGAGGAAACAGGAACCCTTTTCCACTGTTAATAGGAATGTAGATTGGTGCATTTACTCTGGAAATTAGTGTGGAGATTCCTCAAAAAACACGATTGGAGTTCCCATTTCACCCAGCTATTCCTCTTCCCAGAAAAACTGAAAACATTGTACGGCAGCACTATGTGTGCACCCATATTTACAGTGGTGATAGCTAGTTTTTGGAAGCAATGCAATGCAAATGCCCATTTACTGAGGAATGGAATAAAGATGTGGTCTTTTTATACAACAGAGTACTACTCAGTCATAATGATAAACTGGAGACTTTTGTAGGTAAATGAATGCAATTTGAGATGATACTCATAAGTGAAATAAACAGGACACACGTGTGTTGTAAACATTGCACTGGTTCCCTAGTGTGAGAAGTTGAAAGAATAAATAAGATACAAAATGTACAATAGTTAAAGTAAAATGGGGAGAAACTCAAAAGAAGGGGAGGAAGGGAAATGACAAAGGGGAAAAAAAGACAGTTATACTACTAATTTCTCTTAGCTCATTGAAAACTGAGGTTTTTATTAATATTGTTTGGACAATTAAATGCCAATATCTTATACTCTGAGTAACTAATTTAAGATAATGCAACTCAATATATTAACCATTGTTATTCTCTTAATATCGTGTTTTGAAATTTTATTTTTCATTCTCTCTAAAATAAAAAAGGAAAAAAGTGTTTTCAGGTATGGGGGAAAGGAAAGAACTGTGATATGTTATGTGCATGTACCAAATCCTTGTTATTAATGTAATCATTATATACTATAAACATTCACTTATAAAAACTATAATTAAAAACTTAAAAACCTCAAAACATTAATGCAAAGTGGATTAAAGTCTTACATTTAAGTCCCAAAGCTATGAAACTACCAGAGGAAAACAGAAAAACTTCATGACTTTGATCGAAATAAAAGATAATTTGGGATAAGACCACAAAAGTGTAAGCAATGAAAGCAAAAATAAATGGAATTGCATTTGTTGCAATCCAAAAAGCAGAGTAAAGTGAAGAAAAAACCTACAGAATGAGTGCATATATCGGGAAACAATATATTTGAAAGGGCTTAATACAAAAAATATGTAAGGAAATCAAGCAACTCGGTGACAAATAAAAACAGCCCAGAACTGAAAGCATCATACCACAGTGATATATGTGCACCCATGTTTATAGCAGCACAATTTGTAATAGCCAGATCTTGGAAACAACCTAAGTGTCCATCAACTGAGGAATGGATAAAAATGTTGTGGTATTTTTATACAATGGAGGACTACTCAGCTATAAAGAATGATCACATTGAGATATGTATAAATAAGTGGGCACAGCTTGAGACTATACTCATAAGTGAAATAAATCAAACTCACATATATAAATACCAAATAGTTTCCCTATTGTAAGAAATGATAAGAATACATAAAACTATGTGGTAATCATGATTCCCCATTATATTGTTTTGAAGCCTTATAATGTTTTCACTAATTAATTGGAATGGTTTTATTCTGGGGTGTTTGATTTTATTGTCTGTGATGGTATGAACAGTTATTTTGAAGAAAACAAGACGTTATAATAGCTAGTACTGATTTAATATCAGCTTGTTTTGAAGCCCCATCAAGCTTTTGTTCTGTCTCCATTGGTTTTATCATGTTGTATCTTATTGAATTTTATTATATGTGATAGTATAAAAAATTCTTTTTATAGTCAAGGAGATAATATAGAAACCATTGTTCATTTTCTGTTGTTTGGTTCTAAATACCTTGTAATACTTTTACCCTCTTAAATGGTTTTACACTGTCTTGTTATGTTCGATAGTATATAAAGGCATACTCAAATATTTCAAAAGAGACACTATGGTAACTACTACTATGTCGGGTTATCCTGTGGTGAAACACTATGTTGCTTAAATTGTTCTATTTTGACCTATGTTGTTATGTTCTATTTCATCTTAATCTCCCCCTTTATATATATTTTTTAAATAAAAAAAATAAAAACAGAACAAATTGCCAAATAATCTTGCTTAAAATTGGACAAAAGACTTTAACAGACGTTTCTCAAAAGAAGACAAACAAGGCATCAATATGTTTAACTGTTCAACATCACTTAAGTAATCAGGGAAATACAAACTAAGGCGGCAACATGACCCTACTTAGAATGGCTATTAAAACAACTAAAGAACGATGTTGACAAGGATGTGGAGGAAAGGGAATCATTACATACTACTGATGGAGTCGTAAGTTAGTTATAGCCATTATGGAAAATAGTATGGGCATCTTTAAAAATCAGAAACAAAACTACCATATTATCCACCAATTCCATTACTGGATATATACACAAAGGAAATAAAATCAATGTATCAAAGAGACATCTACAGCCCTGTGTTTGTTGCAACACTCTTTATTAAAGGCAAGATACTGAATCAATCTATGTGTCCATCAGCAGATGAATGAATTAAAAGATATGCTGATACTATTCTGCTATAAGGAAGAACAACTTTGAAATATCTATAGGGAAGTGGATGTACCTGGAAAATA
This sequence comes from Cavia porcellus, assembly GCF_034190915.1. Taxonomy (NCBI): domain Eukaryota; kingdom Metazoa; phylum Chordata; class Mammalia; order Rodentia; family Caviidae; genus Cavia; species Cavia porcellus. The sequence continues at coordinate 78,120,241 of NW_026947484.1, forward strand.
TAATGTTGTGTGAAATAAATCAGACACATAAGCTTAAATACCATGCAATATCTGGTAACTGAATAAGACAAAATACAAAGATCACAATAAAGGATGTGTAGATCTCTTGCAACTGGGAAAGTGTCCAAGAGAAAAATGGAGGAGTGGAGAGGAGAAGGAGAAGAAGAAATAAGTAGACTAAAGATATGCCATGTATATGAGCCTATTAACCTCAATGAATATAAACATTACATGAGAACAAAGTGTGGAACAAAGTGTGGAAAGTGGTGGAAGGCAGAAGGCAGGGGGAAAAAAGCAACCAAGTTGTATTATGTACACATTTTCACTTCCCAAGTTGATAAGCTGTGTATACTGCAAGCAGGTACTAATAATAAATAAATGCATTTTGCATTTAAAAGATATGGTACGTGTGTCACACACACAAATGCACACACAATGGAATATTATTCAGCCATTTAATGGGTGAAATTTTGTTTTGTGAATACTATAGATGAACCTGGAGGACATTATGTTAAATGAAATAAACAAAACATTGAAAGGCCAATATAGCAATATCTCACTTATATATGGAATCTGAAATAGGGTCATTTAAATTGTAATGCTCCTCAGGAGCATAAAGACAGGAGAAAATATTTGGCTTTGGCCAAATAGATGCAATTATATAATTAGATAGGAATAAGTTTTCTAATGCACAATTGGGTAACTACAGTGAACAGCAGACTATCATATTTTGAAAACTAAAAGAGGATTTTGGATATTTTCACCATAAAAATGATAAACTGATAGATACCCTGACTATCCTGGTTGGAATACTATGCAATGCATAATGTTGAAACAGCACGTTGTATCCTGTAAATATAATTTTTATGTGTGTTTTAGTAACTTTTCTTGCTGCTGAGACACAACACCTGACACTCAAAGTTAGGAGAGGAGATTTATTGTAGCTATAGTTTGTGGAATTTTCATCAGTCAGCTGGATCCCAGGCAGGGCAGCATGGCAGAGAGGCACTGCACAGGAGACAAGAAGCAGCAGCGGCAGACAAGCAGTCGCCAGCAGTAACCAGTGGCCTGTCTTTCCCTTTTATTTCACCCAGCCTGCCAGCCTTATGAGTGGTGGCACTCAGAGCTATGCTAATTTCAGGCAGTGGACTAATTTAGTACCATACAACCTTAATCCTAGTATCACAAGCCCTAGATCCAAGCGCCGCCAGAAAGCCCCATGTACAAGCTCAAAAAGCTTTAGTTAAGTTTTATTGGTCTTGTTCTCTACTGTTTTGTTCAACTTTATAATACCCGATGAGATAGACAATTCTTTTTAAGGAAGAAAGAGGCATTATGGTAACCATTGTTGATAACCTTGTACTCTGTTTTTACATCATGTAGTATGTCTATCCTTGGTTTTGACTGACAGCTTTGTTTTGCCATATTTGACTTTATTCTCTTTCAAAAAAAGGTAATAAGAACTAAGGAGTAATAAAACCCAAAATGTGTAAATTTTGTTGTAAAAAAGAGAGGGGAAAAAGTGCTCTAAAGGATACAACTGCAAGTGTGTTTAGGGGTGTTAAATAGCTGACCATATTAATGTTTTTGGTTGGATCATTGAACACAACTGTTTGCAGTCTCTCTGTTTGAATGTTCATTTTGTATACTTTGATACTGTGACTTGAGCAACTATCTCTAAGATGATAATGTGTAATCTATTAACTGGTGATTTCTTACTGTTTTTTTTTTTTTTTGTAGTTCTGTATTACTTGTACCCTTACACCACTTTGTTTTGTTTTGTTTTTTCTCTTTTTCCTTTTAAATAATTTTTTTTTAAAAGTGCTATCACACACACACAAAAAAGAAGCTTTAGGGGGACATCTAGATACAAGGCATAACAGTATGCCAATATAAAACAGTAAGAAAAAAGTAAAAACATAAAGAACATTAGATAACAAATAAATGAAGGTAAAATATTTTATTCGTCTTATTCTAAACTGATCCAGTAGGAACAAGTTTTTCAAAATGATGATAACAATGCATGCCATGATTAAAGCCTATGGGCAAATTAAATGAATGGTAACAATGGAAGGAAGAAATGGAATACTTTGTCATAAGGTACTTGTACTATCCATGTAAAGTATGGAGCTATTGCTAAGTAGAGTTAGAGTACTTATAAATGCATAATGCAAACACCAGGTTATCAACTAAGAATAGCAATAATTTTAAAAGTATAATTGATATACTAAAGAGGATGAAAAAATGGAATCATGTAAAATACTCAGTTAAATCCATAGGAGGCAGAAAAAGCAAAGTCAAAAGAAACAAAAGCCCAACAAATGGATAACAATAACAAATATACTAGACATTAATTATATCAATGATCACCTTAAATGGCAATGATCTAAATATGCCAAATTAAAAGCCAGATGTGGTGGTACACGCTTGCAACCCCAGCACTCAGGAGACTGAGACAGGAGGATTGCTATGAGTGGAAGGCCAGCCTGGGTCACATAGAGAGTTTGAGGCCAGCCTGAACTGTATAATAAGATCCTGTCTCAAAAAAACAATAAATAAATGACAAATTAAATGAGATTGATAGAGTGAATCAAAAAACAAGATCTAACTGTAGACTACCTATACAAATTCTATTTTAAATACAAAGCTATGTATAGATTAAAGAATAATCTGCCACTCAAACATTAATGTCTAAGAAGACTTCAGAACAAGGAAATTATTAGGAATTAAGGATATTCAGCACTCAAATTATCATGTTCCCCCCAAAGAAACCACTCTTTAAGTTTTAATGTGTTTCTATTTTCTCTTGTTTGTATACATTTCTCCAAGATTTATTCTTTAAAAGAATTTTTGGTCCTGGGAATCACACTCGAGTTTGATTCCCACTTGCCAGTAGGTGCTATGCTACTGAACAATATCCCCACCTCTATATTCATTATACTTTACACATAATAAAATATGTATATTTTAAAAATAGAGTTTTGGAAGATGTGTACAATAATGTAAACTCTATAATCAAGATACATATTTTCATCACACTAAATGGTTTTCTCACACTCCCCTTTGCCATCAAACTCATCTCCAGATCTCTAGCCTCAAGCAACAACTAATTTGATTTCTGTTATCAAAATTTTGCCTTTTCTTGAATTTCTTATATTGTCTTTTGTGTTTGCTTTAGTTATGGCTTGTGTCTAGATGTCCCCCCAAAGCTTCATGCAGTCACTGATACAACTTATCAGAAGTGGTTGAATCTAGAGTGTATAATGCTTGTGTTAAGGATGCATGATTATTAAATTAGTCTAGTGACTGATTTAGTGATGTTTTAGGTGTAGGTAATAAGAGAGCCCAACCTGAGTGAGTGCTCCCCACTCTCAGGGCAGGCAGCCTGGATAGAATATAAGGGGCAGAAAAAGGGCTACTTGCTGTTTGCTTCCTCCTCCAAAGTAGTGCTTTGCAGCCTTGAACTGTTTCTCCTTCATACTGCCCTTCTGACATGCCACCTTGCCTTGGAGCTATCCAGCTATGAAGTGAAGCCTCTATAAACTCTGAACTACAATAAACCTTTTCTCCTTTAACTTGGTGTGTCAGATATTTTGTCTTAGCAACAAGAAAAGTAATGCAGCTTTTTTTCTGCTTACATAATATTTTCGAGATTCTTTCATTTTGTATTATTTGTGTGGCTTTTAAATGCTAAGTGATACTCTTTAATTTGAGTATTCCAAAATTTGTTAATCCTCTCACCAGTTAAGTACATTAGGTTATTTGCAGTTCTTGGATATAATAAATAAGGCTACTTTGTATGCTGATATACACATTTGAGTGGATGTGTTTTCAGTTCTCTTAGGAATGAAATTCTAAGTTACATGGTAAGGACTTAACTTTATAATAACTGGATATTTGCATAGGAAGAAAAAAGAACCTCAACATTACCTCATACCACAAACAAAATGAACTCTACATAAATGAAAATGAGTCTTAAATTTAATGGATAAAATATTATATCTATACAAGGAATTTGGAGAATATCTTCATGATATTGGATTAGGAAAATACTTTGGTAACAGAACACAACTATCAAGAACCATAAAAGAATATATTGTAAAGCGGAACCCTTCAAAGTTAAAAGGTTTTGTTCTTTGAAAGACATAGTTACAAAAGACACAGCAAACCATAAAGATGTAGAAGGAAATATCTCTGCAAAAGAACTGGTCTCCAGAATATATGAGTATGGATGTGTGTGTGCATGTATCTGTGTGCACCTGATAATTAAAAAAAATTACCCAGTAAGAAAATTTACAAAGGATTTGCATAGTTACTTCAAGAAAGAAGATACATAAATAGCAGATAAGGAGCTGAAAAGATGCTCAACATTTCTTACCATAAAGTACCATAATATATCCACTAGGATAGCTAAAGCAAAAAAAAAAAAAAGACAATAGAAAGTAATAGGCAAGAAATGGAGCAACTGGAATTCACACACTGCTGGTGGGAATGCAAAATTGTTTAAACATTTGAAACTTTTTTGGGTGGATACTGAGGATTAAACTCAGAGACACTTTATCATCATTGAGCTACATTCTCATATGATTTTATCACCTTGCTAAGTTGTCTAACATCACATCAAGCCTGCAGTCTTCCTTTCTCTGCCTCTAGTGTAGCTGGTTTCCAGGCGTGCACCACTGTGCCCAGCTTCTTTCTAATAGCTGCATCATATTCCACTGCATAGGTGCATCATAATTCAGATGACACCTTTTCTCCTAATGCACATTTGGGATGATACCAGTTGGATTTTTTTCTCCATTATAGGTATTTCTAACACATAATTAAACCCATTCTGACTGCATGTTTTATACATTTTTTAGAGTTACCTTTAAATCATTGAGTAAAACATTTTCCTTTCAGTTGAAGTGGGTTTAAAATAAAGCAACTGAAGTTAACTGATTTTTCTCTTAGGTGTATTCCTCACCAGGTAAAGCACTGAGACACCTATTTTCATAACACTTCAATCTTCTTTTAAACAGCCCCTGAAAAATTATCTTTATCCCTCAAGCACCTCCACCAAATAGGTTTTGGGGTATTGGAGGCTGAAACACATCTTTATTCATGCTCTGCAAACATTATCATTGAGCTATATGCCCAGATCTCTTTTTTTTTTGTTGTTGTTTATTTGTTTATTTATTGTTGGTACCAGGGATCAAACTCATGACCTTGCACTTGCCAGGAAAGACATTTATGCCACAGAGCTAAGTCCCCAGCCCTTTATTTATTTTTAAATTTTATTTTAAAAATTTTATTTTATTTTATTTTATCTTGCTAATTTCCCCCAGTTCGTCTCAAATTTAAGATTCTTCTGACTTAAAAGTCCCAGTAGCTGAGGTTACAGGTAGTATCACAATACCCAGCACCAAGTTAAAATGAGATTCTAGATTTCTTCTCAGCTGCTTATACTTATATTCTAGTTGCACACAAAAAGAACTTTTTCAGAAAGCAAAGTACCTATATTTGCTCTGCCATTAAAATTTGCAGTATAGTCAGGCCTGCTTTGAGTGTCCAAGAAGGCACGGTTTGGGAAGAGGAGAAGCTTAAGACCTAGTTCTTTGGCAGCCTCCCTCCCCTAAAGTGGGAGGATTCTTAGCCTGAGTTTTTTTTCCCATCCCTGGACTTCTAAAGAAATGGGCTCATAGTTCATAGCTTTTGGGAAAGCTGCTTCATAGAGATGATATCAATTTAAATTGCCTCTTTGTGGTAAGCTTATAATTTTGTTGTTTGCTGAACCTTAATAAAAACATCACTATATATTTCTATGTCTTTCTAGTACGTATAGCCTATCTAATATTTGGAGTGAGTGTGGATCAAGGGACAAAGTTCACTTCCAGATGACAGTCTGATGGTGACAATTCACATTTAAAAATATCTAGAAAACTTATAGTCACTATAGCCATTTCTTAGGCTGGCGTATTTAGAGAAATACAATTCTGTTTAAATCATTCAGTATCAAGCCTAGGCCCCATACATAAATAAACACTACTTCAAAGAAGTTTTGCCTAAATGTAATATCACAGTCAGGATGTTCTCTCTCTGTTCTATAATAGTGTTAAGAAGAAATTATACTACACTTACCAGGCACAGTGTACTTGAGGTGTCTATTCGGGTATTTGAACCTACCCTCGTGATCATAATTTCTACAGATTCCCTAGGAATACATCTTCGGAAACTAAATCCTTAATAACCAGCCTAAATAGGGGAGTTTCCCTAGGGTCAAATATCAGTTGGCATTACTTTCAAAGTCTATCCCCTTTTTTTTTCAGTCCGTTTTTCTCCTTTATTGGTCTGCCTTTAAAAAAATATACTGAGAAAATCTCATACAATGTCCTATATTCAATGCTAAGAAAAGTATCAGGTAGAGCAAGTCCCAGTACCTGCTCCTGGCTACTACATGGAGTTATAAGGACCTCCCACTTGTGCATCCCACAACAGCCCCCTCTCCTCCAAGGCCAAGGGTTTTCTAAAAGGAAAATCAGATCTGGTCACTACACAGTTTGATTCAGCAGTAGTGTGTCATCACCCAGGGGACACGAGGTTCTTCTGCCTTCCTTATGGCCAGGAAAGTTCAAAGCACAGTACCTTGTCTTGGGTCCAGAATAAACGAAAATTATAACTTGAATTTGGTTCCAATTGTTTTACTTCTGCTGACTTCCAAACCAGCAAGCAGGCAGTGTAAGTGATATGTACCAGATAAGGACACTAGTATATCAGCACATCAAATGAAGACAACGTATCAGTATGGGAACTTCCTATCCTGTGGCCATCCTCCACAGCTTGTATAGTAGATCCAAAGTTATATAGTCAAAATTCTTGGCTCATGCCATGAGGAGACCCTGAGATAGAACAGCTCAGTCCCCAAAAACCACATATATAAAATACCAGAGATACCCATACACACAAGTGAATGCAAATGTACTAAATCCACATATTTTTTTGCATTTTGATAGTAATGCCTTTCAACTCATGATATCAAATTTTAAATCTGCAATAATTTTCCTTCCTTACTAACAAAATAACACAGTTGCAAATGCCTTAGAATAAACATGTTTTATTTTAATGCTCATTGTATGTAGTATAATATGTACATTCTCTTATACTTTACTATGTGCACTTAATTTATCATGAAGAATATTGAAGGTTTAGTAGAGAATGTGAGATCAGATTTGAGGCCAGTGAGAGGAGAAGAATTCAGAGAGAAGTATTTTGGGAATTTTAACATGGTTAGGCCATTCAAACTTCAGAATTTTTAAAAGATTTCTGGGCCCCACCCCCAGATTTTCATTTATTCTGTCTGGATGAGGTTTGAGAATGTTTATTTCTGACAAATTCAGCAGAGACAATGCTTGCTCTAGATCAGAGGTTACAAACTACCAAACCATTGGTGGGATCCAGCTAGGATCCCACTTTATTGAGCCATACAGTGTTTTAAATGTTTTTTGAGCTAATTACCAGCATTGAGAACCAGGCCCATTTTTCATTAAAAATTCAGACTCCAAACTTCTGCTGGAAAATTTGTAAATATAATCATATAGAATTGTATTTCTGTCTGGCAGAAAGCATCAGAAGTCAATTCCCAAGTGCTCTTTCTTGAAAGGCTAAGAAAGCCCACTTTGTTTATTTATAATGCTCAGGTCCCTGAAGAAGCCGAGTTCCCATTTCAAACTACAGCTGCTGAACTTTCTTCAGTGCTTCAACACGACGGCCCCTCTTTCCCCTTCAATATTGCACATATGTGGTTCTCTCTCTGAAACACTCCCACCAACACCACCACTCCAACTGTGCTGATCTCACTTACTCTCTCCAGCTGCAATACCTTTGTTTCTGCAAAGTCTGCTCTGCTGTCCCATGGAGGAAGGTAAGTACTTCATGCATGTTGAAACCATCACATCTACTGTATTTTCTCTCTGGCTCATCCATCTGCCTCATTGTTCTGAGTCTTGCCCATGGATATTAGTTCCCTGAAGGAAAGTAATTACCTTTCTCTTCACCTCTCTAACAGATTGGCACATGTCAGATGTACAATAATTATTTGTTGATTAAATGAGTAAAGACATAGAACAGTTATAAGAGGGCTTTAAATAATAGTGCCCAATTGTTGAATTTCTTCTAGGTGATAGAACAACAATAATAAAGGTTATTGTAAATTTTAGTTAAATTCCCATTAAAACTGCCATGTAAAAAGAAAAATAAATCTAAACTCCTTATTTAAAATAGTCCATTAGTTTGAGCTTAAACTTGAGCTTTATTGAACCCTGCTTGAATTTACTGGAAGCCAGAAGCAAAGACATGAAGTATGACACTCTTACATTACTAAGTTACAGGCTTCTATGTATCATCTGTACTCTTCTGGGTTTTATTTATTTATTTTTGGGGGGCAGTTTAAGGAACACAGAAAAAATTTTACCCCAAAATGAAAGGATCCATATTATTTCAGAAACTTTTGGAATTTGACATTGAAAGTTTAAAAGTGTTGACCAGGGAGTATATAGAGAGGAGAAAGATTTCAATTCCACATTCACATTGATACAGCTGGTGTGCTACACAGATCATTAGCTGTAGAAGTTAGAAAATTTCTTTTGAGGAGCTCATAGGTTAGTAGAGATATGGATAAAAGATATGGATACAAGTACTTGTATCCATACTTATACACTTACTTGTACAAGATATGGATAAGATGTGGGTATAAATAAGTATAACGTGATAGGATGAGGCACGTAATTCGTAAAGATGTCACATGAAAATTTACAAAGAAAAAACCCCTCAAGCTTGGGGAGAGATGCAGAACTCTTGCACTGTGTAGATAACGTTTGATCATTTTTTGTAATAAGATTTAAAACACATGTCCTTCAAAATTTAAATTTTCACATGCACTTAAAAATCTTTTTAATCTTTTTTTTTTTTTTTTTTTTTTTTTTATCGGTAGCGGGGATCGAACTCACGACTGTCTGCTTGCAAGGCAGGTGCTTATGCCGCTGAGCTAAATCCCCAGCCCTCTTTTTAATCTTTTAACAATGTGAAATATACAAGAAAGCTGGTTAATTTAAAATAAAAGAACACTGAAGAATTTCAGAATCGTATTTGCCAGGAGCTAGTTGGTGACCTTCAGAAGTTTCTTAATCTTCCTGGACCTGAGTTTTCCCATCAGTAAAGCTGAGCTATAATAAATGATCTCTGAAGTCTATTCTGTTGTTATCATTCAAATGAGTGTCTATATTCTAATTTTTTACACTGATTAGGTTTTTGTGGTTAAATGCAATTAGTCTTGCTATATGCTTCACAATAAATTCAGGCTTTAAAATTCTTCATTATGCACAGAGATAGTCATGTCTTATTGCTTAGGAGACAAATGAATTGTCAGTGTCATTCTGAGGAAAATTATTAGAGATTATGTGCCAGACACATAATCTGAGGAAGAGCAAATCTTATTCAAAAGTAAAATAATAACTTAGAAGGTCTGGAAAGGATTTAAAATATGCTTGAGAGTCAGGTAATTATTGCATGATTGGTTCCCAGATGCAATGGAAACAGATAATGGATATGTCATTAATTAAGTGACATTTCATTAGTTCTCAGTAGGTGAAGAGTGGGTCTGGGGAGGTAGAACATTCTGACATTTTGTCCAATTTATTAAATGCTCAGAAATGACATTTAGTATATTGCAAGGAAAGCCTTTGCTAATGAGTATGACCAGTACTTGCATACTTTGTTTATTTCATCCTATTTGTCAGTAGTGAAGATATCTTTTCATAAATCAAGTACAAATAAATGAAATTAAATAAGCCAGGAGCAGGTAGGTGGTAAAAATCCATGGCAACGCACCTGGGCAAGTCATCTTTCAGTGATATTTTGTTTAACCTGGCTATTACACTAGGTAGTGCTTGGTGACACTTGGAGACACAGATGCAACTGCTCCCTGGTTATATATCAAAACAATTCTCCAAGGAACAAGCATGTAGACAAAAGAAGTCCCAAATTAATCTGTCATTTTAAAAAGATAGTTGCTTCACTGAAATTTGAAAACAGAGGGAAGATTCTCCGACCCAAAGTAACAGCTAGACTTGAGTGTCTCTTCTATGGGGCTACAGTACAAACAGTCTTCTCTCTGACCCACTGGGAGAAAACAAGTCAAAAGCAAGAAGAAGAAAGCAACTTAGGGAAGACTTAGGGATCCCCTGGGAGCACCTGCTCACCCAAGCTGCAGCACGCAAAGGTTTAGCTGTTTCTCAATGGGCCTGACAAGTAAAGCAACCTTGGTTGTGAACATAAAGCCCCAGAAACAAGCAGAACCTCAGGATATGCAGAAACAGGACCAAGCCCCTGAGGGAATTAGGTGAACTTGAGATGATCTTGGGAGAGTTGGCCCAAGTACAGAAAAGAAAGCTTAGGTGCAAAACTGGAGGAGAGAGGGGATCAGAGAGGTCCCAGAACATCATGCTGACTGGTGGGGACTCAACCCTATGGTCCTGCCTCTTATAAAGTCCACTGGATAAAGATGAGGAGGGAATTCCATTTCATTTAGGAGGAAAAGACCATGATGAGGCTTGGAACCACATAGGTCTAGACCGGATCACAATGACCTGGATAAATAAATGAGGTAATGTACATAGTGTCTTTGGCAGACAGGTGACAGAAGTGAATGCCACTTTTTTCCTTGTATAGACTATCCCAGTCTATTGGTCCAATGGTAGACCTTGCAGGCAAATAAATCTATTGTCACTATATGGATTACAAATCATGTTCCTTGAAAACACACAAGTACACGGGAAAGTCTGTGTTTATTAGACAGTGATATGTTATTTTTTAGGCTTTTTGCCTGCTTTCTCCTAAATGGTGATTCTTGCTAGCTTTATTATGTATTAAACACAAGTCCAAGTGCTGCTGTAGAAATAGTCTTCAAAATAAATCTACAAGGAAAGAAATGTGTGATTCTTATTTTACATGTGGGAAGTCAGTCCTGGAAGTTTACACAGGTTTTGTGCAGGTCAACTCAGAATGTGGCAGTTCCAGGATTTGAGCAGACAGTGTGGTGCCAGAGCCCTCCTTTGTTTTTAATCCCTCTGACAAGCTGGCTCCTGACTGCCACGTCATCCTGTGCTAAGGACAAAGAATCTAGATCTGAGGCATTAATCAGGCCAGCTTCAAGAGAAACACAAAACATCCAAGATAATTTATTACCAAACTTAGAGACAAAATTTATATACAGGAAAGAATATTCTGGATCGCAAATTCTTAGCAATAACAATACAATAAATTAATTGGGCTATGATTGTTCAGCATTCCCCCCATATACTTGAAGTTCTCAGCTGAGCCTGATGCCATGACTTAGTGACTCACGTTCTCGTACATATTATCATTAATTCATCCCACAAGGATTATTTAGCCCTAATAAGAACAGAAGTTTGGTGTGGTAGTGCATGCCTATAATCCCAGCCTTCCAGAGGTCTAGGCAGGAGGCTCACCATGATCTAGAGGCCAGCCTGGGCCAATAAGGAATTTAAGGCCAGCCTGAACTACACAGGCAGATCCTGTCTCCAAAACCAGCCAAAGTAGTGTTAAATTTTTATTATTTTTGAAATTCTCTATTGTTTTTATTCTATTCTATTTGTTTCAATTTCAAATAAAATAACGAACCAAACTCAACCAAACCAAACCCAACCCAACACCAAATGAAACAAAAAATAACAGAGTATTGTGTAATCCATTCTATTATTAGATATATTATTAAATAAGCACAAGACCTAAGTCCATATCAGTTCTTTGAGTTCCTATGTGACAAATTGTAGTCTAACAATACATTTATTTACAAGTCAAAACCTAACTGTGTATTTTTTGTGATAAATGGCCTGATTTCAGCCAATCACAAAAGGTCAATCTTCAGCCAGTCACAGGCAAGATCTCATCACTCCATACCCAAATAAGGCAGAGCTTCTTTATCTATATCCCAAATAAAGCAGATATTTATCTGTAGTCAATCAGATGATTTCCCTGCTTTACTTTCCTGAAAGCTCACACTGCTAGGTGGAACTCTTTGAACATCTTCTAACCTTTATTCTTACAAGCTTTAAAAATTATCTTTCTTGACAACATGCAAGTACTTGAAAAAGACTATCAGTCTTTACTAGATAGTGATATTTTAAGGCTGTTCATCAACTCTTTACTAAATGATAATACTGACTTCATTTTAACTTATATAACTGTCTAATTCATGAGTCATTCTTTGTTCAAATAAACTCTGCTAAATGTTTTTTGTCTGTTTCAACCTTTCTTTTAATATATGGTAAATAAAAACAAATAGGAAATATCATCACTGCAAAACAGAGGAACACTTGAAAATTATTATAGCAAGTATGGCATATAAGGTAATACTAAATGTCACTATTATTATTGGCTTAGGTCAGTACAAAATTATCAGTGAAGAAATTCAAGGGGATTGCCATTCTATTTAAGAAAACAATCTTCAAATATCCTTAATTACTTTACAAGTATTTATTATTCATAAAAATACATACTCTGGTTAATAGATATTTGACATTAAGATTGCAGTTTCTGTATTATAAATGTCTTACTAGTCCACCTCTATTTCTTGGAACTACGTTTTTACCCACATCTCCCACTGGAGGGATGAGGATGGGCAATTATCTCTGGCTACAGCCAAATGGGTCAAGACACAAACTCAGTGGAGACAATCGGATTTTGCTGCCCTAAATGTAAAGGAAAGACACAGAAATCACTGTTAGATAATGTTGGATTTGGGCAACAGCTAAAACATACAACACCAGCAAAGCAGAGAAGCTAATATAGGAAAATGATCAGACACAATAATTAAAATATGGGATGAATAATTAAGTTAAAAAATACTTATTTCAGTAAGACACATTGCTATTCATCCCTCAAAACCTCAGACACACGTCAGACACACTCAGACATCACTCGTGCCACTTTCTGCAGCTGTCTGGGAAGTCGTCTTTAATCAGTGTCTTTATGAGTTATGACAAAGATAAAATAAATAAATAAAGTGCGTGCTGCTGCTGCACGCTGCCCAAAAGAAAGGCACAGGCTTGTAAAAACAAAGAATGTAGAGAGCAAAATAAAAGAAGGTAGGAAATAGGGAGGCAGATTTTCGGGAAATGGGAAGGGGATCTGAGGAATGGGAGGAAGGGAGTCGGAAGGGAGAAGTGGGAGTAAAAATGATCCAGATGCAATGTGTGTATGTTCCAGTTCCCCAAGATGAATGCACTGATTATGTGTAATAAACATGGACTAGTGATTTTAAAATGATTAAAAAAAAAAAACCAACCCAGGAAACTGTTAAAACAGTTACGCTTTTAGATCCTATAGGTAGATTCTCAATCCTCTAAGTGGGCTCTGGAACCGTAAGACTTCTAGTTCTTCCCAGAAGTGAAAACAACTGGGAAAGGTAAATGTTTTCATTCATTCAGAGCTTTGGGCCTCCACAACAGTGCAGCTAAAGACGTTCAAAGAGGACTTCTATGAGTTTCAGAAAGGGGCAAGAATAATGGCACAAGTATGACTGAAGTGAGGGGAAGTACTTTGAGGGGGACGAATGGCCATGTTTCTTTTACAGTAACAAATTTTTAAAAAATTTAAACATTTACCTTATTTTTCACTAGCAGCTTGTAGATCCCTACAGAAACACAGGGACAAAGGATTAGAGAGACTCATGAATACTTGACATTGTAGTTTAAATTCCTGCATGACCAGTTTTAGGAATCAAAGAAGTCAGATTTTTTTTTTTTTTGGCCAAGAAAGCAGGAAGTTATTCTCAGATCACCATGTGATCATAGCAGAGACAGACATGCTGGAGATGTTCAGGTGAAAGAAGAGAAAACTGACGCTACTGTGCTCAGATGCTAATGGCAGGCCTTAAAGTCACATGTCAGCATATGTTAAAAAGGTTATTTAGAAAAGATTGCATTGTTTGCCATTAAAACCTTATAGCTCTATTCCTCTGTTGAGTATTTTCATTTCCTTTGCCAGCTGCCACATTATTATGGAAGTGCTGATTTCTTCATCTACTTGGCTTTGCCTAGGTACTAGTTATTAGCTATCCAACAAGGTGATTCTTTACTGACTTTCATTATTTTCCTTATAGTCTTAGTAGAGTTCTAGAAGTAGATCTGAGCAAGAACTTGAGTTTCTTTGAAAGTAGGACCCAAGTAACACTGGCAGAAATGTGGGAAGCTGAAATAGGAAGGAAAAAAACAAAGTCAGTGCAATAAATATGCAGGAAAATGTTACATCTGTAGGCCACCAGTGCACAGTCTTCCAGGAGATCTCTAGGAGAGTTCGTAGATCTTGATCAAAGTTGTCCCTGATGAACTCAGGTATTTATCGACCATTGTCTGAAGCTCCTTTCTGGATGGTTAACTTTTAGTACTCTGTCCTCTTTCACATAGTCTCATACGATCCTGTGCACAGAGATAGCTTTTCATTAGCTTTCATTCAGAAGCCCTGAGCACCTAAGAATCAATGAATGTGGAGGAGATGGAGTGGGTTGCTGAGAGGGTCTGCTATACTTATATCTTTTTACTTCAGCTAGAATGAGTCCATTTTATAACCAAGCAATCTTTTACTAGATCCATCGCACTGGAAAAGCATTTGGCCACAGAGTCTAATTCGTGGTGTTTCTTTAAACCAATAATCTTTACTTTGAAAGACATATTTTGCATTTGTTCTAACAGGTCTTCTGCCTCCAAGGCCTCCACTCCCTGAATTAGCATCATTTTATTGCATTACCAAAAGTGGATTTTACATTATAAAAATTTCAATAAAAAGTTACAGGAAAGGAACTAAAATAGGACTTAAATCTAATGGGTCTGACAAAAGAGTCCCCTTTCACCAATTATTTATAAGATTAGTGACAGTTCTACATCGTGAACAAGGAGAAGTACACAGGCCATCCATCTCCCAAATGAAGAATTAACAACAAAGTGAGACTGGACAGAGATGACCAGACATGTGATTCACAAAGTCTCTTAATGCTTACTATAAAAAAATAGCAAGAGGGCTCAAAGTCACTGGGAAGTAGTTTATTTTCTATACTAAAGATGAAACTGACTACAAAGGCTAAGGTTCAAACATCGGTAATTTATCCTCTTATCTCAGCATTACTCTTTGCTACTAAAATGTGAGTTGTCCCTTAACACTGCTGTGTATCTATCAAAGAAGCAAGTTAACCAAACTATTAAATCAAAGCATAGGCTTTATAAGTTATACGGTAACCACGTAATTCAAGACCAGGCATAGGATAGGCTAGAAATTAGCAGTGAGGAGGAGAATGAGTTGATAGTTCACTTCTTCTTGCCACAGGTAATTCTCTCTAGTTTTTTAGTAACAGAGTTTGAGTCCATTTATCTTCAAGTGATCCTTTAAGAAACACTTTCTCCAATCTATGTAAAAGTTCTGTTCACAAAAGCAAGGCCCAGTCTGTCAGTGTTAATTAAGTTCTAGAGTGTTATACTCACTAGGTGCTAAGCTTAGTATATGTTGCTTATCACTCACTGCATCCCAGTAAACTTTATCATTTTATTCCAAGACTTAGCCCACATTTGGAACTGAAAGCAAAGTGATGGGCTTGTTGATGACAAGAATGGCAAATGTTAGTCTTTCAGTTTATGGAAATTTCAGTTACCATGCAGTCAAACAATGCTAATGTGGGAGTCTCCCATCATTTAGAACTCAATTGTATTTCACAATTGTAATTTACTTATATAGAATCCTCAGGCATCTGAGAATTGAAAACTATCCCCAGAGTACAGTAGTCTTAGGTGCAAGGCAGCATTTCAGAGGCCTGGCATTTTAGGATAAACTCTCCCTAAAAGTATTTGGGTAATATGAGATGTAACCTTCCTCTATTAATTGTGCTAATTGAAATTTTTTGATCCTCCAGTTTTATCATACTAAACTAGGAGCCATCCAATCCATCCCTCCCCACTATTCCAGGTTTCAAGAGTCAGTATGAATTAGAGCACTGATTGATGTGGAAAGTCACATTTGCTTAAAAGTTTAGCCCTGACTTGGAAATGACCCAGCTAAAGGAGAGTCCTCTGTTTTTTGCTTTTTTTGTGATCTCATCTGTAATTTATGTTTTCCTTCCCTGATGACATTTCCTGATAATACAGTATATTTTTATCTTCTATTTGCATGCCATCGTTTGCATGTCTTACTTTTATATATTAAAGTCTTCGGTTCATTTTTATAACTGTATTTCTTAATTGTTGAAATTTAAGAATTCTTTTCATGCTTTAGGTAGCAGTGCTTTATCAGATGTCTTTGGCAAATATATTCTGGTCAGTGGCTTATCTTCTTTTCCTCTTGACAAAATCTTTAACAGAATAGAAGTGTTTAATCTTAACAAAGTTAACCTTGAAAAATTATTTCTTCGATGAATTACGACTAAATATTCATCTCAAACATAAGGTCATCTAGACTTTCAATTATCTCTTAAAAGTTTTATAATTTTGAGTTTTATAGTTTGGCTTTCACCTACTTTGACTTAATTTTTGTGTAAGGTTTGTTTGTAGATTTACTCTTCTTTGCCTGTGACTGTACAGTTTTTTCCAGCACCATTTATTGAAGTGACACTTTTTCTCCACTGAATTCCTTTGTTCCTGTGGCAAAGATCAATTGACTATATTCATGTGGTCCTGAAAGAAAAATTAAACTTTAGATAAAGCCTGCTGAGGATGCCTACCAGGACAAGTTGGACATGTCCATGTCTGGACAAGTCCAATAACAAAGCATTTCTTTCCTTATGTGAGCTTGTCTAACAGATGATCTTAAACTCAGAATGTAACAGGATATTTCTTCCTTTGTATAACTCATGCTTTGTATAGCTAATGGTCTTGCAAGATAACCTAAAATGCTTCAAGTTCCTTAGCAACTCAAGATGTAGCCCAACCCTACAGTCACACTGCCCAAATCTACCCTTGTGCCTCACCATTTGCTGTCCCTTAAAAGCCCTGGAACTCCACTGGGCAGGGTTCTGACTCTAGGAGAGATCCCTGTCAAAGCCATCAGTGTAACAAACTCTCCTAAACCTCCTTGGTGCTGTTTCCTCCCATGTTTGGTCCACTTTTTATAGCAGTCCGTTTCTGGACTTCCAGGCTTGTTCTTTTGATATATCTATTTTTTAAAAAAATCAATATCATACATTGCCTTAGTAACTGTAGATTTATAGTAAGTCTTGGAATTGGGTAATTTAAAAGATAACATATCTTTTGATTTTGTTTTTCTGCATCAACATTGCTATTTTGGGTCATTTGCCTTCCCATATAATCATCTGAATTTGTTTTTGGTATCCACAAAATAATGCACTTGGATTTTGACTGAGATCACATAGATAAAGTTGGAAAGAACTGAAGTCTTAACAATGCAGACTTTCATCAATGAACGTGGAATTTTTGTTATTCTTTGATTTTTCATGAAAATAGCATCACATTTTCTTATATAAATCTTGTACGTATTGTTAGATTCAGTCTTAAATACTTCTCTCCCAGACGTGCTAAAGCACATAATATTGTTCTCTAAATTTCAAATTATTTGTTTTGTTATATATGAAAGTGATTGCTTTTTAGGTAGCAATCATATATCCCACAAACTTGATACCATCTCTTACAAGTGATAGTAATACTTTGAATTGCTTTTTCAGATTCTTGTTTACATGATCATTTCATCTGTGGAGGGGAAGGGACAGTTCAGTGTCTTCCTTCTTAATCTTTATCCCCATTACTTCCTTTTCTGTTCTTACTGCATTATTTGGGGCTCCAACACAATGTGAAAAGCAGTGGTGACAGGGAACACATTTCCCTCATTCCCTATCTTAGAAAGCTTGCATTTATCACTCATAGTATGCTAGTTGTAGTTTTTTGTTTTGCACACACATTTTTAAGTTTAGGAGATTCTATTTCCAGTTCACTGAGAGTTTTATCATGAATCTGTTGCCTGTTGGAGTTTGTCAGTATTTTTCTATAAGTGTTGATATGATCATGTGATTTTTCTTTCTTTTGTTTGTAATGTGATGAATCCATCATCTTATGTAAGCTTTTAACGCTGAAACCCTGAACATCTGGAATAAGTCCCATTGGTCATGCTGAACTTTTTTTCTTTTTTCCTTCTCCTTCTTCTTCCCTCTTTTCCCTCCACCTTCCTTTCTTTTTGCTTCTGTCTTCTGAGATTGTAGATAATTGGTATGATTTCTTCCTAAGATACGTGATAAAGTTCACCAGTGAACCATGATCTTTCATAGATGCAAGACTTCAAATTGTCTATATCCTCCCCTGAGTGTTGGCAAATTGTGTCAATTCCTTTCAATATCATCTAGTTTATTGCATTTGTTTTTCAGAATTCCTTGATTAGCCTTTTAATTGTGATGCCATCTATAGTTGTCATATCCTTTTATTTCAGATTTTTTTTTTCTTTTTTAAGACAGGGTCTTGCCATGTAAACCAAGCTGGCCTCAAATTCACTATGTAGCCCAGGCAGGTCTCAACCTCAAGATGATCCTCCTGCCCCAGTCTTCCAAGTGCTGGGATTACAAGCATGGCCACCATGCCTGGCTCATATATAATTTTTAATCACTATTTTCCCATAAATTAGCTTATATTCAGTTGTGTTGATTTTATTAAAGCTCTCAAGGGAAGCTGGGAAGATGGCAGATCAATAAGCAGCAAAGTAAAGAGCCTCTCTCAGAGAAAAAGCTCAATGCTGGAATAAAACATCCTGGAGAAGACTAGACAGAAGGAGATGGATCCTCTTGACCTGGGAAGAAACTAAAGAGAGGAAAAAAAAGAAAGAAAAAAAAAAAAGAAAAGAAAAACATGGACAGAAAGCTATAGCCTCGTGGGAGGATGTGGTCACAGAGGGGAGCAGCAGAGTGGAGAACAGCACAGGCTCCGAGATCTGCACTGGCTTGCAGTAAGTGTGTGGGGAACTGAGTCCTCCCACGGGAGTGGGCAATTGGCCAGGCGACATTTTGGAGTCAGGCAGGTTAAGCCTGGAATCAGAACTGCTGTGGCATCAGTCAGCAACTCCTAGTGCACAGCAGATTGCTGAGAATTGCTTGGACTGAGTCCTACCCCTGTGTGCAATCCAATAGCCGAGGACAAGGTCTCCCTGCAGCTATCCTTAACTGTTCCCATCTACATGGCACATACTAACATGATGAAGACTCCCAGTGGTCGACCAGTGCAGAAGGGAGGGGCCAGCCTGCTCTGACCCTGCTTGTACTTCAGTGGTCATCAGCACACTGAGGAGGGTAGTAATCCCTACCCATCATGCTTCAGATTAATCATAGCCAACACAGGAAGTGCTGGGGACCCCACTATCCACTTGTCTGGAAGAAACCAGAAACATGACAAGAGGAAGAAACAAAAGGAAGTCTCCAGCCTCCAATCCAAAAAGTACTGGCCCTGAAGAGGTAAACACAGAAGAGATTGGGGGTTACACACCTGCAGTTTCAGAAAAAGCAACATATGACATAAAAAATTATCTTTGTGACATTATAAAAGAACTCAAAACAGAAATACTAATATAAGTAAAGGAAGATATAAGAAAAATAATAAAATAAATGCCAAGTACCTCTCAAGAAGACACAGATGGAAGATTGGAGGATCATAGAAAAAGGAGAGAAACCTTCGATGAAGAATATTTAAAAAATCTAGCATATATGAAACAGAATCAAAGAGATTACCAGGAAATTAAAAACTCCATTGAAAGGTGGCAAAACTGCTTGAAAGAAACAAAAGATAGACTGTTATACCTTGAAGTGGGTTTTCAATGTGTGATCACAAAAGGAAAGATCTCTTAAAAACAAGGAACCAAGAAGTAACAATACAAAGGCAGAAGATGACAAGAGGATCTATAACTTAAGAATAAAAAGTGTGAGTGAAGAAGCAGGGGTAAATACAAATGAAATACAAAGGCTGTTTACAGAAATAATTAAAGAAAACTTCCCAAGCATTGGAAAAGGAAATGATATTCAGATATATGATCATACAGAACTCTAGCCAGCTGTAACAAAAATAGATCTACACCCAGACATATAATAATCAAGATCCCAGAAATTTAGCACAAGAATAGAACATTAAAAGCTGTCAGAGAAAAGAAATAGATTATCTATAAAGGAAAACCCATCAGAATCACGATAGACTTCTTGACATAAACCATCAAATCAAGAAAAGCTAGTAGTGAAGTATCCCAAGCCCTGAAAGAAAATAACCTCCAACCCAGATTGATGTACCCTGAAAAACTCTCTCTCAAAATTAATGGAGAAACAAAATGTTTCCATGACAAAGGGAGAGTTCATGACCTCCAATCCAACCCTACAAAAAGTACTGAAGGCCATTCTATATATAGAGAAAAAAAGGCCATGGTTTCAGGAAGAGTGACAAAGGGGGCTTACTGAACAAGGCAGACAGTGGAATGAAGGGGAAAAGTAGACAACCAACAGCAGAAAAATAGCATGGCAGAGAAGAGGCAGAGAATAATCGCTAACATGGATGGCCTCAATATACTAATAAAAAGAAACATAGGCAGAGTGGATCAGGAGATAGGGTCCATTAGATGCTCTATATAAGAAATATAATTAACCTGAAAGAAGGTTTATGTACTGAAAGTCAAAGATGAGAAAATAATGCTCTCTGTGACAGGGAACCAGAAAAAAGTGGGGGTAGCTCACTCATCAGCTGCAGGTTGGTTGGAAAGACATAACACTTTTATACAATGGAGAACTACTCAGCTATGAGGAAGGAAAACCTTGAGGCTCTTGTAGGTAAATGGATACAACTTGAGACCAAGCTCAGGGGTAAAAAGTTCAGAACCACTTAGGTAAATAGTGGATTGCATCCCTAATCTAAAAGCTAAAGGAGTTAGTGGGATACAAAATGTATAACGTACCCTGGGAAAGTGAAACGGGAAGAATTGTCTAAATAGGGAAGGCAGAGGACATTGTTATATCATGCTTTGAAACCCATATTGCTTTCATCACTCTGTTTAGTTTGGCTATATTTCTTTCCAGTTTGTCTACTTATACTAGATTTGAAGGCGTAGACAGCTATTTCTAAGATAGCAGAATATACTATGGTAACCTTTTTTTTTTTTTTTGTCTTTTTTCCTTTTTATCGGTACCGGGGATCGAACTCACGACTGCCTGCTTGCAAGGCAGGTACTTATGCCACTGAGCTAAATCCCCAGCCCCTACAGTAACCATTTTTAATTTCCTATTAACTTAATCTGAAACCCTATATTGCTTTCACTGCCTTGCTTTGACTGATTTTATTTGAATCTGTTTTGTTCGATTGCTATCTTGTCTTGACTGATTTTATTCGAATCTGTTATGTTTGATAGTATCAAGTCTGAGGGTATAGGCAAATACTCTGAAGACAATAAGACTCACTATGATACCAATTCTGGTTTGACTATTACCCGCTTTTGAAGTCCTGTAATGTCTCTAATGCTTTGTTTTTATTGATTTTTTCTGTAGTGCTATGTTCAATTTTATTGTACCTGATGATATGGGCAATTCTATTGAAGATAACAACAGACATCATGGTAATCATTGTAGATCACTTTGTATTGTGGTGTTAAATCATGTACTATTGTCCATCCTTTTGTTTTGAATGACCCCATTTTTTTTCCTCATTTGGTTTTATTCTTTAAAAAAAATCTTCTCAAATAACTAAATTTTAGTTTTGTTGATTTTTTTATTAATTTTT
This sequence comes from Cavia porcellus, assembly GCF_034190915.1. Taxonomy (NCBI): domain Eukaryota; kingdom Metazoa; phylum Chordata; class Mammalia; order Rodentia; family Caviidae; genus Cavia; species Cavia porcellus. Next base: position 78,142,020 of record NW_026947484.1, read on the forward strand.
TTCCCATTGACTCGACTAGAGGCTATTGAATTTTGATCTTTTCACACGGTAGCTTATGGTTTTTTTGATTTTCTCTATGATTTTCTATTTTCAGTTTTATTGATTTCTACTTTAATTTTTATTATTAATACTCTTTTGCTTTCTGGATTTGTTATTCTTTTTCTAGTCACCTCAGGTGAAAATTTAATTTATGTGATTTTTCTTTTTTATAAAGACAAGAAGTATTATAAATTTCCCCCTAAATATTGCTTTTACTGCATTTCTATCAATTTTTATAAATTATATTTTCATCTTCATATTCAAAGTATTGTTAAATTTAAGATTTATCTTTGACTCATGTGTAACTAGAAGTGTGATGTTTAATATTCAAATATTATGAGACTTTCCAGTTATTGTTCTGGTGCTGAATCCTGGTTGGATTTCATTATAGTCCAAAAAGATGACTGCATGCTTTCTATTCCTTTAAGTTTTATTGGGATGTACTTTATGACCCAGAATGTGGCCCATCTTGGTAACTCCTACATGTGAGCTTGAAAAGAATATGTACTCTGCTGATGTTCAATGAAGTGGTCAATAGAAGTCAACTATATCCAGTTGATTGATGATGCTCTTGAGTTCAACTGCATCCTTAGTGACTTTCTGTCTGCTGAATCTTCCCATTCCTGATAGAGGGGTGTTTAAAATCCCCAACTATGAGAGTGGATTCATTTATTTCTCCTTGCACTTGCATCACTTTTTGCCTCATGTCTTCTTGAAAATGACTCTTGTTCATTAGGTAATGTTCACCTTTGTCTCTAATGAATTTTCTACACTAGAAGTGTGTTTTGCCTAAAATTAAAATAAGCACTACCACTTTATTGGACTAGTGCTAGCATGGCATTTCCATGTCTATCCATTTACTTTTAATATATAAGTATCTTCGTATGTAAAATGTACTTCTTGAATATAACATAGAGCTGGGTCTGGTTTTGGATCCATTCCAATAATGTCTTCTAAATTGTTTACTTGGTACATTGTCATTTAGGATTTTCACTGATGCTGTTGGATTATGATTTACTATATTTGTTACTGCCTTCATATTTTCTTTTTGTCCTCTGTTCTTCTTTATGTAGTTTTAACTGAACAATTTAAATGATACTATTTTTCTATTTTTTAACATTTATACTGATTTTTAGACCTCTTTAGTGGTTAACTTAGAGCAGAGGTGATGAGCATATGAAACATGCCACAGTGGTCTGTCATCACTGAAAATTCTAAAATATTTGCTGTCACTGCCCGAGATGCTACAATATAACCTTTTAACTAATAGGATGTCAAATTCCAATAATAATATACCCCTCCATGGGCAGTATATCCTATAATAACAAAATAATACTAATTTTGAGCCCTATCTTTTATAGTATTGATATTATTCATCTTACTAATACTTGAGTGTATAAAACCATATATATATATATATATATATATATATATATATACACACACACATACATATTTACATAGAGTTCATGTAAGTTCACCTAATAGAATATATCACTGTTATAATTTTGACTAAAGTGTTATGTATCAGATCAGTTAAGAATAAGAAAAATAAAAATTTAAATTTACTTCCAGCCTACAGCTGGCTACTTTGTAAAGAGGTTTTCTTAGCTCACAGGTCTGGAGGGTGAAGGACCTGGTGTTGGCATTGGCTTGATTCTACCACCATGATAGTGGTGTCATGTGTGGATTTCATCTGGGAGGGAGCGATCGATCACTTGGGAAGACACAAAGTCAAAGAGACTGCTGGGCAGTCATGCTTGTCCTTTAAATAACAACCCTCTCACGTACACTAACATGAAAGTCCCGCAAGAACCACCCTCATCCTTTCTGATCCTCAATGATCTAAGGACTTCCTAAGAAGTCTGGCCAGCTCCTTAATATTGTCACACTGAGAACCAAGTCTCCAGGCCAAGGATCCCTGGAGGAGTCATTTTAAACTATATTCAGATCATAGCAGTGGGGTACAGAATGCTAGTCTGGTATTTGGTTGGTTTTTCTCTCTGAGATTTTGCTATCTCTCTACTTCTCTCCCTCTGCCCCTTGGTCCCTTCTTCTCTCCCTATTTCTCAGTGCTGGAAGTCAAACTGAGGGCCTTGCATATGTGAAGGATGCTGTTTACCACTGAGCTACACCCCCTGCTCTGTTCTCTTTCATACATGGTTTCTGAGAAGTTGGCTTTAATTCTTATTTTTGCTCCTCTGTAGGGGCTCCTCCTCTTTTGGCTTTTTTCCAGATTTTTCTCTTCTTTTTGTTAAATATAATGCACCTAGAGGAGTTTTGGTTGTTTTTGTTTGTTAGACACTTTTCTTGTTTGGTGTTTTCTTGTTCCCCAAACTTCCCGGATCTGTGATTTAACGTCTGACATTAATTTGAAGAAATTCTAGGTCATCATTGCTTCACATGTTTCTGTTGGGCCATTCTTTCTTCTCCTTCTGAAATTCCTGTGAAGTGTAAGTTACACTTGATATACTTGTTTCATAGTTACTGAATATACTCTAATTCTTTCTTTTTTCCATTTTGGAAGTTTCTATTTAAAAGTACTCAAGTTCAGGATTCTTTCCTCAGCCATCTCCTGCCCAAAGACATTCTTTATTTTGATGAGGATTTTTAAAAATCTGTAGCATTTCTTTGTGCCTTGTAGAGTTTTCATCTTTCTGTCTACAAAATCCAACTGTTCTTGTATTCTGTTTGCATACAAAGGTCTTTCACATATTTATCACAATTGTTATAAATTCTATCACAATTGTTGTAAATCTGTCTAATAATCTCAACACCACTGCCATATTGGAATCTATTTCGGATGCTGTCTTTGTTCTTAAAACTGTGTGGGCTTTTTTTCCCTTTAGTATGGTCTGTAATTTTTTCCCTGACAGTCAGACTAGATAAAATAAACAATTGTGAGCAGGCCTGCAGTGATGTGAGGAAGTGTGGGAGAGCATTTTATAGCACTGAGTACTCCTACGATTAATCACAGTCTCCTGGTGAGCCTTGGCTCTGGGCTTTGCATTGTACAGGGGCTTCCTGGTTGCTTCTTCACGGGTGGTGTGGGAAGATTGTTACTGGCCAGAACTGGATATTTCCCTTCCCATAGGGTTGATAGGTTCTGTACACTCTCATTAGTTTAGGCTCTGGTAAAGTGGTCTCTCTTTTGGGCAGTCCTTGTTAAAGACAAGCTGCTCTGGCATATTTCAAATGACTTTTCTTTGCCTCCCTCCAGTAGCAGTGGGAGATTTTTCTTTGATATTTACTGTGAATCGAATTTTGGGGGTCTAAAACTCATAAAAATGTGCAGTTTTCCTATGGTTGGCTATCTTGGAGTTTTTTTTTTTTTTTTTTAACATTCAGACTTGTCTACAGTGAGCCTTTGGTCATTTATCAATTGTAGTTCAGGCTTTTCTACCCCAGGACTGACTCCAAGGGAGGTCTCTGCTCAGAGATTCTACTCCTCCATTGTCATTCTTTGTGTCTACCTATGTCTCCTGCTCAGAGGGTACTGGTTTTTCCTGTGACCTCATAGCTGGCAGATCTAAGAAAGGCTGTTAATTATTTAGTTTGTTCAACTTTTTACTTGTAGTTAAGATAGAGTGGCAACTTTCAAGCTCCTCACATACGAGGCTAGAAACCTGAAGAATCCTTTCTTTACCTTTTGTTCCTTTATCTGTGAAGCTCAGAGACTTGGACTCCAGTTAAAAGAGGTGCAGTGAAAGTGCTATAGCTCAGAGGAACTGAGCCCTCTTTGCATCATAGGGCTCTGCGTGGCTCTGAGCAGAGACAGACTTAGTAAGGAGCTCTATGGTGAGATCTCTGGACCTATAACATTGTGTGTCTAATTTGAAATTTTCCTTTTTACACACACGACCTTTGCTTACTTTCAAGCCTTTAGCAGATTTTCTTAAAATATTGCAACTTGCTATTTTTTTGTGTTTTAGGAGACTAAGGAATGGGCCAGTATTTGGGGTTGGGAAAAGAACGCTGCATATGGGCAAATAACTGACCGATGTTCAAATTTAGGCAGAGGCTCTGATTCCCACACAGAAGATGAACAGTAACCATTAGACTTGCAGATGTGAGCTTGCAGCATCAAAAGGCACTAGGCCACCAGGAAAAGTGTGTGCCAATAGGATGCATTATGAGAAGGTTCTAGAAATATTTTGTTAAGGAATCAGGGGAAAATTATGCTTCCAGGAATCAAATGAGATGATGTTCAGACTCATGCTATTTAGGCATTAAGAGGGAAGCAGATATCCCAAATGCAGGAGTAGTCAGGGACATATAGGGCATACTTGTCTACCCTCCTGGCCTCTACTTCTCCTGATTAAAACTCCTTCACACAATCCTACAGTTTGGTGGTTCCTGCCCCAATTTCTTCTTCTCACATTGGTGCTCTAGGCTGCTGCTTTCCCAGTGAGATAAAAAAAATTACCAATTACTTTTTCTTTTCCCATGTATCCCATCATCTACAGGCTGTTTTTGCTTTTGACATAAAAGTGGAAGCTAAGCATATCAAACTGAAAATGAATAAAATTCAGAAGTATTTTCTCATTCTATAGCTTTCTTCTCCACTTTATTGTGGATTTAACATCTGACTGGGGTTCTGCTTATTAACCTACACAGCAGAACAGACAACAATAAGAGTAATTTCCCAAAGGGTTTGTTTAAGATGGAGTGCTGAGCCAGTAAACACACCTGGAAGCTACTTCCCCATATCCAAAGCACCATATGGAGCTCTGCAATGACACAGGTCAGGGACACCTGCTATGTATGGTGCACATTGATTGCATGTGAGTTCTGGGCTCTCCCTGTCATGATCACTAACAATCATTCTTGATAGCTGTCATCCTTACCTCTCACTTATACTTGTTAATTCTTTTTTTATTTTTTTATTTTTTTTTTGTCTTTTCCCTTTTTATCAGTACCGGGGATCGAACTCATGACTGCCTGCTTTCTACTTGTTAATTCTTAACATGTGACTGCTTAATATCTTGAGATTCTTCCATTTCATGTACTTATTCACCTCTAAACAATTCTCAGCACTTTGGCTAATCTTCCAGAAAGAAGTGAGATTATTTGAAAAGCAAGCCCAGTCATGGTACCTCCTATGGAAAGCTCTGCAATGGGTTACCATGGTTCTTATAAAATTCTTAATGAGGCCAACACTGCCTGAGTTGCCTGGGTTCACCTACTCCTTATCCACTGCCTTGGCTTCAGCATTCCATCTCATCTACATTTTTCCAGTTCCCCTCCTGCTACATGACATTTGCAAATGCTGCTCCATCCTTCCCCCTTCCTTTATCCTTGAGACCTCAGTTCAAATCTTTCCCTTCAGAGGTCTTTCCCTGATTCCACTGACAAGGCGAGATGCCATTGCCAGCCCATAATTCTGGCACACAGTCCTGCTTATCTGTTTTGAAGCATCTTACACTGTGGCCATTTACAAATGTTTGTCTATTAACACAAAAATACCACACAGATATAATTTGGCATAATGCAACATATGCAAATAATCCATACTTAAAAATTCAGCCCCATGTAAAATTCATGGAGCTGAATTTCTCTTCAGTGGACACACCCATGTTATTAGCACTCAGATCAAGACACGGACCATGACTGCCTCCCAGAAGCAGCACTTTCCAGGGACTATACCTTCCTGGAAGTGAGGCGGCTGCTGTCTTGATTTCTGACACACATGTACATTTTCATTTTTAAAACATCCCACAGTTAGTTTAAAGTGTACTTTATACTTTTCATTTTCATGTTGCCTCATTTTCTTCAACACATGTCACACACATAAATGTCATATGTATGGCAACCTATAGTTTTTTTCCCCCATTATATTGTAATTTTACATTCATGTGACAATTTGATTTTCTGTCTCTGCCACTAAGTGTAATCTCTTTAGGGACCAAGTCATCAGCTATCTGCCCCTGATTTTCTCCCCAGCATTTAGAGCAGGTCTGGCATGTCCGCTGTGTATGCTCCATTAATATGGTGAAACCATTAAAAAGTAGGTCAGGCACTGGGATCACAGTTGTGAACAAGAAAGATATACATATTCATTGCCTCTGTGCTCTTCCAGCTGGTAGAGTTGATCATAATACCACTCCCAACTGATGCGCTAACACTTGTTTTTTCCTTCCTCCCACAGATGGTCCACACCCCAAAGAGTTCTTCCCTGAAGCTTCTACCCTTCTCTAGTAAAGGAACCGTTGCCAAACTCCCTTGCCTCCACTGTCCTCCCCTAGCTGAATCACTCTGCGTGGATGCCATGGGGTTTATAATTCGAGGTGGGGGCTGTCCCTCTGTCTTCTTGAAACAAAGCTCATCACATCCAGGAAAAATAGCTGAGATAAAAGACTGCACTTAGGAGTGAGAATTCAAGTGAGAGTGGGTTCAAGACTAGATGCTTTGTTTCTGGGTGACCCTAGGAAATCACTCAGTTGTTTGAGTCTAGGTTTTTATTTATCAAATGAAAGGTTAGAATGATAAAAGCACTCGGATTCCTTTTAGTGCTAGTTGTGTGATTTTATGACACAAAGAACCAGTGCCTAAAAGCAGACAATACAGCATCTTTCCACAGATGGCCTCAATTCCAGTGATGATTTAATTCCCCCAGAGGAGTCCTAACAGTTCTGAATATGTTTGGTTTCTTCATTACACAGGTCAGTCTTACTTGGAACCTCCTCTTCAACAAGATGTACTGCAAATAACAATAGTAGAATGTAAACAAACAGTCCTTTAGGAGAGTCAACATGGATGATCAATAACATCTTTGTGAAAATGCCAGCAAGTATGGGCATTTTCTTTTAGAAATTTTCTTTAGAAAGTTATCTTTCAGGACACCATAACTGATTTCCAGGGATAGACAATTACAATGTCAAGGCAATAAGTTTTTGATTCCTACTTGATAATTAAAGACGATGAGAAAGAAAATCAGCAAGAGCCCCCGCATCCTTATCTGATTGGATCATGCAAAGCTGAGATCCATGGGAAATGATCTGCTGTCTGAAAATCCATATCCATACAGATTACAGAGCTGGGCCTCTTGGTACTTGGCACCACAATACCCCTCTGTTGGAAGACCTTTAGTGTTTGTGAATTGCTGTAATTCTCAAGGTGAGGAATAACTCCCTAAAAGTGGAACTTTCCTCAGTACCCAAGATAGCAAGGTTACCCGTAGCCTTTGGGGACTGAGAATATGGTCATTGTGAGCTGCACTGGGCCATTTTGAAGTTAATCTCTAAGTCACTGTCTCCAGCTTATTTCTAATAGACATTCTTGGATTATATATTATTGACTCCATTTAACATATAAAGAAACTTAATCACTTTTCTGATATCAGAGGATGAGGGCAGAACAGAATTAGGTTTTAGTTCCTATCTTAGGACTCAGGTTCATTTTTTCAGTTATATCAAGAAGAACTTACAAGGGCTGCAGCTTCTCTTCCTTGGTCCTCTAGTATTTGAAAATTCCATGCCATATTATAAAGTTAGCCCCATAAACTAGGTGGAGTAACAGCCTCACTCTGCCCACATTCCTCTTATCAGTCACTGAGTATGAAAGGGAATGGCCAAATCATCAGGCTTCTGTGGGTATGGCCCAAAGCCAGAAGCATCTTGCAAAGTATTTCCTCCTCTGATCCTTGTTAAAGTAACGGAGTTGGAAAGTCACTCAGAAAAAGCAAGCAGGAGCAGCTTATCTGGACTTGGGTTGGAAGAGGCAGTTCAGAGAAAGGAGAGTAGAAGATGGATTTTAGTTTCGTGGTTTTGTTTTGGTAGAATGCATTATTTTGTTCCAGAATGTAGCACTGTACCTATTGCATAGTAAGGGACATGGGGCAAGCCAACAAATTAATGTGTGAATAAATCTCATGGAGGGAAGCACTGGAAAGACCATTAGTTTTCCTTGACCTTCAATACGGTTGCATCATCGACTATCATGTTCAGATATCCTCATCCTCTAATATACACTGAAGCTAATCCTTCTCCCGACATAGCAATCATCATGAACTATTCTTTCTTTTATCATCAAACTTTTAGAAAACAGTAGTTTACAATCATCACCTCAAGTTTTGCATCATCACTTTATCCTCTTTTACTATATGAGGTATGGTTACTCAATTACAACAAAACTCCAGGTAATTCTTTTACTACCAAGTACTTGACACACATCTGATGACATGGTGGATCCCTCCTTTTAGGATAATACCTACATTCTCTAAACGTGTTTCTTCTCATCTATTCAGGAGCCAGGTACCTTACCCTGTAATCTCCTCCATGCTCATGCTTATGGACAGGCCTAGAAAACATCGGTTCTATATGAAGTCAGCTAATCTCCCTGTCCCATGTACCATCTGAAGTAATTTGTTTGAACCTGGAATTGGCAACTGATTTGAGGGCAAGGAATATGCAAACTAGACAGTGGCCTATGAGGTGAGCTGAACTAAAAAGTTCTATTCCTGCTGGAATCAAATACACAATTACTTGATCCCATGAATTTGGATTGAAAAATATGAAAAGAGGCAGGCAGAAGCAAAAGTGAAGCTGAAATATTGTATAAAAGATTAGGGACCATGGAAAGTCAAATTTCCAATAAATCAATGTTCTTAGGACTGAGAAACATTAATAATTTGAAAGTATGTTGGATAACAGAGGAAGATAAGGTAACATAACATAATGAAAGCTGGAGAATTACAAAGTTATAGAAAGCAAAGTATACAATGAGAATAGCTAGGTTATATTACTGTAGAAGAATAAAGAACCATGGATTCTTAAGCTTTTAAAACTTTAGTGTAGGGGCTGGGAATTTAGCTCAGTGGCAAAAGCACCTGCCTTGCAAGCTGGCAGTCGTGAGTTCGATCCCCAGTACCGGTAAAAAGAAAAAAAAAGTGTAAAAAAAAAAAAAAAACAAAAACCCTTAGTGTAAGTAGCTTTGGATGTAGAATGCATTATTGTCAATCATAGTTTTAAGGAGGCTCTGCCATAGGACTATCACCGTGATTTCAATTCTGATTTGTTGCTATCCTTTTAACTTAAACTTTCTGGAATGATTCTATTGCAAGCATGCAAAGAGAACCCAATTGGGCTATGCAGACACTAAAGATGATACATTTTTCCATAGTACACTGATGGACATATTATTAGTTCAGAGCACTTGAAATGTAATTGATTCTTCTAACATCTATCTATAGGGTAAGTATAATTTCCTACTTTACAAAAACATGGGAAAGTCAAAAGTCCCAGTGATAAGAGGTGTCATATCCCATAAAGTCAGCATTTTTTCTTCACTAAACTCTGCAGATTTTACAGATTTCAATGGTAGTTACCATATCCCCACTTAGGTCTTCCTTTCTCTATCATGTATCTGTGACAGTTCACTATTGCAAAGATTAGCTTAAGTGAATTGCTTTTACACAGCAAAGGATATAAAACTAAAAAGGAAATCTTATGGAATGGGAGAAAATATTTGTGAACCATACATCTGATAAGGGATTAATACCAAAATATATAAAGAACTCACATAAGTCTAGTAAAAAAATTTCAGAAAATGGGTAAACAATCTGAAAAGAAATTTTTTAAAAGAACATATATAAAATGGTCAACAGGTATATGAAAAAGATACTTAACCCTAATCAAAATAAAAATAAAAATGGAGTTTCACATTATAAATTTAAGGATAGTATTATGGTTTGCATCTAGATGTGCCTCTAAAACCTCATGCAGTCATGGGGGTGGGCTTTTCAGAGGTGGCTGAATCTAGATTTTGTGAATGGCTCATGGTACAATGCTAGGATTAACAGTGTGAGTGCTATACCCACCCCATGTCAGGTAACCCGCATACAGTATAAGAGACAGAAAGAATCTTCTTTTTTGCTGCTTTTGGTATCTTCTGTCTGCCATGAACTGTTGCCCCACTGCCATGGGCCACCCTGCCTTGGAGCCAGCCAATTATGGACTGAAATCTCTACAAACTGTTAGCTAAATAAACCTTTCTCCCTTTAACTTGGGCATCAGGTATTTTGCCTCAGCAAAGACAAAAATAACTAAGACAGGTGGTTATCATTGAAATAAAGAAGTAGGCTATCATCTGGACTCTCCAAAGGGAGACTGCACCAACAGAGAGAAGCAGCCATCCCAGCCCCCGTGTGAACTCCAGCTGCCATTGGGATTTCCCCAAGAGTAGCCAGTATGAGTCAGGACAACCAGCCAGCCATACCTTGGAGAAGGTGTGAGTGTCTAGAGAAGCCTGCCCCATATCCCACTGCCCCCTGGAGAACTTGGGTTAGTAGAAAACCAGGTGCCTAACCCATCCCCCTGCACTGTGGACAGGTAGCCATGTGGGAAGCATCTGGTACCCCAAAACCCACTTGTCCAGAGGAATACAGGAAATGTCATGATGGAGCAAAAGTCCATCTCTGGCTTCCATCCCAAACAGAACAAGTCCAGGAGACATGGACATGGAAGAAAGTGGAAATTATACACCTGAAATTTCTAGAATGACAGCAACTGCTGTAAAGAAATTGCTTCCTAAAAAAAAAAAAAAGAAAAGAAATTGCTTCCTGAGGCTGTAAAAGAAATGACATCAGATATAGCTCAGCTAAAAGAAGAAATCACAAACATAATAAAAGGGTTACTGAGTGCATCTAAAGAAGACATAAAAATAAAGAGAAGCACAGGAGAATAACAGAAACCTTGAATGAACAATAAATATAGAGAAGAATTGGAATGCATGAAACAGACTCAAAGAGATATCTGGGAAATCAAAAACTCCATTGAAAGTTTGCAAAGCCACTTGAAAGACACTGAAGATAGACTTTTAGACTTTGAAGACAGGACAGCAGCTAGAAATCGTGAACGGAAAGATCTCTTAATGATAAGGAACCAGGAAATAACAATTCAATGGCTACAAGATGACTCAAAGAAAAATAATTTAAGAATGGTAGGTGCTAGTGAAAAAGCAGAAGGAACAAATGACATAAAGAGACTATTTATAGAAGCAATACCTGAGAGCTCTCCAAGCATGGGGAAAGGATCTGGAACACAGATAAGAGAGGCATATAGAACTCCAACTAGCCATTACTAAAATACATCTACACCCTGGCATAAAATAATGAAGATCCAAGAAATACAGCACTGGAACAAAATATTAAAGGCTGTTAGAGAAAAGAAATAGATCACCTATAAAGGGAAACTGATTAGAATCGTGGCTTCTCAATACAGACCATCAAGTGAAGAAGAGCTTGGAATGATGTATTTCAAGTCCTGAAAGCAAACAACTTACAACCCAGATTGATGCACCTTGCAAAACTATCTTTCAAAATTTATGGAGAAATAAGATACTTCCATGAAAAGAACAACTGGACAAATTCATGGCCACCAAACCAACCCTACAAAGAGCATTAAAGGATAGTCTAGAGAGAGATAAAAATGACCATGGTCCCAGAAACAGTAACAGAGTGGGATCACTAAACAGGGCATACAACTGAATGGAGAGGGGAGAATAGGAGATGGCCTCAATTCACCAATAAAAAGGAACACAGGCAAGTAGATCAAGAAACAAGATCCATCAATATGTGGTATACAAGAAACACATTAACTCGAAAGGAAACTCATAGTTTGAATGTCAAAGGAGAGAAAACAATGTTTCATTCAACAGGGAACCAGAAAAAAGTAGGGATAGCTCGCTCTTCAACCACAGAACAGATAAGAAAGATACGGCATTTTTATACAATGGAAAACTACCCAGCTATAAACAAGGATAATCACAAGGCTCTTGTTAGGTACATAGATGCAATTTGTGATCATGCCGTTGGGTGAAATGGTTTGGACTCACAAAATGGAACATTGTGTTATCTTCCTAGTATAAAACATGGAGTTAGTGCGATCCAAAAGGTATAATATATACTGTGAAATTGAAAGGGGAGGAAATATCTGAAAAGGGAAGGTGGTAGCCATTGTTAATCCTCTATTATTTTGTTTTTAAGTCTTGTATCATTTCCATTGTTTTGTTTGGTTTTATTATATCTGTTGTCACGGGCAGCTATTTGAAGATAAGATATAATATGGTAGCCATTGTTGACTTCCTATTATTTTGTTTTGAAATTCTGTTTCACTTTCATTTTTTTGTTTTGATTGGTTTTATTCTGTTCTGTTTTATTTGATTTTATTAGGTCTGATGGCATGGACAGCTATTTTGAAGATAACAAGAGGCATTATGACAGCCATTGTTGATTTTCTCATTGTCCTGTTTGGAAGTCCTGTATCACTTTCACTGTTTTATTTTAATTGACTTTATTCTGTATTATTTTGTTTGGTTTTATTCTCTTACAAATAAAAAAATAAGGAAGTAAGTTTGGTGAGGACGTAGCAGAAAGGGCTGTTTACATCTGCTGGTATGAAAATATATGAGTCACAACGGAAGACAAGATGATCCTCTTCAAAGCAGAATAAAATAACTAACACATGGGTCCCACAACTCCACTACTGTGTATTTATCCAAAGGAAATGAAAATATATTGAAGAGATATCTGCACTCCTTTGTTTACTGTTGTATTATTTACAACAGACAAGGCACAGAATCGACTGAAATGTCCATGAATTATGAAGAAAATATAGTATACATACATTATTGGGTCCTTTTGCACTTTAAAAACCTGGAGGATATTGTGCTAATTGGAGTGAGTCAGGCACAGAAGGACAAATACCACATAGTTTCATTTATAAAGCGGAAGGTGATGTAAAAAGAACTAAGCTTGTATCAACACCCAGTGAAAACTATGATCCTTATGTACCGCAAACATGCATCAATAAAAATAAAAATTGCTGTAGTAGGGCATGGTAGTGCATGCCTGTAAATCTAGGACTTGGGAGGCTGAGGCCAGGAGGATTGCTACAAGTTCAAGGACAGCCTTGGCTACCTAGTGAGTTCAAGGTCAACCTTAACTACATAGTGAGATGCTGTCTCAGTAAAAATTAGAAAAATATATAAAAAAGGATAGCTTTGAGTAAATATTGAAGTCAATTGTTATTGAATCAAAGTTGAACCATAGAAGCAAAGAATGGAATGGTGGTTGCTAGGATCCAGCAGTAAGATGGAGGGACTGAGAAAACATTGGTCAAAAGGCATAAAATTTTAGTGAGAAAAGGAATAAACTGAGATCTTGTGTACAACACAATAACTATAGTTAAGAACAGTGTATTATTGAAAACTGTGGAATGAGATTTTTAAATGTTCTCACTACCAATAAAGGAAATACATTAGCACATGACATGATATATATGTGGATTAATTTACTGATTCTGTAAGGTTGACAATTCAAACTGCATAGTATACATCATGGATATGTTCAGTTTTGTTAATTACAAAGTAAATAAACAAGAACTGCTTTTTCTGTATCCTATGAACAATGATATAAGACAAAGATGAGCTCTGAAGGGAATGCCAGCTAGCAGAACTGGAAGTTCTGGAAGCTTCTGTGACATTGTAACTGAAGTGCTATTCTCAGCCACTAGGGTGGTAGTGGGGAACTAATGGCACGTGTGCTGCAGCAGGTTGCTTGCATCACGGAAAATCTCTAAAAGTTTGCCATCACTGCACTAGGACATAACAGAGGTGGTGGAATCTGCGGGCAAATTTGTGCAATGTAAAAACACACTTAGTGACCCAAAACATTAACATCAAACACAGCAGGATTGAAGAACATCACTACCTTACCAGACCAACTTTCTTTTGCTAAGACCACTGAAGCTTTTTTTTAAACCTGCATTCTTCACATTCTTTACCTTCTAAAGCGCATGTAGAAGGTTATCAGTTTAGAGGATCAAATCCAGAACAAGAGTCAATTATTCCTTAGCTACAGCTTCATTCAGAGAATTCTATTTCCAGTCTTAGGGCCTGGCCAAACAAAGGCAGTACAATGTGCACCAGAGAAAACTTGAGATTCCTTTCAAAAGGAAAAATCTGCTGATTAAAATAAAGTTCAAAATCTTATTATAAGTGGAAAATGCCTTCAAGCTAGATGATTTAGATCCAGGGCCGAAGCACGAATTCTTTCTTTTTCATGTATGGATTCGCTGTCAAGTTTCTGCTAGGTTTTCTGGAGGGTCAAATGACCTCCACAACGAAGGTCAATGTTCCTCAATATCAGACAAAACCCAAAGCAAAGTTTCAAGCAGACAGACATTCCTTCCTTTCTCATACTCCTGCAACATGGGCCTGTTCTGGAGAGAAAGAGGGAAGCTTCTGGGAAGTGAGTGCAGTGTGATCATTTCTCTTAAACCCTCTACTCTAATATCTGCTCTAAATAAGCCAATATTCTAAATAAATACAGCATGTTGACCATGTAATTGGAGTTTCAAGTTTCCCAGTTTCATATCCCAAACAACTTCCCATTTCTGAAATGCTCTTAGACATTCCAGGGGTCTATAATAATGAAAAACAGATGAAAAACATAATGTTTTGCAATAGACCCAAAAGAAACTTTAGACATGACTGATTTTTAGTGCCTATTTTTACTGGTGAGAGCTCTAACTTGTAACATATTTGGTTTATTGACCTGGAGAGGGCGCAAAAAAGAGACTGATCATTTGTCTTACTTCCTGCCAGTTTCATTTACCTGTAATACTATACAATGGTTAAGAGAGCAGCCTCTGTATTAAATGGCTAGGATCTGAAGTGGCTCCTTAATTATATAACCCTTGTACTGATTATGTAACCTTGAAATCAGATGGGAGAAGAAAGAGTTAGTATGTTTAAATACATTGTTGAGCACTTAAAGCAATGCCTGGCAAGTAGTAAGGGCTCATAGGATTCCAATATGATTGGTCCCACAAAATTCTATTTCTGAATTATAAAATGATACCTATAACAAAAGTTTACCATAGAAGCCAGCATATCATGCTCAATAAATTTGTTCTTATAATTATCCAGGAAGTTTGGGAATTGCTTTCTATGGTGCATACTTACTGATCATAAAGGAAAGAGAATAGATAATTTCTTTTACTGAAAAGTGGAGATATCTTGTTATTTGGAAGGAATTTCTTGAGTTATATAATACTGAACACAGAATGACTAACACAAAAGCCTTAAACTATTGCTTTCTTTCTACAATATGTTTAAGGGAATTTCACAATGTCTGACATCCATACTTTTGTTCAACAGAGTAGACAAGAACTATTGCCTTAGTCCTGCTGGTTAAAAATTACCACCTAAACACTTAACAATTTTCATCAAAGTCCATATTTTAGCTTTTCAGTGATTGTTGTTAACACGTTTAGTAAACTCCATAAAAATCTCAAGTCAGAGTGAGAGGGTCATGTAAAGAAGTGTGCCAGGTTAAAACAATCAGTTAAGCCTCCTTATCTTACATTTAAGCAAGTGGCTGGACTCAGTGGGGTTGAGCTGATGGTACAATTTAAGGTTTTAGAGCTTGGAAGGGTGCAGACATGGCCAGTGTACCATCCTGATAGACATTCTGTTGGGTAGGCTCCATGGTACACAGATTTTTAAACATCATCCATACAGTTGTCAGTTTCTGTGGAAGGAGAGTTCCTCTTTCCTAGAATTCCAGTGGGATTTTCACAACATGGTCTCATGGGCCTGGGTCAATCATGTGTTAGATCCTGGACGGGCCACATTTTCAGTGGCCAGGTTAGTGTTAAGTTAGGATGCACTGTACTCTATTTAAGATTACCAGATTGAGTTATGATCTCACCCTGCTGTCTGGGAACATCAAGTGAGTTCTGTTCAAACTATATAGAGAAAACAGAGAAAGTGGGAAGATACCACAAAGAAGAGCTGGGTATTCTTTCCAAAGGAAAAGGCAATAGGTACTGTACGGGCAAACCTAAGAGTTATCCATTCTATCTGGTTCTGGTTCTACCTCTGCTCACTCTAGGACTCAGAGTGAGTCACATGACCTCTCTAAAATATGGTTTTCACATCTACACAATGAGAGATTTGAGCTAATCAGATCAGAGCTTCTCACATTTGAGAGAACCTAAGAATTTTCAGAACAGTTTCTGTTGTAGTCAGGGGATGTACACAGAGAACAATTAGGATTAGGACATGGAGTTTATAGTATTTTTATAATGGTCACCAGGAGTTAACACAGGAAAATGCAAGAAATCTATCCACAACACCAAAGACATAGATTATTTAGTCAAGAGCCTAAACCCCACAGCACATGTCCCACATGAGTCCAAATAAAAACCCAGAGCTCAGGACAATGCCTCCCACTAGTCCAACTGGAAGTCCAGAGCCCACAAGAAGGACTCACGCCAGTCTCTTTTACGGTTCCGTGCCAGGAAGACCCAAGGGTCAGCGGTGAAGCCAGAAAGTCTATGCCAGCAGGATGAAGGAGCTGTGCTAGTGGGATGAGGGTTCTATGCTGGAGCCAAGAAGTCACACTCACAACAAAGACCAGGGCTATCCTAAAAGGCACCACAGCCGTCCTCCACAACTCGAAGGCTCTGAGCTCCTCTGATGACAAGCACAGTCGGGTACGTACCAGGAAGCAGCGTGACGAGTTCATCCTGGAGACCAAGCAGCACATGTCTTCCTCTCCGGAGCCAGGAAGCAATGCTCGATGTAAGGACCAAAGCTTCTCCAGAAGAACCAACAGCTCGGACATTAACTTGTAGGAGAACCCACAATGCCTCCTTAATGCCTCACCCTCCAACACCTCCCTTCTTTTCCACCTATTTATCCTGGCATCTTTCCTCAGGTGGAGCATCTTCACTCAATGCCATGCTGATATAATCCAGCTGGCATTAAGTTGACCACCTGTTCTTAACCCATAACAGTTTCTAAAACAGTTTTTTAGGCTCTGCTAACAGAGATCATGATTCAGTAGGTCTGGAGTAGGGAAAAGGATTTGGTTTTCTCATATGACGCTGTTGCTGATCTGGGGTCACATTTTAGTAACACTAAGCTAGAGAATGGCTCAGGTTCCTGGCGCGCAGTGATGCTTTGAGCAGTGAAAAGTCTTCATTCTGATACTCAGACTAGAGCTTCTGTGCCTACAGAATGGAAAGGACAACATAAGGCCTTGTCCTAACAGCTCTCTCATCCCTGAGGCACCCACAACTACCTGGCACCCACAGCTTGAAGAAGTAAAGTTTGATTTTGATTCACAGTTTTTAAAGGTTCAAGCCATAGTGAGCTGGCCTCAAGGTAGGAGAGTACAACAGAGGGCATGATGGTGGAGAAAGAGCCCCTGGTGCAGCAGCAGGAAGCAGAGAGATGGATCACAGGAGCAGGGTAGAGATACAAACTCTCGGGCTGCTTCTGCAGTGACACACTTACCAACATCACGGTTAGCTATCACGCCACATTTAAATCTCTACTGAGGCAGCTGTGAAGTAAGTTGTTCTTATTAATTTCCTTCTACGTTCTCACAACTCTGGCCTGATAAAGTTCCACAGGTAAGCAGAGGGGCTTTTTCCTCCTGATTAAGGACAGATTTTGGTGACAGGTAGACCTGGACACCAGTATTCATTTTTGTATTTATTCAAGACCATGTGACCTTGGGCAGGGTAAAAAGTCCCTCTGTTCTTCAGTTATAAAACTAGGTGTGGGTAAGACCTACTGGATAGGATTGCTTTAAGGATTAACGTAAAGAAGAATAGGTTTTGGCACAGTGCATGAGCTGACAAATGCAATAAATGCTGGCAGTGTCACACTTTAAATTCAGGTCCAGTACATCTGCACAGCTAAACGTCATTTAACAACATGTGCTCACATTTGTCCTGTGATTCACGTCAACCCCTACAGTTACGTTTTGGTTAAAATGTATTCTGGGGCCAAATGTATTTGGAAAATGCTCTGTAAAAGGAGCATTTACAGTTGTTAGTCTTTTACTATATAGTACTTTTCACTGAGAACCTCCAAAAAGGGTTCCTGTGGTTCCCAACACTGTTACACCATCAAATTTTTTTTTCCATAGGGAATAAACATTAACACAATTGAAATTTTCTGACACTGCAGAAAAAAGTCTGAGAGGCTATGTTCTTGTGCTAACCTGTTCCTGAAAAAGGATGCTGATGCCTGGGCCTGTCCAGGGATGTCCTACTGTCCCTGTGAACCCACACTGCATATCAGCGTGAGTGATATATCACTATTAGTTTAGTAATTTCCGTATATTTCAACACTGAGGTTATAGTTTAGCAACAATTTAGAAGATACTTTCTTTGATCAGCTAATACAAACATTTTGAAGCTGAAGGGTTTCCAGTTTCTGCTCTGTTGTTGCTGATACCTAGCAAAGGTACTTGCAATCCATCTATGAGTTTTTTGGCTTCTAACAAAGTTATTAAAGTGTCCTACATCAAGAACCAACCATAAGTGCAGTCAAGATTATACCAGACTTACCTATAATATAAAAATGTGATTCCAGTGATTAAGTCGGGGGAGGAAGTGGCTGTCATTTTAAAAATAGTGTTGAATGCCACTGAGAGGTCTGAAAAGTGACACATACAGGACACTTCGTCATTTACCCTAATTTGAGCTCAGTGAAACTGTTATCAGTGCACTTTTCTAGGATTGTGTGTGACATGCAGAATTCTCCCAAGAACATAAAATAAATGAAATAATTGTGACATGGTTTCCACCAGCTTCTTGTTCCATACTACATAGGTCTGGCTAATCTTACCCAATTAAGAGGAGCTGAACTTTAAAAAGTGTAGCAAACAGGCTGCTCATGTTGAAGCACTCATTAAAAAATAAACACATTGGTCTTACTGCCATCCGCAAGGCTGAGACTCCCCATCTCTTGGCTCCAGCTCTCACCAGCTGGTCTGTGTCATCTCTCCATTAGTGCAGGGTTTTTGAAAAGCTCCACTACAGATGGACTTGAGACTGGGGGACCTGCCACTTTCACTTGCTGGAATGCATGGCTTGCATTTTTAGGAGTGTGGTACACACTTCTTAATTGCAAAGAGAGCACAGTGTTTTGAAGGCAGTTGGCAGGCATCATGGAAACTCCTGCCAAGGGAGCTTCCTATAGCAAATTGCATCTACCCCAAGGGTTAGGTGACTCACATGGCTTTTTAGCAAGCCACTCTTTCAGCCAACCCAGTCCCTGAGCCTGCTTTCTTGTGTTCCCAGATGTACTTTAGAGCCAATGAGTGCTGAATTTAGGCAGTAGGGGCTTGGGAAACTGGTTAATATGACACATTGTCCAAACAGCCAGGAAAATCTTCAGCCCTCTGTCATGGTTTATGTCTGTGTCCTCCAGACCTCGTGAGTTTGCATTGTTCATTTGTGATGGGTCATTGTCTAGTGCTTGGATTGATGGTGTCAGTGCTCCACCCACATAGGGGTGGAGCCAGGATGTGACATAATGGCAGGAAGAAGGTGTGTCTGTCTCTTGAAGGTGTGTCTTGCTCTTTGCCAGTTCCTATTTGCTGTTAGCAGCCACCATGAACTGTGGCCCAGCCGTGCCCGCCTGCCTGGGAGCCAACTAAGTGTGAACTGAAACCTCCAAAAACTATAAGAAATAAACCTAGCCTTTCCCAACTTTGGGCTTCAGGTATTTTATCTCAGCAACGAGTAAAAAGTAACTAAGACACCCTCCCAGGCCCCATGTGCTTGGACAGCATATTCATCTTTTAGACATTCTCACCCACTTCTATGTGAGCTAAATGAGAGCCCCAAAAATCACCAGCATGGGACTTTTTAGAAAACAAGGAAGGTGGTAAAGGCAGGAGAGCAAAGAAATACCAGGATGTGAGAAGAGCATCTGTCTTGCTTCTCTGGATTACAGTAGGATTTGACAGAGATAAACCAGAGAAAAAGTAGGAACTGGTCATTTCAGATGAGGGTGGAAGATAATGCATTTGGGGAGAAAATACCACTGCCACTGAGACCTCAGCTGTGCTGATTTCTCTATCTGAGTCACTGTTCAGTGCCTGCCATTTCCTTCCTCTTTCCACCACTCTATATCTCTTTGATCAGAAATCTAGAGATGGGGCCCGCTCTGGAGCCCCCACTCTCTAATGAAGGACTTTGCCAGCTGGTACGCGGGGGGAAAGGCATGCTTACATGCATCAGCTGTGCTAACATGGAGGGGACGAGGTTGCTCAGACCATGTGTCACAGCACTGAGGATGAGTTGGTACTCAAAAGCCAGAGTGACAGTTCTGAACTAGAGCCTCTCCCCACCCATCAGGTACAATTCTCAGAGTGCCTGAATACTTCTTACTTGATTCCCATCTGAATGCTTACCTACCACTTCTGTTTTTGAGAAAAAAGGAATCCACGTGTAGTGAAAACCAGCAACACTTGTTGGCAAGAGAACTTGTGGGATTTCATTCAGGGCAAAATGAGTATCTTACTTATCTCTAAACTGTGAATGTTAAGGGCAGTGATTGAAATATAGGTGATTCGTAAGTGCTTGTTAAATAGCAGCAAGCTACCATTTCACTTGGTTAGCACATTTTTACTTTTACGAAATAATTTTTCATGTTTATCTTACTGGAGGTCTTTATGGCTCAACTCCCTAAGTAGGGGGTAAAACCGAGGCATAAATGGGTGAAGTGACTTGCTCCAGGTGATAAACCGAGTGAGCGTCAGGAGTGGTGGGGAACTGGCTGCCTGGTAGGGAGGAACTCTTAAGGCAATGCAAGAGAAGAGTGAGAACTCCCAGGCCCTGCATCTGTGTTCCCAACTTATTTATAAGCTTTTTATATTTAAGTATCTTATAAAAGATTAAGTGTTTCATAGTTGTAAAGCAAATGTGAAAATACATAATAATAAAGCCTACTGTAGGTTACGGATGAATAAATGTCTCCATCTAGGTTAAAACTCATGCTAAAACTTTTATAAAACTAGTGAGTCATAATCAGGTGATCAAGCTTGACCAGAAGGCACAAAACTCCATTAGAAAAAAGTAATATCAATTTTATTAATAGTGGAAAATAACAACTAATAAGTGTGTAATTGAGAACTGTTTACCATGGAAGCAGTTTCTTTTGCCAGGAAAGTAAACATTTGTACTTCTCAGTACTAATCTATCAGCAGGGGACCGTCACATGTACAGCCCTCAGATCGAATAATGTTATCTCTTAGTTATTCCTACAAATTATTAACAACATAACTGACTGGATCAGTGACCATGGTGTGCAATTTTGGACGTGCACCGTTATGCTGACAGTGATATTATTGTCTCCAGAGTAAATTTTTAATACCTCTGAATCTAAAAATAGTACCAAGTATTATTTTTATCATTATACACAGTTCTCTAAAATCTATTAGTTTCTAGACCATATACTTTCACCAGGGCCAGTATTGCTCCTGGGGTGCAAAAATTGGTTGAAAGCAGGAGGACAGTGACAAAACCTTACTTTTTTGTGTATAAAGCATAAATACACATGCTGTACATAAACACACACACACACACACACACACACACACACACACACACACACAGAGTGATTTCTTGGTACCTGTGAAGGATTGGTACAAGAACCCTCAAGCATATCCAAACCTGAGGATGTTCAAGCTCATTTTATGAAACAGTAGAGCATTTGCAAAGGACCCATATATATCCTCTCATACACTGTAAAACATCTTGCTATGTAAATGGTTGTTATTCTATATTGCTTAGGAAATAATAACAAGGAAAAAAGCCTGTACATGTTCAGTACACACACATTTTTTTTCAAATATTCAATCCACATTTGTATTGTGGACATGGAATACATAGGTACACAATGCTAATTGTACATCTCTGGTATTAAAATTTCAGGAAGAAAAAAAGCTTAAAAGGCTCCTGGAAGGTGGTAGTCAGGACAATAATGAAAACAGGTTTAATCAACATTGCCCAATACCTGTGCTTATCAAGCTCAGCTCTACAGTGGAAACTCTTTGGGAAAAGAGATACTCTTGCTAGAGCTGCAGTGAGATGGTAGCTGAGTAAGACAGTCTGCATTCTTTCCCAACAAACACACCAAATTGAACAGCTATTCATGCATCAAATTCTCAGTACAAGAATTGAGGAAATCAGATAAGAGGCCATAATACCTGCTTTTATTTTAATAAAATAGTAATTGTCATTTGTGAAGGCAGGAACAGTTGCTATATCATGCCTGCACTGATTCAAAGCAGCTCAGCATGGACAGAGGCACCTTCTGCACAGGAGGTAAAAGAAAGAATTAAGTCCTGATCTACACTTAAAACCCAATACCAGGCCTACTGTAGTAAAACCTATTGCTGGGCCAACACCCATTTCCCTACCACCAGCTTGTGGACTCAGTCACTGGAAGTTAGACCAATTGACTGCCTCCACAATCCCTCTTCCAAACTTTGGTGGCAATTTAGGGAGTAAGACTCACTTGCTGCGGAATAGGACACAAAATCTAGTATTGGGTTTTGTCTCAGAGTACAATGTCAGACCCACAACAATGAGATCAAGCACCCAAGAGCAGCTGTGGGTCTTGCACAGAGTAGACCTAACAGACAGAGTCTCTGGATCAACTCTAGTATTGGGTGGAGAATTGAAAACCTGTGGGACAGATCTGAGTTCCTGCTGCAGCAGTTCTAGCCTTGGAGTGGGCCTGAGGCACACATGCCCTCCTCCTGAGATGGCACTGGCCCCTGAAGCTGTAAAACTCCAGTAGGGCTCAGCTTAGCATCAGTTTTGAGATCAAGAAACTATCTTCATCACTTGTTCTGCAACCTCAGAAAACACAGCTATGCCAGGCCATCTTGGCTCACAACTGAACTCTGAAGTTGCTCCAGCACTAGGCAGAGACCTGTGTTCTAGTGAGACAGACTCATGTTTCAACCTGCATCACTGTTAGCTGTGACATGAACTTCAGTGTGACTTTGAGACCATGCAGAGACTTGCAGCTTAACTGTCAAGCACAAACCAGTTTAGTATGAGTCCCAGTGGTCAAGGGATGGCCTTTAGCAATTCTACCTCAACTTGAGCAACAGAGTAGTACAAGACCTCATTTGGTGCTATAGGGTAGGGTAAGAAGCCTGAGCCTCATAGTGTTAAGCTGGTGGAAAAAAAGGCTGGTGCTACATGCCACTATCCCCAGGCCTGCCTGGAGAAGCAGCCTCTGGGACAGTGCCTGTGCCAGGGAAGATACAAAGCCCTGGACTTTATTCCTGCTAGGATCACCTTTCACTGATTGCATTGGCCTTGGTCCATAAGTCAACTCCAGGGGTAGGAAACCCACAGGAATGCAGGTCTTGGTCCTCAGTGAGTGTTGTGCTAGTCTTGATGAACTGTGAGCTCAGGTAGGACACAGACTGGTAGCTTTGGTCATCACAGATGTGACTCAAGAGCTTGGCTTTGTTCACATGTGGCAACACTGAGCATAACAGAGGGATCTAGGCCTAAACCAGCAAGAGGCTTGCAGAGAAAAGCTACTTTGTCTAGGTACTGTTCTCTTTCTTTATGAACAATGCACCAACAGAGCGTTTGGGATCTAATGAGGTTGGGGTTGCTGTCTTTTACTGAAATGATAACACATCAACATCAGTATTCTGACAAGCCTGGATGTGAGTACCATCTCGAGCTGAAACAGTGGAAGTAACTACAGGCTTAAAGAAAATAAGCACACTCCTTGGAATTTCTGGAAAGTCAAGCACAAACAAAGCCAGATTAGGAAGACTGAAATAGATACAAGAGCCTGCAGGGTCCAGGTGAAATTGCCTGCCAACCACTGCACTTTCAAGAAACCATAACCTCAATTTGCGTTCTCAAAACAGAGTGACAGAAACTGAAGGGATCGTAATTGATATTTAGAACATTCAAATAAGCAAAATAGCTGTTTCAAGGAAACTCAAAAGAGCTTAAAGAAAACACAGAGAGACATTTTAATACTCTAACAGAGAAACTTAAAAAGTCAAAGCAAGCCTTCCTTAAGACATCTTATAAGCAAGTTGTCAAAGGTGAAAGATAAAGAAGTTTCTTAAGGCTGCAAGAGAAAGAAAGAGAGAACATACAGGTGTGATCCATTCACCTGACAGATGAGCTTTCAGGAGAAACCTGGCAGGCCAGGACAGAGTGGAATGAGGTTCTCATGTGACTGAAGGAAAGAAAACTATCGATCAAAAATACAGTACCAGGAAAACTACCTTTCACTTCTGAAGATTTTCTCAGATAAACAAAAAATGAGAGAATATATCTCTACCAGACCTGTTCTACAGGAAATGCTAAGGGAAGTTCTTCAAGTTGAAAGAGACACTGAATGAAAACAGGAAATCATAAAATTTATGGGTAAGAGAAATTATACAAACTGAGAAGGCTCTAATAGTATAAGCATAGTATGTAAATTGTTTATATCTTTAGTATGAAGTTATAAAACAAAACAATTTAAAAGCATTAAACATTAATGATAAGCAATGTAGAAAAACGTCAAGGGGATATCAGAAATTCAAAATATGGGAGGGCTGGAACACAACTGGAAAGTCTTCTATTTTCTTTGTTCATCTGTTTGCTTATTTGTGTTCTTATGATCATGTTAAGGTTCTTTCATTTCAAAATAATTTGTTAGAACCAAAAGATGCTTTTTGTAAGCTTCATAATTATCAAAAAGCAAAAAATCTATAACAGACATGCCAAAAATGAGCAATGAATAAAAGCACACTAGTAGAGTAATGACCTTCAAGGAAGTTGTAAGAGAGGGCAGAATGAAAGAAAACAAAATAATTCTGGAGAACAAGTCTCAAGATAGCTACAGCAATATCTTACCTACCTACGATTACCTTGAATGTAAATGGATCAGATTCTCTAAATTAAAAAACAGAGTGACTGAATGATTTAAAATATAAGACTCAGTTGCACATTTCTACAAAAATATTCACTTCATCTCTGAGGGCACGCATACAAAGAAAGTAAAAGAATAAGGTATTCTATTCAAATAGAAGTCAAAAGAAAGCAGGCATAGCCATACTAATATCAGACACCAAATGGATATAATGCTTATTCAAAGAAATAATGACAGAAATGAATTCAAAAGTAGTAAAGAGAGACAAGGATGATAATTATGTAATGCTAAAGGAGTCAATTCAGCAAGAGGAAGTAAAAATTCTAGGAATAGATGCACCCAATATTAGAGTACTCAAATATATGAAGCAGGTAAGAGTTGGGGATTTTAACATTCTATCTACAGCAGTGGATAGATAGGTCAGACAGAGAATACAGAAATATTCTACACCATGGGCCAAATATTAACAAACATGTACACATACATGATTTTTTATCTGCATACAAAACATTATCCATGGTAGATCATATGATAGACCACAAGACAAGTCTTGACAAATTTTTGAAAATTGAAATTACACTCAGTATCTTTAACTGACCACAATGGAAAAAAGCTAGAAATCAACAAGGGAAACTTTAGGAAATATAAATAACATATAAATTAAATAGCTTATATTAGATAACTAATGGATCAAAGAAAAATTAAGAAGGACATTTAAAACTCTCCTGAAGCAAATGAAAATAGAGATACAATATACTTAAGCCTGAAGGATACAGTAAAAATAGTACTAGGAAGGAAGTTTATAGAAATCAGTGTTCAGATCAAAAAAGTAGAAGTATCTCAAATAACCTATCACTGCATCTCAAGAAGCAAGAACAGGCAAAACCCAACATTTTTAGAAAGAAAGAAGTAATATAGAGCAGAAATAAATAAAATGGATACTAAAACAATACAAAATAGCTTATCAGCTGGCTCTTGGAAATGATGAACAAAACAAACAAACCCATAGCTAGACTAAGAAGAGAGCAGTCTTAAAAGATCCTTACAGATTATTGTAAACAACTATATGCCATCAAATTGGATAATGTAGAAGAAATGAAAAAATTCTTTGACATATTGATGTTACCCAACCACAGTCATGAAAAGACTATTAACAAGTAGCAACAGTGATAAACAATATCCCATCAAAGAAAAGCCTAGAACTAGATGACTTCACTGAAAAATTACATTAAACAGAAGAAGAACTAACATAAACTCTCTTCAGTTATTCCAAAAGTAGAAGAGGAATGAATTCTTCTTCTATTTACACTAATTACACTAATGCCAAAACCAGATAAGGACACAGTAGGAAAACTACAAATGTCCTTGATGAGCATAGACTAAAAAACTTCCAGCAAAAGCAAGCCAAATCCAAAAGAATATGAAAAACATTATTTAACATGATCAAGTAAAATTCATCCCAGGAATGCAAGGATGGTTTAATATGTGCAAATCAATAAATGTGATTCACTATTATCAATACAGTAAAGGACCAAAACCATGCAATCTTCACAACAGATGCAGTAAAGGCATTTGATAAAATTAAACATCACTTCATGATAAAATTGCCAAACAAATTAGGAATGTACTGCATCATTTGTATTTATGATGTCAACAGCTAAATTACATCTAGTAGGCAAAAGATGAAAGCTTGTAGTCAAGTTCAATTGCAGCCTGCATTTTTGGGGGGGGGGGGCTTTGGGCTTTTCTAGTGAAAAAGAATTGCTTTGGACTGTGTATAAAATATGTAATATAATGTATATAAGTAACAAAATTTCTTCTTTAAAATATTTATCCTTTTTAAAAAGTGGGCAAAAGGGGGAAGCCATATGTTGAACATGTTTGTATGGAATAAGACAATGACCCTATTTTCACAACTTTTATTCAACATAGTGCTGAAAGTCCTAGTCTGAGCAGTTTGTTACATGGTAGAAATAAAGGGAATACAAATTGGAAAACAAGACAAATTGCCACATTTGCTTTTTAAGACAGGATTTTGTTGTATAGTAAAGACTGACTTTAAGCTCATTATGTTTCCCAGGGTGGCCTTGAGCTTATGGCAATCTTCCTGCCTCAGCCCCCCAAGTGCTGGGATTACAGGCATGGGCCACCATGCCTGGTTGTTTATGAGTTTATGGTAATCATCCTGCCTCAGCCTCCCAAGTGCTGGGATTACAGGCATGGGCCACCATGCCTGGTTGTGTGTGTTCTCAAAAGCTCTCCTGAAAGAACTATTAAAATTAATAAGTGAATTCAGCAATTTTATAGTATACAAAATTAATATATAAAAATCAGCAACATTGTTATATGCTAATAGAAAATTAGCTGAAATAGAAATCAAGAAAACAATCCATCTAAAATACATATGACATGAAATGAGATGAAATACCTACGAATAAAATTTACTGAAGAGGTAAAAGATCTGCACGTGAAAATTATAAAACACTCGAGAGAACTGGGTTCCCAGCGGGAGTGAGTTCCTGCTCACCATCCCGAGCCCTGGGAGAGTTTAAAATCATTGCTCCCAGTGGTCAAGGATGTGCCCAGCTTCCAGCCACACTAGACTGGGCACTGCAGGTTCCAGGCATGTCTGGGGCCATGCCCAGTGACCTTCTTTCAATCTGGGGAACTGTGCTGCCAGAGGAGGGAACTGTGCTGCCTGAGTAGGTGAGTTTCTGCACACCATCCCAAGCCCTGAGAGAGTTTAAGATCATTGCTCCCAGTGGTCAAGGATGTGCTGAGCTTCCAGCCAAGCTAGACTGGGCTCTGCTGGTTTCAGGCCTGTCTGGGTGTTGTAGTCAGGGGTTGTACACGAGAACAATTCAGGTCAGGACATGGAGTTTATAATATTTTTATAATGGTCACTGAAAGTTAACACAGGAAAATGCAGGAAATCTATCCGCAACACCAACGACATAGATTATTTAAGTCAAGAGCCTAAACCCCATGGCAATGTCCCACATGAGTCCAGATAAAAACCCAGAGCTCAGGACAATGCCTCCACGAGTCCAGCTGGAAGTCCAGGGCCCACAAGGGCTCACACCAGTCTCTTTTATGGCTTCATGCCGGGAAGACCCAAGGGTCAGCGGTGGAAGCCAGAAAGTCCATGCCAGCAGGACGAAGGAGCTGTGCTAGTGGGATGAGGGTTCTACACTGGAGCTGAGAAGTCACACTCACAACAAAGAGCGGGGCTGTCCTGAAAGGAACCACAGCTGTCCTCAGCGACACGGAGGCCCCGAGCTCCTCCTCCGACAAGCACAGTTGGGAACATGCCAGGAAGCAGCGTGAGGAGTTCACCCTGGAGACCAGGCAGCACATGTCTTCCCCTCTGGAGCCAGGAAGCAATGCTCGATATGAAAACCAAAGCTTCTCCAGGAGAACCAACAGCTCAGACAGCAACTTGTAGGAGAACTAACAATGCCTCCATAACGCCTCAATCCCTCTTCACACCTCTCTTCTTCTCCACCTATTTATCCTGGCAACCCTCCTCAGGTGGAGCATCTTCTCTCAATACATGCTGATGTAATCCAGCTGGCGTTAAGTTGACCACTAGTTATGGAACCATAACACTGGGCCACACCCAGTGACCTTCTTTCAATCTGGGGAACTGTGCTGCAGAAAGAGGGACCTAGGCACCTGGTGGGAGTGAGTTCCTGCTCACCATCCCAAGCCCCAGGAGAGTTTACGATCATCGTTCCCAGTAGTCAAGGATGCACCCAGCTTCCAGCCACATTAAACTAGGTTTGGGAGGTTTTACAGGCTGACTAGATTACACTCAGCAACCTTCTTCAATCAGGCAAGTTGAGAGCACATGAGGTAAGTTCCAGCACATTGGTCCTTGTCTAGGGACAGCTCTGGACCATCATCCACAGTGGTTAGGTGCCCGCCTAGCTTCATGGAACACTGGACGTGACACAGGAGGTCTTGTGGGACTGACTGGACCATGCTCAGCATCCTCCATTCAGTCCCAGGAGCTGAGAGCATAGGAGACAATTTCCAACAGGCCCAGGGGAAGCCTGGGAACACCCCCTGAAACATGGAAATATAGGAAAATAACAGAATGAAAGACAAAAATGCAATCTCAAACATCCATCCCATCCCAAGAATGCCATGTACATAGGATCCATGTACATAAAAGAAAATATGTGCCATACACCTGAAATACCTGAAATAATAGCAACTGAAATGAAGAAGCAACTTTGGGAAGCTTTAAAGGAATTTAAACTAGAAATAATCTCCCAGGTAAAAGAAGAAATTATAAAAGTAAAGAAAGAGATGCTGAACACATCTAAAGAAGACACAGTTTAAAAAATTAGAGGAACAACAACAACAACAAAAAAAGACAGAATCCCTGGATGAACAATATAAGAAACAAACAGAATACATGAAGCAGATTTAAAAAGATATACAGGAAATCAAAATTCCATTTAAAGTTGTCAAAACTGCCTCAACAAAAGTGAAGATAGAATTTCAGACCTTGAGGGCAAGATTGCAGCTAGTGAACAGGAAAGGAAAGATCTTTTAAATATAATAAAGGAATCAGGAAATAATTCAACAGCTATAAGATGATGCAAAGAAAAACAATATAAGACTGATAAAGATAAAAGGAAAATAAAGGGATAACACAAATGATATCAGGAGGCTATTTACAGAAGTAATAGCTGAAATTTTCCCAAATATGAGCCTGGAAACTGACATTAGGATTAGTGAAGCATATAAAACTCCAAATAGCCATAAACAAAATAAAACTACACCCAGACATATAATAACCACCATCTCAGAAATCCAACATAAGAACAGAATATTAAAAGCTGTTAGAGAGAAAAGACAGGTAACCTATAAAGGAAAACCTATCAGAATCACAGCAGACTTCTCATCACAAACAATGAAGGCAAGAAGAGCATGGAGAGAAGTATTTCAGATTCTAAAGGAAAATGATTTTCAACCTAGACTGATATACCCTGAAAAACTGTCCTTCAAATTGGATGGAGAAATAAGATACTTCCATGACAAAGAACAGCTAAAGAACTTCATGAACACCAAGCCAACCCTGCAAAGAATACTAAAAGTCTGAAAGATTGAAAGACAGATACACATAGGGTAAAACCACTAAGCAAGGTAGACAACTAAACAGAATGGAAAGATAAAGATGCAACAGCAGAAAGATAACATGTCAACAATAAATCAATATATAACAGTTATAATCATTGTAAATGGTCTCAATTCACCGATTAAAAGAAACAGACAGGCAGAATGGATCAAGAAACAACATCCAAACACATGCTGCCTACAAGAAACTCATCTAACCCAAAAGGAAAATCACAGACCGAAAGTCAAAAGATGGAAAACAATACTTCATGCAACAGGAACCAAAAAAAATGTGGGGGTAGCTACTCTGTTTGCAGACAACGTGAACTTCAAACCAAGAATTATCAGAAGAGATAAAGAAGGTCATTACATACTTGTTAGGGGGAAGAGATAACAATCTTAAATATATATGCACCAAATTCCAGAGCACCCAGTTATATAAAACAAGTTTTAACAGAAATGAAAAATCAAATTAGCAATAACACAGTTATAACATGAGACCTTAACACAACATTGACACCAAGGGACAGATCAAGTAGACAAAAAATTGGCAAAGAACCAACAACTGAATCACATCTGTGAACAAATGGACTTGATAAACATATACAGAGTGTTCCATCCAAAAACATCAGAATATACATTCTTCTCAGCATTACATGGAACATTCTCTAAAGCAGACCATATACTAGTCCACAGAACATATTTAAATAAATGCAAAAGAATTGAAGTTATCCCATGCATGTTATCAGATCATAGCACCATGAAACTAGAAATTAATGATAAAAGAAACTGCAAAAGCCCCACAAACACATGGAAATTGAATAATACACTCTTGAGCAATCAGTGGGTCACAGGGGAAATTAAAAAAGAAATTAAACAATACCTACAAGCAAATGAAAATACAAATACAACTTAGCAGAATCTCTGGGATGCAATGAAAGCAGTCCCCAGAGGAAAATTTATTGCACTAAGTTCCCACATTAGGAAAACAGAATAAATACAAATAAACAACCTGATGCTATAACCTCAAACATCTAGAAAAACAACACCAAATCAAACCCAAAGACAAAAGAAGGGAGGAAATTATGAAAATCAGAACAGAAATTAGTGCAATAGAGACTAAGAAAACAATCCAAAGAATCAATAAATTGAAGAGTTGGTTCTTTGAAAGAACAAATAAAATTGATAAGCCCCTAGCCAACCTTATTTTAAAAAGGAAAGAAAAAGCTCAAATTCATGCAATAAGAAATCACTACAGACTCTGTGGAAATACAGAAGATCATCAACACCTATTTCAAAAACCTCTACTCTCATAGATTTGATAACACAGAAGAAATGGACAGATTCTTAGAAACATAAGAAGTACCAAAGTTGGGTCAAGAAGTTGTAAAACTGCTGAATAATCCAATTTCTATTAATGAAATTGAACATGTAATTAGGTCCTTACTTACAAAGAAGAGGCCAGGCCAAGATAGAGTCACTGTGGAATTCTACACGAAATACAAAGAAGACTCAAAGTTGACACTTCTCAAACTCTTAATGAAATCAAAAGGGAAGCAATTATTTCTAACTCATTTCTGGAAGCAAATATTACTCTAGTACCAAAACCTGAGAATGACCCAACTAAAAAAGAGAACTATCGGGCAATCTCCCTAATGAACACAGATGCAAAAATCCTCAATAAAATATTGGCAAACACGATGCAGAAAATAAGAAGATTATACACCAGGACCAAATGGGATTCATCCCAGGCATGCAGGGATGGTTCAATATACATAAATCAATAAATGCAATCTACCATATCAGTAAAGCCAAAAGTAAGAATCATATGATCATTTGTATAGATTCAGGAAAAGCTTTTGATAAGGTCCAACATTCATTTATGATAAGAACCTTACAGAAAATTGGAATAGATGGTCTTTACCTCAATATGATAAAGGCCATCTATGACAAACCAACAGCCAGCATCATATTAAATGGCCAAAAACTGAATGCTTTTACCTTAAAATCAGGCACAAGAGAAGGATGTCCCTTATCACTGCTCCTATTCAACATTTTACTGAAAATACTAGCCAGAGCAATTAGACGAGAGAAAAATAAAAGGGGTAAAGATAGAAAAAGAAGTTAAATTATCATTATTTGTAGATGACATGATACTCAACATAACTGAGACTCCTAGATATAATAAATTCAGCAATGTAGCTGGATATAAAATCAATACTCAAAAATCAATAGCATTTCTATATACTAACAACAAAGTCACCAAAAGAGAAATAAGAGAAGCTACACCCTTCACACTAGCATCCAAATAAAATGAAAGAGTTAGGAATTAATTGCACAAAAGAAGTAAAAGATCTATACAGGGAAAATTATAATACCCTTAAAAAAAGAAATTGAAGAGGATCTCAGAAAATGGAAGGACATCCCTTGTGTGTGTGTGTGTGTGTGTGTGTGTGTGTGTTTTTATTTTATTTAAGGAGAAAAAAGAAAAAAAAAACAGAAAAAGGGTACAAGTTATACAGAATTTCAGAAAAAATAAACAATAGGAAATCACTAGTTAATTACATACTGTCATCTTAGAAATAGTTGTTCAAGTTACAAAATTAAAGCATATACAGGGGACTTTCAAACAGTAAGACTACAAACAGTTTTGTTCAATGATCCAACAAAACTCAGTAATATGGTTATCTATCTTATACACTTAAATATATATGCAGTTATAACCTTTACAGCACTTTCTTTTCCTTTCTTTTGTATAATGACAATTACACATTTTGGGTTTTATTACTCCCACAGTTCTTATCACTTTTTTTTGAAGAAAGTAAAACCAAATGTGACATAACAGGACAGAGTCAGTCAAATCAAAAGGATGTACATAATATATAATGTAAAAACAAAATACATGGTGATCAACAATGGTTACCATAATGTCTCTTGCTATCTTAAAAAAGAATTGCCTATATAATCAGTTATAATAAAATTAAACAAAAGGGTAAAGAACAAGACCAATAAAACCAAAACATTGGAGACATTACAGGACTTCAAAAGAAGATAATAGTCAATCAGAATGGGCATCATAATGGACATCCCTTGTTCATGGGTAGGAAGAATAAATATTGTAAAAATGGCCATTCTCCCAAAACTGTTATAAAGATTCAATGAAAATACCAACAACATACTTCATAGATCTAGAGAAATCACTCCTAAAATTCATTTGGAACCAGAAGAGGCTAGAATAACAAAGGCAATTCTAAACAGCAAAGGCAAGGCAGGAGGCATCACAATCCCTGACTTGAAGTTATACTACAAAGCTATTGTAATAAAATCAATATGGTACTGGAATAAAAATAGATCTGTATTGGAATAGATTAGAAGATACAAATATAACTACCAACACACTAAACCACCGTATTTTTCATAAGGGGGCCAAACATCTTCACTGGAAGAACAACAGTCTCTTTAATAAATGGTGCTGGAAAAACTGGTTCTCCATATGCCAAAAACTAAAACTAGACCCATGCCTATCACCATGTACTAAAGTAAAATCTAAATGGATCAAATATCTGAATATTAAAACAGAAACACTAAGTGTGTTGGAAGACAAGTTAGGTAAAACTCTTGAAGATATATGGGTAGGTAGAGAATTCACGAACAGGAATCAAACCTCATGGGAATCAATAATCCCAGAATCAATACCTGGGATCACCTCTTATTAAAAAGTTTCTGCATGTCAAAAGAAATTTCCAGCATAGTGAAAAGAAAA
The DNA here is from genome assembly GCF_034190915.1 of Cavia porcellus. Taxonomy (NCBI): domain Eukaryota; kingdom Metazoa; phylum Chordata; class Mammalia; order Rodentia; family Caviidae; genus Cavia; species Cavia porcellus. The sequence continues at coordinate 78,175,666 of NW_026947484.1, forward strand.
CCCACAAACTGGGAAAAAATCTTAGTGAACTGTCCTTCAGACAAAGGACTTCTGTCTAAAACATATAAAGAATTTTTAAAAAAATCAGACCCCTGAAATTCAAAGACCCAATCCAAAAATGGGCATCTGAGATAATACACACTTCTCAGATGAAGAAATACAAATGAAGAAATACAAATACAAAATACAAAAATAAATACATGAAAAAATGTTCATCATCATTGGTCATTAGAGAAATGCAAATTAAAATAACATTAAGATTGCATCTCACTCCAGAAAGAATGGCCAGGATCAAGAAAACTACCAAAAATAAATGCTAGAGAGGCTGTGTGGAAAAAGGAACTCTCCTGCACTGTTGGTGGGAGTGTAGACTGGTGAAGTCACTGTGAACATCAGTCTGGAGATCCCTCAAAAAGCTGGAAGTCTCATTCGACTCAGTTATTCCACTTTTAGGCATATTCCCAGAAGAACTGAAAACATCATACCACAGTGATATATGTGCACCCATGTTTATAGCAGCACAATTTGTAAAAGCCAGATCTTAGAAACAACCTAAGTGTCCATTAACAGAGGAATGGATAAAAAGTTGTGGTATTTTTGTAAAATGGAGTACTACTCAGCTATAAAGAATGATCACATTGAGATATTTATAAATAAATGGATGCGACTTGAGACCATATTCATAAGTGAAGTAAATGTATAAATACCATATAGTCTCCCTAGTATAAGAAATGGTAAGAGTACGTAAGAGTTTATGATAATCATGATTCCTCATTACATTGCTTTGAAGCCTTATAATGTTTGCCTTCATTAGTTGGAATGATTTTTTCCTGGTTTGATTGTATTATCTGTGATAATATGAACAGCTATTTTGAAGAAAATAAGAAATTATAATATCCAATGCTGATTTAATATCATCTTCCTCTGAAGTCCTACCATGCTTTTGTTCTTCTGTTTCCATTGGTTCTATCATATTGTATTTTATTGGATATTATTATGCATGATAGTATAAACAAATTTTATATGGAAAATGAGATAATATAGTAGCCATTGTTCATTCTCTGTTATTTGGTTCTGAATGCCCTGTAATACTTTCATTCTCTTGAATGGTTTTATATTATTTTGTTATGTTTGATACTATTGTATATGAAGTTATGCTCAACTGTTTCAAAGAAAGAGACATTATGGTAGCTACTGTTAATTATGGGTTGTCTTGTGGTGAAATACTGTAGTGCTTAAATTGTTCTGTTCTGATCTGCTTTGTTATGTCCTCTTTTGTTTTAATCTCTTTAATGTAAAAAAATTGAAAAAAAAAGACAATTATAAAACACTGATGAAATAAATTGAAGAGGACATGAGAACATGGAAAGACATTCAGTGTTCATAGAATGGAGGGATTAGCATTGTTAAAATGTTCATATTAATGAGATTTATAGATTTGATGCAATCTTTATCAAAACATTAATTGCTGTTTTCAAAGAACTAAAAAAAATTCTAAAAGTTTTTGGGTAACACATGCACTCACTCATGCAAATAGCCAAAGTCATTGTGAGCAAAATGAATAAAGCAGAAAACATCATACTTTCTGACTTTAAAACAGACTACAAAGCTACAGTAATCACAATAGCATCTTATCAGCATAAAAACAGGAACATAAATCAATAGAGCCTAGACGTAAACCTATGTATATACGCCAATGGATTTCTAAGGTGTTAAGAATATACATGGCATAATGGACATTTTTTTCAATAAACACTATTGGGATAATTGGATATGCACAAAAATGAAGGTAGACACTGCCCTCTCATCAATTAAAACAACTCAAAATATATTATTTACTTAATGTAAGACCTGAAAGTATAGTTACTAAAAGAAAACATTGGGGAAATGCTTCAGTATGTTGAAACAGGAAGGGGTTTTTTGTTTCATTTTTTGTTATTGTTGTTGTTTGTTTTAGTTTTGGACAAGACTGGAAGCATAAGAAATGAAAGCAAATCCAAATAAGTGAGGTCACATTTAACCAAAAATCTTCTGCATAGCAAAGGAAACTATGCATTGCAGAGAAAACCTACAGAATGGGAAAATATTTGTTACTTATACATCTAATAAAGGGTCAGTATCCAGAATATATAAGGAACTCTCAAAAACTCAATAGCAAAAACCTCAAATAACTCAACTTACAACTAAGCAATAGATCTAAATAGGTATTTCTCAAAAGACACACACATAGCCAACAGGTACATTTAAAGAAGCTCTGTTTCACTGATCATCAGGAAGGTGCACTTCAAAGCTACAGTGAAATACTACTAAGACTAAAGATAACAACTGCTAGCAAGACACAGAGAAATGGGTACACTTGCGCACTGGTATTGGGAATATAAATATAAATATATACTATGGAGTTCAAAATAAATAAAATAAAAATAGAACTACATATTATCTAGGAGTGCCAGGACTGAATCTATTTCCAAAGAAAGGTAGTATGTCAAAAAGACATCTAGATGTCATGTTCATGATAGGATTTCCCATAACCAGAAATGGAAACAGCTTATGTGTCCATCAACTAATAAATGGATAAAGAAAAATATTTACAACTAAATAGTCTATTGGCATTAAAAATAAAATTCTGTCATCTGTGATTATATGGGATTATATGAAGTGGAGACTATACTAAGTAGAAAGAACCAAGCAGAGAAAGACAAATACCACATAACCTCATTCATATGGGAAATCTAAAAAAGTTGATCTTACAGAAGTTAAAAATACAAACGACACTTCTTGAAGGCAGGAACAGTAAAAAGCAAAGGTGGGGTTAGGTCTGGTAATCAATGGATACTAACGTACAGTTCAGTAGGAGAAAGAAGCATGGGGTATCATTGTACGTGTGGTGACTACAGATAACAGTTACATATGTGCATTTCAAAAGGCCAGAAGAAAACTTTGAAAGTTTTCACAAGAAATGACCGATGTTTTAGGAGATAAATATGTTCAGGCCAATTTTAAGATTACACAATGCACGAATGTATCAAACACCATGTGGTATCCCATTGATAGGTTTTTTTTACAACTTTTACATTTTTCTGTATCAGTCAAAAATAATCAGATTAGGGGCTGGGGATTTAGCTCAGCGGCATAAGCGCCTGCCTTGCAAGTGTGTGGTCGTGAGTTTGATCCCTGGTACCAATAAAAAAGAAAAAGACAAAAAAAAATCAGATTAAAAACATGGTTTTGTTGGGCCACCCCCAGTATTCCCAATGTAATTGGTCTGGATGGCCATGAGCATGTTCCATATAAAATCTCCTTAGATGAGTCCTCTTTTGAATATTCAAGTTTGAGAATCAGTAGTTTAGATTGCATTTCATTACAAAATAAAAGAGGTAAGTTGCTACTTTGGGATGTGAAATGATCAGTTTTAGATGACAAATTTACTAGTTCAAGAATAAAAAAAGGTTTCATTTCACTGTAGATCTCTTGTGAGGATAGATGTTCATTTTGATACTAGCATCTAAAATTAAAATGTTTATCATTCATCCTCATCCGGTGGACACAAAGCCATCTCCAAGAACAGGATGTACAGCAAGTTACTGCTGAATAAGAAAAATTTTACGTGAGAAGTCAAATGAAATAATTTCAGATACTAGAATGTCTAAGTAACTATGAAAAATTTTAAAAATATGCCAATAGAAGTAAACGTAGGTTAGAAATAAAATTTGATATATTTGACCATGTAAACTATTTGAATACAAACTCATGCATAAACTTGTGTATGCACATGTGAATTATGAAGGGACCATCCAACCTGGAGGCAGAAATGCAAAAATGGTGAACAGCCACGTGGGAATCAGATTCTTCCCATGGTGCTCTAACTGATTATATTCCCTCTTGCTAAGAAATGTGCCCACCAAAAACAGTCCTGCTGATCACAAGTGTCCTCTCTTCATTCAGAAGCCCAGGTTCCATCCATCCTTACCTTCTCTGAGGACCCTATGTTGTCCAAGTCACAGGAAAGAGCGGAAAGTTAACAAATACATGCCAAGAATCAGGGCTCCTGTTGGTAGGGAAGTGAACTAATTGTCCTTTGCAGGCATTTCCGGCTACTCATCCTGCTCCAAGCAAACACCACAGTTTTAAAACCATAACCTCCAGTACATAAACCCATCCCTCCCATCACCAACCTGAACACTGAAATGGCTCTTAACTGAAGATGGGGGCACACAGGTGAATGGTACCTCTGTGAGTAGCCTCAGCTGCAGAGGTCAGTTTGGAGACCACAGCATAATACACTTTGGGGTAAGAGTGAATGTCTTTATTCTTTAGAGTCAGGGTGCCTAAGACTGTAAGCTTATTTCATTCAGCAGTCACAGGAACACAAAACACTCCAATACTAATTTCATCTGCAGTTTGCGCCTATTCCTCTGGAGCTTAGAAGAGTTAATAAACATTAGCTCATCAGCATTAATGAAAGAGCATCTTATCACACCATGATTCAGAGTCACCACTGATCTCACTCTAAAAACCAAGGATCCGCTTTGTTTTTAGCAAAGCCTTATTATTGTTGGCGTCTGAGGATGTAGTTGACATCTGTCTTCCCTCCTCTGATCTCATTATTTCAGATCCATGCACCCTGGCTTGCTTGGCCTGCTCTCTGCTCACAGAGTCGTGATTGTCTTCTTGCTTCCTTTCTCCGAGTTAGGGTTTTGTCTAGGCTCGGCTTGGCATGCTTGTTTAAGGATGATGAAAGCTCAGGTCCCTGGGTGAGGGTCTGGAGCTCAGAGAAGCTCTTCAACCGGTGACCTCCTCCTGTCAGGGCCATTTGTCTTGAGGGTTCCCTTGGGGTACGCCCAGAACGTTTCAACTTGGCCCAAGCACTTGGCAGACAAGCTCCTTGATTGTTGCTGGAGACCCCAGGTCATTTCAGGCCGGAGCACCCCTTTCAGGAATCTGAGGGGCTGAGCCACGCATGCCGATGAGGGGGAAACGTGCTGGGGAGAAGGCAGGCCTTGATGCATGCCCCGGTGGACAAAAGCTGCCATGTCAGCTTGATTTGCAAGATCAACATTCATGAGTTCGACGGCTTAAAAGGGGGGATTATCTGTAAACTGGAGTCTGAATGGAAGCCATAAAAAAGTGATTTCACACTACCAAGCAGGAAGAATATTCTCCCTCCTAAATTATTCTCAACACCATGTTCAGCCCCTCCCAGGTTCCCACCGCTGAGGAGCCCTGGGGAAGGGTTGGCGAGGGGGCGCGGGTAGTGTGGACTTTCCAAGCCTGCGCCTGCCCACAGTTTACAGAGGGGCCTGGGTGCTGAGCCCTGGAGCAGCGCCAACTTTGCTTTTTCAGATCCACTCCAGGTTTTGCACGGTTCAGCTCGTGGGGCCCATTCCAGACGTCGTGTACTCCAGGCAAGGATTTACCTCTCCCCGTGTAGGCAGCCCTGCTCCGCTGGGGTTCCCAGGCTGCACGCCCCACTGCCACAGACGTGCTCGAATATTCATCTGGCATCAAAGGCGTTGGGAGGGTTTTTCATCAGCTGCCTAAGTAGGGATATGCTCCCAGTCACTCTCATTTGTAGCTGGGTTTGCTCTGAAATGGAAATGCACTCCTGATGCAAAAAGAAAGGGTGGAAGCCAGTCCCCCACCCCACTCCGTGGACATGCTCCTTTTTTTTTTTTTTTTTTTCATTTTGCCTCGCACTCATCCATCCTTTGTGTACACTTGGCTGTGTTAACCCTCTGAGGGCCATCTTGGCTTGTGGCTTACACTGTACTTTACAGCCTACCTTTAGGCTGTCACATAATCCCCAACCTCCGAAATTCTGGTCAAAAAAAACACCAGAGGACTCCTAGGAGTTTTGAAGTGTAGGCAGTAGGGCAAGGCAAAGCTAGAAAACTAGCTGAGGTCAGAACACTTGCCCAAGACTCCTATTCTGCCCCAAAGTCTTTGTGGTCCGTGGGCCAAGCCTACAGGGGCCCCTCCCTTAACTTGGCTGGACCCAGCCGTTGACCCGGGGAGAGGCAGCCCTCCAGGCTGAAGGGCAGGGTGCTAGAGATTAAAAGTGAGCAGCTGAAGAACAATCTCCAGCCAGAATAATGCTCTAAGGTTTAATGTTGATGAATTACTCAACAGGCAGCTATTTAAAAAAAATTTCCCCTTTGTTTGGGAGACACCTCATTGTTACAGAAGCAGGGAAAATTTAAGCCTTTAAAAGAAAGCCTGCAAGCAGGCATAAGCCTTTCTCCCTACCTCCTCCCCACCCCACCCCTCTCTCTGTGTCTATGTGTCTGTGTCCACTGAAGGGAGGACAGAGAATTTAGGTGAGCTGAGCAAAGGAGGGCAGAGGAATGCGTTGTGCACAATGCCATGCTACAGGAGAATTTGTCCCTCCACAGTTTATTTTAGAAGGGAGAATGGAGTCAGTCAGCAGGGAAATTGTCAGGTAATATGTCTATGTTTATGCTGGGTAGAGGGACTCCATGGAGGTCATCTATGGTGTTGCTAGAGATGGATCTGCACATTCAAACCATGGGGTAGATACAACACAGAAAACAATATGGTGGTAGAAACAGCCTTTGGCTGGGCTGGTTTTTGGACATGTCTGAGAAAGGAGAGGCATAGATATTGCACTATGTACTCACTGTAGATAGGAGACGCAGGTTAGCATGGCTCTCTGGAAAGACACAGGTGCATGCCAGGTGAATGGGACAGCACAGAAGCTTGCTGGCCTCTGAAATCAAAGAAATCATTCCTTGATTATATATACAGTATTCTAATTTTTGTGAAGAAGGGAAAATGAGAAAGAAGGACATGGTTACCTATAGAACAAAGAAAGAAAGAAATATAAAAGGATGAAGTTAGAAAATAATGCCATGGGTCTTCCCAGGAGAGGTGGGAAACAGAACAGAAGATGAGAGGCGTGACAATTACCTGAGATAGCATTCTGTATGATTTTTTATTTTTAGAATCTTGTTAATTTAAAATACATTTTTAAATTATTGGGGGAAAAGTACTCTAATAAAAACCAAGCTGAGAAAAAGTGAACCTAGTTCTATTTCAAATGAATAGTCACACTGAAAGGGCAGGGAGGGAGGTAGTCTCAGGAACTGGGGACCCAGCATTAGACAGTACTCTGAGACTGAGGTAGGATGGAAGACGGGAAGGACTGCAAATCAACGCTAAGCTCTTTTTAATGTTTGTTTTGTAATGACATGGACAGAGTGATTCTGGAGCTATTTTTGATATTTTATAGCACTGAGTAAATAAATAAATACATTGATGTTGGGAGCCAGGATTCTCACTGTTGGAGAACATTTTAAATGTAGAAGGTGGATACATAGATATAAGAGGAGTGGACTATAATTAGAGCACTGATGAAGAGTGATCCCTCGATATGTACATATGTACACATATGTGTGATGTATGTGGATGTCCTTATAGGGTATACGGATACCCTGGCCCTTTCTTGTCTGTCTTCCTTCCCCATCACCCTGTGGTGAGCAGCTCCTGCTATGTAAGATCGTGCTACCATATACCAGGGAAACAGGATCAAACTGGCATGAACTGAAACCTCTGTGACAAAGGAACCAAACTATATCTTCCATCCTTATAAACTGTTTATCTGAGATAGTTGTCTCTGCAGTGGACATTCTTCCCCCAACCTCCCCCACACATGAACATACATGCAGTTCATCTCTTGGCATTCCAAGGTGATTAATTTTAGGATCCCCATGGATACCAAAATCCAGATACATACATTCAAATCCCTCTTTATGAAGTTGTGTATCTGTGTATATAGCCTATGTATACTCATTTGTATACTTTAAAGCATCTTTAGATTATTTAGAATACCGAATGCACCGTAAATGCTAGGTAGATAACTATACTGCATTATCCAGGGAATGACAAGAAAAAAAGCTGTAATATTTACTACTGACACTATTTTTTCCTAAACAGTTCAGATCCACAGTTGGCTGAATTTATAGACTAGGATAGAGAGGGCCACTGAAACGCAAATATCCCAAACAAAGATACAGCTCACAGCAAGACCTCGCTATTTAGTGCAGTGCTCTAACTAAAGGACCCAGGGACTCTCAAATATAGGAGTTTTCAAATTGAGATGATATTCACAGATCACAGCCATACTGAAATGTGTAATACGGTGTCTTCAGCGGCATTTGCTATATTCTTGGTTTTGTGCAACCACAAAACATTTAGAGAGAGTTGGATCCTCTCTTTATCTCAGGGTGAAAGAAGCACTCAAAACCTGATGTGGTGGGTCCTGAGGATGGAGGAGCTAACCTGGAGGGATTGTAGAGTCTGGGATAGTTCAAAATAATTAAGGATAGTCACCAAGTATAAGGCATTGTAAAAGAAAATAAGAATCCATCTTGTATACTATTAGAAAGTATAACTGTGTGAGGAAAAAATGTCTTTTTTTCCCCTAAGAGAATGCTATTATAGATGGAACTGCCTCCCAACTCCTGTGTTGAGGCTGTGACCTACAATGTGACTCAGAGATGAAGCAATGCCTTAATGGCAGAGCCCTAAGTGGAGTACTTAGACACAGAAGGAACACATGGACATGCATGCAAGAAAAAGGCCCATGAGGACACGGCCTGAAGATGGCCAGCTGCAAGCCAAGGAAAGAGGCTTCTAAAAGAAAGAGGGTGCAAGCCCTGCCAGCACCTTGAACTAGAGTAGAATCGTGAATAATAAATGTCTCTTGGCAAAGTCCCCCAGTCTATGGTATTTTGCCTAAATAGTCAAAAATGAACCCCTGGTGTCAACAACTGGCAGATGTGGAAAGAAAGCGGAATGTAGAGGGAAAATCTGGCAAATTACAGGCTTGTTTGCACGGTTTTAAAGTGTCTGCCCATGGACTACCTTGAAACTGAAAGGGAAAAGCTGTAATTATACAAGTGGAAACATCAGACAACATCTTGACCAATGATCAAAGTTAATATTACCAATGAAAGACAGATGGACAGCTTATGTATCCAGATATGAGGCCCTAAAGAGGGGACAACGTTATTCATGGAATAGTAGGGTAGAAATACATTGCCTTAATTTAATAACGAGGCAATATCACCTAAACCCCAAATGTGGAACTTACTATTTTTTAACCCTGACACAAATGTATTTTTTATTTTTAGGGGAGCTTTTTGTTATAGTGCATGTTTATGATACATAATGAATGCATTCATTACAAAGAATTGGTGCATATGCATATTCTATCTTAATCCTTGCTATTTCTTTTTCCCTTCTCTCCCTCTCAGCTCTCCCCATCGCTAGATCACCTTCCAGTTTCCACAAGGTCTACCTTTCTGTTTTTTAAAATCACCTATCTTTTCCTTTGTTCTTTAAATTTCTTATACTGTGGGCTCCTCATGTAAGAAATAATCTGATATCTTCTGTGTCTAATTTATTTCACTTACCTTTATAATCTCAAGCTGTATCCATTTCCTCACAAATGTCTTACATGTATACTTCTTAAGAAAGGAACTGTGCCTTTAAAAACATAAGTCAGAAAGAAAAAAAAGAATAAAGAAATATGACAAGTGTAATATATGATACTAGGCTAGATCTTAAACTAGACACTAGCTTTCTGTATGGTACATAGCTTCTGAGAGGGTCCCTCATAGTCTTACTGTGTATATGATCTCGGTAATAATTTCCCTTAAATATGAGTTGGATTTATTGATTCATTACTAATGTACAGAATTTTACAGAAGCAATGGATTTTCTCTTCAAAGATTACTCTAAAAGATGACTGGGGGAAGCCATGCTGTGAGCTGACCAGTAAGAAGAGGACCAGGTGAAAGAAATGGAGAGAGACCTCTTGCCATTACCCAGCCAGGCACTAAGTCCTGACCCAGGGAGGGAGCACGAAGGCGGTCCTCCCCTAGCTTAGCTTTCAAATGAGAACACAATCCTAGCAGTGACCTCAAGCACAAGGATGCAGACAGCCCCTATCAGACACCTAACCCAAGAAACTGAGACTGTAAATGTTACTTTCAGCTTCTAAATTTGGGAGTCATTTTTTTTTAATAGAACAATAGTTAATATACCATGTCAGATGACACAATTGGAAAATGGACAGTAAATTATATAGGGATCACATCAAGGTTAAATTTACTGAACTTGATAACTTTGCTCGGGGTAACATCACAGAACAATGCTCTATTCTTAGGAAATGAATGCTACAAACCTGTATGTGAAGTAATGCTTGCAACTTACTCTCATCAAATTTTATATATTTAAAATTTATAAATGGATATATAGTTCAGCCCTGAGTATATACATTATTATAAATGTAGAGATAAAGGGCAAGGACAGGAGACAGGGATCCAGAGTTAGCAAACCCACAGAAATGATTAAGCAAACAGAATATGCGGGTAAAAGATGATAGATAGGTGTTTTCTGTACTGTTCATATACTTTCTCCATATGTTTGAAATTATTTCTAAAAAGCATCTGATCACTCTACTATATTATCATTATACAAATAACCAATCTGTGCCAAGTTACTATTGCAAAGTAACATGTAACATCTCCTTCAGGTACATCTTCTAGAATTTCAAAGTCCTCGTAACACCATGAGAAGCAAAGCACCAGACAGAATCTTGCTTCTGTGAACCTTCTATATTTTGTCCATATGTTTGCTTCTTTTTTCAGGTGTTTACTTTATAATGCCATCCTGAGGAGCTAGCATTTTAAGCAACACTGGGAGAGTTATACTTTCCAGGCTTTTCCTTAAATAGTAGTCTCAACAATTAATATTCCATAAGATTTACTACTTTAAAGTCATAGTTCAGTGATTTTTTTTCTAGTCATGCAACAAATTGGGCAACCTTGACTACTACTACTAATTTTACAACATTTTCATCATTCCCTAGCTCCATTTCTAATAAGCAACTACATTCTGCTCCTGGTTCTCTTCAGTCCCCAGAAGCCACTAACCTCTTTTCTGTCTCTAAAGATTTGCTTGTTTTGTATTTTATGGAAGTATAATTAAGTCACATTTCTGTATGACTTTTTTCATCTGGTGTAATGTTTTTAGGGTTCACTCCCATCATAAGCACATACCAGTGTAGCACTAGAGACTGAATTCAGGCATGAAAGGCAAGAGCTCTATCACTGAGCTACCCTCTCATAATTGATTTTTATTTACTGTCAAAAATATGCTATTGTATGGATAGAATGTCTTGTTTATCCATTCATCAATTCTTGGATATTTGGTTTGCTTCTACTTCACGGCTATTGTGACTAATGCTTCTATGGACATTTGTGTATAAGGTTTTGTATAGACATAGATACATACCCAAAAGACTTGAAAACCTTGAGACCTGGAACTGCTGGACATATGGTAACTATGTTCAACATTTTAGGATTTTTTTAAGTTTTAGTGTGCTTTTAGGCTCTGTTCTTTTTTGTAGGCAGGCTTTACCCATCTTATGGGGTTGACCTTCTGTGCATGTTGGCTTGCCTGCATTTCTCTTTGTGGTTTTATGGCAGGAATACGTCCACACACACTACAGTGATTTATGAGCAAAGAGTTCACAGGTACGAGCTACTTCCTTATTAATAGATCCTGTTGCAGGCCATCCTTGTTTTTCCCTTCTGATGAATGATTACTTAGATTCTGTGCCAACCTTCCTGGCACTTACATTTCCTGCCTAGGATCACATTTTAAGTATTTCAAGTGCATACCTTTTGTTTCCTAAAAAGCCATGAGCTGCTGGAAAGCCAGATCTATGTATTGTCTTTCTTTCATGTCTTTCAACATGCTTAACCAAGTATGTGATTTAATTAAATGCTAAATGTTAAGCAGGGACTTTATGTTATACTTTAATTCCTTCCTAGTGCTTAGTTAAGTGTTTGGCATATAAAAGGTGTTTATTTAATGCTGAATAAATGGATTTTAACTTCCTAAGAATTTTCTTTAAAATTATTTCAAATTTTGAGTTTGATTCCCATTTGACAAATATAATTATGGCAAGTTAATTTTACCTAATATTCAGCAAAGATTTCCATTTCTTTACATTGATGCTATGAAAACATCTAGAATCAGTCTTTAGTGGATTTGCTAGGGAAGATTAGAAAAATGAGCAAGGTATTTCCTGCTTTTGTCCTCCTCCATAACATTTTCTCAAAACATATCTGGCTCCTCTTTTCTCAACATTTTTCATGGTACCACTTTGCAGTAGAATTTTCTCCAGTGTTCTGGGTTAACAGAGGGGCTGGAGAGAGAATATTGTGTTGAGGTAGAATTCCGGAGATTGACTTCAGCTCCAAAACACTATTTCTAGAAAGACACTGATAGAGTCCTTTGCAACCTCAAACACTTTAAGTCTAAAAATCTTATCTGAATAATTCTTGGTATCGCAGCATAATTGGAGCACAATGAATCCTGGTCATGAGTGCATTGATTAGTCAAGATATGTTACATACAATACCAGGATCATCATTTTTAGAGAACTAAAATATACTAAAACACTGTGCACCCCATCCACCTTGACACAATTTAAACTTCTTTTGAGGATTCAGGAGCTATTGTAGTATTTTTGCGAAGTTTAACTATTTTACCCCAAAACCGCAAGAGCACCAAAATATAGAATATTTTGGAGACAATTTCAGGTTATAGAAGGATTATCATATTCAAACATTATACCCATTATATTTCGCATTCAGATGAGAAAGCAGAGCAAAGGCAAGGGCCAAGTAACCTCAGAAAGCAGAAACAGGAAATCTCAGCACTGTCATCTTTACAAGTCACACTTTGCTTCGTTTGGGGCACCTAGTTCTTGAAAGGTGATTTCCTCCTCTATGTATGTGTGTGTACATGTGCACACTGTATGCAGGAATGTTTTGGTTTGTTCACGGAAACTATAAATAATGAGAAAGTAAAAAAGAGTTCTCCCTTAGGATTTTATAATTTATATTTATAGAATTATTCACATTTTTACCCCTGCTGAACTCTGTGACTCACTCAGTTCTCTTTTGAATTGTTTATAGAATCTTGTCAAGCTCCGACCGCACAGTTCTCAGGCTAACAAAACTACCATCAGAAAATACTGAAGGCCAAGTGTAGGTGTACATACCTGGAGTCCCAGCACTGGTGAGGCCGAGGGAGGAGGATCAACTCACTGTAAATTCAGGGCCAGCTTGGGGTATTTAGTGAGCTCAAGGCCAGCCTGGCATATATAGTGAGGACTTTTCCCCAAAATAATTGTTTTTTTGAAAGATTCTTCTCCATTGAGATGGTTTAGACAGAAATTGTCCCTTCAGGTAATCTCCTCAAGAAACTTGGAACATGATGAAGACTATTAAGAGACTGAACGTTGTCTTAGGTCGATGACCTTTGTTCCATATTAGTAATGGTTGGTAGGTGTTTGTCAGGATGTCCTTGTTCTCCGCCATGTGGCTTCCCCAGTAGACCAGCTAATAGACCAGCTCACTCTTGTGCACATAGGACAGCATCTAAGAGGCTGGAGCAGAAACTATCTCCCTTTAAAAGCGACTTCCCTTCCAACATTTTCCATTGGCCAAAGCAAGCTCCAAGTCTATCACAGATTCAAGAAGAAATAGCGCCTCTTAAAAAGAACAGTTGCCAATAATTTTTGGTCATTAAAAAAAAAGTATAGTATCAAAAAAATCTAGTCACAACAATGTCTTTTCCCCTTTAGTTCCTAGTATGGCTGTTAGCAGATGGCTAGGCCTTAGATTTATGAAGTAAAGAAGATTTATGTTGTGCAAGTAGAAAAATCACTTTGGCTCAAGTTCTCTAAGCTGACATTTAAAAAATATTTTCAGAAGCATTTGAATGATTGGCCAATTTGCAGTGGTACTTTCTGTGTTGTTTCTAATTTATAAATTTTCTTTATTTTTTAAAATTGAGTTAATGCCTTACAGCAGTCGACATCTCTTGCTATAACATGGCTAGGTCATTTATAAAGACTAGAAGCTTTTTGGCTCATGATTGTAGCAGCTGGGAAGCCCAGGATCACAGCACAAGCATCTGGTTGACCTCAGATGAGGGTCCCTTACTCATCCTCACAGGGCAGAGGCAACACAGGGTAAGACAAGGAGAAAGTGCTAGCTTGGGTCTCTCCTTTTGTATTTATAAAGACACTAATAACATCCTGGGGCCCCAACTCCTAGGGTGAATCCTAACAATCTCCCAAATGTCCCACCTTCAAATACTATTAACAAAGTAACTTGGGGATTAAGCTTTCAGTACATGTGAACATGGGATCACATTCAAGCCATAGCAGTTAAGCAGAGTCCTATGGTGGAGAATGTACGTCTCTCAGATGTTCTGTAATCTAATGCCTCAGGCTGCTCATGAAGATAACACCCTCTTCCAGGCCTGGCTCATGGGGCTGCTGTGCCTTGTATCACATTTTTGGGAAGGCCATGTCCTTTGAGAACTGATTTGTGAAAGTGATTCCTTTTCCTGTGGGAAAAGCTTTTGGGAAACAACTTGAGCCACTCCAGAGAGGAAAGTGCTTTTATCAGTCCTGCAGCTGCAATCAAAGGAGTTTACTTCCAAGGGCTGGAGTCTGATTTCAGGCTGAGACATCTGTGAGCCCACAGTCAGGCGGGTACCAAGTTAAATCAGGGAGAGGATTCTGCTACGGCTTTTACAAGAGCATTGTGGGCTATGTTTTGTCCCAGTGCTTTGGGATTTACATTTCAGGGAAGTAAAAATGAAATCACAGAGAGCAGAACTAAAATTTAAAATAGCGTAAGTGATCTTTATCAAAGCAGGTCTGAGTCTTATATTAAAATGTTTTATTCCCCTGTAGTTATCAACATTTCATTTCTTCAAGTGACACTTCTGTTCTCCAGCTTCCCTGGGAAATCAGCTGTATTTGCCTTCATGGTTAGTGGTCAGCTAAATGGCTATATGCTGGTTCCTATTTGCTCAGATTCTCTCTCCTGCCTAAAAAAAGGGCTCAAAACTGGAACAATCTGCCTTGGTAAAGAGGAAGTGATTAGAAAGGTGGAGGAACTAGCCTGCTGGTATCAGCAATGAGATATTTTCAAGGCATTGACCTTGGAGTTTCTGCTGATTGGAAACCATAGTAACCACTGCTAGCCCCTGGAAAATTGTTTCTTTTTACATCATCCCTGTCAATCATCACATGCTTTCTCCAACTTCCAGAGCTGGGTCCTTACAAAGGGTATGGCGACTAAAAGCTGCCGATCAAATATGGGATGAAAATTGGTGTTTGAAACCCTGGGAGGCATCAACCTTTTCTGATTCAGCTGGGAGCCCCTCAGCAAATAATAATAGCTGTTATTTATATGACACTTAACACATACCACATACTTTTAAAAACATTCTGCACATACTGTATTAGCTCATTTAGTGTAGTCAACCCTATAAAGAAGCTACTATTATATCCATTTTACATTTTTGGAAATAAACCACACAGAGATTAAAAGTTTTCTATGGGAATTCTGAAATAGGCATTGTCATCTGGGCAGTCAGCCATGGAATTCAAGTAAAAAGTGTAGTGTTGCATCTCATTAAAGATAGGAACGGCTTTCTGGCTTGAGGAAAGATTGCAACTCATTGTCAGTGAGCTCTCCCCCTTGGAATGTCACTCTTTGCCACATCATTGTGCTGGTTTAACTTAAATTCTTCTGAGAATTAAAATGCTTAAGTTCTTCTAAGGCTTTCAGAAAAATTAAAAAATCACAAGTATTTAGCAAAGTTGATCTTGATAGGGCATTGGTTATCCAGGTGATGGAGGAGTTTTAGCAACATGGATGAACCTGGAAGATGATACTGAGTGAAAGAGGACAGGCACAGATAGACAAAGACATACAATCTTCCTCATATATAGAATCTAAACAAATTGATCTTAGGAGCTGACAGCCAGATGATGATTACCAGAGACCGGGATGCCTGGTAGGATGGGTGGGGTGAGGAGAGGCAGGCACACCGTGACAATGTCATGATCAGACAGTAGGAAGATTTCTAGTGTTCTGTTGCACAGTAGGATCACTATTGTCAATAGTAATTTAGTGTGTGCTTCAAAAAGCTTCAAGAGAATTTTAAATGTTCTCACATGGAAATGATAAATGGTTAAGTAATGGATAAAATTTTTACCATGAGTTGGTTAATATACAATGTATAGATACAGAAACATATTGTGATTATAAATACACACAGTTATTTGTCAATAAAAAAACCATCTAACTGGACTGGGGATTTAGCTCAGCAGCATAAGCGCTTGCCTTGCAAGTGTGAGGTCATGAGTTTGATTCCTGGTACAAAAACAAAACAAAACAAAAAAACTAACCTAAATATTTCCTGTAAAAAAAAAAATCCAGGACTTAATAAACCATGAACATTTTCTATCACAACTGGCTGTTATATTTTAAAAAGAAGTGCTCTAATAAAAACTTCAGTTTATAACTATCATGTTCCTAGAGAGATGTCAAAATTTTCTGACAAGATTTCATACCACATCTTTTCTAGGCATCTTACTAACTGAAACTTGTAAAGTTTAATATACAGCAACTCATAAACAATTCAGAAGTTTAAAAAAAGCCACAGCATAACTCTAGCAGAGATACCTGTTCCAAGCTAACTTGTTTTTCATTTGATGTAAAATCAAATGTGAGTAAGCCATCAAGGTAGGAGTAATGGTGTTCATGGCTGCAGACCAAACTGAAATTTCTTTCCAGGGACAAGATTCAGACCAAGGAAGAATGTGGGTTTTCCTAGCACTTACACCTTCAGCAAAAAAATTGTTTTCTCCTTTTCTCTGGTTTTGATCAGGATAAGTTGCTAATGAAGTAGAATTATGAGTTTAATCCTGATGTAAGGCAGGTGGCTTTGTTTTTATAGATTTGAAATTTCTGAGCTGGAAGGGTGCTTAGAGGTCATCTAATTCAATTGCTCCATTTTATAAATTGAAAAAAAAAAAAAAAGCATCCCCAAGAAAGTCAAAGAGGTTAAGTGACTGGCTCCTTGTCATAATTATAGTTGCAGACTGCTTTTAACCCTGCTCATCACTACCCTGTTCCCTTTTGTGGCACAGCCTTTCAACGCACACTCCTCAGCTGTGGGCATCCGCAGTGGCTTTGTTCAGTGGGGAGGACCCACACTGCTCCAGGAGGCGAGGGAGGGGATTGAAGGACAGGGACAACAGGAATGTGTACCACAGCAACATCCTGCCATGCTCACTTCCTCTGGACCACTGCCTCACACCCCGTCCCTCAGAACACCTGCTAATCCAGGTGCTTGTGGTCCCTGCACATTGCTTTGCTTTCATTCTCCAAAAGCTCACTTTTGGGCAATGACAAAGAAGTGCATGGTGCTATGGCTGCTTTCTGAGAGCACACTGGCTTGGAAAATATGCTCCTGTCAGTGAGGCTCTTCCCTTCACCCACCTGCCAGCAAATCAGAGCACTTGGGTGCTGATGGGCACCAAAGGCCACAGATAGTGCCTTCGCTGAGGGGTGTGCCTGCTGTGTTTTACCCATCCTCCTTTCCTTAAGGAGATGCTGACGAAAGAGAAAGTGTGGAAGAGATGGGCACACAGGAAAGGGTTCATGTAGCGGAACAAGAAGTGGGGTGGAAGATGAGAAATCGGTATTTTACCATCTAGATTCTGGAGGCTCCGTAATTTTTAGAATTACGTTTACCCTATTTGTGTCTCAGTTTGCACAGGAAAAGTGATGTTTAAACCCTTTAATTCCAAATTTTAATGTTCTTTTCTGTACTGTCTCCCTTTGTTCTCAGCAGTGGAGATTGAACTTAGTGTCTTCGCACTGCATCCCCAGCTTCTTTTATTTATTTATTTTTACTTTTGAGACAGGTTCTCACTAAACTGCTTAGCTGGGCTCGAACTTTCAAACTTCCTGACTCAGCTTCCCAGAGTGCTGGGATTACAAGCATGTGATACTATACTCAGCTGTGTGTGTTTGGTACTGGGGGATTGGATCCAGGGCCCTGTGCATACTGGGTAAACACTCTGTGTCTCTTAGCTCTCCCCAGAGCTAATATTCTCCTTTCAGAAAAGAGGAAAGGTAGCAACTGCATTGATGATGTGCAGGAGGAAAAAAAAACTTGACTAGATCCCACTTTAATGGAGGATCTTTCATCAAACACTGTATACATATGTTTGCTTATTTTTATAGTTGTATGACTATTTTTGTACGAGCATGGCGTCTGAGACAACAGTGTAAGCTCACAAGACGCTAGAAGAAAACCAGAGGTGACCTGCAGAAGGACAACGAGGTGGTTGGTATCTACAAAACTCACTTTGAAAAATATCTGTTAAGCATAGTATTCTGGACTGCTTTGCCATGTATAAAATGTTGTTTACTATGCAGTTTTCAGTAACTAAACTTAGTTTGCCTTTTCTGTGGAATTCCTCCACTCCATATCTGTTATCCAGGCAGGCCTGGGGTAGTTTGGCAAGTACAGCTAGGTGTTCCATATTGCCTACCCCAAATACTCAAAGCTATGGAAACTTGTAGTCTTCGGGTAAAAACAAAATATTATGTTGAATTAGAAATACTCAGAGGAAAAAAAGGAAAGTGGGACAAGGCAATATAGAAGATGACAGGGGATAACACTTTGTACACTTGCCTTCATCTACCCTTACCCCTGGGGAACAGTAAGGAGCAGAGGAGGCATGAAAAGCTTCCAAGAGCATCTCAGCTCAAGCTCTGCTGTATCAGAGCCTGAAGTCCAAGTGCAACACAGAGCCAAGGAAAGGGATGCTCTTCCAGCTCCTCCAAGGTTCCTGGAGCCTAAGAGCAGCCTATGCAGATTTTGCCTTTGAGTAACAGAGCAGGGATTGCGCTAGGTACAGACACAGCCACAGAACACCTGATGAGCTCAGTGAAAAGAGGCACATTTGTCCCAGGAGACTTGGAGATGCTGCCAATGCTGGGGCTTTGCAGAGAGACTGAGATGATATTGTAAAGCAGATAGAGGCTCAAGCTACTAAAAATTGACAACTCATATGACAACGTCCATATATGCAAGCTGCTTCATGCTTACCAAGGAGTCCACATGCTCTCCCTCATCTCTGTTTTACTTGTGGATAAGCGATGAGGTGACTGTACAGATATGCCCCCTCTAGGGGAAGAGCTGGTTACTTTTCTTCATCTCTCTTCTCTTTCTGGGGAGATCTCAGAGCACAGACAGTGCAAGGCTGACTAACAGGGAAGGGCTGCTCTGCTGGGATCATGTGGGTATTAATGTGAACCAGCAGTAAGCTTTCATTGTGAGACTGCTGAGATTTGTGGGTTATGCTTAAGTGACAAATATTAAACAATTCCATGTAGGTGCTGGGCACATAAAGGTAAGACTTTTATGTTTAGAATATAATCTCTGCCTCAGCATTCCATCAATACCCAACTTCTATGGATTCTGCCTTCCTAGAATCTCCATTGCCATTCTGTTACACGGTATTAGGTACCTAGAACAGTGACCCCTCCATCCATTTTCCTTACGTCTAATCTCCCCCCGTGCTAAAGTATTCTTTATCCTACTACTATATTACAATCACCTTTGTAAAACTTGACTACAGTATAAAACACAAACTTATTATGTACTTAGAGCCACGAAAAATAAGCTCAGGAACCAAGCCAGCAAGTACACTGAACAGGACAGTGCCACCCACCATGTAGGACCCTTGTCACCATCTTTTCTGGGTGTTTTCTGGTGGTCCTGCTCTCTTATGTTGCAAATAACTGAGTTCTGAGATGGAGTCCAAATTCCAATTAAGTCAGTCAAGACAATTATATACTATAAATCAATGAAAATATTTAAAATGTAACTTTAATTTCCTGCCCTTGATATATTTTTTCTCACTGAAGAAAACTATATTTGTCCTCAGTATTTAAACTTTTAGTTTTATTTTACTTATCTATGCATTTATTTATTAAGAGACAAGGTCTTGATGGGTAGCCCAGGCTGGCCTCCAACTCCCAGGGATCGTGCTTCAGCCACTCAAGTGCTCATGCCTGGCCTCACACTCTTGTAAAACAATTTTTTTTTAAGTAGAAATTTTGGTTTGTAGCTCAGTAATGAAACATTTTTATGCAGGTGATTGGATTCATTTGAGATGCAGATGGAGAGATCTATGCGTGTCTATTTATGCACGGATGCACATTTACGTATACACCTATATATATATATATATATATATATATATACTTGTATCTGTTGTGTCCATTCATGTGTTCTTTAGTCATTGTTGAAAAAGTGCATCAGATTCTGTGCCACTGTATTTCACCTAATTAAGGATCTTGCCAGCTGAGTCCAGATAGTATCTCGTTTCTCTACTTGTCAATTTGAGTCCTGCCACAGGGATAATCCTTAGTAGGACAGTATTTGACATTATGTTGATGATGTGACTCACATAAGCCATGTGACTCTGACACTGCAAATGTGTGTGGCCTGCCTCTGTTTAGTAGCCATGGGTGGCATTTGTGGGCTCTACAGGACTTGTGGCTCTGCTGCTTTGTTCTCATCTGATGCTTGTGCTCCAAATGGCTGAGGGCCAGTGAAGCTGGTCCACTCTTGTCCCTCCTCAGCTGTCTGCAGCCCAACCAGTTGTCATGTTACTTGGTGTTCTACTTCAGTGCCTCCGTGGACTATCCATTCACCCTTTGACTTGGCAGTGACTGTTGTATTTTATCAGTTAAATGTAGCAGGACTTCACATAGTACTTCCTCTCTCTGCATAAAGGAATAGGATGAATCAGAGATGAGAGCAGAGTTTAAGGCAGTGACTGACTAGCATAGAACAAAGCGACCATACCGTACTTTAGGGAGGTCTCCCTTGCCTGGTGACTTGGCCCCTGGGGACAGGCTACTTCTTGTTAGTCAGCAACAATTATTTTTGTTGAACTAGAGGTGCTCTATTCAGTCCCTGTGACATTAAATCAATGAATCTCAAGATTTGGGGCAGGCTCTATGGCTTGCAACATCATAGGAAAACACTGATTAAGGATTAATGTGATCTGGGGAACACCCAAGTCCAAATAATGGCATTGACTCGGGGCCAGCATGAGGCTGGGTCAACCCAGTAGTATCTGGGATCCACTGAGAGCTGGGCTCTTTGATTTCTAACCTTTCAAGGGGGGAAAAAAAGACTTGCTGCAAGGCCTCAAGTAGCACTGTGGTGGTGGCAGTATTAAGCTCAGGATCAAATGACCACTTCATCTTCAAAGATTCCTGAGGCCTCACAGCACTGAAGGAGAGGAGGGTAGGAGTGCTATTTTAGCGGTCACTGATCAAGTAACTTTTTTAAGTGTCTGGCGTAAAGTGGATAATAGACCTGTCTTTTCTATGTAGACGCCTGCCCTGGCTTGTTGGAGATATTCCAACCTAGTATATCAGGGACTGAATTAGGACTCAGTGGAGAAGTTTCTCCATTAGAGACGAAGACCTTAGATAACATGATTTCAAGCATATTTGTCTGCATCAAAGGTACGAGGTCACATATCAGGTATCCTCCTTTCCAGATGCTCCTGAGATGAAGTCAGATCTGTTGAGATTCATGCTTGTCTTTCCCATCATTGAGCAGCTGCAAGTGGACGACAGAAGTCTGAGTATTCCTGTTGTGGCATCAAGGATAGCTTCTCACTCTGAAAAAGTACTTCTAGGTCATTACTGAAAGATACTTTTACTGACATAATTCTTCAGATAAATTACTCTCATAGAAGTGTCCAACTGCCTTGGAAGTCCTTGACATTATGCCAAGAAGAAAGCATCAGGTAGATGCCTATGAGTGTGAACCTCTCTCTTTGTTCACCTACTAATTTCTTCTCCCAGGTCAGGGCTGTCTGTGGACATCAAAGAACAAGAACTAGTCCACACTGGCACCTGGTAATCCTGCTGCCCTATACCACAAGGCCTCGTCAAAGAATTTGGAATGGCTTTAAGGACTGCTCCTCTGGCCACTTTTCTAATTTCATTACTTTGGGCAAGAAACTTCATTTGTTTGGTTTTCACTCAAGTTTTCATCTGCAAAATGAATGGGTGAGGCAGAAATGTTCTAATATAAGTCCTTCTAGTCATTCTAGTTTGAAACCTTAGCATTCTCTTCCATGTATTACCCATCATTTGTCTGCAGTACTTGAAGTGTTCTTAAGATAACTCATGAAAACAGATGGTCCTTGTGAATCTCCATTGAAAAAGTTTCCTTATCCATGTGTTTCATTTCATCTCCCCTAAAGACATAAGAGGTGGGTTAAGTAGGTATTATTGTTTTTCACTTACAGATGGGGAAAGTGAAAGTCAGTATGATATCCTCCTATAAAGTAAAGTTTGAAATCAAGGAAACTTAATAGCAACCCCAAGTTCTTTCTTACTGGCAGCTGTCCCTCAACTGACAGAGGTTACCCTATCAATCACAACAATTTCCTCAACTTCGTGGGAGAGCTTTGCAACCTACTTGCTCATGTTCCACAGGAACTAAAATTTGATTGGGAAAGGTCTTGGAAATTAAAATTGCTGGTAGAATCTTCCATGTCACAAATTCACTCTTCATCTGTCAATTTTATTGCGTCTCTCTTGCCTGCTCTTTGAGTGTTGTTGGGAAAGAAAGCTGAAGCTCTCACCACATGCCCTCCCTTTTAGCAGCTTTCTGCAGTCTCCTGGGTTTTCCTTTTAAAAACAAAACCACCCACAAGCAGAGGCAGTTTGTCATCTTGAGACCTTTGGAGGAATTGCTTAGCAAATGGACTTTGACAGCTCCACAGACATTCTCCTGCGACAGGCTGCTGCTGTGCTGTTCCCCTCCGTCTACCTCACTGTCTTCCAGGACAAAGGCTCCACAGTTGGAGGAAGAGGGATTTGAGCCAATATAAATAACTATAGCTCAAGAGGAGGCCTCAGGGGTTTCTCTAAGTTTCCTGATACTTTTCTACTTAGAAAAAGATATTTAGAGGGGAGAGGAGGAAAGTGCTTTTACCAGGGTTTGGGTAAGAGTTGAACTCTCTGTGGGTGGGGAAACAGAGAAGTGTCCAGGATTTAGGTTCTTGAAGTGGGGTAAGGTGTTGTTCTCAGGCATCTGTTGAGTGAAAAGCAGTGTAATTTGTCACCAGCCCTCAAGCGAGCCAAGTGCAAAGCAGACTTTGAAGTAAATACCAGAGAACAGATCTGCAAAACAGACCTGGTGCTGCATGTGGTTCTGCTTTCAATCAGTTCTCTACTGTTCTTTTTTTCTCCCTTTGGCCTATGAAGGAAAGATTTTCAACAAGCATTCAACCAACAACTGCACTACCTTAACTGTAGGTTTCTACCATGCCACACCCTGGTGACAAGCAATAAGGAACACACTTGCTAGTGAATTAAATTCTGCTTTGTTATTGTTGTCATGCATTGTGATTCTGTAGGCTTTAAATCTCAACATCATTACTATTTTATACAGTTCATTGATTCCATTAATTTAAAATTACTTGTATATTCTAGTCTTTAGTGGTTCTTATACTAGAGTGCAATTTTATATTTCTTTATACTTTTAAAATTTAATAATTTTTTTTGTACTGGGGTTTGAATGCAGGTCTCTCCCTAGAACTACAGACCTTTTTAAAAATTTGAGCTAGGATCTTGTTGAAATGCCCAGGGTGGCTCGAACCTGTGACCGTCCTTCCTCAGGTTCTTAAAGTACTGAGTTTGCAGGCATGCATCACCATGCCTGGCTGAATTCATTTTTCTTCCTGAAGAAATACTCTACCCTCCCTTCTGTAAGTGCAGTTCTGCAACAAATGAAGCTCTCAGGCTTTGTTTGACTGGAAACACCGTCATTTTCCTCTCTAAGGATATTTTTCCCTCCTTGCAGATTTTAGGATGGAAGATTTTTCTTTATGCTTTAATGATGTCACAACTTTACCTTTTAGATTTCCACATTTCCGTTGTGAAGCCCTGATTTTTGCTCCTTTGCAAATTATGCATCTTTTGATTAGGTAATTTTTAATTTTTCCCTTTTTTCTTTGTATTTTGTACTTTCATCATAATGTGTATAAATATGATTTTCTATCTGGCTTGTTGATATTTAGTTTATAGAACTTCTGGAATCTGTGACTTAATATCTCTAAAAAGTTTTGGAAAATTACCAGACATTTTCTCTTGCAATATTCTCTTGCTTCTTTCCCATCCCCCCATTTCCTTTTGGTATTCTTGAATGTGGTAGATATTTCCCCTGTGTTTGTCTTGTTCTCTATTTTATATTTCACATTCTTTACTCTGCCTGTGGTTCAGCTTGTAGATTTACTGTTGACATCACTTGTAGTCAACTAGTTTTGGCTACAATCATCTATTAGGTTCACTTACTGAAATTTAAATGGGATTTATCTCTAGATTGTCCTTTCAAATTGTTTTGTTTATTTTTGAGAATGGGTATCACTGGGTATTACAGGCTGGCTTCAAACTTGTGGCGATCTTCCTGCCTCAGCCTCTTAAGTGCTGAGATTACAGGGGTGTGTCACTCCACTCAGTTTCAGGTTTTTTATTTTTTGTATTCTTGATGAATGTTAACTGCTTACTAGAGAAACTATATATGCACAACTGGAGGGGCTTTTCATGACATCATCTGCTTCCAGAATACCCTATCTTTGGGTAATCAGCTAGATTAGAGAAAGTTCACCTCAACCCAGTTAGTAACTCAGCTTTGGTTTACTTTCAACTTTTCCCTGCTCCTAGAGCATCAGGATTCTCAGGGCAGATCCAGAGATATGGCTAATCTTGAGCACCCTTTTTGATCTCCTCAGAACTAAAAGTCTGCTTAAAACTCCACTAGTTTTCGATACTGAATTGACTTTTAAGCCTTTCAACCCAATCATTAAGTTTCTCAAGGGAGACGCAGCCTCTGAAGTGTTAGGTTCATGTCTCTCCAGGTTCTTTCTTTCAAAGCCTTAGACTACAGGAGATAGCTGCCCCGGCAGTCTAACAAGTAAGTTTTTCCTCCCTAGTGTTGAGGATCACATTGATGAGCTCTCATTCTTTATGGAATCTTGACCTTGATTTTGGGGGTTATTTTTGGTTGCCTCCAGGCAGGTGGAATTTATTTAAAGTGTACCACCTTTGATCATTGGGTTGCTACAAGCTACAGTGGTACCTCGGTTCATGAATTTAACTTGTTCCACATCACTGGGGAAGATGGTTATGGTAGTGTTCATCATTGAGTTTGAGAATGGAAACAAAACTTCTCAAGCACTTCTGCTTTTGAACTGAGGTGTTTGTAAACAGAAGCTTTTGCACTTCAGTAGCAGAAAAAATACTGAAAAGTGAAGCCCAAGCTTTCAAAATGAGTAAAATACTGGGACAGAGAGGGGAGATGGAGGGAGAAGGGACGCAGACATCTCAGTAAACTTTTCCGCAGAGGAAAGTAAGCTGAATTTTAAAGAAAAGATCATTAACTAGAAGTCAAAAAATCCTACACAAAAATTATACATGTACACAAATAAATCCTTTTCATTTTTAAATGAAAACATATCAATACGAGCCCTTTGCACCGTCAGTACAATGAAGGCACATCAAGTAACAAACCTTTCCCCAGCCAGCTTCACAGAGAAGCTCTTAGGGTCAGAGTCTATTCTCAAGTGATGCTAAGGAGTCCAGAAACAGGCTTCCATTTCCACTGAGGCTGATAACTGTGACCCTCTTTGTGCTTTGCTCTTCCTCCTAACTTTTACCCTCTCTCCTGTTCCTTTTTCTTTTCTCTGTCCAATTTTCCTTTCTCTTCTTCATTTTTCTTCATTTCTTCTTGTTTCTTGCTTTCAATAGAAGCATCATTTGCTAGTATGAACACCTCTAAGATAAATTCTGGGAGACTCTTTGTCACCTCTAGAGTTTCACAAATGACACAGGCATGTGTATCATAGCCCTCAAGATTGTAGTGCTGTCTTTACTACATTTTGCTAGCTGGATTAAGCAGCATTATTATTTATGCACGTTTGTATGTGTGTGTGTGTGTGGTGAGTGATGCCCCTTGGACAACCAAGGCCACATTGTGATCCCCTCCAGTGACTGGAGCAAGATTTGGAAAGCATTTCCCTCCTGGATTCATGTCAGCAGCTCAGTGAGCTCTGCTCCGGAGAGCATGCCAGGGTCATTCTCCGTGCATTAACCTCGGTGGCTGGCTCTCTCCATCTCTCATCAGCTGCTTCTTTACCATGGAAAGCACACACAGTTCAGATAATTAAACACTTGTGGGCATTTTACATTTCCATGAATCAATCAGCAGTGAATTATTTTCAAATGCACTCATGCAATATACTCCAAGTCTCTTAGCTGCATTTCGCAGATGAGCAAGAGTGGTTTGTCATGAAGGAAATGGGGCTGGAACTGGCCTCTTCCTGGCAGGGGCTCCTCCCAGGGTCCTCTCCCTGGGAGGAGCCTTAATGATTTTGTATTTGTAATTTGTGTTTTTTCTTAATGACAGTCTGCCCTGTGCTCAACACCAAGAATATAAGCTTGAAATCCTGCAATAACTGAATCTACCCCTGGGGAAGCTGAGATGTTCTCATCTAAAGAATCACAAAATGAGAAGCAGCAGTCGCTAGTTTCCAGGCTACAGTTACTGTCACATGTATCAACTATTTCTCCTCCTTTGTCGCTGACTTTAGATGTGAAACGCTGGGCTTGGGTTCTTAGGCAGTTTGCTCTTTATGTGTAGGTTATGTCGCTTTTCTTTCCCCCTAGAAGAGCTGTTTCCTGAGGATGAAGATGATGCTGAGAATGTGCCTTACTGAATTTACTTCAGGGACTGAATTTACTTTCACTGACCAAGGAGCCAGAAGCTCAGCACTGAAAATCCAAGAACACACTTGTCCCCGTGCTGGGCTCACTGTGGACTCCTCACAGAGCAGAGATGCTAGGACCAAGCTAGTCCTGCAGGACAGTGAACTGTGATGGCCCACTCTGACATGACACAAGGACCCCCTGACTGTATTGCTGAACCTTCCTTAGGCTTCACAGAAGCTTAAGATGCTTCTTCTCAGCTTTCCTGCCCTATCCCAATCCTGCACAGTCATAATGGTCTTGATGATTTTTCCAAGTTTCTCATTTTCTGCCATCAAGTATTTCCTCTGATAAGATCCTTGAACACTGAATTCTTTGTTAGTATCTGCTTTCCGAGGTTGCAAGCTAACAAACTAAAATAAGAGGAACAAATAGCAGTTAATGTTGGAATATGTTCATAAAAATCTCACTGGATGTAAAGAGGTCAGAGTACATTTAACTTTAAAAGTAAAGAGTACTCATGTTTATACACCACCCTGTCTTTACCTTTAGCCCACGGTGGAAAACTGTTCCTTCTATATCCAAATCTGATTTAACATTTGAAGCCCAGCTCCAGCTTCATTGAAATTTTGGTTTTCCTTCATTTGGATGTCATAGTGCTGGCTCCATGAACTTAATCATGATGATCTCTAATCAATATTTAGTGATCAAAGAGTTAATCCTCAGTCTCTGAAAGGACCTCAACCTAACAACTTCTACATGTACTTCAAAACTTATAGACCAGTATTTCCTAAGCCTCCTTCCAGTGACAAGAGGTAATGTATATTCTAAGTGAGAAAATTTTCACAATCAAACAAACGTGGAGGACATCTCCACTATGTACTATGACATTTATTATATACTTAAATGTACCTCAGTTCACTAAAGGCATGGAAACTATGAAAATGGCTTTAAATCTGTATTCTTCAAACCTATCTGACAAAGGAAACATCATTTCTAGTGGACTTCTATGACTAGCCACAGGATTTATATTTTGCAATATGACATGAAAGATATGATTGATAATATATGTAGGGGCATTTGTATCAAGCCATATTCTGGATGTGCATGTCTGTAATAGAGATGAGAAGAGGCAAAGCCCACTGGGGACATAGGCAGCTAGGACAGTCACCTGACCTGAACCACAAGATCACAAGAAGGGGTGGTCAGCAGTAGAGGAAGGCAACTCGTGCAAACCAGAGTCTGTGAAAGCAGGTTCAGGGAGAAATGAGCTGCTTCTTATTGGTTAATGCTTGCAGGGGATACCAACAGGCTCTTTTTCCTCCAGTGTAGGAATCACACAGCATAGGAATACACTTCAAAGAAAACCCAAGATCTCCAGCGCACTGCTTTGATCTGCAGACTTCCATGGCATTGCTCTGTTTGATTGCCTTCCAGCTTATAAATGGAGGTCAAGGAAAAAAATCTTACTTTTAATTTGTTTCAGCACTTAGCACCTATTCATCCAAGAAATTTCTTTTTAATTTCCCTCTTGTGTACCAAGCACTGTTCTTGGTGATAGGGATACAGCAGTACAAAAAAAAAAAAAAAAAAAAAAAAAAAAACCTAAGATCTCTGTCTTCATAAAACTTAAAACTCTAGTTAAATGAACAAAAAAAAAACAATAATAAACTGAAATATAACATCAGTACCAAGTGGTACAAAAACAATAAAGCAAGTTAATGGATTAGAGCTCATTAGGCACGGGGTAGATTTCTAATAAATATTGATTGATTGATTAGGTATGGCCAATAGATTGCTTCAGGGCCTCTGTAACCTTCAAAGAGGATGCTGTATGTGGAAAGTGCTATCCTGGCTTACATAGCTGTGATCATTCTCTAAAACTTATACAAGACTTCAGAGTGGGCGATACAGAGATGTCCTGTGTAACCTTGTTTCTGCTACTTGTCAGCAGGCAGAGATTCAAGTGCCCCATCTGCCACTGTCAGGTGTACCTGCTTAGTGCAGCTTCTAATGGCTCGAGGATCTTCAAAACCCTGCTGCCTTTCTCACATCCTCCCACCCATCATTGTCTTGTAATTACTGCAATGATTTCAGATTAAGATGTTCAAGTCCAAAACGTTTGTATGAAAAGCAAGCCGTCACATTCAAATGCCCAGCCGAATTGGTGAATGAACAATGCTCCCTGAAAAGAATAAATAAAAAACTCATTCCCATGCAATAAATCCTTTTCTGTAAAACACCACTGAGGAAACTGGCTCTGAGCTTATCACATTTCGCTCTAAGTATTCAGGCCATTTTATTCTGTTCTTCATTCTTTTCCGGAAGCTGGTGTATGGTCCTACCCTGCTGTTCCTCATGAAATATTAATGCTACACAGGCACACACGGATAAATGCCAGCAACGTGGTTATTGATAGGAGACACCAGTGACTAGAAAAAGGAGTAACTCAGAAAGTGGCACTGAAAGGAAGAAGTTCACCATGGGCAGAGAATTATTTCACAATCCTTCAGCCAAAAGAGGAAACTTTTTATACTACAGAGCAAGAATTCATGATATTCATTTCATCTATGGCAGGGCAGCTTTGCTCAAGGGAGACGGTGATATACAAAGGATGACCACTCTTTTCCACCACGCAGTGTACTAGAGCTAGATTTGAATCTCTCTGGAAGGCTCCACACTGGTCCTTTGCTTGGGCCAGACAGTAAGCAAAGCTGTAACGCAGAGCTTCCTCAAATCTGAGGGGTCAGATAGATGTAGCAAATAAAGGGCAATAATTACTATGTGTTTTACTTTGTCTAATGGATATAGCATCAACATGAATTGTAATCTCATTTGATTCCTCAGATAATCTTGGAAAGTAGGACATTTTTGCCCCTCCTAAAGATGAAGTGGTCAAAGTTCAGTGATGTTAAGTAATTAGAACAAGCCATAAAATTTGCAAGAGACAGAACTAGAATTCACATCTAAATTTCTGACTCCTTAACTGGGGCTTTACCCACTCCTCTGTATGACCTCCTGTTCTATCCAGGCTCAGAGGAGGCAGAATCCTGTTAATGACCCTGGAGGCATCCTCCTCCTTCTCCTCCACCTCCCCTCCATTCTCATAGTGAGCAGAGTGCTGCTGGGTGGGCCAGGCTGCAGATGCTGAAGGAAGAGGATTAGCCTGGGCACCTCTCCTCACAGTCTCGACAGTCTCAGGGACACAAAAAGTCCCAGAAAGAGACCCAGGAAAGTTTAGTATTTAAGGAAAGCACACGATGGAAAAATTCCTGGAAGTCCAGGCTGAAAATGTGACCACGCAAGAGGTCATGCATCATGCATGATGGCAAATGGAGTGGTAACACTATGGTAGAAGGAATAGGGGAGGTCAGTCTGGAAAGAATGCCCGTGCAACCTAGATTATTGAAAAAGTAACACTGGGTAGCGATCCAAGAGCTGTACTTTAAAGGCATGGTGTGAAAAAACCAACCAAGAAAAAAATCAAAACTCAGAAAGGAGATCTGAGTGTAAAAAACAGTGAGGAGTGAGATGTGGTTCCAGCCCCGACAAGAGGATGTCAGTCTGGCAGGAAGGAAAAGAAGAGGGGCTTCAGATACTCAAGCCCCTCCTGCATCCCAGCTGACTGGGCCTCCACTGACTGGGAGTGGGACTCAGTCCACAGACGCAGTCACCCTGCTTGTAAAAGAACAAAGAGCTACAATGAGCCACACTCCCTCTGCTTCCTTTTCTTCTTCCCTCCTCTAACTTCCAGAGCCCCTACCTCTGTGCCATACCCCAGATTTTTCTTCTACCACTTATCAAAAAAAACACCCCAAAACCAAAAACCGAAAAACCCACACATCTCAAATCTGATGCTGAGAAAGTGCTACTTCCTCAGTGTGATGACTTCCCTGCAGTTAGCGTGACAGAAACATCTAGTAGTAATTCATACTGCTGGACAAGTGTCTCCCTGTTGTCTGGTACATTGCCTTTTCAAAAGATGATTTGCATGTTTTCAATAGCATGCTATGCCTAATAACTGCCTTTCAAAGGATGATATTGCAGGAGAGAAGGTTTGTGAGAATGGTGAGGCAGGAGCTAGGAGGTAAACCAGCATCCACAGAAACCAGTCAGTCTCCTTGTTCAGATGTGGATTCAGCTCCTGTCTACTGATCCTTTAATAAAACCCAGGACCCCATTGTGTGTCTTCATCCCCACCACAATGAAAGTCTGGGGGAAGAGAGATGCCCTCTTGCAAGTTAAAAAAAAAAAAAAAAAAAAAAGCTGACTTCCTACTATTTCCAACGAATCAGAAAAAAGATTATTTCCTGCTCAGTAATAGCTATGGGGCTAGGAATTATATGATTTTTCAGTTCTTGGCCTCTCCTTTGGAAGCTGCCTACTCATTCCAGTCACCTGGTGTTTGCTAATTAAGCATCTTTAAAACAAGAAAATTAACTCATTTGCTAAATGCCGCCAATGTTTTTCTGTACATTCAGGAAAGCATTAAATCCAACTCCAAGAACATAATTGCAACCTAATTCAAACTTTTATTTGGTTTAGGGATTAAAATAGGTGTGATTTTGGTTTACTAAAAACAGCAATAATGTAATAACTAATGATGGCCATGACAATGATTGTGATGCTCAAAGCTTGTTGGTATAGCAGCTTAAAATTACTGTCACTTCGAAAACTACCAAAATTTGTCAGTATTATTGAAAATCTTTGTAGAATTGTCTCAAACAATATAATTTCTGATCAAATAGATTCACTTCCGAGATATTTGTGTATTACTCTCTGTACAAGATAGAGAAGAAAACAGAATCAGTGAGTACAGATAAGAACCTAAGAAAGGCATCCAGGAGGAGACACTTTTTAATTAAGAAAACTAGATAGCCTCTCATTTAGTGCACATCTGTTTTCAAATCTATTTACCATATTTGTCTTCTCGTTTTCTCCTTTGGTCTTCTATTTTTTTCTCTCCTTTTCAGTGTACAGAGAAAGAAACAGCCTTTCAGCCAGTCAATTGCATTTTTAATTTTGCTTCCTTTCAGGAATTCTAGCTCTGACTGAACATATTAAATGAAACCCTGAGATTTAATCAAGGAAAGGAAACCATCATGAAAAAATCTACTGCACAGGTGAGTTAAGCTGAAAATAATTTGCATTTTGGAGCCATGCATTATGATGTTTGGCCCAAGCTTTCATGCAGGAGATAAACTGAAAATGATGTGTTTTGTTAGTTCAAACGTCATACCTTATAATAACAGGGATAGTAGGAAGCTTTTCTGATTTATTCTGTTGAGCCATCAATACTGGAGTCATTTGCACTCAAGGACCACTGGGAAAACATTAATTGACCAAAAAGAAGCTGCGTTTATTATCCAGGAGCATTGTGCATCCTTCTGAAATGGCTCGTTCTAACCTGGGATCTTGACCTTGGCCCCTCTGTCTCCACTTTTTATGAGACAGGATGGATCTGCTGCCAGAGGGCAGATGGTGCCAGAGTAAAAATGTTTACCAATTCCAGAGCCTTACTCAATACTGCCTCCTAGGAAATCTGAATGCCTGCACCGTGGCCAGCACACCTCAACTGTGCAATTGTGAGATTCTGTCTGTAATTCAAAGAGAATAGAAATAAAATTATTCCTATTGTGTTGTAAAAATTGAAATGGAAAAAGAACTGTTGATTCTAAGTCCTCAACCCAGGACTTCAGATGCCAATAATGACTGCAGGAGTACACACACAGGGTGTGCAGCTCAGAAACTTGTTTTCTTGTTATTTAAAATGTACCACACTAAGAGTGCATGGTGCTGCAGGGCTCATTTAAGGAGCCATTCCTGACATCTTCAGTGTAATCACAACAATGGCTATGCTTGTAAAAGGTTCAGAAATCCAGAAATGCTAATATAGAGTATAAATTATTTTGCTTATACCTTTTGTTGGCTGTCCTAAAAAGATCTTAGCCCTTCTGGGCTTTAAAGTAGTTTCCTTTCTTTTAGGTTCTGTAATGAGAAAGAGGATTTTGAGAAGCAGTAAAAGGAATAGTACTACTTAAAGAAAGGATTGCTTGAAGGGAACTGAAGGTTTCCTAAAGAACAGAAGGGTGGCTAAAGGAGATGTGGGAGAAACAAAGGGACTTCATGGGCAACCCAGAACTTGGAAGTGATTTGGATAGACCAGTCAAAGGGAGGAGGATTATTATATTAAATAGAGGCAGCTCGGAGGGGGAATATTTACCTAGCATGCATGAGGCCCAGTGCTTCTTCTTACTACTCAAAACAAAACAAAACAACAAACAGAACAGGTAGGTAGATGTTCCTACGGCCCTTAAAGGGCAGCTGTTTGAGTACATAGAAGCCACCTGGGTTTGCATCACTGTTCTCCTTTTATTTCACATTTGGAAGGATAATTACACACTGCCCCATTTCCTGTGCCCAGGAACAGTGCAACCAAGGGCTTTGTTATACATTTGGTGCAGGAAGGTCAGTGACCACTGACCTTGTTAAAACAAACTAATGCCAAAACCTAGATTATCAGCCCATGACTGGCTCCACCTGCCCCTTCGGTTCAGCAGGATTCAATTCTGCTAGTGTCGCTATGCAAGCTGCAGTTTCTTGACCCTTTGGCCACATCTATTAGGCTTCATCCCTATTGGTGGAGTGAGACCAGACCTGAGGGGTCTCATGTTCAGTGTGACAGTACAGAAACCAGAGTGAAATGTCAGCTTTGGGTACACTCGATGGAGACCCAGAGCTGGCTTACGGCACCTTAGAAAGTTATTAGGACCAGTGATTTATTTTCTGTAGGTTAGTGTAAAAGTGATACAGGAAGCTAGGAGCTAAAAAAAAAAAAAAAAAAAAAAAAAAAAAAAAAAAAATTCAGAAAAGTGCTTTTATTAAAGCAATATTTGTTGACAAATATCAGGGTTAGGGCTTTAAAATTAGGACTCATGCAATTTTTATCTCCTCTCAGATACTCCACTTTAAAATAATACCTGGGGTACAGCCTCATTTATCCATTCAGCTTTTCCCCATTGTAGTGAGACAAACATTACTTCCCTATGCCTAAGATTTCCTTGCTACCTTTATCCTGCAGGCTAAATTTGTTCACTATTGAGAGAGCCACTTGCCCTGGAGTTACTGTGTCTGCACTGAAGCTGGGGACAGGCAAGGCAGGAACTGCCCTTTCGCTGCAAATAGAAACCCCAAGAGTAACACCAGGCAGCTACTCAGAGAATATGTGGGTGAATGATCAGCATTTTGACCCTTTTCATGATTTCAACCAGGGCAGGAATTAAGGATTGCTGGCAACACTCAATTAGACTGACTACCATGCTTTTCTTTCATCTTCTAGAGAAACATTTCAAGAAGTAAAAATACAAAATTCTCAGAAATTCAACAAAGACCGTTCAGCATAATTATCCAAAGGAAATTTTCTCCATAGGAACTTGAAATATTACAGTTTTGCTCCTGAAGCATATGGGCTAGAGCTACCTAGAAAGAGGTCATAACTTCATTCTCTGGTCATAATAAGACATAAAAATGTGTTCATCTCAACTGCTTTCACTGGGACAGAGTCCTTACACGAGGCAGTCAGTGGCATAAGCCCCACAGATGTTTGTAACGTCCATCCTTGAGACAGTTCATTTGCTGCTAGAGAAATCTCTTCCATGACCACATCTGCACCATGGGCCCTGGGTACACAGCTTCTCATGTAGTAAATGGATAAATACTGATTCGCTGACACTAGAGAGCCAAATTTAATGAAGAATTCAAGACCTTCATTGCTAAAGTTCAAATGCTAACGTCACTTTCCAATTTCCTGTTCATTTGAAAAAAATGAGAATTGAGATTTTCTAAAAAGCATGCAACAGAAAGATATGCTCTAAGGCCTTTTTATCAAATAGGGTTTCATTCAGGGGCACACACAGTAGGGTGCACCAAAGTTGTAGTCGTGGTTTAATGAGATACAGGGTCTACTTTTTCCTTAGGAGAAGGAAATCTGGGTAGGTAGCATAATTCTCAGCTAAGACCAGAAAGTCAGGCTGCATCTAACTTACTGCTCTACAAACCTCAGGGCAGTGGTGGGGAACCTACGGTGCATGTGCGTGTGTAGCAGTGGGCTCTTTGTTAACATGAAAAGCTCTAAAACTTTCATCACTGCCTTAGGTCATGGTGTCTGTCCAGAAGGTCATATTTCAGTCACCAATTTTGACCCCTGTGACTCCAGCTATAGGCAGTTGTTCTCAAAGTACAACTTTCAGGAGAACCACAGCAGCAGGGTTGGAATTCAGAAATGCAAATCCTTGGGCCCAAAGGACACCAGCACCCTGGAGATAGATCCAGCAATTAGGGTTTTAACAGGCTTGTCCCTGTGATTCCGATAAGCTTCCAAGGCTGATACTTCAGGAAGCAGGAAGCGCATATTCAGGGGAAAGCGGATATGTGCCCACCCTATCAGTGGATGAAGGCAGATTCCTTCAAGGGGTTTCCAGGAGGCCCCACCAAGTGACTCCCAGCTCCTTCTTCCTGTCCCCTACTAGCTGCCCCCGACCCGGAAAATGGAGGCTTTCACTGGTATTCCCAACAATGTGGAGATTGTTAGTAAAGGAAGGAATGATGGACACCTGGCAGGTGGCTAGCAGGACAGAAATACCAGCAAAGCACAGCAGCTGGCCACACTTTCACCGCTGTTTTGAATCAGGTATTGATCAAATGAATTGTTTCAGTGGGAAACTGACTATATTGTTTCACCTTACAGTTTCCTACTTGTATCAAGCGCCTGCATAGATTATGCAAAAATTCAGTTCAGCGGAGGGTGTACATCATAGTTACTTTTGTACCTCTATTCACACATCATCAAACATATTAATTATGCTCTTTGTATCTTGATTGAGTTGACTTGTGAGAACTACAGATAACCAAACAAGATAAAACCAGATTCCGCTCATCAGAATACTCTCTACCTTCCTTCACTTCCTTATCAGTGGTCCATTTTTGAGAAATGAGTCCAATGACAGAAAGTATCCAGCTCAAATAGGGACTCTAATTAAAAAAATTAACTTACCAGTTAAATCAGCAGGTCGGATGGATTTGTCATTTTTCATTTCTGGGTCTGCAAAACCTTCAGTGGAGCTCTCCATGGCAGTAGCTGCTGGACCCTAAGACTTGTATGCGGTCTCCAGAGGGACTCACAGAATCCAACAGAGGGAAGCAGAGGCTTCAGCTGGTTCCACGCTGTGCTCTGAAGCTGGTCTGGCCGCTGTTAGCTTTATCCCAGGGAGGTGAGGGGGTGGAGGCTTTGTACCCACACCTGGACCCCTCACAGGCTGCCTGTGCTGGGAGTGCGTGTGAGTGAGGGTGAGCCGCCCTTTCCCATTGGGAATTCCTGCCAGGCTCTGGGAATGAGTATGTGAGTCCCGAACTGTGATCAGGGCATGACGGGTTAGCACAGTATCCACTACAGAAATTATCAAACCATTTTTAGGTTCTAATGTCAAAAAAGATTGGTAGTTATTAAAAAATTAAGTAAAATCTAAATCTTCATTATGATCTGCTGACCCTCCACAGTCTGCTTCCTCACCACTTCTTGGAGCCATCTGCAATCTCTTGGTCATCTCCATTCTCCCTGCTCTGGGCTCTTTAAGCATGAGTACCTCAGGGCCTTTGCACTTGATGTTCCCTCTCCTGGACCATGATTCTCTATAGATAACCATAGGGCATTCTATCACATTTGGGGAGGGGTATTGGGGATCAAACTCACGACCTTGCACTTACCAGGCAAGCGCTTGAGCCACTGAGCTAAATCCTGGCAATTCTACCACATTTTAACCATATGTCTGTTCAGATATGAACTCTAGGGAGGGGCTTTCCTGACCACTCCATCTTAGGTATTTCCATTCTACAGTCCTTTGCTTTTTTTATCCTCACAGCATTTATCACTGCCTGACATTGTGTTGTGTATTTCTTTGATTTGCCTGTCTATAAAAGCTGTTAAAGGAAAACTCATTAAGTCAGGGCTTGGCCTGTTTCATCAGTGATGCACAATACCTCCAAATAGTGCCTGGCACACAGTAGAAGTTCAGTAATATGTGGTAGATGAATGAATTAACTCAAGTAGACTCTCTCTGAAGAATTTATCAAAGTGAAATAGATTGATTTAGAAAGAATGAAGGACCCTGAAAATCTTTAGATAACCAGAAAATTTTAACCAGTACAGTTTAACTCTCAGCAACCAGTCCTTTGAAGACATTATTACTATACCTTAGAACAGAGTCTTGGATCAGCTTGGATCGAGTGTTTACAAAATGGATTTACCTGCCCTAGAGCGTCTTTGGCCTTTCTCATTTGGTGGTCACATCTTTCATCACTGTTTCCTTCTCCATCACGTTAGCCACATTCTGTAGGAGAGAACACACAAGCCAGCAGACCTGACTTGGATCCAACTGTTTCTCACTGATCTAAATTTGGAACAAAATTAAGGTGCTATTTCAGCATGTATTTTGTTTGTTTTCTGCACAGGTAAATAAATACTTTATTTTAGGAGTGTTTGGACTGAAAATGAAGACCTTAGAGGGCATGGCCTGGTCTCCATTTCCTGTAAGGACAGCTAAATGTCTTTGTGGCATTGCCAGCCACAGCCAGAGGTGACAAAACTGACTTCATCAGGGATTTGTGGGACTTGTGGCCAACTCAGGGCAGCTGCTGGGCTCAGTTTATGAAGTGTGGACCCAGGTTTGGACTCTGCAGACCACCCACTGCTGCATTGGCCCCTATGATCTGACAACATGAGGATCACGGAGATGCCACAATTGGCATGAACACTGGCATCACACCTAGGCAGCAGCGGTGGAGGCACCAGAATTCCCTCCAGGGCAAGTGGAATGGGCAGGAGATATACAGGCTGAGGAGTGTAGCAAGTACAGCAACCTGTCTCCACCGGCACAGGCAGGCCTCAGAGCCTTCCAGCAGTGTAAAGACCCGGGGCACTAACAATTTTCTTTAGCATCTATGGGATACAGAAGCACTACAATTTTGGCTTCAGTTTAAAGGCAATCCTATTTGCATCCTAGCCAGGTGACTTTTGGGTTAAGGACAATTGGCCCAGACTCCTGGTAATGCAATTATCCTAGAAAACTGCCTCTTAAAAGGCTTAATGTACATTCTAAATAGAATGCATTTGTTTTATAGACCCTTTTTTTTAAACCACTTTGTTTTTGGAAAAAAATGGTTTCTGCAACTAGAATATTTAAGAAATTCAAGTCCTAACCCTATAGAATTGAACAGTAAAGAATGAAAGGATTTCCAAGACCACTTGCATTGCCCTTGAGAGGCACATAGGGCTTGACTCTGACATGCCTTTATTTTACAAATGCCTAGAACCTCGAGGAGCCTTCTATCTCTCTCTGCCCTCAGAAGATGCCTAAAGTCTACCTTTGTATATTGTCATCATGCCAATGTCTTAGAGCTAAACACTTTGTGTTTACTTCTTTTAATTCTTTTTTTTTTTTTTAAATCCGTACCAGGGATTGAACTCACAACCACATGCTTGCAAGGCAGGCGCTTATACCACTGAGCTAAATCTCCAGCCCCTATTTCTTTTAATTCTTTCTTATTTAATTTTAACCACCAGAAGAAGTAGAAGGGAATATTTAATCCCATCTTACAGAAGAGAAAATTGAGGCATAAGTGTCAAAGGCACAGCTCGTGAGTCCTGGAGCGGGGCTCTAAGGCTGCTAACTCTGCACTGCATCCCAACAAGGGTCAGCCCTTCTAGAATTTTCTTGGGCCCTGTTTGTAGCCGTCCCCGAGCCTCATGCCACCTTCAGGTCTATTCTAAGGACTCAGTGAAAAATGACTGACTAGCTCCTTTCACGAACAAATGTCTCACAAATCTGCAAATTGTCAGCATCATAGTGAGTGAGAATGGGGTCAGAGCCTAAAGAAGCAGAGAGCACTGCCTGGTCCCTGCAGAGCTCCCCCTGGGCTCTTCAGGAATCATCTCACGTGTTTTGTCAGTGCTGGAGCTCTCAAAGTCCACAGCAGGTTCCCTTTTCTCCCAACACTCCCAGCCCACCCAGTGTTTGACAGGCTATTTGATTTCTTTCTGGGCTTTTATGTTGGCCCTGTCTGGCGTAAAAGTGGCAAGACATTTGAAAGAAAGTTAGAACCTGCAGCTGGTTTTATTGAGCACAGGAGAGTCATTGAACTGATTTTAAAAAATTAAAATGGCAAAGGCTGGTCAAGGAAGTAGAAGGCTCAAACTGCCTGGTTATAGAGATTCGGCTCCTTGATTGCAGCATGACGGAACCACTGCCTGTGGTTTGGAAAATGAAAAACACGTTCTCTCTTAGCAAGCTTTCTTTTGGCAGAAATTTAGTTCCCAGTCCCAAATCACTTAACTATATTTGTATCTCCATAGTCTTTATTGGTATTTCATTAGCAGACATAAAATCCTTCAGAACGATGCTCCTGTGCTATGTAAAAATCCATCCTAAAGGCATTCTACAGCTCTTTCTTCTCTGTTAATTTATAGTTGCTTTTTTCCTCTCTATGATTACAAGGGAGTTGAGTTGCTGACCTGTGTTGCAGCCCATTCTGCTTTGGCCTCAGTAGCTTGCATGTACCTGCCCCAACTATTCCCAACTTCACCAATACCCCTGACTCTTGGCCAGTCTAATCCTGACTGACCTCATCCATTCTCAAATCCTTCATCAAAATTCTTCACACTTAAAGATATTAGGTGCAAAGTAATACTGGTGTTTTGTACAGTATTTGATGCTAAGTAAATGTGATTGGATGGGTAGAAGGATGGACAGTCAGATGGAGACCAAAGGAGGCGGAATCATGCTTTGTGAAAGTTTTAGGGAATACATGGGAATTTGGAACCAAAAGGGGGCAACAGAGATATTTTGCATTTCCAGGAAGGAAGATGCAATGTCCCCTGTGAATTGTGATTTCTTTCCAACTCTTGCTGAGGTCCTAGCTTCCCAGAGAGGGGTGACCAAAATAACTTTTTGAGGCACCACTTGCTTCTCTGACTACTGTGAGGAAGGCTGGCTTTCAGAACCAGACCAGACAGATCACTTTGCGGGAAGTCAAAGGGATGAAGAAGGTGGGGAGAAATATGAGGTCCCCTGAGCTCTCAGCTGTGAAAGGATCTGGATTTCAGTGCAGTGATGTGTGTCTTGGTTGACTGTGCTCCCAGCTAGAGAAAAGCCTGGCTCTTAGTGCAGTGAGGTCTTGGTTGACTGCAGTCTCCCCTCCCTTCACCTTTCCCTTGTTCCTCACTCCCCCATCCACTTCCCCACTGGGCAGCAGCAGAAGGAGGAAGTGGAGGAAGGCAGAACTACTGTGGCCAGTGCCATCCTATCAGTCCATGCAGGTCTACCATATGCCCCGGAAGTGATTGCCCCCACAATGACAGAATGGCTCTGCGGGGGCACCCGCTTCCTGTGTTCATGATCTCCCGGAGCAGAGTGGGTGGAGCAGCCCTGCTCCCCTATTCACAGTGCAGACACAGAGAGTGCTTCAGAGTCACTGCACAGATGGATGCTTCAGCCTGAGCGTTCACTAGCTATGCTTCCCTTTTTGGAAACTAATCATACAAATACTGTGTGAAAACATTTTGATTGTAAACTTTAAAACCAAACATAAAGCAAAGCTGAGATCTGCTTTGGTCCTATGCTTTCTCTTCTTTAGGTAACTGCCATCACATTTTCTTATTCATTTAAGAGCCTATTTTATAACACAAAATGGTTTGGTTTTACATTTTTAAGATGTACACATTATCACATTATGTAGCATTAGACAAATTTGTTTTTTCTCTCACTAATATTTTTTTCTTCTCAATATACCCAGATTGGCTTCATTCCTCCTGGCTGCTGCATATGCATACCCTAAGGGTAGTGGCATGTGTTTTACCTCTCTCTGACTGGTAGGTTTTTAGGCTTTTTTCAGTATGTTACTGCTAGAGATGATATGGTTGCAGACTCTCGTGCTTGCTGTTTTCTGCCTGAACGTGAATGTTTCCCTGAAGCAGACAATGTGGCAGGCACATATTAAATTTTAATACATGCTAGCAAATTGTCCCTTTAAGGTAGCTAAAGCAACTCACATTTCTTCTGCCAGATATGCAAGTTCAATTTATTACTTCCTAAATAATATTCAGTCATTTGGTATATTAAAATGTTTCATTTGGCATATCTTTATTATTGTTATTCATACAGTTGTTGGCTTATTTGACAAACATGTAGTGAATCTGGGCTCTGTGTGAGTAACATGAACAATGGTACCTACAGGCAGGAAGAGCATGAAAACCAGCAGCTTTGCAAACAGTAACCTACCTGCATGGGGACTTCATGTCCAGAAAGTCTCTAGCTCAGTCTAGCATTCTTCTGTTTGCTGTAGGTGCCTCTGGTAAGGGATCTCACCTCCCCACACCTAGTAAGCTATCAAGTTGTCAGTGCAGATCTAGTTGGGGTGGAGGCATCACATTCACTGGAAGGCTGATGCATGCTAAGAGCACTCCGGGGAAGGGATTGGCTGGAGGATTTGGAGAAGGGAAAAATGGTCTATTGTAGATAAGGAGAAAGAAGTAGAGGTTTTGTCTGCTTCAAATTATCTTCCCTAGAATCTGCTGAATGCCACTACAGACTTTTAAGTGACTTCAGTGTGTTTTCCCTCATAGATCAAAAACAATTTGTTGACTGTATAAGGCCCTAAGATAATGATTGTGATGATGATGATAATACTGATGTTTCATCGACTCTTAACACTCCATTGATGCTAGTAGGAATCATTGTTTTGTAAGTCACTGAAAAAAGATACTGCCAAATATAATAGTAAGATGCTATTGATTATATCACATCCTAGTTTAATATATGCAGGAATATAAAAATGAAAAGTCCTAAAGTCTCTAAAATATAACAATTCACAATTCTCATGTACCTATCCTGTATAAGACACTAACTCTTCAATATGATTTACCTTATTTAATTATCACAAATGTGTAATACTTGTTCCTCAGAAAAATTTTTAAAAATGCTCTGATTTTTAGCATTTTATTCTTTCCATGATATGAATATGTCTACCCAGCCATTTTTAACCTCTCTGTTGGGAAGAAAAGTGAATAATCAGCACTTGAAAGCCCATGAGAGCTGGGTCCAGGGCACCACTGGAGCGATCCCATTTCA
The DNA here is from genome assembly GCF_034190915.1 of Cavia porcellus. Classification (NCBI taxonomy): domain Eukaryota; kingdom Metazoa; phylum Chordata; class Mammalia; order Rodentia; family Caviidae; genus Cavia; species Cavia porcellus. Next base: position 78,217,568 of record NW_026947484.1, read on the forward strand.
CAGATGAAGTGACTGAGGTTTAGAAAGGCTACATAATTTTCTCAGGACTAGGCAGCTAGTTAGAAGCAAAACTTGCAACTTTACCATCATTTCCTTTAAAAAAAAAACTCTCACAAATAGGTGCTTAGGTATTATGGGTAAAGGATCTGCAATCGTTCATAACACAACCCCTTTTGATAAGCAGACAGCTCCAGCTGGAGTGTTCTTGGGGGCAATGGGGAATACTGAGTTCTGTTTTCAGCCCAGTACTGCCCTCTCTTCTCTGGGCATGTGTTTATTCTGCTGCTTTAACTCAATGCAGCAAATACTTATAGGCAAAGCACCACTGTAGGCACTACCCACCTGGTGTCCAAAGCACATGGGAAAGCACCTAACCCTTCTCCTGTAAATTTCCTGTTGGAAGCAGGGGAGAACTCCTTGCATATACATATTAGAACTGTCCAAAGTTCATGAAATCACCTCTGAAAGTATGTTACATAAATCAGGACCCCTGCTGAGCTGAAATACAGTAATCATTTTCAACCAAAAGAAAAATTAAAACCTACTATATTTTCTTCTCACCGCATAGCACTTCAATTCAACTTTGCTATAGAAGTTGCCAGGATGCAGACAGCAGCTCTGACTTTTCTCATTATCCATTTCTTGGAGCCTAACATAGGATTAAATGGATGGGCTTTCATGAACCTGGGAAAGCATAGTTAATTTGCAGTGTCCCAGAAAAGATGCTATAATTCATGGGCAAATATCCCAAGTACAAAGAGCTTTAGACAATCCTAACTTTGCAGATTCACTGAGGTGGGTTAAGAATCACTACATCTGTGCATCTGTGACTCCTTCGAGCTCTGACTCTGCTTCCTAAGAGTGGATTCTATCCAGATGGACTTCTGTCACCCGACTACACCAACAGCATGCAACATGTTTAATTTATTTCTTTGCAGCCATGCCCTGTGTTCCTCTGCTTTGCCTGGTTATTTCCCACATGACCCACAGGCAGGTGCCATGTTCTCTGGCTGATCCCCTTGTAACACCACCACCAGCACTCCAGGGCGTGACTGCCTATCCAGCGTCAGATGGGGAAATCTTGAATGGAAATACTCACAAGCTGTAATGATGCCAAGTGGTAGGCAGTCTTGCAAAACCAATATGGCTTTGGAGACACAGTGTTGCTGATGAGAGAGAGGCACAGTATTTGTGGAACCCAGGTGTTGTAGACCATGGCATTAACTTGCGTGGTTTTGGCGACAGTGGTCTGTCTCAATTTGGGATCACTGAACCTAAATACAGAATTGTTTTTGTCTCTATTCTCTGCTGGTAAACTGTGATCTTCAGTCTCATCTATAGCTGTGTGTTTCTAAAGACAGATTTTTTTCCAGTTCTATAAACAAGAATGTGTTAAATCACGTGGCCACATATTCACTTCCAAACTAGAAATTCAACTTCAGCTGGGAACTGGCCCTACAGAAGAGCACAGCCAGATAAAAGTTTCAAGGAAAAGGAAGTTTTCTCACATTGCCATGGACTCATTCAACAATGCAGATTTGTGAAATTCATTGAGGAGTTTGAGAGAAAACAGAAACACGAGGCCAGTGACGGTGAGCCTTTTAGAGCTTTCAGTGATAACGAACAGGGGTTGTGGCCGGTGTTTGACGGATTCATCACTACTGCACCAGGCTGATCAGTTGTTTAGAACAGGGAGAACAAAGCTTGGAAATAGGAAAGATGTAGATTGAGTGTTGCTCTTGTGAGATACTGTTATACCCACTCTTACTCCCAAATATAAGGAAGGTTAAAGAAGGCTGGTTTCCTGTTATGTTTCTCCAATTCACCTTCCACGTTCCATTTTTTGTTTGTTTGTTTTGGTACTGGAAATCAAACTCAGGACCTTGTGCTTGCCAGGGCAGGTGCTTATGCCATTAAGCTAAATTCCTGACACAGACACCAGTGAGTTTATCTCTTAACTGTATTTCAACCTCCTGACTTTACTAATGATTGCTTGGCTACTTATCCTCATGTCCAGCAGTAGGCCTGGTGTCCTGAATGATGTGGAGACTACAGGACCCCTGCTTTTGTTTACCACTCAAACGAGACCTAAGCACGCATTGTGTGGATAGTACCTGTAATAAATGAGGGGGCAGGAAAGCCTCATTTGGATGTGATGTAGCTTTTGCACTGTAACAGGAAGCAGACTGATTAGTTTCTTTGTCTTCTTTTTCTCTTTTCATCTTTGCAAGCACAACATAAATGGCTGGCACGAGACAGGATCTAGAGAACTGCAGGAAATTGAATTGCCAGAGCTGTACCATCATGATCAGCTGAGGCAGGCAGTCTAAGTGGCTCCTATAATCTTAAACCAGGCATTGGTGGACCCTTTCCAGATAAACTCATGCTTTCCACTGGCTTCTCCATCTGTTTCTAGGTTCCACCTGCTTCCGAACTCTCAAGTCTTTATCCTCAATGTCCAGGGCCTGTGTCATTCCCCAGCTCTTTAGAATTACTGGTTAGCTTAGCAATGCACACTGGGTACTGTGAGTGCTCCATGATTTTCCAGGCAAGCAGTGGTGTTAAACTCCATTTGAAAGGGGAGAAAATACTGCTCTGCCTGGGCATCCACTACAGTGCAGAGGCTCAGTGCAAACTTGGGCTGCCTGTGTGCAAAGCCTATGCTCTTTTTATTTTGGAGTTGCACAATGTGAATTTTCATGACACAGGAAATGACTAATGCCAAAATACACCCGGGGTACATCTGGGACTTTGCTTGACAACTTTTTAGGATGAGCTTCTTTTGCTGTAGTCTCTATAGATCTCAGATGCCCCAGTTATGAATTAAGTGGTGCTGGAATTGGATGATCCCATTCTGTACTTTTAAAGTCCCTGAGAGCTCAGGATGATGCAGATATACCTCTGTTATTCCTGGGAACTCTGCTGCAACATGGGCTGAAACCGTAAAGATTTCATTATTAGAGAGTAACCCGCTCTACACAATGGGCCCTATAAATGAGATTTCTTTCTGTGTTAGTTCATAGTGTCTCAGCCTTTTGTCCCATGAACATAAAAGAACACATGTTTGCAGGTCCCAGAGACCTGATTTTTCTTAGAAAATAAAATATCCCTTGCTCAATATAAATAAATCCTATATTGGGAAACATAAAAAGACCAAATCTGGGGTGCATCCAGAGGAGTATGTATTGGAGAGGTGAGCTTATTTCAAAGCTTTGTAGAAGGAATGAGATTTAAGCAGTTCAGGTAGATGAGTTCTTAGATCTTGCTGAACAGAAGACTAGGAAAGAAAAGTGGTTTTATCTGATCATATGGAACAGAGGTAAAAAGCAGCAGCACTTTTACTGCCAAGATAGATGACAGGGATGATGAGAAAAAAAGCCAAGGGCATTTTATAGTAGGCTTGATGAATGTCGTCCTGAGATCTAACTCAATATTTGAATGCTATAAATTGTGTTAAGAAATATAAGGCCAAATAAACCTTTGGGACTGTTTGTGACGGATTCAAGATGACTGAATTTAAAATGCTTCTGATGAAATGGATGGGGGCAGAATGATGATATTAGCAATTTGACAAAATCCTAATAAATCAGGATTGAAACCTAATTTAGCTTACACGGAAAGTCTTGCCAGAACACATGGTTTCAGCTTGGCTGAGGTCTACCGTTAAGATGGGATCCAGAGCTGGAACTTGGGGTTGTGGCTGTTTGGGACTTACTTCCATATCCCAAGGAGGGCCCATGAAGGAAGCAGGGGCAGCATCTTTTCTGACAATGTACCTACTTTATTAACCCTCTCAGTTTAGAATCATCTCCTATATCGCTCAGTATCTACCTTAGCGCAAAGACTTCACCACCAATTCAGAATACATGGAGACATTTGTGTGCCTTTAGTCTTCAAAAGATTCATTTAGTGCATTTAGAAATTTCATTCCAACATATATAAATAGTGAAGGAATATAGTATGCACATGTTCACCAAAGATCCCTATGAAAAAAACCATAGCAGGGATGCTTGTAGTTGCTCAAAATTTGAAGCAGCTCATCAATGGCATAATGCAGTATATTCATATGATGGTACTCTACACTGCAAGCAAAATGAATCAACTATAGCTATGTGGAAAAATGGACATTCTCATGGAGACAATTTTAAGCAAAAAATTAAAACACTAATGGAAATACCATTTTTGAATTCCATTTTTGTAAGATTCAAATCAGCAAAACCAGTACGCTGTGTTAGAAATGGTAGAGCAGGGAGCAGAGAGGCAGTGTTGGGAGAGCACTCACAGGGGCTCCTGGCAGAGGATCGAGCTCCTTTTCTTAGCCTGGATGACAGCACAAGTGCACTTATTTTGTCATAGTTCACTAAGTTATATATTTATGAATTATGCACTTTTTGTGGAACCTTTCTTTACATTGAAAAGTTAGTGACAATTACATCATGACAACAGGTGTTGTAAGGTTCCTACTCAAGCCTAGGAAGCAGCAATTTCTGGGTACACTAGAAAGGATCTGCCAATATCAGATGCTGACTCCTTCAAAACTCTGCTTGTCAGGACGAAGTTCTCTAAGCATTGATCTCTGTGCTCTTATCCTTTTTGCTTGTGGCCTTATTTTAGTGTGTGTCATAATTTTTTTCACCACCTATCTCCTTTTAAATTGTTTTCCCCACTGAACTGAACTTCCTAGATGCATAAATTATGATGTATTTATCTCTACATCCCTTAGGGCTCCTAAGGCACCAACTCGCCGATGAAGGTAACTCAGCTTGAGCCCTATAGTCAGGTTGCCCTAACAGGTTAGTTGACATCTTATTATGGACCTGTGACTTTAAAATAAAAGACCAATGAGCAAAGAAAATGTTAGATATCTTTCACCATGGCCTGCATTGCACAAAAATCTGTATTCTTGCAAACATATTTTTTAAAGATCTGCCATGTGCCAGGACCTGGGTTTACCAAAAAGATGGTTATCTGTCCTCAAGGGCTCCCCAGTTACTAAGCTGAAGAGGAACACATGAGAATGCCAGGGCACCTCAGACTTCAGAAAATCACACACAAAAAAGTGAGATTGCAGGAAAAATGATTGAAAGGTAATTTTTTTTTTTTTGCAAGTAGAAACAGAACAACTTAGCAGAAAAATGCACATTGTCTTTTTGTACACCAATTCTCCATAAGTCTAGTTTTACTCAGGGCCAGGCAAGGCTCTTGAAGGACAGTCACAGGAAGGACAGTCACAGTTTCTGATAGTGCAGTCGGGACTCTGTGACCTCTGCTCCCAGATGCTGCAGCCTGCACCCTTGCCACTCAGGATTCTGGCCTTCCCAGCCCAGGACACAGCCCTGTGACCCAGTGCTCCCAGTGGGCCTGCTTACTCAGCCTGCTGTGCTTAGCAGTGGATATGTAACAGACAGGGACTTGGCATTTGCGACCTTTGGGGCGACCTGCTGCCTTCCACCTTCTAATAATAAGGGTCTCACGGTTTCTCCTGCTGTTCAAAAAGCAAATACAAAACAGGACTTGTGTGCTACATTATTCTGCCTGGAGGCAAAATACAAGGTGATTTGTCTCTCTGAGGGTCTCAGTACTGATCTCACAACTAGGGATAGAAATCAAACCTCTTCGATCCAATGAGACCAGGGTTGCTCAGCTACAGTGCCACTTGGGGCCACAAAATTCCTTGCCGGGGGGCAGCTGTCATGGTGGTGGGATGATGAGCTGTTCCATGGCCTGTGCCTGGGACATCCATCAGTATCCTCTGGAGATATGGTTGTCCAGCATGTCCCAAACTGTGCCAAATGTCTCCTGGGGGAGCAAAACCACTCAGCTGAGCCCCATGAATTAGAAGGACAATCTTCAAGTTTCCAGCCAGTGATTCAACTCAACTGCTCTACTGCAATTTGATTCAGTATTAATTATTAATAGAAATCTAGTATGAATCACCATCAGTTTAACATGAATTATTAATATACCATTAGCGATTAATAACATGTTTACCTTAAAGAAGAAGTGGGAGATGCAAAAGCCTAAACAGAGAGAAGGGTAAGGGCTCACAGGGTTCCACCCAAGCTGCTTGGTGAATATCTTTCTAACAAGCATGAACTTAGACAATTAACTTAGGCTGGGGACCCAAGGCTTACATTGTGAGTCACCTTTAATTGCTGAAAAGAGAGCCTGGAATGACAAATAAGTTAGGGAAGATTAAAAATTAGGAAAAAAAAATATTAGCCAGGCATGATGGAACATCTCAGCAGCTCAGGAAGCTGAGGCAGGAGAAGTGCAAGTTTAAGTCCAGCCCTGGGCAACTTAGGGATTTAGTAAGACCCTGTCTGAAAATTAACAAAGAAAAAAAATTTAAGGGTTGGGGTTGTAGCTAAGTACAAAGGTCCTGAGTTCAACCTTCAGTGTGTGTGTGTGTGTGTGTGTGTGTGTGTGTGTGTGTGTAAGAGAGAGAGGCAGAGTCAGAGACAGAGAGACAGAGACAGACAGACAGAGACAAGCCAGTACATCTGTCTTTTATTAGAAGTGTCCATTCAGACAAGTTACTTTGTTTTCCTAGCCCTGTCTTATCATTTACCAAATGAGGCTTGTGACAAAAGACTTCATGGTTCTGAAAAGTTGCACATGGGAGGTGCCTCAGCGGGGGGTAACGACAGGATGACTTGCTATGAGGGTCCAGGCTGGACTCCTAGGAGTACTGTAACTGACCCTGAGCAGGGCCCTCCAAGAGTCACCACTGTCTACAGGGATGCTGTTCTAGTTCTCTGGGAATGACTGAGTCAGACTAGTCTTGAGGCTATGCCAGGAAAATAAAGCTTCCATGAAATACAAGTCTGGTGGATTAAACATCAGTCACAGGGGGAAATAAAAAGGCTGAGAGTATGGTGACACACACTAATAATCCCAGTACAAGGGAGGCTGAGACAGGCAGATTTAAAAACTTAACTTGAGAAAATCAGTGAGACACTGCCTCAAAATAGAATAAAAACAAAAAGGAATGGAGGTGTATCTCTGTTCAAAGGCTCTGGTTCAATCTCCAGTAAAACACAAATACACACCCAAACACATATACACACACATCAGAGAACTTTTAATCCTTTGTTAATTGCAAAATGAATCATTTCCTGTCAATAAATTCTCTGGAATAAACATGTTTGTTTTGGGGTTCTTTTTTTAATCTATAAAGAGAAATAAAAACATATAACCCTAAAGGCATTGCCTTAGTTGCTTTTTACTTGTCACTGATACAAAATATCTGATGACCAAAGTTGGGAAAGGAAAGGTTTATTTCTCACAGTTTTTGGAGGTTTCAATCCATACTCAGTTGGCTCCAAGGCAGGATGGCATGGTGGGACCACAGTTCATGGTGCCTGCAAACAGCAAGACAGAAACCAGCAAGAGAGCAAGACACACCTTCTTCCTGCCATTACATCAAATCCTGGTTCCACCCCATGTGGGTGTAGCACTGACACCATCAATCTAAGCATTATAAAATGAACCAATTACAGATGCATAATGTAAACTCATGAGGCCTGGGGGCCACCAACATAAACCATGACAGGCATGTTTCTGTTTTCATTTACTTATTTTCTGTTCACTTTATCTCCCTTCTATGAGGGAGTTTGTCCTTTAACAGAAGTCATCTGTCACATTCAGCTAGCGATGTTACTCCCTTTAACCACTTCTCTAAGTTCCCTGAGGTGTGAGACTGGCCAGGGGATTGGCTGCAGAGTTGGTAAAACACACCTTTACCTTTAGTTGTGCTGTAGAACTCTGCTGAGTTAGTGAATTTAGATGTTCAATAAGAACGTATAACTGTGACCACTCTTTAAACCCAGTATACCTAAAATAAGTACAATGTGGAGAAGAGAACAACACAAGTTCTAACAGCCCGTGAAGTATGCATTTACCAACAGCTATCTCTACAATGAATCTTTCAAACATGTCTCTGATGTTCAAGAAAACCCTAGTTTTATAGGGTCAACTAATGACTAAAGAGTTATTAGCCCTGTATCCAGATGTTGCAAATAGAACAAAAGAATAATGAAAGAATTGCCAGATGGGTTTTCAAAGAGATCACTAGACTTGAGGAAGCTGCCCAGTTTTTAATTCCATTAGATGTGAAAGCTGAAGTTTTGCCAGTAAACCTAGGCAAAAACAGCTTGACACTTGCCGGGATGAATTTGCAGAAAGGTACATGCGAATTTTCCTCCTTAACCTTGAGTGTTGAAGATGAAAACCAACCATTAAATTTTATAAAACTTCGAGCCAACTCATTCTTTTCTGAAAGAACTATAAAAAATACTAATGTTCTTCCTTTTTTTCTGAGCCAAAAGTGATTCTGTGTCCTAAGCATAAATCTTTGCAACAAAGTCTTATGTAATGATTTCTTCCAAGACCAGCTTCTTATCTGGATCCTCTGTGTGAATGAGATTGAAGGCAAGTAGACAGATGATTACCATTGATTTGCATAAAATAATTCATCATATATATCTTGAAAGTCCTACTCTACACACATACTGTGCTACATTTTGGGAATGGAGAGATAGTTTAAAAATCTAGTCTTTTGGCTGGGGATTTAGCTCAGCGGCATAAGCACCTGCCTTGCAAGCAGGCAGTCGTGAGTTTGATCCCTAGTACCAATAAAAAAAAAAAAAATCTAGTCTTTTCTAAACATTCCTATTATACTGTGTGGCACATGTTCAAGAGATTGCATGCAAGGAATGATGGGGAATAAAAGGAAAGTCAGTTAACCAAGTCAGTTAACCAAGGGAGTCAAGGATGGTGATGAGGATCCTTTGGAAAGTGCCATAGTTTATGTCAGTGGCCCCCAAGCCTCATGCAACTATGCGTTTGTGATTGGTTCCTGTCTAGACTTGGATTGCTGGTGTGAGTGCCACGCCCACCTAGGGGTGGAGCCAGGATATGATGTAATGTCAAGAAGAAGGTGTCTTTCTCTTGCCGGTTGGCAGTTTGCTGTTTGCAGCAGCCATGAAATGTGGCCCTGCCGTGCCACCCTTCCTTGGAGCCAATTGAGTGTGTACTGAAACCTCCAAGAACTGTAAGAAATAAATGTTTCCTTCCCTAACTTTGGGCAGTAGGTATTTTGTCTCAGAGATGAGTAAAAAGTAACTAAGAATTCTTTCCAGAAGGTGACCTGGGCAGAACTAGTAGGTACTGCTCAATCAAGGTAGGAAATGTGGGAGTTGAGCCAAACATGCAAACAAACACTTTGTGCAAGTCAACAGCCACTGTCGTGCTGAGACCATACCCCTCACTTTCAGACAAACAGGCCCAAGTCCAGAAAGGAAATCTAACAGCTGTTGAGTCACAAGCTACCACAGAGTGTAGGATGTTTCCACTGAACAATGCTGCCCTGAAAGGGTGAAAATGTCAGAGTGTTTCACTGATTTCAACTAGATTTCCACAGTGATTACAGGTGTGTGCAAGTTAGAGACTATAAAGAGGGCTGGACATGGTAGTTCATACCTTAATCCCAGTACTCTGGGTGACTAAGGCTTTTAAGCCCAGCTTGGACAATTTAGCAAGACCACGACTCAAAACAAAACAAAAAAGTCTGTGGTGTAGCTTATAATGAAGGCTCTGGGTTCAACTTCCAGTGCCGTCAAGTGAAATGAAAATATAAAGAAGCTTTTCTTATTTATATATTTATATTGAGGATTGAATTCAGGACCTCATGTTCTGAAGAAGCATTCTAACACTGAGCTACATCCTGGTTTATTTGTTTGTTTGGGAATTTTTTTTTTTGCCAGCATAGTGAGGAATGTATACATTTGTAGTCCTATTCTAAAGGTTGGTTTATAACTCGTAGCCCTTCAAACAAGTAGCTCTTAAAATATTCCCCTGCAACTTGTCTGAGATTCCTAGAAGTCCTCAATTTTCCTGGTAAAGAAGGGATGAATTGTTGAGGAAACATACACTCTTTTTCAGCCTTCAGAATCATTCTATTAAAATATGACTATTTTCCTCATTAATTTTGGGGGAATGCATTAATGCATACTTTTATATTGGGAGGAGAAACTTCAGCCTAAAAATCCCCCTGGGAGCATTCTACAGCAGAAGCCCAACTCGCAAGCTGCACACAGCAGAGGTCAGGTGTGAGAGTCCATTTGTCAGCCTGGCCAAGGCTTCACCATTCCCCCCAAGCACCAAACACTGGGCCATGCCCTTTATCCATGACTAGTTCCTATCATGGCTAACTGAACTTTGGTCAAATTCCTGATTCACAAGGGGTGAGAGGAAATACAATGCTGGTGTTTTTTATTTTTTTTATGGGTAAGTTTTGGGGTAGAGTAATAGGTAAGTAGTAGGTTAAAAAGAAAGTATGAGAGAAAGTCAGGAAAGGAGTCAATATAATTGTGGTTTCAGGGGTGGTCCAGGTGGGGGCCAAGTGTAGCCTTGAAGGTAGGCAGACTTGGGCAGGTAGAGATGATGGGAGAGAAGGGAGGAGAGAAAAGAATTTGCAGATCTGGGCATGCTGAATGTTTTGAGCTTGTCAGAGTGACTAGATTTATGAGACTGCAGCAGGAAGAGATTAAAAAGTTACCAGTTAATGTCAGGGCAATGTGTGACCCTGGGGATGCTTTTTACTCCTGATATGCAGGTGTTTTGGGGAAAGCCTTGCCTCTGGTTACTTCTTGTATAGGAAGATGTCTATAGACATCTGTCATGATAACGCACAGATATGTTTACAGGTGTAGCCTGAACCCTGAAGTGAATTGTCCTAAACTGTAACTTGCATTAAATTCATCTAAGCTTTGGGTGGTCTCGAGGTCATGGATTAAATCTGAAACCTAGATCCTCAAGATTCCATGCAAGAGAACTAATTAACACTATCTATGATTGTTCTCCCTGCAATATATTCATTCAGCTATGTATAAAGCTCTGACATCTATCTGTTAATGGTTATTCTTTTTCAGCTTTTAAAATCATCCTATTAAAACATGATCATTGTTCTCTTTCATTTGGTTCAACAAGTATTTCTCGAGAGCATGTTACTATGTGTCAGGGACTGTGTAAGGTACTTTCCAGGACAAAGTAAGACAAACCAGGCCTTGGTGCTAGAAGATGTAGGATCTAGCAGGGAAAAACAATGGTAAACAAGGAAACAAAAAAGCAAGATCATTGTAAGAGGTAATCAAAAGGAAAGAAGCCCATGTAAACAAAGATGATTGGAGGTAGGGAATAACGTTTGATAAGTAGCCACAGAAAGACTCAGAGGAGCAAACATTTGTGTTGAGATGTGAGTCAGAAGGAAGTAGCAGTCACATTGGGCTAAGGGAAGGGCTGCCAGGCAGAGGGAAGGGCCGGTGCAAAGACCCAGTGACTAGACTACTTTTAGTGTCCAGAACAAGAAGCATTATGGTAACCATTGTTGATTACCTTGTATTCTGTTTTTACATCATGTACTATGTCCATCCTTTGTTTTGACTGACTGCTTTGTTTTGTCACATTTGGTTTTATTCTCTTCCAAAAAAAAAGTAATAAGAACTGTGGGAGTAATAAAACCCAAAATGTATAAATGTTATTGTAAAAAAGAGAGGAAAAGAAAGTGCTCTAAAGGACACAACTGCAAGTGTGTTTAGGTGTTAAGATAGATGACCATATTACTAAGTTTTTGTTGTATCACTGAACACAACTGTTTGAAGTCTCACTGTTTGAATGTCCACTTTGTATACTTAATTTTGTAACTTGATCAACTATTTCTAAGATGATAATATGTAATCTATTAACTAGTGATTTCTTACAGTTTATTTCTTTTTTTTTAAATTCTGTACCCTTCTACTGTTTTGTTTTGTTTTCTTTAAATAAAAAGAAAGAAAGAAAGAAAAAAAGAACCAGAGAGTATGGTGTAGGAGTGAAAGGAAGAGGCAGGCAGATCAAGGAGTCCGGGGGCGGTGATCATGGAAGGTCTGTAGCATCTGGTGAAGAATGAGGTCTCATCCTAAGTGCAGTGAGAAGGAACAGGAGAAACCATTGCGTGGTTTACTTTTTAAAGCAGATCTTCAGTTGTTGGAAGAAATTATCAGTCTCATTGGTAAAGCTATGAAAGGATTCAGTCAGCGGTTGGCAAAAGCTTTGTGTAAAGGGCCAGAAAAGGCAACACTTCAGGATTTTGGACAGATTAACCTCTGCTGCAGCTCCTCAATCCTGCAGGTATAAACAGCATGCAGAACTGAGTGCTGCCATGTCTCGTGGAACTTTACTTACAAAGCTAATGATAGGCCGGATCTGGCTCAGGGGTCATAGTTGGTGACCTTCTAGTTAGGTAATGGTGTGGGAAAGTCACTAGGCAGTGGCGTGCAGCAGCAGTCAGATGGTGATCTGAGTGGAGGGGAATCCTGAATGGTTCTGGTACAAGGTCAAGGGCTCTAGGAAGGTGGATGGGGTTGGCCAGCGAAGGGTACCAGCAGCAACCTCTTCTCCCAGTTTTGCAAGGGTGAGTCCAGTTTCAGCATGTGTGCATTGGACTGTGTTCAAGCTGGTGAGAATGGAGATCAGGAACACTAAAGTCCTGGATGGTTTTGTGGGATCCGAAATTTAACACTTTTGGAATTTTGCTAAGAAAATGAATACAAAATTACAAAGAAGAAATTAGGAACAGAGCTTCAGAAAGAACCAGCATATGTGAGGGGCCTTGGAAGCGGAACTTTATTAGCCTCAGGGTAAACTCACCTGAGCTTGTGTGCACCCTCACACCCCCAGCTTGCAGTTCTCCTGAGCCTCATTAAGTTAGGCTGTTTCTGACAAAGCCTCCTTTAGTGACATCTGGTACAGGACTGATGCAGAAACACTCAGAATCTTAAAGGAAAGAGGCTCCTCCTCTGGGTAGATGGTGGGTCATGCTGTATATGTTTTGTCACTAGGAGTGCACAGGTGTCCAGGCCAGCACATCTCACTATCCTTAGCAATGTAGTAGCAGCAGCTTGACATCACACTGCTGGCTTCAAGGCTAATGTTTGTCTTGTGTCCTAGCACCAAGGATGACTCTGGGACCTGAGAAAGGATGAATGCTTCTGCTAGGGGTGATGAAATGGAAGAGTTTCTATGGGCTTTATTCTATTTTGTCCTGAATGATTCTTCATGTGAGACTTTGCTTCTTTGCCTTCCATGGATCTTTACTGGGAAGATACGTTGGTAAGCTGTGGAGGTGAGAGCTAAGTCTTCAGCTCATGTGGGTGTGGAGCAGCCCTGTGGAAGATGGGGGAGAAGGTTTGCTTAGGAGAAGGAGGGACGATGAGAGAGGACCTAGGAGGCAGGACTGAAGAGCCATCTCCCCTGTATGGGTTCATTCTTTGAATGTCCCCTCTGTCCTTTCTGTAGCAAATAAAATGTCAGTTAGATCAGGGAAGGAAGAGAAGAGAGAAGAAAAGAAGGATGCAGGGAGGGAGGACACAGAGTGATTGATGTGTTGAGATTCCTTCATAACCAGAAGCAGCTGAGTCTTTTACTTAGCATGTCGGGGAGGAAGGAGCAGTGGTGAGTGGTAAACCAAACAGGTAGGAAGATGGAAACCATGGAAACTTGGGAACTGTTCGGGGCGGCGTATGCTGCCACCAGTCCTGGAAGGAAGGTTGGTTCCTATCGTAACCCCAGCTGTGATACACCAAAAGGTCCCGACTGGTAGCTATGGCAGTGCATGGCTGGTGGAACCTCTACTGATAAGGGAAGCCAGCAGTTCTAAAATGTTGGTGACTGCCTGTGAAACATCTGTGAAGAGCCCCAGAAATGTTGGACAGTTTAGAGGGGGGTGCGTTTCTGTGTGAGCAATTAGATTATTGAAAATCAGAGAGATAGGGGTAAAAATACCACAGAATCTCAGTGGAGATCTCAAGAGAGGAGGGCTGAGGGCTGGTGGAGTTGTGGTGGGTTACTTAACTAAGTTCTCCCCTTGATGGGAAGTCACTGAGATCACAAACCTCATTTTATTCATTTTCATGACTCCTCTTTCCCCAGTCATTGTTTTCTTCTTATTTAGTTCCTACTATAGCTTCTGGCATATATTGTATTCACTCTGATTATATGTGTAATGAATACACGACTAAAGAATGCATGAATAAAACACTCTCACTGAAAAATCTGTACCCAAGACTATGACATCCTTCATTCTGGATCAACTCCAGCTTATTTCATGTGCTTTGGACTCTATCTATCTGCCATGTTAGAATTGATGGTGCTATCATAAAACTGTTCAGTCTGACATTTAGAATTACAGGATGGCAGAGCTGGGAGGGACCTCAGAGACAGAGTCCAATGCCTTTGATGAAATCTGAGCTCCTTAGAAGAAAACCTGAGGCAGATGTCAGTAAACTCCCACTTATCTTAAGTCCAAACAAGCAGCATGAGCAAATGCATAGAATCTTGTATACATTTCCAGCTGTGTTTTTATCTGTAAGAATATCTTGTACTGTACATGTAAAGGGTTTTATTTACCACCAAGCCCTTTCATATATTTTATTTCATTGGATCATCACAATATCTTTCAAAGCAGCTATTTGGCATCTTCAGTTTTCAAAGGCTGAATGACTTGCTCTGAGCTGGCAAATGTCAGATGGGTTGCAAGGGGCTGACGGAATCTAGGTTTAATGTGGCACCCACTACCCGGTAGAAGCTTATCATACCGTGAACTATAAATAGGCAAGAGGTTCTCAAATACTTCCTTGATAAGAAACACGGTTCTCTCAGTCTCCTACTGTTTCAACAGCTCCAGGGGTATGTGGTAAAATTCTAGATGTAAGATAACTCTGTTGTTTCACTAATTCTGTTGAGTTGTGACAAAGTCTGTACTTAGTATTACACTAAGTAATGAAGATTTACTAATTTTTTCATTGCTGCTATAATAAAGTACCACTACTCTACTGTTTTGGAAGTCTCACAGTTCTAGAAGGCAGAAGTCTGAAATGCATCTTTAAGGCTGCAGTCAAGCTATCCGCAGGATGAATTCCTCTTGGAGACTTTAAGATACAATCTGTTCCTTTTAGCATCTTAGCCTTGGTTTGTAGCTGCTTCATTCTGAATTCTGTTTCTGCCCTTACCCTGCCTTCTCTGACACTGACTCTCCTCTATCCCCTTTAAAGGCTGCTGTAATTTCATCAGGGCCACAGCACAATCCAGATTAATCTTCTCATCTCCAAGCCCATAATTCAGTCACATAGATCCTTTATCATATAAGGTATTGTTCCCAGGGACCAGAGGTTAGGACAGGGGTATACTTAGAGGCTGTTATTTAGCCTAGTAGGACAAAATTTTTTATTTTCCTACCCTATGATGCTTGGTGATTTTAAATGTTTTCTGGCCAATGGATTTTTCTGACAATAGGGAACCTATAGCACAAGAGGCCACTACATTCCCAATAGGGGGGAATAAGATAATCAGGTTCTCTCTGGGGCATGGACTGACCTCACATGAAGATAACCAGACTAGTATCCATAAATAGAGACAAATCTGGAATTTGAATCCTCTACTATCAATATGTGGAAAGAATTTCAAATTTAAATATTTATGTGCATGTTCAATGAGTCTTTGATATCAATTTTTTTATGCAGAGGTGGGTCTCAGAGGACATGCAGGAGCCGGGAGGTGGCCTATAAAAGGTCTTTATAAAAGGTCTTTTTGCCTGCTAAGACCCAGAAGCCTGCAGATGTTACAGAAAAACCAATGTTAATCCTAATGGAAGACTCTTTGCACCAGGAATCTAGAAGGCAACTTGTTGATTGATCTTAATGCCAGTGGGCTGGTGGGACCAAGTCCAAA
This sequence comes from Cavia porcellus, assembly GCF_034190915.1. NCBI lineage: Eukaryota > Metazoa > Chordata > Mammalia > Rodentia > Caviidae > Cavia > Cavia porcellus. The sequence goes on from NW_026947484.1 coordinate 78,233,336, forward strand.
TCACTAGCACTAAGACAGTTTTGGGTTCAGTTTAAAAACACCTTACAAACAGGAAGTACAAGGCATTACAAGAATGGAAGCAACATGGATTAAGTCATATATTGTCAGAAAAACTAATGCTAAATACGTTTGCTTGAAAGGAATTGTTTATCATGACATAGTAACATCCTGGGGATGAGAGGAAGGTGTTCAAGTGGAGCACAGAGAGTTAAAGAGTATCTGACTGACTGCCTCAACCAAAGTCCTTAAAGCCGGTTGGAAGTAATATATTTTCTTGACTAAGGGCAACATAAGCTGATAGTCAAATTCGTCCAGTGCATTATTAGAAGAAAAGTATTGGACCCAGACAGTCAAGGTGGCTGGATTCAGTAGGGTGTTCACATGGCAGGCAGCAAGAGTATAGGCAGAGGCTGCTATTTGATTTCAGTTTACTATAACACATACTGTACATAAGTTTGTTATTCTAAGGGCTGGGGATTTAGCTCAGCGGCACAAGTACCTACCTGGCAGGTGTAAGGTCGTGGTTCGATCCCTAGTCTCCCCCCCCCCTGCAAAAGTTTGTTATTCTATAGCTATGCCTTTACTAATCACAAAATTGTGCACCTCCTTGCACACACAGTAGGGGGGGCAAGAGAGAGAGAGAGGGAGAGAGAGAGAGAGAGAGAGAGAGAGAAAGAGAGAGAGAGAGAAGGTAGAAAAAGAAAGTGGAACCTTGGACTTGGAGCAGAAAGAGTAGACCATTTCTGCCCCTAAGATCACCCCTACACCAAGCCCATGAGCTCAGAGCCAAGAAAGTTTAATAGTGAGACGAAGCTGAAAGACCTGTTTCCCTGGGATGCCAGGGGTGGCTGAGAGCACGGTAAAGTGCTCTCTGGCTCGGCAGCAAGTTGTCACTGGTTTGGGCAGCAATAGGGAGTGGCACAGGTGGTTTTGCAGCAGGTCGGAGCTGGTGGTGAGCTTAAAAACAGTGGCAGCCCATGTGAGGACCCTTGAAGGAAGAGTTGCACGGATGAAGTGCTTTGAAAGTGAGCTGAATCTCTTAAGATTATGAATTCCATCAAAACCAGAGAATATTTACAGCAGAATAAAATTTTAAAATATTAGTCTTAAAGGAGTCTTAACTTTCTTATTATTTACTGTTACCTTGTAACCCCATAATCCTTCATTTCAAGTTGGGACTTGGATATATTTATTGCCATGGAGAACTGATAGTTTTACAATAGAGAAAAAGTTTTGAGTTTCAAAAACTGAGCCCTGAAGGTACTTAAGGTGTAAATTAGAGTAATTCCTGGAATGTTAGGGGAAAATATTTTACCTTTAGATTAGAAGCAACTCCTGAATGTGTGATGGTGGTGGTGGTGGCCACAGTGGTGGAGAGAGATAGACATGAAAAATGTTTGCTGTGGACTTGAGGAAGGGGGGTGGATGTATACTCTATACCACCTGTCACTAAACTGGGATCCACAGCGCTTCAAATTCAATCGGAGAAATCTGAGATCAAAGGAAACTTGAGCGTCCATGTTCTGTAGTGTCCCAGAAGTAAGCCAGGCTGCAGAGCAAGAGCAGGTTCTCCTGCTTGGTGTGTTTAGCTACCCAGAGTCCCACACAGCCTCATGGGTCTTACCGAGGCTCAGCATGGGGAGGAATCCAGAATTGTTCCCTGCCCCTCAGTGGAGCTTGGCTGTAGGCATGAGGGACAGTGGACAATGTAGTGATTGCTTTAAGGGACAAAGGAGTTCTAGTGGGGATGGGATTATCTCTGAAGACTTGGTTTGGAGAGACAATGATAAGGAGCAAGTCTCTTTTAAAATAATTCTATCTGAAGTGCCTCCCCACACTTACAAAGTATCCTGGGGACGGGACACTCCAAAAATAGGTTGTGATTCAGTCCACGCTATTCTGGCCGTAAAGCAAACTCAAAATAGAAATTGGATTGTTCGGTTGTAGAAAAATAAAAAGTCACATTTTGTTCACATTAAATTAGGGGAACACATTTGCATTCTCTACCATCTGTGGATATATTTGCAGGTGACCTTAAAGTCCCTGACATATATATACACCAAGATGTCATTTTGAGGGAATGAAATGTTCAATCCTCTATATAGGGAAAGGAATTATTCCTCAGAAATATGTTTCTACCTGACAGCAGTACCTTAATGCTAATGCTTGCAAATAAAGGTACCCTTATTGAGGGTGTGAAAAGATTACATAAATTTTAACTTGTATTTACTTATTGTATTGCTCAGAACTAAAGAACAGGGTGGTCAGAATAAATTCTATGCTATAATGATTTTCATGAACCTGAAGATTTGGAACAATCTTGGGATATGTATGAATCATCTAGCACCTGTGAGATGCATCTTTAAAAATTGCCCAACAGGATATTTAGGTAAAGCATGGATTATTTTTGAAAGTCTTATGCAAAATTCTGAACATACCTCAACTATCTCATCCCCCTACTTAAATTATTAATAGTCTACCAATCTGAAAATATAAAATCCTAACACAGAAAACACTTCATATTAAAAGTGAGGGAACAGAGCTGAAGGACTCAAGGAGTCTTTTTATACTTTCACATGCATGATCTTGTGGTTCTCCACAGAGAACAGAATAATTCACTAATTGATAGTCAATAGTCAATAGTCACCACATCCCGCAGTCTGCCATTTTGGCTAAATGGACACTGCTCGGTAATCTTTATTGAGCTTGCATCCTCTGCTGGAGAAGCTGCTTGCATGTGGGGCTGCCCAGGTTGGCAGCCAGGCTGAGGCAGTGAGACACATGGGATGAGAATTCAAGGTGCTCAGTCTCAGCATCAGACACACTCAGGGTCAGGACCTCACTCAGCAACCTGTCTTGGACCTGGGGATGACATTTGTTTGCTCTGGTCTCTGGCTTATCCTAATTCCAGGAGCCCCATATTTGCCACATAACGCCTTCTTCATGGGATCATACTCTGTGATCAGTACAGAGGCAGTCATGGTGGCATGACTTTGACACCTTCTGCATTCATAAATTCATGACTTTAATTGCCTTCTGTGCACCAGAAACGGGGCAAGATGCTGGATATGAACATGGGTACCTCCGGGGTTTTGGCCCGGAAGGTACAGCAGGCTTGTACGAATCCTCTCTAAGTGGTTCATTGTTCTATTGAAATACACTGAAGTAGTGAGCTCCAAAGTTAATTCCAGGGAGCTAAGGCTGAGGGAAGTTACTGGGTCTTCTGTACTCTGTGATTTTGGAGGATGCCTGAGGGGGCAGTGGAAATTGACAATGTTTTCTCATAGGAGTTTTCATTTTATTCCTGTAACAATTCTATTAGATGGGGATCTCATCCTTTCAGAGTTTAGGAAATTGTGGCTTAGTAATACTAATCACAAAAGATCCAGCAGCAAATACTGGTAGGTTCCCTATTGGTGTTTGAATCTTATCCTTGTGACTTTAGGTTTACACCTTTTCTAATACACCCATGCATCCAAGTGACTATTTGGGTGTGTGGGCAGTTACTGTTTGCTGTAAAAAACAAATAAATTTCCTACTTGATCAGGATGAGTGAGATTATGCTATGGCAATACTAGTGCTTACAAAGGTCCTCAGTACAGGTGAGAAAGGTGAAAGCTGGAAACTTGGAAGGGGCATGCTGCAGAGGGGCTACTTGAGCAGGAGAAGAAGCCCCTGGAATGGCTCATGCATGACCCAAGTTTTCAGCTCCATCTGCCATTTTTCCATAGCAACCATTAGATTGTACCCAATAAATCATCTCCAAAGAGTCCAACTTTTCCTGTCCTTGGGCTGGCAACAGCGTGCGTGTTCTTTGAATCATATCAGCTTCCTTCTTGTACAATGCACTGGTCACGTGACCGTCATCTTTGAGAGGTAGGAAGCCACAAGGGAAGTGGCATTATCTGGTTGTTTTACAGAGCTGACCTCCAGGGACTGAACTGGGCTGCACAGGGAAGCAGTGAGTGTGGGAAGCCCCCTTCCAGGAGGCAGAATCCTAGGCTTTCAGATCTGAGCATGAATTTGGTTCATCTCTGTGGTCACTCATGACCATAAATACCCAATTTAGGGTGCCATGGACTGGGTGTTCTTCACATTGTGAAAAGCCCCAAGTTCAGGTCTTGAGGTCTTTGAGTGAGATTACATATAAAGTTTTAGGGGCATGTAAGTGAGCTCTGAGGAAAGCCTTTATACTTCTCTTGCCCACATCTCACTCTGGCCACATATTCTGTGATAACCTGCGAATGACAACCACATGGATAGACACATTAAACTTATTATGGAACAGCACAGATATGTGCACTCTGTTAACTTTTAAAAATGGAAATTGCAATTTTGTTACATTCTCATGTCATTTCTTCCCTGTGATTTAATGTTTGGAAGCATCAAATTTTAATTTGGTCTTTTGTAACATCTGAAGAACCTGCCGAACTTTTTTTTTTTTTTTTTTTTTTTTTTTTTTTTTTTTTTGAGACTGGGTTTCATTATGAAGTTCAGGCTGGCCTTGAACTCAAAGTGATCCTCTTGACTCAGCCTACAGGCATGTGCTATGTCAGCCATGCTCAACCCTTTTAAATTTTTAGGAGGTCTTGTCTCAAGGATGGGGTATTGATTCATAAGCCACTGGTTTATTTACATTCTGGATTTCATTTAACTTCCTCATGGCACATCAAGAAATTAATTAGTAATCTGTATTGAGCCTCACAAAGTGACTTTGAGCAATTCGAGGTAATTATCTAAGTTACTATGGCATTAAAAATTGTTCACCTTAAACATGAGGGTAATGGACACAAGGATGACCTTATCTTTAAGTTATCTGGAAAACTCCATGAAGTCCATTATAAATTATAGAAACAAATTATACAGATGTATTTATATCACTGTAAAATATATAAATATGTTGTTTTCATATCTCAGAAATCATGTCCACAGTTTACAGTGTTACTTCAGTTCATGAGCTTAATTATTTCCACAGTTTTGGTCACAAACTGAATAGAAGAACCAAATCAAATTGCCCCATAAGGTCAGTATTGAATCTAACCATTGAATTTGATTCAGTTCTCCTCCAATTTGGTTTGTGACCAGAATTGTGGAAAGAAATAAGTTCATGAACTGAGGCAGCACTGTATTTTATAAAATAATGTCCTGTGGGCTACATGGGCATAAACGTTTCTTGTATTTTCCATCCCACACATGCTGTAGAAGGCATCTGCATGTTCGATCATTTCAGAGCTGGTACCTTTTTGGTTCAGTTCAGAGACCTCGATCATGTAGTTATGGACCCAGGGTTTCTACAGCTACATAACTGGGACAGTACTTGGCTGCTCACCAAGTTTTTCCAGTAATTGACTTCTAAGTACTTCCTGTCCTTGTAACAGGAGACACTCGGTGACTTGCTCTGGTTATAGAGTTGTAAGTGAAGATAGCGTGCATTCCTAGGCCAGAACACTTAACTCTAAATGGGAAACCTTTGAAGCTTCCTTTCTCTTTATAAGAGCAACCAGGAAATTTCCAGAGCATGCCTGTTCTGTCAGCCTACATCTTGGAGTCAGGTAGTATAAAAAAGAAATTAACTAAATAAACTTCTGTTATACTAAGCCCCTAAGATTTTTCTTCTTTGTGGTATAATGTTGTCTATCTTGACTAATATATTATCTGCCAGAGAACATACTATATGTCTCTTAAAAAGCATTTAAAATCACTTTGACTACTTTCCAGTCTTCAAAATTATGCTGTCTTACATTTTTAAATTTTGATTTGTATTGCCATTAGGGAACCATGCTAGTGGCAGGTTTTTCCTCATAGCATAATTAATCATATTTCTGTTTACACTTGAACACATCTTACCAATAATATTCAAATGGGGGTCTACATTTCATTAGCATTTCACTTATTTTTAAGCCTCGTGCCTTAGACTCCCCTTAGCAGTAAGAGTGGTAGAAGAATGAGGAGGGAGCAGGTGGTTTTGAATCTGGTCCCTTCTGGTTTAACTAGAGAGGCAGGTTGGCCATCTATGCATATTGGGTTCTATGTAAAATTTAGTTAAGAAGACTCAACTATGTGAAGTTGCCCCATAATATGAAGTTCAAAGTCTTTGCTGTTACTGATTTCAAAAGTCATAATTCTTAATCTATTGGTCACAGAATGTTCTAGAAAGCATATCATGAACTGAGTAACAAAGAATGCAATGAGATCATACAGCCTTGGGATTAGATACCAACTATTAAACTGACTAGCTATGTGATCTTAGGCGAGCAGCTTAATTCTTCTGTCCATACTCCAACTGCCACCAAAGTAGGTATAATCAGATGTGTAAATGAGATTTTTGTGCACAAAATGCTAAGCATGCACTGGGTGTATAGTAAATTATTGCAGCTGTTTTTATTATTACTATTATCTTGCAGATTTGTGAAATACAAGCTACCTCTAAGGTAGAAAAATCATTTTAAGAAATTAAAAAAAAAAAAAAAGGAACATAGCCTGGACTGAATTGAAATCTATTTGCTATGGAGTGATTGAGATGTTCAATATCATCATCAGGGTAGGTAACACAGCAACACAATTTTCTGTAATGAAATTGCTTGTTTCAGCCAGAGGATGGAGGAAAAAAAAGCAAGTTACATTAGCTCTTCTATTGCATCTAGTGCAACGCAACATGTTTATTGAGCACAAAGAAGGAGGAGGGAGTCGGGTGAGAGAGGAATGTGCTCAGAATTTAGAAAGAAGCAGGGCTCAGTTTGAGTTCTAGCCTATCTTCTTCCAGTCATGTGAAGAGGAAGATAGTTACTGCCTCTTCAACTCAACAACTCTCATCTGTAAGAAGGTCTCAGCAGGCCGAAGTGGGAGTGCCTTCCCTCAGTTCAGCTGACATCAATGAAGCTTTTGTGAGTAGCAAGAGTAGCCAACACAGAGCAAGTACTTGCTGAGTACTTGTGCATACTTTGGTGCTTTCCACTGTGAATCCGTCAGGCAGTTTACTATAAGTTCCTCAGAGAGACAGATGAATTACAGAAGAATCTAAGGCCCCATATCTGGTAAGTGGAGGAATGAGGCTTTGAAACTGGGAAGTTTCCAGAGCCCCTCTCATGCTAAGGGAAAGCTGGATTATGTATACAATCACAGAAGCTTTTGCAGAATCACCTTTCTCCCCTATCACGCGGAGATCTTGTTGCTTCTTCCTACACTGTCTACACAAGTCAGGATGCAGTTGAAGGCTACTTCCTTAAAGAAAGTGTTTTCGTATTGCCCCAGCCCACTCAGCTTACTTATTCTCCGGAACTTCTGGGATACTAACTAAAATGCCCAGGAAGATCTAGCAGTCAGATAGACCACTATTTAAGGAGGTTTAAAAGACGTTGAGTCAAAGCATTCTAGACATTCAACCCCAAATGCACACATTTGGTATTGTAAACACTCAGCATGTAGAGGAAGAGAGACTTTCACAACATAGAAAGCTGCTAGAAAGTTCTGAGGCCTCTGGAATGATGAATACTGGTGATATTTTGGAAACTCCCAGCTTTAAGTTCCTAAAGACTGTGAGAAGTTAATCTTGACATGTTCAATGTTCTAAAAGAGCCATAAGGTGTTGGCAACTCTCTGACACATAATTCCTCAAGCTTTTGGTGCAAATCAGATGCTCTGATTGGTTGCTGATGACTGAATTTGTGAGCATGAATGACTAGGGACATTGACAAGAGAATTTAAGCCTGGATTAGGGAGAGATGGTCCCTAAATACCATGCTTCCAGGACAGGTCAGACCTAGGCAACAAGGAAAGGACAGTTGCGACAGCTTGAGATTAGTTTATTTACTGGACCCACTGCTTTATTAATCTCACATCCTGGCCAGCATAACTGCTTTCAAAAATGTACTGCTAATTTTCTGTATCTTAATTGCCTTTGGTTGCTATGATAAAAGGCATGGATAGGGTGGTTTAAACAACAGGAATGTATTCCTGAGAGATCCGGAGGCTGGAAGTCCCTGATCAAGGTGTCTGCTAGTTGGGTTTCTGGTGAAGGTCTTACCCTGTCTCACAAGGCAGCTATCTACCTACTGTACGTTCACAGGCAGTATACATCCTTGCAGATGTAGGGGTGTATGGGCTCCCTGCTGTTCCAAGGCGGTGAGTACCTCATTGTTCTTTATTTATTACCTTAGACCAAGATTTCTTAACTCAGTACAGTAGACTTTATGGTCCAAATAATTGTTCGTTGCATGGAACTGTTCTGGACACTGTAGGATATTTGTTAGCATCCCTAACCCCTACTCAGTAGATGTCATAAATCACAGAAACACGTAATACAAGTCACACAGTTAATAGTCATACAAACATGTGAAGCAGAACTGGCTGGATCTAGGGTGTGTGGTACTAAATTAGTCCACTAATTGATTTCCAATTGTTCTGACCTTGGATAATGGTAAGCCCCACCCAGAGTGTGGGCAGTACCACACAAAAGTCTTGCAGCCTGGCTGGACTAAAAGGGAAAGGGAGGCTTGCTTCATTGCTGTTTCTGCTGCTTCTGTGGATGTTTGGTGCTGCCTTGGCCCAGGTGAATATGGACTGAAAGGATGAGCTAAAACAAACCTTTCTGTCTTTAGCTTTGGATGTCAGGTATTTTGTTTCAGCAACAAGAAAAGTAACTAAGACAGTTATAAACAAAAAGTGTTCCATTTTTAAAATATATCTTCTAAAACCTCTACTAGTGCTCAAATATAACTCTTATTAACATTAACTGAAGCCATATGACTTACTGTTTTTCAGAATGCTAAAAATTTAACATTGCAAAGTCATGGAGTTCAACCTAATATATGTGCTTTGAAGCCTTCTTTGTGCATTTATACAATTTATATGTACAAGTTTGCAATATATCATTTTAAAACACAAATCACTCTTTACTTTCTTTACCAAAAAATTGCCTTCATGACCTTTCTAGTCTGTCTAGATTACTTTAGGGTCATCAGAATATTCTATTTTATAAATGACCCAAAATTTATTTAGATTCTGCTTGACATAAATTTTTCAGTTTTATTGTCATAAATTATAAGCTTGTATATTACATCAACATGTATGTAAATATTTACACATCTAAAAAAAGAGAAATCCTACAGTAGAATTGGGGAGAATATCTATCTATCTATCTATCTATATATATCTATATATATGCACATTTAAAATGAAAACAGACTCACCAACCTTTATCCTCTCACTTACAGGATACAAAGATCTTAGTTTCCTCAAATCTATAACAGCACTAAATATTTAAATTTTAATGATTTGATGGGAATGGGAAAAGATAGCTCATTATAATTTTAATTTGCATTTCTATAGTTACTAGTAAGGTTGAACAGCTTTTTATGTGTTTACTGAAAATTTGATTTTCTTCTGGGAATTGCTCATTTCTTTTTTTTTTTTTTTTTGTCTTTTTCCTTTTTATCGGTACCGGGGATCGAACTCACGACTGCCTGCTTTCAAGGCAGGCGCTTATGCCGCTGAGCTAAACCCCCAGCCCCAAATTGCTCATTTCTTAAACCTGTATCTCTATTGGGATATTTATCTTTCCCATAACAATTTGTAGGAGCATTTGTAGATAATATATATAAATCCCCTGTTCATTGTACATGTTGCAGATGTATCCCTGTTTGGCTGCATCTTTTAAACTTTGCTTCTAGTATATCCCACGATTCAGAAGTTATGATATTTATGTGAACACATATGTCAGTAGTCTCCTTGTTGGATGTGCGGTTACTGAGCCTCATTTCCAGAATCCTGGTACATCATTCTCAGATACTCTCAAATCAGGATCTGGATTCTGTTTTGAACTGGGATGCCTGTTGCGTTGGAGAAACAAACTGCTTTTCTACTATCCTTTGACCACAGCAGTCAGCACAGAAGATATCTGGAACTTAACAGGCTTAGGAATTTCACCAGCTGGGTATCCTATAGTCTGATTCCATGCTGACACTATCTGTAGGCAAGGTATCAAATCCCACAGGCTGAGGCTCAGTCCCCAAGACTATGTTCCCCTACTCTAAATACCAACCCCAATTGTCAGATTGTTTTACCTGTGTTTCTGACTGACCAGCTATAGACTGGAGCTCCCACAAATTTCTGGTCAGATCCCATTAATTTTATAGAATGTCTCATATCTTCTTCCATATCCTTTTTAATAGTATAAAGAATATTAGATATGCATAGAGTGAGGTAAGTAGGAAGTTACTTAAAATTTCCACGCCCTTGGGGGTGTATCCCCCACCACAAGAAACTTTCACTACTAACCTGTACAGCGGTTTTCTGAACTGAGTTTTTCTGAAGACTTCATTATGTAGATGCAATTGATTAAGTTGTTAACCATTGCTCCTCAACCCCTGTTCCTTCCCCAGAAGCTGAGGATAAATTAGGGCTAAAGGTCCCTCCCTCTAATCTTGCCTAGGTCTTTTGGGTGCTAGCTCCCACCCTAAGCTATCTAGGGACTTTCAGCCATCAGTCAACACATTAGCATACAAAAACCCATTGTCATTTTGTAGATTCCAAACATCTTGGAGCTGTATGCTAGAAAACAGAATTGAATATCAAATATATGCTTCAAAATATCACATTTGTGTTTTATTTTTCTCTCTTCATATTAATGGGGGCATATTTTTGCTGAAGCAACCAAACTTAAGCAAAATCAAAACTCAGAGCACTAGTCCTTGTTTATACGAACTGAAAAACAAAGAATAGAGGCTTTCAGTCTCAAGGCAGTGGCACTGAAATATTCACACATGCACAGAGCTGTCTGTGAATATAAAAATTTTAATGAGGAAGAATGAAAGAGATAACAGTAAGGATAGAGTGTGTATTTGTGTTTAAGCCTAAAGCTGTTTCTTAAAAAGTGAGCCATTAAAACTTTCTGTGTGTTCTATAGTAAGCCTACCAGTAAGTAATTATTTAAAAACTGTCAGTCTGTGAATACAATATTTTCATTGCTTTTTTTTATAAGGCATAGAACCATAGCTCAGCAAATAATAAATAACTTTTCAAAACTCATGGCCTGTAAGTGGCAACAGCAGGATTGAAGGCTGTTTATATAGATATGTATGTCTATAAGGTTATATATTTTTGGTCTGTTTCTCTCTGTATATGATGTGTGTGTCCACATGTGTGTATGTGTACATGTGATTGTATGTATGCCCATGAGCATGTGTAATCTGTATATTTCTGCTTGTGTACATGTAATAAAGTGTTAGTGTCTATGTACAGACATGCATACATGTGTTGCGGACATCTGTACATCCCTATGCAGATCTCTCTGTGTGAATGTATCTGTGAGCCACAGAATAAAGGATAAATTGGATAAAGTGTATAATTAGTATGAGAGAAATTCACAAAATGGGTTAGCATATGCTTATCTAAAAACTAATTTTGCGTAAAGAATGATCATTTGATTTAGTAGAAATATTTACAAAACAAGTCTATCAGCTCAAATCTTGATCAGTTTTTTTTTTTTGTTTTGTTTTCTTGTGCTTGTATACTTCTGCTCCTTAAACTTTCTAGAAAAGATATTATTATGCGTTATGTCTGGGTGTTCCTTCAAAGGCTCATGTGGTCATGGAGGTGGGCTTCTAGATTTTGTGGCTAATTCATGGTCCAATACTGGGATTATGGGTGTGAGTGCTACATCCACTCAGGGTGGGTAGCCTACATACAATATAAGAGACAGAGAGGCTTCTTTCACATGTTCCTCTCCTTTTTCTCTAGCTGCTTTTACTGTCTTCCAGTCACCAGAGACTATTGGCCTCTGCCACGTGCCATTCTCTGCCTTGGAGCCAGCTGAGTATGGACTGAGACCTCCACAAATTGTGGGCTAAATAAAACTTTGCTTCCTTTACTTTGGGAGTCAGGTATTTTTGTCTCAGCAATGAGAGAAAAGTAAGATATATTCTCAGCAGAGCAAGGAAGATAATCTGGAAGCTCTAGTTAATTTATGTTTATGAATATAGGCAAGTCTGGAGAAAATATATGCAAGTAAAACTGATTTTCTATTGGTTAGGAACATCCTAGGGAGCAGTAAGAATTATTCCATTTGCTGTATGGGACCAGGGCTTACAGGACCATAGTGCTACTGTGTGGTTGACCTGGTCAGTTTTTGTTCTTCCTAGGGTAATGATGGTGAAACTTTCAGAGACTGAGGGCCCACTATAACCCAAACCCACTTATTTTTTGTTAAGTGCCAAAATTTCAATTAACCCTAAATACTGAGGTTTTAGTTCAGAAAAAATAAATAACTTATACATTAATATATTTTGTCTTAAAAGAAAAACACAATAACATGCATGTTATAGGTTTGTCTACAGCAGTAGTTAGTACAGTAGTTCAGTTCCTAGTTGCTGGAAATGTATGGCTTGCTGATCATCGATCTGCAGAAAAGGAAGTCAAAACAAAGAGACAGTCACGGGTCCAGGGAGGTCAATCTGGAGAGCAAAGCCACCTACTGGGAGCAAGATTGGAAGGAAGATCAATCCAGAGAAGAATGAACTATGTATTTCTGGTCTACCTGATTGAGGAATTGCCACATATCATGCTTCTTGCCTCTTCAGGACTGGCTTATCCCAATTCCACCTTTTACATTTACTTTGGGAAGCTTCTTCCAGCAAGCTGTCCCTGTAACTCCTTACCATGGGTTGGGGGACCCTCTTCTGGGTATTGAAATCTCTCTATGGCTCTTAGCATATTTTTTTTCCTGCAACAGACTCTGCACTGTGAGCTTCTGAGTCATCTCAACAGTTCTAGAACAGATACATCTTTGTAATAATAACAATAGCCAGCTCTTGTGTTCTGTTATCCAGGTTGTTCTAGTCACTTATTGCTGGAATACCTGACACCCAAACTTAAAGGAAGAGAGGTTTATTTTGGCTCATAGTTGGTAGAATCTTTGTGCCTAGTCTATTGGCTACAAGATAGGATGGCATTGCAGAGGAGAGTTATTCATGGCATGGTAGACAGGAAGCAAAGTGATCAAGGGAAGGATAGGGAGATAAACCCTTCCAGGCCACACCCCTGTGTCCCATCTCTTTCCATCAGACCCTACCTCTTGGTAATAAGTCAGCTATAATGCCCCCAATAGTACCCATGCTAAAGCCTTGACATTAGATTGCTTCAAATTTTCTGCTCCAAATTAATTATTCACTGTTCTTGATCTAAGTCTCCAACAAGTCTCAGGACATGAGAAAGATGTAGATAGATTTTCTTCCACAGCAGAACACATATGTCCTGGAGTCCAACTGCCCATGGAGTCCTTGTTCCCAACTGAAACCTCTGAGCCTAGTCTTCTCTGTCTGCTTTATCTGTATTCTGGTCTTCTGAGTACTGACCAGAAGCTCCTAAAAAGCTCATCTGACAGCATTCTATAATTTTTCTAGCTGATCTTTCCAAACTGTTTCAAATTCCTTTACCAAGCCATTTCCAAAGTTTTCTGAATCACGTGCATCACAGCATAGACCCCACTCCTAGTACCATAACATGTCTTAGTGACTTTCTCATTCTTGAGGCACAATACAAGACACTTACAATTTAAGGAAGGATAGGCTTATTTTGGATCATGTGTTAGTCTGTAGTATACTGGCTCCAAGGCAGGACAGCATGGCAGAAGTGCATGATGGAGCAGACAAGAGATAGACTCCTCTAGACCATGTCCCTGGTGACCTGCCTCTTCTGACCAGACCACATATCCTAACAGCAAGTCAGCCTAACAAGGAGATACCACTGATAATCACCACTTTACAGACAAAGAACAAAGACACAGAATAATTTAACTGAGGTTAAGTAACCTAGGAAAGGTTTCATGGCTCGTGAGTGATAAATTTGATTTAGGCTTTATGCTTCCTGTCTCTTACTACATGCTTTTACTATACCATACAACTGTAGCATCAGGACTTTTTTTTTGTTTGTTTGTTTGTTTGTTTGTTTGTTTGAAGTAACAGTGTCTTGTGAGCTGGGCATAGTGGTACATGCCTACAATCCCAGCACCCAGGAGGCTGAGGCAGGAGGATCACCACAAATTCAAGACCAGGTTGAACTATATAACAAGATCAAACTGTCAGTATCTTTTTTTTTAAATAACTGAACTATGGTTTATTTCATCCTGACTCAAAGTAAGAGAGATATATGAGAAGAGATGCATGACTTGGAAGAGGCAAACTCTGGCTTCAGATCCAGGTATGTACTTTGAAGGCAGGACATGATTAACCCTAATAACTGGCAATGACATTGGTGGGTCAGGGTCGAGATGTATGTAAAGAATTTTCACTGTGTACACATTTGGGGAAGCAAGCAGAGGCCATGGCAATGGTGAGGATCCAGTGGTATCAGGGCTTATATTTTGTATTGTACCTTTTCTATTTTTAAGTGGTCTCTTAGGAACCCTCCATATTCTCTCATGCACTGGGTTTCTTTTTGCCTCCCACCCTCACTCCTTCCCTCCTTTCTTGACTTTCTTCTTCCTCACTCTCTCTCTCTTCTCTCTTTCTTCCCTCCCCCTTTCCCTCAATTAAACCTAGGAAGCCAAGGAGAAATTTTTCTTGTGGGCTTCTTTAAAGAAAGGGGTGATGATGATAGAGAAGGTCAAACTGATGAAACTCACATTTTAGCTCCGTATTTTTCTTGCTCTGTGACTTTGAGTACATCGACTAATTTCTCTATGTTCTTATTTCCTTAAGATGTGGATAATAGGGCTATCCAACTCAGGGCTGTTGTGAGAATTGAAAAGCCTAATTTCTGTGCATATGGATGATCCCTGGCATATGTAAGTATCCAGGAATTGTTCCTAACTTTATCATTCTCATGCGGTATTTAGAAAGAGCACACTGTTAGGAGTCAAGACATCTGAGTCCAGTCCTGTTTCCTTCATTAGTGACGTGACTTCAGTTAAGTATACAGGAGGTTTCTATTTGTGATGATTTGATTTGATGATGGTAGAAAAGTGATAATCAGTAAAAAAAATAAGTTGTCAATTCTGACATTTTTCCAGGCTAGCAGTATGTGGCAAGAGAGCCCCTCAGGATACTTCAGCAGTGAGCTGAAGCTTCCAGTCAATCACTCAACCACGACGGAAGAGCAGGTGCTGCTCCATGGTGCTCTGCTGCTTGGAGATGATGCTCAGTATGTCAGGTACACTATGTGTTTTGATTTTCAGTTCGTATTTTCAACTTACAACGTCCCTATTGGAAGTGGAGGTATCTGTATATTTTTATTTGATTACTTGTTAGTCAACAGTGAGTTGAGCTTGATCACTCCTGCTTTCCTTATATCTGTTACTCCATGTCAAAAGGATCTGAAAATGTATTTCTGTTTTTCATTTTTGCAGAAACGAGACCTGTGGAAATAGGATTGCTCTGGGGACTGTCTTGAGCCAGCAAACAGAGACTTGTGAAGGCAACAGGGAGACCTAGGCCCAAGAACAGCTTATAGCAGCACTGAAGACATCACCACTGACATGAGAGGGATGAGGATGACAGAAATTGGAAGGCACTAGTGTAACATGAGAACCGAGGAGACCACAGATTGACAAGACCTCCTAATACACTGCTGACCTGCTGTCTTGGCTTTCTTAAGTGAAATATGTATACCCTATAAATAATTACAGATTTGTTTCTTTCTTCCCAATAGTTGTATTATCTAGGTACTTCAGTAAAATTTTAAAGGTAAGCAAACTTAGTGGAAACGACTGTGTTTTGGCATTAATTATGCTGGTTACTATATACTGTGGAAGATACTCTTATCAAAGTGAAGAATGGCTCTAGTTCTAATTAACTAAAAGCTTCTTCTCTCTTTTTTTTTTGCTTTTGCTTTTGCTTTCAAATTAAGTCAGTGTAGCAATCAGTCAGGATTCTTCAGATAACCAAGAGGGCAAATTACTGAGTGGAGTGATAGATTGATTCATCAATAGAGAGACAGTTTAAGGAACTGGCTTTCAAAATCCTAGACTGGCAAATCTAAGATTTGCAGGTAGGGTGGAAGGTGGGAGGCCCAGAGCAGAACGGATACAGCAGTTAAGTCTGCTGGCAGAATTCCTTCTTCCTGGGGAGAGTTGGGCTTTTTTCTCTGAAGGTTTCAACTGATGGGATGAGGCCCACTCCCGTTACGAAGGGCACAGTTATGAAGGGTAATCTGCTTTACTCAAAGTCTACTGAGTTAAATATTAACTCATTTAAAAAGCATCTTCATGGAGACATCTAGAATAATCTGTGACCTAATGTCTGGGTACTGTAGCCTTGCCATGCTGACATATACAATTAAGCACCATCAAAAGCATTTGGATTTTATCTAATATTCTAAGAGATACAAAGTTACAAGTGTTGGCACACTGGGAAATGGATGTAAAGTGATAGTTTTTTGGAGAGCAATTTACCAGGGACTACACAAATTTTAAATGTATGTCTTTTGATCTATCAGTTCTATTTTTTTTCCATTATTTCTCAAAAATACCTTTGCATGTAAACAAAAAGGCAGATGGCCAGGCTGCTCATCATAGCAGGGTGGGTAAAGTGGAAAATTAGAGACGGCCAGAGTCATTAGGAGGGAGATAAATGAAACATGGATGAAACAGCTGAGAAATATTAACAGCAGCCCAAAGTCAAGTTAGATCTATGCCAATGTGTCCACTGTACATGCTGTAACATGGTGTAACATGTTAGTAACTTTTAAAAAGCAAGTTTCAGACCATAATCACAAAAGACAGCACATTAAAAAGGAACCAAACAGCATATTAAAAAGGAACCAAATTTCCATTTGGACATTATAATATACATGTAAAAATGTATATTATTTGACTGGTAATAATTTTTAGCACTGAAGGTATTATTAGAGAAGAGTGCTGTTTATCTCCAATGCTTGCATTTTTTTCTACAATGAGGACTAATAAACTATTTGTCTATATAAAATTTAATATTAAAAGTTATAAATTTCCAAGGCATCTTTGTATTTCAAATATTAGAGCTTAGTCTTCAACTTATTTATGTTAAATACATAAATTTAAAATTTCACCATAGGATAATTTACATAGTATTTTAAATTGAACTTTATATTGAAAAGTTAAATACTGAATTCTTAAAATGTCTAACTCACAACTATAATATCTAGTCCCTTAACAAAAATGAATATATTTTGTGTGAAATCAGATAATTATGTCTTGATATGAAATTTCTCCTTGTTTAGATAACATGAATAGATAGGAGACTTTAATTCCAATGATAGTAATTTGAAAAGCAAAGATATATTATACTTCCATAAAATGTTAGCTGTGTTATAAAACAATCTCCAACACACCAGGCACTGAACCTCAGAATTTCTCAGTAATAACCAAGGGAGAAAGAAAGTAATAACTATAATTTAATAAACATAGTTTCATATAAAAAAAACTAACAACTAGAAATATTTCTTTATAATTTCATTAAAGAAACAAAAGTCTTTTAGGCAATCAAAGGAGGAAATTATCTTCTGATACTTTTATTATACTGATCAATAATACATACAGCTTTTATGACATAGTTTCTTGCTTCTGAAAGAAAATATAACATATAATAATAGAATAATCTCACATTTATTTGGTTCTTATACGAATCCAAGCTTGTTTTTTTAAGTTAAAAAAAAAATTAAAAACAGCCTTGGCTTACTGTCGAGAGCACCTTTTCCCAGCAAATAAGCTTTTCCCAGCCAGCTAGATCCCTGCCCCTTCTGCAGGGACTCAGGTCTGCAGTTTCTCTTGATATACGATATGAATTCCCATATGGCCCTGGAAGTGTCACTTTTCTACCTTTTTATCCCATCCAGTTCTCAGTCTGAGATTCCCTTAAGAACTTGTCATTCTGATACCCAAATCATTGAGCTTCACGGGTGTCACAGGACCTCACATTCAGAAGAACCCCATATGTGGTTTAACATTTTGCTGTGACTATCTCAAAAGTCTTAATAATTTTATCTTTTATTTATTTATTTATTTTTTTTGTACTAGGTTCGAACTCATGACCTTGAACTTGCCAGGAAGATACTGTGCCGCTGAGCTATAGCCCAGCCCAATAATTGTATCTTTGAACTTGTGTTTTGTAAGTGAAACCTAATACAACACTGGAATATGCACATAAATCAAAAAGATGCACAAAAATTTGAGTGTCCTTTTTCCTTGCCACCCTGTTCACATATAGTATGCAAGCTGTCCCTTGAGTATAGGATTGCAGTGATCCTGGAGTGTGGGAGAACAGATGAATCAATACAAGGTCAGTGCCCTTCATATAACTGACTAAAAAGGGCACCGATAGCCCGCAGAGGGCATACTTCCTGTTCTAACCAGAACTCGCTTTCTACCCAGAAAGAAGAAGGCAGTAGTGTTTTAAGAAACAATGACAAAAAAGAATTGATCGTAGCCTTTTTTTGTTTTCTGTCCATAACACCTCCCTGTAATAGCTAACTATGTAAACTGAAAATGGTAATGTACAAGGAAAAAGAAAGACAGGCAAGCCATAGTTTCTGTTGCTTTAATGTTTATAATAAGCTAAAGGTACAGGGTAATGATAGGGTCGTATACACAGGAAAATGTGAAACACAAAGGGCTTAGCTTTGTGCAGCTTCTTCATTGCTCTGGTGAGAATGAATATGCATGTATGAACTCTGAAATATAAATTGTCTGATGCCGGTGATTCTGGGTATGAATTAAACACTTAAATTTGCATCAAAAGTGGACATTATGCAGTATAAATTTGAATGATAAAATTCAGGCAACTAATTCAAACTTTTTATTTTTCTTTATTTACCATGTCATTAAATAGCAAATAAAAAACACCATGACACGTTGAGTCTGAGAAAGGGAAAGCTTTATAGTTTAGGATGGCTAATGGCATGTTTTCCTTGTATTTTAAACAAAACACCTCAGATTCACTTGGCATTAGACTCTGAACATTATGCAGCTAACTTTACCCCAAATGCTACATCAACGTTGTTTTTAATGCCTGCTTATCACTGCCCATTCAAAATTAATTACTCCTTATTTTTCACTTCTAATTATTTTAAAATTTGCAGTTAGCATGTTATTTTGTCTACACTGTTTGGAAGTACATTTTCTTTTTGATTTCCTGTAGCTACTCTGAGTGGGGTACAATCTTTCCCTAATATCACCTAGGGATCACCTTTCCCAAATGTCATCAGGTGATGCTGGGAGCACTCATGGGGGAACCATTTGTATGGTGCAGCGTTTCTCTAACATGATCTGAGGACCAGCATCACTGGGACCTTACTAGAAAGGAAAAATTTTGGACTTCTACCCTGATCTCTGGAAGGAAGGGTAGTAATCTATGTTACCCCTCCTGGGGATTCTGATACATTCTACAATATACAAACCACTGACATAGCGTACAGAACGTAAGTTCTTAAAGCATGGACTTGGATTTGAATCCTGGCTAGGTCACTTACTACCTCTCCTTTGGGCAACTTCTTTGTTGAGGATATGAAGTGAGTTGAGAGAATTGTATTGGCTATAAATCCTTATAAAAATATCCTTAAAACCCTACTTGTTTTCTATGTTGTTGTTGGACATTAGGCACAAACCTAATCTGAACATATTTGAAGAGTCCTAATTAGATAGCTCACAGAAGCCTGAGACTTCCTAGCAAATGTAAGGGAGGGTCAGGACCTGCGTCCCTCTTGGACCAGCGCCCTGCGTCATGCTGCAGATGCTGGCTATGGCGAGAGAAACCGGTTTGGAGTTTAACACTCAGTGAGTCATCGGGTGAGATGATCCAGGTCAAAGGCACTGAATTGATGAGGGAAGAATCCCACTGTCAGACAGAGGCCATGAGGAAATCCATCATGTCTGAACACTGTTCGCATTGTGTTTTATTAAGAGATAAAACAAACGGTGAAACCCTCTGGGCCAGCCTCCAGCTGCTGGCGTCCTGAAATTCCTATTGCATTGTGACATAAGAAAACTCAAAATGCAATTTTCCCCAGAGAGGCATGATAGCCCTAATTTTGATAAACTCTGAGAAACTTGTGCATTTCATCAAATGGCAGCTTTTCAATATAAAGGGGAAAGATAAAAACACTGGTTCTGTGCCTTTGGTGTCCCCTCTGTGTTTACATTTACCTGTGTATGTGCAGGTGTGTCGTGTGTGTGTCTATGGGAATACATTGTGTTACTATTATACAATTTTTATCAACTTCTTATTTGATTCCAGTATGAAGCAAAAGTCAGTTTTAGTAATTTAATATTTATTTTGCATAATATTGAAATACTAGTAGTGATAATAGCATTTTATGCTTTTTTGATATTTTCAGAGTTCATCGAGGAGAATGTAAAGCCAAATATTTAATGTTACAAGTCAAAAGTCAAATATACTCTAAAACAAGTAGAAATGTAAAGTTTAAAAAATATAAATACTAAACATGCCATCCCCAAAATACTTACTAGCAGTAAGGTTAATAAAACAGAGTCCAATAATACTCAAAAACACTATGTGAAGTGAAAAAGTTTATCAGTCCAAAAAAGTTGAAAAGTAATATTTACTTAAAATTGACACTATTTAAAAGATCAGTGTATTAAAACCAGTAAAAGACAGCATCAGAGTCTACTTTGGTGCACCTTCTTCTAGCTGTAGATGAATTTTGACACCTTAGAGGCAAGGTGAATGGCGGAATTAGAGTCACAAACTGACACCCAGCAGTTTCCCTTGACTTAACGTGAAGAGATCTTGAAAGGGTTTCTCTTTTTCAGAGGATGCCATCTTTGTCTTGAGCACAAACTGTAATTTTGAGAGCACTGATGTTTTCCTTTGGCTCTTCTGGCTCATCACACGTAGGTGGAGTGTCTAAAGCAGTTTATCTGCATCAATTTACTTTTGCCACGTTTATATTTCACTTTCTTAGAAACTCTTTGTCCTAGGATTAAGAAGTATTCCTAGCAGCAGTGATTTCATTGATTATAATTTTTATTCTTCTCTTGAGGAGTATGGAAGTATAGAATACTTTTTAAACCAGTACTACTTCATTGGATTTGAAATTTTAATGTAGCAAACAATTTTGGGTATGTATCTCAAAGATATAGAAGATTCAGAACTAAATAATACTTTTGACTGTGTCCCAGAAAAACCCATTTGTTTCAACACTTAAAAAATCCATTGCAACTATTTCTATAAATAAATACCATGGTATATTTGCACCCCCACTAGTGCATCCAACTGATGTTAAGTAAGATTTCTATTTCAGGATCATTTATGGTGTGAACTCAACATGAAGTGAGGAGCGTGTGTTTCCTCTGAGCACAGTTTCCATGATGTTTGGTTGTAGAGTTTAGTGGAGCCTGAAAATGCCCCCTTTCCACTATCCATATGTTGGAAAACTCCTAAGTAGCTACTCGCTTTGGATTCTGGCAAGTGCTGCAATGCTGATTACAGACAAGCCTGACCTTAGAGGCAGCTGTGGAGTGTTCTGAGGACCGCTGAGAAGGAAATCCCGCTGGCCTATTCTTCCACCTGGCCATTCTCCAGAGAGAGCTGAAAAGCCTGCCCAACCCAGAAGAGTTAAAGCCAGGTTGGGAGCTCTCAAAATTCCCAATGGTCCAGCTCACAGCGTGGCTTCTGGCAGCTCCACTCAGCACAAACGAAGCAAATATATACATGAAGTCTGGAGCTGGCTGAGTCTGTAATACAGAGATCAAGAAGACCAATATGGGTTTTTATAAGGTGCCCCCAACAGAGCCTCCATCTGTTCTTTTGCCCGTAAAACAAATGTGAAATTTTATGTTGGAAAAAAAAAAAAAAATCCAACCACAGTTTTCCAACTTCCTTCCTATTTGAATTCTCTCAGCATTGAGGCCATACTGTTGACCACTGTGGCTTCTGGTTTAATTTCTGGTGGGTACCTGGTTTATGGGTGGGAGGCATGTTCTTCTTTCAGAATAGCCCAATCATCCCGTGTAATCTGTGGCTCCCAAGGAGCCTAGAAAAGTTGCTTTTTCAGCAGATCATGTCAAAAGCGAATGGGGAAAGAAAGTTCAAGACTAAAAAGCCTGCTAATTCTCCATGACCCATTTTCCTCGGGGAGACTGGAGCCTGTCCAGAACTGTACACCTCTTTGAAGCTATAGGATGCTTTCTGGCTTTATATTGCTATAAATGACCCTTTCTTGGCGGAAATGATAATGACTTATTAGTCTGAAACCACAGTATGAAGTAAACTGGCAAAGTGTAGCCCAAATGAAATTTTCAGTAAACATTTGTACATACTTTTATGTCAGGTATTATCCTAAAAGCTAGGATAGAAAGAAAAAATAGAATAAAAATTCAAGTGTCCAAGAAACTCACATTGCAGAAGTGTAAGTATTCACATAAATAAAGGAGACACTTTGGGACCAAGTAGAAGCCAGCAAGGCTTTAGGCCTCTGGCATAAGGAAAGTGACCTGAGCTGTGTCTTAAAAGGCAGGCAGGACCTCCCCAGGTACTAACAGGGAAAAAAGAACACAGATAGGAGGTAAGAAAAATGTTGACTATACTTAGAAAACAAGAGAAAGCAGCAAGAGGTTGAGTGAATGATTTTAGCAAGTAAAAAATGACCCAAAATAACAGCATAAGTGTATCTAGAGCTAGCTACAAAAGGCAATGTCTGTGTCAACATCTATGTGAGCTTAGTGAAGAAAACCATCACTAGATTCCAGCCAGGGGAGTACAGTGATAGCTCCTTCTAGAAAGTTCACTTAGATGGCAGTACAGAGAAAAGCAGGCAGAAGAGGTGAGGACACCAGAAAGAAGAAGGAGACAGTGTGATTTGTTTAGGGGAAAACAGATGTAGGGAAGACCGTTTTTAAAGGGGGAGATTTGAATATGCTGTAGGTTGAATGTCAGTTGCACCGAAAATGGGGAGAATGATGGTAGAGGAGAGAATGGAGATAACTGGCTAAGGTTTTTAAGCTATGCTCAGTCTAGCACGCTGGGTTTCTCTTAAGTAGCTGCATGTAGCATGTTAGTGGATTTATGAAAAACACACTAATTAATATCACTCCATGACACTGTGAGAATAAAATGAGAAGAAGGCAGAGGTTATTAGAGAAATACCTTCATCTCAGTATAGATGAACTGATGTAAACTAAAATAGTTTATCGAGAGAGTAAAATGATGAATGCGATAAGAACACATCATAAGATGTTCAAAATTACCTGTCCACACTCCCCTGTGAAGGAGAGTGATTCAAGAGTGAAGAAGGGGGAAGGGAGAGATCATGAAAATCAGACAGACAATGCACAGAAGAAAATGATTGTCAGATGAGAAGCCAAAGAATGGCAGAAAGGTCTGTGTAGTTTTACAGAAGGGAAAATAATGAGTTGGGGAGTTTCACCAGCCTACAAATTCTGCTGTCCTCTATCTCTCACTTCTCTTACCCAGAGGGAAGGTTGTGAAAGAGACATCAGTTGTACCTTGTAGCACAGGAGAGTGGGGATCCCTGGAGATGGTCGTGTACCATCTCTGTGTCAATTCAGGCTGTCTATATTTTCATCACCTACAATTATAAATATGGCTGCCTGTAGGAGGACCTGACCCCTAATTTCCTTAGAGAAACTTTTTTCAACTTCAATCATCTATTGCCTTCTAAGCAATGAGTAAATGTTGTACTATGCAGCATGACTCAAGGACTATTTATTGCCACCAAAGTGATAGATGGCAAAGGTGACAGACAAACTATACTTCCTAGACTGCCCCATGAAGTATGTTCAGAGCCCAGCTCAGTACTTCTAAAATTTTGATGCACACAAAGTCATTTATGTATATTGCTAAAATGTAAGTTCTGATTCAGGGGTATAGATGGGGCCAAGGTTACAATTTCTAACAACAGTCCCGGATGATTGACACCATGTTGCTGGCCAAAGCATCACACCTTGAGTAGCAAGGTGCTAGGCAATGCTCCTTGTTCTCCCTGTAGAGTCTGCATGGGAATGTGGGAGGATGTCACCCCTGTCCTACTACTGGTTGAGTATTGGCACAGACTTGTCCTTCACTGAGTTCAACCTCCCATAAACTTGATCTATGTTTTCTGAACACAGTCCAGTGAGTCTGACTTTGAGGAGATCTATAAGCATAATTTCCTGTTCTGTCCTAGTGGCATAGGAAAGAGGACTGGTGCTCCTGGGATTCACCCATGCAGCAGAGCGGAATAGATGAGCCTACAGAGAAATCAGATTTCAAAAAGACTTTTCTTATAACCTGAGTTGTGTCTTTGTAAAGAGGGAAGGCAATAAGTTACTTTCCCAATCTAGATCTTAACCCTTGATGGATGGATTCTGTTTTGGGGAGGAGGAAATCGAAAACTTGAAGATTTGTGCCCAGTTCACTTGACTAGCAAAGCGATGCAGGCAAAAAAAAAAAAAAATAGAGTATTTATATTTAGATTCTGCCCAAGGGGAGAGCTTTTTATCACCTGAATATGTCACTTCAATTTGATAAACAGCAGGAAAGTAGATACTGGCACTGAAAAATTCTTAAACTTTTCACAATGCTTCAGTTAGCTCTGGCACAATGGATTCTTATACATTTTATTTTCAGTCCTTTATGTTATTTTTGCTCAGTTCAACAAACACTTTTGAGTATCTGTCATAGAGCAGGCATTGTGTTGGGTGCTGAGCACAAGGCAGTGAGAAATGGTCCCTTTACTTGGGGAGCACTTGATACCATGTGGAAGGCAGGCCATAGAGAAACAGTGTCTACCAGCAGCATCTATGCAGTGACTGAGGTAAGTCAGCCCACAATGTGTGGAGAAAGATGGGGTGCTCTTCCTATCCTACAGGTAGGGAACGCTGGGCAGGCAGGCTTCCCTGAATAGATAACATCTGAAGTGATTTTAGAAGCTGAAATTTAGAAAGGTACCAGCCATTCATGCTACTTACTGAATATATCTGGGTTTTCCCTCTTTCAGACATATCATCTAATTGGATCTCCCCACACAGTTTTGGCCAAATGATCTCTCAGAAATTAGGGTGCATGGCTCCACCTAAGCAGTGCAATGGCCACACTGACTTCTTATGAGCTCACTTGGTTCCAGTGCCCAAAGACAATAAATCAGGCTGGATCGAACTCCTATTGCCTCTCTCAGGTTCTGCCAAAGTGTGTCCTGCAGACTTTCCCAGACATCTGCTAAATAGGCCAAGAAAGAGCTTAGAAGCAAGTTTTGGGGAAGATTTTGTTCTAAGAGATAGAAGGCAGTTACCAGACAAATCCTCTTTCTGTCCTCACAATGACTGTTCTAAAGAACAGACTGTGTGGAGGTGAGCTGCATGAGTGCACAGGAAAACCTGCTCAGGGCTGAGCCTCTCCACGGCTCATTTTGAACTAGTGTCCAGGTGGCAGCACATCATCTTTTATTACTCTCCATCCTTGTGCCTCAATGATATTTTCTTCCTTATTCTCCCTACCCTGGGCTTCTAGAAATATATTAGAATATCATCTTCAGAGCAGACTGTGTTTTCTAAGGAAGTTGAGATCAAACAGTTGGTTTTCATCATGGTTCTAGAAGGCAGACACTCAGTAAGATTTGGAGTTGTGTTGGACAGCTACAGAAAAGAGGACTGCAATGCTGGAAGTAAAAACATTGTTAATGATCCCTGATACACAGTGACATTGTTGTTGGATCACTGTTAATGATCCCTGATATGCATCTGCCTCTTCCTTGTTTGCTGGAGAATAGGCCACCTTATCTGGGTACCATGTAACGATTTCATGTGAAACAAATACAGTACATTAAAAGATGATACTTACTTACCAGAAAAACCAGCAATTAAGGTTTTGACTCTTGTTATGGGCAAGACATTTAGAGATCAAGTAACTGCGGTGTTTCAATAGTATTAGGGCAGTGACAATGATAGATCTTTTGAAGAAGCTATGTTTCAGTGCACTGGATCCATTGCAAAAACAATGAGAACTTGACTTATTGCAAAAAATGGCCTCATTGCAAAAACAAAGTAGAATACAGTCATATGCAAATCTTAGGACAGATGATGGCACATTGAGAAAATCCCTCCAGTGTCTTTAATAAAGACTTTTAGCTCTCCAGGATTTAAGAGCTGAACATCAGACCTAGGATCTACAAAGTTCAGGACCTAAAAAGTGTACTTTGTGTATACAGTTTTGACAGATCTCTCTTATGTGAGACTAACACTGTAATAGAGACAGAATGAGATCTTGGAGCACGCAGACATCTCCATGGATGAACCTCAGTATCGGATAAATCTCCGTATCGTAATCCCCAGATTCATCTGTCCTTTCTTCATTTGCTGGAGAATAGGCCACCTTCCCTGAGTGTCATGTAATGATACCATGTGAAACAAATGCACTACATTACAAGATAGTGCTTGCTTATCAGTATCCACCCTACCACCTTTCATTGGTTGTAGGCCATGACTCAGAGTCAAGAGGCAGCACAGCCCAGCAGGAATGTATAAACTCTGCTTTTGAAAAAATAGTTTATGTGTTAAGGGAATTATGTTCCTGGCTGAAGTTACTGACATAATCCAGGAGGACAAGTGGTATGAGAATGAGTTCAGGGGATATTGGAATGGAGAGGGATGCAGGGCAGAAAAATATGTGTTAGATAAGGTAGAACTTACTGACCTGGGAAACTCACTGTGTTTGAAGACTCAATGTCAATGTTTTGATAAGGGTGCCTGAAATTTGTTCAATATTCTATAGAAATGCGTCATCATCTGACATGATGCTAGTGTATAAAATAATGAGCTGAAGATGCCCAAACCTTGTTACAGTGTTGAAGAACATACAAGACTATCTAGGGAGATGAAGTGTCATAAATTTAACCAAGCAGAAGTCTCAAGTGCAGTTATTAGACCAGATGTAGTATATTTTCTCAAAAACTTCAGCATGTCCTTTGGATAATATTCTGTTACTATGGATCTCATAAATTCTTTCATATATATACATACAGATACACACACACACATATCAATGATGAGAGTAAAAGCAGCATGCTATTGCATGAAGAAGATGGCATAAATGTTTATTGTGTTGCTCTAGGCCTTGATGTCTACTTCAGAGAATTTGATCATCTGTATATTTCACAAAATGTCACATTGTTCCACCAAACTGATGAGACCATGTCCTGAATGAAGTATAAATATTCTCTAGCTGTCCTAGTAAGATATATGCAAGTCTTATATTTGGCATAACAATGGAGAACAAATATTTAAGAATCTGTCCCAGCAGTGAAATTTTTAGGGGTCCACTAGTTAAAAACACTAACGGCCTCCATTGTAATAAAAAAAGATATCTCACTTCTCACTTTCCACCCCTAAGAGTCTCTCTTTTAGGATTTTGGAGGGAGTATATACCACACTTAGCAACAGTTATATAATCCATTTATAGGTTAACTCAAAAGATTTCAAACAGGGCCTGGAGCAAAAGAGAGTTCTGCCACAATCCTGGTCTCTAGGCACCGCTTCTCTAGTGACTGTTAGTAGTTAAGACAGATGAAGAAACAAATGCAATCTCTGCAAAACCACAACAGAAGAGCGTTGGGCATATCCATAGTGTTCTGGAGAAAGACATGCATTCTACGAATTATAATGTTTGGAAAACAGTTCCTGGGGTTTAAAGGGAGCCTAGTGAAGGCCATGTACCTAATCATGGAATAACAAGGAACTCTCTTAACCAAGATGCCTTTATGACCCAGTTATTTACTAAACCCAATACTACAACAGGCACAGCAGCCAATCATTGCACAGGGAGAGTGGTTTGTTAGAGACTAGGTTTGAATTCCTCTTTAAAAATGAGTAAATCATAATATCAGCCAGCACAGATTCTCCTATTGCCGATGTTTGTTGTATTTATACTTCTCCCTCATTCACATCTTTGAGTCATGAAAGTATTTCCCCTAGTGACTGATGAAGGAGAAAGGATCCCACCATGATTCACTGATAAAGTATTATGTTGGTCCTAACTGGAAATGAGCAGCTACCACATTGTTCTGCCACTAGATGTGATCCTGAAGGAAAGTGGAGAGAAACCCTGCCAGTGGGGAGAGCTATGTAGGTAGACTCATTATCACTTCAAATGGAGGCAGAAGTGGCTGATAGGATAAATGTATACCTGAAGAGCCATGGTGACTAGAGAATGGAAGATGGACTGAAATGAGTAAGATTGGCCATGAGGGTCTACAGGTTATGGGAAAGAGGATGGACCTGCAGAAAAAGTACTACACAGATCTTTAGCCTTCATAGAATACCCAGTAAAACTACTAAGTTCAGAGAAATTTACCGATCCCCAGAATGATTCATCCTGTAAATACCACTCAGCCTTATGGACTTCCCGGCTGCTTCTGCAGAGCAGTGAGGAACAGACCATGGCAACAGAAATGGGAGCTTTGTATGGGTACAAAGTGGGCTCTCCTCAGCAAGGATTGTGTAGCTGCTGCTACTGTTGAAGGCCAATCTACCATCACCAAACAATCATCACAGAGCTCCCTGTATGATATTATCTGTAGGAGACCACCCACAAATGGTGGAAGTTTTTTAAAATTGTGTCCTTTTCTCTCTAGAGAGGGTAATAATCTACCCTCAGTGGAATAGAACACTTCTTGAGATAGGGATTTTCCACCCTTAACTATCATATCTTTGCTCTCTGGGATTATACAATGCTTCATCTATCGGCCCATGCCCTATGTAACATTATCCTCAGAAAAATGTACATAAATTATGGCAAAGGAGGTCAAAAATTGATTCATAATCATAGGCTTCATCATACACTCCATCCTCCTGGAATTTCTGAGTCTTCTTGCTACTTTTGGATTCGGACAAGGAGTATCCTATAAAACAGGGGCCAACAAACTGTGATCTGTGGGCCCAATTTAGTCTGTCATCTATTTTGGAAGACAAAGTTCTCCAGGAATACATCCATGCCCACTTATTTATGGACTGTGTACATTTTCGTTGGCACTATAACAACAGAGTTGAGTAACTGTGAAAGAGACTGCATGGTTCACAAACCTAAAATTTAGTATCCAGCCATTTATGGGAAAGATTTCCTGACTCCCAAAGTAAGACATAGTTTCTGTATTACTCTCTTTTTTTTTTTTTTTTGTCACTGAGACACAATATCCAATGACCATAACTTAAAAAGACAGATTTAATTTGCTCATAGTTTCAGTTTATGATTGGCTGGCTCTACGGCAGACATATCATGGTGAAAAAGTACGGGGTTTAACACATAATAAGCAGGATCTGAGCAGAAGAGTTTCAGAGCAGAATGGAGAGGAACCAGACACAGATGGCCAGGCCATGTCTCCATAACCACATTCCTAGAAGTCTTCACCATTAATCTGTAGGGCTGATTCCAAAGCCAATCAAGGTGTATTCCATCCTAACTGCCACAGTCTATTATTTACTAAGGAGATATCGATGAACATGAGATAATCTTCTGTAAGACAAACTTTGATCAATTTGCAAAAGTTGAGAGAGCAAGCATGCTTCCTCCCTACTTGGAAGTAGAGAGTTTTGATCTCAAACTGAATAGTTATAATAGCTGCTTTAAAGTTTGTAATCTGATAATTCCAACATCTGGTCATCTTAGAGTTGGCATCTATCTTTTGCTTGCAAATAGATCATATTTTCCTGGCCCTTTGAATGTGGAGTAATTTTGGGTTTTATCTCAAATATTTTGTACATTATGCTGTGAAGCTCTGGGTCTTCCCAAAATCCGGAGAAAACAGATTTTCTATTTGTTTCTTTTAGTTAAGTAATGAGGTTGTCTTGGCTTCTCAGGCAGTATATGCCAGTATCAATTTGAGTTTCAAAGCCTTTGCTCTGCTGGTTGGCTGTAATTCTCACTTGTGTTACTGAAAGCCTAGCCTTGGACTTGGGCTGGGACTACTGGTACTTGTGTTTCTTTGGGAGTGTTCTGCATATGCATAGGTTGGAATCAATTTGGCACTTGCATGAAGACACATATGGAAGTGGGGGATCTCTTTCTTCCATTCTCTTCTCCACAGTATTTCCCCTATTTTTCTTTGGTCCCTGTGATACAGTTTCCCATTTCTCTGGCTATGAAAATGGAGTTTCTCTTATAGCTGTGGTTACCATCTCTTCTGTTTCCGCAGAAAAATGAGAGAGAGAGAGAGAGAGAGAGAGAGAGAGAGAGAGAGAGAGAGAGAGAGAGAGAAAAGAAAATTAGCAGAATTCCTTCCACACAGTGCAGAGGAGGAATCTACATTCCTGCTTCTTTTATTCTGAAATGAGCTTATCTCAGGGTTTCCAGATGCTCATGTTGACTGTGACAGTGCTACTCTGTGATTGATCTTGGAGCAGAATGAGCAGAGAAAAAGAAATGGAAAAATGACCACAATGATGGCCTCCCACTGTACAGCTGTAATGGGTCCCTGGGGCTATTGCCAAGAAGATATGATTTTCTTAAAGTTTTATGATCTATACCACTGCCCAGTTTCCATGCTTGCCTTATTCTTTTTTCAAAGCCCAGAAGATACAGGAAGAAAAAAATACCCAACCCCAGGAAAACCAATGGCAACACATTAGTCATTGTTCAGGCTTTGACTTCTCTCCCCAGGTCACCTGCTACTTCTGCTTTTCAGTGTTCTTAAACCATGACAGTTTTTATTTTGTCCAGAGTTTAAGTTCTAATTAGTCAGAGAGATAAGGCTTACTGTACCTTCGCTGAAACCAGGAGGACCTTCTCAGTACCAGGTTCTATCTATATTTCTTTTTTTTCCTACTTTAGAGTTCTTTTCTATATGATTCTTGCTTAAATCAAGTAGGTGATTTTTAACATTGATTGAGCGATTGTTCAGGTCACGGGGAAGGGTATAAAAGAAGCCTGAAGAATGGGACAGAGACTAGAACTGACAAAACAGTCTTTTCCTAAGGAGTTCAACCTAGAAACTCCTCCAAGTTGCCCTGGAATTTACCAAATGATCAGTGTCTAACTGAAAAATCAGTCAAAAAGTAAGATAGACATTGGCAACAAAAATTGAGTTGACATAATTTTTTCAGAAGAACTAACATTCTTTCATAAGAGCAGAGATTTCAGAAGGGTAGCTCATGTGAATCTGAGCTATGACATGCAAACAACTGTGATGAGGTCAGCTCCCATTCTAATCAGTCCAAATACCTAGGTGAGCATCCTCAAAGGCCTGGAAGGTCCTGGGTTCATTCCCAGTGTCCTCTTGCCCCGTAACACCTGAACAGTAGATTCCCCTCCCTCAGCTACCAACACTTCCCTCTAAAGGCTTGAAACCATTTTCAGTCCCCCAACCATGGAAAGTTAGCTGTGTTCTGTGTCACCAGCATGGTCAGACCTTCCCTAGGTCCTCTGTCTAACACCTATAGTCGAAGCAAGGAAAGCAGGCAGGGGGTGAAGACGGAAAGGGCAGGGACCCTGAAGCAATCAGACCTGGGATGTGACTGCTGACTCTTCAGGGAGACATGAGTTAGACCTCCATGCCTAACCCTCAGCTGCATTCTGGGAAAGCAGGAAAACACCACCTATATTGAAGGTTGTGAAATAAATGAGATCATGTATAAAACAGTCCCTCGTCCTGACTGATCTCTAGGCTCCCAATGAAATTTAAATTATAGATTATATTATTCAAATCAACTCCCAGAACCAAAAAATAAAAAGTAAAAATTAAGAAAGAGACTTATATATTTATATTTATAAATTGCTTGTAAAATATTATATAGTAAACATTCTTGGCTCTCCTATGTTGAACAGATAGGAATGACGATCAACACTCACTATTTATGTATAATTGTATGTTTCACAAATTTTGAAATCCCCAATCTAAAAGTAGGTTTTTTATCTCTATCTTATATAAATTATTAGCAAAATAATTTTTAAAGGAAATCTTTGAATTCAAAGTCCAGAAATGAATAAAGTTTTATTTTCCTCCTATAACCACTGGCTTTTCTTCATGTTATTCAGTTTTTAAAGTTAGGTCATAACTTTGATTCACTTTTAATGCCCCACACAAAGACCAGCATCATGCTTTGTAATTAGCAGACACCTCCTCACTATTGGTTAAATTAATGACTAATGAGTTATGATTGCTCCTTAGTTCAACAGGAAAGATCTAGTGAACAGAAATATTAATATAACACAGGAGGAAAGGAAAGGCTTAAAAGTATGGGTTAATTCACTTTGTGTACCTTCTAAATTTTGGCCACTTATCAATGTTAAATTTCTAAGCATAGTGAGTAATTTGGCTTGAGCTTCGTCACTGCAGTACCTAAACTGCCATGATAATTGCACTGTCTTCTAGCCCAGCAGCTCAAGCCGGCCCCTGGAAGTTTACAATCAGTAGATACGTTTACTGTGAGGGGAAGGGGGCAGAGGGATTCCATGACAGGCCATTTATCTTTATTTGGATTTTTTAGGCTCTCTTTCCTATATGATAAAGCATGGTCAAGAAAGGTGATGCTGGAACTTTGTTGAGAAGACAGGGAACATTTATTTGCTGGCAATGCAGCCTATCATTAGGTGGGCAACATGGGAATTAACAGAAAAGGGGAAAGACGTGAATATTCACTGCAGGTTGTTTAGCGCCAGCAAGTTTAGGTACATTATTTCATGTGCTCCTCTCTTCGTAACAATCCTGCGAGGGAATAATAAGTGATATTTACTGAAGACTCGTTCTGTACCATGTACTACACATTGATTATGCCAGTGAACGCTCAAATCCTTTAGGAAAAGCTTTGGGGTCAAATACCCGCCTATCCATAGTCACACGGCCACTCAGAGGGGAATGAATTTAAAGGCACTTAGTCTAATGTCACATTCTGAACTTCAAAGTGGCTTCTTTGTCAAAATAAATCTAGTTTTTATTACTGTATAAATAAGATGTGTTCTTGGAGGAAAATCAATGCACGAAAAACTTTCAAAATAATTTTTCTACTTAATTTTTGAATAGGCAATACATCTTACAGTTATAAAGGCAAAGTTTTTTATTTAAGGTAACCACGGTTGTTAATTTACTGTGACTTTCTCTGGAGGGCTTTTATGCATATGTGGGTTTATTTCTTCCTTCTCACACTGATGGCAGTGTATACACATTATGCCATATTTCACCTTTTCCCATTTAATTGTAGACAGCAAATTAGAACATGAAGAGTTTTTAATTCATGTAATTTTTAAAATTTATTTCTAAAATTAAAACCCCACATTTGACTACTGTTCTTAACTACTGGATACTTGAGCTTCAACTTGAGGCTCTATGTCACATGCTAAAATAAAATAACCCCTCTCGCATAGTGTGTGTGCTCACCTCCAAGTGGCAGCCTGTCTGTAGGATGGATTGCTGGGCCGATGACTAGCTTGAGTGTTTACTGCCCTTGAAATGTTCTCTTACCCACAGGTTCAGGGCACCTGTTTCCCGACTGCCCTGTCCATAGCGGTTTATCAAACTTTTGGATCTTTGATAATCAGATCATTGAAACATTTATAATTCTAGGTAGTTTGAATTCTTTTACATTGAAAAAGGCTGAACGCTTTTAATATATTGGTTTAAGAACATTTACATTTCCCTCTTTCATGCATCATCTATTTGTACCCTTTGTCTATTTTCTAGTTCTCTATTGGATGTTCCTTCACGTATCAGGGAGTTTTCCCTTCTTGATAAGAGCTGTGAGAAGTTTTTCTAATTTATCTTTACTCTTGAACTTTAAATACAGTATTTTCCTCTTGAGAGTTTTGCTTTTTAGCCTTTCCTGTCCATTAAAAATTTTTTAGCTTATGAGTCCATATGTGTCATTCATACTATTTACATTTCTTTTTGAACTAAAACAATTCCTTTTTTCATCTGCTTTCCCTTCCCTTGAGTCATATTTGTAAGTTTTTCTCTTATTGCCTTTAAATTTGACTCCTAAGTACAAAGATTATCACCAATCTAAAGTTACAAGATAATTGTCTCAAATCTTAAATCTAGAACTTTCATGGTTTCTGGTTTCATGTTTAAATTATTAATCTATTTGGAAACCATCCCACTGCCTAAATAAATGCATGCATTCAATTTTACACATATCTAGATATATCTCCAGTTTTCCCAATGCCATTTAAAGAATCATTTCATCTCTGATTTGAAATACTTTATTATATGCTGAGTTCAAATTCCTATATAGATATGTCTTTCTAGACTTTCAATTCCATTGTATAAGTCTACCTATTTTGTATATTCCTGTAATACTGTTTTAATAACTAACAATTTTAAGTATGTTTTAAATGTTTTAATACTTAGGATGGTCAATTCTCTACCCTATTTTTTTTGAGAATTTTATTGTCAATTCTGACTTATGTTACAATTAGCACTTTAAAATCATATCAAGTTTTACCAAAAAATATGGTGGATATTTTTATTGAGGTTGTAATAAATATATAAATTAGCTTATGGAAAATTCATATCTTCATAATTGTATTTTTCAGTTTTTAAAAGTCATTTTAGGTCTTTACGATATGTATGCTTCCATTATGGTCTCTACTTATTCTTACTAATGCCTGTCTTGGTTGCTATATTCATATATTCTTTTCTTTTTCACTCAATTTTGTGGTGGTGGAGATATATATATGTATATATATATATGCATGAATGCTGATGTTTTTATTATTTTTATACATTAAAAACTTTTCAGAGTCTATTATATATCATGGTAGCTTCTCAGATTTCTTGTTTTCTTGGGTCATTATATTTACAAATAATGATAATTTTTCCTTTTTCTGTCCAATCTTTAGAATTATGATATCTTTGTCTTTGCCAGTGGTACTGGTTAGTGCTTCCAGTACAATATCAAGCTCTATTTCTGACTTTAATGGGATATTTCAGTGCTTGTCATTAAGCATAATGCTAGCTTTGGGGTTATGATTGAAGTACGTTTTATTTTATTGCAGACTTTAACACTATTTTATTGCACTTTTTAAATATTAAGGATGAAAGTTGGATTTTGTCTGGTGTATTTTTAATATTCCTTTTTCATGCTTATATAATTACAAATATAGTGGTTTTGCATTGACATAAAAACGGTCTTACATTATACACGCATCTGCATTTTGTATTTCTCAACATGCAATACTTTGTGGAAATTTTTTCCCAAATTACCTCATTTATATTGGCTCATTGTTTTAATAGCTGCATGATATTTCATATTTTGGTTATAGCTCATTTATTTAACCATTCCCCTGGGAAAGTGTGCATTTTTCTTCCTTTTTCCTATAAACAAATCTGCATTCATTATCCTCAATTGTATGGTGATATGTGACTGACCCTTTTATTTCTAAGGACTGTATTCCTATGGATGGGGTTGCTGCATGGAAGGTTGTATTCAGTTTTAATAGCCACTTGGCTATACTGTTGATGGTCTCCCAGTTAGAGCTGGGATTCAATGAGGCTCTCTAACTCCACGCTCACTAAGCCAAACTGCTGTCCAAGTTGGAGCCATATATAAAGCAGATCCTATAAAATCACTGTGCTCATAGTGAGATTTTTCTTGTTTATCTAGCAAGCATTTATCTCTATGAATTTTGGGAATTAGGTGGACCTCAGTTTCTGCAAAGTTTTTATTCTTTCTGTGTACCCACTTTCCTGTCTTAGAAATGGGAACAAAAATAATGCCTACTTCACGCAGTTGTAAAATTAAACCCCAGGGCACTGAAAGACCACAGCAAAGTGTCTGTGACAAAGTATCTCGACTTTCTCAAAATATATAAAACAGCAATT
The DNA here is from genome assembly GCF_034190915.1 of Cavia porcellus. Classification (NCBI taxonomy): domain Eukaryota; kingdom Metazoa; phylum Chordata; class Mammalia; order Rodentia; family Caviidae; genus Cavia; species Cavia porcellus. The sequence continues at coordinate 78,269,063 of NW_026947484.1, forward strand.
TATTTGAAGTTACTAGGAGCAAGCCAAATTTTTGCAGTGCATTGAAGTTGTCCAGGCCAACAGGACATGTAAGAATAGAGAGCATAACTGTTGCTTAGCACCTGGAACTTTGGGCCAGGAGCAACTTCTGAGCTGTGACAGCTTTAAGGGTTACAGGCTGAAAGAACAACACAGCAGCGTCTTCAGGGTAGCCCCTGCCCATTCATGCTTCACAGCCAACAGAAAGCCAACAGGGAAGAGCGAACACGAGGATGTAGTAAGGGGAGTGGAGGAGAGAAAGAGGGAAGGAGGGACAGAAAAGGAAGGACAGGGGAAGGGAGAGCAGAGAAGAGAAAGGGGAGGGGAGAATAATGCTGACACATTACACAAGCCCAGTGGGACTGATTTGGACTGCTGACCTCCTTACTGGACAGTAACTTGTGCTATTCTGAGTCACTACATATGTGTTAACCTTTTATAGCAGCAATAGTAAGCTAATGTGATACCTCAGCAAATCTACCTTTCTCCCTGATATAAGTGCCTGTGCAATTCCACTGGGTCCATCTAAAAAACCAGAATAAGCCCTTTGCTTCAAGGCTTACCCATCAGTCACATCTCTAAACCCCTTTTGTCATGTAAGGTAACACAGTCACAGGTTCTAGAGACTGGGACAGAGACATCTTGGTAGGGACATGGTGCTTTGTCTACCACAGATGTGACATACGCAACCTGTGGCATCTGTGTTCCCACTTTTTGTTCTTGAGAAGATTGTCCTAACATGAAAGGATTCCTATGTTCATCAATTTTTCCTGCTTCTCTGAAAATCTCCATTTTGCTTAGTTAAATCTTGTTTTCCTTCTCACAGAAAAAAAAAAATGGGACCCATTTTATTAGATGTATGGTGGGGAAAGTATAAGTGAGACTTGGTTGCTTTTACTAGTCATGATTTTTTGGGTCTTTGGAGCCCACTCTATAAGCTGAAGGGCTGAAAAATATGGTCAGCTAAGTGTCGTCTGCCACCTTTGAGTTGCGTCTGAATGATCCTCAGATGGTAGATTTCTTCTTTCGTCTCCCTGGATTCCCACTATCATTCCATGTGATCTCTTGCTTCTATTTTGGTTCTCATCTTGATTTCTGTGTACCTTTCTTCCACTCCATCACCCCTCAGCCCTGCTTAAACTCAGCCCACACAATACCCGTCAGCCCTGGTCTCTTCAGCTGCCGCCTGCCTCCTTCCCTCCCAGTTTCCTAATGGGACCGTAGATAGAACAACTAAAGCCAATTGGGAAACATTCTGAACTGCTAAGAATCAATTTAGGTGAATTTGGAGCACCTATTCATCAAGCTAAGCCATTTCTAGGTCTCGAATAATGTCATTTGGCATTCTTAAAAAAAATAACATTTTGATTCCTGCAAAGATAAGCACTACCTTGTTAGGGTAAGTATAAAAGCCACAAGACACAGGTAATGGCACAAGCGCTAAAGTAGACATAATGAAAGACTGCTAGAAAGTTCCATGGTTTCATTTAGCACTGGACAACTGCATGAAGTGACAGTTAAGAATGTAAGAAAAGGACATTTGAGAACTTCTTTGCAGTTGGAGATAGCCATAGGGAAAACAAGGAAAGCTGACTTTGCTGACAGCTCAGAGTAAAAGCTCTGAAAGGCCTCAGGTTCTGAAGTAAATGCGTAACCATGGAATTTTTTGTTTCAAAGCATGGTATTGTTTTCCAGATTTCATCTTGTGTATGATCATGTCTCATAGTATGTCACGCTCAGGGCCTTGCTGTGGTAACAGGGAAAGTCTAGATATGGTTGCTTTTCTTACTCCTTGGTGCTAGAAATATATTAAAATCTTGGGACATATAGTATTTTTTCCTTTTGACTTTCTGAAACAAAGATTAAGGAGCTGGGGAAAGGGAGAGAGAAAGGAAGCAAAGCTTTGAAATCAGGAAAAAATGAAACAAAATTTTTGAAATCCCAAAAGGAAAAGAAGATAGATTTCCAGAAAAATAGAGACAAGGCATAGATTCATTGATTCTACTTCTGGTAGTGAGGTGTTTTTCTGTAGTGAAATTGAACAACCTGAGCTTTGTAGGATGGAAAACTCAGAGGCCGGGGAGGGAACGTTAATGTGCCTTGAGACATATCTGCTGACTTCAAAAGGAGCCGGAGGCTTAGTTACTATAGAGGCCTTCCAGGCACAGAAGCAAGAGGTAGAGTTAATGCTCACGCCTTCCCTTTCATCCCAAGGTGGAAAACAGCAAGTGAGATTTGGGGAGAGAAAGAGTTGAGAGTAGGGTGGTGGCGGAGAAAATAGGAACACCAGAGAAAGCGCCAACTCTTGACCCTGGCACAAGTTGCAAACATCATACAGGATGATGTTACCTAGAATTCTATCCTGAAAAAAGAAACAGAATACAATTTCCAAAAACCATAATCTTTTCCAAATACAATATTTTCACAAGCCTGTTTCTACACAGTTACTACCAGACTCAAGGCAGTTCCCATTTTTTCCTTTCTTAGTTAAAATCTGACTTTTCCCATCTTCAGGCCTTTTTCCCATGGCCCTTTAACATGCAAAAAAGGGTATGTACCTGTGCATACGTGGAAAGCATGGAGGAGAATTAATAAAGCAGCAAGGGGATTGGAGGGCAAGTCACGAAAGGAGGGTGAAGAGCTAAATTTATATAACCTAGAAAAAGAGGAGGCTCTGGAGGAACGTGATAAAGTTACACTTCACAGAAGCAATATAAATGAAGGGAGGGAATTGTTCATAGTCTCATAAGATGGTAGGACAGAAGGGCTGGCCCCGAGCCAAGCTTGGGAAAGGAAATCACGATGGACAAAGGCAGGAAACGAGGGAGTGGCTGATGTGACACGGCTCTGTCCGCCCAGGTCCTGTCCAGTGGACATGGGGGACCCAGGCATGGTCGTGGTTAGCTGAGCAGGTCCACATTACACTTTCCCACCCTGGACTCCCCCTGGGCTGGTCTGGCAGAGTCTCCTGCGCTGCTATGGGACTGTGGGGTGAGGGAAAGAAAAGGAATTATATATATGTATATATTTTCCAGTATGGATAAATTTCCTCTGAAAATAACTTAAGGAAACCCAACTCCCTCCCTAACCAGAAATCATTTCCAAACATAACGGTCTAGTAGTGTGTGTTTATTTTAAAATTCCATCTTGCTCTGTTTTTGATCAGTTGGAGCTATCTTTATGTTTGTGAAGTATTTGGCAAGCCCAAAACTAGAAGGCTCACATTCTCTCTGAGCAGGATGGCATGGATGGTCAGCGGTTGATAAAGGGGACTCAATGCCACCAGTACCTGTAGTACACTGGGTGGGATAAAGGAAGACAGGGGTCAAGGCTGCACTTCCTTCTCTGTCCCTTGACAGTCCTATGCTGTGTAATGGTGGGAATCTCTTCTGAGGAATGCATGATAGGATGGTTTTATCACTGTGCACACATCACAGAAGTGATGTTAGCCAATCATTCAACCTGGCCTCATGACATATGCATTGAGGTGTGTGAGGCCATTGCAAGTGTGACACGGCATACAGGTTGACAGTGTAATTTTCTAAGTAGAAGCAATATATTCTAAAATAACGATGAATTTTAGAGTAGCTGCATGCCAGTGACATAGTTATTTAGTATCATTACCATTGTTGTACACTATGTGTACCTGCAAAGGCTGTACTTGTATATGACTGACTTTGCAGTAGGCTTGTTTTACCAGTCTCGTCACAAACACATGGTGTGTTGTGCTACAGCAGGACAGTGACTTCACTAGGTAAGAGGATCCACTGTAGCTGTGTTGATGATTCCTCATAATCTTTGGGGACTGCTGTGGTTTTCATAGCCCATTGGTGCCTGAAACATCCATATATGATTTATATGTGGGCTGTTTGTTTTCTCTTGTGGTACTAAGAATTGAGCCCAGGGCTTTCACATGCCAGACAAGTGCTCTACCTCTGAGCTACATCCCTGGTGGAATGGTCTCCCTTAAATGTAGGCTTCCTTATCATTTATAACAAATGTTGTAACTTTTGGGGTATGTGTGTGTGTAGGTGTAGGTGTGATGTTAGGGACTGGACCCAGGGCCTTGACGCTCAGCTGTAGCCTCAGACCATTCTTACTTATCTCAAAACAAGGTCTTGCTAAATTGCTCCAGCTAGGCTCCAATTTATAATCCTTCTGCCTTGGCCTCCTGGAGTGCTGGAATTGTAGGCATGCACCAAGATGCATGGTTTTCACAGCTTTATTAGTCACTTATTGCTTTATGACAAATTTAGCAACTAAAAACAACAAACCTTCATTATTTAACAGTTTGTACAAGTGAGGAGCCTGGGTTAGACATAGCTGGGTCTTGTGCTTCCTGGTTTCTCCTAGCTGCAGGCATGGTGCCAGCTGTGGTCCTTTAGGAGACTGTGATGGAGGCCAGCCTTTTGCACCTTAGACACCTCAAGGCTTAATGGCAGCAAGACCCATGTCCACACTTACTCAACATTGTTGGCAGGACCCTCATGGGCAGTTGCATTCGAGACTTGAGTTTCTTGCTAATGGCTGGCCAGAGGCCACCCTCAGTTCTGTGCTATGTGGGCCTCTCCACATGGGAGCTCCATGTGGGTCACCAAAGTGAGCAGCCAACAGGGCAAGGAACTGAAGGAGAGGCTTCCAGTGAGACAGAGGCCAGCGTCTTTCATAGCCTCTTCTTAGAAGTGTCTTTTGAGAAACCTCATGCTTTTTGTATTGTGTATATTAAAAACAAGTTGTTAGATCCAGTTCCCACTTAAGGGGCAGGAATTACACAAGGAATAAATACTAGGAGGCAAGGTCCTTCAGATGCTATCTTAAAAGGTGTTTGCCATCGCAGTAACAATACAAGAAAATTAAAAGGTGGTTAAACCAGGTGAGGGTGGCAAATTAAAATGCCTGCCACAGTCTGGTAAGTTTCATTAATATGTAATATGAGTCATGTGAGAAAAAAAGACTGTATTATAAAGTATATCCTCTCTGCTGGACTTAAATATTCAAAAAAATCAAATCTCTTTTTAAAAACATAGGCCAATGAAAGGAATCTCAGGTGAGGTTGTTATCTTTATGCTACCGGTCTGCCACCTTTCTAGCTGGCTTCTTGTTCTAAATGGATTGCACACAGTAGGGACATTCTGTATTTCTGTTTCTACCTGTTCCCCAACAGCTGTAACCCTTTCCATCCAGCCAAAGCAAATGGCACAGAAAATTCTGCAGTTCAGGTTTCCTAACTCTTTTGAGAGATCAAGTAACACTGAAGACTCTAAGATAAATGTTTCATTAAAACACTGAGTTAAAATAATAATTAAAAAATACTGTGCTATTGCCAAAGCAAGGCAACACTGGTTAGTAGGGGGAAGGTGAGCTTGCTGCCTGGTTTTTCTGTTCCACACCCATCCGTATTTGTGCTTTTCCCATTAAATTAAACAACAGCATTCACCAAAAGGAAGTCCATTTGTTTTGAGGTCATACTTTTTAATATAAATTGAGCATCCCTAATCTGAAAACCCAAAATTCAAAATGCTCCAGACTCTCTCACTTTTTGAGTATCAACATGACGCTCAAAAATTTTAGATTTTAGAGCATTTCAGACTTCAGATTTTTAAATTAAGGATGCTCAACTGATACAGTCTACATAAATATTCTAAAATCTGAACAACTCAAAAAATATGGACCACTTCTGGTCCTGAGTATTTCAGGTAAGGGGTCCTCAGGCTGTCATAAAAAAAGATTGGTGCATTATTGCTTCTTTGACAAACATTTACAGAGCTCCAGCTGTGCTCCAGCTGTGCTAGCTCTGGTGAGACCAAGCTGAGTAAGCGTAGAGGACACAGGAACAATTGAACAGAAAGCAATAGTGAGCAGGGCATAAAGGTTACAAAAGCCACAGAGGAGGAGCAACAAGGTCTGCTTGGGGTAGTTAGAGGGAGCTGCTCAGAGAATGCTGAGAGGCCTCACCTCCTCCCAGAGGGTAGGACCCACAACTGCCATTTCTGTTTTTGATGTCAAAGTGCTTTGCAATGTTGGATTATCTCATTAATCCTCCTTATACTCTGTGGTTACTGTTGTTTGTTTGTTTGTTTGCTTGTTTCTGCCTGATGGGGCGATAGCCAAGTGGGAACCCTAAGACATAAAATAGAAGTTTTCCTGATGACCATTCAGGTGCCTATTGAGATCCCAAAGTAGGGATATAATCCAGACTCTGGCACCTGTTGAAATTTTTGCTCTGCTTTGCTCAAGAAAGGAAGTGGTTTACAAATAGTGTTACTTATTGCATTTGTATTTTGTTGCTTTGGGATGAACTATATAATCATCACAGACAGGGATACTAATAAAAACAATCACAACACTGTGCTTTATATAGCATCATCTGGTAGTAGTATAGATTTTAAATTTAGAAAAAGAAATGTATCACATTCTTTCACCAAGCCTTAAATGGCCCGAATACAGAGTTCTTACAAAAACCACCTAAACTGCTGAAACATCAAGCCCAGGGTAAAGATAGAGTGTTTATAGGGAATATGGAACTACTTAATATCAGATCTAAGAGTTTCACTTTGTTTTACTATGCAATAGTACTGAAAAAAAAAAAAAAAAGAAAGCAGTTTTTCATTTTTTCCCTCTATCTTATCTATGCTGTCCCTAATTCAGATGTGTTTTGTTTTTTGATTCTTGGTAGTTTTTTGTCTTGTTTCTTTTTGTTTTTGTTTATTCATTTGCAAAAGCTGTTGCTTTGGCATTAGATACCTGGCTATTTAAAAAAAGCATTTGCATATTGAAAACTATAGAATACTGCTTCAGCACTCCATCTTTCTTTTTGTCTATCAGTGAACACAAAATGCTGCTTTTTTGTGACTAAAAAAGAGTGGGGAGAGGTATCCCCTGTGTTTACTCATCAGGGAGCTGTATAATCAGTCACTGTCTACTACACCCGAATAGCACTTCAAGCAGCATCTATTCAGATTGAAGACCAATTAAATAATTATCAAAAGCATCAGGAAGACAGCAAGGATAAGGCTCAGAGGAGGAGCACACAGAGTCTGGCAGAAAAACACAGCGCTGTTTGAATTTTTCCCTCACTCCTCATTTACTAAACCATGAGCTGCCACTGACCTCCACCTATCAAACGGAGCCTTGGGCTGCTCTCTTTGAATGAGCAGACCTCTCTGAGCACAAAGGAGTTTCCTGATATTTTGCAGGCTTAGGAGGAGATGCACTTTTTTTTTCCAGCTGAGTTGCCCAGCCATCAGGGCTTGCAAATATGAGCCCTTGCTTTAGAACTGAGTGCAGTGTGGGTCCTGGCTGCCTGTGCATGTAGAGCTTGCTCCTCTGAATTGTGCCCAGCATACGTAGTTGGCAGTCTGATGTGGCCATAATCTTTAGCATGCTCAGAGTGGTAAATTTGAAGCCTGCTTTTTCATGGACATTTTTTTTTCTCTGACTCCTTTTTATTCTGTTTCTTCCAGGTCCAAAGAAACAGATTCAGAAATATCTGGATCAGCCCCTTCTAAAAATGAGCAGACACCAGCCTCCTCTCCTCATGCACCTGGCCTAGGATCTCCGCACGGGTGTCCCTGAGGGTTGGCTATTGTCTTGCTGTATAACTGTGCAGCTAACATGCCTCAAGTGCAGGCCTATCCATTCATGCTTGCTAGGAACACAAATGGTCAGCAAATGGCCTATTCAGGGCAGGTTTGGGACTTATCCTAAGAGAAATCTCTGAGGTGGCCCAGCACAAAACGATACAAATGACAAAGGGTCAACAGCAGATGCTAAATAATGGAGTGGAAACAAACAGCATTCCCAGGCCCTGTCTCCCTCAGATGGCAGCTCATTCTTCCCCCGTCATTTTCAATTTCAACTGTTCCTATTTTCATGGCCATGGAGCAATGTGAGGAGCATCTGGACTGGTTTTTGCTGAGGTTCTCTGTCCATGGATTAAAGTGGGAAAGTGGGGTTCTTCGGTTTATTGCTTCTTTTTTCGTTTTCTTTTCTTTTTTTTTTTTTTTTCCAGAATAGGGCTTTGCATCTGCAAAGCTTTTTACCTGCCATCCTGCCCTGAGTTACAGCGACAGCTGTATTTTCACACTGAAAGGCATAGACTACATTGATGTAATCCTTGGGTAACGATTTAAAAGCCGGGTTGTAGAAAACTTGGACTTGCCAGGGTTGTAATTAACTCTGAGTTTAAAGACCAAGTACTAGATCTATAAGTTTTTATTCAAACTAAACTATTCTTCAGTGTCAGAATCGGAGTAGTCGTATATACGTACAGATGTGCACCCATGTCTCTCCCCTCTGCACACAGGAGGAAAAAGGCGCTGGTTCACAGGAGTAAGAATCAGGAATCAGATTGAAACTCAAGCAGATAGAAATGAAATGGGAGGCCGGTCTGATGGCAGTGGGTTATCAGAACTTATTAACATTAGTGTCACTAAAGTTGGTATACCACCCCCCACTGCTAAATTTGACTGGCTTACAAAAAATAAAAATTAAAAAAAATAAAAAAGAAATGAAATGGGAGATGGAGCAACACTGAGGTCAAATGCTATCAAAACAGGGATAAATTCTCTTTTTTCCCGTATAATGACTGTAATGAATATAACGGATATGGCATTTTCTTAATGAAGACTATGTGCCAAAGACTATTCTAAGAGTCCTTTGAGGTAAGTCCTCTAGTTATCTCATGTATCCCACGAGGAAATTCAGCAGGCCAGTGGAACTTAAATATATTATTGTTCTGGGAAGCTATGATACAAACCCAAGAAAACTTGCTCCAAACCTACCCCATAATCAGAAGACCTCATAACTTGCCACTAGGAAAAGCTGCATATTAACAAAAACTAAAAATATCAAGTGCCAGTGCACATATAAGTTTATTTTAATTTTCTGAGAATAAAAGCCTTGCAGTAGCAAGCCCAAAGGTGGTAGGGCAATTCCTTATCACTGAGGATCGGGTTCCTTCTTACCTTTGTACCTTTGGTACAAAGAGTTTCTAAAACCTTGACCATGACACCCAATTCCCAGGAGCAAAGAGGAGGAAGAAGGGTAAACATGTACTCAACTGGCTGCCTGTTTCTCTCTTAAGGAGGGTTTCTCAAAGTCTGCACAACCACATCCACTTCTATTTCATTGGCTAGAGACTAATTATGCGGCAACATTTTCCTATAAAATACAGTGGGCCATATATACCACTTGTAAGCAGAGTACATTGCCAATTTGAATAAAATTAAAATTTCATTTTAAAGAAGGTGAGAACAGATGTTGGTAGGGAATCAGCAGGATATGCTACAGGTCTCATGGCTTAGCTGGAGATTTCACAACAGTAGCCACAGGGTAAGTAGGCCCTTACTCTACTGCCCACTTACATGTCTACATGAGCTTGATTATCATAGGAGCCAAGGATCTTTTGATAATATTTCCTACTCATCTAAAAGTGAGGTTCCAACAGGTAGTGCTAAGAATTTCCAGTGCTCTGGGCAGAGTTATACAGTCAGGGTCCAGAGAATCTCTCAGGAAATGACAGTGACCTTGAGAGAGAATTTGCCATGAAAAGGGAGGAATCTGAATCTGAGTGTGAGCTGAGCCCAGCTCTGAGAAAAGAGGACATGCTGCTACGACTCCCTGCAACCTACAGACATTGTGTCTGTTCAATCCATGGACAAACATGTCTCTGTGCATTAACTCAGGTGACCGTGTAGGTCAACTTGACCCCATGTCTGGGCACAGACAGTCTGGGTGTCTGAGTATAGCACAGAAGAGCAGACATCATTTTTTCCTGGATTTCACAAGTCATTGTAGGTGACTTGCAGATAAGCATGTGTGGCTAGCAAGATCTATAATTTGGGCACCTTACAACAGCAGACAAGGAAGTCAGTGTGACAGACATGAGAGTGGCAGAGGGTTGCCCCAAGTGAGGTATGCTGAGTAACCTTGGGCACTCTTTCAAGTTACTACCTGTGGGCCTTTACGCAGGGCTGGAAATTCTATGAGTAATAGTCTGGTTATACAGTGATACTGAGATTTACTGGTTATTATCATGTCGTTTACTCATAAACAGACTGAAGTCTAGGGATATTTGAGTTATACGTGTTTCACACAGGTTTCAACTGAGTTCTATTATTTGCTCAAATATCACAGCCTGGGAAAACACAGCTCAGGTGAAAAGAATCCAGCTTTTCCACTTTCCTTCCCCCAAACTCTCCTGCTTAATTGGATTCAGACTTAAGTGGAACGCTACGTGGAGAGAAATGAAAAAAGGAGAGAAAAATAAAGAAAAGAAGAAGAAAACCAGCACTGTAAGATTAAGATAAGTATCCAGGGAAAGTAAGAGGGGGAAGAAAGAAAAGGTTGCCAGGATGACGGAAAGAAAGACACAATTCTCAAATTTCTAACAATCACTAGTGTGGTAATGAGATGAAATCGTAATAAAAGTAGCCATATGTGACCTTACTTTTAGGATGACAATTATATGCCTTGTAAGAAAATAGACCATTGACCACTGATAGAAAGTGCATTCATTCTCATAGCCAACTGAGAAATGTTGGAATATTTATCAGTCAGTCCAACTTTCAAGTTTTAGTTTAGGAATATTTATATTAGAGTTCTGAAGATGTTGCACAGTGTTTGAAGATCACTGAATAAGAAGAACAAAATTCTGACTGGTAGGTCCTAGTTTTCTGCTCTAAAAATGCACTCTGTCCCTGCCTTGTTTAACTGACAAGCATGTTCAGAGAGTCAAATCAGAAGATATGGTTATAGTGCTTCAGAGGCTTACAAGTGTCATAAAATGTAAGTTGTTATATTTAGCAGAGAGTTTAAGACTCAGGTTAAGAATAATCAAGCTAAGCTCCTTCAAGTGAGTGGAAGTCATTTGACAATCATAATCACATAAGAATTTTGTAGATATTGCTCAGCTTTACCAAAATAAAGGGAAAAAACTAGACTTCTTACAATGGCACTTTCTAAGAGTATTTGGAAAGGCAGAAGGTGGTCCTTTGTATTTCAAGCCTAACAAATGGGTCTCAAAATAATATCCTCTGAGCAGTTTAGGACATTATTGAAAGGACTGGGACATATTGTATGGAATGCCCCTAAAACGTGTGTAGACATATACACTTGTGTATATTCCATTCTAAGAATGAGAATCAAATATTTGCATTAAAACTATAGGTAAACATTTTAAATAATTTTTTAAAATGTTAAACAGCTTACTTAATGAAGGAAGTCAAATCTAAGTAAAACTAGAACTCGGAAAATTAAAAAAAAGCCTGAACATCAAAGTCACTTTTATCTCCCAAGCACTGAAAATTCTGCAATTAAAAATCTAATCAAGGAGAATAAAAGTCCATTTCTTTGGGTCCCGAAGGGTAACTCAGAGAAAATGTGAACCTGAGGGAAACTCTTAGCAGTATCACAACAGCCTCTAGCCAGAAAGATATAGACAGGATGCCTTGATGCCAGACAGAGCCAGAGAAAAACAGAAAAGGAAAAATAATATTCATAACAAGTTGGGGCTAGAGCCCAGTTGAGTGGACAGATTTAACCTGAGTTTACACTGGCAATTTGATCCACTGAATTTTAAGTCATGAACTTGGAACTTGGGCCACTTGAGGTGGATAGAATCCCAGCCTTGTGCATGCTGAGCACACATCCCGCCACTGAGCTACAGGCCCACGCCAGGAATTTGTTTTAGAGACTGATGACTGACAGAGTGTTCAGGCAGGAATGAATACAAATCCGCTGCCACAGAAGCCACATTAATTCAAAGCTTCAAAACCTACCCAAAGGTTGAAAGAGTGTCATCAGTAAATGTAAAGTACCTATGGGTATTTTTTTATAAAAATTGACCATGTCCTGGACAAAGCAAGACTCAACAAATTTTAAAGGACAAAAATAACATGTATTGTGTTATTCCACAGCCATTTCAATTAATTTAGAAATCAGCCACAAAAAGATAATTGGAAAATCCTTAATTTAGAAATTAAGCCTCTCCTAAATAATTTGTGGATTAGAGAATAAATCATAAACAGAAAATTATGGGAAAACTTAACAGAATAATGAAATGACTGCTATCTAAGGAGACAGACATAACCGTCCTTGGACATTTATAACTATAAATGTTTATGTTAGAAATTCAAATTGAAAATTAATGAGGTAAGTATATATGTGAGGAAATCATAATAGATTCCAAATAAACCCCCCCAAAAGGAAAATATAGAGGAAATAAAAATAAGATCAAAATGGAACTTAACATAAGACCAAATAAAGATAATAAAACCAAAAGTTGATTTTTTGAAAAGATTAATAAGAAATTAATAATAAAAATATTAATAAAAAATTTAGACAAGGATGATTGAAAAAAGATAATAAGTATAAGAAATGAAAATATGGAAGTCCTTACAAACATTCAGAAATATACTAAGGTAATTGTACTACTAATTCTATTAGTTTATGAAAAGAAACTATCAATGCTTATATTGTTTGATATGTTTTGTATGCCTGTATCTTGTAATCTGAGCAACCATTTCAAAGATAATAATATGCAACATAGCAACGATTCTTAATTTCCTATCATCTTGTTTTGAAATCTTTTATCATTTTTATTATTTTATTTTGTTTTTATTGTTTTGTTTTCTTTTAATCTCTTTAAAATAAAATAAATATAGTAAGTGGATGATACTGCAAATAACTTTATGTGAATAAACTGGGAAAATGATTCAGTGTTCAAATTCTTTAAAAATGCATCCTGAGTACTCACTGAAGAAAACCTGGACACTTTTACAACTGTTAATGACATAGAACCAGAAGTCATAAATCATCTAATGAAAGTCATTGATGAGTTCAGCCATAAATCTAAGGAAAAAACAATTTAAATTTTACATGTCATTTTATAAAAGAGAATAGAAAAAGAAGATAGCCTATATTAGTGGAGTAATTTATACTATTTTCTGTTCCTTTACTGTGTAGTTTTTCCAGTTGAAGTACAAGTGATCTATGTGAAAAAAATATGATGAAAGTAGCATAACTCTTAGCTGAGCTGTGAGAGCATGTTCTTTGTCCTCTCATTCCTATTGGCCAATGTAACAGCAAGGGAGGCTGGGAAGTATTATTTATATACAGAGGAGGCAGAAGTGGAGTAGCATGTTTTTGCTCCACACTTCTCACATGAGTTAACATAATACGTATTAAAACTTCATAAGGACAATAATAAAAAGGATAAACTATATACCATCTTTCTAATTTACATAGGTATACAATTCCTAAACAAAATGTTAATGAACTATATCTAGTAATATATGAAAAGTATGACACATTAAAGCCAAATTAGGGTTAATTCTAAAAATACATGGTTAAAGATTGACCTAGGATGCCAATTACTGTATAAACCACATTAATATATTAATGAAAAAATATCAGTCATGTCAACAAGTAAAAGCTTATAACAAAATGTAATATTACTTAAGATAAAATTTTCTTAGCAAATCAGTAATAAAATCAGGACTATCTTATTCACAGAGTATCTATAAAAACACTATTCAACAGAAATAATGCTTAATGGTGAAAAGCTCTTTTCCTTTTGAAATCCAAAGAAGAAAGGAATTATTACTACTTCTATTATTATTTCAGTATTGTAGTAGTTAAATGCATAAAGGCAAGCGAGAAAGATTTTAATGGTTGAAAATAAAACCTCCACTTTTAATGGATAATATAATTTTCACATTGAATATAAATTACACTGAAAATTTTTACAAGTGAATCAACTACAAGCTTCTAAATCATCAGCCAATGAAAAAAAAATTTAAAGGTATGAACTTTTAGGAATAAATCATACAAAATACGAGTAAACCAATAGAGACAGGTTGGTTAAAATAGTTGGAAAAAATTTAAAGATGTAAATAACATATAGATATGACTGTGGATTGAAATATTAAGATTGCAAAAGTTGTCAAGGTGCCTCAAGTTGATTTATATATTTTCTAGAATTTGTGGAATTGATAGTTTAATTACAAAATTTTCCTAGAAATACGGGTGGCCAACAATAACTACGTATAGCCTTGAAGAATCAAATAGAATGTATTGTTCTACTAGTTTTCACAACTTGCTTTATAATAATTAAGGCAGTAGAGTGTTCATATGGGGATATACAAATATCCAACAAGGTAGAACCAGTAACATAGAAAATACCTCCATGCCTATATGGTTTCTATGTATATGCAAGAGAAGCCCTGATGAAACCTAGGATGGAAAGTATCTTTGGTAAATGGTGCTGGGACAAATGGGTAGCAATATAGAAAAAATATTACTGACTTCTATGTTATACCATCCAAAAATCAATTCTAGATTCATTAAAGACCCATGAAAAGCAAATCAGTAAAGCCTTAAGAAGACAACACAGGAGAGTATCTTCAGGTTGGGAAGAATGTAAGACACACACACAAAAAAATGATAACCATAAAAGAAAGTGTTGTAAATTGGACAACATTAAAAACCAAGAAGATCTTTTTATCAACAGATAATATAACAGGAGTGACAAGGAGAGCCACTGAGTGGCTATTTGTGTCACACACAACTGATGAAGGACCAGTCTGCAGAATATATAAAGAAGGATAAATCAATAAAAGTATAAAGAACCTAATAGAGAAAACTAGAAAAATCATTTCAGAGAATGAGGAAATTATAGTGGGCAGTTTATTTTAAGGAAAAAGTTTTGAGGTCTGCAGTTATCATGAAAATGCAGGCAAAACCACTTTGAGATACTGAGATAACTTTATATTCTTAACACACAATTAAATAAAACTTCAGAGATTTTATAGTCTCAGTGCTGGTTGGACCAACTGATCAGAGTATGAATTTTTAAATACTCTTGGGAAACTGATCTGAAATGATCTATCAAAGTAAGAAGTAACCCTTGTTCTTTGACACAGCAATTTTATTCTTACATACATACTCAACAGTAACCCATGTGCATATATAACTGAGGAGATGGGTGGGATATTTCTCATAAAATTCAAACACAGACAACTATTCAGCAGTACCGTTTTGCATTATTAAAAATCTATGCTCACTACAGCACGATAGTGGTTACTGACAGAGCACAGGGACAGTTTTGAACAGAAAGACTCTAGACTCTTGGCAAAGCTCTTGGTCACCTTCAGGTGAGAAGTAAGAGAAATAGAAATGGGGAGAGGCTGGGAGGAGAGACATGAGAGATGGGAGAGAAAAGGAGAAGCAGAAGGGGAGGAGAGGATGAGCGGGAAGCAGAGAGTAAGAAGAAAATGAGAAAAAGAGATTGACCGATTATAATGCTGTAAAGGCAGTGAAGTCCCACAGTCTACTGTTTACAAGATTCAGTGTCTTTGTTTCTTTCCTGCTCAGTGCTGGGACACAACGCATGACACCAACAAATTAAGGAAGGAAAGATTCATTGAGGCTCTCAGTAGAGATTTCAGTCCATAGCTGACTGGTTGCAAGGCAGGATAGCATGGCAATGAGAGGAGGAATCTGTTCCAGGCCACACCACCATGACTTGCTTCCTTCAACCAGGCTCCAAATTCCGGCACCCACATAGTTATTTAGCTACAATTAATCATGTCAGCCAACAAACCTTTTTTGTGAAGGTCTACATAGTCATTATTTAGGTCTTTGGACCATATGATTTCTGTCACTCAACTCTGCCATTACAGTTTGGAAATGGATACAGGCAATGGGCGAAGGCATTGGCATGGGTGTGTTCCAATGAAACTTTATTTACAGGGGAAGACTTCACTCAGCTCATAGGCCATACTTGCCAGCCCCCGATGTTGGTTATATGAGTGTTTACTTTATAAGTATGTTTTATTCATTTTCTGTGTGTATGTTGTTTTCACAAAAACAAAAGAACTCAGACCTAAGTTAGAAATTTAGCTCAGGTTTTTAGCTTTAGGATTGTAGAGTCAG
Organism: Cavia porcellus; assembly: GCF_034190915.1. Lineage (NCBI taxonomy): Eukaryota > Metazoa > Chordata > Mammalia > Rodentia > Caviidae > Cavia > Cavia porcellus. The sequence goes on from NW_026947484.1 coordinate 78,285,017, forward strand.
AACCGGGATGTGATTTGTGCTTGCTCTATACTACGGCCATGCTAGTACCTATCTAATTTATTCAAGATTAGCTGAGATGGTCAGGTTAAGAGCCTAATAGAAGTCCTAGCACATATTAGGTTAAACCTCATTTTTTTTTCTGTCAGATAAAACACATCATTAAGGAACATTCAAGTATCTTCCTAAGCCTTTAAAGGAACTCATTGCTGTTGGCAAAAATTATCTCTGAGGAAAGGAATCTATAGAATAGAAAATATACATAACCTCCTATATATAGTGTGGAAAGATTGCAAGTGAACATGGTATGCTGCCTACTATTTCTTAGAAAGTACTTTTTTTCTTAGCATACTTTGGGTGCTAAACAGACTTGTGAAAATATTTTTACATGCATTCCAAATGTAAATTTTGAGACAAAAAAAAAGTAGTGTGAAGGAAAAAAGTCATTCTTGTCCCCTAAACAAGATGACTATGCTTTCTACTTCAGGGATATCTAATTGAAAAAATAAAAACCTGATTGCCCACTGAACGGTAAATAATTATAGGCAGAGTAAGGATCCCCCTCAGAGATTTCCATATGTGAGTTCTTTGAAACTGTGATTATACTTTACCACAAGTTGCAAAATGGACTGGAAATTGGAAAAATAACCTGTATTATTCTGGTGTTCCAAATGCAACAGTAAAGATCTTTGTAGGTAAAGAGGGAGATGGGAAGGGCTGAGATGTCGGTTCCAGCAACCAGCATTATGGAAGACTGAAGCAAGAGAATTGTAAGTTTGAGCCCAGCCTAGGCAATTTAGCTTCTGAACTAATTGGTTCCTAGACCCTGTCTCAGAATAGAATAGAATAGAATAGAATAGAATAGAATAGAATAGAATAGAATAGAATAGAATAGAACAAACCAAGGCTGCAGATGTAGCTCAGCGTAAAGTCCCTGGGTTCAAATCCCAGTAGACAGGCAGACAGACAGGCAGACACACACACACGGATAAAGGGGACCCAAATCAAGGAAAATAAGGCCTTTAGAATTTGGAAAAGATAAGTAGTAGATTTGCTCTTAGAACCTACAAATAAAAAGCAGCCTAACTGGCAACTTGATTTTAATCTAGTAAGACTTTTGGCCACCAGAACTATAAGAACAACTTTTGTAGATTTAAGCCACATTTGTGACAATTTAATACAGTTGTAAACTAACAGAACTGTCTTTCTAAAGGATAGAGTAGCCTAATGCTTAACCAAAATTTTAATTGACCCCACACACTGTGTTACACATTTTGTGATTTATCTAAAGTGTGCTTATTAATTGCTTCCTGAGTAGCAGGCACTATGATTACAAAGATGAATATAAACATGGTTTCAGTCCTCAAGAGCTTATGGCACAGTATCATTGGGAAACTGCCTTGCATTTCTTCACATTTTGTGAAGAAAGATGGGAAGCCTTCATTCAAGATTATCTTTTCAAAGATGTATATCTGTGAACAGCCTTGGATAGTACAGACAGTGTCTCCCTCCAGAGTACAGAGGATACATACTTACACCTGAGTAAAGATGCAATTTCCCTAAAGTCAAGGTTGTTTGTCATTACGAACTCACTGCACATGAATAGATCATCCTACCCCGCTTTGTGTCATCCTGTGAGAACTGGAATTGGAGAATCAGATAAAAAATTTAATACTCTGACTACTGCTATTACTATGAGTAATAAATAGTTCTTTGTCTCAGACTGAGGTGTTTGTTTTTGTCCTCTGCTATCATCCATGAAATTAGAATAGGTTGGCTTGTTAGCTTACAAATCTCAGGGTTAATTCTCAGATCCTTTAGAGTTTCTGACAGATGGTAAATAAAACAGTCCATCTCTATGAACACTATGGGTTTTGGTTTACTAAATATACTCATTCATAATAGAAATGGAAAGAGACTGCTTCATAGTCAGTTGCCAGGCTATGAGCACATCTCCTCTACCCACATCCTTCTGCAGCCATGGCCTAGAGGCAGCTGACCATGCAAGGACTGAGATTATTGAATTGCAACTAAAATAAACCTCTCACCATTTAATTTGCAGGTGCCTTATATGTCTGAATAATAATAAATGTAACTAAGATTTTTGTATCAGAGCATGTGATGCCACTTAACCAATTAGTTCAGAAGACCTTGGAACTGGATCACAAGAAAACTCTGGAAAGTTTCAGTGATTTTTCCCAGCTCTAGAATGCTCTAAATTGAGTTGATAAAAGATTCTGGTCAGAACTTAGAAGACCATAGTCCATGAAGACCATGTGTAGGGGTTTCAATTGAAACAATGACTCTCTTTGGAATCTGGACTTCAGGTCATGTGTGTTATCTTCTGGCAAAAAACTATCTGCATTTTGCTTATGTCCTGAGACTTTGTAGGAAACTGAGGTTAAGGGCAATTTAATTAATCTGGTGAAGGTAATTTTATAGCAACCTAATATTTACATAGTAGCATGGGTACTGTTGGGTGTTAGCCAGTTCTACTTTGGGAACCAACAGCAAATGGCCTAATTGAGTGATTTAAAAAGGCTTGAGTTTGGCCCTAATGGACACTCGGGTAAAGTTCTGGGACTGTAAAGTTGGAACTGAGGAAAGTTTGTTTGCTTAAAAGATTAGCATTAAAAAGAAGCCAAGTACTTTACAATAGGACAGTAAGAAAGATGGCTTGAAAGCATCATAGGACACAGCAGGAGCATACCCTTGTCAGGCTCTGCATTGATTTGAGAAGAAAATTCCTGGGAACCCTGCAAAAGAAGGAAAATAATAGCCTAGCGAAGTGATGGCAGAACTTTTAGTGACAAGTTCCCAAACTGCAATACAGAACCCATTATTTAGCACATAATGTCAATGCTATAATTAACTTGAATATTGAGATTTTACTTCTCCAGAAATAACTCACATATTAATATCATTTGTCTTAAAAGTAAAACAAGTAACATGCCAGCTTTGCCACTGTGTCTAGGGCACTGATCCCCCAGGACTTGGCTCACAGTGCTCAGCCATTCAGGTGCTCAGAAAGTGAGTACAGCCACAAGTCAGGGGGGCCTGACTACTGCCCCCCTGGTACATGTGGTGCTGATTTTACAGACATGCTGAATGTAATTGTTGTGGGGTCAGGAAAGTTTCCACCCAGATTTCAGCAGAAGGCATAAGAGACCAGATAATGTGCCCTGAGAAAGCAATGTGTGAAACTGTGAGTGACTTCAGTTGAAAGTTAGTGGAGACCCCAGCAAGTCAGGGAAGCCAGGGATGTCGAACATCTGAGTGAAGCCACAAAGAATGAGCAAAGCCAGTCCAAGAAAGTAGCCATAAAGGTTATAACCGCTGACAATGCCTTAGGGGCAGAGCTGCCTAAGTGGTTTGGAGCTCCACTCTCACCATAAATTGCCCCAGGAAGAAGGACATAGAACTATGGATTTAATGTTTGCTGTGCTAGGATTTGGTTTTGCTTTAGTCTCACTTCTTTCAATTACCCTCTTTATCCCTTTTTAAAAAGAAGTTTTTACCCTGTTCCTTTGTATTTTGGCAGTGTTTACTTTTCATTTTGATTTTTACAGGGGCTCACAGCTAAAAGTTTGCCTTAAGTCTCAGAGAAGACTTTGGACATGGACTTTGCAGCAATGCTCAAACTATTAGAACTTTTGCAATTCTTAGAGATGAGACTAAATGCATTTTGCATAAAGAAATGTGCAAGAGTGTTTGGGGGCCAAGGGGAAATGTTATGGTTTTAATCTGGAATGTCTTTCAATGCCTCTTGCACTCATAGGTGGGGCTTTTGAAAGGTGATTGGATTATGAATTCACAAGAATTCACAAGCTCATATTGCTTTTATATGTTGTAATTATATATAGGCATGTAGCATATATATATCCAGTGTTGTGCTAAAGACTTTAATTGTTTAGTCCTCATAATGCCATAAGTCATGTGTAAAGTGAACCCTATTTCATAGGTAAAGGCAGCAAGTCATAACTATTTCCTTATTTGTTGAACTGCTGTCTTTTTGTTTTCACATATAACAATGTACTTTTTAAAAATAATTTCATTGGTTTTCAGAATATACTTACACTTTTATAAACACTTAGCATTCCAATATTTTTCTTTTGAATTTTTACAGCAGTGACCAGGGATTAGGAAGTAGATAGAATTTTATTTGAAAAATTTCAAAACATATGAAAATATGTCTTAAAAATAGATAAGGATAGATGAAAGCAGGAAATAAAAACTACTACCTCATTTCTTATATAGACCAGAAATGGTCTAACCAGAATGAAAAGAAAGAATTTTAGAAACAGGTGGAAACAAAGGTCCCAAGGGTTCAAAGTAATTACCTTCAGGTCACACATACACATTTGTAAAGAAAATAAAAAGACAGGAGAAGCTAGATATGGTGGTATGATCTTGTGAGCCTAGCACTCTGGGAGGCAAAGCAGGTGGCTCTCAAGTTTAAGCCCAGCCTGGGGAGGAAATAGAGATCAGTGCAGACTTGGTTCAGTCTTAAACACCCCTCAGGAGAGAGTGAGAGAGAGAGAGAGAGACAGAGAGACAGAGAGAGAGAGAGAGACAGAGAGAGAGACAGAGAGAGAGAGAGAGAGAGAGAGAGAGAGAGAGAGTCAGAGAGATTACCAGGAAATAACAAAATGTGGGGTTCACAGATTCAAGTAAACCCTTAAATGTATATAAAGTTTGAACCTAGCTGAGTTCAAGAAAATTTAACAAAGATGAGTTCTTTTTGCACTTCATTTTAGGGAGATGGAAACAGGCTAACTATATCACAATAATTTCCCTTTTAAGTACTCTTTTTTGAATTCTCCTCAATTTAACAGTTTTAAAATTTCAGATGTGTATCTTTATAATTTTCTTAATGTGTAAGTTTCTTCCATTGTCAAGTGTCATTAAACCCGCGTGCACCATTTACCAAGTTCAAGGTTTTATTGGCAAATGATATACTAGTCAAAACTTTTACTCAGCACAGTGCTTGCCTGGCAAGTATGAGGTCCTGAGTTTGATTTGTAGTACAAAATTTTTTTTAAAATATTAGCTTAGTGTAAAAAAAGTAGAAATGAAAAATCAAGAGAAGGTATAATTTGAAAAAGAAATGAAAAATAAAAAGACACTACATGTATTAGGTAATTTACAAATATCATTATGCTTCATGTTATTCTGTAGAGAAACATCAGCTAAGATTAACTGGTCACTTATGATCCAGATAAGAATGGCTTAGCACACCCCAGTGACCTCACTCATTACATGTTCTTAAGGAAATCCAGTATTCTCAGAAGACTCCAGAATAGGGGTTTTCAAATGGAATGATTTTATTCCCATTTGCTAATGGCTGATGACATTTTTTTCATGGTCATAAGCAGAATAGAACTATTACTGGCATTTAGTGGCCCACAATACTGCTCAGTGTCCTTCAATTAATATGACAGCAGCCACAAAGAACTACCGAGCCCAAACTGTCAGCAATGCTGCGGTTGAAAAACTGTCCTAGTTTATAATAATCTCTGACTCTGATGTCTTGCTCCTGTTAATAACTGTTGCTCTATTCTTATTCATACTTTGATATGTATCCAAACCCTCATTCCTCTTTCCTTAAAATGAGGTGACCACCAGACTAAGTCTACTGCTGGCAGTAGAAATGTTGGTAAAGACTTTTAGGTAGGAGAATAAGAGTGAAAAAAATCACATCATGCAGCAAATGAGCTAAGAATTATACTAGGAAACTCAATTCTTTAAATCATTTTTTACCTCCACTGGGCTACTCTTCCTCTGCATGGCAGTTCATGTCTTTCCCAACCTTACTGGCTCCAGTCCTTGCATAGCCTCTTCCCAGGCTGGGTAGGCACTCCAGACTCCTCTCACTCTATTTGGATGCCATTCAATGTTCTCAGTACTCTACATCTAAACTCAGGCCTCTCTCTATCTACAGATAGAGGTTCTCAAACTTGAGCACGCATATCATTTGAGAGCCTTCTTATGACCTTGCTTCTTGGGTTTTAGTTTTGTGAGTGAAATTGAGAATTTGCACTTTATAAATTCTCAAGTAATGTAAAAGCTACTCGTCTAGGATAACACTTTTAGAACTAGTATAACAACAAAAGCGGCAGGAGCTGCCCACACAAACCTACCCAAATCAGGCCAAAGTATCTACAGAGACCCTGAGGTGAAGGCACAGTAGTACTTTGGTTCTTTGATTTAATTCATTTCACAGTTGTGGGCTCATATTCGTGGCGGGGAAGATGGCTATGGTCATGTTCATAACCTGATACAGAGCTTGTGAACATAAGTAAAATTTTGTTGACAGCTGCAGTTCCAAACTGAACTGTTTCACAAACAGAAGTGTTCGAGGAGCAAGGTATTACTATATTTCTCTATATTACCATATTTCTCTTATCTTGAACTACTTTAGAAGGTTGTGGAAACTCTGCATAGCATCCCAACCTGAAGAAGGGATTGGAGACTCAGAGAGGTCACCAAGGAGGCTAAGACCCAGGGCCCAATTCTAGTGAATTCCAAAACCTTTGTCAGTGCAAATTGTGTCATTAGGGGTAAATATAGAACCCACTCATGATCATGTTGAACAATTTGTTCAACAGTTTGTGGCAGCTCTAACTTGTTCACAAAGGTAACTTAGAAATACATTTAAAAGTAGTTTATGTACTAAAAAAGGATATGAACCTTTATGACAGGTCTTGTTATTAGCTATTCTCTGGGTAAAAGGTTGGTAACTTTACCATCAAAGGGACAGCAGTTGACAAGATCTGAGGTGATTCCCAGTAGCCACCAGGAGATGTGTGTGCACTAGTGTTGGTGTGCAGGGGAATCCTGGCTGGTTGATATTCCCGTAATAAAAAGGTTTCACAATGAAGAATTAACAAGTTGCAATATGCTAACACATTACACATAATTTTCTGAGAATACAGCCTACCAATGCCTCTTTTGATTATTTACCAAGGGGAAAAAAAGATTAAGCTTGCCATCTGGAATAAATTGGGTCACTGGAGTAGTGCAGTCTAATCCTGGCTTGAAATTCAGCTTCTGAGATCTCATCTTGGCAAATCAGGACACAGTTCTTGCTGACGAGTACTGGTTTCTGGGTTGCTAGATATGTGGTTGTGGATTTGTTTCATTTATCTTCCTGACAGGTTGTTACATCAAGTAAATCTTTTACACAATTATGACTGCTAAGATAAAAATAGACTCTCGTGATCACAATAGACATCTATTTTCTGGATAGAAAGTAACACATAATATCAGGATTCCTAATTTGCACAGAGGCACATAAATGACAATATGTTCGGACTGCAGAATTTAGTTCTATCTGATGCAGTGTTCTGCATGCATCCACTCCTTATTTAGGAGATTTTTTTTAGATGTGACTTTGGATATATATGGCATAGTACCTGGTGTTATATATAAGGACACTGTTCACACTGGATAAGAGCGTACAGCAAAGGCCTCATTTAAACTTTATTGGTTATGTAAAGACATTTTCTCCAAGTAAGATCACATTCTAGGGAAGTGAGGATTCAACTCCAGCATGGCTTGTATTTCCATGGGAAAAAACAAGGGTTCAACACATACACAGAGAATAAAGACAAATTTGTGTAAGAGAGGATACAAAATGAAGTCAGCAAAATAAGTGAGTAAAATAACAAGAGGACAGAGAGGGCGAGAATGCTTTCCTTATCACTTAAAGGAATCTCAGAGTTTCTCAGTCCCTGAGCAGCTGCTGACTCCCATTGCTACTAGTGACCTATGTCCTGCTACTATGCAAATTAGAGATCAGAGTTCCTCGGGAAACAAGCGACGCTTTAGACCTATTGCACTTTTCTGAAGTGTTCTTCCAGCAGCACTGAACGCTACAATTCTACAAACTGAGTTCCTTTGATGCTTTGACAAACGTAATTCTCTCTACAAGCCAATACAATAAAGAGAAATGGCATAAAAATTTGCTGAATCTTGGTTTTGTGAAATTATTGACCTCTGTGAATTAGGATTATGCTCTGTTCTAGGTTAAAGGAGACAAAACTAAATGAAATAAACAGTTCTAGCCACCTGAAAGATTAGTTTTCAAAGGAAAAAAAAATCCAAAACAACTTTAGTGTTAATAGCTCCTAATATCTCCTACATGATATACTCAGTGAAGTGAAATCTGGGGCTCCTAATTAAGTTTTTCTACATCTCTACCTTTAACTGCACTGCAGAAATGGGGAGACTTCTATGTAAAGCCATTTACTTAAAATGTATTTGAAGTAGTTTAAAAGGTATGAACATGATTAAGAGCTTAGCCTGAGACACTGGAGCTGTGTACTACAGAGACTTTTTCTCTAGGTCAGATAAAAGCACCCTTGGTAGCAGGGTGCATAGAGCCAGGGGAGACCAGCCTAAGCTGTCAAACTTCCCTATATTTTTTCCTGATTTATTTTTATAAAAAAATTACTAAAGTCATGCACATTGTTACCAAAAAAACCAAACAGTATATTATTGTCAGCTAAAAAGTCAGCTTTCTTTCCTCTGCCATTCTTAATCTATCCCACATTATCTATCTATCTACCTATCTATCTATCATTTTCTACCTATTATGTACCTATGTATTTCCCTGATATATATTATGTAAGAATGTAATTTTATCTTTTGCAAATTAGAATAATGCCATATGTATTATATTACCATGCTTATTTTAGAAAGTTCAAATAATACCCAGAGACATAAAAAAGAAAAATCTATGTACCACTTACATTATGTACCAAAGGCATGCACCAAGGGAAGTGGCCATATTTTTCTTATAGTCTTGTCACTATGAAAATTTATTTGTTTTGTCTTAATTTCGATCCTCTAGAGTGGATTGATCTTCCTTTTACTGGTTGTTGTGCAAATACCTGCCCATGATAAAAATAAGGAAACGATCTACACATGTGGAAAAGAAGATAAAAATTATTTTAAAAATTTACTTTTCATGAAACTATACAATTGTACACATCACAAAGGAAGTTCTAACATGTAGTATTTCAACTTCAAGCATCATTATCATTAAATGGAGAATGTCTCCCAAAGGCCTCACAGTCTTATGGGTGGGACTTTAAAATGTGATGGAATCATGAAGGTTATATAGCTGACTTTCTGTTACGAGGTGGGCTCTGTTCAGAAGAGGCGGGTCACTGGAGGTGAGCTGGAAGGGTGTATCTCACTTCCTGGCTCCTTCCCTCTCTCTGCTTCCTGACTGCCACCATGTGGGCTGCTTTCCTCTTACGTGCCCTATGGCCAAGCCATTTCTGCTTTGGGCCTGCCCAGTCATTGACTTTAATGTGAGCCAAAATAAATCTCTCTGAAGTGGTTGTTGGTCATTGTGTCTCAGTGATGAGGAAAGTGACTAACACAACCTTAAAGGATAAATGCTACCTACAAATCTTGATAGATTTGTGAAAATCCCTATCCAGTTTCATTTACCTATATAAAATACCTACAGATGATTTTATTCTTGTTTTGACTAAAGGAAGAGTGAAGGGTCATTTGGTAATTTTCAAGTTTCTTAACACAGAACCAGCATTCCGGAAAGGTCCAGCGCAGTCCTCCCGTCCGCCATCATCATCATCACAGCTCCATCATCACAGATCTCCTTCCATCCAAGTGCTTCCTGGAGAAAATGACATCTGCTACCTTTTTGTTTCTTGGAGTTATTAGGCATATTTTGATGTTTTTCGAACAGATAAAAACAAAGTGAATCTAATCACACTTCCAAGTCAAAAGCAAAATTTCTTGCTAGCAAGATGTTTGTTTTCACTGACATTTATGAAGTAGATCTCTGCTGAGCTTCTTCTAACACACATTATACTGTTAAATTTTCCGTACATCACACATACACACACACACACACACACACACACACACACACACACACACAACACTGCTATGGTTTGTGTGTATCCCCAAGGGTCATGTATCAGAAGTTTGGTCCTCAGGGTGGCATTTTGGGAGGTAGTAGAAACTTTAAGAGGTGGAGTTCAGTACAAGGTAATCAGGCTATTTGTAGTATTAATGTCAGAAGGAATTAACTTACTTCTCATAGTATTTCAGCTGTTTCCTGCAAAAATGAGTCACTGTAAGAGAGCAAGACTGGTCCCTTCTGTTCTCTGGTCCCTTGTATCTACATATAATGATTCTCTCTGTTACTACCATGATGACAGCATTTGCTATTAGCCATCACCAGAGTTCAAAGTGAGAGAACTCCACTGATGTTATGTTTTTAGCCTCTACAACTAGACTAAATAAATGTATTTTCTTTGTAAAGTACTCAGGCTCTGGTATTTCATTATAGCAATAAAAATGGACATCTTGTTACTTAACATGTTTAATCTACATTGTGACTATTTTTTAAAAACAACACTTTTGGCCTATAAACCTTAGGTATTTAAACTGCTTTGGGGAAAATTTTAAAAGTATAGGAAAAAAATTAAAATGACACATAATTCCACCTTTTGCAAGTGAGCATTTTATTTGACATTTTGGTAAATTTTTTTCCAAACTTGCTTCTGAGAGAGAGAGAGAGAGAGAGAGAGAGAGAGAGAGAGAGAGAGAAACAGAGAGACAGACAGACAGACTGTTTAGTCAGAATGCATATATAATTTTAATGTGTAGGTTTTGTATGATCAACTATTATTGTGAATGCTATAGTTTTAAAGTATTGTTAATTATATAATGAGTTGTATCTTAGATAATTTTAATATTTTCTTATGATCTAAACCTTAGAGCTTCCAGTTAGGATTTCAAAGAACTCAGTTTCTCTTAATCAGTTTTTTAATGTCTCATGGTTTTATTTAGCTGACCTGCTTTTCAGCAGCACTAACTAATCAAAGACACATTTGCCTTTCCAGGTATTCTATTAAACTTCGATTTCTAGAATAGTCTCTGTTCCTCTGATTCATTGCAAAGTTGCCGAATACTGGGGAAGCTAATCTGTCTCTGGTCTCTTCATCTCTTAACTCTGTTTAATTTCTCAATGAATTTTATTGAATGCCTATAAACCACAAGCTTTCTGTAAGCACAGATTTATACTGTTAAATAATACTTATTAAAAGGCAAGATCCATGTCTGTTCCAACTGGGTATCCAACCACTGCAGGCAAAGCACCTCTGTCATAGCTCTAATACTACAACTATTAGCAAAACAAAGGAATGAGAAGCAGATTTCTTCAGAAAACAAGCCAATTTTACTATAATCTTTGAAAATGTATTTCTTTGAGAGAAACCCGTTCTGGTGAAAATACAAATATCTGTAGAAGGAATAATATGGGAAATTAATAGATTACCATTAATAGATTACTGGAAATAAATTTCACAAACAAATGACTTCCAAAATTGAACTGAGAGAGAGAAAAAGAAGAGACACTTACTTTGGATAAGAAGGATTGCTTGGGACAGACAGGAACATCATTGTGGTCACATAGTATCAAAGAAAGTTTAAATAAATGATAAGAAATCTTAGAGGATAAACTAAGGTCATGTAACAGTGCTAGTCAGAATTCTTACAGTGACCAGATCCACTGAATTAAATAGGTTTATAAAGGGCCTTTGGTGGTAATTACAGAAATGACAAATGACACTCCTGGTCCCTTTAGGAGCTGAGAGACAAAGCCAAAATGACGTTCTTTCCCTTTGTAAGCCACTACAGACAAGGATCCTGCTCTGCAAGCTTGGTTACTCATACTATGACTTATTCTCTGATTTACAGAAAGAAACCTAGTGAGATATTCTCTTTTAGGCACTATTTAGCTGTGTGAAGTCTTGGCTTTGTGAAAGCTACCATGTCAGTAATGGAGAAATATGAACAGTGGGGATAAAAGCCACAGCTCAGAGGTAAGCTAGAATGTGACATCCTTATAAATAAGACATGGGATTCTATTTGTTAATCATTCATTTAAACCTTAATGGAAAATAGATGCAGAATCTATTTGTGAGAAACAATGTCAAGGATAGTGACAAAAAACACACAATTCACAATTACAGACTGTCTCTATGCGGTGAGGGTTACCTATCTATTTATCTATCTATCTATGTAGACCTGAATTGGCATAAAGACAAAGAGTGCAAAAACAACGAGGTAGAAAAAACTTCAGGCAATATGTAGTAAATTTCCATAGAATTTATTGACTGGCCAGCTAACACTGGGATGTCTTGGGTTTTATGTTCCTTTGGAAGCTTCTGACTGTCCTTGTCTAGTTTATAGTTTTTCACTCCAAGTGGCTCATCTCAGTGTTCAAAACAAGAAAGCAAATAGAATAGTAGAGTGACACAACATCTAGAATTTTCTAGATGCACATGCACATACACACACGCATTTTTTTCACATAAACACTGATAGATAAGTGCATACAAATAATTTCATCTTATTAAAATAGTATAGTTGAAAGTAGTGTATTACTAGATCAGATTTTCTGAAATTCAAATCTAGTCACTTCATTTCCCTACTTGAAAATATCTTGCGAGGATCTCCATTGAATTTGGACTAATGTTTAAATTCTTGGCATGTTAAATCTTTTATAATCTATACCTTAGCCTTATCTCTTAGACAACATCTTCTTCAGTCCTACCATGGGCCTATTTCTTTTTTTTTTTTTTCTTTCCCTGACAAAAAAGGTGCCTCTTCCAAAAACCCTACTCTCTTCTCCATATTGGGCCTAGTTCCTTTTCTCTCAACTATACATCTTGCTTTGCATAACTCTGTTTTACTGTACACAAAGTGACCTTCCTTAAAGTTATGTGCTTCTCAAGGGTACAAACACTGTCCACATCATCACTGTAGCTCTAAAATGTGGCTCAACAGTGTAGGCTCAAAATATTTACTTGTTAGGCTAAATAGAATTACATTTAGTGATGCACTATATAAGTGACTAAGAACTACCTAAATGAAGTGGAAACGACTTTCCCCGTGACGGGCACATCCCTGGTTAGGCAGGCTACATACCCACCTGACACACATCTGTCTCAGGATAAAGGAGGGCTAGAAACAGGGTAGAAGCAGCCTGGTAGGCTTCATTTTTGCCCTATGTTTCTGCCCATCTATCTTTCATCTCTCCTTTTCCCTGAATTATTTGCTACTTCAATGAAAAAGATAAAATCACAGCAGAAGCCTAGCAATCCTGCTTCTACCCTGTTTCCAATCCTACTTTATCCTGAGACAGATGTGTGTCATGTGGACATGTAGTCTGCCTAAACAAGGATGTGCCTTTCATTGGGACAGTCATATCAATTTCCATTCCCTTAGGTAGTTTTTAGTCACTCTGACAAAATCCTAGTAATTACTTAGAGAACCTGTACTCTAATAAAATGGAAATTTATGTGAACTATCAAAACTGAACCAAAGAAGTTATAAAAGCCCAGGATAATCTAAGATCAGGCAATAATCCAATAAAATATCACCAACTACGAAAAGCCCAGATCTCTGTTAGTCCACTGCTGAATTCTACAAGAACTTTAGGGAAAGTCTAATAGAAATACTCTTCAAACTTTTTCATGAAATTAAAAGGGAAGGAATACTCCCAAAGTAATTCCTGGAAATTACTTTTACCCTAGTTCCAAAGCCAGAAAAAGATCCAAACAAAAAAGAAAATTACAGGCCAATGTTTTTAATGGACATAGATACAAAAATCCTCAACAAGATTCTGGCAAATCTAACGCAACAGATCATCAAATATCTCATAGCCAAGTAAGACACATCCCCGGGACGTAAGTATGATACTACATATGCAAATCAATCAATGTAATATACCACATAAACAGAAGTGAGGACAAAAACCATATGATCATCTCAATTGATCCAGAAAAAGTCTTTGACAAAATCCAACATACATTTATGATAAAAGAAAACTGAAGAAAATAGGGATAGTCTCTTAATCTGACAAAAACCATTTATGACAAACCAATGAATGACATTGTATTAAATAGGGAGAAGATGAAATCTTTTCCTCTAAAAGCAGGACTAAGATAAGGATGTTCACAATCATCATTCCTGTTCAATACAGATCTTGAAACATGATTCAAAGCTATTAGGCAAGAGAAAGAAAGAAAATGAATATGTATAGGAATGAAAGAAATTAAGTTATCATTATTTGTAGATGATATGAACCTACACAGAGAAGACCCCAAAAATTCCACCAAAAGACTCATTGACTAATAACTAAAATCAGCAATGTAGCAGGATACAAAAACCAAAAACATTCCTATATACCAGTAATTAACCCACTAAAAAAGAAATTAGGACACAATATTATTCATATGGATTAAAGAAAAATTAAATAATCAAGAATTACCTAATAAAGGAAATGAAAGAATTCTATAATACAAAAAACATTTCTTAAAAAAGAAAAATAGAAATACAGTGTTCTGAAAAAGTAAATCAAAGAAGACCTCAGAAAATGAAAAAGAAATCCCCTATTCCTGAATAGGCAGAACAAATATTGTCAAAATGACTATACTTCCAAAACTGATACATACATTTAATGCCATCTCAATCAAAATAAAAATGGTATTCCCCACGGAACCGGAGAATACATCCTAAAATGCATATAGAACCCCAAGAGACTCATAATAGTGAAGGCAATCCTGTGCGGTAAGAGGAAGGCATGAAGCATCACAATTCCAGACTTCCAGTTATACTATAAAGCTACATTAGCAAAACCAAGTGTGTTGTCGGGAACGATACATCTATGTGGCCCAAGGGAACAAAAGAGAGGGTTCAGAAAGAACTTCTAGCACAGTCAGCTGCCTGAGTTTTGACAAAGGGGCCAAATGCTTAAAGAAAGATACCCTTTTAAAGAAATGGTCCTGGGAAAACTGGCTACCCACATGCAGAAGACTGAATCCAGACCCATATCATTTAGCGCGTATTAAGCTAAAATAAAAATTCATCAAAGATTTAAACATTGAAAAACACACAATCTGCTCAAAGATAAAGTATCTGCAACTCTTGAAGACAGGAATATGTGGGATTTTCTGCACAGAACCCCAGATATAGAAGAAATACCAGCATCAATAATTGTATAATATCAAATTACAAAACTACTGCACAGAAAAGGAAATAATTGAGGGAAAAGACAACTTACAACATCGAAAATAATTTTTGCCAGTTCTTCATGAGACAGAGGACTAATATATAGACTAATGAAAGAACTTGAAAATTAGATCCATTGTCTTACTGTTTTTTCATTGCTCAGACACAAAATTCCTGATATTCACAAGTTAAAGAAGAAAGATTTATCTTATCTCACAGTTTGTAGGGGTTTCAGTCCAGACTCAGCTAGCTCCAAGGCAGCATGGCACAGCCAGGGGCATCACAGAGGAGAAACAGTCCATAGCAGGATAGGCAGGAGGCAGCAAAGTGCAGACAGCAAATCTCCCTTCTTTCCCTTTTATTCCATCTGGGCTGCAAGCATTTTGGGTGATGTCACCCACATTCAGGGTAAGCCTGCCCATTATCCATATTCAGAACTATGCTTATTCAAATCAATGTACCAATTTATCCCCATACACCCTTAATCCCAGTATTACTTGCCCTAGATCCAGGTTGCTAAAAAAAAAAAAAAAAAAAAACAAAAAAAAACAAAAAAACAAAAACAAAAACAAAACCCCAACTATAAGCACATGTAGCTCTGGGGGGACATTTCGATATAAGCCATAGCGTTCCACCACTGGCCCTTGAAAGACTTGTGCACATTCCTTTATTGCCAAAATCCTAACATTTCAGCATTGATGCAAAGTCCAAGTCTAAAGTCTCCTTTAAGATTTAAGGCAAACTCTTAGCTATGCACCCCTGATCAAATGAAAAAAATGTACAGTGGCACAAAATAAACATTCTCATTCCAAAAGATACAAATAGGGGATATGACCAAAACAAGACCAAAATCCAGCAGGACAAATATTAATTCCCCTAATTCCATGTCCGACATCCAGGGCAGCCTGTGGTAAGGCGTGAACTCCAAAGGGCTTTGGTGATTCCACCCCTATGGCACTGTTGGCGTTTTCAGCTCTCCTTCTTTCTCTTTTGGGCTGACTCTAGCTTTCCTCAAGTGAATCACATTCTGGGTTTCTCCATTGCTCTTCTAGCTCCACATTCACAGCTTCACACATTCTCCTTTCAGGGCCACACCACGTGGCCTACAAGGTCCTCTTCTGAAATCTTGGTGAAAATCTTTTTGACTCCACAACTCAGATTCTGCATGCACCTTCACCAGCACAGTGTGGATGATACCAAGGCCTACCACCAGCTGAAGCAGTAGTGAGGCTTCCTTCTCTCTTGGCTATAAAGGTTGAGTGCCTGGATTACTGAGTATCATGAACCCAATTTCAAGGAACAAATTCTCTAGGCCACTGTCATGCTGCAATATAGTGCTCTGGGAATCTATTCTCAAAGCGAAATATTTTACTTTTGCAATTTTGAGACTGCGATTCTTGTGATTCTCTAAGAAGAGTTCCAAAGTTCTTGGGGTTTTAATGCCAGTCATTTCAGCAACCAAGTTCTCTTCTGATCTTTGAAGTCAACAACTCTACTGGATTTTTTTTTCTGGCCAAACTCATAACTTTTAAAATCATCCTGCTGTGTCATTTGCTATTGAATCTCAAAGAAGAGCTGGCCAAAAGTCCCTAACAGTAGCTATGTCACCACTTCAACATTAGATTGTCTTAAAATTCTGCCAGATTATTTAGCCTACCTTCCTTAATCTTGGCCTCAGGGAATGTCTCCAGATATAAGCAAAAAGCAGGCAAATTTTCAGCCAGTGTATAGCTCACATGCTCTAGAGCCCAACTGCCACTGGAGAA
The DNA here is from genome assembly GCF_034190915.1 of Cavia porcellus. Lineage (NCBI taxonomy): Eukaryota > Metazoa > Chordata > Mammalia > Rodentia > Caviidae > Cavia > Cavia porcellus. The sequence goes on from NW_026947484.1 coordinate 78,301,840, forward strand.
CTTTGTCCTAGTTGAAACCTCCCATCCCTGTTCTTTTCCAGCTGCATGACAGTCAACATGTTGGTTCCCTGAGCTCTGACTAGAATCTGATTCACAGCATTCCAGGGATGTTTCTTCAATTGGCATCTTTACACTTTTCAAAAATCTTCCTATAAGCTAGTTCCAAAGGATCTTGTACCACGTGGTCAGGCACAGTCACAACAATGACCTTATTACTACTATCAAAATCTGTTTCTTTTTTTCTCATTGCTGTGACAAAATACCCAACAGTCAAGGTTAAAGGAGGAAAGGTTTATTTTAACTTACAGCTTGTAGGGGTTTCAATCCAGAGTTGGCTGGCTTGAAGGCAGGGTGGTATGGTAGAGGGGCATCATAGAGGGGAAACAGTCCAAACCTAAGCATGCAGGGAGGCATCCAGACTTTCTTCTTTCCCTTTTGTCATCTAGGCTACAAGCCTTTTGTGTAATACCACTCATACCGATTGTTACAATTGTATTATTACTTACTTGATTTTTTATGTCTATTAATATTACATAGGTAGGTGCCCTTATATTTGGTGAACATATATTTATGATTGTTATCTCTTCCTCTTGAAGATTCCTCCAAAAGTATGTAGTGACCTTCTTTATCTCTTTTGATCATGCTTGCTTTGAATTCTGCAAACTGAATTACTACCCCTGCTTTTTCTGAGTTCCTATTTCATGGAGCATTGCTTTCCATCTTTCACTTTTAGTCTAATGCATGTTCTTTTGAGTTAAATGTGTTTCTTTTATAGCATATTGTTGGGTTTGGGTTTTGTTTCTAAATCCACTCTGCAGGACTGTTTTTGTTTGTTTTTTTTTAATTGCTGAACTGAAGTCATTTACATTAATGATTGCTTGCTCTGCTTGTTGGTTGCTTTTTCTTTCTGTTGTTGTTATCAGAATTGTGGTCATTTCTATCTCTTTCTAGAATATCTTTCAGTATGCTTTGTAGGATTGGTTGGGTTTTCATGATGTTCTTCAGTAGTTTTTTTGTCATAGAAGTATTTTATTTCTTCATTGATTTTGGAAGATAATTTTTCAAGGTACATCAATCTGGGTTGGACGTTGTTTTTCTTTCAATACTTGAAATACTTCATTTCATGCTCTTCTTGACTTAATGGTGTGTGTTGAGAAGTCTTCCATGATTCTGAAAGCCTTTCCTTTGGCGATGACCTGTTTCTTTTGTCTAGGAGCTTTTAATATTCTCTTCTTATGCTGCATTTTTAGGAAATTGATTATATGTGTAGATATAGATTAATTTTGGTTATGACTAACTGAAGTGCTATATGCCTCACTTATCTATATATCAAGTTCTTTTCCCATCTTTGTGGAATTTTCTGCTATCATATCTGAAAATAATCTTTTTATATCATTTGTATTGTTTCCTTTTTCATTGATGCCTTTCAGTCTTGTATTGTTTCTCTTTGCATAATCTTGCAGCCATTGAATTGTTATTTCCTTATTCCTTGTTATTTTTAAGAGTTGTTTCCTTTCATGATCACTAGTGTCAATCGTGTCTTTGAGCCCCGAGAGTCTGTCATCAGTTACAGTCATGTGATTTTGCCAGCTTTCAATGGAATTTTGATTTTCTGAATATTTCCTTGAATCTATTTCATGTATTCTAATTGTGTCCTGTATTGTTTGTTCAAGGTTTCCATCACTTTCCTATGTGCCTCTATTTTTTATCTATCTCTTCTTTAGATATATTTATGAATTCTTTCATTGTGTTTATCATTTATTTTTAGCTGAGTGATTATTTCTTATCTGATTTGTTCTACAGCTTCTTGGAATTGTTTCTTTACTTCCTTTGCTATCATTTCAGCGATTTCAGATGTGTGACTTCCAATTTCAACCATATCATTGTCTCCTGTACTTGATCTGGATGGGCTGCATGATTCATAGTGTTTTGTGCTTTCATTTTGGCATTTTCCTGTGTTCCTCTGAATCATCCAGATGCCAAGTCTTACTTGCTTCTGGTTCTACTGGGCTATCCAGCAGTGGGCCTCACTGAGGATTGTTGTTGATTCTGGGTTGCTGGGCACAGACACCCAATCTCCATGTGCTTCATCAAAGGTTCCTGAATGACTACACGCTTGTGGGTGCAGGTTCCCAGTCCCTTTAACACTTCAGAGATGGTTCCTAGGTGTGGATGGGTTTTTAAGTGCAGAATCCCAGCCCTAGCAGTCCTCATTGGGTTGTGCTAATGACTGTGAGTTGCTGGGCACCAGCTCCCAGTCCTTGTGGGCCTCAGAGATGGCTCCTGGGTGTGGGTGGGTTACTGGCTTTCTAGTCTCTGTGAGTATCACTGAGGGTTCCTAGGTGTGGACAGGTCACTGGGTGCAGCTTCACAGTCCTTGCAGTACTCACCAAGGGTTCCTGGATGACTGAGAGCCACTGGACATGTACTCCCAAACTCTATGGGCCTCAGAGATGGTGTCCAAGTGTGAGCAGGTCCCTGGATGCAGCTTCCCAGACCCCAAGAGCCTTACTGAGGGTTCCTGGATGACTTCTGGCTGTTGGGCACAAACTCCTGGCCCCTGTGGATCTCCAAGATGCTGTCCAGGTATGGGTGAGCCCTGGGACATTCCTTCAAAACCTTTAGTAGCTATGTTAAGAAAAGCGAATTATTTCCATATGACTAAATTAGAATTTAATATTAATATTATACAGTATGCATTGCTCTTCCTCAATAAGAGAAACGTAAGGCACATTTAAAAAGCTGTACATTTTAACTATTCAAAGACATAAACCTATTCTTATCAGTGGCTCCCTCATTTTGGTGCAGGATATTATTCCCCCTCTTCTACAAAGGAATAGATTCTTGTTCAGTAGTTTTAAGAGTCACAGACTGGTAACTTTTTTCTAAATAGGAGTTCTCTGGGTGCAATATAATGTTCCATCTTAATGGGAAACCATCTGAGTACTGTTTGAATGATTTGTTCTTGCTAAAGTTTGGCACTCAGAATAATAGTAGGATGGTAAAGAAGGTATCACAGTGGCCAGGTCAGATCAAGTATCTGAGAGTGGAAGGCTACTTTCTTGATTCCATTATTTGAAACTGTGTTCTGTGGGAAGCACACATTTTGAATGAAAAGAGTCATGTGTAATAATGCTTTGAGAATTTTGAGGCATTACTGATTAACACGGAGACATTTGAACATTTTTACTACTTCTGATATTTGACACAGGTTTAGGAGGAGAGTGAGGTGTGATTAGTTTACCCTGAGCTTATATAAAGGTATTGGCTTTGCTTGCAGATTGTGGTATTTTCTGTTTGTATTATAAATCCTGATTGGACTTTTGCAGATCCTGTTCTTCTAATTACTTTTGCTCATCTCTTTATGGATTGCTTTTCTGAGCTTTCAAATCACTGTTATGTACAGGGATTCTACTTTGTTCTTTGGAAACTGGTCAGGTTTGCTTAGTGAAGTTATAACCTGAAGGTTTGAAACAGTTCAAAGGCATATGATCTTTTCCAGATCTTCCTAATGTAAGATATTTTTGGAGACCTCCTTTTCATATTAGCAGAATTTATAGCACAACCAGGACCATTAATTACATTGCTGCTAGCATCACTTATAATATGGATTGTTGAGACCACTGTTGAATTGTTCCTCTTTTATTTTTCAGTGAATGAGTGTCTTTAGCATTGCTTTCTATATCAACAGTTTTATCGAACCACCTCAGGTTTTTAGTAGTCTTTAGGATTTCTATAACCTTTTTCTTTTTCCTTCATTAATTAAATACTATCCCTGACAGCTTATGCTTTTTGACTTCTGGATTTAAGCACTTGTTTTGTAAATAGTGCTTCAAGATAATTATGTCATGCTTAGATTCTCTCTTAAAAATAATTTTAAGAAACTACACACCATTTTGCTCATGAACATTATATTTTCTTATGTGCATAAAGTAAGTCATAACTAGAAATTACATAACACATTGATGTTGATGTTTCAGGATTTTTATCTTTTGAATCAGAATTTTGAGGTATATGGGCAACTTGAAAACTGTCAGAAAATAAATGCAATTCTTTTTTCTTGCAATTAAAAATATATTGTCTTCTCATCTATAACATCTTTTAATTCATCTAACATCAGAACACTGTACTGAATCAATTTCTTTTATGCACATATTGTTCTTAGCCAAATTTCTGTTAGACAACAAGACTAGAGGTGTTGCCATTAGTACAAATGAACTTGGAACTAAAGTAATTTTATTTTATTGAGTTAATTGAGAATATTTCTCTTAGTCTGGAAATGTAGCCACCTTCTGGACTTGAGAATCTAGAGTGGGCCAGGTTTTGCTGAATTTAAATGTTGGGATCTCAGAATCTAATAACTTCCCCACTTTGAGTGCTCCAAAGTAGAGTCATTTGTCTTCATAGAGCTAATTTTAGAGCTTTTTTCAATTTTTTAAAAAAATCTAGTACAATTATGGGTGAACTATATACAAAAGCTACTGAGTTATTAGTAGTACCTGTGGCTCTTTCTACAGTTTTACTTAAAGTGGACTGATGTTTTTCTTTATTATTAAAATGTTCCCATAAAGCAAGACACCAGATTTAATTAAAATATCTGAGGAAGATGTGACACACTGAATATTTTGAGCATCTAAATTTGTAAGCCAATTATTTATATGTTGAGTTTTAGAAAAAGACAGTTTATCTTCATCAAAGTGATTTAGATTAGTTGATTGCCGACTTGCTGATTTGAGAGAAATAGAATTCTACTGGGTTGTCGTAAGAAGGCTTCTCATTAAGTGTTAAATATATTACTTCATACTCTCCAGCCTCAAGACTATATTTCAAAGAGTTTCAGAGTAGGTTATCTGCTTAACTTCGTCACAAAATCTATGCAAACTGTCTAAATACTGATCTTCTAAGAGTTTCTGAGTTTTCTCCAGTTCAGGCATTTTTGTTTGTAGCTAGGTTTGCCATGCTGTATTCCTTTACTTCTATATACCAATTGATTTTGGATAAGGGATTTTTTTTGATGTTTGTGATCATTTTTTGACAATTGTGAAGGTGAAAAATCTACAGCTCTTTAAGGTTGTCATCTCTCAACTTTTTCTTTGCTGTTCCTTTCTTCTTTACTCCACTTTCTTCTCTTCTCTACTTTTTTCCTCCAGTGAGGAGGATTGAAAAAATAGATAAAAGGAAATGGGAATATAGGAATGGAGAGTGAAGCACAGGGGGAAAGACAGAAGACATTATAAAGGAAATAGAAACAGGAGAAACTGGAGCGGGAAAAGCTAAATAAGTTGGAGGCAAATATGGAGAAGGAGATGAATACAAAGCAGAAGACAAAAAGGGTCTAGATGAGGGGAGAAGAGATGCAGAAGTAGAAGAGGAAGAGAGAATGGATGAATTATTACAAAAGGTGAAGAAGAGGGTGTAAAAGAAGATGAAGGAAAAGAAGATGGAGAATGACAGGGAGAGGAATGGGAAAGAATTGAGCCAGGCTGATGGTCTACAAGGACCTGGGGCTTTTTGACAAAGTGGCTTGTAAAAGAGATTGCTGAGCTGACTGAGAAATATCTAGTCTACCAGGATGTTCAGGCAATTGAGGGTATCAGAGAGACCACGTACTGGCTGATGATGGGGCTGACTGGATAAACAAGACTCCAAAGTAGGGAGTGCTTCCAAGGGAACTGGGGAAACAACCAGTGGAGCTCCAATTTATTGTTGGTCTGTGGGCAAATGGAAAGTGTACTTCTGATGTCAAGCTGGCTTCTTGACTTTGTTTGAGAGCCTCTTCTAATGAAGAATTGGTTTGCAAAAAAAACTGCTCTCCTCCATTATGAAAGAGGAATATGGGCATGTTGGAGTTTTTCACTAACTACTTTAAACTTCTGTTTTCTTTGTTGAAATATTTGTTCTTTAATTTGGTGTTCCCTTTCTTCACGTTCTTTCTGTTTTTCTTCAAAAATATTTTTTCTCCGGCTTGACTCCACAAAATATTTATGTGCTCAGTTTCTACATATATATTTGTTGCTGCCGTAATATTTGGTGTTCTTCAAAAATTTTTCCTACATGAATTTTCATATCTAAGTAAGCGCCAGGTGGGTGACGCCTGCCACTCTCCTGAGGGCTGAGAGAGGCTCTGCAGAGGATGTCTTTGGATTCAGTGCCCCCAGGCCCTGACCTGCTCTGACCTCTGGCCTGCGCTGCCTGCATCTCTCACCGTGGCGCCGCCTCTGGCTCACCCCTGCACCTTCCCCATGGCCACCAGAAGCACAACTGTTAATAGCTAAATCCTGGAAGTGACCTGTATATTCATCAGCTGATGAATAAAAAAAAATGTGGTATGTATAAACAATGAAGTACTATTCTGCCATAATAAAATTGAGTCATTTGTAGGAAAATGGATCCACTTTGGGACCATAATGTTAAGTGAAATAAATAAGACACAAAAGCTTAACAATCAGTTTCTCTTACGTTCTCTTATGAGAAGCCTGAAGTATAAATAAAGAATAATACAAATGATAGATCATAGGAAATAGGAAGATATTTCTTTTGCAAATGGGAAAGGGACAAAGAGATAGAAGGAGGGGAAGGGAAAATAAAAACAATTAAGATGTGTTATATATGCCATGAATATAATTGTAACATGTATTAATAAAGTGAAATTTTTAAAAATTTGCTAAGCAAAATATAGTCTGATTTCTGGATTTCACCGAATTGTTGCTATTCTGGCATCTTTGATTTAAACTTTTGTTGAAATCTCCAGTAGTAGTTCCAGGAACTAGGATTTTCAATCAAAAATGCCAAATAATCTAACATAGAATGTACTGAAAGAAAAACAACTGCAGCCCTGGTAGAAACTTCTTTTGAAGGATGTTCTCTACAGATAGGATGGCTGGATTGAAGCTGGTGGCAAAACATACACACCATCTCTGATGGTGGAGGTACAGAAAGAACTGTTTCAAACTAGTCATTTAGCCATGAGGGTGTCTTATGAGATTACAGCAGCAAATTAATAGAAGTTTACACAGTTTAAAGGATACAGAGAAAGGTAAAGCGTGGAAAAGCAGACAGAATCCAGATTATTGGAGGCCAGGTTAAAGATCTTGAACTCTATAAAAACTGTGAGTATTAGAAGTTGTGACAGAATGAACTATTGCAATTATTATTTTGCATTTTGAATTTTTATGTATCCAGTCCTACCACTCTTCTTTTAAAAAGTTAACCTGGACTTTTCCTTTGCCCTGTAGATTTGGCAGAGCTGAAGTAGATACCATTATAAAAGTGTGTATGTTGAAAGATGCCCTTTGAAGAGATTATGCTCAGTGTCCTGGGTGAGGAAGGGAGAGAGGAGAACACCTGAGAATAAACAGTCAGGGAGAGAGAAATTCCTTCAGTGGGGAAGGGAGTAGAAATCAATAGTGCATAGCCAGGTGCAGTAGCACAGGCCTGATATCTCAACAGTCTGGAAGTTTGAGACAGAAAGACTACAAGTTCGAGCCAAGCGTGGGTAACCTACCGAGTCTTTTTATTTTTATTTTTATTTTTATTTTTATTGTCTTTTTCATTTTTATCGGTACCAGGGATCAAACTCACGACTGCCTGCTTGCAAGGCAGGCACTTATGCCGCTGAGCTAAATCCCCAGCCCCAACCAACTGAGTCTTAAAACAAGAAAAATTTCAAAAGGATGGGGGATATAGTTCAGTGCAAAGTCCCTGGATTTAGTTCTCAGTACCTCCAAGGAAAAAAATATTGGTCGTTCACCAGACTCAGAGCATAAGCCTAGCAGCCTGGATTCCAAGGTGATTCAGGTAAAGAATATCCCCTACATTGGTCCTCTGTTTTACACAAAGTCCTCTGTCTATCAATTGACAAAATATCTTCTGAGAAGTTTATATTTCCATAGCCACATAGGCTTGGAAAATGAGGATTTAGTGGTAGCCATAACAGGTAGAATATTTGAAACTTCAAAGAAAATGAAGACATTATCTAAATTTCCTGGATTCTTGTGTTAACTTGAAGAAGAAGAATGAATTCCATTAATTACTGTGATTGAATTTCCTGACAGATATAAGAAGAAGGTCTTACATTTCATAGAATTTTAAAAAAACTGTGGTATTTCTCAAGCAACAAAATCTGTGGGGTGAAATTTATATACTCAGACCAAACTGTTTATAAAGGAAAATAACATAATCAACCTTTATTTTGGGTGGATAGAATTTGAAAAAATTTACCTGGAATTCATGAATTTTATTGCAATTAGGAATCAGATTGTAATGAGCTAACAAAGAAAGGGAAAGGAACATAGAGAAGGTCCAAAAGGAAACAGAGTACTGCTTTAGTCTTTAAGAGAGGTGACTCCACCCCTCACGGAAAGAGGATAGCCTAAAGTTTGTGTCCAAGGAACGAGAGATCCAAGATGGAAACCAGCATCGGGCATAGCCACAGTTTCTCAGGCAATCACATCAATTCAGTCTATTCAACTTGTTCAATCTTGAAATTATCTGCTCACATTAAAGTACACTTTTAAAAGTCACACGTGTGAACAACAACAACAAAAAGCCTTAGCACTACTGGATCCAAGTTCATGCTTGTGAGTATAAACTATTGTTATTACTATTTTACAGTTAGATAATATTAGAGACTTTACTTCATAAGAAAATAAAATTCCATAACAAAATAATAATAGAATAATCATAGTTAATACACTTTGTGTCATTATCTCAAATAGTTCTTAGAGTATAAAATATTCTCTCTTACAAAAAAACAGCTACTAGCCCAAAATTTTATTTTCAATGAACTAGAGAAACTAGTAGTAAAACTGAAACAAATTAGAGTGTACATTAAAATATTTTTGAAACAACAGAATAGGTAATTTTGGAGAATTATTTTAACTTCTCTCTACTTCCTGTATCTTCTAATTTTCCCTCCTTTCCCCTCCTCTCTCTCTGCACACATACATATATACATGTACATATAATATATACATATATATACACACATATACACAGAGTCCACCAAAAATTGTTTACATATTTTAGGAAAAGAAAAACTTGTATGAACATCTTAATACTATGTTTATTGACGTATCGTAAGATTAATGCAAGTTACTTTGGGCTCTGTAATTACAAGAGATACTCCAAGTGGTAGCTACTAGCTTCCAGACATTTATTAGCATGGTGAACTGCTGCTTGAGTAACATTGGTCACTGAAATTGCTGCACATGCATTTTTAGTTTCTACTGTAAGGGCCAGCAGTGTAGTGGGTCTTGTGCAACAGGCAACATCCTCTAGATTTGCCCAAACGAGGGTAATATCATCCTTTGAAAAAACATCACACTAGTTTTCTGTTCTTGAAGTGTGCATATATTTCTGATGGACTCTATTTATTATATATGATATATGTTTATTATATAATATATATTTATTTTATTATATATTATATATGTGTGTATGGAGATAATTTCTGATATAAGGAAAACTATGAAATATTTAAACTTGTGTATCTGAGTTATTCCACTTAACATTATATTTTCAAGTTGCATTAGTTTACCTATGAATCCCACAAGTTTATCTTTCTACGTGGCAGAGGAATGAACCAAGCACCATTATATTCCAGCTATTCTCCTAAGGATTGTCCTGAAGAACTCCAATGAGAGGATGGAAAACAAAGACATACATGAAATTTCTAATGCATGCGGTAAGTGCTGTTGCAGGTCCTGTGTATTCCCGTTGGAATATCTCCTCTGCAGTGACCCTATCCCCTGAGAGCTTTCCTTTGCCCCTTAGTACTGACCCCATGGCAGAAACAGTTTTGCAATTCAATGCAATATCCTAGTTTTAATTGATTGTATCTGGTATATATCTAAACTGAAGCCTGGCAAATTAAGTTTAATCTTTAGGGAACTTAGAATTAAGCCTCAAAAATGGTCAGTCTGAGCTTGGTTTTCAGGTCAAAGACAGTCTAATAAATTATGTATTTCTATGAATTTTATTAAAGTTTCTAAATTATGCAAAATTGTTCAGAATAAATTACCTTTTAATATTTTCAATTTCTACAGTAGTGGCCTCTTCCCCATTCTAATATTGGTTGTCTTAGTCTTACCAGAGCTTTGTCAATTAGCTTTTCAGTAAATCAACATTTGGTCTTATTAATTCTTTTCATTTTGTTTCTATTTTATTAAATTGTGCTCTTTATAATTTGCTTTCATCTATTTCTTGGGTTTACTTTACCATTCTTTTTTCTTAAAGTTTTGAGATGATTGCCTTGCTCATTATTATTATTATGATGATGATGATGATGATGATGATTAGCTCAGTAGTTTCGGTCCCCTCCCTGCTTCTTCCTTTCTCATTTGAAAAAATTCTATTTCCATTATTTTAGCTTTCTTCAATGACTTAATCTCACCTTCATTTTTCTACTTTATAATGTACTTATCCTTCATTACAGGTAATTTTTTGAGACTTGCATTTCAGGTCATTAACTCTTATATGCTAAAACTAATTTGATATTAGACCCTGTGGTTGAGTTTCAAAATTTGAAGTACTACATTTTTCATTTATAAAACCCAGTTGGTTCTTTGGAATACTTGATTTATATTTTTAATTTATAGAATAGCTGGCCATTCTTTCCAGTTTCTTGTCCCATATAGACATTTTATATTTTATAGTTTCAATGAAGTATAACATTCATATTTTATGTCTAATATTCTGAAATATTTGGTGATGTTTTGCTTGTCTGTCATTGCAACTCTGCTTGCTCATTGACTTTGTACCTTTGTTTGATTAAATGTTTATGATAATGAATATTTTCCTTGGGAAAATTATTTCTTGAAACTCTTAGAATTGGGATAAAGTACAGTCCTCTGGACAGTTTTTGCTTTTCCTCTGCCATTCCTTGTGAGTACTATCAGTTTGTGATACCTTAATTTTTTTTTTTTTTTAAAGAAGAGGTTAATAGTTTGTGACATTTTTGTATTGTCTTGTGGTTGGAATTTGGACTGTAAATTTATATGAAATAATTTACTTCTTGGCCATTATCATATTGAAATTCTCCAGTGATGAACCTTTTAGAGCTTTCAGTGATAACAAACAGCAGCTGTGGTATGCCATATGTTCAAATGCCATAGGTTTACTACCACTACATCATCCGGGGTTTCTAGCATCCCGGGAGATTACTCGCTGGGCTTGCTACCTTGGATAGGTTTGAGCTTTGTCTTCTACTGTGCATGTGATACCACGAAGGTTTATTCTTAAGTCTAACAGTTTTAGCAGCAGTTTTAGCAATGGCAGAAGAGGGGATCTCTGGCTTTAGTTCTCACATAATTCCAAAAACAACCATCCATGGGCAAGAGAATTTTTATGAATATTGCTAAATTCAGAGAAGTACTAACCAACCCAAGTGACCAAAGACCTGAGAAAATCACATTGAAAAGAAAAGGAATAATTTAACCTTGACCACATCACTCATTTCCCAAATTTGCACACCATGAGCCATATAGGATTTTCCTGGCCCGTGATTTCTAGTGTGAAAAGTGGGCATTCTGCTTCTCACCATTCTGGGAATTTCAAAAGTCCACTCTTGTCTTGCCTTGTGGGAAACACTGGGAGCACCTAGACTCAATGGGAAACAAAAAATGAGGACAGGGATCACAATGACCAGTGCCTGGGTCTTGGCAGCTTGGCACAAAATCGATGTGTTCTAGAAGAGAAACTAGCCAGCAACCTCACTTTGTGGGAAGCATAACTTGTAGGTAGACTGATTGACATTCCTAGCCAGCTTCCCCATCCAGTCCCATGTATCTCTTCCCCAGGCTAACAGGAAAGGGCAGGCCCTGGAATATCTGCAGAGGAAAGCATCTGTCCTTACCCAACATCAACTGAATCTGTTGAGCAGGGACCAGTGGTCTCTTCAAGTCTCCCACAGGCCATGAGGCAAGGCCAGGTCAGCAAGTACCTGCAAGGGGGAGAATCTGGCCCCACTGACTATCAAGGGACAACTCTACCAATTTGCTCCCAGCCTGAGAGGCAATACAGGACCTGAAGTACCTGCAGAGAGGAACCCTGAGCTCTACTCAGTCCCAACAGCCAGTACTAAGCCCAGTAAGTCTTGGTTCTCTGCTTAAGGCTTCCTCAGATCAGAAGGCAAATGCTGGTCAGAAATTATCTGCAAAGCAGAGTACCTGGTCTGTCCCACCGCAACAGCCACTTCACAAAGTTTCAGTGCCCCACTTAAGGCTTTTCCAAACTAGGAAACAAGTTTAGATCTGTGCATGTCTGTGTCCTCAGTTATCCCAAGTGGATAACTAGTGACGTGGAAGACTTCACCCAGTCTTGGAACACTCAAACTACAGGTTTCAAATGGCACTATTGCCCATCCAGGAAAGATAAGCTCTACCAATATGAAGAGCTCAAAGTACTCAGTTAATAGCTCTGTCTAGTCATGGAGTCCAATTAATGATTTAGTCAGATCATAGAGCAGAGCCAATATTTCCGTATGATCCTCAAATAGACGCAGACCCCAAGCCCAACTAGAAAACCTAACAGCAAGTCTGGGGTTGTGAGCAGCTGGTCATTTCAGAATCCCAAGCTAGGCTAACAAAGTTCTACCACTACAAAAGAATTCCTGTAAAATGTAAAACAGATCATTGTTTCCTCAAATATGTGGACATCAGTGCAAAGATACAAGCTACACAAATGCCTAGGGCAGTATGACATTGAAAAAAATTAGGAAGGCTGCAATAAGAGACCCCAAAGAAATGCAAATCTGTGAAGTGACTGAAAAACATTTCAGAATAATCCTCTTAAAGAACTTCATAAAACTAAAAGAAAATACAAATAGAAACTATAGCACAATTTGTAAAACAATTTATAAATAAAATGAGCAGCTTGACAAAGAAATGCAAGCACAAAAAATCCAAATAGAATTCTAGAAATAAGACAATAATTAAGCTGAAATATTCAACAAACAGCTTCTGCAAACAGACTTGACCAAGCTGAAAAATAGAATGAGTAAAAACAGATAAAGACAGACTATTTAAAATGATATAGTCGGGGGAGATGAATCAAGAAGGCCTACATGCTTATGAGCTGCCATAAGAGAACAAACCTCAACATAATAGGAGTTTTAGATAGAAAGGAAAAATAAAAAAGGCCAAGGAAACAAACAATCTGAGGGAAGTGCAGGCAGATCTGGGAAATAGGAACAAACTTTAAAAAAAAAAATATCACTGTATATATTGGGTACTCTGATTCAAGGCCATGAGTAACTGTGTATGTGATCAATGTTAAGCTGTAATGTTTAAGCCATCAGTTTGCTTAGAGCATGTTTTGTAAGGATGTACAATATTTTATATTGATACTGTATTACCTATGAGAGATACTGCAAACTGGTAAATATTGCTATATTTCTTTCATAATTTCTACATACAACTGAAAATAAATTTAAAATCATGTTTTTATTATATAAATATGACAAATGCAAGTTTGCTGTGTTTTAACTTTTTTCATATTTCAGTACCTACTATGAATGAGCGTATTTCTTGGATATACAAAATCTGCTATAATTTTTGGGGGCCATGACCTACCAAAGATTAATTAATTCAATCATTAAAACTTACAGAAAGAGATAAGGAACAACATTCAAAGGACTTCCCTAACAGGTATAAGAGAATTTTTTGGCAGGCACTCTGTAAAATGCTGAAGGAAAGGAAATTAGCTTCTGAAATACTTTACCTGGCAGGGTTGTCCTTCATAAATGAGGGAAAAATAAAAGCTTGCCTGAATAAACAAAAGCCAATGGAATTCATCACAGTGAGGGTATATTAATGGAAGTGCTTTGACCTGAAATGAAAGACTCCTAGCTAATATCATAAAGCACATGAAAGCAGAAAAGTCAATGGTATAAGTAATATATAGTCATATTTGGAACATTTTGATTCTATAAAGGTGTTATATTAAAACAGTTTTGCCTTTATATGATAAATCCTTTTTAACTACAAAGCTTAAAGGACAAAACTATTAAAAACATGTGTAAATGGAATAAACAGTTAAGGAATGCAAATTTCAAAAATATTTAAGTATTGGGGCTGGGGATTTAGCTCAGTGGCATAAGCACCTGCCTTGCAAGCAGGCGGTCATGAGTTCAATCCCCAGTACCGATAAAAAAAAAAAAAATTAAGTATTGACATCTAAATCATAAAAGGTAGAAGAGGCAATGGTAATGCAGTGTTTACAGATAACTGATGTTAATCTGCTATCTTTTGAAATGGCCTATTTTAAGTATAAGGTGTTTATGAAAACTTCATGGTAACCACAAAGTAAAAAAATCTGTAAGAGACGCAGTAACTAGAAAAGTGAAGTACTCAAACCATACCACCAAAGCAAATGGTCAAATCATCAAGGATGACAGCAAAAGAGACGCAAAGGATCTGCAAAACAATCAGAAAACAAGCTACACAATGGCCATAGCAGGTCCTGACCTATCACTAACTACATTGAATATAATTAAATTCCAATCAGAAGTCATACAGTTGATCGATGAGTTAAAATAATAAAAACTAACTATATACACCTATAAACCACTCACTGTACTGGAAAGTGATAGAAAATGATATTTCTTTGGAAACCAAAGAAAGCAGGTGTGTAGCTATACTCATATTACACAAAGTAGATTTTAACTCAAAAATAGTAAAAGGAGATAAAGAAAGTCATTATATAATGATAGAGGGGAAAATCCATCAAGAGAAAAAATACTATATATATCCAACATCTGAGCAACTAAATCCATAAAATAATCGCTAAAATATCTGAAGGGAGAGTTAAACTACAATGCAATAATAGTAGGGGACCTTAAGGACCCACTTTTGATAATGGACAGATCATCTAGACATAAAATCAATAAGGAAAAATTGGATTTGAAGTCTATGATAATTGATAATGGCCTCAAGGCAGAAGCAGTTTCCTTATGCCTCTCAGAATTTCCACCCTGGATTTATCCCAGATGAGTGTCTTTTACTTCTTAGAGATTTTAAAAACGTATTTTCCATACTTTGTCATTGGTTTTTCATTTTCAGTATTAGAAAGATTAGTATAGATATCAATATTAATGTATCACCAATAAAAAGAGTTTCATTCTTAGTCTGGTATGGTAAAATAGCTGATTTCCTTAAAGGCATGTAATTTTTTTTATTTTTTTAAATTCTAGAACAATAGCTATTTCCCTTAAAAATCTCATACGTTATACCTTTGTCATTTATTTATTGGATTCCACTATTGTCATTCAATACTTAAAATTTAAAGTTCTTTGTTGTATTTTATACCTGATCGTTTTCAGATTTTTTTAAAAAAATTAGAAATATCACAGCACAGATTCAGCTATATCCCATAAGTTTTGATATGTCCTCTCACTGTAATCAGTTAACATATTTTCAAAACATCATTACTTTTTCTTTGACATATGTGGGTCTTAGAAGAATATCACTGCATTGTAAAACAGTTGGAGATATTTCTTGTTGTCGACTTGTAGGTTAAATTCACAATAAGAAAATGTTAAAATGTTATTTAAATGTTTAAAATTAATCAATACTTGCGTTATGTTCATGCAAGAAGCTAAATTTGGTAAATGGTATATGTGTGTTGAAAATAATGTGTTCTATATTTCTAATCCTTAGGACTGTAGGCTTTATTGTTCATAGTTTCTCTGTTCTTACCTCATTCTCTATTCTACCAGTTATTTAGAAAAATTGCAGGGAGTGTCTCTTGGTGTCTCTCAACATCTCATTTCTTGGTATTCACATAGTGCTGTGATCTTCTGTCCTTAGCTGGACCTAGTGACTAGCTTCCAAGGAAGAGAATAGTATAAGTGATATAGTGTAATTTCTAAGAGTGGATTACAAAAATACTCTTATCTTCTGTTGGCTTTAGGTCCTTATGGCGTGATCTTGTAGCAAAGAACTAAAAAAGGCTTTTGTTCAGCAAAAAAAGTGATATTTATGCCCAATAGCTTTCAAGAATGAAATCCTTCAACTACAACATTAGAAGCAGACCTTTTTTGTGCTGAGCCTGTCATATGAGAGACCTTAAGTCAGGGAAGCCAAATAAGGGACATCAAAACTCGTAATCTACTGGAGCACAGTATTTATTGCAAGCTAAGCCTTGGGACACTGTGTTATTCAGCCATAATTAATATGAGACTCATATACAGAGCTTTACATTTCTTTTTTTATTTGTGTTACTTAGAATTTCTAGGAATATATTTTGCTAGAAAATGTACATAAAAATCTAGGCATAGTGGTGCATGCTGGAAATCCCAGCACGCAGGAGATTGAGGGAAGAGAAGTTCTTCAAGTTCAAGGCCAGCCTGAGCTATACAGAGGGGCCCGGGTCAGCCTGAACTACCTAGCAAGATCCTGTCTCAAAAAACCCATTTCTCATAACTATTTCTTAGTGCTTAGCAGGGTTAAGTACACTCACAGTGTTGTGTAACCAATATCCAGGACTCTTAATTTTGTAAATGATACCATTAAATGATACTCCCCAGTACCCCTTAATTTCCTCACCCTTGGTGACCTCTATGCTATTTTCTATTTGTATAACTACACAAGATCCCACATATAAGTGGGAACACAGAATATTTACCTTTTTTTGTGGCTGGCTTATTTAACCTAACAGATGTCCTTAGGGTTTGTGCCTGTTGTAGTTTATGTCAGACTTCTCTTTCTAAGAATGAATGATACTCCATTGTATGTATATGTTGCATTTGGATTGTGGGTATGTGTTTGTATATATCACATTCACCTGTAGTTGGACTCTTGGTTACTTCAACCTTTTCCCTTACAGTGAATCATGCTGCAAAGAGTGGGAATGTAAGAGTAGCTCTTCAGATCCCTGTGCTCAGTTGTTTTGAATCTGCAGCTAGCAGCAGAAATGCTGAATCCTGTTAATCTGTGTTTAATCTTTTGAGGAACTGCCATACGATTTTCCATAGTGCTGGAAACTTTATAGTCCTATGTGTACTTTACTAGGGATTTAATTTCTCTGCATTTTTACCAAAACATACTGGTTTCTAAGAAGTTTCTTTGCTTTATGGTAGTCTTACATATAGATGTGAGGCAAATTCTGTTACTTTTTGCTTTATATATTGTGAAATTATGTTAATACGAATACACCTTTAAATGTTTAGATTACTGATAGACCTTTTGTAAAGTGATACTTTCTCTTTAACAGTCTGTCTTCCACAAAGGGCATGAAGAGTATACTTTGTTTGATAATAGTAATGATACACTAAACTTCTGTTATTTGCATGTATATAGAGTCTGCCAAAAAATGCATACACATTTTAGCATCTTGCCTTACTAATAAATGTCTGAAGCTATTGGCAATTACTTTGACCACTTCTTATGACTATAGATGTCAAAGATAACTGGTATTAATCTAATTTATGTCTCAGTAAATTTAGTATTAAAATATTTATACAAGTTTTTCTTTTCCTGGTGTATACACTTTTTGGCAGACTATTTTTCTATTCTTCTACTCTAAAAATCCTAGAGACCTTATATTGATTATATAGCACATAATTACATTGAAACTTTTTAAAAAACTGATACAATAATCTTTAGTCTTTTATGATTAGAATATTCTATTTTCATTTAATGCGATTACTATACATTTGGATTTTAATGTTCTCTTTATATTTGCATTTAGTTTTAAATTATGATTTGTTTATTTTCATAATTTGATCCATTTCTGAGTCTGCTTTGTTTTTTTATAAATATCTCCTTTCATTATGCTGTGATTGCATATTCATATAATGCTGGGCTCAAGTAGAGTTTCATACAAGCATCTCATTGAATATGTGGCAACGTGACCAAGTTCTCTAACTTCTCTTCCAAAATATGACCCCTGTATTTCTTTTCAGAGTCACTGGTTTATTTTGCATTATTTCACCCCTCTCTTCTTGGAAGCATATCCACAAGTTTGTCATCCTCTCCCTGCTAAGTCTAAGTGTGACGATGTGACTGGCTTTGGTCAATGAGACAAGCATAGATGTTGGTGCTTTCTGGTGGAAACTTTAAGAGCTGATGTACGTTTCACCACATTTGCTTTTGTATCTCCCACAAGTTGACAGTGTTCGTGAGAGTTAAGTACACTGTTTCTTTAATTTAGCATCTAGAATGAAAAATATACAGGGTGGCTTTCCTAACTGCCCTATCCGTGAAATGGAATTTTAGTGAAAAATATACCTTTGTTGTCTAAGATGTTGAAGATTGTTTGTTACTGCAGCAAAATTTAGTACTTCCTGATTGATGCCAGAATAAGTGAGGCAGCTTATTTTTCATTGTGTTCCTTGTGTCTTAACACAAGGCCCAAGGCAGTGTTTGTGATTTATTTGATGAAATTTTAAAATCAAAAGTCTAGCCCTGTGGTAGGTAGCAGGGTCAAAGGATGGGCCTCTGTGGTTTTGTGTGAGATTTGGTCTTAAATCTTCAATACATTTTAGCGATCATCCCATCTGGAGGGAGGGAGAGTGACAACTGACTTAATCACAAAGGCACATCATTTCCTTCAAAGTAGGAAGCCCACTAAAAATCACAAGTACATTTCTTTCAGTGGGTAACCTGCTACCGTGTCTCACATACACAACAAATAGCTACTCTGTTAGCCTGTGGAAAATGGTGTTAAGTAAAAGAGGCAAGGTTTTGTTTGTCTCTTAGTTAAAAAAAAATAGAGGAATAAAAAGTTTTTGATCACAGAATTCTTTAAACAACAAATACCCTATTCTATTAGCCTGTGAAAACAGTGTTAAGCACAAGAGGCAAGGTTTTGTTCATCTCTCAGCTAACAACAATCAGGGAAAAAACAACTTTTGATCACAGAATTCTGTGCTTGGAAGGGCTTTGGAATTCCTCGAGTCTACCTTTCTGCTTGCAAGATGTGCTTTATTCTCAGAAGACAGGAAGCCATGGTTTGTCTAGGAAGCAAGATGATTGGATTAACCCAAAACTATTCATATTCTCTTTGTCAAATAAATATTTTACAGATAACCATATTTTATACTATCTAAGCATAGAGACATCTAAGAGCTAAGGAGGGTACTAACCCAAATTATATCAGGACAACCTATACAAACTGATATGCTCCTAGACAGAGGGTATGAACATTTTATAAATGGGGACACATGAAGATGGATTTGATAATATATTACCCAAGCATTAAATCCCTTGTTCTATGAACAGCCAGTTCACTGAATGATGAAACAGTCAAGGGAAGGAAATATCATTTTCAATTAGGATTTTGATGAATAACATCAATTTTCCATTAGTCAATTATAACTAAACTTCCTTAAAATATGCCCTAGTGGGGTCTGTGATCCCTGAGCACAAATATATGAACTATTTGCCTGGCCTTGAAAGTCCTTTGCTGCTCAGTAACCCGCTAACACCAAGATCTAAACTAAATGTCACTTCCTTGCAATGACTCCTCCAGCATCTCCAGATGTGACTCGCCTCTGGCAACTGGTTTCCCCCAGCACAAGGTAGACACTTCTGCAGCAGAACTCCCATATTATATTTATTTTCCATTTATGTCTACCTGCCCTTTTGGGGTGCTCAAAGGTAGAAATCATATCTTATTTCCTTTTATATCCTCCTAAGAAAAACTTATTTTTACCTAAATGAAACTACTCAATAAATTATTGAAAGATTGAACCCAGAGTACTACTCATTAAAAAAAAGAGAACACTCTGTTTATAATGATTTCCCAACTTGAGCATGAGATAAGATGAATGAAAAAAATGAATTAATTTACCAGCTGTTTTCTTATTCACAAGAAAAGAAATATAGAGTAATTTGGAAATGGGGGTAGGGAAGAAACAAAACATAGTTCTTTCATTTTAATTACATTGCACTGGGAAGCCATTTCAGGATAGAACTCACAAAGCTGTAACTGCTAGGAGCTGTGTGTTTTTTACTTAAGAGAAAACAAACGTAATATACTGATCTTTAAGAGATTTTTAAAAGAAGATGTTGTAGTATATATTCTAGGAATGACATGAAGCATAGATCCTATTTTTCCCAGTGGTAATCACAAAAATTAGAGATGCAAAGAAGTCGTCTGTTCAGGCTCCCAGAGCAGTGTGCACAATGTCACCTGAGCCACTTCTGTGTAACTCCTGCCACATCCCAGGAGTGTGCAAAGCCCTGAAAAGAGCAGAAAAGACTGCTTTGGAAATATAAAGCAGGCTCTAAATACTAGCTGGCCTTGGTGAGGAATTGGAAATTGACAGATGTTAAATTGGCAGAATTCTCCAAGTCATCAGGAGTTAAAGCTAAAGCCTGCACTACTGAGCAATCATGTATGTGTGACTTCTGTCCCAAGGGCAGGCAGTGATGTTATGAGGCAGGGGATGCTGGAGCTCTACAGGAGTAAATCTCTAGGAATTGGTGTGGTTTGGAGTAGGGAATTTCAGGAGGAGAAGCGTGAGCACAGGACGATCTCACATCTTGTAAACTGAGACGCATGTGAAGGACTCTGAACACCAGCCAGTTGTTCTGTCTTGATTTGGCCTGAGCATCCTCTCCGTGCACTGCAGACCTCATTTTTTGTTACCTTATGTGTTTGAACATGTCTGCATTCTACTTTGGCAGCTGATTTGATTGGCAATTTGGCTAAGATTACTTCTAGTCTGGAAATAATTTTCCTTCAGAATTCTGAAGGCATTTTTTAAATATGTTTTGAATCAGATGCTATGTACAATATTTGATATATGAGAAATTTTTCTTCTCAACTGGCCACAGAGTTTTTAGATTCTCGCTTTGTTCCTAGTAATTCACCTTGATGTGCTTTGTCTTACTATTGTTTCAGTGTGGTCAGATACACGGCACATGATTTACTACCTTAACCATTTTAAAGTCTACAGTTCAGTGGCATTGAGTACATTTACATGGCTATGCTCTTACTTTTCAATTCATAATTTTAAGTACTTGATGGACCTCTCCAAAATAGCAATGCATGTTTTTATTTCTTTAATTATTTTTTCTTCTGTTTTCTTTTTTCCTGGAATTTCTACTGGGTAGATGTTTGATCTTCAGAATTATCCTTTTATATGTGTGTCTTCTCTTCTGTTATCCATCTCTTTATTTGTGCTAAGATTTCTCTCCCAATTCGAGTATTTTACTGCATATGTAACTTCTGATAAGTTTAGTTTCCTATTTATTTCTTGCTTTGGATGTCCTTTATTTAAAAAATAACATCCCATTGTCTCATTGGTGCAAAGTATTTTTTCTTTAAGAATAAATTATAATGTTCTTGATATTTTTATGAGTCCTTTCTTTCCTCCAAGTAACATTTTTTCTGTTTGTCTGTCTCACTCTCATTTCAGGCATTTCCCCTAACGTCACCCATCCTTGGCTATTTGTATTTGGCTAAGTATGTGTCACTGGGAAGTTGAATGGAAGATCACTTGGATGGTTAGGGTTGCTTAGATCAATTAGGAACCTAGTAATTTTCCTGGTGAATTGCTTGTAAATATCAATAGGCTTTTCTTTAAGCTAGAATGTCAGCAATCTAAAAACTCAGCAGGAGAAGTATGGGAGTAGGGATTTCACTCCCCACTTTATGCTGTTTATGCTGTTTTTAGCACAGGGTTTCATTCCCTTCTGGACCTGATGTGCTTACCTTTGGGCCCACTCAGGTTCACACTCCCCAGTGAACCTCTCATCTGCTCAAAGCAGGAGGCAAGGAAGGTTATCTGAGTGTTACTGGTTTCTGGTACAGACTTTCAATGTATCCCTTCGCCTTAAAGTCTTCTGAGGCTCCAGGGACTCCTTATGCCTGAGCCTTTCTAGGTTTTTATCCTTAAATCATTTTCTCTGCCTATCAAATTTTCTCAACTGTACTGTCAGTTACCATTTATATATTATTTTCCAACATTCAATCTTCCTAAATTTTTTGAAATATGTTATCTATGGTTATGTTCTATTCCCATTTCCTTCATGTTACATGTGTTAGTATCTGTTGTGAGATTTTTCTGCCTAAAGTTTGAC
This sequence comes from Cavia porcellus, assembly GCF_034190915.1. NCBI lineage: Eukaryota > Metazoa > Chordata > Mammalia > Rodentia > Caviidae > Cavia > Cavia porcellus. The sequence continues at coordinate 78,323,868 of NW_026947484.1, forward strand.
CTGTGTTTTTATCTGCCATATTTAACCAAAAATTCTTTTCCCTGTATAGGATCTTAGTTTTCTTCTCCCAACTCTCTCCAGAGCTTCCCTCATCCTACACTCTGTAATCTAATGTTTTGGTATAAAGGTTGCCAGACTTAACAAGTAAAAATACAGAATACCCAGTTAAAACTAAGTTCATACAAATAACTATTACATGAAACATACCTAATCTAAGACATTACTCATTGTTTTTCTGAAGTTCAAATTTAATTTGTTACCCTACATTTTTTTAACTTGTCTCGGTGTAGGCCATCATAACACAAAATATGCTGGCTGGCTTATAAACAACTAAATTTGTTTCTCATCTAGAGGCAGAAAGAGACTGGCTGTGTTCTGGTGACAGTCGTCTCTCAACTTTTTGTTACAACCTCAAATAGCATATAGAGAATCTGAGCATCTGAGAATCCTCTTCATGGCCTAGTTACTTTGATAGACCTCTATTTCCTAATATCAAAATTTCAACATATGAATTTTGAAATGATACAAACATTCACTTTGTACTAAACCCTAGCCAGAGAAACTTCTCATCTGAACTTTGGCTGTTTTAAGCCCAATCTTTCTGTCTAGCCCCATAGCTTGTGTCTGATTAGTCCCTCCCTGTTCTACTGCAGAAAGTGGTACAGTATGAGGTATCTACCCATGGTTCACAGTCTTCTGTACCCCTCTAGAGCAAGATGCATAAAACATCCATTCTTTACATTTTGCTTCTGTTAAACTAAACACTCTGAGTCCTGGAAAATTGCCAGATATTTTAACAATGAGAGCCATGACCAGATTTGGATTTTAAAAACAAAATTCATGTTGTGACATAGAGGCTGTCAAGCTTAGGGCAAATTAACCTTTGAGTAACTACTGCAGAAATTCAAACAAGAGAGAGTATTTGGAGCTAGGGGAGGACAGGTGAGAATGATGAAGAGAAGACGCATGGAATGTTAAAGAGGAAGGAGTTACTAGACATGCAAGCTGAATAATAGCCTTGAAGGGAAGCAAAGTGTTTCCTCCTTGGACAAAAGATGGATAAAATTTACCAAGAAAAATAATTCAAGAAAAGCATGATCTTGCGGAGAAAATGATCATTGGTTTTCTCCCAAATTGTTCTTATTTATATGGCAGATGTGAGGAAAAGGTTCTTTTGGGAATCAGGAGATGTCTTGCTTTTCCCCAGATATTAAGAAGAGGAAAGCATGAAGATGTAGTCAACATACAAATGTCATTTGCAAACTGTTGCATCTCTACTGGCTGTGAGCTCATCTGGTGGAGGAAGGTATTCCATGTCTCCTGAGATACTATCCTTTCGAGGGTGAGTATACTGGCTGGCAATGGTAAGCTCAGCACCATTAGAAATAAGTTGCATTTGCTCCGGCCCATGATGACCAACTGGAATGATGGTATATTCTATGATGTCCAACCTGAGTTGAGATAATGCATTGCAGACTGAGACTCGAGTAGGGCAGACTCTAGAGGGGCTATTTTCTGCCATCTATGAGCCATCTCCTTTGCTTTCTCTTTTAACTTTTTTGATAACATCATTTGCATCAAGTTCTTTTACTGCACTAAATCTTATCTTTGGAATAATTAAGTTAGGAATAATTTATCAGCCATAATTAGCACATATCACTTCCTGAGGAGTTAGAAGTATAAACTGTTTTTTACTCAACCAAGTCTCATTATTGAATCAAGCAAGGTGGTCAAGAGTTTAACATTAACTTTAATACCAGTACTCTGCCCTGTTAATAGCCAAGCCAATAAAGGTATCTGCTATCCCTGTTAAGCTAATGATGCAAGGGGGGAAGATTGGAAGGATGGCAGGTGAGGCTAGTTCTTTACTCAGTCTCTGCGTTGCCCTGGCAACTTATTCTGCAACTGTAAATGACAGTGTTTTGCTTTTCAATTGTTGTTTCCACCTACCCTGTGTTAGCAGACTGCCATTCCCCAAGGACTGGCCCCCACTGCTTTGTTTTCACCAGGAATCTGTAGGATGAATTGCAGTTAACCATTTTATAGCAATTTGAGACATAGATTCTTCATTAATTTCTGTTGCCATCAATTGAATTGATTTCTGATAAAGTCATACATAAATAATTGTGGAAGCACAATTTTGCGTATGAAATTACTAACACAACATAGCAAATGATTATAGTGTCTGAGAAAAGGAAAGTATAGAAAGACATTATAAAATTGGGGATGGGGGTGCTAGTTCCGTGCAAGCATATATCAACCTACTTCCAAGAAGATCATTAAATAAATAGGAAAAGGGTTTCCAAAACTTGCAGCATTACGAATTCAAAATGTATTACTGTGCCTGTTTGGCTCATCCAATACACTATTAAACATGTATCAAAGGACAAGGAAATAGCTAACCAAATATTTTTTGATGATAACTTAGGATACAAAACTTCAGTGGAAGCAAAAGGAAACATTAAACCTTACTTAGAGGAAACCAGGAGAAATGAACATTTGCCAGCTAGTATGGTGCTTTTTAACAAAAAAAGCAAATGAATTAATCATGGTATATATTGTATTACATTTAGTGTTGGGATGTCTTGCCTCCAAATGCATGCTAGCATTCACTGTATGCCAACAAGGCTGAGAGATGGTCCACTAGTTTTTATATAATGGTAAAGAATCTGGCCACTGAAATAAAAATAATTTGGGGGAAATTGCTCATTCTCTGAGGTCCCCTGTACTCCTCTGAAAAGCGTGTGGGGTGTGAGTGAAAGAAAAAGTCACAAAGCACCATGCATAGTATGTAGCCCGTTCCAGCTGCTGCATTGGTATTATCTTAGGTAACTTGCCTGTGAAGACTGAATCTTTTCCACTTCTTTGGTTCTCCAGTTGGAGAGCACCACACATTGTCCTGCTCCTTAGTTTCTTTGTGAAAAGTGCTTCTTAAATCCTTCCCCTTCTGCCCTGTGCTGCTGGCCAAGTGCAAAGCTTCCTAGTTCTGGGTGGGTGGAAGCTTGTTTATTTGTCAGACTGCTAGGAGGATTTCCCAGGAGGACTGTGTAAGAGGTGCTAATGACTCTCTGCCTACCAGTGACTGTGTGCTCCCCTGGCAATTGGGACAGAGAGAAACACCTTGCACAACAATTAGCTTTTCACAGCCATTAACAATTTGCAGTCATTAGCACAGCAGACACACAACAAATAACACTCAGGAAACAAGTACCACTGTGATCACAGCAAGGAGCCCAAGCTGCATCAGCTCCAGCAAATCAGGGGTCTGACATCCTGAGGCAATGGTGCCTGCCACTGAAGCTGATGGGTTTTGTGACCCAGGACCCAGTGTGTTTCTTTTTTTCTCATCCCATCTTTGAAAATGGCTATGCCAAGCTCATGATTTGTTTCAGTAAAATGTAAATCTTTTAGAGGAAAAGTCTGCAAGATATAGTGCATAATAAAGCAGTTCTGAATTTCTTCAAAGACCAAGAAATCCACAGAAAGTTGAAAAGAATAGTGTCAATAATTAAAATTTGGGTTGAGTGAAATGCCAGTGTAACACAATAATTTAGATCCAAAGTTGTTCACAACAGCATCTCTAAATATTGGAACCTTGTGTATCTCTGACAATGAGAATTGGTTCAATAGTTGAACTATACCCATTCAGTGAACTAGACTGCACACTTTAAAATTATATTTTTGAACTTCAGGTAGATTTCATCAAAAGGATTGTAGCACACAATTAACATAAATTTTATTGTAAAGATGACATACATCTGCTAAAGTTTTAGCAGTGATTGTCTCCAGGTGCTGAGAATGTGCATGCATCATTTTAAATTTTCATTTGTTTGTTGTTTTATTTTACTTTTTATTAAAGTGTATATGTATAATTCTTTAAAGGGAAGGGGAGAGCAGAGTAAAAAAAGTAAGTCCTGTCTAGTGAAGTAGTTGTGACATAACTGAAAAAATTTTAAGTAAATAGTTTTTGAAGCATAGTATCCAGACATAAACAATAGATACACTTTGATGACTTTTTACGCAGTATATAAGACCAAGTGAAGAATGAGTCTTGAATATCACGATGGCCAGGCTTGTGGATCCACAAATGTGAGTCTGTGTGGGAAATAGTTCAGATAGGATCAGGAATGCACACTGATAAATTAGAAGCCCACGGAAATTTTGGAAGAAAAGGTGGTAAATCTTCATTTAACAACTGTAGAAACTGAGCCACAAGTTGTTGTCATTAGTGGAGTCCATGTTTTAAAGTGAAACAGCTGGGATGCATTCCCAAGAAGTTAGGCTCTGCTACCAATGCCTCTGGATGAAGGACAAATATACATAAAATAGCAGAGGGCTAGACATCTTTAGATGCATGGTGATGTGAGAGTGGGCAGAAATGTTTTAAGAGATGAAAGGAAGGCTCATATGTTAGGAAACGGGCAGAAATATGAATTCCCAGCAGTTTCTACAAAAGGCAGATGTGATCACTGTGATGTCAGCTTGACTTGAATAAGAAATACCTAGCAGATTACAAAAGCGCTGGGTGTGTCTGAGGATAATTGATACATAGACCAAACTGAGGAGAAAGATCCATCTCAGATGTGAGTTGCACCAACCAACTGGCTTATAGCCTAGACAGAATGAGGAGGAAAATAACTAAATCTTCCCTTTCTTTCTTTGAGGAGCTCCAGTCTTTGTCATTCCCGTAGATGTTCATCTTCAATTCCTTGAGGCTTCCAGTGCAGACTCTTCAGCTTTCAAATGCAGACCCTTTTGTTTTTTGTAACACAGACTCATCCTGAATTCTGTGGTGAGATGCAGGCCTTCAATCTTCAACTGGCTCTTCCGGCCCTGCAGTATGCAGACAGGCACTTTGCATTCTTACACCCTTGATTTCATATTGTATGTTAAATCTGTTCTTTTAGTAAACCCTAACTAAGAAAGCAGACCAGTGATAAATTTAATAGCGTTCAGTTTGGTGACTTTGTGCACTTATGGTACATGTGGAACTGAGAGGTGGCCTTGAGACTGATGGGCCAATGATATTCTGCACCAGAGCTCTGGTCTTCATAGGCCATGGTTGGCTAAGAGGGAGCATGGTCTGACTTGTATTTTCTTTTTTTTTGATGATTCATAGGTAACCAAGGCACTACTCTTACTCCTCCCACTCAGGAAAGGCAGCCCAGTCAGCAAACTTGTTTTCCTTTTGAAGAGGCTCTGCTGAGTGAATCATGAAGAGGATTCCATGGCAAGGAGTTGGTCTGGAGAATGGGGAAAAGTCTTGAGGACTGAAGATGATAGTACAGTCACCTCCCAAAGCAAACTTGGCTAGGAAGGACCAAACTTGGGAAGTTTTCATAGACTTTATTTCATCGGCTTTATCTTTATTAACTCAGTGATAGCTCTGTGCTATATTGAGAGAATAGGATTTAAGACTTGTTAATACCTCCATGTGGGTCATCAGCCCTGTTTTGGCCTCGTGGGCCTTTCAAGCAAAGATGAGTGGTTGTTTGTTTATCCTTCATCTGCAGTCCACAGTGAAGTATCTAGAAGAGAGAACACAGTAAAGATATTGTACATAGACAAAATACACATTCTAAGGTTTTCTAAGGCAGCATTGCTTTAAATATTTCACAGCTTTATGTACACTGATTTCTGTACACTAAAATACTGATTGTCAGAGGATTAGGTATAAATGTGGCTGATGGGAATTTCTGGGAATTCTTAAGAGAGATTCTTAGCAATAGCTAATAGATCAGTCATTATGTATTTACCAACAGATAACTTGGTTTCTATTTACCAGCAGATGACTTTGTATGTTTCTATTGTGTATAGTCATTTTTTATGGTTCTTCCTAGTCATTCTTTTGTTCCAATAAAAGTAGAATCAGACAGAAAAAAATAACAGTTATGGCAATTGAAATTTTATGGAACCTAAAATTAGATCATGATTGTCATATTTCTGCAACTTTCAAAATTGTTGTCACCTAATATTGTTTTAATCATTTATTGCAGCCTTGATAAAGGCTGGACTTTTATTTAATGCTAAAAATACAAAAATCAATAAAACAGAACCTAGAAACATGAAAACAGATAAAATAATACAATTTGGATAGTATTTAAGTTACACAAAATGTGTTTGGTAACAAGCAATAGAAAAGAAAAAGTAGTTACAACAACAGGGATTTTTCTTCATTTCACAAATAATGAGAGGTCCAGAAATACGTATTTCCAATTTGGGTCAGCAGTTCAATGATATCATCAAAAACTCTAAGCTGTGTCTTCCAACTGTTGGATCTTTTCCCCTTTGACTTCTTGTGCTGTAGTCACAAAATGGTTGTCTTATCTCTAAGTACTTTGTTCTCATACAATTGGAGTCAGGTCAAGCAGAAAGGAAGTTGCTGTTTCTCTTACAATAGAAAACACATCTTTGCTGGTTGGGCCCCATCTAGTGACCCTGAGTGGCAGGGAAACCTCCTGCACTGAGGTGTGTGAACAGAAAACACAGTGAACACCACCTAGCTGTGCAACCTTGGCACCTCACATAGAACCTGGTAGGGCCTCGCTCAGCATCCTCAATCAGCCCAGGACCTTTGGGTAAGTCCCTCTGGGCCTGGTTGGGCCCCACTGTGTCCCCAAGTGGCCTAGGAATAACCTGCACTCAGTGAGTGAGCCAAAGGCCTTCACAGTGAACCCCACCTAGCATGCAAACTTGGCACCTCACTTGGAACCTGATAGGACCCTGCCCAATGACCCCAAACAGCTTCAGAGCGTTAGTGTGTTGTGTGGCATGAGCTGAAGGCCTGCATAGCATACTCCATCTAGCTGTTCAGCCTTAGCATGCCACTCAGAACCTGGTAGAGTCCTGCCCAGCAACCTCAAGCAGCCGGGGAGCTTCAGAGTACTACATGGGGTATGCTAAAGGCCCACCCAGTGTACTCCCCACATTTTAGGAGTCTTCAAGTGCAACTGGATTCCTGGAAAGGCCTGCCTAATGACCCCCACTAAATTGGGAAAATTCCATGCAGTATGGACAGACATCTTCAACCCAAGAAGCTACTGAGACCTTGCATTCAGCTTCTCCAGGGGAATACAGGAAAAATGACAAAATGAAAGATCAAAATACAATTCACAAACTTCCAGCCTATTCCAAACAAGCCTAGGACACATGGATATAGAAGAAAGTATCAACTATACACCTAAAACTTATGAAATGATAGCAACTGAAGTAAATAAACAACTCCATAAAGCTGTAAAGGATCTCAGGTCAGAAATAATCTCTCAGGTAAAAGAAGAAATGATAAACATAATGAAAGAAATGCTTAACACACTTAAAGAAAACATATTTTTTCAAAAACTAAGAAACACTGCCAAAAGATGGAAACCTTGAATGAACAATATTAGAAAGAAATAGAATGTATGAAACAGATTCAAAGATATCCAGGAAATCAAAAATTCCATCAAAAGCTGGCAAAACTGCCTCAATAAATGTGAAGACAGACTTCAGACTTCAAGACAAAATTGCAGCTAGTGGACAAGAAAGGAAAGATCTTTTAAAAATAACAAGGAATCAAGAAGTAACAATTGAACAGTTGCAAGATGATGCAAAGAAAAACAATATAAGATTGATAGGTATAAATGAAAAAGAAGGTGACAAAAAAATGATATGAAAAAGACATTTTACAGAAGTAAGAGCTGAACATTTCCCAAACATGGGAAAGGAAACTGACATGTAGGTAAATGAAGGATACAGCCACAACCAAAATAAATTGATATCCAGACATATAATAATGAACATTCCAGAAATTCAACATAAGAACAGAATATTAAAAGCTGTTAGAGAAAAGCAATAGATTACCTATGAAGGAAAGCCCATCAGAATCACAGCAGTCTTCTCAACACAAACAATGAGGTCAAGAAGAACATGGAGTGAAGTATTTCAAATCCTAAAAGAAAACCACTTTCAACTCAGACTGATGTACCCTGCAAAACTGTGCTTCAAAATCGATGGGGAAATAAAATACTTCCACAACAAAGAACAGCTAAAGAACTTCATGACTACCAAACCAACCTTGCAAAGAATACTAAAAGATATTCTAGATAGACATAAAAATAACTACAACTCCAACAATAACAACAGAAAAAAAAACACTAAGCAAGGAAAACAATTAAACAAAAGGGAAGGCAAAGAAACAAGAGCAGAAAGACAACTTGACAAAAGTAAGCCAATTTATATCAGTTATAACTGTTAATGTAAATTGCCTCAATTCAATTAAAAGAAACAGACTGGCAGAATAGATAAAGAAACAACATCCAACCATATGTTGTATACAAGAAATTCATCTAACCCAAAAGGAAATTCATAGACTGAAAGTCAAAGGATGAAAAACAGTACCTCATGCAACAAGATCCCCTTAAAAAAGCAGTAGGTATTCTTTTTGCAGACAATGTGAACTAAAAACCAAGAATGATCAGAAGAGATAAACAAGGTCACTACATAGAAGTTAGGGGAAAACATCAAGGGGAAGAGATAATAATACTAAATATATATGCACCAAATATGGGAGCACCCAATTAAGTAAAACAAATATTAATAAATATGAAAACTCAAGCAATAACACAATTATAATGGGAGACCATAACACCTCATTGACACAAAGAGACAGATGAACTAGACAGAAAATCAGCAAAGAAATATCAGAACTGAACTTGTGAACAAATGGACTTAGTAGACATGTACAAACTTTTTGACCCAATAGCACCAGAATGTACATTCTTCTCAGCTTCATGTGGGACATTCTCTAAACTAGACCATATACTAGCCCATAGAATATGCTTAAGTAAATGCAACAGAATCAAAATTATTCCATGCATGATAACTAGAAATTAATGTCAAAAGAAAATTCAAAAACTCCATAAACACAAATAAATTAAATAATATACTCTTGAACAATCAGTGGATCACAGAAGAAATTAAAGAAGAAATTAAACAATACTAAAAAAATACAAATACAATTCAGCCTGCATGCTGGTAGGCTCACCAGAGGCTCTGACTCTAGTCTTTCTGGAAGCCGTACAGCTTGCACAGCTTACCAGGAAGGCTGGCTAGTTGGTTTCTTGTTGAAACTTCCCGGTCTTAGCATGGCCGATTCTTGGGAGGCACTGACTTTTCTCTTCATCCAGTGCCATTTGTTAAAGAAGGTTTCTTCCAGTGAATGTATTTGGTTCCTTTACAAACAGAAGGTGACTGTGTTCAGAGTTGTTTCTGCATCTTCTAATCTTTTCCATTGACCTTTTGGTCTGTTTTTTGGCCTGTGGGACACAATGAAAGCAGTCCTCAGAGGAAAATTTATTGTGGTGAATTCCCACATCAGGAAAACAGAACAAACACAAATAAACAACCTGATGCTACACCTCAAACATCTAGAGCAAGTCAAGCCCAAAACACAAAGGAGCGAGGAAATTATAAAGATCAGAATGTAATAGCAACTAAGAAAACAATACAAAGAATTAACGAATCAAAGAGTTGGTTCTTTGAAAGAATAAATAAAATTGATAAACCCTAGCCAACATTATTTTAAAAAAGGAAAGAAAAAACTCAAACTCATGGAATAAGAAATAAAAAGGACAAAATCACTAAGACCCTGTGAAAATATAGATCATCAATACCTACTTTGAAAACCTTTACTCTCATAGCTTGATAACACAGAAGAAATGGACAGATCCTAAACACTTGAATTACCAAAGCTGGATCTAGAAGATATAAAACTACTGAATAACATAATTTCAATTAATGCTATTGAAAATATAATTATATCCTTACCAACAAGGAAAAGCACAAGTCCTGATGGATTCATTGTGGAAGGAAAGACCTAATTATAGTACTCCTCAAACTCTTTAATAAAATTGAAAGGGAAGCAATTCTCCCTCTTTCCTGGAAGTAAATACCCTAATACCAAAACCAGAGAAAGATCCAACCAAAAAAGAGAACTACAGGCCAATCTCCCTAATGAATATACATGCAAAAATCCTCAATAAAATTGTCATTGTACAAAAGAAAGGAAAAGAAACTGCTCTAAAGAATATAACTGCATATATATTTAAGTGTATAAGATAGATAACCACATAACTGAGTTTTGTTGGATCATTGAACAAAACTGTTTCCAGTCTCACTGTTTGAAAGTCCACTTTATATGCTTTAATTTTGTAACTTGAACAACTATTTCTAAGATAACAATATGTAATCTATTAACTAGTGATTTCCTACTGTTTATGTTTTCTGAAATTCTGTATAACTTGTACCCTTTTTCTATTTTTTTCTTTATCTTCTTAAATAAAAAAAAATCCTCAATAAAATACAAACAGAATGAAGCAAGTCATCAAGATGATTATATACCATGACCAAGTGGGATTCATACAGGAAGGAGGGATGGCTAAACATATGAAAATCAATAAACATACACCATATCAAAGAGCCAAAGATAAGAATCACATGACCATTTTCATAGATACAGAAAAAGTTTTCAATAAAGTCCAAAACTCATTCATGATAAGAACCCTATGGAAAATAGAAATAGATGGTCTTTACCTCAATATGATAAAAGCCATCTATCATAAACCAACAGCCAGCATCATATCAAATGGTCAAAAACTGAAAGCTTTAACTCTAAATTCAGGAACAAGACAAGGATGTCCATCATCACCACGCCTATTCAATATAGGGCTAGAAACATTAGCCTGAGCAATTAGACAAGACAGAGAAATAAATGGAATAGGGATAGGAAAGGAAGAAGTTAAATTATAATTAATTGCAGATGATTTAATACTCTATATAGAAGACCCCCAAAAGTCCATTGAAAGTCTCCTAGACATAATAACCAAATTCAGTAATGTAGTTGGGTCAAAGTAAACACTCAAAAATCAATCGCATTCCTATACACAAACAACAAACTCACTGAGAGAGAAATAAAAGAAGCCACACCCTTCACAATAGCATCCAAAAACATATAATACTTAGAAATCAATTTAAAAAATCAATTTAATTAAAACTAGGCCCAGTAAAAGATCTATTCAGTGAAAATTACAATACCCTGCAAAAAGAAATCAAAGAGGATTTCAGAAAATGGAAAGACATTCCTTGTTCATGGATAGGGCAAACCAATATTGTGAAACTGGCCATTCTCCCAAAATCGTTATACACATTTAATGCAATTCCAATCAAATTACTGTTAGCGTACCTCACAGATCTAGAGAAATCATTCCTAATATTCATCTGGAACCAGAGGAGACCTAGAATAGAAAAGGCAATTCTGGGTACTAAAGGTGAAGCAGGAGGCATCACAATCCTTAACTTTAACTTACACTACAAAGCTACTCTGATAAAATCAGCATGGTACTGGAATAAAAACAGACCTGAAGATCAATGGAATAGATTATAAGATATAGCTACAACTACAAACATACTCAGCCACCTTATCTTTGACAAAAGGGCCAAACTTTGACTGGAAGAAAGATAGCCTCTTTAATAAGTGGTGCTGGAAAAACTGGCTTTCCAAATACTGAAAATTAAAAGTAGGTCCTATCACCATGCACTAAACTAAAGTCAAAATGGGTCAAAGACATAAATATTAAAACAGAAACAGTAAATTTTCTGGAAGACAAAATAGGGAGAAATCCTGAAAACTCAGGGGTAGGCAGAGAATTCATGAACAATAAAAATCAAACTGCATGGGAAATGCTTCCCAGAATCAACAACTGAGATCCTGTCTTATTAAAAAGTTTTTGCATGTCAAAAGAAATATCCAACAGATTGAAAAGAAAACCCATGAATTGGGAAAAAAATCTTAGTCAATTGTCCCTCAGACAAAGGACTTCTATCTAGAACATATTTTTAAAAATGAGACCTTGAAATTCAAGGATCCAATCCAAAAGTGGGCATCTGAGATGAACACACAATTCTCAGAAATACAAATGGCAAATAAACACATTAAAAAATGTTCAGCATCATCTGTCATTAGAGAAATGCAAGTGAAGACAACACTGAGATTCAATCTCACTCCAGAAACAATGGTCAAGACCAAGGAAACCACCTATAACAGATGCTGGAGAGGCTGTGGGGAAAAAGGAACTCTTCTGCACTGTTGGTGGGAGTGTAGACTGGTGCAACCACTGTGGAAATCATTTTGGGGTTTCCTCAAAAAGCTGGGATTGGAAGTCCTATTTGACCCAGCTATTCCACTTATGGGCATATTTCCAGAAGAATTGAAAACATCATACCACAGTGATGTGTGTACACCCATGTTTATAGCAGCACAATTTGTAATAGTCAAATCTTGGAAACAACCTAAATGCCCATCAGGAATGAATAAAAAAGGTGTGGTATTTTTCTACAATGAAGTATATCTCAGCTATAAAGAAGGATCACATTGAGGCTTTTATAGGTAAACGGATGTGACTTGAGACCATACTCATAAGTGAAATAAATCAAATTCACATGTGTAAATACCATATTGTCTCCCTAGTATATGAAACTCAAAGAGTAAATAAGATAAAAATATTTAACAAAGGGTAAGAAACTGCTCAAAGGCAAAAAAAAAAAAATAACTCAGGGAAAAGAAAAAAAAGATACAAATTTTTATATGTACATATACACTTAAAATAGTTAAGTTGTACTACTAGTACTATTAGTTCTTGGAACAAAATAGTTAACATTCATAGCATTAGATCAATTTTGAATGTTTATGTCTAGTAAGCTGAGTAGCTCTTTTGAAGATAAATATGGAATATAATCTTAGTTATGTTTCTACCATCTGTTTTGAAAACCTACATTGTTTTGGCTTATTATTATTTGTCTCTCTCTTGTTTTTCTTATATTTTTGTTTTCCTTCATTTTATTTTCCTCTAATACAGAAAAGATAGATGTACATGTATAGGCTTATACATGCTTAGAATTTCTCCTAAACAATTTACAATAATTGATTTTTTACATGTGATGGTATGAACAGCTACTTTAAAGAAATGAGACATTATGGTAGCCATTGCGGATTTTTCTATCATCTTGTTTTGAAGTCCAGTAATACTTTTATTCTTTGTTTTGATTGGTTTTAGTCTGTTTTTTATTATGTGATTTCAATATATATGAATGAATGGACAGCTATTTTGAAGACAATAAAAGACATTATGTCAGCCATTGCTGAGTTTCCTATTATCTGGTTTTGAAGGCTGGTAATGCTTTCATTCTTTTGTTTTGGTTGATTTTCTACTATTTGGTTGTGTTTGAATTCATTGTGTGTGAAGATATGGAAAAGTATTTTGTAGAAAACAAGAGAAATTATGGTAGGCACTGTTAATTTCCAGTTTTCTTGTTTTGGAATCCTGTGTTGCTTGCACTGTTTTGTTCTGATCTGCTTTGTTCTGTTTTGCTTTGTTTTATTCTCTTTAAAATAAAAATAGAAAAGAAAGCAGGTCTGAGAATAGACTGTTTGTTTATATTGGCTAGAATTAGATTATTTCCCTAATCCCAAATTAATCATGGAATAGGGAGAATGGGGTTTCCATACTTGGCAAAAGTTGATTATGCTTCTTCCTATGAGGCTGGGAAAAGACTTCATCTCCCTTGAACATGTTTCATTGTCTCCAAAATACAGGAGATTCTGTATTCTATAGGAGATGAAAAAGGAGAATGGAAATTAACCAAAAATGTTTGCCACAGAGTACAAATAGAATTGTGTGTCACTGTACCTATTTTTTCTAAGAAGTGGAAATTTCTCATCTCTTCCTGAAGTCCAGGAGCCCAAGGGTACTGGAAAACCTTTATCTTTTTTGACACTGCACGGGACTGGACAGACTCAATGTAGGGAGAGAAAGAGGCTGTTAGACTCAACTCTTGTCCTGTCCTTGAGCTCTAATAACATTAAATTTTCATAATTCCAATCAACTCTACAACCTAGCTTGTTTAAGTGAGTCAGAGTTCGGAATGTTGGAGAGGAAGGGTGAAATTCATGTCAAAAAATGAGATTTAAAGTGATTTTCTGCCTGAAATGCAAGGTTTACCTCAGAACTCTGAACTCAGATGGCTTCTTCAGAATGAAAAGAGGAACACATTTAGGGAAGAGTAGGATGGACTAGCATAGATGTAACTGAAGGTTGTTTCGGATGAAAAACAAGCAGGCATTGGGTTCTACTTTCAATGCACATAAGGGAGCTGTAAAAGGCAATCTGAATCTGGGACAGAAAGTTAAGGAATTTACTGGAAGAGAAATCTATGGAGGATTTGACTTTGGTCAGTGTATCCACACACACTAGTTTAACAAGGCCACAATAAATACACTACTGCCTATATATACTGCCTATATACTGCACTATATAGTACTGCTACATAATTATATGTATCATACCACATTGATTGATACAATGTAACATGATATTGTTACAGACAGCTGAGCTAGTTAGAAATATTATAGGCAGTCAGACAGGGCCAGGCCCTGGAAGAAGCCAGCACAGAGGACCAGATGTCTGATGACCTTGGAGGACACACACATCTCTCCCTGTGGGCCAGATCTCAGGACAGAAGGCAAAACAAATGCAACCACACCCTTAAGTATAATCCTTAGGGATTAAATCTGGATCACCTTGAGAAGTCAGGAGTAACCATTCCAATCCCTAGGCAAGAGTCACCAATCTCTAAGAATGACCGCTTTCTACGTTATTTGCTTCCCCATTTGTTCCCAATTTAATCAGTTTTACCTGAACTATTAATCTTACTGTCTAAACATCTCTGTCCTGTCTCATGCCTCAAGGCCGCCTACCACTTCCTGCTTCTTCCTCAGCCTTAATTGCAACTCCCCTTCCTGTTTGCACAAGAAGAAAACTCCAATCAGCTGCTCCTGCATCATCAATGCCCGCCCTAAGCACCACCCCCAGTCAGAGGTTATATGTATATCAGTGCCCCGCTAAGAGCCACCATCCGGTCAGAGGTGGTAGACTGTCTATGGTCATGGACTCCTCTCCACATGCTTGGAATAAAGGCTATTTTTTCCCCTCTTTTATCGTGCCGAAAACACTCAATTTGCTCATGGGGAGTAAATATTTTACTGGCTACAGAACTAAAAGAACACAAAATATTATTTTAAGTGCTCAAGATATAAAATAATTTATAGTTTTATTGTTACAGATTATGTCTGAATGTTCTTCCAATATTCATAGGTGGGGCTTGGAGGAGGTGGTTGAATCATGAGGTGCGTTACTCATCAATGAATTAGTCCACTGATGACTTTACAGCTGGTGGTGGAAGGTGAAGCCTGGTCTGAGGAGTAGCTCACTGGGGGTGTGCCTGGGGGAACATATCTTTCTTCCTCCTCCCTGTGTTGCTTTTTGCTTACTGCCACCATGCCTCAAGCTGTTTCTCTTCCCTGCTATGCTTCCCTGCCTTGGAGCTGGCCAATCTAGCCCAAAAGCCAGCCTGAAACCTCTACAAACTATGAGCCAAAATATACCGTTCCCCCTCTAAGGTGTGAGTGTTGCATATTGTGTCACAATACAGGAAAGTAAGACACCTTGTTCCATAGATTTATGAAGAATAAAAAACAAAAAAATTACATAAATAGAAATTACATAAACAGATTATCTTCCTCCATCATAGAATCTATCCAAATGTATGCATCAATTACCAAGGTTTTGTAATTTCTTTTGCATTTTCAGCATGAATTCTGTAGCCTAGATAGCTGTTTGCTAACTCAAACACTTACTCCTTTCATTCATTCATTTACCTAGTGTTTCTTCAGATGTTTATGCAGACTCTTTCATGCACTAGGTACCAAGGGTAATGGAGCCTTAAGAATAATGGAACACTGCTTCCTACCTTACCTGGGATGGAATTTCATATAGTCACAAGATAATTTCACCTTCACGTTTACTCTCAGCTCTCAATTATCTGTGAATGAGGACTCATATGCTTTATCCTCCTGGCGTGGTACTTGTCAGGCTAAACTAGGGCATGACCAAGACCATCGAGGCAGGCAAGATTGAAGCAAACAGTAATAACATTATTGCAGACTGAGAGTGGTCAGGCCAAGGGCAAAAGACCGTTGATCCTGAGCAAGGGGTAAAGGCATGTTTTTATAGAGAGTTTACATACAGGAGGGGTAGGTCCTGCTGCGAGGGAGATCTTGCTGAGAGAGGTAAAAATCTGGGGGCTTCCCAGTAGACGAGGGTTGGGGAAGGTACAGGATATCATTGGTGGTTTTTGTCACTGAGCAAAGGGTAAAGGATGTTTTCTGTGGGCTCCCTGCACAAGGTACCAAGTGTGTATGTGGGGTGTGTGTAAGGGTTTCCTGCAAGCAAGGTGTGAAGCATGAAGAGTTTTTTGATTTGGTTTGGGCCCAGCCTATGAACTTAACTACTGCCACAATCTAGGTAGTTGTCTCTAATTGGTTGAGGACTAGGACTAAATGTTCAGAAGATGCAAGACTTAGAGTTTGGCTAGAGAAAATTCACATTGAGAGAACCTCTGAGAGAACCTGAAATATTAATATCATGTAGGACTTGAAGATATCAAAACTTCTAGGAACTGATTAACTCAGTGTGGTCCCTTGTAAGATTTCATTTCTACCTACAGAGGAACTATAGTACCAAAGGTTCCAGGGGAAATATTCATCCTTTGATTCCCCCATTCCCTCCAAAAGGGGCTCATCATCTAACTCTGCTCCTGTGGCAGATACCTGATACCCTCTCTTCTACTTCTAGCTTTTTCGCTTAACTCCTGGATCCTAGTGAACGTTCACCTCTCCAACACTTTCCATTGTATACAAAAAAAAAAAAAAGCAGCTCTAGAAGTGTTTACACTTCTATATACCTGTTATGGCTTGTGTCTAGATGTCCTCCCAAAATCTTAGAGGTCATAGGTGAGGTGGAGATTTTTTAGAGGTATCTGGATCTAGAGTATATGATACTGGGATTGATTCATGGTGCAATGCTAGGATCAAGAGTGCCAGGATTAAGGTGTGAGTACTACCCACCCTAAGTAGCTTAGTTAAAATATAGGGGATGGCAAGACCTATGGTCATCCCTTGTGTGCTTTGCTGCCTAATACCTGCCATGAATGTTTTTCCTCTGCAATGCCTGTCTGCCATGCCACCCTGCCTTGGATCCAGCTGATTACGGACTGAAATTTCTATCAACTATGAGCTAACATAAACATTTCCCCCCTTAACTTGTGGGTGTTGGTATTTTGTCTCAGCAATAAGAAAAATAACTAAGACAATACCGCTCTAAGATTCCTGTTTCACAAAGCCCCCAAAACTAGGGACTCCCCCCACCAATAAAACATCTCATCTTGATCACTAGTAATGATCTATATAAAAGTGGCTCTCTATAATTATGACAGATTACTATGTCTGAGGCCATAGGTTTCTGGAGGAGATATTTAAGTATGATGTTGCTCCAAAAAGACATATATGAACATGATGGAAAAGATTATAGAATGGGACCAAAGAGACATACCTTACAATCACTACCACCAAATCCTGAACATTTATTCCTAATCATTTCTGTGTCCAGATTGTCTCCTTTGCAAAAGAAATAGGTAAAACTAGGTGAAGCTTTAACTCCTATCAAGTTTGGACAATCTATGTCTTTCTGAGTACAGTATGTGTTATCTGGTTTTACAGATTGTGCCGAGAACTAAATTTAGAACTAAAATCAGGATTTGGCAAATCCTGATATTCATTCATGTTATATTCTGGTTCTGTGATAAGAACCGAACATGAAAACTCAGGGATATCTGGGTTTCTGGGGTGACCAGGAGACACGGCATCCCTAGCCCAGTCCCAGGGAAGATAAAGAAGCAACTTTGCGAAAGGACACTTTGGTCTCAGTAAGAGCCAGTCTGACCCCTTGGCAGAGGGGGCTCCCAAGGAGGAAGATGAACTAGAGCCCAAAGTGCTGAAGCCTGGGCAGAATGCCCCATTGCTTCATAATTCCTAGTACCCATGAATGAGATAGGAGAACAGGTAGTCCCAGCATGCATATTTGGTATCCAAAGTCCTGTTTGATCTTAGAAATCAAGAAACCTTTGGGACTTGGAAATGCTAATGCCCAGAGGCTGTGCAGTGTAGTGGAAAAAGAACTGGCTATGGAGTCAGAAATTCTGGCTTGAATGTCAGTACTGTGATTAGCTACGTGACTAGGAGCAGGTCTCCTAACCCTGCAGCGAGAGGGTTTTCTTGTCTGTCCAATGAGAAACATTAGTTCTTTCCTAATGACCTCATAGGGCTGGTTTTTCTTGGTTACTTTTCCCGCACACATTGATGTTTTAATCACAATATGACAACAGTATTAGGGCAGGACAATGATAAAATTTATATTAATTTTTGTAGCAAATATAACATAAATCACTATTGCTACTGTTTGGTTCTTATTATGTTTCAGGCACTCTGCTAATGACTATTTCATTGCACAAGGTCACACAGCTGGTAAATTTTATGGTATTACTCAACTCAGATACCTCTGAGTGCAAAGCCTATGTATTAACCCCATGTGTGCTTTAATAAATAGTCAGGTTTATTTAAATTCTGGCTTTCAGAGATTGATGACCACTGTGCTGCTATTTAGCAATGGGTTTTAAATTCTGGTTTCATCAACAATTTGTACTATGACTTCGGGCATTTCACCTCACTGGACCCCAATTTTCTCATTAATATAATGAATAGTGGAAGCCAGTGTTTCTCCAACTGTGTAGTATAGGACATTAGTTCCTCAAGATGCACTGTGAGAAATTATTGTCAGGTCAAATAGATTTAAGGAATATTATAAACTTCAAGTCTCTCCTCGAGGACTTGTCAAGGCCCAGGAGCATATTAAAGGCTCTGAAAAGTCACATAATGAGGAAACATGTTTGACTTTCTTTAGCCTGATATTTTCTAATCTTGAGAGCTGAAATTCGTATATCTAAGTATTAATCTATGGCTTTTAGTCAGCTTTCTATTACTACAACAAAAAAATCACAGAGAATCAGCTTTTTAAAAAATGAACAGCCCATTTTAGCTTATGGTTTCAAAGGATTCAGTTAATGATCAGTTGGCCCCATTGCTTTTGGGCCTGTGGCAAGGCAGCAGATCACGGCAAGGGTACATGGTGGAGGAAGCTGTGCAGCTCATGGCAGTTCTGAAGTAAAGCAAGAGGAAGATGAACTAAGGTCCTTTCTTTCTGTAAAATTCAGTATCACTCATTTGATTATTCACAGTGGCCAACCCTGTGCCAGTTCCCATGTCACCAGGAGTACAGAGAATGCAAACAAGTTTTACCACATCAATTTTAACTTTCTTCTAAGTATTTAAGGATAAAAATTGTTTGTTCTACAATGAACCATGTTTCCAGAGCAATAGAGAATTGTAACCTGGTTTCTGGAACATTTTAATAACTTTTGAATTAGTTAAGAACATAATTTATACAAATTAAATATGTTCTAGCATTCTTTTATATATAATAGCTCTATGGAAACATTGTTCATGTATCGTACCTACTTAAAAGAAAGAAATCAATATTTTTTAATATTTTCCCAGAACTGTACAACCATCAGCAAATCAATCTTAGACCATTTTTTATTACAAACAAAACCACAGCCATGTATAGAAACTCCTCATTTCCTGTGGTCTTCCAGTCTCAGCCAACCACCAAACTTTTCTCTGACTCTATACATTCACTTACTTTGGGCATTTCATAGAAATGTAATTATATATTCATGTACAAAAGATTGTGTAGACACATGCTTCCCTTCTCTGGATATAGACCTAGAAGTCAAATTGTGAGGACTATGGCAACTTTATGTTTAAAATTTTTGGAAACTGCAAGTCTGGTTTACAAAATGTCTGGCCACATATAAGAATTCTAATTTTAATACTTTAAAAAAAATTACGTTTAATTATAGCCATCCTAGTGGGTATGAAGTTTTACCTAATGGTTTTGATTTGCATTCTCTTCATAGTTAAGGATGTCTAACATTCCTTCATATGATTACAGGATAATTAATTAGAAAAGTATATTCAAATATTTTACTTATTCTTTAATTGAGTTATTTTTCTTTTACAATTGAGTTGTTTAAAGCTCTTTATACTTTATCAAATATATGATTTACAAACCTGTCCTGTGGATTGTCTTTTTAACTTTCTTAATTTCTCATAAAAGTTTTTTACCATTTCTTTTGTTGGAATTTTGGTGCTATATCTATGAAACACTGCTAATCCAAGGTCGTGAAGATTTAAATCTATAATTTTTCAAAGTATTTTCTGCTTTTGATGCTTATATTTAATTTATTGATATGAGATTTAATTTTATAAACAGTAAGCAAGAGAGATCCTACTTTATTCTTTTCCATAGGAATATCCATTTGTCTTAGCACCTATATTGAAAACCTTATTCTTTCCTGCATTAAATTGTCTTGTAATTCTAGCTGAAAGATAGTTAAATATAAATAGGAAGGATAAATCTTGATTATTTGGTTTCTATATCTATCCTTATATCTGTATTATACTATCTTGATTATTTTAAAATTAAGAAATGATAGTCCTCCAACTATTTTTCCCTTCAAGGTATCTTGGCTATTCTGGGTCCTTTGCATTTCTTATGAATTTTTGGATCATATTTTTAATTTTAGCAAAAAGCCAGTTTGGCTTCAATAGTGATTATGTTGAATCTATATAATTATTTGGGGAATATTGTCATCTTACTATCAAGTCTTCCAGTGCATGAACACAGGATGTGTTTTGATTTAATTGAATTTTCTTTAATTTCCTTCCGTACTGTTTTATGGTACACTTATGTTTTACACTTATTTTGTGAAATGTATTCATAAATATTGTATTTTTTATGTTACTGTAAATAAAGTTATCTTTCGTAATTTCTTTTTACATTACTCACTACTTTTGTGTAGGACAGCACTAATTTTTTTCATACTGACCTTATACCTAATAACCTTGATGAGCTCATTAGCTATCATAGTTTTTAGTGGACTCCTTTGAATTTTCTTTCTATATCTCTTCAAACAGTTTTACTTCATGCAGTATAATCTGATGTCTTTTAATTGTCCTAAACAGAACTTGTACGTACAGTGTTATGTGTACTAAGTTGAGAAGCGATGACAATAATATGGTCATTTTCATCTTATTCTTAATTTTAGAGAGAAATAATTTAGGATTTCTCCTTAAAGGATGTTAGGTTTGAGTTTTCCTAAGCATCTTTTTTTGGGGTTGTGGCTGTTCCTTCTTAGTTGAGTGTTTTTGTCATGAAGAGATGCTTTTATTTGTCAGGTTGTTTTTCCAACAACCAACAAAATACCTTTCATTATTTATTCTAATAATATGTATATTATATGACCAACCTTGCAATCATGGGATAAATCTCATTTGATCCTAATACTGAATCCTTTTTATATCTTGGTCATGATGTAAAATCTTTAACATAATATATGTTGGTCTATTAACTTTTATTAAGTTTTGTATATTTCTGTGTATATTTATGAGATGCTAGTCTGATAGTTTTCTTTTCCTATAATTTTTTTGTCTGATTGAATTGATTGGATATTATGATTTCCCTTTGAGAAGTTTCTTTCCCTTTCACTGTATCTATTGTAATTTTTGGAACTTATTTACTCTTTCAACTTCTTACACTAGTAAGATAATATATTTACACACGTGAGTCGGTTTATTTCATTTATGAGTATGTGCTCTACTTACACCCATAAAAGCCTCAAGTTTATCTTTCTTTACAGCCGAGTAGTATTCCTTTGTACAAAAATACCATATCTTTTTTATCCATGCCTCAGCTGATGGGCATTTAGGCTGTTTTCACAATTTGGCTATTATAAACTGTGCAGCTATAAACATGAATGCACATATATTACTGTAGTACATTTTCAATTCTTCTGAGAAAATACCCAGAAGAGTAAGAGCTAGGTCAAATTAAACCTCCAATCCTAGCTATTGAGGAATCTCCACACTGATTTCCATAGTGGTTTTACCAGCCTACACTTCCACCAACAATATAGTATTCCTTTCTCCTGTTAGCACATCAAGCATTTGGTATCTGTTGATTTATTAGTGTTAGCTATTCTTTCTGGAGTGAGATGGTATCACACTGCTGTTTTAATTTGCATTTCTCAAATGACCAGTGATGCTGAACAGTTTTTTCATATATTTATTTGCCATTTGTATTTCTTCACCTGAGAATTGTGTATTAATCTCAAAAGCCCATTTTTGGATTGAGACTTTGAATTTGGGAGGGCCTATTTTTTTTTTCAATTCTTTATACATTCTAGATAGAAGTTCTTTGTCAGAGTGAAAGTAGGCAAAAATCTTTTTGTAACCTGTGGGTTTTTTTTTCACTCGGTTGGTGATTGGTTGTGAAAAAACCTTTTAATGAGATGAAATCCCATTCATTGATTCTATGAAGCTTGTTTTTTGCTCATGAACTCTCTAATTACCTCTGTGTCCTTGAGATTTCTACCTGCTTTGTCTTCCAGTAGATTTAGTGTTTCTGCCTTAATATTTAGATCTTTAATCCATTTGTCTTTAGTTTAGTGCATAGCAATAGGCATGGATCTAGTTTAAGTCTTTGGCATATGGAAAGCCAATTCTTTCAGTACCATTTATTAAAGAAACTATATTTCTTCCAGTGAACTTGTTAGGTCCCTTTGTAAAAGATAAGGTGGCTGAGTGTGTTTTTAGTTGTATCTGTACCTTTCATTCTGTTCCATTGTTTCTCAGGTCTGTTTATTTGCCAATACCATTGACTTTTATTATAGCAGCTATGTAGTATAATTTCATGTCAGGGATTGTGGTACCTCATGCCTTGCCTTTATTGTGCAGCAATGTCTTTGCTATTCTATGTTTTTTCTACTTTTAGATGAGTTTTAGGAATTTTTTTTTGTATATGTGAGGTATGCTAATCGTATTTTTACCAGGATTGCATTAAATTTGTATAGCAGTTTTGGTGTTTGGCCATTTTCACTGTATTGGTTCTTCCTATCCATGAGAAAGGAATGTCTTTCCACTTTCTGAATTTCTCTCCAATTTCTTTATTCACTGTAATTTTCAATGTAAAAATCTTTTACTTCTTTTCCTAGGTTGATTCCTAAGTTCTCTATTTTTTAAAATGTTATTGCAAGGTATTGTTGCTCTAATTTCCCTCTCAGTGAGTTTGTTGTTTGGGTATAGGAATGCTACTGACTTTTGAGTGTTGATTTTGTACCCAGTTATACTGCTGAACTTGCTTATTAAGTCTAGAAGCCTGTTGGAGCTTTTGGGGTCTTCAATGTAAAGTATCATATCACCCGCAAATAATGATAATTTAGCTTGTGCTTTTCCCATCCTTATTCTTTTTATTTCTATCTGTTGTCTAATTGTTCTGGATAATGTTTCAAAACTATACTGAGTTGGAGTGGTGATAGTGGACATCTTTGTCTCCTAATTTTAGAATGAAGGCCTTCAGTTTTTGTCCTTTTAGTGTGAGGTTGGCTGTTGGTTTGTCATAAATGGCTTTTTTCTTTTTGTAATTTTTATTTTAAAGAGAATAAAACCAAGTAAAACAAACAGAATTAAGCCAGTCAAAACAAAATACTGCAAGTAACACATGACTTCAAAAGAGGTTAATAGGAAATAAACAATGGTCATCATAATGTCCCTCGCGATGTTCAAAATACCTGCCTATACCCTCAGACATAGTGCAAATAAAATCAAACAGAACAGACTAGAACAAATAAAAAAAAACAATGAATGCAATAAAGACTTCAAAACAAGACAATATTAAATCCAAAATGGCTACCATATTATATCTTGCCATCTTTGAAATAGCTGCCTATGCCATCAAATACAACAAAATAAAACAAGACAAAACAGGATAAAACTCAACCAAACAGAACAATGAAAATGATACAGGACTTCAGAACAAGACAATAGGGAATCAACATGGCTACCACCTTCAAAAGGAGATACCCCATAGATGCTATATTGTGCATTGTTATCCTCAAATAGATATCAGAACACCAGCTTTAGACCTACAAAGTCAGTGAAACACTAAGATTTTTATCAGATGGAGGTAAAGACCATATATTATTACTTTCTCCATTGTTTCTATCATTAATGACTGTGAGATTTTATCAAAAGGTTTTCTGCATTTATTGAGAAAATCAATGTCTTTGGTTCTGCTGTCTTTGGTTCTGTTAACTCTGTTAAGTGGTGTATTGTGTTTATTGATTTGTGTATGTTGAACCATTCCTGCATTCCTGTGAAGAATCCCACTTGGTCATGGTGTAAAATCTTCTTGATGACAGGACTGGGGACTTAGCTCAGTGGCATAAGCTCCTGCCCTGCAAGTGTGCGGTCATGAGTTCAATCCCTGGTAATATTTAAAAAAAAAAAATCTTCATGATTTGCTGCATTCTGTTTGCTAGTATTTTATTGAGGATTTTTGCATCTGTGTTCATTAGGGAGACTGGCTTATACTTATTTTCTTTGGTTGGGTATTTCTCTGGTTTTGGTATCAGGATAATACTTTCCTCCAAGAACAAGTTGGGGAGAATTACTTCCTTTTCAATTTCACTAAAGAGTTTGAAGAGTATTGGTGTTAAATCTTCCAAATAAATAATGTAATGTTGAACCTCAAACTTCTGGGGGAAAAAAGAGTAAATCAAACCCAAAACTGATATGAGAGAGAAAATTATAAAGATAAGAATATAAATTAATGAAATTGAGACTAAGAAAACAATACAAAGAATCAATGAATTGAGGAATTATTTCTTTGAAAGATTAAATCAAATTGATAAGGCTCCAGCCAACCTTATCAAAAAAAAGGAAAGAGAATACTCAAAGTCAAGCAATTAGAAATTAAAAGGGTAAAATTACAATAGATCCTGCAGAAATCCAGAAGATCATCAATACCTACTTCAAGAACCTGTGTTCTAATAACATGAAAAATGCAGAAGAAATAGACAGATTCATCTATGCATTGCCAAAACTGAAAAAAGAAGACATAAAACTTCTAAACAACACAGTATCAGTCAATGAAATTGAAAATATAATTAAAAACTTACCAACAAAGAAGTCTAGGCTCTGATGAATTCACTGCTGAATTCCAAAAGAAATTTAGAGAAGATCTAATGCCACTAATGTGGCAACTCTTTAATGAAATTGAAAGAGAATCAGTACTTCCAAAACCATTCCTGGAAGCAAATATTAACCTGATATTAAAATCAGAGACTGCCCAACCAAAAAAGAAAACTACAGGCCAATCTCCCTAGTGAACATAGATGCAAAAATCTTCAATAAGATATTGCCAAGCAAAATGAAACAAAAAATCAACAAGATTGTACACCAGGGCCAAACAGAATTCAGCCTAGGGATACACATATGGTTCAACATATACAAATCAATAAATGTAATGCGCCTTATTAACAGAGCCTAAGACAAAACACTCATGATCATCTCAATAAATGCAGAAAAAACTTTTGACAAGGTCCAACAGTCATTCATGATAAAAATAAGTCTACAGAAAATTGGAGGAGATGACCTTTACCTCAATTTGATAAAAACCTCCACGACAAATCAACAGCCAACATCACATTAAAGTTTTTAAATTAAAAACTTAAAGTTTTTACTCTAAAATCAGGAACAAGGCAAAGATGTTCACTGTCACCAAACCTATTACATATAATTCTGGAAACTTTGGTCAGAGCAATAATAAGACAACAGAAAGAAATAAAAAGAATAAGGATAGGAAAGAAGGAAATTAAATTATTATTATATGTGGGTGAGAGGATATTCTACATAGAAGACCCTAAAACTCCACCAAAGACTTGTAGATTTAGTTTTAAAAATTCACTAGTATAGCTGGACACAAAATCAATAATCAAAAATCAATGATATTATCAATAATAAACAACAAATTCAGTAAGAAACAAATTAGGGAAATCTATCCTTCACAATAGCATCCAAAAGATGAAATACTTGGGAATCAATATAACAAAGGAAGTAAAAGACCTTGATACTAAAAACTACAGTACTCTGAAAAAGATCAAAGAGGATATCAGAAAATAGAAAGCTATCCCTTGCTCATGGATAGAAAGAATGAATATAGTGAAAATGATAGTATTCTTAAAATTGTTAATGTAATCTCAATCAAAATAGCATTAGCAGAGCTCACAGAACTAGAGAAAATATTTCTAAAATTCATTTGGAATGAGAAAAGAACTAGACAGAAAAAAATTCTTGGCAACAAAGGCAAAGGATGGGGCATTATAATTTCTAACTTGAAATTGTACTACAAAGATACTGTGATAATAATAATACAGTACTGGCAAAACACACACACACACACACACACAGATATGAGGATCAGTGGAACAGAGTAGAAGATGAAGAAACAATTGCAAACACATTCAACCAACTTATCTTTGATAAAGGAGCTGAATATATTCACTGGAAGAAACATACCTCTTTAATAAATGATGCTAAAAAAATTGGCATTCTACATGCCATGACCAAACTAGTCCTGTGTCTTTCATCATACACTAAAGTGAAAATAGATCAAAGATCTAAATATTAAAACAGAAACACTAAATTTGCTGGAAGACAGAAAAGGTAGAACTCTTGAAGACACAGGCATAGGCAAAGATTTCACACTGATCACATGGGAAATAATGCAAAAATCAGTAACTGCAATCTTATCCTATTAAAAACCTTTTACACAGCTAAACAAATCACCAACAAAGTAAAATGACAACTTACAAAATGGGGAAAATTTTTTAACTAGTTGTCTTTCAAATCAAAGACATATCCAGAACATATAAATAATTGAAAAAATCAAACTCCCCAAATTTAAAGAACCGATATAAACATAGGCATCTGAGATGAATATACATTACTCAGATGAAAAAATACAAATGCAAATAAATATATAAAAAGTATTCAACATCACTGGTCATTTGAGAGATACAAATTAAAACAACACTGAGATTCTGTCTCACCCTAGAAAGAATGGCAGTCATCAAGAAATCAACCAATAACAAATGCTAGTGGGGCAGTGGGAAAAAGGAACCCTTCTCCACTGTTTATGGGCATGTAGATTGGTGCAACCATTATAGAAATCAGTAAAGAGATTCCTTATAAAGCTGTTCTCCTTCTGAGTATCTTCCTGGAAGAATTAAAAACATCATTCCACAGTAATATATGTGCACCCATGTTTATAGTAGCAGTTTATAATAACCAAATCTTAGAAACAACCTAAAAATGCATCAACCAAGGAATGGATACAAAAGATTGGTCTTTTTATATAATGAAGTACTACTCAGCCATAAAGATAAACTTGAAACTTTTATAGGTAAATGGGTGCAATTTGAGACAGTACTCATAAATGAAATAAAATCAGATTAATATGTATAAACATAGTGTCTCTCTGGTGTGAGAAACTTTCTGAAAGAGTAAATAAAGAAAAAATGTACAATAGATATTATGAAATGGGAAGAAATTGTTGGAAAGGAAAGAGGAACTAGGTTTGGGAAAGGGAGAAAGGAAACGGGAGAAAAGAGGAAAAGAGATAAAAATAAGAATAAACTATAAACAAAGCTTTGTGAATTAGGAGAATAAAGAGGAGATGGTATTGGGAAAAATCAACAGATCAAAATATATCATGTACAGTTACAAACTGCCTATAATGAATGTAGATCTAAAATGTATCAATAAATTGAATTAAATAAAAAAGAAAAGATATTCCTGTTATTTGTGACAACATAAATGGGACTGGATGACATTATGCTCAGTGAAGAAAACCAGACACTTAGAAAAATACTGTATGATCCACTATATATAAAATGTAAAAAAAGGTGAAACCACAAAATATGAATATTTTTCTAATGAAGGCATGCAAATGATGAAAAACATACTCACAAAAATACCTGCCTGGTCCTTTTAATTTTTACAAAAATTATGTATTTACTTTTTATGGACAAAATTAAAAATGTTTATGAGGTACAGTGTGTTATTTTGGGACATGTGTTTATTGTAAATTTATCAACTCAAGACATTTAGGTTATCAATCACCTTATTTATTATTTATGATGAGAACATCTTAAATCCTCTTTTAAGCTATTTTGGATTCTACACACAATATCGTTGACTATAATCACGATAACAGAACACTAGAACTTTTTCCTCTCTTGTGGCCAGGACTTTATGCTTGTGAACCAGTTTCTTCATAGCCAGCTGTTTCCCTACATTCCCTGGTCTTGCGGAAGTACTGTTTTACTATCCCTATAAGTTTTGTTTTTTGGATTCTGCCTGCGGGTGAAACCATGTGGTACTTTGTCTCTCTTAGTTTCATTTGTCCACTTTTAAACTGATTATTAATATTATTTTTTGCCATTCACTTATATGAGTTCCTTATTTTTTAAAGTATTAATTTCTTTATAGATATATACTTTGCTAGTATTTTCTCCTTCTGAAGATCACTTTTGCATTTTGTTTAATTTTTTCTTTTAGCAGGAGGAAGGCAGGGCACAGTGACATGTCTGTTATCTCAGCCCTCAGGAGAAAGCGGCAGGAGGATCCCTGTGAGTTCAAGGCCAGCCTGATCTAAAAACTGATTTCCCAAATTACATTGTGAGACTACATAAAAAAAATAAAAAATAAAAAGCTGTAATCCCATTTGTTTGTATTTTCTTTTGTTGCTCCTATCCATAAATATTGCCAAGACAGATGCCAAGACACTGCTTTCCTGATTTTTTTCTAGGAGTTCTATGTTTCAGATCTTACATTTAAGCCTCTAATTTTTATTTTTAGTTCATTTTTGCATCTAAAATAAAGGTGCATTTTCCCTCTCTCTATAAACTTTAAAAAAATTTTTTGAATGTATATATAGTTTCTCTTGCACCATTGATTCACTAAATAGAATTTACTTTCCCCTTGCATATTCTCAGTGTTTGTCAAGATTAGTCTACCATATAGATTTTCTTGAATAAACATTTATTTATTTGTATGACTTTAAGAATTTTGCATAGACTTTAAACAGTTGCTAGAGTTTTAAAAATGACTACTAGTTAAGACTGTTTGGTAGAGAAGCCTATCTCTAGAGCTTTCTTACTGCCATTCTGGGAGTCATAGCTCTACAATTTTTTTTAGCTGAAGTATAACTGATTAAGGGAAAAGAAACAAATTACTGTAAATAAAAAAAGAATAAACTTGAAGTATAGCTAATTTGTATATTAATGGTAATTAGTATTTATATATAGATCTATTAGTAGCTCATTAACTGAAAACTTGCTTCATTTGTGCTGTAATTTGTTAATCAGAAAAGTATATTTAGTGATGGGGCTATAACATGGTTTGAATTTTTAAATAAATTCCAAGATTTGGATGTCAAATTGCATTGGATCATTAAACACTGCAGGGGTTAGAAGAATTCTTGATTATATGCGTTTTTCTGTAGTACAAATACTTTGGTATTTAGGTGTCAACGGCCTATATCCTTAGTGATTAGACACATCTTAATATGTCTTCTCTAGCCTGTATCTGATATCTGTACAATTTGCATAATGAGAAATCATTTTGTATAAACTGCAAAGTATCTGAGTTGGTTAAAAATATTCAGAGTACCTGCAGCCTAGAAAATTACTGTGTGTTGGAAGATACAGATAATACAGCAAATGTAGTACATGATACCTGTCTCTTATTGAACTGGGCATATATTCTCTAAATACATTTTTAAAAATAATTTCTTAGTTCAGTTTAGTGACAGATGAGTCACACAGAAGGATCCAGAAGACAATCAGGCTCTTTTGGGTTGAAGTTGTATTTTTCAGTTAAAACAGGGATTTAAAATTAGCAGTCATTCATTTAATTCTCATAAATCTTTATTTTGGGCAGAGGTTGGTGGGAAAGGGTTATCATGCTTCCTTGCCGTGTTAATTAGGAAGTGATGGGGATGATTAAATGAAGGCTGGAGGATTTGCTCCCAACATGCTCCCTCATTCAGCTTCTTGGAATTATAAGTCAACCTTTGCCTTTTTTGAGTTCTCCTTGAATACTGATTAGATATACTCCTATGTTCAAGAAGGGGGAGTCTGAAATTTTACTTCATCCCATGTTTGTAAATCTGAATTCAGATCCTTTCAGATGATAGTAAACAGTTCCCTCTTCCTGTCTTTGTGGGGAGAATAATACTCATTGGAAATTAATTAGGAGAAAGATGAGTAACTCTGGACCTCCAGCAACCTAAAGCAGGGTTGGGGAGCAGCAAAAATATGGCAAGGAGAACAAATTTCGATTGGAATTACAATAATTTTCTCAAAAGAGCTATGTGGCTTTACTCACAATCATTTATTGAGACTGAAAACCCCATTAAAGACTGCCAATGATTTTGCCTTACTAATTGGTAGAGGGATTATTTGCTGCCAAAGGGGTGCATTGATAGGGGAGAAGACAAAGCATGACTAGAAGGCAACTTTGGTTTTAGTTAAGTTGCTTTCAACAGCAACACTACTGGTGAGATTCCTGCTTCAGAAGCTCCAGGGGGTTGTCTCTAGGGGGAAGTGACCTCAGCACCTGACCATCTTCAGTGACAAGGAAGCAGGTTCAGAGAAGCTAAAGATGTGGATATTTTGGCTTGGAAATATCAACAGGCAGTGGTGTGAGGCCCTGAAATGAAAAATAGGAACTATTCTTTGCAGGTCAGTGGTCCAGCCTGTCTCCTGTTAAGCACAGGCCTTAACACTGAAAAGAAGATTGACCTTTATTTGACTTCAAGGAGAAAGTAAGAGCATGCACAGTAAGAAGAGTACGAGCCTTGTAACCTGCTTGAGATGGGTTTGCATCCAGGCTGCATTACTTAAATGTTCCCAATTGTGATTTGTCTCAGTTTCTTTGTTACTTTTGAAAAATCATAGAATGTTACAGAGAAGCCTGAATGAGAAGAACTAATTCATTCAATAGAATATAACATATTATATAATAATTATATTCCTTCATATCTGGAACTCATGTGAAATGTAAACTTCAAATGAAATTTCAAAAAACCCCAATCAATGATTGAATCCTTAAATTGCATCATATCTTCCATGTTTCTGTAGAATTAGTCTACTAAGATATAATCTAGGAAAATTGCTAAAGTTCTAGAAGCAAGTCCTGTGCTTGTGGGAGCCAGTGCATTATTGCAAGATGAACTTGCTACTGATGCTAGAGATTTCATGAGCTGTAGAAACTGACATTCCCACAGTTCTATGTTTTTCCAACTATGACTCTTAAAGAGACATAAAGACATTAAAATTCAACTAGCGAAAGAATCTTAGTCACAAAGAATACTTCCTCCACTTAATATATGAAAGAGGCAAGCCAAATTTCTCTTAAAAATCTGCAGCTTGATTAATTTTCTTTGCTCTGTGTCTGTGTATAATAGTTAGATGTTTTGGATATCACTTTGCAATTCAAAACCTGGAGGCTTCCATATATGCTTTTCTGATTTGATGTTCCAGGTGGCTAAGAAGAAAATGGACTTTAAGTGATTGCTTGTGGCTTTGAAAGGTCATGATTCATTTCTTTTTCAGCAGGATAGAGAATGTCAATCTGCACCTGAACTTCATGCCTCATATTTTTCTGATTATGGATATAAATCATGTGAGAGTAGCAAGTAGCACACTCTCATGCATATCCAATTCTCAATTAGGGGGAGCTCAAAGCTGGTGGACACTTGTGTGACTGGCAGTTCATAGGTTCATATATTTTAGTTCTACACTGCCCTTCTTAAGTCCACAAGCAAAGAAACTTGACAAATGGTGGATGATTGAAAAAGGGGAAAGCTATTACTTTATATGTAATCATGTATACTCTTAGAGCTCTCAAACTGTATAATACATTCACAGTTCAATTTTTATATATATTTTATTTACTAAAGATAAGCTATGGCACACTTCAACAAAATATTGCAAGAATTATAAACAGTACTACTCAATGCATTATTAGATAGTACAAATAATAAAATTTATAGAGCATTTATTATTATTATTTTGGTTCTTAGCATTATGAAATATCACTTGCATCTAGAATATAATTCAGATAGCCATATAATTAAAATGTTTTCACACGCTACATCATTAATAACTCAAGTTCAATGAAATTCAGATGTTTATTTAGCAAACATTTGATAAACATTTCTTTTTGCCAAGCCTTGAACTTGAATTTTATTTTAAAAGTTCTGCTCCTAGCTAAATGTGCAAGACAAAAAATTCTGTATATATACATAATATATCACAGATATATGTATGTACAGAGATATATACAGATATATATATATAGATGTATACATAAAAATATAAATCTATATATACAGATACATATGTCAGAAATCATATAGTAAGTAGCATGCAGGAGTGAAGGAGTCCCTAGAACTTAAGTAAAGTCACATTCAACCTGAGACCTGAAGAATTAGGAGCTAACTAGAGAGCAAGAACAGTATTTCAGGTTTAGGAAAAGCAATACAGACTTGTGGCAAAGGAAGAGAATTTGGCTGGAAGTGATAAAAGAAACATAGATGAAGATTAGATTGATTTTGAGTGTATTTTCTGATTATCTTGTAAAGATGTAAGAAAAGTGAGCCTCAGAGACTTAATTATTGAGGCACACAGAGGCAATAAGTGGCAAACCTGGGCATGGAATTCTGGTTGTTATGGTTTACACCTAAAATGTTCCTCAAGAAGCCTGTTGTGTTTGGAAGGTGATTGAAACATGTACACACTGCAGTCATCATAGGTGAATTCATCCACGGATGAGTTCATTGGCTGAATATGCTGTTGGACAGTGCAGTATGATAGAACTTAAATCACTGGGGACCTGACTTAGAAAAGTATATTCTTGTCCCCAGATTTTCCCTGTTTTCTGGCTGCCACAAAATGGGCAACTGTCCTCCGTCCAAGCCTTTTTACCATGCCATTTCTTCCTTGCAGTCAGCCAACCATGGACTGAAACCGTAAGCCAAACTTGAGAGTTGTGGTCCTGTGCCCCTTCCTCTGGCATTGTTTCCTCTCTGCTCCCTGACTGCCAGGAAGAGAGCAGCCTTACTCTGCCATGGTATTTCTGCCTCGGAGTCAGCCAGTCACGGACTGAACCCCAGAGCCAAACCTTTCTTCCTTTAAATTGTGGGTGTTGAAATTGTGTACCAGAAATGGGAAAGTTGATTGAAACTACGTTTATTATTCAGTTTGTAAAACCTAAGCAAGTAGACATATACCTAGGAGTACTGGTTTCTGAATCCCTTGGTATTTTGTCTTCATTTTGACATAAGATAATTTTAATTAAAAGATGCTTCTGGAATTAGATATTATCAAGATGCCCCCAAAACATGTCTCTTTGCAGCAGAGAAATGGAATAGTGATAACCCCTGACATGTTGCAACATCACAAATTACTAAGAAATTCACCAGTGGCCAAGAAGGGTGGGATACTGGTACTCATAGACTTCCCAGTGCATTAGAGATGGGATACTAATGGCAGTTGTAAGAGTTATGAAGTTAACAGGCTTAAGCTGATCAACTCTTAATTTAGGGCATAATGTACAAACTCAAAGACATTTTAGACCACTGCAGTCAGAAGACTGTTTTGCCTGAAAAGCAGACCATGACTTGACGGTAAGAGTCAAATTGCAGAGAAGGTTTAATATGAAGCCTTATTAAACCTCATCATCTGAAGTCAGGGCCTTGCTAGGAAAAGACTGAGACTATTAGACCAGGGTTGAGGATATGTGGGTGGCAGAATTTGAGAACACTGAGTCCTCAGAGTCTTTGAACTTCCAGGCCTCTTGAAGGATCTATAATTCTTTACCTCCAAAAATCAGGCACATCTTGAGGCAGTCACTTTACAATATCATAATATTTTTTCAACAGATATGTCACTACCTCTCATGACATGAACTCTTTCAGAATGATTAATGTATGATTATAATCAACAAAATGCAAAATAATCTTTCCAATACTATTTCCACTTTATACATCCAAAATGTTTCTGTTGCTCAATACAATTTTAGAACCCCACTAGTGGAACTGCTTTCACATTTTTGTGGTGCTTATGTGGCACTGAATGACTACACCGTGACTTTTTGTGAAGGCGACTGCTTAAAAGCTCTGGAAGTCCAGAAATAAGACCAGACCAAC
This sequence comes from Cavia porcellus, assembly GCF_034190915.1. Classification (NCBI taxonomy): domain Eukaryota; kingdom Metazoa; phylum Chordata; class Mammalia; order Rodentia; family Caviidae; genus Cavia; species Cavia porcellus. The sequence goes on from NW_026947484.1 coordinate 78,358,028, forward strand.
ACAATATTTACTATGACCTCACAAAAACAGATCCTTTCAATGACAATAAAATGTTGTACCTTAGTTCCTAATATTATATTTATGTGAAGTCACTAAGGAAGACTAAGCTTTTTTACTTTTCTGACTTGACTTTTAGCTCTTCTGTAATATAATCAGGTTCTCCTGGATAATTCTATTTCATTTTTAAGGTATATACATTATGTTGGTGGATAAAGTGAGGTATCCATATGCTGAGCACAATTTTACAATGTTCTTTGGCATGACAGATACTACAGAAACAAAAGAAAATACTTAGAATAAATGGCAACATACAGGCATAACTTCCTTTGGAGCTTTTCAAATCTGGAAATACTATGTTAGGGAAAAAAAGAGTTTCATGGAATTAGTATGTGATTCAGCCTATTACCTGGATTGTTCTCTTCTATCTTAAACCACATCAAATAATCCAAATACATAGGATGGTTCAGAGAATACTGGAAACAAATTTAGGTCAATTGTGGAGTAGTTTGTGGTTTTCTTTTTGGGGGTGGTGGAGATTTTATCCTTATCATCACAGGATGGGAAGTATTCCAGCTTGCTTTGGCAGGGCAGAAAAGACTCTATAAATACTTGGTGAAAAATTCAGGTCAGACAATGTTCCCAGTGTGGGAATACAAAGATAAATAAGACACTTTCTACCCTGGAGCACCTCACAGTTTGGCAGAAAAATTAGAGAAGCTAACAAAGGGAATAATAAATATGATCTAAGTAAGTTTCTTTGGAAACCTAGTATTGACTAAGATTAATTGTTAGGTAGAATAGGGCAGGGTTCAGAGGAAATGTGATATCCTTAGAGAACCATTAGGAAGAGAAGAGAAAGAGGAGGAATTTTAGGAAGCATCAGTGAGAGAAGGACTGAGTACATGCATGGACCTTTAGACATCTTGGTTTGAATGAAGCAGGAAGATGTGGGAGGGGGGATAAATTAGATCTGGGAAAGCAAGTTGAGGCTGGGCTGTAAGAAGCTTCATAAATCATGCAAAGGAGTTTGCATTTCATTTTCCCCTCTGGAAATTCAATTTTGAATGCTCCAGATTGCCTATAGGACTGGGGTTTCTGAAAGCTATTCCTGGGCATGCTACCTCTGTAGGATGTTAATAAGTGCCCTACTATGGCACCTGGACAGCTTTTAAATGAAGGTAAAAGGAGAATTATCTGAAGCAGAGAGTAAGGAGCAGTGGTTGTAAGAAAAAAACATTCATAGACAATTTCCTGAAATGTTCACATCTTGTACATCACCTTGGACAAGTTAAAGCAACATTACCTTCATAACCTAGACCCAATAGTTTGCTTCCTCCTGGAAGGGGTTTTACAAAACCTTCGTATATTTATTTGATGATACTGAAGGCAATTTATGTCCTCTTTCATCATCTGGGGGGATGCTGAAATTTTTGAGAGAGACTCCATCACAGGTCCTGGCATTAGTACATACCAACTGTTGTAGTTGGGGATTGCAAGAACAAGGCAATGCGAGACACATTAATTTATAGTATTATTATACAATGGTCACCCAAAGAGTTAAATACAGTAAGTGCAGGAAATGGATCCACACACTAAGATCCAAAGGATTCCTCTGAGGGCCTCAATCCCATGGTAACATCCTGCATGAGTCTGTTTGAAGACTTTGAGCCCATGAAAATGATCCCATGAGTCTAGCTGGAAGCCTAGATCCCATGACAATGTCTCATGCAAGTCTGTTTCACAGATCTGCACTGGGAAGCCCCAAAGGTCAGTGATGGAAGCTAAAAAGTCATGCAAGTATGGTGAAGAATCTGTGCCAGTAAGTTGAGGGTTCTGCTCTGGAGCCAAAAAGCAATGCTCAAAGTAAGGACCAAGGCTCCCCAAAAAAGTACTGCAGCCATTCTCAGTGACAGTGAGGTCCCAAGCTCCTCTGATGATGAGAACGGCTGAGTTCATATTAAGAAGCCAGCATGACAAACTTCTCCTAGAGCTTGAACAGCACACTATCTTCCTCTATTGAACCAGGAAGCAGTGAAGACCAGAGCTCTCCCAAAGTGAATCACAGCCATTCTCAGTGACAACAGGGTTCCAAACTCCTCTGGTGATGACAACAGTCAAGTTCATATCAGGAAAGAAGCTGGACAAGCTCCTCCAGGAGAAGCAACAGCAACAAGAGAACCTACAATACCCTAGAGAACTAACAATACTCAACTCTTCTCCAGGTCTCCTTTTTGATCTTGGCAACAGTCCTCAGGTGGGTCATTTATGCTCAGCACCACACGGATTCAGTTTAGCTGCTATTACAAGTTGACCACTTGTAATAATTCATCCCACAACCAATATTTTTTTTCTAGTATGGTGATTTTTATCAAGCCCTCCCACTCCACTGCAGTCCCCCACATTGACAGAAGGGAAAATGTGAAGTGTCTGACCTCCTCAAGTGTTTCCTAAATGCTCTGAAGTACCATTAAGGACATCAGGAAATGCACAGAAATTAGTTAAGCAGTTACAAGGCCCTGAATCTTGTGCCACAAAAAAGTGAGTACTCTACTTCAAAGAGATGGTAAGTGGAACTTCTAATTTGATTAAGGAGATCACTATGAACCTTGGGATCCTCATCTGTAGAATGGGAATAGCAGTGCAATCTAATGCATGGGTGATTGTGAGGATTCTGAATTTATACATCTGAAGTGTCAAGAGTAGTGCCTGACATATAATAAGTGCTCAGTTAATATCAGCTATATAAATAGCTACTACTACTTTTAGTTAACTTTCTATGTGGGCACCATCAAAATACATAGGTATTAGGGGCTTGAGGTATTCAAATAACAGGTAAATCATTTCCAGATCAAGCCATTCACTAACGCTTAGGTGAGATTTGATTTGGAACTTGGGTGATGGAGACAATTCAACAAGGCAGAGAGGAACATGGAAACTGGTCCCTTTAGGTAGAAGTCTAGTGAAACAAGGCAGGGGGATAGTGTCCCATCAGGAAGAGCTCTCACAGGATTAGGGATTCAAGGAGATTAGTGAGTAGCAGGCCAGGCAACGCCCCTGCCCTCTCCTGCCTCATCAGTATTATTATCCTGCTTCCTCAAGGCTTCCCTTACCATGTCCTGAAAGAAAATTCAGTGCTGTTCTCTGAGACCTCTGAGCTCTCTCCTGCATCCTCCATCTATTTTAAAACCAACAGGAAAGTTATCATGGGGTGTGGTAATTATAGGAAACTACATATTCTATCCACTCTCTCATGGAAGCTCTACACACAGACTTGAAAAAAAACCTGTAATTCTATTTTGTGCAGTTGAATGCTTAGCAAAAGGTACAGGAAATGTTAAATAAGAAGGTGGCAAAAGAATTTCCATCTGTGTCTTCTGAGAGGCCTTTACTAGGAACGCAGTGAGTTTCTGCTGCCATGGCTGTGCTGACTTTGGGGGACAGGGTGCAGAGATGGTGGCAGCTGATGCCATTTCAAACACAAGCACTCCTTTCCACACGTTTATCTGTTTGTTTAAAGAACATGAAATGTGTTGCTTTTGAAATGTCCCAGAGTCTGGTATTTTTAGATTTCTAAAAATTTGGAGGGAAAAATCTTACCAGCTCAGAGACGTGCACATAGATAATTAATCACCATCCTCGTCCTAAAAAGGAAAACCAGTGTAGAACTGTAGTGGTAAAGTGTGAACAAAGTGTGAGTCCATAACATGTATGGAAGACTCGATGGTGTGTGCAAGGCAATAAGATTACACCCTCGGGTAGCAGAGCCCTAAAGCTGATAAGGAACGAAGAGTGAAATTTCCTTCCCAATGTGTTTACTTATACTCTGATTAATTCCAAAATTATTTGAGCTTGCTGAAACTCAAGTTAAGGATTCATACTATCTGAAGAACACCTGTGACATTATGGAGGCGCATGTATTTCTTAAAGCAAATGCTACTGAGGAAATTTTTGTTAAAATTTCGCTTCCTGCCATGGGATAGCATTCTGAGAGGAAAAAGAACATCCATCTAGCTGGCATTTCACTTCAGTCAAGTCTGCACTCTATTTATATGACTGTCCTAAATACCACAGAGAAACATGGTATTTACCACGAACTAAACTTCTTAAAATTAAAATTTTAGTGAAAGTTTCAGATACAGAAATGGACACAAATCATTAATAGACAACAATGTAAATTTTTCAGTATGAAAATGTCCATGTATCCAGCACCTACACTAAGAAATAAAACATCACTTTGGTGCCAGTTGCTCGTATCAGCTACTCTGTCTTTCAAGAAACTACTCTCGGGAGTGAATTTTGCCTACTTTTGAGCTTATATGAATGGAATTATACATCATTGATATTTTGTCTTTTTTTTTTCACTTAGCATCACATTGCCACATGTAGATGTATGATTCATTTTCAGTATTGTATGGATTTTACTTAGTTTAAATGCCATGATTTACAATTTCATTCTCTGACTAAAGTGATTGCCAGTTTGGGGTGAATACAAAGAGCACTGCTGTTAACATTGTTTTACATATCCTGCCAGTGCTGGGATTATACCTACGAGTAGAGTTGCCAGATAAAATTTTGCTGCGTGTTATTGACCGGAAACTATGCACCTAGGGTGGTGATTGGAGTAAAGGCTCAGGAGCACAGGAGGCAGTGAAGGAGAGCCACAAGCCAGCAGACACTACTCAGTGTTATTATGGGTTCTATGTGAGAGCACCTTGAGCTGAAGCGGGGAATAGTGGTTAAAGTAGACTCAGGCTGGTCTTCTCCGTAGATATGACACTCAAATTGGTTAACAAAGCATCAGATGGCATCCCCTAAGGGTAAGTGGAGAAGTCAGAGAGAACTGCATCTGGAAGAGGGAGATGAATGAAAAGGCACGTTAGGTTTAGAACCCTGGGGTCAGCGTAAAAGAAGAAGGTGGGACATGGGTAGAGAAGATGAAGACAGCTCACAAGTCGGGGGCCCCCCATGAAGAGCCCTGCTTGCCATCTGTGGAATACATACTTTATCCTGAAGATGATGGGAGCTACAGATAAGTCCTGGAATGGCCCTGTAGGTGTATTTAGCTGGCTACGTGGAGTTGGAGCTGGAGAAACTAAAGGGCTTTTTGTGGAAAGCAGGATGTGGTGTTGTTAACAGATGGAGAGTCCTGTGGGGTGTCCTTTTAGGTTTTTGCTATTTCAAACAAAGAACTGGGCAATGCACACAGGAAAGGCAGCAGAAGCATACATTTATTGAAAGCAGAAAAGCAGCAGAGTCAGAAAAGCCCTGTGGAGAGGCCCACAAGTTTTCTCAAGGACAAGGAAAAGGGGTCTTTTAGTTTTGATTGAGTCCAAGTCCCTCCCAGAGGGCTGTCCTGGATTTTTCCAAGCTCATACTGTGTCATGCCCTCTTGTTAACAGCACAATTCTGTTAGAATTGTATCCATGAGACACAACTCATGTGTGTGAGTAGAGAATGAGTTTGTCTGTGGTCAAATGTCACTTTGGGGTGTTTCTGCGCCTGTGCGAGAGTTGGAGATTTCCCCAAAGAACTGATTTATGAGCTCCTATTTTGACTGTGGCTATTGTTTGGGAGTGAGAGAGGCGTGTCCCTAAGCAAGCTTAGGACCTTAAAGATTGATGAGGAGGTGTTCCTTAGCCTGTGACTGATGGCAAGGCGTGCTCTAGCCTGGGCTAATTACTGCTCTAGTGTGTTGTTTGATAATGGCAAGTAGGTGATTCTCTGAAGGAAGCCTGGCTTTGGCCCAGCATCCACACCAAGAATCTGCATAGTTTCTAATGGAACACAGAGTATGTAGCGGGGGTGGGGGGGGGAGAGAGAGAGCACTCACATGCATAAGCCAAGTTTCCATGTGCAAAAGCTATAGACAGTAATTCATGCAGAAAGCTTTAGGGGCCAGAAGGCCACCTGCTGTCCCCCAGCCTGGTGCAGATGAGGAGCCTCTGCTTGCGAGCAGAAGGGCAGTGCACATTTGTAAGGATGTGAAGCCAAAAACACGAATGCATCAGAATACAGGGCCTGCAAGGAGTGCTGGGACCTTCAGCAGCTCCCACCTCCTCTTGGGTCTAAGGTAGGAGGCTGAGTGGAGAGGAGAAACATCTACTCCTACCCAGCTTCTTGTCTGAGCCAAGAGGAGGTTAGAAGGTCACAAATTCAGTAGGAATGTAGTGTGAACATGTCCCATTTAATGGAGTGGATTGGTGGGGCCCCCATGTGTGTGTTAATAGCTACTAGAGATATTTGGTACAGCAGAGGGGTACACAAAATAAAACAGAAAGATGATATTAACTGACTAAGCTCAATTTTACATTTTAAAAATAATTTTTTTTTGGTTTTGCTAAGTATAAATTTGTTAAAATATGACACAGGAAGAAAATTTATAAAAGTAGAAACCATTTTCCCAAATTCTACCAGCTAAAGAAAGCAGTTAGTAGGAGAGAATTTCCTTCCCTTTTTTGGTGTAACATTGTGGATTGAATTCTAGGTCTCTGCACTGGACTGTGGCCTCAGCCCGTACCTTTTTAAAGCTGTCATTGACAGGGTCTTAAAGTTGCTAAGTTTCTCAGGTTGAACTTGACCTTGTAATCCTCCTGCCTCAGCCTCCCAAGTGCCGAGGTAGCAGGTGTGTACTACCACACTCCACTTGGCATTTATTTTTAATAATGAAAATCTGAAACTGTTTAAAAATATCATACACTAGGAACTGATAAAGAAATTAAAAGACATGACAGAATATTTGACAGGTAGATTACATAGATCTTTTCATACTCCTGGGGAAAGGGAGCTAAAGATATGCGTCACTGTCATGATGAAGTCTGAACTGGCAAACTGCTTCAGCTCAGATCCCTGTCTCGGGCTGTGTGACGTGGAGAGAACAGCTTCCCATCTCTGGGCCTCAGTTTTCACACATAAAAAATGAGGAAACCACTGAGGTTGCAGGATCGTAAGCATCAGAATTAACTCATGGATAAAGTGTTTATAGCAAAAGCTGATTAACAGCCAGGTAGTAGGTGAATGTGAGCTATTGGGGGTATTAATAATTGCAAAGCAAGCTAATGTCACCTGCTTATGTCTGGGGGTTGAACTTGTGGTGCTCGAGGTAAAGGATTACTTTCATTTTTCAGTTTATACAGTTTAGATTGGTTTTACTGAATATAATGATTTTATTTAAACCAATTCATTAAAATTATTTTAAAATGTACTGGATAAAAGACGTAGCCTGATCACTCATGGAAACCGAGGCAGGATCTCAAGGTGGGTACTGCCCAGGCAATTTAGGGAGACCTTGTGTCAAAGTAATAAATCAAAGGGGCTGAGGATATAGCTCAGTGATAAGATTACCCCAGGGAACAGACTCAGTATTGCCAAAGCTAAATAAACATATGTATGAGGGGCTGGGGATTTAGCTCAGCGGCATAAGCGCCTGCCTTACAAGCAGGCAGTCGTGAGTTCGATCCCTGGTACCGATAAAAAGGAAAAAGACAAAAAAAAAAAAAAAAAAAAAACCATATGTATGTATAATATACTAGATAAGAGACAGTTGTCCTAAAAATTTGGTATATAATAAGGATTTTCTAAAAAACAAATAACAATATTCAGTCCTCTGGAGGCTGAGGCAGGAGGACTCCTCTCAGTTCAAGGCCAGTCTGGTTCCCAGAATAAGACCCTTTTTGAAAAGAAAAAAAATGACAATAATTACTGACGAATGTATAATTAATTCATTATGAGCTAATTAATACAGTATATCTATAATGCATTTTACACTTAGCAAAACTATTTCCATATTTACAAAGTCATATAATCTAACAATTTGCTTGTGAAACAAATTTTCATTCATATTATGAGAGCAAAAGAGATAGAACACTAATTAGCTAGTTTTTTTTTAAACTTATACAAAAGCTGAGTAGTCCATAACATTGGAACTTGTAGTTTTGAGGCCTTCTAATTTTTTGAATAACAGAATTAGACAATAAGAAAAGTTTCCAAGGTGAAAGTTCTTTCCTCCAAACCATAAGAGATCTCTGATCTGGGCCACTATAGCAACAACAGCAACAGAAAACACGTTCATAACTCATCCCGTCATATATGCTATTTGGTAAAATGTGAGTCTTGGAGAATGCACAAAAGAATGCTCAAAATACAAGTTCTGAAGGTTTGTAAAAAAAAGTTGTGACTGACTCAGGATACTGATGGCCTGACCCATGACTGATGATGGGTATAACAGAACGTGTATCTGGCTTTTGCCCATGGTGCCCTCAAGCTTGATAACATCAATGAGACTAAATGTTCCCCGTGGCTCCAAAGAAAATAAACTGATCAAATTTGGTGGAACCAAGAGGAAAACTAAAGATAGTCGTGATGTGATACAGATGAGGGCCCTGCAATAAGGAGCAAATCTAAAGTGGACCAAGAGCCTCCTACCAACGTGGTTGTTGGAAACTCCTTTGTATATCTGCTGTCTGGTTTTCTTACTGGGAAAATGAATAAATCAATAAATAGACAAACAAGCTAGGCAAAGCAGCTTCTATAAGGAATCCCACCATCATACAAATTTACCCATTCAGTAAATAGGTACTGAGCGCTTTCCTTGTGCAAGCCATTAATGATGCTGTGTTTGATGAGGCTGATTAGGTCCCTGTTCTTACGGAGATTGTATTCTGGTGGGGGAAAGACAAGTTAAAAATAAACAAGTAAGTAAGAAATGTGTTAGATATGTTATCCCTAGATGAAACACAGGCTGATGGGAGAGAAAATGACTAAGTAGATGCTCTATATGGGAGTCCCGAGAAAGTCTCCCTGAGGAGGTGACATTTTAGATGGAATGACAATATAGGAAAGAATGTACCATGTGTATAGCATGAAAGAACCACAGAAGAGCTGGTTCAAAGACAACATGGAGGAACTGAGTTGGTGTTGTGAGAGACCAAATTTGGAGGGTTACAAACAATGGCCAGTGCATGGAAGTTCCAGGGGTCTCAGAGACCTGGGAATGGGGATGATGGAGAAGTTGATATTACACAATGATATGATAGGATTCATGCTTTAAAAAGTTTGTTCTGGTTGCTATACAGAATATTGGAAGGAGAAATGTCACATAAGAAGGTACTTCAGAGGCCCAGAAGAAATCTCATGCTTCAATAAGGTAGCTGTCATGGAAATGCAGAGAATGGACATGTTCTAGGTATTGTTTGGATGTCGAATCAAGTGTTGATAGATAAATGACATTTCTGGGTTGAGTAAAAGAGATTTTTGGCTTGAGCAATTGGCTGGATTTTAGTAAAAATTTCCAAAGAGGGAAGAAAGAGGCATGGAAAGGATATTCAGATAGGAAAGACTGGAGAGCTCAATATTGGTCACACAAAATGTCAGCTGCCCCTGAATGTCCTACATGAAGATGTCAAGCAGGCAGTGAGGATGGAAGGTTTGAGGCTGTGACATAATGAAAAGACAAGATCTGGAAGTTATAAACATATAAAAATTGGATTGATGGAATCCCATAAACAGACTGGGTAGAATCACATACAGGACAAGAGACAGGTGATGAGTACAGAATTTTGGTGCATTTTCTCATTAGGAATCAAGAGGAAGAGATGGACCTAGCAAAGGAGACTGAAAAGAAAGGTTAATGTGATAGTAGACTAGAAACCCAGCAGAATGTGGAATCCAGAAAAACTTCTGGAAGGAGAAGACAATATAGTGTATCAAATGCTGCTAAGAGATCCAACAAGGTAAGAATAGAAAACAAAGCATTCGATTCCAAAAAAAGAAAAGCACATGTAAGAGTTCAGCAATATCTGCAACCATAATATTCTTTCATTATTTAAGGGCTTTGGGAGGACTCTAAAGAGTCCTAAGTTAATATCATCCAACAATATCGTGGTTTCTCAAAAAACTATAAACATAGAACTACCATTGGATCAAGCTATCCCACTCCTTGGTATATACCTGAAGGAATTAAAACCAACATACCATGCATCCTTATGCATACCCACATGTATTGTAGCACAGTATACAATAGCCAAGATATAGAACTAGCCTGGTACCCATCACAAATGAATGGATGAATAAAGCATGGAATATGTACATACGGAAGTATTATTCAGCTGTAAAAAGAACATAATTTTGTCATTTGCAGAAAAATGGATGGATCATCGAGTGGAATAAAATAAGCCAGAATCAGAAAGACAAGTATTACATGCCCTCCCCAAGATGTGGAATCTAAGAAAGATGACAAGACAGAGATGGGAGGCTATTATTAGGAAGAGAATAAAGAAGGAAAAAAGGAGTATAACAATGAGTCCTCGGGGACATGAATGTGCTCACAATACATTATATACATTGAAGATCTCCAAAACACATGGGGAGGGAGTAATGGGGGGTTTATTAAAGTATGTTATACAGATGTACCAATCTGCCAAAATGAAGGCCATTAATCTACTTAGCCAACATGTACTAATATAAGGTAGGAAAACTATTATCCAAGAAGTCTAGAGACTTAAATTGAAAATTAATAGGACTTTTTTATATGGCTTACTAGATGCAAAAATGTCGAGTACTTTCAGCAAGAAGGTAAACATATGCTTTTGGCAGAGTCACTACAACAAGTGGATTGATATAACAACTAGAATGATATAGCTCAAGAATGTAAATGTAATTATCTCTATGAGTCATAACAAGTCGAATAAATGCTACATGTAATTACAGCACATCATCAGGAAATAAGAAGTATACGTAAGTTGGTACCAATCTAGAAAGTAGGCTTATCAATAGCTATCTTATAACTGTTAGAGTCATTATTGCAATAACTGGTGTTTGGGTATGTGGCACACATGGAACAATAATTCTGTTTTCATTAAGTGAAAAACTAGAAAAGCTGATTCAGGGTGGTAAGAGCTTTGAAGACACAAGTCAGCATGAATGTAACAGCTCTACATTAAAAACAAACAATAATTTTCCAGTGGGGGAAAAAAGAAGACAGAAGACCGTACTAACAAATATTGCTGGGAAGTAGAACTCAATTTACAGAGACATCAGAGAGTCTGGGAACCTTCAGTATCTCACATTGAATTTTAAAGTTATAATGCTATAATATAAATTGCCTCATTCTTATCAAAACCCTAATATAATTTGATACAAGTAAGTGCCTCATGTTCCAACAGAAAAGATCTGTAGTTTCTAACCTTTAGGGATTTCCAAATTATAAAGCCAATTCATTACCCAGTTATTCTACAGTTTAACTTACAGTTGAGGAACCAAGTACAAAGAACTTGCTATCAGCATTTTTAAAATCTAACTTTTAATATATGAACAGATAACCAAGAAATGCCATTTAAAAGAAAGCCTGTAACACAAAATATAAAAATATCAGAACAGAAGAAAGACTGTAACATAAAAGATAAAAACATCAAAGCAGAAAAAAGGAACTACTAAAGAAATACCAACAACACACTCGAAAGAATACTTTAATCAAGCTATGTTTAATGACTTCAGAGAGATAAGATAAACTATTGTCCTTAAAACAAGGTCAGAGTGTTGTTAAGAAAAAAAGAATAAGCAGATAGTGTTATTAGAAAAAGAGTTCTTAGAAATTTAAACGTGATGGCTAAAATTGCGTGTGTTAGGGGACTGCGTTTGAAAGAGAAAGCAACAAAAAGACAGATTTAGGAAATCTTCACACACAGATTTAGGAAATAAAGCTTAGGAAATGGTTCAAAGTCATTTTTTTTAAGAAACAGAAAAGAGATGATATTAGAATGCCAATTCAGGAGATCCAACATTCTACCAAGGAGATCCAGAGAGAAAAAAATAATTAGAGATGTCTCTTGTTATTTTCAGGATTGAAAGGATAAAATTCGCTGAACTAAAAAGACTCACTGAGCACCCAGCAAAATACATGAGAAATGACCCATTACTTTTACAAACATTCGGTACACCAAAGAGATACTAAACATTTCAAGACAAGACACGATAGGTCACTTGTAAATAGAGAGGAGGAAAAGAGGGAAAAGAAAAGGGAAGAGGCATTTAGATGTGTTATATATGTGTACCAATTATCTACATTGAATGTAATGATTGTGTACTATGAACATGTACTACTAAAACTTAAATTTTTTAAAAGAATAAGAATGTCCACAAATCTCCCTGTTGAAGGAGAATACAAATGTTTCCTGACATTTAAGATCTATTTTATTTATTTATTTGGTACCAGGAATCAAACTGAGGACCTTGTGTTAGCCAGGCAGGCGCTGTGCCCTGAGTTATATCACTGGCTCTTAAAATCTAAAAGAATGTGAGTACTCAATGCAACTCTCTCATGAAATCCTCTACAAGATGGGCTTCACCTAAAGTGAAAGAAACTAGGAAAGAAGAAGCAATACCCAGGAAACAATGAACTAACACTGGATGAGGATGAAAAAATCCCCTATACAATAATGAAAATCAGTTTTAGCATGATGACAATGCCTAGGTTTAGGAAACAAGTGATCCAGATATAACCAAAGGGCAGAGTTATACAAGAGAAAAGCCCAGTTAAGCAAACATCAAGCTGGTTGGATTCTCTGAAAGATCTGCTGGTGTAGAGAGTTATGTATCAAGCAGCTGTACTGTGCCTGGACATGGACTCAGGAGCCAGATTGCCTGGGTTCCAGTCCTGTTCTCAGGATCTTATGCAAGCCACTTAAATACTCTGTGCTTCACGTTTTTCATCTATCAAATATGAATCAGAGAGTTAGCCTCAGAGCATTACTGTGAAAATTAAATATAACACTATATATAATGTGTTTTAAAAGTGCCTTGGATATTATGGGCTATGGAAGAGCTGAGAAAACTGAATATGCACAGAGAAGACTGAGTCATTTTTTAAAATAAGCACATTATCAGCTCTAAGAAAAATGATAACTGAACAAGAAAGGAATTGTAATGATGGTATGATTCTTGGCTCAGCAATATATATTTCTATTGTAAGAATAAAGCAAGTTCTGAAATTAGAATACAAACAATATGGAAGGATACAGAAAGGGTAAAAGGATGTAAGAAAGAAAGCTTTGTCTACCATAATAGGAAATGAACACAGGTAGCATTATATTTAGATAAGGAGTTAAATAGTAAAATGAATGGCTCAAAATGTTTGAAGTAGGGCTGAGATATAGCTCAGTGGCACAGCACCTGCTTGGCAAGTGCGAGGTTGTGAGTTTGATTCTCAGTACCAAAAAATTGTGCGTGTGTGTGTGTGTGTGTGTGTGTGTGTGTATTTGAAGTAGTCACAAGAGAACAAGGTTTGGTTAACTATGGCCATTTGCTCACAAAACATAAAAAGAAAAAGAGATGCAGGAGGACTGAATTCTGTTACAGTAATGCCACAGCAACAAGTTCCTCAAGGTGAGGAGCTGGTGAAATTGTTTGTCTACAGTGGGGTTTTCACTGGTATAGGATAATGTCAGGAAGGGAAAGCTGCTCACCTTCAGAATTCACTCCACAGGTGTGTTAGTTACTTTTCTCATTGCTGAGACAAAATACATGGCACTCAAAGTTAAGGGAGGAAAGGTCTATTTAGCTCACAGTTTACAGAAGTTTCAGATCATACCTGGCTCCAAGGCAGGGTGGCACATGACAGAGGGGCAACAATTTGTGGCAAGAAAAGGCAACAAAAGCAACAAGAGTAATAAGGAAAAACGAGTCTCTTTCTGCCCTTTTTCTGTATTGAGGCTGCTGGAATTTGGGGCAGTGCCAATCCAATCATTGGACTGATCTAGCCATCAGTCACCCTTAATTCCAGCACCCTTAATCCTAGCTTTGAACCATGAATCAATCGCACACTTTAAATTCAGCTACCTTGGGAAAAGCCTTATCTTAATGTGCATGACCTTTGGGGTAACATCTAGGCACAAACCATGACAACAGGTGCAGTGATGGTTCACTGCCACGCATTACCCTGGAAGGTTGTTTTCCAATGTGAAACAGGAACCCACAGGGATAGCTTAATCTTGAGTCAGGGAAACCTTTTTTCCTTTTCTGACTTCTACCACACAGGACATGAGTTTGATTTATTACTATAATTACTCCTAAACCAAACAAAAAGAATACATTTTGGCTTAAAATGGACATTTAAAAGCACCTGACTAGCATATAAATAAAGGAATAAATATCACAGATATTCTCTGACATTAGATGGAGAAGGAAAGATTCTGCCAAGGAACAATTACAAGGATGAAAGAAAGGCCACACAGGTTGTCCATGTAAGGACTACGTGACAGGAGGGCCAATTTTGCCTGAGCTCTCTCTCTCTGTGTCACTTCAAGGTCAAGCTGGGCTATGGACACTCAGGGGTTGGTGGCATATTAGCACCTCTGTGATTCATCACCAGGTTTCTTTATCCCTAGCAGCTCCCTCTGAGACACTTGGTTCACACACTATTGTTAAGAGCTGAACAAAACTGCAAGACTAGCCAGTATAAGCTAGTCACTTCATTAGACATTTTCCTGCCTGGGGGACAGATGTGTTTGGATTGCAGTGAAATTGCTGATATTTCAACAGCTGAGCTAGAGACAGCTGCTCCAGAGACCCAGGGGCAGATCATGAATGGCATCTTGTATTTTATGTGGCAGCATGGCAACACTCTTCCAGCTGCTAGCTCACAGCAGAGGCCCAGGACCTCTGTGATGGGCCTTGAGATGATCATATTTCCAGCTGTTTCCAGAAGAAACCATTTGATTTAGTCTCAGAGATGTCTTGCTTGGGTCATAGAAACAACCAAGAAACCACATGAGAATAAAATCCCGCAAAAATATAGGACAATATACATTTTATAGCAGCTATAGGAAGTGAGGATTTATAAGAAGCAAAATAAATGTAGCTGAAGTATTTTAAAGATCTGAAATTCTGAGTATACACATGGCCCTTAGATTTATATTTCTCATGGATTTTGGTGTTTTCAAGAATAAGCAGGAGCTCTGAGCTTTGGGGGCTAATTCTTCTAGGAACTTTTTATAAAATCAATTCATGCTGACCCTTTTTTTCAAGGAAAACATTGCGGTTTATGGCCTCATGTTTTCCTTTTTACTAGAGTTCATGGTAAAACCAAGGGATATTAGGGAAGAAAACAGAGTTTTTATCTTTTATAAAGAGCGCACCATGACCTCCTGCATCCCTTCATTTCTTTTTTATTATTTATCATTTACTTATTGTTATGGACTCTTTGACCACATAATCATAGAAAGCTCTCATAATTCTAAACAAGGAATGCTTATTATGATACACATTTTAAACATGGAAAAACTAAATATCAGTTTACAATATGTCTAAAATTATAAGGCTGATGAAGAAGAATATAGCAAGATTAACACAATGTCTTTATGAATCTTACATGTTCGTTTTGACAACTTTACTCCCATGTTCACTGTAACTATTGACAAACAACAGAAACATCCATCATCAAATGCATAGAAAATGTAGCATACAAAGTGTAACCAAAACAGATGGTGAATGTTTAAATAAAAATAAAAAACCTAATTACAGTTAAAAAAATTGCCATTAATCTCTCTCAAAATATTTCCCAAGGATTCAAACACATTTAATACCATAATTCTTGCCACTTAGTTCTGGAAGTCCTCTTCTATGAGTGTTTTTTGGTGACTGCCTTCGAGTTTTGAATGGATTAAAAAGGTTTATGGTAATTTTTGTCAAATAAAAACATAACTAGCAAGGCAAAGTGGTACATGCCTGTAATCCCAGCTCTTAGGAGGCTAAGAAGCAAGTTTGAGGTCAGACTGAGCTACATAGCAAGACCTTCAATAAAACTAAACAATATTTAAAAATACAAACATCACAGTGTAACCTCGTCCACTTTTTTTCACCAGATCTGGTACCATGTTATTTCTGGCTCTTTGCAAAAGCCAAACTGACCATGAGAGGTGAGTACAATAAATTGATTCAGGACATGAAGGCAGCCATGCAGCACAACTAAAGATGATCATGAAAGAGGATTTCCAAAATGGCTTTAGAAAGTGACAAGAACATTGGAATAGGTGTGTTCAAAGAGAGGGGGATGAGTGCCATACTCCAGAGATGTGTCCTCACTAGCTGTACAGTCCAGAGGTTCTCAACTCTACCCAGCTAGGTGCAAGCCCCCAGTGCCATAGTTTGGGTGTGGGCCTCAGCTAGTCATATGGGTCCTATAGGTTCTCAACTCCACTCAGGCTGGTACAAGGCCTGACATCACAGTCTGAGGGTGTACCCTGTTAGCTGTGTGAGTCCTAGAGGTTCTGAACTCTGCCCAACCAGGTACAAGGCCCTGACACCATACCAAGCTCTGCCTAATCCAGAATACCAGAACCATTCATCAGATAGCACCACCAGCTTAGCCAATGGGTCATGGAGATTTCAAGATCTACCCATCACAGTGCAAGGCTTCAGCACCATAGTTCAGGGGTGTGCCCTGGCTAGACCCATAGTATCAGAGAATCAAAGCTCTGCCCAGCCCAGCACCCCAGTGCAATCCATCAGAAGGGGGCCTGGCCATCTGCACAGATGCCAAAGGGAAATGACAAAATAAAAGAGGAAGATGCAGTCTCAGTCTTCCAGCCCATCAAGAACAAACTCAAGAGACACTGAAATAGATGACACTGGAAATCACACAACTGAACTTTCTGAAATGATAGAAATTAAAGTAAAGAAACAACTCCATGAAGTTATAGAGGAAATCAGATCAGAAATAATCTCCCAGGTTTAAAAAAAAAATGAAATGGCAAACGTATGAAAGAAATGTTGAGTGTATCTAAAGATCTAGATTAAAAAAATTAGAGGAACATAGAAAAATGATGGAAACCTTGAATGAATAAAATAATACAGAATTAGAATGCATGAAACAGACACTTCGGAGAACATGGTGGACAGATAGCAGCAGCTACAGAGGCTCTCTGAAAGACATAACTTAAATTCAGGAATGGTGCAGAGTAAGGAATCACAAGCAAGAGGAGATATGCCCTGCTGACCCAAGAATGAAATGGGCTAAGAGAAACCAACTGGGAACACAATCCTGGTGCTATAACAGGAACAGAAAAGCCTCAGCATAGAAGCTGAAGCCCGCACCACTGGAAGCCGCGATTTGGGTTTCCTGCCACCACTGTTGCGTCTGCATCAGCTTGGCAGGGAGAGAGACGTGTGAGAGCTCTGAGAATGGGAATCGGTGAATGGAGTTGAAAGCAGGACAGGCAGGGAGCTGTGCATCAACCTGTGGTGAGTGAGAGAAACTGGGACTCTTCCACGGTCTAGGAGGCTCCAACAGAGGACATTCTGGGACCGGGCAGACTTGCAGTAACAGGTAGCTGTAGTGACTTCAGTCATGTATCCCCCTCTCAAGCGGGATTGGTGAGCAGTGCCTAGCCTACATGACGCTGCTGGCTGAGACCCAGTAGGCTAGCACAACCCAGGTCCCAGCGCCTGAAGGTAGGTTGACCTGGAGGGGTGGGCCGCGCATAGGCTGCCTGGTCTGCAACTTCCTGGTGTGCTGCAGTGGGCGGGAACACCTAGCCAGCGAAATTCAATCAGACTGTGGCTGACAGGGAAGGAAACTGGGCCTCCTATATACGCTTGCATATATGAGGAACAAAGAATATGGGAAGAGGGAGCAACAAGAAAGGCTCCTCAGCCCCCAATCCTGAGAAAGAGGCAATAGCAGACACAGCACCAATAGATATAAAAGCGCTATCTCCAGAGCCTCCTAGACGAGTTCGGGAATGAAGTTATTAATGACCTGAAGCTAGACATAAGCAGAATAGTTAGAGAAATGCTAAGCACCACCAAGAAAAAACAGATGGTGGAATGGAAAAACAGAAAAAGAGGGGAGAATTGTTTGATGGAGAAAATAGAGAAAGCATAGAATACATGAAGCAGGTTCAAAGAGATTACCAGGAAACTAAAAACTCTATCGAAAACTGGCATAACAGCTTGAAAGAAACTAAATACAGATTATCTGAACTGGAGGGTAGATTTGTAATATGGGAGCATGAAATGAAAAACTTCTTAAAAATAACAAAGAAACAAACAGCAATAATACAAAGACTAGAAGATGACAAGAGGATCTATAACTTAAGAATTAAGAACATAAAAGAAGAAGTAGGGACACAAACAAATGAACTACAAAAGCTACTCACAGAAATAATCCAGGAAAATTTTCCTAATTTAGCAAAAAGCAAAGATACTCAGTTGTATGAAACATACAGGACCCCAGCCACCTACAACCCAAACAGAGCTACACCCAGCCATATAATAATCAAAATTCCAGAAATCCAATACAAGAACAGAATATTAAAAGCTGTCAGAGACAAGAAACAGATCACTTACAAGGGAACACCCATCAGAATTACAGCAGAGTTCTCAGCACAAACCATCAAATCATGAAGAGCGTAGGGGGAAATAATTCAAGCTTTGAAAGATAATAACCTCCAGCCAAGATTGATATATCCTGCACAACTATCCCTGGAAATTGATGGAAAAACAAGATGCTTCCAGGATAAAGAGGAACGAGGGGAATATGCAACCACCAATTCAACTCTACAGAGAATAATGCAGGATATTCTAAAAAAGAAAAATACAAAGAATCCAGAAATAGTGGCAGAGAGGCCACAATGAATGGAACAGAAAACAAAATGAAGAAGACAAACTGACAACTAATGACAGAAAAAGAGCTCAACAGAAATGAGGCAGAGAAGATTGGATGACAGGAACAGCTATTTTGGAGAAAACGATGTCATAATAGGTAATACTGATTTAATATCATCTTGTTTTGAAGTCTCATCAAGCTTTTGTTCTTCTCTCTCCATTGGTCTAAACAGGTTGTATCTTATTGGATTTTATTATATATGATAGTATAAACAAAAACTTTTATAGACAAGGAGAATATACAGAAACCATTGTTCATTTTCTGTTAGTTGATTCTAAATACCCTGTAATATTGTCATTCTCTTAAATGGTTTTACATTGTTTTGATATATTTGATGCTACAGTATATGAAGTTATACTCAAAGATTTCAAGGAAAGAGACAACATGGAAACTACTTTTATGTTGGGATTATCCTGTGGTGAAACACTATTTTGCTTAAATGGTTATGTTTTGATCTGCGCTGTTTTGCTGTTATGCTCCCTTTTATCTCAATCTCTATTTTATTATTTACTTTTTAAATTTTTATCCTTTTAATTAAGGGAAAAATAAATTTAAAAAATAGCAGGATATATTATGTAACCCACTTTGACTTTCCATTATCTTGATTTGAAGCCCTGTATTCCTCTCACCATCTTGTTTTGACTGATGCTCCTCTATTCTGTTTTGCTTGATAGTACCAGGTTTGAAAGTTTAGGCAACAGCTGTGAAGATAGTGGGATTCATTATGCCCATTCTGGTTGACTATTATCTACTTTTGAAGACCTGTAATGTCTCCAATATTTTGGTTTTGTTGGTTTCGTTCTTTACTGCTTTGTTCAATTTTTATTATAACTGATGATATAGGAAATTCTATTATAGATAACGGGAGACATTATGGTAACCATTGTTGATCACCTTGTATTATGTTTTTACATTATCTATTATGTCCACCCTTTTGATTTGACTGACTCTGTTCTGTTATGTCACATTTGGTTTTCCTCTCTTCCAAAAAAGTAATAAGAACTGTGGGAGCAACGAAACCCAAAATGTGTAATTGTCATTGTACAAAAGAGAGGAAAAGAAAGTGCTCTAAACGATATAATTGCATGTATATTTAAGTGTATAAGATAGATAATGATATTACTGAGTTTTGTTGGATCAGTGAACAGAACTGTTTGCAGTCTCACTGTTGGAATGTCCACTTTATAAGCTTTAATTTTGTAACTTGAACAACTATTTCTAAGATGACAATATGTAATCCACTAACTAGTGATTTCCTACTGTTTATTTTTTTTTCTGTAAACCTGTATAACTTGTACCCTTTTTCTGCTTTTTTTTCTTTATCTCCTTAAATAAAATTTTTAAAATGCAAAAAAAAGAATGCATGAAACAGACTCAAAGGGATATTAAAGAAATTAAAAATTTCATTAAAAGCTGACAAAATCACTTGAATGAAGCTGAAGATATACTTTCAGACCTTGAAAACAGGATGGAAGCTTATGATCACTAAGGAAAATGTCCCTTAAAAAGTAACAAGGAACCTGGAAACAATTGAACAGCTGCAAGATATTGCAAAGAAAAATAATATAAGATTGAGAGGCATCAATAAAAAAATAAGGGTCAACACAAATGACTTACGTGGACTATTTTACAGAAACAATAGCATAAAGTTTTCCAAGCATGGAAAAGGAATCTGATATACAATAAATGAGGCATATAAACCCCCATTGAGCCACAACCAAAACAAATCTTAACCCAGACACATAATAATTAGGATCTCAGAAATTCAGCACAAAGAACAGAATACTAAAAGTTGTCAGAGAAAAGAAACAGCCTATGAAGGAAAAGCCTAACAGAATCAGGTCAGACTTCTCAACACAACCTTCAAGTCAAGAAAAGCTTGGAGTCTAGTATTTCAAGTCCTAAAAGAAAACAACTTCCAACCCAGATTGATGTACCTGCAAATCTATCTTTGAAAATTGATGGACAAAGAACAACTGAAGAAATTAATGACCAACAAACCAACATTATAAATAATACTGAAAGATACTCTACAAAGAGATAAAGATAACTACAATTCCAAGAACATCAGAAAGAAGCCACTTAGCAGGGAAAACAAACAAAAATAAAAAATAGAGAACCAACAACAGAAAGTTACCATGACAAAGATAAGTCAGTACATATCAGTTATATCTATCAATGTAAATGGCCTCAACTCACCACTGGCGGAGTAGATTAAGAAACAAAATCCAACAACATACTGTATACAAGAAACATATTTAGCTCAAAAGGAAACTCACAGACTAAAAGTCAAAGGATGGAAAGCAATATTCCATGTGACAGGAGCCTCCACAAAAGCAGGGGTAGCTATTTTGTTTGTAGTCAATGTGAACTTCAAACCAAGAATGATCAAAAGAGATAAAGAAGGTCACTACATACTTGTTAGGGGAGAAATTCAAGAGGAAGAGATTACAATCATGAATGTATATGCACCAAATATGGGAACACCCAGCTATGTAAGACAAATCTTAACAGACATGAAAAATCAAATAAGCAATAATACAGTTATAACAGGGAAACTTAACACTCCATTGTTACAAAGAGACAGATCAGCCAAACAAAACTTTAGCAAAGAAATAACAGAACTGAATCAAACTTGTGAACAAATGGACCTAGTAGATGTGTACAGTGTACAGTAGACTTGCAGGCTAATCTTCCTAATGAACAATGTTCCATCCAGCAACATGAGAATACACGTTCTTCTTAGGTGCACATGGGTCATTCTCTAAAATAGACCATATACTAGCCCACAGAACTTGCATAAGTAAACGCAAAGAAACTGAAATAACCACATGGATATTATCTGACCATAGTGCATTAAAATTGGAAATTAATGACAAAAAGCCCCACAAGAGCCCCATAAACATGTGTAAATTAAATTACACTCTCTTTATCAATGGGTCACAGAAGAAATTAAATAATATTTACAACTGAATAAAAATGTAAACACAACTTGCAAGAAGCTGTAGGACACAATGAAAGTGGTCTTTAGAGGGAAATTTATCATGGTAAATTCCCATTGCAGGAAAATGGAACAAACACAAATAAACAACTTAATGCTGTACCTTAAACTTCTAGAAAAAGAAGAGCAAGTCAAGACCAAAGACCAGAGAAGGGAGGAAATTATAAAGATCAGAGCAGAAATCAATGCAATTGAAAGTAAGAAAATAATACTAAGAATTAATGAAATGAAGAGTTGGGTCTTTAAAAGAATAAATAATATCAAAAAGCTCCTAGCCAACCCTATCAAAAAGAGGAAACAAAAATCCATGCAATAAGAACTGAAAAAGGTGAAATCATTACAGAACTTATGAAAATACAGAAGAGCATCATGAATACCTTTACTTTCATAGGTTCAATAACAGAGGAAATGGGCAGATTCTTAGAAACTTATGAATTACCAAAGCTGGATCAAAAAAATGTAAAACTGGTGAATAACCCAATTTCAGTTAGTAAAATTGAAAATGTAATTAGAACCTTACCAACAAAGAAAATCCCAGGTACTGGTGGATTTTACAGTTGAATTTTAGAAGGCATTTAGGGAAGACATAATGCCAACAGTCCTGAAACACTTCAATGAAATTGAAAGGGAAGCAAATCTACCTAACTCATTCCTGGAAGCAACTATTATCCTAATACCAAACCAAAGAAAGACTCAAAAAAAAAAAAAAAAAAAAAAAGACCCACAGGCTAATCTTCCTAATGAACATAGATGCAAAAATCCTCCACAAAGTATTCGTATATAGAATGCTGCAAATCATCAAAAAGATTATATACCACAATTAAGTGGTATTCATCTCAGGAATATAGGGGTGGTTCAACATACACAAATCAATAAATGTAATACACCATATCAACACAGCCAAGAACAAGAATCATGATCATCTTAATACATTCAGAAAAACTTTTGATAAAGTACAACATTCATTCATAGTAAAACCCCTACAGAAAATCAGAATAAATGGTCTTTACCTTAATCTGATAAAAGCCATCCAGGACAAACCAACAGCCAGCATCACATTAAATGGTCAAAACCTGAAAGCCTTTACTCTAAAATCAGAAACATGAAAAAGATGTTCATCATCACCACACCTATTCAATATAGTGCTGGAAACATTATCCAGAGCAATTAGACAAGACAGAGAAATAAAAGGAATAGGAATAGGAAAGGAAGAAGTTAAATTATAATTAATTGCAGATGACTTCCTACTCTACATAGAAGACCCCCAAAAGTCCATTGAAAGTCTCCTAGATATAATAATCAAATTCAGTAATGTAGTTGGTTACAAAGTAAATACTCAAAAATCAATAGCATTCCTATACACAAACAACAAACTCATTGAGAGAAAAATAAGAGAAGCTAAGAAAGGAAGTAAAGTAACTATTCAGTGAAAATTACAATACTCCAAAAAAGGAATTTAAGAGGATTTCAGAAAATAGAAAGACATTTCTGGTGCATGCATAGGAGGAAACAACATTGTAAAAATGGACATTCTCCTAAAATTGTTATAGAGATTTAATGCAATTCCAATCAAAATACCATTAGCATACCTCACAGATCTAGAGAAATCATTCCTAATATTCATCTGGAACCAGAGGAGACCTAGCATAGCAAAGGCAATTCCAGACAACAAAGGTCCAAGGCAGGAAACATCATAATCCCTGACTTGAAATTATACTACAAAGCTACTGTGATAAAATCAACATGCCACTGGCAAAAAACAGAACTAAAGATCAATGGAATAGATTATAAGATAGAGCTACAACTACAAACACAGTCACCTTATCTTTGACAAAGGGGCCAAACATGTTCACTGGAAGAAAGATAGCTTCTTTAATAAATGGGGCTGGAAAACTGGGCTTTCCATATCTCAAAAACTAAGACTAGACCCATGTTTATCACCACGCACTAAACTAAAGTCAAATGGATCAAAGATCTAAATATTAAAACAGAAACACTAAATCTACTGGAAGACAAAATACGTAGAAATCTTGAAGACATAGGGGTAGGCAGAGTTCATGAACAAAAATCAAACTGATGAAATACTTCCCAGAATCAACAAGTGGGATTTTGTCTTATTAAAAAGTTTTTGCCTATCAAAAGAAATCTCCAACAGAGTAAAAAGAAAATCCATGAATGGGAAAATATCTTAGCCAATTGTCTCTCAAACAAAGGATTTTTATCTAGAACATATACAGAATTTAAAATATCAAGCCCCCAAAATTCAAAGACTCAATAAAAAAAATATGCATCTGAGATGAATACATACTTCTTGTGTGAATAAATACAAATGGCAAATAAATAAATATATGAAAAAATGTTCAGCATCATTAGTCATTCAAGAAATGCAAATTAAAACAATGCTGAGAGTCCATCTCTCCAGAAAGAATGGCTGCCATCAAGAAATCAACTAGTAATAAATGTTGGAGGGGCTGTGGAGAAAAGGAACCCTTCTGCACTATTGGTAGTAGTGTAGGCTGGTGCAACCACTGTGGAAATTGTGTAGGTTCCTCAAAAACTAGGATTAGAGGTTCCATTTGACCCAGCTATCCTGTTGCTGGGCATCTTCGCAGAAGAATTGAAAACATCATACCACAATAATATATGTGCAGCCATGTTTACAGCAGCACAATTTGTATTTAGCCAAATCTTGCAAACCACCCAAATGCCCTTCAAAAGAGGAATGGATAAAAACAATACAGTATTTTTATATAATGAAGTACCACTCAGCTATAAAGAAAGATTGCATCAAGACTTTTATAGGTAAATGAATGCAACTTGAGACCATACTCATAAGTGAAATAAATCAAACTCATAGATTCGATCAATTTTGCATGTCTGCATCTGATAATCTATACAACCCTTCTGAAGATAATATGTATTATAACAATCATTGTTAAATTCCTATCTTTTTTTGAAAGTCCATATTTTTATTGTTTTTGCTTTGTTGTTGTTTACATCTTTTGCTTTTTGTTTTTATTTTGTGGGTCCTTTTACCCCTTAAATAAGAAAGACAAAGTTAGGGAGATTAATGGCATTGTGCCTTTAACTCCAATATGTCTTTTTTAATTTAAACATTTACCATATTATTTGATCACATCTCAAATAGACATAACAGAATACTATTCAACTTTTAAAAAGAGAAAATTCTATCATTTGTCACAACATAAATGACATTACGCAAAGTCAAACAAGCCAGAAACAGAAAGACAAATCCAAAAAATCAAACTCATAGATGCAGATAGTGGAATGGCAGATATCAGGGCTCAGGGACAAGGAAGAGTTTGAGGAATGGTTGACTAAAGCATAGAAATTTTAGTTAAGTTCAAGAGCTCCACTGAATGGCATGGTGGCTATACTTACCAATAATGCTTTGTGTACTTGAAAATGAATGAGTGTAACTACTGTGTTCTTATCACAAAAACTATTTGAAATAATGCATATGTCAATTGACTTGATTTAGTCATTCTACACTGGATTTGTTTCCAAATATCATGTTATGTACCATAAACATATATAATTTTTAAATAGTTCATTTAAAAGATAAACATCAATAATACAGGTGGAAATAAATGAGGAAAGGGAAATATCTGCTCTTTTCTTCTGATGAACTTCAAAAGCAGACCCTTTGTCTTCTCCCAGTGTTGCCAACAAAACAATATTTTTCATTAATCCTTGCAGCAATATGGGAGAGTCCATAAATTCAAACTGTGGAAGTGAGTGCAGTTATCTCTAGTTTATCAATTAAGATTCCTGCTGCAACACATTTCTCTATTTTGCCAATATATAAAAATCTTTATTCATTGCTTCTCACCTTGCCCAACTAAAACTAGCAGCGCTGCTATCCTCACTTAATAACCAAAGTTACCAAGGTAACAACCTGGATTAGAAGCTATGATACCCAAAGCTCACAGATAAGTGCTTTGAGTCTCTGTCTAGACTCAATGACTAATTCAGAGGTCTAGTTGGTGGAAATCTAGTTAGCAGTCTGGCAGGTTTGATTGCTTTTGCGTTGTGGCTTCCTGGACACTCCCCTTGTCTATTTCCCTTTTATTGCTCTGCTCTCTTCTCCTTAGGGAAAGTCTACTCATTTCCCAAACCCTTAAGAATTGTAACAAGTTTCTGGTTCCAGTCTTCTTGATTCTCTTTCTTCATTCAGTCAAAAAACATGTGAGCTCCCATTATGTGCCTGTTTCAACTCCCTGTTGGCTTCCAGGTCTATTTCTGGATCCTGCTTATATGCCCCGATTACCCTTTAACTTCTGGTTACTTACAACGCTCCTTGTCAGCCCATCTGGGTAGCCTGTACTCCTGCCTCCTGTCAGGCAATGAGCTCTGATAACACTCTTCTTCACTGGCCCTCCAATCCTATGGGGATATCATCTTCCAGCTGTTACTAATCTCTGGTTGCTTCATTGCTCTTTGTCTGGCTTCTCAGATTTTCCATCACCATTCAATCAACTGTCTGTATTAAATTCCATCTGTTCAAAAAACCTAGCAGAAATACTTTCCTGAATGGATCCCGATGGCTATATTCTCAGTTAAAGCCATAGAAGCCAACCCTGACATGTTGGCCCAAAAGGAATTTCTTGCAAAAGATACTGGCAAGCTCAAAAAGCCTTTGAGAGTACCAAAGAGCCAGGTTTTGGAGATAAGCAAAAAGAAAGGCTCAAAAAAATCTCAGAGTTTTCCCTGAAGCCATTATTAATGCCATGCTTCAAGTCTAGGGTTGTATCACAGGAGTTACCAACAGTAGATGCTGGAAGCTATCATACCATTCAGATTGTTGTCTCTGCCATGTCATCAATAGAATGAATTCTGTGCATTCCTACTTCTTCATAACATTACCTTTCAGTTTAGAAACTGGAATGAATACAGGTCAGTAATCCTCAGTGCAAAGAAACTTGACATCACGGCTGCCACTTTTGGTGCCCATCAGAGGAGACAGCCCCCTCACAGGCAGAACACACCCTACATACAAGTCAGAGGTTTACCTGCTGGATGATATTTTAGTTTGGGGAAAACCTCAGACAGGATTCAAGTGAAAGTGGTTTGTTTGCAAAGAGGGGAAATCCCAGGAATCACTGGTAAGCAGATGGGGGAAGTAAGAAGGAAAATAGCCAACTGATGGTGAATCATCAATCAAGTTTCCACGATGGGTGATGAGTTAAACACTATGGGGACACCGGGACAGCCTTCCTTCAGAGTTACCCCCACCCAAGGCCAGGGAATTGGGGAAATTATCCATCACCTGTTATCTGACCCCTGTGAGAGCAGCTGAGGATGGAGCTCAATTCCTCCTCTTGCCCAACCTTCCTTTTCTGTGAGCTGAGCAGGCCTCACAGCAGCCAGAGAAAACCTCCAGGCAAGTACGTGTGTATGCTAACAGCTGAAAATCAGGCAGATACAAACTGAAAAGTTAAGGGAAAGAGAAACAACAGAACATCAACTACATCTAAAAGATGAATAATAAGATCAGCAAGCACTAGGACATGCTGAGCATTAAGGAAACAATAGCAAGAGAAACACATTCCTGGCCTAACTAAGCAGGTGGTCTTGAGATTCAGATGGGTAAAGAGGCAAGTGCCAACCAAACAAGGGGACAAAAGCAACAGGAGAGATACACAGGGAACTGGAGCTAGGTTTCTAGACGTCAACGACCCAGGTGATGGGGACAGCACCCTACTCATTTTTTAATCCCACCATCTAGGGTGTTACTTACTCAATTTGTGTTTTCTTACCCTACACTGAACTATCGGCATAGTACTGATGTGCCACATTCACTGTCTCTGATTCTTAACCTCTAACCCAACAAGGTGAGTATGGCTTCATTTTACAGCAGAGAAAGTTGAGACATTCCCATTTACTCCTGTCTGCTCCTGGTTGTTCTTCACATCTCAGCTTCTGTGTGATTCATCTGGAAGTCTAAACTGTGCAAAGTGCCCCATCTCTACTCAGGGTCATCTCTGTCACAGAAGTAGGTCCTGAAACTGGCAGCTCATTCTCATGTGCTCTCATGAGCTGCCCTCTCTGAGAGCAGGACCTGGGACTATCTGGTTAACAAAGTAGACTAGTATCTAGCTACCTGATGGGATGTGAGAGATGGAAACCTCATTACCTCATTTTGAATGATGTCAATAAGTGTATAGGCTCAGACATGTTAACAAAACTGACTAGTCACAAGAGGTGGCAGAACTGAGCCTTGAAATATAGTTATAGCCTGAATTTCCTGTATTTTCCTAAGCATTAAGCAACTTACCTGTCTATGTGGTAACCAGAAAACTTAAATTGCCTTAAATACTGCTATTCTAAGGTTAGAAGGCAGGGCATGTCAATAACTTCTGATAATCAGAAGGCTGAAGAATTACAAACAGAACTCTGGACTAGAAGCTAGAAGGATAAGGTACTTTAGAGACAAGGCCCCCTTTCCAAAGCTTTAGTTTGGCTGGACAAGCTTTAAAAGTTTCCTTAAATTTAATATCCCAAAATTCTAATGCTTTTAATCTAGTTTCTGGGTAAAAGGAAATTGTTCCCTCTGGCACCAGAAACTAATTGACCTCACTAGCTAAATAAAACAAAGTAATTTAAAAATATTAGTGATAAAGTAATCTTTAAACACCAGGTGCATTTTTTAATTCTCCAGGAGATATTCTGGAAAAGTCACCTCACATTATCAGTTGTCAGACATTCACACACTACATTCAAATTGAAGGGAAAGGAGGATGTGAAGGACCATCCGGGCAATTCTCCATGAAAGAAGAGCAAATATCTCTGTTTTGGCTAAACCTGCCCCTATTTCCATTTAGGGATATGTAGAGAGCTGCAAATCCATTCCATGTAGGGGTTATGCAGAGAGAGATATGAAGTCATTCTAGCAGAGATGCTAATGTGTAGTTTTTGAAACAAAGCTACAGGTTAGTGTTGTCCTGCCCCACAGTTCCCAAAAAGCAAATGTGAGCTGGGAAGAGAGGGGAGCCACATTCAGTGCTGTTGGCTGAGAAGGAGCCTTGAGGTAAGAGGCCATGACTTCCCAGCACCTAAAAAATTACGTATCAGTGCTAGAGCACCAACCCCAAAACATTAGATATTGCTTCAAGTTGTGTTACCCAGAGTACTCTTTCTGCATATCCTTCTCTCTGCATATTGTAGAGGTGATCTCTGGCCCCCGAGTACCCAGCTCACAGCACTCACCTACTTCATACCACTCACACGATGACACATCTGTGAGCCACTCCCCTCTTCATGAATTAATAAAACCTATGTTTGGTCCTGGTTTAGGGCCTTGGTTCCTGTTAGCCATCATTCTAGCTGGACCTTGGCTCCCCAAACTACAAATGTGCCTTAGTGTCTTTACTCTCACTGTGAGTTGCACTGGAAGTGGTAGATAGGAATTATTGGAATTCCAATAACTTTTCCAAGGGATTACAAATATAAACTGCCTAGACACCAATGAGGTCTGAGAAGAGCTTTCTATAAGACAATGGTTTGTCGTCTGTCTTACTTAGCCAGACAACATTCTCACTCCTTTGGCTTGTGAAGTCATAAGAATCATCCATCCTCCACATTTCAGAATAACCTCATTCTAAAATAACCAAAAAGCAGTGGATGTAATAACAGCCTTTTCTGTCCTAGGAGTCAGCATGGGAAGTACAGGCTGGGAGGGAAGAGATAGATCAAAAAGGAATGAAACTTGAAATGGCCACAATAATTATAATGTATACATCCTGATTTCAGAACGCTAAAATGAAACCCCAAGAAAACCTTTGCATTGAAAAATTATGCTAATTCCAAAAGTATCTTCAAAGAAAACATCTTCAAATGCTATTTGAATACAATTTTGCCCAAGTGATATTTCTAGACTTAGCTAAATTATAGAGCATCAACAACAGGTTTTACATAAATTATATTTTACATATCATAAAATACTTAAAGTATTTAGACTTGTTTCTAAAACTAGTAAATGAAAGCATACACACACATAATCATGTGAGCACTTTGATAATCAGTATAAACTTGTTTAGTAAGAAGTGAAATACATTCTAATTTCTACTTCAGTTCTTTTTCTTCTGGAGAAAATCATCTCTGTGCCCCATCCTCTCAGATGGAAGTCCATAAGGGCAGAAAATCAGATTAAGAGCTCACCAGTCATCCCTTGGACTTGATCATTGATTTAGAAACTCAGAGGCGAACAACGGGTGCATTTCACATTTTCCACCATTTCACTAATTTCCAGCACAGTCCTGCCACATCACCCACCAAGAGAATTCAAATGCAGCCCAAAGCAAAATAGCCATGTTAAAGGATCAATTCTGCATCCGTCCTTTAATGATCTCAGTTTCAAGCCATCACAAGAAGAACAAAGATTAGGCCAAAGACACTAAATATGTGTATATATATTTGCATTTGCATCACATAAGCTAAGGACAGAAAACAGGTGGCAATGAAACTCTGTGACCCCATCTTGTGCCTACAGTAGCTTAGCTCTCATCAACCCATCTGAACATACCTCCTTTAAAAAGCCACTCCAGATGAGTGAACATAGAACCAATCTTCGCCCACATCATTGAAGACTGAACAGATCAGGATATAAATGTCTCCCATATCCAATATATCCTGGCTACACTGAACTACTCTAGACAATTTTAAGCATGTAGAAGACTGAGGGTGAACTTTTTAGAGCTTTTTAAAAAAAATTTTATTTAAAGAGAAAAAAAAACAGTAAAAGGGTACAAGTAATACAGAATTTCAAGAAAAAAATACAGTAAGAAATCATTAGTTAATAGATTATATACTGTCATCTTAGAAATTGTTGTTCAAATTACAAAATTAAAGCATACAGTAGACATTCAAACAGTGAGATTGCAAACAGTTCTGTTCAATGATCCAACAAAAACTTTAGTAATATGGTTTTCTATCTTACACACTTAAATATACATACAGTTATATTCTTTAGATCACTTTCTTTTCCTATTTTTTTTACAATAACAATTACACATTTTGGGTTCTATTACTCCCACAGTTCTTATTACATTTTTTTGAAGAGAAAAAAACCAAAATGTGACAAAGCAAAACAGAGTCAGTTAGAACAGAAGGATGGTCATAGTACACTTTTTATGATACAAACAACCCTTTGCAGCACACATACAGCAGGTTCGCCATCAGTGAAATATCTTTGTTTATTCAGTTTCCCCTAGGTGAAAACATCTTTAATCTACTCTTCTACCTGTGAAAAGATATTTTGTAGCTCTCCACACCAATTTCCACTCTTTTGAGGCATGTCTAATTCATTACTTCTAACCATATGGATTGTTGGTAGTTGTTCACTTAGGGGAAGCGACCTAGGAATCCAAAAGAAAAGCTCAGACCAAACATCTTCATAATAATTGTCATTACTATAATGGAGCACATACTCACATATTTCATCAAAACACAAAGCTAAGGAGGGAAATATGAGATTTATAAGCTTAAATGCCTTTCCTTGCTTTTTATGAGAATATGACTTATCCTCTAAAGTGAGTCACATAAAGTTTAGTGTTAGCCTAAATTCCTATTATAAAATATAATAATGATAGAAATTCAAACATAGTATCATTTTGTCCTGAGTTATAAAACCTTCTATCAAGGCAGAACATCTTACACCACAAAAATTATTTTAAGGGTTAGCAAATGTTCTAGTTCAGTTATTCCCACACTGGGCTGATACCCAGAATCATAAGGGGAACTTTTGAAAAATATAAATTTCTTGGCTTCATACTTGTCCTATGAATCAGCATCTTTTGGGTGTGGGACTCAATATTCTTATTTTATAAAAGTTCCTCTAAGGGTTCTGAAGACCGGTTAGGTTGACCATCATAACTGATGAGTTTTTGAAATTATCTAAATTGGAGACTTTATATCCCTTACAAGTATGTGTCAGTGAATATACACACTCAGACACAAGAATATTTGGATTCCATTTATGCTGTAAATTTCAGTGGTGACACAGGCCATTAACTCATTTTGGCATTTTTATGGGAGGAGATGGGCTGCTAAAAGTTTCAAACCTTAACAGACTCTTGAAGTATAAAATATCGCCTTAATAAAATATGTCTCTTGGGTATCTTCAGTCTAAACAAGAAAATACCTGAGAAGAAAAAATTGTTAAAATTCAGTTCAATCCTGATAAAAGTTACTTTCACCTTTTGATTGATTGATTGATTTGGCATTTTGAGACAGGGTCTTGCTATATATTTTAGGCTGGCCTTGAACTCACTATGTACCCCAGGCTGGCTTTGAATTTATGGTGGTCCTCTTGCCTCAGTCTCCCCTGAGTGTTAGGATTACAGCTGTGCACTACCACACCTGGCTTTGCATTTTAAAAGAGAGTACAAAAGCCTGCTTTGCTTTTTTAAAAATTTGATTGGGTTTATTATATATAGTAAATTTTGTTTTGGATGGTTATTGTGCCAAAATAGTATATTTAAGTCTTCTGTTACATGATTCCTTCAGTTTCTCAAATGAGGAAAAATTTATGTTCAAAGAAATTAAAGTTATAATAACAGTATTTATAAAATCAGAATCCCTCTAGATATAAATTATAGCTTGTTTAGGTCTACCAATTCACACCATAAAATGAATGTTTTCTGACAATTCTTTAAGCACAGATGTATGGATAATCCATAAATGCATGATGATTAATCTCCATTAATAGTATCTATGCACTAGTTAGAACTGAGGACAGTGGGAATACAAACAGATCAGTTGATTAAAACCTAAAAAATAAATAATATGAGCAGTGGATCTGACTCTGAATACAGTAAGTTTAACTCAGCTTTATATAAAGGAAGGCCAGTAGATACAAAGGACAGAAATGTGCATTTTTTGAAATGTTATTGAAAACATTCACTTTCATTCATTTCCCTTTGTGTTTAGGAAATAAGCTTAGAAACAAAAACAAATACTAACAACCTGTGAGCTTTGGGGTTAAACCAGAAAAAGGTAGATGTTTCCCATCCTTGGAATATGTTAATTTGCCTTGTAAATTAAGATAAATGTGAGAGCACCTAGGACAACTACAAATCATGGCTGTGGTAGGGATGGGAAAGATAACAATATAATATAAAAATTCTTTGGTTTAGAGAGGAAGAGATAGAAAGAAGGTGATGAATGGATACTAAGTCATAATAAAACAACAGTAAGAAGTCATAGCATGTTAATGCACGTGTGATGTAAATGGCAATGCATAGCGAAAATGTAGCAAACTTTTCAAAAAGCTAGAAAGAGTTTGAATGTTTTTACTATAAAGAAATGATAAGCACAGTATTATATTCAACCTGATTTAAACATTACACAATATGTACATGTATTAAAATATTATATTATACTTCATAAATAACATGCACTTATGTTTTTATGCATCAGCTAATTAAAAAAAAATGTTTTGTTTCCACATAAGTATTTACAATTCTCATATGCACAAATGTAGTTGTGGAGAAAAGGTGAAATTGTAATTCTAATGTCCAACTATGGAAACTAAGAGAATCTGGCTAATTCTTCTTATTTTCAGTACAGATAACACCAGAAAGAGAGGGCTGTTTGTGAAAAATTACATATATATTTTAAATGATCACAAGAGTATTTCTGACCCCATCTATTCTTTTTGACTTTTTGTTATTTATGGGTACTGGGGATCGAACACACAACTACCTGCTTGTAAGGCAGGCCCTTATGCCGCTGAGCTAAATCCCCAGCCCCCAACCCCATCTATTCTTGTAGAAGTTGTTACTTACCCATTGAGAGTCACTTTAACAGTAAGAAAATAGAGGAAGTTGTGCTGGGTGACTTCCAGGATTAGGTCCTGAAAGCTGATGAGCTTCAACCCAGTTCTCTCTTGGGATGCTCACTGTTCAAACTCCGCCTCACAAGACATATACAGCCACATCAAAGGACCACTAAGAGTGGCTTCAGCCATAGCCTCTGACAATGCCAGCCAACAGCCAGCATCAACCCCAGACAAATGAGTTCAGGTCTTTGCAAATGATTCCACCATTCAGCCTTTTTGTTACCATGCCTAACATCAAATAGAGCAGAGGCAAAATTTTCCCAGTGTACCCCAATCAAATGCCAGATCTACAAGCAAAATAAATTTTATTATCCTTATAAGTCACTCTTTGGATAGTTCATTATGGGGCAGCTGCAATACATATCTGGCCTTATTCTGTTTGATGTTCTTGCAATAGTTTAATCATTTTTAAGCAGGAAAACAATTTTATAATAATTTAGCAGTAGTTGTATCTACAATGATTCAAATATTGTGGTATCTGTTTTTGTTGTAACACCTTGTATACAACATGTGTTGGGTCACTTTTGACCAGCAGTATGTAAGACCTGTACTTGTTCAAGTTGTACAATGAGGTTTTTTTGTAATTATAAAAGTAATACATATTCATGAAGTCCAAAGTTTATAGACTTCTCTATTTCTGTGCATCTTACACATGAACACATGTGTGCACTTACATACACTGAAATATGTCTTGCATACAACATGAATATCTTTTCAGCATGTTGGTAACAAGCCTGTGAATAATGAAAAAAGGTGATTGTGATTAATTGATGTAGATGGTGGTTGGGTAATAGTGATGATATTGCCACTTTCTGAGTTCTTACAATGTGACAAGCTATTAACTTTTTTACATGCATTATTTCACTTCATACATTGCCTATTAAAATGCATAAAAATACATAAACGAAAAGGGTTCAGAAAATAAATTTGGACAAAAAAAAATAAATTCACCACTCCTCAAATCTTTGTGATGCTGGTAAGGCACATTACTATTCCCTTATACAGAAGCAAAAAGCCCCTAAGGAAAAAATAGTGTAAACCACCATATATGTGCTAGGAAAATGCATGCTGCCTGAAGAGCAAGGTTGGTGATATAGGGTTCTCCAACTATCACTGCATGCAAATTACTGCAGAATGGCTACTCTAGGCCAGACCAGAGCCACACATCTACTTTGAAGTCTTAAAGATGCTTCAAACTTATCAAATCCAAAACATATGATACATCTTAACACACACACACACACACGCACAATGTTCTTATAGTATGGATCCAGATAGTTGTGCAAACCTCAGACAGGTAATATATTGACTACTAGCCCTTATTAAGTCCTCTCAATTTAATATCTTAAATATATCTGCAATCTCACCTCTCCTTTACATTTTATAAGCATCCCTTATACCAAAGAATGTTAACAAATTACTGATTGCCTCCTGAATTTCCATTTGAGTCAATTTCAACTCTTTATCCAACTTCAACTTCTTGTAGTTAGAGTGATGGATGTAGTTTATTTCATTATTTTACTCCGACTTAAAACTCCTCAATGGATAATCCTTGTGTTATGGTTTTGATATAACATATTTCATATGCTTGGAATGGTTTGGATTATGAGGGTGCTGCACTCACCAGTGGATATGTTTAGTAGATAAATGTGGTATTTGCAGATGGGACCTATTTGGGGTAGGTCACTGGCGATATGACCTGGAAGGGTGTATTCTTGTTCCTGGATCCTCTCCTTCTCTTTCCTACTTGGCTGTCATGTGTTGAACATTTCTCCTCCACCGTGTCTGTCTGCCATGTTGTTCTTGGAACTAGCTGACCAAAGACTGAAGCCATAAACTAAAATATACCTTTTCTCCTTTAAATTACAGGTTAAGTATTTTATCCCAGTGATGGGAAAGCTGATAAAACATCTTGCTTTTATCATAAAAATCCACAACCTTATCATAGCTTATATAAAGTTATAAGCCACAGCTTATAAACCATACAATTCCTCCTATGGCTTCAAATTGGTCACATCCTCCTTTTATTTTCAGCTCTCAGCCACAAATACTAATTTTCTCCACATACACCAACTTCTCTATTACCCCGAGCTTTTATGTAACTACAACTTATGTCTGAAATGTTCTCCCCTTCATCTAGCAATCTCCTTTTGTGCCTTAAATTCTTGACCTAAACATCAGTTTCCCAGGAATACTTCCAATGTTTCCATAATTGAGGTCATATTCATTTATTACATTTTATTATAATGCCACATTCCCTTTCTTCATCACTCACATCATATTTTGAAGTTACACTTTTAAAGAAACAATTTTTTGGATACAATGTATACGTCTCCCATTTGACCATAAGTTCTTTGAAGTCAAGGGCCAATGGTGGGCTAAGATCACACTACCTTGCTATGCATGGCTGTGCCCATATCTTCTGATCCTGCAGGACATCAACATCTTGGAATTGGTTAGCTGGGAACATTTATACCATAGAAATTGGCAAATACTACAAAATGGAAGTTTTCTTTGTTTGGAAAGCCAGTTGTTAAACAGCAAGGTCTATATTTGCATCTATGATAGTGCCCAGAACATGGAATATTCTCAATAAATATTTGTTGAATAGAAAAATTAGTGAATGAGAATTCTAATCACAGTCTCAGACAACATTCTTGTTGATCCATGCTTGCAATGAATGTAACCTACCAGTTTTATGAATGAGTATGCTTCCTGATAGCTGCTATTTTTTTCTTTTTCAGATATTTCATTTGAAAATCTGGATTACCTTCTCTCTTAGCTACCCAAGCCAATGACAGAAGTATAGTATGCAATTTACTGGGAGGCACAGTCCCCAAATTGTGAACTGATCATGGTATACTACATGTGAACTTTAACAAAAAAGGTATTATTCTTTATCCTCTCCCACTCAGTTTTGCAGCATTAAAGGTGACAACAATTTCAGAGGTAAATACATTTTTTAAAAAAGTATACTGGTAAGTTACACACACATGCACATATATATTCCTATCATATATCTATACTGGAATATGAGAATGAGCACACACATATATATCAGTCTTTTCAGAGGAATCTCTCTCTCTCTCTCTCTCTCTCTCTCTCTCTCATATATATATATATATATGATATATAAATTATATATATATATATATATATAAATGAATTGCAGCTTTATAGTCTGTCAAAGCCTGATAGCAAGCAGCAGATTGTTACCTCCTAAATTCACCTAACTACCCCAATAAATATGAGTAACATATGCACTTTAGGTTTAAAGGCACGGTGAAAACATGGTACTAATCAGTTGGGAGGACAAAAGAAGTCCTCAAAAATAACCATCTATTTAACCATTGTGACTGTTCCAGGTTTTAGGTCACAGGCAATTATTATGATTTACGGAATGATAAATGTCTATATAGACACTTCCTCAAATTCCACCTCTGCTTAAAATACAAATATTTTCGACAGCAGATTTATTTTTTCAATTAACTTTCTTATGGGCTCCAACAAATTCCGTTGGGTTAGGCTGGATCTAAAAGAGATGAAAGATAGCAATAGAAAATATTGGTTGGTTCAGTTATTTAAGGCAGTCCCTTCAATACTGGACTACAGATAGTAATAGTGTTTGGTTGAAATACTTTTTTTCTTTTTCTTTATGAAATTCCATAAAGTTTTAGAAATCTCTTGTTTCTCTAACAGCAGCCATAACAAAAAAAACCTTCATAAATTATTATAAATACTTGGTGGCTTTTGCAAGAATTTGACCTCACCACTGAACACAGATATTGTGTGGTCCTTTGCTTCTAAACTGCAGCAATAATTTCTACTATTGAAAATAAAACTATCATTCTGTGTCATTTCCAAAATTTAAGGCATTGAAAAATACAAAGAAGTTGGGAGAAAGCCTTGTATTCTTTCTGTAAAAACTAAAAAGAATGAAATTAAAGGAATGTCTAAGAAAATATCTAGCATTCCAAAACTTTTTCATGTCTGCAAAATAAATTAACTTATCAAAATACCTTAAATAAAAGATTAGAAAAGCTAAACTATACCACGTTGCAACAATCCAAAGATGAGTCAATACTAGAAAAATCTATTAGTGTAATTTACTAAGTTACAAGTCAAAACAGATTTATCCTCATTGTCCTGTTACACCTTCTTCTCTTTATGAAAAAATCAGCCAGAATCTAGATTCAAGAAGGAGCAGAAACATATTGGAACATAAATTGTGTGAGAATAAATGAAGGTGTTTTTATCATATAAGTAACTAAGGATAATGGAAAGTTTCTTATTCTCTGTAAAGGGAATAACAAATGTGGAAAAGGAGAAAACTAAGCGAAACCTCTGGAGTTAGATTGAAATCAAAGGATCAATATAAACTAATTGTGTTCTATATATGATTAGATGGATGAATGGGTGGATGGATGAATGAACAGATGGATATAGAGAGAGGATGGAAGAATAGGAAGATATACTTAGCTAATATAGAAAAGTATTCATGCACGTACACATAAACATACTTCTAAAGCAGTCAGTAAATTTTAAAGCTCAGGAGTCAGTTTGTGACCATAAAAGGAGATAGAGTTTCTTGAAAAAATTGGTTCTAGGATTGAGGCATACAAAATACCTGACGAAACTACAGCATCTTCTTGTACCAGAAAGTGAGGAAATTCTCAAAGAATGAAAGGAACATTCACAAAAACACAGAAGCCAATTTGAAAGGCCAAATCTGCAATAAAATGAGCAACAAAATGGGTAACTTTAGTAATGTATCACAGCATGGCACATTAAATGTGATGCCATGCATTTATCCTGACATAAACAAATAGATACTGGGTGAAGCGTGGAATATTTATACAGAGTACTTTTCTAGTATGCTCATGCAACATGTATGCATACACCAATTTCAAACAGAAAAAGAATAACATTAAGGGAAGAAGTGTGATCGATAACACAATGGAAATCATATGACATTTGTTAATAAGATCATAGAATCCATCCTGTGATATTTCTGATCAAGATACGTAAGCTGAATCTAATATGAGGACATATCAAACAAACTGAACCTAAGGAACAATGTATAAAGGAGCTGGCCTGAAAAATGTATCTAAGTCAATCAAATCAAGACAGACTCAAGGCACAGATGTGATGAAAATATTGTCACACTGAAACCCAGTGTTTCGTAAAAGTAATAGACACTAATAATAAAATAATGGCTAAATACTTATTCCATAATCAAGACCTAACATAAAAATTATATGAAACAAGTTTTTCAAATAACTTCTTTACCAAAGTATAATTCTTATCTCAAAAAATTAGCCCTTCAAAGAATACCATTCAATATTTTTAATATATTCATGATGTGCAAACATCATTGTCATTTAATTTTAGTGACATTTCAATTACTCCCTAGAAGAAATCCCATACTACAGAGTAGTTTCTCTTCCAACATCCCCCATTTCCTAGCTAATATTGATCTATTAGTCTCTACAGATTTTCCTTTAATATTTTGGACCTTTCCTATGAATGTAATATATGGTCTTACCCATCTGGCTTTTTTTCACTTAGCATAATGTTTTCAAGGGTCAACCATGCTTTAGCACATATCAGTATTTCATTGCTACATTGCACAGCCCTAATAAGTCTTTAGAAGGCTCTGTGTGAAGACCTCTGTTGTGCCTCAAGTCCTGCTTCTTTGTAGAGTGAGTCTAATTTTGGAAGCACATGCTTGTTTTTGATCTTGTTATTTTGTCTCTCTATACTATCAGGGAAATTTTTATGCATTGCTCCTCATTCTCTAGATCACTTGATAATGCTAAAGAATTCACTGTTAGGTGATTTCATTATGAAACATTGGCAAGTATCCTAGACAAACCTAGGTGGCACAGCACACGACATACTTAGGCTAATGGTATATGTGATATGGTAAAACTGTCATTCCTCAGGCCACGATGAACAAAATAATATGAATTAAATCAAGCACAAAATAAAATGATGCAATCATGAGTTTTGGTAAATAATATATACATGTGGAAACTTATTGATGCTGTAGCATAGCCTCCTGTTTTATAGTTAACTTTTTAAAATATAAAAAGAGGACTATAAAATAATGATAAGGAGATAGCACAGGAAATGCTGTGAACCAGCCACATAGTGTTTTATTATCAAGCAGTATTACTGTATAAAATGATATGCATTCTACTTTTGCACGACCGGCAGCTCACTTACATTTGTTTATACCACAAACACAAGTAGTGCACTACATGATAGTGCTTCTATAGCTATGTCATCACTAGTGATAGAAATTTTCAGCTCCATTATCATCTTTTTTTCAATTTTTATACATAAAACTATGCATACTTCTTTCTCTTGTTTAACTGAATACCCATTGGCCAAACTTTCCCTATTTCATATTTTCCATCAATCTTCTATTTCCTCATAACCCGTGTTATACTCTTACCTTCTGTGAGTTCAATTCTTTTAGAATGTATATTTGGGTAAAATCTCATATGGCATTTATCTTTCTGTGTCTGGCTTATTTCAATTAGCATAATTTTATCCTAACTGCTGCAAATAAAATTATTTGTTTTATGGCTGAGTAGTATTCTGTTGTATACACAGAGCCCACTTTCAATTTTCAGATTGATGGGCACTTCATTTGCTTCTGTATCTTGGCATTATGAATAGTTCTGAAATAAACATGCGAGTGTAGATCCATTAAACATAGTGATTCAACAAATTATAAAAAGCTGAAATCATATCAAGTATCTTTTCTGACCGCAGTGCAATAACACAAGAAAGACTTTAAAAACTATACAAATACATAGAAATTAAACAAAATATTCCAGAATAACCAATAGATTGAAGAAGAAATTAAGAAGGAAACTTAAAAAATTCTCAAACAAATGAACACGAAAATACAACATACAAAAACTTATAGAATACAGAGATAGTAGACAGAGATAGTAGTACTGCAAGGAAGCTTGTAGCAGTCAATAGCTACAAAAAGAAAGCACAAGCATCTCAGACAACTTATCAGCAAACCTCAAGGAACTAGAAAAATAAGCCAGGCTTAAGACTAGTAGAAAGAAAGTAATAATAAAGACTAGAAAAAATAGAGACAAAAAATCAATGAAACAGTTTTAAAAAACATAAGATTAATAACCCCCTAGCCTATGAGAAAGATGGGGGGGGGGAGAACTCAAATGTAATCAGAGTTGAAATAAAAAAGGAGATAATACAATTGACACACAAGACACAGTCACTAAAGACTTATAAACAATCATATGCCAACAGATCTTACAACTTAGAAGAAATAGACAAAATCTTTGACATACGTATCTTAAGTGATTCATGAAGAAATGAGAAACGTGAATGATACTGAGTTAGTAATAAGGTCTCTCATCAAAGAAAAAGCCAGAAAAAATGGCTTCATTACTAATTTTACCTATCACTTAAAGGAGAACTAATACCAATTCACTTAGATTATTGCAAAAAATTAAAAATGAAGAAATTCTCCCAAACTGATTCTAGGAGGCCAGCATTATTCTGACTCCAAAATCAGATAAGACCATTAAAAAAAGAGAGAAAAAAGTACAGGCCAATATTCCTGATAAACATAACTGCAAAAATCTTCAACACAATATTAGCAAACTGAGTCAAAAGATTATTCATCATGATCAAGTGGAATTCATTCAAGGAGATAAGAATGGTTCAACATACACAAATCAATGTAATATGCCACATCGCACCAATATTATGAAAGATCAAAACCATATAAGCATCTCATTAGACACAGGAAAAGCCCTTGATAAAATTCGATATCCTTTCACAAAAACTCTGAGCAAATTAGTTACAGAAGGTATGCGTCTGAACACAATAAAGGTCCCACATAACATGCCCCATAGCTAACATCACACTGAATGGACAGAAGCTGAAACCTTTCTCCCAGAAATTTGGATCAGGACAAACATGTCTACTTGCAACATTTCTATTCAACGTAATACAGGAAGGATTAGGCAGCAGAAGAATTAGGCAAGAGAAAGAAATGAAAGGCATCCAAGTTAAAGAGAAAAAAGCCAAATTGTCACTATTTCCAGATGACATGATATATTAAAAAAACCTAAAATTTCACCATACTGTTCAAATAAACAAATTCAGTAAAATTAAAGATTCAAAACAACATACAAAAATCAGTAGTGTTTCTATAAACCAATAGTGAATTATCTAAAAAAGAAATCTAGAAACATAATCTCATTTACAACAGCTACATTAAAAATAATGAAACGAAACAAAACACACACACAAAAAAAAAACACTCTGGGAAGAAATTTTAGAGAGATATCTACCATGAAAACTTTAAAATTCTTATGAAAGAAATTAAAAAAGACATACACAAGCAGTCAGCTTGATTATAATCTGCCATGTAAACTCTCCAGCATTGTTGACTGCACTCCAGCACTATGGACTGGTCATTAGAGCATTCGAGTAGGAAACTGCTGAAATTAATTTATGGGTTTGCTTTTCCTACTAGAAGGTTAACAGCCCAGTAGCAAGGTCAGTATTATATCTGTGGGGCACTCAGTGTCTTACTGCCTGGCACATATCAAGGGCTCCGTTAATGCTTCCTGGATTGAACTGAACTTGAAGGTACTCTGAGAAAAAGTAGAATTTGAGCAGCTACTCAAATGAAAAGCAAGTTATGTATATTATGGTGGTAGAAACAACAGCTAATATTTCTCACTGTCTATGTTCATTAAATGTCCTATGTCAATCAGTACTCAGACATTTCTCCAAAACATGCTGGTACTGGGTGGGGAAACCAGGACTTATTAAAATAGAGAAAAGCAAAGTAACTGGAATTACTTGCATACAGACATATCGAAATAAAATTTGAAAGTAAACTATGTTTGCAGATATGAGAAGCTTTCTGCAATATGTAAGGCTTTGCCTTAATCTCATTTACCAGCATCTCATTACCACCAGCATCTTTTCAGGAGTTTTGTGATCTGCTGAGTTTTCCCTTATGCAGGCAGGCAGACCTCTACAGAGCTGTGGGCCAGATATTCCTAGCTTGATATTAATACTTACCGACCCTATGTTGTCTGCATTCTGCCTCACTTCTCAAATGGCAGAACTTTTCACACAGAGCTCTAGAAAGTTGCCTTGCTTAGCGCCTGATACTTCCGCTATATACTAAAAAAGTGCTCTGCCTAGGCTGCTTTCTCCCATGGCTGCCCCCAGGGAGGGCAGGCCTACAGGGAGGTGAGCGGTAATTGTTGATATGTGCTCTTGTTTAAGGGAACAGAGCTGAACTGTGCCTCAGAAGAATGATGGAGATT
The DNA here is from genome assembly GCF_034190915.1 of Cavia porcellus. Classification (NCBI taxonomy): domain Eukaryota; kingdom Metazoa; phylum Chordata; class Mammalia; order Rodentia; family Caviidae; genus Cavia; species Cavia porcellus. Next base: position 78,400,888 of record NW_026947484.1, read on the forward strand.
TTAATTTTTTGTGTGTACAAAAATTCCATTATCTACAAACCACAGGAACCAGAACCACATCTGGCTTGGAAAATGAGCTGGAGAGGCAGGGCAAGCCTAGATTAGGAGACGCCTTGGAAGCAGGCAGCTGAGTTCAGATTGGATGCAGTGGGAAATAAATATCCCTGGAGGATTTCTGAGCATGGGAGTGATGTGATGAAAACAGTGATTAAAGAAGATGAAATACAAGCAGGACAAATTGAAGGGAAGAACTAGAATCTGAGAGGAAGCAGTAATCCTGGCCCAAGGGAGGGAGAGAAAGCTAGGCTAATAGGAGAGAGGTCTATGATTTTAGATGAATTAATTAACACATGCCCAACCCTAATTCACTTTAATACCAAACCACTACCCAGCTGTTTCTTTTCTTTTCTTTTTTTTTAATGCTCCTCCTGTATTTGGCAAGCAAAAACAAACCTATGAGGAGCTGAGTACTTTAATAAAAATGTTAATAAAATTTCATCTCTGTGAATATAAGGGTTTAACTGTCTAAGCACCCTGCAGAGAAAATATGCTTTCTCACAAGTGTGTGGAACATTTTCTTGGGCAGAAACAGATTTCAGAAAAATGTATATTAGGCCTTTGTTCACATAATAAACAATCACAGGGAAAACCAAACAGCTTTTAAAAGCAATGAAGCCCCGTGAGGGGCAGAGATGGTTGCTCTCAAGCCAGGGCCTCAATGCAAATGTTCCTAAATCATTACCTTACAAGACTCTGAAAGTGTCTTGGCTACCATCAGCTCCTTTTGGGCAGAAGGACAAGTTGACTCCTGTGAGTTAACCAGCTGCGCCCCAATCAGGAAGCCCTACATTCTAAGCCTTCAGATCCTTTCATTTGAGTTGCAATTTATAAGTGGTCCAGAGACTCAAAGGTTATTTGCATTCCAATTTACAACAAAGGTTATTTGTATTCCAATTTACAAGGAAAAGAACCTTGAATAATATAGTTTGAGAATATTTTTATGATATGCAATTCTTTTTGCCAATTCAATCTAATGGAAATACAATGGATCAATATTAAAATGGAGCTCCTTGGGTAAAGGAGGGGTGAAAGGCATAGCACTTCTATCGCTCACTCCCTGGCCCTACTCCCTTCTCCAGAGTACACCCACTGTAGCAGATCCGAAGGCTCTTTTCATGACCCTTGGACTATAGAAAGAAGAGTCCAAAAATATTTGAAGATGCATGTGTTTATATGTGTGTGTCTTCTTATGACAGGTGACAACCTGAGGCTCAGCTTAAAATGAGATTTCTATTTCCAACTATAGTTTACAATAAATAACCTGGAAAGCCAACCTCCCAAAATACACAGCATGCTAGTCAAATAGGAATATTTATTTGAATGATTTAATAAAATGGACTCACAAATTCATTGGTTTGAAAACAATGGACACAACCTATGACCCAACAAGCCATACCAGATTGGTGCTCTTTGCGCTGCCAATGGAGATGCATCCCTGGTATCACTTCAGTCATTGCAACTACCATTTCATTCTGAGGAAACTATGTTCTCATATATACATACATTCACACAAATGCAACACAGATGTGTGCTGTGTTTCTGTGTAGAATACCTTTTATTGTGAATATAGACAAAATACTTTAAGAAATGCTATTTTGGAAAAGCTTTTGTATGCTAAGAAGAAAATGTACAAGAGGCATTGTTTATGATAGTGTCAAATTAAAAGCAAAGTGAGCATTTACCAACTGGAGGATGGCAAAATGTAGTCTGTCCATTAAATATTGTACCATAAACAGATTAATGAATGAACTAACAGCTAAATTGCTGAAATAGAATGTGAAATTCAAAAATGGCAATTGCAGAATAATGAATGCTGTGATCTCAATTAAAGTCATTTAAACTACAGAACAATAGCATATATTGTTGAGAGATGCATGCGCACACAAAGTATGAAAGCATGCAAATTCAACACAGTGCTTGTCTCTGGGATGGGAGGAAGGAGAAAAGAATTAAGAAGGAGTCCACAAAGAACTTCAACTATGTGTGAAGCAAACCCACCAAACAGTGAAGCAAACCTCAAACTGTACATGGCACGCAGAGTCTCTTTATTTGATTCTATTTTTTGCAGTTGATTTAAAACATTGTAGAAAGTCACAGCCACCAGCATGAAGCTGAGTAGCTGATTGCTGGAATATTCTAGACTAAACCCCCCAGAGCAGAATTCTTACTGATTCTAGTTCAGTCTTTCTACATATTTCCCAGTTCATGATCTGTTTGAAAATTGAAGGATTTGCATCATTTTCAATCCTCATCTTAGTAAATTTATTTTTACCTGAAAGATATTGTCCCCCATAGTCTATCAAGGCCACATCTGTGCTGGCCAGAAATAGCGCAAAGCATGTTTGTTTTGTGAATGCTGAGCTGTTACTTCACAGTCTGACGCTTGGCTCTGCCAGTGCATGGCAACAAATGCGAAGCTACTGAGAGGTCAGGAGAGAGATGATCTAAACATGAAAAAAGAAAAGAAAAACAGAGAGAAGGGAAGGGAAGGCAAGGCAAGTCAAGAGAGCCAGCTAGGGTAAGAAAGTGGGAAGCAATCAATGCAAATTAGAATATTGCTGAGAAACCATATAGCACAGGGGTTATTTTAGATAATTGGAATAACTTGAAATAGTAGCATTTTATATTCTTTAATCATAAATATATAATCCAACAACTGGAGCTCATTAACCTTTTTAGTTCTAGTCCTTCGTAGGGCAAAACAACAGCATAAATGATATTTTGGTTACGACTAGAAAAGCCTAACACAGAAAGATTTATGATATTCTGGAAAATTCAAGGCAGTGGTTTTATCACCAGCTCCTTCAAGTTACACTGGTACTTCTCAAGCTATATAAGAGGCTCTCACTTCTGTTTCTTGTTTCAGACTGAACAGTTAATGACAACCTCCAGGTTAGCTTTTGTTTTTCAGGTGGGCAAGCTAGTAGGGTGGAAATAACCCTTGGACCATATAGTTGGAAGTAGATCAGTCTTTGGAGCTAAGAGAAAACTGCATGCAGTTGTACCTTCTGGATACTCTCACCCTGGAAAGTCCACCCATTGTCCTGTACCATGAACATGTTCTTATTATACTTCTGGGAGAACTCAGATCCCAGAGCTCCTTCACTGGGTCAAGAGAAAATGTATAAACAATTAAAATGTATTTAGTTATCACTTTTCTAAGCTGGTTACTCCATTTCACTGCATTCTCAAGAATGTTCTATTACCAGATCCATTTTACAGATGAAAAAAAAAATTAGACACAGGAAAGTTAAGTTATAATGTACCCAGCACAGCCTTTCAGTTAGCACACTAGGTCTGGAAGGTGATATTTAAAATATATACATGGAGCTAGTTACTGAGTTGATACCTCCTCAAATTCCATGAACAGTCAGGGACCCTGCTCCCACCAAAGGGGAAGGGTCTAGAAGTACTCGCACAGAGACAGTGAGGGTGTGGTATTAAAAATCAGAATCCTTTGTTTACAGTGCCTAACAGCTCAAAATACCTGCTTCAGGAATGGGGCAGAGGCTGTACAGGGTCTGCCAAAATTATATTTAATTTTTGCTATGCCATCAGCCTCCAGAAAATAAAAATGAAGATAGACTTGGATGACTCCTCTCTCTCTCTCTTTCTCTCTCTGTCTCTTTCTTTCTTTTTTTTTCCTTCCTTCCTTCTTTCTCCTAGTCTAGGAGGACTGAATCTAAGTGGTAGGCTGGGCACTTCTAGGCAACCTTGCCCTCCCTAAGAACAGTCATATCCCTAAAGTTCCACCAATCACACAGGATGCCTAACTTCCTAAGATACAATTACAATACAATTACAATACAATACTTCCTAAGATACAATACAATTTCCTACCATAGCAGAGTGGAGAGCCAATTTTGCAGACACTGCTATAATTAGGTGTGTGTGTGGGGGGGGGTGTTGACATTCCAACACTTTTGTTCCAGGCAATGCCACTCACATAAGGAATGTAAGTCAGCACGAACTTTGAGAAAGATTTGACCCTGTGACCACATGTGACTGCTTCACTGATAAGCATCACTTGAAAATGGTGTGGGTATGACCAGCCACAGCAGACTCAGAACCACTGCAGGCTCTGAAACCCAGCCAGGACCTTAAACAGACTCCCTGCCTCCCTAAATTGGCCTCTCCACCAGTGACTCTCAGCAAGAGATAATATCCCACACTGGCAGCTGTGACTGTAGGGCGGGGGTTGGAGTGTGGCCTGGAAACAGCTGTGTGCCAGCTGAATGCTCTGCCAGACCCTCCAGAATGGGGCTGACCCTGTTCCAGAGGAAGCCAGGTGAAACACAGGCCTTTAGGGAGCTGTGGCTGAGGGCTGATGGGCCCATTCTTAATGAGAAAAGACAGAAGAAATCAGTTGCTTGGGTCTGAGAGTTCACTATTGCAGCAAATCCCTTCCTGTGGGCTCTGACAGCCTGTAGCAGATGTTATGGAAATTCACACTACCCAACACAGCTCAGGCAGCAGCCTTGAGAAATATCCTGAGGCCAGTGAACCAGCCAGTGACAACAAGATAAGCATGGGTGGCTTTCCTAATCACCATGCAGTGTGGCACCCATCAATAATTTATTCTGTGTATCCAGTAAGCCATGCCCACTTACCCTCCTTGGAGATTCCTGAACTGGCCTCCCCCTCTTGAGTGGCCCTGGGGTCTTCCTCAACTGGCATCCTTTTGCAATTGGAATCTCATTTCAAATACCAGTTTCTTAGGTCTTGTATATGGCCTCTTCAACAATCTCTCACTAAATGACCCTATTCTATGTTCTTTACAGAGCTTTTCACTATCTGAAATGACCTTGTTTATTTAATTTACATCGTCTATTTTCCCTTTAAGATGGTTTGCTTAGTGAGAGTCAATGTCTTTGTCTCCATTAATCTAGCCTTTGCACTTAGCAGATATCAAGCAATAATGAGGAATCAGTAAAAGTCAGTAAAATTAGTTAATTAATTGTATCTCTGACTGGTATGTATCGGTACAAATAGTTTTCTCTATTTTGCAGCACTTGTGGGACTGCAATGCTCCTGGGTGGCTTGGGTGTACACTTGCAAGTATTTTCTCATTTCATGAGCTATTTCCTACTCTCTCTCCCTTTAAAGACTGAGAATCACTCTGATTCATAGGTGTTGGGTCCTGGTACTCATACAGAATATGTTTTTGTAAGTAAAAACAATTCCTACACTCTGTTGTAATTAGGATTTGCAAGGAAAACAATTTAATGCAGGACACATACTTGATAGAATTATTTTATGACAGTTACCCAAAGAGTGAAATACTGAAAAAGGTATAGGAAATATGTCCACACAGTAGAGTCCCAAAGAATCTAGCTGAGGCCCTGGATCCCATGGCAATGGACTCCTGCATGAGTCTAGCTGAAGTTGTAGAACCCACAACAATGACTCATACAAGTCTGTTTCACCGATCTATGCTGGGAAGGCCCAAAGGTCACTGTTGGAAGCTATAATAATTGTGCCAGAGATGAAAGATCTGTGCCAGTGGGCTGAGGGATCTGTACTGGTGCCAGGAAGCACTGCTCAAAGTAAGGACCAGAGCTCCTCCTAAAGTACCACAGCCATCTTCAGTGAATGAAGTCCCCAGATCCTCTGACAATGAGAACACCAGAGTTCATATCAGGAAGCCAGAGTGACAGGCTTCTTCTGGAGACTGAATAGCATACCACTTTCCCCTCCAGAGCCAGGAAGTGATGCTCAAAGTAAGGACCAGAGCTCCCTCAAAGTGAACTACATCCATTCTCAGCAAAACAGGTTCCCAAAGTCCTCCAATGATGACAACAGTCAAGTTCATATTAGCAAAGAAGCTAGACAAGCTCCTCCAGGAGAGCCAACAGCAATAGGAGAACCAACAATACAACTGCTTCCTCTCCAGTTCTCCTTTTTATGTTATTGGCAACAACCCTCAAGTGGGCCATCTACACCCAGCACCATGGTGACCCAGTGGACCACTTGTCAGTCCATCCCACAATCTATGACAGTGCACTGTGGTTTTTTTTTTTTTTTTTTTTTTACTTTTTCCTTTTTATCGGTACCAGGGATTGAACTCATGACTGCCTGCTTGCAAGGCAGATGCTTATGCCACTGAGCTAAATCCCCAGCCCCTGCACTGTGGTTTTAACAAGTAGATTTTCATTTTGCTCCAATAAGAGCAGATAAGGAAGCATGCACTCCAGGGTTAGTGTGGCAGCCTGGCAAGGGAAGAACGGCTCCTTCACCTTTGTGTACTGTATTCCTAGCATTCAGCTTTTAGTTCACGTTTGTCATGTTATGATCACAAGATAGCTGCTGTACTGCTATCTGCATTCCGGAGACGAAAAAGAAAGGCAAAGGAAGCAAAAGGGCATTGGCTGAATAGTTTTTTTTTTTTTTTTTAATAAGGAAAATAAAAGCATTCTCAGAATAGTATCCAGCCAATGCCGGTGATAGAAAGGTCACATGGGCAATTACTGACAAAGGAAAATGGGATTACCATGACTAGGATAGGCCTATAATTCGTCTCCTGAAACTAGAGAAGGGTCTGTTTTTCATGAGGTCAAGCTGTTGTCACACTCTCCTGAAAAATTCAAGATTTTAACAGGAAAGATGAGAAAGAACTGTTGGATATGTCATAGCTAAATGGTGTGGAGAGCAAACATTTGACACAAAACTGGGCTTTAAAAGTCTATTTTTCAAGAATTACAGCTGAGACACACAGAAATTGAATTTTAAAGTTATCTCTTTTAAGCTGTCATGTTTCTGAACCTCAATGGGTATTTAAATTCTTTAAATTTCACCTTATACTTAAGAATCTTCCCCCCCCAAGTAGCCTTTTATTCGTAAGCCAGCCCAGAGTAGTTTCTGTGGTTTAAAAACGAAGGCTCTTTACAACAAGAGTGCCTACCTGCCAATATCCTGCACAGCTCAGTCAGGATGGGCTGTGCAGTTTCTACAGAGTGGCAGGTAACATTCACAGTTCCTTCAGGAAACTCATGTCCCTATGGACCAAGTACTCTGCTCTCCTGGGAGGTGACCCAAACAGTGTAGACATTATGTCATCAGCCTGACAACATTCTCTTCTTCCTCTTCACCTTCAGACGGTGGATAAAGCCTGTGTCTGACAATGGACGGTGGTTTGCAGTAGCACCCACACTAACAAGGGGAACACTGCAGGCACTGAATATCACAGCACAGAACTATGTTAAAGTCCAAAAGTGCATTATGCCTTATAATTACTAGCCCAGTGCTTTTGTTTTGTTTCAAGACACTGGTTATCCAGGTCAAATACACACAGTCTTACATCCTCACATTTAGAAAAGACTAGAAGAGAGGAACAGTCTGACTGGTCAACTTCAGGCCTCCAATCCTGATAAACCACAGCAATAGCCTACGATAGATTCTCAGGATTATCACTCTTGTGACTCACCTTCATGCTGATGGTTGTAGATTGCTGCTTCATCATCTGTGCACTAAATCTAAGTTCTTTTTCAATGTATATCTCTCTTAGGCTCATGCAAATGTTAAATAGAATTTAACAAAATATGTTACTTGCCACATGCAAATTTTACATGAACAAATGGTACAGCAATTAGAAAACTTTTGGAAACACCTGGTTAAAGTGAAATGGCTTCATCGCTAAGAAATGTGGCAAAGCTTTTAATGTCCAAATCACTTGATAAATATCTAAAAGGAGATGAAACATGAAGTTGCTTTTCTTGACATATATTTACAGTGTGATGATCCAAAAGAAACAGGCTTTAGGAAAAACTGTTAGTGGGAAGGAGAGCAGCAGTATACCATACAATTTACTTGGCACCTTTATTGAGCACCAAGAAACATATTCTATGATACAGGTGAGTAGGTCACATCCAAACCTAACTGTACTCTGAGTGAATGTTGTCAGATATCACTGCCCCTTAGTCCAAGGCTTTTGAGTTTTGCATCACAGATACCAACCAAGAACAAAGCACATTGTTCCTTGATGATTTTGCATTGTGCTTTTGGATTATGTTATTTCTCTCACCATCAGGTTATCCTCCTTCAAAATAAGCACATATGATCATGAGGGAATAGGAAGAATGGAGTCAGAGTTGAATACTATTTTTCTTCTATAGCAATATTTAATCAAAGTAAATTGTGTTGATGTGAAGGTGATCAAGCCACACTGACCTCAATAACCGGGTATGTGAACAAAAACTGATTTGTCTTGTTTAGATCTGTCTTCCCCCCAAGGCCATTTGCTGTAACATAACAAAAATATCCCTCATACCAAATGTGCAAACATGTTTCTGAGGCATTTTGCAATTTGGATGTTTTTTAAAGTTTACATGCTTTAAGCATCTCTAACCGACAAAACATTTTAGGAGAATTCAGTGCCTCGATTGGCTATAGTTCTGCTAATGCCTCACCCAAGGTCATCTGGAAAGAAAGGCTTACTCACTGACAGCCTTTTAATCCTCAAGATGAATAGTTTCAGGCTACATTAATAAGGCTCACTACCCCCTCAATTTACTCTGGTCTTACATTTCCCTATCTGAATTCTTTGAAGTATTTGAGAAAAGTCTAGATTCTAATCACACACTATTCTATGCTACTCCAGTGAGAAAAGAATGGCCTTCTCTGTACTGATGGGAAGTAAGAAAATTGACAGTAATATAATAGGAGAAAACTAACAGTGGTGATCAGAGAACCCAAATCCTACTCTCTCTTCCGGCAGTTGGTGTTATGAGTTGAATTTTTCTCCCCATATAAATTCTATGTTGACGTCCCAACCCTTACTCTTTCAGAATATGATTTAATTTGTAGATAAGTTCTTTAGCAAAGAGGTAATCAAGTTAAAATGAGGTTGCTAGGATGTCCCTACTCCATAGGACCGGTCTATTTATAAGAGGAGAAAATCTGGACATAAATATGTCTTGAAAGAAGGTCACATAAACCAACATAGTGAGAAGACAGCCACCAACTAGACAGAGAGTGAGCTGAGCAACAGAACTTTCTCCCACAAGAAACTAAACCTGCCAATACCTCATTCTGGACCTACAGCCTCCAGAACCAAGCCAGTAAGTGTCTGCTGTGTAAGCCCCAGAGTTTGTAGTACTTTGCTCTGGGATCCCTGATAAGCCAATGGTGCTGTCTTTCTGGGCAAGTCTTTAATAGCTCATTACCTCAGCCTCTTCATCTGGCCTTTGGGGGTACACAGCCTTTGAAATCACTTCAATCTATGAAGGTTAATGATCAAGGAAGAAGGCAGCTTCTTGCCAGTTCTCCTGAGATGCAAACATCACACTCTTCTGAGGAAAGCTTTCCCTCTTATCTACAGATCAATAGATCGTGGACAGGTTGAAACCCACTTTGATAATCTTGTCTGGCCATCCTAATTTATACTTCAGTGATGATTCTAGAAAGCAAAAGAAAGAGGCAAAAAGACTCAAACTTGTATGTTCATATCTTTTCACCAGAAACTCATTGTTTGAAAAAACTGGCTTAGGGCAGATTCTGATGGAAATGGTGGGGCTGAGATGAGAAATACCTCAGTAAAAATACAAATTTTATGACGTAGCTCTCCATGGCAGTCCCTCTGTAAAGCAAACAATAAGAACACATTTGTTCTCTCTTTAAAGACTATTTCTGGTCTGTCTCTTACTAGAATGTTTATAATGAAAGGAAACACATTTCAGGGACAACTATTAAACTTCAGAGCACTGCTGTCCTGTTTTGTATCACAGATAAAACAACAATGACTTTCTGCAACATTTTTCAGCCTCCCTTCAACATGTATCACCCCCATATAAGCCCTGATCATTAATGCATCTTCAAAGCCTTGAATACAAAATTAATGCTGGAATCATAATGGGTAAAAGGTCCATTTTGGCAACTGAAAGTACAATTCTAAATGCTATTAAACAGAACCAATGTTCTTGTTCCTCTTCTCTACCTCATTGAATGTATATTTCTCTACCAAAGGAAATAGGAAAATAAGCATTCTACTTTAGGATATGATTTTATCATTGTAACCCAGAGTGACCTTCTTATGAGCAGCTGAACTGTTGGCTTAGTATCAACTATGCTAAAATAAGATCAACATACTTAGAAAACATAAATTCAGCATTTAAATACACAGGGCTTGCACTGATCAGAGTCCCAGTGAGAAGAAACATTCATATTACTTAATTAAAAGATGATGGAATTTTGTCTACATGTGTGTACACAAGGTATAAGAGTGTGTGCACTAACCCAGGTTTAAAAACTGAAACACCTTTAGCACCACTAGGCACAAGCAAACAAGGAAAAAGAGCAGTATCCAGGACATGGAACAAGAAAGCCATTCTGAAAAAAATGTTGCCTTGCAAGAAGACAGTGAAATGTGGCCTTGCAGGGAGGAGAGAAGAGGACCCAATCCCCTGCCTTCAGTTTCTTCCTTCTATTCAGTTTCCTGTCAGAAAATCCCACTGATCACTGCTAACCAGAGATAAAAACATGGTGCTCACTGATACAATGCACAAGGGTCAGTCCTTGGAAAGCAAGGTACATGGATGGAGGGGTAACTGGGTGGTATAAAGAATAGTGCTAAATAATCCAAACAAACTCATTGGGGGTGCCTGTGTACTTGGAGAACAGAAACTTGTATGATTTTGTTCACTGTTCTATCCCCAGCCACATCCTTCCAATATCACCCAGTTCTCTGGTTTGCTAATACCAACTAGGTGGCCAGCAATTCAATTCAGTTTAGATGCCACTCATTTATCCTAAAAGTTAAGGACATGGTTCAGGAAGATGCTATCACTTTAGGGAACACCGTGAATAGGGTTTTCAGGCTCGTTTATTTCTGCACCTATCACAAATATGGAGGTTACCACCATGACCACTGTCACATTCAGTAACTGTAGAAAATGACTCACAAAACCCAGCAATCTCCTACTTTCTGTTATGCCTTAATTGTAAATGATGCAGTGTGAGAAGCACTCTACAGAGCAAAGCATGGGAGAGAAGAGCCACAGAGCTTCCATACCATCGGACATTAGTACAGAGAGGATACTGGGGGTGGGGGGGAGGAATTCACATCTTTCCACCCAGTTGAGCTTGGGCACCACTCGAAGACCATCCCTCCCTAATCACTTCTCTCACCCACTTGAGCTCCTATACCACCTTAGGGACACTGTATATAACCCCAGACCCAAGAACATGCAAGCTCTATTTTTTCCTATCTCACTCTTCAGCCCAAGAGCTAGTTTATCAGCGCAACGTGTAGTGTTTCTTTTTTGTCATCCATTTCTCTGTTCATGACCTCTATAAATATAGCTGCTTTTTTCCCTACCATTGAATGCACACTGCAACCCACTGCTTGCCAGTGAGAACTTGGATCTGCCAGGTCCACCCTGTGGTAACAGCATGCCATTCTCCCAGTAGGTCACCGTGTTCCAACCAGAAGTTTCCCAGCATCATTGTTTCAGAGATTTTCTGGAAGCTTCATTACATAGGCAGGATTTACAAAGTGTTTGGCTAGTGGTGATAGAACTCTCTGGAAGTGGTGCTGGAGTACAGAACGGACAACTCTCAACTTTGTAGTTGGGTGTTTGGCTCCTCTGGTTTCTGGCCCTTATCCTGAAGCTTTTTAAGCCTGTTCTCTTGTAGTTGTTTCATTAGCATACAAAAGACACTTCTGTCATTCAAAAAAAAAAAAAATTCCAAAAGTAGAAGCATGGTGCCAAAAACTGTCTGTCTGTCTGTCTATCTATCTATCTATCTATCTATCTATCATCTACCCTGTTACATCAGCACATTGAATGACAGTGCCTAGCACATGTCATTTAATATTTATTTACAAATAAGTAATATAGCTCTCAGTAAGCCATCATAGAGATCCTCATTCTTCCCATGATACAAGTGAAATTTTTTTAAGTCTACACTCTACATGGCTAAAGTCCTCCTTCTCCTCTACCTATATAACTGAGAGGAGACAAACTCTACTGGCTCCCAGGCATCATATCGCCCACACCCCCAGTACAGGCAGTCTCAGCAGAAGCATTCACAGTGATGTGTTAGAGAGAAACCCTCCCCTAGTGTTTAACTATCTTACTGTTTCTTGGCAGTTTCATTCCTTCCTCCATCCACTCACAGGTTATAATGTTCGTAAAAAGAGGAAGACACTGGATTTTTAATGCTTTTTGAGATTGACAGGTGGTAGGATTTTCAGCATGGTTAGAGAGAGAGAATATAAAGTAAAAATGGCTTTTATTCTAAGAACATGGAGAGAAACTCCATGACCACCAGGGTCTGGCTTTCTCTGCTGGACATGTGGTGTGGGGGGCATACATATAGCTTTGGTCTGGGGTAGTTCCTAAAGGTGGCATTGCTGATGCGGAGTAGCTGATTGGAACTCTTTTCATGCCACAGGTAAGTTGCCTAGGGGCGGGGATGACCTCAAGGTAAATGTCCCTTGGTCCCGCCTCCCACTGCTGTAAAGTCCTATTTAGGGCAAAATTCTTTCAGTAGGATGGTTTTTTCCCCTAATGTCACGGAATACCATCAGGAATTTATATTCTGGATAATTCCAAATGATAGGAATCCTGACTTAACCTTTTAAACCCCCAGGAGATCAACAGTTTACATATCATAGGGAAAACAAAGTTTTTAATCAAGAAAAGACTTAAAGCCAAAGCTAAGAAAAACAATATGGAGTCAGGCTATTCTGAATTAATTTGAAGAAAAAAATGAAAATGCACAACAAACGTGGTCTGATCTGGACTAATATGCTTTGAAAATGTGATATAAAATTCCAGAAATTAAGGAGGCATGGGCTGGGGGAGGTGTTCAAGTTTTCTCTTTATCATGTGGTTGGATGTCATTCAATGAACCACTAGGCTTCTCAGTGACTAGGAAAAGCTTTCTAATGTTAAAAATGGACAAAGTGCCACATAAACTCTGGGTTTCCAATCTGAGTAGGACCCAAGGACTTGAATAGGTCCTTCTGGAGAGCACTGTACTCTGTTTACACCGATACCTTTCAGTGGAACCAGGGTACCCTTTAGCCTGAGCAGAAACACAAAGGAATTTTCTCAGCTGAGTGTGTCCTGGCTAATGTAGCCTCTGTGGTGTGTGTGTGTGACAACTCCTTTAATCAGCAGCACATAATATTGTTACTTGACTCACTGATTAGAAAATGGATCCAAGAACAGATTGTGATATACAGTTTATTACATTTAGCTGAAGACACCTTATGTGGAAAAATACTGTCTAAGGCCATTATCGTAAACTGAACCAATTATCATCCTCAATGACCTGGGGGCAGAAGTAGTTGGAAACAACCACTCTGATATATAAAAGAAAGACGGCAGCAAAAAATGGAGTGTGTGCCTAGACCTGCCCAAGGAGTATGGAATATAGTTTCCTACAGTGTGGAATCTTTTTAAAGCCACATACCTACCTTTATTCAATGACAAAAAGCACACTAATTATCTTAAATTGAGAACATTAAATATATTAAGTACTAGACCTGCCCTGCCCATCCACCAATGGCTATCCTTTGGATAAGCCTTTCCTGTGGTGTCCTATGCATTTTAAAGGAGCTCACCAGAGGTCCTTCCTTTATGCCACCCTGTCTACAGCTGAGATTCATAGGGAGCCAATCTGTATCACCCTCAATCACTAAAATGGAATGTACTTAGTTCATATATCTTAATTTCTTGCTAACATATCCCCACGGAGTTACTATTTAACCAATACACACTTTGGTGATCAGTGCCTTTTGGAGTTAATATACTTGAATTTTATATCGTTATATATTGTGGAAAATCATGTTTCACATATCTGATAGGTTATTCAACATCATTATATAACCACTTCTCAGAATTCCATGTCAGAAAGGAGATCGTCCCTCCAGCGGAACATGGTTGTGGCTTTATAACCTACAATGATAATTAGATGTTGCCAGGCATAGCTCCTGAAACTTAGCTGCTAGGAAACAGTTTTTTTTGTTTTGTTTTTTGTTTTGTTCAGTTCAGGGCCTACAGTATTAGCTAAATGTGGCTAGTCAACACCATGTGACTTATGAAACTAAGAAACAAAAGTTTTCAATTTTATTAAAATTTTTCATTTCATTTAATGTCAACTAAATTTCTGTAGCCACATGTGGCTACTGGCTACATTGAAAAGGACAATTGTAAGCTTTTTTTTTTTTTTTAAACTCGTGGTTAATATTAAGTACAGCCATATTTTTCAAAGAAGTTTCAATTTAGGTGCAAATGCTATATTTAAATGGTAAACCTGTCACTGGCTTATAGCATTATTATTTGAAAGAATTTGTGCATAACTGGCCTTGACTGTAAAGGACAGATCACTGCCCATAAAAGATAGGAAGGAAGAAAGGAAAGAAGGAAGTTCAGGTCCTTTCTTGGAAGCAACCCAATTAGGCAGACATGCCCCTGGCCTGGACTGTCACAGAACTGCTGGAATCTGATCTCAGAAGCACTAACCTTCCTACTAGCAAACCCTACTTGAATGGCGGGGAAAATCCCCTTACATTCTTCTCTATAGTTCCCACACCACCTGGTAAAGGGAGGGCAGGAGGCATCTCTGAATCTGCTTCACAGGCAGAAGGGTATGTTTAAGGAAGATCCCAATGAATTTGTCGCTTGGCTCAACCTCTGCACAGCCCAATCTGATAATTCTTGATTGGGGTGGGAGGTGGCTGAGTTATACATTGCGGGATATTTAGCAGTATCTGTCCCCACCTGCTAGGCACTCCAACTTTTCCTATCTCTGCCAGCAGTGATAACTAGGCATTTTCTCAGACAATAAGAATCACTGACATAGACGACAAGGTCAACTCGGATGGTGGACAATTTAAGAAAAGAGATCAAATCTTTCTTAGTGTTTTGCCTTAGTACTTAAAAAAAAAATCTCTTGTATCTAGCAAATACCTCATGTATCAGATGCATTTGATTCGATGAATATGGCTTAGATGAATAAACGAGTAAACAAGGCCACAAATATTTTTTAACTTTTTAAATGTCTGCCTCAGTGCCTTGCATAGCATAAGATGCAACCAACAAATGTTTTCTTACAAGCTTTAACCAAATGCAAGAAAAGCTACTAACAATTATGTAAGGAAGACAAATGAAAACTAAACTGTTTACATATTTGCATATGTATGAAGTTTGGGAAGCTGATGCAGAGGGTAAATCAGAGGTCAGGGCCAGTCTGGACTACGTAACAAGACCCTGTCTCACAAACACAATGAAAATTGCATGAGACAATCCCCAGACGGTTAGGTTTTTAAGTAATGAGTATAAATATGAAGATGTAGACTCATCATTTCCCAATTAAGTGTCACAGTGTCTGTGAGTGAGAAAGCCAGGCTCCTTCACCTCTCTGCCTCCTCTCTTGACCAAAGTTCATCGCATGCTGGGGTGGTGAGATTCCTTCCTCTCTGTCTGCTCCCCAAGGAAGCTCAGCTGCCAGCCTCCCCGCATGGTTCCTGAACCTTTAAATTGCATTTGCCAGTAGATAATGCTTTTATTTCATCTGTCACAATCAGAACCCAGAGAATTACTCTACTAACTGAAAGCCAAATCTAAAATTTAGGGCACATCTCACTTCTGACTCCTTAGGAAATTACATAACTGAGGCAAACTGAAGGTATTCAGGCCCACCATGCATATATTTAAATTCACAGCATATTTAGCACAATCTGCCCTTCACTGCCTATTTATCTTAACTCTCTATGGTACTTTAAGCTTCTGGACACGATTTTTAATTTAATGGGAAATAACACTTTTGAAGTTTCTATGGCTGCACATTTAAAGGACTGCTGCATTCAAAAATCATTAAGTCACGTTGCTATTTTACTAGAGACAAGGTCAGAACATTTATGATAATTAAATGAAAAAGGTGGAAGAGAAAAGAGTTTGTCTGTAGAGGCCAACTTCCCATCGAGTAGTGGGTGGCTGGATGCAAATTAGAACCACATTGGGAGCCACTAAAAATCTTAAAGGTCACACCACTCCCTGGACCAATTAAATTAGAATCACAGGGGTAATATGCAGGCATTGCAAACTTTTCTACATGTTTAATTCTAGAATAGTTTTAGGATTACAGAAAAATTACAAAGATAGAGTTTTTCCATTTACCGCATTCCTGGTTTCCTCTGTTGTTAACATTTTACATTAGGTACAAAGGTAACATTTTATCTTTATTACTCTTAATGAGCAAATAAGAATACTTTAT
Organism: Cavia porcellus; assembly: GCF_034190915.1. Classification (NCBI taxonomy): domain Eukaryota; kingdom Metazoa; phylum Chordata; class Mammalia; order Rodentia; family Caviidae; genus Cavia; species Cavia porcellus. The sequence goes on from NW_026947484.1 coordinate 78,417,169, forward strand.
GCATATTTGGTACTTTCTGCATATTTTCTCCAATTTTCCTAATGTCCATTTTTCATTTCTATTATCTCCTCTAGCAATCCCATCACATTTATGCAACATGATTCTTCTTAGCTGTGACTGTGTCTCAGACTTTCCCTGGTGTTGGTTTTGGTTTTTTTAGTACTAGATTGTGGAATCAGAACCCAGCTCTATGATTGTGTTAAATCCTCAGCCCTTACGTTGAGACAAGTTCTTGCTACCTGGCTCGGGCTGACCTCAAATTTGTGATCCTCCTGCCTCAACCTTGCAGCTCACTGGTATTTCAGGTGTGCACTGTGAGGTCCTAACTTCTCTTAGGAGACAAAAATGTTCTTTCTCATGCTCACATCTGGCACTCTATGTCCTGTAATACTGCAAGCCAACAGTTACCTCTTGAGGAAACAGACCCCAACCAGCTACTTAGTGTTGCTTAACCCAGCAACCCCTTTGGCCAGTAACACCTTGGTGTAAAGAACCCACCAGCCCAATCCAAGCAGACATGGTTCTACAAAACCAAAGGGGCTTAGATGTCTTTCCTACCAAGAAAAGAGGCTTCTATTTATTCTTACAGAAAGAATGCTGTTTTTTGTCAAATCGAAATTTTTCTCCTCAAGCTAGTTTTTCCTTGAAAGTCAGGAGTGAGGAGAGAACACAGTACCCCTCTTCCAGGCAGACAGCACTGTCACTTCTGAGAGACAAAATCCTCCTTTTTGGAAAGTAGAATTTTATTGACCTTGACCCAGTGATGTCATTTTGGAAAAACAGAAACTTAGAACCACAGAACTCAACTTAACCTGTCATCTTACCCAGGTTACCCTTCTCCAGTTACCCTTACCCACATTTCCCAAACCCAGGGCCCTACGTGTAACCCCAAACACCTCTAACAGGGGTGAGAATGGGGGTGATAACTCTTGGACTCAAGACCCAGGTATATGATTGCCAGAGGCAATAAAACTTTAAATGTTCTGATTATCTTACTGGTTTCTCTAGGATCTTCTTTGACCTAACACGCACCACCATACCAGGCCCGATTTTCCTTGTTTTGCAATATCTTGATTTTTTATGAACTGATCAGGTATTTCATACAGTGTCCTCCAACTGGGGTTTTTCTGATATTTTTCTCATGATTCACCTGGGAATGGGAAGATGACAGAAATAAAGTACTACCTCATTACAGCCAGTCAAGGGTACATCAAGTAACTCATCACACTGATGTTGCCCTCAATCTTCTGGCTGAGAAAATGTGGACATCTGGTTTCTCTAGCATAAAGTTACTTATCTCTCTCTTTCCACTCTGAACTCTTTGGAAGGAAGGGATTATATTCTCCTCTATTTGTTTTTTCAAAACTTACTCCTTTGGCATGAACACACGTATATTTTTGCTTTGCATTTCAAACTAATATTTCTTTCTTTTGTTCAAATTCCCCATCTTTGGCCATTGGGAGTTCTTTAAATTGGCTGCATGTTCCTTTGAAATATCTTCATTGTTGCATGTGTGTACACACATGTGTGCATTTTCCATGTACTTTCTTACTTGTGGAGCCCCATGCTTATCTTTTACACATCCTGGCCAGATCCAGGTCACTTATCCAAGCCATATTTTGTTTTGGCTGGAAAGTTATAGTAGAAGCCAAGATCTTCATGCTGGGTGTACTCCTCACAAATGGAACAGTATTAGATCTAGGTCATCTCATGACAGAACAAGGAAATATATTTGTGTGTATACTAACTAATGCATATAACATATGTATACCTATTTCTACATTTTATCTATAAATATTTCTGTATGGAACCATCCATATCGTGGGACAGAAGTTCATACTGATATCCCCAACTCTAATCTATTACTACTTAGGTGATTTCAGACTCCTCCTCTTGTTTATCTGTGACCTCTTATAACATCAGTGAGAAGCTTGGCTTTCATTATGGTCTGGCCATTTACTTAGTGGTTTGGCTCCAGTATTCCTGTGTAGCAGAACTTGGACTTACATGAGAAATAACTATCAGCTAGACAACAGTGCTTATGGACTGTTCTTTTAACCTTCAGTCTTACAGACAGCACTCTTTCCCCAAGTATTAGATTAGCCTCTTTTTTTCCTCAGTCCCTTTGGAGAGGTTGTTTAATCTATTTTCCTTGAATTCCTCCTTGCTTTGAACACACTTCCCCCCTCCCATTCTTGCCACTTTCTGAAGCAGTTCTGTAAATCTGCTCTTATGCCTTTATAAGGGGTAATAAAAAATATGGTGAATGTGCCTGCCAAATGCCATCCAAAAAAAGGCAGGCTCATAAAAACAATATAGCATGTCCTCATTAGCTTTGGTCACCATGTGACTTCTGGCACTTCCCCAAAGTCAAAATGACTATGAAATGTAAATATTTTGAATCAGTTCAGGACATCAAAGTAATCACGATATTGCAGCTGACACTCACAAATGAGGACGTCCAGAGCTGCTTCAGGAAATGGCAAGAATAGTAGGCTAAGTGGGTTTGAAGTACGGGGAAATATTAAAGGGGATCAGTGGCAATGTGTCTTTTACGGTAATTTTTAAAAACTTAAACATTCACTGTATTTTGTAATCACACATTATACAACTAGATTTCTGTGTCACAATTCTGCATTTCATCAGCATGGGGAGATCTCCCAATTTACTAAATGATTTTTTAAAGCATACATAGAATTTCATTCTTTGTGCTATAAAGTTCTAGGGGTTTTGATAAGTATATAATGTTATGTAACCACAATTATATTTCTCTATCTCAAAGTATTTTCTGTGCTTCACTTATTCAAAGCTCTCCCCCTTCTCCTAGTCCCTGGAAACCACTTACCTTTATATTATCTCTAGAGATGTGCCTTTTCCAGAAAGTCATATAGCTTGAATCACATAAATCATTTAGCTTTTGCACACTTTCACTTAGTATCATGTATTTAAGATCCACCTGTGTCATTTTGTGGCTTGATAGTTCATTTATCACTGAACAATATTTCACTGTATGAATGCACTGAAGTTTGTTCATCTTTTGAAGAATATCTTATTTGCTTCTGGTTTAAGCAGTCATAACTAAAGTTGCCATAAATACTTCCATACCAGTCTTTGTGTGTACATACAACTTCAAGAAGTAATTTAAGCATTCAAATCAGCACTTTGAAGTTTAATTACTGGACAGTACAGTAATAAATTTCTACAGTATCCTCCAAAGTGGTCGAACTATCTTACATTCCTACCGACAAAAATAAGAGTTCCTGTTACTCCACATATTTATGAGCAAGTGATGTCAGGTTTTTTTTTTTTTTAATTTTAGGCATTTTACAGGTATGTAGCTATCTTCTGATTAACAATGTCTTACTAACAAGTGATGAGTACCTTTTCACATGCTATTTTACATCTATTTTGTTTGATGAAGTATCTTTAGATGATTTATTCTTTTTTAATAAGGTTATTAATTTTCTTAGTATTGAGTTTCCTTGCATAACATGGATACAGGTACATATGTGTTTATAAATATATTTTCTAGTCTGTGTCTTGATTTTAACAGTGTTTTTCACATAATTTTAAATTTAATAATGTCTAACTTATCAATTTCTCTTTTATAAATCATGTTTTTGTTCACATGGTGAAATCTCATTGTGGAACCAAATTATATACATAGATTTTTCTCCTATGTTGTCTTCTAATGCTTCTATGATTTTGTGTAATATGGTCGGATCTATTAAATTATCTATTTTCAGTTCATTTTTCTGAAAGTGTAAGTCTTGGTTAGGTTTTTCTTTATAAACATAGGGACTTTCAGTTGTTTCAGAACCATTTATTGAAAAGCTTACCGTATCTCCACTGAATTACCTATCTTTTAATTATTTAGGGAAATAATGAGAGTGTAGTAACTGTATAGAAATATTAATAAGAGATAGAAAACAGCACAAATGATTATTGAAAGTGAGAATAAAGTGCTGTTTTAAAAATTAAGGCAAATAGGAAAATAAACAGAAAGCATATTTTTGAAGCAACAATAGATCTTACTATTACTATATCTTTGTTTGGATCATTGTTTTAGTACATGGTTACACCAGTGAGATTATTAGATAAAAAAAATACGCTTCAAAGATTTTTGTAGGTGTGTTATTTTGCTTTCAAAAGTCCCATCCTTAATTTTATAGAATAGAACACTCATATATGAACAACAAAGTAGGCAAACAACAGTTAAATCAAATGTCTGAGAGAAGAAAGCAAGATATTAAAGAGCTAACATTTATCAAGGGTGTATGTGTTCCAAGTTCCACAGTAGGAATTTTACACATTCAAATTACTTAGTCCTCATGACAAATTTAATACCAGCGCCACTTTCCAGAGTATCAGAAAAGCTATGTAACGTGCTACAAGGCATTTAGTTAACATAGCAGAGCCACGATGTTCCCAAGTGTGCCTCAAATCCAGGTGCTCTGTTCTCATTCCAGTCTTTTTCACCATAATGCTCTAAATCTTTAATTTCTTAACAGGAGGGATAGCATGGGAAAAAATTTAATTTCACAGAAATCTCCTCAAAGTTTCTGGATATTTTATAGGCTGAATCCTAAAGCCTGCTTATACACTTAGATGATATCCTCAGGACCCTGGCACTGCTCTTTCAGCATTTATAAAAGGAAAGAAATCGCATTCGTTGCAGGACAGGCAGGCACCTTTCAGCCTGGCACCTTTCAGCCAGACAGGTGTGCCCCACTGCACCTCCCTAGTATCATCAGTGAATCCTAGGGTCTCCATTCTCCTTTCCAAACACCTGCCAGCCCAGCAGTGTTGGCAGTAATGAAACTCAGCCACAGCAGAACAGGCTGGCGATGCACAGGAGAGAGGAGCCAGGCCCTACCAAATTCCTCACAATAAAACTGATGACAAAACTCAAAGAAACGAAAATGTCAGGAGGTCGGAAGTGGTCAAGAAACCCATTGTAGAATCCAATTGAAAATTTGTTATTGCCCAGTGTCTCTTGTGACAGTGACTTTTGTGCACAGCTCCTTGTCATTTGCCTGAGGAGCAGGAATGAGACAGAGACCAACAGAGTGGAAAACATGGCTCTGAAAGAGGAACTAATATAGAAGTCGCAGCAGCCAGTGCAAAGCAATTCCAGGGCAATTAAAGCCACCAGAGAAAACAACCCTGTATAATGTAAACTAGCAGATGGGGAATTTCAAGACTATTTTTTGAGACAGGGTCTCACTATGCAGTTCCAGCTGGCCGTGGGCTCACCACATAGTCCATGCTGCCCTCAAACTCACAGTGATTCACCTGCCTCAGTCTCAAGAGTGCTGGGATTACAGGCATGCACCACCATGCTTGGCAAAACTTCTTACAATAAATTAAAAATTCTAATTGCCTAATTCTAATTCTAATTCTCATTGTACATCTTTGTGGGCTATTACTATATGATAATTTAATTCATGCATACAATGTGTACTGATCAAATCAAGGTAAGTAGCATTTCCATTTGTTTACGTTTATCATTTCTTTGCACTGGGAACCTCTAAACTCTTCTCTTCTAGTTCATCAAGAGTCCCTTGTCTGGGGCTGGGGATTTAGCTCAGTGGCATAAGCGCCTGCCTTGCAAGCAGGCAGTCGTGAGTTCGATCCCCGGTACCGATAAAAAGGAAAAAGACCAAAAAAAAAAGAGTCCCTTGTCTTTCCCCACACAAATTCTGCAGGACTCCCAGGCAGCAGTGTTTTGAAGATCACTAGTCTTGGGTTACATTCTCCATCCCACAAGTCCAAAAATTCAACTTTATCCATTTATTTGGAGCTACACAAGCTCATAGGAACTGCCATGCTCACTGACTTACTAGGTCCTCAAACACACAATAGTAGTGCTAAGCTTTTTGTTGTTGCTAGTTTTTAAATCATATTTTTGTTTTAACTCATGATAAAAATTTTCTATTTGTTATAACATTCATACTAAGATACACTCAGATTATCAATTAGCTATTGCTCCATAACAACCATGTCGAAAATTCAGAGACTTAAAACAAGTAATATTGCTTTTACTCACACAACAGAGGTCAGCAGGGAAGTTCTGCTGATCTGCGCTGCGTTCAGTGCTGTCTCTGGGGCTCTTTTGTTCAGCTGGTGGTTAAGGGTGTGGGCTAGCTGAGCTAGAAAGGACTCACACGTGTGAGTCCTGATATTGTCTGGTGATCACCTGGAGCAAACAGGGATAATGGTCCTTGTTTTTCACCAGTAAGCAGGTTTGATGTAAACGTATCATCACAGTGATTGTGTAGGATTCAGAGACAGAGAGGCACTTTCAAGGCCTCTTGTGACCCAGGCTCTGAACTGGTATACTATCATTTCTACCATACCACCTTGCCCAAAACATGCCACGAGCCCAGGCCAGGTTCAAGCAGTGAAGAAAGAGCCTTCACCTGTGGAGGGGATGAATTGCAAACTCACACTGCATGGGGCCTGAATTCAAGGAGAGAAATAGTTATAATCACTTTAGCATCAATCTATCGTATTTCTCTTTCTCATGCTCTTGGAAACTGAAATAAGCACATTTTACTTGGTGAATATAAAGTCTAATATAATTTGATGGCACTCAGTATTACTTAAACCAACCTTCAAAAGAACTTGATGACTACAGCATTCTGGCTTCAAAACCATAATACTAGATATTCTTTCTTACTTTTTCTGTCCCTGTTCCTGTCTCTGTCTCTGTCTCTGTCTCTGTCTCTGTCTCTGTCTCTGTCATCTCTGCCTCCCTCTGCCTTTCTCCCCACTTCTCACTGTCCAAATGTCCATCTGGAGATCATTTCTCAGGGAGGGGTCTTTCTGTAGATGTATCTCAATCTATTGGTAATTTCACCTTTCTGGTGGCACTTTTTTCTACATAGTAGATTTACTTTATGTGATCTCTACAAAAATCTTCATATTTGGCTTTTGTCCATAAAATTTTAACCACCACTTAAGTTATTTCAGGGAAAGACAGAGGAGAGTATTTCCTCCTACCTCCCTCTGCCTTCTCAGGAGCACAGAAATAGTAGCACTCAGGGAACCCCAAATGAAAACCTTTGCTTTTCTTTCGTTAGCTATCACTAAAATGATCAAGAATTTCTAGTCCCATAATTCGTAATCCAGTGGAAGAACCCAAACATCTGTGGCTCACAAATTTACTTCACACCTAGGGATATCTCCTGAAATGATCTGCAACTGAAAGCTAATTGTTTTATGGAAATTCAAGAGGTGTAAACTCTGTTACAGTAAGTTAAGAATTTGGTTTTTAATGTGCCTTTGGAATGAGTTTTACTGCAGAAATTAGTTTTCTATGTCATTATTTTGTCATACAGTGCTTTCTTTATAAAAGCCCAAGGGACAAATTTCTCTCTGATTTCAGGATGCAAAATGTGTGTTTCTTGTTAGCATGCTTTTGTGGTGGCTTTTACTCCAGACAGTGAGAATCCTGTATATTAGTACTCTCCTTTGCATTGCTTGCTGGCCAAACCTGAGGTCCAACTCTGGCAAATTTACAGGTCTTTTTGGTGAGTGAATTTTAGAAGTTAACCTCATCTGATTTTGCCTTACATTCTTAATTCTAAATGCATTTGGTTCTGCTTCTTCAATCAAATATTTTATATGTATTTGGTTCTAGTTAATGCATTATTTTAAGCAGCCTTAAATGCTTTATAGGACCTCAAAGAGAGTAAACAAATATTGATTCCCAAGAGAGCTATAGCTTAAGTTTTTAAATATATCTTTAAAATCCTGTTTCTTCTATTTTGATGGGACTCTTAGCTTTTTATTTTAGATTCTGAGACTGAAATGAATCACATTTCAGAATGGTTCATTAGCTTCTCGGGTCCAGCAAAACCCATCTCATTTTCTTTCTTTCTTCCCTTTTATCTCTTTCAGGTCTTTGGCTGCCCCAAGGCAACTATTACAACCATATCTTTTCATTAGTAAGTATTATAAAGCATATATTAGCTTTATACACATGGGTCTTAAATATAGTGAATTTTATTGTTATAAAACAGTCTGTTCCTTTTTCCACTCTGCAGTGTTTGTGAGACCAATGTTTTTGGCATTGTTACTTTGTTACTTTTCTCTACCAAATAGCAAACACCCAACACGTTTTGCCTCTATCATCTGCAAACAACCTCCCACCACCACAAATGTGGTAAGATAGCCAGCCTCTCATACACAGGGTAAACGCTCTTGAGAATGAAAAGGTGATATTAATAGTCACACAAGGACAGAACCTATATACTATGACTCTCCCAGTCAAGGTAGTAAACCTTGTCATCTCATACAGCAGCTTAATGAACTCTTCGAGAATTCATTTGTGACATGGGTACCTGGGAATATATTTGGCTTGAGCCATGAAATAAACACAGACCTAGTTTTCTATCACCCTCAACACCCTCTAAAGAATTTCTACAAGTGTATGCAACCCCATCAGCAATGTATAAGGGTTTGCATGGCCCCAGGGACCCATCAACAATTGGCAGTACCCAGTTTGGTAAGTTTTGCTGTCTGATATATGCAAAATGATTTCTTATTGTTTATTTGTTTTCCATTTTTCTGTAAACAATGAATTTTAGCATCTCTTCATATTCTTCTTAGCTTTTTACGTTTTCTTTTCTCTTAAGTTTTATTCCATCTTTGCCCATTTTCCATTTGAGTATTTTTTATTAACTTATAGGAAATAGAACTTTTTCTAAAGTGAGCACACATTTCTTGTCATTTTTAATAGTGCATATTGAACATGACTATGCTGTCTTGAAGAACAGGGTCACATGATAAGTACTGATGCTGTGATTATACATTGCTAAAGAACCAGAGTTAAACATATAAAAACCAGTCAACATGTAGGAGTCATCTTCACAGGTAGCCATTTCCCAAAGTAAATGGAAGATGCCTGGCTATAAAAGATATACTGGACACTGTAAGAGATTTGTCCTTCTAAACATCATTCACTGAATCAGAGTTAGATGAAGAAGCCATATCCAGAATGATTTTCACATACTCTGGCAAGGTTTTTTTTTAAATACAGCTATCAATGTCATCTGTCTTAACAATATTTTCCAAAGTGGCACGAACAATAGACCACTGGTACTGCCTGTTGCCTTCCTCCTCTTCTTTTATGTAACTTATCCTGCTTATTCAAGGTATGAGAGAGGATATTCTTTCTTCATTTGTGACTCTGATTGGAACTTCATTAGGTGGAGTTTACATGAAAACTTAGAAGTTCTTATCCTCCCAGGAAAAATACTACTTTTGAAGACATGTTACTGGAAGAAGAATGAATAGTAATTTGTCTTTCACCAAATAGCAATGGAATTCACAACAGTTTCTCAGAAGATTACATTGAAAAAAACTCTGGAGGCTAAGTGTAAACTTGGTGGGGTAAAAGTGTCAGGATGGTGACCAGCCTACTGTATGGGAAAGTGGGTCCTAGCGGAAGGAAGTTAGGTCCCTGGGTGCACGCCTTGGTACTCTGCCTCACCACAGGCCCAAAGGCAAGGGAGCCAACTAACCATGAAATGAAACTTTGAAAGCCAAAATGAACTTATTCTCCTATAAGCTGATGCTCTCAGTATTTTGTCACAGTGATGGAAAGCTGATTAGCACATTCACCCATCTTCTTTACAGCATTCCTTATATTTATTGTGACATTCCCTGTGGTGATGTTTACATCTCTCATTTAACCCTCCAAACTATCCTATGAAGTAGTCATCTCTATTGTATTCATGAGGAAATGGAGGCAGATAAATAAAGTAACTGAAGTAACTAAGGCAGTCTGTCTCCAAAACCCAAGTCTTAAATCTGCCATATTATTCTTTATTTAATATTTATAAACTTTTACTTTAGGTTTACTCTGGGTTAAATATAGTTGAAATCTAAGGTTGCTTTAATTACTTATCTTGTTATGTACTTGGGAGCAATGAAACTTGTGAATGCTTTATAAAAATTAATTAGTTGCATAATTTCTATAGAATGGCTCAAGATATAAAATGTGCTCAGAAATCAGGAATTTGCTTCTCTGGAAAAGTCACTGAATTCTGCAGTTTCATAATTTCTATTTTTCTTTGTTTTAAGCTTATTGTCCAATATGGTGACCTTTTCTGATACTACCAAGTTCTGTTGAGATAAAATACACATGAATGAAATGATTATGCTGCTTTCAAAAAATTTTTGCTTCTTCAATTAATATAGGACCAAAAGAATTGGGGCAAATTTATAATTTTCCCATGTGAGGACTGTTTGTCATAGGTTCTGTAAGATAATTTTGGTGATGGCACTGATTATTTTGCTGCCTATATGTATGCCATTGGTCATTCATATAATTTCATGTTGTGATCACTACATAAAAATCTAGTAGGGAGATAACTGAAAATTGCAGTGATAAATTCACTAGAAATTATTTATAATACCTAATTAGTAACATGCAACCGTATCTTATGGAACTGAGATTGTCTTGCTTAACTATGCACTATTAGACATCAAATCTCCAAGTTTTCAAATGTTCTAGAGTAGCCTCTTGAATGGATAATAAATATCCTTTGACTCTACAGAAGCGGATAGGATGTGGTCTTACTTTTCGTAAAAGGTGTCCTACTTCCCTTTCACCCCAACCCCACGTCCCCATTGCAAGTTCACATTCCGTCCTTTCAGGGCTGTATTCTTCCTTATACTTCAGATACCGACATGACTCATTCTATTTTCCCCATTGTAGTGTTGCTTTATTCTCTTTGCCACTGTATTTTTTTACTGTAATTTTAATATTTGCTATTTATAATCTTTAAGGCCACTCTGCTTTCTCCACCCGCTACTCCTATTTATATCTTTTCACTTTCTCTATAGACTTCCCCTTCTACTAATCTCCTGCTCCTTGCTCTGGGCTGAATAGAGTATTCATTCAAGTGATAGTTTCAACTTGGCACTGTGGAGTAGGTGCTCCCCTGCCCCCAACAAAGTTAGCTGAGAACACTCTTGAAATTGCCTAGCAAGTAGGGCATGGATTTGTATGTCTGTGTGCAAATGCACAGATTTTTCTAGGGAAGGGGCTGTGTCAAACCCTATGGATGGTTTGGCCCCAAATAGTTTATAATTACCCTTGTCTTGACCTGTCTTACTGAAGATGATGAAAAGTTGGAATTTTTAATTTCTCAACTTTTCTTTGACCACTGAGAAGGAAGACATCTCTTTTTGAATAGAAAGCAAAGCTTTCATAGGACAAAACCATTTACTCCTCCTTTCCCCCTATTATTCCTGCCTGGAATATGGGTGTAAAGGTCAGACACTCCACAGCTTTCTTGAGAGCCAGAAGGCGGTGCCTGCATGAGAGGGCAGAGAAGCAGGAAACTGGAAAAGGCCCTAGTCTCTGGGGTCATCACCCCAGCACAGGACTCCAGACATGTTTGTACATATTATGAAAGACACACAATATTTTTTTAAAGTTAAAAATATAAACATGAATTCTTAAAGTTTCCTTCTGCTCCCTGATATCCCTTGCATACCTTAGGAGCTAGTATCTATCTCTTTCCAGACACCTTTGCTAAATAACTAAGCATCACTATTAGTGAAAATTAACAGAGTTAAATAACACCAAGGAAAAAGGAGGGAAATATTGATATAAAATAAATGATATAAAATGTGATTTAAAATAAAGAAGCAGTGTGACCCCATTTTTGTTTTACATAAGAATGAAAAGACATACACAGACAGTGGTGGCACCCATTAAACTATTGTGTGTTCATAGCTCTCTGTGTCAATCACACATTAATTTTCAATTTAAAAACACAAGAAAAAATATTATTTTGTGCCTAAATAATTCAAGACACCCTCTAACTGCCTTCTGACACTTCCTTTTTCCTTCACACCCCCCTTGTGGTACTGAATGTCGCTTTGCCCTGAACCAACATGTTCCACATTGACATCTCACCTTGATGACAGCCAGGCAGGTGTTGTGGTCAGGATGGGAAGTAATGGCTCACTTCAGGTGACTTCAGGATGCTGTGACAGAAGAGAGGCTTGGGGAAGAGGAAAGGAACTCCTTGGAGGACATTGCTCTTGGCAAATACACCCATCTTCCCTCAGGTCAGTGGACTTCTACCATGATTCATTGTTTGTATAATGAACTGCCCTAATTGTCACACCTGGCAGAGAAGAGAAGGGCTCATGGCCTGGAATAATATATAGGCCACATTGGCCTTTTCAGAAACAGGGCAGAGCAAGCCCTGTAAGATTAAGGGTACCAAGAGCAAAAGGGTTAATTAGCAGCAGAGTAAAGACTAGAACCGTCAATCATTCACCACCTCCATTGCTACCATCTCGACTGCCATGCACAATCCTTCCAGAAGCCTGATCTTGGGAGCTTCCAATGTAGGCTCTCATTGTTACAAAACCCTGCCTGGTAGGTGTTGTCATTCCCATCTTACAGCTGAAGAAACTCACATGATCACATGACCTTCCAAAGCCAGCAAAAAGAGATTCAGGAGTTGAGCATAGCTCTGTCTGGCTTCCAGTTCTAGGATTTCCCCACAATTTCAGTTAACTTTAATCAGTATACTTTTCTGATCGATTAAAGAGGTGCCTATGTAACATTTTCCCATAATCCATGTCCTTTCTTCAAGAGCCTCAGAAAATCCATTTTGGTGCCACATTCCTCTCCCCTTTGGTGTGAGAGGTGCTTTTTGAAAGAGCCTATTCTCTCAGCAGCTGGTGATATTTGATTTGATTAATACCATGGGACCTATCACCAGGCTTAAAGATGATGCCTAATTAATTGCTTACACTAAAGAGCTGGCACTTGCGGCATTTGGTTCACACTTTCAGCCTCAATCATATTTTCATTTCAGCAATAATATTTTTATGATTAGCAAATAGTTCATACTCTGGTGTAGACCTAAACTCTGCATGGGACTTCCCAGAGCAGATGTCTTTGACACACCTATCAAAAGATAAATTCTGGGTTTTTTCACCAACAAGAGCCATGATCAAGACTCTCTCTGTATTTTTCAATAAAAAATCATGCTTGGGTTAAAAATATTCACTGATGGACAGTAAGAAGTAGGAAGCCAGATCTTTCTCATATGGAAAAAGGAGTAAGAGATGAAGGAAGAGGGAGGGTAAGGTGTTGAAAAAAAGAATTAAGATGTGTCATGTACTTGGACCAACACCCCAAAAGGAATGTGACCATTATGAGTTAGAGATATGTATAATAAAAATCCTGAAAAAAATATATTCATTGAGCACCCACCTATGCCATGTGCCACACATTTCCAAGTTCCTCTGGAGGCAAAAAGAAGGAGAGGGAGAAAAAAAGGAAGAGAATCACTGAAAAGTCATATAAGACAACTCAGGTTTTAATCCACTTTTATTTTATCATTTATTATATACTTATGTATTTACTTAGGTACAAGATCTAGATGCATAGGCCAAAGACATTCTATATTAAACAGCTGAACTTGCAAAAGGCATTTGCATAGGTCTCCCAAGACATCTGCAGGCAAAACCCAAAAATACATGGTTTGGATGATACTATAAGTTTGTATATTAAATGACTTCTATGATGTGACTGGAGGCTAAAATGGAAAAAAACACAGTCACGAAAATGTTCTATGTGGTATTTTAAAATATTAATTTTGATATTGATATAGGAAAGCAAGATTAGATTTTTTTGGTAACAAAAGTTGTAAGGAATAAATCAGCATACTAAATGACTAATTTCTGGACAGACTGGACCATGAACTGAATCCTATCATCATGACATTCGGTAAGGACAGATGCAAAACAACCATCAGCACAAGTTTTCCACGGATGATGTGATTTCTGTCATCAAGTGTGGGAAAGACATGCAATCAGCCCAGGCTTATAATGAGGCAGCAGTGTGATCTGTGGCCCAAGTCACAGATGCCTCTATTAGACTACACTTGTGAAGTACACTCAGGATGGTGAGAGCACTGCTCTAACTTTTCTGAGTTAGACACCTTTGCATAACACACTCAGTGCAGTTTTAGGTAATGTGATCATACAGGGATTATATTCCAGACACTTTTAAGAATGGTCTATTATCAGAAGGTGGGTCTTCTTTCCATGGTCTCAACAAAGATTGCACTAGACACAGGAAAATCAGCAAGGGTGTATACTTATTAAAAAGGGAGAAGGAATATGCTCTGCAGGAAGAGAGAGGGCAGGTGAAAGAGTTCACAGAGGGTCCAAGAATAAGGGAAAGAGGTCTTTCATATCCAAAATACCTGGATTGACCCTTCCTTGATGCAAATAAGGCACTGGCACAGGTATCAAAAACTGACTTGGCCTCATTCCAGATGTGAATAAAAAACAACAAACAGAGTCTTTTCATCGGTTGTGCTCACATGTAATTAAGGATTGAAAAGAGCGTCTTGTGATTGGTTCAGTACCATATTCAAATGAAGGACTGAAAATGTCACATTCTGATTGGTTCAATGTACAGTGCTTGGGAATCAAGGAAGCATTTTGAGTCCTGTATTCTGTGCACGTCCCCTCTTTTCAGGGAATCTTCTTGCTCAACTCGTTAACCATGAGTTTTTATGACCTTTAACATATTTTGCCAAGTTAGTTGCCTGGTGTGCCCTGTCCTGATCACCTACCTCAGGGCTGCTAGTGATAATTAAACTTGAGGAAAAGGCAAAATCTAAGACTCCTCGGTAATTGGGAGCTGTGTTATATAATTGTAAAAAATATAGACCAACTAGAGAATATTCAGAGAGGATACCAAGGAAAGGCAGAACCTCAAAGATAATGATGTATCATTGAAGAAAAAGTGTCCTGTCTGGAGAAATACTCAAGGTTTACATACTTGAAAGCTTAAAATATATATATATATATATATATATATATATATATATATATATATGAAAGTAGCATATAGGAGAGGGATGGAACTTGTTCTTGAGGTACATGATAAGGTGTCCAGACCTAGAATGGCTTCTTCTCATAGAACTCCAACACACATGGAGGGAAATAAAAAGATGCCCACCTAGATACTTTAACGTGATTTATCTCTCCCACTTCCAGCTCCAATGTAATAGTGATTCTTTTATTGTAATTATTCCAAGTGTTGCCAGGATGGACATTATAGGAGTTTTTTGAAACTCTACTTGGGTATATTCATCAGTACCTATTCATGTGCCTACTTACTTCTTCACAGACTTCCAATAAAACAGCAGTAATTCATTCTTATTTTTTTTTTTTTTGTCTTTTTCCTTTTTATTGGTACCAGGGATCGAACTCACGACCACCTGCTTGCAAGGCAGGTGCTTATGCCACTGAGCTAAATCCCCAGCCCCAATAATTCATTCTTAAAGAATCCCAGTCAATGTTCCTTTAAAATGTTATTTTGTTTAAATATATGGTGAGTTTTCTTTTTCATGGATCAGAAGTTGGGTTTTATGAAAATTAGATATATATAATTCTGTGATTTAATAGATTGCCTCTACAGTTTTATGTATGCTTATTGTGGTGATTAAGCTAGATTGTCAACTTGGTTTGAAAGATGCCAAGAAGATTAGAAAAGCATACATCTGGGTATGTCTGGTTGGGTCATACAGCTGTGCACCTGGTATTATATCTGGTTCCTGAATCCTCCCCCAGCCCACTTTTTCCTGGTACTATTCCTCTGCTCTGTTTCCTTGCTTCCATGAACTAAGCAGTTTTGCTCACTACATATGGCCACCATGATGTTTCTGTCTTAGAGTCAGCTGACCATAGACTGAATCCTCTAAAACTATGAGCCAAATTAAACCTCTACTCCCTGAAATTTTGGCTACAAATATTGTGTCTCAGTGATAAGAACGATGATCAATGTACTTATTTGATTCTAGCTGGTAATTATCAAAAAAATATAGTAGTATTTGGAGTTGAAAATTTTTTTAATAATTTTCCCTTATGAAGTCCAACACAAATACAACATTACACTGAATCTAAAATAGTTATAAATTATGAAGACATAGGAGAATGAGAGCTGTAATAAAAATCACTGTATTATGTACCACTAAAAGAGGAAAAAATGCTGCCAATTACACTCCATCTCAACCTTCACATTTAGAGTCAAACTCTCTGGAGTCACTTTTCAATTCAGATTTGGCATATCTATTCCCATTCCTATATGATATTCGTATCTGTTTCATCAAGAACGTTAAGAATGCAGCATTTTAAAAGCACTCTACTATTATCTCCAGAATTTCCTTCCATCCAACTAATAATCAACTTTCTGTTTTAAATTTAACCAGCAGATGAAGACAGTAGGTTCTCAGATAACCTTTCAAATAAGCCATGTATTTTTTCTGACTGAAATGCTGAAGGATTGAAGTTGTCCAGTAATATTACCATCACTGACACAAAATTTGTATTGTATGAAAAAAATAACAATTATCTCCAATGTCACCACGGCAACAGATGCTAAGATGTTAAAATATTAAGTATAGACATTTTAGAATTGATAAATCTGGAATTTTTTCATATCTTCCCATTGTTTTAGGCTATCTCATTTACCTGAAGGACCAGCACCACTTTTACAACTGGACGTGGAGACTTCCACTGGCTCTTTTTTACTCTAGTGAGTGTCCTCCAGGCCTGCACTGGGTTGTTTTTGTTTTTATTTCTTAACTAACCTACTGCATTCTGGAAAGATTTCTAATCTTTTTATCTCAATAGTTTTCAATTTTATATCCATCAACTGAGAGAAAACAAAGCAAAATTGAAAAGTGCAATCAAGATTTTGTATTTTGAAAGAAGACGTGCTTCGCAGGAAGAGCCATACAGCTTTACAGCCAAGAGGCAGTTCTTACCTCTGGCTGGCTAGTGAGATAATTTGTAAAGGTTTTCAAATGTAGATCCCAGCAGCCTATCCCAAGACTCACTGACACTGCATCTGAGATTAAAAAGTGGGGCTAGGACAACAGGGAGTTATCTTTTTCAAAAAGTGCTACGGATTAATGAGAGATACCATCTAAATTTTCAAGTAGCAGAAAGAAAAGGACACAAGACATTTTCCAGTTCATCTAAAGACAACTCTATTGGCAGATACTAATGCAAATTTGAATTAAGAGGCCCAGTTCTAAATGTGCCTCTTAAAACTGTTCATAGGTATAAACCACAATTCTATTCAAACCACTATGTTCATTACATCCTGTGCTCAAAGTGATTTACCAAGAAGTGTGAATGACACCACGACAAGTGGGTATGGGGAGGGAGATACATGCAGAAAACAGGGATGAGATTTTTCAAGTTACAAAGGCTGCTTAGTCTGAGACCACAGAGAAGGTGACCTTTTCCTGCATTCTTCAGCAATAACTTTGATGTGCTATTTCAGGGGCAAGGTAATCTGAAACCTAATTAATACTAAGCCTAATTAATATTCTATAGGCTTTGCATAGAGGGCTACTTGCATCCCTTAATAACAAGAGCTTCTGTTCAGAAAATACACAAGCCCTTGCATAAATAGTTCTGAAGTCAGTATTTATGACTGCAGTGAGGACCAATATTCTCCCATAATCATTTCCATTTTTAGCAAAGTTTCTGCTGAATTCTACATGAATGTGAATTCTCCCCCTTTTATGTAGGTGAAAGTAGATGAGCAGTGATTCTACTGCTTCCTCTATGGCTTTTTAATCATGCCAGGAAGTTCTGAATGCAGCTTCTATACAGAATCCCAATCACTTCCTGCTCAGTCATGGACGCAGGCACCTCTAGTTTATAAGCCTGATCATCTTCTATCAGTATCTTTTGCTTGTGGGCGTAAAATGGAGACCGAGAACAAGAACACCAAAAACACACTGCAAAAACAGTGCTGATAGCTGCGATACTGATATTGTCCTTTTCCTCTTGCTGCCTGGTGCAGACCCATACCATGAACCAGGACCTTCATATACATAATCTCACTTAATCTTTGCCACACTCTAGGCAACAGGCATTGTTGGCTACCTTCATTTTACACATGGAGAAAAAGAAGTAGGTGAAGTAACACCGCCAAGGTCGCACAAGAAGTAAGGGTTCATTGCAAAAATGAATCCCAGATCTGACTTCGTAGGTCTCACAAAGACTGGCTGTATTTAAAAGTCTGTAAGGTGGGCTAGAGGGATAGATAGATAGACAGGTAGCATGAATGTAACAGATTATGTACTATAGAAGCCAGTAGAATAGTCATTAGCTAAGTTTTCACTGAGTAATTACTTAAATTGTTTTGTATGTTTGAAAAAAATTGAAATAAGTTGGGGAAAAAGCAGAAAAGCAATGAAGGAATCTAAGACTATTCAGTTAAACATCTGTTCAAGCATCTATCCGTCTCATGCTCTTCGCTAGCTTCATGTTTTAGAATTTTAAGTTCAGTTTCACTTGACAAATACGTATTAAGGCTGTCTTATATCCCAGGTACTAAAACAGCTAGAGTGTAGGACGGTAAATTCGTGGTCGATGCTATGGACGCAAAAGATGGAACACTTCTGGGGTCACATCCCAGCAGCTGACATCAATTTAACCAATCACCTGTGACACAAAGGTGATTTTTGACAGAGTTAAATGAAGTGTGGAGGTCTGAGGCAACAGGAAAGGGAGTAAAATAATAATAATAATAATTATAAATAGAGAATCAAAAAATGTCTGGGAGAAGGTCAGATTTGCGTTGTGCTTTGGAAAACGGGGACGATGTAAAAAAGACAGAGAAGAGGAACAGTATCCAAAGTAAGAGCTATGTAAGCAAAGGTGCAGAGGCTGCAACCAGCAAAGATAAAGGAAATGCTTTGGGGAGAAAAAGGAAGGCAGAACGTGGTATTAGTTACAAGGACTGTGGACCAGCATTCACCGTGGAGACGCCACAGAATGATTAGGGTTCTCAAATTTCTCTCTGCTGATATTTAATTGGTTAATAGTAAAACATGCATTACATTTAATCTAACAGCTATTGTTTCAAGGATTAAATAAAATGATAAAGGCTTCTAGGAGAGAGCGTCCCACAAAGTCAGCACTTAATAAGCAGAGTTGAATGAGATATATGCAGGATCCCAGGAGGTTACACACAATCTAGCTACACGGTCATTATCAAGATCTGGGTTAGGGTTCATAAAATTCTCCTAAATTCCAATAAAGAAGAGCTGAATAGTTTTGTCACATATATCTAATTTTTTATTGATTGATTTTTTGAGTTCACATTTCAGTTTATAAACTGTACAAGAAATACAACTTTATTTTTCCATGAGGATTTATCTGTCATAACCATAATTTCACTCAATTCTACACCCTTACTCACATCGCTGGGTCCCCAGGGTTTCACACTGTACCAGGGAAATGGAGACAGGCACATCTTGTACTTCCTGGGATGCTGCCTTTGTCCCAGCCTTGACTGAGATGTCCTTGCTTCTAGCAGATCTTTGCTGTTGAGCTGTTCTCTGACCCAATGCTCTTCCAGCTGTTGGCACAGGAGACTTTATTACATTGCTTTCAGGCCACAGGGATGCCCAGACAGTAATGATTCCTTTGTTACTGCTCTGGTGGCACTTTGCAGCTCAGAAGACTCATTCATGTTTGCGTGCTGAGCCCATGTCTACTGGACTCCTGGAAGCTGGTTCAGACTACCTGCCTATACTCTATACAGTCTCAACCACTTCTCCTCTAGAGTTCTGCAGCCTCTTTGAGCACTTTCATTTCTGTAATCCACTGCTCTTTTCTCTGGGGAGTCTCTCTGAGAACAGAAGGGTCACCACTGTCTAGGAGGGCTCCCTGTTTTCCCTCAACCCCTCTGCCCCATTTCCTCATCCTTACCTCCCCTTACAACCCTTGACCCAGCCCCCTTACAACCCCAACTCAGAATCTTCCTACTCTACATGGACTAAAAGCCTTCTCCAACTCATATTATGGTTTCTAAGCCTACGTTTTAAGTGTCTGAGTCAAACTTTTGGAAGCTTTAAACATCAAAAGCCTTTACTTCCTGATCTCTGTTTTGACTCCTTCTTTCCTGATACAATAAATGATACCTGAATGGGATTAGGGGGAGGAGAAAGGCAAAAGGAGCTAGTTCCCGAAGGGAAAAAACTAATTAATATACTTAAAATATTCTGCAACAGTGTTCTCCCCAACCGTTTAAATTCAGGCCATCCCTTAGCAAGGAGGGAAAAATTACTCAGCATCATCCTTTGTAGCAATGATTTCTCTTTGCTCCTATGTCTTAGAATTTCAGGTTCAGGTGACCTGTTCTAGACTGGGCTGCAGGTAAAACCCTGAACTAACCCTAAAATCTGAAGATGATGAGTTTCACTCCTTTAGTGTGACTATTGACTCTGTGGAGGGTTTCTTAAGAAACTCAGCAGAAGAACTCCAAAGCAACTAACATCAAAGTTGTGTAACGCTTTGGAAATACAACAATTTACATGAGCTGATGTATTTGTGACACAGTCACTGAAAACCTATCATTCAAGATCTAAGTGTCTGACGAACTTCACATGCAAGATCTAAATGTTTGACAAATTTCACATACTCATACTCACAACAGGGAATTCAACATTTACCTTCCCAGTTGTACATGTCTTGCATGTGTCTGGCTCCCTCCATCGAACTGAACATGCTTCTCATTTAGGAGGTCATGCCTTTAAGTGGATGCTGCAGTCATGTCTTTGGCGTCAGTTACCCTCTCTGGTTCATACAATAGTTTTTTCTATAACCATGCAATCTGAAAGAGAAATAATTTGGTTTAAAATAAAATCAAAGCCAATGATGCAGATGTCTGAGAAAGATACTCTCTTGATTCTTTTCTAAGCCAATTGTTTCCCTCAATGAGATGTGAAGGAGTGTCTTTTCTAAAAAATAACTGTCTGTATTAAAAGATTCTTTAGTTCAAGTCAGTAAATACCCATAGGATCTATTCCCTCCCTAAGCCCATACTAGTTAAATATTAAATATGTCCTTCTCCATTGATCATAAGGAAACTTTCCTTGTAACAAATTAGAACTCTCCTTTACAAATTATGGACTTATCAGAAAACTTGCTTGTAACGATTATCTAATAAATGGTGATTTGGACTAATAAATCATTTTCTTCTGATAACAACACTGCCCACATTGATTCAAAATGGCAATGGGTTAGTGATATTTCTATGGAAAAAGTGGACAGGTGGATAATTGGAGTGGGATGGAACCCATATTTCTGATATCTGAAGAAAAAAAGTTTAGCAATGTACATATCTTTACTATTTTATATGTTATATAATATCCACAAAGTATATGGACCTCAGACATGCTGAGATTTCACTCATTTTCACTCATCTAATAAACTTTAATTATTTAGTTGAACTTTTATTATTAAGTAAAAAATAAAGTACAATAACAACAAAACACACAAGATCATTCAGAGAGTATGTGTATGTCTAAACCCCTTCTGTTCCTCTTTCCCACCAATGAAGAGGAAATTCCTTTTACTCCAAAAATAAAAATTTAGGCCATCAAACTATAATGCTAATATACAATGGATATATTGATAAAGCTTGGAATTCAGAAAATAATAAACCACTAACCGCTCAAGCAGTGATATTTTTAAACAACATCAGGAATATATTTATTTAATTTGGTTTTGTATTAGTTACCACCTCTGCCTTTTTCAATTTGTATAAAATGCACGGAAATTTCTCTCCCAATGTTTGTCTTCAAATAAAGCACAAGCTCACCAAAAAACAATCCCTTACCTTCTCAAATATTTTCTAAGAAGCATGCACAGATATTTTCACTCAAGGCACCATTTAGACCAATTAAATATTTTTCAATTCATCTGTAGACTTCATTAAAGTACGGAGAATCCATATATTTTCTTAGTCTGCTTGACTTAAACTAGTGCAAGGCAAGAATCATGTGGAGTTAAACAATGACATTTTCTAAGTATACACATGCTGTGAGCATCAATAACCTCTTCTCAAATCAGCAAATTAGTTTCAAGTATGCGGTTCACTGGTTACATCCAACAGCCGCAAATAAGAGGCCACCTCCCGAGAGAAAGGGATGGTGGAGATGAATTCTTTAAAAATGTGTTCTCATCAGAATTCTGTTCTTCTTACTTCACGGATGGTATTTGTAAAACTATTTGAAAAGAATTTTAATGATAAAATTTTTCAAAGTTCTGTGTATTTCCTGAAAATAACTCATGACAATGTAATTGCTTATTTAATTAGATATTTACTGGATTTTAGATTTGTCTTAACATTGCAGCCCCACCCTTCTTTCTAGAATAAAACTAATATTCTCTAGAAAGGTTTACTTGCTATAAATGGACCTTCTCCAGAACTATGATGTGTGAGTATTTGTCATAAAATCTGGTTTGGAAAGCAGACCGCCTGTATCCTGCTCTCAGGCAGGTAGCCAGTGTTTTTTTCTCCTTTATTTCTTCCTTTTCATTTCTTGAGGACATCCGTCCTTCTCTCCAGGGATGAGTATCTGCCATCAGCTCCACAAATTGCCTCTACTCCTCTGCTCTCACATGGCTTCTGAACCCATTTTATACCTCTGGAATCTCCTCTCATGCTCTCTCTCTTGTCATAAAGTATTTACAAAGAAATTCTTGCTCAAAGTGTGACCACTTCTATAGTCTGGATGAAAGAAAGGACTTTCCCCAAGAGGGTAGGTCATATCTTCTATCTAAACACCTCTACTTTCAAAGGGACACACTGGAAAGGAAGGGGGATCTAATCTGTACCACAGAATCACCTGGCTTAGGGGGAACTTTGTCTTTGAAGGTCCCCAAGGCTTTCCTCAATTCCTCTCCTCAGGCACATGCTAAGTACCAGAACTGCAGACTTCGAGATGCTTCTGTGTGCATCTGTCTTCCATGGAGCTTTGGGAGTTACTATCAGCTAAAGGCCTCTTTCTTCCCATATGTCCTGTATCTGCTCAAGGCTCAGAGGGGCTTAGTAGATCTCAGGAGTCACAACTACCACTTTAGGGGCACAATAGATTTAACAGGGCTCTATGTGATGTCCTAGAGTAATGTTACTGTTAATTATTTTTCATTTACTGATGAACGTATTTCTTTTCAGAAAAAGGATTTTAGGGTTATTAATTACATTGTTCATGAATAGTATGGTATCTAGCAGAAACTATGAGCTATAAACAATTGAATTATATACCAATCTTTGAGAAGAATAAGTCTACAGCTGAAGTTTTGGGATTTGTTGTTCACTTTTATACATATTTATGCAGTTAGCAAATATTTGGTAATCCTGTTAAACATATCATTAGATGGTATGACCAAAACAATAAAGCAGAGATTCCTACCCTTGTGAAGTTTAGTCTAGTGAAATAGGCAGCCAGGCCAATAAGGCAGAGGGGGAAAAAGAACAAAATCCCTTGGTTTAGTTTAGATCTAAAATGTCCCCCAAAAGTCTTTTGCTTAAAAGTAGGGCCTTGTCAGGAGGGGCAGGTCACTGGGATATGATTTGGAAGAGTATTTTCTTGTTCCTGATTGGCTATCTCTGTCTCTGTCTCTGTCTCTGTCTCATTTTCTGTTTTTTGACTGCCATCACCTGAGCACCGTTTAATCTGACATGCCACTCTGCTATGCTGTTTCTGCCTTACAGTCAGCTGCTCATGGACTAAAACCATGAGATAAAACAAACCTCTCCTCTCTTAAGCTGTGGGCACTAAATATTGTGACCCAGCAGTGGGAAAGTGACTTAAGTACTGTTACAATGACAAATGGTAGAAAGGATGTATATGGAGAACTATACTCAGAGAAATCCATCCAGTCAGAGAGCCCACACAAAGCTGGAGAGAAAGGAGAATTTTACAGGAAAGGAAACCATGTGTAAAGGCCCCAGTGCAGAGGGAGCCTGGCAAGACAAGGACCCCAAAAGAAGCCCAAGTCAGGTTTATACAGAGAAAGTGACAGGCTCCTTGGGGGACAGGGAAGGATACCACTAACAATTTTACCTGGAAAGGATGACCAGGATTGGTCAGAAATTGTAGAAAACCTCTAGTCACAGCAGGGACAATCACTGGTGGCAAGAACCGCTTCTAGTGGTCGTTGCCAGAAGTCTCATGAGAATTAATGGCCACGTGTATTAGGGTAGATGGAGACAGACTCGAAAGATCATTCCATGGAGCGATGCACAGGATGTGGCCATGAGTTCAGCAGGAGGGCAGACCTCTGGCAAGCACTAAGGAATGACTCAGCTTTCTTATGTATTCTTTTGACTATTTGATCCTTTCCTTTATTGGTAGCAATTGTCTATAGCTTTGAGGAACTTACTATTTTCCTCTCTTCATGCTTCTACTACATCTTAAAGGAAAAATTCCCTACTGCTTCCACAGTAACAATGCGGAGATGTTTACGGTTGTTCTACCATTCCTTGCAAGTCCATTTTCAGTACTATGATTCCAAATTATATGAATGGCTTTGGATAGACCACAAGGTCTTGCACGTGTTGGGCAAACATTCTACCACTCAGCCATATCTTTAACCCTGTTTATCATTTTAGAAGTATATTTGGTCATAAGGAGATAATATAAAAACCATTTTTATTGTTTTCTGTTAGTTGGTTCTAAATACCCTGTAATACTTTCATTCTCTTGAATGGTTTTACACTGTCATGTTGTGTTTCATGCTATAATATACAAAGTTATACTCAAATATTTCAAGGAAAGAGACACTATGTTAGCTACTGTTATGTCACGTTATCTTGTGGTGAAACACTAGGTTGCTTAAATTGTTCTGTTCTGACCTATGTTATTATGTTGTTATGTCCTCTTTTATCTTAATCTCCTTCTTTCTTTTAATTTTTTTAATAAAAAAAGTGTATTTGGTCTTTTCCCTTCATATGTATTTTTCTACCAAGTATAATTTTCTTGATTAAAATAGGAAATCTAAAGGTTCTATATAGCATTTTTAGGTACAAATAAGTGATGTTAAATGGAATTTAGTATAATAATGTGAGGTTATGTGATGGAGTTCAGTAAGAAATGCAACCAAGGTTTAGGAATGGGTTGGAATTCCCCACGTTGCATTCTACATATTCTGTGTAGTGGTTTCAGTACCCTAACTTGAAAGACTGGGTCTTCTCCTCCCTAAGTCACTGAAATAGCCTGCTTATCTATAGGATCTGGGCTTAGTCACAAAGCGTGGACCTTAGTCCCTTAGTCTTAAATACGGGAATTTATCCCAGCAATAATCAGGTGTTCAACCCTGGTCAGTTAACCACATGAGTGGGTGGATATGAGAGTTCAAGGAAGGACAATCTAACACCAATTCTGAGTTTCCAGAGAAAGGAGAATTGTTATGAACTTGGCAGACGGCCCATATGGAAAAGAAGAAACAATAGCTCCTTTACTCCAATCAACACATGTCACCACCAACCACGTACCAGGGCCAAAACAGACTTACAGATACAAAAACTAGTGCAAAAAGTCCTGCCTTCTGAGAGAGTAATGACTAGTACAATCCTTTGGCCTCTATATGTGACCACTTACTTATATCATTGACCTAAAAGTGTGCTATAGAACCAACATGTATGACAGTGATACTGTGGAGTCAACATTAACTCTCAACTTGAATAATAACAGACAATTTGTAAACAATGGCAAAGATTCAAAGTTTTATTCCTAGCTACTATCAGATACTAATGAATAAGCAGGAAACGAACTGTAACATTTATAATGAAGATACCTTTAGTACTTCTTTTAACCATCATTTATCTATCCATACAGTAAAACATATCAACATACACATTTATCAGTAGAAAAAATGCACACCGAACCAGATGTGGTGATGCACACCTGTAATCCCAGCTTTTAGGAGACTGAGGCAAAAAGATTATGATCTTGAGGTCAGTTTAGACTACACAGAGAGACCCCATTTCAAAAAAAGAAAAAAGCCAAACAGAATGAAAGGAAGAAAGGAAGGGAGAGAGGGAGGGAGGGAAGGAGGGACAAAGGAAGGAAGGAAGGAAGGAAGGAAGGAAGGAAGGAAGGAAGGAAGGAAGGAAGGAAGGAAGGAAGGAAGGAAGGAAAGACACTGACTGATAACATTTTAGTCCAGTTGCTCCATAGGTCCAGAACACAGAAGTAGAGAATGGATCAGATTTTGAGTCAGATATGGATTCTGGTCATACTGTCTCTGTGGCCTTGGGGAGAGGGGTTATGTGCCTCTCTAAGCTTCACCTATAAAGTGAAGCTTACAGAGTCAAGTAAGAAATGCAACCAAGGCTTAGGAATGGGTTGGAATTCCCCAAGTTGCATTCTACATATTCTGTGTGGTGGTTTCAGTCTCCTAACTTGGAAGACTGGGTCTTCTCCACCCTAAGTCACTGTAATAGTCTACTTATCTATAGGATCTGGGGTTAGACAAAGCCTCACTCATTGTTCATGTGGGGAACTAAGCATTAAAGTAAAAACACGGTAGAAAGTGAAGTATGAAGGAGACAGTCCAAATAGAAGTGTGGATTATGAAAAAATTAAGTGGGACCCACAAGAACTATTTGGAGTTTGGGAGGTTGCAATGACAGGAGCACAGTATCTACGTAGACGTCGTGGAAAGGGATAAGGGTGAAACTCAGGCCAGAGTTGTCATCTGAGGATCTGTAATCCTGAAGACGGGGGATGCAGCTCAGTGTCAAGTGCTTAGCTGTTGTGCAGGAGGCCCTGGTTCAGTCCCCAGCAACCCCCCACTGCCATCTCGGTGCGAAGCAGGAGGCCTAGGAGTGAGGAGCAGAGAGAATTGATATAAACAGGCCAGCAGTGCAAAGATGCTGAAAGATCTGGACCAGGTGCTTGACTGCTGGCAGTTACCCTATAGGCTACACGGTTCCAATTTTCCCCAGTGTTACAGGCATCTCACTTTGCAGGCTAGTTGGGTCTCATCTTTCCTTTTCAAATAAAGCAGAAAAAACCACCTAGCTCTTATAGTACTTTGACCCACACAAAAAAAGAAAGTCTCTATTATTTCCTTCAGTTTCTTTATCACAATTACCCCTCCATCTTATTGCACCTCAATTTTTTCTTTCATATTTCCTTTTTATGAGAAACAGACATTCAGATTAGCTGTCTCTCCAGGAAGCTTTAAACTCTTTTTCAATTTCCCATATTTTTGGCATCTATCAGATTTTATTTTTGTACTTTCAGACTTTACTAAATCTCTTATCATCTGTATAAGAACTTTGTGTTTTTGAGTTTTCAACTGCAGCCTCAATATGACCCCCCAAACATGGAAAATATGAAGCTGCTTTTAATTAATAAGGTACTTAGGGGGCTGGGGATTTAGCTCAGCGGCATAATCGCCTGCCTCGCAAGCAGGCAGTCGTGAGTTCGATCCCCGGTACCAATAAAAAAGAAAAAGACAAAAAAATAATAATAATAAGGTACTTACACAACATTTTTAAAAAGCCACTTTATTTTCAGAGTTCATTCTTATTTAATTTAGAACTTTATTTATTTATTTATTTATTATACCAGAAATTGAAATCAGGACCTCGCATCTGCCAGGCATGCACTTGTGCCACTGAGCTATATCCACAGCCTAATTTAGAACTTTAATTCTCAGAGGTGCTGATATTTCTCCAAGACAGTAAAACTTGGTTCTTGGATGGCTAAAAAAAAAATCTTAGTAAGGCTATCACTTAAAATTTCTTGGAGGATAGTGATAACTAGAAAAAAATCTAAAATGTCCCTTTTTGGGGAAATAATGAAAAAATAAAAAAAATAATGAAAAAGGTTACAAAAACAGATTTAGAATTGTATCTACAGAGTATCAGTTTATAGTTAAATACCATTTTTTGTTTGACTTTCTCAAAAAACTTGGTGAAGTGGATACTGTTAATCCCCTTTTCCTACTATAGAAAGGTGATAAGGGAGGTAACATTTTGGTTGTATAACTTCAATGGCATCTTCTTCTATGACAGCACAGTATATACATATTTTTAAAGCAGTTTGGGTACTACCGACATTTGGGCAGGATAATTCTTTGCATGTACACTGTGCAACGTTCAGCAGCATCGCTGGCACTTGCCTGCTGGATCCTAGTAGCAAGCCCCTATCACTACCATTAAAAATGTTTCTAGATTATTGCCAAATGTTCCCTTGGAGGTGGTATGAGGACATGACTCCTGATTGTGAACTACTCATTTAAAGCCTATTCATAAGGACCAACTGGTATCCATTGCTTTTACATTCATATAGTTGTCATGATATCTAACAGCTATTGAATACTTACTACTTACCACGCACTTTATATGCATGGGTTCATTGAATCATCCTGACAATTCTATGAAGTAGATGCTAGTATGTGAACACTGGTGTTTCATTTATTGCACAAAGAAGACCTTGAACTATTATCCCAAATATAATTATTGCACTTACAAAGTAACCTATTGTGTGCATGATTAGTATGCTGATTTTGAATTTAAATCCAAACCTGAGCATTGAACCATCATATACTATACTACTGCGCAGAATCATAATGGCCACAGCTATTCTCAATTCTAAATTATTTTCCCTCTGTTATTCCATTTTATTTACAAATTTTGTGTGTACTGTAATGTAAATATTCACACATATTCACTTGTATACACAGTAAAAGGTAAAAAAGATTGAAAATGTGCATATTTTAACAGGATTCACCTATAGGAAGTGGGAGAAGGAACACTTCTAACCTATCTTTTTGCTAATATTTTCAATCTTTTCTATGAGTACATTTTACAGTTATACAAGTGTGGTGAAATAAATCACACAGAAGCTTAAATATTGCATGGTTTCTCTTATATGAGAAAACAAAAGTATAAATACAGTTTAAAACAAAAGACAGATAATAGGAAATAGGAAGATAGAACTTTCTCAAAGGAGGAGGTGATCAAGAGATAGAAGGAGAGGGGAAGAAGGGGAGAGAAAGGATGGAATTAAGACATTTTAGGTATTCATAGTAAGTCATCAAAGAAATATAAAAATTATGTACTATAAATGTACTAATAAAATAAAGATTTTATGAGTTAAGTGAATAAAGATAGCAGTTTGGAGTAGAAATAAAATATTTTATGT
The DNA here is from genome assembly GCF_034190915.1 of Cavia porcellus. Lineage (NCBI taxonomy): Eukaryota > Metazoa > Chordata > Mammalia > Rodentia > Caviidae > Cavia > Cavia porcellus. The sequence continues at coordinate 78,446,202 of NW_026947484.1, forward strand.
TACATGAGGTCCCTAATTTCAAATTGCTTATGCACTTACAGAAGAGGATAGCATGTCCACAGGTAGCTGTACACTAGACAAAGGGATCTCAATGCTACAATTCTCTAATAAAGACAACTAATATCCATTTACATATGTAAATATTCACACATATTCAATTGTATACACAGTAAATAGTTAGAGAATTTAAAGTTTTTCTTACATTTTCCATAAGTAGATCTCCGCTTCTGCTTGTTTTTAGCAAGATTACAAAAAAGCAATGGAGTATATGAACAAATTAATGAATAGCAAGTAAGCATTGGGGAAGCAAAATTTGGACACCTAAAGTAGCTTAAAACATACTTATTTTATGGGGTTAGTAATCATGCAGTCATATTATTCCTACTTTAGTGATATAATAAAAAGAGCATAACTCATGACTTCTAAACACTGTTAACAGCTAAATAAAGTGAACTACATTGAGTTTCAAAGTAGATCTGTAATTTGTTTTTCTTAATAACTCTCACTAACTGGCATGTTGTGAAAACTCAGTGTGGGCTTTAATAAATGAATAAATGCAGACATGATTAAGTATCTTAAGAAACATAAGAAAACCAAATGATATTGGAATGTAAAGGAGAAATTTCAGGTTGAGTTGTATGTACAGAGATTAATCAGTTGTTTTCCAATTTCTCTTTTTTCTCCTTGGGCATACAAAACTCCTAGCACACTTGGATCTAGGTATAGAAATTTGATCAATTTATTCCCAGGGAATGTGGGCTGAAGGTAGGGACAGACCTACAAACTATTAGTTAAGGGGAGAGGGCTCTGAGGACCTGGAGAAAGACAAAGCCCTAAATGGAGGTATCATGAGCTTCTCAAATACTGCCCAGGCGAAAACTGTTCAGCTAGGAACTTCTTTGTTGGACTGCTCGTGAGCTCATAAGTCTCTGGAATTTGAAAACTGTTGCATCAGTGAATTATCTTAATACACTTAGTTCATCCCTAAGGCCACAATGTTTAGAAATAATTCCAGAACTGGAAGCTTTTTAAGATAAGCTGCATCATAAAACTCTTAACTAACTTGCTTCCAATTTGTGTTGCCTCTGGAGACAACAGAGCCACCATTAAAAGGATAAAGATAAGGATGTAAATAAAGCACTTAAGGTCACATCTGAACTGAGATATGTGAAATAAGAAAATTTCCTTCAATCAAATGTACTGAAAATAGTCTGTTTTCATTGCTATGTACTTCTTAATACTATAAACAAAGGGTATATTTATTTTCATCCTGGGAAAGAGATAAATATTAGCAGCCAAGAATACAATATAAATAAAAACTAATCTGTCAAAAAATATGGACAAGTCTGCCCAACAGACTCAAAATATGTACGCATGTTCCCCTGCATTTTCAGATGTTGATTGAGCATTTTCTATGTGTTAGTCAATATACTTGTAACTAGAGATATAAACACAATAAAGCAGCTGTGTACTGCTCAGGAGATAAGAATGTACAGAGTCAATTCTATAGTGTGAAACTGATATCAACCATATGCCTAGTCTAGCCAAAAAGGCACAGAGGACACCAAAGAACAAGTGCTGGTTGGCTCCCACCTAGGTGACGTCACAAAGGCAGCAGTCTTTCCTAAGAGTCCTAAGGGCACCTTCTGCTTACTTTTCTCCCATCCATGTAAATTAAGAGCATTACCAGAACACCAGATAATTACCCAGATAAGAAGATGCAATAAAGAATATGGAGGCCCCTTATCAACAAGAAGTTGAACATGTGCCACCTGTTTATCTGAGTGTTAGTCAACTTCTGCTCACACTATGTGAATACTGTGCTGTGTTAAATTAAAATAAATTTATTTTTCCCTTGAGTCAACAAATATCTTGGGGGAGATACTCTGAATCTATGAATGTTCCTCCAATAATTATCACGGTAGAGACTGCCCAATGACAATTTGCTATGTCTCATATTCTTTTCTCATTTATTTATTGAGTTATCTACTGCAAAAAAGAGCTGTTTTTTCTCCATACACAATTTGTCATTATCCATGGATTGTATATTTGAGAATGGATCTATTGCTAAGACTTATTTATAAGTCCAAAATGAATACCTATGTCCATGTGTTGACCATTCACAAGTGTGTGCAGAGTAGCAGAGTCTGAGTATCCAACGTGTGCATTCCCCATTGAGGTTGAACAATGCATTCCTGTTTCAACTTTCGTGTAGGCTAGCACATATTTTCCACACATTTGTTCTGTTTGGTCATTTTCTGTCTAATGGATCACCAACTACATTGCCGAAGTACATTCCCATATAGGGAAGCAAAGAAGGATGGGATGATCTTTTCAGAGAAAATGCATGTGTTAGAGAAGCTTCATTCAGGGAATGAGTTGTATAATGTATATTGCTGTTGGTCCTGAGTTCAGTGTTAATAAGTCAATACAATTTATCAATGATCAGTTGACCTCAGGATCACAGGAATGTAAACCTATATGGGAAATGAAGCAATGGTTCAGTATTTGCTAATTTAGTGTTCTTGATGATTTTATAGAGCATTACATGAGTAAATAGAACACCTATTTAACTATTTAGGTCCTTGTGAACTCATGAACACATACAGCATGCTACGGGTTACAATGAGTACTATACTTATGTATTGCTATTCAAAATATTCTATTTTTGATCATTAGAAGAGAAACATAATAGTGGAAAACTTTAGTGGCAATCATCTTGACCAGGTGACAAACATGAATATCGCCAATAAGAACATATATTAATGTGAATGCTGTGATTTGATGCATAGAGAAAGATGAAGAATAATTCTGGGATGCCCTTGATGAGGGTTGCATATTTAATAATGTGATGATTTCAGACCAGCCTAAATTGAGGTGCATTCAGCAAAAGAATGGACCGATAGTGCTTATAGTAACAAAGTCACGAAAGACAAGGAACAACAACCTGCTGCAGTTGCCAGGAGATCAGAGAGAGAGGACAACTGAACACATTGTGGAATCCTGAACGGAATCTAGGAAACAGTAACAATGGTGACACAGGTGGGACCCTCACAGTGAAGTTCAGAAGAAATTTTCAGCTGATGACACTATATCAATGTTAATTTTTTGATTATGATATCTCTGCTATGGTATGTAAGATGTTAATAGTAGAATTACTGGGACAGGAACATGCAAAAACTTTGTATTATGTTTGGAAATTTTCTGTAAGGATAGAAGTAGTTTTTAAAAAAGAGAAACAAGTATCATGTCAAGACTGGAATTCAGTCTGTGGTGTGTTATAAGCATATTAATTCTCCACCCCATGTTATGAAAGGTAAAAACTATACTTGGTTAAGAATCTTAAAATTGTATATTTTCAAGCATAATCAATACATATTAAATGATCTAATCAAAAGCTAAGACCTCATTAGTTTTTAAAATATTCTACTCACTAATAAATTCAATTTAAATAATTACATCCAAAACTAATTTTAAAAAGTAAGGCAACCAAATTTGCATAGAATTGATACCCCAGGTTCTTGTCAGCTTAGGTTTTCATCCCCTCTTACCTTAGTGGAATAACTTTGTTCCTTATGCCGTATTTCATCATTTTTAGAATGGAAATAATATGTCACATCGTATGTGATGATAGTACAATTGAAATTAATGCACATAAAATGCTCTGTATTATATTCAGTAACTATCCCATACAATATGCTGAAACTATCTAACCACAAATTATAAGTGTATATTTCTGTAATTAATAAATTTATGAAGAAACAGGAGAAAATAAAAAATATTAAGAATAAAAAATATTATGGTCAGGCAAAAAGGTATGAATGAACAGTTTGCTTGATTTTGATTGGAGCTAGGGTGGGTTTTTTTGAAGGTTTCTTCATGTACAGAAGTGAAAATGATGAAAACAATTAATGGATAGCAAAGCAAGGAGTAGAAAAAGAGAGATCCTCAGACAGTGACACCACTTATCAAAATTAGAGACAGGAGAGAAAGAACTAAGCAACTGAGCACTGGTAAAATTCTCATAGATCAAAGAGAAGATACCAGCAGAGCATCAAAAGAAAGGACCAGATTTCTATTGTAGAGTATTTTGTGAAAGAATTACCCACAGGAATTTTTAAAAATCTGTTTGAGACTTTTGTACTCTGTCTGAACGTACGCGAAGCTTGGAAATTGCTGCTCGATCCTAACAGTGAGTGAAAAGCTGAACAAACTGAAAAATAAAGAACTCTTCTTAAATTTGTAAGAGAACTGAGATCACACACAGGGAAAATTGCTGTTCCTCAAATTGTAAAGGTAGACAGTTAAGCACTGAGAATCACAACTTACCAGAGTAGAGCTCATGGCAGAAAAGTTTGCAGGAATAAATGCAGGGTTAGGAAAGGTAACTATAATCGGGAATTGCTGAAGGCTCACTGTGGACAATTCTGACAGTTAAATACACCAGGGGATCTGGTCATAGGCAGTGCCTTATACTTTCACTAGTTTTAGTTCCTGAAACTTTATCAGGTTCTTGTGGTGAATTCAGGGAGAAAATCTCATGCTTCTGGAAAGAGGATAGAAAAAGAAAACATCCTGAAATGTGTCAGAACGTATTTGTTTTAATAAATTCTTCATTCAGAAGAAACTATTTAACCAGAGTAACCTTCTGATGTTTTATCAGAGACAAACTGATCTGGGGAAAGGTCATTTTCAGTTCCCGTCCTGTCTAGTCATCTTATCACAGCTAGCAGAGGGGAAAAACTTGGGACATTTACAGTGTAAAGGAAGTCTAACTATAGATTGAGACTTAATCAAAGAATGCTTACCCTTTCCACACATCTCACCTCGAAATTAATAAAAGCCTATTTATGGCAGTTTAGTTAGGCTATCAGGAAATTATTACAAGGCAAACTATATGACAAAAATACAAACATTAAAAAGAGAATGCAAGCATCAGAATCAGATGACTCAGATATGGCAGGGAGGTTGAAATTGTGAATTTAAAATAGTAGGAATTTAAAACAATTATAATTCATATGCTAAGGGCTCTCATGAATAAAATAGCATGCAAAAGCAGATAACCAATATAGGCAGATAAATGGAAATTCTAAGGAAGAACCAAAAAAGCATATTAGCACTCAAATGCTATAATGGAAAAGAAGAGTGTTTTTGATGGACTTACCTGTAGACAACACAGCTGTGGAATGAATCTCTGAGCTTCAGACTATTTCAACAAAAATCTCAATAACTGAAAGGCAAACAGAAAAAGAGGTGGGGGGAACAAGGGAAAATATCCAAGATCTCTATAGGGCAACTACAAAAGGCAAAATACACACATAGAGAAAATATCAGATGGAGAATAAAGGTTTTGAGCTTTCCTTAGTTGGAAGTGTTTTTATTACTGTTTCAATTTCATTGCCTATTATTGGTCTGTTCAGGTTTTATATATCTTCTTGGCTCAATTGTGCTATAGCGTATATGCCTAAGAATGTATCTCTTTCCCCTAGATGCTCTATTAGAATATAAGCTTTTGGAATAGTTTCTTATAGTCCTCTGAATTTTAATTTTATCTGAATTTTGTTTTAATTTCTTCATTTTCATTTCTAATCAGATTGGTGTGGGTCTTTTCTTTCCTGTCTTTGGTTAATTTGACTAAAGGTTTATCGGTATTATTTACCATTTCAAAAATCTAATCATTCGATTCACTGGTCCTTTGTATTACTATGATTGTTCTAGTATCTGTCTGTCCTTTTAAGTCAAGTAAGCTTTATTTTTTGTAAGTGGGTGTGGTGATATTCAGTGCACACAGATTCATAACTGGTTACTTTTTTCCAGAAAATTGCTCCATTTAGCAATATTTAGTAACCTTTTTTGACTCTTCTGGTAAGTTTAGTGTTTGAAGTCAAGTTTGTCAAAAATGAGACAAGCTGTTCTCGGTTGCTCTCTGGCTCTGGCTGCAAGGAGTATAATTTTTCATTCTTTCACTTTCAGTTTGTGAGTTTCTTTGAGGATGAAATGTGTCTATTTCAAGCAATATATAGTAGAATTTTGATTTTTGATCCAGTCTACCTATTTGTGTTTCTTGTTTGGGGAATTAAAACAATTTACATTGAGTGTAAAGTTATTGTTGAAAGATAGTTGCTGAATCTTGTCATCATTTTTCCAGTACTGGTTTATTTATTTTTTTCTCTCCTTGTTAAACTACTTTCCCAGTTAGACCTATTTCTTGCTTTCAGCTTTTGGTGATGTTGGCCTCACTGTTTCTCTTTAGGATTCTTTTGAGTACTTTTGTAATGCTGGTTTGTCAGTCACATTTTTTTTTTAGATTCTGTTAGCCATGGGGAGTCATTATTTCCTTAATTTTGAAAAATAATTTTGCAGGATACAGTCATCTGGATTGGCAGTTATTTTATTTTGAATCAGAAAAACTGTACTACATGCTCTCTTCACCTTTAACATGTACACTGAGAAATCTGTTATTCTGATATGCTTACCTATAAATTACTTGATTTTTTTCTCTTGTAGTTTTAGAATTGTCTTTGTTCTCAGTTTCTTTGTGTTTGACTATGATATTTTGTGGGGACGTTTTCTGGTAATGTCCATTTAGAATTCTAAATCCCTCATTTACTGGGATATGTATTTCATTTTCTAAATTTGGAAACTTTTCAGCTATTATTTTGTTGAATAAATTTTTTATACCTTTAGTGTCATCTTCTAATCTTTCTTTAACTATTACATAATTCTTAGTATTTTTGGCAGGGGGAGTCATCTAGTAGCTATTAGATCCAGCTTTCACAGTGCCTTGATTTTAGGTATCACTGAATGCATAATCTACTACATCAAACTTCAAAGTCTTGGTACACTCCCCTCTGATTTGTTGTGCCTACAGCCAAAATGTCCGAATGAATTTTTATATCCAGGATTTCAGCCTGATTTCCTTTTCATATTCTCTAATTTTTTAAAAGAGGACATTTACTTCCTTAAATCCTTCAGCTATTTATGTATGTCTTCTTCAAACTCACTGATTCACTTATTAACAGAATCATTTATCTGTTTATTTACATCTTCTCTGAATTCATTTAACTTCTTACTAATTCCTTTTCGAATCTGTTTGCTAGTCTCAATTTTGACCTTATCAATTATTCTACATATTGGAATTTTGAGTTCTTTGCCTGAAAATTCCTTCATTTCACTGTTTGTGAGCTTAGCTTTTGGGAAGTTGTAAGTTTTTAGAAGAATCTTATTGCCTCCTTTCATCCTGATTCATGTGTTCTTTATATTGAATACTGGAGATCAGTTGAGATAGAAAGCTTTGCCACTATTGTAGAGATATCTTTGGTATGTAAAATTCTCCCTGTCCCGTTGAGATAGATTAGGGAGTGGCAAAAGCTGGCTGGGGAAGTACACCAGACAGGGAGACTGCTAGACTCTTTCTGTCCTGTTAACTGTAAGATCCAGGACGAAGGCACAGAACAGTTCCTAAAGCCCTCCACGTAGACTTCTTCCAAAAACACAAGCAGGTTTTCAATAGGATGTCCTAGACCTGATGTCAGCCTGAGGCATGGAATTCAAAGACTGCCTCTCAGGACTCATATGTAGAAGTTCTCACAGTTTCCTCCAGACTTAGACAGTATAAAAGAATACATCATGCCATGAAAACTTTGATTTCCAGCTTTGTACGATGGACTATGCTGTGTCTTCCAGATGCGATGTGCACTTTTATCTCTGCTCTTGCCCTCTTTTTCTCTTTACTCAGCCCAACCTTGCTCTGCAGAGAAAGTTTCTCTCCCACTCCTCACTTTTACTTTCACAAATAAATTTTGCCACAGCTTTTTGCTCATTTTGTTCAATTTTTTGCTTGATTGGAAAAGAATCTGGAATCCAACTCCGGAAGAAGAGGCAAACAACCATATATCTAATAACATTTAATTGGTGAGCTGCTTTTTAGAAGCAAGTTACTTGATAACAATGTCTTTGGTTTTGGGTATGAATCAATGTTCCACCAGTTCAAAGAACCGGGTTCATTCTTCATCATCGCCTTGTGATGAGAGAATAATTATCAATAATGCAACATTCAAAGAACTAATCATATATCAACACTGAGTTTAAGACTTCTTTAAAACTTATTTAGTAGCTCAAAAAGGTGAAGGAGAAGTAGTAATGGAGTAAAGGCTGAGAACTAGGGAAAAGAAAACAAGAAAAATAGGAGAACTAGAATAAAATATAAAGATTTAATGCAAAATAAAAACAAAAAATGGAAAAATAAGAAAGTAGATTCTGTTGTTTTTATTATGTTATTGTTTGCCTGACCAGTACAGAGGGAGAAGAGGTTACAAAGGCTATGTGAGGGGGAAGGTAAGGAAAAAAGCAAAAGAGAAAATACAAGTAGAAAATTTAAGAGGTTTTATGGGTGTTGGAGACAAGTAAACGTGTATTCATGCTTGCAGAAACCACTGTAGACACTAAAATATTGATGCATACCAGTACACAGTTGTTGCTTATACCCTCCCCCCCATACACACACACACTTTGACACTTTGGGGTAAAGCAAGTCTGAGAATGCCAACAGGCCTTCAAACCTGTTTCACAAGCTGGCTGCAGGCAGCTTTTAGGGAAAATCAAATGCTATACCCAAGTCCATACCCAATGAGTTTAGTCTTCTAAATTCCAAAGCATCTATTTTCCCCAGTCTCTTTGGTGGGGCATTTATTCTTCTCTTGAGTTTCAACCTGGCATTCTCTGTCTGCCTTGAACTTTCATACAGCACACAGATACACACACACACACACACACACACACACACACACAACACACACCATTTTCATACTATCTCTAAAATACCTTTTCTCAGTCAGTTTAATGACTTTGGGACTTAGAGAAAAGGTTTTCTGTTAGTGCAGTCTGTTTGTCTCTATCCACCCTCCTGCACCTTACCCCTGTAGCCCACTCAGCCTAACTGCCCTCTGAATTTATCTTTGGCATCCTCCACACACACACCAACATAGAAATTACGATGCTCTACTTGCAGTGGGATCAGTGGTGATCAATAAAGGCATCCAGGTATAGTCACTCCTATGCATTCTTCCCCTGAAATTTTCTTAGCTTTTCACAGGATTGCTAAGATTGTAAACCAGGTATAAGTCTCTGATCTTGTAGACTGGGATTCTGTTTGCTGTTGTTAACATAAATTCTGGGCTGTGTCTTAGCAGGAAAACTGCTATGCTTACTCTGGAGAGCAAAGGCTTTTGAAGTAAGCACCATTATAGCTGCCTTCACACCCACCTCCTTTCCTGGACAGTTTTGTGCACTTCACAGAGTGGCTCAGTCTCTGTATTTTGACTATGACCTGCACCACTGAGTTGAGAGACTCTTTGCTAATCACAGATTCTACCTATGTCTGGGTAAGAATACCACATGGCTCCCACACCCTGTGAACAGTGGCATCTCTGGATATAAGCTGAGGTTATATAAGACATTGCTTCTTATTTTATGTTTTCCATATTCTGTATTTCATCTGATAGCTATCTAGTTCTAGTTCTAGTTATATTCCAGTGGTTGGTACCTGAACCACTTCTTTTAGCTGCTTGAAGCTCTTTGTGAATGCTGCTTCCTCTATATCACCTTGATGGGGAATTTTGAAATTCCTTTTTTTATTAATGGCTGTATAATATTTAGTTGTATAAATAGATCACTTTTTAAAAATCAAGTCATCCATAATTGCACACTAACTAAAGTTGCTTTCTTATCTTGGTTATCATGAATAATATTTAAGGGAAGATAAGAATACAGCTATCTTTTTGCAAGTAGATTTTAATATTTATGGAATACATCCAGAAGCTAGGTCATATCATATCTCTGTTCCTAAGGGACCCTTGCAAACCCTTAATAGGTATGTAAGTTAATGTAACCATTTTGAAAAATAGTATTGAATATCCTCACAAACAGAATAGAAGATGATACCAAAACTGGACAAGGAAACACACACACACACATATACACACACTGTAGCTCAACACTTTTGTTGAATTAAAGATGCAAAATCTTTAACAAAATACACAAAAATCAAATTCAGCATCACATGAAAAATACCATACACCACAATCAAGTTGTCTTCATTCCAGAAATGCAAGGATGGTTTAATGTACCCAAATCAATCAACATAATACACTACAGCAACAGAATCCAGGATAAAAATCATACAACCATTTCAATTGATGCAGAACAAAGCTTTAGGCAAATTCAATATATTTTATTAATAAAACTCTAAAGAAACTAGGTATTGAAGAAATATTTCTCAATATAACAAAAGCTAAGTATAACAAACGAACATTATTCTGAATGGGAAAAACTGAAAACATTTCCTTTAAAATCAGGAATAAAGAAAGAGTGCCCATTGATTCCCTCTCTTATTCAATACAGTTTTTTAAAAAAATTTTAGCTAAAGCAATCAGGCAAAGGACAGAACAAAATGCATAGATACGATACAGAGAAGTCAAATCATCTTTGTTTGCACGTGATGTGATCATATACTTGGAATACCCTAAAACTTCAACAAAATACTTTTAGAATTGACAGAGTTGGCAAAGTAGTGAGACATAAGATAAATATTTAAAAATCAATAGCTTGTCCTTACAATAATAAAGGTCTAGCTGAGGAAGAAATCAGTAAAACAATTTCATTCACAATAGCATTTTAAAAAGTAAAATACATAGTAAACAATCTAACCAAGGAGATGAAAGATCTCTTCAATGAAAATTTCAGAACATTGTAGAAAGAAATTAGAGACATTAGGGATGGGTCCCTAATGTTCATAGATGGCAGCATTAATATTTTTAAAGGGGCCACACAACCAAAAGCAATCAATAAGTTTAATGAAATTTCTTTTAAAATACTAACAACATTTAAAATACTAACAGCAACATTTTAAAATACTAACAACAACATGTTCATAGATGGCAGCATTAATATTTTAAAGGGGTCACATAACCAAAAGCAATCAATAAGTTTAATGAAATTTCTTTTAAAGTACAACATAAAAATTAGAAAAAAAAATCTAAAAATTTATATGAGGCTAAAAGAGACCCAGCACAACCAATGCAGTCCTGAGCAAAAAGAACAAAAGGGACAGCATTACAATCCCAAATTTCAAGTTACGGTACATTGGTCTTGTAGCAAAAACATATTGATATTGGTACAAAAATAGACACATATACCAATGGAATACAATAGAGGACACAGAAATAAATCCATGCAATTATAGTCATCTGATGCTGGATAGCAGAGCCAAAAATATATGCTGGAATAAAAGACAGCCTATTAATAAATGGTACTAGGAAAACTGGTGTCCTTTTGTTGAAAATTGAACTATAATCCTATATCTCAAGCTCTAAAAATCAACTCAAAGTGAATTAAAGACCCAGATATAAGATCTGATACTCTGAAACTCATGCAAGAAAATACTATGGAAAGACATATAGCCATGGGCACAAAGACTTCCTAAACGGGAACCAATAGCACAAGAAATAATGGCAAGAATCAACAAATGAGACTGTATTAAATTTTAAAATTTCTGTGCAGTAAAGGAAATAACTAAGAGTTAAGACACAGCCTCCAAAATTGGAAAAAAAATCTTTGCCAGCTGTTCTTCTTTAGAATATATAAAGAAGTCAAAAACTTAACAATAAAAAATCAAATAGCCTAATCAGTAAGTGGTTAAATGAGTTGAACAGACACTTCTTTAAAAAAGTACAAGTAGCCAAAAGAATATATTTAAAAAGACTTAACAATTAAGGAGATTCGGATCAAAATTTGAGATTTCATCTCACCCCAGTTAGAATGGATACCACCAAAAGTACAAAACAAAACAAAATGCAAATCCTGGTAAGGATTAAGGGAGAAAGGAACTCTTCTACACTTCTAGTAGGAATTACATTAATACAACCACCATGGAAATTAGTATGGAACTATTAAAAAAAACTAGAAATACAGCTACCATTTGATCCAGCTATACCATTCCTTGGTATACATTTGAAGAAATTAAAGTCAGTATACTATAGTGACATCTGCATATTCATATTTATTGTGAACCGTGGTTCACAATATGGAACAAATTAAGAATCTGTCAATAAAAAAAGGACAAAGGAAATATGTTATAAATACATAAAAGAGTATTATTCAGTCATAAAGAAGAACAAAATTTGTCATTTTCAGAAAAATATGTCTGGAAATTATCAGATTGAGAAATATAAGCCAAACTCAAGAGACAAACACTGCATGTTCTCCCTAATATGTTGAATCTAAAACAAATGACATTAGTGGAGAGGGGAGACTATTACTAGACACGAAAAAATAAGGGGAGGAAAAGAAGGTGAAAAGACAGATAAAAAGAGGATATAAATATCGTCAAACTATACTATATACATTGAACCAAAAAATGTGAAACTAGAGGGTAGAGTCAAGTAAGGAGCGTGATACAAAGATGAAAATGATCAAACTATGTTATGTGTTTGTACAAGTCTGCCAAAATGAAATTGATATATCTGCATAATCAATAAGCACTAAAAAAAGGAGTGCACACAACATGTTAAGGAAGGAGATAAATGTATCATTAAAAATACTTAATTCAAACTATAATACCCATGTAAAAATGAAAGGCAAAAATGGAAATGAAAAATAAAAGAGAAAAACAGAAAACAGTAAAAATAGTAGGTATTGATCCAAAACTCTATCAATGACCATACTGAAAATCAGTGACCTAAGTCGAGTTAAAAAAAATTGCCCACATGCACTGAAAAAAAGAACCAACTATGTTGCCCATAAAAATATACCTTAAGTAAAAAGATATATATACATTAAAAGAAAATTGGTAGGAAAAAATATAACACTCTAACACTTACCAATAGAAAGCAAGATTAGCCATCTCAGTTCCAGACAAAAGACCTCAGAGCAAGGGAAGTTATCAATGATAAAGTGAGATCACATGATGACAAAGTGGTTAATTTTTCAAGAGGACATAATAATCCCTACATTTACAAATCAAGCAACAGTGACTTGCAATATGTGAGGCAAAACTGATATGAAATGTAAAGAGAAATAGATGACATCACCATTATAAAATTCAATATCCTCAGTATGCAGTGGATAAATACAGCAGACAGAAACACACTGAGGGCACCATTAAACTCAAGAATACCACTATCAAACTGAACATAAGGAGCATTATAGGATATTTCATCCATTGATAACAGAAATATATTCCTTTCAAGTTCATGTGAACCATTCATCAAGACAAAGCATAATATGTACCATAAAACATGGCTTACCAAATTAAATAAATATCATAATGGAATAAATCAGGGCCAGCAACAGAAAAACAGCCAGACATAGACACAAAAATCTTCAACAGTATATTAGCAAATAAGTACAAGAATAATCATACACCATAGTCAAGAGAGAACTATTCCAGGTTCATACCTTTATGTCTCCCCAAAACCTCATGTGCTGAAAGGCAGAACCATTGGAAGGTGATTGGATTATGGGGACTCCTAGCTGACATGCTATTAAGAAATGGGGTCTGGGCAGAAGAGGCAGGTCTCTGGGCTCATGGCCTAGAAAGGTTTATCCCTTCACCCTGTCTGCGATGCTGTGGGCAACTCCTCTTGGCCATGACCCTGTGCCATGCTGTTTTGCTTTGGATCCAGTCAAGTATGGACAGAAAACTCTATAACTGAGTTAAAATAAACTATAAGTTGCAGGTGTTGGGCATTGAATCTCAGTAATGGGAAAAATCATTAAGAAAATAAGATACCAAGTATACCAAAATATTCAGTATTCAAAAATCAGTTTCTGTAATGTCATATCCAGAGGCTAAAAATAGAAAATCACATGATCACATGAATAGATGCAGGAAAAGCATTGGGAAAAATCTAACACATATTCATAATCAAAACTCTTTGAAAACTAGAACTGTAGGTAGACTTCCTCCACTTGAAAGTGAGAATAAACAAAATCTATCACTAACACCATACTTAAAGACAATAAATAGAAACTTTTCCACTAAGTTTAGGAACAAGCCAAGGGTGGTCTTTCTTCCATTGCTTCTCAATGTCACACTGACAGTTTCTAATTATTGCTAGTGCAGTAAGACAAGAAAGAAATAAAAGGCAAGCAGATAGTGTTATGGTCTGTGTTTAGATAATCCCCCAAAGCCTCATGTAGTCATACACTGGGCCTTTTCAGAGGTAGCTGGATCTACAGTGTGTGATGCTAGAATTGATTCATGGCACAATGTTAAAATCAAGGACACTGGGATTAGGAGTGTGAGCATTACCTGGCATCAGTTATCTGGATGAAGAAGCAGCTACCTGAGATCCGGCCATGTTGGGGCTTAGGCTGCTGCACAAGAAGGCAATTTGCTCGCCCTCTTAGTAAGCACCCCTGGCGCCACCAGGAGGAGAACCAGTCAGGTGTTCCCATGAGCCTACCAGTGAGTGGGCTGAGAATCAAACATTCCCCCACCCGGCCATCAGCAACTGGGTACAGAGTTCTGAGCATCTCTTGGGAGGATGACCATATGCAATATAGCAAATATGCGGGATTTCCTTCTATGTTCTGTTTGAAGGCAAAGGTTAATTTCACTGTTATTTTTTGTAATGATTGTTATGCTCTATTCAATGTTCTCCTTCCATTGGTCTGTTATTGGTTTGATTTCACTATACCTAATTGGCTGTACAACTATTGTGAAGATAATGAGATAGACTATAGTACCTATTACTATTATCCGGGTATCCTGCTTTGAAGTTCTGCACCAATGTCACTGCATTGTCTTGATTGGCTTGTTTTAACCTGTTCTATTGTATTTTTGCTACATTCTAAATAAAATTTAAAAAGTAATCTGGATAGGATATAAGGAATATAAAGAGCTGTGGTCAACTTTTGTTGCTTTGCTATCTTCTGCCTACCATGAACTATTTCTCCTCTGCAGTGCCTGTCTGCCATTCCTCTCTGCCTTGAAGCCAGCTGATATGCACTGAAAGTTTTACCGACTGTGAGCTAAGTAAACCTTTCTCTTTTTAACTTTGGTTGTCACATATTTTGTCTCAACAATGAGAGAAAAGTAACTGAGATAGAGAAGGAAGGAAAAATTAAAACTGTGTTTGTTCATAGAGGATATGATCGTCTATGCATAAAATCAAAATGAGATAATAGCAAATCTTCTGGAACTAATAAATATTTATATTATGCTTTATAATACAAGGTTAATGCATACACAACAATCATTTGTTCTCCTACAGACCAATAATGAATATGTGGAATTCAATATTAAAAACAGACTACCATTTAAATTGGCACACAAGAAATAAAATACCTAGGTAAAAATATATCAAAATATGTATTTTTTAGTTAAGGAAAACTACAAAATCCCAAAAAGATAAAGCAAGAAAACACTGAATAATAGAAACAGGGTCAATATTTGTGGATAGAGGAACTCAGTATTATAGTACTATCAATCTTTCCAAAATTCATCTTTGAATTCAATATGATCTCAATTAAAATTCTATAAAATTATTTTTACATATAAATGAACTAATTCTGAAGTTTACATTTTCAAGTTTAAATCCAAAATACCAAGAATAGCCAATAAAATAATTCTGAAGTTTACATTTTCAAGTTTAAATCCAAAATACCAAGAATAGCCAATAAAATATTAAGAGAGAAGAAGAAAGTTGCAGGGTTGAAATTATTAACTAGAATACTTACTATAAAGCTATATAGTCAAAACAATGGGGTACTGGTAAAAGTATAGAAACACAGATCAATGGAATGGGATAGGAATTCAGAAACAGATCCATATACATACATAAAGACAACTGGTCTTTGAGAAAGAAGAAAGAAAGACGTTTCAACAAAGGGTACTTAGTCAACTGTGGATCCACAGGCAAAAGTAAAATAATGAATCTAGACACAAGCCTTACTCTCTTCAAAAACATGAACTCAAGGGGATCACAGAACTAAATACAAAATGCCATGCTTTAAAACTAGAAGATAACATAGGAGAAAATCTAAATGGTCTTAGGCTTGGATGTGACGTTTTAGATACAACATAAAGATATAAGCTATTAAATCAATAAACTTGACTTCATTAAGACTACATACATCTTCTATATAAGAGGTACTGTCAAGGGTATGAAATGCCAAACCACAGGCTGCAATACCTGTGAAAGACATATGTGATAAAACACTATTACCTAAAATACATAAAGAACTCATGACTATTAAGCTTGACTGTATCAATTTGATTGGCTTACAAAATGCCCAGGGAATTAGTAAAATGCATTTGTGGAGAGTATAACTCAGTGACAGTATCAGGCCTTCTGACTTCTGTTGGTAGATCAGAGAGATGTGACTTTGGTGCTATATATTTGGTGCTTGGCTTCCTTTTCTCTAGCACTGCTGAATTACTCTGCTTTCCAGACCCCATAAATAAAGGATTTTTGTTCCATTATGCACTTCCACTCTGATATTTCTGCTTCAGAGCAAGATTACCATGAATCTCTTGAAAGTCTAAGTCAAATTAAATCCCTCCTATTTTGAGGTGGGTATTGGGCAATGTGTCCACTAATAGGAAAGCTGGCTGATACAGAAAATTGGTTCCAGAAAATTTGAATCATTGCTGTGACTGTATTTGACCATGTGTAACAAGTTTTTGAAGTTTGTGGGAAGATTTAGAGATGTGGACTAGAGAGTCCTAAAATGCCATAGTTGCTTAGGTGATTCTGGTTGGAATTCAGAAGATGAGGATGCTAATATAAGTGCATAGAGTTATAGCCCAGACTCAGGAGGTTTCAGTTGGGAACAAGACCTCCATTGGCAATTGAACATGTGTTACACTCTAATAGAAAATTTACCCCCATTTAACTCACATCTAAGTCGTAGTGGGAGACCAAGATTAAGCATGGTAGACTGATTAATCTTGTGGGAGAAATTTCAAGGCAGCCCAAAGCCAAAGCTGTGTCAAGAGTACTAATAGGTGTCTTAGCCAGATTTACAGAAAATGGAGCCAAAACCTAGAGTCAAAAAATTGAAAACTTAAATTTGGATACATCAGGAAGCATGTATAAAGTTGGAACCAAAAGTGGCTGCTAAGAGACTAGTGCCATTAAAAAGAAAACAAGTACTTTTTACAGACAGGACCTCAGAAATAAGAAAGACCTTACCCCTCACAGACTTCTAGTTACAAAAGTGTAAATTTTTCATTTGAGAAGAGAATCTGTGAGACCCCCTGCTCAAGAAGAGTCTCTTAGGGAAATGGCTTCCTGGAATTTATTTCACTCTGTTCAGTTATCTAAGTAGCTGCTGTAGCTTGGCTACTGCCTAATGTAGACCTTTGTATCATCCACATGATGCTGGTTTTACTAGAATATAGAATGCAAATGTTGTGTGGCCAGAGAGACTTGCACTCAGATTTCAAAGGAAGACCTGCGAGTCTAGGCAAAGAGCCTCTGAAAGGGCAACATGTGAAGCTGCGAGGAACCCAGGAAGTCAGAAATGCCAGGAATGTGGAACATCTGTTGAGGAGCTGCACATTGTCAAGGTGCCAAGAGGAAGCCACATGGGCACCCACCAGAAAAATCACAGGAATGGGGTAAAAAGTAAACATGTGCCCTGGATTCTGGAGCTACAGGACATAATGTTTACTCTGCTCACTATCAGTCTTGCTTTGGTCTTACTCACGTAGATTTATCTATTCTTCCCTTTTGGAATGGGAAATGTTTACCCTCTGCTATTGGATTTTGTAATATTCTTCTTATTTTTACAGAGATTCACAGCAAAGAATTTGCCTTGAATCTCAGAGATGAGGATTAAACTTGAAATTTTGAAAAATTCTGAAACTGTGGAGACTCAGAGAAAGGGATTAATATGTTTTCAGTCGGAAGCAAGATAATTGTTTAATGTTTGGAAAAATTATGACCTTGTATTCACTTGGAAATTTAGTATGCTTTAAGAAGAAATATTTAGAGGTCAAGTTGAAAGTTAAAGAATAAAAGTATATTTCTAAGTAAAAGAAGTCACCCTGAAAAATATATATGATTCCAAGTTTATGATCTTCTAGAAAAGGTGCAATGATAGAAACAACTAGAAAATTAATGGCTTCCAGTGGTTAAAGGAAAAGCAAGGCTGATAACTATAGCACAGAGGATTTCCATGGTAGTGAAACTACTATGCATGACATTAGAATGATATGGATGCACGTCATTCCACATTTGTCCAAACCCACAGAATGTATAACAAGAATGAGCAATAAGTTAAACTATGGACAGTGGGTGATAATTATGTTTCAGGACAAGTCTATCCGTTGCAGCAAAGGTATGACCCTGGTAGAGGATGTTAAAGAAGGAGGCTATAAATGTTTGAGGACAGGGATGTGTAGAAAATTTCAGTACCATCCACTCAATTTTGCCATGAATGAAAATTTCCCCCCAAAATATCTATTTTTAAAAGCCACTGATATCATTAAAATATATTTAGAGTTTACTATAGTGAATAAATTTTGTCATATCATTATATAACTACTCTTGATGGCTCTTCTCCAGTCATACTCACAGTTTAATGGTTATTTATATTTCATTTTGAAATTTTATGAGGAGATTTTGACGGTGACAAGTATCTAAGTCACTATCGGATCAGAAAAGAAATGTTCTATTCATATTTGCTACTCTTAGTTAAATATCTAGTTTATTATTTATGATCATTCATGTATCTGTAAAACTACTCTAGAAAGTACTGCCAGTGACCTCACACAACCTCTAGGAAGATGGGGAGGCAGACTGTGTCCCTCTCTCAGGTATTAGGAGCTTTCCTTAACAAAATATGACACAATAGACCAACGACTTACTACCAGGATAAATTTTCCAGTGGAGCAAAAGCTACTAAGGATTACTCAACCACTTGTAGTATTTCTTAATCCTCCTCAGGGCCTGTTTGTCACAGTTGACTATGGTGAAAGTCCACTCAGTGATTACAGGAGATAATTAACTAACAACACAGCAAGGGATTCCATGTTTTGGTTTCTTTGAATTCATGAACCAGATAGCTATCTACCATTCAGTGATGAAAGGGTTAAGGATAGTTGCAAAGAAAGATATGGTAGGCTATGAAGAGAACTACAAATATGCCCCAACACCACTGACTTTTAATTTTTGGAAAATCTAGAGGATATTGGTAAATTCCTAGTAAACTATAAAGGTCACTAGCCATATTGTTAATAAACTAAATTTAGTATGTTACTAGAGTTTAACAAGGATTTACCCTACATTTTTCTAAAATAGCTTAGTGCTTTAGAACTCCTGGTGAGCATGGTCCATATATAAATAGAATTTCTCCAAATTTTTACAAGGGATACTTATGAAGGAACCGCATCACTGTTAATTTGAGCTTTTCAGGCCTTTAATTATCAACAATTTTTCAAAATTATATTTTTCTTAGGTTAACATTCTTCATTATGGATTTAGTTGTTTAGGTAATAACAACACATAGGATTTGAGAGTTTAGTCTAACTTTGGCCCTATACCAAAATATTTACCTGTTTCTTTGCTGCTCTTAGCACTTCTTTGAGACAGATAATATTATCCTTACCTTCTAGGTGACGAGACTAAATCAAAGAGAAACTAGATAATTTGCAAAGATTATATAGATGGGTTTCAACTCCTTTTTTTAAAATAAGACAGTCTTGCTAAATTGCCAAGTTGAGACATAAACTTATGGTACTCTTGCCTTAGCTTCTACAATGTTGGAATTACAAATGTGTGTCACAATGCCTAGCTCTCCAACTCTCAGGCCTTTCCTGCAGATTGGGAGCCAATAATAATCCTTTTCATAAAGGGCCAAACACCGAATATCTAGGACTTCATAAACCAAATGTTCTCTGTTCAGCTCTGCAGTGGTAGCCTCCAAGAGGTTATACACATTACATGGACAAGTGACTAGGGCTATGTTTCAATATATCCACATTAACAAACACAGGAAGTAAGCAGAATTAGCATGTGGCCCATCATGGCCTGAGGAGAGCTCTATAGGCCTCCCTCTTTATCACTATGCCACTAAAATTTTCCTTCTTTAAGTGAAATACACATGCAGATTACAAGCCTAAAATGCCCAAATAGCTACACTGACACATAAAAGAATTTCTCAGATATTAATCATTTATGCCCTTACTGGTAAAGAAAATGTAAAATATATGCCTGCATAGTAGTGGTTTCTATTAAGAACTGAATGGCATCCCCCAAAATCAATACACTGAAGCTCCAATCAGCATGCGACTATATTGAGAGATAAGTTCTTTAAAGAGATAACTAAGGATAAATAAAGTCATGGAAGGCTCTGCATCCAGGAAAACTTAAAACCTTATGAGAAGACAAGGTGCCCTAACTTCTCCCTGAATCCCTCAGAAAAGGCTACTCAAATATACAGTGATGGCAGACATCTGTAAGCCAGGAAAGGGGCTGCATCAGAAACCAACTTTCCTGGCACCTTGATTTTTGCATTCCAGCCTCCAGAACTGTGAGAAAACAAATGTGTGTTATTGAAGCCACCTAGACAATGATGGTATGGCAATCTGTACTGAATACTAGACCCCCGCTCCCTTGTTTTGTTACTTTGGGGGTCAAACCCAGGAGCACTTTACCACTGAACTATACCCTCAGGCCCTTAAAAAAAATTTTTTTTGAACCAGGATCTTCCTAAACTGGGCAAGCTAGCCTTGAAATTGTGATTCACCTGTCTCAAGTCTCCTGAATAGCTGAGATTACTCACAAGCTACAATATACCTAACTCAAATTTTTGAATATAAAACATTAACATGAACTTCCACAATCTATTAGTTGTATATTAACTACCAATTGACAGACAGTATATTTAGATACATACCTGTATAAAACTTATATTCATAAATACACAATTAAATATAATGAATTCAATAATATTTGAATGCTGCTAATCATAACTATACATCAAAATATTGGGGGAAGTTGTATTTACATTTGGAGAACATTATTTTATATTCTGCAGATAATACTAAGCTGTTTTTGCATAAGCCTTCATAAAACAGTAACTCCAACTACCTCGAGCATGCTCAGTCTTTGGAACAGGAATAATTTATTTCTAGCCCCATTATTTCTGGCTAAGTTTCTACTATCTGGGTTTAGCACCTCTTCCACACTGCCTCCCCTGACGGTAAGCAAAATATCTATGGATTCAAATGTGACAGTCACAGTTTGAAAAAATGTCTAATTGTGGGCTTACCACAGCCAGCAGGGATTTTAGGTTAGGAAAGACTCAGAGCTACAATGGGATTACAAGCTAATCTGTCACTATATAATTTATCACACAGCTATTTGATTTGCTTGAAAATGAAATGTTACTGAAAATGAAAATAATGAAATAACTTCATCTTAGATCTCTTTCTCTCTTTTGTTGCATTTAAGACTGTAAAAGCCTAACTGTGTTTAAAATGCAAGAGGATTCCAAACTAGGGGTTTCCAAGCCTGGCTCACAGCAATAGCATCACCTAAGGAGTTTTTATTTTTATTTTTTAATTTTTTAAAACCAAGTGCATTTATTAGAAAAAAGAAAGTGATGAAATATCCTCATATCTTTTCTTAAGAGATTAAAAATAAAAGAGAATAAAACCAAAAATAGAATAAAATAATAAAGATCAGAAAACACAATCCCTTATCAAACTTCCAAAAACATTTTTCATAAAGATTAACATTTTGATTCTTACATTTCTATAAAAATATAAAAGACTCAGAATAGTCTAGACAACTTTGATAAAGGAACGAAATTAGAGCTCCAACCCTCCCCAATCCCACGATTTATTACAAAGTTAAACCAATCACGACAAAATGGCATTGATATCAAGATAGACAAACCACCAAAGTGTCAATATAAAGTCCCAAATAGATACCCACATAACAGACAACTGATTTCTGGTAAAGATGAGAAAGCAATTAAATGGAGAAAAGATTGTACCCTCAATCAATATATTGGAACAACTGAATATCCACATGCAAAAAAACACAAACTGTATAGATCAAAAGTCAACTCCAAATGGCTCACAGTGGGTTAAAGTAAAGGCAGGTGTGGCCTGAGTCACTGCTTGGCTGATGTCACTGACTTAAGAAGTTTTTAATAACTCCTCCCCTAACCTTCTTTGGGAGGCGAGGATTTTAAGACCTGAATTTTTACTACAATCTCACTTTGATTCTGATGCAATGTTACAACCATGTCACGTGGATCTCACAAGTGGCCTCAGTTAATAGCCACCTCAAGTCCTTTCTCTTTGCCCTGTTAACTTTGCAGTTAGCCAACAGAATTATGGCAAAGTTGACACCGGCAGAAACTTGGAATGATATTTGCCAGCATCATTCCATTTGACTTTCTCCAACACCTGCCACTACAATGTGACTGTCAGAGGACAGCCTGCTAGAAGGATGTGAAAGAAATATGAAACAGAACTGAGTCATCATGGCTAAGACCAGGCTAGACCAGGCAGCCCAGCCTACTCACCAGCTGATGCATGAGTAAGGCCAGTTAAGATCAATCAAGACCTATGCAAACCAGCAGAATCATTCAGTAAACTGCAGATCTGGGAGAAATCATAAATGGTTATTAATTTAAGCCCCTAAAGGCTGGGGTGGATTGTTCAACAGCACAACTAGCTATCACAGTGCAAGTGACTCAAGGGATACAGGACCTATAGGCTGGGCACTGATGGTATAAAGAAGTCTTATTTAAAAATCTGTTTATATTCTATAGCATAATATTGAAAAAAGGTGAGATTTTTAAGTGCAAATTTAAAGTTAGCAATTTTCTTTACTCTCGGATTTCAAAGCCTTTCATATTAGATAGATACTTCCAATGGAAGTACTGGAAGTAATGTTTCCCAAACTTATTTGACTTCACAGCTTACTTTATTTTTTGCCCAATGCTAAAAATTCTACAAATGAATATTTTACGCAATACTTTAGGACATTAAGAATTTATCTTTGTATTGTTCCAATGAGTAGGACTGTACTTAAAGTTTGAAAGCTATGGAAGAGGAATTGAGATTAAATAAAGCACTTAAGCAAGGATTTATTAACAATGAAATTTATCCAGAAATGGACTTGCCAGCTTTGTGATATAATCAAAGTATTCAAAGAGAGATGAATATGAAATTTAAAGGACTTCTGCATTACTGAGTGACCTTTACCGAGATTCTTATTCCTCAATGACATGATAAAGAACTCAGATTACTCTTTTCAGTCCTAAATTATGTGCTAGTTATTATGTTTTCACTTGACTAGCCTGTGATACCCCATGCTTAATCAAACATTAACTATGACGGTGTTTTATAGAACTGGTTAACCTTCATAAGCTATAGGTTTTAAGTAAACCAGTCTACTCTCCGTATGTAGATAAGTCTTATACAATCTGCTGAGGGTCCCACTAGCAAATATTGATATTTCCTCAGAAGGAGTAATTCTGCTTCAATACTACAACAAACAAACATTGCCTGGGTTTCCAACTATGGTCTAACCTGCAGATTTTGGACTCATCAACCTCCATAATCATGGAAAAAATGTCCTTAAAGTAACTCTTTCCCATATATAAATATGAAACCCTCAATGGTTTTGAGAATCCTGGATAATACAAATAAATATCAAACATAATTTACATACCATCAAAACCCTAAATTTAAAAATATTTAGATGTCCTACTCTGGCTCTTCCTAATCCTGGCCTTAGGTAAGATGAAGTATTTAGGTTCCTTATATTTCTTGTTTGGTTTCTCTGGAGACTTTTGTAGTCTATCACCTGAGGAGAAGATCTTATAATTACATTATAATGAAAGCCAAGAGGTGCCATTGCAAATATTCCCTTTTCAAGAGGGATAGATGTCATGAGTCATCTTGGGTGGCATTATAATTTTGCAGCTGTGTAATGTTTGTAAGGAACTCCCAGTTCCTTATGAACCACAGTGACCCAACTTGGCAAGGTCCCAACACCTATTTATGGCCTGAAATACAAGGAAGAGGTCACAAGAGGTGGTTCTTTTTTCTGGAATTGAGTCAGGCATATGATAACACTGCGGGTCAGAGGTAACACAAATTCTAACTTACTGCAACCATGTTCTCTGAAAGACTTCCTGGGAACCAACACAAACTACTACAAATCCTGTATTGATATCCAAGATCTAGTCATTTAGAGAAAAAGGAAAGAATGGATAAAACACCAGGAAACAAGAGCACTTTAGCAGACATAATCTGGGGAAGTACCAACTGCAGTCCAGGGACTACAGGAACTAGAATAGAGGAGCTATGTCCCAATCATTCATGTGTTTTCTGTGCCTAGTTTAATATGTGGTATATAGCAGGTACTTAAAATATTCCATGAGTAAAGGAGCTGGTAGAAACAAAGTATTTCACACATGTGTAGCCAGAACAACCAGACAAGTATTTTTTATCCTACCTTTATACTAAATAAACCCAGCTTAACACAGCACCTAAAAATACTTCTTCCTAAATTAGCCCTGATACATCTGGCCAGTTGGAGGTCTTAAAATTTAGGGCCAGAGTCGTCCTATTTGTATATGTATTGTGTATTTTATTAGTTTTGTTAGGGATACTGTAACAAAGCACTACTGACTAGGCCCTACAGGTTAAACAAAAGAAATTTAGTATCTAACAGTCCTGGAAGCCAGAAGACTGAGCTCAATGAGGTGGCAAGGTTGATTTCTTCTGAATTCTTTCCTTGGCTTGTAGACCGCCATCTTCTCTCCATGTCATCTCATGGGTTTCCCACTGTATCTCTCAGCATCCTGATTTTCCCCTCTTAAGGGTTGTCAGTCATACTTGATTAGGGACTACTTGATCTCATGTAATTTAGTTACCTCGTTAAAGTTCTATCTCCAAAACAGTCTTATTCTAAGCTATTAGGGCTCGGGACTTAAATAAAAAAAAATCTGAGGGGGCCAAATACACATATCCATGAGATATACAAAAATATTTTCAAGATGAGAGAGAGGATATTACCTATCACTGAGCTACATGACAGCCCATAAACTTATTCTAGATTAATATCCTCTCCATGGTTATATACAGACCCCTTCTTCAGGTATGAAGGTGGATGGAATATAACATGTTCCTATATGTTTCCTCTAATTGATAATTAAATGATTCCAAACTAACAAGTAATTTCACTTTAATTTCTCTCAACATTCTATTTCCTTTTTTTGAATACTTGAAAGCTGAAATAAATAGGAACACAAGAATCTAAAAGATAAATTATTTGATCCCAAGTACCTTGATAAATGGCTGAGTCTTATATCTGTGTATTGCCAGAAAATACAACATGCCCAGACATTTAATTAATGTTTTTAAAAAGTACGATTAAAATTATGTTGGCAGGAAAAAAACACATCATTCTAGATTTCTGTTTTCATGTTTCAGAATTATATTTGACCCCAAACAATATTAGCACAAGCTAATATTGAGCCCTTTGTATCTTTTCTGTTTAAAAACATACACACGTACAGATACTTGTTTCTTGGTATTTTAGCAGACTTAACTTTGGAGGCATTTGAGTTAACACAGTAAACAGAAGACCAGAGAATGTTATCTATAGAGAAGAAAAGTCAAAAAAACAGCACCAAGCTGAGAGACAACTGACACTGTCTAATTCAGAGATGAATTCAGAGATGAACTCCAGAGCACAGGGATATAGCCGCGTGGTAGAGCACTTGCCTAGCATGTGTGAGACCCTGGCTTCACTTCCAGCTCTAACATAATAAAAGAAAAAGATGAGCTCCACGGGAAATACACCAACCGCCACTCCAGGCTGCCTTGATTCCCCACTGCTCGGACAGAGCCCTGAAGAGTGAAGCACCTGTCACTGTCAACCTGGCCTCTAAACTTGCGCTCGTCCTGGAGAGAGAGGCAGCAACAAAAGAAAATTATGATCACTTGGTTAGTTTTCAATGTCTTTTTTTTCTAACACCAGCTAAATTCATAGGACAGAATAACCATTTATAGGGAAACTTGCTGAAATCTTGCAAATGTACACCTAACACTGCATTTGACCCTCGGCATACTCTTTGACTCTGATCTTTAAATGAATAATTTCTGAACTTACTCACATCTTGTCTTTTGGTTTTGGACCCAGACTATATAAGCAGTCAGTTCTTAGTATTCATGGATTCCACAACTGTGGATTTAACCAGCTACGAATTAAAAGTGTTTGGGGAAAATGCTCCATTTTTTATTATCCCCTATACCCTCTTTAGAAACCATTTAAATTGTATTAGATGTGATTTAAAATGTATGGAAGAATTATGTAGATCATGTGCAAATAATACAAGATATATTTTAAGGGACTTGAACATCCACAAGAGATCCTGGAATTTTGGTACCCATAGGAGATACTGAAATTAATACTCTGAAGATATAGAGAGATGAGAGATTGCCTTATAATTCTTGTAGTGACTTGCTTATCTATCTGGCAGAGGATGGGGAAATAAGTAACTACTAAAATATACTGACTAATCCACAAATTTCTACATGTTCATTCAAAGATGAATGTAGAAAAAAATAGAAGACTAAGCCTCATATCCTCCATACTGACACTGAAGAGTTTTGGTTGGTAGTTATACAGATAGATTCCAATTTAACTCTGGAAAATTTCATTATTAGATGCAAAATGAACTATAATCTAGTGATTCTGTCCTGTCATGGAACATCAAGACCCTAAATACCAACTACTATCAGTCACCAACACTGCCATACATAAGGATCAAAATTCAGTTCCCTGGTAAACTCAAGCAAATTTCTGAGTGTGATTTTTCAGGTTATCAAATTGGAATAAGAGTACCTGATCCCTAAAAGAAATGCTATGAAGACTAAATAAGCTAAAGAATTACTGTGGCAGTTGGCCAGCACATATTTACTAGAGGGATATAAAGTTCCAGGAACAACATATTCTAGTATCTGGAACATCCCTGTGGCGTGTATGTGACTGGTGGCAGGAGAACGTGGACAATGAATAGTAAGTACACAGATATGCAGGGATGGATAAATGATGAGCAATAGAGCATGGAGATAGGAGAGTGTTGTTTAAACTGTTGCAGATACTTACACTTTATTTTTTCATACGAAGTAGTTGGATGATTTGAGCAGAAGAGTGACATAAGAATACCTGTGTTTTAAGGGATCACTCTAGTTGCTGTGTTAAAAAAGACCAACAGACAATTTTGGAAGTAAGGAGACAGTTTAAGAGACTTTGACAGTGTTGAAGGGAATAAGATTGGAGGCCTGGGCTAGAATGGAAGGCCAGAGAAATAGGTGGAATTGGGGACATATATTTAGGTCAAGTCAATGGGATCTGCTAATTAATTAGATGTGGATATGGGATTAAAGCACATGGCACAAAGCATTACTCAGTATGAAACATACTGAGGGTAGTTGAGACAGGCATCTCCCTTAAGAACACATATCTGAAGGAGTAAGACTACATCCAGGGATCAATTCTAAAAGCATGACATAACAGCTCATAACCAAGATATGCAGTGTCACCTTAACAAGACAGCCCAGTACTACTGCCAGCATGAGGACAGCAGTGTTCAATGGCTTTAATATACCAAAAGGAGAGATGTGTCAGATAAATGGGGGTTTCCCAAACACACACACACACACACACATATTCCCATTTAGTAGAGTAACATGGAGAGACAGACAGACAGACAGACAGAGAGAATTACAGAAGCAGAAGCTGGCTGTGCCTTTCTAAACACCATTGGAAACACAGAACACAAGGAGTCTTTGCCAAGTGATTACAGTTATTACAGCCCCAATGGCAGGGTCATCTCTATTGTAGGGATTGATAAAGGGAATCATAGCCAACTGACTTTGTCCTGGATCTTTGGCAAGATAGCGTATTGTGAAGATGAATGGTGATTGCTTGGCATGTATGGCAGATCACAATAAGGAGAAATGTAGCTACTGCAATCACAAGGAAATGGTTATTAGCAGGAGAGCAGATATTGAGAACAAAAGGGCAGATAAATTGGGAAATCATTGGTCCTTGGCTCAGATGAAAGAATTTGGTCAAACATAGGTCTCTTTTTTTATAGAAGCCTAATCTATGTGTCACCTTTAAATTAAAGGATAATAAGACTTGTCATGCTTCAAAATGTTTGAGTAAGAATATAATAATGTTTTCAACATTGGTACTAGGTAGCAAAAGAATCTAATGGAAAATGTTCAACAACTAAAACAGCAACGTCAAATTTTGTTAACTTTTGGAATAATTACATTGAAAAGAAAATTCTTCTTTGAAAATTATACCCTATTGACTGACCCTAGAAAGTACTTAATAAGTGTCTGTTAACCCAAGAGATTTATTGTTTCAGAAAATGAGCCATTCCACATAAACAGATATTTCAAATGATTGACTGCAAGCTGCAGACATACCAATACTTTATGTAGTACATTGACAAAAATAATTTGAAAGTACATCACATTCTTACCCTATAAATTACAATGAATGTATTTCTTAACAACTTAGATTCATGACCATGAACATTAGTAATCATGATTCTGTCAGGAACTACTGACCTTCATAGAGGGCCATGTTCCTCTACTGAATGGGAATTCTTAAAAATAAACAGCTATAAAAATTCTTTTTATTTATCCATCCATATGAAATATCTATTTCTCTTTTAATGATTGATAATCTATTTGACTTTAACCTCTAACCCAATACCCAGCAAAGTATTTGGCAATAGGCCATTAGGAGGTCATTAGAATTTGATGAGGTCATGAGGGTGGGGTTCCTTTAATAAGACTGGTGCCCTTTTAAGAGAGACATACAAGAGCTTGCCCTTGTTCACTGACTATGTTTCAACACAGAAGAAAAGCCCCTCAAGAAGTCTGCCTTCTGCAAGTCCAGAAGAGAGCCTCCATTAAGAGCCTGAATCAGTCAGCACCTTCATTTTGGACTCCCAGCCTCTAGAACAGTGAATGATATATGTCTGCTGTTTAAGGCCACTGGTTTATGGTATTTCAAGGCAACCTAAGTTAACTAGAAAACTGCTTTTCCATTTCTGATTCCTTGCTTCTAATCTGTGAATTGCTACATAAATTTTTGCTTAAAATGTGCTTTGTGGGTGCTACTTCATATATTGTAATTGCTTTACGGTCTTCACTATTACATTCAAACTTCAAGTTAAATTTTGCCTTTAGAAGTTCAATATTTACATTCATTTTCAAGGCCGCTAATAACTGGATTTTTAAAAAATAAAACTAATAGAGGCTATAGTTGTTGTTTAGTTTTAATTTAAAGAAAAAGAGAAAAGTCTTCAATTGCCCTTTATATCCAAATTAAGGGAAAAATCTTAAAGCCCTCTTAAATTCAAAGAGGAAAGTATTTCCTTTGAGAAGGTAATGACGATATGGTGTACATGGTGGAAGAATTGGATGGGTACACACGATAGCATTTATTTTGTCTTCGGTGATATAGTTAAGATGGCATTTTTAGATTCTAGTCCTTCCTCAGAGTATAATAATATTTGGGAGCAAGGGAGGACTGTTGCTAGCAAACATCTCTGAGACAATAAAAGTAATTAGTATGCAGTGCACATCAAAACATTATTACTGTGGTTGGGTGTCAAGATAAGCATAAACTGCAAAAGACTGTTATTCTCACAGTAAATAATGTGACTTCTGACCAGTTTTAGCATTTGTTCTATATAGGAAAGCTAAAAGATTACAAGGGAGCAATTTTTAAAAAAATATTTTTACCAGGTGGCTTAACAGTGAGTGGCTAGGATGCTTAATAGAATACAGTTAAGGAATATTTGATGACATTTTAAGGTTATCAATTGTTAATAAAGCTTGAAGGAGAAAAAAATGGACTTTTCAAGTAATGTCTTGCTAAGTCATGTATACCATATCTATATTATGAGAGTTCCAGGATGTCAGGGAAGAAAGGAAATGAAAGTTAGTTATAAAGCAAATAAAGGAAGTATTTACTGATGTCAGCTTCCACCTTGGAGCAGAGCCAAGTGCGTCATGTGGGTAATATGTATAATGAATACAAATATCCCATGGGCCAAAAGCCAGTAGTGTAAGAGTGGCGATTAAAAAGTAAAAACTAAAAAACGCAAGAAAGAAAATGTTGTGATTCTCTCTTATCTGCCTTACAAACACAAACTTCCTGTGTATAAGTAGAAATTTACTTACAAAATTTTCTTTCCTGCTGAAGCACATAGCTTAGACACAATAGGGCAGATAGCAAATGTTTGTGCAAGAAATAGCGTCAGTTGTAGGATGCCTTGCTGGATACATTCTGCTAAATTATCTCCACAACCTTCTAAGAGATTTCATTATCAAACCCACTATCAAACAACTAAAAAGAGTCAAAGAGGTGTCTCTAACTCAAATATCTCTCCAAATTCAATGCCCTTTTCACCAACCATGTAAATAAATAACAGACTAAATGGCGGGGCAGACTGGTTCTGTAGCACTGACTGAATTTGAGCACAGCCTGACAATATAACAAAAGTTAACTACAAAGTAGCAATTCATATCCAAGTAATTGATTTCATGCCACATCTTCCATTTCCTAACTTATTTCAGAGATCTCTGTCAACCCAAAAGGACAGTAACATCCTGGCTTGGAAAGAATATCTTCCCTATTGTACATACTCATTCACTGGAAAATATGTATTAGTTCACAAACTTTTCACTATCATTCACTGCACACCTTTCAATCAGCTGTCTGTGGGCAGCACTTGAAAAGACAGAGCTAGTTTGGTAATTTCTAGTAAAGCTCAGACTTTCAGACCAGCATGACAAAATATGGTAAGTGACATTGAAAATGCTACCACATCTAATATTTTTAAGTGTTTTTTAAGTTTAAAGCTTTTCCAAGACATGCATAAAAGTCAGCAAGTTACTCAGACATGCCATGAGTTCAAATTGGAGATAATTTCAAAGACTACTTTTACATGGAGATTTTGAAAAAAGATTTGGCTTTGCAAAAATTTCTTTAATGCCACCTCTCACCTGGACTGTTTTCTATTCTGTCCTACCATGTCTCCCTTATAGCCTGACTTAACTTAATTACATTTAGCAGTCATAAAGATGTGAGGGGTTTCCCAGTTTATTGAGTTACTTTGACTGTCTGGCTTAAATCATTAAGCTTGACACTTAACGTGTTTCACCTGTCATATCTTTATGCAAATATATACTTTACTCTTTGCCAAGAAGAGCACACAGTGTATTGTATACTTCACATTATAGAAAAATTCTATAGCTGTACAAATAACTACATTAGGTTTGTTAAATAGTTAGGATTTATCCAGATATAGTGACACAGATTTTAGTTCCAGTTACCTGGGAGGCTGAGGCAGGCAGATGGTGAGTTCAAGGTCAATTTGGGCTTCAGCAAGTTCTTGTGTCAAAAAAATGGTGGACATTCAGAAGAAACTGATTAAACAGTGATAGATGAGTCAAAAAAAAAATGAAATAGAGGAAGGAAACCGACAGGTTAGTAGAAGCCAGAACTGTCTTCCACCCCTAGAGATGAGGGTAATGGAAGCAAGGCTACTATCACAATCTAAAATGCAGGGCTTTTGATAACAAATGGAACCATGCGGAGGAGAGAGCTACTGCCACACAGCACAGCAAGCAGGGCAGAGGTGAGGATACCCTGAGTGTTCTTACCAACCTGCCATCAGAGCCTGCTTTTGGTCACTTCCACTTGGAAAGCAAAAAGTGAGAAAAGCTTTATGTGTGATGTAGCCCAGTGGAGAAAAGGAACAAGGGATAGATTCAAATGTAAACAAGCAGCTTACAGAAATGGTGATCCATAAACCTTCACTGGTAGGTTGGTAAAGTGGCAATAATAGTAGTATCTACTCATAGGGCTAATAGAGGATTAAATGGAATATCCCTGATGTGTAAGGGTTCTATAAAAATCTTACTATTATTTTTCTTCGAACTATTAATGGACAAGTAAAGAACAGGATGCCATACACTATAGCCAGACATGAATTCCAACTTGATAGCAGCACAGTTTGTAACAGTTAATCCTGGAAGCAACCTGTATACTCATCAAAAGATGATTAGATAAAGAAGATGTGGTTTCTACATATAATTGATTACAATGACACATTTGAGGCATTTGTACGAAAATAGATGCACCTAGAAAATATAATGAAATAAGCCAAATGCACACACTAAAATGCCATATGGTATCTCTCATTTGAATGAGGTAAAGTAAAAACAAAAAAAAAACAAAGAATACAGAAGAGACAGAAAAGGATAATGGTACTGATCTCTTGCAATAGGGAAGTAGTTCAAAAGAACAAGAGAGAGGGAGGAGGAAGAGGGGAAGGAGAAATGTAAGGCACATATTTATGTGCCACATACCAGAATCTAATAATCCCAATTAATGTATGCCATAACATGAGCTAAGACAAATATATAATATCAGCAAGTATGAAAAAGGGGACAGGGGAACTGGAGCAGGACAGAGGAGGAGAGCTAAAAAAAAAAAAAAAAAGAAGCTGTAAAATGTACACGTAGTCGCTCCCCAAGATGATAGTAAACTGCATAAATTGCAAACATGTACTAATAATTTTTTTTAAATGGGACACCAGGAAGGCAGCCACCTGGAATAGCCTGTGCACCACCCTCAAAAAAGAACAGAACAAATCCAGTGAGACAATGACTGCGATCTCACTGGTGTTTGATGCCAAACCCTGGAGTACAATAGAGATGTGGCAGAGACACTACAGATTACAGAGATTCAGGTGGCCTAGTGAGGAAAGGAACTGAGCCCCAATCATCTACAGTTCCATCTCCCTGAACCAAGATGGACTTCATTTAGTATGGACAGGGTAAACAGGAGGCCACCAGCAGTCCTATGTACTCTGGAGACACCTGAAGCATTTGCTGATGGAGGGTCCTAAGCCAGTTTGGGGAGCAGATAGGTTACTAATCTACTTCCTGCCTTGGAGACAGCCCAGCTACCTGTGCCGTTGTCCACAATATTAAAGATTCATCGTCTGGATTTCCTCTGGAGGCTTTTTTCCAATTCAAGAAGAGGCAGTCAAAAGGAAAAGCATCACTCTCTTGAAGTCTTGGGCGATAAAATGATGAATGTCAATCCCTAGGCTTAGTAAGGGAGCGTGTGTCACCCTGACAGGTGTGAGCAAGACGCAGACTGGCATCTGCAGGAATTTCAGCCCAGTCTTGAATCATCTTCATCCCTAAAATTGGGTTATGGTGATTCTTGATGCAAGAGTTAGCAGGCAATTAGAAGAAAATATAAATCTCCCCTGCTGGAAGAAATTATCCAAGGCATAAAGTTATTCCTACAAATGATTACTTCAATGAAGTTTATGACACATGAAAAATAATGAAAAGAAGACAAGAGTAGACCTAGCAGAATGAGAATGGATGTACAGTGAATCCAGATATTGGATTTATCAGGTATGAACTTTAAAATAATATTGTTGCTGGCTATTGATAATTGTTTAAACGGGGTGATAGGGCCTCATGGTTTATATATTTGTCCCTAATGATAGTATATATAGTCAGGATTCATAAAAGAGCATTGATGAACCAATACAAAGAAAACCTCAGTTGGATCTTTTGTATTTCTCTGACATTTATGTGTATAGAATGAATAGCAATGAAACATAGGCAACATAGGAACAAAATTTATTTACTCTTTCAAGAAATTAAATGACCAGATTGCAAATTTGGAACTAAAAAGAAATTATTTTATGGAACATATCAGATTGAAAAAGAACTAACTGTATATTCTATAATTGAAAAATATAATGACCATGTCTTAAAGATAAATATATATAAAATAAAATATAAAGACCAAGTCTTAAGACTTGAATGGATGAAGTTAGAATAATTTATACACAGATGAAAAGAGACTAAGTGAATTAGAACAAGTGGACAAAGTCAGGAAAGAACAACAACTCAGACTAAAGCATAAAGAGACAACAAACTGGAAAATATTTATTGGGTGGGTGTGGGGGTGGTTGAGACAATGTCTTTCTATGCAGTCCAGGCTGGGTTTGAGCTCACTAAGAACAAGTTAACTTCAAACTCACAACAATGTTCTTACCTCAGGTTGTCAAGTGGCATAATTACAGTCACATGCCACCATGCTGTGATGCAAAATGTTTCTAAACCAGACTAAGAGAATAGAGAAAATAGCAGCCAAGTCTAAAATGTTTCGGAAATCCTAGAGAGAAAGGTGAGAAACAATGGGACCAAAGCAAAGTTTGAAATAATGAACTTTGAGATTTCCAAAATAATGAAAAGCAAAAAAAAAAAAAATTATAGGTTCATGATACTATAAACTTCAAGCAAGATAATGAAATTCTTACCATGGCAAAACTAGTAAAATCCAGATACATAAAGAAAAAATTTTAATTGTAGCCAAAATAAAAGAGAAATTGCTTTCAGAGAAGCATTAAAACAGCCACCTTCTCAAAACATAAAAGGAAAAGACAGATATTAATTGAATTTTACCAGAGCAGTTACTTTTTGAGGAGAGAAAGTGACTGAGATGATATAAAAGCCAACTTCTACATTAGTGTCAATGTTTTACTTCTTGACCTGGCATTGGGTTCATTAAATATAATGACCACACTTACGACTTGAATGGATAAAGTTAGAATAATTTATACTCAGATGAAATTAAACATTGATATGTTTTATACACTTTTCTATGTTTGTAATAATTCAAATAAATTTAAAGAATATATCATGGTAGAAAGAAATCTATAATCATGTGATCTCTTTATTTGAAAGCAAACTTTTAGGCTACAGAAGGAAAAGGCTG
Source organism: Cavia porcellus (assembly GCF_034190915.1). Classification (NCBI taxonomy): domain Eukaryota; kingdom Metazoa; phylum Chordata; class Mammalia; order Rodentia; family Caviidae; genus Cavia; species Cavia porcellus. The sequence goes on from NW_026947484.1 coordinate 78,481,091, forward strand.
AATACTTGAAAAAAGTTTTATGAGTCCCAGGATTCTACCAAACGCTAGACCAACCTCCTCTTTCTTATTGAGATCCTAAAGAAGCCTAGCTGAAATGAATGCATAAATATGCTAATCACAAATATTCATAACAGAACATGTTAAAGATGCTTCCAAAGTGATTCGCTGAAATATTCAAAAGTCATTTTCCCCAAGCCTTCAATGACCCACCATCTACTGGTCTTCACATTGTTTATCAAAATTTAATAAACAATAAAGGAAAAAGACTAGGTCTTTTCAAATTATCCTAAATATAAAGTACTTACAGTAGATTATTTACTTTTACCTCTAATAATTTGTACATCATCAATTTTCTAAAAATGAAAACAGAACAGCACTGTTCATTGTAGTGGTGGTAAGACCTCACCATACCACTTGTTAACTCCCCAGGGCTGCCATGAAATCATAAAGAGAACGAATTGCACATGGTAAGAGTATTAATTGATGAGCACTTGACCATTACAGCGATTTCCATTTCCAGAAGCATCCCAGCTGACATGGTTACAGAGCAGCATAACTGAAAGGAGTGGGACTAATTGGAGCAATTAATTAAAGGTGCACAATTAGCTACTAGAGAGGGTTTTTTTTTTCCTTCTTTTCCTCATTGCTTGAGGAGTGTGAGGGCTTGTTGGGTCCTGCCATATTTGGAGTTGTACGTGCAGATAATTAAAAAGGCATTGGGTTCACAGGCCCTACCAGGTTGGGCCTTCAGCACTTCCCTCCTTGCCAAGCCAAGAAAAGAAGAAAAGCCAGAACCTGAATGGGAACACAGGATGGGGGCCTAAATAAACGCGGTTGAAACTGAGAGTTTTGATTCTCTTGCCTTCTTCTATCTGGACTAATAAAACTATTACTTGTTTGCTTCTCAACAATATAGAGAAGATTCATCAATAAATGTGGCAGAAAAATATATTGTCCTCTGTGGCTGAGGATTGCTACCACACAGCCTGAGGCTGGAGATTTCAAGAGTTGGCTGCTGGTGTCTACAATGAAGCCCGACTGGGGGGACCTCCACCTTTAAATGATATAAATGAATCCAAAAAACCTCTAGAAAAATCTAAAATCAAAAAAGGTTTATTCTTTTTATTCACATCCTGATCTCACAGAGACCTGATTCAGTTCTCACCTAGAACATACCCACAAGCTGGGGGAATGGGGTAGTATACAAAACCAGCTCCATTTTTAAAATCAAGCCACCAGGCTGAAGTTACACACAGTTATCTGCCACAAAGAAGGATAGAAATGACACGAAAGTAAAGATCCTTATTAATAACACTTTTTTTTTTTTTGCAAAGAAAAAGTCAGTACTCAATCTTACATGTTAGCCCACAAACATCTGTCCAGGTTTTCTTTTATAACCGTTTTCTAGTCATTCTGCTAGGAAATACCACTCTACTCAGTTTCTTTCTCTCCATTATCAGAGTCTATTCCAATCAGGTGGAGCTAGAATTATGCTGAAAATGCCACGAAGGTAAAATGCTCTATGAACAAGAAATATGAGTTAGGCTTCCAGAAAGTTCTTTTACATAGCTCCATTTCTGGTTCACCACATGTCACATCTGAAAGAGAAAATGAACCTGGCGATTCTTAGTTGCAAATCACACAGGTCTTTGTTTCAGCATTTCAGTTCAAGTCCAGAATTGGAATTACAGATTTTTTCATTATATTTCCATATATTTAAGATGACAGAGGCAATAATGGGAAAATACTAAGCAGTTCTATAAATCCCTGCATCTCCATAGCTAAATCATGAACAATTAAACAGATCATAAAACTCATCCAAAAATGTCTCAGCTAAACTTTTGAAATAAACCTTGGGATGATTCTATAGATGTAAGAAGTTAAATTTTCCTTTACTTTCCAATTTGATTCAACCTCAGCCATTATAAAAATGACAAAACATTAGATATATTTCTCTTTAACCTCAAAGGATCTGCATTCTCTTGGCCATCCACCAGTGAAATGCATATAAATCATAACTACTTATGTTCAGTAAATATGTGCATCCTATAACCAATCAAAAATTTACAGTGCTTCATAATTGATGCAAAATGTCAAACGTTTTTAATTGTTTGTATACCCAAGGCTTTACATTCACTCTAACAAAACCAATTAAGGCACTGGCATAATGTTTGACAGCACAAAATAAATATATGTAAACTCAAATTACATTCATTATGAAAATCGATTCAATCATTAAGAGTGAGAGAAATATTGCATCAAATTTAGAATACTATAATGGTATTTTGATGGCAAAAGGTACTTATATCCTGTCTTAGGTATTAGACTCTCCACCCTTCCAAGTCTGTAAAAGAGAAATCTGCAAGATACAATGACACTAGAAGGTAAAGATCAAATACTACACATGCTTGAGTGCCATCAATTCAAAGCTAAAAAGCTTGGAGAAGGTGATATAGACAGTTACTCTTTTGCTTCTGAATAAAACCTCAATAAATTTAGGGTGAAATAAGTTGACCTACTAGTATAGTGTAAAGCAGACATATAATGAGAGACAGACAACAAGGAACAATGACTTTTCCCACTTGTTTGCTCAAGTTTGACCACTGCCATGGGAGAAAACACAATAAACGAGAGAGATGGTGGCCAGGTCTCTCGCAACTTACAAACAATCTTGTCTTTTATAATTCACAGTCCTTACATGAAATAAATAGAAAAAAACAACCTGAAATAAATAGCTAAATGTGATATTGACCGATATTTGGCAGAACCAACAACGCTATCAGTTGAAAGTAAGGGAAAACCCATTTAACAATGATTTACCTAAAGGTCTGTTTTCCTCACACCAGAAATCTGCATACCCCGCTTTACATTCACTCTAACAAAACCAATTGTTAAGTGTTGGTTCAGCAGTTCGTAATTGGCCAGAGCCTATGTCTCTATGATTTTCTTGATCTTACTCTCAGATCTTATTCCTAGTTGCAGGATAACCACCAATGTGTATGCATCACAGCTGGATTTAAGACAAGAAACAAGGGGGTCCTACTATCACAGAAAAAGAACCTTTCACCCAAAGTCGTCCGCAGAACTGGTCTGTATGTAAGTGACCGGATCATTGCACAAAGTATTGCACCAGTGTAAGAGCTCAGAGAAACGAGTGCAGGTATATAGAGAGGTGAAGCGGGGAGTCTGGGGATGCAGTGAGGGGTGAGGCCTGGTGCCAGACTGAAATAAGATGAAAATCTTTAAAGCCACAGTGATAAACACCCAACATCTCATTTTGAGGTAAACCAGGAAGAAAACATTTTCTTTCCTTATTTTGTACACACAGGAAGAAAAGTTTTTTTTCCCTTTGGTTTCTTGAGACAGGGTCTTACTGTGTAACTTAGGTTGGTCTCAAATTCAGTGACCCTGAACATGGGCGTTTCAGCGAACCCTCATTGAAACAAGCTAAATTTGCTGACTATTTATGGTCTTCAGTACTTTTATTTACCAAACAACAAATAAGACATGGGTGAAAATAATGTCACACTGACATAGAGAAGAAACCCTTGCATTTGATAATACATGATCTGGTATTGAAAATGCCTAAATAAATAAAATATTTGAGTAACTCAATAGCAATATGAAAGGTAAGACAATTGAAATTTACTAATTTTGAAAGAATTTAAGTATGAAATTTAGATATGAAATAAGAAAAAGAGGAACAGGTGTTGTAAAACTTTTCTAAAATAGAATTGGTAAGAGGAAGCAAAATGCCATTTTAATGTAGGAATACTCTTTTATTTTCTCCAAATATATTTGGTTCTCCATATCTGGGAGTTCAACATCTGCAGATTCAACCAACCTTGGGTGGAAAACAGTCAGAAAAAAATTACATCTCTACTTAAAGTGTACAGACTTTCATTATCCTTGCATGGCTGAGACGAACTGCCCAACATTTGAAATTTAAGAGAAAAAAATTTATTTTGGCTGATAGTTTCAGTGGATGCAGTCCACAATTATCTGGATCTAAGGCAGAAGAGGCATGATAAATAGCATGCAGCCAGGAAACAAAGATAAAAGGGAGGAGTCCAGGACAAGAATCTACCTTTCCAAGTCAAGTCCACAGTGACTGGCCTCTTCTGACGAGGCTCCACCACTGAACATGAGACTTGCGGAGGAGGTTCTAGATCTAATATTTCCCTATACAATAGAACCACTACTTACATGGAATTTACATTGTGTTAGGCAAAATAAGTAATCTAGAGATGATTTTAAGTACAGAGGTGTGTGTGTAGGGTGATAATATACAAAGACTGTACCATACCATTTCACAAATGTCTCGAGACAAAGATTTTGGTATCCATGTTATATGCAGGAACCAATTACCCATAGAGACCAAGGTACAATACAACTGTGCATGAAAATATAGTTGAGTCAAAATATCTTGGTGAGGATTATAATTTCACAATATGTTTTTCAAGCTAATAAAGTAAATATACACCACTAAAATTCTAATGTCTCTTGATACCAAAAGGAGTTTTAGAACACAACTTTTTAAAATTTATCCAATTAACAGTGGTTCCAAATTTTTATATCAATTAGACTTATTTGGGAGCTTATAAATTTATAAATCCCTCTGCGCCCCCAATTCCCCAGACGTTCCGATTTAATTGGTTTGGGACAGTATACAGTCAGAGGCTTATTTATTGGTTTGTTGCTCCTATGTGGATTCCAGTAGAAGTCACAGTTGAACTTCCAGCTGAAGATATAGGGTTGAGGAACACATGAACATTAATGAGTAAAAATTAGTATTGTTTATCTAAAATATTTTGGCCACACCGGAGGCCTAAATAAATTAATTCCTTTTGTTTTCTAAGAATGTATCGAATGAAATGGGCAGAGAATCAAAGGTTAATATGCTAAAATATTCATCTGCAACATCAGAAAAAATATGCAATGAGTTTTTTGCAATGCATTATTGCAAAATATGCAATGACACACTTATGTTAGCATGAAAGAAAATCTTCAAAAATGAGAAGCCAAGCAGTTTAAATAAAAGTAGGATACAAGTGAATATGTTATCATATGATTTAAATTATGAAGGATATGCATTCATTAAAACAAAAAAGAGTAAGTACATTAAAGTATATTGCAGAGATTTCACAGCAATTTCTTGGTGGAATTGCATTGGTATTGTTCATCTTTATGTTTTAATGTATTTTTTCAAATAATTCATGTATGTGTGTTAATTTTATAAGTAAACTCCTCTTTCCAAAGCCTTTGGCTACAGCTTTTGTGGGCCTCCTATTCTGACTACTATCATATTAATTAAGTAGAAGACTTCTGGTGTTAAGAAAAGTATAGGTTTTCATCAATAAATGATCAGGTCAAAAGTTGGGAGTACTCAAAATATATATTTTCATTTTCATAGTTCCTTTATGAAATTAGCTATTATGTATAAGTAAAATATGATTTAATTCCAAAAATGCAATGTTTAAAGAAGTACAATTATATACAATATGTATAACAACATCAGAGCAATTTTTTTGTTTTTTGAGACAAGGTCTTGCTATGCAGTTCAAGTTGGCCTTGAGCTCATTGGTCTGGAACTTGGAGTGATCCTCCTGTCTCAGCCTCTCCAGTGCTGGGATTACAATCATGTGCCATCCCACCTGGCTGACTAGAGCAATTTTAAACACTGTTTTTGCCAAAATAAATGTTAACTTCCTAGGAGAAATTTGGCCATATTTTTTCTTAATATGTTAAATATACTAAATATTTCACAATATAGTAAACATTAAAAAGTTGTAGACATTTGCTTGTAAAGGTACTATCCACACATAAAAATGTTCTCTCTTTTATCTCCTCCTTGCCTTTGTTACCAGCATCTTCCTGCTATAAAGAGTGCGAGTCCACTGCCTATCTGAACTGACATATTCTTGATATTTATACTTGCAGTACTTAGTTGTGTCTCATAACAGCTCACGGCTGAGCCAAGCACACTGCAGAACTGATGACCAATTTTACATTCCCCAGGGAAACCATTGGCCGAATGTGATGATTATTGAGTTAATTGCTGTTTTGACAATTTGGAGTAATATCTTATACAACCCCCTAGTTTAGAACACTTCAGAAAATGTACAGTGTCTCTGTTAGGTCTGAACAAATGTCCAATCTGAGTCACTGACCTATAAAAAAAGATAAAAGAAGAAAACCTCCACTTCCGTGCCACATTAGCCTGGAAGTTGAGAAGAGAACATGACCACGCTGCTACTGCTATGCTGACCTATATCAGTCATGAGTAAGGAAAAGGGATCTTGGTTTAGGATAGCCAGACTCAACCTTTTAATGTTGAAGTCGTGAGGCTTGCACACACTAGAGGGAACAGGTGAATACTTTCACTGAGATACACATAGGAATATTGCACTTATATGGACTATCTCAGCCTAATTAGTGCAGAAAAAAGCCAACCTAAGAGGTGATATGATTAGAGAGTCCACATTTATTATGGGCAAACACCATGGACTATATATAGATTGCATTCTAGGCAGGCCTAGCAAAGCAGCTAAATGGAAATTAGTTCAAGAAAATCTATAAAAAAGATCATTTATCCCTGGACACTTCTCTCTTGCTCTTCACACTGGCTTTTCCGTGGTATCAACACCAAATCCTGTTTTTGCTTTCAAAGAATTGTCTGCTAATGCCCACTCACTAAAAAAAAAAAAAAAAAAAAAAAAACAAAGACGCTAGCTGGGAAAATTCCAAGCAGTGATGCTTCTAGGTATTATTTTCATTTGGAATAAAAGGATATGGAGAATTCTAGAAAAAAATTTTAAAAACATTTTTTGCCTAAGGATAAGCAGTTCCCATCCTCCCAACCCACTCAAGAGCAACTTGTGTGAAGGATTCCTAAGGCAGTTCCACATCCCTGTCGCATCCAGAGGGACCAGGCTGGGGATGGGAGCTGTCCTAGAATGAAAGGATGATTTACAATTTCACTTGCCATTTAAAAGAACAAAAGATGGCACATTTCCTCTAAAGAGCCACTGACTATGTACCTAAAGTTTACAGTTAACCATGTCCTCATCTCAACCCTGCCAGCATCCCAGAAATTCAGCCAGGATCTCAGACTTGTCTTTGGGAAAATATTTTGTGATCTCGTTACAATAATAATTGCTGAACATTCCCTATGCTTTAGGTACTGTGCAAAAGCTTTAAATGAATTTGGGTACATCATTATCAATTTCTAGCTACAGGAAAAATACCTAAGGAAAGATGAACGTTTTGCCCAGGGTGATTTAACAAGAATAGATGAAAATCGGGGCTGGGGATTTAGCTCAGCGGCATAAGTGCCTGCCTTGCAAGCAGGCAGTCGTGAGTTCAATCCCCGGTACCGATAAAAAGGAAAAAGACAAAAAAAAAAAAAAAAAAAAAAAAGAATAGATGAAAACCAAGATCAAGCCCAGATGATTCTTGACAAGTATGAATTTTGAACAACTGTAGAGAGAGGAGAGTGAAGAGAAAAGGCAGACAGAAGACAGGAAGTGAATCAGCCACACTTGAGCCCTAATCTATGCCAGCCCTTTTACACACCACTTCTGATTACTGTAATGATCTAAGATACGTTGGTTTGGCTCATGAGAAAACTGAGGTTTAAAGGACTTAGATATAGTAAACCCATGATGTGCGTGCTGCAGCAGGCTGTTTCTATCATGAAAAGCTCTAAAAGCTTTCTTCACTGGCTTAGATGACTTGCTCAAGTTTCCTATCTGGTAAATGCTAGAATATCAGAGTCCAGACGGCGAGGTGCTCCAGTGACGTTTAATCCAATATTCTTGTTGCTACCACAAAGAAGCATTTACTGAGCATTCTTGCTAGAAGCTTAAACTTTGAGCAGCTTCCAATTTTTAGAAGGACCTTGAATGATTTTGTTTTGGCCTAGCTTTATTTCACATTTTATATCATTTGGTTTGTCTTCCTTAAAAATCTGATAGGAAAGTTGTCAAACACTATAATTTAACCTAGAATACAGATGGTTCAACAGCACAGAGAGAGCAGTTACTTTTTTTTTTTTTATAGATCACAGGTTTAATCACTGGGGGCTCTAAGACCAAATACAACTAAAAATGGAATGTGAAAAAATAAAAAGAAGGTTGTTTTAATAATATGATCCTTTTTAGAAATTGAGTCCATCCTCAGGAGCAAAATATGCTCTATAGCAAGAGACCTGAATCTCAGATGCCTGTTGGAGTCTATTACTTACCATATTATTTCCCTAGTATTTGAAGAAAGTGAGGAGGGTGAATAGAATTTTGGCAGGCTCTCTACAAGGCTGATCAATATTTTCCATTTCCCCATTTATGTGTCTCCGTAATTCACCAGCTGAGAAGACAGGTTGAGTGGATTCAGTGCAGGAGAGAAAATAAAGCAGACCCATAAGTCAAGGCAAAAAGAAAAGGAAAAAAAAAAACATGGAGAGAAGTTGATGAAAGAATGGTTAGAAGGAGCTAAACAATAAGAAGCTCATAAAGAAGTTTAAAAATTGACCAGTAAATATACAATAAAGCTGGAGGAACCAGGGAGATAGTCACCCACATACACCCAGCCCTAGCCCCATATCATTTCATTTTCAGTGTCACTGCCAATAGTTACTGACACCCTTGCTGTCTAGGGCTCCCGGAGAGCAAGGACTTCAGGCCTCACACTAAAGACTAGGTGAAGACCTGGAACCTTGCAACTGGGCCAATTTCAGCTTCACTGCTGCTAAGATCTGTCTCACCCATTAGATTTGATGCTGGCATTTCAAACTCCTTGGTAATGCCAAGTTGTAGTGCCTTGCTTTCTGGGTTCATATTTGTTCCTCAGGGACCTGAGAATTGGCAATAATGGAAGGATAAGGGCAGATCTACAGGCAAAATCAAATCTTAAGCGGGTAGACAGCTGGCCCTTACCTATTTCAGAGCTTGTTATAATGATATAGGTTCCAATAAAGAACCTATATCATTATAGTTGGTTACTCTTTTTAACTAGTTTAAAGAGAGCTCAGAAATGGTGTAGATTTAGGAATACCAAAGCCAAACCATCACACGGCCAGAGAATAAAAAACAGCCATGAGATGACATTAAAACTATAGACATTAAAACCCACAAAACCAAACAATAAAGAATGAGAGCACAAATCATAAAGATACAAGTTAGTTCTCTCAGAAAGTAAATTAGAAGTCACCAAGGATCTAGCTGCTTAGTTACAGGAAAGCTAAAAAGACAAGACATAGCTCCTGTGGGATCTGGCTGCACCTATAGATCCAGAGGATCTGGCTGCACCTATTGATAGCTCTTATACTTGATTCGTCCTCACAAATTCATCCCATGGGGCACACAGTCTGCTTACTTTTCCATACACTTTGGATAAGAGATGTTTAGTAAATTTGCTCCTGGATTATCTAGATCCATCACCTAGGGGACACACACATTTGAATGCTTCTTGTCTGCAGTGCACAGGGCCAGAAGTGTTGAACATTTCTGAACATTTTGGATTTCACATCTTGGATAAGGGATGCTCATCCTGTCTACCATGACCCAGAGCCCTGGGGCAGCCCTCTATGGGCTCCAGTTGGCCTGGATGCACTGACAGAGAACCATTAGCCAAATTATTTGGCCCCATGAGATACTTGATAGTAGTTACCTCCTGCAAGCGCAAGCAGAAGAAAATGAGACCAAAGCACCAAAAAGACTAATTTTATCAGTGATATTTTGCTATATTAAAAATAAAATTGGTATTTTAAATTGTTAATTATAAATTTTGCATAGTTGCTATATTTTTCATGTATCAGAATAAAAAGAAGAAACAAAAAGTGATGACAGGAGCAAAATTGAGGGCAGGCAGAAGAGACAATGCTGGGGTGGACAAAGAGATGAGAGGAAGGGGTGAGAACTGTGAGAAGAGAGGAGGAAACTTCCACACTTGGGACCCTACCAGATTATTAGCAAACTCTATGATAAAATAACCTGGAATGGTGGGTTTGTCAGAAGAGGTAAGTAATCAAACTAAGGAAGAATAAAGATAAAATTCTAGAAGACATGAATAGAGAGGCAGAAATTCTTAGGATCCAGAGAAAGACTCAGAGAAGTCTTTTCAAGAAACTGGTCACCAGAGCTCCAAAGAAGAGAAAAGAATTCTAGTCAACAGGTAAATTTCACTGATGGCCCCAGAATTCCAGGCACCTGGTCAGCATCTGAACCTGTCACCCATCGGAGATTTCAAATTGATTCAGATAGCCCAGCATAGAAATGTTTCTCCAGTTTTAAAATAAGAGCTATTGAGAAAAAACAGTTCACTTTATCATTACATTCTGAATCCATTTGTCAGGAAACTGACTTTCTGCATGATAGGGTATAGCCACACTGCACTTACGATTCTGAAAAACAAGTATGGGCTGAAAACCAACAGACCACCTAGAGGTAGTCTGACTGTTACACTAGAACCACAAAAGCCCAGTCTCATTGTGAGAGGAAGAAAGAAAGAGTTTACCCCTTATAAGGCCTTAAGAGTTAATAGTAAAACTAGAAATTAATGTATTGCTGCTTCCTTTCCTTAAGTGAATATTGGGTAATGGAAGTTTCATGACTGTAGACAGAATCTATCCGCCCACCAACCCCAGGTGCTTAATTAAATCAATAGAAAGTTTCTAATTTCATTATGTCTTTTCAGATACTCATATTCATTTGTTATAAAGGGACAGTTTTAGAGGTTAAAGTCACATTTCTTCAGAAGAAATATCCTGCTACTACAAAAGAGATTGTATGATACAGTCCATTGATGGACTCTTTCCCTGTCCTTAAGGCTGTCAGTGAACAAAGCAATCACATATAATTAAGAAATCTATAGATAGTTAAAAACTATCTAAACCCAGAGGTCAAAGCATGCATTCAATGAATTTGTAGTTGTATTTAAACCTCAGAAATGTTATGAACCATAGATTACTAAGAAGTATTTGCAAAGCCGTCTAGCTTGAATGGAACCACTAGTGTCTCCTCCATAAATAATAGATAATTTTTGAACCCTCCCTTCCAGGGAAAAGGAAAAACTTAATGAGTATGGAAAAAAGTGACCTCTAGAAAAAATGTTTTAAAAGAGCAAAAACTTGCCAAATCGCATGTCTCATTATCACGAACCATTGAACATTCTATTTTTACCTCTTTTATGAAAGGTAGATGCTAACGAATGTTTACATATTTTAAAAATATATCAGGAGGTGCACTTGTTCCATCTTGAGATAAACATAAAATTGATTCTCCACACTTTCAATGTGGAGCTTCAAGAAATTCTTCAACTCCCTTAAGAAATTTCCCCTAATCCTATTTTTGCTGAATCCTCCCTAAATGGAGTCTCACTTCCCAAGACTTTTATACTCCCTTTCTTGGCCACTAATCTGTTGAAAAGCCCTTTTTTCCCTCATCTTCCTAAAGCATCACTTGCTCATGACATGTAGTATAAAACATACTCTATGGAAGACCTGAAGGCAACGTGAAAATTATGTTACAACACCCCCAGGCTCCAGCAAGATAAAATGAAAAATTTATTTTATGCTATTTAGATAAAAATGTATAAATTTGTGTGTATATCTTGATTGTGTTATGACTGTTTATGTAGAGTTCTTTTAAAAAAGAAAATTCACAAAAGTGTGAATAGTAGTTCAGATAATAAAGTTCACATTGCTATTGTTTCCTTCCTTCTGTCATATTTTTGTATGGTCTTCCAAGCCCTTGCTTTTCCACATGAAGAGGTGGGTGATCTCTTCTGGCCCACAAATCTTTTGGTTCCCTTTTTATATTGATAAGGGTGTCACATCTACGCAGTTTAGTAAGCTATTTTGGCCTGTAGTTTTATACTTCTGCATCTGTTGAGGAGAGTTGTATTTCATGTGTTCACCAGATCTAACTCCTAACTCTGATGCTCAGTATTTTCAAAAAAGTTTAATTGAATAGTAAATAGTATTGAATAGTAAAATAGTAATGAACAGTAAAAGTGGACAATTTCTTGGAGATTCTTTTTCGCGTACAGAATTAAACTTTGGCAAAATGCCATCTGTGAAAGAGTTACTCATAGCACTTCTATATAATTCACTGATAGTCAGAAATCAGTCAAGGAATTTGAGAAAATTGGTCAAAAGAGTTCCAAATATCCTTTTGATGAGAAAACTTATCTCTGCTCTCAGTGTCAGGAACAACTGAGCTTTGCCTAAGCAAACTTTACTTTTAAAAATCATGTAACCAAGTATGATTTTTTCCTCTGTCACTATGGTTTATAGCCAAATTTATTCCATGGGCATACAAAACTTTATGTTTTTTTCCTCTAATTCTCTTTGTCTTAAAGTACTTATAAAACAAGACAGTTATAAGAAAAGTATCTGCCTTACTATTATACAGGAAAACAAGTTTTTAAAATTTCCCATAGGCTAATGGGGGCATAGGATCAGAACTTCATTCCATCTCCTTGAAAGTGACAGCCAGCATGTTCTTTGGCAAAGTAACAGTGATAAAGAAAAAGAAGAATACTCCAACATTCAGTATTTTCTCTAAGAATCTTGGGCTGCTTTCCATAAGAAAACTGGATCTCTTTAAGAAGCTCTAAGATAGCAAAGAAGTTTTTACTGAAAACATTCGAACAGCTTTTCTGTGTGGTTTGTCCTGGGAAAAATGTGTGTCCAGGAGACTGACTGGTAGTTTATTTGCAGCAGCCAGCAGCACACTTATCATTCATTTTTCAGGAAAACAAGTGCAGATAAGGACAAGTCACATGGATTTCTCTGCCAGGGTAGTAATATTTCCAACTCAGTTTAACTGGGAACAAGTCAACAGGAGATGGCCAATATGCAGTTCCATGATAGTCCCATGGGTCCTCCAACTGTTTAAAGGTTATTGTGTGGTGACATACTACCTTGGTTACTTAGAGATTCTTTGGAACTCAAGATGAAATATTAAGAGAGAATACTCAAGTATTAATGTTCAATGAGAAGGTTTTTGCTGTCACTTTTAAAATTCTGCATAAAATATGATCCAGCACTGGCTTATTTTCCCCTTAATTATTTCCTAGAAAAATATCTGTCCCCTTTTGCTGAAATAAAGCTGTACTTTGTCACAAGGTTATGTAGCATCAGCTTTAACTAATGCTCTTTCTCACAGAGATAAGCTCCCAAAGATGACTGTTACGTAGCATAAGCAACAATAGCTAAATAGAGTGAAGTCTTACTATGTGCTCAGAACCATATAAAGCTCTTTGTTATTCTTTGCTACCAATCTTCAAAATATGTGCTGTGGTCTGAATGTCTGTGTTGTCCCAAAACTCGTATGTTGAAATTTAATCCTCGAAGCAATAGTATTAGGTAGACCATCTTAATATATGCTTAATATATATATATGCTTTATATGCTTAATTCTGAACATCTTAATATATGCTTAATATATATATATATATATATATGCTTAATTCTGAAGGCAGAGCCCTCATAAATGTGATTATGCCCAAAAACAGGGGCCCAAAAGAGCTTATCAGTCCCCTCTTCTATGTGCACTCAAAAATCAATGTCCTGGGGAACTACTCTGTGCTCAGACACTGAACCTGTTAGCTACTCAATCTTGGACTTCTCAGCCTCCAGAACGGTCATCTATAAATTTGTATTTTTCATAAATTACTTAATCTAAGGTACTATGCTACAGGATTAGACAAAATAGGACAATCCCTATTTTAGTGGTCAGGCTCAAAACATTGAATAACCTGTCCAAGTTTACAAGCTACTAGAAGACAAAAATTGGATTTAAACCTAAGATTTGTCCAACTCACATCCTAAATAGGACACGACTGGACTCTATTTGTTCAGAAGAGCAGAAAGTCCAGACTGTTTCTATGACCTGCCTACCTCTAATATATTTTAAAAGTCGCGTGCATTTCTTCATGGGTAAAGGATCTGATAGTCTTGATTTCTTCTACTTTAGAGCCAGAATTTAAGCATGCCTCTTTGATTCCAGAAGATCATAACAGGTTTGCACAGAAAATGGCTGCCTTGCAAAACAAAATTAGGCCAGAAATCTGGTATTCCATGAATGTACTAATGGTCTTCCACTGGTTACCCAATGCTTTTGATCAAAGGCACAGTCACACCCAGCAATATCCTGAGTAGTTTGAATGAGGCTAGACCTCTCCCTGATCTCTTCTCAAAGACAATATTAGCACCCCCAAAAATGTCTGGAAAATATTGGGGCACTTTTGTGTTATTAAAATGCCTAAAAGTGTTTTGGGTTTTTTGTGTGTGTGCAGGACTCTGGATTTTGTAAGTCCTGAAATGCAGGTGACACATCCTAGTCATTGAGCAAAATAGTCTACACAGCTCAAATATCCAAAGATATTCCACTAGGCAGTAAAGGTTTCCCTTCTTTATCATGTCCTGAGTAAAGCTTCCAATTTATACAGATAACTTTGAATGTAACATGCTATATAATTTTGTATAATACTTATTTATATATTTTTATTTAGTAAACTATAACCTATTTAATATGTTCTAATATACCATGTCTGAATTGTGTTTTATACAACAGAATTTTCTTGGAATGCAGTTATCATTTGTAGAAAAGAGAAGATTGACTTTATTTTGCTTGGAACATCAGCAATTGCAGCTTATCACTTCAGAAAATCATATTGCCAACAACCTCAGCATGTGGAATATGACAGTCTCCCACCCACTACACCAGCATCAGTTGGCACAGGTGATTCTCACATTCACAAAGATGCTATGTGTTCTATATTCATGGTAATTCATCTTCTGATGTGGCTGGGCCATGTTGCTATTATACCAGAGAGTTTTCCATTCATTTCTCCTTCATAAAACATATAGCATATCATTTTGATTTTTTGTATATTGTTTGTATGTGTGTGTGCACATGAATGTATTAACTATAATTTTCTTTTCAGGACAGAGAAGGAGAATTTTGAGATATTTCTTATATGAAGGGGCAACTGATAGTATTGATAACTATAGTATTCTCCCATCAGAGTGAAATTCCGTCTTGGAATGGATCACCAGGTAAAAAAGAAGTCCTTACCTGTTATCTCCACTGAGGATCCCCCATGACAAAAATGACTTAAACACCTGTTATAGTTTGTGTCTGGATGTCCCCCTGAAAGCTCCTTATGGAGGCACATTTTGGAGGCAGGTTCTGGAGTTTGCATCTGACTCATGGTCCAATGCTGAGATGATGAGTGTGAATGCTATATTAATTTTGGAGCAGGAAGTCCACATACATTATAAGGGACGGAAAGAGTCTTTGTGCACTCTTCCCCTTGCACTCCTCATTTTTTGCTCTTGTTGCCTTTGCTGTCTCCTGCTGCCATGAACTGTTGCCCCGGCCATGAGCCAACCTGCCTTGGGTCCAGCTCATTATGGACTGAAACCTGCACACTCTGTAAGCTGAAAAAAACCTTTCCTTTTTTCATTTTGAAAAGTAACAACACAACACCTAACTGTCAACTCTTTAACTAAACCTAATCCAAGCAATGCACTCACTGCAGAGTCCTTTGTTTTTTGAAACAAGGCAAGATCCAGCACAACTGCTACTGCCTACCACAACTTTTTTTAGTCCTATAATACAAAGGTCTTTAGTTAATCCCACAGTATTAGGTCACCCAGCCCATCCTGACGGTTCCTGTAACCTGAAATTATAATGAGAAAGATTAATATTGTTTGTTCTTTTCTTCCTAGGAGGGTCACTTGTACAAGTTTACCAACTCCTATGTTACACTGTCTTAGAAAAAACCTCACTGGGCACTCCACCAAAACCAACACTCATTTGTAAATATATTCTCTTGTTGGGGCCAATTAAAGTTTTGTAACAGGAAGTAAAGCAGGAATTATCTGTTTTCCACCACTGAAAAAAGGGAGCATTTGAGTCCAAATGCTACCATAACAAAAGGAGGAAAATGGAAAATTCTGCAGCTGTATTCTTTCTTACTTAAGCAAGGTAACTAGAGTCATCCTCTGGACAAGCAAAGAGAATACTACTTATAATTCAGATAGCATTTTATAACAGATGTGAACTAGATACCATCCATGTGCAGGTACACATTTGCTACTAGGAATTGAATGCAGGGCTTCCCTCGAGCTAAAGTCTCAGCTTTATTTATTTTTATTTATTTATACGACAATTTGCTAAGTTGCTAAATCACCCAAGCTGGGTTTGAACTTGCCATCCCCCCATCTTAGCCTTCCAGAGTACCTGGATCATAGACGTGTACCATCGTACCCAAACTTGGGGCACAAAAAAATCCTTTTAAAGCATACAAAAACTCATACATGCTCACACACACAAATTCCTGCCTGCTGCATGCTCAGTTGCTTATTAATGGGTCATGGCTAAGTATTTTAGAATTTTATCTAGCACTGCAAACTCCATTTTGGAATTATTAACCACCACAGTCTTCCTAGCCTCTTTATTTCTGAACTCAAGGGCCCTACAGAAACTGGGGAAGAGCCAGAAGCTTCAAAAGCTTGCCAATATTAGGATGTTTTCCTCACCATAGTAGGAAAACTAATGTCTCTTTCAGTTCTGATAGCTCACACTGCAAAAGCCACTCATCTTTTTCCCTTGTAATCACTGAGCATCTTACCTGTCTCTCTGAGGGTGTCTCTGAGCCTGGTAGAACATGCCAGGCTCCAGCCAGATAGCCCTCCTCAGTACTTCTAAGAGCTAATCCAGTGAGCTAATCTGAGGGCCACACATAGATCTATAAGGGAAAGCAGCTGTGAGTTTCTGCATCCAGGGTAACCACTGCTTGATACTACAATGGAGCATCTCCAGGCAGAATACACAGTACAGGTATGGGTAGCTCCACTGACCAACCATCAGAGATATTAAGACTGTGCCTATTGCACATTATCTATATTAATGAACATGCACTAAAGAAGCACATTCCATGGTTAAAACCACACACAGGAGAACCTTTCTGTTAACTTGTTCCAAAGAAACAACTTTAGTTAAAAAAAAAAAAAAGGATGTCTCTTGTACCTCGTTCTAAGACTGTGCTGCCATGTTATACAAGCATTATAGCATCATGTGCAGATCTGGGCTGAGATTTCAGTAGGAGCTACTAGAAGGTCTAATATGTATAAGTTGGATATAAATCACCCTCGTTCATCACTGATAGGGCCCTATGAGTACATGCAGGGGATATTGTGGAGTAGGCACCACAGTTATGGAGCCAACATCATAACAATGTCAATACTGTACAGCTGAAGAAAAGGTCAAAGTTAAATACACAGGAAGATAAAATGACCTGGCAAAGAGTAAATGCTTTTTTGATGTCAATCTTACAGAATGTGGTAACAAGTATACAATATCAATTTACATAAACTCCCTCCCACATAATACTACAGATCAAGGTCAAGGTAAATATGAGAAAACACATGACTATATCAGGGGCTTTTATGTGGACAGAGAGGACAAGGAGCTCATAGGTGGGAATAAAGGGTTCCCCCATATTAATGCATCTATTTAGCACTTAGAAGGAAAGACACTAAAACTTTCTCTGCAAGAATAATATGTATAAGAAGAGGTGAGAAGATAAATTTGATAGTGGAATTATAAATACATGCCACAAAACATCACAGTCATTTATTCAGTCTAAATACATCAAAGATTCTCACTATACCCGAGAGAAGAGTTTTAAAAATTAACAAGGGAATATTTTAGTAGAAAAACACAAAGAGCCCTTCCAAAATCCATTTTACTACATGAAAGGAACCGCAGACTTGCTGTTTTGGTTCTAGATCCAAAGCGTACATTGCCAAGTCTAAATATAGGACAAGTATTTATAGCTGAGCAAGATTTACACGGTCAGTAATGCTTCCTAGAAGAGACACTTTGGTGATCCAGAAACAAAGAGATTATGGTTTCCAAAATGCTAGGGTGCTGAGGAGTGAGAAGGGTTACTGATCAAAGGGTACAAAGTTTCAGCTAGGAGGAATAGACTTTGAGATCTACAGGACAAAAAGGTAACTATAGTTAATAATTATATCTTTTTATATTTAAATACAACTAAGAATGAATTTCAAATATCTCACCACTAAAAAATGAAAATATGGGAGGTGATGAACGTTATTTTGTTTGGTTTACTGATGCAATGTTGTATACATGTATGGAAACATTGGTACATTGTACATAAATGCATATACAATTATGATTTACCTATCAAAAATAATGATAAATTTTAAAAATAAGAAGAGGAGTGGAAGGAGAAAAGAAAGGCTAATGAATAGCTACCATCTCTGACAGTATACCAGACCTGTTTGTTAAAATAAAGTGAAGGAGTTCATATCAAAGGTAAAAGAACTTGGAAGAGAATTTGACCTCACAGATAGTTCCTATTTTCGCCTTCAATTTCCAAATAATTCTGTTGTAAGATCTGATAATATCACCAATGAAACATCTTCTGAAATAAACTTGATTTGAGAAACTGATATGAGACTTACAACTTCATTTCTCTTTATATCCTGTGAACTTTTTCCATAGGTAGAGCCTCTTGAGATCTCTTAAGACACCAAACAGCAGGTTGAGCAAAGTTTAGGGTGAGGGAAGATTTAAAAAGTAGAAAATAAGCAGCTTTTAAGCTGGGCATGGTGGCTCATGCCTCTAATCCCAGCACTCAGGGGATTAAGGCAGAAAGATCCTTGAATGTTGGAGACCAGCCTGGGCTACAAAGTGAACTCAAGACCACCCTAAATTGTAGAATGAGACCTTGTCTCAAAAAAGAAAGAAAGAAAGAAAATAAGCAAGTTTTTGGTGAATGTGATTAAAATTTTCCTGCAAA
This sequence comes from Cavia porcellus, assembly GCF_034190915.1. Taxonomy (NCBI): domain Eukaryota; kingdom Metazoa; phylum Chordata; class Mammalia; order Rodentia; family Caviidae; genus Cavia; species Cavia porcellus. The sequence goes on from NW_026947484.1 coordinate 78,499,931, forward strand.
GTCAGAAAAAGAAATTATAACAACAGCAAAATACAACTATAGCTTTATTTCCCTCTTTCAAGTTATTAACAGAATTTCTAACTACTGTACTTCACTACAAGATCATAAGCAGGACAACAGAGAAAGGATGTTTTCATTCCCTTCCTCAGAGACTCCTGTAAGACTCCAGGTCTTACCCTCGTGGGGCATCAGTTTGGTGCTAAGTCATAGTAATAGAAATATGACCTGGTATCTGTTATTTTTTCTCTTTTTTATTTTTGTCTTCCTTTAAAAGAAGGCATTAAATTAACATCAACTCTAAGAATGATCATTTGGGAAAAGTAAGTAAGAATCTGTCAAAATTTATAGCGAAACTTTTGAAGCATGAGGCATAGAGTCATCAGAGGATTTCCCTTAGAATTCACTTTAGCCTCATTAAGTATTAATGCTCACTCTCCTGTATGTGAAGATTACGATTCTAACCATTTAGGAACACTTTGCATAAACTCTGTGAGGGCATAGACTTGGACTCGAGCTCCTCGTAACTGCTAAAAAGGGGTTGCTCTCTGTCAGTCCAGTCTCCTCCCTGGGAGTAATAACGTCATGTTTGCAGAGTACTTTGAAACTACTCACAGACAAGCCACCAGGCAAATTCCGACACATTTTTTTCCACAGGATGCAAGACACAGCTATTTTTTTCTCACACATAGAAACTACCCCTCTAGCTGAGCCGGTTCTCGAAAACTGCTATACAAGGATGAAGGAATCATCACTTAGAATCTTTGTAGACTGACTGTGTAGGGTTTTGAATAGTGTTTCTATGATTCAATCCTCTCTCCATCTGTTCTTTCTCCTTTCTTACAAGTCCTAGTAAAGAGAAGAAAGGGAGAAGGAAGAAATGTAAACAGAGAAAACAAAACAATAATCTTCTTTCTTGCAGTTGCTTATTTCCTGAAGAGTGGTGTTCCAGAATTCACCAAAAGAATCTGACTGAAAAATACCTGCCTATGTATTCCCTCAATTCTACCATCAGAATTGGTCTTGTATGTACAAAAACTATAAATTTTGTCTTCATGGTACTTGCTTCCTGTAGTAGAAAAGAAGTAGGTTTGACTACAAGGAAAGATGTTTGTGACTTTTGGAGCCATGGATTAAAAGGCAAATGTGAGACACTGTAGAAGTCTCAGGTAGCCCCTCCCCCACCTCCGGTAGCCCCTCCCTCATCCCCTGTAGCCTCTCCCCCACCTCCATTTAGCATTCCCCCAAAGTCTACCCACATTGAAACTTTTTCAGATGGCCTCCCGTTATCTTCTTCCAAAAGTAAAGCCGAGTCAGTTTAGGAATAGCCATTGATTATCCTTCATTGGATCAATAACCATGAATTCTTTAACTTTACAGAGAAACCTCGTCAAAGGAGTGAAGCTCCTTATTCGTAGCATTTTTATGAATTACTTGTTAAGCAAAACAATAAGATCCAGAAAATTTCCGTGAGTAATTTACCTTCTCTTAGAGCAGAGGAACATAATTCTTCAGATTGCTAAATAGAATTTAAATTTTTACCAAGTACTAAGGTTGTGCTCACCATGGTTTAGCAAAATAACCACAGCCTTGTTATCCTATAAGCTGAAATCATAATTTTTTTATGTTCAAAAACCTACTTTCTCTCCCACACAACTCATTCAAGAGCTCCTGTAAGATTTCAGTGAAAGACCCAGATCCTGCTAAAAAGACTTCAGTTACAATGAAATCCCCTTAACTCTTTGATCTGTCTATCTGCTTATTCCAGACTTCTGACTCTAGGAATCATTAAGTGGTCTTTCCTTTCTTAGATGGCAAACTCTGTCATGCCTCATAATTGAGTGGGCATTCGTTAAATGAATGCTATAGTACTCAGAAATAATACACTTCCTATTGGCAGCAAATCCAAGAGAAACTTCCTTAGAGAAGAGGACTGTCAATTACCACTTAACAAGCCTGAGTTGGCTCCACAGAAAAAACCAACAAAACCATAACACTTTGGTCCCCAAGAGCAGCCACGCAGCTATCTGGCTGCTGCCCCTTGTCACCTGGCACACTGCTGGTCCCACAGAAGCTGCTCAACAAGTCCTTGTCAGTAGATTGATTCACAAAGGCATGAAACTGGCGATATGTAATCCATCACTTGATAGGTAGATGCCAGCTGGGTTCCCCACACTCTGACTGTGCCCAGCTTCTGACCTCCCGTGGTCCTTGGCTCTCCTACAGCTGACAGATCTAACTGGGTGTGAGACACTAGGCCAAGAGCAAGAAACACAGACCACGGACTGGGAAAACTGCTTTTCAAACACTGGCCAGAGATTTGTTTTTGTTTCTCTAGCAGCAGCTGCTACAAGATCCTTTTTTCTCTATGAGTGAACTCATTCAAATTTTCCCACACAGCTTTCCTTCTTTACTACCTCGGGCCAGAGCTACTGGCTCAACACCAAGTGATTCACAAGGGAGTGCACATAAGACTCACCTGGAGCCTCAAAATGCTCACGCCCAGGCCTGCTTCCCAACATTGGTATAGTAGAGTAGAGATCCAATACTTTTATCCTTCTAGGCTTGTCTGGAGATTTTAAGACGCTGGTAAGATAAAAAAAACCATTGCTTTAGCTTGGTGTGGTAGGGCATGTGCCTATAATCCTTCCCAGTAGTCTGGGAGGCTGAGGCAAGAGGACTGCAAATTCAACCTAGCCTGGACAACTCAGCAACTTGTTGAAACTGTCTCAAAATAAAAAATAAGAAAGAGGTGATATATATGTCACTGTTAAGACCCTGGATTCAGTCCCAGTACCACCCAGTCCCAAATAAATAGTTTTACATCATTCAAATTCTGGTCCATACCCGTAATCCTTTTGCCTGTGTTTCACAAGGAATTATTTATCATCTCACCATCACAACAACAGCACAAGCAAATGCCATCATTATTAGCAATAACAGCTAATGCATACTGATAACTTACTACATGCTAAGTACTGTTCGTAGTGGTTTAATTGTATAAATGCATTTAATCCTTATAAAAAGTAGATGCAATTTTTCAGGTTACAAAAAAACTGATTCATAGACAGAGGTTAAATAGTTTGAGTAAAATTTCGTAGCTAGTGCCAGAGTGAGGCTTTGAGCCAGGATACCTGGTTCCATCACCTACTGTCTTTAACCATTAACTTCACTACCTCTGAGCCTTTGTTCACTCAATGAACAAAAATTCAGCTACATAATCAGTGGCCTCATCATTGGAATCCTGTACAGAGAAACCTACTTCTCAATATTCACAAATGTATATAGAAAATCCTATTATCTCTAGATCAAAAACTTTCAGTGGTTTATTAACTGCTTTTGGAATAAAAACTCAAGCATCACATTTTCTCCTCTGTACTGACCTACACTTTGTATGTCCTCCCACTTTAAGCCTAGTTATCCTCCAGCAATTCTGAATTACCTGCTTTTCCAAAAGCTGCCCTATGCCCCAAAAGCAAGCTAAAACCTGGGACTCCCTTTCATTCTAGGTATGATCACTATTAACATTAGAACTTCATGTAAATGTGTTTCCAATGCAACATACACATGCTAGGACAGAATCCTCCCAAAGAGCCAAGATGGAAGAAAGTATATTTAGTCCTTCAAGGAGTGTAAGCAGCAGTATAATATGAATTTGAACCACACACATAACCAAGAAAGAAAGACTTGTATATATCAGATACATATGTCTATAAAACTCCTAAAAAGTTCAAAACCTAGAATTATCTTTGCGAAATTGTATTACTCATTAAATAACTTCTTGTTTCACAATTTGCAGATTAAAATTCTTATTTCCTAATAAATTTATACCTAGCTATTTGAATCAGGCTACCAATTCTCCATTTCCATACAAACTCTTAATTTAAGAGCATGTTAAATGCTAAACCGCTATATTCCAAAACCTCCTCTAAGTTGCCTTTGTGACAAATGAGAACAATTTAATTTTGGACCACAATCATAGGAATTATTATCAAAGTTTCCAGAAAGTAAGTGGTCTAGCACCTCATCCCTGCATTTAAAAACAAAGGAATCAAAACCTAACACTTTGCTAAGGAGTCCACTGTGCAGCCCAGAATGTGTTCAAAGTTGACCTACTTCAACTTAAATGTAAACTACAGAATTTCTGAGTTGCTTTACATCTCTCAGGGCTGAAAATCTCTCCACTGTCTCCTCTGACATTTCATTCTCATTTGTTATTGACTGGCTGACCATCTGTCCTTTATTTGTCTAGAGAGAGGGGATCTTTCTATTAGACCACCCAAGTCCTAAATAATGTTCCCTCCCTAACTAAAAATTCACACATTACAGAGCTATGTCACAAGTCTAGCCCATGACATCTTAGTTACGGCTCTGCTGACATTTTAAATTGGATAATTCTCTGTTTGGAGGGCTGCTCGGTCCCACCTACATGACCTTTACTCACTAAATGTGAGTAAGGCCTCCCATCCAGATATAACAATCAAAAATATCTGGAGACACCAATGTCAAATGACGATGACAAATGTCTGCTGGGAAGTATAATTGCTCCCAGCTGAGAACTAGCCAACAGTTAAGCCCTATGCTCAATCCATGTTGGAATTTTTCTCCAACTATGAACTAGTTTTACCTCATTTGATCATATTTCTACTTTCTAAAATTATTTAGATATAGACTACAAAATTGTCTTTTGCCTTGGGATTTAAAAAATGATTGTTTTTACTGACGCACTACAAATGGTTCACTATTAATATATCCACACTAAACATTGTATTTAGGATTGCAGTGGGGGTGGGGAGTCGATTTGGCCAGGATGGGTAAGAAAACAATTGTGTAAGACAGTCCTTCCTAACCTCCATATTCCTCTTTTGAACGTTCTTCAGGAGAGGTTGGGTGTGTCATTTCCACTGGGGGGCTACACATGCAGTTTTGTCTACTGCTTTATACTAAGCACATTATGTCCTTTGAGAAGGCATTTCTTTCAGTCAATTATAAATAACAGGTCAATCTAAACTGGTAGATATTGTGAAATAGGAAGAAAATGTTCACATGGGAAGGGGAACTAGAGAAGGGTAAGGGGGAAAGGAAGGGAAAAGAAAAACTGATGATAAAAGAAGGAAAAAGTAGAAACAGCTTTTGTAAATAAGGAGGGGAAGAGCTGAAGAGAGGGTTGGAGAACGGAAAATAGAAGAATCTAGTTATATCAGGTGCAGTTACAAATTTCTTATGATGAGTGTGCTCACTATGTATACAAAAGCTAATTAATAAAAATAAAATGCTGAGATACCATTTTTAAAAAGAGGGGGGAATTTTTTGCTTGGGTAAGTGTGAAATCCCCACAGAACGGCAGCTCCCCACAAGCTGATCGTGGTTCAGGCTCCCAAGTCTTAGCGCTGTTTCTGATTCTCTCAGTTCCCCTCCATGAGTTTCACCTCAAATTGACTTCCTGCGCTGGCATTATGCTTACAAACCACGTTAGTTAGAAGACAGTATCTTTCTAAAAGTTCCAATCAAAAGTCCTGAGCTTCACACTAACTGAAGCAGCGTGGATAAGACTCAGGATTTCAGCATCAGTCAATGGGCCAGACAGGGCCGGAGGCTGACAGTGGAGGTCCTGAACCAAACACAATAATACACAGTTCAAGGAGAAGTTTATACATATGGGTTTAGGAAGTAGAAAACCTGATTGCTCACAAATGTCATCTATATATCTCATGGGAATTTGTTATAAATTTAAATTTGGGGGCCTTATCCCTACCCTACTCAATCAGAAACATTGGGTGTGGGTTCGTCCAATCTATATTTAAGCAAGTCTTTCAAGTGGTTCTGATACAAGCTGAAATTTGTGAGCCATTGCTAATCATCAGGCTCTCCTCATGAGAGAGAAAGGTAAATCGTATGTGTGTCACTGGGCTGTTGTGTATTGTCATACACAGTTACAAAATGCTAGAATGAAAACCTGAGAAGTTAGCATAACAATATTTCAGAAGGAAATAGTTCTTTTCAATTCTTCCTTCCCGTACTGAGATGGTACAGATCAGTGTTACAAGATTAGCACACTGACCCATATTTATTAACATAATGGCCTTAAAGAAAAGGAAACAACAACTATTAACCTTAGCATTTTTCTTTGGGCCCTAACTGACTTTCTTCAGAGCAAGTAGGCAGATTTAGACACATTTGACAGAAGGAAAGCTGCTTTGCAATTAAAACGGCATTGAAGAAGTCATTCTTTTAAAAGTTTCTTAATCAGGACTAATGCTAGGAGTCAACTAGAATAAGGTTCCATGTACAGGTTTCCAGGCTGTACCCTAGAACCACCGAATCATTATCTCCAAGGAAGGGGGCTTAGCGTCTGTCCCAAAGACACCATTTCTTCCTCTCTTTCCTCCCCCACTACCAGGGCGTTTAATTTTTCTTCACCTAATCTTATTCTATGCTTCCCACTTTCTAAAAGCTGTTGGATCTCTGAACAAAATTTATCGTAAGACCTCGCCATGCTTCATAAATAAAATTGAAAGCCTTAGTGCATCTTACTACGTTCTATCCCATCCTGTCCTTGCCTTTTGCCTTTCTTCTCTTGAATTGAATTCTGTGCTTTTTATCATTAGTCCACCTGAGCCTCTGAGCCTTCTTGAATCCTTGCACAGCATTGAATATAAAGGCTTCCTTCTCCCTCCCAGTATAACAGTTGCATTAATGCTTGGTTATGGCACAGCAATAAAACTCAGTAGATAAAGACAAAAAGTTTATCTTTTACTTGTTCTATGTGAAAAGTCATGAAGATTTTTTTCTCTAAAGGGCTAGATTTCATTTTTTACCTTATAAGCAATGTACTCTCTACCATTTCTTTCTCCTCCTCCCTTCCTTCTCCTCTTCCTCCTTTTGTAGAATAATATATTAGTGTAAAATGTCGTTCTTATTCATAGATCATACAGAAACAGGCTCCTGGCTAGACTTGGCCTATAGACCCTAAATTTGCTGACCTCTGCTGTATGTGACTACTGCCAGAGACATAGCAATATATACTGAAATGAATACTTCTGAATAGTACTAACATTCAAAAACCTGGATTAATGGAGCAGCCACTTCTTGAATGTTGCTTGTTATGATATAGACAAAAAGATGACTCAGACAAAAGACAATGCACAGGAGCAATTAAATGCACCAGTGTAGAATCACCCCAGTGTAGAAGTGGCACCCAAAACTTCTGTTCACAAGTTGGCCAGTTAGTCTCTCACACTACCAATGAGAGGGACAGGTAGTGCAAACCTACTATGTGTCAAGAAGTAGGAGGAATTTGAATTAGTTGGTAAAAATGATCAGTACACTCAGTTCAGAGACAAACATTTTAGAAGGCTTTTTCTGATACCCTCATTCTTCAGTGAGATTAGCTGATCTTCTCTTGTAATATTTTGGGTGGTGTTGAAGCTTAAATGCAACACCTTATGCATGCTAAACAAGTGCTCTTCCAGCAAGCTATACCTCCAGCTCTGTCCCTGTACAACTACAGCCATAGCATCTTGAGCACTTCTGGATTATAGTGTCATACACAGAGTACTACAATTGCCTACTTGTCTGCCTCTCTAAGTGTCTATATGCTCACTAACTGCTTCAGATAATGTCTATATGCTAACTTGCATGGCATTTGCCTCCAGAGTTGTTCAATACAATTTGCTTCAACAAAGAAACAAATACGATGGGTTGTGGGAGAAAGGAAGGTTGCTATACATTAACAGTTTCTAGAAGCTAGCAGTGACAGCCTTTCCAAGCCCAGTTAGATCAAGCACATTAATCTCTATTCAGGATTGACTTATTCTTTTAGTTATTAGTTATTTTTTGTATCAATCTTTTTTTTCTACCTCTAATTCCCCCTTATGACCTTTTTCTTCTAATAATCAACTCTTTGCTTCAAAACTGGTTCTTGAAGCCATAGAGTACTGTGATATTATGTGGATTGCTTTTGGTTTCAGTTTACAGATCAGAAGGTAAGCACAGAGAAGCCCAGTGACTTTTTCTAAGTTATACAGCCAATCAGATGTTGATTTAAAGGTTGTGCTTTTTTTTTTTTTTGATTGAACAAAATGTTACAGGATAGAACACAGGGCTGCAGCTTACTTTGCCAACAGTTTATTTACGCTAGAAAGTATAATACACATTTGTCAAAAGTAAGTCTTATAGTGTCATATCAGTATTTAGCTTATAATGTACATTTCTCTCTGAGTAAAATGTTTAAAAAAGTCACACGACCACCTATTAATGCTGTGGCTTTTCATGTTGATTCCACTCTCAAACCTCTTCTAGTTTCTGTAAAGTGATAATAGCTTTCCAGAACCCAAGAACACCTGTAGCTAAGGTTTGACCATCCCATCTCAGTACCTGGAGAGTGAAACACATCTATCTGCATTTGCACTACTACACAGCACAAATTTCACTTGCTTCACATGCAACACGTGTGTGGCTGCAGCAGTTTGTGTAAACTGTATAACCACAGGGTGCATCTCTCAGGGAAAGTCAATTCTGAAATCAATATCCTCTCTGACAAATGCCCAGGAGAACCAGGGGAAGAACAGAGCTAGATTTTTAGATGCTTCCCAGATCATTGATAGGTTGTAGCCAGGACACAGTATTATTGAAACTTCTAAGACTGAGCCAATCCAAATGAAACAACTTTATATATATGTTTATATTTTATAAACCTTTATACCTTTATATACCTTTATAAGGTATATTATATATATATATATACCTTTTATATATATATATGTATATATATATATATATTAAAGGTGAAATAACTGAATGTACCCTGCCACTCTTGTCAGCTGTTTAACAGATCACAGCTGACAATTCATTTCAGCAGAGGAAAGTGCACAAGAAAACTAAAGTAAACAAAAACCGAATTATATGCTCAGGTACTGTCAGGCACAAAACAAAAACCACTCATTTCTGGGAGTGTTGCCTTTGCTTCCTTTTTTCTTTCTCTAAGCCTTGCAATTGAATGTACAAAGTATATCAAGAAGAATAAATCCAAGGGCCCCCTCCTCCAAACCAGAAAAGGTTAAGCTTTTAATTACAGGCCCTCAAACTATCATTTTGTGCAATTAGCAATTAACTATAATCGGTGATGAGAAAATGCAGCACTGTGCTAGCAATTTGCCTCCTCCTCATCCCAGACTGGGTTATTTTAGTCTTGCTCTATTACAGAGGAGAAGAAGCCACAACCGCGCGCTAGCTCATGCACTCTCACGCACACACTCTCCCTTGCTCAGACACATTTAAATTTTAGCAAAATGGCATCTCAGCGTGTGACGGAGATAGGGATCCCGAACCCAACACCAAAAGGTTGGACCCCCTGCCCTTCACTTTCTGGTTGGAGAGAGGCCCCAGGAAGATGCTACCTACCGGCCTCTCAGTACCAGCCTCTTTGAGGGGCGCAGGACAGGGTGACACAAAGATGTTTGCTGTCCCTGGAAGCTGCACCCCACCCTCGCGAGCGGCAAGTCCCGTTAGTGGGGAGGCCAGAGCAACTGCAGCAATAGTTGCATCAGCGCTAACTGCTCCTGCTGCATTTACTGTCGGCGGCAGCCGGGAGGGTACAGTAATGACTGTAGGGAGCGCACAGCTGCTGCGGCGGCAGGTTCCCAGGATCAGGAAATTAGGACAGGCACTGGGGATTGGAGGCGAGGGCGGTGCGCGAGCCAACCAGCGGCCGCCCCGGGCCCCGTGAGCCCCGGGCAGACGCGCGGAGCAGCCGCCCCGGAGCAGTCCGGATGGCGGCGGCAGCAGCCACGGCCACTGCCACTCACACTCACGCACGCAAGCTCACACTTGCACACACACTGGCACACCCCCGGCGCAGGCACCCGGTTGCCTGGCGCGTGTGAGAAGAGCGCGTCCCGGAGAAGGACGGCCGAGGCCGCCGCGCCCCCCGCCCCCCGCTGACCACTCCCCCTCCTGCCCCCTCCCGGCAGCTCACCCGGCGCTCCGGCCGCCGCCAGTGTGGGTGCTCCGCGGCCAGCTCTGCTCTTCTGCCTTCTCTTCGGCTCTCCGCTCCCCACCCCCTCTCCTCCCCCCTTCTCCTGTACCCTCCCTCCCCTCCTCTCCCCTCCTCTGCAGCGCCTGCATTATTTTCTGCCCGCAGGCTCGGCTTGCACCACCGCTGCAGACCAGGGAGGTGGGTGGGTGGGTGGGTGGGCTGCTTAGTGGGGAGGTGATTGTACAAGTTGCAGGGGAGGAGGTGCTTCTTCTTCCCTGCTCCCTTTTCCCCCTTCTAACTCCTTCCCTTCCCCCTCCCCTCCCCCTCCCTGCCCCCACCTCCTTCCTCTTTTTCCAAGGGCTGGTAACTTGTTGTGCGGAGCGAGCGGCGGCACCATCCAGGCGGGCACCATGGGCACGTCCGCGCGCTGGGCGCTCTGGCTGCTGCTCGCGCTGAGCTGGGCGCCCCGGGAGAGCGGCGCCTCCGGGACGGGTGAGTGGGGACGCGCCCCTCGTAGACGGCCTGCGGCGAGCCGGGGCGCGGGGTGCGTGTGCCTGTATGTGTGTAGGGGCCGAGGCGCGGGTCTCCACTCGCCCACCCCCTCCGAGGAGGCGCCTCTCCGCGCTCCTCGCTTTCTCTCCCTCCCCACCCTGGCGGCGCCTCTGAGCTGTCAGCGCCAAGGCTACGGGAGCCGGGCCTTGGGGGCCGTGGGGTTTGGGGTGTTCCAAAGGCTCCGCCTGAACTCGTCTTCAGGCCCTCGGGCCCCCTCCCCCGGAGTCCCTATTTTGCCGCGTTTCTCCGCACCTTGACAGGACGCGGGCAATGTGGGCTGCCGAGGCCCTGAACAATGGTTCTGGCTGCTCTGCCAGGCGGAGGGCACGCTGGGAGGCTGGGAGCCGGCCCTGGCCGGGAGGCGCGCGGCGGTCCCGGCGCGCACCTCGGACCTCGGCGGGCGAAGGTGGGCGTCTCCGAGGCCGCGGGCGCCGGTCCTGGCGCGGCGTGAGCCGGCTCACGTTCGGAGGCGGCAGCTGGGCGGCTCCGCGGAGCCACGCGAAGTGCGCAGCCTGCGCACCCGGACTGCGACTCCCCGGGCGCCGGGTCGTTTCTTGGCGTGCGTGTTGGAGGAGTGTGGCTTTCAACGGGACCCTCCCCAGGTGTTTTGTCTGTCCCCTGTTCGCGCCCTCGGCGAAGCTTGAAACCCCTCGGGTCTGCCGGGTCGCCGAGCGGGGGAGGGGAGCGGGACACTGACGCGGTCCGGTTAGTTTTCGATCCTCGTCCCCAGGGAGGGACGCGTCCTCCTAGTCTATGACTGTAATTGGCCCTCATTCTAAACAATAGATCAAAGAGCAGAGCAGCACTAAGCTGATGTGTGGCTGTGGCTTGCCGGCCAGGTTGGGGTGACAACCTTCGAGGCCCCGAGTGTCCCTCGGGGTCCGGGAGCCCGGCGCGTCTGCAGCCGCTGTCCTGCTCAGGCCCAGTAACTTTTCTGGGCAGGCGACGAAGCCCTGCTAAGCCAGGCAGCCAGTGCCTTGGCAGACCCGCAGGAGCGGTCTGCAGAGGCGACCCCCGGCTCGCTCCCCGGCCAGCCGGCGCTGGGGACCTGGGGAGCTGGGCCGAGTGCTGCCCAGCCCTGCCCGCCCTCCGGAGCCCTTGCTTCCCGGCGCCCGGTGGCAGCGAGGGCTGGGTGCTTCAGTCACGTGTCGCCTGAAGTGAGCATGAACTTTCAAGTGTGTGGTCTGCAGAACTTGGGGTTTTAAGTCTGCAAGGCCCCCTGCCCTTTGGTTCTCAGTGCCACCATCCGGAGCGTGCGAAGCCGCCTGCTGAGCCCTCTGCAATTGGTCGCCTGCCCGGTCCCACTTAGCACGGTCACGTGGCCACGGACGCCTGCGAACTCCTGTGGCTGCAGGAGGAGGGTTATCTCCAAGGGAAAGTCACAGCCCGCGCGGTTCTTCTCTCTGATACTTTCTCCTACCTGGACGCTTTGAAAAAGAAACCTGTGTGGAGAAGATGGAATGTGCCCGTAAAGCCTAAGAGCCTAGAACAGCCCTGCTTGCAAGAGTTTTTAGGAGTTGATATTAATCATTAATGGAGCTAAGTGACACTTTACTTACTAAACAGTCTCTCAGAATAGTGCCACGACTTGCGTTAACATTTTTTTTTTGCAACATTTCTAAACACTAAGATGTAACAAAAACTGTTGTCAACTTTCAGGAGAGATGACCCCCTTGAAAAAAAATCAACCATCAAATCAATTTTTTGCTGCATAGTCCTTCATATTTTTGGCATTTAAAAAGTAGGAACTTTGCATTAGAGGCTAACATTTCCCTATAGAGTGAGAGAAATGGACCTAAACTGTTGAAATGAATTAGTCAAAGCCTTAAATTCCCCTAGTAATTGTTAAGGATTCTCTCTCTCTCTCTCTCTCTCTCTCTCTCTCTCTCTCTCTCTCTCCCCCCCTCCCTCCCTCCCTCCCCCCACCCCCCTCCCCTCCCTTACCTTCCCTCCCTCCCTCCCCCCTATAAAAGACATGACCAGCCATGAACAGTGGAATAGAGAATCCCAGGCAACCTGAATTTGGCAAAGGAAAGGACATTGTTCCTTTCTGAACTAGAGCACTTTTGGAGTTGGCTGAAGCAGGAACTGACCCTAAGCCAACTCAGACTGGCTCCTGTCTTAGGTTCAAAGTCCCAGGACATGTGGGCTGAATTTCTGACTTTGGTCTTCTATGCCTGTCCTTGCTCTCCAGCCCTCCTCTCCCCAGCCAACACTCCGGTCCAAAATACTGTAGGACAGAGCAGGTATGCACTAAGACTGTGTTGAGAAACTTAGCAAGGCTAACAAAGGAAGTTATGGTACCTGACCGCAAACTCCCTAGGGGCTCTAGGACGTTTTCCTCCAGCCTCCCTGCAGATTAAGATCTGGAGTACTACACTGTTTAAGCTCAAAATGTAGAAGAACCACGGTTTTGTGAGTGCTGTTCACATATAGCTAGCAACCAAGAAAAGAATACAAAGAAATTTATCGTTTTGAGGAGAGTGGGTAGATGTAGCAAGAAATACTAATAGATCCAAAAGTAGAAAACTGGAAGGCTAAAAGAAAAGGCATCTGGTTTATCCAGGTAAAGCCAAGAGAAGATACAGTGATAGTAGTTTATCTTTGTAAATCCAGAAATGAACATGTCACTGAAGGCAGATGAACTTCTAAGCCCCTTAAGAAAGGGTCACCAACCGAATCTCAATGGTGTTGACAGTTTCTCAAAGTGTGAAACAGCCTTGTTACTGGAATCTCCCTCGCCCACTTCATAGAGCACTTGCCCCTAGTGCTTGTCCTGTGTCATTTAATTCTCTGCCTTTACTCCTTAAGTCTACCTAAAGTAGGTATAAAAGCCAAGTTTAGTAGCTAGAACTCAGCATAGCAAACTGCATATTTAAGCATTAAGCATCCTACCAAAGGTGGCAGCCTCCATCCTTAAAACAAATGCAGGACTGAGCAAGGTGTTTCTGGTTCTTATAAAATTGAATAACAGTGTACTTGAACTCACATAAGTAGTTTTCTACTAGTTTTGGAAGAAGTGAGATGTTACAAGCACCTGTTGTTCCAAGAGGGGTAACAAACTTAAGACAAAACTGAGGCCATATTATATATGCTATTCTCACAGCACCTGGCAGGTATGCTCTCCCTTAATTGTTAATTGGAAGCTTCAATGTAACTGGCAGGCCCAAGTACAGCCTGCAGTATAGCATGACCATAAGAGCAAGGGAACAGACAGTTTGTAGTCATATGGCTTCAGGTTTTGATACAAAAACAGTAAGGCCTGACACATAGCACAGAAATGTCAATAACTGATAGTAAATATCTGGATCATTCTGTTTCTCGCAGATTGTAAATAAAATTGTTCCTGATATGGGGAATAGTGATCAAGATAAGGCTGTTTACCTACTTCTCATGACTGGCTTCACTTTGTATACACACCTTCCATTGGAAAGCCACTTCCCCCTGCTAGCCCATGAGAAATTACGTGCATTCCAGGACTTTGATAAGGTCTGTAATGATGCTTATCAAATATATACCTACCCCATGAGAGCATCTCATGGTGGGGTAAGGCAGCTGGTTAGTTCATAAATTCAATATTGCTTAGTTTCCTCCCTTTTTGCCCGAATTAATCTCGAAAGTGCTTAGGTACAGAGTGTCAGACTATTTTCAAGGCAAAAACCCCAAATATCCTCCTTTTGACATTATGGGTGAGATGTACTTACTGACTAGAAAAATAAGTGGGCTGGGGATATTATTTCCTCTGACTATAGTGTGGAAAATCTGAAAAATGGTAGCTTTTCTGAGGACTTAGAGGAAGAGTAGTTCTAGGAGAATCTGATTTTTATAGTTGAAAATTTATTTCAATTGTAGTCTCCTCATTTATCAATGTGTATCATTGTCACTTTTTAAAACTCTGTTATTTGCTTATAATAAAAATTCTAGCCAGTAATATTGGCACACTCCTGTAATCCTGGTTACTTAGAAGGTGAGCAGGAAGATCCCAAGTTCAAGGCCAGTCTGGACAACTTAGTGAGTCCTTATCTTAAAAAGGGTTAGGAATATAGCTCAGTGGTAGAGCACTTGCCTACCATTTGTGAAGCCATGGGTTCAATCCCCAATACTACAACAAACAAAACACAAAGCTTTAAACATTGTTCATACAAATGAGTTAGACACATTTAACTGGTCTCCAGGAGCCAAATACAATGACGGCAAATGATACCTTAAACTTACCCTGAAATCTCCTACGAGAACTTGGAGCCTGTTAGTTATTCTGAGACCTTCAGCTAGCAGTTCACCATGAGAGTAGCTGCTGGGTGCTGTCAGAATAGACATAGAAATCTGCTAGAAATGTCTTCGGTCCTTTGCCTGCTTTGGGTCTTGGAAATGGTATATGGGCAGGGGAGTGAGTATGACTGGCCCTGTTCTTCAGAGATAACTTTAGGGGAAGATGCTTTATGAAATTGGCCAGACTGGCTGATCTTGTCACCAGCGTGGAGCATCTTGGTGGGCCCTGGTGGCCAGTAGTCTTTATGTGTATAGACAGTGTTAGCAGTGGGGCTGGGGGATGGGGGTGCAATTTGCCAAGTGAGATGATAAAGACTGCTGATGAACAACATTTGCAAATTACTTAGAACTTAACATTTCTTCCAAATATTATGAGTACATATGGTCCCTGTTTCATAGACTGCCTGTACTCTTTTGTTTTCTTAAAAAGCCTTCTTAAGGCCCAAGTTATTAATTGGTCTGTAGGTTTACTAAATTAGTTATGAGTTGAACCTAGTTTCTTTTGTACATCTGCCTGAAATGAGCTGAGATCCATCTGCTGATCACCTATCACATGCCATATGGCTCTAGGCAGAAGCAACAGTGACCACATAGTTGGCCCTTTTGTGGCAGTTCTTCTAGAAAGAAGGTCAAAATAAGAAATCAGTGATCCAAAGCCAGCCAGAGATAGAAGCTGAGTTGGAGTAGCTCCAGTGTTTGATTTAATCATGAAAGCAGATAGCAGACAAAGACTGCTAGAGTTTCCACATGCTACTTAGGTTATAGTTTGTGAATTTTTCCTAAAATCATCAAGAATTTAGACTTTAATATACAAAGCTAGAAGCAATTCCATCTCTGCAGATAATCTTGCACAGTAATGTGACTCAAACAACAATGGATTGCTGCTAACATTACCAAAGAGCACTAAAATGTCAGAAATAAAATCCAGATCCAATACATGAAACTTCTTACCAGTGAGCTGCACTAATTTTCCTCACGTGTCAGAATCTCTCTCCTCACAATGAAATAAGGCTAATATACTCATTCTCACAAGCATGTGAAAGTACATTGTTTTTAAATGATAACATACCACACAGATGAAAATATTATCATATGCCTAGGGAACAGGGCCCTTCAGAACCTGGTCTTGCAAAGTAGTCTAGCTAATGAAGTGTCTAGTTTCAATTTCAGAAAAATTGGGAAGAGTATTTTGACAAAAGTCTTCAGACTAGCTTTCCTAGTGAGCTAATATGCATTCAAGACTACTAACTACTGCCTAAAGAATCTCTGCCTAAAGAATGTCAGCATCAGGTTCTGAGTTACAAAGATGAATTCCAGACCCCTAGGTCATGTCTGTATATAAAGATAGAGACAGGTAAGTAAGCAGATCTTAGCGCATGATCACTGTGAGCCAGGCAGAGAGAACTCTGGGAAAGCAACCAGCCTACTGCGGGCTCTGCCTCATAGAAGAGGTACCATCTGAGCTCACTCCTGGCAGTTAAGTGATCAGGAGTGACATGGGAAAATGGAGACAAACAACTCAGAGGACAAAGACAAAGGCACGGGGTAGTGAGTGAGGGCCCTTGGAGCCTTTAGCTGCTGTAGCCTGAGCAGGTGGTGGGTGGTGATCAATTGGGAAAAATCTGGGGAAACAGGTAGAGATCCTAGATTCACTTCTAGAGACAGAGGGAATCAAGAAATGGTACCATCCTAAGCTCTTTGACCATTGTAAGTTGCTTGAATCACTGTCTTGATTTGGGTAGAGAATGTTGCAGCCTGGAAGCGAAGGAACGGGAGACTTAAATTTAGATCAAGTGAGATATGAGGGATTAGCCATGGCCAAATGTCAGGGGAAAGGAAGCTGAGGTTATTTCTGCTACTAATTTAGAGTGATGGGACTAAAGATAGGACTCATAAAGAGACGGAGATGGATTTTTATTGTTTTGTTTTGTTTTGCTTTTTGAGGTGAAGTCTTATCATGTGTCCCAGGCTGGTTTTGAACCCATGAGCTCAAATGATCTTTTCACCTCAGCCTTGTGAGCCTAGGATTTACAGATGTGCAGTACCACATCTGGCTGAAAGATAGATTTTGAACTTCTTTACCATGCATGACTATCAAAGGCATATAAGTGAATTTTCCTGCATAACAGGCTCAAGAGCTTTACCCAGGTTATCATCATCAAACCTAGCATTTATCTCCTGTGTCTATGAAGGATGGACATGAAGGTTTATGGGGATTAACAGTATATGCGGAATTAGAGCCTTGAAAATGAATCAGCCTCTTCCACTATGTACACAATATGTAGCTTAATAACCAGAAACTAGCATTTCTAGAAAAAGATCTGCTAAGGGAATTTTAACATGTATTTAGAAAGCTACAATGGAGAAGAGAAGTAGAGCTATAATCTCAAAAATAAAAGTTATGAGAATATCATCATGATAAGTGAAGCCCCTTAATTCTGGATTAATTTAAGTGAGTTTGGGAGCCTAAACTCCAAGTCAGTAGAATTGTCCTGAGTTGATGCTCTAGTTTATCTGTTTGCTGAGGAGAGTGATACTGGAACCAACATGCCTGGATTCAAATTCTATCTCTAACCAAGGCGATTTGGGGCAAGTTACTGTATTTTCCTTGTCTAAACAAGTTTCCTGGTCTGTAAAGGAGAATAATAGTGTTGTCCATGTAGAATTGAGGACTCTATAAGTCAAAAAACAAAGTTTTGAAACAGTATGTGGTCTGAACGTAACCAGCCTCTTTCTTAGCACCTTGTCACACAGAGTATTTTGCTTCTGAAAAACCACCTTTCCTGTGGGAAAAGTTTTTTGCTGATTTAGAAATCTGCTTGTTCTAAAAGAAGTTTTAGCCTATGAATAGAAAGACTGGTATTAAAGTAGCAAGTAGCAGAAGTGATCGGGACCAAAAATAAATGCCCTTGGCAGCCCCAGAAGTGCCAGAAGAAATGGACTGAAGAAACCCCAGCAAATGACAGCAATCTTATGCTCAAGCAATGAAGAAGTACTTCACAGAGTGAGTACTTCGCTGTGACACCCTCAGCAGTGTGGCAGGATGTGCCACTTTGTGCAAGTTCAAGTTCATTCTGAGCCTGGTAGAGGCATCTCCTCTATCTTCTGGACATTCACATTGGTGAGCACCTTGCCAGGAGCCCCACAGGGAAATTTACAGCCCATCGCGAATGCCTTGTATTCACTATAAAGTCCTTGCAGTTTTTATGGACGTATACATGTTCTCCCATGTTAATCCTTGAAAGGATGATGAAACAATGGCCCACTGACTGCTGTATACTAAAAACCATCTTGAAACAGTGAACTGCTAACATGTCTGGGTAGCAGATTTATCTATTTAGGTAAGCAAAGCACCTAGGACATGCGTAGTTTGTCTCCATCTATATGAGTGACAGGAAAAGCAAGTAATTATTTGATACTTTTGGGAATTTGTTTTTACTAATTTAGATAGCCAGCTAAGTGACTAGGTCTAAGTAACTTTGAACCACCTGGCCTATACCCATATTCAAAGTGTTAGAGCTAGAAGGAAACCGAGACAGTTTTGATTTTTCAAAAGAGAACACTTCAAATTCTTGCACAAAACCCCAGTATTCAGAATCTCCCCAAAGAAGGTGAAACACCTAGGGCCTATCAGTCATGACCTTTACCCAGATTTCACCCTTTCACCCCTAAAGCATTTCCTGTGAAATACTGTGGCGTTGAGGAACCCTTTAAAAATTACATTTTCCTCCAACTTTTTACCTGAGCACACAGCTCTGGGGATGCAGAGTGCCCAGTGCTTCAACTTCCAAGGTTCTAATTTGAGATTTTACTGGCTTTAGCTTAGCATAAGAATTAAAAGAACTTTTGTGTTGATGATTTCAAGCTCATCCTGGACCTTTTATAAAAATATAATACTAAACTTGAGACTTAACTTTCATGGATGGAAATAGACTACAAGTTTGCAATCCTATAATCCTCCAAAGCTTCTTAACTCATTTGGTGCTTTAAATTCTCCTGGACCTTTGTGCAGCAGAAGTCTCAGTCAAGCACCAGTGAGGGAGAAGCGGATTCTTTCTGGAAGCTGGAGGGAAAAAAAAAAAAAACCACAGCATTGCAGTCAGGGGGCTGAGGGCTCAGCGTTCATTTAGCATCTGAGCTCTTCCTGCTCTGCTTGAAGTACGGAATTAAGAGTATTAGGGAGCACTTTCTGCCTAGTAACAAAACAAAGTGCTAGGAAACTAAGAGGTATAGTCCTAAAGCTTAAGGTTTTTCTTTGCCTCTCTTTAAAGTATTCTTTGCAAAGCCATCTAGCCTTCCTGTTCCCACCTCAATCTCTTGCCTCTTTTAGATGAGCATGACTATTTTACTAAAAGCACACTATACTCCCTATTGTCAATTATTCTTCCTTCTGAATGGAGTGATGTGTGTGTGTGTGTGTGTGTGTGTGTGTGTGTAGGTGATGATAGAACAGTGTTATGACAGGCAGCAGAGTATTGGGTGAAGTGGACACATCTGGGATAAGAAAAAGTAGAGATTAACCTCCTTTTTAATAATAGGACATTGAAATAAGCACTAAAAAATTCTTACATGTGTTATGAGCCTTTTCAGTGTATACTCTTGCAGCACAGTTGCTGGGAGTTGAGAACAAGGATTGCCTGTATATTACAACTAAATTCAGAGAACTTCTTTAAGGTGATAGTTAGCTAAATATTAGCCTTGGAATATTTTATCTTCATACTTTACCCCCAGCCCAGCTTGATCATTTAGAAAACCTGTAGAAACAAACACCACGCTCTGTCAGGTATCTCACCCTAGAATAGAAGGCCATGATTTTACCTATACCTTTAAGTCTCCATCCACATGATTATATGGTTATAGTCTGCTTATGTATAGTTAAGGCCCAGAAATTTTCATCTCTTTTTGACTTGACCCTCAGTAACCAAAACCCTTGAAAAAGTCTAAGCCTTTCATTGTTTATTGCATTCAAATTGCAACTGAACTATTCTTTCCAGTTGCATTTATACCTATGTTCTCTGACTGCACATTGTTCATTTTCCTCGTTTTAAAATAAAGTATGCAGAGTAGACTCACCATTCTCAGTCCTCAGTGGTGCTAAGGATAGAACATTCTAGCAAATGGCCTGTGCTACACTAAACACCATCCTGAGAACTCACGCTTAGCTTAGTGCGTTAAAAACTAATAGGTGACAATTCCTGATAACAATTTCTCCTTCCCCTTATTCCCTTGTCTAACATCGTACTATTTAATATGCAAAAAAATTGTAGAATGAATAAATATTATGAAATGTTGGCAGGAAATACCAGCAAACTATCATGCTTTGTAGCTGGACTAGACTCTTAGCAGCAGAGTGGTAGATACAGTTCTAAAATCAGTAAACTTGTTATACCCGCCAGTAACCACACTTGTGTGGTAATCTTTACTTGGATCAAATTTTACTCTGCCTGGAAATTAGCACAAAGCACAGAATTTCCCCCACAGCAAAGAGTAGTTGATACAAGGGGGACCAACTAGAGTATTGTACACATAGCACAAGAGTTCCAGTCTGTGCTCGTCTCTGTTCCTATGCCAGTGTGTCCCAGCTGCAGATGCTGAAAGGTGGCAGGGAATCCGAAGGCTTTCTGCTAGCAGCTTCCCCCCGCTCACCAAGTAATCTGCATGCACTATATGATTCCATCCGTTTTCTCCAGTATTTGCAGGAGGCTGGCTACAAGAGACTAGATCCATGCCTTTTATCTCAAAGTAATCACCACCTTCAGAATGACAGAACTGCTAATGATAGGAAACACCTGAACATTAGCTGTTGCATGTCAGGTAAAAAAACTGAGTGCTCGTTAAGTCCCAGTTCATGATGCTGTGAATTAAATGCCTGTATATTGAGCCAAAGACAGCTGAACACAGAGAAACAGAATCCCTATCTGTGGAGCTACTTCACTTTTTTTTTTCCCCTCATCACTAAATGGGAAATGATCTTCTTTTATCTGTTACCTATAGTTTCTCCTTTGTTTTAATCTTATCCTGGAGCTATTTTGTAAACATGTCTTTTTGTAAATAAGCCTCAGTTTTTAAGGTGAGGCACAATATACTCAATCTCTATTTCCACCCTCTCCTTGTTGCTCTCTTGCTAAATCTGCTTCACTTTGTTTGTGAGAATATTATTCATGAACAGTGATATGAAGATGAGAAAGAAATGCCATGAAGGGGTTAGGTTGGCTGCATGTTTTTTATCACACTGGTGACTTACTCAGATGAGGAAAATGAGACAAGAGGCAAATGTGATGCCCCTGTGGTCTCTGCGAAATCTAAGTTCCTTCTATCATGGTCTGTCTCCACTGGCCCTAAATCACTGCACCAGCTTACCATGCCCAATTTTCAGGAATCAGAAAGAGATGGAAAATGAATCCCCTGTCCTTTAAAGGATACAATCATGCATCCTTTGATAATGGGTATACGTTTTGAGAATGACAATATTGGCTATCTGGTCACTGGGAAACTATAACACGTACACAAACCTAAATGGTCCAGGCGACTATACATGCTTGGGCCTTGTGGTGTAGCCTACACCTGTGCAGCATGGCACTGTGCAGAACACTGTTAGGCAACCCAAGTGCATTGATGGACTATTTGTATATCTTAACATAGAAAAAGCACAGAAAAAAATACAGTACAGAGGTAAAAATGGTACAGTTAACATGAGTAGAAGTGGATTTGGGCGAGTAATGAGTGATTGTGAGGCCTAGAACTTTCCTGTACTTACTATTTTAGACTTTCTAAGCACTGCACACTCAGGCTGCACTAAATTATGGAACAGACATTTTTCTTTTTTCTCCAACAATAAGTTATCCTTAACATGCTGGAGGTTATTTTGTTTGATTTTTGATGTTAGGAATTAAACCCAAGGCCTTATACAAGCTAAGCAGAAATCCTACCACTGAGTTACATTCCCAGACCTTACTGTAATTTTTGTTTGTTTTATATACTTTCCAACTTTGTGACTGTGTGAATAACACCCTAAAGACTCAATATATAGCTGTACAAAAATATTTTCTTTATATTGTTATTCCATAAGTTTTAATTTTTTAACTTTTTAAACATTTTGTTAAAAACTAAGACACCAGGCCACTGGCTTCTTGTCCTACTGGAACATCTCACAGGCAAGGACATGCATGGAGCTGTCACTTCCTGTGGTACCGGTGCCTTCCTGTGGATCCCTCTTGAGACTTGCCTGAGGTCCCTGAGTAGCTGTCACTCTTTTCAGAAACATGCTCACAGTAAATTGCTTGCTCAGTTTCATTTTTTATCATAGATTTAGTCCTAAGTTCTATGCACATTTCTCTTTATGTATGAAAAACCTTCAGCACTAGGGTGGAGAGATGTCTATTTTTCAAACTTTTTAAGGTCCTTGTTGAATTCTGCAAGAGTTTCTGCTAAAACTTACATTGTGAATTTTCTTAGGGCTCTATTAGAATCATGAGCTCACTGTTATTTATAGTATTCACATTAGCCAAACATCATGATGTGGCACATGAGTGTATTTTTTAGAAGTCATATATACCGAAAAAAAGAGCTCTAAAGGATACAACAGCAAGTGTGTTTAGGGGTGTTAAATAGCTGACCATATTAATGTTTTTGGTTGGATCATTGAACATACTGTTTGCAGTTTCACTGTTTGAATGTCCACTTTGTGTGCTTTGATACTGTGATTTGAGCAACTATCTCTAAGACGATAATATGTAATCTATTAACTGATGATTTCTTACTGTTTTTTTTTTTTGTAGTTCTGTATTACGTGTACCCTTACACCGCTTTGTTTTGTTTTGTGTTTTTCTCTTTTTCCTTTTAAATAAAATTTAAAAAAAAAAAAAAGAAGAAGTCATATATACCATGTCTGTTTACCAGAACGAGTCCCTGGATTACACTCCCTGGGAGGGGGTAGAAATGACCCGTTGTGTTAGGGTATACCCAGCTCAGCTCCTTATTGTCAATTCCTGCCTCAACATGCACCCATTGCTGGCCCTTAGAATGTCAGAGCCCTCTGAGTCAGTTGCTGTACTTTTGAGAAGATCTCTATCAAGGTAGTCTGAGTAATTTGTATCTCTAACTTACTGCTTTTGTTGATTTGCTAAATGTTCCTTCTTGATTCTAGGAAGAAAAACAAAATGTGAACCTAACCAATTCCAGTGCACAAATGGCCGCTGCATAACTCTACTGTGGAAGTGTGATGGAGATGAAGACTGTGTTGATGGCAGTGATGAAAAAAACTGTGGTAAGTAAAGAATCTGATCATTTCAACTGACACTGCACTTGGACTTACTCATTTTATTGAAATATAATGATACTATCTAAGTTTCTATACATACATTGAGATTCTTCAAATGAAATCTACTGCAAAGAACTTCTTTGAACCAGAGTCCAAAGAATCTGTACTGCCCAATTTAGAGGGACTAATTTAATGTTTGACATGGGGTTATCCACTTGAGTATGGAAGGCTGAAGGTAATGTGGAGTTCCTTTCAAATAACAGGACTTGGTTTATCTTAGGTCAGCAAACATGACGTATAGGAAGACAAGGAAAGGGAGGGGAGGGCCAGAAATAGAAGTAGAGAGGAAATTGCTCAGAAGTAATTTTTAAAAAATTCTTAGATTTCCTTACTCCCAGAAAAGAAATCAAGTTATTCACACTACAAGATCTCATGAAGGTTTAAGAGATTAACCCCTAACATAGAAGCTATAGGCCATCGCAGAGCACAGATCAGATAAAAATTCTTTTGTAATTCTCACCACAATTGTTGCTGATTCTAAAGGATTAGGGATGAAGACATTCTTTTCCCTCAAAGAATGAGGATGTAACCGCATGCCATTGGTCAGTGTCTAGCAAAAGACCATTCTGAGAAATGCCTACGCATGTAGTCTACGTAAACTCATGTCAAACAGAGCAGCTGAAAAGTGATGTCAAGATCACATCTCGGTATTTCCAACTCATGCTGAAGCTTGCTTTTCGATCTTTTTTTGTGTTGTTAAAGTCCTGAAGCATTGCTGTGTGTGAATATAGGTGCTATTGTTGCCACCTACCTTTTAAAATATGTTACATGTAAATATATTTTCCTATACAAACCAGAAGTACAGAAGAAAAATAGAAGCTAAATGGGGGTTTCGTTGCCTGCGATTTTATGACCTTTCCTAAAATGTTTTGGAGCATAGGTATCATGACAGACATTGTCCTGTGCTTGCTCTTTCCACATAATATGGGTTTTTTGTGGGTTTTTTTTGTTTTGTTTTGTTTTGTTTTTTTGTCAACGAGCAGATCAGTAGCTCCTTTGGAAGCACAGAAAGTCCATTGTGCAACCTCCAGGAAAAAGCTTACCTCTA
This sequence comes from Cavia porcellus, assembly GCF_034190915.1. Taxonomy (NCBI): domain Eukaryota; kingdom Metazoa; phylum Chordata; class Mammalia; order Rodentia; family Caviidae; genus Cavia; species Cavia porcellus. Next base: position 78,524,093 of record NW_026947484.1, read on the forward strand.
GTCTCAGGACCAGGAATATTTTTCCAATGCTATCCATTTCTATTATTTGCATTTAACACTAAGATTTTAATCTACATGGAATACATTGGATTCCATGCTATTTCTGGGTTAGCTACATAATATGGTTCTCCAAAAACCTCTCACTTGGAGGACCTCAGTCTTTTCATCGGTTTTCTTTTGTGTAAGTAGCAGTTTTTTCTCTTCAAAATTGTATGTTGAAAAAATTGGCTTTTCCTAAAAAGTAATTATTTTATTCATGTTGTAGAAATCTTCTTTCATCATCTAACTCAGTGAAAATGAGCCTTATAGGGTGAAACACCTACTTTTCCTAAAATAATTTCTGCAAAAATACTGTTAGCTATATGGTAGGAGGGTTTGTGGAAGGAAGAAGGTAAATAGATAACATGAATCAAGATCATTTGAAGTATTAAATTTATCCTTGGTCAGAATTTGTCACTGCCTCCCAGATACTTGGGGAGAAAAGGAAAGCGCAAGCTATACTGAGAAACTCTCATTTCTTATTTTGAGATGCTTCTTTGTGAAAGAGAAGAGGCACATGATTACTTAAAACTTCCAAAGTTACCTTTTGATTTTCCTGTGTAACTTTTTGGTATGGAACTTGCTTAGAATTTTTAATAGAGCTCGCTCTTTTAAGCATGACAGCTAGCATCATATTTAGTCAGTTTAAGCTTACAGCCCATGAGCCATGTGCTTCTTTTAGCCACAGTGACTTCTTTATATCTTTTAACTGCTATATTGCGCTGGTTAATCAGTAACTGAGAACCCAAAGCATGTAATGACTAGTTTTCTTCCCCCCTGTAGCACCTCTAAATTTCTATCTGTATGTTAAAGTCTGTGTTATGGTTTATATTTAGATGTCCTCCAAAAGCCTATATCATCATAGGTGGGGGTTTGGGGAGGTGATCAGATTATGTAGCTTATTGCTATTAATATGTGGGGTCTGGTTTAAAGAGGTAGGTCACTGGGGATGTGGCCTACAAGGCTGTATTTTCCATCTTGGCTCTTCTCTTAACCCTTCCTGGATGCCATGATATGAGCAACTTTCCTTTGCATACCATCCTGCTATGTAGCTTTTACCTGGAGCCAGCCAACCACTCATGGACTGAAACATGTACAAGTTTCCTTGTTTATTGATGTTGGGTATTATGTCTCAGTAATTAGCAAAATAATGACAGGTTTTTATACTCAGGAGTTGGGTTCATTGTGTGAGTGCACTTGACCATGTGGTTTGATAGCCTTTAGAACTGGTTCATAGGAGGAGTTTGGAAAAGTTTGGAGAGGTCAACTAGAGAAACCCTAGAATGTTATAAGTAGCGCTTTATATGAGATTCTTGTTGGAGCTCACAAAACCAGAGTGCCAATAAAAAAAAAAATAAAACACACAGTAAAGAACAGGCTCAGGAAATCCAAGTTGGGAAGAAGTACTCATTGGCAGTTAGAATCAAGACTTGTGTGTGTTATTCTCTGGCAAAAAAAAAAAAAAAAAAAAAAAAAAAAGTCAATATTTTGCTCTTGTCCGGAGAGTTTGTGGCAGACTGGCATTGAGGCAGTAAAATTACTAATCTGGCAGAGAAAATTTTAAGGCAGATCAGCATTGAGGCTGTATCATGGATATTGTTGGAGTTTTTAGCAAGGTGTATACTGAAAATCAAAAACAAAAAGATTATTTTAAGTATGTTCTGTTTTTCCAAAAAGAAAGCGCTAACAAAGATGGCATTTAGGACAGCTTTGCTGAAGAAATTAGCATTAAAAAGATTAGCATTAAAAACCAACTGCTTTGGTTGAGAACCATAGCAAATATGGTTTAAGGGCATTTCAGGAATCAGCAAGCTTTCACCCTTTGCAGACACAAGTCTATAAAAATGAAAGACTTTTCTTTGAGAAGAGAGCCCAAGGGCATATTGTTGAAGAAAGGCTACCTAAGAAATTGGCCTCCTGAGATTCCATTCACAGTGCTCAGCCATCCAAATACTCAGAGGCCTCCTGTAGTCACATGCAAAAGGGCCCAGCTACTTCTGGAGCTGGTGGCAGACCTTAGGATCATTCATATGGCGCTGATATTACAACCATGAAGAATGCAAGAGTTGTGGGGTTAGGAAGGTTTCCACTCAGAGTTCAGAAGAATGCCTAGGAGGACCTTCATACCAGGTGAAGCTATGAGAATGAAACCCAAAATGCAGTGGAGTCCCCAGAAAGTTGAATAAGCCAAGAACATGAAACATCTGACAAAAACCACAAGGTCTGACAAAGCCAGCCCAAGAGAGAAGCCCTGGTGGACACAATGACCAGCAATGCTATATGGGTGAGGCTACCTCAACCATTTGACATTCACATCATGCCACAGCTTGTCCTACTATTGGATCTACAGCTACAGGACTTAATGTTTTCTATGCTGGGTTTCAGTTTTGTTTTGTTTCCATTGGTTTCTATCCCCTTATTTCTCCCTTTTGAAATGGAAATGTTTACTCCATGCCATTGTATGTCAGCAGTGTTTAGCTTTCTTTTGATTTTTACAGGGGCTCATAGCTAAAAGTTTGTATTAAATTTCAGAGGAGACTTTGGATTTGTGCTCTTCAGCAATGCTGAAGCTACTAGGATTTTGGCAACTCTTAAGAGACAGATTAAATGCAGTTTGTATAATGAGATATACATACGGTATTTGGGGGCCAAGGGTAGAATGTTATAGTTTACGTGTAGATGTCCCTTAAAAGCCTCAGGCAGTCATAGGTGGAACTCATAGGAGTCATAAGTGATTGGATTATGGAGATTAGAACTGACTTGCTGTTGGTAGGTTGAGTCTGGTTGGAAGAGGTGGACACTGAGGGTGTGGCCTTCTTGGCTCCTTTCTTGACTTTCCTGGATGCCCTGATGTTAGCAACTTTCTTCCACCAGACCCTCCCACTATGCCATTTCCGCCTGGAGCTGGCCAACCATACATACACTGAAAGGTCTACAACTGTCAGCCAAAATAAACCTCTTGTAAAATCTTTTTTAATGTGTTGGTGTTAGGAATTATGTTCTAGCAACAAAGAAAGTAACCAAAGCAGTGTGGTCCAAATGCCTCCTTTTATTTACCCTCCAAATCTATGCTCGGCATGCAGAAAAAGGAACCCTATACCACTTTCTCCAGTTTATCTTTGCTTGAATATTGCACATCCAATCTATCATATCATCATGATACTTTCTACTTCTTAAAACTAAGGCCACTCTCCTTCTCTTTCTTCTAACTTCACAAGAATATCACAGGTTCAATTGTATCAACTAACCTTGCCAGTCTCTCTGACCTTTTCCTCCACAGTCAGGAGAATGGGCCTTGAATGGCACTTAATATGCTAACACTAGGATTTATATATTAAGGTGACTTTAGAAATAGATGTAAATCTAAGAGCTAACGTGACCTTTCTTATTTCCTTGACTGCATAATTCAAGGAGACAAGTCTTTTTTGGATCATCATAATTCATCAACACATTTTGAGTGGTTAAAAATTAAACATCATCATCATCACCCCAATTTACAATATCTAAGGCTAAGCCAGAGTGACCACAGGTATGCCCCAAACTCTGACTTGAAATGGTTCCTTTCAAATTCTCAGTAACTTGCATACTTTTAGTAGATTTATAAGTAACAACTATTATTATAAATTTTGATGGAGATTTTAAGTAGAAAATATAGCTGGATATGTAAGAAAGGATATAACCTAAAACAGATAAGCCCACAGTGTCCCATTGGCTACTTTATCAAGACCCTTTCATATTCTGTGACTCATTAGTGGGTAGCGTACACATGCTGTCTAGTTTGCTCCAGGCAGTTCTTCTTTATTCTTTTTTTGGTATAATTAACAGAGTCCCTTTGAACAACAAATTGAATTCTAACACTAAGCTTTAGGGAAAAGATCTGTCCTTCGAAGAATTAGTAACAGCATTGATACCTTGCCTTAGGTGGGTATTAGCATTGGCAGTTTCAATGACTTTTAGCTGGTTGATGTTAAACTACCCTTTGGCTAGAAGGAATAAAATTTACTCTCCTCTGAATTCTCAATATGATACCCTACTTATATTTGCCTTTAAATTTTCTCCCCTTTCAACTAGGTGATTTCTTTACCCTATTATACTAACAATCCTGGGGCATCACCTTTGTCTGTTTATTAGATGCATAGAAGTGCCTTAATTCATACTGTTGTAACAAAAGTACCATGGGCCAGGTGGCTTAAATAATAGAAATTTATTTCTTACAGTTCCAGAGGCTAAAAGGTCCAAGGTCAAGGCCCTGGAAAATGTAATGTTTAGTGAAGGATCTCTGACTTGCAAGTGCCTGTCTTCTTATTATATCCTCCTATGGTGGAGAATAGGGAGGCAAAAAAGAAAGCTCTCATGTTTCTTTTTACAAATGCACTAATCCCATTAGTAAGGTTTCCAAACTCATGTCCTAATCACTTGCCAAAGATCCTTCCTCCTAATACTATTTCAACATATGAATTTTGGGAGGACACAGACACATTCATAGCAAACAGTTGGTCTACGTTCTAGTGACAGGCTAGGCGTTTGGCTTTTAGACGATTTGTTTCCTCTGAAACTAATGTTAAAATTTGATTCCCAATGTAATGGAGGAAAGAGTGGGGTATTTAAGAAGTGAATAACTCAGAAGAAATAAAGCCTTTTTCCTTGGAAGTGTAACTATTAATTGAGAGAGTGGACTGGCGTGAAGCAAGGCTTCTCCTGTGTTCTTTCTCTTCCACATATGTCTACTTGGTCCCTCTGTTTTTCTGCCATGCAATGGCACAGGATTGTACTGTCATAAGAAGCCAAGTAGTTGCCAGAGCCATGTTCTTAGACTTGCCAGCCTCTAACTCCAAGAACCAAATTTTTTTTCCCTTTATTAGTTACCTAGTCTCAGATATTTTTATTATGACATTTATGAAGTGTGTGAATGACTCAAAATGCATAGAGATTTAGTGCTACAGAATTTCACTATTATAAATGGGAATAAAGTTAATTTTATGGTGCCATTATATAGTGAGATAATGAACAACTTTTGTCTTTCCTTGATGTCAGTATCCTCTTTCACTCTTAAATGACTACCTTCTTCTGTGGAAAGAAAGAGTTTTCAAAAGTTCCCCTGGATGTTGGTAGTTGGGTATCAATTAACTAGGATTTTCATAGAAAATCATGCCAAAACATATTGTTAGACCTAATAGTGATGACTAGGGTCTTGGATAAGTAACCTCAACTTTAACCCTGGAAATCATCTTTTCTAGTAAAGAAGACATGTGCTGAGTCTGACTTTGTGTGTAACAATGGCCAGTGTGTTCCCAACCGATGGCAGTGTGACGGGGATCCCGACTGTGAAGATGGTTCTGATGAAAGCCCAGAGCAGTGCCGTGAGTGTGACTAGCTTTGGACTTGAACTTTCCCAAGCCGTTTTGTGTCTCATGGTTCTAAGTAATGCTTAGTCTACTACTTGTTGTTCATTTTCCTTCACCTGCCTTAAAGTTAGGTCAACTGACCCTAAGGTCAGTCAAGTTGTTAACTGTTGAGCAATTTGCTTTAAAGAATATCCTCCCAGCTCTAGCAAGACTGACATTCTCTTGGGTAGCTTCACTGTTCAGTACTTAAGACTGAAGCCAGTAGATTTGATTAAGAACTCCTTGACTAGGTGCATAGATTTCAAATATTTGATAATAACAACTCTGAGCAGATGGTACTCGAGTCCTGGAAGCTAAGTCAAGATATGAAGGATTCCCATGGGCCAAGTATAAGCTTTTAGATACACAGCTTTCAATATTAGGGGGGAAAAGAGTTATTCCTAAATAGGTAAGGTGACTAGTTATTGAGTGATTTAGTGATTTTTAACGAACATGTAACTTAAAGTTGCTGAAGCAGGGCTATTATAGTCATTTTTTCTTTTAAAAGAGGAGAAACTTCATAGGTTTGCGATTGTGTGCTTCTGTCTGTAGACTGATATGAAGAGAAAAGTGTATGAGATCCTCAGAGAGGATCATGGTTTTGAATCATATAAATCAAAATCATTTGAAAGCCCAAATGAAGACAGTCTTAGAATTCATTGTAAGCTAATATAGGATGCCTGATGCAGAATAAAGGACTAATGTGCATAGTTGAGGTTCAGAATGTGAATATAAAAGAAAATCAAGCAGAAACTCAATTTTCCAAGTAAGAAATAAGGGTAATAATTATAATAGGTAAAGCAGGTTGTTTAAAGACTTACAAGTTCCAGACAGGTCTTATAAACATGCAGCCCCAAGTTTTAGTGAAGGTATGACCTAGGAAAGACAAGAATTAGGGCAAATTTCTGCTTTCAAGATGTTAATCTAAAGAAGGTTGTGAAGGAGACATTCTGAAACCTAGGCAATGGATCATTTCATAGGTGTTAGCCCTTCCAACCTTTAGTGAAATCAGAGTTAAGAGACAGTACATGATATGCCCACTCCATAGCAAACATGCATGCAGTGGTCTAGATGCAGGCCAGACCATCACCTTAACTGTGCCAAGCAAAACAAAAGCCAGAAGCAAGCACACCATGGAACCCAAAGGACTGACATGGTTAAGGCTCTTAGATACACTGCCTAGTGGCATTAGTTGGCTTGGATTCTAAAGAACAGAACTGGAAAAATCTACCCAGACTTCAGCTAGATGATCTGCCCAGTATGCCAGGCCACACAGTTCTAGGTATTACACTTCCAAAAGCAGCAGCCTGACACTGATCAGTTCTGAGGCTCTTTTGAGACTGTATATCATCAACAGATATGAGAACATGCCGCATAAATGAAATCAGCTGTGGTGCCCGTTCTACTCAGTGTATCCCAGTATCCTGGAGATGTGATGGTGAAAGTGATTGTGACAGTGGAGAAGATGAAGAACACTGTGGTAAGAAGATCAGTGTGGAGTGGCCTATCCCAAAGACCCTTTTCCTCAAAGAAAGGTGGGCAAGGGAACCTAAGTTAAGCATGAAGATGCAGTAACGTTGACTCACTTTTCAGTGACTTCACTGTCTGCTCAATACTGGTCCTCTATAACTGCCCTAAAACTCTAAAAGATGTTTTCATAGTTGGCCATTTCTTGGTGTTTCTTTTAGGCAGATAGAAATAAGAAGGTAAGTCCTTCAGGTTAATTAGATTTGGCACTAGCTCAGAGAAGCAAATTGTGTGGCTTTTGTCTCTGTTATGACAATTCATGGCCCTGCCTCACTTTGGCTCAGTAAAGCTAGAAGGTGAGTGAGTAGGACCAGCAAAGACACCATTGGATTCATTGGACTAAACTACTTGAGTACTATATAGTTATTTCTTACCCCCAAGCTAGTTTCTCTTATAACCTTTCCAAAAACTAAACTGGCAGGGAAACATGAATTAACAGGTTGCTAGCAAGACAAGTCCACCCAACCTTTGTCTCTTGTTACACTTCCTATCTCTGAAATCGAACTCTGTTACCTGTTATTTCATGTCTTTGTTCTTGAAAAATCTGTAATAAAATGATATGTGTTAAAGGTGAAGTCCTGGGAAAATCTCTAGGTTGAATAAACATTGCTTTGAGTGTTCCTTCAAGCTATTGCCCTTTAGATAGGGCCTCTAAAACTTTCAGCTTCCAAGCCTGAGGAATGTGGCCACCTGATGCAGTAATGCAGAAGGGATCTCAGGGCCCTTGCAATTGGAACCCCTGTCTCGCATGTAGAAATCATTTCTCAAGGTCAATACCACTGCACCTAGTCCAGTGAGTTTTAGTGTTCAGTCCTACAATTGTGCTGTATGTATTGGTAAGCTGCCAAGTATTTCCCTCATAAATCTAGACTTAGCTTCCCAAGAGAGTCATGGTCTCCATTCCAATTACCATCAAATTGTGATCTTAATATGTTTGGCAGGAATTTAAATTGAAGTACAAACCAGCTAATATGACAACTTCTTATTATCTTCAGACCTGATTACAAAATTGTGATTCTAGCAGTGGCAGTGACTGTTTAAAAGTGTTTAAGACTTGTTATTCCTGATCCTCATTTAAAGGATCAAAAGAGAAGGAAGCATGTATTGTGTTTGTGATTTACTTCTTTTTGGTCATAGCACCTTAGTGTGCATCTTCTCTGCATGATGCATGATATTCTCAGCTAGCGATGGTTTGGTCTGACACACAGCATGCTGATTTAGGCGTAGCTCAGTCTCTGCCTTCTAAAGTGAAATTACTTACAACTCTTAAGTTACTGATCACTGTACCTTTGTGAGTCAATTGTGGTTTTTGTCTCAAATTAATTTCTAGTCTTCAGCTATTTTTTTGATCCTTTATTTCTGTTCTTATTCATAGTGTGCTTGCAGTTTTTTTACACAGTGAGACTTTTTTGCATATTTCAAGAATTTATTCTTGATGTAACTCCACCATTCCTTTAAGGCTAAGCTAGGAAGCTAAAAAGAATGATCAAATCAATATATTTGATTTTGGTATAAGTCTTGTGAAAAACTGATGTCCGCTCAATGGGGGCATCTTCTGTCTTAACAGGCAACATAACGTGTAGCCCTGACGAGTTCACTTGCTCCAGTGGCCGCTGCATCTCCAGAAACTTCGTGTGCAACGGCCAGGATGATTGTAACGATGGCAGCGATGAGCTTGACTGTGCTCCTCCAACCTGCAGTGCCCACGAGTTCCAGTGCAGCACCTCCTCATGCATCCCCCTCAGCTGGGTGTGTGACGATGATGCAGACTGCGCAGACCAGTCCGATGAGTCCCTTGAGCAGTGTGGCCGCCAACCAGTGATGCACACCAAGTGCCAGGCCAGTGAGATCCAGTGTGGCTCCGGCGAGTGCATCCACAAAAAGTGGCGATGTGATGGGGATCCTGACTGCAAGGATGGCAGCGATGAGGTTAACTGTCGTAAGTCACTTTCTTATCAGCATGGCATATTTCATTTTCTTCCATGTACCAGTGGGGGTGGGGGCAGCTTGGGTGGCTTAATTCCCTGCTGTTCCCTTCCTCCCCAGCCTCTCGAACCTGCCGACCTGACCAGTTTGAATGTGAGGACGGTAGCTGCATCCATGGCAGCAGACAGTGTAATGGCATCCGAGACTGCGTGGATGGTTCTGATGAAGTCAACTGCAAAAATGGTAAGGATTTTTCATGTTAGTTATGTGTGGGTTGCTTTGATCATATCCACCAATGGAACCACCCTTCTGTGTTTCTCCTTGTAGCCAATCAGTGCTTAGGCCCTGGAAAATTCAAGTGCAGAAGTGGCGAATGCATAGATATCCTCAAAGTATGTAACCAGCAGCAGGACTGCAGAGACTGGAGTGATGAACCCCTGAAAGAATGTCGTAAGTGAAGCTTTGCTGGAGGATAGAACTGGGCTTCAGCCCACCATGGCTTATGCTGGTCACACCCTGGGAATTCCTGGATGAACCAAAATTTAATTGTTAGACTTGAAAGCAAAGTGTTGTGACTTAAAAAGTGTAGACAGTAACCAACTAGTTCATCATTTAACCTCTTAAAACATTAACTTATTAACAATAAAGAAAGGTGGTTACTGCTTAATTCATTAATAATTTGCCAAGGATATGGGGTTTAACATACATCTTGGAATTGATAGGAAGAATATCTATAAAAACAATGATTGGTTCTTAGAAAAACCATGAGTTTGACCAGGCCTTCTAGGTAAATTACCACAAATAACCTAGATTTTAGGTGTAGCAAGACAAATGTCATTTGAGAATAAGTTGTCAAGTAATTTGGATGTATTTTTATTCTAGATGTCAATGAATGCTTGGTAAATAACGGTGGATGTTCCCACATCTGCAAAGACCTAGTTATAGGCTATGAATGCGACTGTGCAGCTGGGTTTGAGCTGATAGATAGGAAAACCTGTGGAGGTGAGTTGAAGGAGATAACCTAGCTCCCGGGGAGATGGGCAAGGGCAGTATACATCTAGCAAGGTATAGGAACAGCAAGACTAATTCTAATTTCCCTCCTAGATATTGACGAATGCCAAAATCCGGGAATCTGCAGTCAAATTTGTATCAACTTAAAAGGCGGTTACAAGTGTGAATGTAGTCGTGGCTATCAAATGGATCTTGCCACTGGCGTGTGCAAGGCAGTAGGTAAATGGATTTGGACTGGTGTTGCCCTGGTACCTTTATGAGTAAGTGCTTATAAAAGGTACAGCCAATGATGGCAACAGTCAAGCTAGATTTGAAATTAAAATAGTACTTGAGAGCAATGCTACTAATCTCCTAGGGCAGCAGGATAGGTTATATAGCAAGTCATCTTCCCATGCATCTGCCTTGGTCATTCCTTTTGCATATGATAACATGAACACTTAGCAGGTTTGCTTACTTTCTGCTTCTGAAACCAAGTACAATTCCTATAAGTAACATGTTCATCAACCGCCCTACTGTTGAACAGTGTAACACCAGGACTGCCTCCCTAAAACATGGGAAACACTTTCAGGTCCCATGGGCAGAAACTCCAGACTGGGTGCTGCTGCTTTCAGTGGTTCCTTTGCTTTGTAAGTGCTCCTCTGTCGGGAGGAGATGACTTAGCCGACCTTGCTTTCCTATAGAAGAGCTGAGTTCATATCACTCTTGTCTTGCAGGAAAAGAACCAAGTTTGATCTTCACTAACCGAAGAGACATCAGGAAGATTGGTTTAGAGAGGAAAGAATATATCCAGCTAGTTGAGCAGCTACGAAACACTGTGGCTCTTGATGCTGATATTGCTGCTCAGAAACTATTCTGGGCTGATCTGAGCCAAAAAGCCATCTTCAGGTAACATTCAGTTCCGTTCCCTTTCTTAGCCTGTGGGAAGGCTTGGAGGAGTTTCTCTTGTCTATATCTCCAACGCACCATTTACTTACCTAGGAATTTAATTCCAACAGTGATTCTTTAATTATCAAATTTACTGTCAGTTTGTAACTAGAAATTAATTTTATGAAGATATGACTACCAATGGAAGATAGCAGCAAATCACTTTATTTCTCATATTTTCTCCCTTTGTCTGCAATTGAGAACTTTTTTTTATTGCTACAAACAAAAATGTTGGCAGCAGCAACTTTTTAAAATGGGAATTGTAGAGAACTCAGGTGATGGCTACTGAAACCAAAGGCTTCACTTAGAATTTGATTCTGTTTGTATGCAGAGTAAATATCAACACCTAGATTATTAGTAATATAGTAATTCTTTAGCATCAGCAAGCATCATGGTTGAATATTTTGAGTGGTAAGCTATGAAGTTATTAGCTATGATATTGTCCTTTCTGAATAAAGTCCCTGACCATTTTATAGGCAGAAAGTTCCTTCACCAGATTCTGGTGACAAACTCTTAAATTTCTTGTGACCTATTCTGTTTCAGTGCCTCAATTGATGACAAGGTTGGTAGACATGTTAAAATGATCGACAATGTCTATAATCCTGCAGCCATTGCTGTTGATTGGGTGTACAAGACCATCTACTGGACTGATGCGGCTTCTAAGACTATTTCAGTAGCTACCCTAGACGGGACCAAGAGGAAGTTCCTATTCAACTCTGACTTGCGAGAACCTGCCTCCATAGCCGTGGACCCACTGTCTGGGTTTGTATTCTGTTTCCCATCACACATCCCAAGACTTATGAGTTACCTGGTTCAGGATGTCAGTGGTGCCTTGTTGGAATATCTCCTCTGTATGACAGGTCCTCATTGTATATCTGACTGCTTGTTGGCATTAATGAAACAATACCTAAGATCTCATGTGTTCTACACACCCAAAGCTGTGTCTGAAACTTTGAAAACTCATCTCTACTTAGCTTCTTTACCAGTGATTTTGTTTTGGTTGCACGTGCTTCTGGGCTAGCTAAGGATGAGCCGACCTAAATAGTAACATGAAATGTTGGGGGTTTGATAACCACATTGCTTTAAGACTGCCATTTAAAAGTACAATTTGTTTAAAAGTTCTATTGAAAAAAAAAAAACTTTCCTATAAACATTTCATTGAAGGGTTTCCCTAAATGGCAACTAAGTAACATAAACCAGCATCTTAGGGAGTTGACTAAGGTTGATTTTGTTGTTGTTTTGGAAGATAAAGAGAACAGGTATAAGAAAGCTTATTCATAAAGTGTGATTCATCTTTAATTTTCTAGCATTTTAGAACGTGGTTAAACAACAACTTTGAATGACTATAACATGCAGTCAGAAACTATTCACAATCTCTGGATACCTTCTGTAATATTTTACCATTCTGGAATATAGTTAAGAAAAAAAAACCCTAAAGACAGAAATTATAGGCATAGTAGCATTAAATGTTAGCACCTTTTTATATCAGTGTATACTTCAAGTAGAAAAACAGAGTCAAGTAATAAATAATTTGGAAAATTGCAAATGAAATTTATATTATCTTGTGCACAAGTAGGGTATTTTGTTTTCTCCTCTTTTCTGAGAGAGATCTCTGAAATGGGTACAGGAGAGGCTGTTACCCTACCCCTGACCCATGAGCAATGGAGCCCTCTGTGCTTCCTTACATCACTGTGTCCTGACTTTTGTAATGGATCTAAACTGGACAGGTAGTCATATCAGTGCCATCCTTCTTCAGGCTAGTCAGTGGCCCAAGAGGAAATTGACAGAAGATTTCTGAAGCTCAGAGGCACTTTAGATTAAAGAGAATCTGACTAAATTAGTTGCAGTTTCTCTGATCAGGTAATTCTGAGATGCACACACAGACGAATGGCAATGTGTGCTGATCACAAAGACTAAAATGATAAGGCAGTAAGGTGGTGTCAGGCAGTTAGAGGGCACGGGAGAGAGTAATTACAATTGGCCTCCATGAAGTATCATTTGAACATAATCAGCCAGTGTCTAATATTAAACTTATAGGAGATTCATTTACTTCTCTTGAAGAATTCTCCATTTAAAAAGGATATACATAACCATGTGACTTTGGACTGAAATTTAAATGTCAGATTGATAGAGATTAATACATTTAATAATGAGTTTGTAGATTTTTAGCATTAAATTTTATTTACCTAGACCATACTTAAAACCCCAAAGTGTTACTGTTTCTAGAGAATCAGTCTCTAGAGTTTCCTATTTCCTTTTTAAACTTTTGCTTCGAGCTACAAATTTATTCCTTCTAAACCTCTCAGGTGTATCTCTGTGTTTTTACCAGCTTTGTTTACTGGTCAGACTGGGGTGAACCAGCTAAAATAGAAAAAGCAGGAATGAATGGATTTGATAGGCGCCCACTGGTGACCGTGGACATCCAGTGGCCTAATGGAATTACACTTGGTATGTATGTTTTTGCTTCTTGCCCACCAGTTTAGCTATTTTCAAAGTGTCTTAACTCATCTCCATAATAAATTTTGGGCTACACCAGTTGTCTTTCTTGACTCTTTCCATAGCAGGAACTTTGTACAAGAGTTAATTGAGTAACACAAGTAGAACGTTGAAATTAACAACTTACAGGCCCCATGATGACTAGCTTGTTCTCCACATTGCCTACATGTGACACCAATTCAGCAAATACTGAATTCTCCCTGCAAAGGTGCCTTAGCATTTCCACAACTGCAATCTTGTCACATTTTTGTTCTGGCTCATCCCAGACAAAGGACAAAAATGCTAGCCTGTTTTAGTACTTTCTGCAGTGTAACATGTCTTCAGGAAGTTACCTTGAGATCTTTAAATACCCTGTTAGTCCTCCAAATGAGTGTAGATATAGATTCTGTATGCTGCTCTGCAAATTCTTTGAGACTCCTCCTTAAGAATCCCTGTTGGATGAAGAACCACTATAGTATATGAAATTCCTCAAATCTTTTACTCAGAAACCAGAGAAGTAATAGCTTCCATTTGTGTCTATTCTTTTCTTACCTAGACCTTATAAAAAGTCGCCTCTACTGGCTTGATTCCAAGTTGCACATGCTTTCCAGCGTGGACTTGAATGGCCAAGATCGTAGGATAGTCCTAAAGTCTCTGGAATTCTTGGCTCACCCTCTTGCACTAACAATATTTGAGGTAAGATCTGTGTCTCGCATTTAGTTGTTACAGGACTTGGAGGAGAAAGATTAGGCCAAGGGAAAGGAGGGAAAAGCATATGACACCATGAAAAACTACTTTCACTTAAAACCTGGTAAAAAATGAATACCAGTTCCTCGAAGCACTTTGGGAAACCTTTGCTTCCCTTCCAGTTTTACCTCTAATTTTTCATCAGATGTAAACCTTAGTCCATGAGGGAGTCAATAAGTAACGATGATCTCAGATAATTCACTTGTTGGTATATATACTAATTACTAAGGTTCTGTTTTAGGACCGTGTGTACTGGATAGATGGGGAAAATGAAGCAGTTTATGGTGCCAATAAATTCACTGGATCAGAGTTGGCTACTCTGGTCAACAACCTGAACGATGCCCAAGACATCATCATCTATCATGAGCTCGTACAGCCGTCAGGTAACGTGGGGAAGCACAGTCTTTAGTGACCACTATGAGGCAGCAGCATGACCCAAAACCTTCTGGGTGGGTAGCTCTTCAGCAGCTCAAGTTTCCTTAAAATGGAGCTGTTGCCTCTGTTCCCCAACTCAACTCTGTACCCTAAATGTTTGGTACCTTATTTCTACCATCTCCTTGAGAGAAGTACAGAACATCTGCTCTTAGCTACCTTTCAACTCTCCATGTCAGAACTTTTATCTCTGTTTCTTCCATAGCCTCTAGGCCATCATCTCACTGAGCCTGTTGCCCCAGACTTCATAGTAGCCTTTTATGGCACAAACATTCTCTACTATTTACTTTGTAGTGTTGCCATAGCAAAGTACAACCATTTAGGTGTCTTAAACAACAGCAGTCTGTTGTCTCATAGTCCTGGAGTTTAGAAGTCCAGAATCAAGGTTTGCGTAGCTTGGTTCCTTCTGAGGACTCTGAAGGAAGGACATGTCGCTGGCCCTTCTCCCTAGCCCTTCTCCACCTTCCTATGTCTGCTCATATCATCTTTCTTCTACACATGGTGTGTTCAAATTTCCTCTTCTAAGAAGGAAACCAGGCAGGCTGGAATAGGGTCAACTCTAATGGCTCATTTTAACCTGATTACATCTCTGAAGACCTTTTCTCCAAATAAAGTACAGAACGTTAGGACTTCATCACACAAATTTTAGGAGGAGACACAGTTGAACTCATAACACTGACCTCCCCACTATGAAATCTCTTATGCAGGATTGTACAGATCCTCAGACACTTTCTCCCTCTCAGAACATTCATCTGGTCTATCTCAAATCTCCTGTTGCTGAATTTCCTTCTGCTTTGTAAGAGAAAGTCAAGGAAAGCCAGGAAAAGATGTGCTACCTCCTTTCGAGCCTTCATGATATTGCCTTGGATGAATAATAAGAGCCAGTCTTGGTCACACACACACACTGTCCATCTGTGTGTCTGTCTGTCTGTCTCTGTCTCATACATGCATACCCCACAGAGACACACTCACACATTCACTCTCTTCCTGCCATTTCTACCCTTGGCGCCTGTCTTTTGAAGACATACTGTAGCTCTTACTCTACCACCAAGAAGCTTTTTGAGCCTGGAGTTCTTAGATATTGCTGCCTCTACCCTGGTAGCTACTTTCCATTGATACTAGTTTCACTTGAAGATTTGACAGGGTAGATAAGTCCAAGCTCCATGAAGCCAAAGAGTATAAACAGTAGGCTTTGGAACACCTATATTAAAGGCCTCTTTTCTGAGCAGGTAAAAACTGGTGTGAAGAAGACATGGAGAATGGAGGATGTGAATACCTGTGCCTGCCAGCACCACAAATTAATGAGCACTCTCCAAAGTATACCTGCTCCTGTCCCAATGGGTATAATCTAGAGGAAAATGGGCGACAATGCCAAAGTAAGGCTTTTTGTGTTTCAAAAACATACATAGGCAATATAAACCACTAACTATAAAAGCTGACCTGGGTTTTTAAGAATTGTTTTTGCTAACCTGAAATAACTTTGAGAACATATCCTCTACTGTTGCATGTCATGAGTTCATTTTGGTATTTAGGCTTGTGACTAACTTGCAATCGATGTCAACATTAGGCAAATTCATAGGATACTAAGGTATCAACAACATGCCTCATGGTAATTTGTACCAGTTAGTCAATAACAGCAGAGAGCTGGCTGACTTGCAGAGAATTAAACAAAGTCTTACCATTCCCTTCCACAGAAGCCTGAGTAAAATTGTGCTTAAGGGAAAAAAAGTTATGCTTAAGGGAGGCATTGGTTATGAGAAATCTCATGGCCCAATGCAGTGATGGTGAACCTTTTAGAGCTTTCAGTAATAACAAACAGCCAGCTGTGGCACACGTGCCTTAGGTTTACCACAACTGGCCTCATGGATAACAGGAACTTAAACTGAACTTGTCTTTCAATCTTTTTGTTTTAACATTCAATTAAGTGGCAAATTAAACCTACTTGCAAGCGAGAGACTCCGATGATGAGATTCTTGTTGGCTTAATTCTGTGACATGACAGAGACTTCGTCATTACTGAGAAAGTAGTTGCAAGGCAATTTGATGAGCCTGAGAATCTCTCTTGTAACTTCCTGAAGTCTGGGATGTTGTTAAGAATGGTTGCTAAGTGTTGCTGTACATCTTTTCAGTTGTCAAATTCCACAGGTTAATTGTTCCACCCTTAGTGTGATGTGTCTATTTTTGCCCAAAAGTCATTTCTCTCAGTCTCGGCACATCCACTAGGAAACTTAGGCCAGCACAGATTTGTCCCTTGCACCTGGTGTTAAAATGACTACTTGCATGGCTTGTCTGAACTGAACCGCTAGCCATTCAGGAACCTTGGCATTAACCAGGTTCTTGATTTTTACAATCCAGGTACTGCAACTACTGTGGCTTACAGTGAGTCAAAAGACACCAACACAACAAAAATTCTACCAACTAGTGGACTAGTTCCTGGAGGTATTGGGCTTAGTGCTGCAAACTGTTAATCTCAACTAACAGCCACATTTTTTATAGCTTAAGCAATTATTCAGCCATTAATTACTAGCTCAGCCCCTTATTGATAACCTATATTTAAATTTCAAAGACTTAGAATCTACATTTCCTGAGTTGCCCACCCTTATTAATGTTTCTGCTGTGGAGCTGTTAGTGAAATGGCTCTTAGAGCATATGATTTAAATACTTCTAGGCTAGAGTTTTTGGAGTATATAAATGTAGAAGACATTGGACATCAATATTGAGTGCAAAAGTACAAGGATAGATTTCTGAGTCTAAATTCAAGTTCTTATACACTGATTCCTTTTATTGCTCTGTAGGGATCAATGTAACCACAGCAGTACCAGAGGTCAGTGTTCCCCCAAAAGGAACTTCTGCTGCCTGGGCCATCCTTCCCCTCTGTAAGTAGATTCCCCTTATGTGTGGATCAGATAAGTTTCTTGGATAACAGATGGACATTTCCAGTTCACCCGAACTCACCTTCCTGTGTACTGTCACAGTGCTTGTGATACCAAAGTACATTCACTACCCACTCCACACAGTACACGAAGGGGCCACGGTTTCTCTCTAGTTTGTCCACAGCACACTAGCAGTTAGTGGTGAGTGTTCATCAATTACATAAAAGGTCCTCATTGCCTTCCACTTCAGAGTTTTTAGGGTGGCCCAGCCCCAACTACCCTAAATCCCTTTAACAAGAGTTCCATTCTGTTCCCTTTCTAAATGTTTACGCTGCTTCATGCAAAGAAGTTGCTAAATGCTTTCTTAAAGAGTTATAGGACTTGTAGAGGATAAATTCAAAGTAGTTAAGGATTTTCAAGTCCAAGGAAAAGGACTTCTGAAGCCATTATCAGGCATATAAACTACTTTGCTATAATGGTTTCTTACCCAGATTACTCACTTCCAACCTTATTTAACATTCCAGGACTACCTCAATAGCTTCTGGAAGGCTGATTTAGTTGGTCAACGGGTGGGGCCCAGGACTCTGCTTGCCTGGCTGGATGTGGCTGGGTCAGTTTGGGTGCATAGAAAAACACAATCACTGAGCTGAGTTTATTACAGCATTCTGCTCATTGATATTGTAACTTTTTGTTACCTCACAGCTCTCTGAAGCATGAACCTTTTATTAATGTCAATTATCATGGGTCCCTGACATTGCCTTTTTCATGTGTTCTGGAGGCTGACCTCATTTCGTTGCCTTCTAACCTTTTGCAGTGCTCTTAGCCATGGCAGCAGTGGGCGGCTACCTGATGTGGAGGAACTGGCAGCACAAGAACATGAAGAGCATGAACTTTGACAATCCCGTGTACTTGAAGACCACGGAAGAGGACCTCTCTATAGACATTGGTAGACACAGCGCTAATGTCGGACACACGTACCCAGCAGTAAGTCGGCTTTGTGTTTCTGTGCACCCTGACTTGAAGGGAGACACTTCTAAAAGGATACCACTAACTTGAGCTATGGCTGTTTGGGCTGGGGACAACCATTAGAATCAAGTATCAGACTGTAGCCTCTTGGAACATAAGTCAGTTAGTGAGCATCTCACCCACACAAGATGTCAAGTAGGTCAATTTAAGGTCATTTCTGTACTACAGTGTGTGAGGGTTTTTTGTTTTGTTTTTGTTTTTTGTAGAAACAACATATTAGCACAAACCAAGCAGCTTCTTTTAAAACTGAAATCTTTGGCTTCTGTATACATACATGTAAATCATCTCTGTGCATATATTATATATAGTTGAGTTGATTTAAATCAATGTAGCCAAAAGTACTGACTGTTTTGTTTAGAAAAGTACCCTTTTCTCCTAGAGTAGCTAGCATTTCTTTCAAAGGTAGAGTTATTCATTTATCCCTCAGATGAAAGCCAAGTGAGTATTGATCTTCAGTAAGTAACAAGCTGAATGAAGCATGCACTGAGCATGCCCCTCTTGAGTTCTCTGGAGACATATATAATAATGGTAAATTGGTAGCAACCATGTGTCTTTCATATTTTTTCCTGAGGATTATGATCATTATATAGAATTTGAAAAATCAATCATACTATTTTAGGTTCAGGTTGTATAGCCCTTTTTCAAATCCTTGGAACCAGAAATGTTTTAGAGTTTAGAGTTTTTCAGATTTGGGAATACTAACATACACATAATGAAAGTTCAGACTTTCTGAAAGTCTGAATACAAAATCCATTTGTTTCATGCAAACCTTGTGTACATAGGCTGAAGGTAATTTAATAAAGTAGTTTAGTACACATTCAGCTAGACTGCAACCCATATGTAACATGAGGTCAAGGGTGAAATTTCTTACCTGTGGTGTCATATTAGTGTTTTGAAAGTTTCGAATATTCAGCATTTCATATTTCACATTTTTCCAGTTAGGGAGTTTGAATTTAAGTTAAATGCATGAGCGCTAACAACTCAGCACCATCTTGTTTTTGACTTCTAAGTTCTTCAGGTCTTTGAATGATTAACTCAAAAAAGTCTGTTATAGAGCAGAATTGTCACCAGTGAGTAATCACCAGGCTCATTCTGAACGTTTTCTTGTCCACAGATATCGGTTGTAAGCACAGATGATGATTTAGCGTGACTTCTGAGACCCATGGTGACCTTTGAGTTTGTTTAAACCAATAACAGCCACTTTGGGATGGTAACCGAGCCTGCAGCTGAAGTCTCTTTCTTCCTCCCATCTGGAAGATCATGAAGATATCTTTGTGTGGATCAAACTTGTATACTTGACAATTTTTATATTATTTTTGTAAATATTCTTGTCCACATTCTACTTCAGCTTTGGATGTGGTTACCAAGTATCTGTAACCCTTGAATTTTTAGACAGTATTGCCGCCTCTGGCCAAATATGCACTTTCCCTAGAAAGCCATATTCCAGCAATGAAACTTGTGCTATAGTGTATACCACCTGTACATACATTGTATAGGCCATCTGTAAATATCCCAGAGAACAATCACTATTCTTAAGCACTTTGAAAATATTTCTATGTAAATTATTGTAAACTTTTTCAATGGTTGGGACAATGGCAATAGGATAAAACGGGTTACTAAAATGAAATTGCCAAAAAATTTGTAAACTAATTTTGTACGTATGAATGAATTCTTTGACCTCAATGGAGGTTTACAAAGACTGAGAGTTCAAACTACTGTACATTTTTTTCAAGTGCTAAAAATTAAATCAAGCAGCTTAACCATGGTTTGTGCCTATTCCTCTACAATGAATTGTTAAAAATAGCTTATGTAAGTATAAGTCTTCTAGCTAAATGTATGAGCTGCACCTTTGTTGTATATCTAAGCCTATAATTGAGCAAGCTTCTTTACAAACAAGTACTAACTAAAGACAAGGTACCATTTAACATTTTCTCTTCAAATGTTTCTCATTTTGTAAAAGAAACTTCCTTAGTCTGTACCCAGAATTCCTCTTGATTATAGAAGAGCTCCTTTTCTTATTAATTTGTTTTGATCTAGAAGCATGTTTTGAAATTTGTAAGAATTCTTCTGCTTCGTCCACAATTCTGTTTTCCATATTCTGTCATATACAGATCAAGGACAAGTGCCTTCTAAGGCCTAGGGGAGGGCTTTTTTCTTATGGAAGTCTATTCTGTCTTACTAGGAAAATGCTTAGGAAGAATATCAACCAGCATCACTCTTGAATCTAAAGTGATGGTTCTCAGTGTGGTCCCAGGTACATCAGTATCTGTATCATCTGGGAGCTTGGTAGAAATACACATTCTTAGGCACCATCCCAGACCTTCTGAATTAGAAACTCTGGGGTCGGGGCCCAGGAATCCCTGTTTTCACAGCCCCTTCCCATGACACTTATATAACCTAAAGTTTGATAACCACTGTTCTAAGGTGACTCATGGAGAATATCATTGTAGTATCTTCAAAATTGTCAGCCTGGTTAGACTAGGACAGATTCCTTCTGTAGGAAACTTCTGGAACTTTTAGTATAAAGAGCAAATGAGTTTGTGTATGGTGAGGTTAGTCATCACTTCCTTACTCTGAAGTCTCCAGATATCGGGAAGCAAAGGAGGATGCGAAGGTTTAAACACTGAGAAGATGCTGTAGGTTCAATGTGCAGTGGGGCATCTACTTCAGAAGATGCATTAATCCATCTGGAATTAATCCCAAGTGCAACAGCAAGAAGATGAGCAGAAGATGTCCGAGTAGGTACAAAACTCAATGAAACATAATACGCCTGCATATGGAATAGAAAGCATTCTTGCTTTTGGATTAGGTAAGGAGACGATTAATCATAGATGAAGAGGAAGTTAATTTTGTTGTCTCATTTGTACTCCTTTGAAATTTTGGCCAAACAGATGAAAGAGAAAGGCTAGACATTGACATTTATTTTATGGGGGGTATGGAAGTCAACCATGCAGAAGGAAAAGGCTGGAGACATTAAGGTAGGCCTGTCTGCTGCCCACTTGTTCTGTACCTCTACGTACTCATGAGAATGAACAGTGAACATACCAATATGGCTTGCTGACAGGGACTGGCTGAAGTGCCGATCTGGTAAGTAGGTTGGTATTTATCATATCTGAACTCTTAAGTTCATTTCTTTGGTGCTTTGATCTTACTATGGTACTAAAGCCGCTGATTTATTTTTTTAATTGAAGTAATACTAAATTCTCTTTTAGAAGCTTAAAGATTCCAATGTTTTTCCCTGTTATAAGGGTGTACAATGTAAATTAATTATAAGGCTCAAAGTCATAGTTTTGCAAATAAAATAAAGCATTATTCTCTCCTACCTTCTTTAGGCTTACAATCCATTATATGTGTTCTTTCAAGTTATGGATACCAATTTCTGACCCTGAAAGTGTCTAAAGCATTTCATTTTCTTTACCTTGTCCTCAGTAAAAATCCAAGCTACAGCACCTTGTATCTAACTTAAGAGGTACAAACTCATTTGGAAAAATAAATGAGGTAACTTTATAGTTATATTGAGATAAGAATTAAATGCCTAGAGTGCTAGTCAACTCAGCATGTAATAATAATTCATGAAGTACTAATAGCCTGAGATTTATCACCAGAGCAAGATTCTAAAGAATCCTTTGTGAGATGTGTTGGCATAACTTTGCTGTGTCTCTAAAGCTTAAATATAGGAGAAGACAATTAAAAGGTAAAATACGAAGCTTATCAAACACTACATGAGTAATTTGGAGTTATATGAGCCTGTTTTAGAAAATAACTGAAAGTAAATCCTCCAGAGATTTTAGGAATTACCATAAATAACAGAAAAATCAACAGATTTATGGGCCCTAGTAAAGAAATCCAGCCAAGTCTCTTGAATCCAAATTTTTAAGTAGCTTCCTTGTAAGCTGTCTACTATTTGGAAGGAAATAGTCCTAGTAGATCACAATATGTTATAGCTATTTTAAAGTCTTGGTATCATTTCTAAGCCTCTTTCTAAGCTTCTTGAATTCTTGGCAAAAAAAATATATTGAGGCTTAAATTTGGCACTTGCTTCTTTCTGTTCCATGTTTTGGAAGTCTTATGGGCCCTCTCAAAAAATGAGAAGACTGCCTCAAAACAATAGAACTAGGGAGCATTTAAAGGACTAATTCTTCAGTTAAGTACATAGCAGAACTTGGATCCTAAAGTGCAGGTTTTAACTGTTTTCCCTCCAAACCAAATTCGGGGGTGGGGGGCTTCACTTGAAGAGTTTCTCTTGTATTTTGTAGGCCAGCTGGAATGATTACCCAGAATCCTTTCCAAATGAAATCTTTCCTCATCAAATAATGTGTTACTTTAAACCCAAAGAAGCCTATACTCTTTCTTTTAATGCTGGTAAAATTATTTTTTAAAAAGAAAAGAAAAACCAGATATTTTTGCTAATTTAGATTCTGGAATAATCCTGATCCCTAAATCTGAGCCTTTCCGTTTTATAATCTACTGTTTTAGCCCTAATGTTTGAGAAAACTGGAAGTTGTATATGCGTAGTTCAGTCATATTAGCTTAAATTGTGAGAATTTCAGAATAAATAGAAGTCTAGAAAAAGCTTTGGAGATATCTTGTTTTCAAGTATAGGAAGAATTAATTTGAAGGTGAACAATTTAAAGAGTATTTCTTTCAAATCTAACATGGATGTTCAGCTCAAAGAAGCTTCATGTAACAATAATCATCCATATTTTTATGTACTTCAGTCAGTTCTACCTTCATCAGTACGAAGCTGAATGTAAGTCAGAAGGAGGTCCTAGGGGCCGAGTGGGAGGATTCCTAGATACACCAAGTCCCGTTTCCCATGGTGTCTCCTGAAACTCATTTTTCTAAATCTGATTCATCTGAGAGACAGGATTGAAGTTGGACTATGTTGCAGTGTCCTGTACATCTCCTTGCATCCCAGGACACTAAGGCACAAGTAAGTCAGGCAGAGTGTGGGGGTTGTGGACTCTGTAGGGCAGCCTGAGTCATCTCAAAGCAGTTTTCTGGGAGGCCAGATATGTGGTAGCTTGGCAGGTTAATAAGCCCCTCTGTCAAATGGATGTGATGGGGACTATCTTGTCTACTAATCATAGCAAAGATTAAGAGAGATGCACTCAAAGAGTTTAACATTTATAATGTGCAAGGCAGACATCACTACTGATTATCACTATCAATGTATGGTCTCTCTTTCTTGTAGCACAGTCCAGGAGCTGATAGTGACTTTACCAAGGAGAATTAAAGGTAACTTTACTCAATGAGTATAAAATGCATGTGACCCTGGGTCAAGTGTTTTCACTTACACCTTTCTAATTAAGTCTAAGTATGAAACTCAGGTAATGATATCACCGTGTATAGGCACAAAGACTTAAAGGATTACATGGTAAACCCTAGAATCATAGCTAGTATGTGTCTGTCGGCCTTGGTCTTTTAGCTTCACTGCCTATGCAGAGAAACAAATATTTAGAGCCTGCATAATCTTTAGTGGGCCATAAAAACATTTTAAGTCCCCTTTAATTTCTTACCACATGTTTAATACCATGTTAAACAAATGCTGTCATGTTTTGTATTGGCTCTTCACATCCCCGTAACAGACAAGTATCTCTATCTTGCTGATGTGCAAACCAAAAGATTCCAAACCCTATGAGCTTACCACCCTCCTGCAGAAAAGGATGTCATCCTAAAATTAAGCTAGGTAACAGATTATGTGTTTGTTGAGTCACCTTTACTACTGATATTAGGATGCTTCAGCACTTTCCAGGTGTCTCAGATGCCCTTCCAGTATGATGGGCATGGAAATATAAAGCTAGCTCTACTACATCAGGACAACACAGAGTGATTCAGTTACATGTCATGCCTTTAACATACTAGATATTCCAGAATTATGTTCCTTGTTCATGCAAGTGAATTAAATAGATTACTGGATTGCAAAATAAAAGATAAAGATTTCTCAAGGACTCTATAGATATGTGCATGAGGGTAATATTGGAAGAAAGCTAGTTACAATAAATCTGAATCTAAAGATTTCACATAGGAAGAGATGTCTAAGAAGAGAACAGGAATGGCAGCTTTCAACTGATAGATATTATAACTAGAATTAAATTTTAGGCATTCGACAATGTACACCAAGGTGTAGGTATTTCTAAATTTACATACATGCAAAGGGAGAAACATTTTTGGACAAAATTATTAGTTTTCATAAAACTTGTGCCCTTTGTAAATGTCAAATTCAATACTAAAATGTGATTTAAAAGCATGCAGTGCCTCGGGAGTCCACATTATACAACCAATTACCATACTCAGGATCTTTAGAACTCTAAAGGTGCATGTTGGAACACGTCATGTCCTGTTGACCTCTAGATAAATGTTTTCAATTTATTAGTGAACTGTACTTTTACCTTAAATAAAGTTTATTTTTAAGATAACTTTGCAAGAGTTTTCTTTCTTTGCAAAAGACCTTTTATAATATCTTTTACTCAAGCCTTCCTTTTTACTTTTTTTTCCCACTGAAATGCTGAAGACAGCTAGATCACCCATTTCTGATGAACACATTCCTGCCAGCTTGAGCCACTCTTCCTACATGCATGACTATTCCACTGGGCAGTATATACCATTGGTAGCAGGGGCATGACTGACATTTAAGTTGCCTGAACTAACCATCAGGACTATCCCCTGTCACTTGATGGGCCACTCATGCATGTACTCCTAGTGGTTCAGAGCCATCTAGCAGCAAATGCACAAATTACAGCTCCTGGTGAACATGTTATAAAACAGGGTTACCCAGATTTGGCTTCACTGACTGAAAAAAAGTGATGTTCTCTCTCTTTCTGTACTTAGGAAGACCATTAACGCCCCACCATTAGCGGCCAGTACATTACCTTCTCAAATTACCCCTTCCTACAGTTCCCATGAGAAAAGCCAAAGTCAAAGCTACAATTACCAAGAAATGTTCATTAGTCCATATCTCCCTCCATATGGCCGACTGAAAACATGTGGTACCCAGCTAAAGGGAAGATCCTTACAGGAGACTTTGACATTTTGATGCTTTCCCTTTCATCAGTTCTTCAAAGTCTATGTTGAAATTAACTGACAAGACTAAATCTTGTGAGCCTTACAGTTATTCTACAAGCAGTAATGCTCTCTTGTTTGAATTATAATGGCTGGTAAATTTTGATCAACTCAGAAGACCTGAAAGAGTAGTGGGGAGAGTAAGTAAACTAATGGAAGGAGAAACAAAATATCTCTTACAGCTCAGTATTAAGTCCTTAATGAAGGTGATGTTGAACTTAAACCAGTTCTGCAGCAACGTGGAGTCATGTAGAACTTCTTCCACAGCTTAGCCAGCTGTGGTCATAGGAAGTCACTTACCATCTCAGCTGTTCTATTACAAAAATTATAGTACTATCAAAGGGGTCTCATTAGACAAAGTTGTGAAATATGTATAAAGTGGCTCATTCAAATAACAACTATGTCTGTATACCAAAAAATAATTCAAAAAAATCAGTCTTTCATTGCTGTTCATTTAGGTATTTGATTTTGAAATGCACATTTGTATTAACATCTCATGTGCAAGCATTCTTTGATAAATCTCCCTATAAAGTACCTCCCCAATATTGAATGTCTTCTTTAAAAGAATCCGAGATGATTGTCTTATACCTATCAGTTTTGCAAAAAGCCCCATGCTGATTAAAGGATACACATGTTTGGCTTAAATTTGCCAACCATATAGAAGGTCTTTTTTAATCAGTGGGGGAACACAGAGTAAACTTTCTACCACTCCAGGTAAGGTTAGTGTACTCTTTGGATTTATTATGCTCAGCAAATATAGTTGACCTATAATCTAGGAAATGGAGAACATTAAACATCAGACCTAAATATCTAATGCAGTGTCTAATTCCGAAGCAGAGAGAATATTTTAAACCCTTATTTTATGTTTTTTTTAATTCACATATTTACATTTAAAATTCAGGGAGGATTCATTCTTTAAAGTTGAAAGGAAATTTACCTTCTAGCATGATCTCAAATGAAAGTAGTTTCCTCAAAGAGATTTCCAAATGCTGGAGAATGATTTGAGATAACTAGATAATAACTGGTATTCCTTCTCAGGCTTTAGGATACTGACAGTAACAATCTCTAGAAGGGTGTAGGAAAGTTTTATAATGGGAATATCATAGACCAAAGATCAATTAGGGAAAATGCAAAATATTTAACCTTTGGTGATGTCTATAGTCCAGTCTGTTCAGAAGTTATCCCTCCTCTTATGTACACATAGTCTCACCCCTACATCATGATCATTACTTTGTTCATTTGTTTTGTACCTCTTCTACCAGGCATTGTTCTGGAGTCTGGAAAACCAGTGGGAATGCACAGGACAGAACCTCTTCTTTTCGGGTGTTCATTGTAGCTGGGAATGTACTGAACACACAGTGCTGAGCACACAGTAACATTTCAGGCAGTGGTAAGAGCTACAAAGCAAAACAAAACAGTATGGGGAAAGAGAATAACAAAAATGTCTTATTTTAGATAACACAGATTTTCACAGAGGTGACTTAAGCAGAGAACCTGGTGCAAGTGTGGGCATGATCCACTAAGGAAGTAGCAGAGAAAAGCTCTGAACCAAAAGCATGCTTGATTCACCTAGGAAAAAGCAAGGTGGTCTGGCAACTACGAGTGGTATGGACAAAAGTGATGAGAAAAGGAAACAAAGATCAAGAGTCATGGTTACTTCTCAGGAGTTAAAATGATAGGGTTTTAGAGAACTCAAAGCAATAAACTGATATCCAATTTTAAAAGATGTTCTTTGGAGTAGGCTGTAGAAAGCCAAGGATGAAAACAGGGAACAAGTTAGGAGATTATGGAAATAATCAGGTAGATAGTTGTGCTTGAGTTGGACCATTGGGGATGGAAGAAAGTGGCCTGCACAGCTAGTCCATCGTGTGAGGAAGCTACATGCACAGTACATGTCCCTGGAATAGAGAACATGGCATGATGGATATTCCCTCATCCAGGAGAGTGTGTGTGGGCTCCAATCTCAGCTGTAGTCTCTACATGCTGATACCAGTTTGCCTGCCTCCCTGACAGAACAATAATGGCAGGCATAATCCTAGAGTATGGGTAGAAAAACTCAACAAAACTGCATGGGACCTTGTAGAAAATCCATCCTACCCCTCCATAACTAAATACAGTCAGAATCAAATGAAAAGAAGGTGGACCAGGAGCAAAATTTCCAATCCAAACAAAACAAAAAATTTCTGATAGACTTCCAGAAAGATAGTGGAGTGATGAAGAACAGAAAACACAGCCTCTCTGATAGTTACTGTGCAGACACTGGAATATAGCATCATGAGGAAGACAAGAAGAAAAGAAGTGGATCCCCTAGACTCAATAAGAATCTGAAGTGTGAATTGAGTCCCACAGAGAGAGTAAAAAGAAAAACTTCAAGGAAGAACTCAGTAGCCAGTGCACTTTCACCCTGAGTCAGAGCTCACTACACAAGAGGAGATGTTTGAACCTGGGAACCCACAGTCAAGGTGATGGTGATGGCTGGCAACCACAGAAACCTCTGCAGAGAGACACAGCAGTGGAGGGGAGCAGCAAATATGGAAGACTCCACTGGATGATAGTGAGTGCAGAGGACTTATTCCTCCCACAGGGAGACAGTTATTAGCTGACTGAGCTCAGATCCCAGAATTGCTGCTGGCCTTGTTTAGCAGCTCCCTGCTGGGTAAAGACCCACGGAAATTTCTTGGATTACAGCAAGCCCAATGTATCTGGTCTCAGGACAGGACTGCTGAGATTATCCACCACACCACCAAAAAGCAACTGCTGGCTTGATGGAATAAATAAGCCTGATTCAGGACTCTGTCTCCACAGGTTGTCTACTAGTGAAATCAGAGAATCCTTAAAGTGGACTGTTTTTCTTTTTCTTTTCTTCACTTTCCCCTTTACTGATTTTTGTGAATATGAAAGTGGTTCCTAAATTCTTTGTGGCTGTGGTTCTGTTCTATTCTTCCTTTTCTCTCTTCCATCGCTCTTTTCCTTCAGTCTTCTGCACCAGTTTCCCAAAGTTAGTGTGATTCCCCTTTATACTCCAACCTTACTTCTAATGTCTTTCTTTCCTTCCATTTTTCTATTTTATCCTCAATCCATTTTAAATTTTAACCCCTCAGGACAAAATTTACACACTGCAGATTTATATAGTTTCATATAATTATCTCGTTTGTCTTACATTTTGTTATGTAATTACAAATCTAGTTCATATGATTAAAACTTGAAAATTAAGGATTAGCTCAGTTTGTCATTTTCTAGACTGTATTTGATGCTATTGATACTGCTATAGCCAAAATTGACATACTTGTTCTCAACAGATGTTCGTCCAGGTATTCCATGACTGAGATTAACTAAGGGTCAAAGAAAATATGGTGGCACAATGCCAAAGAACCAGGGACTAGGCCAAATAAGTAGCAACTTCTCATCTTCAACAAACTGAGAAAGAAAAATCTTCCAAAATATTCAAAACCCCAAAACCAGCTACACCTCAGAGAAGTAATCATCACCTCAGGTTCCTAAATACTACCAATGAAGTAACCCACCATAGGGCCAGGGATTTAATTCAACGGCATAAGCACCCGTCTTGTAAGCATGCAGTCATAAGTTTGATCTTTGATACCAAAAAATTTTTAAAAATTTTAAACTTTAAAAATAAATAAATAAAGTAACCCACTATAGGCAACTTACAAGCATTACCCAAGGAATTAAACTTTAAAAAAGAGAAAGTAAAATGAGAAGATACTTGAACAAAATGAAGCCCCAATATCCAGTTCACCAAAGGTAAATTCGGGGAGCAATGAAGTGGACAATTCAAAAGACCCCACCAGGTCTCTTTGAAGTGGTAATAATAAATCAATTGACTGAGGCTCTGCAAAAAAAGAAATCAGAAATAGTTTCTCAGATAACTACAGAGATTACCAAAATACACATCATGCTTAGTGATGTTAGAGCAAATACAGATAAGATAAGATAATAGATGAGCTTAAGAAAATTATGGAAGCTCAGCACAGGAAAGAAATGGAATCCATAAGCAGATTTAAGCCCATATCCAGGAGAATAAAAACTCCACTGAATGTATTCAAAGTAGATTAGGCCAATGTGAGAACAGAATCTCAGATATTGAAGGCAGACTTGCAGTTAGCCACCAGGAAAAGAAAGATTTCTCAAAACTAGCATGGACTATGAAGAATCAGTGTAACAGCTGCTAGATGACACAATGGGACTATGGGAATTCATCTGTCCCTCTGCAGAGAGACACAGCAATGGAGGGGAGCAGCAAATATGAAAGACTCCACTGGATGACAGTGAGTGCAGTGCAGTGAGTGCATAGTCCATAGGGACTATGAAGAATCAATGTAACAGCTGCTAGATGACTGAAGTTTGACTGGAGTTAGTGAAAAAGCAGGAGACACCAAAAATAACATTTAAAAATGTTCATAGACATCATGACAAAAAACTTTCCTGACAAAGAAAAAAAAAACTGACACACAGATAAATAAGGCATACAGAATTTCCAATTAGCAATTAAAAAAAGAAAGGGCTTCAGACTTTGATAGTCCTCCATTTCTAATGCAAAGCCTTTCCATGAATTCATTTTGGCGGATCTTCAGGGTATAGAGTTCTATGCAAGCTCTTGAGTAATGGTGTCTGGAAACATGTTTTATCTGGATGACATTTTTTTCCATTTTAATGTAATGCTTTTGGACAAGGTCCAGCATTTTGTGTCTATCCATAACTATTTATATTTTCTTGTTATTCACCTGTTTCCCAAAAGAATTGGAGAATCATCAAAACTGCTTTTCCATGTGGAGGTCAGTCTGGAGATTTCTCAAAAAGCTGGGATTGGAAGTCCCATTTGTTCCCACTATTCCACTCCTAGGCATCTTTCCAGAAGAACTGAAAGCGTCATACCAAAGTGACATATGCGCACCTATGTTTATAGCAGCACAATTTGTAATTGCTAGATCATGGAAACAACCCAAATGTCCATCAATGGAGGAATGGATAAAAAAGCTGTGGTGCTTCTATGTAATGGAGTACTACTCAGCTATAAAGAAGGATCACATTGAGCTATTTATCAATAAATGGGCACAGCTTGAAACCATACTCATAAGTAAACTAAATCAAGCTTGCATCTATGAACTCCGAATAGTTTCCCTAGTGTAGGAAATGAATCAAATATATAAACGTACGTGATAACCATGATTCCCCATTATATGGGCTTGAAGCCTTATAAAATTGTCACTCATTAAAAAAACTGCTTTTCCTTATGAAATTATAGAAACTTTGCATTTCTGAGTTAAAAGAAATTGTAAAATGACTAAGTCTGATGCTCATCTGTTAGAGGAAGTAACAGGGTCCAGTTGAGGAAGCAGAAAATGCTGATCTGGAGTTACCCAGTGTCATAGTTTATATTGGTGGCCCCCAGGCCTCATGCATTTGCATTATGCATCTGTGATTGGTTCATTGTATAGTGTTTGGATTGATGGTGTCAGTGCTACACTCATATAGGGCTGGAGCCAGGATGTGATATAATGGCAGGAAGAAAGTGTGTCTTGCTCTTTTGCTGGTTTATGCCTTGCTGTTTGCAGCCACCATGAACTGTGCCCCCGCAATACCAGCCTGCCTTGGAGCCAACTGAGTATGGACTGAAACCTCTAAAAACTGTAAGAAATAAACCTTTCCTTTCCTAACTTTTAGCATTAGGTATTTTGCTCAGTGACCAGTAAAAAGTAACTAAGACAGAATTTGGTACCGAGAGTGGGGTCATTGCTGAGACTATACCTGACCGTGTTTTTCGAGAGGCTTTGGAAATGGCTTGGGGCAGAGTTTAGAAAGATTCAGACATGTTTCCTGGATGCATAGAGCTGGAGCAGGTTAGGTTGTTCTATACAGGAGATTCTGGTCAGAGCTCAGGAGACCAGAAGGCTGATAGAAAACCTGATGATAAGACCAGGTTTGGGAGGTTTGTACTGGGAAAAAGGACTGCATTGGTTGTTGGACTCCCCACCATGCGTATTATGGCTTAGCAGAAAGTTTGTCTGCATTTTGCTCATGCCCAGAGACTTTGCCTGAGACTGAGACAAAAAGCAATGGACTGATTAATCTGGAAAAGGATATTTCCAGGCAGTGAAATGTTGAGGCTGTGGCATGGCTATTGTTGGGGGCTTTTAGCCAGCTTTGTGTTGCAAATCAAGAGCACAGGGCCCAGCAGGGTAATTTACAACTCTGTGAATTTGGCCAGAAGAAAAATTCCAGGAAAGCTGTGGATTGTAAAAACAAAGTTGAGACTTTGATTGCTGAGGAGAAACAGAGAGATAAGAAAGATGGCCCCAGGGCATCCCAGGAAGCAGCAGGTAACCACCTTGCGCTGCCTCAAAACTGCAAAGGTGAAAGAATTTGCTCAGAGGAGAAAGCTGCAGAGCACCGTGCTCCAGAATGGTGACAGAGGCCACATGAGGTTCCAGGGTGGCAACATAGAGAAGCTTTTCTTCACAATCAGGTTTATAGAGCCCAACAATCCAGGCAATTGACCCCTACAGTCAAGAGAGAAAAAAGCCTGGCTACTGCTCCAGATTGCAGCAAATCTTGGTGGCATCAACATGGTGCTGATTTTAGGTGCAAGGAAAATGCACAAATTCTGAGGGTGAGATGGCTTCCACCTTGATAACAAAGGGCCTAAGAGGCCAAGCAGTGTGCCCCTGAGAGGGCAATTTGTAAAGATATAAAGGTGAAACCAAAGGTGCAGTGGAGACTTGGAAAAGCCAGGAATGTGGATGATTCAAGGGAAGCTGCAAAAAGTGAGCAGAAAGGATTTAAGAGAAAAGCTGCAGGAACTGAAATCCCTGGAAGAGCCATGGGGGTGGAATCACCCAAGCCTTTTGGAGCTTGCAACCAGATTGCTTCCAATGCTGAGCATGAAACTCTAGGACTTAATGTTGGTCCTGCTGGATATTGGACTTGCTTTGTTTCCAAGGCTTTATATCCCCCTGCTTGTAACTTTTGGAATGGTAATGTTTATCTTGTGCCTTTGCATTTCAGAATTTTTTCACCTTGTTTCATTTGTACAGGGCGTTACAGTGAAGAGTTTGCCATAGATCTGGGAGGAGACTTGGGACTTGGACTATTCAGCAATGCTGAAACTGTTAGGACTTTGGCAACTCTTGGAGATGGACTAAATGTTTTTTGTATAAAGGATGTACATGAGTCCTAGGGGCCAGTGGTGGAATGTCATGGTTTATGTTGGTGGCCCAGGCCTCATGCATTTGCATTATGCATCTGTGATTGGTTCATTGTATAGTGTTTGGATTGATGGTGTCAGTGCTACATCCACATATGGCTAGAACCAGGATGTGATGTAATGGCAGGAAGAAGGCGCATCTTGCTCTTTTGTTGGTTTCTGCCTTGCTGTTTGCAGCCACCATGAACTGTGTCCTCCCCCGCATACCAGCCTGCCTTGGAGCCAACTGAGTATGGACTGAAAACTCCAAAAACTGTAAGAAATAAACATTTCCTTTCCCAACTTTTGGCATTAGGTATTTTGTCTCAGTGACCAGTAAAAAGTAACTAAGACAAGCAGTAAGAATCCTCTTCAGTAATTCCTCCAGACTCATTGAAAGCTTGCAAATTCAACAATATCTCATAAAACTTTAATATACAAAATAAAATAGGGGGCTGGAGATTTAGCTCAGCAGCATAAGCGCCTGCCTTGTAAGCAGGCAGTCGTGAGTTCGATCCCCAGTACCGATAAAAAGGAAAAAGACAAAAAAAAATAGGGCATTATTTTGGGGGGAAAAGGTTCCGAGTCCCCAAATTTGAGGGTTTTTAAAAAATGAGTTAGAAGGTGAAGAGAGTTTCTCAACTGCATCTACACATGTCACAGAAAATAAACCAAACACTAACAAAGAGCTTTTGAAACAGGAAGCAGCCTCTTCCTAGGCTTAGTCTCAATACCTGTTACCACTCAGAAGACTAAGCCTGCCTCCTATATCTCAGGATCCAGCAATCTCCAAAACAGATGATGCTAAAAAGAGACTAATACAGCTCTTCTCATTCCTCCCCAACCCTATGGCAGATTCAATATTTCCAACAATTTGGAAACTATCTCCATTACAGGTAGGCAAAGATTTTGATCAGCCTAACTAGTAGTGTTGATTCACCAACACCACTTCATCAGTTTATGTATAATCTCAATCTTTCAGAAACCCAGTAAAACTGAGGTAGAAAAAGATTATTTAAAACCAAAATATCTTCTCTTGTCTTAAGTGGAAGACTGGGAATGTCCCTGGAAAAGACAATTTCTGTATTGCTACAAGAAATGGAGAATCTTTGGATTTTCCAAAGAGATTTTGAGATTAATCTGGGAAGGAAGCTATCAATGACTGAATTGATCTACTTCTACAATCAGGTCAGGGTGGAAGAGGATGGAGTCCTAGCATATGCTGGCGTCAAAGTTCACTGTCAGCAGAATATGTAATACATTTAATTTTGAATGAGTTACAATTCCTACTAACACTTAGTGTGGGTGCATTTGATGAAAGTCATTGAAAGGAGTTTATCCCAAGACCTGGGTTAATACATCACATCAGCAGACCAATACAAGGGATTTGTTATAGTTTAAATCTACATGTCCCCCTGAAATGCCATGTGATCATAGGTAAGTTTTCTGGGAAGTGAATGGATCACAAAAGTGTGACACTCAACAGTTAAATAGTCTACTGATGAGTTTAGAGCTAAATGTGATGGGAAGTGGAGTCTGTTTCAAAGAGTTGGGTGTCTGCGGCATGGCCTGGGGAAGAGTTCATCTTCCTTCTGGTTCTTTTCTTCACTTTCTGTTTCCTATGTGCCATGCCATGAGAAGCTCCATGAGAACATGCACTACACCCCTTTGCTATGTCATGCTTCCCCTTTGAACCAGCAGACTGAACTAAAACCTCTGCAAACTGTGAATCAATTTTTAAACTATCCAAAATTCAGGCTATAATATGATCACTGCTTGTTGCTTTTCACAAGACACTCCATGAGAAATGAGCAAAGGGCCCATTTAAAATGTCTGCAGTTTTACCAGAAAGGAAGCACTCACAAAGACAGAGCAGAAGAGATCTTAGTTACTAAAAAGCTTGGCATTAAAAAGAAGCCAAGTACAGTACTTTATAAGAAGACAATAGAAAAAATGGCTTAAAGGCTTCACAAAAACCATCAGGGCCTCACCTTCTGGGCTCAAAGTTGCAAAAGTAAAAGACTTTTTTTTGAAGAAAAAGGTTTGGGGCTCCCCACTCTGCCATGTTGTTCTGCCATGCTATGAACAGGTCTATCCACCATATCTCTTTGCCATGTTGTCCCTATTTGAAACCAGCCAACTATGGACTGAAACTTCCACAGATTGTGAGCCAGAATAAACCTTTCCTCATTTAACCTGTGAAGTCAGTTATTTTATCTCACTGATAACAAAATGACTAAGACACATTTATACGGCATCCCTGCAAGAGCTTAGAGCTTAAGAGCAGGAACTCTCCAGGGACTCTTGGAACACTATTGGTGAAATGGTGGACATTCCTCAGAATATAGAAGGAAAGAAAAAGCCCATATTAACTGGAGCTTAAGGGACAGAGTGACTACAAATAATGTTACAAGCTATTAGCTAAGAGGGACCAGGTAGCTTTCAAATGATATGCAGCCAGCATTTTGCAAGTTAGAGAAGAAAATTTATAGCAGTGTCCTGTAGGAGCTTAGAATATTTCAAACAATGGAACCATTTTTTCTACAAAGCAAGTGTTACTATGTCAGTCCCCATTTTATATCACTTCTTGTTGGCTATGGAATGAAGGCCAACATCCAAAGCCTCAAACTAATGCCCACTATGACGTTGATATAGGAGAAATAGAACTCCCAACCTGCTAAAGGTCAGATGTATCAAGTTTGTATCCCCAGAAATCAATGGTTAAATTCCAAAAGACAAAGGAAGTGAAGAGTAGCAAAGGTTTATGGTGGAATAGTAATATCTCCAGAGAAACAGGAAGGGTCCTTGTAGGCTGCCACCAAGACCCATTGTGCGGAATAATTTATACCACAAAATTGCAATATGAGTAAAATGTGAGTTAAACTATAGTCAACCTGGAAGAGAGCAAGGATAATCACTATTATAGCTTGTGCTTAGATTTATCCTCAAAGCCTTATGTGATCAGAAGGGGGGCTTTTTAAGAGATGGCAATATTGGGGCTAATTCATGCTAGGGTCAAGGGCACTAAGATTCAAAGTGTGAGTGCTACTCATGCTAATTAGCCTGGATAAAATATCAGAATTAGAAAGAATTGTGGTCATCCTTCTTGCTTGCTTTGCTACCTTCTATGCACTATGAACTCTTTCTCATCTCAAGTGCCTGTCTGTCTTCCATCCACCCTGCTTTGGAGCCAGCCAATTATGGGATGGAACCTCTATAAACTGTGAACTAAGTAAATCTTTCCTACTTTGGCTTTGGGTACTGGGTATTTTCTCCCAGCAAAGAGAAAAGTAACATTATTTGGTACCAGTTACATGGAATTGCTGCTGAGACAGTATCTGACCATGTGTAGCTGGCTTATGGGAAAGGAAAGAGTTAGGAAAAGTTTGGACAACAAAAAGTAGAAGTAGAACACCTGATGTGCTACTTGATACAAGATTTTGGTCAGAGATCAGATGATAAGAATGCTGATATAAATTCTTCTGGTAAAGTTTAAACTGAAGAGTGGGGAAAATTACTGCATTGGCTTTAGTACTCCAACTATGTGTGTTCTGACTTGGCAAAAGTTTGTCACATTTTCTCATGTTCAGAGACTTTGCCAGAGACTGAGATTAAAGGTGACAGAATAATTAATCTGGCAAAATAGATTTCAGGGCACCTACTACTGAGACAGTGATGTGGCTACTGTTGGGGCTGTTTGTCAGATCTAGGTTGAGAATCAAGAGCAAAGATCTCAGCAGCATGATTCAAAATATTGTGAGTTTGGCCAGAAAGGAAGTTCCTTCAGTAAAGTTGTGCCCTGAAAAATGGACCAGAGAAGAAATTGGTCACCAAAAAACCTAAAGAGAGAAAGCCAAGATTTTCATAAAAAAACAATATAAAAGATGGCCTGGAGACATCACAAGAACCAACAGGACTACAGTCTTCACAGCCTCAGAGTTGCAAAGTTGAAAGATTTTGGTTTGGTTTGAGAACCCCAGAACATCAGAATGTCAGCAGCCTACAGAAGCTGTTGTGATTTGATTCATAGGTACTTAACCTGTTCAGACAAGAGACTGGCTACTGCTCCAGCTGGTGGCAGATTTTGACATCATCCATGAAGTGCTAATTTGAGATGCATGAAGAATGCAAGAGTTGTGGGGTCAGGGAAGCTTCCAACCAGATGTCAGAAGGAGGCTTGAGTGGGCTGTGTGTGAAGATGTGTGAAGCCAGAGGTTGACTGGAGACCCTAAAAGTTTAGAGAAGCCAGGAACTTGTGTCATCTAAGGAAAACTTCAAGGAAGGAGTAGAGCTGACCCCAGAAAGAAGCATGGGAGGTAAACACTGGCAGTCCTACTGGGTGCAGCCACCCAAGGCTTTTAAATTTCATAACTTGTCACAGATTTCTGGGGATGCTGAAGGTGGAACTGTTGGATGTAATGTTTGCCCTGCTGGATTTTGGACTTGCTTTGGTCTCATTTCCTTGTATCCCCATTTGTGCCTTATGAAATAGAAATA
Source organism: Cavia porcellus (assembly GCF_034190915.1). Taxonomy (NCBI): domain Eukaryota; kingdom Metazoa; phylum Chordata; class Mammalia; order Rodentia; family Caviidae; genus Cavia; species Cavia porcellus. The sequence goes on from NW_026947484.1 coordinate 78,561,216, forward strand.
TCTACCTGTGTCACTGAATTTTGGAAATGTTTGACTTTTTTTCATTTGTATAGGGCTTTCAGCTACGAGTTTCCTTTAAATCTCAGAGGAGACACTGGACTTGGACACTACAGCAAGAAAGGTTGAAAATATACAGACTTTGGAAAGTACTAAATGCCTTTTTCATAAAGGGATGTGCGTCAGCCTTTGGGGGGCCAAGGAAGGAATGTTATGGTTTCTGTTTAGATGTCTCTTCAAAGCCTCATGTGATCATAGGTGGGCCTTTTTCAGACGTGACTAGATCTAGAGTATGTGACACTGGGATTAATACATGGTGCAATGCTGGGCTAAAGGGCACTAAGGTTAAGACTGTGAGTGGTACCTGCCCTAAGTATCCTGTATAAGATATGAGGAATAGAAAGAGCTGTGGCTGTCCCTTGCTTTCTTTGCTACCTCTGCTCACCCTTGAACTTTTTTACTCTATGATGCCTGTCTGCCATTTACTTTGCCTTGGAACCAGCTGATTATGGACCAAAACCTCTACAAACTGCAAGCTAAATAAACCTTTCCCCCTTTACCTTTTAGTGTCAGATATTTTGTCCCAGCAACAAGAATATACATATTAGCTAATATTGATCCAATAGGGAAGTGGGGCACATAGTAAGGATATATGGCTGACATAATTAACCTTGGCTTATCTGTGGCTTGTAGAATAGAAACAGTTTTAGGAAGGTGGTCCAGGTGTTCTGGTCACCCACCCAAGTGTGTGATATATATGTGTTCTCCATAACTGTGGGTCTATGTCCACAGACTCAACCATTCATGGAATAAATATATCAAAAACAAAATTGACTATTTTTGGCATATACAAACTCATTTTTCTTCTATTGAATCATAAACAATATGGTGTATCAAGTACTCAAACTACATTAAGTATTATTACCACAGGTTGAATATTTCTTCTCTGAAATGCTTTGGATCAGAAGTTTTTCAGATGTCTAATTTTGGTGTATTTTTGGAGAAGAACAATGTATATGCTTTTCATATACATTATACAGTAAGAAAAAACATACTTTATATCTCATACCTTATATACACCATAATACAAAGTCTCACTGTGACAAAATTTCAACTTCTAGTATCTTATCAGCACTCAAAATCCTTTTGACTTTAGAGCATTTTGAATTTCAGGTTTTCAGATTAGAGATGTTCACCTCAAATCTAGGAATGACTTAGAGCATATAGAAAGATGTGCATAGGTTCTATGTAAATACTACACCTTTTAAGATACTTGAATATCCAGAGCATTTCTTACCCACAGGGGTTCTGTTGGCATTATATACTGTGAGACAACTGCATTCACAAAATTTTACAGTTTATTTCTCTTAACCTGATGTCTCCCTACTGGTTTAAAGAAATCTATGTTCCAGGTTAGAAAGCTCTAACTCAAACATTTAAATAAATTCACATTTTATTATTGCTTTCTTATCTCTAAGGTCCTATATATAAGTTCTCTGAGATGACATCATAACAGAATTAATGACAAAATTAGCATATTTTAAAGCAAACTATAAAAATTCTTTCACTATGGAATTATAACATTTGGAAGTTCACTGATAATATTCAGCTCCAGGGATATAATATTTGCTTGACTTGTGTTATTAATTAGGTGTATATCTTGATTCTGCAAACTAGCTTTCTCTTAATCACTATATCAGCATTTTCATTTTGGGGAAGCAATGTGCTATTAGATTAACAGCACATGATAGAGTTAAAAAGCCTTGAGTTCCAATCTCAGTTGCCACTTACTTGCTTTACAATCTTAGTAATTTCATTTCATTGATAAACCTCCATTTCTTTAACGGTAATATTATCAGTGATGAATATTTCTTTATTTCTTTAACTGAATATTATCAGCAATGAAATTCTGCTTAATCACTCTACACAGGTATCATAAGAACCAGACAAGGAAAACAGATGAGTACTATCCAAAGATGAGCTTCTCATCTTCCATTCCCGTGCCCTCCATTACAACTGCCCAGAGCTGTTGACATTTGCTATGTGTGCAATTTGCAGGTTCACTTCCTAGATAGAAAGCTTGCTGAAGTATGACATCATGGACTTCTGGTTTACAATGAAAATCACTACGTAGGATTTTCTGTGACTAAAATAATCCCACTCATATTGACAATGCCAAGTCATTCACACTAATGCCTTTGAGAGCTGTTTCCTGAGTCATGAACTCTTTGAATTGTATTTACCAGGACATCCTCTTGACACTAATTCATTATATTAGAAAGGTGCATATGCCTTACAAATAGAAAAGCAATGTGTCTGTCATAGTGCAGAAGGAATGCTTGAAAGATATGCTCATAAAACTCGTATTTACATACCATTTTCATGAGCTGTAAAATGGTATGTAAAATATAGCAATTTCAGTCTTTAAACAAATGCATATCAGTGTTTTTATCTGTGAAGTTCTCAGCCTTTTTGCTTGGCCCTGGCTTACCTATCCTATCCTGAAAGCTGATGCAATAAAGTGCAACTCAATAAGAGTGGCTATTGTAATTGGATAGATCAAATTGCAATATTGTTCTTCAAAAATAATAAACAGTGCTGAAAGAACTGCACTGTGTACCATGCCAGAATGTAAGATTATGCTTGTTCAAAATGACCAATTTCCAGGGTTGTGCAAGCCAGAAACTTCATAGAGTTCTGTTATGAACAGCTCCTTCAGATGTTTCTTTTTATGACTCTTTGAACTTACAAAGAAAATATAAAATAGTCTTTAAAGAATTCCAGTCACTTAAAAATGCTTCAGTGTAACTCTGGCCTTGTATTTCATAATGCAAGTGTCGAGCCAGGCTGGATTTATTCAGCTACATTAGAAACCCTAAGCATTGGGAGTCATTTTTCAGTGACAGTGGTTACAGTTTCTGTATTGCCTTTCCGTAAAAAATAAACTTCTTACAGGCTTTGTAGTTTTCATCGAACTGGGTCACTTTCTCTCTTTATGGGGAATCCTCAAATCATTGAAGAATTAAACAAAATCTTTATGTGCAGGAACTTTGAAAGTTAGAATAAAGATTTTCTTTGGTTTGTACTTATATCTAGGCCTTCACTGCCTGCAGTTGCCAAATTAATCTTCCCAAAACAAATGTAAACAGCTTTATACCATGGGAACTGTGGTAGTTTCTAAGAAAAGCCGGAACATTTAAGCCTGGCATGCAAGGCCCACAAAATGACATTGCTAGTGAATTCTATGAAATATTTAAAAGAGAAATAATATCCTATCTACCCAATCCTTTTCTGAAAATCAAGGACAGAATCTTTATCAGTTCATTTCAAGAGACCAACATTATTCTGATACCAAAACCATATGAAACCATATTTGATTTAAATGTAAATTTCCCCCAAAGACATGTATTGAGAGCTGAAGCAATGTTCAGAACTGGGGCCTAGAGATGCCAAGGTGACAGCTTCACAGATTAACCCAGCAATGAATTCATAGCTGAAGGTGCTAACAGGAGGTGGGGCCACTTGGAAGAAGTAGGCCACTGGTGTTTGTCTTTGAAGGGTATATCTTGTCCCCAGCCTCTTCCTTTCTATATTTTTCTCTTTCTCTATTTCCTGGAGACCATGAGGTGAGCTGCTTTCCTCTACCCTGCCATTCTGCCATGATATTTCTGCTTCATCACAAATAAAAGCAATAAAGCCAGCTGACCGTAATTTAAAGCCTCTAAATCCATGAGTTAATGTAAATCTTTCCTCATTAAATTGTTTTTCTTACGTATTGGATCACAGCAATAAAAATCTGAACAACACAAATATTCCTCACATCAGAAATGTAAAAATTCTTAACAAAATATTAGCATAAAATTCAGCAATAACTAAAAGGATAATGTAACATAACTACATGGCATTCATCCTAAGGATGGAAGGTTGATTTAGTCAGTGCACATTATGTTACTAATGTGTAACATAGTAACCACTGTTACTGTGGTTAGAAAAACCACACGATTATCTCCTTAATTGCTGAACTAACATTTGACAAAATACAGCATTTATTATTGATAAAAACTTTCAGTAAATGAGAAATACTAGGGAACTTGTTCAACTTGAAAAAAGAACATGTATTAAAAATTTTTAATTATTGTCATACTTATTAGTGAATGACAGAATCCTCTCTACGCCCAATTCAGGAAGAAGACAAAGCTGTTTTCTTTTACTACTTTAATATTGTATTGCTGGTCCCAGCCAATGAAATTAGGTAAGAAAAAAAAAATCCACAATGCATGCAAATTAGAAAGCAAGAAGTAAACTTTATTTACAGATGATGCTATGGTTTGAATCAAGTGTCCCTCAAAAACTGATGTGTTAAAGGATCATTTCCCAAGATTGTACCATGGAAGATGGTGGAAACTTTAGGAGATGGGGCCCATTGAGAAGTCCTCAGGTCACTGAGCATGAGCCCTCCAAGTAGATTGCGGCTCTCCGTCTCCTTCCTCTTTGCTCCTGACCAGAGAGGTCTGATTTCCCATGCACTCCCTGTCATTACTATTCAGCATACCTGCTTGAAGCAATGAGTCCATCTGATTTTGAACTGGAAACAACAAAACTATGAGCCAAAACAAACCTTTTCTCTTTTTAAATTTAGCACCTCAGGCGATTTGTTATAGTGACAGAAAGATGATAAGAATCATCTGAATAGGAAATCTTATGCAATCTACAAAAGCCATCTAAAATTAGTAACCATGTTTAGCAATTACAGGGTACAAGGAAAATACATAAATATCAGTCACCTTTCTATTAACTAGCAATAATTAGAATTTAACATTTAAATCATCTATACCACAAAATACTTAAAGACATATACGATAGAAAATATTAAGACTTGAACATGAGAATAAAGTCTACTTTAATAAATGCCACATGTACAAGCTTAAAAGTATACATAGTCTGCTATAGTTAAGTATTCCATAAATGTCAATGGGACTGAATTTGTTGTTCATGTTTTTTATATTCTCGCATATCTCTTTTTCCTTTCTTTCTCTCTTTCGTTGTATGGGGATCAAACCCAAGGCCTGAGCACTGAGCTACACCCTCATAGTTTTTTTTTTTTTTCTGACATACTCCCTCTAAAATGCTAAATTGGCTAGACTGGACTCAAATTTGCAGTCCTGTTTCCTTTGCCTCCCAGAGTGGAAGCATGCACCACTCTGCTTACCTTTCTTGCAGGTTTTCTGTCTACTTATGTTATCATTTTTAAAACAAAAGTATTGAAATATCTGAGTATGGATTATCTGTTACTCATTATGGTTCCATCAGTTTTTGTCTATGTACTTGAGTCTCTGCATGAACCTAAGCTCATCTTCTTCCATACCTGACAATGATAGCTTGTACGCATACACACATGCACCTGTACTTACAGACCATTGTTACTTATGAATGTAAATTTTTTAAATTTCAAATAAAATTCTAGCAAGTCACACTTAAAAACAGTATAAAGGGCATAATCTAGCATAGCCAAGTCAAAATTCTCAAGCTATGTCAGAAAGATTAAATGTTAAGTGACCTAAAATGGCATACCAATTGATGAAATGAAAAAAATCTTATAATTAAAAATCTCAAAGCCATTCCATAAAATTTAGTAATTTCAAGTGATCACTTTTAGAAAATCAGTATTTTAAAGATTTTTTTTTTTTGGTACTGGGGATTGAACTCATGACTTTGCATTTGCCAAGAGGCACTTATACTGCTGAGCTAAACCCCCAGCCCTAAAGTTACTTCTTTAAGATACTATATAGCAAGCCTAAATATACAGCCACTTTCATACTTGATGAAATATACTAGAAGCATTTCTTCTGAAAACCACAACAAAATAAAAAGTCTGTTTTGTACAAGGGCAAACTTCAGAATGAATATTATCAATGGAGAAAAGAGAAAGAAATGTTAAAAAAAGACTCCACTAACTCATAGCTATCAGACATAAAGATATTGTGTTTATAAAACAAGTACAGGGTATTTATAGAGGGACATTTAGAGACTAAGAAAACTTGGATTGATAGCACAGGCCTGCAATCCCACAACTTCGGAGGCTGAGGCAGGAGGCTGCCACAGTTTGAGGCCAGCCAAAACTGCATATAGTGAAAACCTGCCTTAAAGAAAAAACTATTGGAAGTTAAAATACTATAAAATAAAAGTCAGCAAAAGAGTTCAGTGATAAAATTAGAAAAATGGTTTCCAGAAATAGAACAAAAGACAAAGGAAAACTATCAAAGAAGTTTCAACACTCAAAGAGGGACTTATAAAAGGTTTAAAACCATCTAATAAATAATGTGAGAATTTACTAGAAATGAAAAACCTGAGTCTCCAGATTTGAAGAGCCTGCTTATTATACAACATAAAAAGAGCAAAAGCAAACATCTCAACACATAGCCTCAGAACACTTCAGAAAACTAAAGAGTAAGCACCAATAAAGAGAAAAAAACAAAAGTCACTGGACTTTTCAATATCAGACACCAGAAGAAATGGAATAACAGCTTTCATATGTACAGTTAATTTAGCTTAGAATTCTTTATCACATCAAATTACTAATTGAAAAAGTGTGGAAAGTGACACAAACACGTTTTTAGATATACAAAGTCTTAGATTTATCAAACAAATTAAGAAATCAATTATTTTTGGTGAAATAAAGTGTCACATAAGAAAAGTAAAATTCACAGGACCCCAGTTACGAATAAAATTTCCATCATTAAAATATAAACATAAATTATATAATCTAAAAGTACAATGGAAAGATACATGGGGAGAGAATATAGAAACAGGTGCATGGGATTTTCGACAAAATTCTCTTATTTCATTTTAGCATGTCAATTGACAATAACATACAAGATATAACAACAAAGCTATATCACTTGTAAGTGGAGTAAAATATTAGCAATTAAGCAGTAAGAGTTAATAGTACTCATCTCTGGGGAGTTTGGCTCAGGACTGGGAATGAAGAGAGAAACAAACCTACTAGTTTCACTAAAATCATTGTAGAATCTTCTGACTTCTAAAACTTCTATATGTTTACTTGCAACAAAAATGTTAAGAAAATGATGTGGCTGTGCACATCTGAACCCCAGCTGCTGTAGAAGCTGAGGAGTTAGGCAAGGTTAAGACCAGTCTGATTAACCCAGCGGGGGGGGGGTCCCCTGTCTCAAAAAATGTCTTAAAGGGCTACGGTTGTCCGCTGAGGAGTATGCGCTCACCACATGTGAAGCCATAGATTTGATTCCCAGTGAAAGAAAGACAGGAAGAAGGAAAGGCAGGCAGATAGAAAAGAAAGAAAGGAAGAGAAAAGTAAGAGGACAAGGAGAGGAGAGGAGAAAGAGGAAGGGAGGCGAGGGACACAGAGGTGGACTTTCAGTGTGAACACACAGGGCTGAGGAGATACCTTAATACTTTATTACAACAAAAATAAAAATGATATTCCCCTTCCTTGCTATATTCTAAAATCCAGGATGCAGCTAGGAAAGAGTATACACTATGTAGCAAGGCCACGTGCGCAAAGAGAAATCTGAGCTGTGGTTGAAAGAGCTGCACAGGAAGTTTTGCAGGCAGACTCCTGGATCGAAAAGCTGCTTTCTCCATGCAAAGGGGGAGGAACAGCACCTGTTGCAGACACAGGTCCTGGATCACAGAACCAGCTTTCACCAAATGGAGAGGGTGGGAGAGAGTAATGGGAACAGTGGGTGTCACACAGTGGGTGTCACACGGATGAGGAAGAGAGGAGGCGAGACTGTGAATAACTGTTTATTCCCCGCCTTTGAAGCAGGAGCTGTGCTAATCATTCACATACAGAGTAATGTTTATTCTCATATCACATTTCTCTGCCCTGCCTTTTAAAAGCCAGAATGTTGGAACTATGAAAGGTTAACTGGCTTGATCAAAGCAAGGCCATTATTGTATAGGCAGGCTTGGATTTAAACCAACTCTATCTAATACTAAAATATTTTGTGTCATGACAGAGTAAAAAAATCAAAAAAGCAAAAAGTTAAAGTTTCTTTGCTTCCTGGGCACATCAAACTGTCAGGTTTTATGGTACGTTATTTTAACTGTGGCAAAATATACATAACTATACTTACAATTTTAGCTATTTCAAAGTGATACTAAGTATATTCAGAGAGTTAAACAACCCTCACCGCTATCTATTTCTGGAATTTTTCATCATCCCTAAAAGAAACTCTTAGCCCATTAAACAGAAACTCCCATCCTCTTTTTACAGCCCTAGTAGCCTCTGTTTTGATTTCTGCCTCTATGAATTTGTCTAGTCTGAAATAAGTACTACCCCACAGTATTTGTTCTTTTGCACTTGGCTGTTTAAGTGTAGCATCTTCAAGGTTCATCTGTGTTGTAGCATGCAACAGAATTCCACGTCTTTTAGAGGCTGAATATTCTATAGAATACATTTTGTCTACCCAGTCATCTATTCATCTGTTGATAAGCACCTGAGTCATTTCCATCTTTTGGTTATGATGAAGCATGCTGCTGTGAACATCAGTGCACAAGTATATGATTTCAATTCTTTGGGTCATGTACTTTCTGATATTTATTTACTTATTGGCAGCAGGAATTGAACTCAGGACCTTGCACTTGCCAAACAAGTGCATATACCACTGAGCTATATCCCTGGCTATTTGTTTATTTTTAACCCTTTACTCCTAAAATTTCAAGTTTCTGAAATTCTCTCTCCAACCCAATATTCCACCTTTATTCTGTGATTCAAAACTCTTAAGCCTATGAAGAAAGAACAAAGGAAAAGCCTTCATTTTCAGCAGACTCTGTACTGTCTGGAACTATTAAATTATGATCAACACACTTGAAAATGTATACATTTAACAAAAATTATGAGCATTTCCTTTAGGCTTGGAATTGTTCTAAGAGTTTGGCATATTTCAATCAAACAGATCTCTGCCATCAATGAGTTTATAGTCTGTCAGTTTTTCTGACCCAGGCTTTTATCAGGACATTTCCAAATCATACCAGAGCTTTTTCATAAAACAGGAGATGGTAGAGAATATTAGTCATCCAACATGCAACGCTTAAGAATGAGTAAACAGATGGAAGACATGTCCTTTAGAAGATTTAGACTCTGTCAGAAGGCAGGGAGTGATTCTTTGACCCTTCCATTGTACCCTAAGAAAGAGATGAACAGGAACAGCAGGAGGACAAAGAAGCAAAGAATGGAGCAAGAGTCCTGGTTGGTACTCATTAAATGTACATGGCACTTTGATAAGCTCCGTTTCCAGGAGCAAGCTATGAGGGCCGTTGGATCCTTGAGTCACCATCCTATACATGTTTGCAGTACATCATGGTTACAGTCACCATGGCGAGCTAGTGTAGTAGTACAAAACAGAGCTGTACGCTGTTTTATCCCTTTCCTCTCCCTCCCCTCCTCTCTTCCTCTTTTTCTGTGTCACCTTCACTTATCCAAAGATCTATTTCCATTTCATATTATCTTTCATTTTGCTGTTTAATTTATAAATTATATCATTTATTTGGGTTTCTAACATAAGAGAAATCCTGTGATATTTAAGCTTGTGTGCCTGATTTAAGTTAACACTATGATCTCCAAGTGCATCCATTTTCCTACCTATGACTCAGTTTACCCTTCTTTAGGGCAGAGTGATTGTTCATTGTATATAAATACCAGGGTTTCTTTTTTAATTTTAATTTCAAAGAGAATAAAATCTAAGAGAATAAAACAGAATAAAGCAAATCAAAACAAAACAGTGAAAGTTGTCCAGAACTTCAATACAGGGTAATGGGAAATCTACAATGGCTACTATGAAAACTCTTACTCCCTTCACAACAGCTATCCATACCATCAGTCACAGTAAAATCAAGTAAAACAAAACATAGCAAAACCAATCAAAACAACAAAACAAAACATTAAATCAGAACCAAACTAAACAGTGAGAACAATATTGAATTTCAAAAACAAGAAAAAAAATCCCCCATATTTGCTATACTACATACTGTTACCCTCCTAACAGATGCTCAAACTAATGGCCTTAGGCCTGCAAAGTCAATCAAATGATACAAGCATTTAGTTGTTTTTGTACTTTAGTCACTATCAACTCAACCTGTCCTCCAAACCAGCCAGTTGCTTATGGAATAGGGATAGGCTTCTTGATTCTCAGCCCACTTGCCGGTCCATTGACAGGAGGGGCAAACAGGCTTCTCTCTTTCTGGGAACCCCATGGCTTGCACAGGTTATGGGAAGGGCAAATTGGCTTCTTGCTCTACTCCTCCCAGACCCAGCATTGCTTCTGCCAACACATGGGAGGAACGGACTGGCTTCTCTATTCCTGGGTTCTGCATGGTTGGTGTCAACTATCAGTTTTTTTATCCATTCATTTGCTGATGGAGACATAGGCTGCTTCCAAGACTTAGCCATTAAGAATAGTGCTATTGCCAGGAGAATATGGTGGATAGATAACAGCAGCCATGGAGACTCTCTGAGATAGCCAGCTTAGAGTCCAGGAATGGTGCGATGTGAGCAGTCCTAAGCAAGGGGAGATATAACCTGCTGACCCAGGAATGAACTAAGCTGAAAGAAACCAACTGGAAATGCAATCCCGGTGCTATAATGGGAACAGATAAAATCTCAGCGCCAAAGGTGGAACCCGTGAGATTTGAATTTTCTGCCACCGCTGCTGCATCTGAATTGGCACAGCAGGGACAGAGACGCTAAAGCTCTGAGAGCGGGAATCAGTGAACAGAGTTGAGAGCGGGATTGGCAGGGAGCCCTGCATCAGCCTGCGGTGAGTGAGAGGAATGGGGACCCCTCCATAGATAAGGAGGCTCCAACAGAGGACATTCTGCGACCAGGCAGACTAGCTGGATCAGGATGTTGCAGTGACTTTAGTTGCATATTCCCCTGTCAAGCAGGATTGATGGGGAGCACTTGGCCTGAGTGACACAGCAGACTAAGACCCAGTAGGCTAGCCCAAACCAGGTCCCAGCACCTGGCAGTGCACCCTAGTACTGAAGCCTTCAGTAGGTTGACCTGGAGGGGCGGCCCAGCAGAGCCTGCCCAGGTCTGTGTCTCCCTAGTACACTGCAGTGGGTGGGAACACCTAGCCAGTGGATTCACACAAACTGTAACTGACAAAAAAAGAAACTGAGCCTCCTGTATATGCTTGTATGGAAGGAACAAAAAAGTATGGGAAGAGGGAGCAACAAGAAAGGGTCCTCAGTCCCCAGTCCTAAGAACACTGATCCAGGAAAGGTAAATGCAAAGGAGAATGGGGACAGAAAACATGTAATATCAGACACAGCACCAAGAGACATAAAGCGATACCTCTGGAGCCTCATAGACGAGTTCAAAAGTGAAGTATTTAATGACCTAAAGCAAGATATAAGTAGAATAGTTAGAGAAATGCTAAGCACCGCACAAGAAAAAACAGATGGTGGAATAGAAGAACTGAAAAAAAGGGGAGAATGGTTTGATGGAGAAAATAGAGAAAACATAGAATACATGAAGCAGGTTCAAAGAGATTACCAGGAAACTAAAAACTCTATTGAAAGCTGGCATAACACCTTGAAAGAAACTAAGGATAGATTATCTGAACTGGAGGACAGATTTTTAAAGTGGGAGCATGAAATGAAAAACTTCTTAAAAGTAACAAGGAAACAAACAGCAATAATGCAAAGGCTAGAAGATGATAAGAGGATCTATAACTTAAGAATTAAGAATGTAAAAGAAGAAGTAGGGACACAAACAAATGAACTACAAAGGCTATTCACAGAAATAATCCAGGAGAATTTCCCTAATTTAGCAAAAGATAAAGATACTCAGATGTATGAGGCATACAGGACCCCAGCCACCTACAACCCAAACAGAACAACACCCAGGCATATAATAATCAAAATTCCAGAAATCCAGTAGAAGAACAGAATATTAAAAGCCGTCAGAGACAAGAAACATATCACTTACAAGGGAACACCCATCAGAATTACAGCAGACTTCTCAGCACAAACCATCAAATCATGAAGAGCATGGGGGGGAAATAATTCAAGCTTTGAAAGATAATAACCTCCAGCCAAGATTGATATATCCTGCACAACTGTCCCTAGAAATGGATGGAAAAACAAGGTGCTGCCAGGATAAAGAGGAACTAGGGGAATTTGCAACCACCATTTCAACTCTACAGAGAATATTGCAGGGCATTCTAAAAAAGAAAAATACCAAGATTCCAGAAACAGTGGCAGAGAGGCCACAATGAATGGAGCAGAAAGCAAAATGAAGAAGACAAACTGACAACTAATGACAGAAAAAGAGCTCAACAGAAATGAGGCAGAGAAGGTTGGATGGTAGAAACAGCTATTTTGGAGAAAACAAGATATCATAATAGCTAGTGCTGATTTAATATCATCTTGTTTTGAAGTCTCATCAAGCTTTTGTTCTTCTGTCTCCATCAGTCTTAACATGTTGTATCGTATTGGATTTTATCATATGTGATAATATAAACAAAAACTTTTATAGACAACGAAATTATACAGAAACCATTGTTCATTTTCTGTTAGTTGATTCTAAATACCCTGTAATACTGTCATTTTCTTGAATGGTTTTACATTGTCTTGATATGTTTGATGCTACAGTATATGAAGTTGTACTCAAAGATTTCTGTGGGAAGCCGCCTATGAATGGCGCCCATTTCCTGCTTCCGGGTTCTTCCCCGCCTGAACAAGCCCGCCAAATTGTCATATCTGCCCAGTTACCCGTGACGCTAGCCTATCAGATTGTTAGGCGCGCTTCTCTGTGATTGGATACTGCTTCCCCTTATAAGAGGTTGTTCCTGCCCCCAACGGCGGAAGAGGAACCAACGTTGAGGGTGGCGGACCTTGTCAGGTCCGGTTCACTGTACGTAATAAAGTTTGAGAGCTGATCCTGCTCGAGTTTGGTCTCCTGTCTCCCGCGGCTCCGGTCATCTGGTGGCCCCCGTACGGGGAATAAAAGACTCAGCGACGTGCCTCTTCGGCCGGGAGGTGCGATTGCTGTCGCCTGCGGTATGACGGAGGACCTAGCCCAATAACAACGGAAGGCCGCGAGCACCTCTTCTCTTCACCCTGATCAGCTACGTGAGATACAGCGGTTCCCGGGACAGGTGAGTAATCGCCTGGGTTGGGTGGACGCACCTAACAGATTTTGAGCGCCACACGAGTGGACGCTGGGTTTTTTTTTCTTTTCTTTTCCCTTTGCATCTGTTTTGCTTTCGCTTCGCTAATATAGAGCTCGATTGGAATGCTCAGAGGAGCCCGGAGCCACTGCCGATTGTGGGTCTCCGGAGGACCCTCAGGGCTCTAATTCTGATTCTGATTCGGAAGGTTCAGAAGAGGAGGTTGTCTTCGCTAAACAGGACCCTCCTGCACAGCTTAAAGAGGAATTCAGGGCTCGGGAAGATAAAAAGGGGAACCAAACACCCACGATCACCCCCTTCAGGGCGCCAGGCCCCACTAAGCCCTTCCGCCCTTTGGCAAGTTCGCGAATTCAGGGCTCGGGAAGATAGCACCGCCGTGGCCGGAAGAGGAGTTGCTCCCTGGGCTGAGAGGGAGAGCTACTTCCTGGGTTGCCTTCTGCGCCCCCATCTGGGGAGGGAGGAGGACGTTCCTTCCACCAGAGGGTATGGTCGCGGCTTCCCTTTGAGTGTTCCGGTCTCCATGCATTCCCGGTACAAGTAGGAGGCAGGGGAGGAGGAGGATATTATGAGCCCTTAGAAATTAAACAACTTTAAGCTATCAAGGATGCAGTTTCAGCTTATGGGCCCAATGCACCATTTACCATGGCGCTTTTAGAGGCATTGGCAGGTCTGCTTTTAACTCCTGGAGATTGGACCCAGCTGGCACGCGCCTGCCTCTCCCCCGGACAATATTTAGATTGGAAGTCCTGGAATGAGGAATTCTGTGTAGAGCAGGCGGCAGCCAACAGGGAAAATAACCAGAGAGAGTGGAACAGGGATATGAACAAATTAGCCGCTGTGGCCTCCAGGCCTGGAGACGGCTGGCTGGAAAGGGAGAACATACGGGTCACCTTACAAAAATTATACAAGGGCAGGGAGAGCCATTTTCAGACTTTGTGGCCCGCATGCTTGAGGCCGCTAACAGGATTTTTCCAGATGCTGAGGCGGCTCACCCTCTCATAAAACAATTGATTTTTGAACAGTGCACTAAGGAGTGCCGTGATGTCCTAAGAACTAACAAAAATAGGTCCTTAGAAGAGTGGACACGCCTGTGCCGTGAATTGGGTGGCCACGGCCTAACGCCCAAAGGAAGAATATCATTGGCACTCTTTACCATAAATTTTTTAAATCTTAATCACAATAATCATTCCCCTGCCATGGAACATAGCAATCCGTCCCCAACCGACAAAGGGCTGGTGAGATGGAAAGATGTCCTTACAGGACAATGGATGGGCCCGGATCCAGTGGTTAGTTGGACCCGAGGTGCGGTTTGTGTTTTCCCACAGGAACCAGGTCGCGAACCGCTGTGGGTCCCGGAAAGATTGACGCGAGCAGTAAACTCCCCACCAGTTCCTGATAAAGCACAGGAGGATAAGCCCGCGGACACAAGTCAACTCGACCCTTCTGGGACTGACGCTCAGCGCCCGAGACCATCTACAAACTAAAATGTCTGGTTTGGAGCCTTTTCTATTCTGTGGGTTCCTATTAATCACCCCTGTGATATGCTCAGATTCCACAGAACCACCACAATATCTTTGGGGTCCTTGGCACCACCCGCCCACATTGGCACCTTTCAAATGCTTGTTAGACCGCCTTATGCAAACCCAGCAACAGGTCAAGGTCACAGCTCTGGCAGCCATGCAAATGGCAGCAGGTGGCCCATCAGGCCAGCAGGCCGCCGCATATCTCCTTCACATTGCAGAACATCAGCTATAAGAGCTGAGTGGGCAAGCCAATGACGGGTAAGACGGGAAAAGCCCTCCCGGTCAACCTAAGACAGGCTCCACTCAGATATACATGGCCTATAAGGCCAGGGGTCCCTTCTGGAGTCAAATTATTGGCATTGAGATGCGAGACCAAGGGTACTGCAGTGCCATCCGCCTCAAAGTTTGGGGGGAAGGCAGGAATGAATGTCTATATGCATCCAGGTTCGGTTCACAAAAGCCTGGCCCTGCAAAAAAATGAACCACTCACCTTGAGCATGGTCCTGGCGCAAGGATATGCACAAAACAGGGTGATGCACAGCAGGGTATAGACCTCTACATTCTCTCATGCCTCGGCCTACAAGGTAGGCCTACTCCTAGGTGTCTAACAGCAACAAGGTCATAGACACCTTGGAGGGACCCACAGACCATCCTATTTTAATAAATAAAAAAGGGGGAGATGTGGGAAGCCGCCTATGAATGGCGCCCATTTCCTGCTTCCGGGTTCTTCCCGGCCTGAACAAGCCCGCCAAATTGTCATATCTGCCCAGTTACCCGTGACGCTAGCCTATCAGATTGTTAGGCGCGCTTCTCTGTGATTGGATACTGCTTCCCCTTATAAGAGGTTGTTCCTGCCCCCAACGGCGGAAGAGGAACCAACGTTGAGGGTGGCGGACCTTGTCAGGTCCGGTTCGCTGTACGTAATAAAGTTTGAGAGCTGATCCTGCTCGAGTTTGGTCTCCTGTCTCCCGCGGCTCCGGTCAGATTTCAAGGAAAGAGATACTATGGTAACTACTTTTATGTCAGGATATCTTGTGGTGAAACACTGTTTTGCTTAAATGGTTATGCTTTGACCTGTGCTGTTTTGTTATGCCCTCTTTTATCTCAATCTCCTTTTCTAATTTTTATCTTTTTAATTAAGGGAAAAATAAATAAAAATAGCAGGATATATTATAGTAACCCACTTTGATTTCCTATTAACTTGATTTGAAACCCTGTATTGCTCTCACCATCTTGTTTTGACTGGTTTTCCTCTATTCTGTTTTGCTTGATAGTACCAAGTTCGAGAGTATAGGCAACAACTGTGAAGACAATAAGATTCATTATGATGCCCATTCTGGTTGACTATTATCTTCTTTTGTAGTCCTGTAATGTCTCCAGTGTTTTGGTTTTATAGGTTTTGTTCTTTACTGTTTTGTTCAATTTTATTACAACTGATGATATAGGCAATTCTTTTTGAGATAGCAAGAGGCATTATGGCAACCATTGTTGATCACCTGGTATTTTGTTTTTACATTATGTATTATGTCCATCCTTTTGATTTGACTGACTCTGTTTTGTTATGTCACATTTGGTTTTACTCTCTTCAAAAAAAAGTAATAAGAATTGTGGGAGTAATAAAACCCAAATCTGTAATTGTCATTGTACAAAAGAGAGGAAAAGAAAGTGCTCTAAAGGATATAACTGCATGTATAACATGTATATTTAAGCATATAAGATAGATAACAATATCACTGAATTGTTGTTGGATCATTGAACAGAACTGTTTGCAGTCTCACTGTTTGAATGTCCACTTTATACGCTTTAATTTTGTAACTTAAGCAACTATTTCTAAAATGACAATATGTACTCTATTAACTAGTAATTTCCTAATGTTTATTTTTTCTGAAATTCTGTATAACTTGTACCCTTTTTCCGTTTTTTCTTTTTCTCCTTAAATAATTTTTTTAAATTAAAAAAAAAGAATAGTGCTATTAAAAACACAGAAATAAATATATTACTGTAATATGAAATCTTTAAGTCTTTCTGGAAGATACCTATTAGAAAACTTGGGTTAAGTGGAAGTTCTACTTTTAGTTTTTTGAGGAATATCAAAATTGATTTTCAAAGTGGTTGTACCAGTTTACATTGCCTTTGACAATATACAGGAATTTATTTTTCCCTGTAGCCTTTCCAGCATTTGCTCTTGTTTGATTTCTTGAAGATGGTCATTCTTTCTAAAACAATATGGAATCTCAGTGTTGTTTTAATTTGTGTCTCTCTAATGGCTAGCAAGGTTGAACTTCTTTTCTATGTTTTTATTGGTCATTTGTACTACTACTTCTGCAAATTATCTATTCATTTTAGTTACTCAAGTTTTGTTTGGCATTGTATTTCACTGGGTCAAATTGTTTTAAGTTCTTTATATATTCTAGATATTATTACTCTGTCCAAAGAGTAGCTGTCCATTTTTTTATCCATTCTGTAGATTGTCTTTTCACTTTATTGGTTGTTTCTTTTGCAATGGAGATGCTTTTTAATTTGATATAAACATGTTGCTTCTACATGTTATTTCTTGCATAATGCAGGTTCTGTTCAAGAAGCCCTTGCCTATGCTTATGTTTTCAAGAATTTTCTCTATTTTGTCTTCCAGGAGCGTGTTTCTGTTTTAGGTCTTCGATCCATTTTGATTTTAGTTTAATGCATGATGAAAGAGATGGATCTAGATTCTCTTCTGCATGTGTATAGCCAGTTTTCTCAGCACCATTTGCTAAAGTGGCTATTAAGTTTTTGGCTCCTTTACCAGTGATCAGATAGCTGAATGTGCCTGGGGTTGCGTCTTCATCCTTTATTCCATTCCACTCATCTACATGTGTGTTTTTGTGCTACTTGCCATGATGATTTTATTACTCTCGCAGTTTGCAATATAACTGAAATCAGGGATTGTGATGCCTTCTGCTTTGGTCCTGTTGCCCAGAACTGTTTTTGCTCTTTTGGTTCCACATCAGTTATAGGATAATTTTCTTTAGTTCTGTGAGAAATGATGTTGGTATTTTGATTTCATTAAATCTGTGCATCAGTTTATAGAATATGGCGACATTTACCATATTTGTTCTATTTACCCACAAACAGTGGACACCTTTCCATTTTATGATGTCCTCTGTGATCTCCATTTTATAGAGCACTATAGTTTTCATTATAGCATCCCTTCCCTTCTCATTTAGTTAAGTACTTGACTTTTCTTGATGCTACTGTGAATGGCACTGTTTTCTTTTTTTCTTGGTGAGTTCATTATGGGTATATCATTAAGACATTTAAAAGACTAGATTTCCTGATAGTTTCACTGAATGGCTTAAGCAAAACTAGCTAGGACTTTTCTACTAGAAAAGGATTCTAAATGAAGTTTTGAATCACTAACAAGTTGGAAAACATGACTTCTACAACTTTGTTTTCATATATGCATATATTGCCTCCTACTTCTTTCTGATTAAAAAAAACTGACCCCACTATATGATGCACATTGCTAAACCTGCAACTATTTTTAAAAAAAGGTCTGACTTTCTTGGCTCTGAAGTCACTTGAAAAACAGCAATACCATTGCAAATTAGAGTATAGGTTTCATCCAAAGACATGGATTTGGGGAGCAGTAGTTGGCATCATTTCAAAATCAAGTTTTTCTGGCATGGAAATGGCCTGCAATAACTCAGCATAGAACTTTTTTTATTTTCTCAGTCACTGGCTAGAATTCAGTGAGAACCAAACAGGTGTACTTTAGTTTTTCTAGGTCAAAATCAAGATTACAAATGGACTAAAAAGTGATTTTGAAAATGAGCATGTCTCCAGTTTAGGCTAGAGGAATCAAGTGAACAAATAACTCACAATCAGTGTTACAGTCAGTGACAAGTAGCAACATTAATCCTGCCACTAAAGCCAGCCAGGACTGTAAGAATCAGGAAACAACTTGACTGAAATTTGCCCCAGTAAAGCAAATGGAAACAGGTCTACTAATACAACACTGATAAAAAAATTAGTGGATTTTACTTCAATGTTCAGGAAGCAGCTAGTATGCAATCTTCTTGGGTCTTTTCTTTTCTTTCAGTCATCTAAGTTCCTTAAATTCAAATTTGATCTAGCCTCATTTTTGTAGGATATTGTTGTTCTTTAAAATATCAATAGATTATAACATCCTCAGGCAGGTAAGTTTTCATAAATGATATGTTGAATTAATTTTAAAGTCTAGATATCCTCTGAAAAATGTTTAAAATGTAATGTTCAAATAGTACAGTCCCAGGAAGAAACAACACATGCTAAAATATATAAGGAGAGAAATCCCCCTCAATGGGAGTGAAAGGAGCAACTACAAAGGTGGTCTTATATATGACTACCTTCGACTGGAGGCTTTTCAATTGAAATAGGTTATACCTGTAAAAAGCTGAAAGCCCACTGTTGTATTCTTACAATATGAACCTGCCACCTCAAACCAGAATACATAGAGGCAAGGCAACTGGGTGGGTAAGAAGAGATGGAAAAAAACAAAGAAAAATATATGACATGAACAGTAGTTATAAGATCAAGAAAGGTAGGAACTTATATCAAAGAATGATCATGTGACTGAAAAGGAAAATCCCCTTATTATAACCGGTAGAAACTGTTAGAGTTTCAAAAATGTTTCTTTCATTGCAATCATCCAACTCCTTTATTTTTCCATAACAACCTCTGTATCACTTTGAGACTTTGTGCTTCGAGTTCTGTGGTGCCTTCTGCAAGCAGATTGCTCTGAAATTAAAAGCATCAGTACAGGATTATAAACAGCTGTCACCAGAATCTTCAAAAATTCAATGTCACTAAAAATTAGCCTTGTAACTGAAAGCTTTCCCTCTAAAATCAGAATCCAGAAGAGAATCTCCATTATCATCACTTCTATTAAACCTAGTACTTGAAAACATTAGCCAGAAAAAGTAGACAAGAGAAAAAAATAAAAGGGATACATTTAAAGAAAGAAGATTCCAAAGTGTTAGTATTTGCAGATGCTATGATACTCCACTTAGAAAGATCTGAATTCCACCCAAAAACTGCTTAGAAATAATGACAAAGTTCAGCAATGTAGCAGGATGAACATGAAAATCAATAGCATTCATGAATACCAACAATTAACTCAATGAGGAAGAAATTAGGAAAACAATACCATTCACAGTACCATCAAAAAAAAGGACATACCTAGGAATTAACCTAATCAGATGTAAAAGTCCTCTACAACAAGATAGCTATACTTTGAAAAAGGTGATTGACGAGGAGGACATCAGATAATGGAAAGATGTCCCTTGCTCCAAGATAGGCAGAACCAATACTATCAAAATGGCCACACTTCCAAAACTGATATTCAGTGTAATTCCTATCAAAATACAAGAAACTCTCCACAGAACTAGAGCAAACAATTCTAAAATATATAAGGAACCAGAAAAGACCAAAAATAACAAAAGTGTTCTTGAGCAACAAAAATAGAGACATCATGATATGAGAATTCAGGTTGTACTACACAGAAACAGTGATAAAAACAGCATGGTACCAGCACAAAAACAAATATGTGGACCAAGGAAACAAAACAGAAGACACAGAAACATCCCCAGAGATATCCAGCTATTTGATCTTCCACAAAGAGGCCAAAAAATATACATTAGATAAAAGCCTTTTCAACAAATAATATTGGGAAAATTTGCTACCTGTTTGCAGAAGACTAAAGCTGTACCTGTCTCACCATGTACTAAACTAAAATCAAAATGTATCAAAGACCTCAATGCTAAAACAGAAACAATGAATCAGGTGGAGGGTAAAATAAATAAAACACAAATTAATTTGCATAGCCAAGGACTTTCTGAAGAAAACTTTAATTACACAAGCAATAGCATCAAGAATTAATAAAGGGCAATATATCAAAATCAAAAGCTTCTGAACAGCAAAATAAACTACCAACAGGATGTGAAGACCCTACTGGAAAAACCTTTTTTTTTCCAGCTGTTCTTCAGGGGAAGAATATCTAGAATATATGAAGAACTAAAAAATAAAAATTAGACCACTCAAAATAAAAGACTCAATCAAGAAATGGGCAAGTGAAATAGATACATCTCAGAGGACATACAAATGCCCAACAAATACATGAAAAAGTGTTCAACATCTCTTGTCAGTAGAGAAATTGCAAGTTGAAACAATGCTAAGATTTTATCTTATACCAGAAAGAATGACAAATCATCAAGAAGTCAAAGAATAATAACTGTTGGTATGGCTATAGTGAAAAAGAAACCCTTTTACATTGCTGGTGAAAATGTAAACTAGGACAACCATTATGGAAATCAGTATGGAGATTTCTCAAAGGACTAAAATTAGGAATTCCATTTGAACCAGCTATTCCCTTTCTATGTATCTTCCTGAAAGAGCTAAGACATAGTATCACAGTGATGCATAAATACCAATGTTAATGATAACACAATTCATTATACCTAAATCTCAGAGGCAGCCTGTATGCCCATTAATAGACAAATGGATTTTTAGAAATGTTGTACCCATACCTCATGGAATACTGCTCAGCTATACAGAAGGATAGATTTGAGGCATTTGTAGAAGAATGGATGCATGCAGAAAATATGGCATTAAGTGAAATAAGTCAGACACATAAACTCACAGGCCATCTGAAATTTCTTACTTTAATAAGGCAAAGTACAACAAAGCAAAACAAAGAATGGTTAGAAGAAAATGAGATCCTTTGCAAATGAGAATGGGTGCAGGAAGATGGAGGGGGCAGAAGGAAAAGATAGTAGAAAAATTTACAATGGGTCATGGAAAGGTATCAAATATCCACAATGAATGTAAACATTATGTGTCATAAACATGAGTTAAGAATAACAATAAGAATGAAAATGGAGAAAAAGGAGTTACAGATGGAGGGACAGAAGTGGGTAAGGTAGAGGAGATTAACAAAGAATTAAGCTGTATCCTGTTCATGCACCAACTTCCTAAATGCAAATGTAAACTATGCACTTCAAACATGTACTAATGAAACAAAGAAAGAAAAGAAATGTTTGCAGGGATTTTTAGAGAAGTACGTACAAAGACCCTCTGCCAAAGCAGGGAGGAGGGGCTTGAAAGAGAGATGCCGTGTGGGAGATGGGGGTGAGGTGTCCCGACAGCATTACCCAGCAACTAACAAGTATTGACAGGTCTAATAATAGTTTATCCTCAGGTAATCCTGTACTTTGCTCCCATAATACTATAGATAATCATGTGGAGTCCGAGATCTTCAGCAGGATGCCTGAGCACCCAACTTCTACTGTGGATAAGCACTGAGTAAACACAGAATTGACATTCCTCTGTTTTGAAGATATTGAAACAGATGTGAGCACTTCCCCTAGATTTTACTGTTTGCTTACTCATGCCAACATTTGTTCTACCCGTGGATATCACATGTGATTCGGAACAAATTGTTTTTGCCTATGACCACCTCTTCAGGCCTGTAAATCCAGCTACTGGGGAGGCTGAGGCAGTAGTGTTGCAGTTCAAACCCAACCTGCACAGCTCCGTGAGATCCTGACTCAAAAAGAAAAAAAATAAATAAAAATAAAAGGGTAGGCATGTAGCTTGGTGCAGTTTCTTATATGTATGAAACTCTAGGTTCAATCCCCAGA
Organism: Cavia porcellus; assembly: GCF_034190915.1. NCBI lineage: Eukaryota > Metazoa > Chordata > Mammalia > Rodentia > Caviidae > Cavia > Cavia porcellus. The sequence continues at coordinate 78,583,566 of NW_026947484.1, forward strand.
GCAGAAAAAAAATCAAAATCAAAAAATAGACATAACTGATTACAAGTTTACCAAATTTAAAGTACATGTATTCTACTACCATCCTCCTAAATCACATTTAAAATTGCTCAATCTGTAATCTTTTATAAAGATATATATATGGCTTATAAAATTTTCAATAAATATAATTTTTAAAAAATCAATAGCAGAGCCTTTTATTTTGGCAGGATTTTTTCTTAAAATTTTTCACAAAAGAAAAGACAAAAAACGTACGTTTAGAAGATATGTATCTTTATTTTCTGAGCATTGAGCTCCAAGTTGCAACCAATTAAGGTTTTTCAGTTTTAACAATCATCTGCATGATGACTGTAAAAGTGACTACAAGTAATGAAAAATAAAATTACCTGTTTAAACCGTAAAGAATGTGTCAATTCATGTGGTTAAAAGAAATCCAAAAGAAGAGCTTCTCAAGACCTGGTTTTCTTATAAATTCTACATGACCATCAGAGACTCCAGGGTTTTCCATATTTTTGGCCCATCATCCTGGGCTTGCATCAAATCTGTCATGACCGTGTCACAAGTGTATATTTTCAGGAGTTAGTTAGGTGTATCAGTGGGAAGAGTGTTTTCTCTAAAACTTCCCATCTTATGAAGAAACTTTCCTAGATGCCCAGAATTTATCATGGGCCAAAATTATATCATGTTACCATGTTGAGCCAATCACAAGCAAGAGCAGTGCAATCACTGTGACTGGCCAATGTTACCTTCTAGAACAGAATCTGAAGACAATGTCACCTGAAATGTAAGGCAATGCACAAGAGAGTGGACACTTAAGAACAAAATTGAAGGAATAACTGCTGCTGGACAAGTCTACAGAAAGTGAGAATATGAAAGCAGATGTTTTGGCACCTTGATCATTGTTTGCATCCATTTCTCATTAACAAAAGTTTCCTGAGTATAGTCTATGTTTCATCCACTAACCTAAGTATCAGGAGGACACCACAGGACAAAAAATTAGTTTGTTGCTCTTTACTCATGGACCTCAATCTACTGGATGTTTGTTTTACTCTGCAGTGGAGATTGAACTTTATAGAGGCAAGGCAAGCCCTCTACCACTGAACTACATTCCTAGCCATTCTTTATTTTGTTTGTTGGGACAAAGGCTCACTAAATTGCAATAAACATGAAATTTTCCTTCCTCAGTATCCCACGTAGCTGAGAATATAAGAATATTCTACTATACCTGGCCCCCACTGGACTTTTCTTAATTATCTACATTTTGCATAGTCCTAATGCTAGAATGGACCTTAGAAACCAAGTATTACAACACTCTTATTGTAGAATTGAAGAGATAGAAGTCTGGAATGTCTAAGTTATTTGCTATACAGTTTTACAGATGGTTTTTGATTACCTATTTGTATTTTTGTGTCAGTGAATAACTTGAGTGGAAAATATTTTTAGATTTTTAGATTTAAGATAGAGGTGGTTATATGCTAATCTAAACTAAGACTAATAAAGCAAGTCTCTTTAGAGAGAATAATTTATTGAGTGAAATGATTCATCACAATATTTATTTAAATGATGTCTATATGACATTAAATAACATTCATAAAATACATTTTTAATATTTTTGGAGGTAATCTCTTTACAAGTCACTCTCATATAACATCTCAAGTCCCATCATCTTTTCCTCTATATCTCTATGCAGTGCTGGTCAGTTCCTATGAGTGGTAGCCAATGAGGCCTCCAACCTGTATTCCAGTGGGTCATTTGGGAGCTACATAGTCCCCCAAGGGATAAGTAAGAGAATCCACATTTGTGGGTAAGAGAATCTCATATCTACACATTTTCTAGAGTCTCACTAATAAGTGATTTTTGAAAACTTTCAGAACCCTAGGTCTTTGGTGGGTATGGACACAAAAATTGTATTGAAAGTGGTCAACCTCTGACCATGAACTTTATTATATTTATGCCAAATTGTTAGATCTGGTTGTGAATTTGTATTACAAACCATCACTGAGGTACACACAAAAAAAATGCAAGTATAACTGTTGTAGAATTATTTGCAGAAGACACATATCAGAAACAATTTTAATGCTTCATAATCTATCAAAACACACATTTGAACATCAAATGCTCAATAAAAAGAAAAAATTCTCCAAACTAATGTGGAATAATGACCATAAATGATGATTCAGATTTATTCCTAGTAGAAATGTATCAGTACAGAAAAATACTTATGGCATAGAATCTGTGTGAAAAGCAAAAAGAAAAGAAAAGGAAGAGGAAAAAGAAAGACAGACAAAAGGAACATGTTTTGACATGTGATTGAATTTGAAAACAATGTCTCTAGAATTATGGCCACTGTGCTTCTGGTCCCTAAGCATGTGTGCTTCACCAGACCTTATCCCATGAGGTTTTGGAGCGTAGTGTACATGGACTGACTCTCTTGAAAAGCGAGTTAAACTAAACCTTTCCTCATTTAAATTGTGAGTGTCAGATAGAGTGTGTTAATGATAAGACAACTGACTAATAAATACCATAGTTATATTAATACATTTATAAATATATAATCATGTGTGTCCCTGTGTTAACTATTGTTTTGTCTTAAAGTTAAAACTTACTGCTAAATGTGTAAAATTTTTTAGCCCTTGTATTTGTACTTTGTTTTTAATTGATAAGTAATAATTATATATTTATGGGTTATACTACATAGTGTTATACAAGCACACATTGAAGTATCAAATCTGGATAATTAGCATACTTATCATCTCAAATATTTATCATTTCTGTTTCATAAGAACATTTAAAATTCTCTCAACTGATTTGGAATATACAATGTACTACTACAATCACCTTGCTATACAGTACAACACCAGGACTTACTTCTCCATATAATACTACTTTGTACCCATTCACCAACTTCCCTTTTCTTGTCTACTTCCACCACCATTTTCTTTTAATGGTTGACCAAAAAAATCAATGGAAGAATCCATTCAGAAAATGAATAATATAGTCTCATAAAAATTATATTAAATTCAAATTTCAATACTCATAAATAAAGTTTTATTGAAACACAAATGCACTCTTCTGTTGTCTGGCTGTTATGCCACTAAGGCAGAGCTGAATAGTTGTGTAATATATTTAAGGTAATATATTTAGGTAATATATATTTTAGGTAATATATTTATTACATGGTGCTCTATAGAGCCAGCACAGGCAGGGACACGCAGCCAGATACACCACATGCACTTGCAGGCTGCCATTGGAGACCCTTGGCAGCCAATGCAGCCAATGACCACCAGAAAAGTCAGACAAACATATCCCTGTGTGCCTGCTACTATCATGGGAGTCGCAAGGTTGACATGCAGGCCAAGAGGAGCAGCCCCACATACCACACACCCCTGGCTATTGAGGAAGCCCCAATGTAACTGCACAGGTCTAGAGAAGCCCACCCCACATCCTGCTATTTCACCGTAAACCTGGGGTCAGAGGAACCCAGGTGCCTGTCCCATTCCCCTACACTAAGTTCTTGGGACCTCACAACCAGCTTGTTGGGAGGAACACAGGAGAATGTCAAGATGAAGGAGCAAAAGGCAATACCAGACCTCTAGCCCCCTTAGAACAAGTCTGGGAGACATAGTCATGAGAGAAAATGGAAGTCATACACCTGAGATCTCTGACAGGATAGCAACTAAAGTAAAGAAACAACTTCATGAGACTGTAAAAGTAATCAAATCAGAATTAATGTCTCAGATAAAAAAAAAGAAATCACAAACATAATGAAGGATTTTCTGAGCATATCTAAAGAAGACATAGATAAAAAAGAGGTGTATAGGAAAATGAACAATATAGAAAGGAATTATAATGCATGAAATAGATTTAAAAAGATATCTAGGAAATTAAAAAGTCATTGAAAGCTAGCAAAACTGCTTGAAAGAAACTGACGATAGACTTTCAAACTTTGGAGACAGGGTTGCAGCTAGCAATTGTGAAAGGAAAGGTCACTTAAAAATAACAAGGAACCAGGAAATAACAATTCAATGGTTGCAAGACAATGCAAAGAAACATAATTTAAGAGTGATACATACCAGTGAAGAGGCTGTGATCAACACAGATGAAATTAAAAGTCTATTTATAGAAGTAATAGCAGAAAACTTCCCAAACATGGAAAAAGGACCTGACATACAGATAAATGAGGTATACAGGACTCCAACTAGCCATAACCAAAGCAAATCTATACCCAGTCATATAATAGCAAGATCCCAGAAATTCAGCACAAGAATAGAATATTAAAAGTTGTTAAAGAAGAGAAACAGAAAACCTACAAAGGAAAACCAATCAGAAACATGGCAGACGTGTCAACATAAACCATCAAGTCAAGAAGGGTTTGGAGTAAAGTGTTTCAAGCCCTGAAAGAAAACAACTTCCAACACAGATTAATTTACCCTGCAAAACTATCTTTCAAAATGGATGAAAAATAAGATAATTGCATGACAAAGAAGAATTGAGGAATTTATGACCACCAAACCAACCCTACAGAGAGTACTAAAGGATATTCTAGAGAGAGATAAAGATGACCGGGGTTCCAGGAACAGCAGCAGAGGAAGATCACCAAACAAAACAGGCAATTGAATGAATGGGAAAAGTGGAGGTTCAACAACAGAAGGATAGAAGGGCAGAGACAAACCAATGTTTTCTGGTTGTAACCATTAATGTAGATGGCCTCAATTAAGCAATAAAAAGAAACACAGGAATAGTGGATCATGAAACAAGATCCATCAATTTACTATATACAAGAAACATTTAACTGGAAAGGAAATTAATAGACTGAAAATCAAAGGAGAGAAAAAAATTGTTCCATGTAACAGGAGATCAGAAAAAAGCGAAAATAACTCTCCCATTAACCACAAAATGGATAAGAAAGATACAATATTTTCATACAATGGAAAGCTACCCAGCTATCACATAGAATAATCTTGAAGTTCTTGTAGGTAAATGGATGCAACTGGAGATCATGTTTTTGGGCAAGACAGTTTGAACTCTTGTGAATGAACACTAGCATAAAAAACAGAAGGAATTAATGTGATCCAAAAAGCACAATAGATATTATAAAATGATAGAGAAGGAAACACCTAGGAGGGGAAGGTGATAACCACTGTTAATTTCTTACAGTCTTTGCTTGAACTGCTGCATTTTTTTCAGTTTTGCTAGGTTTGGCTTTGCTCTGTCTTGTTTTGTTATATTTTACTTTGTCTGATGGCAGGGGCAGCTATTTTGAACATAATGTGATATATTATAATAATCATGGTTGTTTTCCTATTGTTTTGTTTTAAAGTCTTATAATGCTGTCATTCGTTTGTTTAGTTGGTTTTATTCTGTTTTGTTTTGTTTGATTTTATTATGTGTGATTGGTATGGACAGCTATTTTGAAGAAAATGAGACATTATGGTAGCCACTGTTGATTTCCTATCATCTTGTTTTGAAGTCCTTTAATGCTTTTATTCTTTTGTTTTCATTGGATTTATTCTGTTGTGTCTTATTTGATTTTATTATGTGTGATAGCATGGACAACTGTTTTGAAGAAAATGAGACAATATAGTAACCATTGTTCATTTCCTGTTACCTGGTTTTGAAGTCCTATAATGCTTTCATTCTTTTGATTGGTTTTATACTGTTTTTTGGTTTGATTTTATGTGTGAAGATATGGACAACGATTTCAAAGAAAACAAGAGACATTATGGTAGCCACTGTTGATTGCCTGTTGTCTAGTTTTGAAGTCTTGTGTTGCTTGCATTGTTATATTGATTTCTTTCATTCTGTTTGTTTTGTTTTATTTTATTCTCTTTAAAATAAAAAATACCTTTGAAGGAAGAGATACATTTATATATGTCCTGGAAAAATTCTCAAATTTAAAGAGCAAAGAGAAAAATTGGAAGCCATCTAGGTAGCAGTAGCATGCTTTAACATTGAAAAAACAAGTATGCTAAAGGAAAATAAAATGTTATAAACTTAAAAAATCTTAATCCTAGTATTATTTCAAACAAAAAAGGGAAAAAGTCATTCATGTCCATCAATAGAAATATAACTAAGAAAATGGCAAATATGTATAAAATTTCATACAACTATTTAATATAATCATTAAAATGATTCTATGGTTACAAGGATAAAAGCTTATTCAGTTATAAGATATACAGCATATTAGAAAGTGAAATACAATACTATTAAACTTCCCATGGTATGATTAAAATTGTTTTAAAAAGTACATGTAAAATATAGGAGACATAAGTGCAATAGCAATCATTAGATAGTATTATTAATAGAATTATTGGGATTTTTTCTTTCTCTGTTTCATAAACTTTCTATAATGTAATATTATAGTAATAAATTTTAATTAATAGCTAGTTTAAAGTTTAGGGTTCTTTTTAAAAGGATATTTAAAAAGTAAGATGAAAAATTCATGATTATAATCTACAGATGTTAAGGAAGAGTTCACAGACAGCACATGCCTTGCACCTCGACCAGAACCAATATTATCAATATTCAAGATTGATACTACTCAGTGATATAGTGTGCCTTAAAATTTGGAGGAGGGGTGTTGAAATTATTCTCATATTACACTCAGTAAAATAAGCCTCAATGCCTTTATTTACTTGTGTGGCTAAGCAGAATTAACCTAAGTTTTAGGGTACAACAAAGCCCTCTCTCCAGTGGGGTACCCACTCTGATTAGTCATCTCAATATATAGAATGGCAGGAAAATAGCCCCTCACAATTAGAAATTGGTCTGCACTCACAGGCAGGTGCTGGTGTTGCTAGAAGGCAACACTGGACAAGGTCACTCTATTACTGTGATAAAGTGGAGCAAAATCGTTCCACTCCATAATTATGTGTGAACACAAACATGAGTAAGATCACTGTAAACATCACTGAACACCTCTCTCTCCACTTACAAGGGACTACAGCCTCTTATCAATCACGGCTTTAGCCACATTTCATTCTTCCTGGAATCTAGATCAGAATCCAGATACACAATCAGAATTGCCTGAGTTTCCAAAAACAACCAAACCAGGCCAAGACCCTGCTTCTTCCAACTTTCCATCAAACCATCTAAAGCTGAAATTCTGTAGTATGAACATATATTGCCTTCTTCCTGTGTTTGCCTCGGTGTAACAAACCAGAAACTCAAATCACTTAGACTGCCCGATGTTTCTGGTGAGCTTCAGCTTTAAAACCCTCACAGCTGGAAGAGTATCTTTATTACTTGCTTTGGTCACCTCTGAGAAAAACAATCAAAATGTAGTTGGCAACTTAGAGTATCTTGTAAGTTCTTCCATTGCTGAATCCATTGCTCATTATTAACTGGCAATTATTGAAACTGGACTCATCACTCAATTTTTATCAATGCCCAGTGAGAACAATAAAAGAAACTGTTTAAAAAGCACTTATCAATCTTGTCTTCTTTTAGAACTTCTAAAATTTATCCCTTCATTGAAGTAGACTAGCAAAATCTGAATCCCACCATTTGGAATCTATGGAGCTGCCCTTACTGAATTAAACTTTTGCAAAATGCTGTGAGAATTTTCATAAACTATCATTACTATTAAGATGCAGAAGATGCCATTCTTTATAAAAAGCAGTTTTAGAACTCCCCGAACACACGTATTTCTTTTCATAACACCAAGAAGAGTTATCCTTCTCCTAAGCAATCTGTTTGTTTCCATTTTAGACACAGCATGACTTTGTAACTATAGCATTTCCATTTTCAAGTTGGTTTCTTAAAAAATCAGCCAAATCTGTGGTAAGAGAAGTCTGTTTTCTTATGTTTACTTCATTCCTGGTTCCTTTGCACATCTCTACCACCGTTTTCTTTTTCCCTCTGCATTTCATTTAAATTGATTTTTTTAAATTGGGTAGACTAAGAAGAAAGAGAAAGAAAAGCCAAACTTGAACTCATAGCACAAATCATAAGACAGAGTGGATATTCAGAAGGAAGAACACGGAAGGAATAATCAGGAACTTGGCCCTGAGGGCTGCACTGATAGGGGACCCAGGAAGAACAGCACAGGTGGAGGAGCAAACTGCTGCAGGAAGTCTGGGAGATGCTACCCTGGCAATAGAGTCCATCCTGGAGACAAGCCATGGGATGCAGGGCCAGAGGGGGGATGAGAGGATGCTGAAAACAAAGATATAGATCACCTCTAGCCTTTTTGCGTCTAACAAACACAAACGCCTTTGTCTGCACATTTTGAAATCAGTGATGGAAGCGTCAGAAAGGGTCGTAATTAGTCTACTAGTACTGTCATAAAGTAGTGAATGTAAATAACAGAAATGTTTTTATTTTCATTTCAGGAGGCTAAGAGTTCAAAGTCAAGCAGGGCAGGTGCTTTCCAAAGCCTCTTTTCTTGTTTTGTAGATGGTCATCTTCTCCCTGTGTCCTCACACTGTCCTTCTTCTATGTGTATCTGTGCCCAACTCAGCTTTTCTTCTAAGGGCACCGATCAGATTGGGTTAGAATTAACCATAATGATCTCATTTTACTTCAATTACCTCTTTAGTGACCTTCTGATCAAATCTCAAATGTCAAAATCCCAAATGATCAAAATCTGTTGTCTAAAATCACTAGAGTTATAATCCAGAAAATCATAATTCCCCAAAACTTAAAATCCTGAATGTCAAAATCTATAAAGCCCAAATCCACAAAAGCACAATTTTCCTTTTTTGAGAGAAGAAAAGGTTATATAAAAGGGGTAGGGAGATCAATTCTAGGAAGGAAGTTTATTAAGACAGTAACTGTATGATAACAAGAATTTCAACTTAAAAGTGTATAATTTGTCTGCATTGACATTCCTTCCAGTTGCTGAAATGCCAGCAGCTTTTATTTTTTTTTTTATTTAAGGAGAAAAGAAAAGAAAAACAGTGAAGGGGTACAAGTTATACAGATTTACAGAAGAAAAAAATGCGCAGTAGGAAATCACTAGTTAATGGATTACATATTGCCGTCTTAGAAATAATTGTTCAAGTCACAAAAATTAAAGCTTGTAGAGTGGACATTCCAACAATGATACTGCAAACAGTTCTGTTCAATGATCCAATAAAACTCTGTGATATCATTTTCTATCTTATACACTTAAATATACATGCAGTTATATAGTTTAGAGCACTTTCTTTTCCTCTCTTTTGTACTATGACTATTACACATTTTGGGTTTCATTGCTCCCACGGTTCTTATTGCTTTTTTGGAAGAGAGTAAAACCAAATGTGACATAACAGAACAGAATCGGTCAAGTCAAAAGGGTGGACATAATAGATAATATAAAAACATAATACAAGGTGATCAACAATGGTTACCATAATGCCTCCCGCTATTTCTAATAGAATTGCCTATATCATTAGTTGTAATACAATTGAACAAAACAGTAAAGAATAAAACCGACAAAACCAAAACATTGGAGATATTGTAGGTCTTCAAAAGTAGATAAAAGTCAACGAGAATGGGCGTTATAATGAATCTCATTATCTTCTCAGCTGATGCCTAAACTTTCGAACCTGATACTATCCAGCAAAACAGAATAGAGGAACCTCAGTCAAAAACAAGATGGTGAGAGTAATACAGGGCTTCAAATCGAGATAATAGAAAGTCAAAGTGGGTTACTATATTATGCCAGCAGCTTTTAATGAATTGAAGTGGCATTTTCCTGAAGAAATCCATTGAGTCACTGAGTTGTTTGAAAACTATTACGTACATTAAGGTATAAGAAGACATTTATGTTGGACATGGGGGTGCATTCTTGTAATCCCAGCACTCGGGAGGCTGATGTTGGAGGATCACTGTGAGTTCTAGGCTAGCCTGGGCTTCCATTGAGTTCAAGCCCAGCTTGAACTATGTAGTGAGTTGTTATCTCAAAAAAGGTGGGGAAAAGATGTTTATGTAAAGTGTTGCTGTTGGATCACTAATATTATTTCCATCAAATCTGTGACCTATGTATAGGGACACACAGTAGATTCCTATGACCCAAAATAGTGTAGATGCACAAAACAGAAAATTTTAATAGGAAACGCTCACATTGGAGATTGTCAGGCTAAATCAATTTCAAGAAGAGCTATGTACGGAGGAAATTAATATGAACATATTTGGACACCCAATAAAAAAACAGCTATTTATCATGATCCCAGACTTGAAATACAGCTAATGATTATGAAAGCGAGCCAGCTATTATGACCATCTCCCTGTAATTGCCCATGATTTATCCCTGCTATACACTGTTTCATGTGTTGAATATTTTTAGTTTCTTTTTTTATTTTTTGGTTCCCTCTCATTGCTATTTTAAATTGATAACTCTATTTATTTTTTACAATTTGTTCATCTCTCTCATACATAATATTCATGTCATATCCAAGACCATAAATTGAATATAATTTGAGGGGTATAATTTGAGTAAAACTTTTAAATAATTGTTTCATGCATTCTTTTCAAATTTTGAATTTACAAAAACACATTATTCCACTGCTAACCTTATACAAGCATTGTATATGAATATTAAAATGGTTCAATTCCTTCAATGCATAAACAGATTTTTTGTATATCTGCATTTGTGGAAAAATCTCGGCTCCTTGGATAACTGCATATGTGGCGGTGACTAGTTTTTGATCCATCTCTTTAGTTTGAGGTTGTCCATCACTAATTCCAGTGAGTGCTGTTAAACACTTTGGTGGACACAATAGTGAACACTGATAGCTACTTATATGCTCTACTTTGTGACATATTTCTTTATGAACACAATTTATCTGATCATAGGTGCTATACTGATAGGACTGTCATTAGTACACCTGGTTATGCTTGCAAAACTATACACTTAATTATCTATTTTATTGTATAAAGTCGTTTATGAACCAGTCTGTCATGATTTTATGCATTGGTTTTTTTAAAAAATCATTTTTTAAAAAGCTAAACAGGTACAGAATGGAGAGAGCCAAGAAAGAAGCTAAGCCCTCATCTGTGAGCCAGCCAGAATGTCGAACAGGGAGACCCAAAAGAAAGTTAAGCCCCTGCCCGTGAGCTGACATGCACAGGCTGAGGAGAGAACATTTTGCCCTTCACCATGAGCAACCAGCTGATTTGGAGGAACTGTATTGTTTTTGCAATCTCAAAACTGAGCAACTATTTAGAAGATAATAATATGCAACATAGTAACTATTGTAGATTTCTCACTGTCTTCTCCCTGCTTTGATTTATTACCTTTAAATTAAAATTAAAATAAATAAATAAAATTAAAATAAATAAATAAACCTCTTTCAAAGAATTCTTTAAAGTTATTTTTTCACAATTGTACTTTCATGGTTTTGATCTTGTAGGATATTAGATTTTAGAGATTTTGATTTGGGGAGGATTTCAACACTTGAGATTATGTCTTTTGGGATTATGGACCAAACCCCTTTGAAGTCCCTGTTTCCAAATATAGCCACAGTCTGCTGTATTGGAGCTTAGGACTTCAGCGTGTGAATTTTAAAGAGGTAATTCAGTCAATACCAGGTGCACCTGTAGTAGCTTCAGAAAGCATATGCAAATTGAGACACAACCAAGGACAAGATGGAAACACAGCTTGTCTCTGTGAGATGTGGCACCTCCAGATGGAAGGAAGCTGGGACAAATGGACTTTATGAAGAAACTCTGCCCCTCCCTGAAACCCTGAAAATCAAGTAGGGCTCATCTTTCCCAAATACCCCTAATCAACAATTTCAGCACGGCAGGGTGATATTAGGCTTAATGAAAATGATAAAGTAACTTTACAGAGACCATATTGAAAATGACATGCAATTTATGATTTAACCTAAACACAATAGGTGATGATAACACATTCAGTCTCCTCACTAGTGCGGCAGACTGCTGTTGAGAACACATACAGTTTATCCTAGAATGATTATTTTCTGTTCTCACACTGTCTTCCATAGCCACCTTACTACTGGGTTGAGGTATCTAATCCTCTGTTTTAGAGGGATATGATGCGGTGGTAATGCTGGGGCTCAAACTGAGCATACCTTAGTGTCCATTTCTCTCTTCTCTGCATTTCTCATTACTTTTCACCCAAGGTTCATAGATTTTGCTAACATACTATCTTAATGTCTTTAATTGAGAGGGCATGAATTGCATTCTATAGAATTATGCCTTTATTCTCCATGACTCCAACTAGCCTTGGTCTAGAATGAGGATGGGCCCTTCTCCCTTTTTAACCAGAGCTTCAGGGTGATTTGGGAAGCTGAATGCTTCAGAAACAGCGCTCTCTGTGGAAACATCATTTCTGACAAAATCATTGAGCTCCACCAACCTGCTATATGTAGAGGAGGGAATGTTATTGAGCTGTTTTAACAGGTTAAACTACTTCCTGTTGTGAGTCAAAATGAAAAATGAATCCTTCACTAGAAAAAAATAAAGTGTATGACATTTTCTATGCTAAATATCTTCTTTCTAATAATAATTCCTAGTATCATAATTGAGTCATTTTAACATTTTGTTAGATTAGCAAGTAAATTCTCTACTTACATTTATTGTAATCCCTTCAGGCAGGTTTTTGCCTCTCTGTAATACACAACCCATGTGACATATCATGAGTTGACAGCTATTCCTAAAAGTTATACCCATTATAAAGTCAGTTGATTTGAGATTGCCCTCCATTTTTATTTGTAATGGCTATATCCTAAGATAAGAACATTACATGGATAAAACTAAGTGCCAGATCCAACTTGAAAAGGTTTATGCTTGAAAAATAGAGAATAACTGAAAGCTATTAAGTAAGAAGGTTGAATTTAAGAAAGTGCTAGTTGTAGTATTCAAAGAAGTGAGAAGGACTGAAAGAGGATAAAATGGGAAGTATTTATGGCAACCCAGACCTAAAATGTTGGCTCAAGTTCTTAACCTTACCAAAGCTATGAGAAAATAAGAAACAAGGAATGTTAAAAATGAAACAGTTAATAAAGAAAAATGCATCAATAAACCAAAATAATAGAACATGAACAATGGACAAAAGATTATATAATCAAAGTTTTGAGCTAGAAAACATTCTACAGCCTAAATGTGTTTAGTTTTAGATGAGACCTTGACTTTGGAGGTAAAGTTACAGTATCACAGTCTTTGTCCCAGAATTGACATGCCCATGCTTGGCGCTGTATCACGACACATCAGCAATGTTGCGGAGGGTGAGACATTCCTAACAGAAGCTACTCACTGCCAGGCTTCTCACTGTGAACTGTCCTCTAAGCTGATTAGCTTTTATCTTGCCTGCTTTGATACTGATGGGGTGAACCACAGTGATTTATGCTAGCACTGAGGCTGCTAGCATCACCCGACTCTCTCTTCCACTTTGGTAACTCTGTTTTACTGATATTGCACTTGTTGATGAGATCAAACAACTGCCAAAGTCTGATATAAGAAATAAGTCAATAACCTCCCTACCCAGAGAAGAGTAGGACAAGACAGGACATAACAAAAGACTATCCCTGTCCCTACTTTCCCTTGATCACTTACTAAGAAGTACATATCTTACATCTGGAAAGACTTGTTTCAGGGCCACTGTGTAAAGTCATGCTTGCCCTGAGAGGAAGAGAAGATGAAAGCAAGCTGGTGGGCAAGGAGGCTGGGGGAGAATGAATCACCTGCATTTAAATTCTACTCCAGACACATCCTAGCTATGATTTTGCTGTTTAACTTCTCTGAAAGTCAGCTTCTCCATCTGCAAAAACCCAAAGTAATACTGATTCCTCTCTGCATATTGTAAAAATAAAAATGTGTAATTCTGACAATATAGAACACTTTAAAAACAGCATCTGCCACTGTCATTAAAAGAGATAATATTTCCAAAAAAAAATGCTATGGCCAGAGAACACTGGCCATTCTCTTTGTACCAAGCACAGTTGACATGAATGATCTTATTTAACTCAAATATCTGGCCTAGGCAACAGATATTATTATCTTGGTTCAGACAGGTACAATTATTAGCTCAAGGTCACTTTGTAAGATTGGCCTCAGTTGTCAACTTCAGGTCTATTTTTGTCCAAGGCTTCTAGCAGATGACAGGTTTAACCAGGTATTAGGGCCTGTGTTTAGATGTCTTTTCCAAAGTCTCATATGGTCATAAGTTGGGCTTTTTCAGAGGTGGCTCTATCTACAGTGTGTGACACAAGGATTGATTCATAGTACAATGCTAGGCTCAAGGACACAAGGATTAATAGTATGAGTATTACCTGCTCTAACTAGCCTGCATATCAGGGTTAGAAAGAACTGTAGCCATCCATCTTGCTTAATTTGCTACCTTCTGCCTGCCATAACTATTTCTCCTCTATAATATGTCTACCATGCCATCCTGCCTTAGAGCCAGCTCATCATGCACTAAAACTTCTACAAACTGTGAGCTAAATAAACCTTTCTTCTTCTAATTTTGGGAGCCAGGTAATTGTCTCAGAAATGAGTGAAAAGTAGCTAAGACAGAATTTGGTACCAGAGAAGTGAGGTTGTTGTTCTGACTATACTTAACCATGTGGTTCAGGACCTTTTTGGTCTGGTTTGTGGGAAGAGTTTGAAAAGGTTTGGAAATTCCAGCTAACAATGTAGCACTAGAATGCCTTAGGCTGTATTCCGTGGGGGATTCTAGTCAGAGCTCAAAAGTCCACACTCAGGAGGTTTCTACTTGGAGAAACGATTGCATTTTTGTTAGATTCTAGATTGTTATACATTATGGCTTGGCAGAAAGTTTGTCTGTATTTTGCTCATGTCCAGAGAATTTGCCTGAGACTGAGATTAAGAGCAGTAAACTAATAAATATTGCAGAAGAAATTTCAAAATAATCCAATTCCAGGTACTGATGTGGCTAATGTTTGTGACTTTTAGCCAGATCTATGTTGAGAGTCAAAAGCAAAGAGCCCAGCAGAGTAATTCAAAAGTCTGTGAGTTTGGCCAGAAAGGAAGTTTCTTCAGTAAAGTTGTGACCTGTGAAGACGGAACAGATGAGAAATTAATCATTGAAAAGACTAGCAAGAAAAAGTCAAGTATTTCAGAAGAAAACAACAGAAAAGATGGTCTGAGATATCACAAGAAGTGACAAGACTTCGACATTTGCAGCCTCAGAACTGCAAGAATTTAAGATTTTGCTTTGAAAAGAGAACCCCCAGAGCACTATATTCAACTTCTCCATCTGTTGGAATGGCAGCATCCTATGTTCCTTATGATTTGGCTCATAGGCAGTTGACCTCTATAACCAAGAGAAAAGGAAGCCTGGCTACTGTTCCGGCTAGCAGACCTTGGTATTATCCATGTGTTTTAGGTGCATGCCAAATGGGAGAGTTGTGGGGTCAAGAAGGCTTCCACCCAAATACCAGAAGAAGTACTAGGAACCAGGCAGTGTACCTGAGATTGCAGTGTAGGGAACTGTAAGTGTGAAGCTGAAGGTGCAGTGGGGACCTCCTAAGTTTGGAGAATCCAGGAACATGGATTATCTGAGGAAAATTTCAAAGAAAGAGCAGATCTGACCCCAGAGAGAAACTGTGGGACCTACAACCACTGGAAGTGCCACAGGGAGTGGAACAATCCAAGCCCTTTGGAATTTACATCTTGCCACAGATTGCTTCAGATCCTTCACATAGAACTATAGAACTTGATGTTTCCCTTTTAGATTTTGAGCTTTCTTTGGTCCTATATTTTGTGTCTTCTTAATTTACCCTTTTGGAGTGAAAATGTCCATGTGAGCCACTGAATGTTGAAAATGTTTAACTTTCTTTTCATTTGCTCAGAGACTAACAGCTAAGAGTTTTCTTTAAATCTCAGAGAAGATGTTAGACTGCTGAAACTGTTGGAACTTTGGCAACTCCTGGAAATGGACTAAATATCTTTCACATAAAGGGATATGCATGAGTCTTTGGGGGACTATGGATGGAAAGTTATGACATGTGTTCAAAAGGTCATATGGTCAGAAATGAAGGTTTCCAGAGATGACTTTATCTAGAGTAGGTTTATTTGTATTGATTTATGGTGCAGTGCTAGAATCAAGGGCACCAGGATTAAGGGTGTGAGTACTACCCACTCTAAACCTGGATAAAATATCAGAGTTAGAAAGAACTGTGGTCATTCCTCTTGCTTGCTTGCTTTGCTATGTCCTGCCTGCCATGAACTGCTCTTCCTCTGCAATACCTGTCTGCCATGTCACCCTTCCTGTGGCCAATTGATTATGGCTGATACATCTAGAAACTGAGCTAAATAAAACTTTCCACCTTTAACTTTGAGTGCTAGGTGTTTTGTCTGAGCAATGAGAAAAATGTAACTAATACACCAGGTGATTTTTGTCAAAACATTTTTCAAGAAATGTTGCTCTTTTCCTAGACTTTTATGGCATTGGCATTAACTGGCTAGTCCTGTGAAATTGTTACTTTTTTCCTTTCCTTTTTTTTTTTTGAGATAAGTTTTCTTGATGTAGCCCAAGTCACCCTGGAATTCATGGCATTCCTCCTGCATCAACCTCCCAAGTGACAGGATGAAACCATTATTTTGAATGTAGTCTAGGGCACTTCATACTTTCAGGTGCACCTTATAGGGAGTTGGACATACATTTACATTTGATTTAGTTCTCTTAATACTGTAGCAAGTAAACTACTACTTTCACAGAGTGTGGCTTAAAATTACACAAGTTCTTTACCCTTGAATCAGGAAACAGTAACAATATTTTAAGTTTGTATTTTTTCTCCTACCTATAGATAGGTAGGTAATGTGTTGTGTGTATTGGGATTCTCTAGAGAAACAAAATGAATAGGACATATATACACAGATATTTATTATGAAGAAGTGGCTTACATTATTAAGGAAACCAATTCCTGAAACCTTTTCTCTGCCAGCTAAACACATAAGAAGGTTAATGGTAAAATTTTAGTTGAATTCTAAGTCCTGAAAACCAAGAAAACAGATGATGTAAATCCAGTAGGCCAAGGGCAAAATATCCATGTTTCAGTATAAATAGGCAGGCAAAAAGGAGACTAATATCTAGGTTTTATTATATTTAATTCTCAATGGATTGGACAATGTCTACCCACACTTAGGAGGTAATTCATTTTCCTGAGCCCATAAAAAAATTTAAAGAACAATCTATCTGGAAACCTCTCACCAAACAGATCTGGAAATAATGTTTAAATTGTTTAATAGTAATACTAGTCACAAAATATTCTAATATGTTAATTGCTATTGAATTTCAATTGATTCAAAAAGCAATTAATTTTATTGAAAAAATTAAACCCTCCAACCTCAGAGACCCCAGTCATAAAATGGGCATCGGAGATGAATACACACTTTTCAGATGAAGAAATACAAGTGGCAAATAAATATATGAAAAAATGTTCAACAATAGTGGTCATTTGAGAGATGCAAAGTAAAGTAACAATGAGATTCCATCTCACACTAGAAAGAATGGCCAGGATCAAGAAACCAAATAATAACATATGTTGGAGGAGATATGGGGGAACAGGATCCCTTCTCCACTGTTGGTTAGAGCGTAGATTGGTGTAAACACTGTGGAAGTCAATGTGGAGATTCCTCAGAAAAACCAGGATTAGTGATCCTATTTGACCCAGGTATCCCCATTCTGGGTATCTTCCTGGAATAATTAAAAACTTCATACCATAGCAATATATGTGCACCCATATTTATAGCAGCACAATTTGTAGTTGCTAAATTTGGAAGCAACTAAAATGCCCATCAACTGAGGAATGGATAAAAGAGCTGTGGTATTTTTATACAAGGAAATACTACTCCAGTATAAAGAAAGATAGACTTGAAGCTTTTATATGCAAATGGATGCAACTAGAGACAATACTCATAAGTGAAAGAAATTAGACTCGCGTGTGTAAGCCCTGTATTGTCTCCCTGCTGAGAAAAATTTAAATATTCAATAAGGTCTAAAATGTAAAATATATATTGTGAAATGGGAATAAGTTGTTCAAAAGCAAAAAGAAACTAGGATGGGGTAAAAGGGAAAGAATGCAAGGGACAAGAGAAAAAAATGCAAGTCAGTAATGCAAGACACTATTAGTGTCTTTTAGTTCCTTGAAGGAGAATTTGTGTTAATATCAATTGGAGAAATTTTTATGCCCATATCTTGTACTCTGAGCAACTATTTTAAAGATAACAACATGTAATATATTAACTATTGTTATTCTCCTATAATTTTGGTATGAAATTTTATCTTTATTCCATAAAAATGTAATAATTGATTTTAAACTAGGAGTCTTGAACCACTGGAAACAGACCACACAACAAGAGGTGAATGGAAGGCAAGCAAAGCAAGATTCATCTCTATTTACAGCCACTCCCCCTTAATTACATTACCACCTGACCTCCAACCTCTGCCAGATCCATGGCAGCTTTAGCTTCTTACAGGAACAGGAGCCCTACAGTGAACTGCGCACTGGTGGGATCTAGGTTGTGCTCTCCATATGAGCATCTAATGTCTGATGATCTGAGGCAGAGCTGACGTGGTGATGCTAGCACTGGGGAATAGCTGCAAGTACAGATTAAGTTTAGTAGAAAGGTTTGACTGCAGAAAGACCATAAGAAGCTATTGCTTCCAGACTCATGTCAAAAACCTACCAAGTGAGTGGGAAGTGAAAACTAAGCTGCATCTGATGGCAAGCTTTAAAGTGACAGGAGAGTAGATGCACTTCAGTTGTCCAGGAGCATTTGGTGGCAGAGTTTAAGTAAGAACTTAGCATTGATTTTTAATTCATGGGTGGCCTATCCATTATTTTATTTACCATTTCATGCATGCCTCTTTCCTGCATTGTGCACTGGTTTCAGTGACAATATTGGTAAGCCCACAGGCTAATCCTAGCCCAAATGAGTGTGAAATAACATTGGAGATTTTCTTTGAAATGGGGGAAAACCCAATCATGAGTCCACAAATGCCAACAAAAGTAAAAGTAAAAGAAAATAGCAAGAGTCCCAACCTAAATTTCAAGCTCTTTGTGAAACATGACCCATATTCTCCAAGTCCAGTTTGTGTTTGCGTATATATATATATATATATATATGTCCAACAAAACCACAAAACCTACAAAACTACTTTATCCTATGGAGACTAAGCAATCTTCCCTAAAAGACAAATCTATAGAATTTTTCTATAAAAAATTTAGCACAAAAAAACAAGCAATTACTGAAGGCTACTACCTCATCAAATATGTTTGCAATGAGATCATCCTTAGTGACTAACCCACAGCTAAAGCTAAGAAGCCCTTTGCTATTGAAGAAGAGGTTATTGAGGCATAATTGTTAAAAAGCAATAATGAGTTACCATGGTACGTTATCCCAATTGATGAGTCTACCAATGTTGACAACAAGGAGACAATGCTCATTTTTGTGTAGTATGCTTTTCGGGAGGATTTGCATGTAGTTATGTGCACTGTTGTTGCCAGATAAACACCACAGATGCAGAACTATTCAAGTCTTTGAATGATTACATATCAGGACAACTGAATTGGTTATTCAGCACTGTTACATGCACGAAAGGAGCAGCTGCCATGACTGGAGGGTTTTCTTGTTTCACTAATTGGTTCACAGAAATCTCTTCTGAATGTGAGTCTATGCACTGCATTATCCACAGAAAACTGCTGGCTAGCTGACAAATGCCACTGAACTTAACAATGTTTTATAGAACATGACTAAAATTGCCAACTACATTAAAAGGTATACGTCTTTGAGGAGATGGATGCAGAACACATATCATCATTTATATACATAAATGATTTTCTAAATGTAGATCATTGGCTAGAGTGTTTGAATTAATGAGAGTGTTATGGTTTGTGTCTGAATGTCACCTCAAAGTCTCATGTGGTCATGAGGGGGGCTTTTAAAAGTGGCTAATCTAGAGTTTCTGATTGATTCATGGCCCAGTGCTGGGAATAAAGGTGTGAGTGCCATACTCACACTAGGGTGGGTACCCTACATACAATATTAGGGACAGAAAAAGATTTGCCTCTCTTTCTCTTACTACTTTGTTGCTTTTGCTGGTTTCAGATATTTCAGGTATATGGCATATATTTTCTTCTATGTACATGGTTCTTAGGCTTTCTTGGGATGGGCTGGAAGTTTGAGACTGCATTTTGGTCTTTCATTTTGTCATTTTCCTCTATTTCTGTGTTTCAAGTGATGGTCCAAAGCTTCCCCTGGGTGTGTTAGAAATCACCTCCTACACCCTTGGCTCCTGGGACTGAATGAAGGTTGCTGAGCATGGTCCAGTCATGCCTGCAGGACCTTCCGTTCCACTTCCAGTGTTCCAGGATGCTGTGTGGGCTCCTAACCACTGTGGGTGATGGTCCAAAGCTCCTCCCGTGCTAGCACCTATGCACTAGAACTCACCTCACATGTCCTCAGCTCCCCTGATTGAAGATGTGTTGGGAGCTCGACCGAGTGATATGAGGCCTGTGGTGAGGAGTGAAGCCTGAGCTAGATTGCCCCTCCCGTCGACCGAGTGATATGAGGCCTGTGGTGAGGAGTGAAGCCTGAGCTAGATTACCCCTCCCATCGAGTATGCCAAGATGGCGCCCATTTCCTGCTCCCTAGCTAGTAAACAACACGCCCTGTAAGCTAGTCTGCCCAGCAACAGCTGACGCTGGCCAATCAGCTCGTCTTGCCTACTTTGATGTGATTGGTCGATGTGTCCATATATATGCTGACACCACCCCTGGGGCGAGAACACACACCAAGAAGAGGGACTGCTGAGAGAAGCACACAAGGAGCCGTAGGGAACGGACCAGAGGAGGCTTCCCTCAGGCGGGATCCGAGATCCCGGAACAGGGCGTACGGAGAGAGAAAATAAATCAGAGGCTATCCGCCGACTACTCGTGTCGTGTGTTTTTTCCTGCCGGCCGGGATCGACACCGACATTTGGTGGCCCGTACGGGGAACTGATCACCCCCGAGGCGAGGCGGACGACGCTCCAGTATTGCTCTGCAGGACAGGTGAGTAGGGGATAAACCTGGGCTCTGGGTGGCGCGCACCTACAGGGCTTTTTAGACTCCCCTCAAGCTCACGTGTATGTGGCAGGTTAGCCTCACACGGTGAGAACGGACTCCTCAGTGACAGGCATGGGCAACTTACCCACTAAGAGTTCCAAGTCACTGGTAAGAGCGGTGAAAGACCTGCTCAAGATTTCAGGTATATCAATGAGCTCCAAGACACTTACGGAGTTTCTCCAACAAGTAGATGAGGCGGCACCCTGGTTCCTGCCGACGGGGCACTTGTCCCTACCTTGCTGGGAGAAATTAGGTAAGGATTTAGAAAGAGCAGAAGAGGAGCGCCGACTCCCACTTTCGGTTCGGCCGCTCTGGGAGATGATTCATTCATGCCTCAAAGGGGAGAGGAATGGGGCTAAGGATAGCGCAGATGGGCTCTCTCAGGCCCGCCGAGCTTTTGAAGGGGCCCGTTCGGAGTCCTCCCGAGAGGGGTCCGTCGCAGGGAGCGTGCGGAGGCGCTCGCGAGAGCGAGGCAAGAGAGAGGTACCCCCTGCCTCGGATTCCTCGGGCTCAGATACCTCGGAAGGCGAGGACAATGAGGCAAGTGACCCCCCTAATCCCTTTGCAGCTTTACGTAGAGACCTAGTCAAGATGCAGACAGACCTAGAGAAGGGAAGGAAACTCCTGAGCACTCCCCAACGGAAAGCCGTAGAGCCTTCCGCGCCACCCTGGGAGGTCCCAAACACCGGTTCCTGTGGTGAGATGGCGGCCTGGGGCCATCCTCCGTCACCCCCCCCATGGAGGGAGTGGCCTGGACCGTTGTCACATGTAGGGCCACCATCTTGTCTGCCTGGCGACCCGCCATCTTGTGCCCCAAAGACTGGTCGGCCATGTTACAAAGAGATACAATTTTGTGATAGGGAGGGACAGACATCTCATGGGGAGGCACCACCCTGTGAAAAAATGCCAAGGTCCCAGGGAAGGTATTTTCGTAGATGGACATTTAGAATGGAACAGATTCCTCAAGGGGCGAATGAGTATGAACAATGTGGGCTTTATCCGGTGCTCCTAGCGCAAGGCCAAGGACCCAATTACTGGGAACCACTGGAGATCAAGCAAATTAAGGAGCTTAAAAATGCGGTTGCCACATTTGGCCCTACTGCTCCTTACACTATAACTATGTTGGAGAATTTGTCTGCCGGTGGCTTTCTGACGCCCAGTGATTGGACCCAACTGGCTAAAGCCTGCCTGGACCCCGGGGCTTTTCTGGATTGGCGCGCCTGGTATACTGAGTTTGCCGCCGAACAGGCTGAAAAAAATGCGGCTAGGGGCCATAGGGGGCAAAATGAGGATATGCTTATGGGTAAGGGTCAGTACGCTCAAGATCAAACTAGATTCCCTCCAAATGTGTATGAACAGATACATAACATAGGCATCCGCGCCTGGAAGCAGGTAAACAACACAGGGGTGGCCTCACAATGCCTCTCTAAAATTGTTCAGGGCAACACAGAACCTTTTGTGGATTTTGTGGCCAGAATGCAGGAGGCAGCTGACAGACTCTTTTCAGATCCGAGTGCTGCTGCTCCTCTTATTAAACAGTTAATCTTCGAACAGTGCACCAAGGACTGCAGGGCAGCCATAGCACCCCATAAAGGTAAAAACATAGAGGCGTGGATTAAAATTTGTAGAGAAATAGGGGGGCCATTATCCAACTCAGGCGTGGCTGCCCTTTTAGCCGCCGCCTTACAACAGACAGGGCCTCAGAAGACCAATCACCCTGGTAAGCCCAGGGGATGTTTCCAGTGTGGGGATCCCAGCCATATAAGGAAAAACTGCCCCAAGACCGGACAGGGGGAGTTTATATCCAAGAGACAGGAATCAGACAGACGAACGGGAACCTGCGAAAGGTGCGGTAAAGGTTCTCACAAAGCAAAAGATTGCAGATCTATTTTTGATGCCCAGGGGAACCGTATTAGTGGCAGGGAGACTACGGAGCCAAAAAACGGCCAGAGGGGGCCCTCCTTACGGACGGGCCCCCACTCCCTAGACAGGACAACACAAGATGGCACCCCCCCACAGGGGCCACCCCCGGGCCAGCAGGCGTGGACCTCTGTGTCGCCTCCAGACTCCTATTAACACCCGATATGGGCGTTCAGGTGGTTGAAACCACCTCCAAAGGACCACTACCCGACAAGCTAGTTGGTTTAGTGATTGGACAGTCCTCCACAGCCCTCCGGGGCCTTACCGTGATCCCTGGAGTTGTAGACCCAGATTATTTAGGAAACATCAAAATCATGGTACAATCTCATATAGGGACCATAGTAATTGATGAAGGGGATAAGATAGCACAACTTTTACTGTTCCCCAGTCTCCATGAGAGACCCCGGTCCGGTCAACGGGTTAGAGGGGGTCAGGGACTTGGCTCCTCTAAGGAAATTTTTGAAGGACTTCATATGACTCTTGATAAAAGGCCCATGCTATCGCTCAGGATTAACGGAAAAAAGATAACAGGACTCCTAGATACAGGGGCAGACCGTTCCATCGTCTCCAAGAAAGACTGGCCCCCTAGTTGGCCTACCAACACAGCTGACAACACACTCCAAGGATTGGGGATAGTGGCTGCCCCCCAGGTTAGTGCCGTGACCCTGCCTTGGGGTGATGAGGAAGGTCACCGAGGACATTTTCAACCTTTTGTCTTGCAGCTGCCAGTATCCTTGTGGGGAAGAGACGTTCTCACCCAGATGGATGTCACTCTTACATCCACCTGCTCTCCCCAAGCCAAAGGGATACTCAAAAATCAGGGATATGTCCCCGGCAAGGGCCTGGGCGCAGCCCTGCAGGGCCGGACATCCCCCGTACCTGTAGAAAAAAGGGAAGGTAGACACGGGTTGGGTTTTTCCTAGGGGTCACTGAGAAACTTCTCCTGCCCGCTCCAATTAAGATCACCTGGAAATCTCAAAATCCAGTTTGGGTGCCTCAGTGGCCCTTACCCAAGGAGAAGCTTTTAGCATTAACTGAGATAGTCAAAACCCAGTTTCAGGCGGGACACGTAAAGCCGTCAACCTCCCCTTGGAATACCCCTGTCTTTGTTATCAGGAAGAAATCAGGCAAGTGGAGGCTGCTCCATGATCTGAGGGCTGTCAACTCACAGATGCAGCCCCTGGGGGCGATCCAGAGGGGACTACCAGCCCTCTCAGCCATCCCTCGGTCCTGGCCAGTCTATGCCATAGATCTTAGAGACTGTTTTTTCTCAATCCCCCTGCATCCAGAGGACACCCACAGATTCGCCTTTACCCTACCCACCATTAACCAAGAGAGTCCTGATCAGAGATACGAGTGGGTTACATTACCCCAGGGTATGGCCAACAGTCCCACCATGTGTCAGATGTATCTTGATTTTCTACTGGCCCCCTTGCGTGAAGCCTTCCCCAGAATTAGATGTATTCATTACATGGATGATTTGCTAATCAGTGCAAAAGATGTGACTGAGTTGGAGGATATGCTTGGCCAATTGGTCAGGGCCCTGAGAAAGGCAAATTTACATATTGCCCCTGACAAGATTCAGGGAGGAGACATAGTGACCTACCTGGGCACCAAAGTCTCCCCCACATCGATTTCTCCACAAAAGGTAACCATCAGAACAGATAGCCTAAGGACCTTGAATGACATGCAAAAGCTACTGGGAGATATAAACTGGATCAGACCTTATTTACACATCCCTAACTCGGACTTAAAGCCCCTGTTCGACCTCCTGAAAGGAGACCCGGATATTGCCTCCCCCAGGGAGTTCACCCCGGAAGCCAGAGTTGCTCTGAGAAAGATAGAGGAAGCCCTAAGTACAGCTGCA
Source organism: Cavia porcellus (assembly GCF_034190915.1). NCBI lineage: Eukaryota > Metazoa > Chordata > Mammalia > Rodentia > Caviidae > Cavia > Cavia porcellus. Next base: position 78,608,370 of record NW_026947484.1, read on the forward strand.
TTGCGGAGAATTGACTCAGAACAGCCTTTTGAGGTCTGCTTGTTGCAGACCGTTTCTCAACCTACGGCAGTGATTTGGCAAAAGGGACCACTTTTGTGGGTGCACCCTAAGGTCTCACCTGCCAAGATTATCGAACATTATCCGGAAACGGTCGCTTCCCTGGCCTTGGAGGCACATGGCAGGGCTATGCAACATTTTGGCTCTGCACCCCATGCTATTCGGGTACCTTATACCGCTTCTCAAATAAAAATCCTGACTGCTTGTATAGATACGTGGGCCATCCTGAGATGTGTTTTTCTTGGGGAGATAGACAACCAGTTCCCCAGGGACCCCATACTACAGTTTGTTACTCAACATCCGGTGATATTTCCAAAAATCACCGCGTCCACACCACTTACTCCTGCAACAACGATCTATACGGACGGGTCAAAAACCGGGATAGGGGCTTATGTGGTCTCAGGTATGCCTCCGATCAGCATACAATTTGAACCAGATCAACCACAGGTGGTAGAGTTACAAATTGTACAAACCGTCCTCGAGAAGTTCCCAGGGGCCCTTAATATTGTTTCTGATTCAAAATACGTTGTTAATGCCATGCAGGTCCTTGAGACTGCGGGCCCGATTAAGCCAACCTCCAAAGTGACTAATTTGTTTTTGTCTATCCAGACTCTGCTGATAAATAGACACAACAAAATATACATCACTCACATAAGAGCACATACGCGCCTGCCAGGGCCCATGGTACAGGGCAATGCGGCAGCTGACGTGGCCACTCGCCCGTTGTGGATACTCAATATGTTATCTTCAATAGAACAAGCCCGTCTGTTTCATGACAGATTTCATGTCAACGCCAGGACGTTAGCCAACCAGTACCACATTTCCAGGGCTGACGCGCGGGACATCGTACGGTTATGCGGCTCTTGCGCCACATACACACCCGTCGTATCAACGGGAGTTAACCCCAGGGGATTGATTCCTGGCGACACTTGGCAAATGGATGTCACACATATGATAGAATTCGGATCTCTTAAATATGTTCATGTCTCTACGGACACCTGCTCTCATATTATATTTGCGACTGCTGAAACTGGCGAAAAGGTGTCTCATGTAATCAATCATTGCCTGACAGCTTGGGCCGCATGGGACAAACCAAAAATATTAAAAACTGATAATGGACCAGCTTATACAAGCAGAGCCTTTAATGAGTTCTGTGAAAAAATGGGGGTACAATTAAAACATGGCATCCCATACAATCCCCAAGGTCAAGGAATTATTGAAAGGGCTCATAGGAGCCTTAAAGATATTCTACAAAAACAAAAAGGGGGAATAAGTCAGGGCCTGCCCCCAAAGGCACGGCTCTCCATGGCACTGTTCACATACAATTTTCTGAACCTGAATAACAACAATCACTCCCCGGCCATGGAACATTGTAATCCATCTCCTGGCAATAGGGGATGGGTGAAATGGAAAGATGTCCTGACGGGACAATGGATGGGCCCGGATCCAGTAGTTAGCTGGAACCGAGGTGCGGTTTGTGTTTTCCCGCAGGAACCAGGACGAGAACCATTGTGGGTCCCAGAACGGCTGACGCGTGTGGCGAATCCAACGAAACATAATGCAGGAGACACTCCAAAATTCAACGGCAGCGGACAGCCTAATCAAGATCGGTCCGACCAGGATATTGCTGCTCGACCGAGGAATACCGTATGACTTATGGGACACAGTAATGATTATGCTCTCGATAGTAATTGGCTCTCTTTTAGGGTACGGTGCAGCCAGAGTGGCTAGGCCACGCCGCCTTCCGGCAGCCCCCTTCCTTCTGGTTTTGATGCTCACCACCACTACTGAAATAGGAGCAGACTTGGTGTGGGCAGCAATACATCATCCGCCAGCGCTAGCCGCTATCTCCACCACAGCCCCCTCTCTCCCAAAGTTGTATGCAAAAAACTGCTCCGCCAGATTGCCTTGCATACCAGATATACCGTTAACCATCAGACCCATACGTTTTGACCTTCCCATCACCAATGACGTGGTCATTTTTTCCACTAATAGTAACCCCTCGTGTCACCGGGGATCCTGCGTTAGCTTCCTGCCCCTCCTTGTAAAATGGTACAATACCTCCCTGACGGTGAGGTTGTCTGTCCCATCCCTGCATTCGCCTGGATGTTTTAAAGCTGGCACACTTAGCGGCGGAGTCATCACTTTTAACTCAACCTGCAAACCCCGAGCAGCCATGCACACCCGTCCCGATTTCCCCACATGCCCATACCGTGTGTCCCCAAGCCGAAAAAGACAGATGGTGGACCTGTCACAACTTTCATGGCAGCCCTGTACTGTCGACGGCGTGGGAGTGACTCATCTAAACATGTCTTGGTGGTCCCGGTTCTCTCCTCCATCCGGTAGTAACAACATATTCGCGTTGACCTGGTGGGAGTCCTACCTGAGAGTGAACAACAAGTGGGCAATAAGCTTCCCCTTCCCCCTTAATGAAAATTGGTTGTGCCTCTCCACCGGAGCCTGCATGGACTTAAGACCCATGCTCGCTATTAACGCTTCTGCCTCTAATGGAACCACCAATGTCACCCTTAATTCTGAGGCTGCATGCGTAAAACCGCCCTACTTATGGGTATTCTCTGCTGACATCTCCTTTAAGTGCAGTAACCAACCATGCTTTACAGGGAACTGCTGGAATGGGTCTTTCCCGTATGCTATGTTGGCTCTTCGACCCCCACTGATGTGGGTTCCCTTTAACGAATCTGTTTGGGTTCATCCCGTCTATCAGCAGGACCAACTACCCATGCTCAGACGTAAGAGAGATTTTGGGATCACAGCGGCCCTGACAGCACTGTTCGTGACTCTGACTGCGACGGCTGTGACGGCTGCCGTTGCTCTGACCCAGTCTACGCTGACGGCTCAGGCCTTTACCAATCTTACGGACACCACCTCCCTGGCGCTGAGGGAGCAACAAGAAGTCAACCTCCTCCAGCACAACGCCATAATGGCGTTACAGCAGCAGATCGACCTAATCGCTCAGGAAGTCCAGGGACTCTGGGAGGTGGCTAACAATTTATGTGACGCCAGATGGGCATTCACCCAGTTGTGCGTTACCCCCATCCAGGTCAACCGTTCGGCTTACAGGCAATTTCAGGATTATGTTCTCACCACCTATAATTCTTCCTTTTGGAACGCTAGCGTGCGCCTGGATATGACTATCCGGCAGCTAGATCAGATAGAGGTGCCTATACTTACAGCCTCCTTTTTTGATGATGTCCTAAGCCAGATAGGCTCCTTCTTCAAACCTTCGTCACTTCTTGCGTATGGGATCATTCTTGCTCTTGTGATTGTCACTCTCGTGACTCTTAGGTGCCTGCGGTCGATAAGGGCGACCCAAAAGACACATATGACATTGATGATGTTGCTGGCCCAGAGTCAAGGGGACTCCACACCTAGCGTTTTCTGGGCTCAGGCTAGAAAGGCACGGCTCCTTTAACCAGTACGTGGCTGCCCTCGCCATTATTCTTACGGATGTTCTAGTATTATTACGTACGTCTCCTTCCCCGTCGCGGCTGCGAACTTAGACTAGAAGGACCCCACGCTTAAGGCGTGTTCCCATTGATAATTAGAAAATAGTAATTAGTGATTGTAGTGAACGGGGATTATGGTTGGTAATTAGTGATTACGCGGTTCCTCAAATGTCACTCGGCTGACCCCTCCGTGTCTCCCCCAAGATATAAGCTTTAAGAGTTGAGTGGGCAAGCCAACGACGGGTAAGACGGGAGAAGTTCTCCTGATCAACCTAAGACAGGCTCTACTCCGAGGGTCCTCTAGGGAGTGAGAGTTATGGCATTGAGATGCGAGACCAAGGGTACTGCAGTGCCATCCGCCTCGAGGGTTGAGGGGAAGGCAGGAATGAATGTCTATATGCATCCAGGTTCGGTTCACAAAAGCCTGGCCCTGCGAAAAAATGAACCACTCACCTTGAGCATGGTCCTGGCGCAAGGATATGTACGAGACAAGGTGATGCACAGCAGGGTATAGACCTCTACATTCTCTCATGCCTCGGCCTGCGAAATAGGCCCACTCCCAGACACCTCACATGGACCCACAGACCACACTATCTTAATAAATAAAGAAGGGGGAGATGTTGGGAGCTCGACCGAGTGATATGAGGCCTGTGGTGAGGAGTGAAGCCTGAGCTAGATTGCCCCTCCCGTCGACCGAGTGATATGAGGCCTGTGGTGAGGAGTGAAGCCTGAGCTAGATTACCCCTCCCATCGAGTATGCCAAGATGGCGCCCATTTCCTGCTCCCTAGCTAGTAAACAACACGCCCTGTAAGCTAGTCTGCCCAGCAACAGCTGACGCTGGCCAATCAGCTCGTCTTGCCTACTTTGATGTGATTGGTCGATGTGTCCATATATATGCTGACACCACCCCTGGGGCGAGAACACACACCAAGAAGAGGGACTGCTGAGAGAAGCACACAAGGAGCCGTAGGGAACGGACCAGAGGAGGCTTCCCTCAGGCGGGATCCGAGATCCCGGAACAGGGCGTACGGAGAGAGAAAATAAATCAGAGGCTATCCGCCGACTACTCGTGTCGTGTGTTTTTTCCTGCCGGCCGGGATCGACACCGACAAAGATGGTCACTGGGTGTGGTCCCACTGGGCCACAGAACCTCCAGTACCTAGTCTAGTATGTCTGGAAGCTGGACAGGCACCCACTCACTCTGAGTGATGATCTTAAACTCTCCCCAGGCCTGCACTTGTGTGCTGGAACTCACCTCACGCAGCCTCAGCTCCTGGATTGAAAGAAGGTCACTGGGGATGGTCCAGATAGGCCCATGAAACCTGCAGAGCCTAGTCTAGTGTGGCTAGAAGCTGGACAGGCACTTGACCACTGGGAGCAATGATCTTAAACTCTCCAGCCCCTGCAGGTGTGCTGGGACTCACCTCATGCAGCCCCAGTTCCCTGGATTGAAAGAAGGACACTGGGCGTGGTCCACCAAGGCCAGGAAACCTGCAGCCTAGTCTAGCGTGGCTGGAATCTGGGTGGGTCCTTAACCACTGGAAGTGATGATCTTAAACTCTTCCATGGGCCCATGGTGTGCTGGAACTCACCTCTCGCAGATCCCCGGATTGAAAGAAGGTCACTGAGCATCCAAAGGTCTAATTTTACCCACTGTGTCTTGAGATCAAGCTGATGGAAAACACACAGTTGTGGTCGGTTCTTGTGTCAGGTGTCAGGAGGGTATGTGGCACCTCTTCCAATTGGGTTTTCTATTCTAACATGTTCCTTTTCTGAATTATTCTTCCATAGGCAAAACTCAGTAGTTTTCTATATTTTTGTATTGAATTGCATAATTGGGATATATGGAATATTTAAATAGCAGTTTAGCAAAGAGGTTTACCTTGTAACATTCTGGTTTTTACTCAAAAAAGACATATAATAAGCCTAACCTGCAGAACATTATGTCTTAGGTATATAACATGCTGTGAAGTATCGGTGTAGTTCACATTCACAATTAGATCTTAAGTTGGCTGGGATTTGTGACTCACTGCTGCTGCTGCCGCCCTCCTCAGCAGTTCATGAAAGTATTAAGCTGCTTATTGCCAGCCCCACAGGTAAAGTCAAACTTCAAAGCACAGTCTCTGATAAATTTAATTTGTTTCTATTAAATGTTTTTGTGTTGTTATAAAATAAAAACCTGTAAGTTGAACCACCTATAATACAATGTGATAGATTTTCCTCATTTAAGGCATGGTAGGTTAAGGAAGGTGGAGAAGTAGAAAGTGAAGTAACTTCCAGAACTGAGACCTGGAAAAACAGAGATCAAAAAGAAAAGGAGACTGGAAGCAGTGACCATCTGAGCCTGAGCCAGGCCCCTTGGAGGGAGCTGGGGATCTGAACAACCTACGGGGCTAAAACAGTGAGAGCGCAGGTCATCTCTGGGGGAGTTGTCCTCCAGCTGAGCTTGAAGGTTAAAGTCCCTCACATCTTGAAGAGGTGCTGTGCGGACAGGTCCTTAACACTGGAGGCAGTGGTCAGGGTCAGGTCCTCTACCCAGTGATATCATGGAGCTCAAGACCGGCCATGCTATATATGAGGAAGCAAGCAAGCACCTTTTGAAACACTTGCTAAGCCCATCACATTCCTGGAACTGCATCTTGGGAGAAAAACTCAAATAAGAAATAGATTTGTACTGTTCATGAATGTATGCTTGCTTGTCATTATCATTTTATATAGGATCAGCATATCCATGTCATTCTTTAATATTCCTTGGCCCTCTCCACTACCACAAAACTATCAAAACCTCACCTCATTCCTTACAGGGACCATTTCATATGTAGAAAGGTCTGGACCCAAGGATGCATTTATGACCTTTCCTCTTAGTGGCTTTGTATTTCCTTTCCTCCCAAAATGATATCTCAAACTCACATGGCTGTTCTAAGACTTAAATACGAAAAGAGCTTTGAAAAGTACTGTACCTTGGCATGTTTGAGACCCCTTTGCATGTTGAGACATCTTTGCAAGGCTTTATTTTTATCAAAGAGCACTGAGCCTGTGTCTTAGAGTCCTAAAGAAAACTGCCTGCAAGCTCCTTCTTGGTCAGTCAGCCACTCTTGTCACAGTGCTTCCTTCCCAGGCAAAAATGTTAAATCTGGAGTGCAGCGATTCTCAGCACCTGTTCAGATTATTTTCCTCTGTTTGGAAAAATAATAGTTTGTTGTAACTTAATTGCACACATAACATGAGCTGTTCTGTAGCTGTTCAGCTTCATATACATTCACTGAGGACCCTGGTTCTAGAGAGCTACAGAGCAAGTGGGAACCCACCCACAATGACATCACATTACCAACTATATGATGAGACTTCTTAAAGCTGACTGGGTAGGGTAAATATAAGCTGGGTGTGCCTTTGATGATACCCCTGACATCCTCTGAGTTTATATACGTTTCTACAACCATATTTCACCTTCCTTGACGCCTTCCAGGATCACCAAGTTGCTACATTCTGTACCATCACATGGTACTTCATGAGATCATATGTATGGATATGCACCTAAAAGCTTCTTTACAGAGCAGCACTGACTCATATCTAGCGTAGATTCTCCTTCAGGGCTGACTACCTAGCAGTGACCTTCACTTAACACTCAGTATAGTGGGAGCAGGCTCCATACTTCACAGAAACTCTCCTGTTATGTATGAAAATTCAAAGGCATTATCATAACTGCGAAACAGCCATGGGATTTGGCCATGCTAAATCCTTTTGTCAAAAGAGCAAACCAAAGACAAAGAGGCTAAGAAACCTATACTTGGTTATGCAGCTTCAGAAACCAGAACTCAAATGGATAGGTTTGATTCTAAGTTAGCTGGGAAAACAGAGCACAGAGATATCCTTTGTTTTATATTTAACCACTACAACAAAAGAGCCAAATAAAAATGCTGCCTGCATCCTCCAGGTGTGCTGATTTCCCCATGTTTCATCAGCTTCTTAGGAAATTGATTTACAAACCTTGCACACCTTTCCTTATTTCCCATGACCTCCAAAGGTCTTGAGAATAGGATTGATCAAAGGTTTTGTAGCCCATTGTTTTTCTTGACATCAGGCAGGAGCCCTGCCTCACAGGGACAGCCTAACCCAGCAGTGTCTGCCACCAATAGCATAAAGAAAGTAGAGTAAATATCTAAGCATTGAAATTTCATCATGAAAATTGTGTTACCAAGTATCAATCGCATAACTGTGCCCCAGGGCATGCATTGAAAAGACCATACAAATAGCCTTTAAAATCATTCCCCTCTAGTCTCATGAAATGTTTGGCAAGGAACAGCAGAGACAAAAATGTTTTGCAATTGGCACTCTGCAATTTTCCCATAAACTATGCTGAAAACAGATTTCCATGAAAAAAAGAGAAGACGTAATAGATAATTGAGTTGAACAGACCTGAAGTAGAAGCATTCTAAAAACCTGCCTGCTCTCTGCAACTCACTGTTTTTCCCTTGTGTTTAGATTATAACCAACTTTCAGCTCTGCATTAGGTCTGCAGAGCTTTATAAATGTGAATTCTCAGAACTATGCCAGACACAAAGGTGAAGATCCTCCAAAAGTGTGATTAGAATTGGAATTTGACTTTCATTTATCATTAGTTATTTCTAATGCAGCACTCCAAGACCCAACTATCCTAATTGACAGTGATGCACAAGACAATTTTCAGGAAGCAAAAAAGTCCTCCATAACTTAAATGAGTTCCTTGCTATCTGAAACACTTGTGAGAGATCTGAAGACAGCGTGACAATGTGAAATTCCTAGTATACCTCACCTGTTCTACAAAGCTCCAGGAGTCACTGGTTTTTCACAACTTTTGTGTATTAGGAAATGCTCATAATTTTGTCCTTTAATATTTTGATTTGTATTCTGGACCACAAAGGAGGCAGCTCTACGCTGACAGACAGACCTACCGCGTCCTTATGGTGATACACAAAAGGAAAGAGGGGTCCCTGAACCAGATTTCCTCAAAACTTCTATTTTCACCGTGCCACAGCTGAAGCTCTAACCCTGGCTAAGATAAGCAATAAATGGAGGAAATGGAGCAATTTAATTCATTTTCTACTCCCAAAGCTAAGCTGTTGCTGCAGTAAGCAAAGGCTTCTGGCAGACTCCTCTTCATCACATAGTTATATCAAGTAACATTTGCATAACACTTTGGTTTCCAAATCACTTTTCCTTTTATGACTGTTTCGTCCAATCTTCACAATAACCCAGAAATTATTTCTTCTAACCTAAAAAAGCTAAGCTTCCGACAACCTACAACCAATCAAGGTCATACTCCTAGGAAATGAGGGATATGTGATTTGACTTCACGTCTTCTTGTACAACCATCCTGCTTTTATAAAGACCTGATAAATCCTGCTAAAAATATGACTAATAGACAGATAGACCAATGGATGGTCATTTATGAAACAAATCCAGAAGCAAAAATTCAAATTAACTCTAATATATAACCAAAAAGATGTTAATAACTAAAAACCCCCAAAAGCTCAACATGTGAATTCACTACTTTGCCTTTGCATAGTGATAAATTTGTAATTTACTTTCTATGTTGTCATAGAGAGTTCATAACGTGATTAGTAGACTCTGGAATTATAGCTGGAATTTGAGTCCCAAATATCCTACTTACTAACTGCCACCAAGCAGAAGTTAGTTAACTTATTTAGTCTTAGTTTCTTTATCCAAAAAATCAGTATAATAGTTGCACATAATCTACTAAATTGGCAGATGATTAAAACCATTAAATACATTTTATATATTTAAAATTATACATGGCATAGAGAAAGTTATACATTTATGTTGACATATCTGCTAACACGTAATCAATTTCCAATTATTAATGGGTGGGTTGTTCAGTAGCTTTTAGGTTTTAGCTGGTTTTAGGTTTAGGTTTTAGGTTTTGTAACCTTCACACATAGAGATCTGTTCCCCTGACATTCAGCTGCCCTTGGGAGAGGAAGCAGCAAACTGACATTTGCAGAGTAAGTGTACATGCCAGGCTGCAGGCCAGGTACTTCACACATGCCATCTGACTTGATTCTCACAGTACTATATCTAAATAACTACAGCTATCCCCATGTTAGAGGTAAGAAAAACTTATAATTCATAACAGTATGACCCCTGGATGGTGAAAAGTGAAGACGAAATCCAAGCCTTTCACTTCCTGAGCCCTTGCTCTTTAAAATTACATCTCTTCAATAGGCATATGAATGTGATCCTAACCAAATTGAAGCTACAGCTTTACCTCTCCCCTGTAATGATTTGATATGTTCCGATCCAGCTACAGCCCCATGACAAAGCCTCATGACCTAGAAGAACCACTTCCCACGAAATCCAAGGGCACAGAAGGATCAACCACTGCGTCAAACCATGATCAAATGACACTTTCACTCAGCAATAAAAGTATGTCATATGCTACAGTGTGTAAAGTATTGGGATGATAATGGTACTTTCTGGAGAGAGCAGTTCTCAAGATTGTGTTATAACAACTCTTGCCACATATCAAGAGTTTAAGTGCATCAAGTTGGGAAGCAGATTACCTACAGTACCTTCAAATCCCTTGGGGAAGTTATTTAATCTTTCTGTACCACAGTTGCTCACCTGGAACATGGGCATAGCCATAAAACCAACTTCCAAGGGTTCTTGTGAAGATTATATTAGCTAATAAAGGAAGCCTTAGAATAGTGCTAAAATACAGTAATTGCTGTAAACTGTGTGCTTTATTAAGAAAATGGAGCCAGCCTTACACAGTGAGATATTGTCTCAAAAAAAAGAATGGAAGATTCAATAGAGGAAAATTGTTGGTGAAAAGTGAAAAAAATAGATTTACTATGTCATTGGTTGGTTTTTATGTTGATATTTTTTACATTGTGATTTTGTATGATTTGGAATATTTTATGTTTATACACTTTTATTTATCAATTTCATGCAAAGAATATGAACTATACCAGCAAAGTCTATACGTGCTAAAAGAAACAAGGACAGGTAAAAGCATAATGAAGGTATCTATCAGGAACCTAAGAAATAATAATTTTAAATTACATAAATATCAGAAATACCTTTAAAATAAAGACTAGAAAAAAGACACCCTTTATTATTACTTCTAGTCAATATTACTCTGAAGACTAAGCTGTTTGCATCACTAGAAGAAAAATAAAGACTGGGAACCAAACAGTGACTTTCTGTCTGCATGGTTTTCTTCTGGGTCTCTCACTGAAATCGTGGTCATGTGTTTAACGGGGGAAGCAGCTGTAGCTGTCCCCATCCTTAGTAAGGATCCATTTCCAGCATGGTACCTCCATGGAACTAGAGGCTGCAGACCTCAGTCCTTGCTGGATGTCACCAAGAATCTTCTCTCCAGAACAAGCTTTTTTTTGGTAGGGCAGCTCACCTACACCTGTCAGGGCAACCGCCCTCCTGCAGATAGTGAGATCTAAGGAAGTCATTGTATCTGTTGGGCCTCAGCTCTGAGTTGATTCCATTTTATTTTGTTCCTCAGCAATGAGTCTCTATGACCATTCCACACATAATGAGAGAAGAATTAAGTTCCATCTCTTAAAGACAAGAGTTTCAAACACTGTGGGGCATTTTAAAACCATCAAAAGATGTTACATAAAATAGCAGAAAAACTGAAGTTATTTAGAAATTAACCTAGTGAAGTATGTTTAAGTCTTTAAAACTTGAATGAGACAGTAAAAAAAACAAAAATCAATGTGCATATACACATCAGAGAGTCTAATAGCAAACTGATACATTAATTTAATTCAGTTCTAATTTTTTTCCTCTTGGTGATGAGACTGGAACCCAGGTCTTTGTGCATCCTAGGCAAGTGATATATCATTGAGTCATATCTCTAGTATCAACAAATTTTTAAAAAAAATTTTTGCACTTGAAAAATAGGTTCTGAAACCCGTATGAAAAATAACTCAAAAGGACAAAAGCAGCAAAAATAGTCTTAAAAGAGAAAAAGCATAAGATTAAAGAATAGACTCTGCTTACACTGAGTTTTGTTGAAAAGCTTCATAACAGCTTTGATAACAGTATTAGATTATCTCAGAAACAGACAAATTTAGCAACAGCATAGAATTGACAATCTAGACATAGCTCTATATAAGTATAAAAACCTGCTATATGCCAGAAATGATGTTGCAGATCACGTGGGGATGAATATACTATTTAATAAATTCTACTGGGGAGGAATTAAACATGGCAGAGTAAAGAAAGGTCAGCAGCAAAATACAGTCTCTCTGAGATGGAGAATACAGATACCTAGAAAACAACTCAATAAAGAAAAAAAAGAAGCAGATCTCTGGGAATTAGGAGAGAGCAAACTGGCAAACTAGAAACTACAGAGAAGGTAGAGAAATGGACCAGCATCTGCTTCAGCAGGCAAAAGAACCAAGCAGTCTGAATAGCTCATCCTGGATCCCACAGAGGGAGACAGGTTAGGTGGGAGAGGGTCAATGGTTCCATGGAAAAGTAATGGACAGGGCCTGCAGCGCCAATCCCAAGGAAAGCCCACAGTCATTGTAACTGCAAAAGCAGCACAGGGTTTCACTCCTTCCAGATGGCAGGTTAGGACAAGAGAAGAAATTCAGCACAGCATCACCATGTTTGAATGTTTAATCAGGAGCTGTTTTAAGAAGGGCATAATTGTTTAAGGCTGAAATACAGAACTACTGGACATCAGGGTTTCTGGGGTCACCCTATCACAGTGACTGTGTTTCCATGGAGCTAAAAAGTAAAACTGTAGTCCTATTTCAAGTTATATCTCCAAAACAATGAATTCCAGATAAGTTTCAAACTTTACTATAAAAGGAAAAATTTTATAGTAACAGAAGAAACATTAGAGATATTCCTTTGTGGACTTACAGTACAGACGGGGTTTTAAAACAGACATAAAATACACTGGCTATAAAAATGATAAATTAATGAAACTGAATACCAGAAAGCAATCACAACGTAAAGACAAACCAGACATTTGTAAAATATTTTTAAAATTTTTACTAGTGCCCATTTCCAATATATAATTACATTCATTATGGGGAATTGATATGTGTATATGACACATCTTAAATTTTTCCATATTCTTCCGCACCTCTTCTTCCCCCTCTCTCCATCTCTTGGGTCCTTCCCATTTGAAAAAGATCTATCTCCCTGTTTCTATTAATCATCTTTTATTTTGCTCTTTAATTTATTTATTCTTTGGGTTTCTCATATGAGAAAACTATGGATATTTAAGCTTGTGTGTGTGATTTATCTCACTTAACATTATGGTCTCCAGGCACATCTATTTTCCTAGAAATTACTCGTTTATCCTTACAGAAGAGCCATATCCACTGTATACAATTACTGCATTTTCTTTATCCATTCCTCTGTTAATTCTCACATAGGCTGCTTCTAAGATTTAACTATTTCTAAGATAACCCATGAACTGTAAGGCTCTGAATGTGAAATATTCCTTCATCCTAAAGAGTGGGACTCAATGGTTAATGTGTATATGTGAACTTTTTATTTTTTCATAGGTATTAATAGGAAGCATTTTAAAAAACTGTTAGCCATCCAGAGGGCTAATCTACCTTTCGCCACTTTCATACGTTACTGATAGTTAAAGTATTTTTCACATTATTATTATGGTATATTTTATCACATAAAATGAGAGCTGGCATCCCTATCTAGTTCCTGGTTCAACTGAAATGTTACAGCATATCAACATGCTTGTTGGATATTTCATTTATTATTTTATACATTTCCTAGTCATTTTTTTATGTACAATTCTACACTGTCTTAGAGTTATGAGTAAATTCAGAAGAAAATAGTGTGTGCACACATTAAAAATAAAGATAAAATTGACATTGATATGATTTTATTTCCAGAAACCCTAAACAGTCCTGTTAAAAAAGAAAAGAGGCTAGACTAGCTAAATTAGATAAAATTATTCAATAAATAACAAAGATCAGTAACTTTTCTGTTTACTGCAATAAGCAAGTAGAAATGGAAATGTGGGTAATAATTTGCTTATAATTACAAACACTATTTAGCAGAAATTTAAAATAAATCTGTAAAATCTGGCCAAGAGTCATAAAGCAAGATCTAATCAAATGGAAAAATAAACCCTTCTGAATAAGTCCTCTGTATTAAAAGCTAGTTAAAAACAAAAAGAAGGAGCAGGTTTGGTATACTTGGAGAATAATTCAGAACACAGGTGAGCTGGCACTTGGGTTCATTCATTCAGAAAATCCTTACAGGGAGTCTATTGCATTCCAAGTTGTAAGGCTATAGACTAGTAATAGTATAGATCTGATTTATGTTCTTGTGCATTTCTAACTATTTAATAGCAATGGAATAAAAGGTTTTATAAAATCATAAAACATGAGAGTTGGTGTCGGTAAGAGGCCTTGAATGCCACCCTATATCATGCATCTCATTATTTGATAGATGTACAAAAAGAGGCCCAGAAAAAAAAGATGTGATTTGTTGAAGTTTACACAGCTGATGAGTAGCTAAGAGCTCAGTTCTCTTGACTTCTTCAACATATTATTCCACTTCTCAGGTTACAGTTTGAAGGTTTTTTACTATACTAATCTTTTGTGCAATCAAGTGCTTAGATTTTTATAGTACAATTGTGACACATGATAAGAGGCACACACAAGTCATAGTCATGGTGCTCATACTCTATTAATATTTTGTTATAATAAATAAGGTGCCTAGAAGAGAATGCCAGGCAGTTATTCAAAATGTATAAATCTACATATAGACTACACATATACAAATCACTATTATATGCCATTCAGTGAGTAGTTATAGACTGTTATATTCATCATCAACCTATTTTTAAAATTACAAATTTATAAATGTGTACAATTATATATGCATGTTTGCAGATGTATATAGTATATAAAAGGTGTAATCAAAGAATACTATGAATGTTTAATATTAAAATTAAAAATTACAGGAAAAGGCACATGGACATTAATGCCCCTCAAAATACCCCCACCCTGATTTAAACACTTACTCCATTCTTCTTGACACTTTCTGAAACAGTTCTGAATGCCCTGTATTGTGAATGTTCTTGTTGCTCTGTAATGGCTACTTCAATGTCGTGAAGTGATTCAAAATACTGATTTTTCACAGTCATTTTGACTTTAAAGAAGAGCCAGAATTCACATGGTACCAGATCTCCTAAATAAGGAGGGTGAGGATACACAGAAATGTTTTTATGAAACTACTTTTCTGTTGGATGGCACTTGTTAGCAGCATTCACCGATTTTTTTTATTACATCTCTTAAGACCCCAAAAGAGAACTTCTAAGAACTGCTTCAGAAAGTGGCTAAAAGGATAAGTGTGGCCAAAGCAAGAGGCAGCATGTGAGGAGGATTTGTGGTAATATATTCCTGTCCTTTGCTCAAAGAAAAATTTATAATTCAAGGATTCACTGAATTTATTGATCACAGAGAGGGGAGCAGTGAGAGTGAGATAGAGTGGGAGGGAAGATGGGAGGTCCGAGGACAAGGGGAGAGGGCGAGGGGCAGAGAGGGAAAAAACAGAGGGAGAGAGACAAAGAGATAGGTTTGGGGTCTTAAGCGAGATGGATGAGTTGGGGATAAAGCAGTGGAATTGTTGCCTGGCATGTGTGAGGCCCAGGTGTGATCTCAGCACAAAAAGATGAGACACATTTGAGGTGGAGTCTATATGCTTCTTTGTACATTTTCTACTTTTAATAGTTAATGGTTGCTCAGGCATATTTTTTAATGTAAAGAAAAAAAACAAAAAAGGGTAGAAATGCAGAATTTCAAAACAAAATTAACACTAAGAAATCACTAGTTGATAAATTACATATTGTCATCTTAGAAATAGTTGTTCATCACAAAATTAAAGCATAAAAAGTGAACAAATAGTACAAACCACTCTCTTCAATGGTCTAACAAAAACTTAGTAATACGGTCATCTATCCTACACACTTAAACATTATGTAGTTATAACCTTTAGAGCACTTTACTTTCCTTTCTTTTTTACAATAGCTATTACACATTTCAGATTGTATTACTCCTACAGTTTTTATTACTTTTTACACTAGAGAGATAATGTGATATTTACAAATATGATTCTTATTTATTTCACGTATGAGGATAGTCTCCAGTTGCCTCCATTTACCTTTAAAGGCCTCAAGATCATTCTTTTTATAGCTGAGTAATATTTCATTGTATAAAAATACCATGTCTTTTTCACCCTCTTTGCAATTGATGGGCATTTTGGTAGTTTCCAAGATTTAGCTATTACAAATTGTGCTGCTATAAACATGGATGGATATATATCACTGTGACATGACCTTTTCAGTTTTTCTGGAAAAATACTCAGGAGGGTAATAGTTAGATTGAATGGAACTTCTAGTCCTAGTCTTCTGAGAGATCTCCATACCAATTTCCATAGTGGCTGCACCAGTCTACCTCCCACCAATAGGGGAGAAGTGTTCCTTTTTCCCTAGAGCCTTGCCAACATTTGTTGACAAGTTTATCCATCTGAGTGGTGCTGAACCTTTTTATCCCTAAGCTTGATCTTGAGCTGTACTCCTTTACTTACTAAAGCCACAAGGTTTTCCTTCCTTCTGGCTGTGTAGTTCTACACCACACAAAAGTGTCATAACTTTCCAATCTATCTGCGACTGCTGGATGAGTTGTCCCTATTTCTCTCTGGTTCCCTGTCACATAGAGCATCATTTTCTCATCTTTGACTTTCAGTTTATTAACCCTCTTTCAGGTTGAGTATATTTCCTATTCAGACCATCTCGATGGATCCTGTCTTTTAATCTACTCTGCCTGCATTTCTTTTTGTTAGTGTATCAAGGCTATCTGTGTTAGAGATTATAGCCCACTTTCTCTGCCTCATCTCTGCTATTCTAGTTTTATGTTATTATTTGTTCACTTTTCTCCTTCATTCCACTGTCTGCCCCATTCTGGAGTCCTGGTATTTTTTGTAGGGTTGGGTTGGTGGCCATGAACTTACACAGTTCCTTCTTGTCTTGGAAACATCTTATTTCTCTATTAATTTTGAGAGAGTTTTTCAGGGTACATCAGTCTGTGTTGGAGGTTATTTTCTTTCAGGGCTTGGACTATTTCCCCCCAGGCTCTTCTCAATTTGAGAATTTGTGTTGATAAGTCTGTCATTATTTTGATGATTTTTCCTTTATAGGTGATCTGCTTCTTTTCTCTGACCGCTTTTAATATTCTGTTCTTGTGGTGGATTTTGGGGATCTTGATTATTATATGTCTAGATGTAGATCTGTTTTGGTTGTAGTTGGAGTTCCGTATGCCTCATTTATCTGGATATCATTTCTTTTTCCTATCGTTGGGAAGTTTTCCTTAATTAGTTCTGAAAACAATCTTTGTAATTCATTTGTAGTTACTTCTGCTTCTTTGCTCATGTTTTTTATTCTTAAGTTGTAGATCCTCTTGTTATCTTCTAGCCTTTGAATTGTTACTTCCTGGTTCCTTGTTATTTTTAATAGGTCTTTTCTTTCACGATCACACATCATAAATCTAAGTTTTGAAAGGCTAACTTTACTGCCTGTCAAGGCATTTTGCCAGCTTTCAATGGAGTTTTTAATTTCCTGGTAATCTCTTTGAACCTGTTTCATGTAGTCTAGATTTTGTTTATATTCCTCACCAAAGGTTTCTCTTCCTTTTCTGCAATCCTCCATTCTTTAATCTGTGTCTTGAGAGGGGCTTAACATTTCTTTTATTAATCGTTTTATGTCTTGTCTCACTTGGATTAGAATTTCAGTTTTAAGTTCATTTATGAGGTCACGAAGGTATTTCTTTATGTCCGCTGATGTTGTGGCCAATATTGCATGATTGCTACATTGATTCTCTTCAGTATTTATCTCTCCTGGACTTATTTTCCCACGGTCAGTGGCCAGAGGCTTTTTCTTGTTTCTTTCTCTTGTCATGTTTCTGGTTTCTTTCAGACAGGTGTGTGGTGGAGGTCTCAGGTGCTCTCTGTACTGCTTACGGTTTTTCTGAAGCATGCTGGCTGGGGTTTTGCTGCCCTCTCCAGTTTGCTGTTATTTGAGGTGCATGCAGGGACTGTGAGCTAATGGCTCTTCTCTGAGCCAGTCAACCGGCAAGTGCCCTCAACAATTTAGGCTGTGCTGTGGCTGACATCCCAGGGTATGGACAGTTTCATTCCTGACTATTGGGGTGTGACTCAGCCCAAGCTGATCCTACCAGTTCTCTCTGAGCCAGGGGTGGCTGACTGACACCACCACAGCACCAGACTCTGCCCAACTCCAAGATGTCTTCCAGCCAGCCTCACCTGCCACGGGACCCAATTTCCAGCACTCACCGAGAATTAATGCAGCTCTCCACCTTGGCTCTACTCCATGCTTTGCAACGTTCTCCTGCCAAGGGCCCAGGACTCACCAACTCCCATTATCGGCAGCTGCGGCTTCAGCGTGACCTTGAATTGTCTGATTCCATGGTGTGCCCAGCACAGCACGGGATGGGTCTCAGTGAGCACGTCCAGCTCCAGCCCTCCACCGGTGTTTTTCCTTCCTCTTCCTATTTTTCTTTTTCCTTTAGTTTCCTCCTGGGGTCATGAGAATCCCTCTCCACTCATCTGGCCCTCTCTATGTTGTCAAATTCCAGTGTCTGAGCTGTTTTTCCCAGAGAGGCCCTCTACCCAATGACCTAGCAAGCCACCATCTTCTTGTCTCTAATATTTGATCTTTCATTTCCACTAGTCTCATATATCAGTAGTGTGTATCTTTAGGGTCCTACTGTGTGGTTGATGTTTGTCCAGTTGCTGGGTGCCACAATGAAGAGATGGGCCAGTCACTTGAATTCCTCCTACAAGGCCTGTTGGGTAAGTCTTATATCCTCTTAGGCTGACAAGCCTAGAAGTATTGATGTAATTCAACCCTTAGTTCCTGCTGTTACTATGTCTTCACATTGTTCCAAGTCACCAAATCTCCCTGTTTATGGTGTTTGTCTTGTCTGGGACCCTACTATGTCACTGGGTATCTCATAAGCCCTTGTGATTTTCTCCAGGTTGGGAGAGGCCTTATTTGCACCCTCCTCAACCTACCTGATGTTCTTTGTGTGGGTGAAAAGTTCTACTCCTGAAGGGAGCTTGGATATTGCTCCTGAAGATGGCAAACTGTATTCCTATTTTAGGGGCAAACTCACCACACTGATGGAAGCCTGCTGAGGTCTTCTTTGAATGAGAGATGACTGAGTCCGTTATAAATACAGCATGGTTAATCTACTGCAGTCCTAGGTTCTGGGGCAAGGAATGAGAGCCAAAGATCAACAGCAATATTAGATCTGGGATGTGGGGGGATCCCAGTGGGCAGTAGCAAGATGGCAGGGATGCAGAAGAGGCCAGCTCTGCCTGGTCCTTAGCACCACTGGAGGTCCTGTGTCCCAAGGTGGGCAGTGGGTTGGCAGGGGCGCAGAAGGGGTAGGCTAGAGAGCCCCCACATTGCACATCACTGGAGGTCCTGTGTCCTGAGGTGGGTGGTGGGACAGTGAGGTGTGGATGCGAAGGCTTGGGGGCCCAGCCTTGTGCTCAACTGAAAGTCCTGTGTCCCATGGAGGGTGGCCACATGGCAGGAGCACATAAGGGGTGGGCTCCAGTCTTGCATGCCACTGGAGGTCCTGTGTTCTCAGGCATCTTTATTAAGGCAACAAGAGCACAAGTGCGTTGAAACAAAGGTTCATGTGAAAACATAAACATTAGATACAGAGATCACTGTAGGGCCTACTTATCCAGAAAAATGAATGGGGGAAATAAACTGTATCTACCATCAAATAATGCACCTTTCTAAAATTTTCAATTCATCTGGGTTTTATCTAAGAGTCTACTATAATAATACAAGCAATTCAAAGTTATACAAGATGACAGATAAACTAATTTGGCACATTAGTGCCCAGTCTAAACATCTAGAGCACCAACCACATTACAAAATATTGGAAAGCATAATCACCTTCCCACACTCACATGTGGCTAAATCCAGAAAATGAGAATTAAAAGAAGGTGCCAGGTGAAGTTTTCTTCTAAAATATTCTCCTCCAAGAATACTCGTGTCCCTTATTCACTTTTCTTAGTCTTTACCTTTGCTTATAGCCTGAAACATAGACTCAATCCCTGAAAGTGCAAAAGTCATTTTTCACCATAGGAAAAAAGTTAAGAACACAACAAAGCAAAGTAAGAGGAGACTGGATTCTTGACAGCAGCTTTCACAACTTCTCTGCACTGCCAATCTTTGGGAATCTTGTCATGGAAGGAAAAAAATGGCTACATGTAGTAGCATTTATTTAGCATTCTTTAAGGTAAATATAACTAAATGAAATTCTAAACGATACATGCAATAAACATTCTTAAATTGACTTTACTTAGTCATACATAATCAGGAGCTAAATTTGAGCACTGCCAAATTAGTTTTAGGAAAAAAAGCAAGGGTGAAATTATGAGTGTAAGGAAAATCATTACCCTTCTTGAAAGAATAAGTTACTCATTAATCATAAGGTCTGAAGCAGCACCTAGCTCGGGGTTACATGCAGATAGTTGCTATGTCAATTATAATCATTTCTGTTCCATAAACTCTTTGTGGCAATGTTTTGTCTGGTTCCAATTTGAGCTTCAGTTCAGAATACTTATTTTTCTCTAAAACCAGTTACACTGCTTTATAATTTAATCTGGATCAACATAAGAACAATATAACCACAAATATATTTACTTAAAATCACTTCTGCTTTCCAGTAAGTGTAACTCCAACATAGACTTTCATCCTCTAAGGTCTAATTCTTCTGTTTTGACTTTCTAAGTAGATCATGTAAAGCATAGAAAATATCTTTTAAAAAGCTGTATAAAATGTATTGATCTACACTATATAATTTTGTCCTGACTGATAGATGCTGACCTGTACAAAAAAATAATTCTAGATTAAAGCTACATAGGCAATTTGCATATATAACTGAGTCATTATTCATCATTTATAATCCTTTCCCATCACCATAGTTATTAATCCTTAAAAGATTTTCAGGGAATGGTTCTGTTTCAATGTTCTTCCTGTACCATCTGTCTAACCACATTCCTTATATTCTTACCAGGATTTCACAAATGTCACTTTAAATCAGCAACTTTCCTCAGGAGCCTCATCTGCCTTCCATCACCCAACTTCAGGAACCCCCTAGTCATTGTAGTAATGCTGGCATAGAGCAGATGTTCCTGTTTCTCTGGCATGTTTTTCTTTCTTGAAAAAAATTTTTCAGTGCAAATTTAAGTGTGGGGCAAAGCTTTTTCTACAACTGCTTTCTTTCTGCATCAAATGCAGTGCTCTGTAGCCTTGTTTCCACCCTTTTGGAGGGTAAGTCAGGAGTACTTCTTTGCTCAGAGGACAGAAGCAGAAATAGACCCCAGCAGAGCCCAGGACAGAAGGATGGAATTCAATAGTAGTTACACACAAACTAGAGTCAAATTGTAACAGGTTAAACTGCTTAAAGGTCAACTGGGACTACTGCTCATTTACCAAAAATAAGGACAGCCCTGTTTCGGGCAGAAGAAAACATATTGTTTTGTAAAGTATGTAACATACAATTATAATTAACCAATGCGACACAAAACATAGGAGAGAGCCAGGTTGAATGACACATGCTTGTAATTCTAGCTACTGAGGAGCCTGAGGAAGGAAGATTGCAAATTCAAGATCAAGCCATGTAATTTAGTAAGATGACATCCCTAAAAATTGTAAGAAAGTCTTAACACTGACTCCTGTCTATGGGACTTTGGGCAAGTCACTTTACCTATATGACATCACAGTTTCCTCATCTATAAAGTGGGGGGGGGGAGTAGAAAATCTTAGAGTGTTGTCTAGGTTGAAAGTGTCCAAGTGCCGTATTTAAAATATGTATACCTGATTTACAATGAATCGGCTTTCACTCATTTCCAAATGTGAGATCTGATACATCAACTTGGATAGAAAGAATCATGTCAAAAGTTTGTCCCTGGAAATTAGGAGGAATAATAAACGAAGATCAGAAATCAAAGAAAACATTTTTTAAGTAAGGGGCACATTATTAGAGGCCAAACATTCTGCCACAGAAATCTGAAGGAGCAGAAGATAAGGAGACTGACAGGCAGATGATTCCCAGATCCTGGAATCAGCTCTTCTGGTCCCTCAAGTGACACCAGTCTTACCTACTTCTGTGAGTTTCCAGTTCTTCAATTTTAAAAGAGGAAATTAAAGGAAGATGAATGAATTCTGGCAAAGTAGGTGCCACCTCTAGACTGAAGCCTGATGACATCAGTAAAGAAGCATGTTTACTTACTCCTTTCTCTTCCCTAATCATTTACTTCTCATTCTCCAAATGTACAGACAACTTTAATTTGGTTTGCAAGATTCAGCTCACTAAGAAACTTTGCAGCTCCCGTTCACTCCATATTTCACCTATGGTAAGACAGGCAAATGGGAAAGGGAGGTGATTTTTAGAAGATTTAATAAAGACTGTGGAGGTGGAAAACAAAGTAAAGCCAAGCTAGGCTGTTTTCCTTTATTGAAAGGTATTTCAATAAAGGAAATTATAATTATAAATTATAACTGGTTTTATAATTTCTTTTTTTGGCATAGCTATTAACTGTCCAGATATCCATCACAAATTCATATTTTACAGTTACAATCTTAATCATTCAATGAAGGGACTTCAAAAGCCTTAAAGGAAATATAACTTTCCAAGGAAACGTCAAAGCCAGCCATCTTGATTGCCTGTCTGTCTGTGCCTGTGTCTGTCTCTCTGTCTCTGTCTTTTCTCTCTGCCCCTCTCATTTTCTCTTAACATCTGTTTCTTTGTCTCTGTGTCTATCAGTCTCTGACTTTCTCTCTCTCTCTCTCTCTCTCTCTCTCTCTCTCTCTCTCTCTCTCTCTCTCTGCCTGCCCGCCCGCCCGCCCGTCTGTCTCTTTCTTCTAACTTTCCTTCCCTTACCTGCCTTCTCTCTTTACTTTTAGAACAAGCTTTGGGAAAATTTACTGTCACAATTACTTTTGTCATCACTGAAATAAAATAGCTGAAACTCACAAGTTAAAGGAGGAAAGGTTTATTTTGGCTCACAATTTGTAGAAGATTCAGTCCATAGTCAGTTGGCCCCAAGACAGGGCAGCATGGCAGAGGGGTATCACAGAGGAGAAAGAGTTCATGGTATGGCAGTCAGAAGATAGCAAAGCAACAGTAGCAAGCTCCCCTTCCCTTTATCCCATCCAGGCCACAAGCATTTTGGGTGGTGCCACCTATATGCAAGAAGAGCCCTCCTAATTTCCAACCCCAAACAGTGGACTAAACCAACCCTAAACCAATCAGTGGACTAATTTAATTATCACACTTTTTATCCATATTCACACATCCTAGATTCAGCCACTTACAAAAAACCTGTTTGCGAGCATGAGGCTTTGGGGAGAAATCTAGATACAAGCCATAACATTTATAAAATTGTTTTCAGCAACCTTGTTATTCCTACTATTCAGTTCCTCTCTTTCAAATACTAATTTATACCCAAGTGCATTATCCAGCTTTCCATTACTATAACAAAATGTCTGAGATAGCCAGTGTAAAAAGAGGAAAGGTTTATCTTGGCTCACAGTTTTGGAAATTTAGAACAGTTGGGAAAACCTATTGCCTTTGCACCTGTGATGAGACAGCATATCACAATAAGAAAAATGTAGTAGAGCAAAGTTATTCACTTCCTGGCAAAATAAAGAAAAGAGCAAACCAGTGTCATGCAATTCCCTTCAAGGGCACCCCCACAACGCAGTGGCTGGTAGACTTCCCTCTAGGCCTGAGTTTTTAAAGTTTCCACTAACAATGCACCAAACTGGGAACAAAGTCTTTACTATGCAGGATTTGGGGAGATATGTAAAATCCATGCCACAGCATCAAGCTCTGCTGAATCTAAATGCCTCGATTTCCAAATCTGTCCTCTAAGGACTCGGGCTTCTCAATCCTGTTCTGTTGCTTCACTCACTATCCTCTTAAAATTATCCTTTCCCTTTTACTCGTGGAAATAGTAGGCCAGTTTCTGCTGGCAAATTCACTTCAGAAAGAGGTTGATATTCAGTATTCCTTAAGTGATGAACTCAGACTTACATGTAATTCTTAATGCTTACATTATATCCAGGTGGTAGCCATGAGTGTATGTGGGTGTTTAAATACTATCAACACAGAAAATTCTACTAGGTGCTGCTTTAACATAAAGAAGTTTATTCAAATTCTGGATTGTGAATGAAACCATTATTTCTGTGAGAAATTCAACCTGTGCTAAAAGAATATAACTGAACACTGTAGGTGTATGACCAGGATTTGAGGCAGGAGGGCCTGGATGAAGGAAAGATGACCATCCTTGACAAATGGCATTGTACAGAGCTTGGGCAGAGATAGTCAGAGAGAAATAAAATGGAAAAGTGAATTCCCACATCAGAAAACAAATGAGCACAAATAAACAACCTAATACAGGACCTCAAACTTCTAGAAAAAGAAGAGCAAGCAAGTCAAGCCCAAAACCCACAGTAGGGGGAAAATATAAAAAACAGAGAAGAAATCAACACAATTGAGACTAACAAAACAATACAAAGAATCAATGAATTGAAAAGTTTATTTGAAAGAATAAATAAAATTCATAAACCCCTACCCAATCATATTGAAAAATAGGAAAGAAAAAAAACTCAACTTCGTGAAATAAGGAATGAAAAGTGTCAAATCACTACAGATTTGGTGAAAATTCTGAAGATCATCAATTTCTAATTTGAAAATCATCACTCACATAGGAATGAAAACACAGAAGAAATGGACCAATTGCTAGAAATTGAATTACCAAACCTAAATCAGGAACATATAAAAATGCTTAATAACCAAGAACCAACTTATAAAATTGAAAACATAATTAAAAATTTACCAACTAAGAAAAGCACAGGGCTTGATGTATTCATAGCTGAATTATACAAGAAACTTAGAGAAGATATAAGTCCAATATTCCTCAAAATCTTTAGTGAAATTAAAATGGAAGAAATTATTCCTAACTCATTATTCGAGGCAAGTATTACCCTGATACACAAAACAGAAAAAGATTCAACCAAAAAAGAGATAACAGTACAGTCTCCCTAATGAGTACAGATGCAAAAATCCTCAATAAAATACAAGCAAACAGAATGCAGCAAATCACCAAAAAGATTATGCAACTTGACTAAGTGGAATTCATCCCAGTAATACAAATATAGTGAAACATACAGAAATCAATAAATATAATATACCATATCAACAGAGCCAAAGACAAAAAACACATGATCATCACTATACATCACATAAAACTTTTAATAAAGTCCAACATTCATTCATGATAAAAATCCTAGAGAAAATTGGAATAGATGCTCTTTACATCAATCTAATAAAAGTTATCTGTGACAAACCAACAACAACATCATACTAAATGGACATATATTGAAAGCTTTCTACCTAAAATCAGGGATAAGACAAGGATATCCACTATCACCATTCCTATTTAATACAGTTTTAGAAACACTATCCAGAGCAATTAGACAAGAGAAAGAAATAAAAGGAATAAGGCAAGGAAAAGAAGACACTAAATTTATCATTTGCAGATGACATGATACTCTACATAAAAGATCTCAATAACTCCACCAAAAGATTTCTAGATTTAATAAACAAATTCAGAAGCATAGATGAATACAAAATCAGTACTCAAAAACCAATAGAATTCCTGGACACAAACAACAAACTCACTGAGAAATTAGAGAAACAACACTCTTCATAATAGCATCCAAAAAAATGAAATATTTAAGAATCAATGTAACAAAGAAAGTAAAAGACTGATATGTTGAAAATTACAATACTCTGAGATTGAAGAAAATATCAGAAAATACAAAGATATCCTTTGCTCATGGAGAGGAAGAACCAACACTGTGAAAATGGTCATACTCCAAAGCTGTTATACTGACTTAATTCAATACTAACAAAAATAACACTAGCATACCTTATAGATCTAGAGGAAATATTCCTAAAATTCATTTGGAAACAGAAAAGACCTAGTCTAGCAAAGGAAATCCTAGCCAAAAAAAAAAAAAAAAAAGGCAAGACAGGAGGCATCACAATCCCGGACTTAAATTATATTACAAAGCTACTGTGATAAAATCATCCTGCTAGTGGCAAAACAAACAAACAAACAAAAAAACCCACCAGATCTGAGGATCAGTGGAACAGATTAGAAGATGCAGACACAATTACAAAGACACTCTATGTTTGACAAACAGGACAAACATATTCCCTGGAAGAATGATAGCCTCTTTCCATAAGCTATGCTGAAAACCCTGGCTTTCAAATAACTGAAGACTAAAACTAGACCCATGTCTATCTCTATACAGTAAACTAAAGTCAAAATGGATCAAAGGCCTTAATACTAAGACAAAACACAAAATCTATTGAAAGTAAAAGTAGGCAAAAATCTTGCAGATATAGGTGTCGGCAAAGAGTTTATGAATAAAAACCAAACTGCATGAGAAGTACTTCAAAGAACCAACAACTTGGATCTCTTATTAAAAAGCTTTTGCGCATCAAAAGAAATGGGCAACAGAGTGAAAAGGCAACCTAGAGACTGGAAAAGTTTTTAGCCAAGCATCCCTCAAAGGACTTCTATCTAAAACAATATAAAGAACTGAAAAAAAATAAAATACTTTAAATTCAAAGACCCATTCCAAAAATGGGCATCTGAGATAAAAACACACTTCTCACATGAAAAAATATATAGAGCATATAAATATATTTTTAAAAATATACATCATCATTGGTTACTCAAGAAATGCAAATTAAAACAGTACTGAAAACTGAAAACAATAAAGCCCCTTAAATTCAAAGATCTAAACCAAAATTGGGCAATAGAGATGAATGCACACTTCTCAAATGAAGGAATACGAATGGCAAATAAATATATGAAACAACGCTTAACATCATTGATCATTCAAGAAA
Organism: Cavia porcellus; assembly: GCF_034190915.1. Lineage (NCBI taxonomy): Eukaryota > Metazoa > Chordata > Mammalia > Rodentia > Caviidae > Cavia > Cavia porcellus. The sequence continues at coordinate 78,634,937 of NW_026947484.1, forward strand.
CACAGATTAAAACAACACTGAGATTCCATCTCACTCTAGAAAGAATGACTATCATCAAGAAATCAACCAATAACAAATGCTAGTGGAGCTGTGGAAAACAGTACCCCTTCTCCAATATTGATGAGGGTGTAGACTGATATAACCATTTTGGAAATAATTATGGAGTTTCCTCAGAAAACTAGGATTAGGGTCTCAGTCTACCCAGATATTCTCCTTCTCAGTATATTCTCAGAAGGATCTAAAACATCACACCACAGCAATACATGTGCACTAATGTTTATAGGTGCACAATCTGTAGTAGCTAAATCTTGGGAACAACCCACATACCCATTGACCGTGGAATGAATAAAATAGATGTCATATTTTATACAATGGAATACTATTCCTTTATAATGAAGGATAAATTCAAGGTTTTATAGGTAAATACATGCAACTAGAAACCATATACATAAGTGAAATAAATCAGTCTCCCATGTGTAAACATAGTATTGTCACCCTAGGGTAAGAAACTCAAAGAATTAATAATATCTAAAATACACAATAGATATTTTGAAAATGAGAAAAAGCTGCTCAAAAGGAAAGAATAATTGGAATGGTAGAAAAGAGAAAAGAACAAAGGAAAAAATATATATACATATGTACATACATACATAAGTGAGATAATTATAGTACTAATTTCTTTTAGTTCATTGAAAAGAAGCATTTGTGCTTGTCTTACTTACTTTTTACTTGTCGCTGAGACAAAGCACCTGATGCCCAATGTTGGGAAAGGAAAGGTTTATTTCTTACAGTTTTTGGAGGTTTCAGTCCGTACTCAGTTGCCTGCAAGGCAGGGTGGCATGGCAGGGCCAAAGTTCACGGTGGCTGCAAACAGCAAGAAGAAAACCAGCAAGAGAGAGAGACACACCTTCTTCCTGACATTACATCACATTCTGGCTCCACCCCTATGTGGGTATAACATGGACACCATCAATCCAAGCACTAGACAATGAAACAATCACAGATGCATAATGTAAACGCATCAGGCCTGGGGGCCACTGACATCAACCATGACAGAGCTTTTATTGTTTGATCAATTTCACATGCCTATGTCTCATAATCAGAACAACTTCTCTGAAGATAACAATACACAATATGTTCACCATTGTTAATTTCCTATCTTGTTTTGAAATTCTGTATCATTGATGTTATTGGTTTTTCCTCTTTAAAATGTAAATAAATAAATGTACACAACACCTGACAACTATGATGACAACACCAAGTATCATACAAAGAAAGTGGGAAACTGGATAATCATGAAGCATGTGCTAAAGAAACAGTATCAACACCGTATGCTGACAGGAGAGCACCAGAGATGCATTCAGGAACTACGGAAGCTAAGCCTGGTAAGAAGATTTATCATAAGCCTGTGTGGCTGAGGCCTCTTGCCAGCTGAAAAACATCAGTGAGTATTATGCTAGTGGGTGCAGACCCTCTCCCCACAGTTATCTGTCATAATAAATTTAAAACATAATTAAGCTGAAGTACATGATACCTCTAACAGCAGACAAAGCATTACTGATCAGTAAGAAAAAGACAGCTAATTCAGTTAGTATATTGGACTATCAGGACAAAAACTTCAAGAACAACATTGGGTCCCTACTTTGCTCATCAAATTTTTTCCTGGTAAGTAATTTTAATTTTAAAAATAAAATATTCAGAAACATTTTAAGAATAAAAATGATAAAGACCTTCTAATATGACACAGTGCCTGGAAATAATAAAACTAAAATTTCACTTGGAATAATATCACCAAATAAACTTAGAAAAAGTATTTCCAATCTATATGATAGATGAAGAATCTTTTTTCATAATCTATTAAGCTCATCTATAATTTGATAGGAACTGAATGAAAAATATGAACAAATGTGTGAACACCAGAAAAATAAATACAATAGCTTTAAAAATGTTCACATTCTAGAAAACTGCAACCTAAAACTATCCTACATGTCATTTTCACCTATAAAATTGGTAGAGCTCAAAAAATATGCAAATACATTCCAACTCATTGATGGAGAATTATAAATAAATAAAACTTTCTATGGAGGGAAATCTAACACTATCAATCAAAATTTCAAATATGTGGTCTTTGACCTAGTAATTCTGTCTTTCATATATCTTGAGCATGTGCAAAGTAATATATGTCAATTTATTCATTGTTCCATTGTTTATAAGAACAGTGATAGCAACTTGGTCATCTATCACCATCTATTTTCAAAATGAGACAAATATTTATGCTCAGATATAAAAACACCTCTGAGTCACAGAGTTACTGGAGAAAAGCCAAGCACACAGCATTCTGTGATCTGTGAATTAGGGCTATTCAGAGATGATCGATGGCGATGGCTAGATTTTCGCTTGTACATGTTTAGAATATTCCTGAAAGCATAGCCAGAAAGTAGTCTTCCTTGGAAACACAGTTGATGGCTGGATGTTAGGGGTAAGAGAAAGTTTTTATGGTAATGTATCTTTGTATCCTTAAATTTTTTATCATAAACATATATTAGCTATGCAAAATGAATTGAAATCAAAATCTGTTCTCTTCTCAAAACATTCTTGGCCTCTTCTCTGCTATACTTGTTTATTTCACCTGTTCTTTTGCTGTCCTTGCACATTTATATCACCAATAAAACCACAATATCGTTGAGTGCTACCACAATATCTCTATCACAGTGGCATTTCCAGCATTGGCACAATGTTCTCAATCATTAAAAAGTCATTTTTTAAAGTGATGTTTTTAAGGATGATGAAAATCCTTTTCTGCGAAAGAAGTCTGGCATACACAAGGCCCTAAAATATTCTTTTGATCAATCCTGGATGTTATGGATTAAAAATTGGTGGTCAACTTAATGCCAGCTGAATTAAATCAGCATGGTGCTGAGTGTAGACGGCCCACCAGAGCAAAGTTGCCAGCATAAAAGGGCATGTGGACAGAAAGAGTGAGGTGTTGCAGGTTCTCCTAAGCGTTGTTGTTTGGAGTTGCTGGTTCTCCAGGAGGAGCTTGTCATGCTAGCTTCCCTGATATAAATTCAGCCATTATCATCAGAGGAGCTCAGGACCTTGTTGAGAATGATTGCAGCTCACTTTGGGGGAGCTCTGGTCCTACACCGAGCAACACTTCCTGGTTCCAGAGGGGAAGATTGTGCTGTTTAATCTCCAGGAGAAGTTTGCCATACTGGCTCCCTGATATGTACTTGGCTGCTCTCATCTTTGAAGGAGCTCAGGACCTCACTGTTGCTGAGGATGGCTGTGGTACTTTTCTGGGGAGCCCTGGTCCTTGAGTGCCACTTCTTTTTCCAATGTAGAACCTTTAACTTACTGGCACAGCTCCTTCATCCTACTGGGATAGATTTTATAGCTTCTACCACTGACCTTTGGGCCTTCCCAAAAAGGCAGATCCATAAAAAAGACTTGCATGAGTGATTGTCAAGGGCTCTAGCCCTCCTGTTGGACTTATGGGGGGCATTGTCATGGGCTCTAGGTTTTCAGTTGAACTCATGCAGGTTATTGCCAGGATCTCAGCTGGATTTTCTAGGTCTTTAGTGTTGTGGACAGATTTCCTGAACTTTCCTCGTACTTAGCTCTGTATAATCAATAAAATAATATTATCAATTCTGTTCCCTGTATATAATTGTTCTCCTTGCATGCCTTGACTACAACACTAGGATTTTACTTTAAAACATGCTTTTTAAGAGAAAGAAGCTGAAACTGACTTAAAGAACTGACTGGAAAATTAAAAAAAAAAAAAAATGAAAAAAACAAACAAAAAGAAACCCTGATTGGACTCCAGAGCAGTGCTGCTGACAAGAATCCATGTGGAAAATGTGATTATGTAAATGGGTGGGAAGGAGATTGTTCAAGATCTTGTAGAATCACTGGCTCTGAGTGAGCAAGCAAAAAGTTACCCTCATAGGGAAAACAACTGGCCATGAAGTCAGTATTCTATTGTTGTCATCCCTGTTTAATGGTAGGTTTACCTAGGGAAGAAGCTGCAATCTGTCTCAGTTCTTAAACTCCAAGACACAGGCATATGCTATAGCTAATTTAGTGGATTTTATCTCAGTATACATTCCCTAAGCACTTCCTAGGAGCAAGGTTGACCGACATTTTTATTAGCAATAATCTCTGCCTCCTGATTATCTAGAGATTTAAAGCCACGTAATCACCCTCCTGTCTGATGGGGGTAGAGGGAGAGAACAGGCTAAGAGGCCTCAAATCCCTTCTAACACTTCTTTCCTATCAGCAAGATTAGTCAACAGTGCTCTACTGGCTGAATTCAGACCAGCAGCCTAGGCTGAATTCCCACCAGCTGGAATAGGAGTCTAAAGGCTGTGCCTGGGACCCGAGGTCTGCTGATGCAGGCTCATTCTCTGAGACAGGGCAAGGCATGTAACTGGTCCTCCCCTAGGGATAGTGAGGAGCCAGCAGGGACAAGAAAAGGGTCCACCTCCTGCAGTCATGCTGAAGCAAAGCAATGAGAGGAGACGGTCTTGGAGCTACAGGCGCTGGAGTGTTTCTGAGTGTGAGGGGGAGCCACAGACGGGGAGCAGTGAACACCGACCGAGCATCTGCTCCACAGGGGCTCTGTCTGGCTCTCAGATCAGCATCACTCCATGGATCCAAGGCAACTATAACTACTACATTGAGGAGGACGAGGATGGGGGGGAAGAGGAGGAGGCGTGGAAGGATGATGACCTCGCTGCCGAGGAGGTCACCACTACCCAGCCGGATGACAGTGCTAACACTCCAGCCCAGTTGTCAATGCTAAACGTGAACGTGGGTGGCCACAGCTATCAGCTGGACTACTGCGAGTTGGCCTGTCACCCCAAGACGCGCCTGGGCCGCCTGGCCACCTCCACCAGCCGCAGCCGTCAGCTGGGCCTGTGTGATGACTACGAGCCCCAGACTGACGAGTACTTCTTCGATCGCGACCCAGCTGTGTTCCAGCTCATCTACAACTTCTACACCTCGGGGGTGCTGCTGGTGCTGGATGAGCTGTGCCCGCGCAACTTCCTGGAGGAGCTGGGCTACTGGGGCGTGCGGCTCAAGTACACGCCGCGCTGCTGCCGCATCTGCTTCGAGGAGAGACGCGATGAGCTGAGCGAGCAGCTCAAGATTCAGCGCGAGCTGCGCGCCCAGGCGCAGGCCGAGGAGGCCGAGGAGCTCTTCCGTGACATGCGCTTCTACGGCCCACAGCGCCGCCGCATCTGGAACCTCATGGAGAAGCCCTTCTCCTCGGTGGCCGCCAAGGCCATGGGGGTGGCCTCCAACCTCTTCGTGCTCATCTCCGTCGTGGCACTGGCGCTCAACACCGTAGAGGAGATGCAGCACCAGGCGGAGCAGGGAGTGGGCGGCGGCGACCCTCGGTCCATTCTGGAGCACGTGGAGACGCTGTGCGTGGCTTTCTTCACGCTGGAGTTCCTGCTGCGCCTCATCTCCACACCAGACCTGCGACGCTTCGCGCGCAGTGCCCTCAACCTGGTGGACCTCGTAGCCATCCTGCCGCTCTACCTGCAGCTGCTGCTCGAGTGCTTCACCAGCGAGGAGCAGCGGGACAGCAAGGGCTCGTCACGCGAGCACGACCTGGAGACGGTGGGTCGCGTGGGCAAGGTGGGCCAGGTGCTGCGCATCATGCGCCTGCTACGTATCTTCCGCATCCTCAAGCTGGCGCGCCACTCCACCGGGCTGCGCGCCTTCGGCTTCACGTTGCGCCAGTGCTACCAGCAGGTGGGCTGCCTGATGCTCTTCATCACCATGGGCATCTTTGCCTTCTCCGCCGCTGTCTACTCCGTGGAGCATGATGTGCCCGGCACCAACTTCACCAGCATCCTCCACGCCTGGTGGTGGGCGGCAGTGAGTACCATGACTTCAGTCCTCCCTGTCCTCTACCTTCCACCCCCGCAGAAGCTGCTGCTTCTCTCTCCTTGGTCTTTCCCCTCCCTTGCAAAAGAACACTGCTCTCTTCATCCTGTCACTGCCTTTAGCCAACAAAATAATGGTTGAGGCTGAGGAGATGGAAAGACGGAGACACTGTAGTTTAACAAGTAACAAAATTTGACTTGGTCCTAAGAATCCCCACATCCAAATTAGTCTTTAAAATGCTTGCCAGGCAGGTTTTAAAGCAGATTTACTCCTCATGGATGTGGGCTGCTTCTTCACCATCACTGTTATGAATAACCACTTAAGTAAAATAATTTTTCAAATAAAATTTATGGAACACACAATGTCCTAAATGGTCTATAAAACTTATTTAAGTATCTCAATTGTGTGAGGTGGTTATCACTGCTGTTTTAAAACACAAAGGACAAATGGGAAGTAGTTTCATTTTTGGAAGACAGCTATAGATTTATACAGGGCTGGAAGTGAGAGTTGGCTGAACAATGTCGACCTGAACTGAAATCCCACTGCTTCTGCTTCTAGGTAAATCCAAATGTGAAAAGAAGCATCTAAACCTGGAACCAGTTCTAGCATCCCTAGTGCTCTTTCAGAGCCAGAGAAGATTGTCTAGTTTTATAGCAAAAGAAACAGCGGTACGAGAGTTTGAGTATAAACACACAGCTAACGGTGGCAAAGCCAAGATTAACATGCAAATCTACCCAATTCCAAAATCCATGCCCTTTTCACTGAAGCATTGCCTCTTACAAGTTTTGGTTCTTTCACGGGCTTTGCCTAATTTTCCCAGTTACTGTTTTAGTTATGTTGGTCTCTTTGTATTTGACCTTTTGTAATAATTTATGACATTTACCTATGCACATGTGTTCCTGGTATGCTAGCTATATCCCTGCAAATAAATGCTAACAGGGTCTTTCTAGATCAGTGACTAAACTGGCATATATGGGAAAGAGTTAGATGTGTTTTCTCATTTTTTAAAGTACATTCTAATGCCTTTCAAGATATTAAGTGAACATAAAAAGAATGCAGGTATTTTCAACATTACTACTGGTTATATTAGAACTCACAGTCCAGTGTGAAATTCTGCAAAGCAAAGCAACCCAGCGCATGCTGGAAGGTTTAATGCACCAGGTTTTAGTCTCAAAACTGCCAATAATTAACTGTGGCTTAGAACATATATAAAAACCACACTCCATCATCCCTGTACTTCATTTCTGCTTTTATAAAAGGAGAGATGGACTTGGAGAGCTTTACAGTTTAGTGAGTTTTCTTTCTCTGAAAGCAGAGAGCTCTTACATATGCCAGGACTTGTGAGTATTCTTCAGTGCAGGATGACATTGGGCTCTTCTGAATGAGCTAGCTGATTGGCATCTCCTGATCATGTTCCAAGCTATGAAAGGTCATCCCCATAGCAGATAAACCATGTGTACAGATGGAGCTCATGGAAGATGATTTGTCCCTAGCAAATGACATTTACTTTGGAGGTGACTTCAGTAGAAAGGCAAAAAAGCAAATCCACTTGTTGGTAATATAATAAAGAGATCAAATTATCATTCATCCAAGTATCTTAAAGGGCTAGTGTTTGTAAACATTGGACCTAGGGAATATTTTCATGGTTGTTTTAACACATATTTTCAAAATGTTTTACATATTAATTGGATATTTTTTATTTTTATTTTTAAAATATTTCCTGAAGTGACTATTGATCTACTTAATTTTTTGAATTGCATAATGTGCAGTTAATTTTGACTTTCAGATTATTCCCTATTTTTGTTAACAGAAATAATTTTCTGTAGAACAGTATTTTCTGTAAACTTTATAAAAGAAGTTCAGGAATCATGCAACCATTATCTTTAATTTTGGAAATGGTTTTTGTTGTCCTGTTTTTGTGCCATTATCTGTTGATGACATTTTCATATTTTAACCTAATTTTGCACATCTCAACCTTCCCATTGTCCAAACTTTCCCTTTATGTCATGACCTTTGTTCATTTGAGTCTGAGATGTATACCAGTATAAGTCATAATGAATTAGATCAATCATTGATAAGTTGTATTATTTTCTAAGTGACTCTGTGAACACAATAGGACTCCTTTCCTTAGGTATTCTATGATAGCTCTATTCCCCAGAACTGATGTTACTGATCAATGCCCTTCTGGTTGCCTTGAATAGTAGACTGAGGATTCATCTTCTCAGCAAAGAGGAAAGAAGACAATGAAAATGAAAATGTCTTAGTGCTCATAAGTAGATGCAAAGTAATATGACAGAATATTACAACAAATTTCCCATGTAAGCCACAACAAATCCTGCCCTCTTTTTCAAATTTCTGAGCACCTTCAATATGCCAACACTATTTCCTAAGTACTAAGAATATAAAATGATAGAAAAAAGGTAAAACTCTTTCCATCATGGAGCTCAAATCCTAGTGGAAACAGGCTAATGGGGATAGTGACTTGGATGGTAGAATCATCCTTCAATAGTATAATCAGAGAAGCCTTCTTGAGGAGAATGACATTGAAATAACATTTCAATTCTGAGAACAAATTCACCTGAATATCTATGACTAAACAGAGATGAGCATCTAAGAAGTGGAATCCTAAAAGTAACTCTAAAGGGGTTTCCAAGTGTTATGTTGATTATACATCTCAAATTTTTAAAAAATTTGAGTATGAACCCAAGATAAATATAAATTATTTATAAGTAATTACACAAGTTATTTATTGTCACAGTATCCATGTAACAAAAGTATTCCAAAGCTCAGTGGCTTGAAACATCAAGCATTCATTTACTGCATGAGTATAAAAGTAAGCAGTTTAGTCTGATTTTAAGTGGAAGGTTCTTCTCACTTAGGATCACTCATTCTCATGTCTGATGGTCAGCTGGATGACAAACAGAATAAGAAGAGAGAAGAGGCGACACATACCTCAACTTCCAACAGCCATCTGTTTGTCAGTGACAAAGAGGAAGAAGTTGAGTACAGCCCAATCACGCAGGCACTGTATTGCTTCTGTTCATATTTGTTCAACCCACAGCAAGTCACATGGCCACACTCATTCCAGGGGTGGGGCAGGTTAGCCACCTATGATGGGAAAAGCACTGTAAAATTAAATGGCAAACAGCTTGGCTACAGGAAGTTCAAAGAAGTCCAACAACAGAGTCATTCTACTGTGGTATTGTTACTGCTCAAATACATTATACTCATCGGAAAACATACACTCACAAATTGACAATTTGAAGATGAAATTAAAACAAATGACTGCTATTTTTCTTACCCTACTCTAGAGCTATTTCCCTTGTGGAATCTTTACCCCACATGAGACAGATTCTTTAATCCATTATGTGTTTTGTACTTTCCAAGCAGCCTAAATCTGACTTGCTTGTAATAATCCTCCCTCTTTCTATGCCAATAATCCTTCTTCTGTAACTCAACTTAGGGTTTGCAGAGGAATACAGCCAGCTTCATTTTATGAATTCTCCTACAGCTGCAAAACAAATTCCTCATGGACCCTTACACCTGCAAATGCTCATGCATTAGGATGAGAGCCCTATTCTTACTCATCTGTCCGAGGTTATTTGTGAGCCCTGATAAAAAATATGCATATTCAGGTCTAGTAGATCTGCAGTAAATGGCAGTTATAATATCTGACTCATTGTATTCTTTAATGCATGGAAACAATGTTTGCTTTCAGATTCATTTTGAAGGAATTAAAACATAAGTGATTCCTTATCTACTGAAGGAAGAGAGAGTATAAAACATACAAAAGGATCAGCTGTTCCCTCACAGTGGAGCTTCCGTGTGTGCAAATCAAACAGTCCATGCCTTCTGCAGCACCAATCATTGGGAACTCTGGGTCGTCTGAGAGTGGGAAATGCATGGTGCAACTCAACAATTTGCTCTATGATAAAGTTGTAACCATTGGCTGCCTGTGTGAGTATTTTTAAGTAGAAAGAGACAATTGGACTGTCAACAAGTCACTTCCTTCTGAGCCTTCCAGAAAAGTTAAAGTTGTAGAAACCAAACAGGAAACTATGGCATCAACTAATGTCTTCAAATACTCTCCCAAAAGAGTATTTGTCTCAAGTTGAGGTACCAAATAATTGGGCCCCAGAGACATTGCGCCCATTTTTGTTTTCCTATAGTAGGTGATCACTTTCTTACAAAGAGTTGGCACAAGATCACTGATATGTATTCATATTGGTTGATTAGTTTGAAGAGATCCTTTGGGAAGGTTAAATTAGTTAGGTTATGTTAATGAAAATACAAAGTAAGGTGGGGTTTTGAAATGGAGAAATAGATACATCAGTATTGGAAATCTGAAACAGCAAGAATAGCAAAAGCAAGCCATAACTATTGGCTTTAGAACATACGGGGAAAGGTTGTGTTACTAGAAGGTAGGAGTACAGAGTAGGAGTTGCTGCATATAGAGTCTGCTCGAAAAACATATGTACACAATTCAGGAAAACATAAACTGGTATAATAAATACTTTAATATTAAATTTATTGATATGTCATGATATTAATTCAGCTTACTTTATTCTCTACAATTACAAGAAGGGCTCAAAGTAGTGGCCATTAGCTTCCAGATATTTATTAATACAATGAACTGCTGCTTGTGTCATCAATATTTTTGCACATGCATTTTCAATTTTTGAACTAGGGCCAATAGTGTAGTGAGTTTTCTGAAATACACAACATCTGTAGGATTCCCCACATGAGCATAACACCATCTACTGAAAAAAAATCACACTAGTTTTCTTTTCTTGAGGTGCGTGTGTGTGTGTGTGTGTGTGTGTGTGTGTGTGTGTGTGTATGTATTTGGTGGACTCTGTACTTGTTGCAGATATGTGTAAGATGCCAGTCATAAGGTGGCTGCTAAGAGTGCTGAAAAATATTGGAGCATTATATGCTATTATGGAAAAATGGTAACAACCAGAAACAGCAATTGAAACCCTTATGTCCTATCCCAATTTCTAGTCTCCCAAAAGTACGTCTCCTTCACAGACCATAATTGGGTGACAGCAGATAAGGGAATTCAGGAAAGGAAGTCTACAGACTCCCAGTTACAGAATTCCAGATGTCTATCAGTCTGGGAACTGACAGACAGGAGGCAATACCTGGCCCTGAACTTTACTGTTCCTCTATTTTTTCAGAAACAGTACCAGAGTTACAACTGGAAAAAGATTTGTAAATAAACACGACTTTTGGTCCTGATTTTGGAGTGGTCTCCTTTTATGTCTTTAAAGTATGTTCTTGCCAGGCATTTAACTCAGCAGCATAAGCACCTGCCAGGCAAACATGAGGTCATGAGTTCGATCCCTGATACAAAATAAATATATACATTCATTTTTCCTTTTGCCCAATACAACTTCACTGGAACATGATAGAACTTATAGGACAGGGAGAAGTACCAAATAAGCAGAGAATGAAGAGGCCATCGTCACTGCTGTACACCTGGTTGACCTTGCTTTTCTATTATAGCCTCTCCTACTTCTTCCTCATTGTAACACTTTAACGTATGCTAGGACCACAGATGAGGATTGATCTCTTTAAGGTGGTCACCCTTGGCCTAATTCTTACAGTGCTTCACTAATCAGAGTCCAGAATACTAAGCATGACACAATGGAACCGCCACGGCTTCACTAATCAAAACATTCTTTGAATTCCACTGAGGAATTACCTTCAGAGCCTGTGACACGTCCGTTTCTTTCTTCATAAGGGTTCTAAGTAGGTACCTCTTTGAGGATGCATTCAATATTTTCATGTAGTCAAAATACACTTGAGTTTAATAGTAGTACTTAGATTTATCCCTCAAGTTAGGTATGACCATTTGCCTCAAGGTCTTGTCAGTGACTCTTTTGTGCAAATTATAATTCAAAAGAGAAATTCCAAAAATATTTTTGTAACAATAGCACAAATAAGTACAGATGTTTTATGTGTAACAGCTTGTTTATCATGCTCAGACTTACAACCAAGGCATGCCATTCAAACTTACGACCCAGGGCTGTACATGGCAGTGCTATAATTTTGCATATTGCTCTGTACAGTACAATAGTGTAGTTTTATGTTCTGTTGTACATTACAGTACTTCAGAGTTATCCAAACAAAAGCAAAGTCATCAAGTTGGAGTTTCCTTTGACCATTTCTTTGTTCTTAATATTATCATGTATATACACATACACTTTCTCACTTAGTAACCAATTCATTTTAACAATCTAGCCACAGACACAGAACTCATTTGTTAAACAAGGAACATCTGTGCAGCCTTTGAAACTGACTCCTTGGAAAGGTAACATGCACTCAGACTTATAATAATTTTAGGCAGATGTGATTCTTTACAAATTAGCTCTTTGGGGAAGCTAGAAGGTATACTAATTATTCTAAATGGGTTTTATTTCTTGGAATCATAATTCTTAGATTCATAGACTACTGAGTGTCAACACGCTATACATAAATCTTTATAGAAGAAATATTCGTTTTTGGATGAGAAACCCAAGTATGGTCATTCTGAGGTTTCAGAGGAAAATTTAATGCCTGTGCTCATAATGTTTGGCAGGTCTAGATTTGCTGATTAGTGATTGAGTTGCTGGGGGAAGGTCACATTCTGGCTTTTGAGGACCAAAGCTAAGGAAAAATGCTGTTTCCAGTTCGCAAAGTAACTAAGCAAGTCAGCCAGGCAGTTTATCTAGGTAGTAAGCTGGACTGCAGATATTTTACTCATGTTTTCAAACCCAGATCCTACTAATGTGAGAACTAATTCTGTGAGGTCACTTGTGTCATGCAGGGCCTTCAGTATTTAATGTGTATACAGGGAGAAATAGTTTGGCCTACAAAATCTAGAGAAAAAGTTCCAGAAAGCCAAGGATTTCTGAGTTCCTTCAAGGGCCAAGGATCAAGAAAAAAATCATTTATTAAATCAAATTATCCACAAAAAGGAAACACATAAATTAACTGTACATTTTGAGCAAATTCTTGGAAACCAAGTAATACACAGCCTCCTAACACAAGAGATTGTTTTTCTAAAATTAGAGGTCCAAGATACACAAAAACATGCAGGGCATATTATGTACATCAAATATTTACTCTTCTTAAGCCAATTCTCTCTACTTTCAACTTTGCAAAGTTCTACCAGCATAGGCACACGCATGTGCGCACACATACACACAGAACTGGGGTTAATAGTAAATCAAAGCCTGTATGGAGATTAAGCAGAAGTTTACAGTAATCCCTTGATCTTAGTCATTTTCTTTCTTCCCTCCAGACTTCCTCTTGCCCTCTACATCATGGGCCTCTGAGTGCTGGTTTCCTGCAAGGCCTCTCCCTTGGACTTTCTCAGATGTTTCATTTCTAAAACTGTCCTTCCTGCCACTCACCTCTCCATCTAAACTCCTAAGCCTTCCCCAGGGAACATCCTGTGAGATAAGAGTGATCCTATTAGTGACAAATGAAGGTTATTGCTCAGTTCACACCCTTGGACAGAGATCTGACCCAGGTTCTTTGACTATTGATGTGACCAATGACAATGCTCACGGCATACAGCCATTGAGATTCTTCATGGCCTTTCATCACCGTGTTGGCTAGAAATTAGGAAAAGGAGATTCTCCACCAGGACCATCAGGCCCTCATTTCCCAGTCAATAAGCATTGTCAGAAATCAGAGAGGAGCCTGTTTCTACAGCCTGTGCACCTAATAACCACGACATACACAAAATTCCTCGAAAATGGTTTTTGCCTCCCTTCACCTGCCGCCAGCTGTCAGATTGAGCCCTCCTGCATTTGCTTACAGATGTAACGTATACACTAACGTTGTTCACACACAGTGTCAGGCTCTCCTTCAGTTCCTGTAACGATCCTAGTCAGGTAGGTGCTCTTCTCCTCGTATGTCAAAAGAAACTGAGGCAGAGAGAATTCAGATGGCCAACTCACACAGCTGGGAAGTAGATTCAGACACAGGAAGTTTAATATAGTTTCTCTTTCCTTATCCTCTGTTCTACTCTCCTGGCTCTTTTCTCTTTCCTTATCCTCTGTTCCACTCTCCTGGCTCTTCTGTGCTCACTTGAATTCTCCCACTTTGGGCAAAGTAGCCCATCTCTTAGATTGTCTCTTACCAGTGATGGAGCAGTGACACCTGATATCTCACCTGTCCTCCAAAAAGGTGCACCGTTGCTTTTTATGGGCGGAATGGAGTTGTGGGTCTTATCAGTCTCTCCAGATTTGCCCAGCTGGCTCATTTTTCCATTTCATTCTAATCAATCAGCAGGACTTGTAAGTTCAAATGAATCCTTGCATCATCAAAACAAAAATGTTTATATTTCTAAAAGCTACCCTAGTATGGTGTTTTAACAGGATGAGTTTGTATGATTACTGCTATCTGCTGGAAAAGTGTGGCAGTGATACAAATCGATAGAGCAATGAGCACCCCCTAGAGTTGTGCAAAATGTTTACAGTTTAAACAGCAGCCTTGCTTAGAGATTCTAAATAACTTAGCCAATACCTGAAGACCAACCTAAGGCATATGAGGCATTAAAAAAAAAGTCCCCAAGAGATTTTTTCCATGATTTTCTCAGACTACACTAACTGATAACTAGCCCCAAGGGTACTTACATTTATAGAAACTTAACCTAAATAAATTTCTAATTATGGAATTTAAAGCAGTATGACAAAAATGATAAAAATTTCATGAAGGGTGTTCAAATTTTGGAAATCCTCACTGACCAAAAAGTCCCTTCACACATTAGTCAGAGCATATTTCTTCAGACATTGGTAATTAAAGTAACTTCATATCAAAGACCTCATCTGAAGTGTTAATAGATATCTTCCTTTTAAAGAGAAAGGGAAGAAAATGGAAGGTCTTCCTGTTCTGTACATGTTTGATACTATGTTGAATGCCTTCTACGTATATTTTTTAGCCTGCACTAGAATCCTGAGGCTTAGCTGGCATTCTTCTATTTTAGACAAAGAAACCAAGGCTTTAAGTATCTGAATGTTTTGTCCTTGGTCTCTCAGCTCAAAAGGGACTTGGACTCACAAGAGCTAAGCTCCAGCCCTTTCTAGCACACATGATCCAGATAAGCCCTAGGAGCCCCTAACGCTGGCCCTCACTTGGGGTCCGGGGAGATAGGAAGACAATGATCAATATTTACTGAGTGCATTTTACATGAGGAACCCCACATATATTTTCTTAAGTACTGTTTAGAACAACCCTTTAAAGTAGGGATGATTTCCACATCTTATATGTAAGAACAGTTATGAGTTACAGTAGGATTTAAAAGTCTTCTGGCTGCACAGCTCGTATTCTTTCCAGGACACCATCCCTGCAGGCAGACTTTTTGGTCCTCCTTGGGGAATCTGTGACACTCCCCCGCCCCTCACGCCATGCACCTGCTTGCTTCTCTCACTTTATCCTCCCTCATCATGCTAACAATCCCATCCTGCTTTGCTCCACAGGTGAGCATCTCCACAGTGGGCTATGGAGACATGTACCCGGAAACACATCTAGGCAGGCTTTTTGCCTTCCTCTGCATTGCTTTTGGGATTATCCTCAATGGAATGCCCATTTCCATCCTCTACAACAAGTTTTCTGATTACTACAGCAAGCTCAAAGCTTATGAATACACAGCCATACGCAGAGAGAGAGGAAAGGTGAACTTCATGCAGAGGGCCAGAAAGAAGATGGCTGAGTGTTTGACTGGAAGCAATATACAGCCCATCCAAAGGCAAGAGAACTAATATTTCAAATGACATTTGGCTGGCAGATACTGTGACCTTCAAGGCTTCATTGCTCCTCCTCCTTCTCCTTCATAATTGACCTCAAAAGAATGCAGGAAGCAGACATGCACCAACAACATTCAGTTCACATCTGTACCTCTGGGAATGCTCCTTGTAGTCCAAACTTGGAATGCTTCATATTGCTTTTTAACTATATTGTGTGTGAGAATCTCACCTTACCAATGACATGGATATTGAAGACAATATGAAAAAAGCAGTATTTTGGATTTCTCTGTTAGCTTCTCACAGCATCTGGCTTGATACATATTTTTTAACTTGAAGATTTTCCTTATCGCCATGACCTGCACAGCCAATGGGGTCCTGAGAGGGGGTGATGAGAGATTAAGAAAAAACTAGACACATAGGAATGCTGGGATGGGTGGGACCCAACCTCTCTGATGGGGAGGGAGTGATGACTTAGCATGATGTGCATCTTTATTTAAACACATTGAGAAGGGGGAAGTATGCAACAGAGTCAAAAGTGCAAGGTCTCAGTGTTTTGCTGGGAACACTGAAAGGGCAACATTCTCCGCGCTCTCTGTGCTGTAGTTAACAGGAAGGAGCACCAAGGCCAGATACCTGCTGGACTGGCTTTGCTGTAGTCCCAACATCATGTTTATATGGCTCGCCTCTGGTGCTCCATGTTCTTGGGGCTGGCCTTGCTTTAGCCACAAATGTGTGGTTGATCTCGAGCTCAGCCTCATCCTAAGCTTAAAGTGTTAATTTTTTTTAAAGAGATGGATTGTTACAGCAACAACTGTGGAGCTTTGGGGTTTCGATCAACCTCACAGTCAAAATCCTAAATCTACCAGCTATGTAAGTTTGAGGCAAGTCATTTTAACTCAAGCCTCGGTTTCTTCAACAGTTAAAATGTAGGTAGCAAAACACATTTTGCAAAGTGACTATGTAAAGTGGAGGAACTATTTGCAAATTCTCAATAAATGATGGCTGTCATGGTTTACGTTGGTGGCCCCCAGGACTCATGTGTTTGCATTGTGCATTTGTGATTGGTTCATTGTTTAGTGCTTGGATTGATGGTGTCAGTGCTACACCCACAATGGGGTGGAGCCAGCATACAATGTAATGGCAGGAAGAAGATGTATCTCTCTCTCTTTCCAGTTTCCTTCTTACTATTTGCAGCCACCATGAACTGCGGCCCTGCCACGCCACCCTGCCTTGGAGTCAACTGAGTATGGACTGAAACCCAAAAACTAAGAAATAAACCTTTCCTTCCCCAGCTTTGGGCATCAGATATTTTGTTTCAGCAACCAGTAAAAAGTAACTAAGACAATAGCTGTTCAAATTGCTCAAAAAGGTACTAACAGATTCTCGTGGCCAGTGGTTCTCAACCAAAGGCAATTTTGCTCCCATTTGGGACTTTCAGCAATATCTCGGGATGTTTTTGATTGTGAAGAAGGATGCACACGGGGGTGTTGATTCTGACCTTTTGGAGGTAGAGGCCTGGGATGCTGCCAAACATCTTACAATGCATAGTACATGTCCCGCCCCCAACAACCACAAACTACCTAGCTCAAAATCTCAAAAAGGCTGAAGTTGAGAAACTTTGGTCTAGACTGGTATAGCAGCCCCAGCTCAACTATGAAACATGCCCAAGTGTGCTAATGCTCCTTGGAAATCACTATCTTTTTCACAAAAGAGGGGAAAAAAACAAACCTGTCTTTTGAAAAATTGCCTTAAGCCCTGCACAGAAGGACTCTACCCTTGAGTTGAGAAACCAGTATCCACAGGATGTCAATCATCATCATCATCATCTCTCTCTCTCTCTCTCTCTCTCTCTCTCTCTCTCTCTCTCTGTGTGTGTGTGTGTCTGTCTGTCTGTCTGTCTGTCTGTCTCTGTCTCTACTTTTCTTTTCAAGTCCTCTGACCTTCCATGGAGCTATTGAAATTACAGTCTCATCTCAACTGGGCACACAGAGATTAACCCTGCAACTGGAGCTTTCAATACTGAGAATCAAATTTGTCCCAGAGCAGGACTCTAGACACACCTAGGTCACAAATAAGAGTGACTCTTACATATTTTACGATGATAAGCACTGCAGAGTGTAAATACAGTATATAACGTCATTTAACACTAAACATGTCCTAAATAAGATACTATTTTTTTTTAGGAAGAAAAAAGTGTAGAAAGGCTAAATAATTTGACTATGTTCATGGAACCAACAAATGATGGAACTGAGCTTCAAGCCCAGGGTCATATGATCCCTAAGGTTCATCTTGATCCAAGCCTAAACCTGTGGTTCTCCCAATGCATCAGCATCATCACCTATAGGACTGGTTAGAACAGTAGTAGGCCCTGGCCCTGGCCCTGGGTCTGGGTTGGGCATGAGGCTCTGCACTACTAATAAATTATAGATGCTAATACTACTGGTACCAGGAACACATGTGAGAAGGTGAAGGGCACATCACTTAATTCTGTCCTTCCTGCTAGGAGCTGTGATTATGAAAACAGGCAATGCCTGGTCAAACTATTGCTTATATCTCTCCCTCTTACTCCAAGGGTTCTTAGCATCATCATAAGTCACCTGGCATCAGAAGGAGACCAGAGTGCTACTGCTGTAAGGGTGCTAAGTAAAGTACAAGATGCCAAGATTTTTTAGCCTGTTTCATGCTTCTGTATTAGAATATAATACAGACTAAATAATTTAGAACAGAAGTCTATTTCTTACAGTGCTGAAAGCTAACAACTCTAAGATAAAGATGCTGGCAGATTTGCTTGAATGAGGGTTTCCCCCTGCTTCTAAAATGGGACCTTACTGTTATATCCTCTAGAGGAAAATGCTGTACTATAACAGTGCAGGGCAAGCTTACCAAATCCCATGCAAGGGCTCTTTTGTAAAGGCCTCTGTTACCTTTTCAAGGGAGGAGCTCTGTGGCCTGATCATCTCTTAAATGCCCCACCTCTTAATACCACCACATTGGCTACACCTGGATTTTGGACACTATTCAAACCATACTGAGGTTAGTAAATTTGAATTCCACACAAACATATAATTTTTAGTAAAAACTTAGCCCAAATACTGAGTGTCTTACTTTTGTTAAATATTGTTGCTTATCTGAAGGGCTGGATACCCTATAATTTTCCTTGGCTAAACCTGCCAGTCCTTGCTATTGCCTTCGAGAGTTTCCTTCCCAAAGGTTCCCTACAAATGGATTAAAAGTTACCCAAGCCCTAAAAACCCCACCCTAACAGCAGTTCCAACAAAAAAAGATCTCTGCCCTCTTTGCAAGAGGAAGAGGAATGTGGAGCTACCGGGATTGTATCCTCTGCAGAGACAGTTAATGCAAACAGATGTGCAGGGGGCCAGAGCACAGCTCACACCACCACCTACATGCTCCACACAGCAGCTGCCCCACAACATACCACCAGTCTCAGCGTTCCTTTTGCAGCCAGGAAGGGAGGAGTTTGTTGATGAAGTCCATTTTGTGGGGCGGTTGAGAGACAGGAGGAATAGGAAAGGCCATGGTTTGTCACCTCCCCTCTGACTGCGGGAACAGAGAAAAAAGACGCAGACCTGCCCTTCAAAACAGACTCCCTAAGAGTAAAGAGTAGGGACTGGGGAAGGGTTGGGGGAGGTGTTCAGGACAAAGGTGGGATTTCCAGGCCCTTGCTTGGGATCTAGCAAATGGACACAGGCCTCCTCCTCCTCCTCTTCCTCCTTCTCCGCCTCTTCCTCCTCCTCTCCCTCTCACTCTGGCTGGCTACATCTGCTCAAACAGCTGTGCACTGCCTCCCCAGGATTAGGACAGAATAAAGCCCAAACAAAAAGAACATTTCAAGAGCATCACTGCGCACTGGGCACAGGACCAGTATTGTTTCATTTAATCTTTCCATTTCCCTAAGAACTAAGTTTCAAGGAGGTCAGTCATGTATAGAAGTTTAACGGCACTGAACTTGGGTGTGGATATTAAACCTGGTTCTGCCATTTCCTCTGAGATTGAGCCATATGAAATTGTCATTTTCACCAAAAACAGATGAATTTTGGCAGTTTTGTCTGATACAACCCATTTGTTGTGTGGTTATAATTTCAGTGAACTTGAAAAAGAAGTGAGAGTGGTATCTTGTCACAATTGTGGTAATTAAATTATATAATGTGTATTTAAAACCCTTAGCACACCATGTGGCCCTGTTATGAACTAAATAAACGTCAGTCAGTATCATCATCTTCATCATCATTACACGTTTTGGCTGCACAAGAAAATTGTGCAATCTCAGAGAGTACCTCGCTGTTAAAGAGAGGATTCAGTGAGTTGAAACAGCTTTTGAATCCTATATCTGGAAGAACTTTCTGGAGTGGTGGGGACATTATGCACTGTCTGACACAGTCACCACCAACCATATGTAGCCACTGAGCATATAAAATGCAGATAGAATGACTCAGGAATGAATTTTTATTGAACTTCATTTTAATGCATTTCATTTTCAATTTAAAACAGGCTCATGTAGCTAGAAGGTATTGCATAGGTCTTTCTTCTGTCTGGATCTGAAAAGTACCTGGGTCGTTGGCAGAGAGGGGCATGGAAAACAAAGAAAAGAAGAGAAACTAACAGTCTTCCTGTTCTGGCTGAAACTGGGATGGATTTTCAGGCCAACAGGCACAGAATTGAAAACTAATGTGGTTGATCTGATTGGTGAGCCAGATGGCCTGCCTTACTACATAGGAAAGGAGGCAAAATCCTCCAAAGTATGAGCAACAACAACAGCAAAAAGCCCTGAGCAGACTTGCTCCATTCAAATGGATCCCCATCTTCACCCTGCAGACAGCCGGCTCCTTCTCTTATGCCAAGCCTGGTCACACACTTCTCCTTGGACTTATAATTCAAACCAGCAGAAAATGCAGCTCTTGTCTTACCTTAGCTTTAAGAAGAAAAAGGTGAAATGCTTTAAGAAATTTTTCCTTACAATTAAGAGAAAACATTAGATTATGGCCTGTTAGAAGAAAAAGCAAAACATGTTGTCAAAGATTGTATATCTAGGAAAGTAGGTTTAAATTCTGTTGAGCTCCAAATTCCCTTCTCCCAGCCTGATGCCCTGAGCCCCTAAATCAAGATGAATGTGGTCCTTATATATACACCAGGGCGTCCTCCTTTCCCTGTTCTCTGATGTGACTTCCCTA
Organism: Cavia porcellus; assembly: GCF_034190915.1. NCBI lineage: Eukaryota > Metazoa > Chordata > Mammalia > Rodentia > Caviidae > Cavia > Cavia porcellus. The sequence goes on from NW_026947484.1 coordinate 78,655,767, forward strand.
AGACCCACATGAATTCCTCTTTCTGCTTTCACTGTTCTTGCCAGGTCTTTTCCGCCTATTACTTAGCTTCCCTACATGGCTGCATGGCCCAAGGAGTCTCTCTCCTGTCGGTATCAGCAAGGCTCTTGGTATCCTGGAAAGAAAGGTAAAGTATCTGCAGACCAGAGAAGAGAAAATTCTAGGTGTTTTTTCCCCGACTTCTCTGGCATTGGCTGAGGTTATTGATTGTGTTCCCAGAGCCATGGCATTGTTGAGTAGCTCTCTTGGGCCACAGCACTGACAGACCCTAGCAACAGCTTTGTCTCTTGTGGGTCCGGGGGGCCTAGGGGTGATAGTGGTCTCTTATCATCCCTGTATGACATACCACTCCATCCTGACTATAACTCTGTGAACAGAATCTTTACTAAAAATCTCTTCTGTTAAATAAATGTATCATCTATTTCCTGATGGAATCCTGATTAACATACTTGTATATTTTAAGATAAAAATATGTTTGTATTTCCCAAACTGCCGCAAAAAATATGGCATACATTAATCTGAGAATCACTGCTCCATACTATATTACACCAGACTAAGAGAGACAGTCAACTTTGAGGACTAAGATGCATCCCAGCTCATAGATGATTGGCACTGTACTAAACTTATTCAGCCTTATCATTCTTCCCTCTTAAGGAGCTGTTTTGTTATTCAACCCCATCCTGCACATACAAAAGCATTTTCATGAATTTAAGCTGTGCATAAAATCAGTCAGAATATGTGCAACTAGAAATTCTGGTGCCCCTCAAATGACACCAGAAAAGTCACCTTGGCCAGGCTCCACCATCATTCAGGTGAGGTATATGTGTTCACCTTATTTAGCAGGTGATATAACCAAAGCCCAGGAAATGAAAGAAAATTCCTAGAGGTGTCCCCGTTTCCCACGCTGCCATTTTTCCCTGTGTCCATAGCAGACATTAATCAACCACATCATTCATTCCCATCTCTCACCACAGTTCTCTAGAAAACAACATGAATCTGTCAAACCTGGCTTGCATCCTGGCATGTGCCCAGACTTTAAAAATAAGGAAGAAGGACTGGAAATCAGTCTCTATGGTCTCCTGTTCTTTTTGAAGTTTCTTCTATAATCCAAAAAAACTGTGTGGAATCCTTTTATGCTATCCTTAATACCTACTAACTTTTCCTGAGCCATGGTTTCTGCACTAGTTTATGGAGGACATTGACCTTTTGGGGATAACTATCTGATATGTGAATGCAGGATATATACCTGGCACCATGGCAATCACATTCTGGTCGTGGATACCTAGTTTATGATAGCATTTATTCCTTGGAAGGGGAGGATGAACAAAAGGTCAGTAATTTCCACCATCCATAGTGTGCCCTTCTGAGGTGATCATCAAGGTCCACAGTCATTAGGTCATTCACAGATACTTTAGTTCTTCCAGAATATGGATGTGGTAGATGGCATTTCACCAACACTTTCAATTTCTACCTGTCTAAACGGCTTGCTTTGGTCAAGCACATTCCACCCAAAAAGATCTGTATTATAAGTCTCCAATTTCTGAATATTTAAGTTCTGAACTTTCACATGTGTCCTGTATAAGACACAGTTTGTCAGATCACAAGTGCATTTAACTCATAAACAATCTCCCAGAACAGAATCCATTCCTAATTCAGAGACTTTCTATATTATTTCTGAGTTGAAGCATTTAGGCTGTTTCTCTATTTCAGTTCTCCTTTTCTAGGTTTTTGTTCTTTTAGTTTTTTTTTTTTTTTTTTGTAATTGTGGAAACAGATGTCAAGGTGACCTCCATGAGACATGCAGTGTGTTTGAGAAATAATAAGCCTTTTTTAGGTAAAGGAACTGAAATTTGGGAGTTGTTTATAGACAACCAAACCCATCTTGATGAATATTTCTACCGCAAGATCCCAGGAAACCTGAAACTTCCTCTTACAAGGGGAAAGTGACCTGAGGTATTCATGGGTCTGGAGAGTTCTTGTTGCCATCATACACAATGGTGGGTAAAAGTAGTTTAAAGATTCATCAAACACACATTGCTTGACAAGCACTTTCCTGGGCACTTCATGCACATGAATGTGTACACTTAGCAACAAGCCTGGCATACGGTGTCCAAAGTCACACTCATCACCATCGTTATTAGACAGTCCTTATGACAACCCAGTGAAGTAGGAAGAGATTGTTATTTCCAATTAGCAGAAAAGGAAACTAAGGCACAAAGTACTCATGTAATGTTCTTAAGTTTGCAGAGGCAGAAAAAAATGCAGCAGGCCTGAACCCAAGTGTGTACGGGAACCTAAGTCTTGGCCTTTTCCACATTGCCACTCACAAAGCCCACTGAGGGCCCCACAGCTTGTGCAGTGTGCTTCTTGGACAGTTCTGCTTCCCTTTGAAGGGGTGAGCATCCTGACAGCAGAACTGTCCCCACGTCCACCACTTGCAGCTGCCAGAGGCTAACTTACTGGAAGGGGAGAGAACAGTTTCTCCACCAGGCTCCACATGCCAACTTAGCCCAGAAATAAAAACTTTGTATTCAAGAAGAGGATTATATATATTTTTTACCATCTACAAAATTCGCTAGCAAGAGAAGTTTCTCTCTCCTTCATTTTTACAAAATCTCTAGGCTCATCTGTCATGTATTGCTATTTCATAAGTAGCATGGAACAAGGGGGCAGTGACAAGTTTGCCCTGCTCTGCTCATCCCCCTAGAGCTGCAGAGTCCAAGCTGTGAGGAAGAAGAAAAGCCAGACATGGACAGAACCACCCCCAGACCTCCACACACCACAGCTGCCTCCAGGCCATTTATTTCATTAGACTGTAGGATGCTCAAGGGAATCTCATGAAAAGGGACAATTTCACTTCCTATGCCTTGGAAATTAAAATTCTTTTCCAAGAAAATAATTTGCTTTGTTCTTTAAAAACCTGCAGAGAGGAGAAAAGGGGTCAAAGAAATGAGAAGCAGAAAGGGAATGGAAATGTGGAAAAATGGGGAGATATCTAGAAGAGGGGAAGAAAGAAATCCAAATGGAGAAGGATAAAAGAAAGATAAAAAGAATTGCAATGACAGTGATTCGGTGCCTCCACTGTATAAACAGTATCTGCTTTTGCATTGTTTTCCAGAATTTGAATTGGTACTGTATTGCCAATCACCAATACATTGCTAAAGATATTTTGTAGAGTTCCTCCTTACATTCCAAATATGTGCCAAACACTGCACTAGACACAGTTACAGTGAACAAAACTTCCTGCCATCATAAAGCTTCCATTCTAGAGGAACAAATTAAAAGAAAAATATATAGTAACAGCAATAAGTTCAATGGAGAAGGATGAGGAGGAAGAATAATAGGCAATAACAATATTGGGGCAAATTACAATTTAGATGAAATGATCAGAAGGAGCCTCACTATAAAGTATGAATAAAACTGTGTCAGTGTCTGGGGGAAGAAGAAACGCCAAGTGCTGATGCCTGGAGAGAGAGTCTACTGAGCCACAGAAAACCCCACAGAATGAACACTGGTCCCGTCCACTAGTGAGCCTGTGCCCGGTGTGTCTAGAAGCAATCAGGAGGTCTCTGGGTGGCTGTGGGGTAGTAACGACATGGAGAGATCATTACACCAGAGGTCCTGCGGCTGTACAGCAAAGAGTTGTTTAACTTAAGACACTACAGAGTATGAACTGCAAACAAAAGTGACGATAAAAGCAGAACTTTTGAAACTGACTTTGTGGAATGGTTGCTCGCACTTCCGGGCATGATCTAGGTCAGACCACGTGAGCCAGTGGCTGACATAAGGTAGGAGACGAAGCAAGGTGAGGAGATGAAGAGTACTAGAAGTATATCTAGGCAGACATTTAATCTGTATGAGACAGAGTGTGGTGGTAATGCCCAAGGTGGGAAGGAGCCTAGAGAGAAGACAGAGAAACCAGTCCATGATTTTGATAAGAGAGAAAAAGACCTGATGACTCACAACTCACACTTAGCTTGGAACAGTTAGGGAAGAGGGAAGCAAAATGGCCTGGAAGCAGCAAGAAGGAGTTATCAGGATCTCCACTGTATTAAAGGCCCAGTAGTAAGCTCAGTATCTCCACTGTATTAAAGGCCCAGTAGTAAGCTCAGTATCTCCACTGTATTAAATGCACAGTAGTAGGCTCAGGATATCCAATGTATTAAAGGGCCTCTGGGTGGAAAACAACCATTATCTAAGAGGATTATGAGGAGGGAACTTTCCCATTGGGGGGCCATTTATCAGATATCTCATCTTTATTTCACCAGGAAAGAGAAATGGCATTGAGTGGTCAGGTGGGCCAAGGATGCCTACGCTGCCAGGCATGTAATAGTCCCACATTGGAATGAGAGCATTCAACATTCAAAGGAAGCATGAAGACTAAACTGGAGCTGCCTGATAATTGACAAGGACTGTGGAATTCCCGTTGAAGAATTTTGGAAGGGTAGGAGTTAGGGTCAGAAAAGGCAATCTCATAATAAAAGTTGGGGGAGGGGGGGGTATCGTGACCACCCTATAGTCCTAGGAGTCTTACAGTGACTGTTTTAACCAAGGATGAACAGCACTGAGATGGTCCTGCAGGCAGGGGCAAGGTGCACTGTGGAAAGTGGAGGGACGTGCTGTTCTTCCTCCACAGATGGCGGCAGGGAGCTGATGCAAAGGTCAGTCTACCTGGAGCACCCAGAGCTTGGCATTCACTCTTGCCCTGGAGAGGGGAGGAAGGAAGTCTTCCAAGGGCCTTCCAGCCTCCTCTGGATTCCTGCCACATCTGAGCTCTAATCCTTGGGAAAGTCACTTAACCTCGATAACCCAGTTTTGTAATTCCTAAAGTAATCCACTGAGAACTATGCCGCAGAACTCAACCATGTCTGGGAAGTAAGTGTGGAATGGATGCTGAAGCTGAACCAGCCCATGACTCAGGCAAGTAACATGCATTTGAGTTTAAATTCTGACTTCATTTTTTACTGAGGGTTAAGTATTGAATCCATCTGAGTTTTGGTTTTCTTGTAAATAAGGTCAGAAAACCATATCACATACGTAGTGTTCTTAAAAGGAATCAATGGAAGGATAATGTGATGAATTATTTAGTTTTGATTTCTTCCTTTTTCTGGAAAAGATTACAAAACATAAAAAGGTAGTTTTCTCCTCTACCTCTAGTGATTTCTAAAGTGAGTCATCCGGCTTTTATGCTCTGGACTTCCTTGTCTCAAGAAAAATTGGGAGTTTCTCTTAGAAGTGCTCAAGATTGCTACTCAGGCCTTTGGGAGACTGGAAGGTATCAAGGAGTAAGGTGAAATCCTGCTGACCTGGAAGCCAACAGAGATTGGGATCTGAGATTGAACTAGCCTGAGCAACCCAAACCCAGAAAAAGAATTCAAGACTACTAGAAGGGGAAGAAAGGAGGGCCGGGTTCTACCCGGAAGCAGAAGAGTCTTCTATGGCACTCTAAGGCAGACTTGAGAATATACAGGCCTCCTCCTGGATGGCACATTCCAAGTTTTCATTTTTCTTCCAGCCCTGTCACACTGGTAGCTGTTTCTACAGCTTGAAGGTCAAGGGCACCATGTCAAACACAGAGCAAATATGTTGCATATTTTTTCTCCCAACTTGTTCTTGGCTCAGAGTGTGGGAGGCCACCTGTTCAAGATGCAGTCGTACAGCGACGGAGTCCAGGTTGCCCTACACACAGGTGTCCTTGGAGGTTGCTTTACCCTTTTAGCACGGGGTGGTGGCAGCAGCTGGTACTGCCACTGCTTTGCCAGATTCCGTAGGGAGCTGGGTTGAAGTCACATTACATCTGGTGCCTTCTTTTCCCACTTAAGCCCAATCCAGACTCTAAACTCTTGCTCTCCTCACTCTTTGTGATTTAGACCCAAACAGCCAACTTCTGTCTAAGGTTCTCTCTCAGCTCCCTCGCTCCTGAGAAACCAGCTGCCATGCCATGAGGACATTTGAGGAGCCAATGGCATAATCTGTATACTGATGAATCTGGTCAATAGCAACATGAAATGAAGTCCTGCTAACCACTCCACCCAAGGAGGGAGCCTGGAAGCAGACCCGGCTGCCCCAGAGAACTTCAGCACCAACTGACAGTTCGACAGCAACCTTATGAGAGAGACCTTGAAGCCAAAGCCATCCAGTTAAATTTTATCTGGATATTTGCCACCACAGAAACAATGAGATTATAGATGTGTGTTGCTCTAAGCTACTAAGTCAGAGCTATGTCAGGCAATAGTCAATAACTAATACATGAATATAGACCATCATTATGTGTCCCCGGACTCAACTTTTCAAAGAACAGTGGGTAGCAAAAACTTAAGAAACTCCAGCTCAGAATTGTATCTGCACTGGGCTTCCCTTGAATTCCTTAGACTTCCCTTTGGTTGGTCCCTTGGGGACTAGAGTGTAGCACAAACTGAACTGGGGGATACAGAGCCCTTATGAGAACATTCCAAAATAAGCTGTTGCTTTCTTCCAAAACTGAGATCACAAAGCTCACGTGTAGCTGCACAGATAAGTATGCATGTGAGTTTCAGGATGCAGGGTGGTACCCCTGAACTCTATCCACTATGCCTGAGGGGGAGAAAAGTTCCAAAGATCCACATTCTAGGTGGGAGTAAAACACTCCTCAGGGGGAGGGTTTTAAGGGGCTCCCATACAGAAGGCCTTGCACGTCTGTGAACTTAGCAGGCAGTGTCTACTTCATATGTAGGGTGACACTAAGCAGGTCACTCACCATCCACAAAGCTGAAATAAGCTGCTCTAATCTCTCAAAGGAACATGGCAAAGGTCAGACGAGAGAATGCTCTGCAAACCACAAAATACTGTGCAAATGTTAACTACAATAATGAAAATAATGTGAGATCTTACATTTAAAGTCCTTAGAGGAGGGCGTGGCTGGCAGCGTACAAGGTATAAATGGTAGGGTTCATTGCTTTTGATAATTTCTCCTCCAGGAAAAACAGAGAGAAGCAAGTCAAGTGGCAGCAGTTACCTGACATCAGGCCTGTGCTGAGATGTTGCTTTCTTCCTAGGAAAGCCATGAAGCCCATACCCTGCTCCAGGTCTGGACCAGTGGGAACTGAAGATCTCTGCAGCTCTGCTGAGTATAGGCAGGATATGGGTCACAAAGCAGGGGCAGGGGCCAGCAATAGATCAGGGGGACTTGACAACTTCCCTCTTTGAGGATCTGAGGAAGCTGACACAGCCTATACACTTTGGCTGGAGTGATAAGAAACAGAAAGACTAAAAAGGCAGAAAGAGAAAACAGTTGTTTGTTTTTTTTAATCCTTTGGCTTGGGGCTTGGGTACTGGTATCAATCTTTAAGTCTAAGATTAACAGGGCAAGGCAACACGCATCTGCAAACACTGGTGTTTCTCTTGCCATTAAGATAAAAACCAGAGCTCTGACATCTAAAATAAGTTGAAATTCATCTCCCTAAAACATGTTTAAATCCTCACTTCCAGGGTCTGTGAACTGAGCTTATTTGGAAAGAGGCTCTTAGATAATCAGGTTAAAATGAGGTTCTTAGAGTGAGCATTAGCCTGCTATGACTGTGTCCATATAAAAATAGGAAATTGGTGCACAGAGGCAGACAGACACACAGCACTATGTATGAGAGCAGAGATCAGGGTGACACATGCAGGCCAAGGAGCAGTGATGATTTCCAGCAAACTACCACAAGCAAGGATAGAGTCCCCAAATACATCTTCCTTCACCACCCTAGAAGGAGCTGACCCTACCAAAATGGAGATAGCAGAATTCCAGCTCCAGAACTGATTTATAAATTTCTGTTGCCTAAGGCATCTAGTTGTGAAGACAAGGCTACCAGATGCCATCAGCACAAAACCGTAGGTTGAACCTCTCTAATGCCACTTCTTAGAAGCAAACATGACTCTGGACTACTTTATTGGGCCTCAGATCCTTTATCTGTCAAATGGGAAATTCCTCTACCTGTACATCTATACAAGTCATCCAGAGCCAAACACAGTGCCAAATTATCCTGCTACAAATCATGTATTGCAATACCTGGATTATAGCTCTCACAAAAAAATAGCAGTGAAATTATGATTAGCAGAGATTATTAGCTTATCTCAAATTCCTTCGCCTTCTAAAGCATGCCACCCCTCACAAAGGAAACAGAGGGACCATGTTCCTGAAGTCAGTGAGGAGACAAAATGCTCTGAACAGGAAGAAAATTTTCAAATGGGAAGGAGAACTAGGGAGGGGGAGCGGAAAATGAAGAAAGGGAAAAGAAAAAAATGATGAGAAAAGAAGGCAAAAATGGGAAAATCCATCTTCCCATTACCTATCCTTACCTCCTTCTTCCCCTCTTCTTTGTTGTAGTTTGTTTCAATGTCCCCCCAAAGTCTCATGCAGTCACGGAGGCAGTTGAGTCTGGCATTTGTGATTGGTTCTTTGTCTAGCACTGGGATGGCCGGCCGTGTGGCTGTTGTACCCACCCAGGGATGGGTAGCTGGCATACAATATAAGGGAGGGAAGGAGGCTTGATTTTTCTCTTTTGCTCTTTGGCTCTTGTTGCTTGTGGCTGTCATGAAAGGCTGCCCCTCATCCATACCAGCCTGCCTTGGAGCCAGCTAAGTATGGACTGGAACCTCCATAAACTATAAGCTTTGGGTGTCAGGTATTTTGTCTCGACAATGAGAGTAATTAACCAAGACACTCTTATCTAATTACAAAACGTCCTCTTATTTTGTCATCTATTTTAGATTCAACAAATTAGGGAAAACACACATTTTGCTTCTGATCTGCTTTATTCTGCTTTATGTTTAGTTTTACACTTTTTAAAATTAAAAAAAGACATGCAAAACATTTAAGGGTCTGCACTGTTTCACTCAACATGATGATCTCTAGATCCACATACTTTTCTGCAAATGACAAAATTCCATTCTTCCATATGGCTAAATAATATTCTGTTCACATTATCTTTATCCATTTATCTGTTGATGGGAATCTAGGCTGGTTCCACATCTTGGCTCTTTGATATAAAATGGGCATGAAGATATTCTTACAATGTGCTGATATCAGTTGCTTCAGGTATATATGATATGGAATGGAATGAAATAACTGGACCAAACGGTAGCTCCATTTGTAGTCCTTTTGAGGAAACTCCGTGTTGATTTCCATAACAGCTGTACCCTCCCACCAATAGTGTATAAAGGTTCCTTCCTTCCTCCACTCTCCAACCCAGCAACTTCGCATCCTCACCAGAATTTATACTATATACTATTTATGTTCTTGGTAATATCTATTCTCACTGTGGTGAAAGTTCAACTTCATGTTGATTTTCATTTCAAATTTTGTATTTTGCTAATGGCTAGACATATTTCTATTGTTTTAAAATAAATTGCAACAAACATAAACATTTAAAACAATAATCACTTATTATCTGTTATCTCAAAGTTTGGAAGATCTGAAATCAAAAGGGTTTGGTTGGGGTCTCTGGTCGGGGTCAGTCAGACCAGGGTCTTCCTGGAGATTTCTAGCTTTTTCAGATTGCTGGAAAAACTCATTTCTTTTCTTTTATAGGACTAAAATTCCCTTCCTCTTGCTCCCTTTGAGGAAGGAGGGTAGTTCCTCTCAGCTCCTAAAGGCCACTTGCTGGTCCTTCCATAGGCCTACCCAAGTCTTCAGTGGAAAACTGCTATCACCTCAAGTCTTTCTGATACTTCAAGTATTTCTGACATTTGCCACTGACTGCTCTTAGAAGGCCCTTGGAATTACATTAAACCTACCTTGATAACCTCTCTGGGCCATGGGTAAAACAAAACTTACACATAACATTTGTTAAAGAGAAGAAACATTTTATTCAAGGATAATCTATTAAGAGTAGAATGCAGTCTTACTATGATAGGGTTTTTGCAGCAGGGGTGAGAGATTTAGCTCAAATATGAATACAAGGAAAACTGGAAATTTATATCAAGAAACAATGGGTGGAAAATTACTAAGAGGAAATATCAGGATTATGGGGGAATTTTGGTTAAATCAATCTAACAGAATTCTTTCTTAAGCCTGATCAATATAGTCAGACATCACCTGAGAAATGATGGGAAAGAAGAATTTGGTCATATATCAAGGTCAAATATTTGATCAAGTAGGAGAGTCTGGCCAAACTAACTTATCAGTATTCTTGCTTAAATTGGGCTTTCAGAGGATATATGCCCAGAGTTGAGGCCTATTTGAACTCACAAGAGCTCACTAGGGTTTGACCAAAGAAAGACTTTGCCACAAATGATATAACCTAACTCCAGAAGCATTACCAAGAGGTGAAGGTCATATGACCACCTTAAAATTCTGCTTGCCACATGCCGTTCTCTCTCTAGATCTACCAGTGAGTGGAGGAGTAACTCTGAACAACTCCCTTTTTCTTTCTGGGCCACAAATCCCTGCAAAATTCAAATAGTCTATTCTCTTCCTTATGATCAAATCAGATCTTCCTAAGCTTCATAGTGTGTATCCTCTTCGATGGTTACAAAGAAACCTTTGCTCACAGAGGAGTCGTACAACCTAAATACAGGGTTAATCAACTCTCAGTGAAAATTAAATAATCCTTCAACTTTAAAAATACTGATAGCCTCCTCAGGCAGGAAGGAACAGGAAAACATTCCCGTCTATGTGTGAGAACCTATCCAGAGACTAAAACAAAATATTCCAGTATTTTGTTTGCATTAAAAGTCTTCCAAAGGTGGGAAGGAAAGGGCTTAAGGAGCAGCAGCTGGACCCAAGTGTGCATTGTAGCATAAGGCATTTCATCAAATCACAATTTCAGTTCTGTAAGTTTGCTTCTTGTGGTGATTCTAGGTTTGAGCTGAGGAGACAAGTCAATAGGCACATTTCTATAAGGGTAAAAGAGTGTTCCAGATAAGAACCTCTCAAGCATGTCTGTCTGCCTCCAAACTTCAAATATACTCTTTATCTCCAAAACAATGGATGGAATTATTTAAAAAAAAAAAAACTTAAGTATAGCTTAAGTTTAACCATAGCTTCAGTATAAACCAAAACTTAAGTATAGCTCTTTGTCTTTAAGAGAAATGGATGACCTGAAAAAAATTCAGCTTTTCCAAGATCCAGAATCCAGACACTTGAGAATAATAGCTTGGCAAAGAAACAGAGAAGTAAATCTCTGGGAATTGAAAAGCACTGAAAGGAAAATTAGAAGCTACAGAGAAGTTGGAAAGAAAACCCACAATGTAGAAAATGGACTCTATCCCCAGCTTGCAACTCATGGAGAGGAGCACCAGAAACAAGGTGAGCACTCAGGAGTGGGAACCCCAGGGGGAAATGGTGATATAGTCCACAGCTGTGGTGAGCTGCAAAAGCAGTGTGGGGCATTTCTCTAAGGGGACTCTTTCCACATACCAGGCCACAGCAAGAGTAGAATTCCAGCACGGACTCCCACTAATATCACCAGAGTGCTTGATCAGGCACCACTTCAAAAAGGAGTTGATTATTTAAATCTGGGTCTCAGGACCCAGACAACTAAAAAGCAAGTTCACTTCAGAGATCCTAGTGTTTCCCTCCCACAGTGACTGAGAAGAGACCGCAGTGGAGAGTATATAGGCTAGAAAGAGATCCCCTCAAATGTGTAGGCTAAGGCCACGAAACACATAGGCCTGCCACACCACAGTGAGACACCAGCCACAACTTGAATTGTGTTCAAGTTGGGTCTCAGATTGCTGCATTAACTACTGAACCCTTGCCCTGCTGCCTACATCAGCACCTGAGGTCTGATTGCCTTCTCTACCTACCAATGTGAGCAAGGACAAATCTCAGCATGAACATTGCCACAGCCTTGGGTCAACAAAGGGGTCAGTGGAATACAAGTTTGCCTTTCAAACTCACAGGCCTTAAGGCAAGGCAAACTACGATTTGTTAAACTCCAAAACTATGGATCCTGGAAAGAAACCACTCATTCAAATATAGAGAGAAACATTTTTTCCTGTTTTTGAACTCTTTTACTTTTTCTTTTTTCTCACTTCATTGGAGTTTGGGGGATTTCCTTCATCTTCCTTTCTTTGTTCTTTCTGTAACTCTCTTTCTTCTTTGATTTTTCCATTTAATTTTTATTCTCTATATTGTTTCTTTTTCCTCTCATTTTTTCTTTTATGTTGCTCCTCATTTGTCTTTTTCCACTATAGTTATCTGATTCTGTAATATCCTTCCACTCCTCAAGGAGAACATTTGTCTCATTTTTATCTCCTGTCTCATCATCCATTGTTTAATTTTCAAATTTTTACTCTTGCAGGCTCCCATTTTCAGATTCCTATAACAGTGTAAGCCTGTGATGGTAAACCTTTCAGAGATGCCATAGGTTTTCTGCCACTGTTATAACCAGTAGACTTAATTAATATTTACATAATTAACTCATTACTGCTGTTGAATTGTTTGTAATCATTGGTGGAAGTATAGTTATCACATTTCGTACATGTTTGCTGCATGTCAATATTTGGTTACTCTTAGAACTTATACTATAAGTATACATTCATTCTCTGTCATGGTTTATGTCTGTGGCCTCCAGACCTCATGCATTTGCACTGTGCACTTGTGATTGGTTCATTGTGAAGTGCTTGAATTGATGGTGTCAGTGCTACACCCACAAAGAAGTGGAGCCAGGTTGTAATGTAATGGCAGGAAGAAGGGGTGTCTAGCTCTTTTCCTTGCCCAGTTTCTGCCTTGCTGTTTACAGCCACCATGAACTGCAGCCCTGCCATGCCACACTACCTTGGAGCCAACTGAATATGGACTGAAACTTTCAAAAACTGTAAGAAATAAACCTTTCCTTTCCCAACTTGGTGCATCAGGTATTTTGTCTCAGCAACAAGTAAAAAGTAACTAAGACAGAATTTGGTACCGAGATTGGGGTCATTTGCTGTGACTATACCTCACCATGTTTTTCGAGAGGCTTTGGAAATGGCTTGTGGGCAGGGTTTGGAAAGGTTCAGACATGTTGCCTGGATCCATAGAGATGGAGCAGCTTAGGCTGTTCTGTAGAGGAGATTCTGGTCAGAGCTCAGGAGACCAGAAGGCTGATAGAAAGCCTCATGGTAAAGACCAGGCTTGGGAGGTTTCTGCTGGGAAGGACTACATTGGTTGTTGGACTCCCCATGATGTGTGTTATGGCTTGGCAGAAAGTTTGTCTGCATTTTGCTCCTGCCCAGAGACTCTGCCTGAGACTGAGACAAAGAGTAACAGACTGATTAATATGGAAAAGGAAATTTCAAAGCAGTCAAATATTGAGGCTGTGGCATGGCTATTGTTGGGGGCTTTTAGCCAGCTTTATGCTGCAAATCAAGAGCAAAGAGCCCAGCCGGGTAATTTACAATACTGTGAGTTTAGCCAGAAGGAAAATTCTAGAAAAGCTATGGATTGTAAAGACAGAGTTGAGACTTTGCTGAGGAGAAACAGAGAGATAAAAAAGATAGCTCCAGGCCATCCCAGGAAGCAGCGGATCTCCACCCTTTGCAGCCTCAAAACTGCAAAGGTGAAAGAATTTGCTCAGAAGAGAAACCTGCAGAGCACCATGCTCCAGATTAGCCATGGAGGCCACATGAGGTTCCAGAATGGTGATAACATACAGAAGCTTTTCTTCACAATCAGGTTCACAGGGCCTAAAGATCCAGGCAATTGACCCCAACAGCCAAGAGACAGAAAAGCCTGGCTATTGCTCCAGATGGCAGCAAACCTTGGTGGCATCCACATGGTGCTGATTTTAGGTGCAAGAAAAATGCACAAATTTGGAGGGTAGGACAGCTTCCACTTCCATTGTAAAGGGCCTGGGAGGCCAAGCAGTGTGCCCCTGAAAGGGCAATTTGTAAAGATGTAAAGGTGAAGCCAAAGGTGCAGTGGAGACACCAGAAGTTTGGAAAAGCCAGGAATGTGAGTGATCCAAGGAAAGCTGCAAAAAGTGAGCAGAGAGGATTTAAGAGAAAAGCAGCAGGAGCTGAAATCCCTCGAAGTGCCTTGGGGGTGGAATCACCCAAGCCTTTTGGAGCTTGCAACTAGATTGCTTCAAATGCTGAGCATAAAACTCTAGGACTTAAGGTTTGTCTTGTTCAACTTACTTTGTTTCCAATGCTTTATATTCCCTTGTTTGTAACTTTTGGAATGGTAATGTTTATCTTGTGCCTTTACATTTCAGAAATGTTTCACCTTGTTTCATTTGTACAAGGGGTTACAGTTGAGAGTTTGCCATAGCTCTTGGAGGAGACTTGGGACTTGGACTTTTCAGCAATGCTGAAACTATTAGGACTTTGGCAACTCTTGGAGATGAACTAAATGTCTTTTTATAAAGGATGCATATGAGTCCTGGGGGCCAGGGGTGGAATGTCATGGTTTATGTTGGTGGCCCCCAGGCCTCATGCATTTGCATTGTGCATTTGTGATTAGTTCATTGTCTTGTGCTTGGATTGGGGATGTGAGTAGTACACTGGCCTAGGGGTGGAACCAGGATGTAACGCAATGGCAGGAAGAAGGTGTGTCTTGCTCTTTTGCTGGTTTCTGCCTTACTTTTTACAGCCACCATGAACTGCATCCCAGCCATGCCAGCCTGTCTTGGAGCTAACTGAACTGGACTGAAACCTCCAAAAACTGTAAGAAATAAACTTTTCCTTTCCCAACTTGGTGCATCAGTTATTTTGTCTCAGCAACCAGTAGAAAGTAACTAAGACATTCTCTAAGGTTAAATGTGTTACATTGTTGGTTCATATGGTATGTCAATATGTAGTTAGTCTTAAATGATAATACTGTTGCTGATAAACTTGATATTGCAAGGGTCACATAATTGTTACTATTAAAAAGTTTTCTCTGGACGCCAACACCCAGGTTACTTTTGTGACATGAACACTGCAGTCCCTCTAGGAGAATGAGGGCTGGACCAGTTACACTACATCAGCCCTCTCAAATTAATAGTGGTCTGATTGCAGAACAGAGTCAAAAGACTATTATTAGCCATCCCCTGAGTGCATCACTAAAACCAAAGAACTAAAGGAATCTCCATACATGAAACAAAGTATCACACTTGACCTTAGCCAAAAGGCTGAGAAGCCATGCAAAAAACAAAGGATTTCAACTACAGGTGACCATAAACCAATGTACAAAACAAAATAGACATACAAATAAAAACTATAGAAAATTAAATGACAAGGCAACCATATACCTCTGAAAACTCTCAACTCCTCCAAATCTAATATTGAAGCATCAAGGGGGAAGAAAGCAGAAGATACACAACTGAATTATTTGGAAAAATAACAGAAGATATTTAAAAGCAAATCAATAAGGTGCTTTTCAGGTTCATAGGAGATATAAATAAATAGATAATGCATGCAATAAACAACAAGCTTTGGAAAGACACAAATAAAAACCTGGCTGACTTAAACAAAACTTTACAAAACATGAATGGCCAATTTAATGAAGAATTAAATTCCATTGAAAGAATACAAGTAGAAATCCAGGAGATTAAAAATTATATTGAATTCATGGTAAGCAGAGACAACCAATGTGAAGACGGAATATTAGAATTAGGAGATAGGGATACTTTCAAAGATAATTTACATAGAGATACCTTAAAAACAATAAGACAAGATGGAAAAGAAATCTAACATCTGCTAGATGATGCAAAGATTAATCACAGTAGTTATAATAAGTGAAAAGTCTGAAGACAGCACAAAAACATAAAAAACCTATTTCTAGAAATAGAAGAAAACTTTCCAAACATAAAGAAATAAAAGACAAATTAATGAAGCATATAGAACCCCAAATAGCCAAAATAAGAAGAGAACCTCTTCCTGTCACATCATAGTCAAAATCCCAAAAGTTCAACACAGAGACAAAATCTTAAGAGCTGTTACAGAAAATAATGAATCATGCACAGGAGTAGACCCATTGGAATTACAACAGACTTGTCAACTGAAATCTTAAAGATGAAGAGAGCTAGGAATAAAGACTTTCAAGATAACAATTTCCAACACAAATTTATATATCCTACAAAACTTTCTTTTAAAATTGGTATTTGGGTAAGATGGTGCATGTATGTAATCCCAGGCCAAAGCAAGAAGATCACTGTGAGTTCAAGGCTGGGGGATAATAATGAGGCTGAACCACATAGCAAGACCCTGTCTCAATCAATACATACATACATATTCACAATAAAAATAAAGTAAAATTGATGAAGAAATGTTATTTCCATGACAAAAAGCACCTCAAACAAGCACTGCAAAATTCTCAAGTATATCCTAGAAAAAGACAGTGAACTCAACAATGCTCCCCCCAAAAGAAACCCTACTAGCCTGAATACACCAAGCAGGGTGAACAGTTAAGCATAAATGAGAAAAAAGCTATGCGTGTTGGGTGGGGAGTCTGTAACAGGCAAATAATACAGTGAGAGGAATAAGTCAGTACTTACAATAATTCCCAGTGTGAATGGTTGCAGGGTCCCAATGAAAAGACACATTAGCAGGATGGATCAAGAAATAATATCCAAAGACATGCACAGTACACAAGAGACAAATTTAATCCAAAAAAGAAATACACAGATTAAAAATCAAAGGATGAAAAAAATATTCCATGCACTATGAACCTAAAAAAAAAAAAGGTATAGCTATCCATAATATCAAAGTTAATTCCAAATAAAAACTGATCATAGAAGCAAATAATGTCAGCATATATTTGTCAATGGAATATGTTTGTTATCTTTATAGGAAGAGACAAAAAATCATAGATGTATATGTACCAAACAATAGACATCCAACTTCATAAAGTAAACACTACTGGACATAAAAAAATCAGATCAACACCAAAACAACTATAATTGGGGACTTCAATACCCACTACCACAAATTGACAAAAGGTAGGCCAAAAATCTCAACCAAAAAAATCCAAGTTCAAACAGATAGATTTCAAATAGATACCTGTAGCTATGTCTTGTGTTATACAATTATAAGCACTTAGGAAATTGGGACAAATCTCTAACTGATCTTACCAAAAAAGAAAAGAAAAGGCCAAATAAATTCAATTACAAATATAAAAGGCAAAATCACAATAAACTTTGCTAAAAGTTAGATTGTTAGTAACTTCTCCGAGAACCTGTTCTCTAAAGAAACGGAGAATTCAGAAGAAACAACAGACGCCTACTTTGGTATGAATGACCAAAGCTGATGCAAGAAGATATAAAAATCATGAATAATCCATTAGATAGTGAGATGAAAGAAGAATTATTTTCTTCTTTTTTAACCTTTCAACTAAGAAAAGCCCAGGTCCTGATGGATTCACTGATGAATTCAGGAAAGTTCTACTACTACCATTCCTCAAACTATTTAATGAAATTGAAAGGAAATAAGTACACCCTATAAATGAGGTGTATATACAATGGAGGAATACTCTTCTCTAAAGAACAACAGGTTACAGCCATTTCTAGGAAAATGGATGCACTTTCAGACCATAATATTAAGTTAAGTAAATCAGATGGTTGACATTGCCATCATTTCAAAATCAGAAAACAACCCAACCAAAAAAAGAGAACTTTAGCCTAAACTCTTCAATGAACATAGACCAAAAAAGTCTTTAACAATCCACTAGCAAGTATCATTCAACAAATCATCAAAAAAATCATACATTGTGCCCAGATAGGATTTATCCCAGGGTAGCAGGGATGATCCAACATAGACAAATGAACAGATGTGATACATCACATTAACAGAAGCAAAGGACAAAAGTCGCATGCACAACTCAATTGAAGCAGAAAATGCCAGTGATAAAATTTAACATCCATTCATGATAAAAACTGAAGAAAACAAACATAGAAGAACCATATCTCATCTGATAAAAGACATTTATGGCAAACCTACTCTCAAGATCATATTAAATATGGAAAAGCTGAAGATTTTTCTATTTAAATTCAGAAGCAAGACAAGGATATTAACTACCATCATTATTGTTCAATATAATTCTTGAAACTATAGCCAGGAGAATCATCCCAGAGAAAGTAATAAAAAGGCGTATGTGTAATTAAGGAATAAGTCAACTTAACATTATTTGGAGACGACATGACCCTCTACATAGAAACCCCAAAAATTCCATCAAAAGACTCCTAGACATAATAACCAAATTCAGTAGCATAGAGGGATACAAAATTAACACAAAAACTCAGTAATATTCCTGCACCCCAATGATAAACTCATTGAGAAAGAAATTAGAGATAACACTTTTCACAATATCATTGAGAAAAATTAAACACAGGAATTAATACAACTATGGCAGGGAAAGACCCTTATAGCAAAAATTACAGCACTCTAAAAAAGTAGAGATTGAAGAAGACATCATAAAATGGAAATACATCTATGGTTCATAGATAGGCAGAATCAATATAGTCAAAATGGTCATACTCCTGAAACTGTTAAGTAGATTTATTGAAATCTCAATTAAAACACTAATAGCACTCCTCACAAAACTACAGAAAACAATCCTAAAATTCATTTGGAACCAGAAGAGACCTAGAATAGCAAAAGCAATCTTGGGCAATAAAGACAACGCACAGGGCAACACAATCTCCTTCAAGTTATACTACAAAGGTACAATGATGAAAACAAAACAATTAACACAAAAACAGACATGGTTTAATGGCATAGAATATAGGGTGCAGACACAACTCCAGGCACTGTCAGCTATCTGATCTTTGACCAAAGAGTCAAAAATGGATGCTGGGGGAGAAATAGCCTTTCTAATAATTGGTGATGGTAAACTGGTATCCATATTGCATAAGATTGAATTTAGATCTGTATCTCTCACCACATACTAAACTAAAATAAAAATGTATCAAAGATAAAACTATGAAAACAGAAACATTTGATGTACTAGACAATAAAACTCTTGAAGACATAGGCATAGGCAAGAACTTCCTGAATAGAACCCCAATTTCACAAGAATTAACACTAAGCATCAACAAATTGCATCATCAGATTAAAAAGCTGCTGTACAAAAAAGGGAACCATCAGCAGAATGAACACACAATCTACAAAACAGGAAAATTTACTATTCTTCAGAGGACTAACATCTGGAATACACAAAGCAATCAAAAATTAGATCCCAATATAAAAGACCCAATCACAAAATGGGTAACTAAATAGACACTCCACAGAAGAAAATACAAATGGCCAGTAAATACACAAAAAGACGTTCAACATTTCTGATCATTAGAGAAATGCAAATTAAGACAACACAGATTCTGCCTTACTCCAGAAAGAATAGCTTTCATCAAAAAAAAAAAAAAAAAAAAACACTAGATAACAAATGCAGCTGCAGCTGCAGGGGGGAAAGGATCACTTCTTCATTGTTGGTGGGAATGTAAACTAGTACAATCATTGTAAAAATCTGTATGGAGTTTCTTCAAAAAACTGAAACAAAATTCTAATTGGTCCAGCTATTGCCTTTCTAGGTATCTTTCTAAAAGAGTTAAAGACGTTATATTACAGTGACACATGCATAACTATGTTTGTAGTAGCACACTTCAAAATATCTCAGTCTTGGGAGTAAATTAGGCATTCATCAGCAGATGTGTGAGTAAAGATAGTATTGTATTTATTCATAATGAATTATTTCACTGCCATAAGGAAGAATAAACTTACATCATTTATAGGGAAATGGATACAACTTGAATTTATGTTAGGAGGAATAAATCAGACACACAAGTTGAAATCATGCATTGTTTCTCTTATATATGAAAACCCAAAATATAAACAAAGAGTAAAATAAAAGATAGACAATAAGAAATACTGAGATGGATCATTTATATATGGGAAGGGAACTAGAGAAAGAGAAAGAGAGAGGGGAGGGGAAGAAGATAAAGAATTAAGATATGTTCACCAACTTTTCTCAGTTTGAAGCAGCTAGATGGAAACTATATCCCTTTGCCCCCGATTGCAGTTAGGAGTACTTCCTCAGAGGGGAAAATATTATAAATACCTAAAATACATAGAAATATAGTAGGCAGAAAGACAGGGCTGGGCCTTCAAGGGAGTTAGTGCAAATGATGGAAATCCATCAGGGCTGTGGCTGGAGGTGCATCTGAAGATTAAAGTCACAATGGCTAATTTTACATACTACTCTCAGTGATAGACAGTAATTTGGAATTATTGGCATCACTCTTCTGTGATTTCCCATTATCTCATTGGGGGTGGGCCATCCTTTCCCACCTACTAAGACTAAGACCACTAAGACTAAGGCTGCCAAGACTAAAGACAAGGCCAAGATTACAGATTATCAACCAAAGTTAATGATGTCACTCTTGTACCCTTCCTACCATTAGATCAGTATTACCCTAGTGACTACACTTGCAGTCTTATTGGTTGATCATAACTTTGACCCACATTGTACTCACACCTGATTTTGCTCTATAAAACTTCCTTTGAGAATAGCCCTGACTCAAGGCCAGAAGTTTTTTGAAGCTGTTGGTTTCAAGCAGGAACCTAAAGTGGTATCTGTCTATGGCCTTTTGACCATTTCAGAAGTATAGAAATGTAATGGCCAATTCATTAGAACAAAACACCCCCCCCCATGAGTCTGCCTTTGTGAGCCCAGAGGAGAAGAGGCCACCCGCCCCCTAAGTGAGTCCACCATAGTGGGCCCAGAGGAGAAAAGGCCACGTCCCTCAGTGAACCTGCCTCCATGGGCCCAAAGGAGAAAAAGCTACACCACTGCAGACCCAGAGAAAGGGAGGCACACTTCTCAGTGAGCCAGCTGCTGAAACCCAGAGAAAATAAAGCCACATTTCCAGTGATCCCACCTCCACAGGCCCAGAGGAGAAGATACCATACCTCTGATCTCCAGATCTACCCACAGTAGATCTGGAGAAAGGCAAGTTATCTCCCATGGTGAGCCCATCACCATGGGCCCAGAGAAGAGGACACCATGTCCCCCACACTGAGCCAGCCATTGTGAACCTAGAAAAACAATGCCCCCTGGTGGGCCCAGTCCACCACTGTGGTCCCGGAGGAGAGGCAATTGCACCCCCGTGGTTCCACCACCATGAGGGGAACATCAATGAACAAATGCTCCCACACCTCTCTGGTACCCCAGGAACCTCGAATTAGTGGACAAAGCAGCAGGGTGCAATTTTAGACCTCCAGCCCAGAACAAGTCCAGAAGAAACAGGCACAAAAGAAATTAGAAGTCACACACCTGAATTTGTGAAATGATAGCAGCTGAAGTAAAGAGACAACTTCATGCTTACTTTGCATGCCTGTGTCTGGTAACCTGAGCATCTATTTAGAAGATAACAATGTGCATTACAGTAACTATGGTTGATTTCCTACTGTCTTGTTTTTGAAATACAATATCATTCCCGTTGTTTTGTTTTGTTGTTTCTCTTTAAAATAAAATTTAAAAACTTCTTTTGAGAGGTATGTTCACTGACAACCCATTCAGGACCCTTCTGCCTCAGCTTTCTCTAGTCTCCAGTCCCCCATTCCTATTCTCCATTCCTTTTCTCCAATAAATTCTCTTATTCTTAAAAAAAAAGAATTAAGATGTGTTATGTTAATGTTCTTATTCTCCCTGAGAAATGTGATAATTATATACTATGAACATCACAAATAAAAAATTAAAAAAATAAAAATGATTTAGTATAATAATTAGCACAAAAATAGATGGAATGTATCTTTTTTATAAGTAGACATATATATCTTATGTAATGCATGTATACATATATATTTTTCCTAGAATATATGTGTACACATTAATGTATAGAAAAATAACATGATAAAAATTTTCTTATTTGATAAAAGTAGGATGGGGCACAGTTGGTTATATTATAGACAGCTAAATTAGATAAAAATATAGTAACCAATCAGACAGGGCTGGGTCCTTGAAGGAGTCAATGAAAAAGATGAGAATTCATCAGGACTGTGACTGCAGGTGCATCTGAACATTAAAGTCACAATGGCTAGTTCTACATACTTTCTTAAGTCATGAATGGAGGTTTGAGATTATTGGTATCACCCTTTTGAGATTTTTCGTTATCTCATTAGGGATGGGCTCTCCCACCTACTGAGAGTAAGACTAAGATCACTAAGACTAATATTAAAACCACTGAGATTAAGACTTAGACCACTAAGACTAAAGACAAGACTATAGGTTATCAAGCAAGGTTAATGATGTCACTCACTAAACTTGTTAACATTAGATCAAAATTACCTAAGCAACTATACTTGCAATCTTAATGATCAAGCATAATTCTGACTCACATTGTATGCATCTCATGATTTTGCTCTATAAAACTTCCTTTGAGAGCTGGGCTCATTGATATTCCATTCAGACCCCGCCTGTCTCTCAGGAGCTATTCTTTTCCCCATTACTTTTCTCTAATAAGTTTTCTCACTCTAAACCTCTATTATTCCTTATAAATCATTCTTTGACTTCAGGGGACATGAATTTGGCATATTTGGTAATTGGCATTTCCCCTATATGAATTATATTCTCTGCAAAAATTTTAATGTATAGAAATTTTACTTATAGATTTCAGAAGAAATGGGAAAATAAATAAAACTTTGTAATGGTCTACAAGGGAGGAAATAAATGTCAGAACAGAAATTAATGCAATTCAGAAAAAGAAAACAATACAAAGACTTAATGATCAAAGAGTTGGTTCTTTAAAAGAATAAATTGATAAACCCCTAGCCAGTCTTATTTTTAAAAGGAAAGAAAAGGCTCAAATTCATGTAATGAGAAATAAAAAGGATGAAATCACTACAGATCCTCTGGAAATTTAGAAGATCACCAATACCTACTTCAAAAATCTTTACTTGCATAGGATAGAAAACACAGAAGAATGGACAGATTCCTAGAAACATATGAATTACCAAACCTGAATAAAGAAGATATAAAAATTCTGAATAACACAATATGGGTAATGAAATTGGAAATGTAACTAAAAGCTTACCAAAAAAAGAAAAATCCAGGTCCTCACAGATTCACAGCTGAATTCTACCAGAAATTTGGAGAGGATTTAATATTAATACTCCTCAAACTCTTTAATGAAATTGAAAGGGAAGCAATGCTCCCTAACTCATTCAGCTGTAAATTCATCAGGGCCTGGGGTTATCTTTGTTGGTAAATTTTTAATTACATTTTCAATTTCATTAACTGATACTGTGTTACTTAGAATTTTTGTATGTTCTTAATTTAGTTTGGGTAATTTGTGTCTAGGAATCTATCCATTTCTATGTTTTCCATCTTATTAGAATATAGTTTCTCATAGTAGGTATTGATGAATTTCTGGATCTCTGTAGAATCCACTGATTTCCCCTTTCATTCCTAATTAAATTTTTGTTTTTCTTTCCTCTTTTTGATGAAGTTAGCTAATGATTTATCAATTTTATTTATTCTTTCAGAGAACCAACTTTTCAGTTCATTGATTCTTTATATTCTTAGGCTCAATTGCATTAATTTTTGCTCTTATCTTTAAAATTTCCTCCCTTATAAAAGTTTTGGATTTGATTTGTTGTTTTTCTAGAAGTTTGAAGTCCAACATTAGATTGTTTATTTGAGCTTGTTCTGTTTTCCTGATGTGAGTGTTCATTATAAATTCTAATATGTTGCACTGGCATTATCATTGAATTGTATATACTACTTAACTTCACTTTTAATTTCCCCTGTGACCCACTGGTTGTTCAGTAGGATGTTATTTAATTTCATGTTTTAATGTATTTTTGTGGTTTTTTTCATTGATTTTCAGTTTCATTGCACAACGATCAGATAGTATGTATGGGATGATTTCAATTTTTCCACATTTACTTAAACATGTTTGTGGGCTAATCTATGGTATATTTTGTAGAATGTCCCATATGTAGCTGAGACAAACGTGTATTCTGTTTTGAGGAGTAGAACACTCTAAACATCTAAGTTCCCCACTACAATTGTGTTAGTACTTACTAGGTTTTTCCTATTTATTAATATTTTTATGGGGCTGGAGGTTTAGCTCAGCGGCATAAGCACCTGCCTTGCAAGCAGGCAGTCGTGAGTTCGATCCCCGGTACCAATAAAAAGGAAAAAGACAATATATATATATATATATATATATATATATATATATATATATATATATATATATATTTTTTTTTTTTTTTTTTTTTATGTAACTTGGCGCACTGGTGTTTGGTGCATATATGTTTACGATTGTTATCTCTTTTTGAAGTTTTCCTTTAAGTACGTGGTGACCTTCTATGTCTCTTTTTATCAGTTTTTGCTTAAAGTTTACATGGTCTGCAAATAAAATAACTACCCCTGATTTTTTTTGGGTTCCTGTGGAATGGAGAATTGTTTTCCATCCTTTGTATTTTAGTTTATGAATTTCTTTTTGAGTTAAATGTGTTTCTTTAATGTAGCAGGTTTGGGGATCCTATTTCTTGATCCATTCTGCCAGTCCTTTTCTCTTGATTTGTGAGTTTAGACCATTTAAGATGAAGGTTTTAACTGATATGTACTGGCTTATCTTTTACATGTCATTTTCCTGTTACTGGTTCTCTGTCTTTCTCCTCTATTTAATTGCCACCTTGCCTGGTGGCTTATTTCTGTTGATGTTCATGTGTTTGCAGTCTTTGATATCTCTTTCTAACATAGCATTCAGAGAATTCTTTAGAGCTGGTTTGGTGGCCACAAATTTCTTCAGTTAATCTTTGTAATGAAAGTATCTTATGTCTTCACTGATTCTGAAAGTTTTGCAGGGTACATCAATGTGGATTGAAGACTGTTTTACATTAGGGCTTGAAGTACCTCATTCCAAGCTCTCCTTGATTTGAGGACTTGTGTTGAGAATGCTGTGATTCTGACAGGGTTTCCTTTATAAGCAATTTACTTCCTTTTAATATTGTGGTCTAGCTGCTTTTAATATTGTGGTCTTGCAATGAATTTCTAGAGTGTTTATTATTATGTGTCTTGGTATAGCTTATTTTGGTAATGGCTATTTGGAGTTCTATATGATTCATTTATTTGCACATCAAATTCTTTATTCAGTTTTAGAAGCTTTTGCCATTATTTCTGGAAAGAGGTTTATTTTTATGTATTTTTCACTGTTTCTGGCTTTCTGACACCAATCAATTTTGTTGTTCTCCTTTACTTCGTCTTGTAGCTGTTGGATTAATTTTTCATGGTCTTTTGCTACTTTTAGGATTTTTTTTCATGGTCACTAGCCACTAGAACTGACATTCTACCCTTGCTTTCATTCAATCTATTGTGAAATCTTTAAATGGAGGTTTCTAATCTCTAGACTTTTGTTTATATCTGTTTCATGGAATCTCTTTCTTTCCTATGTTGGGTTTTCATGTTTTCCATTATTTCCCTGAGCTCTTCTATTTATTTTTTATTTGGCTGTTTTAATGTTGTTCATTTTAATTGTTATTTTTTTGCACCTTAGAAGTTATTTTTCTATAGCCTATTCCATTTGTTTTTTTTTTACTTAGGTTGCTATTATTTCAGAAAGTTTCAGTGGTTGGCTTCTTATTTTTTCTATTTTATTGTGCTCTATGCTTGTCCTGGTGGACTGGGGGTGTGGGGTTGCATTTTGCTTCTATATCTTGTCATTTTCTGTTTTCTACTTTTTGTATTGGTTTATGTGTTGATGCTTATAGTTTTTTATGGTAATAGCTTTATCCCTAGTATCAAGGTTTCCCTAAGAAATGGCTATTCCACAGGGATATATTCTAGAGGTAAGTGGCTCTTGTTCTTTGTGTCTATCCAAAGAACCTACCTTCCCAATGTGTTGAGGGTGAGAAGTTGTTATCTATTTGACTCAGCACCAGTCCTTTAATCCTGGCTTATGGTGATGGTAATGATCCCTACAATCCATACAATGTTATAATGGTAATGATCCCATACAATCCATACAGTGTTGTCATACAGGAGAGAAAAACTGATTATAGCAGCTATAGTATCCTGACTAAAGTAGTATAGTTAACAATAGTCTCAAGCACAGCCTGGCTACTGACAAACTATTAGCCTGATACATTTAATAACAGGAACAAATTCTACAGTTGTATAACAAAATTCAGTATATATCAGGAACCTGCATGCAATAATTTTCCCTTTATTGGAGTGATTTTACCTTGTTGTATGTGTATGTATTAAAGCAGCTCAAGGGGAAGATGAAGAGATGAGTGGGGTCCTACGTAGTAGTATCAAAGCTGGAGGGCACAGGATGATCACTGAAGTTTTAGGCAACTGGAGAACAAAAGAGGGAAAGAATGGAAGAGGAAGCAGAGGAGTACTAAAATGAATGAGGCAGAAAAAAAAAAACAATGCTTATTCACACTAAAGTATCATAAAATTGAGCAAGATAGTGAAAGAGAAGACAAGTAGATGGAAAGGAGAGTAATAATTAAACCAAGTTTTAAAAAATATCTCAATCAGACAGAAAAAGGAAAACCAATCCAGCAAACATAGAAACATGAATGAAGTAAAATTCCTCCAGTGTTCACAGTTTTGTGGTAGGTCCAAGACTCATCTCAGAAATGTGTTGTGTACTCCAGTTATCTTGATTACTTTTCTCTCACTGCTGGGACAAAACATCTGATACTCAAAGTAAAAGGAGTAAAGGTTTATTTAGCTCATAGTTTTTATGGAGGTTTCCATCCATACTCAGCTAGCTCCAAAGCAGATTGGCTCATAGCAGAGGAACAACAGTTCATGGAAGCAGAAGACAGCAAAAGCAACAAGAGCAAAAGGAAGGAACATGAAATAAGACTCTTGCATCCCTTATAGTAAATGTAGGCCACTCACCCTAGGGTGAGTATAGTACTCATACCCTTAATCCCAGCACTGGACCATGAATCAATCACACATTCTAGAACCCTGTCCCCATGACTACATGAGGCTTTGGGGGACATCTATATACAAACCATTACACCAGCCAATTTTTCAGTGGGATTTGAGCTGGGTACAGTGTGGATCCTGGCCTCTGGATGTGGGGGCCGGGTTGGCATTCTGTTGCTGGGTTTCTCCCCAGCCCTTTGACATATATAAATTTTCTTAAATGGAAAGATTGGCTACCCCATCTACCTACTTCTCTTCTGCCTGTCTTTGTGCCAAAGCTGGTTCACCTGACTTAGCAACTGCTGGTGTGTTACCACGCTCACATCTTAGGGGCAACGCCCCAAGGGCTGCTTCAGTTGGTTGCATTCTTCTGCCACTGCTGCTACAATGGATGCCTTCCTGGGTTTCCAAGGTTCCCTAACTGGGGTGGTCCAGGCCACATGCATGCCACTACTGCTGCTGCCCCCACAAATACCTTACTGGGTTAGCAGAGATCCCTACCTCTAATATCCAATTTCAAAGGGGCCTAGACCTTTTCTGTCTTGATTAATTTGCAGTACTATAAAGATAGAAGTTAAATACTTGAGGTTTGATGAGATGCAAATTATTCCTAATAGAAATACAAAATGTTGTTGGATAAAGGTTCAATGGATATCACCTCGTGAATATTGATGAGTTTTGTATATACAAGCAACTTTTTTGTAGTTTTCTGTAATAAAACATCTGTATGACAACAAATACAACTCTCATATTTTTCTTTGAGGGGAAAGTGTTTTTCATATATGCAAACTTCACATGTTAATAAGTTTCATGTTTTCCTTTTGTTATTTTGTCTTTTGTTAGTGAGACCCCAGCTGAAAACTTTAAAGAGTACAGTGAAAATTATATTTTCCTCCCTTACAACAAGGTATGTCTAGAGGCAGGATGGATATCCGGCCACAGTTATTTCTCCAGTGGCGTGTTTTACTAAAGTAACACATCCCATTTGGTCTTTGCTCCTTTTCTCATAGCCTCCTGAACTTACTTTTGGGTGCTGTCATCAGAGATCCAGTCTCTAGCTGATACGGAGCATACTGGTTCTTCTTCACGTCCACCACACAGCCTTTGGGGCCCCTTACAGTCATTCTAACTGCTATCTGACACCCTTGGAACATTGCAGAACACTGAACTTGTGGTACCAAATTAGGTCCCTTTTCCTAAATATACCATTACGTCTGTACTGTAATAACCAGTTCTCCCACATGAGGCTTCCTCTGAGATACCTGAAATCTCCCTCAAACATACCCTAGAACTTGAGGCACAAGTTTCCGATCCTCAGAGCTCATGTTTCCTGAGATTTTGTGTTTCCTTTCAGCCTACCTGCTAAGAAGTTTCAACTCAGAAGATGGAATGATGATTCCCTTCTCAAAAATCAACAGCAGTTACTCATCCCCATTCAATTCATTACATCCTCTCAAGTCATCCCTACCTAGCCCAGATGAAAGTTTCTGTTGGAAAAAACCATAATATTCCCCAAAGGTCCTTGGTTAGAATGGATCTTATTAAAACAGACCAATTAATAAGAGAAAAGCATTTGATTTATCAACAGTTGTAATTCATACATATGAAGTATATATACAAGACAGAGTTTTCAAATAGTTCTTAGGGAGGTGGCATTGAATTCAAACTGAAGAAATATCTTAAAGAGCAACAAATTTTTAGAGACATAAAAGACAAAGGAAAAGGAGTGTGTGTTCCCTATAAGCAGCTACTTGAGAAAAAGCAAGTAACTAATAGTGGCTTGTGAAGTTTATCATTGTGGATTCCTCTGGTACCATCACCAAGGGATAAAGCTGTCTTCAGAGGTTAATGTTTTTCTGGCTGGTAGTGATAGGGAAAAGATACCTTTCACCTTTGTAAAGCTGTATCTTGTTTTTAGGTAAACAGAGAAAGTTTGCCTGCATGTACTTCTTAATTGTCTTCGGCTCAATAAACTTTCATATTTTAGAGGCATATTTTGGTCTCTCATATTATCATCCTCTGTATGGCAGAAAGTCTCTCTTAAATTATTGCGTATTTCTTTAATTGGCACAAGCAATTTTCTGAGTCTGCTAAGGCCCACCCTCAATCTCTTTGATTTTTACAAGGAAAAGTAAATAGAAAGTTAAAAAGAATAATGAAAATTCACTTAGGTCCAACATCTGTCAACATTTTGTTCCATTTGACTTCAGGACTGTTGTTCCCTGTGTGCCCACCAAAATGGTGTTGTGCCTTCTTGCCCGCAGATATGACCTATGCTTTGAAATTTATTTTTTAAAACCTGAGGTATTGCCAGGGATTTAGCTTAGTGGCATAAGTGCCTGCCTGGCAAGCGTTAGGTCATGAATTTGATCTCCAGTACAAAAAAAAAAAAGAGGTATTATCTTTTGACATACAACAAATAGCCAATTTCTGAGCAAATTTTGGTGCCCATTAATATTCATTCCTAAATTAATCATTTGCTTTTGTCAATAAAAGAATGGAAAAAAGAAAAAGAAAATAGCCTCCTCTAAAAATTAAAATCTATTTAAATCTGATAGCTGTAACTTTAAGATCTTATTTTGGAGCTCCAGGTTAAGAATTTTACTCCATTAATGATCCCCACTATTCACCGTTTCCCTGGGCACTTGGCCTTAGTCCCAGCAGTTTAAAAAACATAGGAGAAAGAGGAGTCATCAAGAAGAAGATGACACTGGGGAATATTTTAATTATTATTCAGCTCTCTGTAAGCATAACCCCTTCCAAATGGTAAGGGGATCCAAATGATAGGGACTCATCAATCATTACTAAAACTAGCAGGTAAAAGTTTTGTGATAGACAGTCACAGTCTCATAAAACATCCGACTATTTAAAAAAGAAGCACATATAGCTTTAAAATTGACAGGGCAGATCCTCAGCTAAGTGATCAAAGTCAACATCATCAGTATTAGGACAAATTGCAAGTGGGTGCTTCCTAAGACTCCTAAGGCTTAGAACCACCTCTGCCCAAAATGGGCCCAAAATGCAAACTGAATGTTATCAGGCAAACCCAAATTGAAGGACATTCTAGAATAACTAGTTCATGCTTTTCAAAACTTCCAAGGTAAAGACTAGCAGGCTGGGCATGGGGCACATACATATAATCCAGCTACTTGGCAGGTTGAGGAAGAAGGATCACAAGTTTGAGGCCAGGTTGGGTACCTCAGTGATACGCTGCCTCCAAATAAAAGAACAATGTGCTAGTATATAGCTTGGCGGTCCCCGTTTCAGTCCTCAGTACAAACAAACAAACATATTGATGCATACATGCAGAAGAAATGTTCTAGATTAAACGAGAAGCAAGAGACTGCTATGGTCTTAATGTTTTTGTATCCCCAAAATCGTTATGTTAAAATCTTTGCTCCTTGTTCCCCATTTCCATGGTAGGATCTTTGAAAGTAATAGGGGTAAAATCCTCATGTATGAGATTACGGCCTGTATAAAATAGAGCCAAAAGGTATCTTCATATCCCTTCCTTATGATAAGGAAGGGATAAAGAAATAGGCCTTTCTTAGACACAATTTTCCACACCTTAATTTCAAACTTCCTGGCTTCTGGAACTATGAGAAATTTGTTGCTTATAAGCCACCCAGCCTAGAGCACCTGGGATTCAGAAAAAGATCTTGCATCACAGAAAAAGCCTTAAAGGACACTCTAAGAAATTAAAATATGCACTATACATGTAGATTACAAAATAGTATTTTATTCACATTTAATTTCTTAATATTGAGAATTACCTTATGGCCATGAGAAAGTGCTCGTTATCTAAGGAAAGACCCAAAAATATTCAGGAATAAAGCCACATTGTCTCCTCAACTAACTGTGAAATGATTCAAAAGTATGCACATGTACCTACGTACAAAAATCAATGTAGATAAAGAATAAGACAGCAAGCAGAGCTAGCATGAATAATTACTGAATCTGAGTGAAGGAAGGATACATGAACAATTCCTGCAACTGTTCTTTAAGCTTAAAAATTATGAATCCCTCCCCCATACAGCTGGGGTGGTGTGTGTGTGTGTGTGTGTGTGTGTGTGTGTGTGTGTGTGTGTGTGTGTTTCCTTTCACTTCCTTTGTTCTCTGCTCTGAAATTCTGGTGGGTGGAGAACAGATTCTAGACAAGAGAAACTTTAACTAAAATTTTCACATTCAACAGGAGTTGTTGAACCACCATAAGGTAGAGCTTTTCTCTTTGGGTTTCTGGTTTTAAAAAATCTGTATGAATGTGAATTCAGTCTCAAAGATTCTAGGATTCCAAGACAGATTGCCAAAGGAGAAAGGCCTGGATATTTTTACTCTTTCTTAAAATTTTGCTACCTTCACTTTCAGATGCAGGCTTTAACACCAGCCTCTACCCATATTCCCAGCTGCCTCTGCAACTCCAGAGCAGAATCAGTCAACTGGTCTCCAGTTTCTCCTCTCAAGTCAAACCTGTCAGAGAAATGCAGCTTACTTTACAGGCAGTAAGAGGACCAACTGTTTATTAGTTGGGCAAGATATATCAGAATCTCCAGGACTTTGGCTGCTGCTGTTTGGTGAACCAAAGAGAAGCAGGAGATGGCAGTAATTTTTGTTAGTTGTAGCTACAAAGGGGCTGGGGATTTAGCTCAGTGGCATAAGCGCCTGCCTTGCAAGCAGGCAGTCGTGAGTTCAATCCCTGGTACTGATAAAAAGGAAAAAGACAAAAAAAAAAAAAAAAGAAGTAGCTACTAAATTCAAATTATTTCTGGCTAAGGGGACTATTTCCCCCATCACACAGTATCCTGGTGGCTTCCATTTATATTAGGCCTCATTCAAAGTACTAGGCTGAAGGTACCTGTGTTCAAATATAAATGAAAATCAACTATTGAAATTTAGCATTGCTGACATGGCCATAATACTACTGAGTTAGAAAAGCAATACAATAAAACCTCTAATCCTTTTTTCCTTTTTCCAAGTCAGACATTTTTCTGCTGAGTAGGAACACATACACATACATATGTAAGTATACATGTACACATGTGTGGGATGAGGGGGACTGTCCATAAATTTACCAGACAGACTTAGAAGAAACAGTGGCCTCAGCACTGAGAGACAAAGAACCAGTGGTCCACAGAATGAACCCCAAGCTTGGCGAGTAAATGAGTTTATCCGGGGTTACTTACACAGCAGTGGACAACTTGTAGGCTGCAGCAACAGCAAAGCTGCCAATCCCTCTTTGCTCAGCTACTAATTTTATATGGCTGCAGAAAGCAGAAGCAAAGGAGCACAGTGCTTGGGAAAAGTTGTGTATACTCCACTACCATCCTTATCCAAAAGCTCCTGCAGTCCCCCTGAAGAGTGCTGTCCAGCCACAATGGTAGGTGATGTCAAAGCACACAGCTTTGTCACCTGTCCAGGGCCCTGTGGACAGCTGAACAGTGGGGCCGCTACAAGAGGGAGTTACTTGGGCTAAGGTTTGGAGCGCTATTATCCCTACATATATGTGGCGTATATCTGAAAATTTAGCATAAATACATAAAAACTAATTTGAGTATGGGCAGAAGCTGCCACATATAAACCAAAGCCAAATATGATAGAAACCGTCCAGCCCTATATAAATACATTCCTAACAGCGTCTCACAATTTCAACTAATAACATGTTCATATCACAGAAAATACATTGGCTGACTCAGATTGGAGAAATAAGGCTTCTAATAGTTCTTACAGACTTGAAGGAATGATAACTTGGAGAAAAGATATCAAGGGCTAATTTTATAGAATAGGAAAAATTGAGCGGAAGTCTATATGAACATTTATTTATTTACTTATTTATTTTTGTGCTGGGGATCAAATTCATGGCCTCATGCTTGACAGGCAGGCACTGTGACACTGAGCCCTGGGCCACACCTAGTGAAATCCCATCAGTAAAGGTATTTCTGAATAAAGAGAGCAGAAAGAAACTGTATCAAAATATTCCTTGCTTAAGTAAATGTAATACATGAGGAAAATTTGAGCTAAGTCAGTCTAAAACAAAACAATACTAACCCAATAGGAAAAGGAGGAAATTGTAATGAATAAAATTAGGAGGAAATTAAATACTACCAGGAGAATCATTTCCTAAAGAGCACTGAACAACTTCTCCTCACCCAAAGCATGTACAGGCAAGTTTACAAAACCCTGAGACTTCTCACTAATACCCTAAAATCTGGAGAGAAGTGGCGTAATAGCTAACTACTGGTGATTAAAAGATTACAGATTTCATAGCTTAAAGCCACACAAACTTGCCAGGGATGATGGTGCGTGCCATTTTAGCACTATGGAGGCTAAGCAAGAGGACAACAGGTGTGAGGACCACCTGGGCTACATAACCCATCCAAGGCCAGCCTCGATTAGATAGCAAAGACCTGCCTCAAACTAAACACAGATAAAAATTTAACAAGTCACAAGCTTACCACTTTACAGTTGGGAGGTTAGAAGTGTGACATAGCTTAAAAGCAAGGTGTACAGCATGACATTTTTCTTCTGGAGGATCTATAAGGGACTATTTCCTCTGATTCCAGCTTACAGAGGCCACCTGCACTTGTGTGATATAAGAGACATATGATGGTCATGAGATTAATAACAGCCACAGGTCTGCTCAAACATCTTACAAGTCTGACCCTAAAGACCCTTGGCAATACAGCTTGGTCCACAAACTTCCAACCCTGGCCAGGGACTTCCAGAAGACAAAGACCCTCAGCACAGGTACAAGTTTCATAAGCCTTAACAGTTATCCTTACACAGATTGACACCTAAGTTTAAAAATATCTCTGCAATCTTATTATTTCTTATACTTTCTCTAAATCTTAACTAATCTTTCAAATAACATCATTGCTCGTAAATAAAAAAATCATCTGGAAGTCTAGTAATTCTTTTAATTTCATTTATTGCTTCTTCTGTTAATTTAGATAAACTTTAATAGCTTTAATCTAAAAATAACACATAGAAGACGATTTTTTACAAAATTATTATTACCACTGTATCTACTTTTTCTTCAAACTGAACAAATTCGTATTTCAAGTGTTCAACTAATATCAATGGTGGGTACTTACAAAGTGGCATATTTTGGATGATTGTTTTTAACAATATTTTCATTTCTGTAAATTATTTGAATTCTTTATAATGAACAAATACGATTACTTACAAAAAAAAAAGTCAAATGATCTTCCTTTAAAAGAATTATTAAAAGAGAAATGACCCAAGATATAAATCTGGGTGGTAAGAAGTGAATGATTATCATTTTATATTTTTTAAATTTTAAAACACATATATTTTAATCTTTTTAATGAAAGATCTGGACCCGAAGCACGGAAGACCCAACAATAATGCTTGTTTCTAGCATGTGTCAGGAGAGAAGGTCTTGACTCTTCAGTGTACCTTCATGGACTATCAGGGCAGATACTATAACTGCGTCAGGCTGTGTACCTCACTATGACTTCACTTTCAGGCTCACAAAGCAGCTTGCTGATCATAAGTTGGGGTGTATGTTTCTGTGACAGGAAGAGGACAAACAGACGAATGGCTGCTCACACACAAGGGAGGAGACTGACTTTGTCTGGTTCACTGCTGCAGGCAGCAGCCACCGACGAATCTTTACTAAGGACTGATCTCCAGCTTTGAAATGCTCGAAAGTTACTCATTCGTGACACAGATCAGTAACTGTCATTGTGGGTTAGCACTGTGCTCTGCAAGCTTGGTTGGTCTCTGAGAGATCAGAAATCCTCTGGATGATGGCAGAATTATAACTCAGGGGTTACAAAGCTGATGGGAACTCACGATATGGCCAAGGTCACAGCTTCTCACAGCCCAGACTCATCTGCAAGCTTCCATCTTCGCCTCTCAAATAGCTAGACAAGGCACTAAATACTATGTTTACTTTGTTTGTACTTATTTAAAAACGAGAAGTAATTTATTTTTATAATTTTGACTTATCTGTGTTAATATTGGAGACTCTTAGAAGATTTTTATCATGCCTTGGTTTTTGTTTTGGTATATACGGCTCTCTTGATTCAGTGAATTATTTTAAGTATAGTATTTCAGGAGTAAAATCAAGAATTATCAGCAAACTGTCATACAGTTTTTGTTTATTTCCAAGTGTAGAAAGTAAGACTATGCTGAGAATGGAAGAGAGGGGATAGACACTGGTGTTTCGAGTTTAAAGAGAAGAACTGGCATCATCCGTGGGGGGAAAGGTACCCTCCTGAGCCTGAGAAGCAAATGCAAATCTTGTGTTTCCTACAGTCAGAATCTGCACTCCAAATTCCTAACTAGGACACCTGCATGCCTGGACTTGAAGCACTGCAGTATAGAAGCAGCGCTGAAGTGTAGAGTGGGGACCCTGAAAAGGCTTCCCTGCACCCCTGGGGAGCATGGCCCCTAGCTGCCAGAGGATCAGGGTCAGCAGCATCACTGGCAATGAAGTGACCACAGCAGACCTACAACCAAACCTCCTCTATCATCTGGCAGCAGGTTTACCAAAGAGACTTACAGCAACTCTTGGGTTGGAAGTCACAGTGCCCTCAGAATGAGTTAGACAACAGCTGTTCTCTCTAATGGTAGGTTTATTTCTCTAGAGAAAAAGAAAAATAATCCTTACAACATTGCTCAAATTTATTTTCACCATATGGGAGATGCACGTGCACAAGAGCTGAAAGGATGTGTTAATTTGATATGGTTGTAGACGGTTTTCCTTCTCCACATTTGCATTAATGTTTTTGTATTTTTTTAAATGTTGGTGGAATATCTAGCAAGATTGTAAAAGTAATTACCCTTTGGGCCACTAATTCTGCTTCTAGGAATCTAGCTCAGAGGCAAAAAACACAAATATAGATATAAGGCTAATTATTATAACATAAATCGTAAAGGTCAAAGAACAAAAATGATAGATACTTATTTAACAGGGTACTAATGAGCTAAAAAGAAAAAAAAAACCGGATGTATTATGTACATGGAATCACTCCCCAAGGTGACTGCAAACTACATAAATAGCAAACATATACTAATTAAATAAAAAATAGACTTTTCTGGATATGTTTAAAATTTGACTTTATCCATATAAATACATAATTTTAAACTAAAGTAACTCAAAATTATAATGAAAAATTTAAACATAAAACCAAATGAAAGAAATGTCTGGTCTAGGTGATATCATAATTTCTTAAAGGAATTATTTCAAGTCAATCTGAAACACAGTAATTCAAATGTATATCCTTAGTGGGATATATTCAAAATACCAAAAGAACCATTTTTAAAAGGTTTTCAATTATCATGTAACTAGTGATAATACTGACATTCTTATTCTAACCTAATTAAATATATTCTTGTAGAAAAAAACCAAAAATATTATTTGTACTCAGGAACTAAGGCTTTCAATACAAATAAAGAGATATATCAATTTAAAATCATTTGTTAATCTTAACCCTATATACTAGATATGAATTTGTGACATATTTTCTCTAAAAAGGATGAATAACTTTAGTACCTTAGTTCTCTTTACTAAAAAAGTCTTGAAACAAAGACCAGCTCAGTAACAGTGCATACATTGGGATACAAAAAGCCTGCAAATGAAGGAGTTGAACAGACTCATACCTTTCTAAAACCCTTGGTTACAAATTTTATATGACTTAGTGACCTTCTGTTGTATACCCTGGTTTTCGCTAAGGCAAAAAACAAAACAAAACAAAACAAAACAAAAAAAACCAATCAACAGTATTATAAGGCTAGCTCAACCTGCTGTTCCCAAGAAAACAGCTAAAATGAAAACAACATCTGTCATAGTGCTTCAAATACTTGCTCAAGTTTGTTGAACAAAGCACACAAGCACTTAGGGTTGGAACAATCCATTGGTTCCCTGTGAACACCATAATTCTGAAGATCTGAACAGGAGCGCCATTAAGGTCTAAGAAGGACATTGTGCTCACATACTAGGACCTCTCACGCCTGGTCACCCTTCTTCCAGTGGGGCAGGAAGCTTTTTGCAATGGGTCAAGGCATTGAGAACTACTGACATGTCTTCCACCGGAGAGGACTGGGACACCGAGGACAGAAGGAATATTCTGACCAGTGGTTACCTGGTACTTGGTATTTTCCCTTACAATTTATCTAAGATTATGGACACAGGAAGTACCAAGTTCCAGAGCAGACACATAGAAGCTATGATGGGAACCTGACCTGATGCCTATAGAAATAAGCCTTTGTTTTCTTGAAACACTATATACCAGAAGTTATAAACTTATAATGTATTTCCTACACTGTTGCAAAAGCAAACGAAATGCTCCTTTTATATGAAACAAATTATCTCAACTATAAAATATTTGAAAGGTCCTATTTCCCTGCACTATCTAGTTCTTGTTCATGTTGGTCCCCCTCAACACACAAAGACACACACACACACACACACACACACACACACACAAAGCTTGGACTAGTGGAAACTAAACTCTTTATCGTATTACATATTTGAGAATCTCTATATAGGAAAGCTAGAGGTGGGCAGGTAGGTACGGCAAGAATTATCATCTCCATTTTAATGATAAAAAATATGGTTCAGAAAGAAATAAATAATTTAATGTGTAATTTTGGCATTATATTCAAGCTATCCCTCTATGCAATGTTGCTATATCAGGAAAATTTAACCTCAAAATGTTCCACTGAGTTAGGTAAAATGATCATAAGGTTCATGGAGAAAAGTAATCACTTAAGATTAGTCAAGAAATATAAGTAGAAAAAATAGCATAGTGGGGAAATGAAATGCAAACTTAAAATATTTGTATGATGATAGGTAACCATTCTGGGGGAACTGAATGGAAATCCTGGGAATAATCCATTTCATATGAGAATTTAATACACAGTAAAATCAGTTCAACAGAGAAATTGTGGAACACTACATAACTAGTATAGTAATACAACTGGCCATCTACATGGAAAAGAAAATTAAACTCCCTACTGCATATTACACACACACATACACACAACACAATAAAGGATTAATTATCTAAATGTAAATATCGGAGTAAGTAAATTGATAAATACTTGATACAAAAACTTTCAAAAATACCAGCATGACGATATGTACAACTTAGAAATAGGTAAGACTTATTCAACCAAACTTAGATATTCAAAAAAGATGAACTTTTTATGATAAAACGTAACATTGTAATGAATGATGTGTTTAGGAAAATATATTTAAAATATACACCTGGGAAAAGGTATTTCAAATGAATAATTAGTCTACATTGTTAAGAAAAAAGGACAGACAAGACAAAAAACAATGAAGCAGAGGTATTTCATGGAAAAGCACCTCCAAATTTCCAACAAAACATGCTCAGAATGAGAAAATGCTCAAAATCAAGGACATACAAAAATGAGCAAGGAACATATTTTACTTTTTCACATAGACAAAAAGAGCTATTCCAATCACTGCAGGCAGGAATGTGAAGAAAAGAGTGCTCTCTTACACTGAATTTTTTTAAAAAATTAGTTGTTACTGAATATTTGGACAGCAATCTGGGAACCTCCCTTAATAATTAAACACATTATCCCTTTGGCCCAGGAATTCTACTTGTGGTATTCTGTCCCATGTAAATAAAACCACTGATACTAAGAAGATACAAAGATGCTTATTACAGTGTTTAAATTTTATTCAGCAGCTATTTTATGCCTGATATTCTTCTAAGTGTTAGAAAATAACAAAAACATTCCTACTTGTGAAATTCTCCCTAGGTGAGACAATAAAAATCTTAATAAATAAATTTGAAGGCATACTAAAAACAAGTAAGAGTTTAAAAGTAACCAAGAGTGTAGCAGATCAGAGTAAAAAAGTCAGGAGTGCTGGTGTGAGAGAGCAGGGGTGTGAGCTCAGGCTGCTGTACCAAATTATCCTGCATGGGGCGGGGATTAAAAACAACATCTGTGTTTCCCAGTCCTGGCGGCTAGAAAGCTCTCAATTAAGGCTGCTGATTCACTTTCTGATTTGCAGGGCTCTGTCTTACTGCACCCTCACACAGCAGACACAAAAGGGG
Organism: Cavia porcellus; assembly: GCF_034190915.1. Taxonomy (NCBI): domain Eukaryota; kingdom Metazoa; phylum Chordata; class Mammalia; order Rodentia; family Caviidae; genus Cavia; species Cavia porcellus. The sequence goes on from NW_026947484.1 coordinate 78,694,656, forward strand.
ATATTCACCCATCTCTGCTTAGAGAGGCATTAATTCCCTCATGTGGACTCCACACCCTACTTACTGACCAAAGACCCCATCTCCAAATACAATTGCAGTTAGAATTAGGGTTCCAAAGGAGGGTTGGAGGGATGCAAACATTCTGTGTGTATGAGGCTCCCCAATGAAAATGACTGAGCCAATGCTTGAAGGATTTGAGGGACAACTTGGTTTTCAGACAGAGATGTAACCAGTGCAAGTCACCAAGGCAAGGATCTCCCTGGCATGTTCCAGGAGCACCAGGGAGGCCAGAACAGTGAGGATGGAGTAGGGGGAACGAGAGGGAGAGCAGGATGGGTTGTGGGCAGCGGGTGGGACCTTGGATGTCACTCTAAGGACTTTGGATTTTATTAGGCAGTAAAGCAGGGATTCACTGCAGTGTCATAAGTAGGAGTGACACATGATCTGATTTATGTATTTTTTAATCACCAGATACTGTTGAAAATAAATTTATAGCTCATAGGAGAGAGAATAGGAAGAGAGAGAAAGGGAGGAGGAAGAAGTGAGAGAGAGGGCAGAGAGAGAAGATGAATGACAAGTGCCAATCAGCATTAAGTGTCCTTGGCTAGGAGTTAGTAGCTGGTAGGTGAATTTCTTTTTCCTGTACACACACCTGTATGAACACACACACATGCACACACACACACACACTCACACAGATATTTGATAATTATTTATCCTAATATTATTTACACAATGACAGTTGTAATCAATGTCTTTTAAATTTACTTGGTTCTAACTTGTGAAGCTCTTGTAAAATCCTATTTCCAAAAGTCTGTATTCAAGTAAGAGAAATTATGGCTTAAGCCAGGCCCAAATCTGGTACATTTTCCTTCCTTGAGACTTTATACGTAACCGGTGGATTCTACACAAACCTAGACAACTCACTGATACCGGCAGCAATTAATTTTATCAGTTGTAAATTACAAACATTACCAACAGGAAAGCAAGCCAGTATTTTTCTCTCTCTCTCTTCCTTCACTTTTCCCCAGAAGCAAAGCATACAGAGAAAGGTTTGTTTCAAGTGATGGAAAAGCAGTTAATTGCAGGGCTTATCAGTGGGCAAGGTTTCATTTGGACCTGTCTAAAAGTGCAAGCAATTCCCCTAGTTCTTCAGAAGCTCCCATTTTCTTTGTTTAGCTGAATGCCTTCACTAGTAAACTTGTCAAAGATCAAATGAAGTTCCCCGAGCTCAGTAAATCATTAGTCATCTCATTCCTTTGTGATTTTCTGGAAAATTTTGTTAGTACATGTTTACGGTTACATGCATTTTACAATCATTCTGAGGAGTTGGTCCATGCACATAATACATACAATTTGTTTCTTGTTTTAATCCTCTTCCCTCCCTCTCCCTGCCTCCTTCTCTAGTTCCCCTTCCCCTTTTTCATTCTTCTTAAAGTTGTTAATCTTAGTTTATGTGATGGAATTGTGACACTGAATCAGCAGGTAAGAACTGCTGATCACAAGTGAATGATGATATGTTGAATCTGCATGAGTCTGGATCAATTTCATACCCTATGTTTTATACAAGGCCTTTACAATGCTACTAACAATACCTCATAACTGAGTGCAATACTCAGCTCACAAATGCTTCCTTGTATGTCATCTCATTTCATCAGAAACACAATTCTGAGATCTAGCCAGGGCAAACATTACTGCTTTTATCCATCAGACGAGAAAAGCAAAGGTCACCAAGTCAGCAAGCAGCCAACCTGGGCTCAGAACACAGGATTAATGATTGTCTTTTGAGTGATACGGCCATACTGCTCACAACTCAGGAGGCTTGGCTGTATACGTCTGACTTTCAAACTCTTTTCCTCCAAGGATGGCTGAAATAAGATTTGCAAAGTGCAGAGAGACCTTGTGTAGATGATGCCCATGAACAGGATTTTGCTACTGTGGTACGCTCCAGACACAGGAAAGGGGCTGCAGTATCAGGGGTAAAGAAGATTCTAACCTGATACAGAATTCCTTAAACTAAAAGGTGAAAGCAAGAAAGAAGAATGAACTGTGCTGCTATAAACACAGGTACACATATATCACTGTGCTATGATGCTTTTAATTTTTGAGTACTACTCAGTCATGAAAAGGGACAAACCTGAGACATTGATAGCCAAGTGATAGCCACACTTTGAGACCATACTTTAACTGAAGTAAACTGGATAGATATGTATAATTATCACATTGTCATTCTGGCTTGAGAAACAAAGTGTAATTAAGAACCAAAAAGTATAATAGGTATTGTGAAATAGGAAGAAATTGTGCAAAAGGAAAGGTGAACTAGAGGGGAGAGAGGGAAAAATATTTAGAAAAAAGGATAAAATGGAAACAAAGCTTTGTAAATAAGGAGAGGAAGAGATATTGAAGGGAAGAGAGGAAGAGGGGGAATAAAAGAGGACTAAGATATGTCGTATACAGGTACAAGTTCCCTATGATGAATGTGATCATCATGTAAATCTAAAGTGTACCAATAACATAAAAACAAAGTTCTAAAAAGGAAAGTAGGATGATTAGATAAAAATAACAAAACTGTGCAGTGATTTGTATTAGGGACCCATCAAAAATGGGTTTAGCTATGCTTATGATCTTGGAGGCCAATATATTGAGGTACAAAAAGAATAATCAGGGTACATGTGGAATTTTAATCCAAAGAGAGAACTTCAGTCTTAGCAAGGAGATTTTGTGGATTAAGGCGCTCACTGAAAATATGACCAGTGCAAGTTTGAATCATTCAAGAGAAATATCTAACAGAAAGGAGAAGGGAGGCATAGGAAATGTTAAGGGCATTGTCTGAATTAAAAATTTGCAGACTAGGGGTTGGGGATTTAGTTCAGTGGCTCAAGCACTTGTCTAGTAAGCACAAAGTCATGAGTTCAATCCCTAGTACCCTAAAAATTTTTTTCAGACTAAATCAAAATGACAAGAATATCATTTGAGTGAAGCTAAAGGAGAAAAATTATGTTTTTTACCTCTGTGACAATGTATTAATCAAAAAAGCTATAGCAATATTACTAAAAGAGTGTAAACCTCAAGACTGATGAACAGATTAAAGAATCCCAGTTTTTTAAAATAAAGTCTCTAGTCCCGTAAGAAATCACAAATATGTTGGAAGAAGAATACTGATAAAATTATACAAATGTAAATGACAAAATTCCAACTCCAATTACTTCTGATTTCTCCATTATACATATACAAAATAATCTGTGAAAGAACAAAGATTAGATACAGGCAATGTTAATGTCCCCAGAGTGGGGAGAAAGACACATTTTAGAAGTGACAGATCATCATTGTACAATAAAAATCCTATTGTATAGTGCTTAGCCCTGGTTTGCCATTTTGGATGAAAATCCTTGATCCTTAGAAGCCAATGTGAGGTCCTAAGGGCAGCTCTTAATAACACAGCGTCACCACTTCTGGCTTGGTGACTGGACTGACAGAGCACAAGGATACTAAATATTTGCCATTAGTAAGATCTCCGACATGCTCTTCTTATATTGGACAGAGTGCAAACATGTGTTGGATGTTAGCTTAAAAATTTAAAATTGAACCTTGCTGAATTTTCCCAATGAATAATTGATAGCTATATTCATGCCAACCTGACAACACAAGAGAGTTCCCTTGTTGGTGCTCCTGGGCTTGGTCTTGGGTCTCAAAAATACATATATTTGTAACTTGAGCAAGGCCAGATGAAACAGTGTGCTTAAGTTGGTTTGTGAGAGATGATGGTTCAATTATTGAAAATGTACAAGCTGGTACCAGTGAACAGCTTTTGGAAGATTTTAGACTACAAAAATTAGAAATTACCTCAAATCAGGGCTTTTCCTATCCCTTCCCAGCAAGAGCTGATTAACAAACATTTATCAGCACAATACTGATATTGTTACAGGCAGCTGAGCTAGTTAGAAATATTATAGACAGGGCTGGGCCCTCAAAGGAGCCAGAGCAGAAATGCAGATCCCTTGCAGTCTTGAAAGAGACAATCACCTCCTGCTATGGGCCAAATCTCAAGACAAAAGGCAAAGCAAATACACCCACATCCTAAGGATTAACAGTCCAAATAGTCTCTACTACCTTGAGGAAGTCAGGAGTCAGCATCCCACCCCCCTACAGGAAAAGTCACTGCTGTTAAGCACGCCCACCTACTAAGTGACTCCCTCCCCCATTTGCTCCCAATTTAATCAATTTTACCTGAGCAATTAATCTTATTGGTTGATCACAGTTCTGTCCTGCCTTACACTGACCTTGCAAATTCCCATTTTCCCTACCTTTGACCCATCTAACCTCATGATTTTACTCTATAAAATTCCCTGGAAAAGACAGAGTCTTTGGCAACCTGCTCGGGACCCCTTCTGTGTCTCTCCCAGACAGAAGCTTTCTTTCTCTCAATAAATATATTCTGCTCTTCACCTCTGTCGTTCCTAAAATTCATTCTTCAATTTTAGAGAACACGAAGTCATGCCGGACATAGTAGATGGGAGTTTCATTCTCCTATATCAATAGAAGTTATTATTAGTTTTAAAAAGGAAACAAACTATCCAACAATTTGTTGCTCCAAGTAACACATTAAACTTTTTATATGTCACAGTTTAAAATAATCCCTGAAATAAATATTCATGGCCATAACCAAAACTTAAAACTGCTTGTATGTCTCAGAAATGCAAACTCAAACTACAAATAAAACCCACTGCATCACAGATTAACATCAGCCTTAACATAACTGTCATCCTAAAACAAGTAAGCTTGTATAGCATGCTGACCTAAAAAGCTTTTGAGCTTTATGCAGTAATGGTGAAGTGCATTGTACTTGATCATTTATGCTTTACAAGCTGTGCTGTAGATACTGTAAGCTTTCTTACCACTTTTGAAATCTCTTATATTGAAAACTGTACTTTTTCTAACTATATAATAAATTTACAATTTCCCTAATTTGATCTGGCTTTTTATCGTTTTGGTGTCAGATTGTGTTCTGAAAATGATCTCTGATCAGCCTCAAAACCAATGAAAACCCAGATACTGGTAGAAAAGTTCCCAATTTATGAACATTAGAGTTGCACACTTTCACATTACAAGCATTCATAGAGACGAACAAATCACAAAAGTAGCTCATGTGTCTGCGGGACATTGTCACAGTTGTGCTGCCGTGTGCTCATTGTGCAGTACAATAGTGTGCAGTAGTGCAGTGCTCACTCAGAGCCCAGGGTGTCCAGAAGCAAGAGGGAAGTTCCCTTATAGAGGCGACTACTAGGAAGCACAAAGCAATATACATTGCTTATTCGTGTCAAGGGCTTATAAGGCTCGCTTTGTCTGACTTATGAACAAATCTGACTTACGAATGTTCTCTCACAAAGGCTCTGATTCATGTCAGGGATTTACTGTGAGACAAATCCCACCGCACTTGCAGCTTCCTTGTGGGCAGTGAGGTTCTAGGGCTGGCCTCACTCAGACTCAGACTCCACATTCTTTGTGTTTGAGCTCTGACTGGGAATATTCTCTTCATTTATTTGTCTAAGCTTGGGTAACATGGACTCCTCCGGTCATCAAATAGAGGAGTGATCTGTTTTTCTAGGTTCCAGAACCACATCTCCTTTGGTGAGATTCCTCATAGATTACTTGGTGTCTTGGGGGAAGAAAGCTGGATGGATTCTTCCAAGAATGAAGCATCTGAAAATCTTCCAGCTGGATCTCTGGCTGTGTTGTTTGAAAAACAGGATTTTAAACACAACAGGATTTTCCAACTTTTTGGAAAAATGGGTGAACTTTATTAAGCCTAATTTGGAATTGCGGTTGCCTCTTTGAGGAGCCTTCAACTTTGATGAAATAGTCCATTTTAAAGGGGCTCTTAAGAAAAGAAGATATAAAAGTCCCCAAGTAAAGAATATATTATTATTATTGTTATTATTTTGGTAGGCAGAGCCTTTTAAAGACAGAATGGCACTATGATTTTTACTGAGAATCTTTATAATGCACTAATGAGTAATTAAATGATAAAATTCAGACTGATTCTTTGGATGCCTTCATTAATTTCTCTACTTACTTTCTATCTTGTATTGCCTGAGTTGTTTGACTATACTCACTCATTTGACCCCCAACCCTTTCTTCCTCAACTTCTTTGGAATCAGATGATCCTTGAAATAAGTACTTCTAATGAACTTCAAATACTAGACCCAGCTGAATTTAAACCTTGGTCTCAAGGCAAAACTTTTGGCTGTTGTAAGGAATTTTCTAGCCAGGCATGGTGGTGCATGTCTGTGATCTCAGCACTTGGGAGGTCGAGGCAGAAGGCTTGCTGTGAGTTCCAGGCCAGCTTCAGTTGCATAGTGAACTCAAAGACAGCCTAAGATACACAACTAGATCCCGCCCTCCCCTCCCCCACCAAAAAAGGGAATGTTTGTGAATGGGGAAGAAAACTCCACCACAGTAGATCACACTAAATTTCTTAGTGCTTATAGTCCAGGACTCTCGATCTGCATTAGTTTGTCTGTATTACAGTAGTAAGACTTTTAACAAAGTCTTAAAAAGTGGACTAGGAGAATATCACTAGATATTTTGAAGATCTTACCAAACATGCCTCTTAGATTGGAATACAAAGAGAAAAGTAGGAAAAGTACTTCGAGGAAATTACTGAATATTTTCTTTTAAGAATAGATTAGATCACAATCCAGTTTTGCAAGCAGGAAAATAATCTGCTATGGACTATCATATGTAGTTAGAAGAAATATTTACACAGCACTCTGGTCTTGGTGGCTGATAAGACCATGTCGTCTCATCATTTGTTAATGGTACAGATACATGATTTACTGAAGAAACCTGAACTAGGATGGGAAATGATACCCCTTGATCAGTTGACAAAATTTAACAGAACATTTCTGATAAAGCATTACAACGGAGAAGAAACCAGTGTGCAACAATTCAAAGACATTTGCCCTAATTTTAAAAGACCATTACCCCATAAGTTTTAGATAAGGACATATATTGTTATTGCAAACACACAGGATGACCAAAAAAGGCTCATCCCTTAATTAAAGCAGCACCCTGAATCCTTAAAAGCAGTCATAAAAGTGAGACTCAGAACCTCCCACTTCCTCTGATAAAACTAATTGTTTATAGGGCTCTCAGGACTCTCCTGGTATAGTACTTTGAAGAGTCACTTTAAATCAATAAGAAATAATGAACTTAAACAGAGAAGTTGGTAGCCGAGTAAATCACACTATTCTAAAGCTCCCATAACACATCCAGAAAATCTTTAAAAAATAATTCAGTAGTAAAAATTTCCAATGAAATTAAAAGTTACTTGGTTAGAATTCATACTCATCCTACTTGGCCCTGTTTCTGAGTCTTGGTTTCCTAGGATGTGACAGTGTGGATTCATAGGTAGAGATCTGTTTTTTAAGCCAGGAGGTTAAATAGCATTGTCCTCAGAAGAAATAACCGGAAGTTGAAGCATTATGCGTGCTCCAGGACCAAATTTATTATCCTGATGAGATTAAGCTCCACAAAAATATAAATGTCTCTATGAAATCTCTGACATTCAATTGGCCTCTTGTACAAATGTGAGAAAAAAAAAAAAAAAACTGACGAACACACTAAAATTTAGATTGATGTCTCCAAACCATCTCCTAGATTGCTGCAGTACTTCTTAAAACCTGAAGACATACCAGGGCTTATTCCTGTGGTGGAAGATGTAACTAATCTAGGCTTAGTATTCCTATCAGTCATTATAATACTGCCTGTTACAAAGCAAGCAAATGAACAAGCAAACAAAACCCATGAACAAGAATGAAGATTTATCTCAGATCATGGAACTACAAATAAAAATGTTATTCTAAAATTTCTGGTAGTATCTTATGCAAATACCCAACTGGTAAATGTGTTAGCTGACTCTAAATGGTTCACAGTAAGGGACTGATGGCTTGCTCTCATTTAGAAAAAATGAACAAATATCTGTTGGCATTTATTATACTTGAAAAAATATCAGCAATAAACTTGGACAATAATGCCTTGGAGGTTTGCTGAGATTCCTGACACTTTTCACAAATTTTATACTTTAAAATTTGCAACTTTAAAAACTTGCAACTTTCCAGAAATTCTATCCTGATTCAATATGTAGGTGTTTTGCTTATTTGTGTTCATCCAAAGAGGACTCTAAAAAAGAGAGCCAGAATATTACTGCAACAGTTGGCTTTCAAAGACCACAAAGCTTCCAAACTAAATTTCAGTTCTCACAAGAAGTTGTACATTACTGAAATCAGGATTTCTTAACAAAGGTGTATGTCTGGGGAAAGAGTAAATATTATCCCAAATTATTCTAAATTAGTAACTAACTGTATGGCAACTCGGTGAGTTCCTCAAACTTGATGGAAATTGTAGATCATAGGTACTCAGCTCCCTACCCCCACCCCGCTATCCCACTCTATAATCTAAAAACAGCACTGAAGACCCTTTCTTGGGCGGGGAGGGGGGACCACAAGAAACACTTTACTAAATTTATTTTACAAAAGCTTCTCATGTTGGAACTTCTGGAAGGGTCTCCCCTGCCCCAAGCTTTGCATCCCTGCAGCTGGGGCCTGCAGAGGAGCTGCAGGTCCAAGCAACACAGCATCAAAGACTCCGGCTCACCTAAGCTCTGGCATCCTCAAGCCTGCTCTGCCAAAAAACGTCCCAGAGGAAACTCAGCTCAAGGGCGTGGTGAACGAGGGGCTGAGAGATCAGCAAGGTTGTGCGCTAAAGCTGCTCCTAAAAAAGTGGAAATGAAGCCAAAAGCAGCAGCCAGAAAGGATAACTCTTCAGACAAAAAAAAGGACAGAGAAAAGTGGAGAAAAAGGAAAACTGATGTGGCTAAGCAAGAAATCAAGGATTTACCTGCAGAAAATGGAGGAACTACAAGTGAGGAGAGCTCAGCCTCTGACGAAGCAGAAGATAAAGAAGCCCAGTCTCACTAACCATGTACCATGTTTAATTAGTGGGCCCCGGCTCCCTAATTTCACAATCCAGAAGAGTGTTTTTATCAACTGCTTTGTAAATGTAAGCTTCTAAGTAGCTCTAGAAACATTTTAATTTATACTAGTACATGTTTGCAGAATGTTTACACTCCTTGTGTGGAGGTGGTACATGGACATGATTTGTGCTACTTCATACTCAGCCCCTTCCCTCCCCGCCCTCCATCTCTTGATCCCCTTCCCCTTTAGGAAGGCTCTATCTCCCTACTTTCTGCTATCTACTGTATTGTTCTTCATGCATAATTAGTTTCTCATATAAGAGAAACTGTCATGGTTTATGTTTAAGTGTCCCCCAGGCCTCATGAGTTTGCATTGTTCATTTGTGATGGTTCATTGTATAGTGCTTGGATTGATGGTGTCAGTGCTCCATCCACATAGGGGTGGAGCCAGGATGTGATGTAATGGCAGGAAGAAGGTGTGTCTTTCTCTTTGCTGGTTCGAGTTTGCTGTTGCCGGCTGCCATGAACTGCAGCCCAGCCAAGCCTGCCTGTCTTGGAGCCAACTGAGTGTGGACTGAAACCTCCAAAAACTGTAAGAAATAAACCTTTCCTTTCCCAACTTTGGGCTTCAGGTATTTTGTCTCAGCGACGAGCATAAAGTAACTAAGACAGAAACCATGTGACACTTAAGCTTGTGTGTCAGATTTATTTCACTTAATGTGGTCTCAAGGTCTCTCCATTTTCTTATAAATGACTCAAGTTTATTTTTATGGCAGACTAGTGCTCACATTCTCTTTATTCATTCATCTTTTGATGAACATTTTCTAAAAAGAGGGAATCCCATACCTCAGTGCATGTTTTTATTTTTAGTGTAAATGTTTATTTTTTTAGAGGCAAAATCTTTCACTGGTTGCTTACTTTTAGGAACAACCAGAACAGTAGGTACAGTCAGAAAATTGAATTGTGGGAAGTTTTGACTCTCTTCGGTATCAACTTAACATTCTATAGGCGGGGGTTAGTTTGATGTCTTACAGTATAAAGCACAGCAAATGACAATTTGGAGTCATGGTCATGTATTTAATTTATCTTAAATATTTGAAATTATTTCTATGCCCATTAGAATTGTTTTTTTTTTTGTTTTTGAGACAAGGTCTTGCTACGTATTCTAGGTTGAAAACGATATATTTTAGGCCCTATGTATTCAAGGCCCTGTAAGAATTCTATGTATTTGATAATATTTTTGGTCATGGTAATCCATTTTTTCTAATAATTTTGTTAAGATGCTGTGAAAGTTCAAAAATTTGAACATATGAAGTATTTACGATATGAAACTGTAAACTGGTCAACGTAAGTAACATTTTAACATTTGAAAATAGTCCCTGATGTATAAGCAAGTTCCACTCCAAGAAAACATTTGTAGGTCAGATTTGTCCATAAGTCCAACCCCGTAAGTCTTAACCACCTTTGACACACACATATAATGGATATTTGCTTTGCGCTTCCCAGCAGTCCCCTTTACATCACCACTGTTTTTCCTCTTGCTTCCGGCTATCCTGGGCTCTGACTGAGCCCTGTACCACTGTACTCTCTCCCACTGTACAGTAAACACACAGCAGCACAGCTGTGACAGTGTCCGGCAGACATCAAAGTCACTTCTGTGATTTGTTCATATCTATGAATGTTTGTACTGTGAGGTTCATTCCTGTGAAAGTTCACAACTTAAATGTTCATAAGTCAGAGACAAACTGTATAATGGCATTTAATAATTCTTTTAAGGAAAATTTTTCTTCAATGTGAAGCTAGAAAGTGGCTGAAATAGCTACTGGAAAGAAACAATACGTAGCTTTTCAGACTTTCAGGAGGTGTGTTAAGAATTGTGTACAAAGTACAATGTCTGTAGTTCATGCTCAACACAACAAATACAGTCTCAATTAATGAACAAAAACAAATCTTTCCAGTTACTCTAAACTCTTTCATATTGTTTGTCCATGAAAGGAACAATCAAGACTTAGGCATCCTCACTCAAATAGGAAAATTATGAACCTTCAGCTTATATGGCCTATAACCATATATTCTAGCTCAGTTAACAATTATTATAATTAAAAATGGTTTTCCACTTTGGAGAATCTCAAGCAAAATTTCCAGTGGCAGAGGGATTCACTTTACTAGAAAAAATATAAATCAATGAAACACAGCTAACCAAATAGTATTACATTATCATAGTCTTTAACATCCTTAATCTTCAGGAAAGGTTGAATATACTTACAATATTCTAAAGTTAAAACTGGCAAAAACAACTCGAACTACAATACTATCTGAACCTAGTTCTTAGCTCTTATAATCTGTAACTGTTGGAAAATGAATTGTTACTAGAAGGACTCAGCTCCTTAATGATGGAACCTCACATCCATCCAGTTCTTGTAAACTATGACAGGATCCAATGTTGTGAATAGTTGAACACTGCAAAGGCTATGCCAGGTAAAAGAAGCTTTTTTGGAAACCCTCTGCTTGAAGAAGGCTGGTGTCCCTATGTTAGAATCCAGTGGCTGGGTATCTGGAAAAGGCACCAGTGAAAAAACTGCATGTAAGCCTAGCAGAAAGGATCGTTATCAGATTCAACCTTTCAGACAGAAGTTACTGAGAGCAAGCTTTGGGTCCCTGTCTTAAACTAAAAGGAGTTCCCTAACACTCTTACATTTGTCAACCCATAGCTCATTTTAGAGACACGCAAAGGAATATTTTCTCCCAGAACCAGCTGACAATATGAGATCTGCCCAAGAACACAGAACAAGGCTCTATTGGATTCCTTCTCTACTTTCCAGATTTTGCTCTCACTTAAATAATTACTTTGATCCCATTACCTTGCAAAACGCACAAAATATTTCAATTCTATTTTTACTTTGCTAGAAACCTTTATTATTCAAGCTGAATATGCACTATGGCTCTACATGCATTATTGCTCTCTACAATCCAACACAGACTCCTTAACTAGCCACCTTAACTAGCCAAAATAGAGATTATGCAGCCATACAATTGCTTGAGAAGAGTCATAGTTCATACCAGAACCAGCTCCTCTACACACTTGGGTGATCAACTCAAGAAAATGGCTTTGCAAAAAGATCTGAAATCTTTCTCTTGGCAAAATTAAGTTATTCAAATAATATTCATGGCCAGATTGTTTGGCATCGGCAAGAAGCATTAGGAGCTATGGAGGTTTCAATTATAAATTTTGTTACTTGTGACTAATCTCTATGCATACAAAACACTAATAATACTGCACTTATCTTCAGTAGTCTTAGATCCACTCCATAGTTAAAGCCTTTGATTTGATTCAGATCATAGAGACCTACGCACAACATAGAATAACAAATAGAAAAGAACAATGAAACTTTCAAGTATGCCACTAAGGAAATTACTGAAGTCAGATTTTTTTTTTTCGTTTTGAGACAGGGTCTCTGCTACACAGTTTAAGCTGGCCTTGCACTTTGTAGCCCAGGCTGATCTCGAACTTACAATGATCCTCCTGCCACAGTGTCCCCAGAGCTGGAATTAGAGGCATGTGCCACCACGCTAGGCTTGAAGTCAGACGTTTGACTGAGTACAAACTCCTTAGTAACCTGAATGCCTCTGAATACCAAACCTACTTTATATCACGTAAATAACATTTTTTATACTGATCAATATTTATGGAAAAGGGATCAGTCATTTTTGATGACAGAATGCATGGATTACTTCATCAAGTTCATAAAAATGTTTTGTGCTCCTATCCTAGTTAAAATCACAACCATTCAAAATGGCAATGTACAGATGCCAACATGCATTAAATAATCATGATATTCATATTACTCTGGATTGGTGGGTAATCAGGCCTTGACACTCTATTAATAATGTTGCATTGTTCACTCTGTGTGGTAATAATATGTATAAAGATCTTGACTCAAATAGTCTGAATATTGCTAACTGAATTGTCTCTCACCTCAAATAACTAGATATGACTTCCTAAATAATAGTCAAATTCTTAACTTGCTCTAATATGTAGTCAGAACAACAACCCCATAAACAAATTTTTTGTGCACCTTAATACTTGGTTATACAAATTTTTGTGTTTCATTATGGTATAGCTCTCGTCTCTCAACTTAATCTTTGAATTAGAAAGATCACTTACCAATATTTCTGAAACAATTCTTTTTGGTCTTTTTGAGACAGGCTTTCAATATGCAGTTCAGGGTGACCTTGAACTCATTTTGTAACCCAGGCTGCCCTTGAACTTATGCTGGCTTCGAACTTGCAGTGATCCTCCTGCCTCAGCCTCCGGAGTGCCGGGATTACCCACATGTGTCACCATGCTTCAGCCTTTTCTGAAACTCTTGGAAAAAAGTTTTAATGATGCTTTAAATTCTCTTTAAGCAATACCATCTGAAATGAGTAATTTAGTCTCAGGTGTACTCCAAAAGACTTGATAAAATAACTTTTCCACAAGGAGGAGCCTTATGCTCTTAGCGAAAAATGCTATTTTTTATGTAGTCAGAAACTGTTGCTCTGAATTTCAGAGACCTAAAAAGTTAAGGTCTAATACTCACCTAATCTGAAAATCACGATCGTTGATCAATCCAACTGGATAAATCTTGTCTCTTGCAACCTGGCTTGAAACTATTCTTCAAATGCTTGGCATTAACCGCCATTCAATCATAGTGATAATATTCCTGTACACTGCATTCTCTTGGGAGGCTTAAATTGTTGGTCAGAAGCCACTAACTTCTTAGATGGCCTCCTGGAGACAGAAACTATGTAAATCTGAATCACTGTGAGGCAATGTGGGGGGGGGAGATAGTATGAAATCTTTAGAGGACGAGGAGGAGAGGATACCTGAGGACAGTGAGAAACTCAATTATTCTACTGAATGACCAAAAAGGTGAATTGTTACATGTTACATAGAAACTTTATGGAGGCCATGCTGTGAATACAACCTAGAACAAACATCCATAGCCACAGAATCAAATTTTAAAGCTCCCCCTATCTCCCAAAACTGTAAGCTCTAACTATAAACAAAATTCACACTTTCCCAAGTCAGCATGAATCTTAAAAATCCCTCGCCATTCAGCCACAAACAAGTATATGCAGCACTGCTACCCTATAAAGAATGTAAGCTTCAAGAAGCCAATCACGACCCGAAACCTCATACCAGCTCTTGTGCTTTAGGAGTTGTGTGCTGTGTTTCTTACTGCCTTTAGTTTGAGGTCTCCCAGAAAGTGGTCTGTACTTTCTCATACTCTATGAAAATAAACTTTGAAAGTTTTCTAACTTCCTGTGATTTTATTTTTGACAAAGGGAAAAGTCTGTTAAATTTGATTTCAGACATAGATGGAAGACGGACTTACATGATGTCACAGACTCAGTTTCTCTCCTGTTATTTAGTTGCTTCCTCTACATTGGCTTCCTTCAGCAGTTTTTTTTTTTTTAATTACATCAGCACTGTAACTTCTTTCCCAATAATTTTCACCAAAGATCCAGTCACCTTGCTCAGGAGACAGAAGGTTCTAATCATTAATACTGGAATAGGTTCCCATGTTGGTACAGAGGCTGAGAGTGGAGAAGTATCTGACCAAAGAAAAATCATGCAATTGTCTCAGTTATATTTTTCTCAATGCTGACGCAAAATACCTGATATTGAAGTGAAAGGGGGAAAGGTTTTTTAGCTCACAGTTTGTAGAGGTTTCAGTTGCAGTAACTGGCTAACTCCAGCACAGTGGCTTGGCAGGACAATGCAGAAGAGAATCAGTTCATGGCAAGCAGAAGACAGCAAAAGCAGGCCAAGAAAGGGAGACAAAATTCCTTGTCCCTTGTATTGAATGCAGGCTGCCCACCTAGGACAGGTGTAGCACTCATCTTAACTAGAACTGCAAAATAATCAGTGGACTGATTTAGAAATCACACACGCCCTTAATTCGAGCATCACACATTCTAGATTCATCCATCTCTGAGAAAGGCCTATCACCACAAGAAACTATGAGGGGACACCTAGACCACAAACCATAACAGTAATTATCAGTAGAAAGGGAGAAGGGTCCTAGGAATCCAAAAGACAATAGTTATCCATCAAAGACATTAATCTTAGAGAAAAGGAACTATAATTTAGCTAAGAAAGTATGATTTTAAGATAATGTATATAAAATATCAATTAAGGATATCAAATTATGAAATATAACGACCATGTTTAATTGTCTAATCACTCCTGGGATACTGAATACAGTTGTTGGCATTGTGCTTTACAAGAGGTATTAAGCATCCAACAGAAGATTGATGAGGATTTCCTAAAACTGTGCACATGAAAGAATTTATCAAGAACAGATGAAGAATTCAGAGGATGTTTTGGAGAAAAACCTAGGGGACATAAAAATCTGTGTCATTAGTTGTTCAAAGACTTCACTTACAACAGGCTGTCCTCTGTGTGACTTTAGAGAAGAGTCACAGGACTGGGCAGGATGGGGAGAGTTTTAGGATCAGGAAAGTACTCTGATAGTGACAGCTGACTTAAATCAGGGAACTCCTTTCACCAAAAATGTTCACCAAAAGGGTTTGAACGTCAAACTCCTGGAATGCTTCAAGAGTCTATTGGGGTATTACATAGTGGAATAGCGTTTTACACAGCAGTTAGGCTATGAGTCAGAGTAAGGAAAAAGCACTCACAGCAAAAAATGCCATGAAAGTCACCTATAATGTATGGCATACAGACCATAGGTTAGGGTATGTGATGTAAGTGTATACTACACTTAATAACACACATTATAAATATGAATGAAACACTGGTATTACAAATCCCTGTGAGAGGCTTGTACAATATGTTGGGACAGAATAAAACCACCACTGATTCCAGTCTCCTGTTTGCATTCACTTCAGGGCATTTGCTAAGTGAACCGGTCAGTACATTGTTGATGCTCCTCATGCTCTTCCCTTACTACCCAACAGGCACCTATAATTGAATCATGCTGTTGTATAATAATGAGTTTGACTAGCTTTTATCCTGACTCCCAAAAGGGAGACTCCAAAGACTTACAATTTCCCAATTAACAAGAATATCTTTGTTATTCATGTGACTCTTGGGTCATCTCTGAGTTTACAATAAAAGGTGCCTCAGGATGGCAGCTGGTCACAAAACACAAGAAAGACCAAGGACGTGAAAAGAAGGCTGAGATTTGAGCCAAAACTCTAAGGAGGTAGAGGGGCTGGAGATGGAGTTCAGTCACATGGTCAACTGAGTCCTTCAGTCTTGCCTACATAATGAAACTCTAAGAAGAATTCTGCACATTGAGCCAAGTGAAATTTTCTGGTTGGTGAACCCATCAATGTCCTAGTGGATAATGCACCATGATTCCATAGAAAGGTGGTATGGAAACTCTGTTTAGGACCGTTTCAGACCTTTCCATGTCTTTACTTAGTGGATTCTGATTAGTATTCTTTATGAAACTGCAATTGTGATTATATGCTAAGTTTCATGTGTTATTCCAATATATTAGCAAACCTCAGGTTTTTGTAGGTTGAATTTGCAGCCAGTGATCATAAGTTACAGTGGTCTGGGGACCCCAGAAGTGTGGCTGACATCTGAAGCAGGGACAGTCTTGTTGGTAACCATGCCCTTTACTCTATGGATACCGACACTATCTCTGGGTGTTTGGTAGCACAGCAGATGGCATCAGAGCAGGTCCTAACTTAAATATGGATGTGACTATAGAGTACTTCAAGAGCCCTGTAACTTCATAATTTCTAGTGAAAGAGAGAGAAAGAGAGAGACAGAAACAGAGAGGGATAGAGAGAGACACAGAGACAGAGACAGACAGAGACAGACAGAGAGACAGAGAGAGAGAGAGAGAGAGACCAAAATTAGTATTTTTATCTTGGGCCATAGAGAAGCTATTAGATAACTGTCTCTGTCTCAATGAAATTAATGCTCAAAAATATACAGGAAAACTGGAACACAGGAGTCTTGAGTTCATACTATTTTATGTTATTTATCTGTTACCATAAAGCAACTGAGGCCTAATGATGGATTGGCTTGTCTAGAGGGAGGCCAGGTGAGTAAGGAAGAAAAGGCAGAGCCCTTTTTTCCTGAGTCAGAATATGGCCTACAGACACTGACACCCCAGTAGTAAGATAAGCATGCCCATGGGCAAGCAGCTCAAAAATGGCCAAGAATTTTCTTTGCCTTCAAAGAACTGTGAACCAAAACTACTGCCAATTTCACAGCAACATGGTGGGAGGGGGAAGTGTGCTCGCAAGATCTTTCAGGGCCGTAAGGACAATGCATTGTTTTCACAGTTCCTTTAGTCAAAGGCCAAACAGAAGCAGCATTCATCTCAAACACAACGTCTATTCAATCCCATATGACGCCCTCAGAAATGTCACCCTGTTCCCTTGGCACAGAAGGGTAGAGTGAATTCCCAGAGAGCACAGCTGGGAACAAAGGTAGAAGGTACAGGAGAACTTCTCGGCTAAGTGTAAGGAACAACTGACTTTCTGAATGGCAGGTGCTCCTCAACAATTAGAGAATATTCCCTTACCAGCAGGGACAACTGAGGGGATGCCCTTAAAGGCAAGGGGTGAGGCCAGCAGATGACTCCCCACATTCTATAGTTGTGACAGTGTAACTGTAGCATCACGATGTGTGTAAAGAAATGCTAGGGAAATTAGCCCCACATAACAAGCTGTTGGAGCTGTGTTCTTACCACCAATATTTCTCAACAATAAATCCCAGTAGAGCACCTCCTGCATGATGTTATTTAGTGCAGTTAAGGGAGATTTTGGAATTACTGCAATGCCATTTAAATTCATTATCTAATGCTAATTAAAATGATCTGTTTCGCTGTCACCAAGGAAAATCTTGTTAGAGAAACTGATGAGCTGCAGCGAGCTCTCTGGTACCAGGTTGGGAGCAGATGTGTGTGACAGCACCACATCTCCTGCTGTTGACAATTAAGGATGAGGGAGAATTAACCTGGCGGTGCCCCCTGCCTCAGGCAGATTTTGAGGGTCACTCAGGCTTCAAAAGAGCACTCCATGCACAGCAGACCTGTCTCCGACCCTGTGTGCAGTCTCTTTGGAGTAGTCATCTCACTTCTCTGGGTAGGACTAAATCAATGGTTTTTAAACTTGCACACATACTAAGATTCGTCAAGGGAACTTTTAACAATCTGGGTTCCCAGCCACCCCCAGCAAATTAAGTAAGAATCCCTAAAGGCAGTGCTCAAGCAAAAGTGTTTTAATACTCTTTAGTAGGTCTAATACAGAGGTAGCGTTGGGTACTGCTATATTCAATGGACTCTAAGGACCCTTTCAGCCCAGTGCTCCTGCGTCCCTCTCCATTTCCAGACTGGTTGACAGGAAATCATTTGCTTATTCCATCATTCTCTTGTAGATGCTAATTATAAATCTGAGCCAAGTGAATTTCATTGGAGTACCAGCTAGGCAGTAACCAAAGCTAGTTCACTTGGTTATCTTAATATATGTCTAGCATACATCAGGTGCTCGATACTCATGTGATGAATAAATGACACAGAGGACAACTCAATTTGCAATTCATATTGGCTTTCTGCTTCATGTCCAGTAGCATTTTAATTGCTTTGCTGTTTAGAACAAGGAAAGGGAGTTGCAAATTTTAAATAACATACTAAATTCAACAGAATATCCCAAAATAATAGTGATTTTGAGTGTATTTCATTGGATTTCAATATGTGGTCCTTGAACTAACACACTCATATCAACTGGGATCTTGTTGGAAGTGTAAACTCTGAAGCTTTAGCAAGAAAATCTATTGAGTAGGAAGCCTTGTTTTCTTTTCTCTTGGTTACTTTTCTCTTGGTGCTGAGACAAAGTATCTGACACCCAAAAAAAAGGAAGGAAAGATTTATTTAGCTTAGGGATTTTGGAGGTTTCAGTCCACACTCAGCTGGTTCCAAGGCAGGGTGGCATGGCTAAAGGGCAACTATTCATGGTGGCTACAAGCAACAAGAGTAAAAGAACAAAGCATGCCTCCTTCCCTGTCTGTATAAGATCTGTATAATATTGGCTAGCCTGTGGTGGTGCACACTCACACCATCAATCTCAGAGCTAGACAACAAACCAATCACAAATGCTAGATTCAGCTGCCTTCCTGACTGTACGAGGCTTCAGGGGACATCAAAACATAAACCATAACAGAGGTAGAGCAAATAAATGTTTTAACAAGTTCTCAGGTGATTCAAGAACCTATGTCCTTAAAATAATTTGTAAGGTAAGGCAATCTGCAACTGGTACAGTCATCCCATGAAGTTGTTAGGGACCAGGTTCCTTCCATTTTCATCCCAATGATATGGATCCTGTCCATAAAATACAAATGGCCATCACATCCAAGTTTAAAAGGAGGAAAAGAGTATTTATTCTTCTTTAGTATGACTGTCAGAACACACCTCCCTTTACACCTCAGTGAAAAAAAGTTTTTTCTGTGAAGCTGCAAAGTTAGTTGGATATCCAGCCATCAGGCTAAAATTGAGGCGGTGCTTCCCAAGTTTTAAGACAGCACACTAGCTGTTTCTGTCTTAAGGAAAACTAATTTATGAGTGCTTTCTCTACATTCCAGAATTGTGTAAATAGCAGGACGTTGTTTCACCTTCACAATTCTATGAGGAGTTTTTTTGAACTAGGGATCAAACCCATGACCTCACATTTACCAGACAAGCACTTGAGCCATTGAGCTATAAATCTCCAGCCCCTGGAGTTGTCATTTGACAGATGAAGAAGCTGGGGTGTGAAGAGGTTGGTTAATGTGCCTTGTAAGTAGAAGTGATGGAGCAGGATTTTAACCCAGGCAGTTTACATCCAGAGCATGCATTTTTAGCTTTTAAGGTATGCCACTCTGCTAAGTGTTGGTAGAGAGGAGAAATGAGTAGCAATGACACTTTATACTCAATCCTCGTTAGCAAGAAAAACAGTTTTGCCATCACTTAGTAGAACTGAGCTTGCAAAACCACCCCAATGCACGTCCAAATGGCTGACTTGTTCCAGGACTTGGACAGGTCTGCACAGTAACAGGCTGAGGCTAATGACAGGACGTAACCAGGATTTGTGGCTTGGGGCTTTGTACAGTTTACAGTACTTCTCTAAGAAAAGGAAATTTATGAACATGAAATTAGGTAGTGGGCTCCAGAGGGCCCAGCAGCAAGGGGCCAAGATACTTAAGCCTTGTCAGCTTCACATGAAAGCCACCTACAGCTTAAGGCTGCCTTTCCAAGCACTACCAGCTGACAGTACCAAGGACACAACGCAGGTCACAGCAATTAGGCAACCACGTGTTTCATCTAGAAGGAACACTGGAGATTACACTGATCACTGATTCTCTAATGTCTGTTTGATGTTCTGAAGAGCAGAACCCTATTACAAAAGTAAATCTTGCTTTAAGTTAACCAGATATAATTGAGGCAACTCCTGCTGGGGCCCAGATGGTAGCTCAAGGGCTTCCTGCTCTGCCATACCTCCTGCCCCCTGCAGCTTCTCATGCATCTTGGGCACTAGAGGCTTCAATGATGCTGGCAGAAAATATATGATACATTTCCCCCTCCTCTTCTTAGGGAGGACACAGGAAAGACAAAAGTTTAATCAGCTCAGCCTAGGTCACTACTAGCTTATTGGCTGGGTGGAGACTAGGACTTACCATTCACAGACCTTTTCACTATACCATAATAATCGATTCCCAGGCCAGATTTAGAAGCTCTCACTTTATCCTAAATGTAGTATTTTTAATACAACAGAATCAAACCACAAGGAATTACTTGCTACTTTCTGTCTCCCCTTAGCTCAACCTGTACCAGAACCAAGTCCCTGGCACACCTAGGGAAAGGGAAAGGCAGAAATGAAACCAGGGGCAGCACTGGCACTACTAAAGTGGTCAGGGGAACAGAAATATCTTCAGCCCTTGGGTCTCCAAAGGAACAGACCCACCGTGATAACATAAGATCTACAGATGCCCAACTGCTATGTAAAACTTGTGTAGTATTTGTATATAACCAAAACACATCTTCCCGTACACTTCAAGCCACCCTCTAGATTACTTATAACACCTAAAATAGAAATGCTATGTAAAAATTGTCACATTGTACTATTTAGGAAAAGTCTGTACATGTTCAGTACAAACACACATTTTTTTAAGTATTTTTGATCTCCAGTTGGTTGGATCTTCAGATACATAGGTCTACATGAACATTTATTAGTTCAGTAGAGGAAAGTTACCTTATAGGATTAAAAAAATCTCAAAGGTTTAACGAAGCATCACACACACACACACATTTTGCATTTTAATTCTGCATTAACTTTGTAATTTTTGCAGTTTACTGCTGGTTTAAATATGGGCAGCAAACTTACTCCTATTTTTGGAATTTTGTATCTTTTTCTGACTCTTCTTTTGATCTTAACAGAAACTTTAACAAATATCACCAGGTATTTTAACTTGCTGGTTCACTTTCACAGAAGTATCATTTTATACCTTTTGCCCACCTAAGCCTTGAAATCAATTTTCCCATCATGTCTGTTTTTTCCTTCACTGCTTTTCTTGATTCAAACAATTCAAATATGTTGCATATGGGCAAATTGAAACAATTTAGGTTTTCTAGGGGAAGATCTTAGAGGAGCTTCTTTCCTCAATCCCTTACTTTTCTTAAGAAAATTTTGCTTAAAAATCTCAAGCCTTAATGTTATTCAGTAACTAAAATTGTAGATCTTGAAAGTTTTCTTCAAGCCAAGCCAAATATGTAACAACATGTAATCTGCATGAAACACAGTAGCATTCCACAGGACAGTCTCATCAGGACTCCCACTGACAACACAGCAATTGCAGTTTGCTTCTCCCACAGTGAAACAAGCATCACCTGGCTGTTACCTCCTAGGAAAAACAAATAGATCCCTTGGGCTGAGTCCCAGGGAAATGTGGAAAATATCAGATCTACAATTCCATACAGAAATGACAAAAAGCAACTTAGTAACTACAAGGGTGTTATCTTCAAAACATTAAACATGATTCTCAAACAAATACAAGATGAATCCAAGATTTCTGTAACTCATTAAAGAGAAAAAAGGTGGTAAAACTAGTTCAAAAGATAAAGCAGGCTGAAATTACACACACACATGCACGCACACACACACGTACATATTACCCAACAAAATGACTGGAATAAGACTGTATACTTAGATCAATTACCAGGTGTTAACATCTTTAGAGCTACCTCTACTACTGGACAAAAATTATTTGCAAATTACCAACCTTCCAGAGTCAGTATGCAATCTTATTTGATTCTGACCCCAGCACCCTTAGATTTTCTGACATTCTGCTTACCTTTTCAACTGAAAACACAGACATTCCTGGAGACTGGGACTGGACCGCATTCCTAGCTAGAACCAGGGCCACGCTGAGAACCTAGGCCCTTCTGAGACAAACCCTGAGGGCTGGTCACTGTGCTGCTGCTCTCAGCCTCTCACACCACAGGGCATCTATTAATCAGAAAATCATGCTAACCTGAGCACTCTAAGCAGGTGCTTCACTTTATAAATGAACAAACTGAGACTCAAGAAACTGAGCCTAGTGAGTTAGCAGAACCCAAACACAGCACTTTCTCCAAAGGGTCTAAGACTGCTTCTTATACAAAACAGCTCACCCTGTGTCCTGCTCTCACCCAAACTTGATCTCTGGAGGATGACAGACTTCACAGGAAGGTGTGAGGACAGGTGACTGCTAAGGGTGCTATTCTTACCAGGGTGATTTGCATTTAAAAATGAGCCTACTTGGGCTCAAGTGTTCACCTGTGGTTGTTAGCTTGCGGAGAGAAGTAACTGCCAGAGGTCAGCAAGCTGACCTTTCAGACAAGAGCTGAAAGCAGAACTAGGCCTCAGCTAGCCAGGTGTGGTGCCGCATGCCTGTAATCCCACTACTCAGGAGGCTGAGGCAAGCGGATTGCCATAAACTCAAGGCCATCCTGGGTTACATACTGGCTTGTAGATGAGCCTAAATTAAAGAGCAAGAGCCTGTCTCAAAACAAAATGAGGGCTTAACTCACTTTACATACTTTGTGTGCAGAGGTTGAGGCCACTGAAATGCTCAAAACATCTGAAGGATGCAAATTTTATTTGATTTCAAAGTCATGACTTTCCGAGTTGTCATGTGGGCCTTTCTGGTTACTTCCAACACTTCCATGATTCTACCTGCACTTACGGCAGACCGGCCTTGAATGAGAGTCCTGCCAGGTTCAGGTCCAGTTCTAAGTACTTCACAAATATAAACTCATTCAGTCCTCACAAAGACAAAGTGAAGTGTGTACTGCCTTCACCTAACAGATGAGCAAATGGAAGCAGAGCTTGCATGACTTGCCCAGCTACACAGCCAGGCTTCAAATCATAATGCCCCAGCCTAGCGTTCCCATATACCATCCTACACTGTCCCTCACCTTTCTGGTTTTTATCTTCCAGAGGGGTGTGATTTCTGTGCAAGTATGCTGCTAAAGGCACTTCATCCTAAATCTGCTTGCCTGAAAAAGGGTCCAGGCCAAAGATGATTTTTGAGCAATTTTGGAAAGCTATTACAGAAAAAGCAAGCGAGAGCATTTAAGAGAGGAAAGGCTGGAATACTGTATTTTGCCAAGTGTAATATATTTTGACTCTAAGAGCCACCATCATTTGTCATTAAGATAAAAGTTGGTTAATTAAACACTGGCCATGTTAACATGCCACTGAAGATGAACACTAAAAGATTTGCTAAAGTGTTCCCCGCAAGTTTTTCAAAATTTTATTGGAAGATCTGAAAAAATGTTCAAGAACTAAATTGAGGAAATACAGTAACATCCAGGTAGACAGGTCCAGGCTAGAGTCTTAGGAGCATAGGATCTAAGGGAAAATAAGAGCACTCTTTCACTCTTTCTCAAAGCTCTAAAACGCTCAATGTTCTAGTTTGGGTCTAACAACTGATCTTAATTTGATGCTACCAGAGTACCTCATCCAGTGTTGTGATTGGGGAGACCAGGGTAATGATAGTCCCCTCTCTCACAAATAAGATGACTATGAAATGTGAAAGAACTCCTGGAGATGCTCCTCAGACAAAAACATTATGTCCACCAAATTACTGTTACCAGTGGAGTGGGTTCCAACACATGTGAATTTAGAAGTAGACTTAGACATGGAACAATGGTGCAGAATAGTTGAACTAGTAAGAAAACCAAAATCTACCTCTGGTCTATTTCCTCAAAAGCGCTTTCCTGGAGTTATACTGGTCTTTAAAATTGGTACCACTGTCTACTGTTAAATGAAGCAACATTGATATAGGGGAATGAAACTCCTGACCTACTATATCCAGTACGAGTTCATGTTCTCTAAAATCAAAGAATGAATTTTAGGAACAACGGAGGTTAAGAGTAGCATATATTTATTGAGAGAAAGAAAGCTGCTGTCTGAGAGAGACAGAAGGGGTCCCGAGCAGGTTGCCAAGGACTCAGTCTTTTCCAGGGACTTTTACAGAGTACAATCAAGGGTGAGACAGGTTGAAGGTGGGGAAAACTGGGGACTCACAAGGCAGATTGGCATAAGGTGGGACAGAACTACAGTTAGCCAATAAGATTAGTAGTTCAGGTAAAACTGATTCAATTGGAGACAAATGGAGAAGCGAGTCACGTAGAAAGCGGGTATTCTTCGAGAACAGTGACTTGACTTTCTCAGGGTGATAGGGAACTATTCAGAATATCAGTCCTTAGGATATGGGTGCATTTGCTTGGAGGTCCTTTGTCTTGGAGGCCTGGCCCACAGCAAGAGGTGTCTGTGTCCCAGTAGCTGCAAGGTATGTGGGCTTCTGCACTGGCTCCTTTGAGGACCTAGCCCTGTCTCAATGCCTATAATATTTCTAACTCAGCTGCTTGCAACATCAAGTCAGCATGTCTTCACTACACGATGGATCAACAGAAATAAGAGTTAAATGCAAGAGTATTTCCATCTAAAAGGAGTCTGTTTTCAAGCAACTGGAAGTCATTTAAAGTATCGAAATTACTCATTATGCTTAATTATAGTCGCCAAGAACACAAAGTCAGATGATTCTCATGACCCCAGGCTTCTATCCCCTTCCACTCAGGCCGTCATCACATATCAGGCACTACTAAGAGCTAATCATTTCCTTTCAAGATATAATTAGCTCCCTAAAAACAAGAGAGCATGGGCCAGAATTTCTCATTCCCATGTTTTTTTGCAGCTCTATTTGTCTACTTCCATTGAGCAGTGGGCATAAGTCCATGCTTACAAACTGGATAAAATCTTTTTATAAATGCATGAAGCCATTTCATTTTTATGAAAGACTCCAACTTCATTTTATTCCAAGGATGGGTGTGGAGGTATCAGCATATTGCAAGGCACTATTTTTGGCACAGACTGTACTGTACACAGCGAACAGTATCTGTCTGCACACTCTGCTGAGCAGAGAGCAGCTACTCAGTTACTATTCATAAGAGAGATGCTGCAATTCAAACAGCACACTGCATTTCTTAGGTGAGGTTATTGTTTTGAAAATCTTAAAATTCATCTTGGAAGAATTTGGGGTACTTGGTAGCATTTCAAATTTAGCAAAGACGGAGATTATTATATGCTTGTTTCCTTAGGATCAGCAATATCAGAGGTGAAAAAAGTTTAAATGATAATGGCTTTATTTGTTTAGTTCATTAGTTTTGACCTAGAGATACTCTAACTGGCTCCATATAATAATGGCTGGCATGAGGAAATCTTTTCATATTTATGACTCATTTTAAAAGAGATCAATCCGTGATAATTAAAATTTAACTGTAAAATTTTACTGAAAATACAAATAGAAATTCTATCACCTACGTAAAAGAGCAATCTTTGAGTTCAGTCATGTAGGAAGCCACATTGTCTAAGGTGTTTAGTCTGTTATGGAAATGCTCATTATATCAGGTAATAAGAAAATAGGGTTTATTATGCCATGCAATAGGAAACTGGGTTCTCCTTCCTTTTAGGCAATACCAATCCCTGGAAAAAGTATGGAGTTGCTACAAATTATAAATTGCAGTAAGCTAACTTTTCAAGTTAAGGACATGTTAAAATCCAGTAAGCTCTTCCACAGAAAATATGGCCTCCACTAAACCAGGTCTGTTGTTTTATTTTGTATAAAGCCATTTGTAGACTGCCACTTAAAAATGGTCCTTTGTTTAAAAAAAAAAAAAATGGTGCATTGTTACATTTTTCTCTATCCCTTCCAGGAATAGTACAGGGCTAAAGGACAAAAATGGCATAAATTCATTAGCAACAAGGCAAACAAGACAGAAAGCAGAAGCCATCCATGGGTGAGAGCAGCAATAAACACCTGAAAGAATAAGGAGTAGAGAGCTAAATGTCCCCTGCATACAGAGGACCACAGCAGTCCCCAACAAAATGTATCAGGAAATCCTGATGAGAGGAGCCATGTCTGTGGAAGACTGAGCTGAGCCTGGGGCAGGAGGTTGAGGTACATTTACTGGTTCAACTGCTCAAGACTGGGAGACCCAAGTTTGGCAGCATGAGGGACAGGAACTGCACTGAAAGCAAGATGGTTCATTAAAACTTGCACAGAGTGCTGAGCAGCTGGAATGCTGGGTGCAGGAGGATTGCTCTCCAGAGGGCACCAAATGGCTCCAGAGAAAGAGCCTACAGACACTGACATCTGGAGGACCCCAGTGAAACAGCAGGATCCATACCTACTCATCATACAGTACAAAGAATAGTGGAGAACAAGTCTCCATCTTTCTCATCATTTTCAAACATCTGCAACATATGAGGCAAGTCAAAGATGTCTCCAGGCAAGCCTCTAACACCAAGACCAAAACACACAAAGCACAGACAACAGAAAAGAGGCAAAGCAAAACAGAGCAACCACAAAACAGAATCCCCAATAAAATCTAACATCCTCAATAAAATACAACATCCCCAATAAAACGTAATACCCCCCAATAAAATAGAACATTCCCTGACATGAAATACTGCATCTAAGAAAGAAGAAACACATTAAAGACATTTCACCAGAGGTCTGACAGAGAAAGTACCTTACTCAGAAAGTGAAACAAAAAGCCAAAGAAATGAAAAATAGTAAGATAATAATAATAATAATAATAAAATTCAGAGATTCTAACTAGTGTTTCAGACCTGAATACAGTAACAGGAATTCCACAAAGACAAAGCAAGGGAGGAAGAGTGTGAAATATAAGACAAACAGTACATAAACACCTCCTAACATAGAAAGGGCTTGCCTTTTTGGATTCAAATGGTTTGCCAAGTGTCCAGCACGAAGAACGGAAAGGACACATACATCACATGTCACAATGCACACGATCCTGAAATGAGAAGGCTGCGAATTTTAAAAAGTAACTGTATCCCTGCCCAACATCCACACGCAGAGAACAGTGATGGCACTGCAATTTCCCTGCAGCTTTGCACACTTAAGACAGTACCAACCAATGCTTTCAAACTCTAAGGCAAAATTAAACCAGAATTCCAGCTGAAGTAGGGACCTATCTGGATCTGAAAGAGTAGAATAAACATTAAGATTTGCAACAACTTTAAAATTTTACCATATGCTTTTTTCATAGGAAATATACCTAAAGTTGTGACCCATGCTAACAGGGTGGTAAAACTATAGGATCAGCGAAACAGGCTTTCTATAAAAGACACGATGGAAAGAGAAGACGGACTCTTCCCATAATGCCTAGTTGGGCATGGTTTCTGGTTTGTCTACAGCTGTCACACCCTGTCCCCAATTTCCATTGGCACCCTTTGGTTCTTCTTTCCGAGTGCTCTCCCACACTTCAGGTTTCCTTATGGCCTCTCTCTGGGGTACTGAGGTGCAGCCAGACTGTTGGCAGCAGTGTCCTCCTTTTCAGCTCTAGCTGCTGTGGTCTCTTTAAAGCAGCAGTAGGGAAACCACCCCTAACATGGCAGAGCTGAGGCCCATTATTAACATCCCAACCCTCACAAGCTCCAATAAACTGTGATTAACAGAACTAACCTCTTATGCAGATTTCCTAGTTTTGGCCCTGCAATTTCTTAAGAGACAAGACAGATATGAAACACCTGCAGCCTCCTATAGTCCACCGCCATGACAGATACAGCTGTTCTGGACATCCCACACCTGGTCTGGACATCTGCTTTGCTTTAATTTGAACTAAGCAGAATTGAGTTTGCACCAATCGACAGGTGCAGATAGCAGACTTACATTTAGACCAGTTTGGACCAATCAGCAGTTCAAATTTAGATACTCGCAGGTCTGAATTTGGACTAATCACAGGCATTCTATGTAAGTAGCACTCTTTTTCTAGGGCTGATTTAGGTAACCTACAGGCCATGTGTTAATGTTTCTCTTTTAGAACATTTTTTTCTAAATGAAAACTTCGGTATTTAATTCAGTATTTAAATGCAGTGTGGTACTTTGTAGTAAGTGGGTTTTGAGTTGCAGTTTGGCACCTGGTCTCTAAAAGGTTCATCATCACTGATTTAGGGTCTCTCTCAGGTATACTCACCCCCAGGCAGCAGGACAGGTTCTGTTCAAACAAAACCTCTCCAGTCTTCTTGTGTATCTTCTTAAGCTTTACTTCTTGGGTGTTGGTGAACTTGGAAAGTCCTAATGAATCTACTATAAATTTTTATCCCGAGTGGTGTGGACACAGAAAGAGCTATACATACTAGGAACTGTTAACTCGAAGAGTGCTAGAACCCAAGGGACAGCAACCTGTGTTGACTGGTATCAATGATGATGAACAGAGCTGTGGTTTGCCAGTTCATGATTTCTCTCTGAATTGAGTTAAAAAACCCTCAAATGACTGATGACAAAAGAAAGACCTAGAATGATAATCAAGGTCTAGGAGTTCTTTATGACATCCAGAAAGCAAAGATTGGTGTTTTCAGAAGAAAGTGTGCCACAACCCAATGCAGTTTCTGAGGTTCTTGGGGTTAAGGACCGTAGATGATGAGAAAAAAGAAGAGACAAAGCTAGGGTCAGGTGGAGTCCTTATCCTTCTGATGGAAGGAAAGGTACTGTTCAACCAATGCAGCGGTGTTTATTATTAAACTGGGAAAGATGATGTCAATTTCAGCCCCTCTGTCTAGCAACGCACTGCTTGGATTGTCTAGGAGCTTGGTGTTTTTCTGGGCTGTAGCAACTTCCTCAAGTGGCTGAACCAGGTGTTTTTGTTTTCTGGTAGGGCCACGTCTAGTTCATGCCCTAGGATCAATTATTTTTTTTTAATTTAAAAAACAAAAATCAGACAAAAACAAAAAACAAAAGGCATAAACAACAACAGCAGATTCAAAACAATAGCAATACAGGTATTCAAAAGAGAATGAAAGAAATTTAACAATGGTTGTTATATTTCGTATTGTTCACTTTTTTCAAATACAGACAATATTAAAGAAAATAGAAAAACAGAAGTGTAGAATACCAAATTAAAAAAAATTATCATTGAAGATTCACTATTTGTTACATTTCTCATTATTGTCTTAAAAAAATAGTTGCCAACGGCACAAAATCAAAGCATAGTGGCTAGACACTCAAACATTGATAGTACAAATCCTTCTGTTCAGTGTTCCAACAGAGATTCAATAATATTGTCATCTATCTACACACTATACATACTGTTATACTCTTTAGAGCACTTTCCTTTTGCTTTCACAGTATCTATTATACTTTCTGGATCCCATTTTTCTGTCAGTTTTTATTGTTTCTTACACTAGAGAGACAATCTGGTATTTACTCATGTGAGTCTTGTTTATTTTGCTAATGAGGATATTTTCAAGTTGCCTCCATTTACCTATAAAGGCCTCAAGATTATCCTTTTTATACCTGAGTAGTATTCCATTGTATAAAAATACATTTTTCTCATCTACTCTGCAGTTGATGGGCATTTTGGTTGTTTCCAAGATTTAGTTATCACAAATTGTGCTGCTATGAACATGGGTGTACATATATCTCTGTGGCATGACCTGTTCAATTTTTCTGGGAAAATACCTAGGAGGGGAATAGTTGGATTGAATGGAACTTCTAATCCTAGCTTTTTGAGAAATCTCCATACTGATTTCCATAGTGGTTGCACCAGTCTACACTCCCACCAACAGTGGAGAACAGTTCCTTTTTCCCACATCTTCGCCAACATTTGTTATCAGTTGTTTTCTTGATGGCAGCCATTCTTTCTGGGGTGAGATAAAATCTCAATGCTGTTTTAATTTACATTCTCGAATGACAGTGATGGTGAAGATTTCTTCATATATTATTTGCCATTTGTATATCTTCATCTGAGAACCTTGTGTTCATCTCAGATGCCCATTTTTGGAGGGAGTCTACCTTATATTTGACAAAGGGGCCAAACATGAGGATAGCCTCTTTAATAAATGGTGTTGGAAAAATTGGCATCCCACATGCCAAAGCCTGAAAATAGACCCATGCCTCTCACCATACACTAAAATAAAGTCAAAATGGATCAAGGATCTAAATATTAAAAGAAAAACACTACATCTACTGGAAGACAAAGTAGGTAAAAACCTTAAAGACATAGTATAGTGGTAGAGAGAGAAGTTGTGAATAAAACGCAAACCACACGGGAAATACTTGAAAGAATCAACAACTGGGATCTCGTATTACTAAAAAGTTTTTGCACTTCAAAAGAAATCACCAACAAAGTAAAAAGAAAACCCACAGAATGGGAAAGAATTTTAGCCAACAATTCTTCAGACAAAGGACTAATATGCAGAATATATAGAGCTGAAAAACATCAAGGTCCCCAAATTCAAAATCCAGGGTCAATTTAAGGCTTCAAAAGCTCCCAACAAAAGTAAGTGCTACTTGACTTCAAAGTGCTGTCTCATAGAGCTGGGTAGCATATAAATTATATTGAGATAATTTGGTATGCTTTGGCTCCAAGTTTCTGAAGATCCAATCCAACAATGACCTAAACTAAACTAGGGGTTGATTTTCTCACATTTGGAGGAGCTGCAGGTGGCTTACTGCAGTGGCTTGTATCAAAGTTCTAGATTCTTTCCACTCTTGCTCACCAACCTTCCACATTTACTACCTTCTCTCAGCTGCAAGATGGTACAACAGCTCCAGCCATCCTGCTCTTGCAAACACAAGCTAGCAAGCTGAGGAGACACTCTTCATGGGAGTCTAGGGCCTCAAAAGCTTCCCAGAAACATCACCTCTCTTCCATGGTTTACTGGCTGGCTCTTTCTTAAACCTATCCATCACTTAAAACATGGACCCTTAGGATTAGCTCACAACAGTACTCTTTTGCCCAGGGCATTCAAGGTAAGTAGATGTATGGCTGGGTGAGTAATTTCATCAAACTTATGGCCCACTTGAGAGAAGTGGCTGAGAAAAAGTGAATTGCACTAGTTAAGATATTACATTAGTAAGGACAGAAGACTCTCCGGACAGAGTAACATGGGAGGCTTATCAGGCTGAAGGTGCCAATGGCGTCTGTAAGAGAAGAGTTCAAGCAAATCTGGTGAAATTAATGACAGGATGTAGAAAACTAAATAAAAATACTAAGACAATTACTGACTCCTGGAGAAAATGCAACCATTCACTTCTTGACTGAACGCTTAGGTCTAGTATCATGAACCCTTTGACTCATCAAAAATGTTCTACAGGGAAGAGAGGGGAGGGAAGCAGTGGCAGTAAAGCTTTTAATCTGTACTTTCAGAATACAACATCAAGAAAATACCCAAAACCAACAGATTCAAAATATACACTATAAAAATAGTATATTTAGAAATTCATCAGAGCTGGGAATAAGTGAAAGGCTACTGAAGAGGGTGAGACAAGGGATGAAGCGGGGAGCAAGGAAGTGGCTGCTCTTGTCAACTTTATGAAAATATCTTTCACCTCTTTACCCCATCCCCATTCCCCCAGCCATCCCACCCCACCCTGCGACCCACATGGGTGACAGTCAGGATAAGAATTCACACCAAAAATTACAAGTCATACCAGGTCTTCTGCTCTTTGGGGAAGGGTCAATACACCCTGGCAGGGGAGAGGGTGGTAAAGTCCCAGGAGTTTTACATTGGCAGTAATCCTGGGGACCCCATAATCTGGACAGGAAAGGCACAGCCAGTTCTCTAGTGGGTGTAACTGCAGTGACAGAGCTCAGTGGGAGGTCATCAGAACACTCAGAGGCTCTTAACCAAAGAGCATGGATATAGGAGCCCACTTGACCTACTAACCCTTCTAACATCCCAAAGTAACTCCTGCACAGTAACCAGTTTACTCGGGCTTTGCTTTGTTGTTGTAGTGCTAGAAATCGAACCCAGATCCTCACATACGCTAGCTAAGTATGTTTTACCACTGAATTACCCGTGGCCCTCCATAAAGCCTTGTGTACTTTAGGAAAAGTGTCTCATCATAAGGAGCCATTTACTTGCAACCCCCAAATCCAGAGACAAGACCTGTTCCCAGTGATCCTGACCTTAACAGTGCTACCCACTGGGATCCTCTAATTCACCTAGCACATTTCCCACGATGTGTACAATTACTTTGGTGGGTTTCAGAAACAGCTTGGCATGGAACTCAATCCATGCAACAGCTAGAAATGCAAGCTATCCCTCAAGGCTTCCTGAAGTTCAGTTAAAAACCATTAATTTCCACTTACTGCTCCCACCTAGGGCTCTCCTTGGCTCTTCCTCTCCATATCCTGCCTTCCTTTAGCAGGACATAACCCACCTGCCCCAGGAAGCCTTCTCTGACTATTCACTGAAGGATCTTTACATGTAATCAAATCATCCAACACTGAGTTCCACCACGCTAACCATCCACACTATTGCCTCACACTTTGATGTTATTCATAGCAATAAAGGAGATAGCTGGGCTTTAAAAAAAATAAAAACCACCATTTTATGTAATTTTATATAAACAGATTCTTATGAAAAGAAACATAAGTATAGCGGCCTCCAAATTACCAGTGAGGTGGACCTTCACCCTTCTTTTCTGCAGTGGGAAAACCAGACAGCGAATGGGAAAAATGATTCCATTCTGTTTTTAACCGTTTCCACCTATGCAGTCAGTTTTTCAAGTAGAATTTCTATTCCTTTGCTGGTGTTTTTGTTTTTTTCCAACGTGGGAATCAGGCTTTTCAGTCCAGCTCTAACTGTATTTGCAACTTCTTGGTCTGTACTCTGTAGAAGGCTGAGGAAGAAAAGAAAAAAAATTAATGAAACTTAAATTTAATACAAAGCCCCAGGTAATCTACAAATACTTTTATACCTGCAGCATAAAAAAATTCACTAATTTTGAGTCAAGTCCTGTAACTATATACAGTATGTATTTTCTTTTTTTAATTCACCAGGTAAGTAAGGAGGGCCACCATTCTATATTCTATGACCACATTAAAAAAGTTTATAATCTTGCAGGGGGAGTCACTCAAGCAGACTTGACTGACTTTATCTTAGGACTTAATTATATCCTGCATTAAAATTATTCTACCTATACTCTTTATCTGTTCTATCTTGTTTAGATTAGAAACCTGAGCGCAAAGCTGACTCAACCCAAGTGAACGTGCAAACCAAGAGGCCAACTGTGGAGCATGAATGATAACCATCAGTAAGTCCTTCTAAACCACAGCTACAGCACTTAATGAAGACAGGATGAATTTTATCTTCAAGTTTCACTGACTGGCTTTGAAACTGATCTCTCTTACTAAATGGTTATACAACCAAAAAGATACTATTTAAATTCTCATGGACTCAGTTTCCTGATTTGTAGACTGGAATTAAAAACAGGACTCATCTTCTCCCTCAAGGAGTTGTTGTTTTTGGTACAGAAACTGAACCCAGGGTTTCATACATGTTAAGATCACTGAGCTACACTCCGAGGCCCCACAGTGTTCATTTCACAAGCACAAAGATCTTGTATTTAAAGTCAGAGATTGACATTAAACCAAAAAATCCCAGCCTCTGCTTGGTAAAACCTTGTTGGACACCGCAACACCAAAATGTACAGAAGTCTGGAGGCTGGGAAGACCAAAGGTATTTGGTCATGGTCACCTGACAACACAGCACCAGGCCTGACTTTCCTGTCTCTCCCCACTTCTTCAGGACCACATGTAAATGTTGATCTCTGAATCACTCTAGAAGGAAATGTCTTTGGACTTTCAAAAGTCCTCAGTCCTAGTAACTTCCATCATGTCCACAAAGAGCACATCCATTGACACCTGGTGACATTCCACTGCTGCAGGGGACCAAGCAACAGTACAACCTGCTGCCACCTGCAAAGCTGAGAAAGTCAAAAAGCGAAGTTTCCCTCAAAGAGATCTGTGGCTGTTTTTATTTTATACACCTTGGCTAAATACAGTTATGTAATTCCTAACACCAATACAAGTTAACATTTATCATATCAGATGTAATGAAAGGCATTTTTATGCAATTTTCACAACTTTATGGTCTTTATTAACTTTACATTACAACAAAGAAACACACACCCCCACAAAAAAATCACTAATTTTCTCAAGACTACAAAATAAGGTGGGACTGGAACCTAGCAGACTGTCTAGTACCAGTGTTGTTAGATGCAAGAGAATTCTGCTTCCCTGAGTTATTTCTTAGCAAGCATGCAAGGCAGCTTTTGTCTTTCGACCAAAAAGGTACAGTTACAATAAAAAGACTCAGCAAAACACACATCAAAAAATTCCAAAAAAAAAACATGAGTTTTTAAAGTAAAATATAAATAAGCAGGAAACTTTACCAACTAAGTCAAACTCATCAAAATATTCAGAAACCAAACAAAATGATTACTGTACTGTTAAGTTATACTGTGTTCAATTTCCATTTAGAACCTCAAGTATTTTATACGTCTCTTACATAACCCATAATACCGTTCTTATTTTTGACACCTACCCAAGATTGATGAGCAGCTGTATAAATTAATTTCATGGCATGACTGAAATTTCTAGTTAACTGAGTGTAAAGAAAGAATGTGTCAGTAGGTTTTAACATTTTAAATACCTGGTAAAAAAATTTCTAACAAAAAAATTCATGTTTCAGTTAATAAATTCTGACTGCTCAACGTCAACTGGAAAATGAACTAATTTTAGTGAGAAATGAACAAAATGATCTGTGATCTGATCAAACACCAAAATGCTTGGAGATACCGACTTACTGGAAGACATGAACATTACTGTGCATTGTTTGTGAGCATTTATGTACTAGGCAAAATTATACACTGAAGAAACAGAATATTCAAGTAAAATATTGTGAGAAATTTAAGCTGGGAGTGGTACCTTTGGTAACACAGCAGTCAACAGTGACTGCTTCAAATCAACACACAACTCTGCTCTTAACAGAAGGGCTTCATCTGGACATAAAACGTACAGAAATTTCAATGACCTGTAAACTACAAACTCAGTGTAACTAAGCTCAGAGAATAATACACAAGATGGACCTCACTTTGCACTTCATCAATTTTTTCTCATTTTTAAGTTAGAAATAAACAACTAGCATATAAATTACTGTAACAGATGATAGCATAATCCTTTTGGAGTCCACAACAAAAGAAACGGCATGTAAAACTTTAAGGCATGAGTTACACTGTCACAGTTTTCAGCGGGACACGACCTGTGCAGTACACACTTATAACCCTCACACTTACAAAGGCAGAGGTAAGAAGATCACAAGTTCAAGCCAAGCCTGGGCAACTAGCAGGCAACCCTGCTTGAAACACACGCGTGCGCGCATACACACACACATACACATACACACACATACACATGCACGCACGCGCGCGCGCACGTGCTCAGTGACACAATGTCTTTGAGTTGGACGTGGGCCCAGTGTAACAAAGACCACAAAAAAAGATAATTATGTTTTAGTCAAAACCATAAATAGTGAAATCACTATACAATATCTTGCAAATGACACAATTTTGTGATCTTTGACATCCAACAGATGGCAGTTTAAAAGAAATCATAAGGACAAACTGAAAAAGCTATTATGTGCTATTTCTTTGGTGTATTTGTCTACACTGTGAAGACAAAAGTATCAGGCTACTAGGCTACTGAGAACAAATACTAGAACTCAGGAATAAAGATAAAGAAGTGTGTTTTGCATGACAGTTCCCATGCACAAAAAGATACACAGTGAACATACCTGGAAAGAATGATGGCACCCCGATTTATACTAGTCCAGGACTTCAGGTTCTTCATACCAACATGGTCTACAAGGGTTTTTGCAAAACAACCTGTAAAAATATACTGGAACTCAGGAAACCTTTCACACCGAACTCCCAATCCTCTTTTATAGCACTATAAGCTTGCAAGTTTATTTTAATAATTAAAAAAAGCTGATAATAAGACTTCTTATTCAATCTCCCTTAACAATGAAAATTCCAGTTGAGGTTTATATTATGCTAGTACAGACATTTCTTACAATTCTAACCAAACTCTAAGCTATGTTTACTAGAAATTACTCAAGAAAAACTAATTCTTAAAGAGTGCTTATTTGGTCACATTTATGATTCTCTGCAGTACCTAGTGATTTAACCTTTACTTGAAAGTTACTGAAGAAGTAAATGTTTGACAGCAGCACTTTGGCTTAAACCAAGTTTTCCCTCATTGAGGAATGCTTACCCAGAAAGTGCCGTAAACACAGTGACTTCAGAACAAGTATTTGAGTTTTTATTTTGCAATCTCTCCCTACAATGCTTACATATCCACACATCAAAAAAACAACTCATCTTATTTAGTATTTTTGATTCCCAAGGTCTTGGTAAAAATCACCCACTGTGCTGTCTAGTGTAGTGTATTCTTGGACAAAGAAGAAATTCTAATGGCTAGGACTTACAGCAGGAGGAGGAAGGAATAACCTATCCTGAAAGCAGTGATCTGGGTTCGGTAGCCTGTAGAATTCTTTCAAAGACAGCCAAATGTAAGAGCTCTTCAAAGCCAAGAGCCCATAGCTATTCAGCCCATCACGGCCCCTGGCTAATGGGAGTCAAGTTAGCTAGTAAGGCAACTTGTGTTTGCCAAGCGTGATCACAGTGTCTCCCAAACTACATGTATGTGTACTAGGCATCTCCAGAGGGGCACAGCAGAGGCAAGCTACACCGAACACTGAACCTGTTTTGGAAACTACTACGTTTTGAGGTGGCTTCTTACAAAGCAACAGATAATCAAAACTGTCAGACAAACTCCTTTAGTGTGAGGTGAAAAAGACACACACACACACAGGCCCAAACATGCATATTTTAGGACTCTGTGTACACTTTCATTGAGAGAGAAAAATCACTTGACAATTCCTTGGACTTTAACAACTTCTCTGGCATTAATGCAACTTTGCATCAGCTACCTCAATGAAAAAAAAGATCATACAGTACTTTTTCTTTCAATATTACAAGCATCTTCTAAAAAACAATTTTTTCGTGGTAGAAACTAGCCCTAAGTCCCTATTCTTAAAGGTAAAGTGAGAAATGACAGCTCTATTCCCATACTGAGTGCCTCACTGGCCACTGAACTTGCAGCCTGCCTTGACATAAATCCCTAGGCTGTCATTCTTTTCCAACATAGTAACAGGAAGTTCAAGCCATGCTAACTCAGTGGGGGAACTTTGCTTAGTGGTTTATACACCAGATGGAGTTTGAATTCAGGAAGAAAAAGACAGGACAAAGAAGGAAATAGTGTGCAACTTTCTAGTTAGAAAAAAGAGGCTGCCCTACTCTTTAGAGCCGAGTTCTTACAGAGGAACTGTAAGGCTTTCAAAAAGTCAGAAAGTGCCAAGGACTGGCTTGCTCTTCAGTCACACGTGTTTCAATGCCAAATAAACCATCCAAAATTCCCCCAAAATGACAGTAATTTTCTTTTGCTTATTCCTTCCTCAAAGGTAGAGATAAAAATCATGCCTTTCAACTAAGGGTAATGCTGTACCATCCTCAAGGAACAGAATAGGCTGACAGGGCACTCACCTATTTTGGCTAAGTCTGAAGGAGCAGAAAAGAGAGGAGTGAGACAGGGTGGGAAAGAGAAAAACGACTTGGGACCCAAGTTCTACTTCTCAACACCTGACAGGCTTTATGTGAACTTAAACGGCCAGAGATGTTAAGAATTACAAAGATTCCACTTTGGACACAAGAAAATGTCAAAACGCGTGGCTTACCTTCTCTTCCATTTTCTTTCATCTTTTTGTCTTGCTCTATCAGCCACTTCAAAACTAGATGTCCTGCAGGATGTTCCGCAACATGAAGCTACAAGGGACCAAGCACACGTCAATTCCAAACACTGTTCACAACCCTGCCTTGAACCAAAATTTAATCTGCATCACTACATGCAGACGAAAGACCCAGCTGTGTTCCAAACTCCACCACGCTGTAAACACTTTAAATGCCCATCCTATCTAGAAGGGTCAGAGCCCTGCACTACTGCCCAGGCTGAAATGAACAGGGCTACACAAGAGGACATGGCTCCAGCAAGGAAGCTCAGACGACGATTCAGGTTTCCTGTTGATTGGCGCCACCATACTCATCTCAGATCCTGCTGGTCCTGTTTCCCATGGTAACATGTAGTTCCGGGGAAAATAAACTTTTGCAGCACAATGCTACAGCAGAAACATTAAAATTTAATGCTGAATTTTTAAATGATCCTACCAAATTATTGATGAGCCGGCCAAGAAAGTGTTGTGTAACTCAATCCTGTTCCTTTTCTAGGGCCACACCACCTATTCCCATCATCCCTGGGAGGGTCTCCCCTTACCAAAGATGAGAGACAATGGGCACAACCCCCTGACAGAAAAAATTTGCACTGTGCATTCACCTTTCCCACTTCATGCTGGGCTCTAGCAGGGTGAGACCCACAGCCTACTTCTTTCCCAACCCTGTACCTCAGAAGCTCCCCAAACAATTGCTACCTGATGACACTTTTATTCAGAACCAAATATGTGTTGGTAGGAAACATTTTCAAGTGCCCAACTGGTTACAGCAATTCAGGATGAATAACATAACACACGCTGGGAAACAGCACCTTGCCCTCCTCAAATTTCCTCCCTGTGACAGCTGCTCCCTTCACCACCTTCTCTAAACATTCTTTTCCCCTTTTCAGAGGATTCACCCTGACTGATCTCAAGTAGCCCTTGTCATTGATTTATTTCTGCCAGAGATTGGTCCAGAAGCAGATATGACTTAGTTATAGCCAATAAAATATCAAATAAGGTGCCTGGAGGTCTTTTTCCTAGTCCCAGGAGAAGCTCTGCTGCTCTTGCTGGGACTCCGAGTAAAAGACAAGGGCTGAGGTCGTGAAAAGTGTCTTGCGACCGTAACAATTAAAGTTATAGAGATGGTAGGAGGGCAAAGACAGTGGAATCTGTCACAGCACATCTCTGCTTTTCTTCTTATTCATCAATAAAATGCTACCGTGAGGCAGTCTATCAATTGCTGCCAAAGCATTTTGCACTCAACCCTCTCCATAGCGTGAGTTTAAAGTCCTGCCAGGACCAAAAGTCAAGTATTACCTTGCACTGTAACACCTGGTTTGCACATGTCTCCTCAATGGATCCCATGCTCTTAGAATAGCGAGCTTGCCATTCTGGGGATGCGTATTTTTTAGGCATTCAGTCAGTGCAGGTTACACTTCTGATTAGTGTGTGAAAGGCATGGAACTTGAATAACTTATTTCAGACCCTTGAATTATACACTAGGGGTCATACTGAAGGCGACTGTGAGACTGACGCAGAGGCTTTTGTGAAACTAAATGAAGCAGAGGTGGCTGCTGCTGACACCAGCAGGATCTCAAGTTCGTTTACTGGGAGCTGTGAGGGCCTACGAGCCGGTGTGGGACACACATCCCGTGCGATCTGCCTCTGCCTCCTTTTTCCTTTGTGTGCTGATTCCCACCTCATGCCTTTCTTCTCAAACATGCTCCACTCCTACCTTCTCCATCCATGCTGCCCTCTCAGCCTGGAATTTTCTATCATTCTTCATTTAATCTTTCAGGTCTCAACTTCACTGCTCTGATACCATCCAGCCGAGCCTGTAGTTGTCTTTCACAGCTCTCATTTCAATACTAACAAATAATTATTTGTGTAAGTATTTAAATACTGTGTCCTTTAAATGCTCGGCAGGGCAGTGCTGGCCACTGCTGTGAACATACAAGTACATGCATCGGTGACTTTAAAATGCAATGCAAAATACTGGGCTCACGTAACAGAGGCAGGAGAGATTAGAATGAGCAAGAATTTGTGTGAAGAGAATTTGGGGAAGGCTTGATGGGAGGATTCTGGGGAGGTTAGGTGAGTAGAGCTTTCTATAGACATAACACAGGGAAATCGAGAAAGGGGTCAGCAATCAAGAATGAAAGAAGCATCCACAGCAAATCCAAAACAAAAACTAAAGAATATGGAACATTGTGGAAAGGTGTTATGGAGGCAATCATTGAAAAAAAGCCACAGCGTGAGCCTGTCTTTACTCAAGATAACATTGAATAACTGCACATTTTTGAAAAAGACAAAGAACACAATGGGCAACATTTTGAATGCCATGTTAAAAGGTACTGCTGACGTGAGGTAAGCTGAGGTAGTTACTGTTAAAATTTCCTGCAATGACACTCTCATTGGCTGGAGCCTTCCTGCCTGTTTCTCAGCAGCACCCACCTCTCCATCCTTGCCACTAGGGTGTAATTCTGCTGCCGCGAGGCTGGCGATGGCATCCATGGCAGGCTGAACGTCTCCAGTGGCAGAGCCCAGAATGGCAGGCACCAGCACACATGCAGACTTATCCAGCACCATCTCCTGGGCATTTCCTTGTAGATGCTTTAACAATGCTGGAGAAATAGCTTCTAAGAGCTCACGACGGCGGATCTCTGTATCTTTCTTACTGTGGGTAAACATTGAATGCGGTAGTAAGGGAAAATAAAGAGCAAAGGAAATAGGATCATAGTAGTATCACAAAACCTCTGGGAGCTTCTCACATGCTACTGCAACTTTATGTCACACTTGTTTAACTGTCTCTCATTCTGCTAAGCACATAGGTAGTAGCTGACTTGAGGGTGTTGTTTGTCATATTTGCAACCTGAATCTTGAGTAATGCCTGACACAGAACAACCATTCAATAAAGCTTGGCTTATGCAATACAAAATAATAATAATAACAGTGACATACCCAAAAACCAAACCAAACCAATCTAAGGTCAATCAAGTCATCTCATAAGCTGATACACATTTAGACTTCTTTAGAAACTCTCCACTTTCCATGGTGCTCAAATACATGGTACTATACTGGGAAGCCCTATACCTGAATGCCATCTATGTACATGACACCCGTATTTCCTTTTCAATGTAATGACTTTAAAGTTTGTCAAAACTGAAGATCTAAAAAGTAGAATTCATCTTTTGAGAAGTTGTAGAGATGTCAAGGTAGAGTGTGCATATGTGAGTGAATTTCTAGAACTAGGTGCTAATGGAATGAATGAATGACAACAAGAAAAAAAATTAATGAACAATCAGAGGCTTTTACCTGTGTGCATTTCCATCTCCTTTCTGCAGAACTTCAATGATTTCTCGGACTATATGTGCAGGATCCCTGGGACTCAGTAAATACAACAAGACTTTCCTTCCGTATTTGTCATTTACTATGTTAGACAAGGAACTGATAATTTCCTGTAAAATTACGAAGAAATAAATCATTATCTACATTCCTAAAGTACAGAATAGAAATGATGACTATATACTTAAATCCTCAGCGTACTTAATGGCAAATGTGCAGTTAGTTCTGAAATCATCTCATTAAAGCACAGAGAGATTTTATTTGGAACACAGAATCAATTTTCTGCTGTGACTAGTACTACTAAGCAAGCCATTTATATTAACTAACCTACCTCATGGACTTGAATTTTTTTTTTTTTTTTTGTCTTTTTCCTTTTTATCGGTACCTGGGATCGAACTCATGACTGCCTGCTTGCAAGGCAGGCGCTTATGCCACTGAGCTAAATC
Organism: Cavia porcellus; assembly: GCF_034190915.1. Classification (NCBI taxonomy): domain Eukaryota; kingdom Metazoa; phylum Chordata; class Mammalia; order Rodentia; family Caviidae; genus Cavia; species Cavia porcellus. Next base: position 78,736,608 of record NW_026947484.1, read on the forward strand.
CCCAGCCCCTTGGGACTTGAATATTTCAAGGAGTAATCATCATTCATTACATCCAGTGTTTCTTAGGCCACTATTCTTAGGGCCAGTATTTGTGAGGGTCACTGACTAGATAGAGATAATGTGCAGCTGCACCCGAATGCAGCATCAGCCTTGAAGATGAAGATGCCTCCGGGATGCTTCCTGCTGAGGCAGATGGGGTGAGGGGGAGATTAAGGAAGTGTCTTAAATGGAACAAGTGGACAAAGCCTTTTAAAAAGCTAGGTTGAAAGCCTATATTGTTGTCTTGGGGTTTTCGTTATTGTTGTTTATTTGTTTCTTTTATTATTTTTTGTTTTGTGTTTTCCCTCTATTAAAAAAAAAGGTTGCTTATTCATAGGAAATGATGGCTATTTAACTACTGTAACAAAAGACAAAAACAGAAAGTGAAGGGAAAACCCGGAAAGATTCCTCTGAAGATATAAACTACGACATTTTCAATCAACATACTCAAGAATAGAACCCTCCTTTTTAGTGGTTTTCTTTTATTTTAAAGAGAATAAAACAAAACAAAACAGAACAAAGCAGATCAGAACAAAACAATGCAATCAACACAGGATTTCAAAACAAGACCAAAGGAAATCAACAGTGGTTACCATAATGTTTCCTGTGTTCTTCAGAATAGTTGTCCATACCTTCACATACAATGAATTCAAACAAGACAAAAATAGTATAAAACCATTCAAAACAAAAGAATGAAAGCATTACTGGCTTTCAAAACTAGAAAATAGGAAAATGAACAATGGCTACCATACTGTCTCTTGTTCTCTTCAAAATAGCTGTCCATACGCTCATACATACTGAAATGAAACAATAGAAAACAAAACCTACTCATTGCTTTCCTTAAAAAATGAGATGAAATCTAATACCTTCAAAACCAAGAATATGAAGTCAACAAATATAATGGTTAATACTTATTTTTTAAATCAGAATACTTTTCTTGGTATACAGAGGCCGAAGGACAAATCTAGCATGTCTTGGACAGAAATTGTTTTTTAACACAAGAAACTAGGACTTTAATATATGCATAAAATCTGTGCACGACTATATTCAAGGATTAGTCCCTAAATCCACTGAACTTTATTCTCTTTTGGTTTGCAAATCATTTTTAAAGTTTTTTTTTAAAGTATGCAAAATTTACAAACTTAACATTTTTATGCAACTCAAAAACACTTATCTAAAAATGGAGTATTTAATTCTCCTCCATCTCATGTTTATCCCAGCTTTGCCCTACTAATGAAAAATTATAAATCTTTGGAAAATATAAAAACAGCATGAGTGTTGTTCTATTATGTGGTGCTACCCCCATTTCTCATCAGCCTGGTTTACAGAAAAAGAGAAATATCTAGATTATCATCTGAAGAGTATTAATAATTCCTTTCACAAATAATTAAAAGACAGTTAAGTCACAGCTGATTTTGTGCTAAATTTGTTCTCTGGAGTTTTAAAGTCAAGCTGTGTGGCTTTTGGCAAATCCTTTAACCTCTCTGCACATCAGTTCTCTTATCTATAAAAGGAAATGATGCATCTGCTTGACTATGTGCTATTACTGTAAGCAAATAAGAAAATTTACACTGTAACTAAAAACTGCTGAACTTATTACACACCTTTCAATATGCAGCATCCTTAACTAGACATTAATTAAAATTGGTGGAATCATAAGTCTTCACCCTCAAGAAAGAGAGAATACCAACAATGTGAACCTGATTTTAAGTTTGGCTTCGCTTATCCCTTATAAGAAGTAACAGAAAATCACATAAAGGACATTTGTTGTAATTTGTTATGCTCTGAAGCAGGCATGTGAGCAGAAGGAAAACATGGGAAGAACAGATCTCCCTCTGAAAACTTTGTTTTAAAAGTTCATTTCCCTGTTTATTTATTTATGGGGTGCTGGGTATCAAACCTGCAGTCCTGTCCATCTGTCGACCTATCAGTCGGGTACTGAGGATCAAACCCAGAGTTTTGTCCATACCAGGCCAGTACTCTACCACTGAGCTACATCTCCAGTCTTGGCTAGTTGTGACTTTCTAGTGTTGAGTCCCTGCCAGACTCCCTGGAATTCTTGTTTCACCAATTTTCTTTTAAGATGATGAAGGGTAAAGGTCAAAATCAAAGGTGAATACAAGAAGTAGAATTAGGGCATATACATATTTTCCACAGAGTACAGAAACGCAAAGAGCAACACAAGTTATGGAGAAGTGAACCTGTGGTATACACAATCTATGACGGAGGCTAAAAGAAATGCATACCTCTTTAGCCATAAGCAGCTAAAATCTACCAGGAAAGGCAAGAAAGTTAAAGATAAAAATCAGAAATTCAAATAATGAGCACTAAGAAAAGAGCTGAGGGTAGAGTGAATCACCAGCCAGGCTCTGGAGTGTTTTTCTTTAAAAATACGGAGATTTTATTCCAATGCCCGCTTTTTGGCTATAGTCAAAAAACTGGCAAGTCTAGTTTAATGCAGGTAGCACCTACAGGGTGCAGGGTTTAGGTTTTATAAAAAAATAATTATCTGGAGCCTGGTTGCACAATGCGTGTATATTTAATACTACCTGACTGTACACTGAAAAATGGTTAAGATGGTGCATTTTATGTTAGGTGTGTTTTACCTCAATTCAAAAGGAAAACAAGTGGACGGCCCATCAGACTGCTGGACGGGAGGTGAGTGGGGGCCAGTGGGAACAGCGGCCCTCTTCAGTCCCCGCTACTCACTCCACTCCTCCTCTCCTACCAGGCCAGGCCAGGCCAGGCCAACTCATTTACCTGTCTGGTCAATGGACATTTCTGAGTTTGTGAGTTCTGCATCAGATCGCAATTAACTGCCCAATGAACAGACAGCAAAAACAAAAACAAGAAGGCTTGAGAGGATACAGGCAGCCTGGGTCTAGATGGGAGATCAGAGAATACAGTAGCGATAGCTCTTAAGAGCAGCGGTTATCAGCTTGTAGGTTCGACCCAACATTTCAGGAAACCCAGTTACTCTGATGACAATGTTCAGCCACACCAAGCTTTTTCGGCTATTTTTATAAGGACAGTGTACTGCAATAGGTGTCAGAGTGGCTGACAAGGAAAACAGACATGTGACTCTAAAGAAACATCCGCAATACTTCCAGCAACCCAGAAATTCTGTTAAGTAGATACCTTAGAAAAATCTTTTATGTTTGCATAAGAAAACAAATTATTGTTCACAGGATTATTTTGAATACCAAAAATTAGTAAAAAATGAAGTAAAAAATTACTACAAAAGCAAACATTGGGGACAATTTAAAAATTATAGTATATCAATATAGTAAGTAAAGGGCCAGGAATTTAGCTAAGCGGAATAAGCATCTGCCTTGCAAGCACGAGGTCACGAGTTCGATACCTGGTACCAAAACAATAATAACAACAATAATACTGTAAATATCTGCTACTGAAAAATAAATGACGTAGGACAAGAGCAGGCAAATTATACTTCATAGGTCAAATCCATTCTGTACTCTTCATTTTTACACATACTGCAAGCTAAGAATGGTATTTACATTTCAAAAAGGTGCTAAAAAGTAGAAACAAAAGAATGGGATAATAAGACAGAGACCTAATCTAAATTAATTATCTGGCTCTTTATAAAAAAAGCTTGCTGACCTCTGATGATGAATCTCATCAAGTAAAATGAGAACAACACATTGAATAAGATATAAATAACACGTAGATTTTTAAACATGAGAAAATGACACACACACAAACTGATTAATGGATTACTACCTTCCCAAGGAACACTACTGTCAAACCAGCTGTACCATACCAATGACTTCGGGGAAAACTGTATTAATCTTTAGGAGCAGATTTATTTTAGAAACTAAAGTAGGTGAGAAACAATTTGTATCCCACTTTGAAAGGGTGAAGGCTCCACTGACCAGGCTGGGATTTCAATCTGATATTTAGAGAAGTCCGGGTTTCCTGCACAGAGTGCTTAGCAACACCAGGCTTTCTTGGTTAGTTTTTAAAAGCACTGCACAGTGCAACAGGTTTGCCGTGGATGGGTGAGAAAAATACAAGAGAAACCAGCATTCCAGAGTTTTATCCCTAGCCACACAGTTTAATGATATACAAAACCCACTGAGCATTTTTCATTTAGAGGCAAGAGACCAACAAATCAGGCCATTCAGGGAAAGTTGCCTTGAGTAACAGTCATTAGGAATGTTGGTTAAATATCTGTGGGAATCCGGCTAATAAGCACAGGAATTAAAACTCCCAACAGCAGCTTTAAGTAGGAGAAATTTCTGCAAACCAATTTAACAGACAATTTTGGCAAATTGTGAAGAAACTTTGGTTTCTCTTGAAATCCATTTGGAACAGTTATGCAAATTGTAATTGTCATGAAAATATTAAACAAAAGCAAACTTTGAATAGCCCAGCCCATTTCCATTTTTGTGAAACAACTTTATTTATTAGCCAATTCTATGGCTTCACATCTCTGTCACAGGAATAAAAACAATCATTATTGATTGGAGTCAAAAGGGTAATAAAGTCACAAGGAACATGTCAAAGTACTCAGTCTGTGACATCAAAGTCTTGCCAACTTGCTTCTTCCCACAATCTTACCCCAAGGGAAGTCATCACATCTTAAAATAGTCAAAAACAGAGTTGGAAAATGACAGCAAGGGCATGAGAAATTCCCACACCCTGGGATCTATCGACAGCTGGCATCTAAAAACACAAATCTCCTTCCTTTCCACAATCTAATACACTGTTTTTCTGCTGACAGTACAAGAGTACCATTTATCAACAGGACTTCTCTAAGGGCCCCATTCATATACATCAAGCAAAAGAGCCGGCTTTCAGACGAATAACTTTATCTATACAAATTACATAGTTTTCAAAAACATTTCTAAGTCTGGTCAATGCTATCAGGGTTATAATTTCTTATCCCCGATCTTGTGCTTTCTGCCACATACTCAACATCACTTGTGTACTAAAGGGGAGAAAAGAGAGGATTACAGGATAAAGACTCAGAAAAAAGAACAAGAGAAAAACACTTTGGCATCATTTTTCCAGGAGGACAGCTCAGTTTTTCTGAAAGCCAAGTTAATGATAAATAACCTCTATTCAACCATTACCCCTTCATGGTCATTACGTACAATTACTAGACTATACTTCAGAGATGAAAAAAAAAATTGCTTATTAACTTGAGTAGTAACTTTTAATCTGACTTTCAAAAGCTTTCACGAAAGCTCTAATAAGCACAATGACTGTGTTTATTAGACACTGATTCTGCAGGGGCAGTTGTTCATAGGACAGGGGGTTAAGATTACCGTACTATACAAACTAATTTCTGATCAATTCTGAAGAAGGCTTTGCTCATTTTTCAGTTAACTTAGTGTCTAAAAACACATGCTGCCCCAATCCAAAATAAGTGTGAAACATAGATTTAACGAGTTTTTAAATTTGAAACAGAATTACTATTTCACAAGAACAGAGCAATCCTCCAAAATATGACTTACCTGAGAGAACTAAAAAGTAACAGAAAATACAGACAGAGAGCACAGGTAAATCTTTATACAGCAAATCAAACTTAGATACCCACAACTATTGTACTAGTTAACTTAAACTTGAAACTACCAGTTACTTACTGATATGATTATCTGCTTCACAAGCTTAGTATCATCAATACAATCAAATGCTGCCAGCAAAACCAAGTGAGAGTACTGGCCCTATAAAATTATAAATGAAAAAAGATCAAAAAGGTATCGATTTTTCCCTCTTAACCAACACTGAAGAGCCACAAATAAATGGTTATCAACATAAAAAGCCAACCCATCCAACATAATGCGAACAAGATGAATAAAAGCCATGGAAGAGTACTTCCTTATCAGGACCACGTTAATCATATTCTAGAGATAAGACTGAGTCAAAAAGAAGAAAAACACATTTTTCATGTCTAAATACCCAAAACTAACTGGAATTTTAATACCTGTGTAAGTATCCTGTTAATAAACAGCTATTAAAATTAAACTCAAGAAAACTCAAGTGGTCAGAAGGACGAACTACATAGAGGAAATATTCAAATCACAAGAAAAAGAAACTTATATACAAGCTTACATATAATTATACACAAACACAATGTTCCTAACACATGTATGCAAAAAACTCTGGAAGGCAAAACAATTGTTATGTAATAGTCATTTCTGGGTTACATGGTTATACACTATTTTTTATTGCATACTATCCAAATGAATTTTATTGTATCTTGTGCAATTTCCTTAAAGTGATTCTACATAATTAAAATGTAAACAATGAAAAACAAACTTGAAGAATACAATATAATTATGTAATTGAGAGTAAGATAAAAATAAAAATCACAGCTTTAAAAATGTACAGAAGAGCTTATACGCACAGTGGCTTTCACAATAGTCACTTCTTGAAATAATGCAATTATTTCTGTGATGCTGATATCGCTCTTAAGAGTTTAAACAACTTATACTGTATGTTAAGGATAAAAACAAAAGAAAATGAGAAACTATTTTCAGAGCCTGAAGTATATTCTTGTTAGCACTCTGGATGATGATGATACATTTTTTTCTTTTTTGGGGTACCAGAAACTGAACTCATGACCTTGCACTTGCTAGGCATGTGCTTATGCTACTGAGTTACATTCCCAGCTCCACAAAATTTTTTTTAAATTAGGGAGCTTGGATCTTTGATAACAGCCAATAGTCATTCAAGCCAGATCAAATGAATATGATAGGCAATACAATTTTAATTAGAAACGTGAGGAAATTACTAATTACATGGTTACAAATACAAACTGGAGGAAAATAAAAAAGGCCTCAACTTCCTATACCAACAATCGACTAAAGATGAAGAGTATGTTCACGGAAATGAGAAGCACAAATGACTTTAAATGAAATGATTAAGAACAATATATAATTAAGACAATAAAATAACATTTTCCAGTTATCCTATACACACTTGTGAAAATGTCTGAAAGGTGAATATCAGAGGTTTGGAGAGTAGCAGGCACACTTCTAGGCTGGTGAGAGTGTAAGTGGTCTAACTTCTTAGAGGAGAGCAACTGACAACCTGAATAACATTTTAAATGTGTATATGCTCTGATCCAAAAATTTTAATTCCATGACTACAGTGCAAATTTATCCCAAGAAAAACGATACAAATTTGTAGTATTTTGGTGGTAAGAAAACTACCATTCTGTTTCTAAACCTAGAATCTAACATACACATCTTAACCAGAACAATAATTCCCATGTTTGATTAATATTAGACCAATTCATAAAAGAAACTAATAAATAACAGATCTTCCAAAAACACCTACTAAAAATGGAAAACCAGCACAAAATGTAACATTAAATTGAGAGACAGGAAGAGAGACAGACAGACAGAAGAGAGAGAGAGAGCGTGCCCTGGGGGTGAGGATGTAGCTCAGGGGCAGAGTGCTTTTCTAGTATGTGTGAGGTTCTGGGTTTGATTCCGACCCATGCAAGATATGAAAAGAAAAGGAAAAAGAAAGACACAGAGAGAAAAGAATACATGTTGTACAACCACATTTTGTACAAATAATTATATAAAAGGTGTAAGCCTAAAAACTAACAAAATTATTTTTGTCTTGATAATTTTCTGAATTTTTCGATTTTCTGTAACATACATGAATCCTATTTACTATTAAACATAAATAAAAGATTTATATATACTCTTACTCTACTTACATTAGCCACTTTTTCAATGTAACTCTTCATTGTCTTCACAATTACTTTTCTGTCCTTAAAAAGAAAAACTTGTCTCAATGAACTTTGTAATGATGCATTCAGAATGAAAAACTGCAATATACTATGTCCTTTCAGAGCTGCAGCATTAAAACCTTAATACTTGCATATGACAATCCTTTAGACATTTAACTACAGAACCATTACTTTATAAGCTGCAAGGCAAACTCGTGAAAGGACCTTTTACAATGAAACCCGAGGTCCTTGCTCCAGTGACTGAAATGTCTTCAAATGCAGTCAGGCACACAGACAGTATTCAGTATGTATTTGTTCAATAAAACTAAATTTTCATTAATGAAGTGGTAAATGCACACAACTATAGTTTGAAGGCAGAATTATACTCATCAAGGACATAGTAATCATTTCTGCTGGAATTTTTCTCAAAGTATGAAACACTTGCAAGAGCATGTGTGTAGCTAACTGTCCACGATCTCCTCCTCCTCCCTTTCTCTTAATATCATCAGTCAATGAGGAAGGCACGAAAGAGCCTAAGATCACTACCTACATCCCCACATCCAAGTGCTGGCATGCTTACCTTGGGTGTGCCATGCCACAAGCAGTGCATAGCCACCCTGGCACCATCGTGTGTGTGTGCCAGGTACACCACCGCTTCCCGGATGGCTTCAATCAGTTCCTAGGAAACAAAGGCTGTCAGGGAATTGGTTCATTTTTTTTTTTCCTTTCTTTTTGTTGTTTTATCTGTCTACAGGAAAAGTCAGACACAGGGAATGAAGACAGGAGGGCAAAGGTGGCAAACATTTTCATTTTCCATTCTGTAGACAAAGCCTCTCTAGAAACACGTTTTTCCGTCAAAAGCAGCAAATTCTGCTGGCAGACAGTTTCTGCTACACAATGTATCTGACTTCTACCAATGTCTATTTTAAAAGTTACCAAGTATATGTATAATTAAATACATCCTAAATGATTTTTCAAGAAGAAGCAGTCTAGTAGTTAGCAGTGATAAGTAAACCCAAATTTACTTTAACTACATTAGCTTCTCTGTGTTAGTATACCACTGGATTATTTCCAAATATCATAGTAATTTTTTTACCATAAATAAATACACTTAAATAACATTTTCAAAAGGAAATAATTCTCTGTATTAACATTTGGGCTAAGCCTTCACCTATAAATGACTCTTGGAAAACAACCACTTAATTTCTTACAAAGTAGTTTACTCTTAAGCCTTCATTTTCAATGTATATCATTTTTTATTTATATTTTCAAGTCTAAGTGCACTAGTTGTAAATAAGTTCTGGCAGCTAACAGCTGTCGGGGCCCATTTTAGTCTGTTTCCAATTTTTTTCCCAGGATATTTCTCAAGAATACATATTTCAGCTAATGTACCTGAACTTAAGAGATTTCTTGAACGCTATTTATATAAATTCTAATTATGCTCCTAATAGCCCCAAAGGTATGTTAAGTCTCTCTTTTGAAAATGCTCCCCATCAGTGCCAGAAAAGAATCTGACTCATTAATTCACACTGTTACTTTTTACTATTGCTAGAATATATTCAACACTAACAGGATAAATACTTGCCAGCACTAAATATATTCAAATGACCACTCTGTCAATAAGAACAGTGTCCTGCCTCAAGAAATATAGAACTACAAGATCTTGTGTTTTGTGAGAAATGGAGAGAAATTACGATGTGACACTGCTATGGTCTCTGTACTAGAAGCTTAGATGGGTGGCTACTGCTGAGAAACTGTTCTGGGTTCTAATTTTGAGAGTTGAAACTCGTATGAATGTATAACCTGGCGTTAAAGAAGCTAGATCGTTATTTTGGTTATCCTGTGATGGGGAAGTGAGGACGAATGGACAATGACCTCAATGTATGATAAAGCCAACAAAGTTCAGGGAACTGAACGATGAATTCTGTTTGTATCCCATCACTAACTTGAAAGGCAGTACAATTTCCCCTCATTCCATTCCTCCTTCAATTAGGAAAGGCCCAGGTTTTCAGGGGCCATTTAGCTTTGCATTAAGTACCCTCCCCTAACCTTTTAATGTCAGGATGATTTGTGTTTTGTTTTAGCACAGTTAATTTAAAACTACAAAAATGCTGAATATTCCTCCAATATTCGTTAACTTTCAGATGAGATTAAGTAGAGGATATTCTCTGGTTTACAATTAAAATATAAAGATTCAACAACATTGATAAAACTGGAGTCAATTCTATTGTTTTCTGGAAAAAACTGAAATGGAATTTGCAGACTTGTTCAAAGTTTAGTGCATGATTTATTATATAAATAAGAAAGTAAAATTTCTAAGACTATGTACATTGAACCAGTGTTTGAAATTTGTACATGGCTTTTCCTCTACATTTAGGTTAAAAACAAAAACCATGAACTTACAGATCTGAGTTTTGGGGTTGCATGGGTAAAAAAATCCAAGAATACTTTATGGACTAATGAATGCTTAATCACAGCTTCCCTAAAACAAACAAAAAGGGAAAACAAAATGAGATCTAGCAAAATAATCACACAGACACAGGTAACCTGGGTTGTCCTTAAATGATCTAGACAAGTAAAATAGTTTTACTATATAATTTGTCCTAAGACTGACAGTACCTTTCAGCAACACTAAGATTTTAAAATAATGTTTACTCTACATATTTAAAGTTTATTTAGTGTCGCCCACAACCAAACCCAGTAAAAATTCCTAGTATCTAATCAGCAGAAGTGAAATCATCATTCAAAACATATGCTACCTTCTTAAATACATACATCTGTATTTTTCCTCCAGGACAAAAGACATGATTAGAAATCCATGTATAGACTTACTTTTTATTATCTGTTTCTGTTAAGCATCCTTTAAAATGCATGAGCTTCACAAAATAATTTTAGCAGGAGTAAAAAAAATACACAATAGCTATGACCTCCACTCGACCTATAGCCCCTAGTACAACACTTGGTCATACACTGGAGGCTGACGTTCAGGCATCAAAGATATGAAGTTCACATTAAGTATCCAAGTAGACAGCAGAAATAAGCACTGCCTTTATGGAAAGCATGGAAATAATGTTCCATTTAATCTTCCTAATTTTAGGAAGTCTGTAATAGCATAATAATTTTATAGATATGGAAATAGAGGGAAAGAGATGCTTCATTTCCAAGGCTACACTAGTTCCTGTAAGTGTGCACATGTGTGCTGAGCAGCTGGGGACCTGGTGTGCAGTGAGGCAGTCCAGCTCAGAAGCTCCCTCCACTTGACAGCAGCATGGAATCAATGCCAAGAAGGCCATTCGCAAAGCTGTTAAGTCTTACAATGCAATTTAAACAACACATTGTATTTGTGAAATCACCTAACACAAAGTTCAATATAACATATTATTTTGGAAAGAAATGTTTTACTGCTTAAAGAAAGTTTACAGGCCTCCATAATAAGAATTCACAAACCTCTTATTACTAGCTATCCTTTTACAGTATATGTTAACAAGAGACCATGTTCTGCCTGAGGAACGGTTTGAAACCAAAAAATTTTAATACTCTTATGTAGAATAGAATAATGCTACTACGGAGGAAATAGCCACCTTTTCTGGGCAAGGATTATACAAAACTTTCTTCCTTTATATACCTGTCCAAATTTGTTTAGCAAAAACAAAATGAAACAAAACCTTTCTTACTTTTGAGCCATTGGAGTTAGAATCTGTTTCATTTCATCCATAATGAGCTCTAATTTTTCTGGCTGTACCTCTAATACCTTGTCCAGAGTAGAATGTTCTGTAGACTACAGCAGAAGAAAAAAATCAAACCTCTCAATTAATTTCTTCACTTGAGAACAAAGTAAAGCAACTATAGTCACTATAAGTAAATTTACAATAAACTTAAGGTATTTACATACCCCATATTTATATAACTCAAGCTCTGCTCTATCCTCATAAATTAATAATCCCATACTGCTTTGCAAGTCTACCAATGCACAATCATCCTCTGCTATCCATGGGGCATTGGTTCCAAGACGCCCCCTATATATGCAATAATCCAGAGGTACTCAAGTCCCTTATATAGTACTTATCTAAAGTTCATATGTATCCTCCCATCCAGTGCTTTTGTTTTGTTTTTTGAGAGAGGGTCTCACTTTTTAGTTCAAGCTGGCCCTGAACTCTATAAGTAGTCCAGGCTGGCCTCACACTTGCAACTATCCTCCTGCTCAGCCTCCCAAGTGCTGGGATTATAGGTATACATCATTATACTCAGCCTAACTCCCAAATACTTTAAATCATCTCTCTTTGTAACATCTAATACAATGCAGACAGTAGGTAAATGTCATATTTTATTGTTTAGGAAAAGTAAGAAAAAAAATCTGAAACATATTCAGTATAGATGCAACTTTTTTCAAGTATTTTTAATTTGGAGTTGATTTCTCAGATGTAGAATCCATGCATTTGGAGGATCAACTACATATAAAGAGCCAAACTAAGAACTCAACAAGGTCCTCCAGCAGAAAGCACCTGCCCAGCACCTAGCACGTGCCCACCTTGTAAAGCTGAAACGTGTTCCCATAGAGCTCTTCGGTCAGCATGTTCCTCTGCTCCAGAATGGCCTTGTCATTATATGCATACTCTACGATGGCAGAGGCTTCCGCATGCCGCAGCATCTTCCTCACGTGGCCTTTGAAGCTTCTGATTATCTCTGCAATCTGTGGTTTACTTCTAAACTCAACAGTCATGGAAAAAATAAATGATAGCAAGTTGGGGCACAGTATATCATAACTTACTTCTGAGGCCAACTCATCAAATGTGCGTGTATGCTCACATGTGTGTATAAACCCCTAAAGAGAAAAGCTGATAAGCAGGACAATCACACTGCCTGCATCCTTACTGTAAGCTCTATGGGATCCAGGCAGTCAAGTATCCTAGGTCTAAAGCCTGGCAAAAGATCCTGAACAAGTTATTTAACCAACCTGTGCTTCACTCTTCATTTGCACAATAAGAGCAAGGGTGCTTTGAGGATTAAATAAGCTCAGATGTATCAAAAACTGTGAGCAGCACACAGAAAATGCATGACAGTTCCTATTAACAGTTTATCTTGGAAAGAATGAGCATCAAGGAAACGATGGTAAAAGTCAAGGAGGCAGGGAAATATGAATAAAATGTACCCTGAACTAATTACAAATTATTTGCCCTCTTTTTCTACAATTTCAGAATATAAAAATAAAAACTGGTCTCTAACAACAGGAAAGGCAATACCATAATTCTACATTAACTTCAGTAACTGTTTTAATTGGTGATATGCCCTAGAAATATCAGAAGCATCTGTAGTGGGTGATTACCAAGACCACAGACATTTATTGTGTGTGTGTGTGTGTGTGTGTGTGTGTGTGTGTGTGTGTGTATGAAACTGTGGAACTGGGGCTTCATGCATGCTAGGTGAATGCTCTAGGAAACTATACCCTGGTTCTTTTTATTCTGAGACAGGGCTGGCCAAGTTGCCCAGGTTGGCCTAGCTGGGATTACAGGTATGTACCACCACGGCCAGCAGACCACAGACTTTTTAAGTAACACTTGAATATAGTTGAAATAAAAAAAACTAAGGCAAAATATATTTTATAAATAATGCAACTTACCCATACATGAGAAATTTCTTAACAATATTTCTGGAATATTTGGCTTTACTTAATTCAACCAAATCATCTGAAAAACAAAATATATTATAATGATTTGGAATCTTCATTTCAGTTCTCCAGAGGAAAACAAAGGAAAGAACTAAAAAAGTACAAATCTAGGAAGACAACTTTTTTTCCAGGTAAAGAACAAATAAAGAGTCCTACAAAGGACACCACCACAGAAGTATTGCCTAGGGCAATTTTGGGTATTCTGGAGAAAAGAGTGACTCATTACAAATGACACAATCTTCAACGTATAACAAATACCTCGTAATTCTTCAAAAGCCTGTCTTCTCTGTTCTTCATTACCATACTGAATATAACACTGGATCACACGGGTCGAATCATGAGCAAACGCGATCTATAAAAAAAACCAGTTTGAGCCTTGAGACTAATGCTCTCTGAAGATTTACAGTTTTCTCTTATTATCTGTTTTGATGCTACCTTTCAAAAAAATTTCTTACTAGGAAAAAAAAAAGTGATGTAGTCATAGACAAAAATCTCATCTAGGCTATTTGAGAGTAGAAATACCTACTTACTTATATAGAACATCATTCTTTGGTTTCGCCGCCTCTCATAGTTGATAAGTATAGTTAATATAAAACCAAGGCAGAGACAGATTAAACCATTTTACAATATTCCTATCATTATAATTAAAATTAAACCAAACCAAAATCTTGTAACAATGTGCATTATAGTTCTCATTTCTCAGAAAGTTACCTTCCTCCAAAGGGGAATGTTCCAGTTTTAACAGTCTATTATGCTATGATTTTTATGTAAATGATCTATGAATCTTGGGTATGGAACCAAAAGTATAGATCCAACATAAATCAATCTAAAAGCCTTGCTACCTAAACAAATACAATGATATATAAATTGGCAAATTTATAATTGGCATTATAAATTTAGCATCCATTTCTCACATTTTCAGTGTGTTCCCGCATGCACATGCATACAAAGAAAAAGTGTTCTATTTCAGATCTGATGCTCTGACCCTCTCCCTCTCAGAGACCCTCACCGAGGGACTCAGCAGCAGGCACAGCCAACTTGCAGCCCACTCTTTTACTTGCCCTAACTTTTCTGAATGAAGCTGAATCGTCTTGGGCTACAGAAAATAAGTAACTTAGTTAATGTACCAGGTTTTCTTTATATCAGTTTTTGTTATAACACTAAGAAGACAAGACAAAAATAAAAGACCATAGGGTTGGACACAGCTGTTCAATTGCAATGTCCACAAAACATCCATCATGTGCATTGTTTTTACTATGCTACAGTAGCGTAGTAGGCTTCAAATGTTTGTTTGTTGTTCATTTTATCTTTCACATTTTTTAATCCCCCAAATTTGGAAAGTTATACATCTAAAGACATAGACTTCTTACTTTTAAATGCAAACGTTTTTGTCATATTTTATAAACATTTCTGAAAAATAAGGCTATTTAAGTAAGGCCTTTTGAAGCAACTGTTAAAGAGTGACTTGTTCCCATTTTATAGCTGAAAACTGTAAGGTTACAAAAAGTCAATAAACTTGTACCCATGACTGAGGAATGAACTTAACTTTTCTGAGTCCCAGATGTACCAGCTGTACAAAAGGATGGTAACACTACTTCATCGAGACAGTGCATGGTTAGCATCATTCCAACACAGGAGGTAGTCAAGTTACTTAAAGGAACACATGGCTTAATGAGCAGAGCAAGAATTTTAATACAAGACAAATCCCCAAGTCCATGTTCATGCTGCACAGCTTAAGGAAAGTTGACACAAGTTTTTTTTTTTTGAGACAGGGTTTTGGTGCATATTCCAGACTGGGGTTGAACTCACTATGTAGCCTACATTGGTCTTAAACTTGTGGTAATCTTTCTGCCTCAGCCTCCTGAGTGCTAGGATTACAGGCATGCACTAATATGCCTGGCCTGATAGAAGGCTTTAAGTGTGAAATATTTATAAACATAGTATTGCAGACTACTGGAGAGCTGAAGGGCTTTTCTATATTAAAAAGAGCTTACTGAATACTCCTTCAAACAGTAATGCAGCATCCAGTTAGACTAATGTGTAAGGTTTGGCAAAGACTGCCCCTCTCAGGTCCCTAAAACAACTGGCATCTGTTTCAAGTAAACAGTCACCATGTATCTACCCAAAACACAGGAAAGAGCCAATGGAAGTTTAAATTTCTCAACACTGTATTTTAAAGACCTTTCCACTATGTTTATAAAAATCAGAAATAAAATAGGTAATATCTGAATCACACATACATATAAGTTGACAATTTAGAATATACTAGAGTTCACAACAGGAAACTCAAACTTGAATTTGAACTCATAAATATCTCAAATGTGAGAATCAAAAATGCTCCAAAACTCAAAATTTTCTAAAGGCCAACATGCCACAAGTGCAAGTCTCTATGCCTAACCTCATGGGACAGAAAATGAATCAGTTAAAATGCGGGCAAAACAACCGGGCTCAATGGTACAGTCATGTGCATAAAGCCCTGGGTGTGATGCTCAGCACACAAAAACAGAACAACAAACACGCAAGCCTCTTAAAGACATTCTATAAAATTACCATCAGGCTGCATGCATAAGGTGCTTATGAAATGTAAATGAATTCTGATTTTAAACTTGGGTCCTACCCCCAAGATGTCTGAATACATATACATACATATATAAGTATATATAGGAGTATCTTATAGTCTGAAAAACCCAAAATCCAAAACACTTCTGACCCCAAGATTTTAGACAAGGACTCTGCAAATGTTACAAAAGATAATGAAACTTCTGGCCATTCATGTTGGAGACACTCGCAAGTTGCCCTATCATGGAAGGCCAAATACCCTTCGCTCAGAGTGAGGTAGCTTCCACTATTTAAAACTGCAACGATGAACTGGCTTACTCTACTTACAGTTTTAATTTTCCCTTGAATCAACTTCTGTAAATCACTCATCAACTTCGCTCTTTTTTCTTTGTCACAATCTTTTCTGTGTAAGAAAAACACAATTTAAGTAGAAAAGTTATTTTAAACACACAAAACTAAACACTGTACCAATTTATATGCACCAAATTCAACCTGATTTTCTTTCTGAAAGTGGCGAACCTCTGACATTAAAATGACTATTCCAGAGCAGTCAGACAAAAGTAATTTTCTCAGAGGCAGAAACCCATCAGAGAAGGTATAATTTTATGTATCAATCTAAATCTTAAAAGCCAGAACATCAGAGGAAAAGAAAATAGTAAGTCAAAGATACCAAATACTTAACTACCTCAAAACCTTTCAGAGAAGAAATTGTTCATTTCCTCAGAAATCGCTCAAGAAGGATGTCACATCCAGTTGGACTCTCCTGTACTTCCATAAATAGTTCTGACACAATCCTAATGATTCCACACATTTGAGCAACGGGAAGACATCTAAACATTGACTCTTCCGCTGCGGGGTTAGGCGCACTCCCCAAGAACCCAGGTGCTGTGGCATTTATTTTAGTACATCTCTCTATTTACCACTCCACTATCTTAAAGCGACCGATACAGAGCCATCAGGTAGCATTACCTTCTTAAGATCTCCCAAATCTGTTTGGCTTGAACAACAATGTCATAGTTGGTTTTGTCACTGAGCTGTCTGCTCTGCTTTAGTTCTCTCTTCTTTTTTTTGAAGTCATCCCATTTGGTTTTCTTGGATGCTGATTCTAGTCATTAAAGAAATTAATTTCAATAATATTAACATTCTGAGTGCTGTAAACAAACACTAGAAACTAGGTAAAAAGGGCAACCACCAATCAGGATCAATGCTTGTGGACACTAAAAGGGGGAAAACAACTTTTATAAAGTTGCTCTTTGCTGCATTTTCTGAGTAGTATGAACACTTTAAATTTGATTAAAACCAATCATTCAGCAGCTTTTCAATGATTTTTTAATAGGATACTGAGTAAGACAAAAAAGATTGGGAAAACAAAGGCACAGGGGCTGAGGAGGCCACAGCGACAGTGCTGGGTTCCAAATCCTGAGATAAACTGCTGCTGCCTTTCACTGATGACAATGTACCATCACAATTCCTAAGCTTTCTGAAGAGTGATGTCATTTAAAACATCAATTATCTATGTATTACTAATTTTTGTCTTTGAAATTGAAGATTGAAATTGAAATCTCATTAATTGAGCAAAAACCTAATGAAGCCAAACAAAGAACTTAGTACAATGGCTATTATTTAATAAATGTTCTATAGAAAACCTTTGGAAATGAGCTATTCCTAAGTATCTTCCCTTTTCTAATTATAAAATATGCTCATTTTAAAAACTTAGAAGACACACAAAAAAAATTCCCCTTAATATTAAAACCTACAGATAACCACTAATTATTTTCCTGCCTTTTTCCCCATACATATTTCATTACTCTATCTTCACTTAACATCATTCTGTCCCATTTTCAAATGAAACTAAGTACTCCTCAAGGACATAATTTTAAATGGCAATACATAACATAGTACAGTAGAGTATATTTAATATTCCCTTATTTTTGCTTATTTCCTGCCTGGTAATACAGTGGAATATAGGCAACAGAGGGAATTCTTACTGTACTAATACTACATAGCAGAGACTAGAAACAGATAGAGAGCTAATTTCATTCCACACATATCTAGAATGGCCTTGATACAAACCAGGCTGGGTTGCAATAAATACATCAATTTTTGCGATGTCTAAATAGAGACATCTCTATAAGAGAATAAAATTAAGAGCTCCATTTTAAGTCATTAGGAAGATAAATCCTGTAACAAGAAGAAACCCGTCATAGCATGATAAGACCTCAATGCTGGAATGAGTATGTGCATCATATGCTGGTGTCAAAACTTCAGCAGGCAGAGGAAGATACAGGAACTAAGACAGGCTAGGACAGAGGAGAAGCGAGAGAGAAGCTGCAAGAAAAACTACTGGGCATGGGAAAGATGAAGGGGAAGAGAAAAGACAGGAGTGGGAAAGGACCCCGCAGGCCTAATGGGAAACAATCCAGGGGTGCTGCCTCCTTAAGTAAGCAGTTTTCAGGCACAGGGTTCAGGCCCCAGGGCTGTGGTCTCAGCTGGCAGTGAAGGACAGTACCAGAGACAGAATGAACAGATTAACTATTCGAAACCAGCAAGGAATTTGGAGCCTTTGCACACCCTGAAGAAAAGACTGGCAGTTTGTTACAATGACAAAAGCCTAGTCAACACTTCCAGCTGGAAACTGAATTCTCCCAAAGCAATTAAAATCACGTCTGTCATGGTGCACATCCTCTCCTAAACTGCTAGTGGATCAGAGCCATCTAACGGGCTGACTGCATTGCACTGGCCCCATCTCTGTGAAGGCAGGGTCTATAAACCTCTTGTTCATTGAGGCATCTTTCATCTAAGGGACACACTGTGTTTTTAGGGCCAGAGTCTATGATTAGTTGATATATATGCTCTATATCCCAGTAGGATGAACAAAATAACTCAAACATCTGTTCAACGAATGAATCAGTGAATTTTGGCCTACAGAAAAAATGTTTTATTGAGGTTCTGTCATAAAAATCCATTATAATTTAGCTAACTCTACAATTATGGGTTGAAGCTCTAAGCACTGGAGAGAAATTTTGACAAGGAGAGATGCTCCACCGTTGAGGTCCATCTGTCTTTCCCTCCTGTCATCCAAACCCGCCTCCTGCTGAAGAGCAGGAATGTGAGGTCTCAGGCTCACACCCACAGCCACTAACTCACTCACGCGGGAAAGCTGTCTGCAGAGGCAGAGCTATGAGGCAGTGCTCACCGCTACTTTTACCGTCCGGCTGAAACTTTCTCTTCTTGTTGAACTTATTTGCCTGCTGGAGTTTGTTCTTCAGTCCTTTGTCCCCTTGTGGCTTATTCTTGAACTGTTTCACACCCTTTTTCCCAGGTTTTGTGGCACTTTTCTCAAACTTCTTAGATGTAACTTTAGGTCTCTCCTCCTTAACATCTTTCTTGAGGAATGTCTTTGAAGAACTAGAAGCTAATGACAATACATAATTATTAGTTCAATGATTCTGGGCGTAGATCTTTTTTATATGCTGGAATGTATCTCTTACAGAGAACTAGATTCTCTTTAGTGGGGCAGACTTTGTTTTACTTTTAAATATACATTTATCTAAAAAACCTCACATTATAAAATAAATATTGGCTCATGATATAAAACCAACAATGCAGAGAAATGGATAATAAAAACTACCTAGAATTTTACGACCAACAGATAACAACTTGTCAGGTTAATGCATTTCTGTTTTAAACACACATTAGAGATGACCTACTACAGTATTTGTATGCCTCTGTATTATCATGATCATTAGTCTTTAAATATAATTTTCAGTGGTTCATTAACATGATGAATCTCAGAATAAAGTGAATGCTCTAAAATAAAATGCTAATTTCTCAAAATTTCTAGTTTTCAGAAAAACTGTTGATGACTGTATTTGACAGAAACCTTTGACCAACAGAGCTTGCAATGTAAGTAATAAATGAAATGCAAACAGTAAAAAAGAGGCCTTAACATTGTCATAAGAAAAAAGATAGATTCCTTAGGAAACATTAGTTATGTATGCAGTCTTTGACTTACCTATTTCTCAATACTGACACCTGATGGAATAATGAAGACATCATAATTCAAAAATCACAAACCAAAAAGTATTCAGTTTATCAGTGGTATGTATTAACCAGCCCCAATTCATCAAACATTAATGAAACATGCAACAGATGATAATGAATAAAATTGGGCAAAAATAATAATATCTAAGCTAAGGGATCATTAAAAAACTTCATTCTTTAATTTTTTGGCTACTTAACTCTTTTTTTCTTTTCTTACTTTTCTTTCTATATCTTCTGTGCTTTTTGAGTCTTACTAAATAGGCCAAACTGGCCTCTAACTTGAAATCCTCCTGCCTCAGCCTCAGTCAGTGAAATTATAAGCATGTTCCACTGCACCTGGCTCATTCTAACAATTTCTTAAATGTCTAACTTTCATGAGAAACTAACTCAGAAACACTAATACCTACTTCTTCTTACTGTTTAACCTAATCCTAGCCCTTGAATGCAGACTAGAATTTGCTAAGTAAGTATCCCTCCACTCTTAGTTGTAACGGTGAAAACTACCGCATGGGAAGTATGTTTTGCATGTATATCTTACCACTGTGTTTCTGAAATTTGTTTTTTTCTTGTGAAGCCATTGTATTCCTTCCTGTGAGCTTTTTATCCCCTTTGACTTTCACCATGGCAACTCTGGAAAACGAGAAACAAACCAAAAAGTATCGCTGAATCGTTCTTCATCAAGTAAGAGTCATTAAGTCATCATTTTCATACTCAGCCCTTGAGTTCAGATGCCTTACACAGTGCCTACGTACAACACGGAGTCCACACAGGTCCAGCAATTATGTAATCATTGCTTCATGACCCCCAAGGCTGGAGATGAAAAGACTTCAACACAAAATCTAAGAACATGGACAAGGCCTGGGTAGTGTGAGAGCATCAGGAAGCAACACTTAAGCCAACAGTACCAGCTCAAAAGCAACCAGTGTTAAGTACAGGCATCCACAGTCTTAAGTATTGTCAATATTCCAATTTGATTTCTTGGTCTCTACACTAAAAAGCTAGGAACAAACAGTAGGCTGTACTTACCACACATTCAAATTCAATGAAACAAAGAAAAGGATTATCTAAAAGATCCCTATGTAACTCAACATAACAAAACCGAAGTTACTATCCAATGTTTAATCTGTTTAAGAAGCACAAAGTAACTCATAATAAACTCCAAAATAAATCATGTTGAAACATCTAATATTTTATTACACAAATTTACCTAAAAGGTCATTTTACTATCGAGATCCCATAGTGCACAAGACAGACTTCAGATAATCCTTCACTTACCCAAGACCCTTATAAAAAGCAGGATAGGGCAAAGGTTATTAGGCTCATTTCTAAAGTTGACCTTAAAGAGTTGACGTTAGGAGTCACAGACAGTATTTCTAGATTACATTTCTACATTAAAATTTTCCATTCCAGAACTAATTCCTGTGGATATTGACAGGTATAAGAAAAAGAACAGGTATAGTGATATATACTTGTAATTTTGGCTACTTGGGAAGTGAGCAGCCTAGATAATTTCAGGACACTCTCAAAATAAAAACAAGTTTAAATAGGGGTCAATGGAGCTATAGCTCAGGAGCAGACCACTAGCCTAGCAGCATTAAGGTTCTGGGTCCAATCCTCAGTACAGAAGAGAAAAGAGAAGCAGTTTGGGTTGAAATGTATTTGGGAAACAGTAAGTTAAAAGATAATAATCAACCAGGAGGACTAGCTTTTCAGATTTCTTAGTTTCCTAATGTTAATGATACACTGCCAAGCAAAGGCTAAGAAGTACGCAGGATTTCCTGAACCTAGGTGAATCACTTTTTCCTGGATCATCTCAAGGGAATGGTAAGGGTCCAGGGAGTACTCTGAAACATGGGCTTCTTACCTAGATTTTATTAACCTGATTCTGAGAAATGGCTAGCACTTGACTCACTGAACTCCCTCAGGACATTTAGCATGGTAGATAAATTTACCACTTGGCTAAAGCCATCACAACTATATTTACTTAATCTCTTATGTACATGTAATTTAGTAGTAACACATTTATTTACATATTTTTCTCTGTATATTTGTTTTAGGCTCTTTCCTAGCTTACAACTTACCATGACAAAAACTAAGAAATGAACATTCATAAAATACTAGTATAAACGATTTGGATTTCAACAGGTTTCCCACTAAGGCCCTCATTCTGATATACAATACACTGAATTTAATATTTAAATGAATAGCTGTCATGTCTCCTTTGTATCTGGGTATGACTCACAACTGGACTGAGGTTATGGATATTTTTGTAAGAATGCCACAGAGAAGTCCTCTTCCAATAGCATCATACCAAGAGGTACACGACTGACATAACTGTACCCTGTGCTTTCTAACAGTACTGCCACTAATTTTAGCATTCAGTAGATTCTGGCTGCAGATTTCTACTGTGTACAGATTTTCTATTTCTCTTCCTTTTTCTGTCTTGATCACTGAGACTTCTGCAGAGATCTGCCCATCTTTTCCATCTATTTATGTATATCAGTATGGCATGTTTATGCTCCAATTGCTTTAACCCTGGCAATTCACACTGGCATTCACAGCCATCCAAAATTTGGTCCTAATTTACCCAACTTATAAACACTACACAGGAGCCAAACTTCCTCATTATTTTTTTTCAGGCTCCAAACTTAAAAAACAAAAACAAACAAACAAAAAACTCCATCAACAGAATTTCTATCCATCCTTCAAATCCAGCTTAAATGACATTTTCTTGTAATTTCTCTTCTATATGCCCTCCCCTCTTTTCCATGCTACTTTCCTTTTCTTCCCAATGGCAGATTTTTAATGGACTTTTCAAAATTTAATTTTAGGCTCAAGGTTATTCATGGATGGTTCTATTATCTCTTACCCAAATTTACTGAATACCTACTTATATGTGCCATACAGGTACCAGATTGAAAAAAAAATGGAAAAAAATTCAAGATGTGACCTAAGTAAAATATGAAAACAGTGGAATTAAGTATCATATCAGATTTTCCCGAGATGGAGGAACATACACAGTATGATCAAAACATACAATAAATGCTTGAATTTTTAAAAATTTACTGCAGTAAAAAAAATTATTATAGTAAAAGACAGTATTGCTGCTAATCTCCCTCAAGATACTCTCCCTCACTTCAGCCACACTTATTCCATTATTCTTGCCACTTTGTAAAGCAGTTCTCTGTGTTTTTACTCGTAAAATAGGACCAAAAATATGGTGAATACTGCAGCTGCATGCGATCCAATAGAAAGGCTGGCTTAGCAAAACATGGTAAGTCCTTGTCTGTATTTTCACCAGACCTGGCACTGTGACCTCTCCACCCTCCTCAGACTCAAAATGACCATGAAAAGGATATGTTTTTTAATCAATTCATGGTATCAAAGGAGCCATGATAGTACAAAACTGAAGCTATTCAAGCAAAAGGACTTCCAGACTTGCTTCACGAAGTGACAGGAACAATGGGCTGGGTAAGTTTGAAGTGACGGGGAATGTTTTAAAGGGGTTTAATCACAATGTGTATTTTACTGTAATGTTTCTTAAAAAATTAAACACTCAATGTACTTTTGATCATATGAATGGTCTTCCATTCCGCTCAGCAGGCCTAGCAATGTGACTGCAAAGTAGTAAACACTGTGTGTAACCTTAGGCAATCCTGAAGTCTTTCGTCTTAGTGAACTCTAAAACCTCCCCACTCCGCTATGTGATCCCCTCTAGTACCCTGGCTTTCTATGCCGAGGACTCCCAAATTATTTCTCCATTAGAAACGTTGCCTTGAGTTCCAGACCTGTGAATTCCTAACACTCCTGATTATACACCTAACCAGCACCTTACCATCTGCTATGTTTTGACGTAAGCCGCTATCTTCCGCTGAAAATCACTCTCAAACAGTATCTATCTGCTTCCCTACCCAATTCTTCCCCACATCAGCCAGTGGTACATCATTTACTTCACTGCTCAAACAAGAAACCTGAATTATCACTCGACATTTGTCTCTCCTTTATATTTCAAATTTAATCCATCAGTAAGTTTTCTTAAAATTCCCTTAATAACTAACTTTCCAATTTCTGTCTCTACTACCACCAGTGTAATACAAGCCATCGAGAATCTCCTTATTGACCTTACAAATTATATACATTTTCTAAAGAGAACCAGGGTCTATCATGGTCACTCTTTTGTTTACAGGCTTTCGATGTCTTTTACACCTGAAAATAACACGAAACTTTCCTATTGCATGCAAACAAAAACAGTATAGCCCCCAACGAACTACAAAAACTCTCTGCTTCTTTCTAACTTTACTTTGTTTTGCTATACTGCCATGCCAGCTCCTACCTCAGACTTGGCCCTTTTTGATTCTGTTTAAAGTACTCTTCCCAGAGGTTTCCGATCTCAGGGTTGCGTCCTGCTGCGCTTTGGGTTTCGACGTAGGGGGTCACTTTTTCCACCCCCAGTCCCTCCCCATCTTCCAACTCATTACCCAGAGTGTGTTTCTTTCTCAAGCGCTTTCAGCCAACAACTGTACATTCGAGATGCAACCTCAGTACCTAGCACTGACTGGATGCAGAGTGGATCTCTGTCAAACACAAGCCGAGCAGACTGACCCGAACTAGCTCAGGTCTGGACCTCTGAGCGAAGGTACCTCGGTCTAACTCAACATCCAAGGCCAGGTGGTCGGAAAAGAAGTCGTAGCTCTGCCCTCCTACCCAAGTTTCTGTCAATTTCCAAACTCCAAGCCTACAAAAAGCACCACAGAAGACTACTCCGCGAGCGAGAAGTCAGAAAGCTCACCCTTCGCCACCTCCCCGAGAGAGTACCCCGACTCCAGCGCCAACAAGGCGATGAGCCTTTCTCCGGGGCGACCGCTGAGATATCGCACTCTGCACACGTGGGGCCGAGCCAGACACCGGCGGCCGACTGAGAAGCGACGCTTCCGCTTCCTCTTCTCGATCCACCCACAATCCACTTTTCCTATTCTTCCGCCTACTGGGGTTAAGGGGTGGCGCTTATTAGGAGATACGGATTTTCGGCGTTTCTATTGGTCCGCTTCTGTTACAGATTTATGGAGGCCCGAGGGCTACGCTAAGCGAGTTTTGGCCCTTGGCAGGCACCGTCCGGCGTAGGGCGCCTCGGTGGCGCTTGAAAGTGACGAGTTTAACCCCGTAGATTCCGTGTCCGCAAGAGCCTTCTCTGAAGGGCTGATAATGTTGTTGAAAGAGAACGCCCGCCAACAACTAAAGCGATGGTTAATTTCTGTAGGCTGAAATATCATTACGATACTAATCTGTTGGGAGTGTGTTCATTGCGTTTTTTTCCGAGTAGTGTAGCTTGGAGAGGAAAAGAGCTATCGCACAATCAGGTTTGAATTGCAAACCTGATTTGTTTGTTTCTAGCTGTGTGCTCCAGACAAATTATTAAATTTCTCTGATGCTTAGTTCCCTGATCAATACAATAGAGGTAGGTCGTAGACGCAAAGCGCTTAGTACAGTAAATGATCACGAAAAATTTCTCAATAAATCTTTGCCATTTTAAATATGTGCTTGTTCCTGCGTACTGCAATCTTTCCATTTTCCACTTAATATAGTTAAGATAAAATAAAGAAACTAGCATAAACTTGATCTTGTCAAACAACAGAATTTTATGCTTGAACACTCCAGTAGTTAGAAATTTGAAATCAAACTTTGGCTGGACCAGGTACCTTTTGAAAGCCTCTTACTTCCGGTTGTTCCCAGTGTTGTCTTGCAAGAGTGCATTTTCCCCCTACCTCTTCAGCTGTCCATCTCCTCTGTTTTTGTGGTAAAAATCCTTGTCATTGGTGTTGAGGCTCAAAAGGATGATCTCAGATTCTACTGAATTTGTAAAGAGTTTCCAAATAAAGTTACTTTTTCAGGTTTCAAGGGTTATGGCATGTACAAATCTTTGGAAGACCATTCTGCCCACTACATCTGTAGAGTTGAAAAAATAATACTTGACTCTCCGATGTATGGGGCTTAGGATTTTATTATCTTCCATGTCACTCCTTCTTGCTGTTCGAAGCATTCAGCTTAAACTGTAATACTAGGCTGTATGTTTTTCAGAGATAGGAAGCTATCTTTACTTTGTAAGCAACTATCTCACTACTCAGCACAGAAAAGCTTTATAAATGCTTGTTTTGTGTTTAAATCTCATCTGAACGGTTTTGAAGAGATTTTTTTCTTGTTTTTTTTTTCTCCTCATGTTATGAAAAAAAGTGGAGAAATACCAGCTTTAGTTCCATGGGCCTAACTAAATGCAGTATGGCAGCCTTGGGACTGTTTCCACTAACCTGTTAGTTCTTTGGTGGATGCTAAAGGAAAGAAAACATGAAGCAAGAATTTGCAGCAGCCCCATCAATAATGTTTATTGGGCAAGTAGTATAGTAGTGTGTGTATTAGACACCTTGAAATTTCTGACAAATTCTGACCCAAAACAAGAAATCATAAACTATACCTTACCACGCAGTCCCTGGATAGACACTTTTCTGTGTTCAACTCCACAGAGAGCAGCACTCCATAAAGTGGAATACATGTCCACGCAGTTGCCTTAAACATAAAACCAAAAGCTTGCTACTCATTTGCCTTTTCAAATGAAAGACAAACATCATATACCATAGCTCTTGATTATCATTCATAATGTTATCAAGTCTCCTGTGCTATCAAAATTAGATTGATTTACGTGTCATTTTTTGGAGTAGAAAATAGCTTGTGCTTTTACAGCACCACAAAAAAGATGTGTCCTGGAATTTTGCCTTTAACCCACTAAACCTATTAATTCTTTAGATATTTAATGATCTAAGTGTACAACACAGCGCATCTGCCTACAATAATAAGATGCTCTTCCTGAATGAGGTAGCATAAAGTTCAATTAGAGCAATTGGATTAGCAAGCAACATTCCTGTAGCTTTCCCATAAAAAAAAAATGGCATTGGAATCAAGTGAATCTGACTTTAAATTCACATTCTGTATAGTGATGGCCAATATAGTTAACTTGTATGGGCCTCAGTTTCTGCATATGTACAGTGACAATAATACAGCTTACTTGGGTGGGTTGCTATTTGGATCAAGAGTAATAATGTCTATAAAGTTCTTAGCTGACAGTAATTTTATTTGGTACTAGAGAATGAGCCTGATGTCTTCACTCTGAACTATGTTTCTAACCTCCTTTATTTCTTATTCTTTACATTGTTACAGTAAACTTACTAAGTTGTCCAGCTTGGGCTCAAATTTGAACTACTGTCTCAAGCTCCTAGAGTTCTGGAATTACAGACATGAACCAATAGTAAATGTTGAGTGATACACAGATTAAGAAAGAATCAAGGTATATCCACTAGAAATATTTTCAGCTGCAAATAATGGATAGTTCAGTTCAGAGAGAATTAAGCCTTAATTTTCTTCACATAACAAGAGTTCTAACAATAGTTGATTGCTGCATTTCAGTTGATTGCTACAATGTTATCGAAGACCCAAGCCAGCCAGCCACCACCCTCAACATGTTAACTTTTCGATCCTATATTTGTTGCTTTCTGAATGCTAGAGGTACACCTCAGTTTCAGGATATATAGCAGAATTCAGGGCTACAGGAATAGGAAAAAAATGAAATACACTTTCTTTTCTCTGGGTGGGCTCTGCTCTTCTCACAGAAGACTCCTATTTCTCTGCAAGAGCTGGGTAACATGGCTACTCCCAGGACTAAAAGGTTGTCAGATATAAAGTTAACCAGGCATTTGGATTTCATTCTTTATTAAAGACTGTGGTAAAATTAAGTCATTTGGTAAATGCACTTCCATCATCAGTATTGATTTAACTTGTTACTTAAATGAATCTGGTTTAAAATTGAGCTGTAGTATCCAAGATGGTGGCTCTCAGTCTTGACAGCTGTGTTAGCTTTCCATCTCTGTGGCAAAATACCTGATAAAATAAACCTAAAAGAGGAAAGATTTATCTTGATTCACAATTTTAGAGTTTTAAGTCCCCGGATGCTTGACTGCATCTCTGTAGGTTTCCGATGAGGCCGATCATAATGATGGGAAGACAGTAGTAGAGGAAAACTCCCCACTTCGTGGCATCCCAGGAAAGAGAATGAGGTAGAAGAATGGGGAGAAAGGAAGGAGCAAAGAGAGAAAGAGAGCCAGGGACAAGGTGTCCCCTTTCCAGGGGATAGCCAAAGTGACATACTTCCTCCAACTAAACCCCACTTCCTACAGTTTCCATACCTCCCAATAGTCCATCCAATCATGAATTTGTCAAAAGATTAAGCCATCCATCGGAGCAGAGCTCTTATGAATCGGTTAATTTCCAAATCCCCACCTCTAAACATTGCTTCATTGGGGATCAAAGGCTTCAAAACAGCCTTCTGAGAGACATTTTAGATGCAAACCAACAGCATATTAGACTCACCCATTGATGTTTCCAAAAAAGTATCCGTAAGTCTTACTTAATTGGCCTGGTATAGGACCTGAGTGTTGTGAATCTGGAAAGCTCCTCCAATCATGCTAATGCTCAGCTAAAATTAAAAGCTACTTGTTTAAGCAAGGGTGTTCAGGTTGTTGATTTGATTTTTTAATTAACTGGAGCTTAAATTTTGCAACCTCCTAGTCTTTTTATTGTGGTACCAGAAATAAAAAATTATATGTATGATATACTTGTTTCTATGAGTGGAATGTCTTGGAATGTAGCTTGTTGATTGAACTATCCTATTTGATTAAATTTGAACCATACTCTTCCAAATGTATTCTGAAAGTGCTTCATTTCAATTCCTCAGGATTCTGTGAATTTTTTTCTTTTTCATAAATATAAAGTATGTTAGGTGTCAGCTCCCACACATCTCTTCCCCAGATCAGTTCTTTAGAGTTCTAATTAGTATATTTTTAACTAATTGGGACTGTTTTTCTATTTCCCAAACACACGCACAGGGATAAAGGGCATGTTGTTGATATAAAGCATAAATGAGATTTTGGCAAACGCTGAGTTTTATTTTCAAACTCTATTAGAATGATAAATCCATGGAAACAGAGCAGTTGCCAAAAAATTTTCCATTAGTGAAAAAGCACTGCTTCTGAATAGGGTGTGTCATGTTTTTTAATACCATAAATCCGCTTTAAAGTGCATTAATATAGTCTAAAATTAATTGAGCATTCATAATATTCTGGTTGCTGTCTCGTAAACAAAAATCAAGCTTGTTCTAGCTTTCTTTGGTAACATGCCCTGGAGCAGCAGGATGAAATTTATCTGATTAGAGTATTGCATGTCATCTTTAATGAAAGATCATGTCCACATGTGATGGAAACATAAAAATTGATCAATATCACTTAAATCCCACACTGATTACCACTTAGAAAAAGTGTATGGACAATATACCACGGCTTTGTAAAGTAATAATCACATTGTAGCTTTGTGTTTTTGTTTTACTTTTTAGGTAGACTGAGGACAATATGTTTACAATTTAAATTTCTGCTTACAATTTTGCTTTTAGGATTGATAAAAGCTATTTATTCTTGGAAGGTAGTGATTAATTTTACCTTGTTGTTCCCTCAATTTATGAACAAGAAAGACCTGATAAGTAAGCATATATTTTATTAGATATATAAGAAACGTGTTTGTTTTCAATATGAAGAAAAACCAGTAATTTTTATTCTTCTCATTTCACTTTTTATGAAAACTGTAAACTTTTTAACTTGGGCCTGAGAATGATGACTTATCTCTAACTACCTCTCAATTACCACTTCGTTTTAAGGTGAAGAAAAAAATTAAGAAGCTTACCCAAACTCAGTATGCCAGTTTGAGTTTCCAGGAAGCAGATGCCAAGAGAGAATTGGAAAGGCAAGAGATTTCTTGTGAGTAAAACCTAGGAAAGATGAGTGGGTAGGAGAAAGAAATCCTTGGAGAGAGCCTCAGTCCGTGATGTGGATCTGGTAACTGTGGAGGGAGAGACAGAAGGGAGGAGGATGTGATAGAAAGTCCTCAACCTACAGTTGAATTCTGAGAAAGTCTTGATTAGGCCAACAAGGAACTCCAGAGTAAGAACTTCCTACGAAAGGAGACTAACACACGTAGGAATGACCTGGCTCTTTGCCTGCACTGTTCTCTGTCGCTGGCAAGGAAGAACCCAGGAAGAGTTTGGTCTCAGTATGAATGGTAAGGTCAGCCTGAAGTCAAGGCAGCTGGAGGCTGTCGCCCAACTCCACCTCTCACACAGTGCACATATAGTTCTCTTCTCATGTTGGGGAAGTGCTCCTCCCCTGATCCTGTGATTTTTCTTCTCCTGGGTTGAATTAGAAAAGAAAACCTTGTAGTATGAACTACCATCTTGTTGGAGCTGCAGCAAGTATTCAGCATCTCCTTTCTCCATTCTCCACTTGGATTCACCTCATCTTGACTATTCACGTGGTGAGTTTTGATGGCTTACCTGGTGGTAGCTGTTCAGTCATCAGTTGAGTGGACTGAGATCCTTCTAAGGCAAGGGTTGCTATGCACATCCATTTATAGTTTTAATAGGAACTAAGGAGTATTGGGAGATACCTAATCCATCACGTGGGCTCTACAGATATTCTTCCATGTCCTTACTGTGCAGAAACTGTCTTGACTTCCACCAGTCAGAGTTAATCCCTCCTCCTAAGATGGAGCTTTCTCACTTCTTGGTCCTAGGCATAACCAGTCCAAAATAACCAGGTAACATCCACAGTTTGATGGAACTCTTACTCTGTCACCTGGTGAGGGTACCCTTTGGCAACAAGGACTTCTAATCCTTCAAGGTCCAGAATTGTGAGGACCAGACACAAAAAATATCCCAGAGGGTCATTGAAAATGATGGAAAGTGGGTCACTTTGAGCTCTATTCCTCAGTTCCTACACCCAGGGATTCTCAGTAGGGACATAATTTATTCTGCATTTTGGAAAACAGTATCCAACTTCACCTGTGCTTCAGCAATGTCTCCAACAGGCCGTTGAATATTCTATCAGGCTGTGTGTGATATGACCTGTGGGTGTCATGACCATGGGCCCTACTCCCTCCTGTACTTTGCTTCTGTGAGGTGCACCGTCTCTTTGGGGGTTATGTTATATAGCATTCCATGCTTTCCATAAGTTTCTGGATGATGATGCTGATGGAGCCTCTGTGGGAGGAAACCCAAACTTGGAGTAGAACGTTTTCCAGTGAGGAGAAACTGCTGGCCCTTTCAGAACGAAAGGAGCCCAATATCATTAACTTGTTATGAAGTGACTTTTTGGTACCTTTGAGAAATTGTGTCATATCAGTACATCAGCATTGGTTTCTGTTTCTAGAAGCCTCTACATATAGAGAAAGCAGAATTTGTATTGCTCATTATTAAGTTAAAGTTTATGCTGTTAGGTCCATGTCTGGTCTACTTTTGTTGTTACTCCATTCATGTATGTATCATGCACAAAGCTGAAAAATGAGTAATATTCACTAGCGAGCCATTTATTCTACTTGATTGTTCAACCCCTCTTCCTTAGTGGATGTTTTTTGATGAGTATTAACATGTGAAAATGGGGGCGGGGGGATTTAGCTCAGCGGCATAAGCCCCTTCCCTGCAAGCAGGCAGTCGTGAGTTCGATCCCTGGTACCGATAAAAACGAAAAAGACAAAAAAAAAAAAAAAGAGGAAAAAAAAACATGTGAAAATGTTCACAAGTGTGTCCATTCTCATACGACTCCAAGTAGCTTTACTAAAGTGGCCCATCCCTGAAGCTTCATAGGGTTTATCTCCTGCCCTCTGGAACACATGTTTCTTGCTGAGGTCTCTAGAATATCATCCATATCTTTATTTTATTGGTGTAATGGATCAGTGTGATATTATTCTGGGTGTCCAGATGGTCCAGATCTTTTTGGACTATATTAAGTTAGAGAGGGTGGGCGAGCTAACATAGCCCTAGTACAAAACTGTAAATGATGATGTTGTTCATTCCAAGGAATATGAACTGTTTTGATCTTATTCTCCATATACTTTTTTCATTTTTTTACCATCTGCTACGACAACTCAGACATTTCACCTTTGCTTAGCAATAGCACACTGCTTTTTTCCAAGCTTTGGGGAGCCACACAGCAATGTGTATACTCTGTACATTGGGGACCTTGCCAGGGTACTAAGATTCATGCCTTGAGAGAGTGACCCCAAGTCATGTATTCTTGTGTGTGTACTTTTAGCTTCCAGTTGCTTCATCAAGCACTGTCATCATCCATTCTTTTTTTTTTTTAATTTTTATTTAAGGAGAAAAGAAAAGAAAGAAAAAAAAACAGTGAAGGGGTACAAGTTATACAGATTTACAGAATAAAAAAATGCGCAGTAGGAAATCACTAGTTAATGGATTGCATATTGCCATCTTAGAAATAATTGTTCAAGTCACAAAATTAAAGCTTGTAGAGTGGACATTCCAACAATGATACTGCAGACAGTTCTGTTCAATGATCCAATAAAACTCTGTGATATCATTTTCTATCTTATACACTTAAATATACATGCAGTTATATAGTTTAGAGCACTTTCTTTTCCTCTCTTTTGTACAGTGACTATTACACATTTTGGGTTTCATTGCTCCCACGGTTCTTGTTGCTTTTTTGGAAGAGAGTAAAACCAAATGTGACATAACAGAACAGAATCGGTCAAGTCAAAAGGGTGGACATAATAGATAATATAAAAACATAATACAAGGTGATCAACAATGGTTACCATAATGCCTCCTGCTATTTCTAATAGAATTGCCTATATCATTAGTTGTAATACAATTGAACAAAACCGTAAAGAATAAAACCGACAAAACCAAAACATTGGAGATATTGTAGGTCTTCAAAAGTAGATAAAAGTCAACGAGAATGGGCGTTATAATGAATCTCGTTATCTTCTCAGCTGATGCCTAAACTTTCGAACCTGGTACTATCCAGCAAAACAGAATAGAGGAACCTCAGTCAAAAACAGGACGGTGAGAGTAACACAGGGCTTCAAATCGAGATAATAGAAAGTCAAAGTGGGTTACTATATTATATCCTGCTATATTTTTCCCTTTAATTAAATGGATAAAAATAAAAAAGTAAATAATGGAGTGGAGATTGAGAAAAAAGAGGGCATAACAGCGAAACAGGGCAGATCAAAACATAACCATTTAAGCAGAATAGTGTTTCACCACCAGATAATCCTGACCCAAAAATAGTTACCATATTGACTCCCTCCCTGAAGTCCTTGAGTACAACTTCATATACTGTAGCATTAAGTATATCAAAACAATGTAAATCCATTTAAGAGAATGACAGCATTATAGAGTATTTAAAATCGACTAACAGAAAATGAACAATGGTCTCTGTATAATCTCCTTGTCTTTAAAAGGTTTTTTCTTATACTATCGTACTTAACAAAATCCAATAAGATACAACCTGTTTAGACCATTGGAGACAGAAGAACAAAAGCTAGATGAGACTTCAAAACAAGATGGTACTAAATCAGCATTACCTATTAAGATGTCATTTTCTCCAAAAAAAGCTGTTCCTATCATCCAATCTTCTCTGTCTCATTTCTGTTGAGCTCTTTTTCTGTCAGTAGCTGTCAGTTTGTCTTCTTCATTTTGTCCTCTGCTCCATTCGTTGTGGCCTCCCCACCCCTATTTCTGGGTTCTTTGTATTTTTCTTTTTTTAGAATATCCTGCAATACTTTCTGTAGGGTTGAATTGGTGGTTGCAAATTCCCCCAGTTCCTCTTTATCCTGGAAGCACCTCGTTTTTCCATCAATTTCCAGGGACAGTTGTGCAGGATATCTCAATCTTGGCTGGAGATTATTATCTTTCAAAGCTTGAATTATTTCTCCCCATGCTCTTCGTGATTTGATGGTTTGTGAAGAGAAATCTGCTGTAATTCTGATGGGTCTTCCCTTGTAAGTGATCTGTTTCTTGTCTCTTACAGCTTTTAATATTCTGTTCTTGTATTGAATTTCTGGAATTTTTATTATTATATGCCTGGGTGTTTCTCTGTTAGGGTTGTAGGTAGCTGGGGTCCTGTATGCCTCATACATTTGAGTATCTTTACCTTTTGCTAAATTAGGAAAATTCTCCTGGATTATTTCTGTGAGTAGCTTTTGTAGTTCACTTGTTTGTGTCCCTACTTCTTCTTTTATGTTCTTAATCCTTAAGTTATGGCTCCTCTTATCATCTTCTTGTCTTTGTATTATTGCTGTGTGTTTCTTTGTTATTTTTAAGAAGTTTTTCATTTCATTCTCCCATGTTTCAAGTCTGCCCTCCAATTCAGATAGTCTGTCCTTAGTTTCTTTCAAGCTGTTATGCCAGTCTTGGGTAGACTTCTTAATTTCTTGATAGTCCCTTTGCACCTGCTTCACATATTCAATGCTTTCTCTGTTTTCTCCATCAAGCAATTCTCCCCTCTTTTTCTGTTCTTCTATTCCACCATCTGCTTTTTCCTGGGTGGTGCTTAGCATTTCTCTAACTATTCTGCATACTTCTAGCTTCAGGTCATTGATAACTTCATTCCTGAATTGGTCTATGAGGCTCTCTAAATGGCGCTTAATGTATATTGGTGCAGTGTCCACTGCCTGATTCTCAGGATTGGGGGTCGAGGAGCCTTTTTTGTTGCTTCCCTTCCCCATATTTTCTGTTCCTTATAAAATGTAATCTTACACAGGAGGCCCGGCTTCCCTGCCTGTCAGCCACAGCTTGATCAAATTGCGCTGGCTAGTTGTTCCCGCTCACCGCTGCGCCCCAG
Source organism: Cavia porcellus (assembly GCF_034190915.1). Lineage (NCBI taxonomy): Eukaryota > Metazoa > Chordata > Mammalia > Rodentia > Caviidae > Cavia > Cavia porcellus. The sequence continues at coordinate 78,771,358 of NW_026947484.1, forward strand.
GGAGTTGCGGAGGAGGCAGCCTACGCGGGAGTCGGTCGCCCGGTCAGGCTCTGGGATCTGGGTTAGGCCAGCCTAGGGAGTCCGCCAGTAGCGTCCCTCCGGTCAGGCACCTTTCACCAATCCCGTCCGAGAGGGAAACATGCGGCTGCAGTTGCCACCGCGCCCTGCTCTTACAGGACTGCCCGCGCCCAGAAAAACCTCCACTGGAGTCAACCTGCGGTAGGGAGTCAGTTCCTCGCTCACCTCGCCGCCAGTCAGCCTTCCTCCCTGTCCGTCGCGTTTCCGACTCCGTTCGCAGATTCCCGTTCCCAAGCCTCTGCGTGTCTCTCCTTGCCGAGCCGCTATGGAGGTAGCCGGCCGCCTGGCGGCGGGAAATCCAAACCGCGGTTTTCAATGGCGCGGAGTCGAGCCTCCACACCGAGATTTTTCTGTTCTTATTTTAGCGCCAGGACTGTATTCCAAGTTGGATTCTCTCAGCCCAGTTCGTTCCTGAGTCAGCAGAGCATATCTCTACTGGTTCGTATCTCCTTAGTCCGCATCATTCCTGGCCTCTGAGCCGAGCCTTTAGAGAGCGTTCAGTAGTTGCTGTTGTCTGTCCGCCATGTTCTCCCCCAAGTCCATCATCCATTCTTGACAGTGAAGAAATTCTTGAAGCGTCTTTCTGATATGCTCTCTTTATCCCTCACCAGGTTCTGTATGTTCATGGACTTAACTAAGGGTTTAACTTAGCTATTGGCCTGGCATCAAGGAGACACTCTGGGAGACAGTTGCTTGTCAGAGGAGGGAGGCAGCTGTTATGTTTCAGAGGAGAGGAGGCCTTTGCCAGGTTGTTATGGTTTATATCCAGATGTCTCCTCAAAGTCACATGCAATTTTAGGTAGGGATTTTGGAAGATGATTCAATGATGGGGACTCTGTACCCAGAGATGAGTTTACAGGAAAATGTATTTGGAGGTGAAGTCTAATCAGAAGAGGTGAGTCACTGGGGACCTGTCTCTGCTTTCTGGTCACCATGAAGTGAACAGTTATTTCTCAGCATGCCTCTGTGCCATGTAAATTTGCCTTGGAGCCAGCTATGGACTGAAGCATGAGCCAGATTCTTCTCTTTTAGTAGCAGGTGTTGGGTCTTCTGTCCCAGTGACAAGGAAAGCAACTAAGGCAAGTGTCTTTCTGTCTGGGGGCAGTATCAGTCTTGGTAGAGAGGTAGGTCAAGCAATGTGTGTTCAGGAAAGTCACTGAAGCCATCCTCCCTGAGGCCACCTATTCGTGTCCTTGGCTGATATTTCAGAGTCTCAAGTGTTCCCTTCAGGACCTGGATCACTGCAATAGACCCTCTTGGCTGAACACTTAAAATGAATCTTTCAAATCTTGTATTTGTATTTACGATGTTTTTTTTTCCTGCAGAAGTTAGAAACCAATTTGTAAGCTATCAAAATGCCACTGGCTCTTGCACTAGCATTTGATTATGTAACTTCATCCAGCTTATCATCACTCTGTAGGAAATCATCTGACTCTGCTGACCTTAAACACGCTAACTGTAACTTTTAAACACCCAAACCATTACACTGGAAGAGCATTCCCTCTCATCAGTTGCTCGCCAGGTCAACAAAGGTGATTTCTTTAGCAATTCAGCAGCTATGTTGTACCTTGGGCCACGTGTGCCACACAAATCGACTACTGCCTTCCTTGTCAGGTGGTGGTGAATGATCTACTCCTAAAACCCCCATCTCACAGCTTCCATCAACAAAGAAGTTCACAAATCCAAACGTCAATAGTGATGAAATTGAGAAAAGCTAGAGGAGAAGCCCTCACAGACTAGGTAATGAGACTGTGCCACTGCTTTCTGAAGGCAATTGAGTTTTTGTAGTCTGTGGGAGTCATTACGTCACTGGACAGAAAATGATTGTACAAACATCCTGATGAAAGATCCCCACCCCTGCTTTTTCTACTTTGACTCGATAGGAAAGTGAGTTGTTCCACCAGGACCTGCTTAGGGCTGCCTGTTGTTCTGAAGCACTAAAGTAAACCTAAATTTAATCTCTTCATCCCAGTATTTCAGTCGATTGTCCAGCTGTGTGTCTGTTCCTGGGTGAAGGAAAGAAAGAATGCAGCTCCTCTAAGCTGAGAGTGAGTCCAGGTAACCCTGCACTTACTTATTTATTTATTTTAAAGAGAAAAAATTGATAAAAACCATAATACCGAATTTCAAAACAAGACAATAGGAAATTAACAATTGTTGATATATTGTGTGTTTTCTTCAGAGTAGCTTCCCAGATCACAACATATAGACATGCATACTTGATCAAACAAGACAAGCGCAAACAGTTTTTTTAATGAACTAAAAGAATCGGTAGAATCAATACCTTGACTATGTTAGGTATTTTTTTCTTTTCCCTTCCTTCTTTTCTCCATTTACCCATCCCAGCTGTGCTTTCTTTTTGAGCAGTTTCCTTCCCTTTCACAATATCTACTACAGGCTTTGGATATTATTTACCTTTTCAGTTTCCTACACTAGGGAGACAATATGATGTTCAGACATGTGAGTCTGATTTATTTCACTTATGAGTATGGTCTTCTATTCACCTATAAAAGCCTCAAGTTTATCCTTCTTTATAGCTGAGTAGTACTCCATTGTATATATACATCACATCATTTTTATCCATTCCTCAGTTGATAGGCATGTTTCCAAGATTTAGCTATTATAAATAGTGCTGCTATAAACGTGGGTGGCCCTGAACTTAAACAAACACTAGCTACTGGGGCAGAAAAAGCCAATGGCACAATGACTTCATTCATTCATTCATTCATTCATTCACTTGACAGATAATTTTTGAAGAGCCCAGAATCTCAAAGGTTTTGTGTAAATAAAGCAACCTGGTCTTTGTTGCAGGTTTTGCAGTTTAATGGTCTAATGATAGAAGATAGAACATGAAATGCAGTTACAGATATGTTATTTAGGATAAATAGAGGTTGCTATGCTTGGTAGTCAACTTCATTGACAAATGATTATTGCCACATTCTGGTGAAAAATAACACTTTTAGGCAGAAATGTATCTCACAGATCCCATCAACATCCCAGCTTTTAGGGTTTCCAGCTGGCCCACTCAGTTGTCTTCTTAGATCCCCTATAAAATAGGAATTAAGTACATGCGATCCCATCTCATGCGGGGAGAAGCCAGTGCAGCGACTCATGAAAGCATTTTGTCGGCTGTCAAGCAATGAATTAGTGTTTCTCAGCCCTGTCTGTATGTGAGGCTGTACCTTTTTTTAAATGCCAGGTTCCTGGGTTCCCACCCCGGAGTAATTGTATCAGTATTTCTCACTGGAAGAGCCTATAGATTGGCACTTTTAAAAAAGCATCTAAGGGACAAGAATCAACTCAGAACAGATCAAAAACTTAAATATAAGGACCCAAACTGTAAAACCAATAGAAGAAAATGTAGAATAAACATTTAAAGACATTGGTCTATGCAAGGATTTTTTTGGCTAGGGCTCCAAATATACAGGTCACAGCAGCAAAAGTAGATGAAATGGGTTACAGCAATTTAAGAAGTTTCTGCACAGCAAAGAAAATGAGGAATAGACTGAGGAGACCACCTGATGGCAGGAGAAAACATTTGTAAGTGACATATCTGAGTAGGGGTTAATGTCCAGCATATATATGCTTTGACAACCCAACAGCAATAAATAATCTATTAAAAAACAGGCAAGTGACATAAATAAATATTTCTCAAAAGAAACTGTAGAAATAGCTAGAAGCATTTGAACAAATGCTCAACATCAGTAATTTTCAGGGAAATGAAAGAAATATCATTGTACCTCATTATAATTTGTGTCATCAAAAAGACAAAAAAGAAAAAAAGCCAGAGCCAATGTGGAGAATGTGTTCACTGCTGGTAGAAATGTGAATTTCTTCAGCCATAATGGAAAACAGTGTGATTCCTCAAAAAATTAAAAAAAAAAAAGAACCGCCACCTGATGCAGAAGTCCCATATGCAGAGGAATGAAATCTGTATGTTAAGGAGACATCCGCACTCTCACTGTTCAAAAGAACCATGAAATAGAATCCATGAGGTGGTAGATGGATGAATAGATACAGAAAACATGGTCTATACGCAACAGAATATTATTACGGCACAAAAAAAGAATGAAAGTCTGTCATGGTCAGGACTGGGTGACAGGAAGCTAAATGAAATAAGTCGGGTACCAAAGACATTTCTCGCTTCAGCAGCACAAATCCAGAACTGACAGAGAAAGACAGGTACTACACGTTTTCACTTCTATGCGGAAATGAAAATGCTGATCTCACAGAAACAGAAAGAGAATAGTGATGACCAGAGGCTGAGAAGCTTGGAGGGCAGAGGGAGAAGGATGGCTGATGGTACAGATGTGTAGTTGGGTAGGAGGAATAATTTCTAATCTTCTGTAACATAGTGAGTCGACTGTGGCTGACAACAATTCATTAATATTTTAAATACCTAGTAAAGAGGATTTGGAATGTTTCCATCTCAAAATAATAACAACAACAACAAATGCTGAAAGTGTTGGTCAAGGTACCTTTATCATACACTGAAATATTACACGGTCCCCTATAAGTATAAATAGTCACTGGGTGTCAATTAAAAATACAGTTAAAAACAATTTTAAAAAGCTCCCAAGGAGAAATTAAAGAGCACTTATTCTATACAAACATTGTTGTTTTGTGCATTGCTATTTCTTCAGAAATAATCACACTCAAAACTTGCAATGTAATGATCCCAAATTTGGTTCAAACTGGATATAACAAAAACATTTGGCTCACTCTGCTTTTTTGGGTGTGGCTTTCATGCTATAAGCAGCTACTGAAACCTGCCATTGCCCAGACAGTAGTTGAAGATGATCCAGGGCCCCTCCTAGGCTGGGAGAATCCAAGGCCAGGGCAGATCTCACTTCAGTTATGGCCTAATAATGTTCGTCTACTGGGAGAAGCCTGATCTCCAAATGGCAGCATGTATGAACCTTTCAACTAACAGACATTTGGATTTCTGTTCTGTGACCACCGATTTTTAGATTCATAGAAATAGTACAGTATATAAAGAGGCAACAAGCTCTGTTCCATGGAGACTACATTCTAGAAGCAGGAGGGAGACAATAAAAATAACTAAAATACATAAAAGGCTATACAGCGATTAGTACTAGGAAGAAAAATCAATCAAGAAGCATACCGGCTGCCTCGGCTTATGAAAGGAGGCTGAAAATGAGCTCTGTTGGTGCCTGGAGGAGCTGCACTTTAGGCAGCAGGAAGATCAAGTGCAAATGTCCTGAGGTACAAGCACGTACCATTAATTTGAAGAGCAGTGAGAAGGCCAATAATGGTGGTGAGGTTAAGAGTAGGAGACAATGGGATTAGAGAGTCGTCTGTGGGCCTGATTATGGTATCTTGTAGGATATTGTGAAGATCTCCATTTTTACTCTTGAGTGGGGATTGTGAGCTGAGGAGTACTGTGACTTGGCTGGTGTGTTTATAGGTTTATTCTGAATGCCACGTGGAGAATGAAGTGAAGGGGACAAAAGCAGGGGAAGGAGGACAGGAGGCCACTTCACGAATCTGAGAAGAAAGTCGGGTGGCTTGGACCCAGGGAGAAAGCAGCAGACATTGTGAAAAGTGGCCAAACAGGGCAGAGGCATAGCAAAGCCCAGGCGAGAAGCCAGCGTCACAGCCGCTAAGTCAACAGCAAGTTGACCAAAATAGGAAAGACAGTGCATGGTCAGTGTTAGGAGCCCCAAGAGTCCTCTAAGACCAAGGCCCCTGGAAGCCTCCATGGTCAGCAAGATGGACGGCAGCACGGTCCTCCTGCCTTCACCACAGCTCCACTGTGGAGCTTTCAGGTGTAATCACAAATAAAAGCGCCCTTTTGAGGGAAGAGGGACTTGTACTATTATTGAAGCCTTGTGAGAACTGGAATTCCAGTACTGCCCCCTGCTGGACATTTCTATCAAGGAGACTGAAATATGTTTCTGCAGAATCCTGCTTGAGCATTGTCATGCACTGGGTCTTTGACATTTGAGAACTGATTAGGCTGAGCACATGCAGTGGACAGAACTGAAGAAACGCCTCCGCTTCCAAATGCCATTGTGATTTGCTGTGAACTTTGCTAATTGCAAAACAAAAAGAAGCGTTCGCCTGACGAAGAATACGACCACCAGATGGCAGTATTTCCCAGCAAATATCTGACAGTGCGGACCCCGCAAGGTTGGCCCTCCCAGCTATAATTGAGAGGACCTTTCCAAAGCCAGGTGCATAGACCCCCAAAGGCAAGGGATGAATGTAGCTCTGTTTGTTTTTAGGCCATTCTTTAGGCTCCCTGTCTTGGAGTGATGCGAAGGAATCTGTTCTTCCCAACTAAGCTCACGACTGTTTAATACGGAGCTCTCGGCTTCCTGGCAGCCTGGAGAGGCCTCTGAATCCGCCTCAGCGTTGTTAAATGGATGAATAGGATACACAGGATTACCAAATAAAATCCAGGCATACCAAATGGTTACCAGAATAGCTAACAAAATGCGAGATACACAATTCGCATCTTCTCTAATAAAGTCATAAAATACAGGGCAAGCCTCTCATCCATTGTAATTTTCAAATTGCTGGGGGTAAAATGGTGCTTCAAGATATCTGCGACGATAAAGTGATGCTGTGGCCTATGATCATATTTGGAAACTGCTTTGTTTTAGTTAGAAGTTAGTGAAAATAATGGTATGCGCTCCCTCTTTTCTCCCAGCCTGCCTTCCCTCCCTCCCCGTCTGGCTCCTGAATTTCTTCTTGAATTCTATCTGTGGACCTCTTCAATATTGAAAGACCTTAGCTTAATAATCCTTGATTCAATGCCTTTTTAATGAGTCTAGTGAATTAAATTAAATGTGGCCTGAGGATGATTGTACATGAGTCCTTACAAGATTAACTGGTAATGTGAACCACCTGAAAGCCAGGGAGGAGAACACCGTCCTAACCCTGACTCTCGGCTCATCACAGCGGCGAAGCTTCAGTGACCACAGGAGACCAACTGCTCAAACCGTATTCAAGTGAGGCAGAGGCTGAGCTGTAGCCAGTCGGGCTGTCTGGCTGCCTGGCTCCCATTTTCTGTACTTCTTTTCTATTTTCTGTTCATAAATGCTGTCTGACCATGTGGCAGACGAACGAGCTTTTCAATCCTGTGCCGGATCCAAGGGTTGCTGAAGCCTGGAATTATGTGTAAAATCCAGTTAAGATCTTTCAACTAAATCTGTCGTAAATTTGTTTTTCAGAAGTCTATCACACATTTTTGCCAACTGAAGGAAGCTAAGACACCATCAAGCTGGTTCCCTTAAGTGAAAAAGGAGCTGAGCCAGCTCCAGACCCCAGATGGCTCCTCCCTCGGCCACGCCCCCTCCTGGCCCGCCCCTCCCGGGCGGGCGGTACCTCTGACCTCACTCACACTCTTTCATTCTCAATGCCAAAGCCCTAAACTGTGTTTTTAAAACTACCTTCTCTTACTCAAATCTCCTTTACTAACTGAAGTCAAAGCTACTTCCTAGAACTTTTTTTCAGTCTTTACTGCTTCATCCAAAGTCAATGAGTAACAGGAGCACCACCCAGTCATTGGCCTTTTGTTCTGTTTTTCTTTTTCTCCGAAGGTGAAGGGAGAAGAAAGAGCAGCCAGTTCCAGTGGAGTGACAGAAAACATGGCAGCTTCTGCATTTCTACATTAGTCTGCCCGAAACGCTGCCTTTCCTTATTCTTGCCCTTCCCTCCTTCCCTCTCTGCCTCCTATCCCCTTTCTTTACTTCACAGCTCCTACCTTTATCTGAGTATTTATTTGCACACTCAGCTTATTAATGGCTTCCCCCGACCCCCAACAAGCCAGCTTTGCAGGCTCAGTTACCTTTGTGGCTAGCACAGGGTTGGGAGTGTAGTAGATACTCAATAAATGCTTGTTTAGGAGTGAACTGGCTTGAATAGGAGTGCTGATAATTCCTGGATTTTAAGTTTTCAATCTTTTTTTTCTTTTTGCTATTGCCTTTCATGAACTCTAGAAGCATAAAACACCATGGGTGAGTTGCATGAATGTCCTTAATGGAATATATCATTATTTTGTTAAGAAGATAAATTCCTAAGCAGAGAATGAACTTGGGTGATTATAAATAATACAAAATGCATGAATATCTTAATTTCATGAAAATATTTTTTTATATAAACTAGAGAACATTTCATGAAAACATGTTTTGTCTGTGTTTTTGAGTTATGAAACTGCCTCTCAACAAAATCCTTCTGAATTACGAGTGAAATTTCTATTAAATATGTAATAGGATATAGTTAAATTTACTAGAAAACATGATAAATAAATATGAATACAGGAGGAGGAGATAGGTATGTTAACCTTCAATAATACAAATGAAAGTTGGTATTTTATTATTAATAACTTAATTTTGCCATTGTTTTATTTTCTCATGGTGTAGAGGATGAATAAGGATATTTAATTATTTCACCTCTGTGGCTCAGAGCCCAGACAAATCAGTGTCTGGCTGACAGGGAACATGCAAAGGAGACCACTGGTCCGGACTTTATAAACCTTTAGGTAACGGAATATTCTATGCCGATGTTGTCGGTAGAGGGCGCTAGCAAGCTAGCACAGCGAAAAATGTCAGCAAGGTCCTGTAACTTTTCTTGCTTTTGGAGCTTACCAGGGTGGCCTGGCATATTAAGACTTCATGTGAGTCCTCTAAAAGACATTGTAAGCGGAAAGTTTAATAAGAATGGGAGGGTTGATCTGAGCAACTTTAGGCTATGTTGAATAAAATGATCAACTGTATGGTGAATATTTAAATCTTTAAAAAATTATTACAGTATCAGAAACACTTCGTGGAGCCCCCTAAAATACTCCCCTCGCTTTGAACACATCTACCCCCAGAAGTCCTGTCACTGTCGGGAGCAGCTCTGGAGGGCTTCTTCCGTGTCTTTGAATGCTGCTGCTGCGTGCCGTCCAGCAGGCTCCTGGCTCCTCCTCAAAATAAAAATAACCTTGGAAGGTAAACATTCTGAATCTGTTCAGGACCCTGCGGCAGCCATGTCAGCACAGCTAATTGCAAACTGAAGACACTCATGAAAGAAGACTTGCAGAATTCCTTCAGAAAGCAGCAAGAGCCACGGATTATGCTCAGATCGAGGGGGGGATTACTCTGAAGGGGAATTAATGGCAGAGTATCTCTTACTGTGTTTTTATACATTCACATATTTTTTGGTCACACCTCATATATTGATCAAATTTTGAAACTCACAGTCCGAGCAGCAGGTGCAGTTCCCAAATTCAACCTTCTGGTTCTAAAAATGTTCAGTCACAGGCATTCAAAGACGAAGATATGTCATTAGAGGAGAGATTCTCATGCCCCAGGAGTGGTCAAGCAGAGATAAACTCGAGAACCATTTTTTAAAATGGATTTTGGGAAGAAAGCTCAGTCCTAGGTAAAAGGTAAAAGTCAAAATTGACCATATTCTACACTAGGGATTGGTAACAGCCTATTACAAATGTGTACTAGGTCTTGAGAAAGGTTAGTCAGCACACTATGTAGATCTAACCTTGTACAATTTAAAGGAATATTACTTATTCTGACATCATATACTTATTTTGGGATGATAGGACACTTTTTAAAACTGAAAGTAAAAAATTCCAAGGGTTACCTAGTGATGTTCACCCTACTTCTGAGAGTCTACGGTTGTAGAAACTAATTATTCAGCACCAGGAGGGACGGAGATCTATGTAATTTGTCTTCGTTATCCTCACGTGGTGTTGGCACATTTGAGTCCCTCCTGGCCTCACCCACCCTTCTGACTCTGTTCACAGTCTGGCCACGGAAGTCTGTACCCTGGACACCAGAGTTTAGCTTGTGAATATTTTCGAGCTTTTAAACAACAGAATTGTAGAAAATATGACCTTTGGGTCTGAACCCTATTGTTCAACGTTTGGAAAAAAAGGCATTGGTTCAGATTGTTCTGTATAGCTCTATTTTGAAGGGGAATATAGTGAGAATATAGCACAGTTTATTAATTTTACTTTGGTAGGTACCTCCGCTAATTTTTTTCTACTTTCAATAGTGCTGGCTGAAATTTTTTTTATTCCATCCTTTCCTGTGGAGAAGCATTGATATAAGTTGAATACTTTACATAAAGTACAACTTTGGTGAAAAGAAAATATCTTTTCCACATGTAATCGATGACCGAAGCATTGTTGCCCACATGACAAAATGCTTCCCACATATTAATAGAATCAGAACACATCAAGTTTGTCTAAGTATGAAAGTTTGTCAATTCTCCCTGATTCAGATACATCTGTCCAAATTGGGTGTCTTCATTTTTTAGTGTCCATTTTCCAAAATGTATCAGTTTTACGTCAATGATCATTTTTCCTAATCCTTCAGTACTGTAAACTTATTGTTGTGTTTATTCTTCTGCCTGTCTGCTGATGCACTTATGCTGACATTTTCCAGATTATGTAACTAGGAAATAATATTACTAGATGTAGGAGACACATTATTACCAAGGCTCTACTAGACGAAGACAAATTGTTTTCTAATGTGTGTATATGGATTCTGAGTTTTGTTGCTCCATATTCTGAATAACATTTGATATCATCAGATTTTCTAAATGTAGTCAATCTAGAAAATTAGCCTTGATATCTCATTCTAGCTTTGAATTCTTATTTCTTCTTTCCCTCTATATTAATGACAGTGACCACATTTTTGTTTGGATTTCCTCTTTTGTTAGTATCTAAATCTTTTGTACATGTTTGTGTCATGTTTCCTATTGAATTTTAATCTTATTTATATAAAAGGACTGTTCAGACGTCCTCAATAAAGTTACATGTGCTGCAGATATCTTTTTTCACTCTATGGTTTTCACTTTTATTCTTTATGTTCTTTAATGAACAAAAGCTTTAATTTTAACATAGTTTTATTTATCAATCTGCTCCTTTATTAGTACTCTCTGTATTCTATTTAATATTGTCTTACCTCAAGTTTACAAATGTATTTTACATACAAAGTTGTTTTAGGAATTCTCAAAAGATTTACTGTTTTACTTTCCATATTTAAATCTTTAATATTCTAGGATTAATTTTGTTCTTTGGTTCAAAATTAGGCACAACACTGTTGGGCGCAGGCGCTCAACATACCATACCCCAGCCGGGACTAAGGACCACGCCAGCTTTTGCAATGTACTATGTTCCTCTTTAAATTAGCCAACCCGTGCGCACCCCGCGCTCACTCTGTACTCTGTGGCAACTCCTGATTGGCCACAGCTGGATATAATAGCCAGAGCCTACATCCCATTCCCGCCCTGCTTCCTTGTGGCAGCCTGTGATTGGTCACGGCCAAATATATAAACCAGAGCCCGCATAAATAAACTAGCAGTTAACTGTCGCCCACAAAAGCGTCTCCTGTCTCCTGTTTCATTGGGGAGCTGCGCCGGTCAACTGGTGGCCCGTATGGGGAGCCCGGAACGCTGAGACCCTCTCTCTCCGACAGTACGGGGAACGAACCTCTCTCTCCGACAGAACAGAGACGTCAACAGGTAAAATCGTCAAGCGCCAATAGCGGGGGCTACTTGGCGGGCGAGGGCTGACAGGTTAAACTGCTCAACGTTGGTAGCGGGTGCTACGCAACAGGGCCGGATAGCGGGGGCTATTGGGCAACCTTGGGCAGACGTGTCGCAAGGGTCAGGAACTCGTAAAGAGAGTTCCGGGGGCCGTAAAGAGGCCGGTTTTGGGGGCGCCGTAAAGGGGCGCGGGGACTAAGCTGTCCCTGTATTAAAAAAAAAAAAAAAAAAAAAAGGAAAAAGAAAAAATAAAATAAATAAAAAGAAACTCTTAAAATTCCAGTTAACATGGGTAACACGGCTACTCAGCCACTGTCAGTCGCCTTAAGCGACTTACTGAGAGAAAAGGGATTACAAATGAAACGAGAACAAATTCAAAACTTTCTCGATCAGGTCGATAAGGTAGCACCTTGGTTTGGTCCCACGGGGTCCATTACCATCCCCAGCTGGGATAAATTAGGGAGAGATCTTGACTTTGCAGCAGAAAATGGCCTCTTGGAGCCAGGAGTCAGACCCCTTTGGGCAGTGGTGAGAAGCTGCCTTGCAGACACCTCTTGTCGTGACCATATAAGGGCTGGCGCCATGGCGCTTGATTACCATCAGGCAAAATCCTCCCGCGAGCAATCTCGTGAGCCCAGTGCGCAGGCGAGGTGACCCCACCCAACCCAGAAACAAAGGACTCGTCAGATAATGAGGGGGAGGAAGGAAAAGTATACAAAATGGCGGATGCAGACACCACCAAAAGAGGGGAAGTCACACACACGCAGTCGAGAGGGCCCTACTCTGAGGCCATAAATGAGCTGCAACGCAGGATTTCTCAGAGTAAATGGGTCAATGAAAGCGAGTATGGGATCCCAGGGCCACCCCGTATAAGACCTATGGCTCTACCTCCCGACCCGCCAGATTATCATGCCCACCAGAGACCCTGCCATCAGCTATGTAGCTGTCCGCAACGGGTCCAGACGTCCCCTGGGACATTCCAGAAAGACCTTTGGCATCAGGTCAAAAGAGAGGACCCAGGAGGCCTAGGCCGTTTTCTCCAGGCTTTTCCGGTTGCTGTAGATGCTCAGGGAAACAGAGCCCACCTGCCTATAGATATAAAGGCGATAAAGCATCTTAAAGAGGCCAGCACCATGTACGGTGTTAACGGGGCGTATACCCTGTCCCTAGTAGAAGCCATGGCAGGAAATGCCATGACACCTGCTGATTGGGCAAGTTTGTGCAAGGCAGTGCTCAGCCCAGGCCAATATCTTGATCGGAAAGCTTGGAATGTTGAACTTGCCACAGAACAGGCCCAAGCTAATGCCCAGAACAATCAGGCCGCCTAGAAAGCGGATATGTTATTAGGACAAGGGCAATATCTCAATAACCAGCTGATATTTCCACAAGAGGTGTATGCACAGATAAATAGAATAGCCATACAAACATGGAAACGGGTCTCAGCTAGGGGAGAAGTCTCAGGCCACTTGACAAAAATTTTACAGGGCCCGAGCGAGCCTTTTTCAGATTTTGTGGCCCGCATGATGGAGGCAGCAGGGAGAGTTTTTGGAGACACAGAGACAGCCATGCCGCTCATTAAGCAGCTCACAGCTGCTCTGGGTCAGCACCAGGTATAGTTCGTTAACTTGGCAGGAGTCGGGGCTTGCCATTGTTGACGGCCCTACCACGAGACAAAGCAAAAGCCACATCCAAACTTATTCAAGAGCAATTAAAGTTAGGCCATATCAAACCCTCAAGTCTATTCTGTTTAAACAAAAGGAGGGTATTGCCCAGGGCATGACACCTAGGGCCAGACTAAATCTTGCCCTCTTCACTTACAATTTTGTAAACATCAACCCACAAGGATTCACGCCAGCACAGCTACATGCCAACCCTGTCGCACCCAAACATGGTTGGGTACGCTGGAAAGACCTCCTGCATGGGGTGTAGAGAGGCCCCAGCCCAGTACTTAGTTGGGCGAGAGGGGTGGTTTATATCTTCCCGCAGGAAGAAGGCAGCGAACCTGTCTGGGTCCCGGAACGCCTGATATGTCCCTGCAAACCACCAGACCCCGACCCAGAGGAAACGTCAACCACAGAACAGGGGAACCAACAAGAGCCTCACAAGCCAGACCAAGCAAGTACACCCACAACTCCCATTAACCATGGCACCTTGGCCAACTCCCCTGGTTAGTAGCCTCCTTTTCCCTTCCTTCTTGCATCTCGTACGGCCCTTGCAGCCAATGACTTTTCTAAATTGCTCCACCGCAACCTGTTATATGTTATAATGTTGGGATAACAGTGCACTTTCAGCTGTTGTTATGCAGGTACTCCAGTTCGCACCGATTCCAGTTATGGCGGACTCAGACGAGTTTCCTGTGATCCAGCTCAGGCCAACTCTCCAATTGGCTTTCATAAAGGAATGGGCAGGAACAGGGGCTCTGGCTACCATGACTACATTTGCCGCATTCGGCAGTCTACTTCTGCTCTGTCGGATTCGCAGACAAAAGAATAGAGACAAAGTATCAAACAAGCATTGCTGATCATGAAATCTGGTCAAAGCCCGGCAGCATGGCTCGCCATGCTGTGACGCAGGTGTGGAGCAAAGCATCGCAGGGGGTGTCGTCCTTGGCCAGGAGACACTCCGGTCCCCATGTTGGTGAGCATGTGGGTTGGGCTCATAAAACAATACTCCCGCCCCCTCCAAAAGAGCACCAACGAGTAGTGAGGCACTGTCATGACGGCCGCATGGCACCTCACGAGGGGCGCCGACCTCTGGAGACCCTGCGTCAGTTATAAAGAAAGGGGGAGATGTTGGGCGCAGGCGTTCAACATACCATACCCCAGCCGGGACTAAGGACCATGCCAGCTTCCGCAATGCACTACGTTCCTCTTTAAATTAGCCAACCCGTGCGCACCCCGCGCTCACTCTGTACTCTGTGGCAACTCCTGATTGGCCACAGCTGGATATAATAGCCAGAGCCTACATCCCATTCCCGCCCTGCTTCCTTGTGGCAGCCTGTGATTGGTCACGGCCAAATATATAAACCAGAGCCCACATAAATAAACTAGCAGTTAACTGTCGCCCACAAAAGCGTCTCCTGTCTCCTGTTTCATTGGAGCTGCGCCGGTCACAACACACCATATTTCATGGTCATTTTGACAGTGGGGAAGAGTCAGAAGTGTCACAGTGCCAGGTCTGGTGAAGAAGACTGAATAGAACAGACATACTGACAGAAACAGGCACAAGCATCTTATATCAGTTCAGGACCTCATGGCAGCCATGACGGCACAACCTTAGACACCCATGAGCGAGGACTTTGAGAGCTGTTTTAGAAATGGTAGGATGGTGGGTTAGAATGGCAGAGAGTATTTTGAGGAAGATTAATGGTGCTGTGTCTTATAATTTTTTTTTAGAATTTCAGCATTAATCGCACTTGTTGATTATACCTCATAATTAAGATCCATGCTCGGTCCAGTGAGTCCTCCCATCGTGTTCTTTGGGACTGTTCTGGCCAGTCATTTCCTTTTGCTTGCACAGAATCTTCAGTAATGAAAGCACATTAGTTTCCTTTTTTTTCTCCTCTGTCTTCCCACTAACTGCTTGTAGGAAGTCTTCATACAAATCTATTTTATAACTGCAGACTTGCTTATGTAATTCCTGTTACTTTTTTTCAGGCTCAGAAGATCTGAATTTTAAAAAATGACTCTTTTGATTTTTTTCAGTAAAAATATATTTTCTACATATTTAATAGGATGGAAAAGAGACTAGAGAATGACTGTCCTTACTGTCTTCGTCTCATTTACAAGTGAACTCAGTGAGTCACTCACACTAACTTTACATTTCCGGTGAATTTAAGGAGACATAAAGCAGCAGCGTGCCCAAGTGCCTACACGGTGACGCCTTCATCTTGAGGCTACCCTGTCAGCCCTTCATTCACCCCAGTCATGCTGTTCTTCCCTCCTCACACTTCCTTCCCTACATTGTAACTTTGGCCTCTTCACTCTGTGTGGCCAGGGCTCCAGCTACTGAAAGAGTTTTGGTCTAGACAGGACACTGTAGCTGGTAAAGCCTCAGGCAGAACCAAGGAGCTCCATCTTCCCCACCCCAAAAGAATACCAATGGGCTAAAGAATACCAATGGGATACCTGTGCATCCCTAATGCCCCCTTAGGTTCCACCCCAAACCTAGGCTACTTATATGCCCCCACTCCACGTGTTCCACGGAGAGATGGGGGGGCATGCCACACCCTGGGGGATCAGGGGTGTCTCTTCCACATTCTCAAAATAAAGGTCATTTATATTTCATACTTGTCTTTTCAGCCACTGCTGGTCCCCCACAGCTCTATCAGCTACCTCTCTGCTAAGTTTCCTACCAAGCCCCTGTTTCAGATGTTACAGCAAAATCCATATCATCGATTAAGCCCACAACTACTCCAGTAAGTGTAAACAATTACCAATGACATCCAACAGATTTTTATAAACTGTAAATAATATGCTATTTTTATGCATGCATGTTGATGTAAATTAGCATTAGGAAACCTGGGGGAAATTTTGCAGAGGAGTATGTGATACTCTATAAGTCTATCTGTAAGAATACTATACTTCAACATAGGACTGAATATCCACAAGGAAATGTGGAGATGAAGCATTTTACTGTCCAACAATGTCTTAAAAGACAAGAGTGAAATCTCCTAAAGAGATAGAGGGTGGGGGAGGGAGAGAGGAAGAGAGGGAGAAAGAAAGCCTACTGGGTGAAGTCCTGCAGCCTTAAATACAAATCATATTGATGACCCCTATCCTGTAAACATTTCTAGCAATGAGGAAGTAAGAGTGGAGAGGCACTACAAAGGATTAATGATAACTGATGTGTCCTAGCGACATGTGAAGGCCACTAACAATGGATTTCACAGCTGCTACTTTGGACTAGAAGTAGAGCCTTTTCTAAATTCCTCAGACCCATATTGTGAGTTCAAGTAATGAACTTATTCTTCCTGGGTCTCTTTATCAGCTGGAATCTTTTCCTTCTTGCTCTTCTCTAACAAGGATCAAAGCAAAGCAACAAAAACAAATGGCAGGAAGAATAGGTACCAGCTTGTGACGACAGCGGGACTCCTCCTGCCACCGCTGATGTAGCCCCACTTACACCCACTTCTGAGGGCTTCTTTGTGCTACAGCTCCTGTCTGGTGACCCATGTGTTTGGTCACTGAAGTTGGACTGCTCTCCCCCACCCCCTTTTTAACCAGTTTCTTCACATAAATTTGGAGGCCAATAGAGTGACCGGAGGAGGCTGAGCTACATTGGGAATATAGGAAACATATATTTTACAAATGTTCTTTCTAGTTTTACTCTTTGCCTGCCTCCCTCCCTCCCTTCCTTTTAAAATTTCCTTCATTCTTGCTTCCTTTTTTTCTTCCTTCCTTCCTTTCTTACTTCTTTCTTTCTTTCCTTCCTTCCTTCCTTCCTTCCAGTACTGGAGATTGAACTCAGGGACTTAACTGGACTACATTCCCAGGCCTTTTCTTATTTTATTATATTTTTTAGTTTTTTGAGACAAGCTCTCACTCTATAGTCCTGACTGGTATTGCACTCATTACGTAACCCAGGCTGGATTTGAACACATAGAGATCCTCCTACCTCTGCCTCCTGAGTGCTGGGATTACAGACCTGCCCCACCATGCCCAGCATTCATTTTTTTATTGTGAGACAGGGTCTCACTAATTCACTAAATTGGCTAGGCTGGATGTTATGGTTTATATGTTGTGTCAACTTGAGAAGTCTAGAAGCTTAACTAAGTGACTCAGCTGCTTCACATCCTGACGGTTAGAGGACAGGCCATTTTGTTCTAAGATACTGTTCCTTGTGTCAATTTGAGAAGATCAGAAGTTTACTAAGTGACTCAGCAAGGGGGCCAGGGTCCCTAGCTTGTAATATCCTCAGCCTGTGCAAGAGGAGGGTATGCAGATGGTGAGAGTGCTACACCCACTGCAGGGAGCAGCCTGCACACCATAAGAGGCAAAGGAGGAGAGACTGATTGCTGGCTCTTCAGAGGAGCTCCAGTCCTCACCTTGAGCTTGGATGTCATCTCCTGGCTTCTGGCTCAGACTGTTTGGCATCTTCCTGGGACTCTTCAGCGGTCTGTCATAGAGTTTTTCAGTGTTCCACTGTAGCCTCATCAGCCTCCTGATATGGACCTGCACGGGACACTGCAGTAAGCTCCAGCCCTTGGGCTGGACACTTCAGCCTCCAGCATATAGACACTCTCTGTTCACTCCTTCCTTGAAGGAGGAGTGACTGACTGTGGCTGACCATTGTAAGCCAACCTTTTAATTTCTTATACATTTGTATATCTTGTTATAACTATTTCTCTAGTAAACCCTGACTGATACATTGGGCTTGAACTTGCAGTCCTCCTGCCTCAGCCTCCCAGAGTGCTGAATTTACAGGCACGCATCACCATATCCAGCTCCATTTTTACTGTTAAAGCCCAAATTTTCTCATGTTCAGATATTATTTGAATATCTGATGCATCATCTCATGCATCATCAACCACCTGCCCCAGAGTTACCACAACAACTGAATTAAAAATTTTAAACCAGAAAAATCAACTACTTGATTATTAAATTTCATATTATTTTGGAAATAGACATCAAGTACACCTAAACACCTGCACCTAAAAACCAAAGCAACTTAGAGAAAGTGTGCAAGTGAATGGAGCTAAGTTTTAAAAACCCATTAGCTTTGAATTGCTTTTGACTGCTGGCAAGCAGAGGCCTGATTTGAATGGATTACACAGATGAGGAGTATATTTTTTAACATAAAAATTCCAGAGCCAAGCAACATAAGGCTTACATGATAATCACAGCCATCAGGCTATAGACATCTTCCTTCTTTCTAGCTCATTATCAGAAGGTAACTGCCCTTCTTGTTTAGCAAAGCATGAGCCAAGTGACCAGAATTCTGTGAATTTTAGGATGGGAGGATGAAGACCCTGCCTTTGTGGAAAAGAGAAACAGTGAGGGACTTTTCCCCTGAGAGAGCAGAAGTTGGCACCCGCTGGATATCACTCACTTTTGCAGACATCTTTTTTTTAGATTTATGGACTACAGTATCTTGATAATAATTTAGAAGTATTCCCTGAAGAGGTTGTGAACCAGCCATCTATGAGAGCATCTGTCTCCCTGTCTTCCTTGGTGATGCTGGCTTTATCTTACTTTGTGCCCATGCCTCTCTTCTGCTTTCTATCAAGTCTTAGTTTCAAGTATCATAGAAACGTCTGATCACCAATAAAGCCCATAACTCTCCAGTCACATTTGTATTTAAAAATTAATTATTAAAGTGAATCCAAAGTGAATCATTGTAATTGGTTTTCTAAAATTTGGGATAAAACATCTTATTCAACTGGTAAATATTATATTTATTTGTAGCTATTTTTTTCATGTTTTTTGGTCTTTTGCATTTTTGCCAGGAATTTCTGCTTACGTAACTCTGCCAGTTTAAAAAGTGGTATTTTGAGTTTGCTCTGTGAGTGTTGGAGATGAAGCCCTGGAGGGAGCCTTGAGTATCCACAGGAGCATTGTTGATCCCTGTGGTTTGCTGCTATCTTACTGGGCAACTCTCCTGCTCAAAGTCACTCCTTTAAAATCTTATGGAGCAGTGAGACTAGAGAGACAGTTACCTACATAGTTGTCAGCAATCACTCTGGAACCAGAAGAGGAGTGGATACTGTGACCACTCAGTCCTGGACCTCCTTTCCCTCAATATCCTATGCATGAAGGCTTGGGCCCCTATCACCCTATGGCCATAGGCAGGGAAAGTCTGAAAAATTGTAGGGATTTTTTTTTAATGGAAAAGTGTCAGTAGG
The DNA here is from genome assembly GCF_034190915.1 of Cavia porcellus. NCBI lineage: Eukaryota > Metazoa > Chordata > Mammalia > Rodentia > Caviidae > Cavia > Cavia porcellus. The sequence goes on from NW_026947484.1 coordinate 78,790,799, forward strand.
TAAGTGTCCCAAATAACTTAACACAGAGTTATATGGCAACTTTAGAAAGATTTCCTCCAATGTTATTTATTTATTTATCTATTTTCACCATTTGGTCAGGTGTAGCCACCTACTATCCTAGCACAAACAAAAAGTTTCTGCCCCTTCAGGGGCACCTCATAACTTTTTATCACTAGTTGCTAGATGCCATGCTTTTTAGGTCTAGGGTTTCTTCAAGGTTAATTTTGGAAGAATGAGCCAGGAATCTGGATAGCTGATCACTGTACCAAATTCTTAAGGCTGCTATCTCAAATTGCCAGAAACTGGGTGGCATGAAAAAACAATAAATAAACTGTTCTCTCACAATTCTAGGGTTTAGAAGCCCAGAAATCAAGGAATGCCTAACAGTGTTGGTCCTTTTTGAGAAAGAATCTGTTCCATGCCTTTCCCTAGTGTTTGGTCCTTCCTGACAGCCCTTGGTGCTGATCGGCTTGCAGATATATTGCTCTAATCTCTGCTTCTGTCTTCACATCGTCTTTCCCTCTGGGTTAATGTCTTTTCTTCTTACAAAGACATTTGTATTTAGATTTACAGCCCACTTGGATAATCCAAGATGGTGTCACTTGGAGATCCTTAGCTTAATTATATCTGCAAAGATTCATTTTCTAAATATACAAATTCACCTTTGGTGTCGCCAGTGGATGTATCTTTAGCAGGGGGATCATTCAGTGGTACTAGCCATCCTGGCAGAAGCACTAAACTACAAGGACAGCTTGTTCACCTATTTTCATCTATTTATCCCAGCAAGCATTTGTGCTAACCTCATACTATCTTTGCCCTCTTAAAACAGACAGTCTTGAGCTCAGAGGTCAAATTCCCCTGGTATCCACTGAAAGATTCTTCTTTCTCTGTCACGTCTCCATGAGGTCATAATAGTTCTTATTAAGAAGACTTTCCTTAGTCTGCTCCATAAGAAAGCCACAGCTTTGTCCTGGGCCCTTTGACCTTCTCTCTTCTCTGTCAAGCTTAATAATAGAGACTTAATAGACATGCTCAGCCAAGTTAGAGCATATAAAAATCTATAAGCCATTAACCATAGCTATATTAAACTAATAAGAATCAATTCTCATCCTTGCCTTCAAAGCATGCTGGGCTTCAGAAATGACCTGAAAAGTGGAAGTCTGCAGCTAGGCTCGTAATCAGAGGGTGCTGGCCAGGAGCAGTCAGCTCCCCCGAGCTTACAAATTGTCTGACCCTCAGGAGAAGGCTAGCCTTAGCCTTCCAAGGTTGATTCATCCAGAGTGAGGCCATTCTGTACTCCTGGAATGAAGGCCCAGGAAGGTTTTAACAGGGAATTAGCAATGGCCAAGCTCCTGAAGTAATTGGGCTTTGAAAATCCCGAGTTTTTGCTTTTCTAAATGGCTCCAGGTTGCAATGTGCCTATTGATCTTTCCAAGCTTTCGCAGCCTGTAAATGATGAGCCTTTTAGCGCACTCCATAACTGAAGGGCACACAACTGTGAGAACAGCTCATTTCATTTTTTTCGATTTATACAAAAGATGCTGTGGCCCAAGCGCTCTAGGCACCCATCTCAATACATAAATATGCCAATTAAGCTAAATGGAGACCCTGCAGGTTAAAAGCGCCTCATAAAAGAAGGAGCCTTTTTCCAAAGCCAGAAAGTTTATCCACAGAGGAAATGCCAAATCAACAAAAGTGGGTTTGTGCCAAACCACAAAGGTCAAAATATCAAGGCTTCTGGGATCCAAGAAACAAGAAAAAACATCTCCTCCTAAAGTAACCTGTGAAAATACCCTTAAGCTGTAAATTCAGGTTGCTGAGCATCTGCTCTTGGTAAATATTTTGTTCTTTGTGTTTTTCTGGACAGGAATTGGGGAGAGGGGTAAAGGAAAAGGAGGAAATCAGTTCTAAAGCTGCATTAATACCAAAACTGTTTCCAATACTAGCAAATGTCACAATGGAGGGAGAGGGCAGAACAAAGATGGACATGCCATAGCCTTGCTGTCCCAGCCTGTTTCATCACAAGCAGCAGCCTAAGCATCAGAGTGGAGACTGTTGGCCCCCACTTGACCGGAGCCGCGGAAGACAGGAGACCAAACTCGAGCAGGATCAGCTCTCAAACTTTATTACGTACAGCGAACCGGACCTAACAAGGTCCGCCACCCTCAACGTTGGTTCCTCTTCCGCCGTTGGGGGCAGGAACAACCTCTTATAAGGGGAAGCAGTATCCAATCACAGAGAAGCGCGCCTAACAAGCTGATAGGCTAGCGTCACGGGTAACTGGGCAGATATGACAATTTGGCGGGCTTGTTCAGGCCGGGAAGAACCCGGAAGCAGGAAATGGGCGCCATTCATAGGCGGCTTCCCACATCTCCCCCTTTTTTATTTATTAAAATAGGATCGTCTGTAGGTCCCTCCAAGGTGTCTATGACCTTGTTGCTGTTAGACACCTAGGAGTGGGCCTACCTTGTAGGCCGAGGCATGAGAGAATGTAGAGGTCTATACCCTGCTGTGCATCACCCTGTTTTGTGCATATCCTTGCGCCAGGACCATGCTCAAGGTGAGTGGTTCATTTTTTCGCAGGGCCAGGCTTTTGTGAACCGAACCTGGATGCATATAGACATTCATTCCTGCCTTCCCCCCAACCTTTGAGGCGGATGGCACTGCAGTACCCTTGGTCTCGCATCTCAATGCCAATAATTTGACTCCGGGAGGGACCCCTGGCCTTATAGGCCATATATATCTGAGTGGAGCCTGTCTTAGGTTGACTGGGAGGGCTTTTCCCGTCTTACCCGTCATTGGCTTGCCCACTCAGCTCTTATAGCTGATGTTCTGCAATGTGAAGGAGATATGCGGCGGCCTGCTGGCCTGATGGGCTACCTGCTGCCATTTGCATGGCTGCCATAGCTGTGATCTTAACCTGCTGCTGAGTTTGTATGAGGCGATCTAACAAGCATTTAATAACCACAAGCCCTACTAGGATAGCCATGGCAATTAGCATAATCAAGGACTGTTTGATTGATGGTGTAAACCCTGGGTGAGGCGGGCGAGGCCGCCGAAAAAGGTGCCAATGTGGGCGGGTGGTGCCAAGGACCCCAAAGATATTGTGGTGGTTCTGTGGAATCTGAGCATATCACAGGGGTGATTAATAGGAACCCACAGAATAGAAAAAACTCCAAACCAGACATTTTAGTTTGTAGATGGTCTCGGGCGCTGAGCGTCGGTCCCAGAAGGGTCGAGTTGACTTGTGTCTGCGGGCTTATCCTCCTGTGCTTTATCAGGAACTGGTGGGGAGTTTACTGCTTGCGTCAATCTTTCCGGGACCCACAGCGGCTCGCGACCTGGTTCCTGTGGGAAGACACAAACCGCACCTCGGGTCCAGCTAATCACTGGATCCGGGCCCATCCATTGTCCTGTAAGGACATCTTTCCATCTCACCAGCCCTTTGTCGGTTGGGGACGGATTATTGTGCTCCATGGCAGGGGAATGATTATTATGATTAAGGTTTAAAAAATTTATGGTAAAGAGTGCCAATGATATTCTTCCTTTGGGCGTTAGGCCGTGGCCACCCAATTCATGGCACAGGCGTGTCCACTCTTCTAAGGACCTATTTTTGTTAGTTCTTAGGACATCACGGCACTCCTTAGTGCACTGTTCAAAAATCAATTGTTTTATGAGAGGGTGAGCCGCCTCAGCATCTGGAAAAATCCTGTTAGCGGCCTCAAGCATGCGGGCCACAAAGTCTGAAAATGGCTCTCCCTGCCCTTGTATAATTTTTGTAAGGTGACCCGTATGTTCTCCCTTTCCAGCCAGCCGTCTCCAGGCCTGGAGGCCACAGCGGCTAATTTGTTCATAAACCTGGCGAGGGTATTGAGTTTGATCTTCCTCAAAGGCTCCTCGCCCTAATAGCATATCCCTGTTCCACTCTCTCTGGTTATTTTCCCTGTTGGCTGCCGCCTGCTCTACACAGAATTCCTCATTCCAGGACTTCCAATCTAAATATTGTCCGGGGGAGAGGCAGGCGCGTGCCAGCTGGGTCCAATCTCCAGGAGTTAAAAGCAGACCTGCCAATGCCTCTAAAAGCGCCATGGTAAATGGCGCATTGGGCCCATAAGCTGAAACTGCGTCCTTGATAGTTTTAAGTTGTTTAATTTCTAAGGGCTCATAATATCCTCCTCCTCCCCTGCCTCCTACTTGTACCGGGAATGCATGGAGACCGGAACACTCAAAGGGAAGCCGCGACCATACCCTCTGGTGGAAGGAACGTCCTCCTCCCTCCCCAGATGGGGGCGCAGAAGGCGACCCAGGAAGTAGCTCTCCCTTTAACCAGGGCGGTGCCATAGGTTGTGGTGGCAGCCCAGGGAGCAACTCCTCTTCCGGCCACGGCGGTGCAGTGGGGCCTGGCGCCCTGAAGGGAGCGACCATGGGTTGCGAACTTGCCAAAGGGCGGAAGGGCTTAAGCTCTTCCCGTAAGGCGGAGTAGCTCGGGCAGGGTGGTGTTTGGTTCCCCTTTTTATCTTCCCGAGCCCTAAGTTCCTCTTTTAACGGTGTAGGAGGGTCATGCTTAGCAAAGACGACCTCCTCTTCTGAGCCTTCCGAATCCGAATCAGAATTAGAGCCCTGAGGGTCCTCCAGAGACCCACAATCGGCAGTGGCTCCGGGCTCCTCTGAGCATTCCGATCGAGCTCAAAAGCCTGTCGGGCTGTATTAGCGAAGCGAAAGCAAAACAGAGGCAAAGGGAAAAAGAAAAAAAAAAAAACCGGCGTCCACTCGTGTGGCGCTCAAAATCTGTTAGGTGCGTCCACCCAACCCAGGTGACCCAGTACTCACCTGTCCCGGGAACCGCTGTATCTCACGTAGCTGATCAGGGTGAAGAGAAGAGGTGCTCGCGGCCTTCCGTTGTTATTGGGCCAGGTCCTCCGTCGTACCGCAGGCGACAGCAATCGCACCTCCCGGCCGAAGAGGCACGTCGCTGAGTCTTTTACCTTTTTTCCCCGTACGGGGCCACCAGATGACCGGAGCCGCGGAAGACAGGAGACCAAACTCGAGCAGGATCAGCTCTCAAACTTTATTACGTACAGCGAACCGGACCTAACAAGGTCCGCCACCCTCAACGTTGGTTCCTCTTCCGCCGTTGGGGGCAGGAACAACCTCTTATAAGGGGAAGCAGTATCCAATCACAGAGAAGCGCGCCTAACAAGCTGATAGGCTAGCGTCACGGGTAACTGGGCAGATATGACAATTTGGCGGGCTTGTTCAGGCCGGGAAGAACCCGGAAGCAGGAAATGGGCGCCATTCATAGGCGGCTTCCCACACCCACTCCTAATGAGTTAGCAGGATTTCAGGTGATTTTTATACACATTAAAATGTAAGAAGGGCTGGTCCATAATAAATGACCAGCTGAGTACTCACTAACCCATCCCCACAGAGCTTCAGATAGTTCTGTCTCACCAATAGCACGGAGGGAGTTCTAGGGAATGGGCAAATGGAAATAGATAAATTGATTTTCATCAAACCTTCAATCAATTTGAGCATAAAAATCTTAGGACATCCTCCAAAGTGGATTGAAAACTCAGGCTTTCATTGTACATCTTCAGATCTCTGATAATCAGTTTCCACCAAAAACTGGTTTTCCTGAGTCTTCTCTAACATACACTTTATTTCAGATCTCATACAACTGGGGTACGTACAGAAGGTTTGGCAGTTCAGAGAGCCACCGATGGCACCAGGTGAAAGGAATTTTACTTTATGTCCTGGGCCTTCAGATATGCCTTGAGACTGCCTGAAAATGCTACCTATTTCTCCTACTTTTCCCCAGTCCTGTAGATGCTACCGACTCAACAAAGACAAAATTATCAAAAGTATTTCACCACAAGGACCTTCACTTCCTCAGTTGCTCCCATAGCCAGTGATTCGGTGAGGATTTATCATCTGCTTGACATCAACCCCCTACCCCTCAGGTTGCTTCCCTTCTCTGATCTCTCTTCCTGCCAAACTTTACACATAGTCATCAATAATGGTTTACGTTTTCCTAAGACCTTGTTATTTACATCCTTGTCATTTGTTTCTATTGTCAACTCTCTACAGGAGAAAAGCCTTCATCTCTTGTATCTCTTTTCCAGACACTACACAGAAATCCTCAACCATCCACTAGAAAACAGGCACTAACGATAACATTGTTTTGTGGCTTCCGTAATCTTCCATTTTATTTGCTTTCTTGTTCCTATAATTTTTCTTTCCCTTTGTTGTTTCTTTCCCTGTTGCCTCTGATTGATCATGTCATCCAGGTGCAAACAGCAAGAGGAGATTTTTCAGTTTGCACCCACAGACTTAGGGTTAGTACTTCTGAGTAGATATGGTGCGAGGGCAGGCATTACATTGGGCAAATTTAATTTTTATTCTCAGTTAAATTCACAGTGTATTATCAAGCACCATTTAAAAGATAAGACACTGAAGTCTGAATAAATTAATTTACAAAGCTGATTAGGAGGGAGCCAATTATACTCAAAATATAACTGGTAGGGACTCTTGCCGCCGGAAGCCCTGGCCGAACCTTTATGACCACAACAGTTCTATATGGACAGAGTGCTTGGTAGCCAGGGCTGGGCAGAGGCTGCATCACAGGTGCAAAGCCACAGCCAGAACCATTAAGCTGATAGAGCAAGAAGGATTCCGCTTTACAGAAGCTGGCACTCAGACAAGGAAGAGCAGACCGTGGACTAGAAATAGTCTCACTTGTTTTGCCAATAAGATCCTGACTGAAATTTAACAATTTTCAAGTAAGAATTATCACTATTTCCCACTGGAATCTATTTTCTGTGCCTGCTGCTGTCTATGGGCAAAAGGGTAGAATTACACTGATTTTAACTATCCAGTCTTTGATATCAGAGAGGCTTTGTTCTTCAAGCCAGCTCTACCACCCACTGGCTGTGTGGCCTTCCTTGTACAAGTATCATAACTCTGTGAATCCCACTCTCCTCATTTGTAAATGGAGATGATAATGGTGCCTCATTTATTCACTGAATGCAAATGCCTACAGAGATCATGCTTGAGAAAGCCTAAACAGAATGTCTCTCTTGCATGTTTGATATGCTGGGAGCAGGAAAACAAGGAGAGTAATGCACAGTTTTTCCCTAGGGATTCTAGTTCAGAGGGGAAAGGTAGAGTAGGCATTGGATTGGGTGGTTTAACCATATTGCCACATTTGTCTAATGGTGTTACTGTGGGGGAAGCACTTATTGGTAAATGCATGAGGGAACAGATTTCAAATAGCAGAACGAGGAAAACAAAGGGTGAAAATTGTGGGGAAGTTGATAGCAGCTCATCAAAAGTATCTTTCCAAGAGTAAAAATTGTTAAACAGCAATGGAACACTGAGTTTCCCAACACTGGAATTTTATAGGTCAGAAATGGATGGCCCTCAGTAGGAAATGCTATAAAAGTCACCCAGAGTAACAAATAGTGAAATTTGTGTTATATTATTCCAACCTATCTCCCCAACATTTATACATTCAGGACCCCAAGGTCACAACATCTTTCTCTTTCTTTTTTCTTTTATCTACTCCCTCTGACCATGATGCCACTGCTGCCTTTGTCTGAGGTCTGTCTTCTGAGCTCAGACATGTATATTCTACTGCTGATTGAACTTGGAGGGCTCCAATTCCCCAAGTTCCAAACGAACTTATGATCTTCCCTCCAAACCTGGCCCTTCCTCAATCTGTGAGCAAGGACTCAAAGGCATTTCACAGGCGTGTCACTTTCAAAGGGCTGCCCTGCTGGGATGCACAGGAAAAGTGAGAGGAGGCACTGTCAGTAGAGGGAGATGTCACACAAGAAAAGAACTTCATAGGCCCTGTCAACGTACTTTGAAATCTGGGTATTTTTTTTTCAACTAAGAAAGAGGTTTTAAATTTTGCTATTCTTTTTGAGCTCTGGAAAAAGTTAATGTTGCTGTTTTATAACCTCTGATAAGGAAGCCCCCTACCCCAGATTCTTTCTGTTAATTTGCCTTATGCAACTGAAGCAAGTCTTATAGTTGGATTTTTACATGCATGACATACACACTCATTTATACAGCTCTACTTCAGCACCCTTACAATATAGAAGCCACCTTACAAAGCCCTGTAGGTGTGGCTGAGTCCAAACAAGACAGAGATAAGCAGATCTGGACAAAAACACATGTGCCACAAACCAAAGACCCAGGTTCGGCAGGAAGCTCACTCTGGTTATGCACACCACTGCTTCTCACTGTCACATGCATCCCTTAGACACACACAGTGGTCCAGCCACAATAAGTATGTGTGATCAAACTCACTTCTGGCTTCATTTTGTCCTTATCCTTGTATGTCTCTGCTATTTTGCCCAATTATAATTTATACTATGTTATATACAATTTATCCTGTGAACTAGTTTAAATATTTTTGCAAAAAAGGAGGATGGGTAGGTGGGTGGGAGGGTGAATGTATGTATGACAAAGATTTTCTTTACAGTTACAGTTAAAAAGATTATTATTGATTAATCTTTACCATCTCCATAATTTCATTTACAATTTTCCTCTTTCTTTGTGCAAGTGTTAGCCTGCTTGGGGTGCCCAAGGGAGATTTTCATGGGTGAGGTCCCAAGGTTAAAGAACATACACATGCAAGACACCAGCAACAACACTAGACAGCATGGAACAAAGCAGGGGCTATATAAAACTATTGTATATTGTATACGGGTTATCATGTATTTACATCCCACATGTCAACTTCATTGGCACAGGTTTACTGGTCCACTGTTAAGTCATGCTTACATAATCATGCTCTGCTGTGCACCTGTGCTGACAACACGGTCATGTCCTCTGGACTGTCCAGAAGCATCCTTACATGCCCTGAGCTTTGACTTAGTCCAAGCAGTCTCCATAGCCAGTCAACTCCCTTCTATTCATTCTCTTCCACTGCCTGCTGTGCCCAACCTTGCCTCCTTAACTCACTTCTGGGCCAGAATATTGGTTGGTGACTACATAGTTAACTCTCTTGGAATTTTCCAGAGAAACCCCCTTAAGCATGTTTCAGGAATGCTAGACTAGTATTTGTTTCTTTAGTCACTTTCCTGTCTGCATTCCCTTTCCTTGTTCATCCCTGGTCTTCATTCTAGAACACTCACCTCCATCTGTGTCCTACCCAGGATGGCAGGAATTTTTTTCCCCAACAATTGAAATCAGTTTTTGGCTGAGGCATCTGATGGATAAGAATTCTGGAAGTTGAAGAGAATGAGAAGATGGCCAAAGAAGAAAGAATACTAAGAGCTTGCTTCAGAGGCTAAGGTCATATGCTGGGAAAATTCAATAATCCAGGTTTTTATAAAGTCCATATAATAATAATAGTCCATATAATATGCATTATCATAAATTAATAATGCACACACAGGAAGATCTCACACATGATCAATTTCATCAGATCTCAGTAATGCCTTTAACCTTTGTTCATTATTACATTTACTGTAAACTCCATAATTCCGCTCTCATTCTTATTAGTACACACCTGCATACTGCAAGGGTTCCTGCAAAACAAAGCCTACTAAATCAGCTAGTTTCACAGTGGGTCTCAGAACATTCTAAGAAAGAACTCAATTCAGAAACCATGCATTGTGTACCTGCCGTACCCAAGGGAACTTTATTAGGCAAATAGAGGGGTGGGGGGAGTGGAAGCATGAAGATCTGTGCAAACCAATTCCTTAAGACATCAGGGACCACAATAAAAACATTCATTATGTGTCACAAATAGGTATGAATAAAGAATTTTTTAAAGGACTTCAGGGAAAGCACCATAAGGAAATATTTATTTTAAATTGGCAAATCAAAATGCTATCATATAATCAAGCTGAATTCTTTCCAAAGTATATGGATATAGTGTGCAGTCAGTTTCTGAAACAAAAACAATTATGAGTGCTGACTCTCCTGGAAACGTGGTTATCATGAGTTAGGTTCATTACTGACCTATCAGCAGCTAGGAAAGTATTTATTCCCAAACCCCACTGGAAGCAGCAGGCTGCACAAGAAACCACTAAGCGCTTTTGGAAGAAGGGAAAGAAGCAGAAAAGTGAAGCTTCTGTAGAGATGAAAGCTGGACAACTCTCCCAAGAATGTGGCCAGAAGAGGTACAGGGCAGAAAAGCCTAAAATACACTGCTTATTCTCTTTTGGTTTATCTAACACAAAACTATGCATTACCTACATTATATAAATAAAAGAACAAACAACCCACTCTGGCCAAACAGTTGCTCAGAGCCCCGAGGCTTTGAATACTTTGTTATAGGACCTTGTTTTGGATTGACCCTCCTCCCATGATACGTCTAGCTTGAATTCATGAATTGCAATGTTTTCATTTTAGCCTTTCTGGGTTTGACATTGGTAATACTTATTCTTTTGTGCATAGCTCTGTGATATGCTTTGATATTTTCTTTTGTAAGAATCTATTCCTCCCTATTTCTAAGCTTAGGTAGCAAAATAATTCAGTTTCATTCTCTGCTTGGAACCTCAAGCTCTCCAACATGTGATGACAATACACACAAAGTACTTACAGCCAGCAGAGCAATGCACATCTATTAATTGATGTAATTATGAGTAGCTGTTCTAAGTATCTCAGGTTGATTTCTAATCACATTCCTGTTAACCGTTCAAGTGTAATCTAAAATTGTCCTCTTTGCCTCTGTGATGACTGTGCCAGTCAGGCACAATTCTATTGTGACAGCTGGAATGATCCGAAAATGAGCTTCACATCACTTGGCGTGTCAGATGGCCACTTAAAAAGCTGGGTTCTATATTTTAAATATATATTAGAATTGGTTCGCATTCAAGAGGCACATGCCCCCTGCTAGGAGAGGGGCTCAGGCAAGTAGCTAAGAGTGAAACTTCAGACTAAAATCATGTGGACCTGGTGACATAAGAAAGCCTGATGGAGGCATTGCAAGGATGGTCAGCCAAGAGAGAGGCGTCTGCAATACAAAGCCAATTTTGACAGGAGACAGGTGGTGATTTTGGCAGCTGATTAACTTCAGAGAGAGCCAGCCAAGGGCCCCAGGGTGTGCTGGCAGGGCAGCAGGGTCTTCCTAGAAGTGCTGGGAGGGAGGGAGTGATGACCTGCAAATGCATCAGTGATGACAAGGTGCCCTGACATCCCTGGGAATTTATGTAAGAATGATAAGGCACAAATGTTGAATTTCCCACCTTCATTCCCTTAGATACCTTCCACCTCCACAGTGGTCTATTCCACTCCACAGGAACTCCTAGGTACCTGAGAACTCAATCCAAATTCTATTAAGCATGCTTACCATAGAATAAACAACCTCTCTTGCCAGAAGACATTTACCACAGATTTAGTAGTTTTTAGGTAAAAACCACATAAATCTGTTTCTCTCCATGCTGGAAAATTCCTAATTTTGAATGTACAATAGACTATAGAGCATAATGTTACTTGTCCCAAAAGGTAGAAAGAAAGGAGAGTGTGTGTGTCTCTGTGTGTAGGTATGGAAGAAAAGCCAGGAAAAATGGAACATTAGCTTACTCTAGTAAGGGAATTAGATGGCTGAGGGACAGGAATTAGGTGCAATTGTCATTGTGCATGATTTTTAGGTTTAGAATTTTGAACCACAGTATGGTATTGACAACTCAAAAATTAAATTTAAATAGTTCAAAACATTATGAATATTTGTCACCTCACGTGTGAGAGCTGTTGACGTGTGAACCCTGATTTTCTTACCATCACCACACATCTTTATTGACTGCTACATTTTTGGAGGGCTCAGCATTGTCACTGAGTAACATCAGGTGTATTAAAAACTTTTTGGTTTAAGAAGAAAATATTTTTTTTATTTTCTTTCTCTATTCATCTCTCTCTTGGGAATGTGGTTTACTATTACTTGGCATGAAGAATCAGTAGGCAGACATTTGTACTCAAGGCAGTCCAGAGGGTAGGTGTAGTATTAGTCAGCTTTCCTATTTCTGGTGTTAAATATTTGACACCTGTAACATAATGGGGAGAGGTTTACATTGGCTCACAGAGGGTTCAGTTCATGGTAAACTGGCTCCCAGGCAGGATCATGATGCTAGGGTGTCCTAGTTACTTTTCTCATTGCTAAGAGAAAATATACAACACTCAAAGTTAAAAGAGAAAGGCTTATTTTGGCTCATAGTTTGTGGAGGTTTCAGTTCATAGTTGACTGGCTCCAAGGCAAGGTGACATGGCAGAGGGCAAAAGAGAAAAGAAACAGCTCATGACAGGCAGAAAGTAGGAAGTCAGTAAAGTAGCAAAGCAGTTCAGCAGCAAAAAGCAGAAACAGTTACTTTCTGTCCCTTTTATTATATACAGGCTACATGGACTTAGTACAGATATCATTTATACTCAGTGTGGGCCTTCCCATTACACCAAGAACTATGCCAAAGCAATCAATGGACTAACTTAGTACTCACATGGCCATAATCCTAGCATCACACACCTAATTCTAACATCACACTCTCCAGATTCAGCCACCTCTGAAAAGCGACATCTATGACTGCATGAGGCAGTGGGAGGCATCTAGACACAAGTCATAACAAAGGGCACAGTGGTAAGATGCTTTCTTCATGGCAGTGTGAAAACAGAGCAGGTGACCAGCACTAGAGAGAAAGGGACCAGGCCCCGATACAGTACCCAAATTCATGCCTCCTTGACCCACCCAAGCATACCTTGAACTATGCTTTGCTAGGCTCTGGGCGGCTCTCAAGCCAATTAAGTTAGCAATCCAGCTTAATTGCCACAGTTTGAATTCACGGTCTCTGAGTTAAGGAAAATGTCTCAGGAAAAGCCTCCAGGCTACAGGTAGTCTACAAAGGTCAAGTTGGCTTACCTTCAAGACAGAAGTTCTGATACAGGCATCTAGTTCTCATCCCATTCTCTGCTGTTGTTGCTCACACCAAAATTCCCAAGAAGGGACCTTTAGATACATTTCGGTAAGTTTTCATGTCCTTTTCAATCTTCTTTCTGATAATGCCTCCTGTCAAGATCATGAGTGTTATTTATTACAATAGCTATATCTCCATGTCCATCATATTTAGACCCAGAGCTACAAACTGTTTATCTCTCCTTCTTAAAGCAATTTCTTTAATTCCATGTCACTGAATTCCTCCTTCATGACTGGAGAAACTCAGCTTTTCTTGTTGATCCTTCTTTCTCTATTTCTCAAATTTTCGTTACCAGAGTTTCCTGCTTTTGCCTCTCATCCCTACACTATCATCAAAGGAGTAACAGGTAATAAATACATTACTCTATTTACCATCTGAAAGCCTCTTGACCCTCCAAACCCTATAGAGATTAGGATCCTTCTGAGTTACACATACATGCATCTCTTTGCTCCCTAGCTCCACACAGGTGTCAAATGGCCATCCGAACCCCAACATTGTCATGACCAAATCATGACTTTCCCAATCCTGATCTTTCCCTAGTTTTTCTATATTTGTAAATGGCATCATGTTACTCAGAGGAACAACCTTGCATTTAAAATTGGTTCTTTTCCTTTCCTACTGACAGCCTATACACTGTATCAGCAATTTCTGTTATTACTGTCTCTAAACTATGTCCTGAATTTGATCACATCTCAGCATCTGCACTACAAAAAACCTAGCCGAACACTCCACTTCTCATTTGTTCTATGGCACAGCCTTCTACCTGATTTTTCTGTTTCTATTCTTGCTTCTATAAAGTCTGCTTATCAAAAGTAACCAGAATGAACAGTGCACAGAAAAAATCCAATCATATCACCCTTCTGCTTTAAATTTCCACTTTGCTCTGAGTTCTTTTCTCTAAGGCTTTATGTGGTGAACTCCTCATCAGCACAACTGTCAGCATCTCATTGCGTTTCCAGCTGCTGAATAAGTATGGCATCAACCTCAAAGGCACTCTGCATCGAGTGTCCCAGCGCATTCATAGCATTCATGTTCTAGTAAAGGAGAGGATCATGACTATGCACCAACTCAATGATTAGGAGGGACTTCAGATTAATTTAATTTTGTAAGTAAGCCTTTACGATATTTGTTGTTATCCATATTTTTCATGGATAAGAAAACTGAGATTCTTAGTCTTTTATATTTAAAGAGAAAAAAGACAAAACAGAAAAAGGATAGAAATAATGCATAATTTCAAAAAATAAACAGTAAGAAATCACTAGTTGATAAATTACATATTGCCCCCTTAGAAATAGTTGTTCAAGTTATAAAAGTTAAGCATACAAAGTGGTCATTTAAACAGCAAGACTGCAAACAATTCTGTTCTAAGATCAAACAAAAACTTAGTAATATGGTTATCAATCCTACACACTTAAACATACATGCAGTTATATCCTTTAGAGCACTTTCTTTTCCTCTCTTTTTTTACAATAGCAATTACACATTTAGAGTTATGTTACTCCTACATCTTATTACTTTTTATACTACAGACACAATGTGATATTTATAAATATGATTCTTATTTATTTCACTAATGAGGATAGTATCAAGTTGTCTCCTTTTGCCTATGAAGGCCTCAAGATCATCCTTTTTATAGATGAGTAATGTTCCATTGTATAAAAATACCACATCTTTTTCATCCACTCTGCAGTCAATGGACATCTTGGTTGTTTCCAAGATTTATCTATTACAAATTATGCTGCTATGAACATGAGTGCACATATATCACTATGATATGACCTTTTCAGATTTTCTGGAGAAATACCCAGGAGAGGAATAGCTGGGTTGAATGGAACTTCCAATCCTAGTCTTCTGAGAATTCTCCATACTGATTTCCACAGTGGTTGTACCAATCTATACTCCCACCAACAGTAGAGCAGTGTTCCTTTTTCTCTGCAGCCTTGACAACATTTGTTATCAGTTGATTTCTTGATGGTAGTTATTCTTTCCAGATGAAATCTCAGTGCTATTTTAATTTGCATTTCTCAAATGACCGGTGATGGTGAACATTTCTTCATGTATTTATTTGCCATTTGTATATCTTCATCTGAGAACTGTGTGTTCATCTCAGATGTCCATTTTTGGAGAGGTCTTTCAATTTGAAGGGCTTAATGTTTTTCAATTCTTTATATGTTCTGGATATAAGTCCTTTGTCTGAGGGGTTGCTGCCTAAAATTCTTTCCCATTCTATGGGTTTTCTCTTTACTTTGCTGGTGATTTGAGTGCAGAAACTTTTCAATAATATGATATCCCAGTTGTTCATTCTTTTAAGTGTTTCCTGTGAAGTTTGCGTTTGAGTTCTACCATGGTTCCTGTGTTGTCTCTTGTTTTCTTCAATCGAATTGGCTATATCACCAGACATAGTATAACTGAATATATCAGTACATAACAGTATTCATAAAAACACAACTTTGTATATAGTATAGAAGTTAAAAACAGGCAGTTATCAAACCAGAATGTGTACCGTAGAGTCTTGTCATCTTCAGTGTAGCTGCCTATACTCAGACTTGATACTATCCATCATATCAGTTTTGAATAAAATCTTCTCTCCCTCATTTCTGTTATGACCTTTTTTTGCCATCAGTTGTCTGCTTGTCTTATTCATTCTGTTTTCTGCTCCATTCATTGAGGCCTCTCTGCCACTGTTCATGGAATCTTAGTACTTTTCTCTCTCTCTAGAATGGCCTGCAGTATTCTCTGTAGATTTGGATTGGTGGTTGCAAATTTCCCAAGTTCCTCTTTCTCTTGGAAGCATCTTGTCTCTAATTTCTAGAGACAGTTTATCAGAGTATATCAATCTGGGCTGGAGATTATTTTCTTTCAGGGCTTGATATATTTCGCTCCAGCCTCTTCTTGACTTGATGGTTTGTGTCCAGAAGTCTGCCATTATTCTGATGGGCCTTCCTCTGTAGGTTTTCTGTTTCTTGTCTCTAATAGCTTTCAATATTCTGTTATTATATTGAATTTCTAGGATCTTGATTATTGTATGCCTGGGTATAGCTTTGTTTTGATTGTAGGTGGCTGGAGTTCTGTATGCCTCATACATCTGAATATCATTTCCTTTTCCTATGTTTGGGAAGTTTTCTTTAATTATTTCTGTGAATAGCCTTTGTAGTTCCTTTGTTTGTACCCCTGCTTCTTCATTCACATTCTTTATTCTCAAGTTATAGATTCTCTTGTCATCTTCTAGCCTTTGTATTATTACTGCTTGCTTCCTTGTTATTTTTAAAAAGTTTTTCCTTTCATAATCCCACATTGCAACCCTGTCCTCCAGTTTGGATAATCTATCCTTAGTTTCTTTCAAGCAGATTTGCCATCTTTCCATAGAGTTTTTAATTTTCTGGTAATCTCTTTGAATCTGTTTCATATATTCTATATTTTCTTTATATTCTTCATCAAATAGTTCTCTCCTTTGTTCCTCTCTTCTTCCGTCTGTGTCTTCTTGAGGGGTGCTTAGCATCTCTTTTATTAATCTTCTTCTTCTTGCTTTACTTGGCTAAATATTTCCCTTTTGAACTCGTCTATGAGGTCCCGAAGATATCTCTTTATGTCCACTGGCAGTGGGTCTGATAGTGCATGTTTGCTGTCCCCATTCTCCTTGGTATTTACCTCTCCTGGGTCAATGTTCTCAGAGTTGTGACCTGGGGACTTTTTCTTGTTGCTTCCTCTTCCCATCTTTTTTGTTTCTTCCAGGAGGCCCCAGTTTCTTTCTTTGTTGGTTACAATTCTTCTGAAGCATGCTGGCTAGGTGCTAGTGTGCATGCTGCAGTGTGCTAGTGAGTTGCAAACAGGGGCAGCCTATGCTGGCCCCTCCCCTCCAGATCAGTCAAGCTGCTGAGGCCTGTACTGTATTAATGTGCTCTGCCTCCCCTCCAGGTCAGTCAAATTTCTGATGCCTTCACTGTGTTAGTGTGCTCTGCCACCTTAGGGAATTGATTTCAGATAACCTATTGGGTCTCAGTCAGGTTGCATGACCCAAGCATAGCTCACTCCACCAATCCCATTTGGGAAGGGAACAACTGACTGAAGTCATTGCTGCCCCTTGTACTTGCGAATCCTGCCTGGTCCCAGAATGTCATCCATCAGAGCCCCCCTTTATGTGGAATAGCTCCACCCCCATCACTCACCACAGGTTAATGCAGGCTTCCTGCCAGCTCAGCTCTCTGTTCGGCTGGCCAACTCCCAACCTCAGTGTGACTGTGCCTCCAGTGAGTCAAAGCAGCGGGACCAAGGACGGTTCAGTAAGTCGCCCACTGCAGCAGGAGCACTGAACCTTTAGCTGTTCCAGTAATAGCATCAGGACTGTATGTTTGATTGGTTCTTTTCACCTTAGTTTCTTCTTGGAAAAGAGAATTCATCTCCCTCTGTTCGGGACTCCCCACATGTATTATGTTGAATTCTAAGTTGACTATCTCAGGGAGCCTCTGTAGCCAGCTGTTATGTATCCGCCATCTTTGCTTCATCCTCTAAGTATTTCATTTTTTCAAATGCTATTGTGAAGGGAAATATTTCCATAATTTCTCTCTTGGTGAGTTTTTTTTTTTTGTTTGTTTGTGTACAGGAATGCTATTGATTTTGAACATTGACTTTGTATCCAGCTACAATGCTGAATTTGTTTATTACCTCTAGAACTCTTTTAATGGAGTTTTTGGGTCTTCTCTATAGAGTATCATGTCATCTGCAAATAGTGATACTTTAACTTCTTCCTTTCCTATTTTTATTCCTTTTATTTCTCTCTCTTGCCTGATTTCCCTGGCTAGTATTTCCAGAACTATATTGAATAGGAGTGGTGATAGTGGACATCCTTGTTTGTTCTTGATTTTAAAGTGAAAGCTTTCAGTTTTTGTCTGTTTAGTGAAATGTTGGCTGCTGGTTTGTCATAGATAGCCTTTATAAGATTGAAGTAGACACTATGTATTTTTAGTTTCTGAAGAGTTTTTATCATGAGAATGTTTTGAAATTTATTGAAAGCTTTTTCTGAATCTAATGAGATGACCATGTGGTTTTGTTTTTGGCTCTGTTGATGTGGTGTATTACATTTTTTGATTTGCATATGTTAAACAATCCCTGCATTCCTGGAATGAATCCCATTTGGTCATGATGTATAATCTTCTTGATAATTTGCTGCATTCTATTTGCCAGTATTTTATTGAGAATCTTTGCATCAATGTTCATTAGTGAGATTGGCCTATCATTCTCCATTTTCGTTGGGTTTTTCTCTGGTTTTGGTATGAGAGCAATACTTCCCTCCAGGAATGATTTAGGGAGGACTTATTCCTTTTCAATTTCATTAAAGAGTTTAAGGAATATTGACATCAAATGTTCTTTAAATTTCTTGTAGAATTCAGCCATGAATCCATCAGGACCTGGACTTTTCTTTATTGGTAAGTTTTTAATTATATTTTCAATTTCCATTGCTGATATTGGGTTATTTAAAATTGCTAAATCTTCTTGGTTTGAGCTTTGGTAGTTCATATGTTTCTAGAAATCTGTCCATTTCCTCTGTGTTTTCCACTCTATGTGAGTAGAGATTTTCAAACTATGTATTCATGATCTTTTGAATTTCCATGGGAACTGTAGTAATTTCCCCCTTTCAGTCCTTATTGTGTGAATTTGGGTTTTTTCTTTCTTTTTCTTTATGAGGTTAGCTGTAAACAGAACAATTACCCCTGCTTTTTTGGGTTCCTGTTGCATGTAATACTGTTTTCCTTTCTTTGACTTTTAATATATGAGTTTCCTTTTGGGTCAGATGTGGGGTTTTTTGTGTGTGTACAGCATATCATGTTTCTTGATCCGTTCTGTCAACCTATTTCTTTTGATAGGTGAATTGAGGCCATTTACATTTTTGGATATCAGTGATATGTACTGGCTGGACTTTGCCATGCTATGTTCTAGTTGTTTGATTTCTGCTTTCCCCCCTTGTTTAATGGCTTGTCCTGCCGGTGGTTTCTTTCTATTGTTGTTCTGGTGATTGTGGTCATTTTTATCTCTATCAGGTATATCTTTCAATATTCTTTCTAGGGTTGGCTGAGTGTACATGAATTTCTTCAGTTGTTCTTTGTCATGGAAGTATCTTGTTTCTCCATTAAATTTGAATGAAAGGTTTTCTAGGTACATCAGTCTGGGTTGAAAGTTGTTTTCTTTCAAGGCTTGAAATACCTCACTCTAAGCTCATCTTGACTTAAGGGTTTTGTGCTGAAAAGTCTACAGTGATTCTAGTGGACTTTCTTTGATAGGTGAGTTGTGTCTTTTCCCTAACAGCTTTTAGTATTCTATTTTTATGATGTATGTTTGAGACCTTAATTATTATATGTCTAGGTGTAGATTTATGTTGGTTGTGACTGTTTGGCATTCTATATGCTTCACTTATCTGCATATCAGATATTGTCCCCATGTTTGGGAAATTTTCTTCTATTACTTCTGGGAATACTTTGGTTGTATCATTTGCATTGATTCCTGCCTCTTCACTGATGCCTATTAAGCTTATATTTTTTTCTCTTGGCATCAACTTGAAGCTGCTGGATTGTCACTTCATGCTGCTTTGTTACTTTTAAAAGTTCTATCCTTTCATGATCATTAATTGTGAGCCTGTTCTCAAGGTCTGAAATGCTATCCTCAGCTTCATTTAAACAGTTTTGCCAGCTTTGAATAGAATTTTTTTTTTCTTGGATGTCTCTTTGAGTTTGTTTCATGAATTCTGCATATTTTCTATATTGTTCATTCAAGATTTCAATTTCCCATGCTCCTGTACTTTTTTCTCTATTTCTTCTTTAGCTATGCTCAGCAACTTCTTTACTAAGGTTGTTATTTCTATTTTTACATGGAAGAGTACTTCTAATATGATTTCCTCTATAGTCTCATGGAGTTGTTTTTTTATTTCACTAGCTATATTCTTAGAGATTTCTGGTGTGTTACTTTTGATTTACTCTATTTCAATGTCTCCTGTACTTGCTCCTAGTGGATTAGATGTTTGAGATTGCATTTTGCTTTTTCTTTCTGCCCATTTTCCCCTTTCAAGTTAATGTTTAGTCCTCTGATTCCACTAGTGTCAACTGTTGGTAGTTATATCATGGGGTCCTAATGTAAGGTTGATGTTTGACCAATTGCTGGGTCCCTCAATGAATAGGTGAGCCAGTCACCTGACTTCCCACTGCAGAGCCTGTTGGGTGAGTTCTGTATTCTTCCTGGGCTGTCAAACCGAGCAGTATTGATGTAGGTCAAGTTTTAGTTCCTGTTATTACTTTATCTTCAGGTTATTCCAGGTCATCAAATCTCCCTGTCTATAGTTGGCTGAGGCCCTACTGTGTCCCTGTTGTGTGCCTGTGTGTCTCATAAACTCTTTTGATTTTCTCCAAGTTGGGGGAGTCCTTATTGGCACACTCCTCACCCTGCCTGATGTTTTCTGTGTTCAGGAAGGAGTCACCCACACTGTTGTCAGACTCACCAAGGTCTTACAGTTAGTTGGAGGGAGCTTTACTACTGGCCCTCTTTACCCACTGTACACTTCTATTTTAGGGGCATACTCACCACACTGATGGGAGCCTGCTTAGATCTTCCTCTTGGGTGAGGCAGTCACTCAATCTCCCCTCAAGCTAGCACTGTTAATCCGCTGTAGTCCAAGATTCTGGGAGAAAGAGTGGGCACTCTGTTTGGAGTTCCCTGGGCTCACAAAGTCATCTGAGGAGACAATGGGAGTTGCAGGAGGGGCTTGGGTCTAGGCTGCCCTGGGTGTGCCTCTGGCTGGAGTTCCTGGTACCACAAGGTGGTCTGCAGAGAAGGCGGAGTTGCAAGAGAGGCCCCCAGAGTCGCAGGAGAGCCCCCATTCTTAGATTCTTAGATTCAAGAAGGCATCAGAGGTTTTGATCTTCCCTGTAAGATCTTTAGTCATAAAGTATACAGTGTTTCATAAATGATTTCTGGTGAGTATTTGCTAATGATTTTTATTTTCTTTAGGGTTGGGACTAGGCTTCTCAGTACTTCCAGGGCTTGTGTCTAGTAGCTACTTGGTAACTACTTTGAGGATAACACTATATAACAACCATGATTAAATTCCTATCTCCTTGTATGGAAATCCTGTATTGCCATTGTTTGTTGTTGTTGTCATCATTTTGCTTTTGTTACTGTTTTTGTCTGTTTGGTTCTTTTTTTTTTTTTTTTTTTTTTTTTTCTTTTATCGGTACCAGGGATTGAACTCATGACTGCCTGCTTGCAAGGCAATCACTTATGCCACTGAGCTAAATCCCCCGGCCCTGTCTGTTTGATTCTTGATTTTTCAAAAAAGAAATGCCATCATGCAAAGGGGGAGCTTAACTAATGGAATGGAAGAAGAAAGTGAACAAGATAGGTCGTTGCTCTCTGTCCCAATGTTAACTCCAATGGCTCCATGAAGAGTTCCCACCCTTAAATATGTGCTGTGTTGACTTTCAACTTTAGTGTTCAGGCAGGCACTAGGGAACCATTTGACTTTTTTTTAAGTGGAGTAATGTCACAACCAGGTTTTTGTCATGGATGAGTCTCTTTGGTGGCATTATGGAGAAAGTATTCAGGAAAATAGAGACTCCTAAACAGACAACTCATTAAATTCTAATTAGCTATTACTGACAGTAGTATTACAACATGATGGTTAACATCTTGGGATCTTTAGTTGGACATAAAATCCTATTTTTACCATTTGTGAGTTGCAAAAAGGTTGGACCTGTCACTTACCTTCTCTACATCTCTAAGTCTTTACCTGCCCAAACCATATAACAAGTATCCTGTGAGAGTTAAATGAAATAATAGCTAGGGCTCCTAGGAGAATTGCACAAAATGATACACATAAACACATAAAGCAATTAGCACAGTGCCAGGATCACTACATGTAGGCATTAATACTATCATATGAATGAATTGTTTCTTTTCCCAACTCCACTTTTATTTACTTTCTACAACTGCTATGTTTCCAGTTGCTCAGGATACCAGACACAGGCATGCAAGACTGATCCAATAAGGTAATTTCCCTTTGAACAGTTTTTTCTTATCTACTATATCTATTGTAACTTTTGGATTTTACTTACTCTTTCAGTTTCTTATATCACTGAAACAACACCATGTTTACACATACAAGTTTGATTTCACATATGATTATGGTTTCTAGTTGTATCCACTTAACTATCAAATCCTTGAGTTTATCATTCTTTATAGCAGAATAGTATTCTATTATATAAAAATACTACATAATTTTTGTTTTGTTTTATTTTGTTTTGGTACTAGGGTTCAAACTCTTGACCTTGTGCTTGCCAGGCAGGTGTTTATGCCACTGAGCTAAATCCCTGGCCCAGTACAACTTTCTTCTTTCTTGTTCATTTCTCAGTTTATGGGCATCTGGGTTGTTTCCAAGATTTAGCTATTACAAATTGTGCTGCTATAAACATAGGTGCACATATATCTCTGTGGTATGATGTTTTCTGTTCTTCTGGGAAAAATACCCAGAAGAGGAATAGCTGGATCAAACAGAACCTCTAATCCTAGTGAAGAATCTCTATACTGATTTCCACTGTACCAGTCTATACTCCCACCAACAATGGAGAAGTGTTCCTTTTTCCCCACACCCCACTAGCTTTTGTTATTGGTTAATTTCTTGATGTTAACCATTCTTTCTGGAGTGAGATGATATATCACTGTTATTTTAATTTGCATTTCTCTAATGGCTAATGATGTTGAACATTTTTTCATATATTTATTTCCCATTTGTGTTTCTTTATCTGAGAAGTGTGTACTCACCTTCGATGCCCATTTTGGATTGGGTCTTTAAATGTGGGGAACCTGATTTTTTTCAAATTATATTTTTGGTCTTTTTGAGATGGGGTCTCATTATGCAGTCTGGGCTAGCCTTGAACTAATTTTGTAGCACAGGCTGGTCTCGAATATGCAATGATCCTCCTGCCTCAGCCTCCCAAGTGCTGGGATTACAGGCATGTGCCATTATGCCTGGCTCAATTCTTTATATGTTCTAGATAGAAGTCTTTTGTTTGAGGGGAAGTTGGAAAAATCTTTTCCCATTCTGGGGTTTACTTTTGACTCTGTTGGTGAGTTTTCTTGAAGTGCAAAAACTTTTTAATAAGACAAGATCCCAGTTGTTGATTCTTTGAAGTACTTCCCGTGCAGTTTGCATTTTGTTTATGAACACTTGGCCCACTCCTATGTCCTCTAGATTTATACCTACTTTGTCTTCCAGGTTTGATGTTTCTGTTTTAATATTTAGATCTTTGACTCATTTGGACTTTAATTTAATGCATGGTGATTGGCATGGTCTAGTTTAAGTCTTCAGCATATGAAAGCCAGTGTTCTCAACACCACTTATTAAAGAGACTTTCTTTCTTCCAGTGAACATGTTTGGCCCCTTTGTGAAAGAGAAGATGGCTGAGTGTGTTCTTAAAATGGTTTTATTTCATTTCGTCTTGTCTTTTTGAGACAGGGTCTTTCTATGAGGTTGAGGGCAGCCTTGAGCTTACTTTGTACCCAGGTTGGTCTTGAATTTGCAGTGATCTTCTTTCTGCCTCAGCCTGTCAAATGCGTCAAAATGGTTTTTATCATCTCCACAAATGGAATATTTCATTTAACTATTAAATAGCCAGAACTGTGGCATGTGATTAGTACCATAATGTAATGTAAGGATTAGTACCATAATGTAAGTTGAGACTTAGTACTCTGTGATTTGCATCTTGAAATCCCAAATTTTGTCTTTGAATTGTTCTTTTTAAGTGATTTATAATGGGATAATGAAGCATGAGCCAAGGGCTTAAGCTTTGCCTCATGGCATTCAGCCTCTTCCTTGTATTGGTCAGCTTTCCAGTGGCTGGAACAAAATACTCAACACCTGCAAATTAAATAAAAAAAAACACCAGGTTTTATTCCATGGTCGGCTAGTTCCAAGGCACAAACATCAGGGCAGGAGGGCATGATAGAGAAAAGCTGTTCATGGCTGCCAGAGAGCAAAGAGCAAAAAGGGAGAAAGCAAAGAGAGCCCCAAAAGGGGAAGGGAGCTGCGGACAAGACTTACTCTTCAATGGCATGTCTACAGTGACCTGCTTCCTCCAGCTGAGCCCTACCTTCTAATAGCCCATCCAGTTCTCACAATTCAATAGCTCTCCAGGAATTTCTTAACCCAATAGAGTCAACAATCAAGATTAACTTGCATAGCACTGCCTCTTTGGGACAGCTTTCCATCCATGTGCCAACTCTGAGGACTGACATCACCTCTCTTCTTGGTGCCTGCCCTTTGACTGCTGTAGAAACTTGGTCAGTATTGTTGGGAGGTAGCTTGAGTTCTTGTTATAGTCTGCCAATCATCATGGTACAGGCACAAAAAACACAAAGGGTAGGCAGATGTCCTGTTACATCGCAGGATACAGCAAAGTAATGCCAGTCCCTTTTGGGGACAGTACTGTAACTGTGTTACAGGCATCTCTGTGGGGCCTTCTTGTGCACTGCTAAGTCAGATTCTGGAAGACTGTAATGTCTTAGTGTCTACTTAGTGTCTAGGTTGGATCAGTAGGTCCTTAGAAAGGTAATATTTACTTACCTACCCCAGTTTGGATCCCACATCTTTTTGAACTGAACCCTGAAAATTATGAAGTCTTCCCTGCCTTTGGCTCTTTGGTGTGTCTCCTTGAATACAGTGGAGATGTCAAGTCATAATAAAAATGTGACATTAATATTACCTCTAAGGGAGCTGAGTGCAAGACACTAACGATTTAATGAGTTTGAGCTTCTGGATTGACCTCTGTTAATGTGTAATTTCATGCTTTTTTTGTATGGCAAGGGAAGTTTTTAAGAATTCACTTAATTACAAGATCAATGTGAAAATGCATTATTTGCCTGCCTTGAGCATGGCCAACTGTTGACCTCGCCAATTAAGCAGACTAGAGAATGAAAATTCTATTACAATGAACAAATGTTTCTCGAACACTTTCTATGTGTAAGGCCTTATGCTAGACCCTGCAGGGAATATGCAGATGTGTGATATTTATTCCTGTCCTTGGAATGCTTGCAAGCAGTGAGAAGAGGCAGAGATACATGTATGAATGACTACAGTTTCTTCTATGGTCTTAATATATGAAAGGACAGGAAAAGAAATTTTGTAAAATGGACTGTTTGTAGACAGCTCCTCCTAGCAGGCATTGGTGGTCCCTTGCCCTATGTCAGTACCCTTGCTTGAAAACAGAACCTCGTTTTTGTCAGGTTTTATACTTTGGGAAAGATGGATTAACACCCAAATCAGCAATAAATCTTGTTTATTTTAACCTCTCCATCATTCTCTTAGAATTCTTGTCAGTGATTAGTTTGCAAATGGGTGTGTGACAGTTCTGGCCAGTGAAACACAAGGGCAAGTTTCTAAGTTACTTCTGGCAAGGTTTTCTTGCAGGAGAGCCCCCTGATTAAAACTACAGACTAGAGTGACTGGCTGTTTATAATCCTGACTCCAATGCATATTGTGTGTGATAAGGGAAGTTACTTAACCTTTCTGTCTCCACACTTTAATCTGTTAAATGAAGTTAATAATCAAACATAGTTGCTGAGGTTGTAGAGATAAAAAATTAGTTAATATTTATAAAGCATTTAGAATAGTTCTTGGTATGCAAATGGAAAATGCCATCATCATCATATTAAGAGACATCAGAAGTGGTAGCCTATTTATATGACTCTAAAGGTTACCATATCTAAATGTGACTCTTAAAACTTCCACAATCACCTTGTGCCTATGATGGGGCTGGTATGAGGACTGTAGAGCAACAGAATGGAAGATTCTGTCTTTGATGGAATCACTAAGCCACTGATCCCTCAGTCCTACAACTCACTCTATCCCTTCTATGATTTTATGAACTTCTATACTGCTTAAACTCTTTTCAGTCAAGATCCAGAGAGTTGGTAGCCAAAGATACAATTTAACCTCTATGGAGATTTCCTGGTTTATGACCTGCAGTTCCTCAGTCTGTGTGCCTTCCAATTCCTGCAGATGCCCACGTTTCATTCCAAGATATGGGCTGCTTGCTACAACTTTCAGACTTCTGGTCTTATGTCAAATATGATTGGGTGATTTCATGAAAGATGGTGTTTCCAATAGTTACCTTAATTGCAAGCTATTTATGATGTTTTGCAAGTTCAGTAGCGTACTCCAGAGAAACAGAACCACAGCAAGAGATTTATAATGAGGAATTGACTCACATAATTATGGAAGCTGAAAAGTCTCTCAATCTACTATCTGCCAGGAAAGCCAATAGTATAATTCTAGTTCACTCCAAGATGTGAGAAACAGGACACATAAGAGTATAAACCTCAGACCAAGGACAGGAAGTGACTCAAGTAGCAGCTCAATCAGGCTAGTAGGAAGCAAAAAGGATGAATTCTCTCACTTTCGTTTCATTCAAGCCCTCAATAAACTGAATGAGTGTGAGTGCAATCTGTTTTACTAAGTTTACTGACTTATATGCTAATATATCTGAAAATACATTATAGACACACTCAGAACTAATGGTTACCCAAGGAAAATTCTGATCTGTCAAGCGGACACAAAATTAATCACTTCAATGAAGACCTGTTTTGAGGTCACTTCTAAATTTTCAGAAAAAATGGTAACATAATTTCCTCCAAATACCATAAATTAACATTTTAATAAGTAATCCTCTTTGATTCCAAATAATCCTATCATATAAGGTTAGAATAATTAGTAGTTACTAAGTCCCCCTTACTGAAATAAACTTTACTCTATATTATTTAACTTTATAGAAATGTTAAGAACTTAAACTTTCAAAACTAAGGTGAAGATGATAAATAGCAATTGTTATTGCTGATGAGGCAATACATTACCTGAAGGATCAAACAAAAGGCTGGTTATCCTACTACACCCACTTGTGACACACAACTCTATCCAATTTGTTGTCAAGTTACACATTTATAAGTGCCATAGGTCTTCAGAGTTTTTTTAAAGACAGGGAAATAATATCAAGTTATGAACCCTTAAAAGTGACGGGTTTATCTCTTCTATCCACTTAGATTGATAATGTCTTCCTAGAGTTTTGGGCTGTGAAAAACTGAGAGACCACATCCGCATTCAGCAGGAAAGAATACTGAGATCAGTTATACATGTCTGTTGGGAGTGTATGTTGGAGACAGTGTCTGCAGCCATATTCTTTGTATAATCCAAGGTTTATAGTTTCCTACCATTATTGACAAGCAAGTTGAGCAGTTTCAGGTTTGATTTCATAGTTATTCCCATCTTCAGAATAAATGCATTTTATTTAATCTATGTATATTTACCGAACACCTTTAATGCATCAGGCATACTGTTTGGCATTGTTGAAGAATAAAAAAAGGAAATGAGCATGGATCTGATTCATAAAGAACTTCAAGTCTAACCAAAAAAATAGACTAGAGGAGGGAGGGACCCAATGTTCTGTCAAAGGCGAAAAAGAGTACTGTTAGTGAATGTAGAGGATATTCTGTGAAGCATACTGGTAAGGCTGTACCACAGCTGAGTCTTGTTATGATATAAGATTGTTCACGTGGATGGAAAGGGAAGACTATTTCAAACCGAATGATCAGAATGAACAAAGTGCCAGAGTGGAAAGCTTAAAGTCCTGGGTGACCAATTAACGGATGAGAATATAAAGCTTCTATTTATTCCAATTCTCCCTACAGAGTGAGCAGGTTGCCTGGTGGGCTTCAGTGGACTGTTGTGTTAATACAACATCATTTTTATAAGAGTTGTTTGGTCCAGGGCAAAACCTACTCTTTGGGAAGATCATCTTTCCATTTGATGTGTGACACATAGCAAATACCTTATGGTAAATGAGAGGCCTGACTGGTATCTCACACTGTACATGTTTACTGTCAGCCAAGAAAACTGACAAAGGCTTCACCTTTATATTCTTAACAACACAGAGACTTCAAATATTCCCAGTGAAGAATATTCCTCACATCCTATTATTTAATTACATAAACAGGCACACTTTCTTAACACATTGCTGACCTAGGAAATAAGTGTTAAATTGTTGAAAATATTGCCAAAAGTGGTTGGATGAAAATTACAAATACAGGATCACCCCTAACTTGCCCTTATGTCAGTCTATATACACAGACATATAAACATGAGGTAGATTTTTGTCAAATTTCTTTTAGGACTCTTCAGAAATTAAAGACATGCTGTTGGCTTTGCTACATTAATAATATACAATACTTTCCTCTTCTTCACAGTTTTTCTCCCATGGTTTAAGTTACCTTCAGTTAACTATGGTCTGAAACTATGAAACATAAAATTCCATATTCTGAGAGAAAGGCCGTATTCAGATAACTTTAACTATAGTATATTGTTACAATTATTCTATTTTATTATTAATTATTGTTGTTAAGCTTCAACCATACCTTTTATAAATGAAATTTCATTGTAGTATAGTACATAGTGCGTATAAGAAAAACCGTAATATTATCACTATGTAAGGTTCAGGGCTATCCAAGATCTCCGGTGTCTTTGGGGATTTTGGAATCATCTGCAAACAAAGGAGACTGTAAGAGGAAAACAAAACTTTGAGAAAAATGTTTTCAGGCATGTGTAAAAAGCCACAGTTCAAAAGCACCAAAAATAAAATGGTTTGTTAATAAAATACGGAATGCAATGGAATGCAAACCTTAGATTTAGGACATAAAATAGAAATAAATAACCTAAATATCTTTGAAAAATTTAAGATGAAATGCAAACTTGGTGTCAATGGACTTCATTTTGCTTACTATGAGGCTTGTTACTTTCCTCTAAGCAAACCTAAAACAGAAAGTGATTGTATGGCAGTGAAGTAATGAACTTCTGGCCAGAGCAGAAGCAACAAACAAGCAAATTTAGTTTTCATGTCCTCTCTTTCTCTTCATTTCCCCTTCCCCCTCCCCTTTTCCTATCCCAGTGCTTTTCCTGGAGTTTTTATGGGCAGCCTGAAATCTATTTTTATTCACTATTTTAGTAAGTTTGATTATGCATAGCCTAAATTCAGATCCTGGCCAATGATCAAGATTCTTTCACTGAAGAAACTTTTTTCTTTTCTATAGTTTTATAGCAAAAGCTAAGCTCTGATTTAGTTTTTTGCAGGTCAGTGGGTATCTTTTGCCTCAGGCTCTTGCCTTTACTGTTCTCTTCTGGAAGGCTTTGCCTGTAAATCTTCTCAGGATGCTATCCTCTCATGTGTGGCTCTGCTCAGAAGCCAGCTCTTTCACCAGACTGACACATAAATGTAATCAGATAGTACTCAGGCTTTCGAATTGGGTTCTTTTACTGAGTATAATATATTTAGGAGTCATATATCCTGTTCTAAGTCACATACTTCATTCTTTTCATTATTATTGAATATTATTCCATTGCATGGAATGGCTATAGTTCCTTTATTCATTTTCCATTTAGAAGATATTTTAGTTGTTTACAGTTTTAGTGATTACAAATAAAGCCAAAATAAACATTTGAATATAGTTTCTTGTGTTAAGGCAGGTTTTTATTTCACTTGTCTCAATACTTAGGAGTGAGACAGATGGATCATTAGGTAAGTGTTTATACATGAAATTGTCAGCACCCTCTGAAGGAGCTGTCCCAGAGTCTCAGTAGCTCCATATCTTAACTATCACTTAGTATTATCAGATTTGACTGACAATGAATGTGTAGTGTATCTCATTATGGCATTTCTGTAATGACTAATGAGGCTACGCTGCTTTGTTATTATGCTATTTTTGGTGAAGAGTTTATTCAAATCTTTTACCTACCTACCTTCCTCTTTTAATCTTGAGAGAATATTATATCCCAAGTTGTTTTTTAAGCCTGAATATGTTTTTTCCCTATATTTTTTATTTAAAAATAGTTTTGCCTAGTGTGTGACTTATTATCATACTCTTAATGAGTCTTCCAAAGATTTTAAGTTTTTAATTTTGCTGAAGTACAGTGCATATTTTTCTTTTTCTTTTCATTAAGTTTCTTACATAAAGAAAGCTTTGTGTAACTCAACATCATGAAGATTCTCTCCTGTGTTTTTGTCTAAAAGTTTTATGTTTTTAGGTTTTACATTAAGACACATGGATTTTCTCTGTTAATTTTTATAGGTGCTGTAAGATATGGATTCTTTTGATCTTATACTGATAGCCTAGCATTTCAGTATCATTTTTGAAAGACTTTCATTTCTTCATCGAATTTTCTTTGCAACTTTGCCTTAAGTCAATTGACAATATTTACTAGGATTTATTTTTTACCTCTGTGCTATTGATATATTTTTACTGTGGGGTTATTTTGGATATCTGTCAGGATACATCAAACCAGAAGACTACCTAGAGTTATAAAATGATAGAATTTATTTCTATGTCATTTTCTGTTATTCTGAAGTACTAGGAAGAGTACGTGACACACAATAATTGCTTAATAAATTGATAGGAACAAAGCAAGAAGAAATGTTTAAGCTGAGGTAATTGAGGAAATTTAGTATTTGGGAGGAGAGAAAGATCAAATTGTTTTGTGATTGACTGTAAACATAATAGAGGCTTGGCTTGTAATGCTAGCATGAAAGATAATGCTGTTTTGGCCATTGTGCTTTGATTACAAACTTAGATATTTTAGGACCCATTAGGAATTCAATGGAGCTACATTCATCCATGCATGCGTTCATTCCTCAAACATTTATTAAGCGTTCATTGTATAAAAGCATGTTAACCTACGCAGTAGACAAAGTCTTGTGCAAAAAGTCTCAGGGGTCACAAAGTAATTAAGAGCCATGCAGGTGACATTAAACTGTTGTCTGAACTAAGCTTTTTAGGGTTTTAGGAAACAGCACAAACTTACTGTCTTACTTACTTTTCTCTCATTGCTGAGACAAAATAATTCATGCCCAAAATTAGGGAAAAAGGGTCTATTTAGCTCACAGTTTGTAAAGGTTTCAGTCCATAATCAGCTAGCTTGAAGGCAGAGTGACACATGTCAGAGGGCGACAGTTCATGGCGGCAGAAAACAGCAAAAGCAACAAGAGCAAAAAGGGAGCAGCACGTAAGAAGACTCTCCGTCCCTATATTGTACGTAGGCCACACTTACATGGTGGTAGCACTCACACTCGTAATCCCAGCACTGGACCCATGATTCAACTATAAATTCTAAAACCCTGCCCCCATGACATCATGAGACTTTTTGGGGGGCACAAACCATAACACTCTGCCCCTGGTCCCACAAAGACTCATGCACATGCTTCATACAAAAGTCCATTTCTAAGAGTTGCCAAATTGATAACAGTTTCAGCATTGATGAAAAGTCCAAGTTCCAAGTCTCCTACAAGATATAAGCTAAATACTTAGCTACAAGCCCCTGTACAAATGAAAAAAATATTTCCAGCATTCAATGGCACAAAATAAACATTACCATTTCAAAAGGTACAAAAAGGAGAATACAATGGAATGGGACCAAAGCATGTCCAAAACCCAGCAGGGCAAACATTATGTCCTGTAGTTCTGTATGGAACATTGGAAAAAATCTGTGATAAGTTGTGAACTCCAAAAGGCTTGTGTAACTCCATCCCTGTGGCATTTCCAGTGCTTGTAGATCCCATGGCTTCTCTCTTAGGCCTGCTTTGGTCATTCATTGAAGCTTTCCTTAGATGATCTGCATTCCTGGTTTTCCAAGCTTCTGAGGTCTCCACTGCACCTTTGGCTTCACCCCCACAGCTTCACAGATTGCCCTCTCAGGGGCACACTATCTGGACTCCCAGGTCTTCTGAAATTGGGTTGAAAGCATTTTTAACCTCAGAACTCTTGCATTCTGCATGCACCTAAATCCAGCACCATGTGGATGATGCCAAGGTCTGCTTCCAGCTGGAACAGTAGTCAGGCTTTCTTCTCTCTTGGACATAGGGGTTGAGTGCCTGGATATCTGAGCATTCTGAACTTGACTCTGAGGAACAAATTCTCTAGACCATTACCATTCTGGAACCTGGTGCAGCTGCCATCATTTTGGAACTATTATTGTGGCTACTGCTGCTATTCTGGAACATGATGCTCTGTGGCTTTCTTTTCAAAGCAAAGTCTTCACTTTTGCAAGTTTGAGGCTACAAAGGGTGAATACTTGCTGCTTCTTGTGATGCCCTCAGGTTGTCTTTTCTATTCTCTTATTTTTTCTCACAATCAAGATCTCCTCTCCTCTGTCTTTATAGTCTACAGCTCTATTAGAGCTTCTTTATGACCAAACTCACAGCATTTTAAATCATCCAGCTAGGTACTTTGTTGTAGATTCTCAACATAAATCTGGCTAAAAGCTCTCAACAATAGACATGCTACTACCTCAACATTCAACTGCCTTGAAATTTTTTCTGCCACATTAATTAGTTCACTGCTCTTAATCTTAGTCTCATGAAAAGTTTCTGGACAGGAGCAAAATGCAGACAAACTTTTGCCAAGCCATAACAGACATCATCTGTAGTCCACCAACCAGTGCAGCCCTTTTTCCCAGAAGAAACCTCTCAAGTCTTGAGACCAGTTTGGTCTTACCAGCAGGATTTCTATCAACCTCTGGTCTTCCAAGCTCTGACCAGAATCTCTCATACAGAACCACCTCCAGCATTCCAGCCCTACTCTTTAAGGTGACATCACTGAACCTTTTCAACTCTTGCAACAAGTCATTCCCAAAGGCACTTGAACTACATGGGTCAGGTACAATCACAGCACTAACCCCACTTCTTAGGTACCAAATTCTGTGTTGATTACTTTTCTCTTGTTGCTGAGGAAAAAAATACCCAGTGCCCAAAATTAAGGAAGGAAATGTTTATTTAGCTTGGAATTTGCGGAGGTTTCAGTCTCATCAGCTGGCGCCAAAGCAGCACGGCATGGCAGCGGGGTAACTGTTCAAGATGGCAGAAAACAGATAAAGAAACAAGAACAAAAGTGCACTGGCTAGATGACACTATGCATTGCAGTGTGTTAGTGAGTTGCAGACAGGGACAGCATATGCTGGTCCCTCCTCTCCAGATTAGTCAAGCTGCTGTGGCCTGCACTACTATATTACTCTGCGCTGCCTCCCTCCGGACCAGCCAAACTTCCTAGGCCCCACTGGGCCAGTGTGGTTAGTGTGTGACACTGCTGCAGGGACATGACCTGGGTCTCAGCCAGGTCATGTGACCCAGGTCTAGCTTACTCCACCAATCTCATTTGGGAAGGGAACAATTGACTGAAGTCACTGCTGCCCCTTGTACTTGCCAGTTCTGCCCGAACCCAGAATGTCTTCTGCTGGGGCCCCTCTATTTATGGAATGGCTCCACTCCCGTCACTCACCACAGGTCAATGTAGGCTCCCCACCAACTCAGCTCTCCATTCAGCTCGCTGACCCCTGAAACCCAGTGTAACTACTCCTCTAGTGAGTTGAAGCGGTGTGACCTCTGATGGCTCAGCAAGCGGCAGCGGGACCCCCAGCAAGTCAGGGCGGGACCCCAACCAGTTGTGGCTGGACCTCGTGGCAAGTTGTGGTGGGACTCCAGCAAGTTACAGCAACAGCCAGTTGTGGTGGGACTTCGGATTGTCAGCAAGTTACCTTAATTTCTTCTTGGGATGAGAGAATTCATTTCCCTCTGTTTGGGGCTCCCTATTCTGTATTATGTTGAATTCTAAGTTGACTATCCAAACAGTGATTTTTCTAAGATCCTCA
This sequence comes from Cavia porcellus, assembly GCF_034190915.1. NCBI lineage: Eukaryota > Metazoa > Chordata > Mammalia > Rodentia > Caviidae > Cavia > Cavia porcellus. The sequence goes on from NW_026947484.1 coordinate 78,824,432, forward strand.
AAATATTATTATTTTTCAAAATCTAAGTGTTCATAATTAATGATAAATAATCATCTATTACATTATTTGCAGAATTAAAGAGTATATACTAAGATGATGAGATAAGAAGGAAAGAAACTAGAAATTACAGCATACCAGTGATGTACACTGTGAAGTCCTTGGATGTGTTATGCACATCCTTGCAATAGTGTTCCACTTTACAGATGATATCAGTGAGACCAAGGCAGCGTAAATAATTTGTCTTATAGTCAACATGTTAGTGAGGCAAAACACTATGTACTTTTCTTTATGTGGCATGATTGTGTTAAGCAAGGATGAAAACACATACTTCTTTCTTGCTTCAGAATAAAAAATGAGATCCATCTTTCTAATGGGCAGTGGATTTCACAGTCATTGCATGTATAACAACTTGAATACAACAAGTAGCACTATAACTTTGCCTATTGTTTTTCTTTCCAGATTTTAAAACAAAATCTCATTTTACCATTTCTGCTAAAGAATTCTTATTTCATCTCCTGAGTTTTCCCTTTAAACTTGTCAGTATTATAGAGACATGATTCTTAGAAAAAAAACCCGAGGGATATTATGAGAAAACTTACCTTTTTACTAAGGAAAAGAAGGGTGACAGTATACCATAGTTTTATTTGTATGATTGACTTCACAAGTGGATATTTGATTCATTCATATTGAAGAGGTATAAGGAAGGGGAAGTTTTCCAGAAGTATTTATTTTGTTCATCTCACTGGGCAAGTATGTGTACCAGTATGTGTTCTTTGTATCATATGAAAAACATGTACATAGCTCTTATATAAAAGTATGCTTTAAATTACATAATGCACATATCAGATGAGTCTCAGAAATGTAAGTGGATCATGAATTATGTGTATTTAAATAAACTGCTATATAAAGTCATTTCTCATTGAATAAAGTCAAAAGAGATGATCTTTAAACTCCATGTTTGCAGAACTGAGTGCCAGAGAGAAAAAATGACTTTGTGTGAGGTCACATAGCTCATTACAGCTCAGTTGGAATACAAATTCACTTTGTAGGACTCTCCAGTGCTTTTTCAATATCAGATGGTATTGAATTCTGTTTAATGGATCATAAAACATTCAAGTCCATATCAAAACCCAAATATCCTTAGAAAGAAAAGCACATGTAGGTACTTTTCCTTTTAGGAAAGAAAATTATCCTGAGCCTCTTCACCTGGTCATAGAGCAAATGAGATTTTATATAAGTAGGTGTGAAATGAATAGGAGTATTTCTTACCTAAAGAATGTATTCTTCAAATCGGTGTTCTCAAATCTCAAGCCTGTTTGGTTCACCAGTGTCTCAATCTGAATGTCATAGCCCTGTCTGTAGGGCAGAGAAAAATGTATCTTCACACATGGCCAGTTAGCTGTTCATATCTGTCTACAGCATCTTTTATGCACACTTGATTTATAAAAGCAGGTGTCTGTCATAGCAACTTGTCCACATTTGTTTACATGGATGCTGTTCATGTTGACAGGGGCAGTTGTAACCTTGTTTATTCACTAACTGTAATTTCTTGATCTAAAAATTACAAAAGTCATGGTATTTCTGGTTGATCAAAGCACTTTGGGAGAGAGCCTTTATCATCATCATTGGCACAAAATGGTTTTAAGTGGCAGAAACACTTCATGTGTTGTCACTGAAGTGGGAAAATTATTTTAATTAGGAAGGTTTACCTGAACTAAAATCTCAGACTAATATAAAACAGTTAACAGATATGATTGAGCCTAAGCAATCCCAGAAGAAAGTTCACACAATTACAGTGAGAAGAATTGGCTAAGACTAAGTAATTTGAAATATCCTCCATGACTGATCTTAAAGAGCTATGCTTGTGGGATTTTTATTTATATATACCTTAAGTATTGTACAATAAATTTCTTCTTTTATTTAATATAAGTATATTAATTTTTGCTTGTCATAATTCCTAATAATGTAATTTTCAATGGCTTTACATAGATACAACATTATTGATTTAGTAGTACCCCATTGTTGATTATTTATATTTTCATAACAACATATTATTTCTAATTGTAATAAAAAAATCTAGATTTTTTAAACAAAGTGTTATAGATAAATTTTTGTAATACATCTTTATGTTGTGTCTAGTTACTTCCTTAGAAAAAAATTCTTAGAGATAGACTCATATCTTGGTTACCTTTCTCTCCTTGCTGAGAAAAAATATCTGACACCCAAACTTAGGAAAGGAAAGGTTTATTTAGCTTACAGGTTTTGGAGGTTTCAGTCCATACTCAGCAGGATCTAAGACAGGGTGGTGTGGCTAAAGGGCAATTGTTCATGGTGGCTGCAAGCAATAAGAGCAAACAGGGTAAAAAGAGGGAAAGCACACCTTTTTCTCTCCCTTATATCGTATGCCAGCTACCCACCCCTTGGTGCATGCAGCACTTACACTGCCAATGAACCAATCACAAATGCTAGATTCAGCTGCCTCCATAACTGCCTGAGGCTTTGGGGTGGACACCCAAACACAAACCATAACAACTCACTAGGCTAAAGTATATATACACTGATTCCTGGCACCTAATGGTAAAATGTTCTCCAGAACATGCACCAAATTACTTAATCTACAAATTGTTAAAGTATTAATTTCATTATATCTTTTCTAGTCCTCAACATTAAATATTTGAGGTGAAAATATTATAGATTATTTTTATGGATATCTTTTATTATAAGACTCATTTAAATTTCAGAGTCGATGAGTTACATAATGTCTTCCATTTCCATTCTCACCTTGCAAACAGTGGACTGGGTAGGATAAAATATAATTTTAGGCCCTACAAAACCAATAATTGAAGTTATAAACTTTACTGGGTCCAAGCCAAATAAGACAGACACAGTCATAAAAAAATGATGTTTTTTGGTTCTATTTCAATTCATTGAGTTGATTTAGAATATTTTTTTAAGTTTTTCTTCTATGATACACATCCAGTAGTTCACTGCATTTATGATACTTAAAGGTAGGTTAGAGTGGAACTATGAATCAAGACCATGTGATCCATAGAAAGGACCACACCTTCTTGGAATCATAGGAAAGCTAAGAGATAATCCTGGGAAATAGGTAAGAATAAGACATATCTATACATTTTGTCAAATGATAGACACAGTTTTTAAAATAATGGGTGATAAAGCTAATGTAGAATTTAAAGGAAGAATTGAATACTCTGAGGTCTGTGTGAGTCTGTATATTTATGGATACATATATGAATCAGGTTTGTAACAACTAAGAACTGAGTGATTCTTGCTGTGGTTGGGGAGAACAATTAGTATAGTTTTTCTACAGGGTATTCCTTCAATTAGAGGTGCTTTTTCAGAATAATACATATAATTACATTTATAATCACTTTTCACAATGCTTTCCTCATTGTTATCTACCACCAAAGCTATCTCTGCTAGTGGAAAAGGAAAAAAAAAAGGACCTTTTGACTCAGTGAAGTGGGTACAAATCTGAGGTTGCCTTTTAGCCCTTTTAGCATGTACTTAGCTGAGATGGAGAGTAACGTAGGGATAGTTAGGTTCATTAATTTGATAGTGATTAATCTGACCGTGGAAAAGGGTCATTATCTAAAATTGTAATATAGTAGGAGTATTGTAATGCTAATGCCAATATACCCAGAATATCAACACTAAACTCAATGGTCAAAATGCAATGTTCACAAAGTGCCTAATGTTGGATAATCTTTCAAAACTGTGTCTACAGAAACCTAAATAAAAATGAGTTCCTTTGAACTAGTAATTTGACAATGTGCGTTTTTCATAAAGCACCGTAGCTCTTTGCCAGATTTACTCATTTTAATGATATAAAGCTAAAGCACATGTCAAAAATGAGAACATACGTTATTTCAGTATTAAATATAAAACCATCATTTTGTATACCAACATTTCTCTTGCAATATCCAACAAGATACTGCTTGGGAACAATAATTAAAGAAATGACTTTTGGGAAAATATGGTAGTTCAGTAGAGAGGTAGGTTTACAAATGAGTATCAAGGAAGGCTGGGGTGGAGAAACAGAAGTGCAGGAAGCTTTAGAAACACTGACTCTAGCCACTGAGGATTTATTGATAGATACAGGAAGGCATGGACTGTAAGACGTATTCTTTCAAAGGATTTAAATTTGCCCAAGGAAAAATATGGCACGATATGCTACAGTTCAAAGAAAACATAAACTATTATTTTAATATTTTTGTTAATTTGTTATAGTGGATTGAATTGTGTCCCCTGCCAAAAAATTTTTTTATGTTCAAATCTTAACTACCAGAAACTGTGAATATGACTTTGTTTGGAAATAGGATTTTGCACATGTAACCAAATTTAGATGAGATCATACTGGGTTAAGGTGGAGCCAAAATCTATGATTGTTGTCATTTTAAGAAGAGAGGTCAACCAGAAAAATACACAGGTGAAAAGTCCACATGAAGTCAGAGGCAAAGTTTGCAATGATACAGTTACAAGGAATTCCTAGAATTGCCAGATGCTATATGAAGCTGAAAAATACTAGGTAGCTTCTTGCCTTGAGGTTCAGAGGAAATATGGCCTTGCTGATACCTTCCTTTCAGATATTTGGTCTCCAGAACTATGCAAGGATACTTTTCTGCTGTTTTAAGACATTCAGTATATGTAACATTACAATACCTCTAGAAAATTAACAGGAGCATTTATTTAATGAATGTCTACTGAGCATTAGTGAATTCACTAGTAAATGTTGGATTGTAATCATCAACTGAAAGTTAAGGTATTTGTTATATCTACCTAATTTCTGAGGTTTTGTAAAGGTAGGATGACAACATGACTTTACATCTTAGATAATGTGGCACAGTATCAGTAAGTAAATACCAACCTGTAACGGATATATGGATAGGAGGTCGAAGAATCTAACAATTAGAACAAAGAAATGTCATCTTAAAGCCCTACCAACATATTCTATTATTTCATTGTGATAGCTGTGTACAAAAATGTCCTCCCAAAACTCCTCCTGCTGCATCAAATCAAATGTATGGCCTGTTGAGAGTTTTATTTTATATTAAGTCCATGATAAAACAATTTCATGGTGACCATTAGGAGTAGCACTTGAAGCTTCCAAAGCTTTGATTCTTTGATCAGCACATCTTCTAGCTTAATAAACCACAAAGCTCATCAAATTCTCTCTAAACTAAATCCCCTGGCATACCAGGGTATGGCAGGCCTTCACAGTGATCCAAAAATTTTAAATAATGTTTCAAAATATGTTGGCACAGGATAAATAGCTAAGCTAGAGCCAACAATCAGTCCACATTTACTTTTCCAGGGCATCTTTTTTATTTCTATTTTTTGTATATTTTATAAACATGTGATACATGGATTTCTACATATGTATATTGATACACAGATCTGTCTATGCATGCATATGTATGCACATGTGACATATACATACATACATACATATATATATATATATATATATGAGTGAGAGAACTAGTTATGGGTTATCTATTATTATTACCATAGTACATGCATCCAATTAAAAGACAAATTTAATATACTTGGGGAAACATATAAAGTGCTTTTACTCATAGGTACACATAATAAAAAATCTTTGGAGAACATATATGTGAACTTTAGGGATACAAATTTCATAAAGTTCATAAAACAGGTTCTATTTTTATTGCTAGAGCAATAAAATGAATGATAGCTCCAGAGTGATGGGAGGCTGTCAAAAACAAAATGCTAACAATACAGTCATAAATGGTTCAGGCAGGAAAGAAAAGGGCAGTCATTACTATACCACTGTGGTTGCAGAGGGACTTCTCCTAGGAGTTCAGCATTTAAAGAGTGTTTGACAATAAGGCTAGGGACCTGTCTAAAGCAGTACAAGGGGACAGCAACCTCACTGAAAACATAGTGGAAAAAATGTTGACATTCAGGCAGTATTGAGGCTTGTAGAAAGTATCAAGAAAAACAAAAATTTTAATACAGCAAGAACACAAAGAACTATGGTCAGAGTATGAAAAAGAATAATGGGAGAGAACATGGAGTTAAGATCTAGTGTGGCTTTACCATATTAATCACTATGTAATGCTCTCTCTCAATATTGGTAGGGTTTGGTGATATGACGACTATCAATGCTGATTATAAATACTGATGATTATAAATGCATGATGAGCTGAGGACACTATCAATGCAAGACAGATTCATTTACTTGTCCAAGGCCACTGCTGTACTAACAAACAAATAGGAGAAACTAAACTTAGATGCAGCAAGGTCTAACACCTGATCTCTTTTCACTATACAAGATGCTACTCTAGTAAGATAAACAGCTTTCTCCATCCTTTTCTTTCTTTCTCCTGCGAAGTATTTCATGCCCACGCTATCCTAGCTGTTTGTTTCAGTGATGCCAAAGTGAGTTATTCATGAGAGAAGGATCTTCAGCTCCTGGTTCCTTTACTCAGTCAGTACACAGCACCGCGGAGGCTCTGTAATGTGTTGAGTAGGATTGCAGCACACAGCAGAACTCACTCTTCTTGGGAGACTCACAGGTAGGAAAATAAGAGTGATACTGCAGCAGAGCTATCATAAACACACGGAGGGCTGTAGGACTTTGAGAGTCATGTGGCAAGTATGTGGTTTGCTTCATTCTTACCCATTAGAGGGAATGAAGAAAAGGAGGGTAAAAAAGTACACTGATAAAGATGGAACCTAAGGTACGTGAGAAAAATGTAATGGATGGAGAAGATGATATAAATCACTCAATTATACCCTAAGATACTTCTTTTTAAAATATACATATTTGAAGACAAAAGGATTGTTTTGAACGTATTTATGCTGTTGCTTTATATTCCTGGCCCTTGGTTTGCAAAAACACAAAAGGTAAAGTCCAAATCTCCAGGCAGATGTTGGCTACTATTCCTTCAAAATTTTTTTTTAGAACTAGTAATTAAACAGATGGTTTATGGGGATTTAGACAGAAAGTGGTAACTTCCATGATGAACACGGCACAAGTCAGCATTTTCCACTTTTCTTCTTGGAAGCCATCCAAAAACATGGAAAAAAGAAAGATACTGCAAACCACAGACCCCCCCTAAAATCAGGAGAAAGATGTAATGTGAAGTCTCCAACATATGTGTAAGAATTATAGGAATAATTGAGATTGGTTATAAGCCATATGAAAAGTGAACAAAGGATTGCAAACAGTGACAAGAGATCCTAGGATGGTATATTTCACAAAGTGCTCACACAAGTGTTCTACCTGAAATAGAAAAGCATTTTGCGACAGCAAAATTATATTCTTTGTTTTTATCATCTTGGTATGAGCAAGGCTCTGGGCAAATATGGTCTTGGATCTGGACCATTGTGAAATACCTAAAACATACAAGAGAAGCCATTTTTGCAGGAATTAACATTAATCTGTGGGCAGTACACATGGAGGGAGACTCTGAGTTGAGAAAAACAGGCTAAAATGAAGACTGTCACAGGTCCCTGTGCCACAGGAACTTCTTTATGTAAACACTTGTGTCACAGGGTCCTGCATTATGAGCAGCTTTACTCATTATGTTCTTCCTCCATGATGTTTGTACCTTGAAGCCAGCTGATCACGGGCTTGAAACTTTGAAACCAGGAGTCAGATTAAGCTTCTTTTCCTTTCAGTTGGAGGTATCAGGTATTTTTGATGCTGCAGTGGGAAAGCTGACAAATACATAGTAAAATTTATAAACAGATGAAAAGTATGTATCAGATAAACCATGCCATGGCACAGAAGAAAATCTGTGGAGAACGCAATAACTTTCAACTAAAGATCATGATTCAGATTTCTAACTGAAGGAAAGGAACAGGAAAGCTCTTGACATGCTGATCTGGAAAAGTCCATAAGATGGATTGTTAATGAAAAATTAAGATGTAGAAATAGATACAGAATGTTATTAGTTATTAAAATAGGAGAGAAATGTAAATACAATGATTCTTCCATTTATGAACTTGTTTTACAATGTGGGAGAAGATGATTGTGGTCATGTTTGTCACCTGATAGGGAGTTTGTGAAAGGAAGCAATATTTTGCTGAGGGCTTTTGTCTGTGAATTGAATTGTTTCAAACAGAAGCACGTGTGAACCAAAGGTACTACTGTATACACACAATAAACAGATTTCTACAACTATAGTGTTTGCTAATGGTATTTCCTAATGAAACTTGGGAGAGGTTATGCATTAAATAATAGCACATATTAGGAAAATCCTCCATACTAGGAAGAAAATGTTTATTGCATATTTTTATGTATTTTTATTATGAGTGATTTTATGTAACCTTTTAAAGAGATAGAAAGGATTAATAATCCTCTGGTTACATAGTAGTTTCACTGAGAAATTAAATAATAGGAACTAGGTCCAATTGCTTTTATTGTCTTTTTTGGCAAGGATTTTAGACTGGACTATGAGTGGGAAAGCAGAAATTAAACTAATCTAGATATCATGTTTGAGAAATGTACAGTAGTACCATATTTTTTCTGACCTGGAGGGAGGAAATGGGCTGGATTTAAAAACAGGTCCATAGGCTTGAGTTATTCTATGACCAACTCTAACGAGTACAGGTATGACACTGTATATGTGCAAATTCTAAAGGAAGATTGCATTTTTACTTCTTTTAAATATTTTTAAATAAAAAACTTCTTACTAAATTTTACAGATACAAAGTGATAATAATCACTATCACACAGAATAATTTTTGTGGCTTTTTTGAGATAATATCTTATATATTTTAGTCTGAGTTAGAACTCAGAGTGCAGCACAGATTGACCTCACAGTTTCCATGATTTTCTTCCCTCAAGACTCCTGAGTGCTGGGATTACAGGTATGTGCTACCATATATTTGAATAATTCTCATTTACAAGTCAAAACAGACCTATTTCATTTGAATTCAGAAACACAACTAACACAGTAGTTGTGCATAGAGTTTACAGGAAGTAAGAGATAGAATCAACAGGAAAAATAATTTTTATTTTATTTATTTATTTATTTATTTTTTCATGTCTTGAGACAGGGTCTCACTCTGTAATACAGGCTAGCCTTGAATTCATTGTGATCCTCCTGCCTAAGACTCTTTAATGCTAGGATTATAGGCATGCACCACCACGCCCAGCTCAACAGGAAGAATAATTTTTAATACAGGTGTTGAAGTAGGAGACATTTATTAGTCAATGATCATATGATAAGTTACTTGACCTTATTAGTAATTTAAAAAATACAGATCAAAACCACAAGTTATTATTCCTAAAAATTACTTTTCGGTGCATCAGATTGACAAAAACCATAGACTGATAGGATACTGTTTAGGGAAAGATGTGAAGGGGTAAACACACTTTTGCATTGCTGACCTGAGGGGTACTTGGTGCACACACTGAGAAAGGTGATATCTGTCACAGAATAAACTATGTTTATTCCTTTTGATCTAGTATTTCCATTTCCACCCTTGCATTTCATTTAAAAATATTCATGTGGTTATGAACATCATATGCTCACAGATGTTTACTGTAGAATTTTTCGCTGTGGCAAAAAAATTAAAAGTGACTTACATACATATTAATAATCTTTGGTTAAAAAATTATGGCATGTTTATGCAGGGGGCTAGTATGCATTTATTGCAAAAAGCAAAGCATGGTATTGATACCCATCTAGGACTTATTACTAAGTGAAGGGGCAGACTGATAAGGTAAACTGCTTGTAAAAACAATAAGTATGTTATTTATTTTGGCACAAGCACTGCCATCCACATGAATGTATACAAATCAAACTGTCATCGGTAGAGTGGAGTAAGACCTGGGACTATAGATGAAGCCTATATATACACTTCTGTAGCTGTGGATTTACATGTGAGCATATTACTTTCTACAATTAAGGAAATGACTTGAAAAGTGGAAGGGCTGATCTCTGTCACTGCCATGTTTAACACATGCTCAAGGATAAGTGGGAGGCAGGGTGGGAAGAAAGTTGAATGAGATAACCTCTGCGTGCTGTCAATATCTTCAGAGTCCTGGAACCACTCCCTCTACCAATTTATACAGCAGAGGCACCAACAAGGTAAAAGAAAACAGAGCATTTAAAACATGACATAAATCAAGAAAATCACTGCAGAGACCTCATGAAATCAATTACCACAGGGAAAAGGCAGGCAGTCCTTGCTGACACATCATGCAAGGACTCTGAAAGTGCTTTTTTCCTGCAGCACAGATTGGTTTCACTGTACTAAATTAGGGGGAGGGCTGTGAGGATAGACAGATATATGCAGGTACACCTAGGAAGCTTCCATGGTTTTAAAGCCTTGAGAATTTGAGTCTCCAGCAAGTGTTCCCATGAGCTGCTGGATTTCCTTCCTTCCTCAGTGGTCAGGGGACAGCGATTCCCTTGAACCAGCCAAGCCCCTCTTCATCATCACATTTAGCGCAAGGGGAACATTGCCATGTAGGCCTGGTAGCTGGAGCACCTGTACCAACTCAGCCAGGCTTTACACAGCTTGCTGTGCATTTGTAGGCATTGGAGTCGCAGGTTGCTGGCAGCTTTCTGTTGCTCCTACCCTTGCATGCCCTATAAACACAATTGTATGCATGCCTTCCTGCTTTCCCTGAGAGTTTCTCCTTCATAGGCAAAGACAAGAGTCTGAAGAAGGCACTGCACCTGGTACCAGTGAGTCAGAGGCTCAGTAGGGGCTGTTGACAGCCAACCTATTACCCTCTTGGGCAAGAAAAGCGTTAAAAGCCAATTACATGGCACATTCTCATTAATAAGTTAGACTGGAGACTGAGACTGATGACCAATTTTATTCTTTTTGATTCATGGAACACTTTTAACATAAAAATGGCTCAATTTGTACCAATACAATACAATATTGGTACAGAACTAACATAAGGTTCACCGGCCCATTAAATCTACCCAAATCAGGGAGATTAAATGATTTGCCCAACAGCACACAGAAGACAACTGGAGGATGAGACATCAAACCCACAGACTCAGCCATTATGTCAACCTTCACTTCTCAATCAAAGCTCATCAAAAGTCCAGTAAGAAAAAGAATTAAAGTAGGAACTGCCTTGTTCAAAGTATGGCAGAGGAAGAATTCTGAAGGTTGGACTGGTACTGGTTCATGCCAGTCTGTTCTGGAGCCCTGAGTGGGCTTCTTGGAGGCACAGAAAACTACTGGAGCACATGTTCCCTCCATTCTTCCAGCTCACAGGTGTGTGCATGCGTGCATGTGTGTGTTTAAACTGAGGTTCTCCATTTCATAGGAAGAAGGGGCAACATCTCGCTGTTGATGTTCTGAGATCACCTAGTGTCATGGTTTATGTCTGTGTCCCCCAGGTCTCATGAGTTTGCATTGTGTATTTGTGATTGGTTCATTGTCTAGTGCTTGGATTGATGGTGTCAGTGCTCCATCCACAGGGGTGAAGCCAGGATGTGATGTAATGGCAGGAAGAAGGTGTGTCTTGCTCTTTGCTGGTTCTGGCTTGCTGTTTGCAGCCGCCATGAAAGGTGGCCCAGCCATGCCCGCCTGCCTGGGAGCCAACTGAGTGTGGACTGAAACCTCCAAAAACTGTAAGAAATAAACCTTTCCTTTCCCAACTTGGGCATCAGGTATTTTGTCTCAGCGACAAGTAAAAAGTAACTAAGACACCTAGGCACATTAAATGTGCAAGCCAGGGACATATAATAAATGCAGCAAAGTCCAGAGGGTCAAATCTAAAGATTTGGAGGGAAATTTTTACATAATTTAATTCCTAAATAATATAATTTCTTATAGAGGAGAAATGAAAATTTCCTACTCTTTTCAAGGATAAAATATTTAACTTTAAATAAGCTTCTCTCTCAAAGAAGGCCACGTTAAGCTTATGATCCTTGTCTTCATAGGAGCAAATGTAGTGTTCTGGGATATTACTAAAATATCTGTATAGATTCCTTGAACAAATATGCACCTTTGGTGTAGAACAATCTCTGTGTTAGACTGGATAAGGTTTCCTTGGGTCCTCTCCTTTCCTGTCCCCTTAAAAACCTTCCAGCATTATCACACATGTTTCCAAGAAGATACAGTGATAAAGCTTCTCTCAAGGACTAAGTTTTTCTTAGTATACTAAGTTTTCCTTTTTACATATCTTTCTAAGAAGACACAGTGATAAACCTGGATGTTCTTTGAAGAATGAAGTTTGTATATAAGTTTTGCCTTGCCTGGCCCATGACCCAGCTCAAAGCTCTTTGAAATTTGTAAAATATGAGGAAGCCCAAGTGGAGGGGAGTTGCATAATTAGAAAAGAAGAGATTGAAGGGGGACGAGAATAATGCAGCTCATATAAGAAATACCAGACATTGATCGCCAACTTTTAAGTGTTTTTTCCTCTTTTCTATGTAGGGGTAGGAGATAAAGGATAGCACAGACAGAGAACTTACTTAGCATTAGTGAAACATGCTTTCTTGATCATAAAAGGATTCTAGATTTCAAACCAAAGTGGGTAATAAAATAATTCAGGCTATTACCTTAGAGTTTATATGTCAGAGTGTGGGGGTCCACTCCATCTGTTCCATTCTTGTATGACAATAGTTGATAAGATACAGACCCTCTCTCAGTCCTCCAAAGCTGAATTTAACTGGCTTGGGAGGTTTTAAGTATTTGAATCATATTTGATATGATACTATGGAAACGGTCTCATTTTCTTTTTATCAAAACATATACAAGTAACATTCATATCAGTATTTCTTTGAAAACTGAAGAAACAAGTATTAATGTTATTTAAATTAATTCTTAAAAACTTACAATTCTGCTTACAAACAGTAACATGGATTTGGCTCATGGGGAAGGGGATGGATACATACAGAGATCCAACAACGGCCATATCAAACCAGAACACCAGCCCACGGATGAGGCCAGACCATGCCATCTGGAATACAAAGGGGATTTCTACTCTGCAAGGAAATATAAAAAGACAGGCAAGAAGATAAAAGAAAACACTTGAAATTATTTTTCCTGTGTTGACAGATACACTGAATAGATTTATAAGGTCCATTGGAACACTGACACATTTCTTTCTCTCTTAAGCACCTTTACCTGAGCTGTGATGCTCCCTCAGTCTTTGATTAATGCTTGGTAATCCTGCATGTTTGAGAAGCTGGTTTCTTGACAAAACCTTGCAGGGAGCACACTACCTGTTTCATAGGCCCTATCCTGTGCAACATCCTACAGCCTTTTATGCTGGGTTTGAGTACTGAAGAAGAGGATGACTGAGGACACAGGTGACCATCAAGAAGCCAAAATATAGGCTGTGGCAGTTCGCACACACAGAAGTTCAGAAGGGAAAGGTCATTTAGGCTTCTAAAAATAGAGTAGACTGTAAAGAACACTGAGTTTAGAGGTGATGGTCACAGTACACTTATTTTTCAGAGAGGCTGTTTAACTTCCTGCTAGGCTGCACCAAGAGACATGCAGAAATGGCCACCACTATGCCAAATGTAGAGTAAGAAGGAATAGAAAGTAATGGGAAAAGGTACAGCAACACCTAGATCCTGGACCCACTTTAGCTGTGCAATCTTGGAACTTAAATTAAATTTTCTCAACTTTAGTAACCTTACTTGTTCAAGTGTGATAAAATCCTTCTCCTCACCAACTTTTTCTTGTTCAATGAGAAAAGTGGTCTTTAAATTTAAACCACCATTCCACAATTAAAAAGTGATATTATTGTTCCATAACTGGGCCTCCAAGGTGTTTTGTTTTAGTGAATGTTCTAGAAGTTTCCAAAGGGAGGCTGTATATTAATTGTATTCATGGTGCTCTTTAAGGCTCAACTTCTTTTACATGCAGCTATCAGACTATTTCTACAAGTTTTCCATCATACTTGTCATGTTGAAATTATTGGTACTACACTATAATCATTTCTTTCTTCTCCTCCTTTTCCCTGTCCTTCTCTCCCCCTCTTCATCTCTACCTTCTTTCTCTTCTTGTCCTTCTTTTCTCTTTTTTATCTCCCTAAAAGGAGTATGAATGCATTAAGGTTATATTTTTGAAAAATTACTTTTGTGCTGTACAGGCACTAGTATAGTACCTGGAACACAGCAGGACTTTAATAAATATTCTCAAATAAATGCAAAGGTGAACAAATAGCTTATCTGGGAAGCCAACATACACATTATTTTTAAAAAAATCCTCTATAAAGCAGGAAATAGTCTAGAGCAGTCCATAAAGCCCATGGTGGTCAGTTTTGTGTGGAGCTTTGGTGGACAGTTGTTTCCAAATACCACATATCTTGCTCTGTGTTTATGGTAGGATTACTCTCTTCCTCTCACTTGGGTCAAGTACTGCCATATGATTTTCTCCCCAACTAAAAATGAGCAGAAGTAATTTATACCGATTCTAGGCAGAAGCTTCAATTGCCTGTGCACACTTTCTCATGCTAATTCGTTGTTCTCAGAGACCAGCACTGTTCCAGATAGAAACTGCTGCCTGAGGCCAATGGCTGGGCTGTGGAACACACAGTAGAACTAAAGCTGGTGCATAATGGATTCCTAATCTAAGGGAGAAAGACATCTGTGGTAATGTGAGCCACTAAGGTTTTATGTCATTGTGGCATGTTCTGGCCTATCATAAGTGATATAAATACCCTTTGTACACCATGAACTTTTTCTCTCTCTATTTTATTGTTTTTGTTAGCCAGCAGTATCCACAGAAGTATGACTGTTGCTTTTTGAGCAGCTCCAGGTAAATTACAATCTTGCTGGATCTTAACTGTCTTAGCCTGGAAAAGTTAGAAATATTGATTTTATCAGAAAGCAAGGGCAAAGTAGTAATAAAAGGTTACTCAAAGGGGTTTCATATTACCACATAAGAGAGCAGACCAAGCCGAGGCAAGCGTTCTCATTTCAGAGCCTCCTCAGGCAAAGGGAAAAGATTAACATTTATAGTGTGCCCTCTTTGAAGATGACTTGGTGACCTAAAACATAGGCACTCATAAAGTTGTAGCTCTTGTTGTCGTTATTATTACCTGCATACACAGATGTAGGTCCATTTATAGTTGTGTTCTTATTTGAGAGGTATTAAAGTATAGTGACTCATTGCCCAGACATAGGAACCTTCTAAAATCTTCTAATCCTAGCTCTAATATGCTTACTAATTCTATGACTTTCTGCAACTTATTATTCTTCTCTTTCCATTTGTCATCTGTAAAATGGGAATAATAATAGTACCATTTTCTTGGAATCATTGTGGCAGCTAAATGAATTAATATATATATATATATATATATATATATATATATATATATATATATATGGTTCAGAGCAGTATCTGGCTTTACAAGTATAAGCTTTGTTATTATTTTTGTCAATCAGTTCTTAAAATAGCCTGGTGAAAGAGGCATCATTATTCTCATGTTGGAATAAATGAAACTGGAATAACTGAAAGAAGAATGCCCCATTCCTTATGGGACTCACATCTACAAGATTTCTTCCCTCTGTGAGCAGCAACAGTTTGCACTGAAGTTTGGGGAGAGATTTGGTGAGGGCACTTTAAAAATCAAGAACACTAATTTGCACAAACCCGTGTAGGTCTTTTTCTTCTATATCTGAAAAGTTTACTGTGTATTTTGCTGTCCAAACCATCAAAATCCTAACGTCAAATGTGTCATTGGGGAAAAGCATGTCAAAGATATAATCATTCTGTCAAGATAAACTGAACTCAAGCAATTTTTCAGTTTAGGTTTTCTCCTGCAATTTTTATGTCAACAGAAATTAGGATTTCAAAAGCACAAGCTTAATGAGAATAATGTAATAACAAGTATTATCATTTATTGAGAATTTGCTTTATTCCAAGGCCTATGTGTGTTTTGCTTCACGAAGTGTTTTACTAGGTTATATTGTTTACATTTTGCAACATCTCTAGAACAGCTTTTCAGCTATGAAGAATTTGTTCCCCACTTCTGCCCAAAAAGTGCTAATGTGGAAACCAGTCTACACCAAATAACAAACATAGAATGTGACCTGAGTTTGGCCAATCAAAGTATTACTTATCCCCTGAAGACAATGATAGTTTCATGATGAATCTACATGATCCAAAGTAGAAAAATCAGGCTCCATCTACATTAAAGGGTTTCTCCCTAAGGTTTAGGTAAAGATAGGCTCTTGCATATGTGATATTTCTGAAAGCTGGAACCTCTATAGCCATTCTGCTACCACAAGGATATAGACAGCATGTCTAGAAGCACAGTTAAATCAGAATAAGTAGAAGTAAATGAGGACAGAAAAATCAGGTCCTGAAGACATGGTCTGAACATCTGCGACAGACCCCTAAAGTATGCTGCATATTCAGGCCTTGCTATTTGGGGGGGCAGTAATTTTCATTTTAGCTTCAGCCAATTTGGTTTGGGTTTCCTTTTATTTAGGCCTGAAAGAGTTTCTGATGATACAGCAGAATTACCCAAGGTTATACAACTAGATGAGGTCACAATTAAAAGCAAATCTTATTAACAGACAATCATTTGCTCTAAGATATTATAAAATATTTCTTATGGTATGCTTTGGGCTAATAATCCATGGGAATATGTGAATTGTTGAACCAGTATGAAGGATGAAGTTATGTAGTGAAGATCAGGGTAGTAGGGACATTAGAAATTACCCAAGGAAAGGTAATTAGCAGATCTCCTTTTTTTTAAAATGAGTATTCCACTAGGATTGTCTCGATTGACAGGGCAGAGCTGGTAGACTTGACACATGGTATTCCATGGAACCCCTCCTCTCCCGTGATGGCTCCATAGAGTCTTGCAATATGGCGCTTGACAGATGAAAGAGCAAATGAATCAATATACACACAGATGGCAGGAAGTCTGTAAAGATAGCCCACTTACTATTATTGGCTGTCTAAAGTATTCATCCACTGCTGCATGCTGCAGACTGGACAGGCTGACCCCACAGAAGCACTTCTGGTACCTAAAGTGGGTAACACAGAGAATCACCACCATGTGTCTTGTCTCTAATCTGAGTCTCTAGCCCTCATAGCTGTGATGTGCCAGATGGCTGCCTCACAGATCCCAGAGCAAGGGCTGCAACATACAAAGGGCAATTGATCTACAGGAAGTGGTGGGAAACTCACTTTACAAAATCTGTAGGTCTGTAGTTGACCACATAAGAGAGAAGGGGCAGATAGTTGAGTTGAAGGAAGCATTTGTGAGCAATTCCTAAGAAGGCTGCTTAGGGGCAGAGACCTTTGAGCTCTCATCCTTGGTTTCTAGCCCCGTAGGTATCTCCCTACTCTGCGGCTCTCTGTCCAAGGGCTGCATTGAGATTTTCTTGGCCTTTCACTGTCCTCACCTAGATCAGGACTGCAGATCTAAGCCCCTTGGCAGCACTGCTGCTCTAGGAATCACACTGTCCCTTTTCCATCCTTCCACAGCTTCTGGTCTACATCTTCACACTGTGATGCCTAACACCAGGCAGTGAATCTAAGAGAGCAAAGTCTGCTTCTGGTGGTGAACACTACCTAGCTGTCAGCTCATCAGAACTCAGTGGGCATATTTTTTCCCAGTCCCTCGGTCAGTGATATCTATGTCACAGAAAGTGAAAAACACTATAAATCATGTCATCATAACACCACCCTTACCTCCAACTCAGAGAGCCAAATGCAAAATATTTCCCAACACAATGCTGGTCCCATCTTACCTTTATTTACCTGCTGCAGTTCAGAGCAAGCCTGGAAATGGATTCTGTATCAGTTTAGCCAATGGCCTTCAACACATAGGCAGTCTAGGCTTTAAATTACAAATCACTCATCCCCACGTAACCTGAACAAATCACTTGAACTCTGTTAACTCAGCATCCTCATCTCTAACAGCAGGAGTAGGAATAAGATTACTGTTAGGGGACTCATAAGGGTTAAATAAACTGTCAGAGGCAGGCACGTTGAACAATGCTTACCATTTTGTTGTTACTATGTAAGTGTTTGCTAATACTCTTAGAATATCCCTCATTTCAAATCAGCACTGAGGACAGGGCCATATAATCCCAATCTGACTCTGTCATGGGGTTTCTTAGATGAGCTTGTTAAAAGTTCAAATTTCAGGCCAAACTTGGGAGCATTTTCACTAGAGATTGTAAGCCTTTATCCATGTGCATATCAGCATTAGGTAGTCTGTGAACCAAACTGAGTTCCCACTCTTTAAGTCTGGAAACTCAATTCATCAGTCCATCCTCCTCCCCTCCTCTAAACCCATGTCTGCTAACCTGCAGGGAAGAGAATTAAAAACAAGACACAGATATATATCTGTGTATTATATATAGTATCAATTGAGATATATTTAAATTGTGGTGGTCAGATTTTGATGAAGGAATCAGCCAATATAATACTCTAAATCATAAATTGAAGCCCCAAGTGCTCTCATTGATTGGCAGGGAGGAAGGAAAGTCCTGATATTATTAGGTACATAGCCAGACCTCAGCATGCCACTGAATTTGAGCCCACTGAACAAGTGACAGGTTGAGACTAGAGATTTAGCTCAGCGGCATAAGTGCCTGCCTTGCAAGCAGGCAGTCGTGAGTTCGATCCCTGGTACCAATAAAAAGGAAAAAGACCAAAAAAAAAAAAAAAAACAAAAAACAAAAAAAACAAGTGACAGGTTTTTTGCAGGGAATTTCTCATCTGTGAACCTTTGGTTGTTTACTTCTCTGCCTAGAATGCTCCCTTCTTCCTTTCCCGTTAATTGTTACTAGATCTTGGAGTCATTTTCATTTTAAAATTTAAAACCTTGTGTTATAGTTAAAAATTTAAGTGTCACTTCCTTTAAAGCAGAAGTCTTTTCTGATTCATCAGTATAAATATAGCACATAGCATGAGTCTTGTAATATTAAAAAGACCTGCCTTTATCTAAAGAATTAATTCTTCAGAGAATAAATGGAGAATATATGGTTCTGAATGGTCCTATGTTGAGTAGGAGCACCTATAAAAATAATGGCTATTTAGAAAATCGTTTAAGTTTCTCCATTTACTCACTTCCCAGCCTTCCCCTTCTATCAAGGGCCAGGGGCAGGTAGGCCCACAGGTAAAGACAAACAGTGCTGCCTAACCTTTTGTAAATACATATATCTAAAACAAAGTCTCCCAGAAAAAGTGCTTGAAAAACAAAATACCGTGGGTTTAAGCACTCTTTCTGATTTGTTGGAAGAGAATAAGAATGTTACTGGGGAAATAATCATTGTCACTGGGGTCTATTATTAGATGGAGAGAAAAAGAATGAAGAGAGTAGAGGAGAAAATGGGGGAGAAGGGAAGGAGAGAAAGAGAAAGAAAGAAGGGAGAGAGAGAGAGAGAAAGAGAGAGACAGACAGACAGACAGACAGAGACAGAGACAGAGACAGAGACAGAGACAGAATTTTCCAGAAATCCCAAAAGGTTTAACCTTGTCTGTCTTTTAGAATCATCAAGAAGCTGTTTCAAAGCATGGATGCCTGTACTATAGAACCAGATTGTTACTTATTTGATGTGGAGTGGGGAGAAGATAACCCTAGTGCCTATTTGCTGCCAAAACTCAATAGGTGATTATAATATGCACCCAGGGAATGGTACTACTAAAGTTGACTATTCCTGGATTCCCAGCCCAGTAGGTGAAAGAGGAATCCTCAGGGATGTAGTTTTCACCAGCCATGGCTGAGCTGAAAACTACTCTATTAATGAATATAACTTCAGCTCTCAGAGTGGATGGGTCTGTGCCATTTGCTTTGTGTATTCAGTACCAATTAAAACCCAGCATCCACAAACAGTGTGATGCAAATGGGCACCATTCCTGGGACAGACAAGGAGCTCACTACCTGGGTTTTAAAAATTTCTTGCTGAGTCATATTTTGTACTTCTAATTCTTAGAAATTTCAAATATCCTTATGTTCTGCATCATAAAATAATGAAAGCAGATGGGAGCTAGCATTTCTCCGTGCTTCCTAAAATACATGGTGGGTGGGGGATGGATCAGGAAACTAATCTGTTGACTTGGGAGGTAGGGAGAGTTTTCATTGTTTTAATAATGTGTGGGTTTTCCATATTGACTTAGAGCCTCTTTATGAGCACATAAGGGGAAGAGTCTGTATATTTTCTCCAGAGTTCACATATTAAATTTCCATCATTCTTCATATGGTAAGTTCTTCTCATTTCTCACCACCACCACAATAGATGACTATCTGGAAAGGAATGCAGACACAGTCCAGAAAATAAGCAGTTTGACTATAGCTTGTGTTTTTTTTTTTTATGCTAGAATTTTTGGCTTAGGATCAGGTTTTTTTTTGATTTTGGAATATATATTTAGAGAGAGGGGAGAGAGAGAGAAAGAGAGAGAGAGACAGAGACAGAGAGAGAGAGAGAGAGAGAGAGAGAGAGAGAGAATGATTGAATCTTGAGGATGAGACCCAAATGTGAGCAGAAGATTATGTCTCTTGTGCACCTTAAATACAGAAGCTGAAGGTAATTTATATAACATTTTTAAAATACTTTGATTTTGATTATGTTCCATTACACCTTGTGGCATTATGTCCACACTCCAAATGTTTCAAATTTTGTAGTATTTTGAATTTTGGATCGGGGATCCTCAAGCTGCATTAGCCAGCTGTTATGGTTTGTGTCTAGATGTTCCCCCAAAGCTTCATGCAGTCATGGGGGGAGGTGAGCTTATCAGAGGTAGCTGAATCTAGACTTCTGATTGATCTATGATCCAATGCCAGATTCACAGATTTACAGGGGTAGTGCTATACCCACCATAGGGCAAGTAGCCTGCATACAATAAAAGGAAAAGAGAACAAAAGGTAAAAATAAAATAATCCAAGAATGTCACCCTAGACCAAAATAGTGTTAAAAATTTGGCACAGGTATGTTGTTGGGACAATAGAAGGACATGTATCCATTAACAAATCATGTCTTCATTTATGTTTTTTGTACATTTCTTTACATAGTAGGAGTTGAAGTTTGGTTATTTTTTAAAATATTCCTTTTTTTCTAAAATTTAAGTAATTTCATTTTATGTGTATTATTTTATGTAAGTGTGGAAAGAATATCTAACATACCTCTTTACCAATTTTAAATATACCATCAATTATTTTTTACTGTAGGTATGGTATTGTATAAAAATTTCTTATGATTATTAGCTTGATTGACTTAAATCTTTTATCTATTGATTGGTAACTCCCTCTTCTTCTCTCTCCCAAACTACTGGTAATTATTCCATTCATTTAATCTATGAAACCAACAACTTTAAATACATTATGTTTGTGGAATTACATGGTATTTGTCTTCCTGTGACTAGCTTATTTCATCTAGCCTTATGTCTTCCAGATTCACTTCTGTTGTTACATACTGCAGACTCGCTTTCTTCTTAAAAGACAGAAATATATTCAATGCTATGTAGATATTTTCTTTAACCACTCTTCTACTGAGGGGCGCATAGGTTTCTTCCACATTTTGCCTCTTGTAAGCAGGGCTGCAATGAGCATAGGGGTACTAATACGGTATCTTTTCAAGATCCTCATTTATAACCTTTTGGATAAATCCCAGAAGGGGGTCATTAGCAGCTCTGTTTTTAATTTTTTTTAGGGGAAACTTCATATTATTTTTCAGCATGGCTACATTATTTTACATTTCCAACAACAGTGTATAAGGGTTTCAATTTCCCCATGTTGTATGACAATGCTTATCTTCGGTTTTTGACAATAGCTATCCTTAAATGTGTGAGGGGATATCTCACTGTGATTTGATATGATTTTCTGTATCAGCATGCAGTACTGTGTGTAAAGTCATATCTGTATAAAGATGTTTGCTTGTGATATACATAGCTTCACTGATTTAAAAACCAGCAACATCATG
Source organism: Cavia porcellus (assembly GCF_034190915.1). NCBI lineage: Eukaryota > Metazoa > Chordata > Mammalia > Rodentia > Caviidae > Cavia > Cavia porcellus. Next base: position 78,846,304 of record NW_026947484.1, read on the forward strand.
TGGATTATGCTTCCCATGAGCTATGATTATGTACTTTTTATACCTGTCAACATATGGCCCTATTTAGTATAAAGGAGCACAGGAAATGACATTGCTTTAAAAATTAACTTCATAGTGCACTTCTCTTGAAAGAAATAAGGAAAAATCACTAGGTCTTATAAGGAAGTCTATTTTTAACTAATTCTACACATTAGCGTGGGCCTCAGAATTGGATCTGTGCAAGCCAAATCACAGAAAAGCTGATCTGTCAAAATAACTATGGTGAACATTTCTTGTTTATTTCACCATGAGTGGTTGATTTTTTTATGGCAACAGCACTAGATTTTGCAGCATGTCTTCTCCAATGGCTATTCTCATTATGTGGATGGTCTTGGTTCTGCCCTTGGTATGTTCATCAATCCCAGTCAAGTAGAGCATCTTATCATTCCAGCCTTAGCAAAAGACTCAGACCTATGCACCTAACTCACTGAGGATCAAGTCTGCAACTTTTGTTCAAAGTGTGGCAAAGGACAGGTGAATACAAAGGTATGAGTTGGTAAGTCCAGATGTTAGAAACCATAGTGCTGCTATGAGGGTAAAGCCCATTGAAGAACAGAATCTGTGCTTTGGAATCAATTTGTGTTTGAGAAAGTGAACTTTCCCCCGGACTTTTTAGATATGAAGTGTAATCAAAATGTGTGGTAGCTATTTAAATTTTAAAAATTGTTCCAATGATAATCATCCCCTTAAAATACTCCCTCACCCTACTAACATTTGCCTCATTGTTCCTACCATTTTTCTAAAGCAGTTCTAGTTCTCTTTTTATGAGTATCTTTTATGATCAAAATATCATAAAAAGTATGATCAAAAGTGTGGTCAGTGAGTTGTTGCTGCTGAGTACTGTTCAGTGGTAAGGCAGACATAAAAACATTAGGGCTTGTTCTCATCCACCTTATTCACCAAGTTTGGCATCATGCAACTTCTGGCTCTTGCCCCAAGTCAAAATTACTATGACAGGTAAATATTTTGAAGTGATTCAAGACATCGAATGAAGCTACAATAACACAACTAAAGACACTTATGAAAGAGGACTTCAAGAATTACTTCAGAATGTGGCAAAAATGAGACGTGTGTTTGAAGTGAGGGGGCATAGTCTCAGGGAGGATTAATAGTGGTAATGTGTGTTTTACTATAATAAATGCTCCAAAACTCACTATATTTTTATCAAAGCTTGTAGTCAACATTAGTCAACAATGTTTCATTCTTAAGCCATTTTTCAATGAATTTTTGGTTACTTAAAACCAAGAGTGTGAACTGAAAAGAAAACAATAAGAGCATACATATTCAGGGAAGTCCTCATTCTTTAAGGACTGAACTTGTTTGCTATAGCCCAGAGTGTAGAGAATAAGGTCAGGTGATAAGAGGAAGATATCTGTTGGCAGTTTTGTCTGGAAATGTAAAAATCTAGTGCCTATAGATCCAAAAGCTGAAATACTATATCCCTGACTGCACAGATTTGAATGTGTATGAGTCCAGATCCAGAATATTATGAAAAAATCATGAGTTTGATGTAGCATACAAAAAAAAAGAGATGAATACAGAAATCAGGCTTATTTTAAGAACAAAATGGATAAATCCAAGAGTGGCAGATATAAACAGAGATGTTAGAGAAATATCAAGAATGAATAGTATGTAGTTGAGATTCCTGATCAAGAAATCATTGAAATAAAAATGAGATAAACACAGGAGCACATGAAGAATCCAAATATGATTGCATTGACCCCGGTAGCATCCTTTTGTCTTTGACACTTTGTGTTCTATACTTAGCTTTTGACAAAATGTTGATTATACCATATTGTCATTTGAGATGTCCTTATTTGATTCACACAGCATTTCTGTGAATCAATGACCATCAGGGCCCGGGATATTTTTTTGGAATGATGAGAAGGGCTAAAACTTGAGCTACACAGAGCCAAGGCTGAATTAGCCTAGGAACAAGCTATCCATTATTTCCACATTAGAATTCAACAGCTTGCCCATTCAGTTGAATGAATTTCTTTTAAAAATGTCTTGCAACAGTACCCTGGCCAGCAAAGCATTCAGAAGACTCAAAGTTGAAAGGAATAAGAAGGGAGTTCTCACTGCCTGTGGCAAAATTCTACCCACATTCAACTGTTCTGTACTTTGCAAGAACAGATTTCTGATTTCAATGAAGAACAATTGACCACTGGCCATCTGCCACTGGCATTCTGGGTATCTCTCAATTGGTTCTGATCTTATTAAGCATTGAAGATACATCCATTCATCAGAGAGGAAGAGAAAACTGGGAATTCTTTTTGGCTCTTTAGGTGGTATACAAACTTTGATCATCACCTTAGGACCTCCAAGTCTTACTTGCTTCTGGAATCCTGAACCAAGTATTCATCCCAGTTGTGCCAAGGAGTTAGGATCACTTGACCTTGCAGGGAATAACTCAGCAGCACTCCTCCTCCCTTAGTGTATTCCTGTTGATGCTGGACATGAGATAACATGAGACCCCTTTGGTATCCACACGTGCACAGTTCAGAAGTGTGGGCTAGCTAATGTCTGAGGAGTGAACATTTGGCCAAATTGCAGATAAAAGCTGGCATATAAATTCATTTCTCTCTCATTCTTTATACAAACTGTGCTGAGATGTGGCTCATTTAATATCTTAAAGTTAGTTTTGAGATATCTAGCAGTCTCTGTTTATTTGATGTGACGTAGGAATCAGCTGGGTAATTCACATGTACATTAACTCTGTCTCTTTCCCTGCCTCGTATTTATCTTTGCACTTGCTTTGCTAGGATTATATTCCTTAACAAAGTGATACCTTATAAAATTTTCCTGAGATCCTGGTTCTTAGAAAACTTAAAGACAGTCCATATCTGGTGCAGCTTTGTAATACAGCCCCCAAAGATGGAATTGCTCATGATATGATGGTAGGTCAGCCCCAGTGCTGTGGGAGCAGTGAAAACCCTTGCCTAGTTCCATCACAATTTCTAATGGTTTTGCTGGAGACTAATTGAAAAGTGGTAAAAGTGAAAGGTGAAACGTTGGGCTGCTGGTCACTCTGTGTTGATATTTCAGGTGATGATAGCTACATGATTGAGGATCAGGCCTTTGTTAACAGCATCCAAAGCTTCACCAAACAAAAATTAGGGTCTCAAGGCATCCAGTAGTCAACTTAAGATAGAGTGAACTCCATACAGACTCTGTAGCAGAATTTAAGGAAATCCTTATCTCCTTGGTACTTCAAGGCCTACTGTGCTAAAATCAGTAGTCACATCTTCAGAACTGAAACTAGCCATACCCTCACTTCAAGCAAGATAGTAAAATAAAAACAGTAAAAGAGCTCCAAAGGAAACAAGATATATAAAACTTGACATATCTTCTGTATCAAACTTGGGGCCCTAAGCATAAAAAAATAGAATCCTGAGACCTGAGACAGCTGGATTGATCTTTGTAGCCCTTGATAGAAAGGGATGTCTGGGAAATGAGTAAATGGAGAGACAGTTAGATGGACAAAGTAGAGAATCTTGAAAACACATTCCAGTTATCTCTGCATCGTGCAGGTCAGTGGAAACAAAATTACTCCCCTTCTCCACCAGAGAACAGACTTCCCTTGCTTGAAGACTGTACAACTTCTGCTGATGCCTGTGCTTAGAAGATAATTTTGTTCTCAATACTGGTGTCAGTGCTATCTGTAACCTCTTGAACACAAGCACAGTTTGAAAAGTAAACATAATTCCTATTCCAGGAGGAGATACTATAATTTGCATGCCTAAGAAATTGCAGAAGCTGGAGAGCATTTCCTGTTAAGAAATAGAGAATATTGTATGAAAATGAATTATGCATATTAGATTAGGAAAGGCAAGATATAAGATAGGACAGCGTTAATTTGTTGACACAGTCTCTGATTAGATTCATGATTTCAGCAATACAGCAGAAGCCAACCTTAGTAGTCTGCTAAGACATTGCTTGGGAGCATGGTTATACCAATGGTCTTTAGTCAGTGACATGGAGACTCCAGAACTTCTGCAGTACTGAGGAAGAGGACAGAGGTTCTGGGAGGTGGAATGCTAGGTGGATTTACTGTGGGAGCCCTAAGAATATGTAATGTGATAAACTTACAAAGTCCAGGAAACCTTCCTTTCACAAGGTTATACAGAATGTGCCAATGAGAGAAAAGCGGAATTTTTGAGAAGATTCTTGGTAGCTCCTTTTGGTAGATCAAAGATGGTGTTAGGTGATGCGACCATTTGATTGTATTCCCAGTGCGTATTATTTGGATGAAATTTCAGAATGTTAGAGGCAATAAAGCAGCAATTAACTGCCTCAGGCAAGAATTACATAATTATAGTGTATGGCAGCAAGGCTAGAGTGGCAATTAGGGCACTTCAACCCACAAGGATCTGTGGTGGTGGTGAACAGATCCTAGTGTTATTGGAGAGGTGAAATAGATGGAGACTGAAGTACAATAGTACTCAAATTGTAAAACAAACAAAAAATGCTAACTGGTGAGCAGGAGAACAATGCCAGCTGTCATAACAAAGGATGACTCACTGAATTCTCAAATTTAAGTGGTTTATCGGTCCAGAGATTACTGACCCATAACTGAACTGGAAGGACAGCACATGGTAGATATTATTCTAACCTTCTTGGAGAGACCTGAGTTTCTATGCAAAGCAAATATAATAAGGAAAAGCAACTATCTAGATTTTTATGAGGCAAATTAGACACTAAGCCTGAGATGATGATACCAGGAGATCTCGAATACATCAGTTAGGGGGACAGATAGTAAACGAAGCTTTGAACCAAGTGTACACAGTGGTTTCATACAACTGTTTAATTCATTCCCAACCCTAACTATACAATTGGGATTGATATATTCACTGCCTGGAAGGACCTTCACTTTTGTAGCATAGCCCACAAAGAAAGGACTATTATGGTAGGAAAGTAAAAACAGAGGTCTCATTCCTAAAACTGGAATGTTCCTGTCTCCAGGTGGGTAGATTGTCTCTAACAGATGAATAAGAAATTTTATCTCATAGAGATTAAATTAACTTGTCTAACATTTTACAGACACCAACTGACATAACCAAGAATTAAACAATCTGGCTTTGGAGCTTGATTTCTCTCAGTTTTTAGGTCTGCCTATTTTGCTCACACATTTTAGTCTATAAATGAAATAAGAAAATCTAGTTCAGTCTCAAATCTCTTGAGAATACTTGGTTGCTCCTATTAGTTGATTTTATGTGTATATTTTTGTTGATATGAAAATTCACTTAAAACTGTGTGGATAGGCACTGGTGTAAAACTCCTGAGCCATTTCCTTTCAATAATGCTGATGGTCTCCTTCACCTAAAGGTTCAGAAATAGGAATGATAATTCTTCATAACTAAGCCTTACTCTCAGGAGACACTTTCCAGAATCTTACTTAATGTTGTAGTCAGGGGCTATGCAGAGAGAAATTAGAATCAGGGCATGGAGTTTATAATATTATTTTTATGCTGGTCATCCAGAGTTAACACAAGAAAATGCAAGAAATCTATCCACAACACCAAAGACATAGAATATTCAGTCAAGGGCATGAATCCCATAGCAATGTCCCACATGAGTCCAGATGAAGACCCAGAGCTCATGACAAAGCCTCCCACGAGTCCAACTGGAGGTCCAGAGCCCAGAAGAAGGGCCCATGCCAGTCTCTTTTATGGATCTGTGCTGGGAAGGCCCAAAGGTCAGTGGTGGAAGCCAGAAAGTCTATGCCAGTGTGGTGAAGGAGCTGTGCTGGTGGGTTGAGGGTTCTATGCTGGAGCCAAGAAGTCACACTCACAACAAAGACCAGGGCTGCCCTGAAAAGCACCACAGCCATCCTCAGCGATATGGGGCCCCCAAGCTCCTCTGACAACAAGCACAGTCGGGTACATGCCAGGAAGCCAGCGTGACAAGTTCATTGTGGAGACCAAGTGGCACACATCTTCCTCTCCAGAGCCAGGAAGCAATGCTTGATATGAGGCCAGAGCTTCTCTAGGAAAATCTAATGGCTCAAACAGTACCTCTTAGGAGAACCCACAATGCCTCAATTCAATAATGCATTAACACTTCAACACATCTTTTTCTCCTTCTCCACGTCTCCATTTATGCTGGCAACCTTCCACAGGTGAAAAACATCTACGCTCAGCGCCATGCTGATGTAATCTAGCTGGCATTAAGTTGACTTCCAGTTTTTAATCCATAACACTTAATGAGGATCAAGGAATCATCATACAAAAGGAAAGAGAGTTATTAATTTTGTAGGTGGCTGTTACTAGATCCAGAATATAGTAATCTGATCCACTAAGAAAGAGTTTCATGACCAGTTACTTGAAAAGGTTAGTTACACTGCAAGGAAAATGATTACAACAGGACACATAATTTATAGTATTATTGATGATGGTTACACCAGAAGTTAAATATGAAGAAAGTGCAGGAAATCTGTCCACATACTAAAGACCTAGAGACCCCAGCTGAAGGTCTGGATCCCACAGCAATGTCCTTTATGAATTCAGCTGAAGACCTATGACAATGCCCCAGAACTGGGTCCAATGGGAACCCTAGAGCCCATGACAATGATTCATGCGAGTCTATTTCACAGATCTGCACTGGGAAGGCCCCAAGGTCAGCAGTGGAATCAGGTTGAGGAATCTGTGCCAGTAGTTTGAGGATTCTGCACTGGAACCAAGCAGTGATGCTCAAAATAAGAACCACAGCTCCCTCCAAGAGTATTACAATCATCCTTAGTAACAGCAAGGTCCTGAGCTCCTCCAATGATGAGAACAGCTAAGTTCATATCATGGCAAGAGTCTCCTGGAGAAGGAAAGTACACATCTTCCCCTCTGGATCCAGGAAGCAATGCTCAAAGAAAGAACCAGAGCTTCCCCAAAGTGAACCACAGCCATTCACAGCAACAAGGTCCTGAGCTCCTCTGATGAGAACAGCCAAGTTTATATCAGGTAAGCCGGCATGACAAACTCCTTCAAGAGAACCAACAGCTCCAAAAGAACCAACTCCAAACAACAACATGTAAGAGAACTCACAGCATTAAAAACTTCCTCTCCAGGTCTACTTTGTATGCTGGCAGCAATCTTCAAGTGGACCGTCTACATTCAACACCATGCTGATTCAATTCAGCTGTTGTTAAATTGACCACCAGTTTTAATCCACCACACAGTATATGCTTATCACACATTACACACTAAGATATCAAATGAAATTTTAAAAAGTGTTACATGAAAGAAATGCAAACATAAAGGAAGTAGAAGCATGTTAACACTAAATCCATGGAGGGGAAACTCTTTTCAAAATAAAAGAAGAAAAAGGACAAAAAAGAACACTTTAGATACAGGTACATAAAAATGCATAAGTTCTTTTGTGGTAAAAACCATCATAAAGAGAATTACAGGGAAAACTGGAACTGTGAAGAAAATAAAAGTCCTAAGTCTTAATATCTTTAGTATTTAAGAATTCTTATAAGTAATTCACTTCATCTCTAGCTAGGTTAGATAATGGGGATATGACAGTAAACCAAACAGCCATTCTTACAGGACTTGCATTTTTGACAAGGGTAGAGAGACAATACATAAAGTAAGTAAGAACACGATTAGGCAGGAAGCAAGAAGAACGTTAGTGAAAAATGGGGAAGGAATTCTCCATTTCTATAAAAAGGGTCTCCAGGAAAGAGATGACAATTTTTAGTGGATGGAAAGTTTCTCAGGGAAGATGGTGCAGAAGAAAAGACACGAAGACCTGAGAGAAAGGCTCAGAGCTGACGGGTGAGCAGAGGATACACCAAGGAGGTGGGCCTGGCTGGCATGTCCAAGGGGAAGCAGGGATTCCAGCCAGTGTGGCCAGAATGGATGGGAGAGCAAGGAGCAGTAGACGAGGTAACAGCATAGGAACTGGACCACGTAGGGTCTTACAATCCAGTGTGAAGATTGTGGCTCTTCCTTTGCAGCTTGGGAGTTCTGAGGCACTAGAGAACTATGTACTATGGAGACTGTGATCTGAGTTATGTTTAGTTAGGTTCATTTAGGTTGTTTTCAGGGGGAGAAAAATAAGACCAAAGGCTATTGTAAGACTGGTAGAGTCAATGATGTTTGGTTTTCAGACATTGTTTTGTTTGTTTTACCGGGTAGGTGGGAGTGGGTAGGTAGACAGGTAGCCTGTGTTCAGACATCTGAGATCTGAAATGCACTATGAGCATCAAGTAGAGTTATCAACAGCCAGTCTGGTGTCAACCCCATGGCTCTGAGCACAGCTCTGGGCTAGAGTTCTGTTGTCTGCTTAACTGTGTTTAGAGTCAAGAGATGAATGAGATCAAGTAATAAAATACAGACAGAAAAGAGAAAATATGTAAGATGAAAATCAATCTAAAAACTAGGGGCATGAGGAACTGTCAGCAAAGGAAACAGAGGCCAGGGATGTACAGTAAGAGGAAAGCCAGGCTTAGGCTTCAGAAGGAAAGTAAAGTGCTGATTACACCAAGTGTTGATGGGAAAGTCAGGTGCAGCCACTAATTATATCTCATCATTTTATTTAGTTATTTACCCTCAGTCTTTTATTCTTTCAAAATATAACTCAACCCACTTTCTTATTTTTAATACCACAGCCCATCCCACGCCCAGTGCAATGCCAACACACACAGCATTTCCACTTCTTTTGCCTTTTCTACAAGGTTTGCCACCTGTTCCCTGTATCACAGCAGCAAAAGGACCAAATGCTAGAAGTCTAATGCAGAGACCTTTTTATAAAGGGAAGGGAAATAGAAGGCCAGTGAAGGCTGCAAATTTTGATAACTATATATGTATATATATATTTAAAATTTTGTATTTGTTGACTAAAAATAAAGCCAATCAAATGAGCCATCTATCAAAGAAACACAGATTAAAATAAATTGCATCTTTTTTTTCCAAATCAAATTGGCATTTCAAAAAGTAAAGCCCGTACGGGCAAGACACAGCAGACATTCCCATATACCACTAGTGGAAGTGTTAATTGGTAAAACTTTTCTAGGGGGCAGTTTGAAAATATATAAGAGTAATTTTTTATAGGTTCCTTCTTCACACCTTTTGGTCCAGTAATTCTGCTTTTAGCAGTTTATCATAAGGAAACAATGAGAACTCACACAAAGATTTCTATAAAAAGAAAGATAATCTTTCTTTCTTTCTTTCTTTCTTTCTTTCTTTCTTTCTTTCTTTCTTTCTTTTTTGACAGAGCCTTGCTGAGTAGTTCAGGCTGGCCTGGAACTCACTATGTCACCTAGGCTGGCCTCAAACATGTAGCAATTCTCTTGCCTCAGCTTCTGAGGGCTGGGATTACAGGCACACATCACCACGCCCAGCTAGAGCTCTTTCTTCTAAAACTAGAATTAATCAAGATTCTCTATTCTTGTAGAAAATTGAAATACCTGAATTTATATATCAAAACAACAATTAAAAATATTTAATATTTAACACTGGAGCATGAGTCATCAGATTTTGAGACTGCCACAAAAAACACTCTGTAGCAAAAAATATTTTAAACACATGAGGACTATCAACAAAATACTGTCAAAAAAAGACAAGCTATGAAATTGTATTTGTGATCTTTCTTTTTTTTTTTTTTTTTTTTGTCTTTTTCATTTTTATCGGTACCGGGGATCGAACTCACGACCGCCTGCTTGCAAGGCAGGTGTTTATGCCGCTAAGCTAAATCCCCAGCCCTGATCTTTCTATGAGACTTGATGTATCAACAAGAAAGCACTGAAAGATTTATCAATAAAAATCTTAGTAGTAATTATTTTTGTGCCTATTTGACCTTAATTTAAAATCTTAGTAGTAATTATTTTTGTGCCTATTGGACTTAATTTATTTATGCAAAAATGTTAATTGAGGGTCTACTGTCCTGGGAGTTAGGGGTCACATCAGTAAAGTTTGATAGAATTCCTACCTTAGAATTTGCATTTTAACAGAGAGATAATAAAAGAGGGAATAAGTACTAGAGGAAAAAAAAACAATAAAAGAGAGATATTGGGAGTGGTATGAATGCCATTTTAAATGCAGTAGTCAGGGCAGGTCTCATTGAAAGGTGGCATTTGACAAAAAGACCTTATGGAGTAGAAGGAATTGATCATGTGACAAGTACCAACCAGGGAAGGATGTTTGATAAAATAACAAGTCAGGCTGGAGAAATATCAAAAGACTATGGGGCAAAGAGAGTGTTTCAAAAGCTGCCACTAGGTTATAAGTGGAGAAGTGGGTGCTGAGCATGGGTTTACCAGCATGGGGGTCAGAGCACTGAAGCCTGGTTTTGGAGAAGTGGGTCAAGCATGCAATGGAAAAAGGCAATGAAAGCTGCAAGTGTAGACAACTCTTCTGAGGAATTTCACTGCAAAACTGCTTAGAGAAATAAGCATAGCTGACTTGGAAAGTGAGTTACAGAAAGATCTGGACTTTTGTTTTCCCTTTTTAATGGAATAAACAGCAGCATGCTTGTACACTGTTGAGGATCCTAGCCAGTCTATTGTGATTGATACTGTCAAGACAGTCAAATGAATAGAGACAGATGGACAATGGAGCCAGAGAGCCAGCTGCCACTGATGGGGGAGGAAGGGCACCCAGACAGACTGACCATGGCCGCCTGGCCAGGCCACACAGCAGATGGCCAGCACCCTGGGGAGGGAGACAGTGGGGTAGCCCTCAACAGGCACCCCTGGCCTGCAGCACGCTGCCACCTGAGGGAGGCTGGGTACCCTCTGCCCCAGTCCTGCCACCAGGCGCCTGCCCAGAGCCCCATGCCCTCTGCCTTGTGGGCCCAGTTGCCCTCGGGCTCAGTCTTTTCCAGTTGGCTGATGTCCTTGGACACCCTCCTCCAATCATAAACATACTGAGAGGGCAGTGGAGGAAGGAGGAGCCACCGACTCCACCATGGATGCCTTTTTCTGTACAGGGTCTTTTCAGAATGATGGTTTGAAAGCTTCTGATGCTCTTCCCATCCTGAAGGAAAAAAGTGGCCTTCATGTCTCAGGGCTGTGGTAAGCAAAGTGGCCCCATCTTGACCTTCTCTGCTTGAAGCAATCATGACAGATGAAGACAGGAAGACCTCCAGAAACTTGTGATGTATTTGGCCACTGTGCCAAGTGAGGACCTGTGCAAATGTGGCTTAACCGTCATCATCCACATGCCCATCCTCAGAGCGCTGCAAGAAGCCTGTCCAGCCCAGATCCATGTGGCCCTCAACAGGAAGCCAGACAATTTCTGGCAGAAAAAGAAAACTAACTTTGGCAGCTCCAAATTCATCTTTGAGATGAGCATGGTGTACGTGGTGGACCTTGGGAAGCTGGTGGGTCCCTCTCAGCTGACAGAGAAGCTGGATGTGTCTCTGCACTACAACCAGAGGAGTGGACTGAGCTGCGTCTCTCTGGAAGGAGTTCTTCAACAGTGTACCTGCTCTGATGCTATGAGGACCTGCAGGAGATGCTGGCCTGGAAGGAGTTCCCTGTGAACATAAAGGGCTCTCAGTAGCAAACTGATGAACAAACACAGTTCAAGAAAAAGAGCTGAAGGCCCCTGTGCAGGAGCTGGACTAGGAGGGGCAGCAGCTGTTGCAGTGCATCCACGGCAGTGATGGATTCTCAGGGTGCAACTGCTTCCAGGGTGCTAACTGATACCCATTAGCTCTAGGCAGGTCTCCCAAGAGCTGGAAGCAATAAAGTTAGGGAGACAAAGATGTCCAAGGGTAGAGACCAAAGTCACAACAACTAGACCCCCAAGAGACACAGAGAAGTCTAGTATACAACTACCCTGACCCAGCCATCATTGGAAGTTATTTGGCAGGTTGCTATGCTGAAGTCCAGCCAGTGTGGTCAGTGCAGGCAGCTAGGTCACCCTCACATATCCAGGATGGCCAATCTTTCTTCCTGAGTACCTCTACAACCCACACTTCTATTCAACAGCCCTGGTTATGGAAAGAGATAGGATGACAACACTTTTTGAGATGTCCTTCTCCTTTGAGGGCAATGAAGTTCAAGACCCATGGCTATTTGATAATAAGCAGCTTTTCACCACAAAATGTATAGATGAAGAAGGGGACCCATACACTGTATTGCCATTGTTGGAAGTAGAAGAAGGCTTTATGCTTTCTGAGCTTAACAAAGAATCTGAACTTTAATTCATGCATTGTCTTGTATACCAGAATACCGTACAGTGCCTTGCATACCAGAACATCCTTAAAGTGCCTTGTATAATAGAACACCCTGAAGGTCCTTGTGTAACAGAACATCCTAAAGTGCTTTCTCCAAGAAAAGATAAACCCATCTACTGCAGAGCTGCATGCCTCTAGAGAAAGCTTTATTATGCAAATGGGCACACTTTTCAAGCCAAAGGTTTCATTCAGCAGTCGTGCTGATTGTACCATCTTCTCAGTCCATACAGGGTGGCTTGGATGCTAGATATACAAGTGTATCAACTGTAAACTTTTGGTTCATATGAAGTGCCACACACTTGTCACAATTGAATGCAAGCAGCATTTTTTGCCACCAGAACCCATGATGACAATGGATCGATCACCCATGTCTTTAGACCCTGCACAGATAGTAATTCTATATAATCCCAAAAGTCATAAAGGTTTGGAAGAATTAGATGAAGGGAATGAGGCAGGGAACAACTGGGAAAAGTGTATGAAAGCTTTGTCCAGTTTTGATCTTCATCTTTAGGACCTTTGATTTGCTTTGAGTAATAGGGAGAGGAAGTTATGCAAAAGTACTATTAACTGAATTTTTAAAAAGACATTGCATCTATGCAATGAAAGTTCTGAAAAAAAACCAGCCTGCTGACATTGACCAGATGTAGACAAAGAAGCATGTTTTGGAGCAAGTATCAATTACTCTTTTCTTGTTGGATTGCAATCTTGCTCTTAGACAGAAAGCAATCTATTCCCTGTTCTAGCCCATGTAAGTGGAGGAGATCTAATGTGTTATATGCAGCAACAAGGAATACTTCCTGAAGACCATGCCAGGTTTTACTCTGTAAAAACCAGGTTAGCATTTGGTTTTCTTCATGTGCAAGGGATAATATACAGAAATTTTAAATTGGACAATTTATTTCTGGACTCAAAAATTAAACTCACTGACTATTGGTTGTGTTAGGAAGGACTACAGCCAGGAGACAAGACCAGCACTTTCTGTGGCACTCCTAACTACCTTGCTCTAGAAATTCTAAGAGGAGAAGATTATTGTTCCAGTGTGGACAGGTGGACCCTTGGAGTACTGTTTGAGATGATGGTTGGCAAGTCTCCATTTCATCTTGTTGGGAGCCCTGATAACCCTGATTACAACACAAAAAACAATCTCTTGCAAGTCATTTTGGAAAGAAAAAATTCACATCCCATGTTGTCTGTCTGTATATGCATGCTGGAAGGGTCCTGGAGAGTTTTCTGAATAGGGATCCCAAGGGATGATTGGTTTGTCATCCTGAACAGGATTTGCTGATATTCAAGAGCATCAATTATCTCAAAATGTTCACTAGAACATGACAGAGCAAAAGCAAGGGATACCTCCCTTTAAACCAAATATTCCCGAAGAATTCAGTTTGGACAACTTTGATTCTCAATTTACAAATGAATCTGTCCAGCTCACTCCAGATTACAATGACATTGTGAGGAAGATTGATGGATATCTGTAAGTTTGAGTATATCAGTCAGCTTTCAATGTATGAAGAATGGACCTGACCCTCATTTTTTAACTAAGCATTCTGCTTACATTGTTGTTTAATGCATGGAACAACTTATTACCTGCTTGGATTTAATTAACAATTTCATAATTGCCTGGAAGTTAATTTTGATTTCTTTTTATAGTTATATTTAGATGTAATGCTTGGTTCTTATGGTATACAATAGAGAATAATTTTTTACTGATAGTTACTTTTTATGGTATGGCTAAAGTAACAATGAGACAATTGCTTATTAACCAAATTAGTAAACACATTCCATTTCTTGAGTGGATACAGATACTTTGTATTTTTTTATTGTTTACTGTACAGGAAGATAATTTGTCATTTAAGTAGAATGTTTTACCTATGCATGTTTCTCTTCAAACTGCATTACCTATATATTTGGGCCCCAGTTTACGTAGCTTTCAGAGAAATCCAAAAAATAACAATAATTTTGAACAAATCTGCAGAAAACACATATATTATAGTTTTATCTCCTTAGTTAAGCTTTTTTCATTTAGTAGGATAACACATGAAATACATAGTAGAATTTATTTCACCATCTTGTAGTATTGTGCTATAGGTATGCTTTCTGCTTTTTGACCAGAGGACAGGGAAGTGACTTAGAGAAAGTATTTCTAAGGTGGGGCCTAGGAGCCCAGGGGAATTCTGGTGTGGGCTCAGTGGTGGATGTTTTGAACAGGTGTCCTGTGTGACTGTTCTGCATTCTGGGGTACCTGGTGACAAGGAGAAACACTTGGCGGTATGATCATGGGTGTATTTCTGGCATATCAGAGCTCTCTGTGAGTTTGTGTTGTGAATACTGCTTTTTTGTTTTAGAACGAGTTCTGGGCATTGGCAGAGGCATGTATACTTTGAAGGTGGACATGTGAATATATGTGGGCATTTTCCTTCAATGTTTCCATTGCTTTGAAATTTAGTTGTTTGAAGAGGGAATAATATATGACTGCAGGCTTTGGAGGGGTTGCATTTCTGATGAAATGGGGCATCCAAGGGAGGATGAAGAGACAGTTTGCTGGATGCCTACAAATTTTACATCATTTTACATCATTCTAGGTTTAGGGCTGGGTAACTTACCTGGGGTTGGACTTTGCTGAGATTAGTGGCTTGTTTGGATGATGCTGGCTACTTTTCAAGTCCTTTGCATCAAAATGGTACTAAAAGAGAGGAACACTGTATCTGGAAATCTTTAATAAGTTGCTACAACTAATTTTAGTGGAATTCAATCTGGGGCAGACTCTGGAAGGTAGTCATCATCCTCTGGATGGGTTGCAGTGGTGCAATCTTGGTGGAATTTGATTTTAGGTGGTCTGTCTAGTTTTGGATTTGGAGTGGTTTGGGGTTTGTGGGCAGTTAGTGAATTATCTTTTTGTCTTTTGTTGGATGCCCCATTTCGTTGGAGGTGTGGCTTTCTTGAGGCTTGTGATCATGTCTTATCTTTTCTTCAAATGGCTAGGTTTGGGGTGGTGGAGGCATCAGAGGAGGATGTTTGTGTCTGTTCTCATATTCATTTGCATGGTGTGTATGTTTCTGGGCATTGACCGAGGCACGATTTGAGCTTGTTTTGAGGCAGAGGGCTGTGTTCATAGCAGAGGCTTGTGGAGATTTCGGACATGTCAAGGATATGTTTGTGATCTTGCATTTGAGTGTTGCTCTTTGCTGTCGGACATTTCAGGGTGGGGAGTGGTCACATAGGGCATTTGTTTGGACTTGTTTCTGGGTCCACAATGGAGTTCTTTTGGGCCTTTGGACCTTGTTTAACAGACACTTTCTTCAAGTTGTACTTTTGTCATCCGGTGAATGGTGGAGAGTATATTTTAGGTTATATAAGCAGCACTTTAAAAACCTTATGAATGTTTTTGAACATATTTTATCTTATTTTTTTCAAAAAAATTTTTTTAATTTAAAGGGAAAGAAAAAAACAGTATATGGGTACAAGTAATACAGAATTACAAAAAAAAAACGGTAAGAAATCATTAGTTAATAGACTACACATTGTCGTCTTAGAAATAGTTGTTCAAGTTACAGGATTAAAGCATACAAAGTGGATATTCAAACAATGAGACTGCAAACAGTTGTGTTCAATGATCCAACAAAAACTCCGTAATATGGTCATCTATCTTAACACACCTAAACACACTTGCATTTGTATCCTTTAGAGTACTTTTTTTCCTTTCTTTTATACAACAAAATTTACACATTTTGGGTTTTATTACTCCCATAGTTCTTATTACTTTTTTTTGGAAGAGAATAAAACCAAATATGACAAACCAAAGCAGTCAGTCAAAACAAAGGACAGACACAGCACTTGATGTAAAAACAGAATACAAGGTTATCAACAATGGTTACCATAATGCCTCTTGCTTCCTTAAAATGAATTGCCTATATCATTAGGTATAATAAAATTGAACAAAACGGTACTGAACAAGACCAATAAAACCTAAACATTGCAAACATTACAGGATTTCAACGAAGATAATAGTCAAACCAGAATGGGCATCGTAGTGAATCTTATTGCCTTCAAAGTAGTTGCCTATACACTAAAACTTGATACTATCAAACAGAACGAAACAGAGTCTAATCAGTCAAAACAAGATAGTGGGACTATTACAGGACTTCAAAACAAGTTAATAGGAAATCAAAAAATTTACTATAATATATCCTGCTAATTTTTTGATTTTTTTCTTTAATTAAAAAATAATAATAAAAAATAAATTTTTTATGAATAAGGGGGAGATTGAGATAAAAGAGGACATAACAATACAGGTCAAAGCATGACAATTTCAGCAACCTAGTGCTTCACCACAAGACAACCTGACTTAAAAGTAGTTACCATAGTGTCTCTTTGCTTGAGGTATTTGAATATAACTTCGTATACTATAGCATCAAACATATCAAGACAGTGTGAAACCATTCAAGTGGATGAAAGTATTACAGGGTATTTAGAACCAGCTAACAGAAAATGAAAAATGGTTTCTATATTATCTCTTTGCCTATAAAATTTTTTGTTTATACTATAACATATAATAAAATCCAGTAAGATACAACATGATAAAACCAGTGGAGACACAAGAGCAACAGTTTGGTGGGACTTCAAAACAAGATGATATTAAATCAGCACCAGCTATTATGATGTCTTGTTTTCTTCAAAATAGCTGTTAATTTCATCACAGGCAGTAATATCAAACAGCCCATAACCAAGCCATTCCAATTAATGAGTGAAAACTTTATAAGGCTTCAAAGCCACAAAATGTGGAATCATGATTACCACATACTTTTATATAGTTGAATCATTTCTTACACTAGGGAAACTATTCGGGATTCATACATGTGAGTTTGATTTATTTCACTTATGAGTATGGTCTCAAGCTGTGTCCATTTATTTATAAATATCTCAATGTTATCATTCTTTATAGCTGAGTAGTACTCTATTGTATAAAAATACCACAACTTTTTTATCCATTCCTCAGTTGATGGACATTTGGGTTATTTACAAGACTTGGCGATTACAAATTGTGCTGCTATAAGCATAGGTGCACATATATCACTGTGGTATGATGCTTTCAGTTCTTCTGGAAATATGCCTAGAACTGGAATAGTTGGAACAAATGGGACTTCCAATCCCAGCTTTTTGAGGATCTCCAGAATGACCTCCACAATGGTTGCATCAGACTACACTCCCACCAACAGTGCAGGAGAGTTCCTTTTTCCCCACAGGCTCTCCAGCATTTGTTGGTGGTGGTTTTCTTGATCCTGGCCATTTTTTCAGGTGTGAGATGGAATCCCACTGTGGTTTTAATTTGCGTCTCTCTAATAGCTAATGATGATGAACATTTTTTCATGTATTTACTTGCCATTTGTATTTCTTCATCTGAGAAGTGTGTATTCATCTCAGATACCCATTTTTGGGTTGGATCTTTGAATTTTGGGGGTCTGATTTTTTTGACTCTTTATAAGTTTTAGACAGAAGTCCTTTGTCTGAGGGAAAGTTCACTAAGATTTTTTCCCAGTTTGTGGGTTTTCTTTTCACTCTGATGGAGATTTCTTTTGACATGCAGAAACTTTTTAATAAGAGGTAGTCCCAGTTATTGATTCTGGGAAGTATTTCCCATGTGGTTTGATTCCTGTTCATGAATTCTCTACCTACCCCTATGTCTTCAATGTTTCTATCCAATTTGTCTTCCAATAGATTTAGTGTTTGTTTTAATATTCAGATCTTTGATCCATTTAGATTTTAATTTAGTACATGATGATGGGCATGGGTCTAGTTTTAGTTTTCAGCAAATGGAGAGCCAGTTTTTCCAACACCATTTATTAAAGAGACTGTTGTTCTTCCATGAACCTGTTTGGCTCCTTTATCAAAGATACAGTGTTTGAGTGTGTTTGTAGTTGTGTTGTATCTTCTAATCTATTTCACTGATCTTCAGCTCTGTTTTAATTCCAGTACCATGTTGATTCTAATACGGTTGCTTTGCAGCATAATTTCAAGTCGGGGATTGTGATGCCTCCTGCCTTGCCTTTGTTGCTTAGAATTGTATCTGCTATTCTAGTTCTCTTCTCACTCCAGATGAATTATAGGAGTCATTCCTCTAGATCTATGAGGTATGTTGATGGTATTGTTAATGGAATTGCATTGAATCTGTATAAGAATTTTAGGAGAATGGCCATTTTCACAATATTTATTCTTCCTCTCCATGAGCAAGGAATGTTTTTCCATTTTCTGAAAGCACCTTCAGTTTCTTTTTTCAGTGTATTATAATTTTCCCTGTATAGGTCTTTCACTTCTTTTGTAAGAGTAATTTGTAAATATTTCATTTTTTTGGTTGCTAGTGTGAAGGGTGTGGCTTCTTTTATTTCTCTCTCTGTGATTTTGTTGTTAGTGTACAGGAATGCTATTGATTTTTGAGTATTGATTTTGTATCCAGCTATATTATTGAATTTATTTATTATATCTTAAGAGTCTTTCAATGGAATTCAGGGGTTCTTCTATGTAGAGTATCATGTCATCTGCAAACAATGATATTTTAACTTTTTCTCTTCCTATCTTTACCTCTTTTATTTCTCTCTCTTGTCTAATTGCTCTGGCTAGTACTTCCAGTACTATATTAAATAGGAGTGGTGCTAAAGGACATCCTTGTCTTGTGCCTGATTTTAAAGTAAAGGCCTTCAATTTTTGGCCATTTAGTATGATACTGGCTATTGGTTTGTCATAGATGGCCTTTATTAAATTGAGGTAAAGACCATCTATTTCAATTTTCTGTAAAGTTCTTATCATGAATGAATGTTGGACCTTATCAAAAGCTTTTTCTGCATCTAGAGAAATGATCATGTGATTCTTACTTTTGGCTTTATTGATATGGTGGATTACATTTATTGATTTACTTATGTTGAACCATACCTGTATGCCTGGGATGAATCCCACTTGGTCATGGTGTATAATCTTCTTGATGATTTGCTGCATCCTATTTGCCAATATTTTATTGAGGATTTTTGCATCTGTGTTCATTAGGGAAATTGGCCTATAGTTCTCTTTTTTAGTTGGTTCTTTCTCAGGTTTTGGTACTAGAGTAATATTTGCTTCCAGGAATGACTTAGGAAGGATTTCTTCCCTTTCAATTTTATTGAAGATATTGAGGAGTGTCGGCATTAGGTCTTCTTTGTATTTCTTGTAGAATTCTGCAGTGAATCCATCTGGGCCTGGGCTCTTCTTTGTAGGTAAGGACTTAATTACGTTTTCAATTTCATTAATAGAAATTGGGTTATTCAGCAGTTTTACATCCTCTTGACCTAGCTTTGGTACTTCATATGTTTCTAGAAATCTGTCTATTTCTGTGTCATCAAACATCTGAGAGTAGAGGTTTTCGAAATAGGTGTTGATGATCTTCTGTATTTCTGTACAGTCTGTAGTGATTTCACCTTCTTCATTTCTTATAGCATGAATTTGAGCTTTTTCTTCCCTTTTTTAAAATAAGGTTGGCTAGGGGCTTATCCACTTTATTTATTCTTTCAAAGAACCAACTCTTTGATTCGTTGATTCTTTGGATTGTTTTCTTAGTCTTTATTGTATTGATTTCTGCTCTGATTTTTATAATTTCCTCTCTTCTTTTGGCTTTGGGCTTGACTTGCTCTTCTCTTTCTAGATGTTTGAGGTGTAGCATCAGGTTATTTATTTGTATTCATTCTGTTTTCCTGATGTGGGAACTCAGTGCAATAAATTTTCCTCTGAGGACAGCTTTCACTGCATCCCACAGATTCCGGTAAGTTGTATCCATATTTTTATTTTCTTGTAGGTATTGTTTAATTTTTTCTTTAACTTCCACTGTGACCACTGATTACTCAAGAGTGCGTTATTCAGTTTTCATGTATTTGTGGGATTTTTGCAGTATCTTTTATCATTAATTTCTAATTTCAAAGCGCTATGATCTGATAATATGCAAGGGATAATTTCAACTCTTTTGCATATATTTAAATATGTTCTGTGAGCTAATGTATAGTCTATTTTAGAGAATGACTCATGTACTTCCGAGAAGAATGTGTATTCTGATGTTGTTGGGTGGAACACTTTCTATATGTCTATCAAGTCCATTTGTTCACAGGTGTGATTCAGTTCTGTTATTTCTTTGCTGATTGTCTGTCTGGTTGATCTGTCCCTTGGTGTCAATGGTGTGTTAAGGTCTCCTGTTACAAATGTGTTACTGATAATTTGATTTTTCATTTCTGTTAATACTTGTGCTCTGATTGCATATATATTTAAGATACTTATCTCTTCCTCTTGAAGTTTTCCTCTAAGAGTATATAGTGACCTTCTTTGTCTTCTGATCATTATTGGTTTAAAGTTCATATTGTCTGTAAACAAAATGGCTACTCCTGCTTTTTGCGGGGAGCTCCTGTTGCATGAAGTATTGTTTTCCATCCTTTGACTTTTAGTCTGTGAGTATCCTTCTGGGTTAGATGGGTTTCTTGTAGACAGCATATAATTGGATTTTGCCAGTCTCTTTCTTTTAATTAGTGCATTGAGACCACTTACATTAATGGTTATAACTGTTATATGTTGGTTTATTGTTGACATGTTATCTTTCTGCTGTTGCATCTTTATCTTTCGGTTCTATTAAATTATCTGCTTTGCCTAGTGGTTTTTTCCTAAGTGTATCTAAACTATCTTTCAGTATTTTTTGCAGGGTTGGCTTGGTGATCATGAAGTTCTTCAGCTGTTCTTTGTCATGGAAGTATCTTATTTCACTATCGATTTTGAAGGATAGTTTTGCAGGGTACATCAGTCTAGGTTGGAAATCATTTTCCTTTAGGATCTAGAACTCCATGAACTCCATACTCTTCTTGACTTTATTGTTTGTGCTGAGAAATCTGCTGTGATTCTGATAGGTTTTCCTTTATAAGTGATCTGTCTTTTCTCTCTGACAGCTTTTAATAATCAATTCTTGTGTTGGATTTCTGGGATGGTGATTAGTATATGTCTGAGTGTGGTTTTATTTTGGTTATGACTATTTGGAGTTCTATATTCTTCACTGAATCTGAAGTCCATTTCCGATCTCATGCTTGGGAAATTTTTCAGCTATTACTTCTCTAAATATCCTCTTGACATCCTTTATGTTGTCCCCTTCTTTTTCATTAATACCTATCAATCTTATGTTGTTTTTCTTTGCATCATCTTGCAGTTGTTGAATTGTTATTTCCTGATTCTTTGTTATTTTTAAAATATCTTTCCTTTCCTGTTCACTAGCTGCAGTCTTGTCTTCAAGGTCTGAAATTCTATCTTCACTTTCATTGAGGCGGTTTTTACAGCTTTAAGTGGAATTTTTGACTTCCTGTATATCTCTGTGCATCTGCTTTATGTATTCTGTTTGTTTCTTATATTGCTCATCTAGGGATTGTATCTTTTTTTAAAGTTCCTCCAGTTTTTTAACTGTGTTTTCATTAGGTATGTTCAGCATCTCTTTCATTTCTTTTATCATTTCTTCTTTTGCCTGGGAGATTATTTCTAGTTTGAATTCCTTTAAAGCTTCCCAGAGTTGCTTGTTTATTTCAGTTGCTATTATGTCCGATATTTGAGGTGTATGGCATATATTTTCTTCTATATATATTGCTCCTAAGGATTCTTGGGATGGACTAGAGGTTTGAGATTGTAATTTGGTCCTTCGTTTTGTCATTTTCCTATGTTTCTGTGTTCAAGTGTTTCAAGTGTTATTCAAAAGCTTCCTCAGGGTCTGTTGGAAATCCACTTCTACGCTCACAGCTCCTGGGACTCTGGCACCCAGTTCCCCCAGGCCACCGGGCCTCTGGAACCAGTGGGCTCACCTGCTTGCTCAGAACTCCACAGTCCCAAACAAGCTGGGTTCCAAGGAAAGTGGGCACCCACCTGCTTACTTAGAACTCCACAGTTCCCAAAGCACAGCCAAATGGGGAGGCGGATACAGGAGCCTCAGACCTGCCTAGCTGTTCCAGTGCACCTGGAAGGTTTGAGGGTCCCAAACAAGCTGAGCTCAGAGGAAAGTGTGCAGGGCACTTACCACAGGACACCGGGCCTCTGGAACCGGTGGCGCTCGCCTGCTTGCTTAGAACTCCAAAGTCCTCCAAGCACAAGGGGAGGCAGATGCAGATGCCCCAGACCCACCTAGCTGTTCCACTGCACCCAGACGGTACACGGATCCCAAACACGGTGGGCTCCAGGGAAAGTGGGCACCCGCCTGCTTGCTTAGACTCCACAGTTCTCCAAGCACAGCCAGAAAGGGCTTTTAACATATTTTAAATGGATAACTTTGTTATATATCTTCCATGTGTCCCCATAAAACATTATCAGTTTTATACCAATGATATACAAATGATGAGCATTTTTCTTTGATAAGGTTTTTAACTTTTACTCAGGATAATCTTTAGTTTTAAAACTTTTAAGTAGTAAGATTTACTGTGTATATCTTATGCAGAGTTGCATTATAAATGTGTTTTTAACTATGTTCTACTTCTTGCAGTCTTTCAGTATAATGTCAGTTCTTATTCTATAAAAGTTCTCTCAAAATATTCAGCAGGGAAATAAGGCAGTTTACAGTCAGAATGGTTGACATTTTGGTATTATAAGACATAATTTATTTTGCATAAGCCTGTGGTCAGATCATTTTATGCATATGCAGCCTGGATTAAATTTCAAGTAACTTGTTCAGTGTTGGTACATTTACTTCATAAATTTGTCTTATTTTGATTTTTTCATGTAGCATACTGTCTTGGTCATCATAATATATGATAATATAATCTGTATTTGTGTACCTTCTTTTTCATGTTAAAAACATTTAAATAAAACATATAATATGCACCAAAAAAAAAAAAAAAGAAGTCAAGTGATAGCAGAAGGTGTGGTTGGGTGGTCACACAAGGACTATCTGGATGGCAGACTACCAGTTTATCTGTTTGGTCTATTGTGATGCCTAAAATTCCTAACTCTTGACCCTCTCCACTGGCTCAGGAGTCACACTTCAATTATAAACATTTAGGATCAGCATAACCTCATAGAGCAATGATCATTTTCATTAAAGTAAGTTTCCTCCCCAGTCTTCTCCCATTCCACCCAAAACACATATACTCCAAGAAGCCATTCACTCCCAGTAGGAAGCCTTGGATTTGGAATCTTGAAATTACAGATTGAATAAAACATGAAACACTACAATCTATTACAGGAAGGCCTAGTTTTCAAGAAAAAAAAATGCGAAACAAAAATCTTAACAATTTGACCCTATTCCTCCAGAACATTGTGAACCTTGAAAACAAGATACTTCCTATTTGCTGTCCCTTCACAAAACTGACAAAAACAAAAACAGAAAATGCAGTGGCAAAGATGGTAAGGTAACAGCATATCTGTGTCTAAGGACCAATAAAGAGTTATGTGCCCAGAACCAAATGAACACAGTAACAGGAGATGAGGTCTGGATATGTCTGTGTAATAAAGCTCTGCACACCTCAGCCAATGCTCAAACCTTAAATATTAGCGCCTGCCCTTCTCACCCACAGCATATGTCTGTCTTTCTTCCACATGCATATCATTCAGACATGGTAGATATCTGTCTTTTCCTTCCCTACATGGACAAAAATTATCATTCTCCTTTCCTCTTCCTCATAGAGAACCAGTTTTCTGATAAGAATTGGAGGAGCATTTTGTATTAGATCCCATTGGACAAGTGAAGAAAATGGATTTCATTAGGACGAAGTGAGAAGCCTAGAGCCAACAGCCAGTTACATCAACAAAAAGATTTGGGAAAAGTCCAAAAATGATTTGATGAACTAATTTGTCCTGATACATATTGGGCAGTATGCTTTCTGCAAAGGACTCTTGTCAACGGAAGCCATAGCTTGAGTCTAATTAGTAGATAATGAAAAGTACAAAGGGTAGGGGAAGACGTTATCCATTTAGCAGTAGAATAGATTTTTTTTTGAATGTTTGGTATTGAATAAGCAGCTCCTTGATTTGTCTGATTTTTCTCTCAGAATGATTTTAGATATGTCAGGAGACATTTGGGGTTGTCACAACTCTGGAGAGAAGGTGCTGCTGGTACACAGGCCAAGGATGCTATTAAATGTACTACAACATTCGAGCAACCCCTTTTTCATATTACTGTGCCCAAAATGACAGTTTGAATAACCTTGGTGTACTCTGCAGGTAAAAGGAGTGGAGGGAAAAACTTACCAATAGTTGGCTCTGGAGTGATGTTCCTATGTAGAGTTGTTCATCAGAAAAGGGGCCAAATGAATGTCACTGAATACTGAGAACATCATTCATATTGATCAAGATAAAATAGGCCGAAAAGTTAACTTTATTGCATTCTTACTGAAGGTACATTCACCTGCTGCTGGTGACTGATTTCATTCTTTAATTTTACTTGTTATTATACAGCAAGAAAAACACACTGTTGCCTCCAAGAAAAGATAACCAAAAGTAGACAGAAGATGAGGAAGTATAGAAAATAACAGCCAAACAAGTCACAAAGCTGTTGTTGATAAAAATTTGTGTTCAGTAAGGCGATTTTATCTGACACAGTTGCCTTCTTAGATACTCTCTTTTATCCTTTCTGTATGTCTTATCTTTGGATTTCTGGGTATTAGCTATTGTTTATTTAATTTTTTGCTGACTATAAAGATAAGTTTGCTTTGAAAAGAATCAAATCCATCATCCCTCATGCTATTTTCATTGTCATACTGTGATTCCCTTCAGCCATCCTGAGTGCCATTGGAGTTCATGCTGCTTTGAGTGCTCACCATCCTCCATGGTTCAAGGTTACCCTGCAATTTTTTTCCCTAGCATCTACAGATACTACAGGACAGGAAGATTCCTTAGGAGGTAAATGAACAACTACAGTGCATGCCGGAAGTCTGGTCTTTCTGAGCAGGTAGACAAGATGGTCAGCACACATTCTTGTATTTTTAAGGAGAAGCATTTTCATGGTCATTTATTGAATGGCACTTATAAAAAAAGATGAGCTGTTGAGCTATTTAACTATTTTAGAAAGAGAATGGCCAATCTAACCTGAGATGAAGTCATAAAATAAAAATAATAGTTAAATTTTATTGATTATACTATGTCTGTTATGTTTTTCCCTATGAATTTTCCATGCATTCATTCACTTAATCCTCAAAACAATATAAAGTAATTTCTATTATTGTATCATTTTATAAATGAAATGAAGAGAAAAATTTAAATGATTAAGTCAAGTCCCTTTACTAATAAATTAAAGAACTAATAAATCCAGAAAGTGGAATCTTATCTGAGGGTCAGATATTTTAATGATGGTGCCTATCATATTTGTTAAATGCAACAGATTGTTTTATGTAGGTATTTTCAGAGGTAGGCAGAGACAAAACAGACTGTGACACTATTAATATATCCCCACATAAATCTTATGTGTTGGCATCAAAACAATAAAACCTGCTTAGTCGTTATTCAATTTCAAGCTAGAAGAACATAAAGCCACCTTAGAAAAGCAATGTGTGTCATTGTGTCTATAAACAGGAAGTCCCAGAGTGAGTCTCAACCATAACAGGACTTCTAAGGACATCATATAAAATGATGAGAGGAAATCTCAAAAGTAAAAATTTTTTAAATCTCAAAAGTGAAAAAAAGTGAATTTTATAATTAAAAGTGATCACTGTATGCCCAGAGTAGGAATTAAGAAAGATTCACATGAAGAACACAAGTACAGAGAAGATACTGAAATAAACCAGGGAGTTAAACTATGTCATTCTAAGGATCGGGAGCTAGAATGGTGTTGGACCTTTCAGTAACTAATACTGGGAGCCAGAAACAAACAGCCTTAGAGTAATGAATAAAAATTGACTTCAGCTTAAATTCTCTACTGAGCCAAATTATATAAAGGCCTAATCCATAGTAATTTCCAAAGAATTTTTCTAGAAGTTGCTATCTTTTTCTGGAGTGCGATGTGAAACAAAAGACAACTAATTTGGGAGCAACTGATTCTGTTTGCCAGGGAGGCCAGATGTTCACAGGACAAGTATTAATAGGCACCCTTCAGATCTAGTGGAATATTCACTTAGTCATGGATTTATGAAAACAGCTAATAAACAAGGCAACTAACTCCAGAAAATCAAAAGATTATTATAAGAAACCAAACAAGATCATGGGTCATCTATTATACCACCTAACTCAGAACCAAACAATGGTACAAGACATCACATCGTATAATGCAAACACTGATTATTGATTTATCAATATTATGATCTAAATCTGTATTTATCCTAAACTCTGGAATCAAAATGAAACTATGAAAAGTAGCAATTTTTGTGATTTTAGAACAACATCATTTAATGGCAAACTTGATCTGAACTGCCATGAATCTCTTTATAGTCTTTATTTATTCAAGTTGGAATCAATATTCATGTTTTGTTGCAGAAATATAATGTGTTTCATTATGGAGTGTAGCCTCAGAGCCCCTGGGGATGTTAAGTAAAACATGGTCTATGATTATATTAACTTTCTCAAGTCCTCTTGGGTTTGAATTCTGAACTACATCTGTCCCCAAAGGTTTAGATAAGGGATTGGGAACAAATATAAAGTATATTGAAAAGGTTGGGGTGGAGAAGTACAATCAAGGATGGAAGGAATTATTATGTGGCTAAATTTCAAAGCACAGAGTGACAAGAATAGCAAAATAACAATTTGGCACAGGATTATGTAGGATCAGAGTAGAAGAAACAGCAAACAGAGTTCAAAGTGGCTGGCTGTCTTGAGGAGCACTCTGAGGAAAAAGGAGGTGTGACAGAGGCTTATTTTCTTTTTTCTTTTGTACCAGGGATCGAACTCATGACCTCACACTTTCCAGGCAGGCACTTATGCCACTGACCTGGCTGAGGCTTATTTTCATATAAGGCTTTTTTTTTTTAAGCTATGACTTATTTTGATGGAAAATTTTTTTAAAAAATTAAAATCAATTGCCATTCCCTCAAGAACACACAGGTTAGAAAGCCAATAAAATCAGTATTCATTTCTACTTGTTTAGTTAATGATACATAGCTTAGTATGATGTTTCATATCTACTTTAAATCTCTTGGGGGGAAAGGATACCTAGATAGTAAGTCTAAATATTCAGCTTAAGAGGCTCAGTAGATGTATGTTAATTAATTGTTTGAAATCTTATCATATAAAAATTCTTCATAATCTGAAATAAAATTCAGTAAACATAAAAGAAAAACGTAAAAATTCTTTCCAGAGGCAGAAAAGGGGAAATCTAGACTGCTTTGTTCCTGTGCTTTTATCTCTCATGGTTCGATTTTGTCACATGAACACAAGATTTCCAGGATTACCCTGAGCCATTTTCAACAGCATTGTCAATACAGTTTTTGACATAAGGAATCCTTTGCTGGTGCTCATTTGTTTATTTTCACATCAGGTTTTTTAGTGCTTATTTCTGAACTCCTAAATTTTGAAACATGTAGGAAGTTGCAGATAAACTTGAAACTTTATCACTTCTCTCTGAATAGTGCATAACTTGGTATGTGTGAGTTGTAATATGTTTACTATTTTATCTTCATTGACTGTTAAGGTAGGTAGTCACAACACTGGTAATTCAAAGTAAAAAAAATTGGTAAAGAGATGATATCTTCATGAGACATGCAGCATTTAATATTGGCTTATGTTCTATGGCTTAGTTGGAAAAAGCCACTCTATTGGAAAGATTCTATTCTCTCTGGTGAAGAGCAAAAAGTGTATATTCAGGTGCCATGGGCATGAGCTTCTGTAACAAACCTACATTCAAATTCCTGCTGTCACTTTTTACATCTGTGCTCTTGTAACTTTGCTTTCTCTCACTGAATTGCAGCTTTCTGTTTAGAAGGTAGGTATCATAATAGTGCTTCTTGCTAACAATACTGATATATTGGTGTACATAAATCTTTGATGTATGGAAACTATTCCATGAATTCAAAGTTGTTCAGCAGTATAAATGGCTACTATCAACTGGATGTCCATACTCCAGCTCCTGGTGCCACTATGACAACATAAGATTCTCTAGACATTGGGTTGTCACCTGGGGAAGGATGTAACATTATTGACAACCTCAGTGCTAACACCTAAAATAATTTGAAAACCTCCATTACTCAGAATTTGCACGGATTTTGTTATTTGAATTGCTTAGTACATGAACACACAGTTATTTTGTAGGCACAAGAATAATCCTGGATTTACAGTGGTCCCCTCTCATCCTTAGTATGTTCCAAGATCCTCAGTGGATGCCTGAAACTACAAGTAGTACAAGTAATATTGTGTGTGTGTGTGTGTGTGTGTGTGTGTGTGTGTGTGAAGATTTATTTAGTTCATAGTTTTTGGAGGTTTCAGTCTATAATCATCAAGGCAGGGTGGCATTGCAAAGGAGCAACCATTCAAGATGACAGAAGGCAACAAGAGCAAAAAGTGGGGAGAACTAGCCTCTTTTCCTCCCTTGTATTGTATGCAGGCTACTCTCTATGGGGTGGTTATAGCACTCACACCATCTCAGTGCTCTATTTTTGTACAGGATGAGGATATGTACAAAGTAAGGGCCTTGGTCCCCTACTCAGTTACTTAAACTTCTAAACTACTCAAGTTGACAGACCAAACATCCTAGAATGGTAAGGGCATCCCCTCTACAAACTAAGGCATGTTCTCTATAAACTAAGATGTAGAACTGCTGAGTTACTTAGTGAAGCTTCTAGACTTCTCAAGTTGACACAATGCATGATATGCATGATATATATGGTGTATATGATATATAATCACACTAAGGGATTAATAGCTATAACTAATAATAAAATAGAAAAATTATAATACACTTTAATAAGAGTTATTTGAATTCCTCTCCCTGTTTCTCAAAATATCTTATTGTACCATACTCACCAGTTTCTTCCAGTGGTCGATGTGAGATGGTACAGTGCCTATGTGATAAGATGAAATGAGTGCAAATGGGTGAGAAGCATTTACAGCATGGATCAACTGGACAAAGGACTGATTCACATCCTGGGAAGGGTATAGCAGGTGTCCATATGATTTCATCATGATGGGGTTCACAATTTAAGGCATTTGAATAGTTTATTTCTTGAATTTTTTATTTAATATTTTCAGTTATCAGTTGATCATGGGTAACTGAAACCTTAGAAAGTGAAACCATGAATGAGAGAGCCTACTGTAGTATCTCAATTATGTGCTGATCATAGGGAAAAACAGAAACACAGAAGGAAAAGAATATAGTTTATCAAAGAGAATAAGCAGATCCCAAAAAGTTTCACAACTTGTAGAGGGCCAACACTTGAAAAGGCAATAGAGATTACGTACTATAATATATGGTTTTATGGATGAGGAAATAAAAACTAAAAGATCAAATGTTAGCTTAAGTTTATTAAAGAAAATAATGATAGGACCATGGAAAAACACATAATTCTGAACTGCCCCTGAATACCATATGGAATTCTATGCAGCACACTTGAGTCTTTGTGGCTGGAGACCAGCTAACTTACCATATGAGAATAAAATGAGAAAATTAAATGACTGCATATAACAGAAATGCTGTCTCCTTTCTGCATGGAGTGAAGAAAAGAGGGCAGCAACATTTTATAGTGGATTTAGCCTGTTGTCTTTTTTCTGGGTTTTGGGAATCAAACTCAGGACCTTGCACTTGCCAGGCAGGCACTTGTACCACTGAACTATGTCCCAGCCTAGTCTATTTTCTAAGCTATGAAATTCACTATTTGATTTTAGCCAGTTTTTGGAATGAAGGTAACTCTCCAGCTTTCTCTCATTGAAAAGCATGTATCTTATTGGTTCAGAAATTATTACATCCACATTCTTGGGAAGTGAGATTTCTTTTCACTTTTTTAACTTTATTTTAAGTAGAAAAAAATGAAAACAAAGATACAGAATTTCAAAAACAGGGTAATAGGAAATTGATAATGGTTAATATATTGCCTATTGTTATCTTCAAAGTAGTTGGTCAGATTACAAGACATACATGTGCATAATTGGCAAATAATATAAGCACAAACTACTCTTTACAATGAACTAAGAGAAATCAGAAGTAAAATCATCTTAGCCATGCTGTATATGTATATATAGATATATTTTTTCCTTTTCCCTCCCTTCTTTTATCCTTTTGCCCATACCAATTGTTATTTATTTTGGGGCTGTGTTTGTTTACCTTTCACAATACATATTGTAGATTTTGGTTCTTATTTACATTTTCAGTTTCTTACACAGGAAGATAACATGATTTTTACACACATGGGTTTGGTTTATTTCACTCACAAGTATGATCTCTAGTTGCATCCATTTACCTATAAAAGCCTCAAGCTTATCCTCCTTTATAGCTGAGCAGTACTCTATTATATAAAAATACTACAGTTTTAAAATCCATTTCTTGGTTGATGCGGATTTGGGTTTTTTTCCCAAGATTTAGCTATTAAAAATTGTGCTGCTGTAAACATGGGTGCACATATATAACTGTGGAGTGATGTTTTTAATTCATCTGGGAAAATACCCAGAAGGTGAATAACTGGGTTAAATGGAACCTCCAACCTCAGTTTTCTGAGGAATGTCCATACTGATTTCCATGATGGTTTTATCTGTCTACATTCTCACCAATGGAGAATTCCTTTTTCTCCATACCCTTGCCAGCATCTGTTATTGGTTGATTTCTTGATGATAGCCAATCTTCCTGGTATGAAATGGAATCTCAGTGTTGTTTTAATTTGCATTTCTCAAATGATCAATGATATTGAGAATTTTTTCATATATTTATTTGCCATTTGTATTTCTTCATGTGAGAATTGTGTATTCATCGCAGATGCTCATTTGTGGATTGGGCTTTTGAATTTGGAGTGGCCCAATTCAGTTCTTTATATGTTTTAAATAGAAGTCTTTTTTCTGAGAGCCAGTTGGCTAAAATTTTTTCCTACTTTGTAGATTTCACTTTCACTCTGTTGGTGATTTCCTTTGAGGTGCAAAAGATTTTTAATAAGATGAGATCCCAGTTGTTGATTCTGTGAAATTCTTCCCACACAGTTTGATTTTTGTTTGTGAACTCTCTGTCTTTAAGATTTCTACCTACTTTCAGTAGGTTTCTATCTACTTCCAGTAGATTTAGAGTTTCTGTTTTAATACTTAGATCTTTGGTCCATTTTGACTTTAATTTGGTATATGGTGATAAACATTGATCTAGTTTTAGTCTTCAGTATGTGAAATTCCATTTTTTCCAGATTTACTAAAGAGGTTATTTTTTCCAATGAACATAATTGGTCCCTTTGTCAAAGATGAGGCGACGGAATGTGTTTGTAATTGTGTGTACTTTTTCTAATCTCTTCCATTGGTCCTAAGGGTTTTTTTTTTTTTCCAGTACCATGCTGATTTTATCACACTAGATTTGTAGTATAATTTCAAGTCAGGGATTGTGATGCCTTCTGCCTTGCCTTTGTTGCCTAGGATTGCCTTTGCTATTCTAGGACTCTTCTGTTTCCAAATGAATTTTAAGAATGTTTTTCCTGAGTCTATGAAGTATGATAAAGGTATTTTGATTGAGATTGCATTAAATATGTATAAAAGTTTTGGGATTATAGCTATTTTCACAATGTTTATTCTTCCTATGCATGAACAAGAGACATTTTTCCATTTTCTGATATCCTATCTCTTTTTTTAGAGCGCTGTAATTTTTTATGTATAGATCTTTTATGTCCTTTGTTTGATAGGAATCAACCTAACAAAGGAAGTGAGATTTCTTCAACTTTTCCATACAAATAATGACCTTATCTGAAAGGTGGTTATTTTTCATTAGTATTTTTAAAAAGATAAAATAGTAGACTAGTACTCTGTTACTCAGAATCCTATAAAAAATAGTAACTCTAAACAGCAACATTCTTCTTCAAGTTATAGATGCTGAGTAATTTCTTCCAGCAATATGAAAGTGACCAAAATAACTCTTTTTCACTAAAATAGAGAAATGCAAATAAACTTAAACACGAAAATAAAAAATACTTATACTTCTGTCATCCACATATAGGTAAGGTATATTTCCTAGAAGTTATTTGAGTGTTTGTCAGAATTCAATGTAATAACATTTCATAATCTTTTCATAAATTAGAGGTAAGAATGTGATAGAAAATTAAAATAACATTTCTTGAAATACTTTAGAGAAAAATAACCTATTTTTCTTATTACATAAATATTGTATATTTATTATAATTAGAAGACATAAATGATTTATAATGTTACAACCTAGAATAAATATTAATATTCTTAGTATGTTATTCAGACAGATGTATGTGGGTTTTGTGCAGTTTCTATGTGTATGTGAGTATGTATAATAGTAATCATATTTTAATTAATGACTTTCATTTATTTCCCACTATTCTACCTATAATAATGCCAAACAACTCAGTATAATAATCTTCCATAAATTAATTATCCTAATCTTTATACATTATTCTTTGACTTCCCACTCAAAATATAAGCCTCCTGTGGTAGTGCATTCCTGAAATCACAGCGCTCTGAGAGGCTGAAGCAGGAGTATTACAAGTTCGTGTTCAGTCTGGGGAGCTTAGCAAAGTTCCTTCATAAAGGAAACGGGTGGGCTGGTGATACAAGCTCAGGGCAAGGGCTTGGAGTTCAGTATCTACTACTCAAGGATAAATTAATGCTAACTTTTCTTCAGAAGCATATTTTTAAAGTCATACACTCATTTTCTTTGATAGTCTGTATATTCAATAATTTTGAACTCTGTTAAAAGGACTCTGAGAAGAATATATGTCTAGTATATTTATTGCTAATGTCAAATATAAAAGGTGAATATGTATATGCCCTTTTACTGTCTTAAAAGACTTTCTAATAAGCATCTTATATGCAACCGTATAAATACAAACATTACATTCTTATCAAGTTGCTCCTTTTTATTTTATTAATATTTGGTAGGAATCTTTCCTCTTGTATTTTTGTAGCATGATCTTTTGCCTTACCCTAAAAGCAATATACTGTGAATCTGTCATGATCCGGTCCTATTTTCCCAATTTCTGATCGCTTCCTTAAACACTTTCTAGGATACCTTTCACATAGAATCCTGTCTCCTAGGCTACTATTCACTGACACATGCCCTGGAAGTTTACTAAATACCTCTTTTCCTTAACATTTATAAAAGCCATGTAATCTCTGATCTAATAAAGAATAATGAAGAAAACCATTTGAACATGTTATCCATTGCCAATATTGTTCCATGCACAGGCATTCTCAGAATTCTATCCTCATTCCACACACAGAAATCAAGCACAGTGAGTTCTATTAAGAGAAGGCATAAAAGTTAAAGCTTTTGTTGCCCTGATAGCTTTCCCCAGAATCTCTTTGCAGCACAGTCTAACTATAGCTCCATTGGGAATGACCATCCGGACAACATCTTCTGGTTCTCTCGTCTGAGTTCTCACAGTCACCCAGACATTTCCCCTAGTGTTCTTGGCATATCAGTATCATCTAATAAAGAGACAAATTCAGTTTTTCGAAAACTAATCACTCCTTTAGATTTACTTAAAAATTTCCACAATATCTGGTGCTTTGGTGGTTCTACGTAGGTTACTAATACACAATCCTCATTGATCTAACGGTATAGTTAGTCTCCAAAATTAGTTATTATATTTTTTATTTATATTTCTCAGACACAGCTTAGTTCTGCCTTTTCCTTTTTGCCTACATCAACTGTCCAGTTTCTATGAATTTCAAGTCTAGAACTGAATAATATTTATATAATGAAAATAATATTGGTGCCGACTACATCATGGATTGGTTTGAGGATCAAACAAAATAAAGCATCATGAGTGGTACAGGCACTAAATTTTTATTATAACATTCTCAATAAGAATAGTTGCTATAATTTAGAATAAAAATGTCCCCTGGAAGTCTTGTGGGGGGGCCTGATTGGTTTCTGGGTGCAAAGAAGAGTGTACTCTTGTCTTCCGCTCTGCCCTTCGCTCCTTGCCCCCTGGCCATCTTGGGGTGAAGTATTTCTCCACTATGTCTTTTCACTATGCTATTTCTGCCTTGGAGCTATCCAGTCATGGACTGAACTTCTAAAACTGTGAGTCAAAACAAACTTCTTCTTTAAGTTATAGGTATTGGGTTATTTCTTCTAACACTAGGAAAGTAACTAATACAATACTTTTCACTAAAATAGACAATTGTAAATGAATAAAAAAATGAAAATAAAAATCATTTATATTCCCACATCCAGATGTAGATGGAGTATATTTCCTGGAAGTTATTTGTTTTCCAGAATTTAGCATGATAATATTAATACTTCATAGTATTTTTAGGTTAGTTTCCTAATTATTTTATACCACGGCATAAATTTTAAAATTCAATATTTTTGTGGTACACTTGGATGAAATAAAGGATTACTTCCAGTTCAAGACATTTTAGCTGGGGACATTGGGTACAGAAGACTCTAATGAGCTGCTGTGAGGAAAAGGGCATCTCAGTACCTGAGCATACTGGTATACTGGTAAGCCCTGTTTTAACAACTTTTCATGAATTGTTCTCCAGTCTAATTTTTATTGGCAATGCCATATTTCATAGATGTGCCTTTATTCATTTAATCAATCACTGAGGCTATTGCAAATTTCTCATTATAATAATAGTGCATCAACAATTAATATTATAATTAAATTTGAGGAGACATTTTCCACAGTTTCTTTCAAAATTAAAGGGTTAAAATCTTTAAGGATCTCTGATATACATTCTCTACTCCCTGAAGGGAATGATTTTCCTCTTGTAGATTTCAGGTCTATTCTAAAATCTGATCATGTACATAAGGTCACACATGTAACACAGTCTCAGTGTATAAAACTGATTTTTTGTCTTCAGCATCCTGAATTTAGAACAGAATGTTAGAAGGGCAATTTTTCTATGTTTTATTGGAGAGGTCAATATGATAGGTTATTCAAGAGACTATGAGGTTGACCTCATATGCAAAATTTACGGTGAATAATCCTAGACTCTTAAACTCTCGGCAAGATTAGACAGGTAGTATGGCGTCAGAGGTAGGGAAGTACATAGTAAATGAATAGAACAACAATTTTTGGTTTACAAGAGAGATGTTTTTGAGGGTCATATTTTTCTCTGGTGAAGGAGGTTAAGCCATTTGCCTAGAAGTTAGCCAAGAGGTCCAGTATCTTTTGACATTATCTGTTTTGACCATTATCAAAGAGCAGTAGTTAGAATGAGAAGATTAGGATTCTATTTCTTCCTTTACAATCACAGAGCTGTGTGCCTTGCAAAAGTTACTTAAGCCTTGTAAAGGTTAGTTTCCCTCCTTGTAAAACCAGGGTTTTCAACTGGAGCTGTTTTAACACTCTTTTTAGTTTCAGCATTTTACAAGAGAAATAGAGCAAAATTTCCCAAAGTATCTTAGGAGTCATGGTCAAATAATTTTGGAGTTTCTTTGTAGATCTCTCTTACAAATACACAGCATCATTAGCATACTAATGGTTTTGAGAAATTCCACAGAAAGGGAAACTGTTGACTTGGTTAAATCAAAGAAATCCAAACTTATTTGAACAGTTTGCAGGGTTTTGTTTTCACTGAATATACATTTATCTTCCACAGATCAATCTTTAGGAAATAATGAAAATAGTTCTTTGATAATCCTAGGTTTGATTACAATTGCATAACAAAGATATTTGAAAATAGGACATAAACAAAATCAACCATAGTTTGACTAATGCATAAGATGTCATTCCAGATGTAAGACACTCAAGCCTTTGAATTAGTCTTGTTGTCTCCCTAACATCTGGTTTACAAGTATCAGTACAGATAACTTTTTTTTTTTTGTATGTCTGGGATTCCATGTGCCGTGGCTCTAAAACTGCAACTCATTAGAGACAAAGATTCCAGGAATAAATGAATTTCAATATATTCCTGCAAAAGTTGGAAAAGACTCCTCCACAAAGGAAACTCCACCATCACCACATTTATTGTCCCACAGATTTTCCCTGTTACCTGTTTCTTTTTCTAAGAGTTTGGGATAGAGGGAGATGCCAAATAAACCCTTCTTCCCAGGTGCTAGACACAAACAAACAACATCATATTTTTGGTCTGGCTCTGCTTTTTTTTCAACTAAATTAGATTCCTAATGTCTCCTTCAATAGTACTGTGTCACTTGTATCAGCTGCTACACACACACACACAAACAAACTTTAGGTAGTGGGAGTAACAGAATTCATGCTTTAAAAACAGTTCCAAGATAGATCAGGATAATAATTTCACCCAGTATGTTGTTATTCTTGCCTCGTTGGGGAGACATTTATTTATTTATGTATGTATTTTATTGAGTTTCTTGTGTCAAAAATGTGTTCATAACTTATGACTGTTCAAATTGGAAGTCAAATTGTTACAGGCAACTGAATTAGATAGAAATATTATAGTGAGTCAGACAGGGCTAGGTCCTCAAAGGAGCCAATGCAGAAGCCCAGATATTTTGCAACTATAGAGGAAAAAGGATCAAACAAATGCATTTACATCCTAATTTTTTGTTTTGATTTGTGTGTGTGTGTGTGTGTGTGTGTGTGTGTGTGTGTATGGTACCAGGGATCACCACAACACTGACCTAAATCCCAGGCCCAAGGATTGATATTCTAAATAGGTCTCTACCATCCTGATAAAGCCAGGAGTCACCATCCCAACCTCCACAGGAAGAGTCACTGCTCTTAAGCATGACTGCTTGCTACTTGACTCACTTCCTCATTGCCCCCCATTTAATCAATTTTACCCGAGCAGTTAATCTTTTTGGTTAACCATAGTTCTGTCCCACCTTATGCCCACCTTGTGAGTTTCTAGGTTTTTTCCACCTTGGACCCATCTTGTAGTTTTGCTCTATAAAAGTCCTTAGAAAAGACAGTCTTTGGCAACCCACTCAGGACCCTTTCTGTCTCTCTCAGACAGAACCTTTCTTTCATTCATAAATATATTCTGCTTTTAACCTCCGTTGTTCCTAAAATTGATTCTTTGATTTAGTTAACATGAACTCATACCAGATATCTAGTAGGTTGGAATTTTCATTCCCCTATATCAAAATTATGTATTATTATACAGTAATACATAACTATTACTCAGACAGACAATATATTACATTCGAATCATATGCAACCATTTCAAAAAACCATTTGGGATTACGTAGTAAAGCTAAAGATGTAGTTTTCCTAAAACTTAGAAATTTCTTTTAGAAACAGACATTCTAGACAAATTTTTGAATGCATGCACAGAATAACATAAATGTTTATAGTATTGTTTATAGTATAATGCAAAATTTTAAAAAACACTAGAAATAACTATTGACAAGGAAATGAATAAGTGGTTGTATATTCATTTACACTGAATACTAGGTGAGAAAAAAATAAATGTATACATATTAATATAAACTTTATAAGCAGAATTTTAAGGGAAAAATGCAGATTGCTAAAGGTTATATATAGAAAGAGGTAGATTAGAGAAAGAGAGAAAGAGAAAGAGAGATTCTTTGTATAGAAATTCCAGATATACCCCAATATAAATTCCTTTTTAAGGTATACAATGTTTTTTAGTTTATATGAAAGTATATATCAAGATCTTGATAGCTGTGGAAGTAAATGTAAGAGCACTGAATCTGGGAGGGGAATATAGAAATTTCAATGTATAGTTATATGATCCCAGCTCTTATGCAGTGTTGGGGAAAAGGGGTGCTTAGTTATTATTCTTTAAACCTTATATTTACACTAACCTTTCTTATAAGTATATTTCTAGTAGAAATTTTTAAGTTACGTTACTGTCTTGGTTACTTTTCTCTTGTTGCTGAAACAGAATTACCTGATAATGTTAAAGAGGGAAAGAATTATTTAGCTCACAGTTTAGGAAGTGATTGCTCTTAGTAAAGCAGCATTTATTTGAATCTTAACATTTTTATTTTTTTATCTTAGTTTCTGTTAAATTCAATCAATTTTATTTAATTTAATATATTTATTTATTTATGTGGTGCCGGGGATTGAACTTGCGACCTTGAGTTTGCAGGGCAGGAGCTTACACAGCTGAGCTGAGCCATTGGCCCCTATATTTTTTATTTAAAACATCACAAGCCATACAATCTCATTTCCCTAAAGATATGTTTCACTGGCTACTGTTTTTCTGCGTTTTCTAGAGAAAACATCTGGAATACTGTTAACATTAATCATGATTATTGTGAACATCCTAAAATTATTCTTCAGGGTTAAATTGCTGAATTGCTTAACTTCTTCATAAGATACTAATTTTTATTAAAATAGAAAAGTGATTTTTCTTTAAAGAAAAAGAATAAAAGCAAGGAGCTAAGCAAATATATCTGCCTTTCTCTCTTGTGAGAGTCCACAGGAATACAAGAAATAACATAAATGAGAAAGAAACCTTAAATAGCACGTACATTACAAATAGCTAGCAAGGGAGGAGAATATTTGAGCAAACTCTAGGAGACAGATAGCAAGTCGGGCTGGATTGATGCTGAAAGCAAAGTACATTATTCTGCACCTCTACATATCAGAGCTAAGGAAGATTCCCTGCATGAAGGCAGTCTAGAAAGGAAAATCAAATTAGCAGCTGCCAAGATCAGAAGAACCCCAACTGGAATAGCAGGTCTGTCTCTCCTCCTGAGCGCATACAGGGCACCTATAAAGCTCCTGTCATTGAGTTTTGTCCCTGAAGTGGAGATTTTAACAGTAGTCTTGGTGATATGCCTTAGGATAGATTCTAGTGTGAATATTAAAACTAGAAAGATAAACAGAGAAGTGGTTAGGGTAACTTTGTTTTCCCATTTCAGATATTGAGGCAAGAAAACTGCAAGGCAGCAGCACCCCAAGTTCTGTGTCTCAGATGAAACTCTGATATGAGCAGTAGTGAAGGTCCCTGAGCTGCCGTGCTCCTTCTTTCCTTTATACGCAAAAGCTTTGGTCCTTTAAGAAACAGCCCTGTTAAGAAGGTCAGTCCACACTAGTTATCTAAGCTAAACAAACTAGCTCTTTATCAATTAAGGACCAGTAACCAAGGATCTCCACACATTTGAGGAAAAGAAAATGTATGATGAAGAAAGTTGGAGATGAACAAAGACAGCAAGTCATTCCTAGGAAAGCAGAAGATAACTTTTTAAAAGTTACTAATCTTAAAAAAACAGGTCAAATTTTGTGTCCATGGAGCAAGAGTAGATTGCTGTAAAATTAAGTGTCACTGGACGTGTCAGTGGAGCACGTGCTAAAAGGGTCCGGGTTCCATCAGCAGTGCAAAAAACCAAAACAAGCAAAATAAATATGATTCCTGAAAAATAATTCAGTTGGAAACTGTCCAAGCTTAAGGCCAAGATAGTGATCTGTAAATTAAATTTGAGGAAATCTGAGAATGTAGACCAAATTCAGAGAAATACAAACCATAAATTAACAAGATGACATGAATATAATAGTTAAAGTCAGAAAAACATTCTCAGAATTCAAGTAAGACATTAACATTCAGTTGATAGGACAGAGTAAGCAGTTATGTAGTCCACATGTGCACTAATTGGCAACAATGGTCAACTATGTTGGCAAGGAGAACATGCCAGGTCTTTTAAAGTTAAAAAAAGATTCACATTCGTCTAAAATGAATCTGAATCACACTAATATCAGAAATCTCAACACAGGACATGAACAGAAAGCTAGGCAAATTCTGAGGGCAAGTGATCTTCAGCCTAAAATTTTCCAGCCAGAGAAAAATCCTTAAACTATGAAAGAATTTTAGACATTTTTGGAAAAAGGAAAGACACAAGATTTTTTAAATCATGCAAAGTAAAGGACAAAATACAATAAATAAAA
This sequence comes from Cavia porcellus, assembly GCF_034190915.1. NCBI lineage: Eukaryota > Metazoa > Chordata > Mammalia > Rodentia > Caviidae > Cavia > Cavia porcellus. The sequence continues at coordinate 78,886,398 of NW_026947484.1, forward strand.
TTTCAGGGAAAACATACAAGAAAAAGGAAATTATTAAAGAGGCAACCTGTGTACCAATTAGATATGAAAAAATCTGATAAACGTTTATCTGTTTTTGAGGACATTCTTGAAATGGTAAGAATTCAGTGACACAAGACTGAGTTTTCTTTTCTATGGGTTCTAGTTAGTTTCATAGTAAAAGATGCATTTACGATTACTATATTTAATATGCTTTCCTTAGGGAGGATAAATTTTCCGACACAGGCTACAGACAAAGCAATAAATGCTTGAGCAAATATTCCACATGACAATCCAGAAATAACATAATCAAACAAAACTGAGAATTGTAATGGAAGAGAGATGCTCCTCTGTTATACTTGCTGTTGACTATATATCTAAAGTTGATAATTCTGGAAACAGAAATGTAGTCATTGTGACATAAAATTATCATGGTAATTGGCTGGGAAACTAAAAAAAAAAACCTGAGTTCAGATAGTGCACATTCTCTCTTAAGCATGTGAGGGGTGATTTCTTTTAGTTTAGACTTTATCGTTTGACTTTCTTTCCTTCCCTAAAGGGATTTAAAAGAAAGGGATGTGTGTGTGTGTGTGTGTGTGTGTGTGTGTGTGTGGTGGGGGAGGATGTTCAAAAGTTTTCTGATCCAGAGACTGCCTAACCAATCTTTTGTTCTCTCTTTTAAACCTCATTCCTTAATGGGCAATTCTGAAGCTTTGTTTAAACATGTAAAAAAAAATTTTTTTGAGATAAAGTCTCACTATATAGTTCAGGCTGGACTTCAGCTCATGATTATAGTCCAAGATGGTCTCAAACTCATAGCAATCCTCCTGTGACAGACTTCCGATGGCTGGGATTACAGGTATGTGCCACCACACCAGGATTATTTAAACATTTATTTTAAAAATTTACTGTTTAAAAAGTTTCATATCTCTTTTTTTGCTACCTGTTCTGATGCTATCATTTCAAAAACCAGGAAATTGAGATCTAGAAAGGTCAATGTCTAACCCAAAGACATTTCACAAGGTTGTAGCAGACTTGGAGGAAAGTGTTTATCTTCATCAACCTGGTTAAACAAGTGTGGCTCATAACTGTTCCAGAGACAGTTGCACCATAGCTTGACTTCTTTCTGAGATCTGAGGAGAAAGTACATGTGGTAACTTTCTGTCTCCCTCTTTGCCACCTGCCTATAAAGCCAGGTGAAATATTAGCACTTCCTGGGATTCTGCTTGGTCCACTGGTGCTTGGTTATCAGTGTGTGGACAAGAGGACTCTGAAATCTGCTACTAAGTTTCAATAAGTGAGTCTTGGAGGAACCATCTAGAGATGTGAATGAAAAAACCTTTGTAGAGAACAACTAGTAGGCTGAGTGATGAGGACAACAAAGGCATAGAATAACAAATGAGAGAGATGGAAGCAGAAGCCAAGAGAAGAGAGACCAGATAGATATTTTAACCTCCTCCATGTTTGTCTTGGAACCGATTTAAGGGCAAAGTTTGAGGAGTCCAAAAATTTTCTCTGTACTGAGTAAATATATCCCTCTTTATCACTGCAGAAACTCTAAAGGTGACGAAAAGAAGGGATGTGAAGCTTCTATGAGGAAAATGCTGCCAAACCATAGAGTGACTGCCAGGAAAACAAAAGAAACTGGCAATTTTCACACACAATAGTTTTCTTCTGATGATGTTCCAAACTATTCAGCAACAGAAGAAGGAGGACACTAAGGAGACAGACAAGCTACCTAGGCTTGCGAAGGATACTTTGACCAGTTTATAAAGTAATCCCTGAGTGTACAGTAGGCTCTAAGAAACATGTAATGTCCATAGGAGCAATTTACAGGTGTGTGTGTGTGTGTATGTGAGAGAAAGAATGAGAATATCTTTGGATGTAACATTGGCTAGTTTATCTACCTTTTCTTGGAAAGTAAAACTTTCCATGTTTATTCTAAGAGTCTGACAGCAGGTGTCTGTCTAGGGAGTGTACCCAGCATATTGCAAGCATCCTATAAGAAATGCTTATTATCTCACAAAAGGAGATGTTGCAGCTACAGGAACTCAATTTTCCATTTTAGTTTGGAAATTTCCAACACACTGTACAATTCAAAGATAAAACATCATTCTTGGCTCTTTATTCTTCCTAGGTCCTCTGGTAGCAGGTAAATAGAGAACAAGAGGATAAAAAAGAAATTCTAGAATATTCCTTAAGTCTCCTTCAATGCTGCCATACCTAGGAAAAAGTAAGACATTTAGAAGTTAAGTATATCCAAGAAAAAGTTTTGATTATGAAAAACTTTAGATATTGAAATAAGGGAAATGTTACTACGTGTCCTATTTGACATATCATTCTAGGTAATCTTAGCCTTTCAGTTACTATAGGCTGTAAGTAAAACTGACAATAATGCCAGTAATTCTTGTCCTTAGAAATGGAAAAAGAATTGAGTCTGGTGAAATACAATAGTTAGCATCTTATTACCACACCAGGTTTGTATTTGTTTGAAAACTCCTTTATCATTCCTCATTGCATATCTGTCTGTCTGTCTGTCTAGCTAGGTAGGTAGCTATAGATCACACAAACATACAGATGTAATTTTTAAGTTTTCTTTGAACTGTTTAACATCTTGCTGGCTCATCTATTAATGAGTTAAATAAAATATTTCACATAAGTTTATATTTTTATAAGAGCTATGAGTTTACCTTTTGAAAAACACAGCATTTTTTTATTTAGAGAATAAAAGCAAAACAGAAAAAGGGATGAAAATAATACAGCATTTCAAAAAATAACAGTAAGAAATCACTAGTTGACAAATTACATATTGTTATCTTAGAAGTAGTTGTTCAAGTTACAAAATCAGAGCACAAAAAATGGACAAACAATGATAGTACAAACTATTCTGTTTGATAAACTAACAAAAACTTAGTAGTATGGTTATCTATTGTGCACACTTTGGCATACATACAGTTATATTTTAATGTAGATTTAACAATTTTTGGTACCCATGTTTAATTTATTGTGTCATCACTTCATGAATTTCTTCTGTCTTTTTCTGTGAGTGGTGAGGGAGGGAGAGAGAGAGAGAGAGAGAGAGAGAGAGAGAGAGAGAGAGAGAGAAAGAGAGAGAGAGAGAGAGAGAGAGAGAGAGAGAGAGAGAGAGAGAGACAGAGAGAGAGAGAATGTGCAACCTAATAGTTAAAACTACTTGCTACTCTAAAGACCTAAAGTCAAGTCTCTGCTTTGCCACTTTCTGGTATTCTTGGTCAAACTAATTAACCTCACAATCTTATTTCCCCTGTATATAAGTAAGAATGATTCTAGCACCTATTTCATGTGTTGCACTGAAATTTAATGGCATAATGAATGTCAAGGAATCCTGCTTTATTGGATGTTAGCTATTATTGTTTTTCCCTATAGGTGGTGAGACTGTCAGTGGCCAGTTTCTAGCTGCCATCGGGAGTATACATACAGGCAGTTGCTCAGGCCACCTGGTAGCAATTCTCCTTTAATGCCTACTCTTTCTTGAGAAAGCTCAAAACAATTGATTCCTTTATAGCAGCTGCTAGCTACTAACTCAGCATCCATTTTTGTCTTGTAGTTTCCTAATAAAATGAATGCATAACTGTGGTAATAACAACCAATTAAATTGCTACATTTCTTAGCCTCTCTTGCAGCGGGTGAGTTTTGACTTTTTAGATAAAAGTAAAAAGTGTTGGGAGGTATTTCTCAAAATTTTTCTTAAAAAGGGAGAAAAGGCATTTTTAAGTCTTCATCTTTCTTAATGTTAGTGCCTAGATCATGGATTTGCTGACTCAAGCACCAGCATTTTAGGCCTTGAGGCAACCTTTGGAAAATAAGCCATAGAGAAGGTTGGAATAGCAGGCAGATGCAAGGGCCCTGGGGCTCTCTAGATTTTGCAGAGTAGCCTCACTGCCTGAAGGATCCCCCTCAGACTTTACAAGCATAAAAAAGCCTTATATGTTAAGAGACAGTGTTAATTCAGATTTCTGCTGTACTCATCAGAACTAATAAATAAATGTTGAACTAATAAATAAACGTTGGCTGTTTTCTAGCCCATTGTGGTTCTTGATTATAATAGTCTCAGCAGAACCACGTAGTTTGAGAACTCAAACCAATTTCTACCCTTCTGCTCTACAACTAGGTCAGTTGTGCCCTCCAAGGAACACACAGTACTAGGAGTCTTGAAAGACTGAAGAGTCTTCTCTTCCACCTACATCTCTTTTTCACACAAATAAGTAAATTTTCTTGCTGGGGACTTATTTTTCCACCCAAGAGAAATTTTCAGGACATAGAATGTTGTGAGTTTCCAGTATAATTACAGCCTTATATAAAAGATTGGATATTAATATATAAATAAAAATTTATTTCTGATTTGCTTCCCTTGGAAGATAAATCAATAAAGCAAAGCTATATAATTACATAAGTATAGTTTTAGTTAGGTTATATGATTATACAGTTACATGATTATATTGGGTGACTTTGTTTCTAATAAAATCAATGATAATAGACTTTTATTTTTCATGAAATGTGTTCTTTTTGTTTTCTAATAACTACCCTAAAACTCTATGAGGCAGGCATTATTATTATCTATACTGAATAGATGTCAATTATTTCAAGGTCATTGAGTTCATCGGAGTGGCTCACTAAAGAAGCTTTTCACTGATCTGGGGTTTTTAATATCAAAAGTGATTTTAAAGTTTTCAGTCAAGGACTGAAATCAGAGCTTTCAGTGTGAATACATGTCTGACATTTTAAATGCTTGACTTCACTGATTCAAATGTGAAAAACAATGCAAATAAACTGATTATAGCAAAATGAGGAATTTTCTTGGAAAAATGTGTCTATGAAATAATTCTAATGTAGTAATATTTTGACAATTTAAATACAAAGCAATTAGAGTTCTTTAAATTTCATTTTTACCAAATGTTATTTGTGTTATTCAAGCTAAGGATGGGTTAAATAGTAGAATTTCACATTGGAAGAGAAACCCTTTGAGAAAATGAAACATTTGAGATTTAGTAATGAGGTTATATACACATACAACAACAAAATCAGATCAAAAGAAACATCTTAACTCACATGGAACTTTATTATGAATAAATATAATTAAGAATAGATTAATAAACACATAGGGGTAACAGGAATATAGTAAGAACCTAGGCCTGAATAAACACACATTTACTAGAAGTTTTATAGATCACAGAATCTAGATCTTGGTATATGGTCTTCTTTCTCCAGGCTACTTCCTTGAGTTTCAGGGTTTGGCAAGGTGGAGGTTTTAGAATTTCTTCCACAATTACATTCCCTCCCGCTTCAGAGAAACGTACCATCAGAACTTAAGGAAAGGGGTCAGTCGGACCACTCCTCTCTTTCAAAGTATCTTTCTTTATCTGATCCAAAAGCACCCGTCCATCACTTCAGTTAAGTTTGCCAAATATAATTTAATCACCAGCCAGCTAATAACTTAACTGAATTGTCACTGCCTCAAATCATTTGTACAAGATCTGATTGAGAAGTGACCAGCTGACATATGTCTGGATGGTCTTTCATCTGTTTCTGTCAGGTACCAATGACCTCAGTCTTGTTAGGAAGCCCTGAGTTAAAGGTGAAGTCCAGGGATTCTTTCCACATCTTTGTATTTCCTTTTCTCCATCTTGGCTTTATTGCAAAACTTTACAAAACACACATGAAAAGTAATGATGAACATTATTCAATCTTATACATGGAGATAGTTCTTTCCTGAGATACTTACCTAATTTCTCATAATTAAGAAACAGATTTGACCTCACTTGTTCTTTGGTTCAAATGATTCTCATGTAGAATAGGATCAGGGTCTCATTCAATTTCAGTTTGAGGTGATGCAATTTAAAAGATACAGATATTAGCACTGAGCTCCAAGAGAGTAATTACATAGTGGTCTGTCAAGAACAAGAATGAAAGAAATTCTTCAGTCTGGAGATAGAAGACTAAGAGTAAACAGATTTATGAAATGTGATGGAGGAAATAAAAGCACCAATTGGACATCAAAGATGATAATTATAGTTTGGCAACTTCATTGTACAGGATAAGTGATATTCAGAGAATTAATGTGATGGGAAGTTTCAAGAGAGCAATCAGCAACACAGTCAAAACCGGAAGCTGAATGCACTGCTCTGCATGCAAGTGTTTCCTTACTCCACCACCTGTACCCTGGCACTGACACCACCTCCATTACTATTAGATTAAGAGGCACATCTGAGCTTCTGTATCAGTCAGGTACCTGACTACCCGTCACATATGTGTTGGAGGAAGAACTGCATGTCATTTTCTTGTCCTTGCTTTGTGTAGAATATTCAACCCCTTCTCCATCATTAGCTGCTATTCGGTTCAGTTGAGGAATTCTCATGCTGTTTTATTAGTCTTCACTGGGTTGTGTTCCACATAATTTTCAAACAAAGGACAGAAAATATCTCCATCAATTAAGGAATTGTGTGAAGTGCAGAGGTTAAAACAATATCTCTCTTGAATGATACATTTAAAAAGTCATTCCAAGCATGTTACTCAATCTGGCACCTAGATTTAAAGATTGCCAGATGGCCCATCCAGGCCTCTGAGAGAGAAATATCACATGGCTTTTTCCTTCTTTTTTCTGCCTTGCACTGACAATATCACAACTGAGTAGAGAACCACAGAGTGGCAGCATTCAACTATGCCGGCAACTTAGCATAAGACGCTCAGGCTGGATGCTCCCTCTATAACAGAAGACAAAACATTTGCATATGCAATACCAAATTCTTAAGTCTTTCTAAGAAAGCAGACAACCTAAGGGAGAGATCACTAAAAGGGGGGCGGGTAAGTTCTTATCAAGGGAAGCTTGTGGGACCTAACCGTGTGAGTGACATGCCAAAGCATAATCTACCAAACAGATTATCTTGTAAGTGTAGGCAGATATTCAATTTCAATTGTAGTATCCTCTGTCTTATATTTAATTAATTTAGCTCAAAGAATATGTTTCAGGCATGAAGTAGTCTGTTATATGTTATACTCTATGCAATAAAATACTACTGTAGCAATGACCAAGCACAGTCCTCACGAAAAACAGTTTAATGAAGGAGACAAAAACTGCCAAAAATATCATCTACTGCCAATGTGGGGCTTAATTGTACCAGGTACCCTTAAGTGCCTTATGTACATTAAAGCTTATCAAGTAAGCTATATTACTATTCCATTAATAATATGAAAACTGGAAGTAGGTAATTTGCCAAAGGTCACTATTATGGACTGAATTGTGTCCTCAAAATTCATATGTTGAAGTCTTCTGAAGTCCTCATGTGATCTTATTTGGAAATAGAACTGCTACATACATCATTAGTTAAGTCATACTAGAATAAATTCATATGATTCATGTCCTTATACAAGGGGAACATCTGGCGATAGATACACACACAGAGGGCTCACTGTGTGAGATGAAGGCAGGAATTAAGGCCAAAAAAAGCCGAAGAATCCAGCAAACAACCAGGTCCTGGAAAAGAGACAGATTCTTCTCACTTCCTGCAGAAGGAACCAGCCCTGCAGAAGGAACCACCAGCTCTGCAGACACCTCGACCTCAGATTTCCAACCTTCTAAATGCACCAGTAAGTTTCCCTTTGTGCTTCTCTGCGTGTGGTACATTATTTAATCAGACCAGCAAACTCAAAAGAATAGATAAGGTCACAATACTAATCCAAGCAGATTGGTGATAAAGTCTATGCTCTTCATAGTCTCACTAAACTGCTTACCTTGCTTAAATACACCATGCATTTTTCTGAGTATCACACAGGATAGGAGAGACTCTTGAAGGACCATTATGTAATAAGTAGGTTCAAAGTTATCTATCTAATTCTAGATGTTTACTGAATATGCATTCACTGAGAACTTGTAACTCGAGACTGAGAAAATACAAAGATAGCTCTTTGCTGTCATGGACTATAGCGATCCATTTGGAGCTCTGAACGGCTAAACTGCAGCTTTTTACATCAGCAGTGCCAAGTATGTAAAATCTGAAAGTGTATGTGAGGGTTCATTAGGTAACAATGGCAATAGAAGGCTTTGAGCAGTGAAGGCAAGGCATATAATGTTTGAGTCAGGAACCAGAGGCAGCCAGGCAAGGAAAGGAAATCTAGATGCTGAATAAATCCTATAAGGCTGGGTGATGTTCGTTCTAGCTCAGGACATTTAGATAGCAGCCATGGGGCAGAGCTTGCTAACTCTGCTGGCCAAGACTGGTCTCCTACTGATATTTTGACTGGTCATTCCTCATTGTTTCTCTGTCTGCCTGACTCTATCACAGCACTAGCTCTTGAGGGTTATCTCAAGCCTGCAAAATTTCTTGATTTGGTTTGGTTTGGTTTGCAGTGCTGGGTACTGAATCCAGGCCCTTTGTAAAAATAAAGAGCTCCAGACTCTTTGTTTTTTATTTTGAGACAGGGTATTGCTAAGTCCCAGGCTAGTTTCAAACTTACAGCTTTCCTACCTTAGCTTCCCAGAGCTGGGATACAGGCCAACGTGCCTGACTAAAACTGCCACATTTGTTTGTCTGTTGACCACAAACTGTAGAGGGCTTCTTGGCTTTGTGCTATGGATTTTTTGTCTAATTCTTTGTTTCAGCTCAACATGTGGCCTAGAGTCCTCTGTCAATCTAGCCTGCCCTAGGTTAGGCAGTTAGGGGAGATGAAGGGGCCAGGTGACCAGTCAGGATAAGGGAAAGATGTAGGTTGGTATTGGTGTGGTTGTGTGCCTCTGAAATTTATATGTTGAATCCTTAAGCTCCCATACTTTAGAATACAACAGCATTTGAAGATAGGGCCTTTAAAAACATAATTGAGTTAAATCAAAGTCATTAAGGAGGGTCCATATAGCTGTTTCTCATGAGAAGAAAAGATCAGGACATACAGGCACAGAAGAGAGACTTTGTGAAGACATAGGAAGAAGTCAGCCTTCTACAAGCCAATGAAAGAGGCCTCTGAGGAGCTGGTATGTTCAGCCTCCAGAACCCTAAACAAACAAATTTCTGTTATTAAGCACCCCCTGGTTTAGGGTACTTTCTAGCCCTAGTAAACTAATAGCCCTAGTAAACTTTCTTAGCCCTAGTAAACTAATAAAGGGGAGAATGGAAAGGAGAAAAGAGGAAAAGAAAACAAGAAAATGAAAAAAGAAAAAAAAATAGAAAAAAGAAAAGGAAAACATTTATGAGTGAATCCTCACTCCATTGAGGCAACTTCTAGTTTCCTGGAGTGAAGCAAAGATCAAGAGACAAAGCCATTCCAGAGGACAATTCTAGGACAAGTGCCTTAGATAGTTAAGGCTCTGGGAAGTGGATATTGACATGAGATGGATCCCCTAACAGAGGAGTCCCTGCTCTTGATAAACAGGTGGGCTTAGTCTCACCATCAGGACTGTGTCACAATGGGGTCTGCTTGCAGATCACCCCGCCACCCAATTCTCAATCTCTCTCTCTCTTTCTTTCTCTCTCTCTCTCTGTTCTCTCTCTCTCTCTCTCTCTCTCTCTCTCTCTCTCTCTCTCTCTCTCTCTTCTCTCCTCTCTCTCTGAAGCAGTCATTCACCCCAGTTACAGTACAACGGCTAAAACAGCAATGATGATTGCAAAGGTCAAATTCATTAACAAAGAATAAGCCAGCTGATCAATTAGGGGAAAATGATAATTATTTCACCTTCCCATTTTATTGGAAAAGCAGGAGGCACTTGGAGCAGGCAGCAGGAGCAGGATTCATAGAGGGATGGATGCAGTATGTGTGTGTGCTCGCACGCACATGCATATGTGTGGGTATATGTGTGCACACTTGTAAGGCTATGTATGGGGAGATAGGTATAAGAATGATACCTAGAGACACAGCAGTCAGATTTATAAAAATTCTGTCTGGTATTGATCTTGCTTACCTCCAGCAGGATCAGTTTGGTTGCACTCACACATACAAGCCGCTGGGCTTCCAAGGATTTATGAAGATTTCTTTTGTGACTTCATTATGAAGGCACTTCTTTCCCAAGGGGTCCATTCATCAAGGTATCACAGCAGTGAGCTTCCTGCCTTTGGCCTTGCCACGAAAGCCCTTTCAAACAAACTGTGCACAGCTGAAATGCGGAGCATGCTGCCTCAAGCACATGAATTAAATTAAACATCATTCAGTAAATATAAAAAATAGGCTGTCAAGCCATCAGGAAGAAAAGTGAAAAATTCAGTCAATTTGTCCTGATCCTTTCTTGACATAATCTGCATACACGGAGCTACTGGGAATTGGTTGGAGAGAAACATTTCTCCAAAAGAGGAGCTATATCTTATTCTTTTAGAATATTCCTGACCATCAAGCCAGGGACATAACAACACTCATAAAACACATATTGCAGATATTTTCATATTATATCTGTCTAGCTGCTATCATTCAGATATATCATCATGCCTAAGTAATAAGCACCACTTCTAGCTTCAATGCTAAATGGTTTTTGTCATTACCTTACTCAATTTGCTGGTAACCTTTTGCTTATTTATTACAACTTCACTTTCACCTACCTAAGTGTGTGGAACAATAGTTGCCTGCCACTAGCATTAATTTACCCTGGTAAACTGTGTAGCCTTTTATTCAACTTGAAAGAAATAATAACAGCAATTAGCATTTGGACAATGCTTTTCAGTTTACAAAAGGCTTTCACATGCTTTATCTTATTTAGAGTAAGGTAGGCATGCGTTTGTTCTCTCTCTCTTTCAATTTCTCCTATGCAGGATCCTTTCTTCAGGGAAACTGGCAAGTTCTCCTCCCCTATTAAGATCATGTGATGCCAGTGAAACTGCCGATTATGGACACCTTCTCCAGCCCTAGTCAAAGAAGTGGGCATGAGACCCAGGCATACGCCTATTTCACTAACAATGATGAATGGAAGGGTAGGCAGGTAGGTGAATCAGAATCTTCCTTCAGAATGTTCTGTCCATAGACCAGGAGGAGATGATCACTTGTTTTCTGAGTCACAGATCGGAAAGGAGGTCTTCACATGTTATTAGTATCCTTTCTGCATGAATCCAACAGAGTGGGAAGGAAATAGCTTAAGTGAGGTAGGGGAGATGGAGAGGGAGTGGAAGGCAAGAGGGAGAGGTAAAAAGAATGAGAGAAAGCCCCATCTGAACCACCAGCTACTCCTCTGCGCTGCCTGGTTCTGTGTTCCAGTATATTCTTCATTTTTTCTTAAGCCAATATGAGTTACAGACCTGCAATTTGCAACTTAATTCCTGACCAATAGATTTTTTTTTACAAAATTAATTCATTTTTTGAATATGAAGAAACCAAAATTTTTTCCTGTGCCCCACAAATATTGTCTTACTTTATATCAGGTAAAATTATACTCTCTTATCCCATTCAAATGAAGCTTGCACATGTGATTTTTTTGGTAAAATAAGCTAGGAACATGCAAAGGGCCCACCCTAAGCCTTATTTGTCATTGTGTCAGAATTTTGCCTATCCTGACTGACATGGCCTGTGTTAAGCACAATCTCAAAAGCAACATCAGTTATCTCATTCTAAATTCTATGGTTCTTATTTATACTACACCAGGCAGTTTCTAGCAAACCTAAACTCTCCATATTTTTCTAGAACCACTAGGCTAGTAGTAAAACAGACAAGGAGGCTATTGATTTGAAATCTGTTAGGTATGGAAAGTGCCACTAATAAAAATGAAGCAAGAGAAAGGAAAATAAAATGATCCAAATAGAGAGACTTATTGAGATAGAGTAATTAAGGAAGACCTTTCAAGTTATCACCTGAAGAAAAGTAAATGAATTTAGTATCAGCCTGCTGACTCCCTAAAGAAAGACTTCCAGCAAGAGGGTCCAACTGTAAGGATTATGAGGTAGAAATATGCTTGGTTTAGAGGACAGCCCTTGGGACAGCAGGTCCCCAAAAGGTGAGAAAGGGAAGCTTGGTAGAAAGTATGAAGAATAGGAGGCCAAGCAAGAATGGCCTTGTGGGCACAGCAAGGTCTCAATTTTATCCAGAGCAGAATGAGGCACACTTGAAAATTCCAGAAGGGAATAAAAAGGCTCTAACTTATATTTAGCATAATTTTAAAAATACAGCAAGAGGACTAAAGATGGCAGAGTAAAGGGCAGCAGTAAATCAGCCTCTTGAGGACCTGAAATTGAAATTCCTAGAAAACCTGAACTTAGTGAAGAGAAAAAGGAGGGTACTGAGAACAAAAAAGGAGCTGGCAGGAAAATTAGAAAACACAGACAAACTAGGGAAACTAAAGATAATGCAGAGAAAAGAATGAAATAGTTTAGAATGTTAACCCTGGCTCCTGTGGAAGGAGACCTGCTTTAGCAAACACAAGGTAAACCAGGAAAGGGTTGGCAGTCCTAGGGATAAATAATGGACCAGAGGCACTAGCCTCAGAAAAGCTCATGGTTATCCTAAGCTGAAGATACAGTGTGGGGTTTTACTTTGAAAGTGATTTCTTACTTATGACAAGCTAGAGTTGGAGAAGAAATTCACAGCACCCATCATATTCGGGAGTGATGTAATCAGGAACCATTTTGGGAAGGAGGTTATCGTCGGAGGTACTCTGGGAATCAGAGGTCACAGAAAAACTGCATATTTCAGGGTTTCTGGGCTCACCCTACTGCAGCAACTAGGTGGGAGAGGACCAAAAAGAAAGCTGTGGAGAAGTAGCACCCTGGTCACAGACCTTCCCTGACAGTTTAGCAGTGGCAACCTTAGGCTACAAAGGACTCTTAATCCTACCCTTTGTGGTAAGAAGCTAAACCAGTTGTGTGTAGTTACCTGAGAGAGCTATGTCAGAAAGTACAGCCATTAAGTCCAGCACACTGCTTGCCCGCTTCCTCCAGCATGGAGTTCCATGGTATTTTTGCTTTCCTAGTCTGCCACAGTGATCAGGGATACGCTTCAGTGTGAATGGTTGTCCCATCCTGCGGTGTACAAAAATGGAGGCCTCTGGAGTAAGGGAGCCATATCACAAGCCAACAGGCCAGAAAACTAGTTTGATATAGCAGTGATTTAGGGTACACAGAAGGGCATAAAAACTGAGACACTGGAATGACTACAGCACTAAGGCAGGTACCATATCATTAACTGCCCTCACCACATGGGAAAGATGTGACAGGGCTCAGCATTCACACAGCAAAATGTGAGCACAAAACACAATAATGCCATAACGGTGACTCACTTTCCTTCTCCCATATCGAGTAGATTCCAATACTACAAGTCCCAGAAAGAAAGCATGCCCCAAACATTCATGAAATATTTAGGCTCATTTCTCTGTATGACTTTTTTTTGGTTTTATTCTGATTTGTTTCCTTCCGTTTACTCTTCATTTATTCTATTTTTCATTTTTTTCTGTTACTTTTATCAAACTTTATTAACTTTCTTTATTCTTTAATTGGCATCTTGGTTACTCTTTTGTGGCTGGGATAAAACACCAGACACTCACACATCAGAGGAAAAGTTTATTTTGCCTCAAAGTTGTAGAAGCTTCAATCCAGCTGACTTGAAGGCAGGATGGCGTGGTAGAGGGGCATCGCACAGGAGAAACAGTCCATGGCAGAACAGGCAAGAGGCAGCAAGAAGCAAGCATCCTTATCCCTCTATATTTAACCCAAGCTACAAACCTATTGGCTGATGTCACCCACACCCTGGGTAAAGCTTCTGAATTTAATCCATTCAGCCACAATTCTATGATCCTTTGGGGAGACATCTAGCTACAAATCATAACAACCGAATTTTTTTTCGTGTGTGTGTGTGTGTTTGAGACAGGGTCTGGCTATGCAGTTCAGGCTGGCCTTGAGCTTACTTTGTAGCCCAGGCTGGTCTCAAACTCACAAGGATCCTCCTACTCTATCTCCTGAGTGCTGGGATTACAAGCAAGCACCACCACATCAGGCTAACAACTGGATTTTTATATCACATTTTTCTCCTTTTTGTCCTTCCCATCTACCTTTTGTTTTTCAAATTTTATTCCTATCATTTTTCTCTGTCCTCACCTCTTTCATTTTTGTTATTACTCTTAAACTTTATTGATCTTTGGCTATTTAACTCCACTATTATTGCTGAATTCTCTTTTATTGGAGTAGTGACATAGTTGCTGCTTTTAGGAGATATTTACTGTATGTTGGTATTTAGTTTGGCTTTGTGTCTATATTATTAATATAGATCTCTTTTCTATTGCTAAAAGTCATATACTTGCAGCTTTTGTTAATCTTTATGGCAAATTGACATTTATTTTGTTCTTGAATCTTACTATTGCTAATTTCTTTGCTATTTTTAATAGCATAACTGCTAATTAAAATAGGGCAGGGGCATAGTTGTTGCTTTTAACTGGTTTTTACTGTATGTCAATATCTTGTTTGTCTGTGTGCCATCAACATTACCATAGTCTATTTACTCCTGTCTGAGTGGTGCTGGAGATTGGCCCTCAGGAGAAGGGATAACACTAAGGAGATAGTAAAATATTATGCTGAGTAAGTTGAAGAGGGACATGAACACCAAAACATAACAGCAAGGACACTTCACAGGGAGACAGAATCTAACTGCAGAGATCTCCTTAGTGGTAACAGTTTGTTTAACCTCACTGATCTTCAATCTTCAGCACAAAAACAAAAGAAAGAAGAGAATGCAAGGTAATAAGATAGCCCCGAGACTCCTTACCTCTCCCAAAGCTGATCTTACTTCTGCTACACTTGAAGTAGAGGAAGTTATAGGCAAGGAACTCAAAAAACAAAAGATCAAAATGTTTGAAGAGATAAATGAAGAAACACATAAGCAAATTCTTAAGATGACTAGGGAATTTTTAAAAATTTTTACTGTTTTTCAAGGATAAAAGATTTTACTAGTAAAATGTGTCATGAGCTTAAGAAGAAACAAACTGAATTAAAAATGACATGAGATATAAATGGCCATTTTGGTAAAGAATTAGAAATTATAAAAAGAAAACAAACAGAAGTACAAGATACAAAATTTTCAATAGAAAGCATAGGTAGCATATTTTACCAGTGTAAAGACAGTATCAGAAATTGAATACAGGTAAATGTAGTAGGTCATAAACTCAGTGATACCCAAAAAACAACAAGACATCATGCAAGCTGGATAACTTAGAGAAGAAAACAGAATATGAGAATAAAGGAAAAATCCAAAAAAAGACTCAAAAGATCTAAAAAATCATTCATTGAAATGACGGCAGAAAGTTTGCCAAATCTAGGGAAAGAATTCAGTGCTCATGTATAAGAGATATAGCAGCCCAAATAGCCATGACCATGAAAGAACCTCTCCAGGACACATCACAATCTGAATTTCAGGAATTCAACAAAGAAGAGACTACTAATAGCTGTTGGAGAAAAATAGCAAATAAAATCTAAAGAGTGGTCCATCAAAATGATAGAGTGTTTCTCAGTACAAAATGTAAGGCCAAGAGAGTTGGGAGTAAAAATTTTCAAATCCTAAAAGAAAACAATAGTCAACCCCAATTTCTATATCCAGCAAAATTAACCTGCAAGGATGAACAAGACTGATAAATCCTTAGCCAAACCTCTCAAAAGAACAGAAAACAATACAATTAGAAATAAAAAGGTGAAGCTGCAATGGACACCACTGAAATCCAGAAGATTACATAACCTAGGAGAAATGGAATATTTCTAAGACACACATGAATTATCTAAATTGAACCAAAAGCCTAAATAAAAACCCTAAATAAACCAATAATAGGAAAGGAAATTGATGCAGTAATTAAAACCCTACCAACTAAGAAAAGCCCAGGATCTGACAGATTCACCACCAAATTCTGTTAGAATTTCAGGGAAAATCTAATGCTACTACTCAAGCAATCAATCTTTCAAAAGAAAGAAATAAAAGGGATAGGGACAGAAAAGGAAGAACTCAAACTATCTCTGTTTACATATGACATGATCCTATATATGGAAGACCTAACAAAAACTCCAGCAAATGTCTCCTGCAACCAAAAAAGCAAAACAAAAAAAACAAATTCAGCAAAGTAGCAGGATATTAAATCAATATACAAAAATCAATAGCATTCCTCACCAATGAATAATGAACACACTGAGAAAGGAATTAGGAATACTATCCCATTCACAACAGCTTAAACAAATTACACACAAGCACTTAACCAACTTAGGAAGTAAACGACTCTATAACAAAACTATAGAATTCATTGAAAAAAGATTGAAAAGGATATCAGAAAATGAAAACATCCTCTGTTCCAGGATAGACAGAACTGATTTTGTCAAAATGACTACATTATCAAGCATAATATATACATTTAAAGTAATTCCAGTCAAAACACCAACAGAATTCTTGCAGTAAAAAAAAAAATCCTAAATGTATATTTAATCAGAAGATATCCAGAATAGCAAAAACAGCCCTGGGCTATAAAACAAAATGAGAGGTATGACAGTCCTGGATTTCAATTTATATTACAAAGCTAGAGTGATGAAAAGGAACATGGTTTTGGCACAAAAATGGACATATTGAGCAATGGAACAGAACTGAGGGTGAGATCAGCCATCTGATCTTCGACAAAGGGGCCAAAAATACACACTACAGAAAAGATAGCCTCCTTAACAAATGTTGCTGGAAAAACTAGTCACATATAGAAGAATGAATCTAGATTCCTATCTCTCCCTCTGTACTAAAATAAAATAGAAATGGATCAAAACCTAGATATAAAAACAGAAACACTGAATCTGCTGGAATATAAAATAGGTAAGATTTTTTTTGTCTTTTTCCTTTTTATTGGTACTGGGGATCAAACCCACGACTGCCTGCTTGCAAGGCAGGCGCTTATGCTGCTGAGCTAAATCCCCAGCCCCAATAGGTAAGACTTGAAGATATAATCATAGGCAAAAATTTCCTGAACAGAACTCTACATATACAAGAAATAACACTAACAATCAACAAATGAAATTGTAACTAATTAAAAAGCTTCAGCAAAGAAAACAACCAGTAGAGTGAAGAGACAACCTACAGAATGAGAAAAATGGTTTATCAGACTTTACCCAGAGGATTAATATCTAATATATATAAAGAATTCCCAAAATTAGACACCTCAGAATAAAAGACTCAGTCATAAATGACAATTGAAATGAAAACACATTTCTCAAAAAACAACATATGGCTAATGAATAAATATAAAAGTTTTGGCATTTTTGACCATTAGAGAAATACAAATCAGAACAAAACTGAAAGCCCATCTTACTCCAGAAAAAAATGCTATCATCAAAACTCAAAAAATAACAAATATTTGAAAGGAGGGCAGTAGTATGGAGATTCCTCAGTATGGAGAGTCCTCAAAAAAACTAAAAATAGAGATTCCATCCGACCCAGCTATACCTTTTCTGGATATCTTCATGAAAGAGTTTAAAACAGCATATTACACTGATGTATGAAAACCCAAGTTTATGGCAGCACAACTCATAACAGCTAAGTCTTGGAAGTAGCCAATATGCCCATTGACAGAAGAATGGATTAAGAAAATGTGGTACATATATACAAGGAAGTTCTACTCATCCATGAAGAAGGATAAACTTGAAAATGGATGGATCTTAAATCCATAATGTGAAGTGAAATAAATCACAGATCATTAAATATCATGTGGTTTTTCTTATATGAGAAATGAAAAGAATAAATAACTTGAAGAGCAATGTAAAAAATAGATGATAGGACACAGAGAGATCGAGTTTGTACAGACAAAAAGGGGATGTGTATATAGAGGGAGGAAAGGAGAAGGGAAGTAAAATGCATCAAGGTATGATATATACCAATTCCCCAAAATGAATGGATTTATAATGAATTGCAAGTATATGCTAATAAAAAGGGAATTTTAAAAAATTAAGTGGAAAAATATGTTTAAAATAAAAAAAAATTTATAGAAAAGATATTGCTGTTGATCTGCCTCCAAATACTCTGCCTTGCTTTGAACACATCCTGTTTTCTTGTTACTTTCTGAAGCAGTTCTGGAAGTCCTCTTTTATGAGTATCTTAAATTTTGCTTTTGTGACTGCCTCAATGTCCTGAATGGGCTCAAAACATTTATCTTTCATGGTTATTCTTCTCTGAGGACAAGCCAGAAGTCATGCAGTGCCTGACTGATGAATAAGGTAGATGAGGACACATTATGTTTTTATTTGACAGAAATTGCCATTAAATGTAAACTGTAATTTGTTTTACAGTAAAAATCAGACTAAAAGGACAAGGGGAGAATCATGAAGCTAAGAGGTAGCTCACTCAAACTGGAGTGGTAGAAAACATAAAAAGTAATTAGATTTTACATACATTTTGAAGATGAATTCTACTGGATTTGATGTGTTAGATATGGAGAAAGAAGTCAGTTATAACATGTGCTGACATCTTCATTATGTAACTCAGAAAACTAGACTACAGAGAGTTTAAGAAGTTTTTGCAAGATTATACTAAAGACAAAGCTAGCTTGTACTCAGATCCATATTTTAGATCCTACATTCTCAGTCTCTAGACAGTATCCAGAGGACTGATTCTAGGACCCCTTTGAAATGTCCGAACATGTAGCAGTTCAAGTCCTTTACCCAAAATGGCATAATGTTTGCACACAGCCTATGCACATCCTCCATGTATGGTAAATCTTCCCTATGTTATTCACAATAGATGTAAAGGCCATACAGTTATTTTAATATGTTTTTACTTATATTATTTTTAAAAATATTTTCAACGTGTGATTAATTGAATCTGAACGCAGCACCTATGCATATGGAAGGCTGAATCACATGGCCAAAACCAGGCCTGGAAGCCTAGGAAGAGGGAGGGAAAAGCAAATTTAGGAGATCTTGCCACCATCTTCTTTATATATAGTATCCTAGTTATTTCTTCTTTGAAGTCTGGGACACCCAAACTATACTTTCATACTTGTAATACAAAAGCAAACAAATTGTAAGAAAAATGACAGTGCTAATACTTTTCCTTATTAGATTTTAAATGCATTTAGATTTTTAAAAATAATGATATTTAACTCTCACAAGAAAGTTACACATCTGAAAAATTCAAAATTACCAGTAAAACTTACCTGGGATTTATATTTACACCAACTATCTTTACAATAATCTTTAAGGGAATATATTATGATAATAAAAAAACTCAGAATTTGCAAACATTTTAAACAATTTATCATTTGAAATATGAATATAAATTTTAATAACTGATAATGTTTTAAGTTACATCTTACTTATACTAGTTTTTCATAAAGTTTCTCTAAACTTTATAAGTCACTTTTGTAGTATCTTATATACTAGCGAAAGAGAAATGCTAGAAGTCAATGTTAAATGTCTAATCTCCCTGCTGTAGTAAAAGTGGCTGGAATGATACAAGCAAACAAGGTGGTGAAAAATTAAAATGAATTCCTTTCTTAGCAAACATTATTGATGATGCAGAGAAAACATAATTGATAATTGTAGGAAACAATTCAAGAAAAGCAATGCTATGTGGGAGATTTTCTAGATACATTTGCAGTAAATATAGACGTTCTTAACATATTATGCTGCATTCTAGATTGTATTCCAATAAAGCATAGCACAACTGCTCTTCTGTGAGCCAACTAAAGGAAAGGTATACTAGGAAAAGGTCATATAATGTTTTAAAAAATCAGTTTTTCATGGGAGTAAAAACTACAGTGAAAACAAGTTTTTAGAATTCATATAAAGAGTAGATTTAAAGAGAACGCCACATGTGAAATTCATTTACAGCATCATGTTATTAGAGAAAAGTCATTCAAATTACAACTCCATATGGAACTATGGGATGTCAAATTAATTTCATTCATATAGAGATTATAGGAAAATGATAGGGTAGAAATCACCAGGAATCCAAATTTTTACCTATACAGCAGATGTACAGGAAGACTTTATGTATCTTTTTTGGAACCCTGGAATCTATTAAAGAAGGCTTGTGACTGATAAGGTAAGGTTTGGGTAGCAAATTGTAGTCAGTTTCAATTCTTGTTTCAGCAGTGCAGGCCTCCTCACTCCCCGCTCCAGCCTTGTTGCAGGCAACTGTGCAAATGTCCTAGAGAATCTTGCATGTGCCTTCAATATCACTGGTGGACAAAACTGACCTTGTCCTTTAAATGTCAGGATTCTGTGTTATGATCATTATTGCTTCTAGGTATAGAGCTATAAAACACAGAGGCAGGTATGTGACACATCCTCTTGCAAGTTCTTTACCCTCAGAAACTTACAGGGCATGTAAAGAGCTTATATCCTATTCTTCCACCACTTTCTTTCTTCTTTTTTCCCCTTTTGGGATATAGACATTAAAGATTAAGATATTCAAAAGCAACTGCAGGGAAATTAGTCCCTGTACATGCCCAGAGAAATACCTAAGAAAACCTTAAGTTTTACCTCAGTCAGATCCTTGATATGGAGATAACCTAAAACAATGAAAGACAAAGCAAAATAAGATTTAAAAATATAAAACTCGAGATGCCACTGGGGAGACTTCCCACCAGTAACCAGCTCAAGTTCAGAAGGCAGCAGCCAGCCCTGCCCCCACATGCACAAGAGCTACCATCTGGGATACTTCTCAGAGCTGGTCACCAGCAAGCGCTGGGAAAGGCAGCAGCCAATTCCACACCAGTACACCCAATGGTCACCACCAGATACCTGTAACCAGCATTTGCCAGAAGAACCAAACTGGCACTCTTTGGAGAAATTATAGGCAATATGGGAAGAGCCTGGGACCCCACTACCCGTTTGTCTGGAAGTATCCAGGAAAAGGTCAAGATGTAAAAGAAAAAGACAGTCTGGCCTTCGACCCAGGAAGAGCAAGTTCAGGAGACATAAACACAAAAGAGATGGAGTTGCACACCTGAAGTTTCTGAAGTGATGGTAACTGAAATAAAGAAACAACTTCATGAGGCTACAAAAGAAATTAGAATAGAAATACTATCTCAGGTAAAAGAACAAATGAAAAACATAATAAAAGAATTGTTAAGTACCTCTAAAGAGACAGATAATAAAAAAAGGAGAACATAGGAAAGTGAAGGAAACCTTGAATGAACAATATAAAAAAGATTTAGAACACATGAAACAGATTCAAAGAGATATCCAGAAAATTAAAAACTCCATTGAAAGCTGGCAAAACTTCTTGAAAGAAACTGAAAATAGACTTTTAGACCTTGAAGCAGGTTTGCAGCTTGCGAATATGAAAGTAAAGATCTCTTAAAAATAGTAAGGAACCAGGAAATAACAATTCAATGGCTGCGAGATGATGCAAAGAAAAATAATTTAAGAATAATAGGTGTCAGTGAAAAAGCAGGGGTCAACACAAATGACATAAAAAGTCTACTTAAAAAAATAATAGCAGAAAACTTCCAAAACATGGGAAAAGGATCTGGCATACAGCTAAGTGAGACACATAGAACTCCAACTGCCGTAACCAAAATAAATCTACACTAAGACATACAGTAATCAAGATCTCAGAAATTCAGCACAAGAACTGAATATTTAAAAATGTTAGAGAAAAGAAAGAGAACACCATCTATAAAGGAAAATTCATCAGAATCATGATGAACTTAACACAAACCATCAAGTCAAAAAGAGATTGAAGTATTTGAAGTCCTGAAAGAAAACAACTTCCAACCCAGATTGATGTACCCTCCACAACTATCTTTAAAAATTAATGGGGAAATAAGATACTTCCATGACAAAGAACAGTTGCAAGAATTCATGACTGCCAAACCAATCATAAGAAAAATACTGAAGGACATTCTGGAAAGATATATAATGGCCATAGTTTCCAGGAACAACAGCAGAGTGGGATCAATATCTGGGACAAACAACTGAATAGAGGGGAAAAGTAGGCATCCAATGGCATAAAAATAGCATCATAGAGATGAGCCAGTGCATGTTGGCCATAAACATTCATGTAGATGGCCTCAATTCACCAATAAACAGAAACATAGGCAGAGTGGATCAGGAGACAGGATTCATCAATATGCTTTATACAAGAAACGCATTTAACTCAAAAGAAAATTCATAGATTGAAAGTCAAAGGAGAAACAACACTTTATGTGACAGGGAACCAGAACACATAAGGGAGGCTTGATCATCAATTGCTGAATGGATAAGAAAGGTATGGCATTTTTATACAATGGAAAGCTACTCAGCCATAAAGAAACATAACTTTGAAGCTTATGTAGGTAAAAGAAGGGAACTAGAGATCATTTTCATGGATGGAATGTTCCAGAGTTACATGAATGAATATCATCTTGTTACTCTAGTATAAAAAACTAAAGGAGTTAATGGGATCCAAAATGCACAATAAATATTGTGAAAATGTAAGAGAAGGAAATGTCTAAAAAGGGAAGGCAGTAGCCATTGTTAATCTATTATCATGGTTTGAATCACTATATTGTTTTCATTGTTCTGTTTAGTTTCGTTTTATTCCATTTTGTTTTGTTTGGTTTTGTCATATTTTATGGCATGGACAGCTATTTCAAAGATAACAAAATATATTATGGTAGCCATTATTGATTTGGTATTATCTTGTTTTGAAGCCCTGTATTGCTTTCATTGTTTGGTTTTGATTGATTTTATTCTATTTTTTATTTGCTTTTATTATGATTGATAGTATAGGTAGCTATTTTGATGATAACAAGAGGCATTATGATAGCTACTGTTGTTTTCCTATCATCTTGTTTTGAAGTTCTATATTGCTTCCATTGTTTTGTTTTGATTGATTTTATTCTGTCCCGTTTTGTTTGCGTTTACTACGTCTGATGATATGGAAGGTTATTTTGAAGACAACAAGAAGCATCATAGCAGGCATTCTTAATTTTATCTTGTTTTGAAGTCCTGTACTACATTCATTGTTTTGTTTCAATTGCCTTTATTCTGTTTTATTTCATTTGGTTTTATTATTTTCAAAATAAAATTTTAAAAACTCAAGGGAAGGGAAGAGAATCTGATTTCCAGAATTACTACACGATTAGATTCAAATACACAATTTTAAACATCAAAATCACAAGGCAACAAAATCATAGGGAGAAATGGTCCATTCTTTTTTTTTTTTTTTTTTTTTTTGTCTTTTTCCTTTTTTATCAGAACCGGGGATCGAGCTCACGACTGCCTGCTTGCAAGGCAGGTGCTTATGCCGCTGAGCTAAATCCCCAGCCCCAGAATTGGTCCATTCACAAGAGAAAAATAAGTCAACAGAAACTGTTACTGAAAAATCAAATGCAAATATAAAACAAGGGTTTAGAACAACTGTTTTAAAGAAGCCCAAAGAAATAAAGAAGACATAGATAAATATAACAATAAAATGGAAATATAAATAAGAAGACAAAAGTTTAAACAAAAAAAGAAATTATATAGATCAAAAGTACAGTAATTGAAATTTTAGAAGCTTCAAAGAAGAATCAGTGAACTTTAAGATAGGGACACTTAAATTATTGAGTAAAAGACACAAAAAAAAATTAAAGTAAAATGAACAGGCCTAAAGGATGTATGGAGAACCACCACACAGAACATGTGCATCCTGGAAATCCCAGAGGAGAAACAGAGATAGAAAAGGGAGGGGAGATTCTGGACAAATAATGTTAGAAAAAATCCCAAATTTGATGAAAGATGTGAACATTAAAAAAGTTCTACAAACTTCTAGCAGGATGAGCCCAAAGGACTCACACTGAGACATATTACAATGAAATAAATGAAAGACAAAGAGAGTATATAGAATGCATCAAGAGGGAAGCAACTTATCACATATGAAAGCTCTTCCATAATATTATAAATAAAATTTCCATCAGAAATCTTGGAGGCCAGAAATTTGACTAATATATTTAATACACGAAAAGGAAGAAGGAAAAAAAAAACCCCTGACAAATGAGAATCTTATGTCCAGAAAAACTATCATTTAAAAGTGGTAGAGAAATTACGACATTTTCGGATAAACAAAACCTAAGGCAATTCACTATCATTGCAGCTACAAGAAATCCATAAGGGACTCAGGCAGTTTGAAATAAAATGACAGTAAGTGGTAACATAAAGTTACAAAAAAATCAGTATATGTAAAATTGGACAATTCTAAAAGCTAATATTTGACTATGGCTGTGACTCCACTTCTTGTTTTCTACATGATTTAAGAGACTAAATAATCTTTAAAATATTTTTATTTTGGGGGGGCAAGGATGTTATTTTTCCCAGCCTTATTGAGGGATGATTGACAAATAAAAGTACTAATTAAGTTGTTTCATATGATGATTTGATATACATATGCATTGTAAAATGAGAACCACAATCAAGTTAATTAATGTAACAAGAATATAATTTTATGACATAAGTTACTGAAAGGGGCAGGAACAGAATTGCAGAACAGAGTTTTACTATATTATTGAACTTAAGAGAGTATAAATTCAAATTAGACTGTTTTAACTTTAGGGTGTTAAATGTAATCCCCATGGTAACCACAAAAATAATAGCTGTAGAATACATAGCCATGAAAGCTTCTAAAATTTAATGAAATGAAATGAAAATAGAATTTAAAGATTTTGTTACCAAAAATCAACTAAATTTAAAAGAAACAATAATCCAGGAAATGAGGTAAAGTTCTAAGGTATACCAACAGAAATCCCTTCTGATCAGAAATTCTTTTAAATCAAATATATTCCCCAGTAAAAAGAGACTAGCAGAATGGACATTTTTTAAAGGTATGACCCAACTATATGATGTGCTCAAGAGACTAATTTTAGTTCCAAAGACACAAATAGGTTGACTAGGAATGGATAGAAAGATATTCCATGTAAGTAGTAAGCAAAAGAAAACATAGACAGGTCGCCATATTAATACCAGACAAAGTTGATTTTAAGTAGAAAACAGGTTATAAAAAATGAACATAATATATTAATCAAAACTGAACAGCCTGAAAATATGACAATTATAAACATTTACATATTAATAATAAATCACAGACAAAAACTGATAAAATTGAAGAGAGAAATAGACATTTAAACAGTAATTGATAGAGACTTTAATACATTCCTCTTAATGACCAGGACAACCAGGCAGAAATAAGGTGTTAGAGGAATTAATACAAATCATAAACTAGATTTAGTGTACATGTACAGAATTCTCAAGAACAAAATATATATTATTCTCAAATACACATGAATCATTGTCCAGGAAACACCATATGCTAGATAAAAAATTATTAAATACTTCTACAAAGAGGTACATAAAATAGCTTCTCCGAATACAATGAGATGAAGTTAAAAATCAGTAATAGATGAAACATAGAAAAATATCTCAAACTTGAGTACTTAATACAACCTTAAACAACCAACAGATCAAAAACAAAATAGGAGAACTATAATAACTATTAATGATGAATGAAACAAAGTACACTATACCAAAATATAAATACTCACAAAACATTAATAAAGCTAAATTTATAACTTTAAATGTTTATATTAAAACACGAGAAAGAATTTGACAACCTAACTTAATGACAAGGAACTAGTAGAATTCTAGTGGAAAAAATAATATTCTAATAGAAGGAAATAATTACACAAAAATATATGTAAACAAAATAGTGAATAGAAAAACAATAAAAAATAAGAGGAAAAGTTGGTTCTTTGAAAGGTCAAAAAATTGACAGACTGCTAACCTGACTAACAAAATTAGAGGACCTAAATTTCAAAACTCAGAAATGAAACTGGAAATATCATTGCCAATTCTACTGAAATAAAAAATTCATAAGAGGGTACTATCAGCAATTGTACATCAATAAATTTATATTTTTAATATTTTTTTTACTAGAGGCACACAAAAACCTATGGTGCTATGTGATTTGAAATCTTGATTTAATGTTTGGTGATTGTGTGATTAAAATATTTGGTTGCATGTGCATGATAAATTTAACACTTGGTTATAGGAGCTATTGAAGCTAGAAATAAACACCATGATATGTAAATCAAGTAAAAGAAAACTGAAACATGCTAAGCTGAATCAATCACAATATTCAGTTGCAACCTCTCCATCATTATGCAAAGCATTTGAAATTCAGCTAATATATTTACATTTATCCTGTTGTCCATCAGAAGACATTACAAACTTTTGTATTTCGTCCTTAGCATTCTCCCCTTTGTAGTCCTCTCATTTACTTTTTTATATTATTATACAAATACTTTCAGTACAATGTTGGCTATACATTTTTCTAAAAATTGCCTTCATTAAATGTATATATCCTTGGCCCAGCAATTTTCAAGGGTCTAGCGGGGGCATGAATTCAGTACTGGAGCTGAATGTGTATGAGTTGAACCCCAGAGCATGGGGAAACTTTGGAACATCTCTCCCAGCCAGTAAGACCACACCCAGCGTCCCAAATCACCAGAGAACACACGGGAAGCACCTGCGGGCTTCAGTTACCTCCAAGAGGCTAGCAATTGCCTGCAGTTGGTCCCAGAAGCCAAAAGTGGGCCAGGTAATTCCCAGCACACAGGAGAAGCTTTGGAACATCACTTGAAATCCAGAAATACAGGAAAATGACAAAACAAAAGAGCAAAATGAAGTCTCAAACTTCCAGCCCAACCCAAGCAAGCCTAGGAGACATGGACACAGAAGAAAATGTAAGCCATACACCTGAAATTCCTGAAATTATAACAACTTAAATGATAACTGAAGTAAAGAAACAACTCAGGGAAGGTATAAAAGAACTCAGATCAGAAATAATCTCCCAGGTAAAAGAAGAAATGATAAATGTAATGAAAGAAATGTTCAACACATCAAAAGAAGACAGTTAAAAAATTAGAGGAACAATGCAAAAAGATGGAAACCCTGAATGAACAATGTAAGAAACAAACAGAATGCATGAAGCAGATTCAAAAAGATATACAGGAAATCAAAAATTCTATCAAAAGTTGGCAAAACTGCCTCAATGAAAGTGAAGATAGAATCTCAGACCTTGAAGACAAGATTACAGCTAGTGAACAGGAAAAGAAAGATCTTTTAAAAATAACAAAGAATTGCAAAATAACAATTCAACAGCTACGAAATGATGCAAAGGAAAACAAGATTGATAGGGATTAATGAAAAAGAAGTTGATAACACAAATGATATCAAGAGGCTATTTACAGAAGCAATAGCTGAAAATTTCCCAAACATGAAAATGGAAACTGACATACACATCAGTGAAGCATGTAGAACTCCAAATAACCATAACCAAAAGAAAACTACACCCAGATATATAATAATCAACATCCCAGAAATCCAACATAAGAACAGAATATTAAAAAGCTGCTAGAGATCACCTATAAAGGAAACCCTATCAGAATCACAGAAGACTTCTCTTTTTTAAATTTTATTTAAAGAAAGACAAAAAAAATGGAAAATGGGTAGATATAATACATACTTTCAAAGAAAAAATAAACAGTCATAAATCACTGGTTGATGTTTACATATTGTCTTCTTACAAATAATTATTCAAGATACAAAAGTGGAACATATAAAGGGGAATTCAAACAGCAAGACTGCAAATAGTTTTATTCAACTATCTAATAAAAACTTAGTAATATGGTAGACTAAAACATACACGCATTTATCCATATCTTCATTTATGTTGAGATTAAACAAATCAAAGCAGACTAAAATCACTCTGAATAAAGAATTATAGTATTGCTGGATTTCACATCATGACTCCTGAATCAGCACTGGGTACTGTAGGGCCTTTTTTTCCTTCAAAGTACTTTTTCATTTCATCATGTGTCATAAGATCAGTTCTTGTAAACTGTTTATAGGTTTTACACAAACATGAGTCTTAACATGTATTTCTATCCTTTCTATATTAGAGGGAGAAACAGAACAAAGCAGAACAGAGCAAAACATATTCCTATAGACACATAAAAGTAAAAAAGACGTATAAAACTGCTGTCAAGGAGTTCTACTAGGGTTACTATGTTGTTTCTTGTTATCATCAATAGAAATGGCTATATCATCAGATATAGTATAATTGAATATATCAGTACCTAACAGTATTAATAGAAATACACTTTGTAGATAGTGTAGAACTACAAAAACAGGTAGTAATCAAACCAGAATGAGTATTGTAGTGAATCATTGTCATTTTCCGTATAGTGGTCTATACTCTCAGACCTGATACTATCAACCTTGACAGTTTTAAATAAAATCTGTCAATAACAAACATCAATCAAACAAATCAGATTTAATTAGGATCAGTCATGATATAACAATATAAGTTATACAGGAATCCAGATTAAGTTAATAGGAAATTAAAGATGATTACTGCACTATATCCTGATATTTTTGGGATAGCTGTCTGTGTCCTCAGATCTAGTGCTTGTATACAAACTGGGACAGAATAAGTTCTATCTAAGCAGAGTGGTGTGATTAATATGGGTTTTAATACCTGATACACTATTAGGACTATCTTCTGCTGTCTTTTTTAAAGATTATTCCTCCCCTTTCACTCCCCTAGGATGTACTGTTCATTTTTGGGTCTCCCCAACACCCTCAGTTTTATATGGGGGGGGGCAACCTGCTATTTACATAAGTAGTTCCAAATCTTTTCACTTCTGGACTTGATCTCTAGTTGTATTTCTACTTTTGAATATTTCACTTTTGAACTTGTCTATGAGGTCCCGAAGATATCACTTTATGTTCACTGGTGCCATGTCTGATATTGCATGTTTGCTATCCTCAATTTCCTTTGCATTTACCTTTCCTGGATCAATGTTCTTAGGGTTGGGGGCTGGGGGTCCTTCTTGTTGCTTCCTCTTCTCATATTTTTTATTCCTTCCATACAGTTGTATATAGGAGGCCACAGTTTCTTTCTTTGTTGGTTATAGTTCAAATGAGCATGCTGACGAGGTGCTCCTGCCCACTGCAGTGTACTGAGGTACAAACAGTGGCAGTGTATGCTGGGCCCTCCCCTCTGGGTCAGTTAACTTGCTGAGGGCTTCATTGCATTAGGGTGCACTGCTAGGTGTAGGGACTTGGTTTGGGCTAATCTATTGGGTCTCAGCATGGGGCCTGACCCAGGCCAAGCACACCCCACCAATCCTGCTTGAGAAGGGAGCAGCTTACTGAAGTCACCGCTGCTCCTTGTTCTCGCCAGTCTGCCTGGCACCAGAATGTCGTCTGTTTTGGCCCCTTTTTCTGTGGATTGGTTTTATTCCCATCATTCACCCCAGGTTGATGCAGGTTCCCCACCAGCTCAGCTCTCCACTTGGCTCACTGACCCCCGACCTTAGTGTGAGTGTGTTTCAGTGAGTTGGAGTGGTGGGCTTCTGGGCAGCTCAGAAAGTTGGCTGTGCAAGTTCAAGTGCTGCACTGGGAGCACCAAGCCTTAGCTGTTCCAATAGTAGCACCAGGACTGTATGTTTAATTGATTTCTCTCAGCTTAGTTTGTTCCTGGGTCGGGAGGATCCATCTCCCTCTGTTTGGGACTCCCCACACTGTATTGTTTTTGGAATCTAAGTTAACAACCTCAGGGAGCCTCTGTAGTCTGCTGTTATCTATCTGCCATTTTTATCATAACTCCTCAGACTTATCAACACAAAATAAAATCAAGAAGAGCATGGAGTGAAGTATTTCAGATCCTAAAGGAAAACAATTTCCAACCTAGACTGATGTACCATGCAAAACTGTCTTTCAAAATGAATGGAGAGACTCTAAACCAGGGAACTCAGCTGGAGGCTAGACTGAATCCTCACCATCCCAAGCACTGGGTAGACTTTAAGAACATCTCTTTCAGAGCTCAAGGACCCACCCAGAGCCCAGCCACACTAGGCTGTGCTGGACAGCTTTCAGGCCTTCCCAGGACACACCCAGTAACCTCCCAAACTGGGAAACTCAGTGGTGGCAGAGGTAAATTTGCATGACCTCAAGCCCTGGGAGACTCTAAGATCATCTCTTTCATAGGTCCAGAGCCCAGGCACATTAGACTAGCCTTGGGAGGTTTTGTGGACCAACTATGTTATGCCCAGTGACCTTCTTCAATTATAGGATTTGAGAGTAGGTGAAGTGAGTTCCAGGGCTTTAGTCTTCACCCAAGGCAGAGCTTCAACCCACCATCCACAGTGGTTAGGTGCCTGCCCAGCTACCTGAAACACTGAAGGTGGCATGGGAGGGCCTGAGGCCATAACTGGACCAGGCTCAGCAACTTCCATTCAGTTCCAGGAGCCTAGGGCATGGGAGATGATTTCCAACACATCCAGGGGAAGCCTTGGAACAACACTTGAAGCATAGAAATAGAGGAATATGACAAAGCAAAAGCCCAAAATGCAATCTGAAGCCTCCAGCCCATCCCAAGAAACCTTAGGAGCTATGTACATAGAAGAAAATATATGCCATACACCTGAAATATCTGAAATAGTAGCAACTGAAATAAAGAAGCAACTCCAGGAAGTGTTAAAGAATTTCAAACTAGAAATAATCTCCCAGGTAAAAGAAGAAATGATAAAAGCAATGAAAGAGATGCTGAACATATCTAAAGAAGACACAGTTAAAAAACTGGAGAAGCTAAACAAAAAGGTAGAATCCCTGGATGAACAATATAAGAAACAAACAGAATACATGAAGCAGATGCAAAGAGATACAGGAAGTCAAAAATTCCATTAAAAGTTGTAAAAACCACCTCAATGAAAATGAAGATAGAATTTCAGACCTCGAAGACAGGATTGCAGCTAGTTAACAGGAAAGGAAAGATCTTTTAAAAATAACAAGGAATCAGGAAATAACAATTCAACAGCTGAAAGATGATGCAAAGAAAAAACAATATACGATTGATAGAGATAAATGAAAAAGAAGGGGAAAACATAAAAGATGTCAAGAGAATACTTAGAGAAGTACTAGCTGAAAATTTCCCAAACACGAGAATGGAAACACTGACATCAGGATCAGTGAAGGATATAGAACTCCAAAGAGTCATAACCAAAATAAAACTACACCCAGACATATATTAATCACCATCCCAGAAATCCAACATAAGAATAGAATATTAAAAGCTGTCAGAGAGAAAAGACAGATCACCTATAAAGGAAAACCCATAGGAATCAGAACAGACTTCTCATCACAAACAATGAAGTCAAGAAGAGCATGGAGTGAAGTATTCCAGATCCTAAAGGAAAATGATTTCCAATCTAAGCTGTTGTACCCAGAAAAACTGTCCTTCAAAATCTATGGAGAAATAAGATACTTCCATAACAAAGAACAGCTGAAGAACTTCATGATCATGGAGCCACCCCTGCAAAGAATAGTGAAAGGCAGTTTAGATACACTTAGAAAAAAACCACTAAGCAAAGCAAACAAACAGAATGGAAAGATAAAGATTCAATAGCAGAAAGATAACATGTCAATGATAAACCAACATATAACAGTTATAACCATTACTATAAATGGTCTCAGTACACCAATTAAAAGAAACAGACTGGTAGGATGGATTAAGAAACAACATCCAACCTTATGCTATCTAGAAGAAACCCATCTAACCCAAAAGGATACTCTGAAAGTCAAAGAATGGAAAACAATACTCCATGCAACGGGAACCCCCAAAAAGTAGGGGCTGCTATTCTGTTTCCAGACAATGTGAACTTCAAGCCAATAATGATCAGAAGAGATAAAGAAGGTCATTACATACTAGTTAGGGGAAAACTTCAAGAGGAAGAAATAACAATCTTAAATATATATGCACCAAATTCCAGAGCACCCAGTTATACAACACAAATATTAACAGAAATGAAAAACCAAACTAGCAGTAAAACAATTATAACAGGAGACCTTAACACACCATTGACACCAAGGGACAGATCAACCAGACAGAAAATCAGAAAAGAAATAACAACTGAATCACACCTGTGAACAAATGTACTTGCTAGACATATACAAAGTGTCTCATCCAACAACATCAGAATACACATTCTTCTCAGCAGTACATGGGTCATTCTCTAAAAAAGACCATATATTAGCTCACAGAACATATTTAATAAATGCAAAGGAGTTGAAATTATCCCTTGCATGTTATTGGATCACAGCACCATGAAATTAGAAATTAATGATAAAAATATTGCAAAAATCACACAAACACATGGAAACTGAATAACACACTCTTGAGTAATCAGTGGGTCACAGAAGAAATTAAGCAATACCTACAAGCAAATGAAACTACAAATACAACTTACCGGAATCTGTGGGATGCAATGAAAGCTGTCCTCAGAGGGAAATTTATTGCACTGAGTTCACACATCAGGAAAACAGAACAAATACAAATAAATAACCTGATGCTATACCTCAAACAGCTAGAAAAAGAAGAGCAAGTCAAGCCCAAAGCCTAAAGAAGAGAGGAAATTATAAAAATCAGAGCAGAAATGAATGCAATTGAGATAAGAAAACAATCCAAAGAATCAATCAATCAAAGAGTTGGTTCTTTGAAAGAATAAATAAAATTGATAAGCCCCTAGCCAACCTTATTTAAAAAAGGGAAGAAAAAGCTCAAATTCATGCAAGAAGGAATGAAAAAGGCGAAATCACTACAGACTCTGTAGAAATACGGAAGATCATCAGCACCTACTTTGAAAACCTCTACTCTCAAAGGTTTGATAACACAGAAGAAATAGATTCCTAGAAACATATGAAGTGCCAAAGCTAGGTCAAGAGGATGTAAAACTGCTGAAAAACCCAATATCTATTAATGAAATCGATAATGTAATTAAGTCCTTACTTACAAAGAAGAGCCCAGGCCCAGACAGATTCACTGTGGAATTCTACAAAAAATACAAAGAATACTTACTGCCGACACTCCTCAAACTCTTCAGTGAAATTGAAAGGGAAACAATCCTTCCTAAGTCATTCCTGGAAGCAAATATTACTCTAGTACCAAAACCTGAGAAAGACCCAACTAAAAAAGAGAACTATAGACCAATCTCCCTAATGAACACAGATGCAAAAATCCTCAATAAAATATTGGCAAATAAGGATGCAGCAAAACATCAAGAAGATTATACACCATGGTCAAGTGGGATTCATCCCAGGCATGCAGGGATGGTTCAACATACGTAAATCAATAAATGTAATCCACCATATCAATAAAGCCAAAAATAAGAATCACATGATCATTTCTATAGATGCACAAAAAGCTTTTGATAAGTAAGGTCCAACACTCATTTATGATAAGAACCTTACAGAAAACTGTAATATATGGTCTTTACCTCAATATTATCAAGACCATTTATGACAAACTATCAGCCAGTATCATACTAAATGGCCAAAAATTGAAAGCCTTTACCTTAAAATCAGGCACAAGACAAGGATGTCCCTTATCACCACTCCTATTTAATATAGTACTGGAAATACTCGCCAGCAATTAGACAAGAGAGAGAAGTAAAAGGGGTAAGTATAGGAAGAGAATAAGTTAAATTATCATTATTTGCAGGTGATATGATACTTTACATAGAAGACTCTCAAATCTCCACTGAAAAACTCCTAGATATAATACATAAATTTAGCAATGCAGCTGGATATAAAATTAATACTCAAAAATAAATAACATTTCTACATCCTGAAAACAAAATCACAGACAGAGAGAAATAAGGGAAGCTACACCTTTCACACTAGCATCCAATAAAATGAAATATTAAGGATTATTCTCACGAAAGACATGAAAGACCTATACAGGGAAAATTATAATACACTGAAAAAAGAAATTGAAGATGCTCTCAGAAAATGGAAAGACATCCCTTGCTCATGGATAGGAAGAATAAATATTGTGAAAATGTCCATTCTCCCAAAACTCTTATACAGATTCAATGCAATCCCACAAAATACAACCAACATACCTTATAGATTTAGAGAAATCACTCCTCAAATTCATCGGGAACCATAAGAGACCTAGAATAGCAAATACTGCTCTAAGCAGCAAAGGCAAGGCAGGAGGCATCACAATCCCTGAATTGAAGCTATACCACAAAGAAACTATAGTAAAATCAACATGGTACTAGAATAAAAACAGGGCCGAAGATCAATAGAATAGATTAGAAGATACAACACAACTACAAACACACCCAAACACCTTATCTTTGATAAAGGAGCCAAACAAGTTCACGGAAGAACAACAGTCTCTTTAATAAATGGTGTTGGAAAAACTGGCTCTCCATTTGCTGAAAACTAAAACTAGACCCATGCCTATCATCATGTGCTAAATTAAAATCTAAATGGATCAAAAATCTGAATATTAAAACAGAAACACTAAATCTATTGGAAGACAAATTGGATAGAAACCTTGAAGACATAGGGGTAGGTAGAGATTTCATGAACAGGAATCAAACCACATGGGAAATACTTCCCAGAATCAATAACTGGGATCACCTCTTATTAAAAAGTTTCTGCATGTCAAAAGAAATCTCCAGCATAGGGAAAAGAAAACCCACAAACTGGGAAAAAAATCTTAGTGAACTCTTCCTCAGACAAAGGACTTCTGTCTAAAAACATAAGAATTCAAAAAAAAAATCAGACCCCAAAAATTCAAAACTCCGATCTAAAAATGGGCATCTGAGATGAATACACACTTCTCAGATGAAGAAATACAAATGGAAAATAAATACATGAAAAAATGCTCATCATCATTACTCATTAGAGAAATGCAAATTAAAATCACATTGAAATTCTATCTCACTCCTAAAAGAATGGCCAGGATCAAGAAAACTACCAACAACAAATGCTGGAGAGGCTCTGGGGAAAAAGGAACTCTCCTGCACTGTTGGTGGGAGTGTATACTGGTGCAACCATTGTGGAGGTCAGTCTGGAGGTTCCTCAGAAAGCTGGGATTGGAAGTCCCATTTGTTCCAGCTATTCCACTTCTCGGCATATTCCCAGAAGAATTGAAAGCATCATACCACAGTGATATATGCATACCTATGTTTATAGCAGCACAGTTTGTAATAGCCAGATCTTGGAAACAACCTAAGTGTCCATCAACTGAGGAATGGATAAAAAAGTTGTGGTATTTTTATACAATGGAGTACTACTCAGCTATAAAGAATGATAACATTGAGATATTTATAAATAAATGGGCACAGCTTGAGACCATACTTATAAGCGAAATAAACCAAACTCACATGTATAAATACCAAATAGTTTCCCTAGTGTAAGAAATGGTAAGAATACATAAAATTACATGGTGAACCTCATTCCCCATTATATTGTTTTGAAGCCTTATAATGTTTTCAATAATTGGAATAGTTCTATTCTGTGTTGTTGGATTTTTTGTCTGTGATGGTATGAACAGTTATTTTGAAGAAAACAAGGCAATATAATAGTAAGTGCTGATATAATATCATCTTATTTTGAAGTCCCATGAAGCTTTTATTCTTCTGTCTCCATTGGTTTATCATGTTGTATCTTATTGGATTTTATTATATGTGATAGTATAAAATTTTTTATAGACAAGGAGATAATATAGAAAGCATTATTCATTTTCTGTTAGTTGGTTCTTAATGCCCTGTAATACTTTCATTCTCTTGAATGGTTTTACACTGTCATGTTGTGTTTGATGCTATAATATACAAAGTTATACTCAAATATTTCAAGGAATGAGACACTATGGTAGCTGCTGTTATGTTAGGTTATCTTGTGGTGAAACACTATGTTGCTTAAATTGTTCTGTCCTGACTTGTGTTATTATGTCATTATGTTCTCTTTTATCTTAATCTCCTTCTTTAATTTTTAATAAAAAATTGATGGAGACAAAGAACATGAAGGTCATGAGGAACTTCATGACCAACACACCAACCCTGCAAAAATACTGAAAGCCATTCTAGACAGACACAGGGAAAAAATCTCTAAGCAAAGCAAACAATTAAACAGAATGGAAAGGTAAAGAATCAAAAGCAGAAAGATAACATGTCAAAAGTAAACCAATATATATCAGTTATAACCATTAATGTAAATGGCCTCAATACACCAACTAAAAAAACAGACTAGCAGAATGGATCAACAAACAACATCCACCCATATGGTGTCTATAAGTTTCCAAAAGGAATCTTATAGACAATATAAGAAATTCATATTGTCAAAGGATGAAAAATAATATTCTGTGCAACAGGATCCCCCCAAAAAGCAGGGGTAGCTATTCTGTTTGTGGACAATGTGAACTTCAAACCAAGAATGATCCAAAGAGATTAAAAAACAGTCACCACATACTAGTTAGGAGAAAACTTCAAGAGGAAGAGATAACAAATCTTAAATATGTATGAACTAAATATATCTTAAATCTATCTTAAATATATATGCACAAAACAAATATTAACAGAAATGAAAAATGAAATAAGCAATAACACAATTATAACAGGAGACCTTAACATGCCAGTGACACAAAGGGACAGATCAACTACACAGAAAATCAGTAAAGAAATAACAAAAATGAATCACATCTATGAATGAACTAGCTTGGTGGACATATACAGTGTTGTACCCAACATCAGAATATACATTCTTTCAGAAGAACATGATACATGCTCTAAAATAGACCATCTACTAGCCTACAGAAATGCAAAAGAATTGAAATTATTTCATGTATGTTATTGGATCATAGCACTATGAAACTAGAAATTGATGATGAAAGAAACTGCAAAAACCCCACAAACACATGAAAACTGTATAGTACACTTCTGAGCAATCAGTGGGTCACAGAGAAAATTAAAGAAATTAAACAATTCCTGCAAGTAAACAAAAACACAAATACATCTTACTGGAACCTGTGGGATGCAATGAAAGCAGTCCTCAGATGAAAATTTATTGCACTGAAGTCCCATATCAGGAAAACAGAAAAACACAAATTAACAACCTGATGCTACACCTCAAATATCTAGAAAAAGAAGACCAAGTCAAGCTGAAAGCCCATGGAGGAAATTATAAAGGTATAGCAGAAATCAATGCAGTAGAGACTAAGAAAACAATACAAAGAATCAATGAATCAAAGAGTTGGTGCTTTGAAAGAATAAATAAAGTTGATAAGTCCCTAGCCAACCTTATTTCAGAAAGGAAAGAAAAAACTCAAATTCATGCAATAAGGAATGAAAAGCACGAAATCACCACAGACCCTATGGAAATACAGAATGATCATCAATACCTAATTCAAAAACCTCTACTTTCATAGGCTTGATAACACAGAAGAAATGGATGGATTCCTAGAAACATATGAATTACCAAAACTAGATCAAGAAGATGTAAAACTGCTGAATAATCCAATTTCTTTTAACAAAACTGAAAATGTAATTAAACCCTTACCAACAAAGTAAAGCCCAGGTCCAGATTGATTTACTGTGGAATTCTGCAAAAAATTCAAAGAAGATTTAATGCTGATATTCCTCAAACTCTTCAATAAAATTGAAAGGGAAACAATTCTCCCTAACTCAATCCTGAAAGCAAATATTACTTTAATACCAAACCTGAGAAAAACCCAAGCAAAAAAGGGAACTACAGGTCAATCTCCTTAATGAACATAGATGCAAAAGTTCTTGATAAAATATTGGCAAACAGAATGCAGCAAATCATCAAGAAGATTATTCACCATGACCAAGTAGAATTCACACCAGGAATATAGGGATGATTCAACATACACAAATCAATAAATGTAACCCACCATATCAATAGAGCCAAAAATAAGAACCACGTGATCATTTTTATAGATGCAGAAAAAGCTTTTGATAAGGTTCAACACTTATGCATGATAAGAATCTTACAGAAAATTGCAATGGTCTTTACTTAAGTGTGATAAAAGCCATCTATGACAAACCAACAGCCAGCATCATATTAAATGGCCTAAAACTGAAGGCTTTTACCCTAAAATCAGGCAGAAGACAAGATGTCTAATATCACCACTCCTATTCAATATAGTGCTGGAAATACTAGTCAGAGCAATTAGACGAGAGAGAAATAAAAGGAGTAAGGATAGGACAAGAAGAAGTAAAATTATCATTATTTTCAGATGACATGATATCCTACATAGAAGGCTCCCAAAACTCCATTGAAAGACTCCTAGTTACAATAAATAAATTCAGTAATGTAGCTGGATACAAAGTCAACATTCAAAAATCAATAGCATTCCTATAAACTAACAACAAAATCACTGAGAGAGAAATAAGAGAAGCCACACCCTTCATAATAGCATTCAAAAAATGAAATACTTAGGAATCAATCTAACAAAAGAAGTAAAAGATCTATTTAGCGAAAATTATAATACCCTGAAAAAATAAATCAAAGAGGCCTTCAGAATACAGAAAGACATCCCTTGTTCATGGATAGGAAGAACAAACATCAGGAAAATGGCCATTCTCCCAAAACTGTTGTACAAATTTAATGCAATGTCAATCAAAATACCACTAGTATACCTCACAGATCTAGAGAAATCACTCCTAAGGTTCATCTGGAAAAGACCTAGAATAGCAAAGCCAATTCTAAGCAACACAGGAGGCATCACAATCCCTGACTTGAAGTTATACTATAAAGTTAGTTATAAAATCAGCATGGTACTGGAATAAAAACAGACCTGAAGATGAACAGAATAGATTAGAAGATACAACTACAATTACAAACATACTCAGTCACCTTGTTTTTGGTAAAGGGGCCAAACACACCCACTGGAAGAAAGATAGTCTCTTTAATAAATGGTGTTGGAAAAACTGGCTCTCCATATGCCAAAATCTAAAACTAGACCCATGCCTATCACCATGTACAAAACTAAAATCTAAGTGGATCAAGGATCTAAATATTAAAAGAGAAACACTAAATCTGTTGGAAGACAAAATAGGTAGAAATCTTGAAGACCTAGGAGTAGGTAGAGAATTCATGAACAAGAATCAAACCACACAAGAAATACTTCACAGAATCAGTAACTGGGATCATATCTTATTAAAAATTTTCTGCATGTTGAAAGAAATCTCTAGCCTAGTAAAAATAAACCCACAAATTGGGAAAAAATCCTAACAAATGGTGCCTCACACAAAGGACTTCTGCCTAGAACATTTAAAGAATTTTTAAAAATCAGACCCCTGAAATTCAAAGACTCAATCCAAAAATGGGCATCTGAGATGAATACACAGTTCTCAGATGAAGAAAAATGAATGGCAAATAAATACATAAAAAATGTTCAGCATAGTTAGTCATTAAAGAAATGCAAATTAAAACCACACTGAGATTCCATCTCACTCCTGAAAGAATGGCCAGGATCAAGAAAATCACCAACAACAAATGCTGGAGAGGCTGTGGGGAAAAAAGAACTCTCCTGCACTGTTGGTGGGAGTGTAGAGGTCAATCAGTGTAGAGTCAGCCTGGAGGTTCCTCAGAAAGCTGGGATTGGAAGTCCCATTTGATCCAGCTATTCCACCTCTGGGCATATTCCCAGAAGAACGGAAAACATCATACCACAGTGATATATGTGTATCCATGCTTATAGCAGCACAGTTTGTAATAGCCAGATCTTGGAAACAACCTAAATGCCCATCAACTGAGGAATGGATAAAAAATTCATAGTATTTTAATACAATAGAGTACTACTCAGCTATAAAGAATGATCACATTGAAATATTTATAAATAAATGGATGCAACTTGAGACCATACTCATAAGTGAAATAAATCAAACTCATATGTGTAAATAACATATAGTCTCCCAAGTGTAAGAAATGTTAAGAGTTCATAAGATACAAAAACTCAATAAATACAGTGAAAGGATAAGAATCTGCTTAAAGGGGGAAAAAATATCTCAGGAAAATGAGGAAAAACAAAAAGGAAGGGAAAAGAAAAGTTATCTAAAATTATATAAACACACTTAGGATAGCTAAGATAATTGTGATACAAATTCTGTAAGTTCTTGGAACAAAATAGTTAACGTTTATAGGACTGGAACAATTGTGCATATTATTGTATGGTGATCTTAAGAACTCTTGAAGATTATTATGTAAAATAACATCCCCAGTTATGCTCTTGCCACCTTGTTTCAAAGGCCTATACTGTCAGTGTTTTGGGCTCTTTGCTATTGTTATTTATTTGTCTTTTTTGTCTTGTGTTTTTCTAGGAATTTGTTTCATTTTGTTTTGTTTTGTTGTTCCCTCTAATACAGAAAGGATAGGTATATATGCATAGAACTTCTCCTGAACAGTTTATAAGAATCAATTATATAGTGCATGATGAAATTAACAGGTACTTTAAAGAAAAAGGGATACTAAGGTACCCAGTGCTGATTCTGAGGCATCATGATGTGAAACCCAGCAATACTATTATTCTTTGTTCAGAGTGATTTTAGTCTGTTTCATATTGTTTAATTTCAATGTACACAAAGGTGTGGACAGCTATTTTGAAGAGAATGAGAGACATTATGGCAGCCATTGTTGATTTCCCTATAGTCTGGTTTTGAGGGCCTAAAATGCCTTCATCATCCTATTCTGATCTTTTTAACACTATTTTATTTTGTATGAATCCATTGTGTGTGAGTGAAGATATAGACAACTATTTAGAAGAAAACAAGAGACAATAGGATAGTGATGATCTCCTATTATCTTGCTTTGAAATCTGTGCCTTTCACATTGTTTTCTTCTGATATTTTTGTTCTATTTTGTTATGTTTAGTTTTACCCTCTTTAAAATAAAATTTTAAAAAAATTAAAAATGCATATATCCTTGTAACCTCACTATAATCAAGATATAGAAAATATTTACAATCCTCAAATTTCCTTCCTGCTTCTTCACAACCAATCTTACCCCCTTTTACCCCATTCAATCCAGCTTCAAGCAACCACTAGTGATCTGCTTTTAGTAATAACAGATTAGTTTTGCCTGTTTTAAAATTTTATAGGAAAAGATCCATATGTTATGTGTAGTTTTGTGTATGACTTCCTGCTATGAGCACCATAAGTGATTTAAGATTCCTTCATACTGTTTTGTACACATGTAGTTCCCTTGCTTATTGTTTTTTTGTTTTGTTTTGTTTTGTTTTGTTTTGTTTTTATTGGTACCAGGGATCGAACTCATGACTGCTTGCTTGCAAGGCAGGTGTTTATGCCGCTGAGCTAAATCCCCAGCCCCCGCTTATTGTTTAACAGTCTATTTTTGGATATAGCGAAATCAGCTTACCCTTTCATTTATTGAGGAGTATCTGTGTGGTCTCCTGGTTTTTGGGTACAAATGTGGATGTCTATTTCCTTTTTTCTTAAGGAAACACCAATGACTGGACTTGCTGAATTATGAGGAAGTATACATATGACTTTGTGAGAAGCTGCCCAACTATTTTTAAAAGCTGTGCCATTTTTTCACTTCTCCTGGCCCTATATTTCTGCCTACATGCTTATTTTCAGTCTGTAAATTTTTAACTATTTATTGGCATACAGTGGCATCTCATCGGTTTAACTTTGGGATATATTTCCAATGTTCCAAAATACGAGTGCAGTGGTACACATAGTTTCCAAAATACTCAAAGTCACTAAGTGTATATTGTCAGAACAACCCTAAATGGCTACTGATCATGTTATATAACTAAACCTTGTGGATGTGTCTATATAGTAACAGCCAGTTCACTGCCTTAAATGTCGGCCACTATGACTCTTAGAACGTTGCTTTCTAATGTACTACATTATAGATGTTTTGAGTAACAAAGTTTTATATTTTTAAACAGAATGAGATTGGAGAGAAAATGATTTTCCTGCTTTCGCTTCCTAGGCTGTCAACTGTTAGCAAAGGCTGCCTGTCCAAGTGAGTTGTTCCACGTTGGTGTGGTGCACGTAGTAATGCAGATTTGGCTTCCCCTGTGATTCAAGCCCGTGTGCACAGAGGCTGACTCTAAAGAAAAATTTGTTTCCCCTTCCAGCATGCCCCAGGAGGTGGCTGGTCCCCAGCATTTCCTTCCTCACTTTACTCACCATTCTCACTAAAGTGTATGGACATTCATCTGTCATTTCACAGCTTGTTGGCAGGAAAGAAACAGAGCAAATACCAAGAAACCTCAGCAGTAAGTCAGCTTCTAGCAGGTCAGATGCCCAGAAATATGCTCAGCGTGATAGTTTAATCAGAGAATCACGCAGTATTATTGCTTCTGCCTGAGAGAAGCAGACTTTTTTCTTTTCAAGCAAGCTCTCTTCAGATACCTATTAGGTTGTTGAATGAGAAACTGCACAAAAGAAATGCTGGCTCCTTGTGGTCTTTCAGATCATTAAAAAGTAACCCAGGTGGCAAAACCAGTTATCATTTCGTCGGCTACAGTAGATGAAAGACTAAGATTGGACACCAATCTGACGGTGAAACCATCAGCCCAGAGAAAAAGAGGATTCATCAGTTCTGTGGGAAATAAGGAGTCAAAGTGATTACTTGGCATTGTGCAGAGATGCCAACCTGTTGATATGGGTGATTTGGCTCTTCAGGTGTTGGTTTGCAACTCTTGAAGAGTTGCAGTCAGCCAAACTCACTTATGATGTTTTTTGTTCTTGTAGTACCTCCCACACACTGAATCTCGAGCTCCCCAGATCCAGATCAAGAAGGTAAAGCTGGAATGTGTGCAGCAAATTCACTACCAGGGAAAGGTGTTCTAAGACACCTTACAACAATTAGCAATCAAGTACCTGAAAGCTTTTTGGGGTTGTTCCCTCTGACAGCTCAAAGGTTACCTTCCTTCTCCAGGGTGTTTCAAGGACAGAGTACATTGCTTTGTTGCCAAAACACGTATAGAAAAATGGTATCATAAACATTTTTACAAACAGCCTGCTTGTTTCCTCCTCTAACACCCAGTATCAAACTGGTCCTTAAGTATGACTGTGTAACAGTAATACCAGTAACAATTTCTAAGAAGCAAATGCATACAGAAAGGATCTCAAAAGAGAAGGTGAGTGTTGAGAGGGGAGGTTTTGATTTAATAAAAGAAGCTTGCAGAAACTTCAAACTGAGCTAAAAGGGCACTTTAAATTTTAAGTACAAAGATAACAGACACTACAGCAGAGGTGCATGCATTTCAGCTGCTACAATAAAATATCTCAGACTGGAGAAGTGTAAAGAATAGAAATTGATCTCTCATCGTTCTGAAGATTCGCAAGTTCAACATCTAAGTTTGGGGAGGTATTACGTCTGGTACAAGCTCATTCTTCACAGACGGTGCTATCTAGTTCTCTTTGAGTGGCAGACAGGACACAATAAGCAAGAGTAATGGACTCTGTGTCTCATGTCAGAGGAGCAGAGGACAAATGGCAAAGACCAAAACTAGTCCCCTTTGACCCTTTTGTGAGGCACAGTCTCAGGATTCAATCTTTTCCCAAAATGTGCTCCCTACCTATTATTACCATCACACTCAGAATTAAGTTTCAATGCATGAATTTTGGAAGACATTCAGACTGTAAGAAGTGGAAGGCCAGTGTAGACAAGAAGAGGAGAGACCAGTGTGGACACTCCGTCCTTGACTCCTCCAGGCTCTCTGGTAAACTGATGAAACTAGACCTCAAAGTCAACAGATATGTTTGGGGACCGTTTTTCAAACAAATGTTTTTAAAGCTAAGTGAATTGACCAGAAGCCCCTAAACAGATCAGCGGGGTCTCAGTTCAGAGGTTTTGGTGAGGTGGGCTTACTGCTGCTGTTTTTAAAAAATTAACTTTATTGATACATTTTATG
Organism: Cavia porcellus; assembly: GCF_034190915.1. Taxonomy (NCBI): domain Eukaryota; kingdom Metazoa; phylum Chordata; class Mammalia; order Rodentia; family Caviidae; genus Cavia; species Cavia porcellus. Next base: position 78,930,060 of record NW_026947484.1, read on the forward strand.
TATACATAATGATTCCTAAACATTTATCATAGGGAATTTGTATGTGCATGATATATTTTGATTCATTTTCTTTCCCATTCCTCTCTCCTTTCAATCTCTCTTCTTCTTATTTACAAAAGCTTTGTTTCTATTTTTTCTTCTTTTTTCTTTTCTCTGCCTTCTTTCCCCTTGCCCCTTCCCTTGTTCCTTTTCCCACTTGAACATTTTCTTACCATTCCCAATATCTGTTACACATGTTTGTCCTTAATCACACTTTCAGTTTCTCACAACAGAGAAACAATGTGTTATTTAAACATGTGTATGATTTATTTCACTTAAGAGCATGATTTCAAGGTGCATCCATTTACCTGAATGCCTGACATTTATCCTTCTTTAGCAAAGAGGTATTCCATCATATAAAAACACTACATCTTCTTTATCTACTTGTCTGTTCACTGGCATTTGCGTTGTTTTCAAGTTTTAGCTATTATAACTTTTGCTGCTATGATTACAGGTGTGTCTATATTGCTGTGGTATGATGCCTTTAATTCTTTCAGGAAGACACAAAGAAGAGGAATAGATGAGTTAAAGGGAACCTCTAGTTTTAGTTTTTTGGGGAATCTCCACACTGAGTTCCACAATGGCTACACCAGTCTACACTCCCACCAACAGTGGAGAAGGGTTCCTTTTCCCCCACAAGCCCTCCACATTTGCTATTGGATGATTTCTTAATAATAGTCTCTTTCTGGGGTAAGAAGAAATCTCAGTGTAGTTTTCATTTGCATCTAAAATTATCAGTGATGTTGAATATTTTTTCTTATGTTTATTTGCTGTTTGTACTTCTTTATCTGAAGAGGTATCAATTCATTTCAAATGCTCATTTTTGGACTAGCCCTTTAAATTTGAGGTTATGATATTTTTTGAGTTCCTTATATATTCAAGATGTTAGTCCTTTAGCTGAGAAACAACTGGAAAAAATTTTTCCCACTCTGAAGATTTTTTCTTAACTGTGTTGGTAGTTTCTTTTGCTGTGTTAAAGGTCTTTAATAAGACAATATCCCACTTATTTATTTTTTTATTCTGGTGGGAGCAGGGTTTTGTTCATAAAGTTTTACTTATAACTATATCTTTAAGAGTTCTACATATTCTGTCTTCTAATATATTTAAAGCTTTTGTTTTAATATTTAGATTGGTGATCCATTTTGATTTTAATTTAGTGCATGGTGAGAGATATGGGTCTAGTTTTAATCTTTGGGATATGGAAATTTTTCCAGCATCATTTATTAAAGAGGCAATCATTCTGTGAACATGTTTGCCCCTTTGTCAAAGATAAGGTGGATGAGTGTGTTTGGAGTTATTTCTGGATCTTCTAATCTGTTTCACTGATCCTTGAGACTCAGTCTTTCTCTTCTCTCTCTCTCTCTCTCTCTCTCTCTCTCTCTCTCTCTCTCTCTCTCTCTTCTCTGACAGTACTACTATACTGCTTTTATCACAATAACTTTGTAATATAATTTCAAGTCATGGATTGTAATGCATCTTTCATGCCTTTGTTGCCCAGAATTGCTTTTGTTATTCTAGATCTTTTCTAGTTCCAAATGAATTTTAGAATTGTATACTCTAATTCTGTGAGGTATGCTCTTGGTATTTTGATTGGAATTGCATTGATTTGTATAACAAATTTTGGAAGTATGGTCATGTTCATTATATTGGCTCTTCCTACCCAAGAAAAATGGTTATCTTTTCATTTTCTTATATCCTCTTTGATCCCTTTTTTTTCAGAGTACAAGAGTACAGTAGTTTTCAAGGTAAAGATCTTTTACTTCCTTCATTAGATTAATTCCTAAGTAATAAGTTTTTGATGCTATTATGAAGGATGTGGTTTCATTAATTTCTTTGTTACTGAGTTAATTATTTGTGTACAGAAATGCTATTGATTTGTCAATGTTGACTTTGCATCCAGCTGTGCTACTGTATTTGGTTATTAAAACTAGAAGTCTGTTGGTGCAGTTTTTAGGATCTTCTCTGTACTCTATCATGTCATTCACAATAAATGTTAATTGAACTTCTTCCTTTCCTATCTTTATTCTTTTTACTTTTGTGTTCTTTTTCTCTTTTCTAATTGGTCTGGCTAATGTTCCCAAAACTATATCAAATAGAAGTGGTGATAACAGACTTCCTTGTCTTTCCTGATTTTAGAGTAAAAGCTTTCAATTCTTCAAATTAGTCTGATATGGGCTTGTTGGTTTGTTATAGACAGCTTTTATCAGATTGAGACAAAGACCATCTATTCTGTTTATCTGTAGATTTTTTAATCATGAATGAGTGCTGGACTTTGTCAAATGCTTTTTCTGTGTCTACTGAAATTATCATGTGGTTTTTGTCTTCGGTTCTGTTGATACAGTTATTACATTTATTGGTCTGTATATGTTGAACCATCCCTGCATCCATGAGATGAATTCTACTTTGTCATTATTTATTACCTTATGATTTGCTACATTCTGTTTACCAGTATCTCGAGGACTTCTCCATCAATGTTCATCAGGAATATTGACTTGTACTTTAGTTTTTATTTGTTTGGTTGGTTTTTGGTTGGATACTTCTCTGGTTTTGGTTTCAGGGTTTTGCTTGCTTCTAGTAATGTTTGGGAGTTCCTCTTAATTTCATTGAAGAGTTTAGCAAGTAGTGGCATTAGATCTCTAAATTTCTTGTAGAATTCAGCAGTGAATCTCCCAGGACTTAGGCTTTTCTTTGTTGATTTTTAATTACATATTCAATTTCATTGACTGATATTGGGTTATTAAGAATTTTTTACATCTTGATTCAGTTTTGGTAATTCACATGTAGCTAGGAATCTGTCTGTGTTTACTTTGTTTTCCATCTTATTGAATACAAGTTCTCAAAGTAGGTATTGATAATTTTCTGAATATTGCATGGCCTGTTGTGATTTCACTCTTTTAATTCTTAATTGGATGGATTTGAGTCTTTGCTTTCCTTTTTTTATAAGCTTGGCTATGGGCCTCTCAATTTTATTTAGTTTTCAAAGAATCAATTCTTCAATTAATTGATTCTTTGTATTGTTTTCTTAGTATTCATTTAATTAATTCTGATCTGATCTTTATAATTTGTTTTCTTTATGTGAGGTTTAGGCTTGACTTGTTCTTGTCTTTCTAAGTTTGAGGTACAAAATTAGTTTGTTTATTTGAGCTTGCTCACTTTCCCTGATGTGAGAATTCACTGCTAACAGTTTCCCTCATAGAAAAACTTTCATTGTGTCCCCTAAGTTCTGGAATGTTCTATTGGCATTACCATTTAATTGTAGAAACTTTGAATATTTTTCAATTTCATCTGTGACCCACTGATTGTTCCTGAAAGTGTTATTTCCATTATTTATGAAGTTGTGGTATCTTTTATCATTGATTTCCAATTTCATTGCACTATGGTCTGATAATATGCATGGATAATTTCAATTCTTTTGAAATTTTAAGAAAATACTTAAGCATGGTCTATGAGCTGGTAGGTGGTCTTTTTTGGAGAACATCCCATGAGCAGCTGAAAAAAACGTGTATTCTGATATGTAAGGTGGAATACTTTGTAGATATCTACTAAGTTTATTTGTTCAATTGCTTGGTTTCAGTTCTTTGTTGGTTTTTTGTCTAGTTGATCATTTTGTGATAGTGGAGTGTTGAGGTCCCCCATTACATTTGTGTTAGTGCCTATGTGACTTTTTATGTCCATTATCATTTGTTTTATATAGTTTTCTGTGCCAGTATTTGATTCATATATACTTATTGTGGTTTTCATCTGGGAATGTTCCCCTAATAACTATGTAGTGATGTTCTTTATCACTCTTGATCAATCTTGGCTTCAAGTTCACTTTGTCTGAAAATAGAATATCTATCCCTGATTTTTTTCCAGGTTCCTGTTGCGTGGGAGATTGCTTTCCATCCTATGACTTTCAGTCTATGAATTTCTTTTTGAGTTGATTTTTCTTGAATATAATATTGTTGGATATTGTTTCTTGATCCATTCTACCAGTCTATTTGTTTTGATTGGTGAGTTGAGAACTTTTACATTGATGGCTATAACTGATACATATTGAATTTATCCTTGTCATATTTTTTCCTGTTGTTGGTTCCATTTCTTTCTCCTGTGTTTAATTGCTTGCCTTACCTGGTGAATGTTTCTATTGGTGTTCATGGAATTGTGGTCTTTATTATCTCTTTCTAGAATATCCTTCAGAACATTTTGGAGTGCCACTTTGGTTGTGATGAATTTCTTCAGGAGTTCTCTGTCATGGACGTATCTTATTTTTCCATTGATTTTGAAGGACAGTTTTGCACAGTATGTAAATCCAGGTTGTAGTTGTTTCCTCTCAGGACCTATAATTTTTCACTTCAAACTCCCCTTGACTTAAAGGTTTATGTGAAGAGGTCTGCTGCGATTCTGATGGGCTTTCCCTTATAGATGACTTATGTTTTTTTCTCTAATAGCTTTTAATACTCATTCTGTTCTTGTGCTGAATTTTTGGAACCTTGACTATTATATGACTCATTATAGACATTTTTTGGTCATTGCCAATTGGAGTTTCATATGTCTCACTTATCTGTATGTCAAATTCTTTCTCCATGCTTGAGAACAGTTTTTTTAAGCATCATTTGCATTTTATCCTACTTTTTCAATCACTCTGATCAACCTTATATTGTTCTTTGCCTAATCTTGCAGCCATTGGATTGATTTTTTAAATGGTCCTTTGATATTTTTGATCTGCTAACTGTAGTCCTGTCTTCCAGATGTGATATTCTGTTGTCACATTCATTCTTTCTAAGGGATATATTTTCACTAGAATTTTTATCTCCTGGAATTCTGTTTTAATATGTTTCATGAATCCATTTGTTTCATATGCTGGGCATTCATCATTTCCCAAAATTCTTTAATTTTTTAAAATATCTATCTTCTCTAGATTCTCTCTTTCATCATGATGTAATCTCTTTTTATAACCTGAGATATTATTTCCAATCTCATATTTTCTATTCCCTCATTCATCAATTTTGTTACTTACACTGCTGCCATTTCAGAAAATTCAGATGAATAGCTTCTGACTTCTTCTACATATGGTTCCCTGGAGTTGCCCTGGTTCAGTTGGAGGTCTGGGTTTTCATCTTATATGTCTTGTCATTTTCTATGTTTTAAAAACTTCTTTTCTGTGTTAATGTTTGTAAATTGCTGATGGAAGGTAGCTTTATGACTAGTATTGAGGCTTCCCTAGGAGATAACCATGCTTCAAAGTGTCTTCAGTGTGTAGTTGGCCCTTGGCCTTTGAGTCTGTCCTAAGATCCTATCTTTTTACTTTGTTAGGGATGAACAGTTGCTATTTGGCCCAGCACCTAGTCTTTTGGTACTGGATTGTGATAATAATTATGATTCCAGACAATCACAGTGTCATCATACATACAAGGAAGTACAGTTGATCCTAACAGGTATGATACCCTGTCTATTGTAGTACAATTAACAATAACAATAGTGTCAAGCATAACAGTTGCTGCTCTTGAAGGTCCTTTCCCTCTCTAACTCAGTCCCTGCAGCATGTACCTTTCTAAACCATTATGAAAAATAACATTCAGTGGTTGTTTCAACTCCAGTGTTATATAAACCCAAATGTTCTCAAAAGTATGGTTCACTAATCAGCATCATCACTAGAATTTATTACAAATGGAAATTGTCAAGTCATACTCCATACTTAATAAATCAGACACTAGGACTAGGACCCAGAAATTGTAGTTTAAAAACCCTTTCAGGAGATTCTTCCCCCTTTTTCACAGCTACTGCATTGTTCCTGACAGGCTTGTGTTCTCTACGAGTGTTTGCCAGTACTGAAGTATTTGAGGATTTTCGCAACAAAAGAACCAAGTGGGTAAAGTGTTTAAGAAGAGCTATGAATTGCTCCTGAGAACTGGATATCAGAGAGCTGCTGTACACACTGCTCTGCCGAGACTTCAAAATTGTTGAGAAGTGTGGGAATCATGTATAGCTTCGGTCACTTATAATGTTTGGTTTCAAAAAGGAATAATAAAAAGAATTCCAAAATGTAGCTGAAACAACAGGCACCTGAAAAAATGTACCCTGTTTTAGTCTTTTGCTTGATGATGCATGAAATCTGACTGATTTACAGAGACATAACTGAAATGTAGTCATATAATAAGGCTGTCACCAGGATGGCAGTAACAACAACTAGAGAATGTGAGGGATTGTGCTAATTTTATGTTGGTCTTCTTATTGAATTCTCATAACAACTTCATGAGGGACTGCTTTTAACTCTAATTTTACAGCTGAACCAAATGAGGGAGAAAACAATCAGCTAAGTGTGGCAAGCAGAATAATGAATTTCCTAAGATGTCCATATCCGAATCCCTGAAAAACTGAGTATGTTGCTTTCCATGACAAAGGAACTTATCAGTTGTATCTAAGGATCTTGAAATGGAAAAATTATACTGGATTCAACTAATGGGCTCAATATAATAACAAAAGTCACCATAAGCCAAGGAAATGAGCACTGAGTGAAATGAAGAGACTGGACATTCTTTCATATTATTGTCTTGCCGCATTGTCTTAATCCATTCTCTACTGCTATAATAGAATGCCATAGACCGATTAATTTATAAAGAAAGAAAGTGAGCTTGGCCCACAATTCTATAGACTTGAAATGCAAGAGCATAGCAACCATGTCTGGTGAAGGCTTTTGTGTCTCATAGTGGAAAGTAGAAGGGCAAGCAAACATGATCAGAAGAAACTGCAAGAGCCAGTTGAACTCACTCACTCACCTCTTCAGCTCCAAGGAATCCACTAGGTCTGCTTCTGGAAGAAAGTAGCAAGGGATTGTTTCCACAAACCATATTCCATCTTTATGATATAACTTTGAGGTTCTACCTTATCTGTAATAAAATGCTGGCATTATCTCCTCCAAGAAACTCACAGACTCTTCCTAAAGATATATGAGTTGTAGGTGTGGAAATCTTTCCTAAATTCTAAGTTTCAGCTATGCCAAATGCTTATTATTGTTTCCTTAACAGACTCTTTATTGCCACCTTTTAACTTCATTGTCAGTGCAAAAATAAAAAGTGTTGACAGGCTGGATGGAATTTTGTGACTCAGGCATTTGGTGTCTGTGGGAGAGTGAGGAAGAAATAGAAGTTAGCAATTGAAGACACTGAAGAAATTGGAGAGAAACACTAACTCAAAGAGTTGAAATAAGGCTAAATTAATGTAGGAAAACTTCAAATTGTATGTTTTTTCTGGTGTTCAAATTTTTTAAAAAGTCTTGAGCTGGATAGGTAGCTTAGTGGTATAGTATCTGACCACATGTGACGCCATAGGTTTAATCTCCAGTATCAAAAAATATTAGAAGTACTTTTCCAGTTAACCCTTTAGTGTCTTTATAGAAACATTGAACATTTAAGATAGACAATTCCATGGAAACCTACAGGTTTTCAAAAATCTCACTGTTGGCAGTGGCAGGTAAAAAAAGGAAAAAAGGAAAATTTCATTACTTTACAGCCTTCCAGATTCAATTCAAGTAATATCTCCTCTCTAAAATCTTACCTAACCAGACTAGCCTGAAAGAACTGTTCTTAGCATTGACATGGCATGTCTTGTCTCTGCCATACAGATATGCTTGGCACTACTTTGTGATCACAAACCAACTGGATTATAAATTGCCAAAGACAAAAATTTGTGTTATATATATGCTTTGTGTTCTAGTAAAGCTTAAAACAGTCCAGAGGCCATCAGATCAGGTAAGGAAGTCAGATGAAAGCTTTTTTTTCTCACAATTAAATGACTCATATTGCCCTGGGGATTTTTGTAAGCTTTTAATATCATCTACTCGCTCCATAATTTAACTCCCATGCTCGTAACTTAATGCTTATCCTTTGATTTGATTCTTCATCGTTATCTCCCACCAGCTTCTTGACTGTAGCCTTAAGTCAGGATCTTGTATCTTGACCTTGTAGTACATTTGTAGCAAAACACACAGACCCTTCCTTCAGGACTGACACATTAATTCTGTAAGCTCCTGGCTATGTTGGTAAATGAAGGCCCTGATCTAACTCATGTTCTAGGAACTGCCTTCAGCCCAAAAGAGTCAGCTCACCTATGTTACACTTTTTCCTAAGAATACACGAATTTTAAAATTTCAAACTATAAAGGTCCTTGTCTCAAGGTGGCTCTTCTCTGAAGAGGTATCCCACCTTAGAAATTCTCTGTGGGATTGGTAAAGTCTTTAATATAGCTATATCACAGCTAAACTTCTTTTCCTATTACTATCCAGCTTTCCTCATTTTAAAAAGTGGAGATTTCTGACATCCCTCCCCAATAAAATCCCTACAGAGAAACCTCTGACACATAATTTGTTTCCTAGGGAACCTACTCTATGGCAGAACCTAGACATAAATAAGGGAGAACAAACAATTATCATGTCAACAGCTATTAAGGAGTGCTACCCACCTAAAATCAAGCCTGTCCAATGTAGCCATGGTTGCCAATATCTCATAGTGAACATAGCCATCAGCTTGGTTATTACATGCCAGACAGGTGAAGTTTGGCCCCATCAACCTTCCATTAGTACTGCCCTGTAGAACTTTTGTGATAATGGAAAGATACTTTGCATCTGTGATATTCAATATGGGCCACACTGGCCACTGCTGAGCAAGAGAAATGCTAGTGTCACTGCAGAATCAAAACTTTATTGTTAATTAACTTACACTTTAAATTTATATATCCAAATGCATGTTGTCATTCTGGACAAAAATAAAATTATGAATCCAGTAGGTCTATAGAGGTGATATGTCACATTATTTCTAATTCTATCTGCCTTTATTTCCACTACCCCATGATCTAGAAATACTTGATCTGATTTCTTAAAAGTCATCATATATATATTTAAGACATATGGAAACTATATATTTAACTATAATCATTTAATGGCTTTTGAATATTGTTAAATTTGAGTGCTGGAGAATTTTACCGCAAGTTTAAATTGATGACAACATGTAATCTTATTATGACTGCTCACCCTTATAGCCTGCTATCCTATCAGACCTATATATCATCCAAACAAAGACACATGATATATATATATATATATATATATATATATATATATATATATCTGAATATAGTTTTAAATACTCCCCCTCCTTGACTATATTTGTTTCATGCTTTTCTTTTCCACTTTGTCTATATGGTTTGGAAAACTTAGCTTTATGTTCCACATTATAAGAAAGCAGAAAAGAGCAAGAAATAGCTGCCAGATTGAGGTGGGCAGGTTCACAGTCTGGATACCCAGGGGAGACCTTTAGTTCTGCCCCATTCCTTGGATGTGGATAACCTCTTATTACTGACCCAGAATGTCAGATGGGCCCAGGGTGACACATGTAGCTATTCCTCAGTAAGTTCATGAACCACTCCAAAAAATGACTCAATATGCATGCCCTCCAGACAAGGAATCATTCTTATTGTCTTGCCTACTGAGGACCAACCCTTACTAAATCAGACAACCACTAAGTGCAGCTGAAATCGAATTCAATGTAATTTGAAAATATTCTGTTTACTTAAAGCCCAGAAGCCTGGTGTGTGAAGAAGAATCCAGGGACAGGCGATGGTAGTTAAATTTGTACATTTTTCTTTCTTGTTGCAATTTTATCTTTTCTGAGCAATTTAATGAAGACTCCAGAGGAAAGAATTAAATGTCTGCTGGTTCAATTACTGAATAATGAAAAGGTCGAAAGGAGCACCATGCACTGTATGCTGAGATGCTATATCAGCCTATTCTTAGAGTGAAAATCATTTTTGTGTTGCTCACAATTGCATTTTGCCACCCACAAACTGTACAGACAAGTATTGAGGAGAGAAGCTGAAACCACGAGCTAGCACAGATCATCCTTCACAAGGTGAAAGGGCTTCGCCTGCGGGGAGCATCTTATGATACCCACAGCAGAGTCATAAATAAGCCATGGTTACCAACAGGAAGAATCAGGCTGTTTTAAGATCACACTTTGAGAAGATTCAAATCACTCAGCCCAGAATATATCTTTTTAACAGATTGTCCTTCGGACCACATGCAGAGAAGGTCTTGGGGATAAAACAGATTGACCACTAAGGATTTCAGGGACTCCTTACAGTCACCAACACCACTGGGAAAACCAGCTCTACAACCAACTCACCACCACTGTACACAGCAAAGAAAGGTCACTGTAACAGAAGCATTCTTTATTAGCTATGATGCTTTGGTAGTCATTAGATCATTAGTTTGCTTTTTAAAAAACATAATTGCTTTTAAATTTAAAATTTTCAAATTTTTAATTGAAAAATAATTGCACATATTTTTGAAATATAGTGTAGAATTTCAATACACATACATTATATATAATGATAAGATCAGGGTAACTGGCATACCCATCACCACCAACATTTATAATTTGCCATAGGAACATTGAAAATCTTCTCTGTTTAGCTAGTTTGAAATATAGGATTAAACTTTGCCAACCATCATAATCTAATTGTGCTACAGAACATAAGTTTTTACTTTTATCTAATTGCATCCCTGACCATACTCTCCTATCACCCCCTTCTCAAATATTAACTTAGTTTTTAAACATCAGGCCTCTATGAAATACTCTATAAGAGGGGAAGGAGTTAAGTATTGATTCCTCTCACCTTGATACAATGAAAGGTCTCTCCATGAAAAATGCCTGCTCCTGAAAGATCAGCAGGAAACACGGACATCAACAGACTCAATGAACAAGTCCTTGTATAGCTTCTTTTTACCTTTAAACTCAGTTTTTAGGAAAACACATTGAAATGTTATGACAAGGTATGATTGGAAATAACTGTGCCATAGCAAAACCAGTATATGTTTATATTTACCTACATGTATGCATATATTTATATTTATATGTGAAGTACACATAACTGTATATTTGTATGTATATATATATATATATACACATATGTTCATTTGTGTACATTTATAATAAAGGGTTATCGAGGAGAAATGGGAGTGACTGGATAAATAAATAGTTTACTCTAGGTAAAAGGAATTTGTATAGTCTTTGATTTATTTTTATTTTGCAACTTATTAGCAAGCTTGAAATTCTTTCGAAATAAAAAAATTAAAATGTTTGTTTTTTTGTTTTTCTTTTCTGCATTGGCTTCTTGCATGAGTCTTTTATGATTATACAGAAGCCATACTCTGAGCAAAAAGAGTCATCAGGTTGCAAGAAGGCAACATACCCCCTGATGGCTTAACTAAAAGGAAAATTATCTTGGAGCAACCAGTCACACACAGGGGTCTAGAATAGCTCATCCCATGGTGTGCTGGAAGTTACTAAGAATTTATGCTTAGGTTAGAGTATGAGTAGGGGATGTAAGGATACTTCTAGATAATTTTTTCTTCTCTCTCCTTAAAGTGTTACTAGCCAGGATTTACATTTTCTACTCTCCCTTAAATCATTTTAAAATTTGAAATAAATAATATATACAAAAAAGTCCCAAAATTATTTATGCTACATTTGGGGCCAGGGATCTCATTCAAAATGCAACAAGATCAATCCATTATTAGAGCAGAAAATCCTCTAATTTGGGGAAGATTTGATCATTAGTGTCTCTCCTATATGAACCAGTAACAGAATTGCAGTATACAAGTAAATAAAAATATGAATAAATGAATAATCACCATTTAAACACAACTTCTCATTCCTAAGATCTAAGCAGAGGGATTTATAACTATAATGCTCTTTGTATGTGAATTCATACTTTCTTTAGATATGAAATTATAAGATAGTAAAGTTTATTAAGATAATTGGGAAAGAGACAATATAAAATACAAATTACAATAAGGTATTTGCAACATATATAACACACAGAAGTAGTATCTAGAATGTAAAATTCATTCTGATAAATGAATTACAATTAATTCAAAAGAAAAATGGCAGGAAAAAAAGAAAACTTCAATAAGCGTTTTATAGACGAGAACACACAAGGGGCCAAGATTCTTGCAAAACTGCTCCAAGTCATTAGTACATGCAAAATACAAATTAAAACCCCCAAATACCATGTCATAAAGACCAGTCTGGCCCAGATTTCTGAGTCTAACAACACCAAAATATCAACAAAGATATAAAACAATGATATTCTCACATACTGCTGGATGGAGTAGAAAATTGGTACAAAAACTTCGGGAAAATAATTGGCATTAGAGAGCAAAGCTGAAACTTCCTATGCCCTATGACCCAACAGTTCCATTCCTTCTGTATATACCTGAGAAACTACAGCTAAGATGCTGTAAGGATTGTACATAAAAATATTTATAATAATTCTGTTACAATGGGAGCTACCCAAGGCCTGCCAACAGTGCCATGGGCTAACACCTTGGGACACAGGCTAAAAGGGGAAATTATACAGCACTGAAAATATATAAATAATAGCTAGAAATAAAAAGAAACTTAATGAAAAATAAGTAAACAATGGTATCAACAGAGATAATCCTTGGGAACATAAATGCTGGGTGAAAAATGTAATATACAGAAGAGTACATACATAAGGTTCTATTTATAGAAGGTTGACAAGTGATTTGTTTTTAGGAATAGAAACATCTGTGGTAAAACTATAAAGAACAAAAGAATGATAAACAAAAACTCAAAGTTATGCCTACCTGTGTCCAGGACAGAAAGGTGATATGAACAGAATATGTACGTGGGCCACTGAGGGAAACATTAATGGTCTATTTCCTAAAAGAGGCAGGGTATTGTTATTCTTTGTACCCTTTGATATGTAATGGATACTTAACAGAAACAACTTGTAAGAAGAAGTAAAGGGCAAATGACTGAAAATATTTTTTTAAGACAAATTGGACAAGTAACTGGAGTGCCACAACCTTCCAAACACACTATCCTGGCTGTCCCTCCTTCCAAATGTGCCACCCCAGCCCCTGCTCTACCCTGTCTTGATTCTTCTTTGCCCACTCACTCCAAAGGCAACAGTCACTCAAGAGTTACCAGTTGTCCAGAGATGGAGAAGTTTCATAATATACACCTAAAGCAGCAGCCAAGCTTTTCTCTGTGTCATCCTATCCCTCATTAAAATGCAGCCCTCCTCCACAGGTGAGTGACAAGCACATTACCCCATTCACTCACTGCACACACTTCCCGTTCCCGCAGCTTTGATGGGGTTATTATTATATCCAAATATTACTGAAAGCCATTATTACCTGACTCTTGACTTTGACTTATTTTCTAATATTTTTACACATATCGTTATGATAATGGAGCACATATTTAAAACAAAGCTTCTTTCTGTCCTCCAAACCAAATCTGAAATCTGAAAACGCTCCTTGAAGTGCAGACACCTGTCTCTTTCTCCAACTACAACCAGCCGGCCATAGCCCCTTAAAAAAAACCCAGAAGTGAAATTTGACATTAGTAGTATAGCTATTGTCAAGTGTAGCACTTAAGAAGAAAAAATAATCCTAGCTCCAATGAAATCTGATTCACCTGGCGGATCATTATAGATAAGAAAACACTTATTTCCCCCGCTGCTGCACCACCTGTCACAGTGGATGGGAAGGCAGAAGGTTTTACTATAATTTCAGTGCAAGTGAAATTTTTAAAAAATATTTGTTTTGTATCAGTCACTACCAAGAAGTCAGGCTCTAACAACAGTAACATCTCAATAGAAAATCATCAGAGCTTAGTAAAAAATATATTAATTCTAAATCACCCACCTGGAAGAGTGCATTACTTGGTATTCTAAAGCATAAAGACCTAGTTAGCAGTTGCCTTAAAAATACACGACTTACTGCAGCGTATTGTGCTACTAAACTGGCTTCCTCTGCATAAGCTCTCCTGACTCCGGTCTATGGAGCAGAAAACAATAGTATTGCTGATCCACAACCAACATGTAGAACAACCTGAAAGGAAACAAGACATGCAAGAGATGAAAAAACAAATAGGTGTTTGACCTTTGGCACAAGGCTGGCTTCAGACACTGAGGTCAAACTTAATCATGGGATTAGTTTTGATACTTACTAATAGTCTTACTTTGGCAAAGTCATAAATCTTTGAGGCTGAATTTTCTCACATATTTAATGGGGTTAATAACGAAACTTTAAGGTTGTCTGTATGAACTTAATAGTACAAAATGTTTGCAAAACATGGGGCATGGCACCAAGGTTCCTCAAGTCATTGCTATTATTGTTTCAGATTCTTTGTTACAAGGATTGCTTTGAGGATGCTTAGGTCAAGAAGAGTAAAGTGTCATGGAGAATCTTGTTCTACCAAATCGGTCAGCATGATCAAAATGAAAACTGCCTCAAATAATTTTTTGAAAGAGTATGCATAAATTTATAGATAATTGACAGTAAAGTCTGATAAAATCCAAAAGTGGGTTAAGTACTTATTTTGTCAGGCTCTCTCCACAAAGCTGGGGCATTTTTAATGCAGGTAGGAGGGTACAGAGAATTGACATAATTTTTCTACTCTCTATATTTACACTCAGACTTGAATCAAGAAAATCTCCATGTATTGGTACAAAGGCCCCAGTGCTTGAACCTATGTGCTGAGATGCCAGGGGTTGATAGTATGTACTGGAGATTCTTAATCTCAGTTTGATTAGTGAAATTTTAAGTTATTGTATTTATGTCCATTGTTTAATTCTTAGTATTTTTGGTACTAGCTTTGAACAAGACATACTACACTTGGTTTTACATCCTCTTCAATTAATATATAAAGAGATGGCATTATTACTTCATTTAACAGGTGAAAACCTGAAAATCAGAGACACTGAACAAACAGCTCAAGTTTACCTAAAAATTAGTAGGAGAGCCAAGAGCTAAAGCTGAACATTTCTGCCTTCCAAGCTAATATTCCATATTATCATACACTGCTTACTTACATTCCTTCTCTTTAAAGCTTACATTTGAAATGATATTAGTAGGTAATGCTTCATAAAGAAAGAAATTATTTTGTTGGAAGACTTGAAAAGTTTAAAAATGTTTGATGGCAGGAAATTGTCCAAAAATATAAGAAGTATCAAGACGTTTTGTGCCTGAATGTATGTGTTAATCAGAATATCACACTGTGATGACACAGACACTGTGCCATTATTTTAGGAGAACCTGCTGTGAGCAATGGTTTCACCATGCTCCCTTATATTAATTCTAGAGCAGTGGCTGTATTCCATATGGTTTCCTAGGGTCTGAGCAATTACGAGTATTACGAATTTAAAATGTCATCCAGATTCCAAAATTGGCTTTCAGGCTGTCTATACTTTTAGAAATACTAATATTCTCATCTCTTCATCCTCCCTAGAAAAGACATCATCTTCAGTTAGCCATGGCCCATGTCAAGAACCCTACTGATTGCTATATATTAATATTTTGCAGTGTACAATCCATAGCCCCCCAAAAGAGGCATTGCATTCCGAAGACCCTTTTAAGAGCCTCCTTCAATTGACCTTAGGTACCAACATCAGTCCAAAATACAGTTGTAAAATTATGACAGAATGTAAATTTTATTCTCAAAACAGGTGCCCTGGAACTGTGTCAATGATAGTCAATCTTGATGTTAATTTGATTGGCTTGAGAGCTACTTAAAGAACACTTCTGAGTATGTCAGGGGGGGTCATGAAAGTATGACTAGGGGACTGAATCTGGTCCCTGATCACTTCCTCTCTGGTACTTTTTCCCTGTACTCTTCTTCCTAGATGCCACAAAGTTAAAAGTTTTGCTCTATTGTGTTCTTCTGCATGATGTTTCTGCCTTGGACTAAGGCAACCATGGTCTAAAATCTCCGAAACTGAGCCAAAATAAGCCTCTCCTCCTTTAAGTTCTGGGTGTCAGCAAGTTCCTTCCAGCAACCAGAAAGTCGACTGATACAATGTCAGTGAAGCTCTCTGTCTAACTTATTAGAAGACAAGAAGCACAACCTAGAACAGTATTTTTTTCAGTTCTTTTGATTCTGCAGACTAAAAGCAAAGAAACACCTTAGTTTTAAAAGAGAGACTAAAAAGGGAAAGGAGATAAAAAGTAGAGGGAAAGAGATTAGAGAGAACCTGATATGGTGAAGCTTTTGCTAAATTGGTCCATTTGGTAGGAAGACATTCCAATAGACTCCGACTATATCTAGAGAACTGAAAAATTAACACTAAGGCAATTTTCTAAATGCACTGTCTAAATACCTTTAATTATATGATTACTTAAAAAATAACACAGAGCTTAAAAAGAATCTTGCCTATTGATAGCATTAGATAAGTCCATCTGCTTCCTGGTTATATGTATTTCTCATCATGTGACTAGGTGGAGAAGGAGAGGGAGAATAAGATATTTTACCTTACCTACTTAAACCTCGCAACTTTGAGAACAATGTCATGGCAGGCCCAGGATTTATTCTAAAGTGAAAAGTTAACAGTTAAAGAAAATACCTACGCCCTAATGCAATTATGCTAGCCAAGCCCTTTCCAGGTAAGGCTTCCAAAACTGTAGGAAGAGAGAAGATGTGCACAAATAATTCCATTATACTTTCTCACATAGCACATTAGAAAATATCAGCGCTGCCTCTGTTTCCCTGACATTGTGTATTTGATCCTCATGCCAACTCAGGGTTGAGTCCCTAGTGTATCGATGAGGAAAGTAAGACTTCGAAATGCTAAATAGCTTTTTCAAGGTCGTACAGATGGTGAGCAGCAGAGCTGGGATGAGAACCTAGTGACTGGCCTCTGCACTCTTACAGCCCTCTGTGTAGAAGAAAATGGGAGCAAAGGGCTGACTGAATTGATAATGATCTGCTGTCACACTCCAAATGGATTCATGTAGCTACAGGAGGAAGAGAAGGCTGCTTTGGTGTGTTTTCATCAATCCTGAGCAACCCAAAAGGACCCAGTTTGCAGGCCTCTTCTGTATTCCTCTCCCTTCTCATATACTATCGGTGAGACAGTGGTGTCTAATAGCCAATCAAAGACGTATACTCTCTGAGTAGAGTTTTTGGGAAGCAGCTGCCCAACCAGGACTACATTTCCTGCACCCTTTCATCTGAAGTGCCCATGGGATTAATTCTGCCTCATGGAATGTGAGGGGAAGGGACGAGTATCATTTCTAGGCAAAACTATAAGGGGTACAGCAGACTTTTCCCAAATAGACTATTCCTGATTTACGATGGTTGAAGCTAAAATTTTTTGACTTTCAAGAATTTCAAGAATTTCAAGAAAAAAATATACAGTAAGAAATCACTAGTTAATAGGTTACATATTGTCTTCTTAGAAACAGTTGTCCAAATTATAAAATTAAAGCATATAAAGTGATATTGGAGATAGTTCCATTCAATGATCCAACAAAAGCTCAGTAATATGGTTTTCCATCCTACACACTCAAACATACCTGCAGTTATATCCCTTAATCCACCTTCGTTTCCTCTCTTTTTTACAATAACAATTACACTTTTTGGGTTTTATTACTCCCACAGTTCTTATTACTTTTTTTGAAGAGAATACAGCCAAACATGACTAAGCAAAACAGAGTCAGTTAGAACAGAAGGATGGGCATAGTACATGATGCAAAAATAGAATGCCAGGTGATCAAAAGTGGTTACCATTGTGTCCCTTGCTATTTTTAAACTGAGTTTCCCATATCATCAGGTATAATAGAATTGATCAAAACAGTACAGAACAAGACCAATAAAACCTACACTGGAGACCTTACAGGACTTCAAAAAAAGATAATAGTCAAACCATAATGGCACCATAGTCTATCTTATTGCCTTCCAAGTGGTTGCCTATATCCTCAAACTTGATACTATCAAACAAAATAGAATATGGTATAATCAGACAGAACAAGATGGGGAGAGCAATACTGGGGTTCAAATCAGGTTAACAGGAAAACAAAAAAGTTACTATAATATATCCCGCTATCTTTAAATTTAGTTTTCCCTTAATTAAAAAAATGAGAAAAAATAGATTAATTTAAAAAAGGGGGAAGATTGAGATAAAAGAAGACATTGTAACAAAATCAGCGCAGATCAGATCTGCATCATTGTGTTTCACACCAGATAATCTAACATAATAGTAGTCACCATACTGCCTCTTTCCTTGAATTATTTGAGTATAACTTCGTATGCTATAGCATCAAGCATATCAAGACAGTGTGAAGCCATTCAAGAGATTGAAAGAATTACAGGGTATTTAGAACCAGCTAATAGAAAACAAACAACGGTTTCTATATTATCTCTTTGCCTATAAAAAATTTTGTTTATACTATTGCATATAGTAAAATATAGTAAGATACAACATGTTTAGCCTAGGAGCGTCCCAAAGACAGAAATCATGCCACTCATCCCTCAGCACCTAGCTAGCACATCAGGGGGGTCACAAAAACCATTCATAATTATTTTTTGGCTAAATGATTAAAGAGCATGACCCAGAAACAGCAGATTCCTAATTGTATCACCTTGAAATGTCTGAAAAAGTCTTATGACTTTTGTTAGCCATTTAGACTCTGAGAATACCCTTATCACCAATCAGCATCCAAGGAAGATGAATTAAGGATGTCTTTGCCTTGGTCAAGATTTATATTCTGAACTGTTTCCCTCATCATCCCTCATTTTCTGCATCTGGCTTATTTCTTATTTCTTGGTCTTCATTTCACCTCACAGACTTTCCTATGCCAGTCTTTCTTCCTTATGATCTTCACTCTTTCTCTTTGACTGATATAAACATGGTTCCTCTTTTGACTGAGGTGGCAATCTTCCCAGTCCTTCTGTCCTGACAGAGGCCTACTTGGAAGGTTCCAAGCTTGCTCTTATCCCAAGGCCTTAGAACACACTGCTCTATTTGCCTGGGGCACTCACCACTACACACTGTATGGCTGTCATCTGATGTCATTTTTAAAATTTACTCAGGACCTCTTGGATTGGATATTTTCTATTTTATCCTCCGGATCTAGTCTTCACTTTTTTCCAGCCTGCTCTCCCTCAGGAGCCTGACCCACATGGACTACATCATTGGGCTTCCTTGCCTTTGGACTCTGGTTGGGACCAGTCAATAGAAATGGCAACAGGAGGTCAGAGGAGTAGGGTCAATGAGGACAGATAACTTAGTCTCTTGTATTTCTCCTTCCTTGGCCCCCACGGTTTGGTTTTGTCCCTTCTATCAAAAGCCACATTTGGGTTCCCATATCTTGTGGATCTGACAATATAGACAGACACTCAGAAAATCTTTGTTAAATAACATGAATAAATGAGTATGTCAGTCACTTTTGAGAATAGGGAAAAGAGTCATAACCCAGTATGCCCAACCATGATTACTCTCTGGGATTTTCAGTAACAACATTAGCTTAACACTCGTACTAGTGCCAGGGTACTTCACTATCTTTTGCTGGTTGATTCCTTTGACTTTGCCCATATTATTGGAAAGAATTATGTTGTTTAACTCTTCTGAACACCCTGCCATGTGTGCACTCTCTCTTCTGCAGGGAACCTTGCTGATACATCAATGCATTCCTCAGAACAGAGATATCTCTATCACTATACTTCGCTCCCCTTCTAGGCTACATCTTCCTGCTGTATTCTTTCTTATCACTGGTTTCTCATATTATTCCTTTGTAGCACTCACCATAGTTATCACCTTTCACTCAATCAGTAATGATCTGTTTAATGGCCACTCTTGCCTGGGGATAGTAATCCTCATTAAGGGAGAGAGACAGCATCTGTTTATCAATTGTAACAGTGGCTGACACATGACACAAGGTCTGGTATAAAGTAGAGACACTTAGGAAATCTTTGTTGAATGAACAGAGTAACAGAAAATGTTAGTTACTTCTGAAAATATGGGGCAGATTTATGATCCAAAAATCATGGTATAAATATGCTACCTCCCTGAGAATAGCTTGTTCCAAAATAGCATGTTTTCTGTGATCTAAAGATGTTAAGGACTTTGACACTGACATATTATCATTATGTTACAGTCCAGTTGGCTTCTGTGAACCATGTTCCTCCAGACAGGAAAGTCCTCCTCAGGTATCCACTGGATATAAATACAGTAACTTCAGGCTTGGCCATTTTTTACTTTAACGGGCACCACCAGAAAATGATATAAAGACCCTGGCAGAACCAATAGGGAAAAGTCAACAATTCATCCATATAACAATGGCCAAATGTTTTGTGGATGTATTGCTAATGTTTCAAAACTATTATAAATTTAGGGTTATCATTTTGCTTGTATAGATGATTTTAATTATGTGCTCTTATGATTTCCTGCCAAAAAAGTCCTCCAAAATGTTTGGACAGGGTTAATACAGATAAAAGTGAGTTCAAATATATTTTTATTTACTAGGTTAAATTTAACAAAGATTATCCAATTTTTTGAAAGTGTGAAACCACATTACCCTGAGTAAAAAATTAAAATTAATGTAATAGTTTTCATTGTGTTGTAGTTACCATATGCTATTTCTATTTAGTACTGTATAGGCATAACTCTAACTTATTTCTGATGACAATCCATTAAATGAGTCCTGTTATTTTTTTATATTGTAGAAAAAGATGCTTAGAATCAGAGCAAGTTGGTCACATACCTTAATAAATGGCAAAGATTTTTAAAATTATCTGATTTTAATCCTATACTATTTGTACTGTTCAGACTACTTTGTTACTAGCTTTACTTTTCCCTATGGCTAATTATATTTGTCCTGATTATCCCACAGTAGATTCTTTAAGTGATGCTAGCTGCGATTTCTCAATTGTTTGCTTAGTTGTATGCTCACATCAATGGCTGCTCTGAATTGCCATAGTCGAAATACCATTGTTGCATGCCATATATTCCTAAATTCTATGGCCTACCCACCTGTATGCTTCTAGAGTACTGATTCTTTCAGCTATCATTGATTTTATCTTTACTCACTTCCCCGAGACAATCCCAAACTGGGATCTTTCCAGTGCTCTAGCACAGTTTCATCATTCTTATTTGCCTTGGGCTGCTACCTCCATAGCCTTTATCCAACCCTTCCACTATCTATCTGGACTATGGATGCACAAGTTGATGAGTTATCTTATAGGCAATAAGAGAATAAGAAAACTGTACATTTTTTTTCTTTTTGCAAGACCATCACATCTTGCATTCTGGTTTTTGTCAGAGGAGAAAAATTCCAGAGCATCTCAAAGGGTGAAGAATACATCCTTTTATGACCTTAGCAGCTTGGACTGAAATCTTTTTTCAGATAATTGGCACTTTCATTATGGTAGGGGAATTCTTCAGCAATAAACTTCTCAGAAGGCAGAACTCTACATCTGCTACTTAGCAAAACTTGCTTTTGCCCAGGGGTTGTCTGTGTTTAAATACCACAGAATTAATGCTTATGAGCACCTGTGCTTTATTCTGCCTCGTCTTCTGGCAGGACACAGATAAATTCATTACTGATGATTTCACCACCCCTTTACCAGTTCTACAAATAATTTCATCTATGATTAAGGAACATAGGAAGCCTGTTGACCACTTTTAGCTTATCTCCCCCACAATCAACTCCTTTTTAGATTCTACCCACACAGCACAGCACAATCATTCAGCTCTAAACTTCAAGGATGAATTAGTTCACCAGATGTTTATTTGGCGCCTCCTCTGCCAAGAATGTTCAGGCACTAGGAATGCAAAGATGAATAGAATATGACTCTTAGGTAGTAGAAGAAAAGAGTCATGTAGCTGGAAACATGTAAGAAAGCAGTACAGTAATACGTTGTAGTGTCAATAAAACAATCAGATAAAGGGTACAGTATATGAAGCAGGAATAGCCTCCTGTGCTAAGTGATCTGTAAGGATGTTATTGAGGAGAATGCCAGAGTAAACACTGAAAAGTAAGTTAATATTGTGCCATTTGAATGGAGAAAGTGGCAAGGGCATCAAGGAATATTCAAAAAAGGCACCTAAGAATGACAAAGCTAGTCACATTGAGGTGACAGTAAATTGTAGTTATAAAGTGAGGGCATGATTGACACACAAACAGAGCAAGCACAAAAGCCAGAGAAATTGGCACATGTTTGATCACAGAGTCTGTGTACAAAGAATTAGGGTGGGAAAGTAGGGCAGTCTTCCAGGCAAAACTTAATTCCAATAACACTATGCAGGTGAGATGATTAATCCTTCAACCTCCTCTTTTCTTCCTAACTCCTCTCATGCATAGCTGGTACCCTGAGAATCACCTAGGCTACTGCTTCCTATTTTAAAGAGTTTGCAAAAGTGATACCTCATAGGATTGTCACTCATGTACTTACCAAATACTTCTGGTTCTTACAGTCACATGGTAGAATTCCATTCCCCTGACTTTTTTGAAGTTTTTTTTTAATTAAGGAGAAAAGAAAAGAAAGAAAAAAAACAGTGAAGGGGTACAAGTTATACAGATTTACAGAAGAATAAAATGCGCAGTAGGAAATCACTAGTTAATGGATTACATATTGCCATCTTAGAAATAATTGTTCAAATCACAAAATTAAAGCTTGTAGAGTGGACATTCCAACAATGATACTGTAAACAGTTCTGTTCAATGATCCAATAAAACTCTGTGATATCATTTTCTATCTTATACATTTAAATATACATGCAGTTATATAGTTTAGAGCACTTTCTTTTCCTCTCTTTTGTACAATGACTATTACACATTTTGGGTTTCATTGCTCCCACGGTTCTTATTGCTTTTTTGGAAGAGAGTAAAACCAAATGTGACATAACGGAACAGAATCGGTCAAGTCAAAAGGGTGGACATAATAGATAATATAAAAACATAATACAAGGTGATCAACAATGGTTACCATAATGCCTCCCGCTATTTCCAATAGAATTGCCTATATCATTAGTTGTAATACAATTGAACAAAACCGTAAAGAATAAAACTGACAAAACCAAAACATTGGAGATATTGTAGGTCTTCAAAAGTAGATAAAAGTCAACGAGAATGGGCGTTATAATGAATCTCATTATCTTCTTAGCTGATGCCTAAACTTTCGAACCTGATACTATCCAGCAAAACAGAATAGAGGAACCTCAGTCAAAAACAAGATGGTGAGAGTAATACAGGGCTTCAAATCGAGATAATAGAAAGTCAAAGTGGGTTACTATATTATATCCTGCTATATTTTTCCCTTTAATTAAATGGATAAAAATAAAAAAGTAAATAATGGAGTGGAGATTGAGAAAAAAGAGGCCATAACAGCGAAACAGGTCAGATCAAAACATAACCATTTAAGCAGAATAGTGTTTCACCACCAGATATTTCCGACCCAAAAATAGTTACCATATTGACTCCCTCCCTGAAGTCCTTGAGTACAACTTCATATACTGTAGCATTAAGTATATCAAAACAATGTAAAACCATTTAAGAGAATGACAGCATTATAGAGTATTTAGAATCGACTAACAGAAAATGAACAATGGTCTCTGTATAATCTCCTTGTCTTTAAAAGGTTTTTGCTTATACTATCGTACTTAACAAAATCCAATAAGATACAACCTGTTTAGACCATTGGAGACAGAAGAACAAAAGCTAGATGAGACTTCAAAACAAGATGGTACTAAATCAGCATTACCTATTAAGAAGTCATTTTCTCCAAAATAGCTGTTCCTATCATCCAATCTTCTCTGTCTCATTTCTGTTGAGCTCTTTTTCTGTTAGTAGCTGTCAGTTTGTCTTCTTCATTTTGTTCTCTGCTCCATTTGTTGTGGCCTCCCCGCCACCATTTCTGGGTTCTTTGTATTTTTCTTTTTTTAGAATATCCTGCAATACTTTCTGTAGGGTTAAATTGGTGGTTGCAAATTCCCCCAGTTCCTCTTTATCCTGGAAGCACCTCGTTTTTCCATCAATTTCCAGGGACAGTTGTGCAGGATATCTCAATCTTGGCTGGAGATTATTATCTTTCAAAGCTTGAATTATTTCCCCCATGCTCTTCGTGATTTGATGGTTTGTGAAGAGAAATCTGCTGTAATTCTGATGGGTATTCCCTTGTAAGTGATCTGTTTCTTGTCTCTTACAGCTTTTAATATTCTGTTCTTGTATTGAATTTCTGGAATTTTTATTATTATATGCCTGGGTGTTTCTCTGTTAGGGTTGTAGGTAGCTAGGGTCCTGTATGCCTCATACATCTGAGTATCTTTACCTTTTGCTAAATTAGGAAAATTCTCCTGGATTATTTCTGTGA
The DNA here is from genome assembly GCF_034190915.1 of Cavia porcellus. NCBI lineage: Eukaryota > Metazoa > Chordata > Mammalia > Rodentia > Caviidae > Cavia > Cavia porcellus. Next base: position 78,954,254 of record NW_026947484.1, read on the forward strand.
GTAGCTTTTGTAGTTCATTTGTTTTTGTCCCTACTTCTTCTTTTATGTTCTTAATCCTTAAGTTATGGCTCCTCTTATCATCTTCTTGTCTTTGTATTATTGCTGTTTGTTTCTTTGTTATTTTTAAGAAGTTTTTCATTTCATTCTCCCATATTTCAAGTCTGCCCTCCAGTTTAGATAGTCTGTCCTTAGTTTCTTTCAAGCTGTTATGCCAGTCTTGGATAGACTTCTTAATTTCTTGATAGTCCCTTTGAACCTGTTTCACATACTCAATGCTTTCTCTGTTTTCTCCATCAAGCAATTCTCCCCTCTTTTTCTGTTCTTCCATTCCACCATCTGTTTTTTCCTGGGTGGTGCTTAGCATTTCTCTAACTATTCTGCATACTTCTAGCTTCAGGTCATTGATAACTTCATTCCTGAATTGGTCTATGAGGCTCTCTATATGGCGCTTAATGTGTATTGGTGCGGTGTCCACTATTGCCTGATTCTCAGGATTGGGGGCCGAGGAGCCTTTTTTGTTGCTTCCCTTCCCCATATTTTCCGTTCCTTATAAAATGCAAGCTTACACAGGAGGCCCGGCTTCCCTGCCTGTCAGCCACAGCCTGATCAAATTGCGCTGGCTAGTTGTTCCCGCCCACCGCTGCGCCCCAGGGAGTTGTGGAGGAGGCAGCCTACGCGGGAGTCAGTCGCTCCTCCGGGCCACCGTCAGGCTCTGGGATCTGGGTTAGGCCAGCCTAGGGAGTCCGCCAGCAGCGTCACTCAGGCCAGGCACTCTTCACCAATCCCGTCCGAGAGGGGAATGTGTGGCTGGAGTTGCCACCGCGCCCTGCTCTTACAGGACTGCCTGAGCCCAGAAAGACCTCCACTGGAGTCAAACTGTGGTAGGGAGTCAGTTTCTCGCTCACCTCGCCACCAGTCAGTTTTCGTGTACGCCTCCTTGTCCGTCCTGTTTCCGACTCCGTTCGCAGACTCCCGTTCCCAGAGCTCAGCGCGTCTCTCCTTGCCGAGCCGCTGTGGAGGCAGCCAGCCGCCAGGCGGCGGGAAACCCAAATCGCGGTTTCCAATGGCGCGGGGTCGAGCCTCTGCACCGAGTCTTTTCTGTTCCTATTTTAGCACCAGGACTGTATCCTAAGTTGGTTTCTCTCAGCCCAGTTCGTTCCTGAGTCAGCAGAGCATATCTCTACTGGTTCGTGTCTCCTTAGTCCGCATCATTCCTCACCTCTGAGCCGAGCCTTTCAGAGAGCCTTCGGTAGTTGCTGTTGTCTGTCCGCCATGTTCTCCCGGAGTCCTCCCCTGACTTTTTTGAAGTTAGAAATGACCACATGACTCGTGTTGGCACACATAATGGTATCATATGCCACTTTTTAGGAGGAAGGTTTGATTCTCTGCACCCTCCCTGTCTCTCTGCAATAGGAACCAGTGATGTTTCTCATGGAGGCTGTTCCATAAGCCGAGGTCCAGGAGTGAAAATAATCCAAAGCAGAACCCTTATTCAACCTACTCTGGACTTGCAGCATGAGTGAAAACTAAAGCTCTGTTGATCCAAGGCACTGCAAACTACAAGTTGATTGTCACAGCAGCACACCCATTCATCCTGATCACAGCCTGTGTAAGCCATGCCTTTGAAGGTCTAATGATTTTTTATTCCAGTTCCCCAGTTATGTACACAACATTCTGGAACTATATGCGAACTCTCCATACACTCAATATATTCTTACAGCCACAATATCGTTGTATTGCTATCTCAATTTAAAATTCACTACAGAAAGATTAAGGTCATAGGTCAAAGGAGCAGATATTGGCTTTGAGCACAGATACATTAACCAGAAATTCACACACAGTATCCCACCCTAACACCCCTGTTCCCTTTTCTCTATTGTCTTATAAACTAGTTTGAAACCATTGTTTATTCACAATCATCTTGTGCTCAATGAAGGCTGCACTTTGTTTTCATACCAAATGAAAGAATTTTCTGTTGCTAACTCTGGTATCTTTCTCTATTAACCTTTCAGGAACAGATTCCATACAAGGTGAAAACCTTGTGGCCATACTATACATTTCACACTCACAATTAGAAACTCATGCAGTCTCTTTTGAGTTTAAGGGATCAAAGAGATCACTTAAAATCTAGACTCACTTTCTAACTCTTTATCTCTGCTTCAGAGACTTAATTCCAAGAATGAGTTACAGTGATACCTAGCTTAACTTGAACCTGACCGCTACTTTGGGTTAAAGCATACCCACTACTTAAAAATTCATGTCTACACAGAACATGTAAATATGACCTTATATTTAATTATACTCCTAAATATACAGGTGTAATCAAGCTAAGATAAATTTCATTTGATTTTTTTTGATTGAAGGGGACCCCAAATCCAATATGATTGGTACCACTATAAAAAGAGGACAATTCGCACAAATAAACTCACTGGAGAATGCCATGTAAGGACAGAAGCAGAGGTTGAAATCATGCATCTACAAGCTTAGTACCATCAAAGATTTCCAGCAACCACTAGAAGTCAGGAAGAGGCAGTGGAGGAATCCTTGCATGGAGCCTTCAATGGGGCATATATCTGCAGATGCCTTGATTTTGGATTTTTAGTATCTAGCACTGTGAGATGAAACATTTCTGATTATTAAGCTACCTGTTTTGTGGACTTTTGCTATGTCAGCCCAGGGAGACTAAAACAACCTTCAAAGTCCAAGTCATAGAAACAAAAAACATACACACAAATATGTATTTGCTAGTAGAAATTATTTTTCATTATCACATTCTGCCCCTGGCCACACATCCTAAATATCACATAGATAAATAACAGATTTTTAGTTTAGAACCCAGAAATAATTGCTTTCTGTCACTGGCCAAATCTTCTTTCTGTATAGGTTTGGGTACAGATAGACCTGAGTTTGCATGAAGTTCATACCACTTAGGAGTGTGTAACCTGAAGCAAGTTGGTTAAGTACAGGCAGTTTAGAAATTATTCTGGTTATGTATCCTATAAGCCTAGGGCTAGTTATCTGATGTTTCTGTTAGGCATTGTTTTCTCTTTAGCTATACTGCTCACCTTGTAATATGTATGGTCTCAAGTTGCATCTATTTATCTATAAAAGTCTCAAATTTATCTTTTTTATCCATTTGTGGTTGAAGGGCATTTGAGTTGTTTCCAAGATTTAGCTGTTACAAACTGTGCTGCTATAAACACGGGTATACATATATATCACTAATCGCTGTAAGATCATCAAAAAGAACAGTTTGTGCCTTCATTGTTTGATTTTTGATCATTTTTTCATGCCTAAATCTTTTAATCTGAATGACTACTTCTAAGATAACAATATGTAATATATTAACTAGTGTTAATTTCTGACTATTTTTGAACTTCTGTAGTTTCTATCATTTTTGTTTTTAAAATACAAAAACTTAAAAAATATATTTTGTTCCTGTTTGTTGTACAAGTTAGTAAGCATTTGCCATTCTTTTGTACTTCTGAAATCTAAACTCTATTACTATATTTGAGAAATGCCCCATCTCATGTTTTGAGGCAACACCAGTTTCCTACTGGAGAATTAAGGTGTCAGATATTTTTCCAAGCTAAAATACAGGCATGACCAGGCTCTGCCAATAAAGATGAACCTTGAGTGGGAATCTCACAGTGTGACGATGTAGGGAAGAAACATAAGGAATCTGCTATAGGGGAGGAGGGGTTCACAGTTATATTCAGGTTCAAGAGCAGCAAAGGGGAAGTTTTAAGGATAGCACTCAGCAATAGTACTGAGTGAAGGCTGTGCTCACTGCAATCTATGACAGCTATACTGCTGTCTTCCTGAGATCTACTCTGCAGCATGAGTTTAGAAATTATTCTGGTTATGTATCCTATGAGCCTAAGGCTAGTTATCTGATGTTCCTGTATCTATTTTAGGCATTGTTTTTCTTTTGATTAAAATTGGTTTCTGATGCTGCAAGCTAATAATCCTAACCCACAGGGCTTAAATGAGTTAGGATACACAAAGCAGCTAGCAAAAATCTAAGTCATCTTTGTCTTCTCACTTCCCTACAGATCGCTAAACAGATTGTGCTACCACTGGGTTAATGGTGATGGGTGAGCAGGGAAAGTTCAGAGGTCACCGAAGGAAGCAAGAGCTCACAGGCAGGACTACGTGGCAAACCAATGCTGCGGCCCCTATTTTGGTCAATGATTGAGGTCAGGCCTCATTAGTTTGCCAGGTTAACCATCCCTGTGAAGTGGCTTACAGGAGAATTTCAGAAAAGGAGAGAAATTAACCTAAGGATTTCACCAAATTGATGATCTGCCTAAAACTCACATGGGAAGAGCTGAAACTCAGGTTGCCCAAATTTGCATATCAGCTAACAGTCTAAACAGGTTGATTTGCATGTTTGTTGTTATTTATGTTTTCTTTTAAGCCTTCCAATCCCTAATTCCCTTCTGCCTAAGTAAAACTCACATTTGGATGCACTAAGCAGCTGCTGCAACTGGGGATTTTCTCTTCTGTGAAAACGCTGATTTAAAAAAAATAATAAGGTCTCAGTTCCTGCTTACTCTCACAAGTTTCCAGCAACTGGTGCCCTGACAAATGAAGTGTCAAAACATTTCCAAATTAAAACCCCACAGCTCACACAACCTCACTCCCTCAGCAGGATGGACTTTCCCTGCTTGTGCCCAGTACTCACTTGGAGAAACTAAAAATAGCCAGATGGCAATTAACACAAACTCCAAGGAGGGAAGATGGGGTAAGTTCCAGCAGGGTCAGCTTCCTGGATGAGTGCCAAATAAGAGTTCTCAGCCAGCAGTGCTCTGGCCAAGAAAGGAATTTTATTAAACCTACAAGAAGGGGGGAGAGTGAAAAATCAAAATTAGAAAGATTTAAAATTATAGCCAAGGTAGGAACTACACTACTATTCTCCAAGACCATTACTAACAGTAATACTTGCTAATATCTACAGAGTTTGTATTATGAGCCATGCATTAAATATTTCATATGCATTGTATTATCATGAACAGGCTGAGGACCCTAGGAAATAACTACTACTCTTATCCTCATCCTACTCATAACATAAAGGAAATTAAAGTCCAGAGATAGGAGGCAACCTACCTAACACTTCTAGACGAACAGGGTAAAAGTCCATGGCAGGTGCAGAATCCTAACCTGGTCACGTTAGGATTTCAACAGATCTTTGGTTTCAGAATTCATGAACATAATCACAATGTATTGCTACCTTAACATAATCACAATACATTGCTATCTCATCCTGAGGCCTAGAGAAACAAAAGTGCCCCTCAACAATTCCACCCAAATTGCCACAGCTATGCCTTTCAGTAGTTGTGGGTGGGCTTTAAATGAGATGGACTGGGTCCTAACCTAGTCTTTTCATTTCTATTTGTATAAAATCAGGTAAGTTAACAACCTTTCCAGGTCTTAATTTTCTAATCTCTAAAAGGGCATTAATATTTGTATTTACTACATGAAGTTATAATGAAGGTTAAAGGAAACACTGTGTGGGAAATCCTTAACTTGGTGCTCACCTGTACTGAGCTCCTCAGCAAATAATAGCCATTGATATTGATCATTCCAAACCTCTGCCTTTTTAGCTAATCAATATCAATACTCTTTTAGGAAGTTGTTTTGATGAGCTGGAATATAAAGGTTTAGTAAAAAGGTGGTATCCTCAATAGTAATTGATAGTCTTTAGTATAATGAAATTAAATAAAAGAAGACTGTGATGGTTTGTATCTAGATGTCCCACCAAAGACTGATGGAGGCAAGATTCTAGAGTTTGTGAATGATTCCTGGTCCAATGCTGGGATTATGGGTGTGAGTGCTACACCTTGCCAGGGCGTTAGCCTGCACACAATATAAGGGAGGGAAAGAGGCTTGCTCTCACACTCTTCACAACCTGAGCTAAATAAACCTTTTTTGGGGGGGGGTGTCAGGTATTTCTTCCATGCAATGAGAGAAAAGTAACCATGGCAAAGACCAAAAAAGGATTTTGAATTTGTGGTAGATTTGGAGTTAGGGTGACAAACCACTCTGGTTTTATCAGCCCGAACACTAAAATGGGGATAGTTTTCTCCTTCAGTTGTCAGAAGGGACATTTACTACCAAGAAAGGGCAGTTTTGAAGGGAGAAAGTGCTCATCTATCTTCCTTCTTTTTTTCACCACAACAGGAGTGACAGTGACTCATCTGACAGGGCACACAGGGATGTGGAATTTAGCTTGCATAGCCAGGCTTGTGGAAGAGCCAATGTGTCCATCCCTACTCAGGCAGGCACCCTTGATCCCCTCAGGGGAGTTCTACCAGGTAAGTGCTGAAATTGTCTGGGAGATCAGCTGGTGAGGACACAAGGAGTAGAAAAGTTTAGTTTGAAGGAAGAAAGAGTAGGAAGTTTTATCTGGTCTAGGGGTCTAGAAGTCATTTTCTAAACGGCAGTCCCATAAATAAAGCTGATATTGTGATTCTATATGACATCTGTGTCAGTTTCTAAATTGGTTCAGCACTCAAATGGGGAAAAGAATACAATTAATTATCAAACGTGTGATTAATTATCATTTCCATAAGCCCCAACAGATTGGATGAATGTCTATCTTATTTCATTGGCAGATAAACTTTTCAGGTAGGCAGGGAAAGGGTATTTTGCAGAATCAGTGAGGCTAGAGTTTGGAGTGACCTTAAAGGTTACCTGGTGCAATAGCTTCATTGTTATAGATGAAAAGAACTATAAATAAAAATACCAAATGACATAATTCATGAGAAACATTTGTAATGCAAATTGCTAGTCAGATTAATAGTTTTGGAGAGTAGTCTTTAGAAGTCATGACCAGAATTAAAAAATAGATAATACAGAATATAGAAAATAGGCTATAGATATATTACAGAAAACAAAGTACATTGTAAAACTAAGTTCACATAGAAAGGGAGAAGTTTCTCTAAATAGAAAATTCAGAAAAATCCTCCAACTGTAAAAACAAAATAAAATGGTTCAAGGTTGCATTTGTATTTACTGAAAAAAAACCCTACCTTAATTCAATAAGACTGTTTATCTCCAAGATGTAATACTAAATAAGGAGATCAAAGAAGCAAGCTCTTCTGTTCTATCTTCCTGCCCATCTCTCGTAATCAGATTTTCTTCTCTCCCAACGTAAACTTCAAAACTGTTAACCACATGCATCCCACTAACAAAGTCCCCGGACATTTCAGACCTTTGACAGATGAGACCTTTGGTCAAACATGGTTATATCTGGCTTTATGTTTGTCTCTTTCCCATTACTCCTGCCCAACGCAGCACCTAAACCCAAGTTTTATTTAGAAGCATCCAGTCCTAGAGAAGCCAATACCTTCTTACTCTTTCACTGAATGTAGCAGTAAAACCTAGACTCAGTTCACAGAACACCACTTGAGGATTCTGCTAAGCAAATAATAGCAGGCAGACTGGGGAAAAAGATTACAATCTGAAATACTGTCTTACCAATGGATGACTTTGCCCCTTCTCCCTTCCTCTCATAAACCTCGGCCTGAGCTCAGAACAGGGAAAACCGAGACAGTTCCTAGCTCTGACTCTAGCAGAGGGAAAGAGAATTCCTAATGCTTGGTGTACACACACTGCTTCCCTTTCTCTTTTTTCGTCTCCTCCTCCCTTTCTCTACTTTTCTTCATCTCTCCTCATTCCTTCCACATTCCAGCCTACAGCAGAGGCAGCATCAGCCTGCATTAGTGGAACCTATGAGGGAGCACCCTTATCCTCCTCGCAACTCAGCAGCAGTGCTGTTCCCAAAGTCTGGAGCGCTATTTCACTCTCTTCTTCTGTCTTCTTGTCTGACAGGTGGGAAAAATCCTGGAATTATATGTTAGGTGGAGCTTTTCAGCCTGGGGCTAAAAAATACACAAAGCCAGAAAGGATCCAAGAGAACATGGGTAGGAAGGAGCTTGGCAAAGCAATTCAGACAGCTTCTTTGATAAATCCCTGGGCTCGGCCTCTGCTTGTGCATGCACAGATATAACACCAGTGACCTACACAATCTTGGAGAACTCTACCCAAGTGCCAGACTGACCACTGAGAGACATACACTCAGGACAGAGACAAACAGCATAGCCATGGCATTGAAAATTGCACTGACTGAGCAAGGCAACTGTCAGTATGCTACTACTGGCTGAAACTTGCAGGCTGAAACCAATTCCCTCCTGAAAGAGAAATCTCTATGGGCTCCAAACAAGACCTTGAGCTTCATACTATTCAGAATGTATAATCTGAAAACTCTTGACATATCAGGAAAATTAGGAAAAACCTCAATTCTCACAGAGAAAGATAATCAACTACAGCTAACACTGCAATGACACAGAGGTCAGAATTACCTGACAGAGACTTTAAAGCAGTTATTATAAAAAGTTCCAACCAACACTGCTGAAACTAATGGAAATAGAAATTCTCAGCCAAGAAATAAATGACATAAGGAAGAATCAAATGGAAATTTGAGAACTGAAAAGTACAGTAATCAAAATAAAATTTTACTGAGGAGATCAGTGGCAGAACGGAAATAACAGAGGAAAGGAAGCCACAACAAACAAACTTCTAGCCTGGGGGCTACATTATAACTGTCTTGTCATGCATCATTCTCTCTGTTTTAAGAAGAAATTGTGTAACAAACCACATAAAACTTAGTGGTTCAAACTAAAAATTGCTTATTTGGTCTAACAACTCTGTGATAGGGCTAGGTAGCTTTTCGCTGGTCTTTCTGGAATCTGTTCACCTTTCTGTATTCAGCTGAAAGTTGGTTTGGGTCTAGAGGCCCAAGATGGTTTCACTCATGTCCCTGATAGCCAGTTCTAGGTGTGGGCTGGGATGCTTCATTCTCCATGACCCTAACTTTGTTAGGTAAGACTAAACTTTTTCACACCACTGTGCCTTAGAGTTCCGAGGTAGTGAGGCTAAACGTTTAGTCATGCTAAACCTGGACCCTGAAACTCAAACATCATGACAGTCATGTTTTACCAATCAAAGTAAGCCACAAGACCAGCACAGAGATGAAGGTTAAAAAGTATCAGACTGTCTCTGGATGAGCTAAGCAGCTATATGATTTGGCAAACTGGTGCATTTCCAGGCAGGCGTGAGTCTCCATAGATCATTACTGCAATATTCTACCATGTTCACCTGGGGAATTAATGCAGCAAAGCTCAAATACCACAGATATACAATGGTTCTGGCAGTTAGAGACTGATGCTTATTGGAGTTTAAGGTCACACAATTAGTCTAACATCACATGATTAGCTAAGGAGAAAGGATGAAGCTAGACCTTCCAACTGCTAATCCACTGACCAGTACTCCTGCCTCTGAGATGAGCTGCTTAGCTTTCCACATATTGGCTATTTGACAGATGGAAGAATAATAGACAATATTGTGCAATGTGTGAGCAATCATTCATCATTCAAAGTCATTTTGTGAAGAAAATAAATGCCTGCACATGTGAGCCTATGAAAAAATTAACATTAGAGAGCCTCATGAAGAGCTATTCATTACAGGGCAATAAAGCTGCTGACCTGTTCTGTGTACCATAGCACAGTACATTCAGTCTCTTGAGTTCCTGGCACTCAAAGTTTAATTTTTTATGAGATAAAATCCATATAACATCAAATTAACCATTTTCAAGAACCAATTTCATGCCATTTAGTATATTCATTATGCAACTACTATCTCGGCAACTAGTTCCAAGGCATTTTCATTACCCCATAAGGAAACTGTCACCACTGGGCCATCATTTCCCTTCCCTTCTCCTGTCCCACTGGCCACAGTCCTTGGCAACTACCAGCATGCTCTGTTTCAATGGATTCATCTATTCCGGATGGTTTCATGTGAGTGGAATCACATGATTTTATGGGACTAGATTTTTCATTTGTCATGTTTTGAAGTTAATTCATGTTGAAGTATTTTATTCCTTTTTAGAAAATAATAGAAAATGAATACTATACATAATACTCCACTGGGTAGGTATATAACATTTCATTGATATGTTCATCAGTTGATAGACACTTTGACTGTTCTATTTTTTAGATGTTTTGAATAACATTGTTATAACCATTTATGTTCAAATATTCATTTGAATATCAATTTTTATTTTTTCTGGGCATACAGCTAGAAATGGATTTGCTGGGCCACATGGTAATTCTATCAAAGCTTTATTTTGATTCTGGTTTTGAACAGGATTCTTAAAACAGCATGAGATTAATAGCTTGCTGCCAGCATTACCTTGTATCTAAAGTCAGCATAGTCCTGGAGGATGGCTCTGTGGTAAGGGGCTGATCTTGTGAAATCTTGCATCATGTTTGCTGCTGGGAAATGCACCCATAAAACTGTAAGGGAGAAACAAGGAGGACAAGAAAGTACCTTTATGAATATCTGGTTCCTAAAGCCTTGGTTAAGGTGATCATAGCCCTTAAATCACAAGGAAACTGAGTCTGAGAGAGACACAGTGGCTAGTCCATGTAAGCTTATGGATGAGATGTATAATTCTAATGAGAATTCATCCTTCTGAATCCACCTCCACATCATACCTCATGCCTTGATGCTGATGAAACAGGTGCCCAATGTCCCATCTTAAAGTAGTGATGATGACAGACCACTATTAATTGTAGTAGCATCAAGAAAGAGAGGAACTTTTGTTTTGTTTTGTTTTGTTTTTGTAGTTCTGTATTGCGTGTACCCTTACGCCGCTTTGGTTTGTTTTGTGTTTTTCTCTTTTTCCTCTTAAATTAAAAAAAATAAAATAAAATAAAATAAAATAAAATAATTTTCTCGTGGGTCACAGGAAAGCTAAAAAAAAAAAAAGAAAGAGAGGAACAAAAGCCTGAAATGATGGCCTGCCTAGATGAACCCCATCCACCTAGAAAGACAAACAGAACTTGACAAAAGTCTAGTGGAGTGGGACAGAAGGTGGTGACGGTGGTGATCCTGATGGAAACAGAAAGGAGCCATTTGTTTGATATGAAATATCTAACCCATAAACTCTGAGTAACAAATATCATCACTGTAATTGTCATCACTCTACATGCCAGGTGCCATACTGATTGCATCATCCAATAAAATTAAACAATCATAAAAATCAGATGGTATATGTTCTTTGGCTGAAGAAACTGAGACTCAGGAAGACACAGTAATTTGCCCACGTTCTAACAACTTTATAAGTGGCAGAGTGGGAACTTAAACCCTGGTGCTGATAATGCTGCTGGTGGTCTGGAGACCTTAATTTGAGAGTCGCTGAGGTAGAACATCGACTGTGTCCTCAGCACCCAACCTTCCCAGGTGTGCTCACAGGTGTGGGCCACCTAAATCGATTCATTCCATCCAGGGCAATTTTCCTGACCTGGAAATATTATATAACAGAAGCTTCTTCTATCCACTGGTTGCACATTGAGTATTCATTTTTCTGATTCTGGCATGTTTTCAAAGTATTTGAAAATGCACTGAATTCTGTAAAGAGAAAAAACAGAACCATTTCTTCACCTTGGAAACCACAGAACTCACCGTTGCTCTGTGTAAAAAATTTCAGCTGTGAAAATATTAGAAGATGAAAATGGCACATTCATCCCAGAACACACCCAGGATAAGGAATGGTGAGGTGGAAATGGGTACTACTCGGAGGGTGACACCCTTACTTATACTTGTCAGACATATTTGCATTCAAAAATGTCAAGTGAGAGAGCACAGTGGGCACAGGCAGAGACAGGGCTCCTCCAAGTCTCCTGTTATTGTGTTCCCATGACTCCCAGACCCACATTCATTATGTGTATGGGCTTGGGCAAAGGCAATTGAGGATGACAAGAAAAAGTAAAAAGCATATCTGCAAATAGAAAAAGCATATATATATTCTTTCTGTCATCATAGTGGCAGAGCTTTTTTTTTTTTCTGTTTCATTTTATTCTCTCCAGCTGTACAGAGAAAAGATAAAATAACTGGAGATATGTGAGTACAAGGGAACACATTCTATTATTTGAAAAAAAATACAGAAATGAAACCCAATAGAATTCCAGAAGTGGTATTGCTGCTAACACAACAGGAGCAGTTACCAAACCCTGTGACTTTTGCCTTGCAGGTCTCTCTCATTTTCCCTAGCTGTCCTCACCTCTGTGTCCTCCATTGGAAGCACTGTGGCCTGGTCTCCCCTGACAGCCCAGAGTTGGGCTGCTGATTCCCACATGTTTTTGGTTCACATTAAGTTACATAAGTCCCTTTATGTTCTAGGCCATTATTTCACATTCCTATCTGTCCCTGATCTGATGCCTTCTACTCCCACGCTTCCTGCATAGGAGTCTGACTTGTGCCACCCCCTGGGTGCACCTTCCATGCGGAACCTTCCCAGATTCCCACAACAGCCTGGTCCTGATTAAACCTAAATTACTTGTTTGTTTTGTTAGATGCCCTTTCAATATCAAATTCCTACCCATCTCCCCAGAGTTCATGCAACTAGTATTTCCCATTGCTGTGCTCTGGGGCAACACAGGCAGTAGTAGTGGGTATAATCTGGTGGATTCCAACACTCACCTACAAATCAGAATCACTTGGAAAGGTTTTTTACCTGTGGATGCTGGGCACTCATTCTACACCTGGTAATTCAATGTCTTAGTAGTAGGTGCAAGGCATTTCTATTGTTCAAAAGCCTCTAAATTTCTCATTTATAGTATGAGAAGAGAATCTTTAACTCCAACCTCTCCACTTCATATCATATTAAACATTTTACTGAATTTATCAGTGTTTTAAAAAACTTTTCCATCTGCTGTCAGTGCTACTTGGATAATGCCAGTCCACTGATTTAGGGAAATGGGACTTTTAAATTATTTTATTTTAAATACTATTTGTAATTTATTCATTTATATTGGACTTATTCATTTATATTTGCCATGAACATCATGATACATTTAAATTATATATATATGAATAAATAAACCTAGCTAAATTACACTCACAAATTTCTCTCTCTCTCTCTCTCTCTCTCTCTCTCTCTCTCTCTCTCTCTCTCTCTCTCTACCTAAATCAAGCTCTTTTAAGATAATGTTTAGATGTTCATGTGTTATTTATCTCTAGTCTCTGGGACATATTGCTCTCACAGAAGAACTTCAGTGAATACGTCTGAAATGTAAGTTGCACGCATTTGGATAAATAGCTAATGAACTTGGTGAACATATTTTTAATTGGTGAGGTAGCCCTGTGAGACACTGGGGCGATACCACCTAAGAACAGGTAGGTTTTTAAAAATGTGTTGGTGGGGAATATGTTTCTCCTCCAGGAGATGTACAGAGGGAGGAATTCACAGTGGAAAAATACATCAGAATTAGAATTTCAATGTAGCTTGGGCAATCATTATTTCACTGGCTTATATTACCACTGGCTCATCCCAACTGGTAAACTCTCACATAATTAGAGCTTCCACGTGGGTCTCTGTTCCGTGTGGTTTCCTTGGTTAAAAATTCATTCCATTGTGAAATTTCCCTTATCTTTGCAATTTTGCCCTTATGAAAGAAAGTATGCAAATAATTATTTTAAAATAACTATAAAGCCAACACCTAAAACGTGTAAAACATTTAGAAATTGCAACAAACAAATACAAAATCCTATCCCACTAGTGATTTGAGTATTTTGGTACATATTCTATTCATGTGGGAGGGTGGTTTGTGTGTGAACATTCCTGTTTTTAATAAAATTGCATCATATTATTTTATAATCAATTCTTTTCTTTATGATATGATGACTAACTTCCTGGAAATTATGCGATCTCCTCCAAATCACTATGAATAGATAGATGGTTTCAACTACTATTTATATGCCATAATTTAACCAGTTCCCTATGGTTAGATTCCCAATCTTCACTGCAGGTCCTCTACATCAGAATGTCCCTGGTGATCCTGGTGACAGTTCTGAGAGCTCCAATTAATCGAATGTGATAGAATTCATGTAACAGTTCCACATTACAGTAAAAGAGATGTTATTCCTTCAGATCATCCTCCTACATATAAAATCAGTATGTTAATCAGTATTTCTGCCCTCTTGAGTATTTTTATTTTGACCATTTTCTTTTGTTATTTTAAAAAAGTCTGTAACTTAATCATGCAAAATTTAGAAATGCAGAAAAAAGAGTCAAGAAGGAAAAATAATTCCCAAACAGAACCACTAATAACCTTTGCAGAATCTCCCAGGAAAAATTTTATCTATTTATATCCATTTCTATAATAATTACAATAGTGTTGTAATCTACTATTTTACAACCTGTCTTTTAACTGAAAAATATGTAATTAGCTTTTACTTTGTCAACACATTTTTCATAAAATCATTTAAATATACAAAATACTATATAGCTCTTTAATTCTAGTGCCATGTTTTCCTTGTTTCTCCCATTTGTTCCCAGAAACAACATCAAAGAAAAGTAGATCTTAATATTTTTATGTAACCTCAAAAACTGTAGACCTAAGTATTTGCTTATCACACTCTACTGGGGGTGAAAACACTGGGTCTGTCAAATGACAATTTCCTATATTTGCGTTTTTCTTCCTCAAAAAGAGATTGGACCATATTTCCCCAGCTTCCGTCTCTGGGCACCTGTCCAGTTCTCTCTGAGTTCTCAGCGATTGCCAACAATGGTTCTTGTCATCCATCTGTGAATTCTTTGAGTCCTGGGCATCTCAGTTGTTGTGGCTTTCAAAGTCTATGGTAGATTAATGTGTTCAACAAGTCGTCTTTTGGATATTCTGTATAGTTATGGTTCTCCATCTTTTGGGGAAAGGATAAGTTATTAACACAGCAAAAATAAAGATTGCCTAATTTGGTGAATGGAAAGCCAAAAAGTATTGTTTTTCATTTAAAAACATGATTTTTGAATCTACAAGTGAATCTTCAGTCAGCTCACCAATTTTCTCCAATGTAGAGGAGACGCTCTGATGAGCACCTGCATGATCCTTGCACAATCTACAAAGTAATTACTGATCTGGATGTAGCAGTTCCACTGTTTGATTAAAAAATTCAATCTTGTTGTATTATTCATACTGTTTTAGTCTGTGCAGGCTGCCATAACAAAGTCACAAATTAGGTGGATTAAACCACCAATTTTTTTTCTTTCATAGTCTTGTTGACTGAAAAGGCCAAGATCAAGGTGCCTTGCAGCTAGGTTCCTGTCAAGGACCTTTTCCTGCCTCAGTGTCTGCTGCATTTCACTATGTCTTTGTATGGCAGAGAGAGAGCTACCAAGTTCCCTGGCATTTCTTCTTCTAAGGACACTAACCCTACAGGACCACATCTCTACCCAACGGATTGCCTGGACTACATAGCAAGATCCTATCTCAACAAACAAACAAACAAACAAAGATGTAGAACTACCTTCATTTACTAGTGAACTACCACTCAGAGTTTGTGTCATGAATAAAATGAGAACTTTCAAAGGACATGCTCACCTACACTACTTCTGCAGGAGATGACAGATAGAACAGCCACAATAACCTCTCAGCTGGAAAACCAGTATGTCTTATTTCTCAGCAGAAACACACATTACATAGGTATAATTTCTCCTCTGTAGATATTTACCACAGACATGGCTGCTTCAGAGATCCGTCATGATTCCAACTCCTTTCCTCTGAATCTCCGTTTTAAGTGGCTTCTTGACAAACAGTAGCACATAGTTTTATGCTTGGATTTCTAATGCAGACTATGTACACACATCATTTCTTTTTGTTGTTACTCTACAAGGCCAGATTGAAGAGATCTGTTTTTGTTTGCTCACTTTTCTTAAATAGCTGCTATTTACAAGTGATACCGTCTGCAGGGATTTCCATATGGAGAGTTTGTTTACTATGGCACTAGGATCTTCCTGTGCCAGAAAAGGATAATACCTGCCTGATTACCTCAGTTTTCCTGGCCACATGTCCCCAAATTATATCAGAAAATATACCAAATGACAACAAAATCATCAGGATGTAGATTGCTTTCATAAAACTGAAGTCAGATTCTAGACATATTGCAGAACTGTTTCTGGGCTGTCTTGACTAACAGATAATCTACTCCATCTCTCTCAAAGCAATCAGTTCAAATTTGCCAAATAAATTATTTTTACTAGGCATCCATAGAAAGCAAAAATATCTATCTACTTTTTTATAATCAGTATATAAATAAGTGAGCAAGGCTGATGAGTTGCCCATTCTTTTTTCTTTCTGTTGGATTCATGAATTAGGCATTTTCCTCCTTGGGATGACTCTGGCTTACATTGGGCAGATAAAATGTTTTCCTACCTATTTTTTCATTGGTGGAAAAGAGAGATTGTACCTCTGGACATTATTCAAGCAAGAGAGAAGTGATATCCACAGCAGTAATGCTGGTCTTCTCAATCTCAGCCCCTTATCAGTTCTTTACATCACTTATGGTGGATTTTTTTTTTTGGAAACTTACTAATTGCCAGAAATGTTGTTGTTGTTTGGGTTTTTGGGGTTTTTTTGTTTTGTTTTGTTTTTGGTGCTGGGGATTGAACTCATGACCTCGCGTTTGCCAAGCAGGCACCTATGCTGCTGTGTGATAATTACTGTTTTGTTTAGTTCTTTTTTTCTGTCTTGCCGAATAGATTGTAAGATTTATATGAAAGAACAAAGATTTATTCACAATTCACTCCTAATGCTTATTAACATTTCTGGCAATTAGTAAGTTTCCAATAAATATGAATGAATGCCTGAGTAACTCAGTGAATGAAAACATTTACCCCCTCTCCTTTCTTCCTTCTCCTTCTTTTTCCTCCTCTTCTTCCAGTTTCTTTTTATTCCTGGGGTTGCTTTTTCTTTTCTTCTTCTTTTTTGTCCTCCTCATTCCCCTTCTCCTTTCTCTCTCTTTCCCTCCTCCCTTTCCTCCTTCTCTTCTTTTTCTATCCACTTATACTCCCATCTCCTACTTGGTCCATTTCTCCCAAAGCAATTGCCTTAGAATCAGGGACTTATGTCTCATTGACTAACACTAACCAGAATTGTGCACGCTTAATTATTTCAGTTCAGTCACTCTATTAACTTAAAGAGAAAGTTTAATCAATCATATTTAATTAAGCTTACTGACAATCCAAATTTTCTTTGACCCATCAGGCATTTTAAGTGTATTAACAATTCGTTATCTGAACCCCCATGTCAACATATTTTTGCTTCTCTTTATTTTAAATAGGCAAAAATATATTTGCATGAAGATAGTAATTCTCATATCTTTTTTATCTTAACTACCACAGTTAGATAAGCACAAAATAAATTTTAAGAACTATCCCAAGTGATGTATTGTGCATATCCACTTTTAAAGAAAACAGAACACTTAGGTAATAAAGAGCTGAAGTG
Organism: Cavia porcellus; assembly: GCF_034190915.1. NCBI lineage: Eukaryota > Metazoa > Chordata > Mammalia > Rodentia > Caviidae > Cavia > Cavia porcellus. The sequence goes on from NW_026947484.1 coordinate 78,971,599, forward strand.
AGATTGAGACATGAATACATGCACACATTCAAAGGACTGTTGCTGAGTAAAATTCAATATAGATTTCTATATTCTATAAGGATGATCTTCTGTATGTCTCAGACAAGCAGATTTATTTAGTAAAGTAGCAGAAGTATTTAGCTGGGTATCATGTCCTATGACTGCCCAACAAAATAGCATTAACACATTATATGTTTTAGTGCATACATCAGGAAACTAGAAAAAATGAACAATGAATTTAAAGCTATTTTTCCCTTTTAGTGCTTTTGTGTCCTCTTTAGAAGGAACTTATTAGCATTCTTTGAAAGCAACTGCCAAATCAGCCTCTCTTAAAACAAAGGTATTCTTAGGAACTTAATATAGCATTTGAATTTTTTCTTCTCTCAAAGCCTTACAATTAGTTAATGTCTTTTTTTTTTTTTTAATCAGTACCGGGTATCGAATTCACGACCATGCGCTTGCAAGGCAGGTGCTTATGCCACTGAGCTAAATCCCCAACCCCAAGCCTTATAATTAGTAACCAAACCAAATTTTCTGTATTTACTATTTTATTTAACACATATCTAACCCTTTGCACTGTTAGTTCAAATTGCTTATCATTGACCATTGGGAAGTATTTTGTGTATCTGTCACATCTCTGTCACCTTTTGTTGGGGGGGGGTCTTGTTAGGTATTCAGGCTGGTCTTGAATTCATTATACTTTCCAGTCTTGCTTTGAACTCATGGCATTCCTCCTGCCTCAGTTACACAGGTGCTGGGATTATAGGCATAAGCCAACATACTCAGGTCTAACAATCGTATATAAAAATAATTGGATTAATACAATTTGATGAATTGCCTAGCTTCAAAACCAGTTAAGTACTTGTTGGGATGACAAGTTAAGATATAAACATTAGTACTATCTATCCACAAGAAAAGCCTAGTATTTGAGGCTTGACAAGCACATACTTGTAGATGAGGGGTCAGCCTCAGACAGCAGGGTAACTGAACCAGAACAGAAATGAGATTATAACAAAAGGATATCATTGGACATTTACTTTTGGATGAGTGATAGAAAATTCAAGTATAACTAAAGTAGAAACTTCATGGCTCACAAGACTAAAAATACAGGTTTATAATTCAATTTTTTAAAAGGTTGTTTCAAAGAATTCCAATGATGCTGTTAGGGTGTGTGTGTGTGTGTGTGTGTGTGTGTGTGAGAGAGAGAGAGAGAGAGAGAGAGAGAGAGAGAGAGACAGAGACAGAGAGAGAGACAGAGAGAGAGACAGACAGACAGAGAGACAGAGAGAGAGAGAGATAACTCTCTCTGTCCCTCAGTTTCTTTCTTGGTGTCACTATTTTAGTTTCATGCCTGGGCAGAATTCCCCCTGATACAACATGACTCTAGGATTAGCAATTCCAGAATCACATTAGTTAGTAAGGACTAAGCCAAGCAAACCTTAGTCCTTCTAAAATGTTTCAATGTGAGCACCAGATTGAGTCTTGGTGAACCAAGTTAAGTTACAGACCCATATCTGTGACAGTTTTTATAGTCAAGGAATCAGTATTAACTGATTGAACTCAAATCAACCTTGTTAAACTCAGAAGAAAACTGGGTTCTGTTATTAGCAGAAAGGACATTCAGTTAAAAGTAAGTAAAATCAAAATTGACCAATACTGAAAATACTAGAAACATTATAGAATAAAGTAAAATACAGCAAGTAAGAGTAAGAAAATCTGCATATTTCTGGGGCAAATTAGAAGGGACTGAGCCATGGAAAAGATTAAGTTTCTTGATTTCTGGAATCTTGGATTAATTTAAATCTAGATTTTGCTTCCAATCTCAGATACTTATGAGAAATCACTACAAAACTAGCCAGGCATGGTGGCACATACCAGTAATCCCAGCACTCAGAAAGCTGAAGCAGGAGCATTGTCACAAATTTGGGGTCAGCCTGGGGATACACTGTAAGTTTGAGGCCAGCATGAACTACATTGTGAGACTCTCTCTCAAAAACTAAATCAAAAAATGCAAAAAACAAAACTCAAACTAACAATAATAAAATAAAGCAATTGATATGACTTTTCTGGTTCTACAATAAGTTGAATCTCTGGCAGTGCCACAATTTCCAGCTCCGTTTCCCTGTCTATTCTCTAAGAGGTTTTGCACTTCTCAGATCTTCCCTTGTATTCTCTAAGAGGTTTTGCACTTCTCAGATCTTCCAATGATCACGTTACACTGCTGGACCTATGCCAACTAGTAGATCAGTAGATGAGCTGTAGACCAAAAGGTAACTCTACCAGAACCAGAAGACTCAGGCACTATGTTCAAACAAGGACAGGTTTTGGGTTTTAATGGGAGCAGGAAGTGATTCTATGTCTTGGTTTGCCTGGACATCCTAGAAAATTATTAGCCCTACTCTCTTTTACTCAAAAGAGTTATGGTACTGGATACATTATTGTGATGTGGTGGTGGCCATTCTGCTTGGAGGGCCAAGTACAAAAGGCAACAGAGCCACGAGGGAGAGGAAGTTGGAGATAATGCACTCCCTGAGAGCTGGAGAGGGAGCCCCTGCTCTCCTGCACATTTCAAGGACACATGTCTCCCTGCCTGAAATGCCTCACATGCCTGAAATTCCAGGAGACATTTCATTAACTATTTTCTTTTTATTTGAACTAATTTTTTATAGATAGCCTTGGCTGAAAAAGGAATTTCCCATAGTATAATTTTTATTTGCTTTTTTATCTGAGTCACTATTAGTTATATGAGCTTACTGAAATTGCTTATTTTGTTATGCTTATAGTTTTATTAACTCTTCTACATGCCTTTATGTTGTACCCATTTTGAGTGCTTTTTAAACCTGTACCATGCTTTCTTCACCAGTCTTCATGAGTGAGCCCATTCATTTCCAGCATTGTGCTTTAACCTATTAAGACCATTACTTAGAGTCAAGATTGAATTTGACAGAACTACCTAGTCATTTGAAGGTCACTAGGTTTGTAGAAAGATAAATAGTACCTCAGTTCACTAAGTGAGACCAGAATGTACCTTCTGGTGCATTTAACATATATTTGCAAAGGGACTAATTTATTTATGTGGCAGCATGAGTTATTATTTGATTAGCAGTCACAGCTTCTCAAGGCTTCTAAATACCTCCCAGCAAGTAAAGCAGCACAGGTGGATGCCAAACAGGTGGCATAAAGGCACATTTCCAATTTGATTAGATTTACACACTTTTAAAAGTGACATTTAACAACTGAAATCAACTATAAGCCATGATCCCTTCAGCCCAAACACAGGTAACTTTGGGGAAACCTTAATGTGATACAACTTAAAATTTAAAAAATTGAAATGGCAGCCCATATCGCCACTGTATAATGCTGGAGCACTTTTATTTTTTAGTGAAAATTTTGCGCAATAGATCTAAAAATCTATGGGGGTTTTCTCTTTATATATTACCCATAAATTAATGAGACAAAAACACCCATAAACTCAGGTGAGAAATTCTGCACTGCTTGAAAGATGGAAGAAAGAGTGCTTTGTACTTGGACAACTGGAGATTTCAAGTTACATAAAAAGACCAGTTTAGAAGACAAGTAGTTTCTCTGTTAGTTTCACAGAATGATTTTTTTAAGATCTAGTTCTCTCCCAAAATACATATTTAGTAATAATACTACAAAGAAGTGCTATTTAATCCTTTGGGAAAGTAATCTTGCCTTCATTTTCTCAGTGAGCAAAATGCACCCCTATAGTTCTCAATGAAGAGGATCTATAATAATTGCATACAAACATGTATATGCACGTATCTCCTTAGCTCAATTAATTTTCTATTCTTTCTTTTATATTTATATAGGTGGTTCGCTGCTTGAAAAATGAGCAGAAGCTAAATCCACTCTATAGAAATATTTGAATTTTGCCAAATGTATAAATCACAGGAATCTTATAGGAAATGTGTATATCTGCTTATAATCATATGACAATCATGCTGGCATCTGAATTTCTGTATGGCAATAATCAGCACATAAGAAGTAACTACTGTCACCTTTTCAAAGAGTAGGAGATCTCCAGTGCCCCAATCATCTTCACCCTTTTTAACTTGCAAAAACACATCTCATGCACTCCCAGACCTGCTTATTGGGCTGTGCATTTGAGTCTGTGCCTCTCATATGCCAAAATTCCCATTACAAAACTCAATGGACAGAAAATCTGTAATTTAAAATGTCCAGGAACTACCTTTTATTTCTAAACAGCACAAAGTCACGAAAGCTAAAGAAATTGGTATCAAAACACACTTCCTTATGTTCTTTATAAAATCAACTGATAATTTTCTTTTATGCTTGTGAAAGAAGTTGTTGAATTTCTTGGAGGTTACTTTACTTGGCTGTGTGGTGCACACTTCTATTAGGAGAGATCCAAGCTCTAAATCAATTAAGTTAAGCCCTGATTTACCAGTCACTGCCATTCTCAAGCAACATATTTTTATGTGAATACGGTACTTCTGACTGGTCCACAATGAGAAAATGAGTTTTTATTAGAGTATTTACTTTCCCTATAAACAGCAATGATCTATGGGAGTCAGAACAATGACTCCTACAGTAGCAAAGTAATTCCATACATAGCTACATTATCAAACTCCTAATAAATGGTTCTAATTATCTGCTACATGACAGGAAATTAATAAACTCAATAACCAATGAACTAGGAATTAGTTGAATTAATGCTTTCTATTTGATAACCATCTATTTTCTTGTTATATGGAACAAAAATTAACATGAACCCAAGAAAAGAATAATTAAATCCAGGGATATTGATTATCATTTAGTATTTTTGTAACTATGCCCAGCAGTTCTTTTTCTATAAGTAGCTTATCAGAAGCTTTAACTGCAATCCAGCACAAGAAACAGTCAATTTTTTACATTTAGGAAAGAGAGAGAGACCAGCTGTGGTGTCATTTAAAGTTCATTGAGTACAGTTAGTCTAGGCCTCAATGTATGTCATATAACCTTTTCTCTGGATAAGATCTAATAAATCAGGTCATCTCCAAACCCAAATGACATTAGGCATTCTAACAGCACAGTAGTCACTTATGCAATTGTAAAAAATGAATGTTGTGTATACATTCCTGATCCTCTGCTAATATCTCAATAGCTGTTTAAGATATTAAATGGCAAATCTCTGACATGTCAGACTCTAAAATTCCTTGGACTTTATCCTTATCTTCCATATAGGAAGCCACTACTAGCTCCTCATGGTAGAAATCTTTGTTTATTGTACTCATAACTATCCTATTAATTCTATTATTTGGCCCATGCATACTTAATTGTTTCTTTTCTTTTGTCTCCTCCAGATTTAAGGCTATTTGCCTACCCAAGATAAAAATGCCTCGTGTCTATCAAAGGCCGTTTTAGAACCTCTGCAGAATATCCCTGACTGCCGTTCAACAACTATGATACCCTTCAGCCTGAAGAAGCCAGATTAGTATTACTCCCTCATGACAGTTCACTTTACTTCTTCAGATGGGGGTTGTTACAGGCAACTGAGTTAGACAGAAATATCATAGACAGTCAGACAGGGCTAGGTCCTCAAAGGAGCAAGTGCAGGAGGCCAGATATCTTATAACTGAGGGGGAAACAGACACCTCCTGCTATGGGTCAGACCTCAAGACAAAAGATCAAGCAAATACATCCACATCCTAAGAACTGATATTCTAAAATAGTTCTATATCACCCTGAGGAAGCCAGAAGTCACTATCCCAAAGCCCTAGGGAAGAGTCACTGTTCTTTAAGCATGCTCGCTTGCTATGTGACTTGCTTCCCCATATGTTCCTGATTTAATCAATTTTACCTGAGCACTTAATCTTACTGATTGATCATAGTACTGTCCCGACCCACCTAATGTCTGCCTTACACCGTCCCATTTTGGACCCATCTCACCTTGTGGTTTTGTTCTATAAAAGCCCCTAAAAAGACAGAGTCTTTGGCAACCCACTTGGGACCTCTTCTGCTCTCTCAGATAGAAACTTTCTTCCTCTCAATTAATAAATTCTGCTCTTTAAAAAGTAAAAAATGAAACTGTCAAATCTAGAATCTTTGATAGAAGAGAAGCTCTAGTTCTTTTAGGAATGCAAAGAACACTTGATACTCTGGTACGAAAGCATGTTCCAAATCTTACTGAAAAATCACATGGAAATATTCTTCAGATTTCAATACCAATAGATGCTGCATTTGGCATGTTCTGCCCACCTTCCCCCGTACCATAGATTGAGTCTTACACACTGACGGTATTTTTTTTTTCCTTTTGTTTAGATTTCCAGGATGCTTACAGAAAAAATCATGACTTGGAAATAATATTTATGGGTCCTTTAATATCCAGATTTGTGTTTTAATTTCCTCTTGGCATTAGCCTTCAGTGGTTACTACATTTTCCTTGATTTTGAGTTTTGGGTTTGTTATGTGGATATAGGAGGAATCTCAAAATATTGGTGGCTGACATTGGAAGGTGGATACATAGACGGTAGATAGACACATGGATAGACTGATCTGTTTCTTTCATCCCCACTAGATAAAGATTTAACAAAGGCTTATTAGGTCACACTACTATTTTCTGCCTCTCTTCCACACAATAATCCCCCCTGCTCTAAACAGCAAACATGAGGACTTTGGAAGCAACAGCCCTGGTCCCATATGCTGAAAGCAGATGGCAGCTGCACTGACTTCACAGTAGCAGCTGCCCAGGAACCAAAGTGAAAAGGAGGAAGCTGGGGAAAGGAGCATGAAGGGAGAGAAACACAAAAGAACAACCAGAGTGAAGAAGGAAAAGAGTTCCTGCTGCCAGTCTCAGGCAGGTCAGAAGCAAGCACACATATATCAAGTGCTCCATTTAGGAATATTCTCACACTCTTGTGTGATCTCTACTGCAGAAGGGAATCATGATCTCTACTGTGTGATGGAGGCGAGATGCACTTTTTCCTCACAGTCAACCAGCCAAGCCATGACTTGTTCTACCACCAATATCTGACTTCTAAAAAGTGGAAAACTCTAAAGCATGGGATGTCCTTAATACATGTGAACTACCTGAGAACAGCGCTGGGTACAAAGAAAGGATTGCTTAGAAGAAAAGAAGCAAGGACAAAATTAAGCTATCATATATCTATGTAACATAAATAATGGGGGCATGGTTTCAGCTCCAACCAGAGAGATCAGTTAGATGAAAGCATTTGTGATCACAAGTATTACAAACTCATGACAGTGAAAGACTCTCTGAGCATAATGGTAGACAATCCTTTTGAGATAACTCTTTGAAAGCTAGTTATCTGTTATGCTAGGCTAGCAAAGTTTTGTCAGAAATGTATTAAAAATTCACTTTCCTTATAAGTCCATCCATCATACAATGCCTGACTTATCACAGTTAAAGCAATAAAACTAACAAATTTAATGTAACACATTGGCTTTTAAAATTGTTTCTGTGAGATGGAATCTCAGTGTGGTTTTAATTTGCATTTCCCTAATGACTAATGATGATGAACCTTTTTTCATGTATTTATTTTCCATTTGTATTTCTTCATCTGAGAAGTGTGTATTCATCTCAGATGCCCATTTTTGGATTGGGTCTTTGAATTTTGAGGTCCTGATTTTTAAAAATTCTTTATATGTTTTAGACAGAAGTCCTTTGGCTGAGGGACAGTTCATTAAGATTTTCCCAGTTTGTGGGTTTTCTTTTCACTATGCTGGAGATTTCTTTTGACATGCAGAAACTTTTTAATGAGACGTGATCTCAGTTATTGATTCTGGGAAGTATTTCCCATGCGGTTTGATTCATCTTGTGGGGAAATACTATGTTGCTTAAATTGTTCTGTTCTGATCCGCTTTATTATGTCCTCTTTTATCTTAATCTCTTTAAAATAAATTTAAAAATTGTTTCTGTGATGTCTATAGACAGTTATACACACACACACACACACACACACACACACACACACACATACACATCTCAAGAGACATTGTATAGAAATATACTCAAACCAGTCTACGTGGCACCTAATCCTGCCTTTACTAATTGCAAGTTGTGTTATGCCTTATCATATATAAGTATTGCATTTTAGCTTAGGTTACAAATGATTTTTAATTTTTCTAAAGGAAAGTGAAAGATACAGGTGTGAATTTTATCCAAACAATTGCTAGAGTTCCTCTCTACAGGGGATTTTTCTTTACTATGTCCCAATGGTAGGATAGCCCTTTCTGAGCACTTTCTTTTCTTTGAAGGTCTACAATTGAAATTCATACCAGCACTGTGGAAGGAAGCCAAGAAAGCCAGGTTTTCTTGGAAGGCTGCATGCCTCAGAACAACATGAGCCAGTGAGGCCAGAGTGCTGGCAGTGAGTCAGCTCCTTATTAAAAAGCATTTATTGAGGACCTGCTGTGTGCTAGTCACAGGAGCGGAGGCTATGGAGGGGGCTACAAACAAAAGGGAAGTGAAGCTTCATCTCACAAGGAATACGTGATGAGAAAGAAGAAGAGGAGGGAAGAGACAGATGGATGAGACAGAGAGACAGACAGAGACACACATGCACATACACAAGAACTCTTACAAAGCCACATACTATTATGCAAACTTTTGTGTAAAATAATTTATTTTCAATTATCTGATGAGATGGAATACTATGTATTCCATGAGGCAAGGCTGCTCAGAGGAGGTAAGCCCTGAACCAAAGTTAGAAGGAGGCTTTCTCACAGGCAGGGAAAAAGAAGGAGGAGATCCATCTAAAGTAAAGCCTCCAGCGGGGAGACTCTGAGTCACAGTGAAAGCAGCATGTGGTCTGGTTTCCCAGTGGGAAGGGACTGGGTTCTGGAATAACAGAAGTAAAACAATAAAAAGGCCCTTGGTGATGTAATGTTAAATGTGAGGCTGTCTTTATCATCTCATGCAACTACTCACCTGTGTAGGGGTTTTTGAGAAGGGTTAAGTGAAATAAAGTGGATTCTTACATTAAAAATATAAAATACTAAAAAGAGCAAAATAAAAGATAATAAGTACATAGGTAGCTATTTCTCAAATGGGAAGGGAATGAAGAGGTGGGTGAGGGAGGGGAAAGAAGATGAAAATAGGAGTTCAGTGGGTCATGGCCAGGTGCCAACTCCTCTCAAGAAATGTACAAATTATGTACTATAAGCATGTACTAATGCAAAAATTTAGAAAAGGAAGGCTTAGTAGCAATTCCATGTTTTCTTTTCACTGAGTTCATTTCCACAATGAACAAGCAAATAACTCATAATTAAGAGAGTTAATAGAGATAAAGCCTTTGGACAAATGCCTAGCACAAAAGTAAGCTCCATAAAAGTATCGATAGAGTTTATTCTTTCTCTTCCCTTATACCCTCCTCACATTCCTCTTTTTTCTTCATGAGTCAGACAGTGTTGTAGTTTATTTCCAATGCTATAACAAAATATCAGAGGCTGAGTAGGTATAAAGAAAAAAGTTTATCTAGTCCACAGTATTGGAATCTGAAAAACCAAGACTGGGCAGCCCCATTTGCTTAGGCTCTGGTGATCTCTCCCAGCAGATGGCATCCTGATAGGAACCTGGGCAAAGGGGATCACAGGGTGATGCTGGAAGCTGGAGAGCAGGAAGGACCATATGCTTCTGTAAAACTAATTGCAGTCCCACAGAATTACTATTAAAGTATTAAATCCCTTTCTTACAAAAAACCAATTATCTAAATAACTTTCATTAAGCCTTGCCCCTTAAAATTCTACTGCTTCCAAACCATGCAAACAGCACCAAGTTTTTAACATGTAAATTTTGAAAGTCACTAAAACCACACCAGCCAGTATCAGAGTAAGCATCATAAGCTCAAATGAGTCTTGTCCATTGGACCAGGTCAGGCACAAATGCCATACAGGATGTGCACAGTGTAACTCTAGCTTACAACACTCATACAGGCTACAGAGAGAATGATGTTCCTTGGAATTGTGTTACACAGAAGCTCTGCACAGGGAAGCTTTTCATCTCATACCCAACTTGGAAGTTCCTTTCATACTTTAAATTCTAGAATAACCTCAAACCTTCCCCACCATCACAGCAGGAGGTAGATCAAAGAGTGGACAGAACAGAAAGAAATCATAACCGTGTAAAAATGAGAGAAGTAATTCCCAAGGTAACTGGCAGCTGCAGCAGGCATTTAAAAAGTGTTATTAGAATAAAAGGACTTTCCTAAAAGGTGTGCAAAAAAGAATGGAAAGATCACTACTTTCAAAGCGTGAACTTGAGTAACTGCAGTTAAAGGCAGAGACAGCTCTACTATTGTGATAAAATACCTGATTCATGAGCAAGAGTGATCAGCTTGGCACAGAAAAGCACAGCACAGGAGCCTCGGAAGATATTAAAAGACTTACAAGGGATACAGATTCTGGAAGACTTCAGGATGCAAATTGAAAAGAGTCAGTATTTATCAATTATTCTTGAAGATGAGATTAGCTGCTCTTTGTACCTGAACACCACCTTTGATTATTATAGTCTGAGAAGTATGTCCTGAGGTTTATTCAAACAATTAAGAAAACAATTTAGAACACTGTTAAAATCATATGGCAATCCCAGTGTTTTATGACATCATTTTGACATTTATCTCTAAGGACTTAAAGCATTCTGTATGTAAAGACAGCATTGTAGACTAGGTGGTCCCCAGACAATGAGCCCAGTTAGGATTTTACTTGGAGCTCAAATTAGACAGAACAAGTAATGCTACAAAGAAAAGTAACAGTAAGATTTGTTTTTAAATGGAAATTAAAATAATGTAAACACACAAAAAGCATAAACCATACTTCTCACCTTGTTTGCAAATGATTTCAATTATACAGCTTATTAGAATGAATCTCATTTAATAGAAATTAACCGATGATAAAGTACCATCAAACAAGGTGCCTTATAAAGGGTAGAGAATGGCAAGCAGCTCTACACCTCTGGCTCCTGAGGGCCGGTGAGTAGAGGCAAGAGCAAGGGATGTCGTCAAGGTACAGAGATGGATTTCAAGTGCAGCTGTACGGTGGTAGTGGACTGATGGTAAAAGCAGAAGTGTCGTGATTGGCTCCACTGCACTAGTCCCAGGTGGATTGGCTCTATCTTTGAACGGATACTCTAAGCATTCCCAAAGCCCCAAACTAGCCCTGCAATGGTAAGGTGACAAACTTGTCACTGCTGTGCCTCTCTTGCATACAAAATCATTCTGCTACATGTGACAATTAATGAGGCACACAGCTCCCTCCCTGTGAGGCTCCAAAATCCAGGAGAGTGCAGCTGTGTCTGGTTGATTTTTGGATCTCCTAAAGGACCTAGTCTAGCATGCACAGTGGTCCCACCTGATACATACACATACATACACACACACCACACATACACATACACACACATTTTACATCTATTATCTCATTTTATCAACCAATAGCCTTCTGTTTCACATATGATAATGATCTCCATTTTGCAAATGAGGAAACTGAAGCTTAGTAAGGTGAAATCATTACACGTTCAGTTAAATAGCTTATTGGTGACAGTACCAGGATTTGAATTCACCAAAAACCATATTTTTAAAAACCATCACATTGCCTGAACTTTGGATCTGGGTTTGGCAAACTAGGGTCATGAGCCAAATCTAGTGTCCTGATGGTTTCAGTGTATAAAATAACCTAAGCATAAGGGTGGTTGTTGTAGCCCAAGCAGGTCTCAAACTTGCAATGATTCCCTTGCCTCAGCTTTCTGAGTGCTGGGATTAAAGGAGTGTGCCACCATGCCTGGCCCTAAGAATAGTTTTTTTTTAAAAAATCCTTTTACATGGTTAAAAATTGAAGAGTATTCGGTGATAAATGAAAGTTAGGAAATTCACATTTCAGTGTCCATAAAGACAGTTAGTGGAGACTTGTTTACATGTTGGTTATGGTGCTTTCATGCTATAATGGCAGGGAGAGAACCTGCAAAAAAAAAGCTCATGGACCACTGAACCTAAACTATTTATAGCCTTTTACTTACAAAGTATGCCCACCTCTGCTTTAGATACAGACACACTAAGAGGAAGGCAGTTTAGCACACCAGGACAGAGGAATTCTAGGGCGACAAGGACATCCATCCGGAAGGATGAACCGAGGCTGGAGTCTGGCCACACCTGGAACCAGTGAGGCAGGCAGCACTAGTCACTTGGCTCAAGCCATTTGTGAGCAGCAAAGGCAGAGCTAATGGAAGTTCTGAAGGTCAGTGAGGATGCTCAATAAACCACTGACTGATTTGGCCAACTTGCAAGCAGTATGGATCTTGCAGTTGACTTGGCTTTTGGAAATCACACAGCCTTGAGTCAGCAACCTCCTTCTATTGAGCTCTCTGTAGAGCAGCAGACAAGCTGCAGAACTGGCATATTTGAACATCACCACCCTTTGCTAGAGATGCTAAATGAGAAAGGCCATAGCCAGGAGGCAAACAGCAGGAAGGGGGAGAGAGGAGCAGGCCAGGTGCCTGCACCATCAGGTACCTGCAGGTCAAGAAGGGCCTGGGTGAGCCTCCTTTTGGCCCAGTAATGAGAACCCTATAGAATTAGCCAAAACAAACCTGAAAGACAAGAAACTGGTCTTGGGATTTGGAAGATAACAACAGGATAGAAGTCAGTTACCTGTTTGCCCTTGTGTTTCCTGGGTCACCTGCCAGACAAGAAGGCAAAGAACACTTTAGTCATAGTAGAGGATGGGACAAAGGAGTCACCACAGCACTTTGCATCAGATACCCCACATAGCATGTCACTAATTTCATTATAAACCCTGTTTATTATGACAGCTGCCTCCTAAATGTACAACAGTAGAAAAGAGGAAGTAGCAGAAAGCATGGCCTTAGGAAATAAAATAAGACAACAAATAAAGCAAAGGCTTTGGCATCAGCATCCCCAATCTTCAGTTTTGCCTGCATTATCTCTGCTCACTGTGTGATCATATTTGGTCACGGTTTTTAGATTCTTGGTGTAGTTAACAGGAGTTATTTATTCTGTATGAGTTAGGATTAAGTGTGTCTGCATATAATAAAAAAGGAAATTGTACTAGCTTAAACAACTTAGTTGTTTACTTTTCTCTAGTTAACTCTAAGTTTTCTCTATTAACTCTAAGTTCAGAGTTAAAAGAGTAGTTCTATAGTCATAAAGATACAGTATGGTGTGTTCTTTTCCTCTGAAGTGCTTAGAGTATACTTTCCAGAAAAGGGAGCCTTGTAATTACAAAGTGACTGCTGCAGCTGTAGTAATTATGTCTACATTCCAGGCTGTAAGGAGGTGGATGGGGCAATGAATAAATGACATCTCTTCCCTAAATTAATCCCTGCTAATGAGATTTTCCAGAAAACTTACCCAGCAATGTTAGTTACCATCTTTATTTGACAGGCTGGTTAGGAGATGTAGATTCTACCTACAGTAGTGATAGAATCCTTTCTTTAGAGTGGAATGAGATTATAATAAGGAGGGAACTAGTAACCTTGGTTACAAATAACTGCCTCAAAGGCTGATGCCGTTGCCAAATCACCTAACCTATATGAAGGACACTGCAGAGTGGCAGAGGGTCAGGTTGAGAGTGTGGCTTCTCATACTAGGCCATTCATGACTGTACTCCACAATGTCTTTGCCCAGCCTAGACATCTTCCCTGTGAAGTCCCCCCATCCCCAGCTCCAGGTCAGGCTGATTCCCTTTGCTGTGCTCCTATAGTACCCTGGGATCATCCTATCTACCACTCTTCCCAACACTTAAAATAACCACTCTATGCCTCAGTTTTTCTCTTCAAACCTATGCTGAGCAAAACAATGGCCACCACTCACACACAGTAATGGAGTGGAGCTCTTCAACTAAGGCTAATCCAAACGGACTTGCACAAAAAGTACTAGATTGCAAAACCATAATTCAAAAGAAAAAGAACGTTAAATACCACACTAATAATTTTCTGTACTGGCTTCACATTCAAATGACATTTCAGATTTACTGGGCTAAAAGAAACACATCATTAAAGTCTACTTCACTTGTTCCTTTGGATTTTTGTAAATGCATACATGTGCATGCAGGCACATGTGGCTTACACTTGTGGCTCTTACTGCACTTCTAAGCTGATGTAGCTCTCAGAGGACAGGCCCTAAATTTTATGAATTTGGTGTCTCTAGCATCTGGATGTTGTCTGCTTGGAAGAAGTTTGGACAAAAGCATATATAGGATGAAAATCTTGATCAAAATATGGCAAGAATAGGCAAGAGAGGGCGATAACAACAGTAACAGTCAAGGAAGATCCGGAGAGCCTGCTTTTTCAACTACAAACCAGGGATGATTCTAATCATCCCTTCTCCAAAAAGATTGGAATCATCCCTTTTGGAGTTTCATCACTTTTGGAGAAAACATAAAAGAGACTGTACTGGTGGGATGCTTGGCACAGTCCCGGATCAGCATAATGACTGATCAATAAATGTTAGTACTTTTCATTAGCTTTTATATGCCTGTTGTGAAGGAGAAACAATTTTTTAAAAAGTTTCCCAACACTAACCAATGTTAAGTCATTTCCCTGCTGAATATTAAAACAGATTTTTTAATCTGTGATGACAAAAATAATTTGAGTTGACAGATGGCATTGTGCTGTCACCCACTTTGTTGCTTGGAATTGAATAAATTTATGTATGTCTATATACATAAATACCACTGAACCCTTTACTTGTTTATAAAAGTACCTGACCCTGAGGTCTCCTGCAATGTTCTCTGGTGCTGAAACTACCCAGCACCCTGGTACTATGGCTCGGCAAGGCAGGCAGTTGGACCAGCCACATTGGCCAAGTCTGTCAGGGCATGAAGGTTATACCTTACACCCACAATCCCTGAGTCTTAGCAGTTTAGAACAATATTTACTTTTCATTTAATCTATGGGTCACTGCAGAAGCTTAGCTTCATTTTATCTTCACAAGGTATCCAAGGAGCCAGTACAGAAAGCACGGAAGATGGTAACTGTATGTGGAAATAGGAACATGGTGATTTCCATAATGGCTTACAAAACCTTTAGCAAGAAATAACTCTTCTCTTTCACATTCATTGACTAAAGTGAACCCAAAGTCCACACCTAAATTCAAGGCCATAGGAAAGTATAATCTTAAGACTGAGAGATTGGAGTGGCTATCCATAAACAGCTCTGACTACCACTGCCACAGTAATTGATCTTCTGACGGCAGAAATTAGCCACTCGGTGTCCCAAGATCATATCCTGGTATGCTAACAATATCTCCTTTTCTTATACTAGTGTCTTAGTTCATTGGAAAAAAAGATCTGTGCTGATACCATTGGAGAACTTTTTATGCTCATATCTTGTACTGTGAGTAACTACTTTAAAGATAACAGTACATGACGTATTAACTAACAATTATTTTGTTATGATTTTCTTTTACTTTTTCCCCAAAAATAATGTTTTTAAAAATCCCCCTCAGTTTCATACCAAGAGACAGCAATGAAATATAAATTTGAATGACCTTCTACTCTTAAGAATTGAATTACTAAAATAATTTTTGAAAAACCTGTAACACTCCATTTTTTGCAAGGTTTCAATGTAATCATACACTCAAACATCATGGAAATTATCATGCATCATGAACAGATCACTGCATTTTACAAAGTACTTTAGCTGTATGTAGCAGACAAAGAAGTAAAAGCTCATGTTCTGCAGCACATTTGTCTAATTTCTGGTGAGTGACCGGGATGGCAATATGCAAGAGCTATGAGTTCAGAGACATTTATTTATCTATAATATAAAAACATTGCTATTACTAATTAATGGCAAATACTCTTTACAATAGAAAAAAATAAAAGTTTAATGTTCTACCACAGAGGACTAGTTAAGCAAATTATGCCGACTCATTGCAGAGTATGGTTATATCATGGTTTAGATCTAAGATGTCTCTCACATGTCTCTCGTATTAGAGGCAGGCGTTTGGATTATGGGGGCACTATACTCATCAGCAATGGAAAAATGAAAATAGGAGGTCACCTCTGTGAAGAACCCTGAGTAGGTAATGCTGATCAGTAACAAGAGCAGTTGTTTTTGTGTCTAGAAAATCACAACCTCCCAGGTTCTGTTCTGTGTGGGCAAGAAGGTTCTGACAGTCAGAACCAAGAGAAAACAATCCTGTTCTCTCCCTTGATTTAATTACTCAGGAATCTTCCTTTCATTTGTTTCCTTGTTTCTTTCAACTGCTTTCCCTGAGTTTTGCCCTTCTCAATATCTAGATTGGTCCAGGCATGGTGCAAGTTGACTGTTAGAAAATAGAAGTGTTTCCTCTAAATCAAAGGAAGAAAGTGCCGATCTTACTGTCAGTTGTTATTTCCTAGATTTTTAGATCTGCGGTTAGTTTTCTGTTACTGTGACAAAATACCTGAGAAAGACAATTTAAAGGAGGAAAGATTTATTTTTGGCTTATAGTTTCACAAGTTTCAGTTCATACATTGTTGGCTCCACTGTTTCTGTGTTTGTGGTGCTGCAGAAATAATGGTTGGGAGGCATGGCAGGGCAAAGCTACCCACTTCACACTCAGGAAGTAGAGAGAGAGAACAAGAGACAGATAAAAGGGGGTTGGGAGACAAACTATTCTCTTTAAGGTCACACATCCAATGACTTGCTTCATCTAGTTAGATCCTGCTCCTAACAAGATCTTTGATTTTTTAATTCATTGTTGACTGGATTAACACATTTGATGAAATTAGAGTCTTCATGAACTAACCCATTTCCCCTAAGCCCACCAACAATCAAGAGTTTCAAACAATGAAACTTTGGAGGGGGGGGGTTGCTCCTAAATATAATGTGCTCTAAACAAAAAATCACTTACTGAAATGCCAAGGTGAGTTTAAATCTAAGTTTCCTTATACAACACAGACTTTTCTTAATTTACATATGTAAGCCTTTCATGTATGATTATATAGGATGTGTATTTCACAATTCTGGTATCATAGTACTAATAAAAATAGATTTATATTTCTTTAACAAATGGCATTAAAGTATCTTTTCTAACAAAATCAGTATATCCTAATAATTTTCTGACAAACAAAAGAAAAGCTATCTTAAGTGGGCTTTATTTTATTTTGATTTGGACGAAGTTCCATAAGAACCTTGCTGGCTCCAAAGTACACCTGATGAGCATACACTTTAGTCCTTGCCTGTTCTTCAGTGTTCTACCCTACAAAGGAATACAACTCTCAAACCTTCATAGTCAGACAGGCCCTATAAATAGGTAAAGAGGGCCAGGTGCACGCATCTTTAGAAAATAACGGGGCCTCAAATGTTCTATATGACTTCAAGTTCAATTTAAAAACAAAGTTACCCTAAAGGAAAAATGTAATTTATCTTCTGGCAAATGCATCCCTCTGGCTATAAATCTGTAAACTTCAGTTCTTGGTTAAATAGGTAATGGTGAAAAACAGGATAGACTAGTCTAATTATTGTGCTTTAATTTTTCTTTTATTTCCAGCAGTTAACACCCACAGAAATCTTGCAAAGTGTCCAAGCTTGTGGTGTCCAACTAGCGTGATTTGGCTTTTCAGGGACATTTGACAATATCTGAAATCATTTGATCATCACAACTGGGTGATGGCATCTGATGGGTAGAGATCATGGATGATTTACAACATACTACAGGACACAAGGCAGCTTCTCTGTGACAAAGCAGTATCTAGCTTATAATGCCAACAATGTGTAGGTCCTACAATGGTGTAGGAATTAAAACATGGAGAAAATGGAGACTTTCAGGTTTGAGTAAACAGAATCCTTGAATCCACTAACATCTATAGGTAAGGGTGCTAGAAATAAAAGGGGTTAGCCAATTTCTTGACACTGAAAGAAAGCTATTCAAGATGTAACTGAAGAGCTGTGGACACCTCCAGGCATATAGTCATTGCAGCTCCATACTCTAGGGGACCCCTTAAAGCATCACTTTGCCTCCTGTTCCTTCTTGTCCACACACTTGTGAAATGTGTAGACTACAGAAATATTTTAGGGCATCAGCGAGTTGTGGGGAATATATTTTACTATATGAACCATTGGAGAAAGTATTTCAGCACCTTAAATTCTTTCCTCACTGAACCACTTACCAACAGTATTATTTTTGTTGGTGAATAAAGACATTATATCCTGTAATACTACCCATTTAAATAGAAGTTGTAAACTTTTAAGTCAGGTAGACTATGAGACCTGCAGACTAACCTAGATATAAACCTCCTGAAAATTCCTTCAGGAACTCCATTTCAAACTCCAAGAAGCATATTTTACCTCCATTCTTGCCTAAGATGGGCATCGACTATATATCCTGGTTGATCATGATATTCTATAAATGGACAAGTAACATGTTGTCTCATTAATAAATTCTGTATACAGAGTCTTTTTTCCTTGAGGCAGATTTAATATAGCACAATGCGTCCTGCTATGTGATCAGTTGGTCCACAAGAACATTAAATCCCCTGAGATGCCATGAACCAACTTATTTTGGGGGCATCAATAATTTACCTGGGAACCCAAAGGAGGTTCTCCCATGAAGAAAAATGATAGGACTGCAGAAGGCACTTGTCTGGCAACAAAACGCTCAAAATATAGAAAAGAAGTACAAAGGAATAATATAGCTCCAACTGGTACAGTGCTCAAAAGGCTATGAGTATTAAAAACCAAATAAACTTTTCCCAAACTAAATGATGGATCATCTAAGGTGCACCCCATTTAAGCATTTTAATTTAGCTAAAAGTTCTTTTTACAAGTCCACAAAGATATTAATGTTTTTAAACAGCCCTATGGTATTCTAAATAAACCATAACCTAAAGATGAAAATGTTTGTTGTTTTCAGTATTTTCCTGTTACAATTACTTCATGCTACTACTTTAAAAATTCATTTCATTTTGATCATTTACATGCATTTTTTACAGGTTAAATTCCTAACCATAAGATCAAATGAAGATGTACATTTGTACAATATTGTGAAATGTACTGCAAAATTGCCCTCCACAGAGGCTGCAACACAAGGATGTATGGCACTGGCTGTGTTCCATATTATCACCAACACCTTTTTTATAGTTTTCTATTCATTTTCATTTGTGTTAACCTATTATATTATGTAAGTTCCTTTGATTACAACTAAGAGCTGAGGCATTTGAAAGCACTTTAAAGAAGTGGAAAAGAGTACAAGTATTAATGCTGGATAAAATTTGTTCTAAGAAAAATAATTGTATTCTGCTTTATCTGGGAGCTATAAGTCAATTGCAAAAAAAAAAAAAAATCCAAAGAAAGATTTTCAGTTCTTCTACTCAGTCATGCTTACTTCCTGCTATTTCTACTGAAATCACTAAAGAAAAGGCCAAAATTCTTTATCAATATTTCTTAGAGGTCAGCACACTGATCAACTTGTGGATAAATGAGATTTGTTTTTTACAGCTCTTTATCATAGAATTTATTGATTTTCCAATGAAGGATTTTTAAAACTTTTTTTACAAAAAATTTTCAAATGCACCTAAATAGATTAAGAAGTCTATTGCCAAGATTCAAATTTTCTTAAGATTGCAGTCTTGATTCATCTCTGCTGCTGTGTCTCTTGTGTTTTGGGTAAGAGATTTTAAAGTAAATTCCAGACTTCATGTCGTCTCATCTATAAATATTTAAGTAAGATGCGGGTATTTTATGCATGTGCTCAGTGGGAAACTTGGTCCTTTATAGCCACTATGATAAATATTGAGAGCAGAGAAACATAGGGCAGCTATGGTGGAGCTAAGTTAAAGTAAAATATATATTTTACTATGTGAGAAAAAATTTGAAAAGTGGCTTCTTAAACTCTGCAATGTTACTTCTTTCTTTCTTGAGTCTATCTCCACATGTACTCAACAGAACATAATGCTACATGTACTCACCAGAACACAAACTAGCATATTGGGGAGGGGCATAAAATAAAGACAGATACACTTATATTTGGTAATGTCAACATTCCTCTCTCAATAATCGATAGAACTAATAGATGAAGAGATATTAAGGATCAATTAACCTGACATTTTAATAGTTCTATTCCAGTCAAAGATAAGATGAAAATTATTTTTAATTCACACAGACAACACACCAAAATAAAACATATTTTGGGCTATAAAACAAGATTCAAAAATTGAATCCAGCTATCACACAAACCATGTTCTTAGAACACAAAAGAATTCAACCAGAAATCATGAAAGACAAAAAAGTAGAAAATCCCCATTTATATGGAAATTAAACAGAATATTTCTAAATAATCCATATGTCAAAACAAAAATCAGAGAAATCATATAAGTCCTCCATTATATTAAAAAGAACATCTTCTTTATCAATTCATAGGTTGATGGGCATCTGTGTTGTTTCCAAGATTTAGCTACTACAAACTGTGTAGCTTATAAACATGGGTGCACATATATTGCTGTGGTATGATATTTTTAATTCTCCAGGGAAGATACCCAGAAAGGGAACACCTGGGTCAAATCCGAGTTATATGAGTAATTTCCATACTTATTTCCACAGTGGTTGTAGCAGTCTGCACTCGCATCAACAGTGAAAAAGGGTTCCTTTTCCTCCACAGCCTCTTTGGCATCTGTTATTGGTTGATGTATTGTTGATAATCATTTTTTTCTGGAATAAGACTCCATCTTATTTGTTTTTTTGTCTTTCTCAAATGACCAGTGATGTTGACTGTTTTTTCATATATTTATCTGTCATTTGTATTTCTTCATCTGAGAAGCGCATATCTATCTCAGATGTCCATTTTTGAATTAGGTCTTTGAATTTGAGGAGTCTGTTTTTTTTTTCAATTCTTTATATGTTTTAGGTATAAATCCTTTGTCTGAGATAACTGGCTAAATTTTTGCCCACTCTGTATGCTGGCTTTTTACTCTCTTGGTGATTTTTTTCTGCTATGCAAAAGCTTTTCAATAAGACAAGATTATAGTTGTTGATTCTTTAAAGTATTTCCTATGAAATCTGAGTTTTGTTCATGAAGTCTGCCTACAACTATGTTTTCAAGATTTCTACCTACTTTCTCTTCAAGTGGATTTAGTGTTTCTGGGCTTTTTTTCATTTTTTTTTATTTTATAGAGAAAAGTAAAACAAAATTTCATAGGAGAATAACAGTAGACTACAGGAGAATAACAGGAGAATACCATATTGTTATCTTTAAAGTCATTACTCAGAGTGCAAGATATGGGCACAAAAATTCTCCAATTGATATTACCACAAAATTTCCTTTTCTATAAACCACAAGACACTAGAAGTATAACTATAATTTGTATTTTTTCCTTTTACCTTCCTTCCTTTCCCCTTTCCTCTGTCCTAGTTCATCTTTCCCTTTAAATACTTTCTTCCCATTTCATAATATCTATTTTATATTTTAGACCTTATTTGATCTTTCAGTATCTTACAACAGAGGAACAATACAATGTTCACATATGTGAGTCTGATTTATTTCATTTGTGCATTCATTTCAATTGCATTCATTTACCTACAAAAAGTTCAAGTTTATCTTTCTTTATGGTTCAGTAGTGCTTCATTGTATACATAGCTCACATCTTTTTATCCATTCATTGCTTGATGGGCATTTGGGCTGATTCTAAGATTTAGCTATTACAAATTATGCTGCTGTAAACATAGGTGCACATATATCACTGTGGTATAGTGTTTAATCCTTCTGGAAAGATAACTAGAAAAGGAATAGTTGGGTCAAATGGGGCCTCTAATCCTAGCTTTTTGAGGAATCTCCAAATTGATTTCCACAGTCCATGTACCACTCCACAATCACTAATATGGGAGAAAGTTTCCTTTTACCTCACAGCCCTGCCAGCATTTGTTATTGGTTAATTCATTGCTGATAGTTATTCTTTCTGAAACAAGATGGAATCTCAGTGTTGTTTTAATTTGCATCTCTCAAATGACCAATGATGTTGGACATTTTTAATATATTTATTTACCATTAGTGTTTCCTCATCTGAGAAGTGCATATTAATCTCAGATGCCCATTTTTGGATTGGGTCTTTGAATCTTGGGGTTTGATTTTTTAAAAATTGTTTATATATCCTACATAAAAGTCCTTTGTCTGAGGCACAGTTAGCTAAAATTTTTTACTACCATGTGGCTTCTCTTTTCATTCCATTGGTGAAGTCTTTGGATGTGCAAAAACTTTTTAATAAGATAAGATCTCATGCAGTCAGGGGTTTGTTCACAGTATTTGCCTATACATATTCAAAGAATTCTATCTATCTCTTCCAATAGATTTAATATTTCTGTTTTGATATGTAGATCTTTGACCCATTTTGATTTTAGTGCATGGTGATAGATATGGGTCTAGTTTTAGTCTTTGCATGTGGAAAGCTTGTTTTTCCAGGACCATTAAATAAAGAGGCTATATGTCTTCCAGTGAACATGTTTGGACCCTTTGTTAAAGATAAGGTGGATAAGTGTTCTTGTAGTTGTGTCTACATCTTTTAATCTGTTCCACTAATGCTCATGTCTGGTGGGGTTTTTTTGTTTATTTGTTTGTTTTTGTTTTTGGCTTGTACCATGCTGATTTCATCACAGTAGCATTGTAGCACAATTCCAAGTCAGGGATTGTGATGCCCTCTACCTTGCTTTTGTTGCCTAGGACTGTCTTTTCTATTCTTGGTTTCTTCTGTTTCCAAATGAACTTTAGGTATGTTTTCTCTAGTACTGTGAGATATGGTAGTAGTATTTTGATTGGAATGGCATTAAATTTGAATAATTTTGGGATTACAGTCATTTTCACAATTTTGGTTCTTAATATTCTTGAGCAAGGGATATTTTTCCATTTTCTGAGATCCTCTTGCTTTCCTTTTTCAGAGTACTGTCATTTTCAGTATATAGTTTTTTTACTTCCTTTGTCAGATTGATTCCTAAGTATTTCAGTTTTTGGATGCTATTGTGAAGGGTGTGTTTTCCCTAATTTCTCTCAGTAAATTTGTTTTTATTTACAGGAATGCTACTGATTTTTTGGTGTTCACTTTATATCCAGCTACATTACTGACTTTGCTTATTAATTCTAGAAGTCGTTTGGTGGAGTTTTTGAGATCTTCTATATAGAGTACCATGCCATTTGTGAATAATGGTAATTTCACTTCTTCCCTTCATAACCTTATTCTTTTTTTTTCTTTTTCTTGTCTAATTGCTCTGGTTAATGTTTCTAGAACTATATTGAATAGGAGTGGTAATGGTGGACATTCTTGCCTTATTCTTGATTTTAGAATGAAAGTTTTCATTTTTGGTCCAGTTAGTATGATGTTGGCTTTTGGTTTGTTATAGATGGCTTTTATCAGAGCAGATAGAGACTATCTATTCCAATTTTCTGCAGGGTCTTATCATGAATGAGTGTTAGACATTGTCAAAAGCTTTCTTTTGCATCTATTGAAATGGTCATGTGATTTTTGTCTTTGGTTCCGTTGATATGGTATATATGTTGAGCCATGTGTGTATTTCAGGGATAAGTCCCACTTCATCATAATGCACAGTCTTCTTGATGATTTGCTGCATTCTGATTGCCAGTATCTTATTGAGGATTATTTTCTTCTATGCTCATGAAGGAGATTTGCCTGTAGTTTCTTTTGGTTGGGTCTTTCTCTGGTTTTCATGTCAGAGTAATATTGCCTCCAGGTATGAGTTAGGGAGTATTGCTTTCCTTTGAATTTCACTAAAGAGTTTAAGGAGTATTGGTGTTAAACCTTCTCAAAATTCCTTATAGAGTTCAGCAGGAAATCCATCAGGACCTAGGCTTTTCTTTTTTTGGTAAGGTTTTAATTACATTTTAAATCTCATTAGCTGATACTGGTTTAATCAGGTTTTTAATATATTCTTGGTTCAGCTTTGGTAGTTCATATGTATCTAAGAATATACCCTTTTCTTCTATGTTTTATGTCCTATTTCAGTGAAGATTCTCAAAGTAGGTATTAATGATGGGTTCCATAGGACCCACAATGATTTCAACCTTTTTATCCCTCATTACATTTCAGTCTTTCCTTTTTTGATAAGGTTGACTAAGGGTTTATCAACTTCATTTAATCTTTCAAAGAATCAGCTCAACTCCTTGATTCTTTATATTGTTTTCTTAGTCTCCATTGCAATAATTTCTGCTGTAATTTTTATAATTTTCTTCCTTGTACGGGCTTTAGGTTTGACTTGTCCAAATTTTCTAGAAGCTTGAGGTGCAATATTAAGTAGTTTATCTGAGCTTGTTGTGTTTTCCTGATATGAGAACTTGCTGCTATAAATTTCCCTCTTAGGACTGTTTTCATTGAATCCTACAGGTTCCAGTATGTTATCTGCCTTTTTGTATAATTGTAGATATTGTTTAGTTCTTCTTTCATTTCATTTGTGACCCACTGGTCATGCAGGAGGATATTATGCTATTTCCACATGTTTATGGTGTTGAGATTTCTTTTGCCATTGATGTCATTGCCATTGATGCCAATTTCATTGTACTGTGGTCAGATTATACACTTGGGATAATTTCAATTCCTTTGCATTTAGTTAAGCATGTTGTATGGACTAGTAAATGGTTTAGAGAATATTCCATGTGCAGCTAAGAAGAATGTACATTCTGATGTTGGGTGAAACACTCTTGAAACATCTACTAAATTCATTTGTTCATAAGTTTGGTTCAGTTCTGATATTTTTGTGAATTTTTTTTCTGGTTGATCTATCTATTTGTGACAATGGGGTATTAAGATCCTGTATCACAAATGTGTTACTGCTTTTTTTTGACATTTCATGTCTGTTAATATTTGTTTTATGTAATTGCATGCTCCCATATGTGATGAATACATATTAGATTGTTATTTCTTTCTCTTGAATTTTCCCTTGACAAGTGTGAATGACCTTCTTTATTTCTTTTGATCATTTTTGGTTTAAAGCTCATATTTTCTGCAAACAGAATAGTTATCCCTGCTTTTTCCTATGTACCTGTTGCACGGAATACTATTTGTCATCCTTTGACTTTCAGTCTATGACTTTTTTGAGATAAATGTGTTTCTTGTATAAAACATATTGTTGGTTATTGTTTCTTGATTCATTCTGCCACTCTGCTTCTTTTGATCGATGAATTGAAGCCATTTACATTGGTGGCTATAACTGACATGTATTTGTTTATCTTTGGCATATTATTTTTCTGCTTTTTTCCTCTGTTTAATTACTTGCCCTGCCTGTTGGTTGTTTTCTGATGTTGTTCTTGGAACTGTGGTAATTTTTATCTCTATGTAGAATATCCTTCAGTACGCTTTGTAGGGTTGGTTTGGTGGTCATGAATTTCTTCAGTTGCTGTTTGTCACAGCAGTATCTTTTTTCTCCATTAATTTTAAAAGATAGTGTTTAAAAGTATACAACAATTTTAGTTGGAAGTTGTTTTCTTTCAGGACTTGAAATACTTCACTCCAAACTCTTCTTGACTTAAGGGTTTTGTTGAGAAGTTGGCCATGATTCTGATGGGGTTTTCTTTATAGGTGATTTGTTTCTTTTCTTTTAACAGTTTTTAATATTCTGTTCCCATGCTGAATTTCTGGGATCTTGATTATTATTTGTCTGAGTATAGATTATTTTGGTTATGGCTATTTGGAGTTCTATATGCCTCAATTATTGGTATGTAAGATACTTTTCCTATTTCGGGGAAATTTTCTGCTTCTACTTCTGCAAATAATTTTTTATGCCATTTGTAATGAGTCCTGCATTTTTGTTAACACCAATTAGTCTTATATTTTTATTCTTTGCTATTTTTTCATGATCCCTTCTTACTGTTAAGAAACCTCTCCTTTCATGATCACTAGCTGTGATTCTTTCCTCAAGGTCTTAAAGTTTATCTTCAGTTTTGTTCAAGTGGTTTTGCAGGCTTTCAGTGAAATTTTTAATTTCCTGGGTATCTATTTGGATTGGTTTCATGCATTCTATTTTTTTTTCTCCACTGGGAATTCATGATTTCTATCAGTCCCTATGATCCTCTATTTTTCTATCTATGTGTACTCTAGATTGATCAAGCAATTTCTTTATAGTGGTCATCTTTTCTTTTTTACCAGAAATTATTTCTGAACTTTATTTCCTGTATAGCTCATTAATGTATTTCCATACTTCAATTGCTATCATTTCAGAAATTTCAAGTGTGTGTCTTCTTTTTTTCTCTCTCCATCCTGTTGTTTCTTGGACTTTTTTCCAGGTGAGTTGGAGACCTGAGGTTGCATTTTGCTTCTGCGTATTATCATTTTCCATTTTAAATTTTTTATTTTATTTTCTCCGTTGATTCTTGTAAGTTTTTGTATTAGGTAGCTTTATCACTAGTGCTCCCTGATAGTCTAGGATACAATCACAGTAAGGGAATCATCTGCCTGAGGTTGCACTGCCTGAATCTTCTTATGAAGAAATAACAGAAAATACCAGCTGGAGAACACACTATGAAATAACTGATTTGTATTTTGCAAATATTGCTATTTGTCAAAGAAAAAGAGAGATTGAACAATTGTTACAATAAAAGGAGATTTAAGAACTACAACAACAAAATACATATTCCTGGACCAGTACTGCACAGAGGTAAAATGCTACATAGGACATTACCAAGACAATTATGAAATTGGAGTATGAACTGTAGAGCAAATAAATGTTGCATAGATGTTAAGTATGTCTGCTGTGATTATGTAAGAAAATATTTTTGTTCTTAGGTGATATCTAGTGAAACACAAAGGATTAAAAGGGTATAAGATATGTAAGTTACTCTCAAATGATTCTGAAATAAACTTATACATATAAATCAAATATAATAAAATATAAGTTAATCAATCCATTTAAAAGGCATTCATGAATTATATGTTACATTTTTGCAACTATTGCGTATGTTTAAAATGATTTTGAGAAGATGGTGAAATTTTTCCAGTGGCTGATAAAACAATAAAATCTGCCAGTGTCTTTGTTGTTATCGGTTAATGCAGGACTGGTAAAAGTTGACTGACCCTTGTTCGTGATTAATTCCTATTGAATAACATATTTTCTATATTAAGTTTCAACAGCCTTTATTAAGTCCAATAAAGGCTGAACAAGCAATATGGGTCCTATAGAGACAGCATGGGGCTTGTATTTTATGTTCACCACTTGGGTGAAGTTCTAATGTCATCTGTAAGTTCTAATGTCATCATTTGAAAAGAGGAGTAAGCAATAAAAAAATAAATCTCACAAGGTTGCTATGAGAACCACATGAGAGAGAGAAATGCATACTTTTAAGCAGTAAGCAAAGAAATATAACTCTCAAACTGAGTCAAGCCTGTGTTACAAGGCTATCAAAGCTTGTAGTGTCTCTCAGAGTAAAGCTAAAACCTTCTCTGTGTCTTCTGATGCCTTGCCTGACCTCACCTCCAGCTCTTTCATCACCTCTCTGGCTGCTCTCCTCCATTCTTCAAGCACATCCTACCTCAGGGTTTTCAGGGGCTTCATAGTTCTATCATCTCTGTCTTGATCACCCTCAGCTTAGACACACAGGGATCATCCCCACCTCCACTGGAGTTTTCTACTCAAATATCATCTCATTGCTGGTTTTTCCCAAAGGAATTGTCTACACGTAGTACACACATTTACCCGTAAATCATTCTCTGATATTTATCCAGGTTCATTTTCCTTTTCAGGACTTATCCAACCAACTCACTATATGTCCATTTATTTATTTATTTATTTATTTATTTATTTATTGTCCCTTTCCCTCTTTTGAAGGGCAGTTATTTAATTGTGGGAATGTCTGTTTGTTCAGAACATAAAAAAGTGTTGTGCACATAAGTGACCCACAATAACTATTTGTTAATGAATGAATGAACAGATGAACAGCAATTTTAAAGTGCATAATATTGGCACATACACAAACAATGCTTCACATACACTGCCATTAATCTATTAAGCTTTTCAAAAACTATTTTGTATCAATATTAAATATTCCTATTGCTTCTAAAATCATGCTGAATTAAGATGTTTTATTTTTAAGATTTCACTGTGGCCTTTGAGATGATTATAAATGATTGGCTTGTCATGAGATCAGGCATAGCAATCAGTGATTCACAATTCTAAAGAAGCATGACAAGGAAAAAATATTCCACACAGACATATTTAGATATTTAAACATTTTTTCTTATGTACCACCTAATACTCAGTACAGGTCAACTCCCCAGGAGAGCTGAGGATATTTTTTTCAAATTATAGATAGTTGGCAGCTTCCCCTTTACTTCTAAATATAAAATAAGAGCCTCACATTTCAAACTCCTCATCTTCTTATTGCAGGAAAGCAGAGCACATCTTGAAAACTCACTAATTGTGTCTGATAGGCAGTGACACAAGCAGACAGCCTCTGTCAACACCCAGCCTGACAAAATGACAATCAAAATCCCACTGCCGCTAGGGAACTGGGCCACAGGGACCTCCCAAGAAACATTCTGAGATAAGCCTCATCTTAACTTTCATTACGAAGATGGGAATTTCTTGTTTTTATTAAAACTGATCCAAATGTAATTCAATCAGAGTTGTAAGATGTCACATTTGACCTTTTCATTTTATCTGAGACCAGCTGTGAAATCAGGACACCCTCATATATGCCTCATTACAGATAAAGCTACACACATAAAAAAAAAATCCTCACTAAGACGCTCACATAGACTTATTATCAGGGCCGACCAAGAAGCACTTGCTGAAAGGGGCACTGTGTATTCTCCTTACACCCAGTACATCTTCCTTGGTTTCTGAAGGAACAATGATTATGACCTTGCCAAGTTGATTCCTAAAACATTTCTGGTTTGCTGCTACCTGGGTCTATGGCTTGTTTTGTATCTCAAGCCTTTCTGCATTATTTTGGTCAAGTTCTATTCAATTAATTAAAAACATTGAGAAATTAGTATTTATCCTTACTTCTGTCTAAAGTTTGGGGAATATTTTGAATAACCAAAGACTTCTTTACAACCAAGTCAAAAGCTATAATTTTCCAATATTTGTGGTCTCTGAGCTGAACTGTTAAGGAGGAACATGGCATGGCTGATAGTCTTTGTTTCCCATATAAAAATTCCAACTTGCTTTGCCATGTCTGTCTTTTCTGATAAAATTATTAACACGGGTGCTTGTCCATTTTGTGGAATTCTATACTATACATGATCTGTTAAGCTAAGAACTCAGGGAAAGTCTCTTACAAACTGTTTTGGTTTGGGTTGGGTTGGGTTGGTTTTTAGTTCTTTCTTTCCACAGATCCTTTCTCTTTGGTAATCTACCTTAAAAATTCCAGAAGCAATTTTACTCTCCCTGAATCATAATTTCTGTATCTTCACTTCAGTACAATCACCCCAGAGCCAGTTTATGTCATTTCAAACTGACAATGCCTCCCATCAGGAAATGTTTCTGAATTCCATCCAATGGGCAACAGAAGGAAGACAGTCAGATTAGCAGACCATTTTTCAAAAAGATCAGGAATCAGAGGAGGCACAAAATTTACCAGCATGTGACTCAAACTTCAGCAATGATCAAGATAGTCCTTCTTCATACAGCAACATTTAGTGTCTCTGCTGAGTAAGCATTTGGCGATGCACAGGCTATCAGCTATACAGGGTGAAAAATAGGCAATTTTTTTTTTTTTGTACAGGGGATCAAACTCATGACCTTGTACTTGCCAGGCAGGTGCTTATGACACTGAGCTAAATCCCTTGCCCAAAAATAGGCATATTTAACGTTGTAAAAAATGTTCATCAATTCCAATTCTTTCACGTTCTCAAATCCCCTTGTTTCTAAATTCTAAATTCTATAATACCTGCTGGAACATAGGTGAATATAAATCAGATTAATGTAACTATGGCAAAAGGCCTGTTCTCTCTATGTGTGAATAAGTGCAATGGCTCAAAATTGACTTCTATCACCTCTTGCCTCTATACCCAGATCTCCATTTCCCAAAATGCTTATGTTGCCCAAATCAGGGTTTTGTTTATTTGCTTTTGCTTTTTATTTTAATCTCTTGACACCACCCTAGGAAAGCTGACACAATGTTTCTCGGTAATTTCTGAGTACTTAACTATGATCAAAAGTTAACACAACAAATCTGCATTGTAAGTGTGTTTGTGGGTAAAGACAAGGCAGAATCCAGGCCCAATATGCACAGCTAGTAAGTAACAGAATTAGAATTTGAGGCCAGATGTAGTATTTGACTTCAAAGTCTGCAACATAATGTCCCTACTGCAATGTACTGAGACAAGTGTAGTGAAGAGAGAGTTTATATAACTGGACACTAACACACCATTCTTGATTTTACAGGTTAGACAGGCCGTTAGCATTGGGACGACTGCAGTACCAAGTTTACCAGAGCATTAAACTTGGCATTCTGCTTTAGAAAAACGGAGGAACTTCAATTACCCAGTCATACTGAATTTTTTCCATTATGTAAAATAAAAATACTCATGTTTATATCATGAACTTTTAATACTATTATTCTCATTATTCGCTATGGAAATTTATTTTTTTTCACAAAACAATGAAAAATGTAAATATAGCAATAAGAGCATTATTTCTCTCATTTAAAAACAGATCTTAGTTCTTATTCGTAGTTACTATTTGTAATTCAGAAAGCCCTCCTACAAAACCAAATACAGAAAGCGTATCTACTTAAAAGCCATTGTATGTAAAAATTCTACCTTATAAAAACATAGGCAAATTCATGTACATACATTCAAAACTTGTACACACACATGCATCTAGAGTTAAAATGGCCAAATGTTTTCAAATATTTCCACCCACTGCTTCAAATGAATACATAATTTCTGATGGAAGTATTTACAAATATTTTTCACAAAATGTCTTGGCCTGTTAAATAGTACAGATATTTTGAAAACATTTTCTTGGCATCAAACACATTGCAGGTTTGGTCAGTACCACCCAAGCGCTATCTCAAAGGCATCATTGACACCTTTCAGAGAGGCAATCAAGAATGTGAATGCCGAGGGAGGGAGTCTGAGTATATCCTCTTGAGATCATAAAAATATAAACAAATTAGGAATGTTTAGGGTTTTATCAATTGTTCATCTCACAGTTTTGAAGTGGGGTAAGACAGAATGAAGACAGGATTCTAGGCTTTCACAGACACTTGTGCATGCATGACTGTTATAATCTATGAGTTCTTTGCCAAAAGGGGCAATTGGATTTTATTTTTGAAATCAGTATTTTTTTAATCAAAATCTAGCAGAGTAGATTTTGATTTATTTTATAAATTATTTGTTGAATCAGTAGAAGTATTTCTCTGTTTTGACTGATGTCAACTCAGAATAAATAAAAAAGCAAAATTTATTAGGGCCAATTCTCCTTAATCATATAGCTTCAGTTTCTCATTTTACTGTGCTATGCTTAGGTAATAACTACCAAGAGATTGTCTACCTCCATCAACTGTAAGATGCCTGCCTATATGTGCCATTTTCTTTGCCCTCTCCCTTGTCCTTTGTTTAAATATTGGAGGAAAGGGTCATTTTTCTTTTTAGCTCTCTAAATTTTTTCTTTACTTTTAAAAAAGTACATATGGTAGTTATGAAATGCAAACTGATACAAATGAACAGAGAAGTGATTGTAACAGTCAAAATATCAACAAACACACTCATTATCTCTCATAGGTACATTTCTTTATGTGTGTATGTATGTATGTGCTAAGTCCTAAAATGTACTCAACAAATTTCCTATATAAGAACTATTACAAAAATATAGGAATTACTAATATTAATACACTGTTAACTATAATCCTCATAGTATATCTTAGACCACTGTACTTACTCATTTGAGAATATCATCTTTGCTCCCCTTGATCTACATTGCAGTATCTCGCATCCCTACTCCCATGACAACCAGGTTTCTACCTACTGTTTCAATGTACTGGTTCTTCCCATAAATTCTACATATAAGTGAAATAATGCAGTATTTTTTCTTTCTCTGTCTTACTTACTTCACTTAGTACCTTTAGACTCATGCAGGTTGCTGCCAAGAGCAAGAGATCTTCCTTCATAGAGGCAAAATAATATTTCACCCTAAGAATGTCACAATTTCTTTATCTGTTCATCTGTTGACAGACAGCTAACTTGTTTCCATGTCTTGGCTATTGTGTATAGGCTGCCATAAAGTGAGTGCAATTATCTTCATCAAGTAATAATTTTTCTTTTCTTTTCTTTTCTTTTCTTTTGAACTTATTCTCATCACAGTGATTGCACCACATGATTATTCTGTTTTCAGTGTTGTTATGGTTTGAATCTAGGTGTCTCCTCCACCCAAAGTCTAATGCTGTCATGGGATGGGGTGGGCTTTTTAGAGGTGGCTGAATCTAGACTTTGTGATTGATTCATGATCAAAGCTGGGATTAAGGGTGTGAGTGCTACACCCAACCTAGGGTGAGCAGCCTGCGTATAAAGGAAAAAAGAGGCTGTCCCTTCCCTCTCTCCTTTGTTTTGCTATAGAGACTGCCTGCCATGAACTGTTTTTCTCTGCCTACTCACCTTGCCTTAGAGCCAGCTGATTATGGACTGAAATCTCTAAAAACTGTGTGCTAAATAAACTTTCCTCCCTTAACTTGAGCAGCAGATATTTTATTTCAGCCACAAGAAAAGTCACAAAGACAGAATGTGGTACCAGAAGTGGTGTGATTGCTATGACTATATCTGACCATGTGGTTAAGGAGCCTTTGGAACGGGCTCATGTGAAGAGTTTGGAAAGGTTCCAAAATGCTGGCTGAAAAAGTAGCACTAAAAAAGTATACTGAAAAACTACACTTTAGACTGTATTCCATGGGGGATTCTTTTCAGAGCTCAGATCAGAAAGGCAATAAAGATCAAATCGGGAGTTTTCTGCTAGAAAGAAGAACTGAAATGTCTGTTGAATTCCAGATGATGTGTGTTATGGCTTAGCAGAAAGTTTTTTCTGCACTTTCATGTCCAGAGATTTTTCCTGAGACTGAGATTGCAGAAGAAATTTCAAGACAGTTAAACATGGAGGTAGTAGTATCACTACTGTTGGGGTTTGTAGTCAGACTTTTGTTGATAATCAAGTGCAAAGAGCCCAGAAGAATGATTCAAAACATTGTGAGTTTTGCCAGAAATGAAGTTTCAGTAAAGCTGTGGCCTTTGAATATGGAACAGAGGAGAAACTGTTCACTGAAAAGACTAGCAAAGAAAAGCCAAGTATTCCAGACAACCAAAGAGATGGCCTTAGGGCATCACAAGATGCAGAAAGACTCCACCCTTTGCAGCCTCAAAGTTGCAAAAGTGAAAGACTTTTCTTTGAGAAGGGAGACCCACAGTACTATGCTCCAGAATGACAGCATCCTAGGGAAGTTGTTCCTCAGGATTTGGCTCACAGGCAGTCAACCTCTACAGCCAAGAGAAGTAAACCTGTCTACTGCCACAGCTGGTGGCACACCTTGTCATCCGCCATATGGTGCTGGTTTTAGGTGCAAAGAAAACACAAGAATTGTGGGGGCAGGAAGGCTCCCACTCTGATCTCAGAAGGCATATGTGCCCCAGAGAAGGCAGTGTATGAAACTGTGAATGTGACATGGAAGGTGCAGTTGGGACCCCAGAAATTTGAAGAAGCCAGGAACATGGATTGTCTGAGGAAGTCTGTAAGGAGAGAGCAGAGTGGGCCCACAAGCATAGTCATGGGTGCTTTAACCACTGAAAATGCCATAAGGGTGGAGCCGCCAACGCCCTTTGGAGTACACATCTTGCCACAGATTGCCTCAACTATGGTACACAGAACTACAGGACTTCATGTTTGCTCTGCTGAATTTCGGACTTGCTTTGGTCTCATTCCTTTGTATCACCCTACTTGTACCTTTTGAAATGGAAATGTCTATTTTGTGTCATTGAATATTGAAAGTATTTAACTGTCTTTTCATTTGAACAAGTACTCACAGCTAAGAGTTTGTCTTAAATCTCAAAGGAGATTTGGAACTTGGACTTTTCAGCAATGCTGAAACTGCTACCACTTTGGCAACTCTTGGAGATGGACTAAATGCCTTTTGCATAAAGAAATGTGCATGATTCTTTGTGCAGGCTAGGGCAGAATGCCATAATCTGTGTCTGGATGTCCCCTCAAAGCCTCATGTGAGAGAGTGGCTAAATCCAGAGTTTGTGATTGACTCATAGTCTAACACTGTGATTAAGGGGTGAATGCTACACTCAGCCTTATATAAAATATAAGGGACAAAAAGAGGCTGTCCTTCTCTGTCTCCCTTGCTATAGTCTGCCCACCATGAACTATTGCCCTTCTGCCAAGTACCCTACCTTGGAGCCAGCCAATTATGGACTGAAATCTCTATAACCTGTGAGATAAATAAACCTTTCCTCCCTTAATTTTGGATGTCAAGAATTTTGTCCCAACAGTGAGAAAACTAACTAAGACAAATGTCTTTGGGAAAATGGAACTGATAATTTTAAGCATACCTTAAAATTCAGAAAGTACTGATAACTACTCAAAAATTCTAAATTTACTTATAAAATATAAAATCTTAACATTGAAAAACCACAAATATTTTCAGCATTTGTAACAATTTTGTAAAATTCTCATTATACAATTGGCATTTAAAAAATAGGAAAAAAAAACCATCTCTACTAAAAAAAACAGAAAGAGAAGGGAACAGGTAATAGGTACTGGATAAATACCAATGACAAAAACCAGTGGGAAAAAATACTGAATCTTGGTTTTATTAATCCAACAGAAACCTAACTTTTTAATTTTCTTTGTAAATATTTTTAAATGTATGTCGACAGTATTGGCTGTTGGAGAGGTTAGGAAAAAAGAGTGGATGAATGATATGATCAATATGGAGAACATAAATCTCTATGTTTGGAATGTATCCTGATGGATTAAAACTTTAAATTGTTGTATTCTCTGCTTGATATTCTGTTTGGTATCACTTCTTTCAGTATACACTTCATCAAGTATGGATGAATATTTGTTCAGGAGTGCTGTAGTTAGAAAATACAAGGAAGCTAGGAGTTCACCACTTATATGATTCATTAAACACAGTACTTTCATTTTCATGTACAGGTGGCAGGTAACATGGACAATATTACAGTAATAATTTAATACTATGTATACCTTTTTTATTATGTATATCTTGATAAAAAACTGTTTAAAGATATTCACCAAAATGTCAACAGAGGTTTCCTTTTCAAGGAAAGATTTGGAGTTTTAAATTTTCCTTTAGTGGAGGTTCTGCTATGTTTGAACTTTGTATGTCCACTCATTTTTAAAAATCATTTAAAAAATAAGAAAGTTACTTTTATTTGTTAAAAAATAATGCAAAACACATGCTGCTATCACTAAAGTATTTCACCATATTGTCACTCTTGATGGATATTATTATCATTCCTTGAATTTTCCATTTATTAAATATTTATTGGCATTTCATTAAAAACACTGAAGAATTACTGAATTAAATACAATTGTTATTTTAAGTACCATATTTAAATCATTCATGGAATGTGTTTGTTAATTATATCTGCTATTTACCTAAGTGGTTCCGAACCTTCTCTCTCCTAGACTTGATCTCTAATTGTATTCCTTTATCTATTAAAGCCTGTCTTTCCAGCCTGTCCACAAATAATGGTCTAGTTGCCCCTATTACTCTCTGGTTCTCTGTCATGTAGAGCATTGTTTTCTCATATTTCATTTTCAGTCTTGTATTCCTTTTAATGTTAATTGTTTCCTAAATATAGCATCTCTGTGGACCCTACCTCCTGATCTACTCTACATGTGGTTCTTTTTTTTAATTTAGTGTATCAAAGCCATCTATATGACAGATTAAAACCAACCTTCACTGCCTCATTTCTGTTATGCTCTTTTTTGCCATCAGTTGTCTGCTTGTCTTATTCATTCTGTTTTCTGCCCCATTCATTGAGGCCTCTCTGCTATTGTTCCTGGAATCCTAGTACTTTTCTATCTCTCTCTAGAATGCCCTGCAGTATTCTCTGTAGAGTTGGATTGGTGGTCGTGAATTTCCTCAGTTCTTCTTTGTCTTGGAAGAATCTTGTTTTTCCATTAATTTCTAGAGACAGATTTGAAGGGTACATCAATCTGGGCTGGAGGTTATTTTGTTTCAGGGCTTGGAATATTTTACTCCAAGCTCTTCTTGACTTGATGGTTTGTGTCGAGAAGTCTGCCATGATTCTGATGGGCCTTCCTTTATAGTTGATTTGTTTCTTGTCTCTAACAGCTTTTAATATTATGTTCTTATATAGAATTTCTGGGATCTTGATTATTATATGCCTGGGTGTGGCTGTGTTTTGGTTGTAGGTGGTTGGAGTTCTGTATGCCTCATACATCTGCATATCATTTCTTTTTCCTATGTTTTGGAAGTTTTTCTTAATTATTTCTGTGAATAACCTTTGTAGTTCCTTTGTTTGTACCCCTGCTTCTTCATTCACATTCTTTATTCTCAAGTTATAGATCCTCTTGTGATCTTCTAGCCTTTGTGTTGTTACTGCTTATTTCCTTGTTATTTTTAAAAAGTGTTTCCTTTCATTGCAAACCTGTCCTCCTGTTTGGATAATCTATCTTTAATTTGTTTCAAGAAGTTTTGCCATCTTTCCAAACAGTTTTTAATTTTCTGGTAATCTCTTTGAATCTGCTTCATGTGTTCTATATTTTCTTTATATTCTTCATCAAATGGTTCTCTCCTTTGTTTGGGTTCCTCCATTCTTCCATCTGTGTCTTTTTGAGGGGTGCTTAGCACCTCTTTTATTAATCTTCTTATATCTTTCTTTACTTGGCTAAATATTTCCCTTTTGAATTCATCTATGAGGTCCCAAAGATATCTCTTTATGTCCACTGGTGTCGTGTCTGATATTGTGTGTTTGCTATTCTCATTCTCCTTCGTATTTACCTGTCCTCAGTCAATGTTCTCAGGGTTGGGACCTGAGGACTTTTTCTTGTTGCTTCCTCTTCCCATCTTTTTTGTTTCTTCCAGGAGGCCCAAGTTTCTTTCTTTTTTGGTTACAATTCTGAAGCACGCTGGCTAGGTGACCCTTCCCACTAGTGAGTTGCAAACAGGGGCAGTGTATGCTGGCCCTGCCCCTCCGGATCAGTCAACCTGATGAAGGCTTCACTGTATTACTGTGCACTGCCTCCCCTCCAGTTCAGTCAACCTGCTGAGGCCTTCACTGTTTTAGTGTGCACTGCCACCATAAGGAATTGATTTTGGATAACCTATTGGGTCTCAGCTAGGCCACATGACCTAGGCCAAGCTCACTCTACCAATCCTGTTCGGAAAGTGAACAACTGACTGAAGTCACTGCTTCCCCTTGTTCCTGCCAGTCCTGCCTGGTCCCAGAACATCATCTGTTGGAGGCCCCTTCTCTGTGGAATAATTTTATTCCCATCACTCACCACAGGTCAATACAGGTTCCCTGCTAGCTCAGCTCTCTGTTTGGCTTGCCAATCAATATGACTGCATTTCCAGTGAGTCAAAATGGTGGGATTTTGGATGGCTCAGTAAGTCACCACTGCTCAGATTTCGGGTGCTGCAGCAGGAGCACTGAACCTTCAGCTGTTCCAATAGTGCACTGGGACTGTATATTTGATTGGTTCTTGTCACCTTAGATTCTTCTTGGGATGAGAGAATTCATCTCCCTATGCTTGGGACTCCCCATGCTATATTATGTTGAATTCTAAGTTGACTATCTCAGGGAGCCTCTTTAGCCTGCTGTTGTCTATCTGCCATCTTTGTTCCTCCCCAAGAGAACAGAATATTAAAGGCAGTTGGAGAAAAGAAACAGATCAGCTATAAAGACAAACCCTTCAGGATCACAACAGACTTCTCAACATAAACCAGTAAGTTAAGAAAAGCATGGAGTGAAATATTTCAAGTCCTGAAAGAAAACAACTTCCAATACACATTGATATTCCCTGAAAAACTATCTTTCAAAATTAGTGGACAGGGGCCAGGGGTTTAATTCAGTGGCACAAGTGCCTTCCTAGCAAGCACAAGGTCGTGAGTTCAATCCCTAGTACCAAAAAAAAAAAAAAAAGGAGAAATAAGGTATTTTCATGACAAAGAACAATGAAGGAATTCATGACTACCAAACCAACCTTACAGAGACTATTAAAAGATATACTAGAGAGAGATAAAAATGACCACAACACCAGGAACAGCAGAAGCATGAGATCGCTGAGCGGGGCAGACAATTGAATTTAAGAGAAAATTGAGAGCCAATGGCAGGAAAAAAACATGATAGAGATGAATCAGTGCATGTTAGCCATAAGTATTAATACAGATGGCCTCAATTCACCAATAGAAACAAACATAGGCGGAGTGGATCAAGAAATAAAATCCATCAATATATGGTATACAAGAAGAACATTAACTCAAAATGAAATTCATAGATGAGAGTCAAAGGAGAGAAAATAATACTCCATGTGACAGGGAACCAGAAAACAGCAAGGGTAGCATGCCTATCAACCACAGAACAGACTAAAAAAGATATGGCATTCTTATACAATAGAAAGTTACTCAGCTATGAAGAAAGATAATCATGAGGCTCTTGTAGATAAATGGATGTAACTTGTGATCAAGCTCTTGGGTGAAGTAGTTTGGACTCACATAGGTGACCATCATGTTGCCTCCCTGGTATAAAAAACTGAAGAAGTTAGTAGAGTCCAACATGTAAAATAGGTATTGTGAGCATGAAAGGGAAGGAAATGTCTAAAAAAGGAAGGTGGTAGCCATTGTCAGTCCTCTATTATTTTGTTTTAAAGTCCTGTATTATTTACATTGTTTTGTTTTGACTGGCTTTACTGTTTTGTTTTGTTTGATTTTATTACATCTGATGGTACAGGCAACTATTTTGAAGAAAACAAACTATATTATGGTAGTCACTGTTGATATCATATTATCTTGTTTTGAAGTTCTGTATCACTTTCACTGTTTTCTTTTGATTGGTTTTCTTCTGTTCTGTTTTATTTGATTATATTTGATATGATAGTATGGGCAGCTATTTTGAAGATAACAAGAGACATTAGGGCAGTCATCATTGATTTCCTATTATCTTCTTTTGAAGTCTTGTATCACTTTTATTGGTTTTTTTATAGGCTTTATGTTTTATTTTGCTTGGTTTTATTCTCTTAAAAATAAATTTTTTTAAAAAAGTAAAAAATAAATCTCATAAAAATATAAGAACCAATGAATTCTGGCAATGATACAGGAAGAAAGGAAGTCTTCTATATTGTTTGTAGAAATGTAAAATCCTATAAGTACTATGAAAATAAAAATGGAGATTCCTCAAAAGACCACACATAGAAATACCACTTGAGCAGATATACAGCTCTTGGGCATATTCCAGAAAGAATTAGGACTACATACTGTAGCAATAAATGCATTCTCACACTGATAGCTGTGCAATTCACAATAGTTAAGCTGTAGAGATGGGCTAAATATTTACTAACAGATGAATGAATAAGAAAAATATAGAGTTGACTATTACTCAGCTATAAATAAGAATGAAATTATCTCATTTTCAGGAAAATGAGTAGTACTAGAAATCACCATGTTGAATAAAACTAGTCAGACTCAGAAAGCTAAATATCATATTCTCTCTTTTATGGGAAACCTAAAAAATACTTAAAAATTAACTAAAATAAAGGAGAGAGGACAGGAAATCAAGAGGTAGACTTTTGGACAGAAAAAAATCTACAAATAAGAGAGGAAAGGTATGGGAAATAAAGACACTGAAGTTGAGTAAGACATATTAAATGCATGTATCAACATTCCACAATGAATCCCCATCATGTAATATTAACAAGCATTCATTCATAAAATATAATTTAAAATCTAAACTCTTTCATTTTACCATTCCCCTTTTTTCACATTATTTTCTCCAAATATAACCAGAATAGAAAGAAGACAAACACCCAAAACTGGCTCCATACTAAAATTTTAAACACTTCTTTGGTCAATATTTTCAAATCAGGAGGAAGTCACTTTTTATTCTGTCTTTAGTGAAATGGCACTCCATTTTTTTTAACAAGTTGTTTAGAAACCTACTGGTCCCTCTACTTTACTTACAATGTTTACCAAAGCAACTTTTGGCTTTCCCTTAAAATTTTCAAGGTAGAAAAGTGAAGAGATAGCAAAGAACTTGTAGTTTCTAGGGCTTCCAGAAAAACAAGATCATTTGCTTTTCTAAATCTGCCACCAGAAGGCCCTTTCATCTGTGCATTCATCTTGGGCAGAGAAAACCAGGAGATCTGCCTCTGCCTGCCAAGCACCACCACTGGAAGGCCCCTTCTTCTGTGTGCCCAGTGTGGGTAGAGGGAGTCAGAGATCCACCTCTGCCTGCTGTGCACCACCACCAAACAGCCACATCCTTCAGGTGGCCAGAGAGAACCAAAATCCACCTTCACCCTCATGGAGCTGCCACCAGAAGGCTCCTTCCCTCAGACAGCTAGAAGGAGCAAGGACACACAGCCATCTAAGCCCTGTGCATCCGTAGGCCACCATTAAAGGCCTTGGTTCCCTCAGGCAGTCATAACCCACTAGCAGAATCAGACAAACACAATCCTGTGTGCCTGCCACCGTCATGAGGAGTCCATGTAGGCAGGTTCAGAAGCAGTCCCACCTCCATGCACCCCTGATCATTAGCATAGCCACAGGAGAAGCCTACTCCATACCCTGCTATCTCCCTGCAAATCTGGAATTAGTGGAACCCAGGTGCCTGTCTCATGCCCCTACACTGCCTAGAGGCAGCCAACATGGGAAGTGGCTGGTGCCCCACAACCAATTTTTTTGGGAGGAATCCAGGAGAATGTCAAGATAAAGGAGCAAAATGCAAACTCAGACCTTTAGCCCACACAGAGTATGTCTGGGAGACACCGTCATGGAAGAAAATGCAAGTCACACACCTGAAATCTCTGAAAGGATAACAACTGAAGTAACAAAACAACTTCATGAGATTGTAAAAGTAGTCAAATCAGAAATAATGCCTCAGGTAAAACAGAAATTACAAACATAATGAAAGAATTGTTCAGCAGGTCTAAAGAAGACAGACAAAAAAGTGGAGCAGAGGAAAATGATGGAAACTTGGAATGAATATAGAAAGGAATTACGTACACAAAACAGATTCAAAGAGAGATACAGGAAATTAAAAATCCAATAGAAAGCTGACAAAACTGCTTGAAAGAAAGTAAAGATAGACTTTCAAACCAAGTGACCATGAAAGGAAAGATCTCTTAAAAGAAACATGGAATCAAGAAATAACAACTCAATGGCTGCAATATGATGCAAAGAAGCAAAACTTAAGAGTGACAGGTGTAGGTGAAGAAGCAGGGGTTAACACAAATGAAATTAAAAGGATAGTCACAGAAGTAATAGAAGAAAACTTCCTAAACATGAGAAATGGATCTGGCATGCAGATAAGTGAGGCATATAGGACTCCAACTAGCCATAACCAAAGTAAATCTACACCCAGACATATAATAATCAAGATCTCAGAAATTCAGCACAAGAATAGAATATTAAGAGCTGTTAGAGAAAAGAGACAGATCACCTATAAAGGAAAACCAATCAGAATCATAGCAGACTTATCAACACAACCATCAAGTCATTAAGAGTTTGGAATGAAGTGTTTCAAACCCTGAAAGAAAACAACTGCCAACCTAAATTGATTTACCCTGCAAAACTATCCTTTAAAATTGGTGGAAAAATATGCTACTTCCATGATAAAGAATAACTGAAGGAATTCATGACTACTAAACCAACCCTACAGAAAGTGCTAAAGGATATTTTAGAGAAAGATAAAGATGATGATGTTTTCAAGAACAGAAGCAGAGGAAAATCACCAAACAAGACAGGTAATTGAATGAAGGTGGAAAGCGGATGGCCAACAACAGGAGGATAGCTGGACAGAGACAAACCAATGTATGTCGACTGTAACCATTAGTGTAAATCCTAATTCATTCTTATCAAATACATGGCCATCATTTCCAGCACATAGAATATAAAACTGATGAATGCTTGTTGAATTAAATACTCAAATCAACATGGTCACATTAGACTTTTTAGCTTCTTAAACCACACTAAACATCAAGGAAATGACATCTTAGAACATTACAGAAAACAGTGTCTATCAAATATTTAGTAGTTTTGATTATTTTTTTTCAACTCTGGCAAAATGTTTGAATCTTTTGGTTGACAAGAAAATGTTCTCTTCCTATTAGATCAAGAAAAAGATAATTTTCTCATTTCTTTGTAGGAATGTAAACTGCTTCCCTCTTTCCCTCAAAAGGCAACTTCCATCAGATTTAAATTCAATCCCACTGTGAATGTCTCTTTAAAGTAAACAAGTGTCACAGAGTCTATATATGGTCTAGGATACTTTTGGGGGGCGCACCATGAACCAAACTCATGACCTAGTACTTGCCAGGCAGCATTATGCTGCTGAGCTAAATCCCCAGCTAGGATACATTTTTTCTTCAATTACCAGAATTCCCTTTGTGTTTTGTAGATACTGCAAACTTCCCTTCTATTCACCCAGTTAAGGAGAATGGCTCTACTGTGAATATATCAGCTAAAACAACAAAAAGCAAGAGTTCCCAGTGAAAAGAGCACAACATCATAACTTTTCTGGCAAGAGCTATATCCTAGAGATTCATTTTTGTTTTCATCATGCAGCAGATATGGTAGAACCAAACACCTGCAAAGCTAGTATTTGTTCCCATGTGCCATGCATGGGAACATTTATGAGCATCTTCTACAAGTCAGTCACTGTTGAAACACTCATAGAAGATGGAAGAATATATTAACCATGTCTATAGTCCTAAGAGAGCTCACAGTGCAAAAAGAAGATCTGTTCAAAGTGCTGTGGTACCCCACACCCTTCAAAACACAAGCAAGTAATTTTTCTGGAGATAATTCTCATAGGAGACATTACACTGAACTCCTACAGGAAAAGCCTGCCAAGTGGGAAGGAAAGAAATGGGAAAGATCATTCCAGGAAGAATAAAAGGATATGAATGAACAAGTTAAGACTGAACAACACAAATTCAGGAATGAGACTGTCTTAGATAAATTTCTCTCACTGATGAGACACAATATCTCACACACAAAGTTGAAGGGGAAAAGATTTATTTATCTCACATTTTGTAGAGTTTTTAGTGCATAATTGCCTGGTTCCAAGGCAACATGATATCACAGAGGAGAACAGTTAATGACAGACAGACTGTAGCAAAACAAGAGAGGGGGGGGGGGAGACAAGCCTCTTTCTCTCCCTTATATTGTATGAAGGCTACTTGCACTAGGGTGGGTATAGCACTCACACCCTTAATTCCAGCACTGAACCATAAATCAATCACAAACTCTAGATTCAGACACCTCTGAAAAGCTCCTCTCACCCCCCACGAGTACATGAGGCTTGGGGGGGGCATCTTATCTAAACACAAACCATAACAGAGCCATTCCACTCTGTAGGCAGGAAAATGAATGTGAAGATATTAGTCTACACAAGGAGACTGGATAAGGAATTGAAAAAGATTTCCATTCGAAGCAATGAATGTTCCCATTCTGACTGGGCAGGGAGAAAAAAGAACAGACAGACAGACAGACAGAAAGACAGAGAGAGAGAGAGAGAGAGAGA
The DNA here is from genome assembly GCF_034190915.1 of Cavia porcellus. Taxonomy (NCBI): domain Eukaryota; kingdom Metazoa; phylum Chordata; class Mammalia; order Rodentia; family Caviidae; genus Cavia; species Cavia porcellus. The sequence continues at coordinate 79,015,240 of NW_026947484.1, forward strand.
GAGAGAGAGAGAGAGAGAGAAATATTACCCAGCCTTATAACATTAAAAATCTTACCAATGGCTATTTCATGGTTGAACCTAGAGCACATTATGGTAAGTGAAATAAAACAGTAACAAAAAGACAAAATGCTTGCATCAACTTATATGAGATATCTCAAACAGTTGAACTCATGGAAGCAGAGATAGAGAACAGAATGATGATAGCAGGAGCAAAGGTGAAGCAGAAATGAATGAGGGATCATTGATTGAAGGTTTAAAGTTTCAGTGATACCAGATGAATAGAGAAAATTGAGGGAGGTGTCAGAGATTTGTTGTGCCACATAGCACCTCTGGGATGCCACACAACATGGGATTGTGTACTTTAAAATATACTTGGAGAATAGACCACACGAGCTTAGCAAAAAAACACAGACATACACACACAAGGACATAAGGAAATTTTTGGAGGTAGTTCAACTGTGTTTGTATCATGCAAGCATACACCCAAATTAATGAAAATGTATACATAGCATATACAATTTTTTGTACCTTAAATACATCTCAATATAGCATTTTTTAAAAAGTTGAGTTTCCCCCTGTCTTTCAAAGCATTTCTTCTATGGAATTTCAGTGGGAATGATGGGAAGTGATATAGTAGTTGTAAATCAACTTTTTCCAAATGCAAGATAACTACTCAGGCAGTAAACTGAATCACATTAAGAAAATATTCTCTTTCGGTGTGTAAGCATGAAAGTATTCATTTACCCATGTTCGTTTGTTGAGGTAGGGAATTAAGTCTGATTGTATATAAATAAGTTATGCAGCAGAGCCAACCCTGATAAAAAAAGTTATTTGTCAAAGGAATTCTTCCAGGGCAGTTAAACAAAAATCAAGTGGCTTCACTACTGTGTGCACAGGGTCAGATGCAAAGAGTACCCTTCATCTGTCATTATGAATGGCAGTAAAACTGTTCTCAAGAAGACAGAAAGAACAAAAACAAGCAGAATTCCAAGTGTAAGCAATGAAAAAGATGTTTAATGCAGCCAGGTCATACATAGTGCTGGTATCAAGTCAAATGCAACCGAATATTTACACCTAGAAATCCAGAAAACTTCAGACAGGACCTTAATGAATAAAATCTAAAAGACTGAGGGATAACTTTGGTCTGATTCCTCCTTGCTATTTTCATATTCCTTTTCTAGAATGGGAATGTGTATCCTATTCCATCTTTTTATGTTGGAAGAATAACTTGTTTTTTATTATCATTTTTGGAGGGGCTCACAGATTAATATATCCCTGGAGTCTCAGAGGAGACTTAGAGGAGGCTTAGACTTTTGAGCAATACAGGAACTGTTAAAGCTACAGTATGGGGACATTTTGAGGCAGGTTGCATGCACTTTGCATTGTAAGATAGGTTTGAGACTTTGGAATCATGGTCAGACTGTTTGGATCTCAAATGTTCCCAAAGGTTAATATGTTAATAGTTTGGCTTTCAGTTGGTGACATTATTGGGATGTTGGGAAGGGGTGGAGAATTCAGGAGGTGTGGTCTAGTTAGAAGAGGTGTCGTACAAGTATGTCTTTTAAGGATGTTTTTCTGTGTTTTCTTCTTTCTCTCCTCTCCTCCTTTTCCTTCACTTTGTCTCCTCTCTCTTCTCTCTCTCCTCCTCCTCTTCCTTCTTCCTCTCCCTCTCTGTCTCTTTCTTTCTCTCTCCTCCCTTCTCTCCCTTCCTGGATATCATCAAGTGAGCATCTTTCCTTGTACATATGCTTCTGCCTTATCACAGGCCTAATTGTAATGGAATTAGCTGACCATGGACAGAACTCTAAAATTGTGAGATAAGTAAGCATTTCCTCTTTGGGCTTTTTTTTTAGATATTTTTGTCACTGCAACAGAAAGCTCACTAACGTAATGTACTCCTATCTTTCTTACTGCCCAAGTTTCCTGGCACCTCATTTACCTTTCATAATGCCCCTAGAATTAGAGAGTCGAGAAATTATTATGAGGCTGAGCGACAAAGAAACCTAAGCTCAAACACTAATCTCAAATCCATTCCTTGCTACTTGTACGGGCATGCAACCTCTATGAGCCTTAATATTCTCAAAAGTAATATAGGTTTGGTAAGCCTTTATAGAAGTGAGAGTTTTCTTTAAAGATAGAAGACACCAGCACAGTGGCCAAAAGTCTGTGTCTGTAACCTTTCATGGTTCTTCTTGCCCAAGAAATAATTTCCGTATTCAGCTCCTTAGGATAGTATTCCTGTATGCTAGTGTTTGTCAGAGGTGTAGGTACATTGGCAGTGATTTGGAAACACTGGATTAAATAATGTTAAGCAGATTATTCATTATTTCAGGAATTCTCAGGGTCCAGAGAGTTTAGGGTATAATGTGATTCTGTCTAAAAGGAAAATATGCAATATTTGATTGGCCACAGAATCACTGTTTCAGAGACCATACTTCAGGATCAAAATTATGTAAAAGACCCTTTAAGAAATGTTAATCCACAGAAGAATAGTCCCCCATGGTCTGGATACAGCCTACTTTTCATCACTCCTGCACATTTTATCCCTACTTATCATACTCAGAGTAAATCAATGCTGCCAAACCTGTGTCTTCCCTCCTTTCTCTCTTTCTCCTTGCCTTATTCGTTCATGTTTTCTCTGTCTCTTGAAGTTCTACTTATTGAACATCCAAGTCACATGGTATTTTATTTCAAATCAGGAAAAACTGATGATATTTCCACTACAGCATACAGTGAAATTAGCTTGAAATTATATATAGATCTTATAAACTGCCTTATTAACTGCTTTATATGCCACAAATCCAACCATAGTACACAACATTAAACTGAAGATTTTGTAAACAAAAGGATGGCAAGAAATTATTATCACTAATAAATAATATTACTTTCAATCTTGTCTTAGTAAATTGAGGCTGCTACAAAAAGGCTACTACAACAAAATTTTTTTCTTCTAGTTCTAGAGTCCGAAACATCTAAGATCAAGGTGCTAGCAGACCCAGTGTCTGATGAGGACACACATCCTGGCTAGTAGTGGTACCTTCTTGCTGTATCTTCCCATGGCAGAAATGGCAAGGGAGACCTGAAGGAGCTCTTCTACAAGGGTGCTGATCTCATGACTTAACTGAGCTTTCATGACTTAAGTTACCTCTCAGGGCTTATACCTCCTAGATCTATCACACTGGGAGTTAAGTTTCAACACTTGAATTTGGGGAAAGACAAGCATCCTTCCTATAACAAACTTCTTCACTGATTTATTTTATAGCTCTTTATGTGTCTTTGTAATCATCTTCAATCCTTACTAAAAAGTAACAGGGAATATATCAATGCCTATCAAATAATCTGACACTCGTGGAACACTTCTGACATGAGAGGATGGAGCTTTGCCAGCCTCAAGTTCTTTTCCTCAAAGCAGTGGAGTTAGGAGTAGGAGTGGGTCTTTGTATCTTATCCCAAAGACTGCTCACTGCACATAGTACAATGTGCTTCCTCACCCAAATCTTAGCCACTTCCTTGGATGTGGGATTTCTTCACTTTTAAAGCAATAGCTACTCAAAGTGAGAAGATTCAGAAGACTCAGATGGCTATTAAATAAAATGCAAAAAATATATTCTATGAAGAATACAAAGGAAATAGATTCCACAGCAATCAGCATGACATACCTCTAATAAGTCCAGTGCAAAACAAAAGCCACACTTAGAGTCTCTCTGCCACTTACAGTTCACTGTAAAAGTAATGTTAATCTGACAGGGCAACATTAAGAAGTAAACAATAATATCAGTAACAGTGTTGTTACAATATCAGCAGCAGTAAAAGTCTCCATTTATTAAGTACCTGTTATGTGCTGAGCAGTTTACATTGGTTAGTTTAATTCTCATGGTAATGATACAATACTACTACTTTGGAGACGGAAGTTGGGGCTAAATGTAGCAAAGCAACTTGCTCAAGGACTTCATTGATAAATTATGTCATTCAGATTCATCCCCAAATCTTGTTGGTGTCATATCTCATCCTTATCTTATCTTGCAACATGTTTCCCATCTGTTTGAAATGTTCAGTATTATAATTCATATATTGCATAATTCATCACACTACTACCCATCTACTAAGAGAGTTGTTCTAGGGAATAAGGTTGTTGAATATGAGACAGTCTTGGCACTCAGAACTGCACAATTAAGTAGGTAAGGTGAGACTACTACACAAAATTATGCAGGCTGTACCCAAGCATCTTTATTGATCATCACCAATACAGACATTAAGCAGATTATCTCACACGAAGGTAGGCAACAAAGCAGCCTTAAGACAAACCATATGTAATTAATTACCTCATCATTATAAGTGTTCTGGCATATTTAATATGCCATAAATCATGTACATTACCCCCAAAGAAGAGACTAAAAGTTGGAGGCAGGGAAGAGTGTGAATTGGGATCTACTTATAGGAAAGAGACTATATTTCCCACTCCATGTACTGGCCGAGCCTATCATGGTACGCAGTTCATCAAGAATCTGTAACTACTACAGAAAGCTCCCCAAGGGCTCTTTCAATAAAACTCTGTACACCTGAATCCACACAGATAATCACCTATTTGACAAAGATGCATAGCAAAAAAGAATTGTGTAACTGGAATCATTAGGGGCAGGGAAAAATTGAGCCACTTACTGAATATACAACTATGGTACGCTTTATATCCTAACTTTTCTGGAACAACTTCAAAAGGAGAACAAAGTCATAAAGAAACCTTCCTCCTCCACTTCTTCCTCCATTAGCATAGTCTCCTCCTCTCTTCTTAACAGATGCTTTTTAAAATACTTAATTCCAACATACCCACTCTCTCACAAAAGGGGAATAAGGATGAAAGAGGGGAAGGATTTGGTTCATGTGAGAAAAGGAGAACTAGAAAATTTACTATTTGTTTATTCATTCAAGAGGGAGAACACATGAATCATTTTAAAAATTCAAAACTTAAAAGGAGTATCATAGTTAGTGTACTTTGCACTTTTGAGCCTCACCCCTAATTTCTTTCCTTAGATATGTTATCTCTTGAGTGTCTTTCTAGAGACACACTATGCACATACATAACATGTTGAGCTATACAGATAGATACACACTGAGTTTAACAATCACTTCATTCTGCAACTTATTGTATATCATGTTTCTGAAAAAGATGTTCTATATTCTACATCTTTTATGAGTTTTAAACTTAACAATATATCTTTGCAGGTATTATTTACCAAATAGGATTTTTCATATAATCTATTATTACAAACAAAATATCAGTGAATACTATATTTTACAAGTGTGTGGGTGGGTGTATGTGGATGTGCACACATGCACATGTTTTCTCCTCTCGTTTATTTTACTTTATACTTCTTTTTCTATCATTTTCCTATATATTGTTATCATTTATGTCTTTTTATTTGTTCTGATTAATAATTTATCTGTTCTGATTAATGGGGTTAACTTAATAACTGAGTTCATGTTTTAGAAATTCTTGAAAATTTTTACCTATTTCTCCCTTCATAATTGGCCCCTCTTCATTATACTTCCCTCCTTCCAGAACTCCAATTAACTATGCTATATCTTATGAAACTACCATGCATGTCTCTTATCATCTCCTTTGCAGTGGCCCCTAAGGCTCTGAATTGAGTAGGAGATCTCTAGGTTCAAGTAGAAAGCCTACATAGAATCTTGAGTTACTTTGTCTTGTTACTTTCCCACAAGGTCTAAAAACAGACTAGCTATAGATGAAAAAATAAAACAGACTAGCCTATAGATGAAAACAATAAGCTGAAAACACAACATAAGCAGTCTTCTAGGACACACCAAAGAAAGAGAGAAACCAGAATTAGTTAAAACATAATGCACAAAACTGGGCATAATGCCTATAATTCTAGCACTCAAGAGGATCATTTTGAGTTTGAGGGCAGTCTGTGTTACATAATGAGTTCAAGATCAGTATGAACTACATAGTGAAAACCTGTCTCAAAAAGTCAAAAAAAGTGCATGCATAGAGAAAGAAAATCTGCCTAGTAAGATGCCTAATAAGAGTTCTATAGTAAAAGAATAGAACAAGGAGAGAGTAATATATGAAAATATAATGGATAAATATTGTTTAAACTCAGTAAAAAACATGAGTCACCATACCTTAGAAGTGAAAAAATAATTTCTATCTTTAGATACATTGTGGTAAAACTTCAATACACCAAGTGAAAGAGAAACTTAAGAAAGGAGAGAGAAGAAAAACTATATACAATAAAAGAAGATGGGCAGCCAGCATGGGCAGAGGGAAGCAGCATATCTGCCTTCATCTGCCAATTGCCACCACCAGACTTGCTTTCTGTGGGCAGCCAGCAGGAGCAGGTTCACACAGCCAAGTAAGCCCTGTGTACCTGTAGATGACCATTGGAGGCCCTTTCTTCCTTCAGGCAACCATCAAGGACTGGGAGAATCAGACAAACATACCCTTGTGTGCCTGCTACCATCAGTGTAGACATGCACGTCGAAACAGCCCCACCACCACATATCCCTGGCCATTGGGGGAAGCCTCACAGGTCTGGAGAAGCCTGCCCTATGCCCCAGTACCTCCCTGTAAATCTGGGTTCAGAGGAATCCGGGTGCCTGCCCAATTCCCCTGCACCACCGAGGGACAGTTAAAGTGTGAAGTGCCTAGGGTCCCACAACCATATTGTTGGGAGGGACCCAAGAGAATGTCAAAAGGAAGGAGAAAAAGATCATCTCTGACCTCCAACTTACACAGAACAAGTCTAGAAAATGCAGTCATGGAATAAAATGAAAATTACACACCTGAAATCTCCCATACGATAGCAACTGAAGTACAGAAACAACTTCATGAGATTGTAAAAGTAAACAAATCAGAAATAATGTCCCAAGTGAAAGAAGAAATTACAAACATAATGAAAGAATTGCTCAGGATATCTAAAGAAGACATAGATACAAAAGAGGAGCACAGGAAAATGAGAGAAACCCTGAGTGAACAATATAGAAAAGAATTATAATGCATGAAACAGATTTAAAGATATCCAGGAAATTAAAAACTCCATTGAAAGCTGGCAACACTGCTTGAAAGAGACTGAAGATAGATTTTCAAACATTGAAGACAGGATTACACCTAGTAATCATGAAAGGAAAGACCTCTCAAAAATGACAAAGAGAGGAGGAAGCTGGGAAGATGGTGAATCAATAAGCAGCAAAATAAAGAGCCTCTCTGAGAGAAACAGCTCAGATGCTGGAATAAAACATCCCGAAGAAGAACAGATAGAAAAAGATGGATCCTCTCAACCTAGGAAGAAACTAAAGGGAAAAAAATAGAAAAAAGAAAACAAAACGGTGGACAGAAGGCAGTAGCCAGACATGCTCTCACTGGAGCCAGTCCCATTGTGTATGAAATGGTGCTGGAATCCAAAGATGCACAGTCATGGTGAAGTTGGGAGTTGGAGAGCCCAAGAGCCTCAGCAGGAGGACACGGTCATTGAGGAGAGCAGCAGAGCAGAGAACAGCACTGACTTGGAGGTCTGCACTGGGTTGTGGTGAGTGTGTGGGGAATTCAGTCCTCCCACAGGAGTAAATAATTGGCTGGGGGACATTCTGGAGTTGGGCAGGATAAGCCCAGAACCAGAACTGCAAAGCCTCAGTCAGCCACGCTAGCACAGAGCATATTGATGAGAGCTGCTTGGACTGACTCCTGCACCTGTGTGCAATTCAATAGCCAAGGACAAGGTCTCCCTGAAGCTATCTCTAACCGGCCCCATCCATGCAGCACACACTAATGTGGTGAAAACTCCCAGTGGCTGACCAGCTCAGAAGGGAGAGGCCAGGCTGCCCTGCCCTGCTTGTATTCCAGAGATCACCAGGCAATTGGGGAGGGCAGCAATCCCTAGCTAGCACACTTCAGTGTTTTCATAACCAATACAGAAGTGCTGGGGACCCCACTATCCACTTGTCTGGAAGAAATTAGAAACATGACAAGAGAAAGAAACAAAAGGAAGTCTCCAGCCTCCAATCCAAACAGTATTGGCCCAGGAGAGGTAAACATAAAAGAGGTTTGTGTGGGTTGCACACCTGCAGTTTCCGAAAAAGCAGCATCTGACATAAAGAATTATCTTCATGACATTATAAAAGAACTTGAAACAGAAATACTTATATAAGTAAAGGAATATACAAGAAATGCTATGTACCTCTCAACAAGACACAGATGGAAGAATAGAGAGGCATAGAAAAAGGAGAAAAACCTTTGATGAAGAATATTTTTAAAATCTAGAATACATGAAACAGATTCAAAGAGATTACCAGAAAATTAAAAACTCCATTGAAAGCTGGCAAAACTTCTTGAAAGAAACTAAAGATGGACTATCAAAGCTTGAAGACAGGTTTACAATGTGTGATCGTGAAAGGAAAGATCCCTTAAAAATAATAAGGAACCAGGAAGTAACAATACAAAAGCTAGAAGACGACAAGATAATCTATAACTTAAGAATAAAAAATGTGGGTGAAGAAGCAGGGGTAAACACAAATTAAATACAAAGGCTATTTACAGAAATAGTTAAAGAAAACTTCCCAATGAAATGATATTCAGATATATGAGGCATACAGAACTCCAGCCAGCTATAATCAAAATAGATGTACACCCAGACATATAATAACCAAGATCCTAGAAATTTAACACAAGAGCAGAATATTAAAAGCTGTCAGAAAAAGAAACAGATCACTTATAAAGGAAAACCCATTAGAATCACAACAGACTTCTCAACACAAACTATCAAATCAAGAAGAACTTGGAACAAATTATTCCAAGCCCTGAAAGAATATAACCTCCAATCAAGATTGATGTACTCTGCAGAACTAGCTCTCAAAATTAATGGAGAAACAAGATGCTTCCATGACAAAGAGGAACTGGGGAAGCTTGTGACCACCAATCCAACCCTACAAAAAATACTGAAGGACATTCTAGAGAGGGAGAAAAAAAACTGTGGTTTCAAGAACAATGACAGAAGGGGCTCACTGAATGGGGCAGACATTGGAATGAAGGAGAAAAGTAGACAACAAACAGCAGAAAAATAGCATGACAGAGATGAGGCAGCGAAGGTTGGCCATAATTTCTAACATGGATGGCCTCAATACACAAGCAGAATGGATCAGGAGATAGGGTCCATCAAGATGCTCTATATAAGAAATATATTTAACATGAAGGATGGTTTATAGACTGAAAGTCAAAGATGAGAAAATAATGCTCTATGTGATAGGGAACCAGAAAAAAGCGGGGGTAGCTTACCCATCAGCTAGAGATCAGTTGGAAAGACATAACACTTTTATACAATGGCGAACTCAGCTATAAGGAAGGAAAACCTTAAAGGCTCTTATAGGTAAATGGATACAACTTGAAGCCAGGCTCAGAGGTAAAAAGGTTCAGAACCACATACGTAAATAGTGGATTGATTCTCTGATGTAAAAACTAAAGGAGTTAGTGGGTTACAAAATGTACAACGTATCCTGGAAAAGTGAAAGCAGAGGAATTATCTAAATAGGGAAGGCAGAGGACATTGTTAATCTTGCATCATGATTTGAAAGCCACATTGTTTTCATTGCTCTGTTTAGTTTGATTATATTCTGTCCCAGTTTGTCTACCTGTACTAGATTTGAGGGCCTAGACAGCTATTCCAAAGATAGTAGGATATTCTATGGTAACCATGTTTAATTTCCTATTAACTTAATCTGAAACCCTGTATTGCTTTCACTGCTTTGTTTTGAATGACCTTATTTGAATCTGTTATGCTCAATTTCTGTTTTGTCTTGACTGATTTTATTCAGATCTGTTATATTTGATAGTATCAAGTCTGAGAGTACAGACAACTATTCTGAAGACAATAAGATTCACTATAATACCCATTCTGGTTTGACTATTATCTTCTTTTGAAGCCCTATAATATCTCCAATGCTTTGTTTTTGTTGAGTTTGTTCTGTAATGCTCTGTCAATTTTATTGTGTCTGATGATATGGGAAATTCTATTAAAGATAAAAAGAGACATCATGGTAACCACTGAAAATCAACTGGTATTATGGTTTTAAATCATATGCTATGTCCATCTTTTTGTTTTGAATGACCTTTTTTCTCATTTGATTTTATTCTTTTCAAAATAAAAAAATAACAAAGAGCCAGGGAATAATTCAATAGCTATAAGATGACACAAAGAAACACAGTTTAAGAGTAATAGGTATTAGTGAAAAGCCATGGTCAACACAAGTGAAATTAAAAGGTTATTTAAAGAAGTAATAGCAGAAAACTTTCCAAACATGGGGAAAGGATCTGACATATAGATAAGAGAGGCATATCCAAGTAGACATAACTAAAGTAAATCTACACCAAGTATATAATAATCAAGATTCCAGAAATACAGCCCCAAAACAGAATATTAAACCTGCTAGAGAACAGAAACACATCAGCTGTAAAAAAAAAAATCAGAATCACAGCAGACTTGTCAACATAAGTCATCAAGCCAAGAAGCGTTTGGAGTTAAGTATTTAAAATTCTGAAAGAAAACAACTTCCAACTCAGATTGATGTATCCTGAAAAACTATCTTTCAAAATGGATGGAAAAATAAGATACTCCCATGACAAAGAAAAATGGAAGAAATTCATGACCACCAAACCAACTTTACAGAGAATATTAATAGATATTCTAGAGAGAAACAAAGATGACCATGATTCCAAGAATAGCCACAGAGGAGGATTATCAAACAGGACAGGCAATTGAATGAAAGGGTAAAGTGGAAAGCCAACAGCAGGAAGATAGCATGGCAGAGACAAATCAATGTATTCTGGTTATAACCATTAATGTAGACAGCCTCAATTTAGTAATAAAAAGAAACACAAGGAGAGTGGCTTAAGAAACAAGATCCATCAATACACTGTATATAAGAAACATATTTAACTTGGAAGGAAATTCATAGACTAAAAATCAAAGGAGAGAAAACAATTGTTCCATGTGACAGGAGACCAGGAAAAAGCAAGGGTAACTGCCTACCAACTGCAGAATGGATAAGAAAGATATAGTATTTTCATACAATGAAAAACTACCCAGCTATAAATTAGAATAATCTTGAGGCTCTTATAAGTAAATGGATGCAACCAGAGGTCATGTTCATGAGAAAAACAGTTTAACTCTTGGAGTTTTCCCCTTACAAGTATGTAGTGACCTTCTTTGTCCTTTATGGTCATTGTTGGTTTAAAGTTCACGTTGTCTGCAAACAGAATGGCTACTCCTGCCTTTTTCTGGATTCCTGCTGCATGAAGAATTGTTTTCCATCCTTTGACTTTCAGTCTGTGAGTATCCTTCTGGGTTAGATGGGTTTCCTGTAAACAGCATATGGTTGGATTTTGTTTCTTGATCCATTCTGCTAGTCTGTTTCTTTTGATTGGTGCATTGAGACCATTTACATTAATGGTTATTACTGTTAAATGCTGGTTAATTGTAGGAATGTTATCTCTCTGCTGTTGCCTCTTTATCTTTCTGTTCTGTTTAATTATTTGCTTTGCTTAGTGGTTTTTTCCTTTGTGTATCTAAACTGTCTTTCAATATTTTTTGCAGGGTCGGTTTGGTGTTCATGAAGTTCTTCAGCTGTTCTTTGTCATGGAAGTATCGTATTGCACCATCTATTTTGAATGATAGTTTTGCAGGATATATCAGTCTTGGTTGGAAATCATTTTGCTTTAGGATCTGGAATATTTCACTCCATGCTCTTCTTGACTTTATCGTTTGTGCTGAGAAGTCTGCTGTGATTCTGATAGGTTTTCCTTTATAAGTGATCTGTCTTTTCTCTCTGACAGCTTTTAGTAATCTATTCTTGTGTTGGATTTCTGGGATGGTGATTATTATATGTCTGGGTGTAGTTTTATTTTGGTTATGAGTGTTTGGAGTTCTATATGCTTCACTGATCTTGATGTCAGTTTCTGATCTCATGCTTGGGAAATTTTCAGCTATTACTTCTCTAAATATCCGCTTGACATCCTTTATGTTGTCTCCCTCTCTTTCATTAATCCCTATCATTCTTATGTTATTCTTCTTTGCATCGTCTTGCAGTTGTTGAATTGTTGTTTCCTGATTCCTTGTTATTTTCAAAAGATCTTTCCTTTCCTGTTCACTAGCTGCAATCATGTCTTCAAGGTCTGAAATTCTATCTTCACTTTCATTAAGGCGGTTTTTACAACTTTCAGTGGAGTTTTTTATTTCCTGTATATCTCTGTGCATCTGCATTATGTATTCTGTTTGTTTCTTATATTGCTCGTCTAGGGATTCTATCTTTTTGTTTAGTTCCTCCAATTTTTTATCTGTGTTTTCTTTAGATATATTTAGAATCTCTTTCATTTCTTTTATCATTTCTTCTTTTATCTGGGATATTATTTCGAGTTTGAATTTCTTTAAAGCTTCCTGGAGTTGCTTGTCAACTTCAGTAGCTATTGTGTCTGATATATGAGGAGGATGGGATATATTTTCTTCTAAATACATTTCTCCTAGGGTTTCCTGAGATGGGCTGGAGGTTTGAGGTTGTAATTTGGTCTTTCGTTTTGTCATTTTCCTATATTTCTGTGTTTCAAGTGTTATTTGAAAGCCTCCTCAGGACCTGTTGAAAATCCCCTTCTATGTTTGCAGCTACTGAGACTCTGGCACAATCCCTGACTTGAAATTATACTACAAAGCAACAGTAGTAAAATCAACATGGTATTGGAATCAAAACAGAGGCGAAGATCAATGGAATAGATTAGAAGATACAACCACAACTACAAACACACTCAACCACCTTATCTTTGATAAAGGAGCCAAGCAGGTTCACTGGAAGAACGACAGTCTCTTTAATAAATGGTGCTGGAAAAACTGGCTCTCCATTTGCCGAAAACTAAAGCTAGACCCATGTCTATCACCATGTACTAAATTAAAATCTAAATGGGTCAAAGATCTGAATATTAAAACAGAAACACTAAATCTATTGGAAGACAAAGTGGGTAGAAACCTTGGAGACATAGGAGTAGGTAGAGAATTCAAGAACAGGACTCAAACCGCACGGGAAACACTTCCCAGAATCAATAACTGGGACCACATCTTATTAAAAAGTTTCTGCATGTCAAAAGAAATCTCCAGCATAGTGAAAAGAAAACCCACAAACTGGGAAAAGATTTTAGTGAACTCTCTCTCAGACAAGGGACTCTTGTCTAAAACATATAAAGAATTAAAAAAACTCAGACCTCCAAAATTCAAAGATCCAATCCAAAAATGGGCATCTGAGATGAATACGCAATTCTCAGATGAAGAAATGCAAATGACAAATAAATATATGAAAACATGCTCATCATCATTGGTCATCAGAGAAATGCAAATTAAAACCACACTGAGATTCCATCTCACTCCTGAAAGAATGGCCAGGATCAAGAAAACCAACAACAACAAATGCTGGAGAGGATGTGGGGAAAAAGGAACTCTCCTGCACTGTTGGTGGGAGTGTAGACTGGTACAGCCTTTGTGGAGGTCTGTCTGGAGGTTTCTCAAAAAGTTGGGATTGGAAATCCCATTTATTCCAGCTATTCCACTTCTAGGCATATTCCCAGAAGAACTGAAAGCATCATACCACAGTGATTTATGTGCACCTATGTTTATAGCAGCACAATTTGTAATCGCCAGATCTTGGAAACAACCCAAGTGTCCATCAACTGAGGAATGGATAAAAAAGTTGTGGTATTTCTATACAATGGAATATTATTCAGCTATAAAGAAGGATCACATTGAGATATTTATCAATAAATGGGCGCAGCTTGAGACCATACTCATAAGTGAAATAAATCAATCTCGCATGTATGAATACCGAATAGTTTCCCTAATGTAAGTAATGATTCAAATATATGAAAATATGTGGCAATCATGATTCCCCATTATGTGGCCTTGAAGCCTTATAAAATTTTCACTTATTAATTAGAAAGGCTTTATTCCGGGCTTCTTGATATGGAAATATTTGAAGCTATAGTATATGAAGTTTTATCCAAATATCTCAAGGAAAAAGACAGACACTATGGTAACTATTATTCTTTAAAAAAATTATTTAGTTATTTCTTATGTTTATTTTAATTAAGGGAAAAATTTAAAAAATTAGGATATATAATAGTAACTCTTTTCGATTTCCTATTAACTTGTTTTGAAGTCCTGTAATGCTCCCACGATCTTGTTTTGACTGATTAGACTCTGTTCCATTCTGTGGGATAGTATCAGGTCCGAGGGTATAGGCAACTACTTTGAAGGCAGTAAGATTCACTAAGATGCCCATTCTGGTTTGACTATTGTCTCCTTTGGAAGTCCTGTAATGTTTACAATGTCTAAGTTTTATTGGTCTTGTTCTCTACTGTTTTGTCCAACTTTATAATATCTAATGAGATAGACAAATCTTTTTAAGGAAACAAGAGACAACGTTGATAACTATTGTTAATAACCGTATACTCTGTTCTACATCATGTGCTAAGTCTATCCTTGGTTTTCACTGACAGCTTTGTTCTGCCATATTTGACTTCATTCTCCCCCCCCCCAAAAAAGTAATAAGAACTAAGGAGTAATAAAATCTAAAATGTGTAAATTTTGTTGTAAAAAGAGAGGAAGGGGAAAAAGGAGCTCTAACGGATATAACAGCAAGTGTGTATAGGGATGTTGAATAGCTGACTATATTAATGTTTTTGGATCATTGAACACAGCTGTTTGTAGTCTCTCTGTTTGAATGTCTACTTTGTATTCTTTGATACTGTGATTTGAGCAACTATTTCCAAGATGATAATATGTAATCTATTAACAGGTGATTTCTTACTGTTATGCTTTTTTTTGTAGTTCTGTATTATATGTAACCTTACACTGCTTTGTTTTGTTTTGTGTTTTTCTCTTTTTCCTCTTAAATTAAAAAAAAAAAAAAAAAAAAAAGAAAAACAGTTTAACTCATATGGGTGAGCCCTAGCATAAAAAACAGGAGGAGTCAAGAGGATCCAAAAAGCACAATAGATATTATAAAATTGTTAGGATAGTAAATACTAGGGATGAGAGGGTGATAACTAATGTTAATTTCTTATTTTCTTTTTTTGAACTTTTGTATTGCTTTCACAATTTTGTTAGGTTTGGCTATGTTCTGCCTTGTTTTGTTAGATTTTACTGTGTCTGATGGTATGGGCAACTATTTTGAACATAATTGCATGCATTATGGTAATCATGGTTCATTTTCTATCATCTTTTTTGAAGTCCTATAATGTGTTCATTTGTTTAATTGGTTTTATTCTGTTTTGTTTTGTTAGATTTTATTATATGTGACAGTATGAACAGCTATTTTGAAGAAAATGAGACATTATGGTAGCCATTGTTGATTTCTTATCATCTTGTTTTGAAGTCCTATAATGGTTTTATTTTTTTGTTTTGATTGGTTTTATTATGTTGTATTATATTTAATTTTAATATGTGTGATATTATGGAAAACTGTTTTGAAGAAAATGAGATATTATAGTAACTATTGTTCATTTCCTGCTACCTGGTTTGAGGTCCTGTAATGTTTTCATCCTTCTAACTGGTTTTATATTATTTTGTTATTTTTGATATTATTACATGTGAAGGTATGGACAACTATTTCAAAGAAAACAAGAGACATTATGGCAGCCACTGTTGATATTCTCTTGTCTTGTTTTGAAGTCCTGGGTTGCTTGCATTGTTCTGTTCTGATTTGCTTTGCTCTGTTTTATTTTATTCCCCTTAAAATAAAATTTTTAAAAATAAATAAAATTACATTGGCATTTGTAAATGAAATGAAGCTGTTATGTTATAAATAATTTTCAGAATTTTCAAAAGTACTTCTGACTTAGGAAGATAACTATATGATCACAAAATATGAAATTTATTAATTTCCTTCACAAAATAAAAAGTTCAAAGTCAAAATTTAACTTTTATGCCAATATAATGCCAAGCTGACTAGAAATGATACAGAGACCCACACCAGCTACTGAGTCAGAATGTATATCTTATTAAAATTCCAGGTGATCTCCATGAATAAGGAAATTTGAGTACTGTTCTATCCAAAAGCAAGCATAACCATCTTCTTTTTACTTCCGATTACATTTTCTCGGTTTCTTTATTACATTATGTTAATTAACTTCCTTACAACACAAGTGTCTATGATCTTAGCACCTTTGCTATTTTAAAAATAAATAGTAGACTTCAAAATTAGAAAGATTACACTTTTCTCTGTCCCATCCAAATCTTAACAAAGCTTAATTCAACAATCATTTCAATTATACTTAAGAGATATTTAATGCTTTTGTTCTTTTGTACACATAAAAAAACCAAGCAACAGTTTAATCAGTTCCTGAATAAATTTAGCTTTACGTTCCACAATGTATCAAAATAATAAATGGCTTAGGAGGCACTTCCAGGTTACCTTAATGATATTGAATATAACTAACAAGTGCTAAACAGCTAATGTTCTATTTTTCAATGTGAATACCAAATAGGTAATCCATTTTTTATTTTAAAATATAGACTATTTTCAATATTCTTTCCCACTTAGGAAGAAACAAGGAAATTTTAAAATATCTTTTTAATGCAACAGATTTAATGTTAGAAGTTTGCAAAATATCCTAAGTTTTTATAAAGGGTTAGGGAACAAAATAATTCTCTGAGACTATCTCTACTAACAGTCAAATGTTAATTTCATCCCAAGGAATTCAGAGTGTTTTCATAAAAGGTATTATGAGATTAAAATGATACAAATACTCCCATTTTTATCACAGTCCCTGAGGGGTACTTAAATGTTTAGACTAGCATATTGTATTTTTATAAACATAATGCAAGTTTTCAAACAATTTGAATTACTATTTAAATTTAGAAAGCCCAAATAAATGAGATGATTTATCCAATTATTGTTTTGAGGCAAGTGCATAAACATTTGAGGAATAAAAATAATTACATATATCCACTCTACTTCTTCCTTCAAATAATTATCAATAAGGTTTATTTATTTGTATAAAAGTGAAAAAGTATTTAAAAATGTAAGTTAAAAGTCATAAAAATTTGGGCCCTGTCATATATGTATATTTTTCCAGGCTGGATACCAGAGGCAATGGCCATGAACAACAAATCAACATAATTAACAACAAATTCTTAAAAACCAGTCAAGCTTAAAGCAAATTACAAGCTAGAAAATATGCCTCAGTATACTACAAAAGGGCAAAGTCTTTAAAGAGACACAAAGAATTAAGTAACAATTTTTTTGTCTATCAAAACTAAGATATTTTCCAATGTTTTAGAAAGCATGGTTAAGATGTAGAAAAATAGTACTAAAATACATGAGTGTAAATGATAGAATATTTTAGAAGGGCAATTTGGTGACAGATATTGAAGGCTTTTAAAATAATTATGCCATTTGCCTCAGTGATTTCAGTTTGGTGAGTTTATCCTTAGAATACAAAAATGTGTAGAAAGATTTAATTGCAATTCTATTTATCACAGTGCTGCATGCACTTTTGAAAAACTGGAAAATTTTAAATGTCAAGCAATAGGGGATTAATTAAATAGATTATAGTTCATCCAAATAAAGGAACATCATGAAACTGCACAAAAAATTGTTAACATGGAGAGTTGTTCCTCATGTATTTTAAAAATATAAAATGTTCTGTACAACTTTAATTTTATAAGAAAAATATATATACCTAGAAAAAAATATCTGGAGCATAAGCACTACAGGTTTCACAATGTTGTGTGTTTTTTCTAGTAAGTAGAATTACCAGTTGTCTTCTGCTTTTCTTCTTTTCTTTATTTCCCAGTAATTGATATGTACTACTGTGTAGTAAGAAATGATGTTATTTTTATAAAGAAAAGTACAGATAAACAGTATGCATTTTATATGCTTTGACCTGGTAATAATTTAGTGCTATATCAAACTGAAAGCCACAGAAAATGAATCACATGTATTCACAAGACTACAGATTCACCCTCTCAGGAAGTTGACAATGAGTTTGCTAAGCATATAAAAAAAATGATAGTACAAATGTTGACTATGCTTGCCTTACCACATTTTTCTAAAAATTTTCATAAATTTTCAAAGAAATGAGGGAACAAATGTAAGCTCGTAAGTATTATGGCATATGTGCAGATCTTTCAAATTCACTCAAAATTTCTATGCTGGATTCTGAGTTGTGAGTTTTCCTGACCTACCTGGCTGGCAGTCAGTCAGTCTGTCTGTCTGTCTGTCTGTCTCTGTATCTAACTCTGTCTCTTTCTTGGTCCCTGGAATACTTGTCATGCATTCCATTACATCAGTGAAAAGTATATATCATTATTCACAGGTAAAACACCCTTACTATGTATTTTGTCTTCACTGACCTTAATGTTGCATTATATTATCTAAGTCAGTTAGTCTTTTTAAACAATTATATTTTTTTCATTGACAGGAAAAAGGATACATGTATGGTATATAATATGATGTGTCCACATATGTATATGCTGTAGAATGACTTAAACAAGCTGTTTAAAATGTGCACTATCTTCTTGAAGAAGTCATTTGTGTGTGATGAGAACAATTAAGATCTACTCTCAGCTAATTTCATCTATATATCGGATTGCTATTAAGTATAGTCACTTTGATGCACAATACTTCTCCTGAACTTATTCTTTTTTTAATAAATTACTTTATAATTTTTTTATAAATTACTTTATAATTTTACCTGTATAGGTCTTTCACTTCTTCTGTAAGAGTAATTCCTAAATATTTCATTTTTTTGCTTGCTAGTATGAAGAGTGTGGCTTATTTCTATCTCTGTGATTTTGCTGTTAGTGTATAGGAATGCTATTGATTTCTGAGTATTGATTTTGTATCCAGCTACATTACTAAGTTTATTTATTATATCTAAGAGTCTTTCGATGGCGTTTAGGGGGTTTTCTATGTAGAGTATCATGTCATCTGCAAATAATGACAATTTAACTTCTTCTTTTCCTATCTTTACCCCTTTTATTTTTCTCTCTTGTCTAATTGCTCTGGCTAGTACTTCCAGTACTATATTAAATAGGAGAGGTGATAAAGGACATCCTTGTCTTGTGCCTGATTTTAAAGTAAAGGCTTTCAATTTTTCACCATTTAGTATGATACTGGCTGTTGGTTTGTCATAGACAGCCTTTATTATATTGAGGTAAAGACCATCTATTCCAATTTTCTGTAGAGTTCTTATCATGAATGAATGTTGGACCTTATCGAAAGCTTTTTCTGCATCTATGGAAATGATCATGTGATTCTTACTTTTGGCTTTATTGATATGGTGGATTACATTTATGGATTTACGTATGTTGAACCATCCCTGCATGCCTGGGATGAATCCCACTTGGTCATGGTGTATAACCTTCTTGGTGATTTGCTGCATCCTATTTGCCAATATTTTATTGAGGAATTTTGCATCTATGTTCATTAGGGAGATTGGTCTGTAGTTCTCTTTTTCGGTTGGGTCTTTCCCGGGTTTTGGTACTAGAGTAATATTTGCTTCCAGGAATGACTTGGGAAGAATTGCTTCCCTTTCAATTTCATTGAAGAGTTTAAGACTGTCGGTATGAGGTCTTGTTTGTATTTCTTGTAGAATTCTGCAGTAAATCAATCTGGGCCTGGGCTCTTCTTTGTAGGTAAGGAATTAATTACATGTTCAATTTCATTGATAGAGATTGGGTTATTCAGCAGTTTTACATCCTCTTGATCTAGCTTTGGTACTTCATATGTTTCTAAGAATCTGTCTATTTCTTCTGTGTTATCAAACCTTTGAGAGTAGAGGTTTTCGAAATAGGTGTTGATGATCTTCTGTATTTCTATTGAGTCTGTAGTGACTTCACCTTTTTCATTTCTTATTGCATGGATTTGAGCTCTTTCTTCCCTTCTTTTAATAAGGTTCGCTAGAGGCTTATCGATTTTATTTATTCTTTCAAAGAACCAACTTTTTGATGCGTTGATTCTTTGGATTGTTTTCTTAGTCTCTATTGCGTTGATTTCTGCTCTGATTTTTATAATTTCCTCTCTTCTTTTGGCTTTGGGCTTGACTTGCTCTTCTTTTTTCTAGCTCTTTGATGTGTAGCATCATGTTATTTATTTGTATTCATTCTGTTTTCCTGATGTGGGAGCTCAGTGCAATAAATTTTCCTCTGAAGACGGCTTTCATTGCATCCCATAGATTCCAATAAGTTGTATCTGTATTTTCGTTTGTTTGTAGGTATTGCTTAATTTCTTTTTAAATTTCCTCTGTGACCCACTGATTACTCAGGAGTGTGTTATTCTGTCTCCATGTGTTTGTGGGATTTTTGCAATATCTTTTATCGTTGATTACTAATTTCATGGCGCTATGGTCCGATAGCATGCAAGGGATACTTTCAACTCTTTTGCATTTATTTAAATATGTTCTGTGAGTTAATATATGGCCTACTTTAGAGAATGACTCATGTACTGCTGAGAACAATGTGTATTGTGTTGTTGTTGGGTGGAATATTTTGTATATATCTATTAGGTCCATTTGTTCACAGGTGCAATTCAGTTCTTTTATTTCTTTGTTGATTTTCTTTTTGGTTGATCTGTCCATTGGTGTCAATGGTGTGTTAAGATCTCCTGTCAGAATTGTATTACTACTGATTTGGTTTTTCATTTGTGTTAGTACTTGTTTTATATAACTGGGTGCTCTGGAGTTTGGTGCATATATATTTAAGATAGTTATATCTTCCTCTTGGAGTTTTCCCCTAACCAGTATGTAGTGACCTTCTTTATCCTTTCTAATCATTATTGGCTTGAAGTTGACTTTGTCTGCCAACAGAATAGCTACCCCAGCTTTTTTGGGGGGTTCCTGTTGCATGGAATGTTGTTTTCCATCCTTTGACTTTGAGTCTGTGAGTATCCTTTTGAGTTAAGTGGGTTTCTTGTAGACAGCATATGGTTGGATTTTGTTTCTTGATCCATTCTGCCAGTCTGTTTCTTTTATTGGTATATTGAGACCATTTACATTAATAGTAAGAACTGTTATAAATTGGTTTATTGTTGACATATTATCTTTCTGGCGTTGCATGTTTATCTTTCTGCTCTGTTCAACTGTCTGCTTTGTTTAGTGGTTTTTTCCTAAATGTATCTAGGCTGTCTTTCAGTATTTTTTGCAGGGTTGGTTTGGTGATCATGAAGTTTTTCAGCTGATCTTTGTCATGGAAGTATCGTATTTCTCCATCAAATTTGAAGGACAATTTTGCAGGGCACATCAGCCTAGGCTGAAAATCATTTTCTTTTAGGATCTGAAATACACCACTCCATGCTCTTCTTGACTTTATTGTTTGTGCTGAGAAGTCTGCTGTAATTCTGATAGGTTTTCCTTTATAGGTGATCTGTCTTTTCTCTCTGACAGCCTTTAATATTCTATTCTTTTGTTCAATTTCTGAGATGGTCATTATTATATGTCTGGGTGTAGATTTATTTTGGTTGTGACTATTTGGAGATCTATATGCTTCATTGATCTTGATATCAGTTTCCATTGTCATGTTTGGGAAATTTTCAGCTATTGCTTCTCTAAATATCCTCTTGACATTCTTTATGTTTTCCCCTTCTTTTTCATTTATCCCTATCAATCTTATGTTGTTTCTCTTTGCGTTGTCCTGTAGGCGTTGAATTGTTACTTCCTGATTTCTTGTTATTTTTAAAATATCTTTTCTTTCCTGTTCACTTGTTGCAATCTTGTCTTCGAGGTCTGAGATTCTATCTTCACATTCCTTGAGGTGGTTTTTACAACTTTCAATGGGAGTTTTTGATTTCCTGTATATCTCTTTGCATCTGTTTTATGTATTCTGTTTGCTTCCTATACTGTTCATCCAGGGATTCTATCCTTCCATTTAGTTCCTCTAATTTTTTAACTGCCTCTTCTTTAGCTATGTTTAGCATCTGCTTCTTTCTTTTATCAATTCTTCTTTCATCTGAGAGAATATTTCTAGTTTGAATTCCTTCAAGGCTTCCCATACTTGCTTCTTTATTTCGGTTACCATTATTTCAGGTATTTCAGTCATGTGGCATGTATTTTCTTCTATGCACATGGCTCCTGGACTTTCTTGGGATGGGCTGGATGTTTGAGATTGCATTTTAGACTTTCGTTTTGTCATTTTCCTGTATTTGGAAGCTTCAAGTGTTGTTCCAGGTGTGGGAGAGAGATCCACCAGCCTGGGATGGGGTACCCCGTGATGGCCCCACTCACTGGACCCAGAAGGGAACTATGGCCTGGTCCTCAGGCCAGGAAGAGTGTCTCCTCAGGCTGGGCGAAGCTCCCAGCCGCCACTGTCACAGTCTCTGATCTGGCCTGGTCCCAGGGTCTGGTGGAGACCTGGCCTGGGTCCTCAGGTCAGGGCGAGAGTTCCCGCAAGCTGGGCAGAACTCCCAGAGGCAGCTGTTACTCTCACCCTTCTGGTCTGGTCTCTGGTCCAGTGGGGAGCCAGTCTGGTCCCCCAAGTCAGGGAGAAAGTTCCTGCAGGCTGGGCGGAGCTCCCAGCTGCAGCTGCTATAGTCTCTGAACTGGGCTGTTACTCTTACCCTTTGATGGGGAGCCCCCAAGTCAAGGAGAAATTTCCCGCAGGCGGTGGTACAAGTGCCTCTATCACTGCTTTGGTTCACGTCCCGGATCTCACTGGAGTTTTATTCTCTCCCCCACGTAACACACCACGTCAAACTACACCTCTGCCGCGTCACTCGCCAACACTCGGCTTCTCCCAGCCGCCCGGGCCACAGGCAGCAGCAGCAGCCACAGACTAAGAAGCCGCAGCCCTGTTTTATTGTTTAATGTACTGTCTTCAGTTAGTGAGATGTTGAGTAGCAAGCTTCTCCAGCAAAGGAGCTTTGAAGAGCCAAATTCTCACTCATGGCCAACCATGAATGTTTCCTCGGTTTTCAACAACAACAACAACAAAAAAAGCCCAAGTCCTGATGGAGCCACAGTTGAATCCCTCAGGAGCCAGGAAGCAATGCTTGATGTGACGACCAAAGCTTCTCCAGGAGAATCTAAAGGCTCAAACAGCAACTCGTGGGATGCCAAAAGGAGTTTTTGGAGGTTTCAGTCCACACTCAGTTGGCTCCAAGGCAGGCAGGCATGGCTGGGCCACAGTTCATGGCAGATGCAAACAGCAAGCAGGAACCAGCAAAGAGCTCCTGAACTTACTCTAAAACTGACCAACATCTTCCCATTCTCCCTAGCCCCAAGGCTCTGATAACTACCATTTCACCTTGTTTCTGTCAGTTGATTTTCTTTTCTCCATCTTTATGTTATTTTTTTCTGATAAATCAAGAACTTGATTATATACCTAGATAAGACTGAGTAATGCAGTTACTCCTCAGGCATTAGTGTGTTAGCTTCCCATGACTGTAACAAAATATCTGACATAATCAACTTTTAAAGGAAATGGTTTATTTTGGCTCTCAGTTTTGGAGATGACAGTTCATAAAACATTGGCCTCGCTGGACTTGTGAAGAGGCAGCACGTCATGGCAGGGAGCATGTGGTGGAGCAGAACTCTTCACTCTGCCTATGAAGCTAAAGCAAGCAAACAAGCAAGGAGGAGGGTCCCACAGTTTCTTTCGATCCCAGTGACCTAAAGACCACCCACTAGCTCCACCAATTAAAGGTTCTACCTTTTCCCAAGAGCATCAGCTGGGACCAAGCCTTTAACCTATAATGCCTTTGCGGGGAGGGAATTTAAGAATAAAAGTCCAACAACTTTCTCTGAAATTTTACAGGCCCCAAATTTTTCTTCCTTGTTTTCTCTCTTTTGCTATATTTCTAATTTAAAGTTTGTACCACTGTGAAGTGTTGTGAAGACTAAGCCCCTCAAAACTAGATCCTCAATACCTGAAATACTGCTCTTTAAATAGATGCATACATGTACATTTATATTCATAAAAACACATTTGTAGAGAGAGTTAAAGCAGTATTTAACAAAGGAAATTATTAATGGAAATTTTGGGTGTGTTTACTGTCCAATTATCAAATCACACAAAGTTTTAAACTTAGGTCTCCTTATATAACAGCTTTCTTGTTTCTGGAACAAATTACCTGATACCCACAATTTACAGAAGGAAATGGCTCACCCAGCTCATGCTTTCAGAGGAGTCAGGCAGGAACATCCTGGCAGATATGTGTGGTATAACAAAGCTGTTTAATTCATGACAACTGGAAAGCAGAACAGAGCAACAGCACCAGAGAGGAAAGGGCCTGCCCAGATATGTGCACCAATGTCACATGTCCACAACCCACTCAGATACATCAAGAAGTGTTCTTTTACTAATCCCTTGAGCATCACTTAAGTCAGTGGTGGCATGTGTTGTTTTTCTTATAAGACAAAAGATGTTAATGTATGAGCTGTTTTTTCTAAAGTAAAACCTCAGGATTCAGGTCTAATTTCATTGTTGATACTTTGTCAGAAATAAGTGAGTTTTCAGTTGTAGTTTGGGCACTTGTCTCTAAAAGGTTCACTGACTTAAGCCAATCAAATTGACAATTCGCCTTAATTTTTACATCTTAATGTATTAAGCCCTATTGTTCATACAGAACACTGAGTAAATGTATGCCCTTAATCTACCATATTCACAGATTTGTCGAAATTTTTTTTATTTTAATGAGCCCCTAAATCTCCCTCAAGCAGTGATCATGAACCTTTAGAGGCTCTCACAATAGAGAAATCAGAAGCGATGTCTTTGTACTCTCTGACTTCCCAAAACTCTCCAAGTCCCTCTGATCTGTGGAAGTTCTTTTACTCTGGTTATCAAGAATTTACTGTACCACATCATAATAATACATGTAGGTTGCACCCATAACTTTTTTCCTAGATGTAATCAACATACTATAAAATTTACCATTTCAGAGTGAATAGATCAGTGAGATTTATAAATTCATACGTTTTCCATCATTTTCACTATCTAATCCAGAATATCTTCATCATTTCCAAAAAGCAATGCTTTAGGCATCAACAATAATTTTTTATCGTTCCTCCTATTTCTCCAGGCCCTTCTAACCACTAGTCAGCTTTGTCTTATGCCTCTTCCTATTCTAGACATTGCATATAAATGGATTCACATAGCTTACTTCATAAAATACCTCTATTTTGTCAGGGTTTTTTCAAGAAAGTCTTATTCATGTCACATTATGTCAATACCTTATTTATTTTTATAACAATAATATTCCAACATATGGATATCACACAATTCACCACTGTATCTAATCAGTTGAGTTGTTCCCACTTTTTGGCTACCATAAATAGTGTACGTATATTGTATAAGTTGTGTGAATATACAGTATATAACTATATATGTGTGTTTACAGTATGTGTGAATATACAGAATATACAGTATATTGTATAAGTTGTGTGAACATTTTTTTCATCAGAAAAATTTTCTTGAGTATGTATCAAACTGTAGAATTAGTAGGTCATATATGATGGCTCTCTGTTTATCTTTTTGAAGGCCTGCCAATCTGTTTTCCACATTTTCTAACCAGCAATATGTGAAGCTTCCAATTTACTCATAACCTCTCCAACAATAGTTCCTATCCATTTTGTTTATTAGTACTGTTATTACTATGTAATTATTATTATTACTATTATTACCATCATGGTATCCAGGAGGCATATCACATTGTAGCTATGATTTACAATTTGTGTTTCTGATGATTTATTATAGTAAACACCTTTTCATGTGTTTACTGCCCATTTTCTATCTTATTTCAGCATTGGTCATTCAAAGAAAAGTTTTTAATTCTGAACAAGTTGAATTTATCTTCAGCACTTCATACTTTGAGTATCATACCTAAGAGTCCAATGCCTAATCTGAAGTCAAACACTTATTCCTATGTATATTTTTAAAGGTTGTATGTTTTTGAGTGCAATAAATTATCAAAAAGATCAGAAATTATAACTAAGCAGGTTTTACCCCAGGGATGTAAAATATGTTAGCGTATTCAAACCACTAAATGTAATCCAAAGACAAAAACCATATGGTCATCTCAATAGATAGAGAAAAAGCTTTTGATGAAGTCCAACTGAGAAATTCCCCCAAGTCCCACCCACTGAGAGATCTTCCCTCACCTCCTAGGTACCACACCACCAGGAAGAACAGTGACCTGGTGAGCCCCCATCTTCCAGTTGGAGGGGGCTTTCCCCTCATGTTTAAGATTTGCCCCATTATTATTTGCATTCCCATAATCTCATAGAGTGCTAGAAGTTTCTGTGTCATCCATTATTTTGACCAAGAATTCCATAATTCTTTGTCTCCAACACCATTTGCTATATTTCTATTTTTTTTCTGCATTATCTCCATATTTGTAGCAGAAATTTGGCTGACCTTGAATGAGCCCACATATTCTGCAGGGCTCTCAACTGAAAGTGATTGCTTTCTGATACTCCCAGGATATTATATCTAGTGTTTTCTGATACTTACATTATATCTCTAGTACTATACTACAAAGCACCACAAACTCAGCAATTTGAACCAACACAAATCCTGCTGATTAAAAGCTTTTCTGACACGTTTAATGCATTATTTCTGAAAAATACATTATTACAAAGTTTGTAGTCTTAAATAAATATTTACTTTCATCTCACAGTTCTGTAGGTTATGTCCTTTTCTGTCATGATTAGCTTTTTTCTTTGGTATGAGCTCACACATTTCCCCTTATAAATACCTTCAGTGAACATTTTATTACCAGTAGTTTTTCAATAGTTTCCTATCAGATGATGCTAAGTTTCCATATACCTTTGTCACTACCCAATATTTTATGTCTTAGTATACTATAATCCCTCTATCAGCATATTATTTGGAACTTTTATCACCTGTATGGGATGATTTAACTGAACTTCATTATTATGCCATATGTTGTTTTCAGCTCATATCCGTGACTTTTCTAATCTAACATTTGAAAGCAATAAATGTGTGATTTCCTTTATACTAATTTTTTAAAATTTATTTTAGTTTCTAAAACTTCGACATCTGTACCAAAGTCATACTGCTTCTGTATAATCTGAACATTTAATAGCACCACTTACTCTAAATCCCCCAAAATAGTTCCTCTTAGTGCAGAATTGCAAAAATGTAACAGTTAATTAGATGTACAGATTGAACTGAAAAAAGGGCTTGCACGCACATAAAATTTCACC
This sequence comes from Cavia porcellus, assembly GCF_034190915.1. NCBI lineage: Eukaryota > Metazoa > Chordata > Mammalia > Rodentia > Caviidae > Cavia > Cavia porcellus. The sequence goes on from NW_026947484.1 coordinate 79,042,445, forward strand.
TTTCAAAATAATTATCATTCTATTAATGAGGAAATAGATAACTACACAATATAACCACGATGTAGACATGTTTCCAATCAGCCTAGGGTTCTTTTGCTCAATTCAGATAACAATAGTGAATTGCTAAAGTGCATCTCTTCTAGTAGTCACCTAATGACACTGAATATTTCTGGATGTCAACAGTTCGCACAGCCAGCTGCTGATCCCTGCTGCTGCTGGCTGTCACCAATGGCTGCCAGCTTGTGCTAGACACCATCACCTGACTCTACTGGGTCTTGGATCTCTGCCCATGGTCTTCCTTGGATGCTATCTCTGGGAGCTTTTCAGTGCTAACAGTGCTGAATGTTTATTTTGTTCTGTTCCACACTGCTCAGGAAACAAATTCTAAGTAGATCTACAGGACTTCTGGCTGCACTCATGTCAGAGTGAAAATGACAGTGTGATTTCCAGGGAAGTATCACTGAATAGTAAGAGAGAATAGTGAAGCAAACTGTCCCAGTCTGTTAGACTTCAAGGGGGAGCAAAGTAAATTATGAAGGAGGGAAGACAGCTGCTGACCAAGGTGCACGCTAGTTCAGCCTGTAGGAGAAAAATGAGAGAGGTTCTTCTCATCTGCTATCTTCCACAGGACTAAAAATTTCAACAAAATGACTGCACTTAAGCATATGATTGCACTATTTTAAAATATGCATGATTTATACAAATTTCAAGGAGCATTTTTGATATTTATTAATTAAAAGCTCACTTCTTTTTTCTGATGAACATTACAAGTCATTTCCACTTCTCCAGAGTCACAAAACCTTGTCCACTGATCACAATGTGACAGAAGGACTTTAGATTTCACTCATGTAAAAAATTATTCAGTCTGTCAAGGGAATGTAAAGACATATTTCAGTCTAGAGAAAATATTTCCAAAAGATGTATTTGATAAAGGACTGTTATCTAAATGCACAAAGTTCTCATTAAACTCAACATTAACAACCTGAACAAAATACGGTCCAAAAAAACATTTCACCAGAGAAAATAAACAGATGGTCAATAAGTACATAAAAATGCATCACACCATATGTCATCAGGGAAATTTAAATTAAAATAAGAATAAGATACAAATACACATCTATTAGAATGACCAAAATTCTGGTAAGAATGCAAAATAATATATCCATGTTGGAAGGCAGTTTGGCAGTTTTTTACAAAATAAAACAGACACATCAGATGTGCTAGTATTTATGCTCTTTAATGTTAGGGAGTTGAAAACATATCCATGCAAAACCTGCGCAATGATGTATAGAATACATTTATTTATAATTACCAAAATTTGTTTATTCTTTTTTTTGTGGTATCAGGGATTTTTAGGATAGTGAAAATACCTTGTGTGATCCTATACTGTGGATGAATGTTGTACACTTGTCCAAACTCAGAGAGTGTATAACACTAACAGTGAACCTTAATTTAAACTACAGACATTAGGTGATAATGTCTCAATGTGTATATTAATTCCAGTCTCAGAAGATATACAGGGAAGTCACCCTCCTGCTTAGCTACAGCCTTCTTCATGCCTCAGTGACATAGCTGAAACAGGTGTTCATTTGTACTTGCTTTAATAATTTTTCCAGACTAAATCTTATTTTGTTATGTTCTACAAAGTGTAATTCTAAGTTTTACTCTGCACACCTGACTTTATGTTATCATGGATGGAAATGTCTTACTTATTAAAATATCAATCCTACTTTACGTATCTAGCTTTAACCTCTGCAGCAGTTCACATGCAAGCAGAGCATCTGTTCATGAATGCATGGAATAGGGTAAAACATGGAGACCACTACATCCAAGTATGCAGTCTTTTCCACCATCACGATTTTCATATGAATGTCCTTTGATTGCCTAATTCAGTTACAGTTAAACCACAGGAACCCTCATTTAACTGGTTACATTAATGGCAATACAAAAGGAACTTACACAGAAATCCACTTTTGGACTCTGTTGTGCAATAACTATCACAAAACTTGGTTAACAGTACAGATAGTATATATGAAGTATTGGTTTCCAGCCTTGAAATTTTAAGGTCTAGCTCTATACTAAGCCAAATTATAAGAAAAGTGTCTACCAAACCCTTTACTCATATATTCATTGTCTTCTGCTCACCATTATCTGAGTACATTATATAGGGCCTTTGAACTAATTATTTGTTCATATCTATGATGGTGTCTGAAAAACTTAAAGCTAATCTTGCGGTACACTTTATTAAATGCATGCCTTGTTGCTGTACTAGCTTAATGCTGGCACTACTTCTTATCCTTACCATTTTTTTCTCATTATCCTTCTTTCCTAGTTGTAATTGTTAATTATTTTCTTATTGTGTCTTTCTTGAGGCTTTGTATGTCTCATTAGAATAAAAAACAAAGAGATAAATGGCTAACCTTCCATGCTCTGAAACTACCTTCCTAGTACTTATCATCCCCATGGATGCTGAGTGAATTTACTAACATAAAATTATTGAACAGTTAACCATCTTGCATGGCACCTCCAAAATGTTTTCTCAAAACCTGTTAATATGAAATAGGAATTAAGAATTCAAATCCTGGCTTCATCAATTACCATACGCTGATGCCTAGGAAGTTATTTAACTCCTCTTGACTTCTGTTTACTCATCTATAAAAAAGCAATAATATAATCACTACACATATTGTTAGGAAGATGAAAAGAATTGTTATGCATAAACTTTAACAATTTCTAAGAACACACAGTACTGTATTTCCTATTATGATTAGTAATTCCTTCACATTAATTCTGACCTACCTATAACAAACTACTTGGAGTTACCTATAAATTTTCATATTACATAATTTTTATAGCATTCCTATTGTAGCAGGTGAATTTCTGTTTTGCCAAATCTACCGTAATATCTAACCTCTGTAAATGAATAAATAAGTACTTCCTCATTCCTCCCTCTATGGCCTAAGAAGCTGGACTGAATTATTCTTTCTCTCACTATTTTACTTTGTGGACTCTTGTATTACAGCACTTAGTTCCCTTTATTTCAAATAAGAATTCACCTATTGGCCTCTTACTGGACTGCGGGCTCTCAGAGGTCTATGACCATGACCTAATCACAGTTATAGCTCCAACAGCTTGCACCATGCCTGGCACAGAGTGATCTATCAATAAATATTTGAAAAGCTATGAGTAGCTTAAAGAATGAGCAGTTGAATGAATGAAATCTTGTGCTTTATTAGGAATAAACAAAGAAGAAATTCAAGAAAAATCATAAAGGAGAGTGATATTCAGTCTTGTGGGTCATAAACAGATTACGTTTTAGCAAGCAAATTCAAAAAATTGAGGTTTGTGAAGATACATGAATAGAAATGCACACATTTTATTTCAAAGGCAAGGAGGTCATAAATGAAATGTCCATGTTGCCTAATGTCTGCTCCTAAGGAAACTGTATTTGTATTTCTGTAGATTACAAATATTATATGAGCTCTGTATATACTAAATCTGACAGTCCCTTGAATACTACTGAAAATTGGATGTTCCAAAATGTCAGGGAATATTCCCATGGAAAATTTTATAGTCAATTGTTTAAAGTCAACTTATCTTCAGAGAATATTTGTGTTTGTCCACAGTGTGATATAGTCACCTTGCATTTACCCTAAGGCATATAAATCTTTCCTTATGTTAGTTTCCAGGGAGCTACCACAGACTACCAGGGTTACATTTGGTTAGGACCATTGAAAGTCATAGTCTATCATGACTTCTTTAAAGTCACAGTATAATCTATATATTTTCACAAAATTTCCTTTTTCCATGCATCTGTTGAAAAATACTTCAAAATAAAACCTTAGCTACTCAATTAAAAGAACAGAAATTCTTTAAAATTACACATTTGAAAGAATCAGTGAATGACAGCAAGAAAAATGGGGGCACTGTTAGGTCATGTTCATTTTATTGACTAGATCAAGTAGTTTAATCTCCGTTATTAGAATTGTTAGGTTTTATGGGAATTAGTTATTAAAAAGAACATCTAAATCACTCCACAGTATTAGCCAGTTTTCCATTACTGTGACAAAACAGCTGGGAAAATGAATTTAAAGTAGGAAAAGTATACGTTCAGCTCACCATTTCACAGACTTCAATCCACGATCATTTGGCTCTGTTGATTTGGGCCTATTGGAGGATGCCTGGAGGAAGCGTGTCTACCCCACAATGACCAGGAAGCAAAAAGAGAGAAGGGGCTGAGGCCCCAATGGCCCTTCTAAGTATTCATCCTCAGATACCAAACTCCTTTCCACCATGGCCACCTCTTCAATGCTTCCTCATCGCCTAACAGTAGGCTGGCAAATCAAGCCCCAAAATACAGACCTCTAGGCTACACGAATCCAAACTGCAGCATTACCTAAAATGGACTGTCACTATCTGAAACAAATTTAACCAGAATATCATTATATACCGATCTATTTGCTTGGTTTTTCTGTGTTAAAACATGCAAGTTTCCTGGAGAATGATAAAATAATTTTCCATAACCAAAATGCTTTAAAATTTATTGTTTTAATCAATAGAAAGTTCTGAAAACGAATCTTTGTCTCATCTTATAGTATAAGTAAATTCATAAAATAGAAAAGAAATGAAAAAATCACAAAATACAGCTTAATAATGTTTATAAATTACACATATATTCATAGGGCATGCATATGTTAAACTGCCAAAAATCAACTTTCACTTTCAATAGAAATCAATTTCCTCATGTATGAGATTCAACTGCTTCCACCTTTCTATGTCACCTCTTCACACTTTTTACCTTCTAGTAGCGTAGAATGATATATTATTGGACTTATTTTCTATTTTCTTAGTGACTAATAAATATCAAGGTCTTGTTCTCATTTTAGTAGCTATGTATACACTTTTAAGAAAAATTTATTAATAATGTTTGTTCATTTGTCTATTGCCTTTTTCTTATTAATTTGTACATATTACTTTTTTCTTTTTGGTCTTTTTGCGATATGGTCTCACTGTTCAGTTTGGGCTGGTCTTAAACTCACTTTGTAGTACAGGTTGGCCTCAAACCACAACAATCCTCCTGCCTCAGTCTCCTAAGTGCTGGGATTAAAGTCATTCATCACCACACTTTGCTTTGTACATATTCTTTACACAGTTCTGAGTTTTTAAAAAAAGTTATCGGGTGTGTGTGTGTGAGAGAGAGAGAGAGATCAATTTAGTGATGTAGGTCATAGATCTCTCCTAAGTTTGGGTTCTTCAGAAGTTGAACTTGAAACAATGATTCTTATAGAAAACCTTCATCAGGGAGGGCACTAAGGTGCTTAGGGCCAGATTCACATTAAGAAATTTAATTGGAAGCTGGATGTGGTGGCTCATATCTGTAATCCCAGCACTCGGGAGGCTGAGAGAAAAGGATTGCCATGAGTTTGGGATCAGCCTGGGCTACAAAGTGAAACCCTGTCTCAAAAATACATGCAGAGAAAGGGAGAGAGAGAGAGAGAGAGAGAGAGAGAGAGAGAGAGAGAGAGAGAGAGAGAGAGAGAGAGAGAGAGAGAGAGAGGAGTTGGAACTGTGGAAAGGGGAGTTTAAATTACAGAGGAATCACAGAGGAGGGAAAAAGAGAGGGTACTGCGGTAATGTGTGTGTGTGTGTGTGTGTGTGTGTGTGTGTGTGTGCGTGTGCGTGTGTGCGTGTGCGTGTGTGTGTGTGTGTGTGTGTGTGTGTATCTTTCTGTCTGTCCCACATGCTGTCTATCCCTGCTAATGTACAGCCATCACTAACAGTTTGATGGATGAGTCCCAGAACATTTTACCTAAACTTTCATACTGCTTTACATAGAAGCTTCTGGCTCAGAAATATGATCAGCCTGTCTCATGGCAGGCAAGATTGCCAGGGTGCTAATCCACTCAGGAGCAGCTGTCTACACATGTGGGGCAGCAGACAGAGTAAACGATCCATGTTTCTCAGTGCTCAGGAAGACAGTTCTGAGCATATCCATCATGTTTTCTCAGGATGCTGGGAACTGAGCCACAGTTCCCGCATGAACTTTACTTGATTTCCTTCATTCTCCATGTTATTTCTTTATTCCTTCATTTTTTATTTGTTTTAATTTGGGGTTATTTTCTGAATAAACTATCATGACTTAAACTTTATCTTACGGTCTGCATTTATAGATACCTAAACTGAGACCTCTCACCTTCTCAGTTTCTTAGTGGAATTCTTTGGTGAATAAACATTAGTACACATTTGTGTATTGACATTTTTAGTAGCAATTTTAATCATCAATTTTCTAGCTCAGTTTGCTTCATTTTGTCAATATTATCAAAAATCCACAGCGCCATCACACTGACATCCTGTGTCCACTCTCTGTTCATGGCCTACCAGCATTTTCACAGCAAAGAAAAACAAGACTTGCCAGCAGAAATATAGATTGGCCTATTTGGAAAAGATGATTTAAATGTCTATTGCAAACAAACACAGCTACAAGTGGAATAGAGCTCACTGAGTTAAGTCTTTAATTTCTCTTCTGCAAAATTCTGTCAAAATATTATAAGCAGAATTTCAGTCATTCAGTGTATAGGGACAGAGCCATAGCCACTACAATGGTGACTCCTGTCACAGCCCACTCCACTAATAAACAAGGGTTGTCACCAAACTCAATTGGGATGATTCATGTAACTTTCAAAGATGAAATCAAACATTCTGTTGTAGTTTTTTGTTTGTTTTATTTTTTGTACTAGAAATCAAACTCAGGACCTTAAGCTTGCCAGGACGGTGATTGTGCCACTGGGCTATATCCTGGGTCTCTCTGTCATGTCAATGCTTAGGGAGTTGTGCTGGTGAACAGCAGCTGGGCATTGCAAATGAATTCTTCAGGATTCATTGAGAATAATACTTGAAGATAGAGTGCTATAATATGATTTTTTATCAATGACTGGAGACGTTGGGACAACAGTCTCTGAGATTTGATTTTTATACAATAGGTAATAAGCTAGACAGAGCATTGAATTCAGGCAAAAGGCAAAAATTAGAGAAAAAGTCTATAAGAAAATAAGTGAATTAGCAGCCATAGTGTTATGGTCTGCATTTATAGTTTGTGATTCTGCGTTTCCTCAAATTTGTATCTTCGTAATCTAGTACCAACAGAGCACAAAATGGAACTAAAATATTTTGAATGCATTAATAAACATATAAATAAATGCTGCAACCTGTTGAATATGTTGATTATCTGACATCTAAAAATATGTTCCATATGAGTCAATGTGTCATGAAAATAAAGAATCTAAGTACTGAACATTTGGAGAGGATTTAATTACTTCTAATGAAATCTTTTGTGAGCAAAGTTTAAACTCCACATAAAGTGAATAAGTAAATTACCTTTGTATACAAAATGTCAAATACAACTTAAATTCTACTAAGAATACATCACTGTACTATTACATAGTATCTTCCACAATTATTCATGAACATGTATTTATTGATTTTCTCCCACACAAGTTTTGGGCTAAGTTATGGGAATAAAGTGATTTACAGAAAAAAAGATAGTGTTGGAAAGACAAACAATTACACAAATAAATAATATATGATGATGGAAACACATTATAAAGGAAAAGATAGACATACAATGAGAGATTAGACCACAGGCTTGCTAGAGTTCAGTAACAGAACACAGTATTCAGCATGCATTTATTGACTATCTACTATGTACAAGGTACATTGTCTTGGTAACTTTTTTTGTCTTTGGGATACAGTACCTAACACCAAAACTTTAAGAAGATATTTATTTGGGTTCATGTTTACAGTTCATGGTCAGCCACCTCCAGGGTAGAAACAGAAGGACAAAGGGGTCTAACAGAGGAAAAGCTGCTCATACATGGCAAGCAGGAAAGGACCCAGAGAGAGGGGAGGGTCCAAGGAAGGAGACACACTCTTACAGGCTATGGCCCCAGTGACTCATTCTTCTGGCCAGTTTCCACCTCCAAACAGCGCACTCATTTCTAAACTCACCAGTGGATGAATCTGTGGATAAATGCAATGCCCCGTGAACCACTGCCTCCCAAATACATAAGACCTGGAGGGGGGAATTTCAGATCCAAACCATAACACACATCAATTGTTCTAAAAGGAAAACATAGATAAGACAAGGCTGTTGCCCTCTGGAAACCTACAACAATGAGCCACGAAAACAAATGATAAATTTCAGTGGGATTAGAGAGTCACAGCAGGATACATTCTGACCATTTGTTGGCTATCACTGTAAATAATTAAGATAATAGACTTTGAAGGCAAATTTTCTGGTTTCAAGTCTCACTCTACCCTTTTCTGAGGATGACTTGATATATTAGTTAACTTCCCTGATAATGACAATAATTAAGAGGATTCAATGAAATAATAACTACAAAGCTCTTGCACAAGGCCTGGTAGATTGTTAATACTCAATAAATATTAGCTGCCAGTATGATCATTCTTAATTATGTATGCCATGCAACAGATGAGAAACAGCAGATAAGAATAATATTTCCACAGCAAGTAAGTTCAGTTGACTATATGATATTAACAAGACCAAGATCATGCAAGTGAACTCTCAATAAGTTAATGGCATCTCCCTTTTTTCACTGTCATAGGTTTTAGTCCTTGGTACTGTCATATAAATGCATATATCTATCCACAAAGACTTCTGCACAATTAAAATTAAACAAGATATTTCAAATATATCTATGATTATAAGACATTCTAGAAAAAACACTATCAAAAATTAGACATACATTTGGAGTATTACATGACAATAAAGGTCCTGAAAGTAAGCATTACTCTTCAACCATTAGAATATTTCCACTTAGGTTGCTATATATTGGAGAAGCATTGAATGAATTAAACTGAACTTGTGAATATTAGCAAAAAATAAATGAATAGAATAAAAGATCTATATACATGGTGTATTTTACCATCAACAAGATACTATAAAAAGTATAGAGTTGTGTTGCTGTTTGTGGTTTTATAATCCCTTAAAGCAAGAGTTCCCAACTCTTGGGCCTTGTACTCATGCTGGTCCACATGGTAGGAGGTAACTGGCAAGCTTTGTCTGTATTAATAATCATTCCTTAGCAGTTGTATTAGAGCTTAAAATCCACTTCCTTTCTGATCAGTGAAAGGATTAGGTTCTCACAGGAGTGAAAATTGAACTGTGAACTGAAAATAAAAGGGATCTAGGTTGTGGGTACCTGATAAGAATTTGATGCCTAATGATCTGAGATAGAGCTGAAGCACTGATTCTAGCACGGGAGAGTGGCTTCAAATGCAGATTAACATTAGAGGAAAGGTTTGACTGCACAGAGATTATAATAAATCATTTGTAGACTAATATCAAAATCCTATCAGTGAGTGGCAAGTGACAATATTTGCTGCATCTTGTGGCAGGCTTTATAGTGGCAAGTGAATTGATGTACTTTGATCATATACCTAGGTGTCATGGTTTATATCTGTGTCCCCCAGGCCTCATGAGTTTGCATTGTGTGTTTGTGATTGGTTCATTGTCTAGTACTTAGATTGATGGTGTCAGTGCTCCACCCACATAGGGGTGGAGTCAGGATGTGATGTAATGGCAGGAAGAAGGTGTGTCTTGCTCTTTGTCGGTTCCTGTTTGCTGTTGGGAACCGCCATGAACTGTGGCCCAGCCATGCCTGCCTGCCTTGGAGCCAACTGAGTGTGGACTGAAACCTCCAAAAACTGTAAGAAATAAACCTTTCCTTTCCCAACTTTGGGCTTCAGGTATTTTGTCTCAGCGATGAGTAAAAAGTAACTAAGATAGAATTTGGTACCGAGGAGTGGGGTCATTTGCTGTGACTATATCTGACCATGTTTTTCCAGAGGCTTTAGAAATGGCTTGTGGGCAGAATTTGGAAACGTTCAGACATGTCGCCTGGATGCACAGAGCTGGAGCAGCTTAGGCTGTTCTGTAGAGGAGATTCTGGTCAGAGCTCAGGAGATCAGAAGGCTCATGATAGAAAGCCTCATGGTAAAGACCAGGCTTGGGAGGTTTCTGCTGGGAAAAAGGACTGCATTGGTTGTTGGACTCCACATGATGTATGTTAATGGCTTGGCAGAAAGTTTGTCTGCATTTTGTTCATGCTCAGAGACTGCCTAAGACTGAGACAAAGGGCAATGGACTGATTAATCATGAAAAAGAAATTGAAAAGCAATCGAACATTGAGGCTGTGGCATGGCTATTGTTGGGGGCTTTCAGCCAGCTGTATGTTTCAAATCAAGAGCAAAGAGCCCAGGATAATTTACAATGCTGTGAGTTTGGCCAGAAGGAAAATTCCAGGAAGGCTGTGGGTTGTAAAGACAGAGTTGAAATCCCCAGAAGTTTGGAAAAGCCAGGAATGTGGATGATCCAAGGAAAGCTGCAAAAAGCAAGCAGAAAGGATTTAAGAGAGAAGCTGTGGGAGCTGATATCCCTGAAAGTGCCATGGGGGTGGAATCACCCAAGCCTTTTGGAGCTTGCAACCAGATTGCTTCAGATGCTGAGCATGGAACTCTAGGACTTCACCCTGCTGGATATTGGACTTGCTTTGTTTCCAATGCTTTATATTCCCCTGCTTGTAACTTTTGGAATGGTAATGTTTATCTTGTGCCTTTTCATTTGAGAAATGTTTAACCTTGTTTCATTTGTACAGGGACTTACAGTTAACAGTTTGCCACAGATCTTGGAAGAGACTTGGGACTTGGACTTTTCAGCAATGCTGAAGCTGTTAGGACTTTGGCAACTCTTGGAGGTGGACTAAATGTCTTTTGTATAAAGGATGAACATGAGTCCTGGGGGCCAGGGGTGGAATGTCATGGTTTATATCTGTGTCCCCCATGAGTTTGCATTGTGTATTTGTGATTGGTTCATTGTCTAGTGCTTGGATTGAGGGTGTCAGTGCTCCACCCACATAGGGGTGGAGCCAGGGTGTGATGTAATGGCAGGAAGAAGGTGTTTCTTGCTCTTTGCTGGTTCCTGTTTGCTGTGGCATGGCTATTGTTGGGGGCTTTCAGCCAGCTGTATGTTTCAAAACTGTGGCCCAGCCATGCCTGCCTGCCTTGGAGCCAACTGAGTGTGGACAGAAACCTCCAAAAACTGTAAGAAATAAACCTTTCCTTTCCCAAATTTGGGCTTCAGGTATTTTGTCTCAGCGACAAGTAAAAAGTAACTAAGACACTAGGGCAAACCTCAAACATTTAGCAATTTACCCTGAGCATCACCCCATCTCTATGGTACCAAATTTTTCTTATTGCTGAGCCAAATATCTGACACCCAAAGTTAAAGAAGGAAAGTTTATTTAGCTCACAGTTTTTAGAGGCTTCAGTCCATTATAGGCTGGCTCCAAAGCAGAGTAGCATGACAGAGGGGCATCACAGTAGAGAAACAGTTCATTGTAGGCTGAAGGCAGTAAAAAGTTAAAAACAGCAAAGCATCAAGTGGCAAATGACCACAGCAGCCCTCTTTTATTTCATATCCAGGCAGGGGCAGCTGTGGAGTCAGGAAAGCTACACTGAGATCTTAGAAGGCCTGGAAGGCGAGGCGGTGTGCCAAAGAGGGCAGTGTGTGAAGCCGTGACTGTGAAGTGATGGTACAGTGAAGACCACAGAAGCCTGGAGAAGCCAGGAATAGGGGTCATCTGAGGAAAGCTGCAAGTAATGAGCAAAGTCAGCTCAAGAAAGAAGCCAAGGGAAGTACAACCATCTGCAGTGCTGCAGAACTAGAGTCACATAAAATCTTTGGAGTTCACATCTTGTCACAGACAGCCTCAGACGCTTGATATGGAACTATAGGACTTAGTTTTTGCCCTGCTGGATTTTGGACTTGCTTTGATACCACTCCCTTCTATCTCTATATTTGGAATGGGAATGTTTATTTTGTGCCATGGTACTCTTGAAGTCTTCAACACTCTTTTCATTTGTACAGGGTCTCAAAGCTGAGAGTTTGCATTAAAACTCAGAGGAGAATTTAGACTTGTATTTTGTTAGGAATGCTGAAACTGTTAAAACTTTGACAACACTTAGAGATGGACTAAATGTCTTTTATACAAAGGAATATGCATGAGTTCTGGAGTGCGGGGCAAATGTTATGGCTTGTACCTAGATATCCCTCCAAAACTTCATGTGGTCAGAGATGGGACTTCTCAGGTGTGGTTGTTTCTATAATGTGTGATTCTGGGATTAAGGATGTAATGCTGATATTGACTCATGGTGTGATACAAGGATTAAGGGTGCCCCAACCTGAATTTGAGTGCTACCACCCCATTAGGGCACACAGCCTGGATAAAATATAAATGACAGAAAGAGGGTTTCTGTGGTCACTTGTTACTTGCTGCTTATAGCTTGCTGCTTGTTATTTTTTCTGTCTTCTGCCTTCCATGATCTCTTTCTCCTCTGTGATGTCATCAGGGCTTTGAGCCAAATGACTATGAGCCAAAACCTCTATAAACTTTTAGCTAAAATAAATCTTTCTTCTTTTAACTTTGAGTGTTAGGTATTTTGACTCAGAAACAAGACAAGTAACTAAAATAGTGAGTTTGTCATTGTTGAAAACAGGGTAATGATGCTTGATTTTGAAACACGTATTTTTCAGGAGAATGTGTGACAGGAAATGCTACATGCATCTTTGTTGCCAGTCAACACCATACCTCCAGAAGTAGACAAGTCTTTGAGAAAAACTGGATTGGTTATTTATTAACTATAGGATACCATATGGACTTCTCTCTCTGAATACAGAGTAATGACCCCCCACACACACTTTAGCTAAACCTGGCCCTATCTCCATGCACTGAGATGTACAGAGCAGGCTAAGCTATTTCCTTTTCCCTTCAACTGGCTCTAAACAATGTAAATATGGATGGATGAGGTACTGATGTGTAATCTTTAATGCCAAGTGACAGGCCTGTTTCCTTGCCTGTCCCCTTTTAAATGGTTGAGCCCAAAAAGATGACAGAGCCAACAGCTCCAAGAATGTCAACTGGGTTTGAGACTCAAGATAAGAGGCTATGACCCTAGGACAAAAAAAGTCTACATATCAAAACTAAAGCACCAATCCCCTAAAACATTAGAAGCTACCTCAATTGTGTGATGCAGATTGGTCTTTCTACATATCTTTTTCTCTGCATATTGCAGAAGTGTTTCCTGGCTCCTAGCTAGCTCAGCTTACATTGCTCAAGTGATTCCCACCATGCTCACCATCATTCATCCTTGAAATACTCCTTTCTCCACAAATTATAAATTCTGGATTAGGTCTTGGGTTGAGGCTTTTATTCTGTAAACCCTCATTTGGACTGGACTCAGAACCTCTTGGCTGCCCATAACTGTAAATATGTCTTAGTACCTTTATTCTTACTGTAGGTTGCATTGGAGGTGATAGAGTAAAGTTAACTCACCAAAATTCCAACAATGTGTCCATGGGATTATAAATACAAACTTTTCAAATCACAAGGAGGACAAAACAAAGGCCTCTATAGGTAGCAGTATACATCTGGAGACTGTAGCTGTCATGACTGCACAGCTTTCTGGTTTCACAGCTTTTGTCATAGAGATCATTTCCTAATCTGACTGGCTGAGAAATGTCACCTGAACTTAACATTGTGTAAGATGTAATTAAAATTATCAACCACAATAAAATACACAGAAATGAGATGGATTTCTAAAAGCAGATCACTGGCCAGACATGTTGAGTTATGAGAGCCACTCCAGAGATTTATTCTAGAAAAACTCACCAGCAGCACATCTTAGTGACACAGGATGGATTGCAAAACTTGCTTACCCTTGTGACATATTCAAACTTTTCAGTGAAAGAGATCTAACATTTCAGGGAAGAAAGATAATGCATTCAAGTTGGCAGATAAAGGGGCTTCATTAAAAGACAAGGTGGAATTATGGGGAAAAGTGAACGCTGGAATTTTTGACATTCATTGGCACAGATTTTAAAAGAGTCCAAGACAGAGCCTTTTTTCTCCTAATCAGTGCATGATCACCAATCCAGCTTTCAGAAGAATTAGAGCATTACTTCTCAATCACATAAGACTCCCCCCGCAAAGTGCCGAGGAGAGGATCTGCAACCAGTTTTTCAATATGCCAGCTAACTAGACTTTGTCTATGTTATAATAAAATCAACTGCTTGAGACCACAAATGACAGTGGCCTTAAAAGTATGTCTGCTATAACGTGAAATCCTCATATATCTGAGTTAAGTCAAGATGGAATCATCTCAAGCTTGCTACAAAAGCACTGAAAAGCTTGCTTTTATTTCCAACATTCTATCTTTGTGAGGTAAGATTTTCTGTAATAGTGGCAAATAAATGAGATTACAGAGTATCTACCAGAAATAAATAACATTTTAGATGTCAGTCGCTCCCATCACCTCCTGTTGGGGCCATCTCATTTCAGTGTTCCACTGATTCTGAATTATAGTAAGTTGAATGATTATTTCATTTTTAAGGAAAGCACAATGTAATAATAATAGAAATAAAGTACACAAAAATGTATTTCTTTTGCATCTGCCAGAAAAAAGTCCTCTTTCCCTGATCTGTGGAAAAATTGTGTTCCACAAAATCATACCTGGTGCTAAAAAGATTAGGGACCATGTGCCAAGAGAATTTGCACCACGTGCCATTTTCAGAGCTTCTGACCTGATGGCAGCCTTCAGACTATGTTATACAGAGTAGGCAAAACTTTGAAAGTAAATACTGAGAATTTATGACTAGAAGAACAAAAGCATATAATATAGACACAAATATAGCTGCCATATAGTGAGAACACATGCCTTGAAAGAAGTGGGCTAGAGAAAAAGGTGCCAGTTCTATGGATAAAGAGCCATGCATGGATACAGAGAAGCAGAGTTAATTACTTTAGTGAATCAAAATGAAATAAACTGAGAATTAGGCATCTGATCAAGCAGCAGGATTTGCAATTTGAGCACAAACATGTTACTTATCACATTTAAAGAATCATTTTTGGAATAATATTATAAAGTTCAGGTGCCTGAGCACTTCAGCATCCTCTGGATGCTGCGGGCCACCACCAGGAGGAAGAACACCAAGCTCCACCCCTGCTTGGGCTGCTAGGGGTGCCTGTGGGCCCCCCACCCCAGCGCTCTCATGTGGACCACCGAGCTCTGCCCCAGCTCAGGTAGCTGAGCAACAATATGCAATATTAACACCATTGTTAAATTTCTTTCATTCTGATTATTATATGCCTGGGTGTAGCTCTGTTTGGGTTGTAGGTGGCTGGGGTCCTGTATGCCTCGTCATTCTGTTTTGTAAACCTATATTGTTATTGTTTTGAGTTTGCTGTTGTTTATACCTTTTTCTTTTTGTTTTTCTTTTCTGACTCTCCTCTTTTTTAAATAAAATAAAAAGATAAAATTCAAAATTTCTATAAAACAGAAATTTACATGTTTAGTATACAGTGCAAAGTCATTTCACTTATAAATATAAAGCAAATTATACTATACTCTCAAAGAAAAGACAGCCAATAGAAAGTGCCCCTAACATGATTCAGATAACAAAATAGTAGACAAGAATTCTAATCAGCTATTTATATATTCCCAACTATATAAATGAAAAAATAACTGTCATGGATTAAGAGATAGGAACATAATAAGAAAAAACATCAAAAACATAAAAGAAATGCTCAATATAAAAAAGAAAGTATCTGAAATAAGTAATTTACACAATGAGCATAATAACCAAGTGAGATATCCAGAAAAAGAATAACTGTTTTATAAAGGGATCAAAATCATTCAATATAGAAAAAATACACTTTACAAGTTATGAAAGAAGGTTCACTGATCTGTGAGAAAACATGAAAATATAAGGCACACATGATTTGAATCTCAGAAAGAATACCGAATATAGCAAAGAAGATATTAAAGGGATAATGATCACAAATATCTAGACAGTCATTAAGCATAAGAAAATTGAAACAGGTAAACTGATAGAGGGAAAATAGATATTTTTAAAGACGTTACTAAAACAAAGAAAATGATTTTGTAATAAGTTGGTTCTTTTATCAAGAAGATAACAATCATAAAAATGTATGTTCCCAATAGCAAAATTTCAAAATACATGAGGCAAAAATTGACAGTAATAAGTTAATAAATTCAGTAAGTGCATAGATTAATTGAACACTATTACTATCTAGACATACTTAAAATACAAAATAATTCTAAAACAGTCAACCATTCTTTTCAAGTGTACAAAGTACAGTCACCAAGCTAGAACACATCATTAGTGTTAAATGAAGTCTGAAAAGTTCTAAAATATATAAAGTCACAGTCTGTTCTCTCATCACATAGAACTAAAATAGATATCAATTACTAAAATGTATCCATTTTTTTAACTCCTAAGATTTCAGAGGACCAATTTCTTAAAACAGTCATTCAAGAAATTAAATTAAATTAAATCAACAAGGAAATACTACCAAATACTTGTCAGAATGGCTAAAATTTCAAAGATTGACAATACTATGGGTGAAAATATGACCCATACAGAACTTTGATGCATGGTTGTAGTGTAAAATGGTATAATCACATTACAAAACATCTGCCAATTTCCTATACATGTCAACATGTACCATTCTGCATCCTTTCAAAAACACTGGGGTACACTTGTGAAGAGAATAGGAGTGGCATAACTATGGAGACACAAGACTGAAAAGCTGAGGGATTATCAGAGGGCTAGTGATCCTGGGAGGCGATGCAATCTGAGGTCAAATGCAGTCTAAGAGGTAGCAAAATTCTTTCTTGCTCGGAGAAAATCTTTCAAATTCTCCAATATTTCAGATGAAGCCACGTTATGAAAAGCAATCTGTATTACTAAAATTCACTGACTTAAGTATTTTATTACTTCACTATAATAGAAAAATAATTGTAACCCAACAAAGTGGCACATACTTTTAATCCCACTTACTCAGAGATTGAGGCAAGAGGATTGCAAATCTAAGATGAGTCTGAGGAACAGAGCACATACCTGTCTGAAAAAATTAAAGAGGGGTGTGTATAGCTCAGGGATAGAGCATTCCCTGAGCTCAATCCCCAATACTATCAAAAAACAGGAAAATAATTATGTAATTATATATGATTATAGTGTACAACTTGGTGTATGCAAATATAAGTACATTGTGAATGGTTATGTCAGATTAACTAACTTTTTCATTATTCATATGCTAATCAGTTTTTATAATTGGAACATTTAAAATTTAGTCTCTTGGCAATTTTCAAGTATACAATATATTGTTCTTAATTATAGGCTCCACATTGGACAAAAAGTCTCTCAAACTTACTACCACTAACTAAAGTTTTATATCCTTTGACCAGTTTGTCCCCAATTTGCACTATGCCCTCGATCTTTGGTAATTATCACTCTATTGTTTTTACCAAAAATTCAACCTCTTAGATTCCGTATATTAGGAAATTTAAGTGAAGAAACTTGAAAGTGGTATTTTTTAAAGTCAAACCATATTAATCTGGAATAAAATCTAAAGTACACATTTTCCACTAACTGTACATCATCTGCTAATTTTATTAAAACTTTCAGAATATCTACTCTGTACCTATGAATGGAAGGTAAAGTTGAAAGGGACATTTTGAAATATAGTTATGAATCCATTTCAAATAACTGTGTTCAGTTAGATGTACAGTGGACCCTTGACTTATGAACTTAATTCATTCCTGAGGGCTGCTTGTAGCTCAGGTTCCTCTACCCACCCTTCAAAGTCTCTCTCCTATACACAGACAAATCTCAGTGTCCTTAGAGAGACACTGGCCCAGAATTTATTAATTAACCCCATACAAGCAAGGATGTTGTGCTGTTCCTTCCAGAACTCTCCAACGTATAAATCTGTAGCTGAGGCCACGTGGGAGCACACTAGGTCAGCATTTTGATCATAATTCAAGACCTTGGTCAAAAATTAAAATGAAAGTTCCAGTCATAATACAAGTTGTTCCTATGTCAAGCCTGCCATAACTCAAGGGTCCACTGTGCTTCCACTCAAACATTTGATAGCAGTGCATTTCAAGCTCTAATCATCTGGGAAACATAATGGCTTTCTGTTTCTGAATTGTTCTGAGGAATCCTCTTTATTCAACTGTTTTCACATATGGAAGCAAAGAAAATAAATGTAAATAGTAATACTTGTGTTGAAGTAGAATTCTTAGGTGGCAGCTCCAATTACTGAGGGCTGCAAAATTCCTACCTCTTTACGTTTTTACTTATTACATAGATTATGAACATCTTGGAATTATTTCATGTAGGGATCTGGGAACTACACTATAGTTCCAAATGGTTCTTTCAGATATAGTTTGTAGCTCTTTATAAACTTCATTTACAAGATAAGCCAGGAATGACATAGGCAAGGCCATCCATTCATTCAGTGCAGATCATACTTAATCCATCAGGGTATCCTTTCTTACCTTGTCCAATGTGGTCTTATGAGATGACATAGAAGAAATTTAGTGATTTTGGCAAATGCTTGCATGTCTGTGGGTCACAGATGTAGTCGTCACATTATACAGAATATAAATTTGACTTAATAGTCACATAATTGAATTCAGTTGACTATGGATCATTCTGTTTGAAAACACAGGCTGTGCATTCAAATTCTGAGACTGAGAAATATTCTGACGGTAGAAGAAAAATAACATTTTACTTATTTAGATAAAATGAATTTGTATATCATTGACAGTAGCAGTCATAAAGAGTTAAAATTTGAAGACATAAGAAAAACCATATTTTACTGAGGAACTTATTTTGTACTACAAGAGATTTCATTTGATCATTTTTGTAGATTAATGAGGAATCTTAAAAATCTTAAAAATGATGGTGAGGTCAAAGTATTTTAATTAAATTTCCCTTCATATAAACCCATAGGATGGAGTAACTATGGTAAATTGATAAAGCAAATTAACTACATTCAAAGCTGGGCAGGACTAATGAAATATAAGAAACAATGACATTATTTGAACTCCTAAGTTCTTCCATGCCTGGAGTAAGCTCATTGTTAGAATTTTCGTTATATTGCTCTTTTTTACTTATTGCAATTTGTTGTGTTTCTGACACAACAAAAACAGTCTCCAGCAATATGTTACTAATCTATAAAATACTTATGTAGCTTGTTAAAATAAAAGAAACAGGGCTGAGGTAACTCAGTGATATAGTATGTGCTTCACATATATAAGGCCCAGAGTTCAATCCCTATCACTACCAAACCAAAGGTAAAGAAAGAATGAGAGAATTGAGGACAACAGGGCAGAAATATCTAACATGTATAGAATATTACATGAATCAAGCAATTATGTTTTATGTATTATATTCACAAAAAACTGTGAAAAAGTTTCCATTAGTATGAATCTCTCTTTTACAATAAAGTAATTGAGACCAAAGGAGATGAGACATTAATTTACCTAAAATCACAAAATTAGTAGATGGGAAAAATAGCAGTCAACCCCAAGTTTTTAGCTTCAGAGATCATCATTAGCGGTTTTTTCCTCCTATCTATCTTTTATTATTAGGTTTCATACCAATATTTAATCTTGGAGTCTGTATTACTTCACTTTACATGATGGTCAGATCATCCTTTTTAATATGTAGGCTATTCTGCTTCTCTGCTTAAGGATGAATAAGTATACAAAGATAAATCTCAGTTTCATATCTTTGCTTCAAATGAGCAACTTAGATCTTGTAAATATAATCAGATACTGGCCCACATTGTTTTAAACATATATTTGGAAAGCAAGAATACATAGAGAAATTTCTTCTCTGAATTTTCATGAGGGAAAACGGATGATGTGGTGAACAATACTTTTGATATGCCTATAAGAAACACTTGCATAAGTTTTATATAGCTGCTACTTAGCATCATCTTTCAACCAAAATTGAGGATTTCGGGACATATGGTAATTAAATAAGAAGCCATCTATTCTCCTGGAGCTCAAAATAATACCCTTCAATCATAAGTAACCTAGTTCTATCTGATAAAAAGTGTATTACATCCAGAAGATGGCATTTTAACAGGTTTAGACATCTATCTCCATGAGTATTATTTCACATAATTGAGTTGGTAAACTCTGAGAAGCATCATTGTGCTAGATTCATTCTTAAAAGATTAGAATGCCCATGCCCTGTTTTTCAAAAAGAGAGACAGACAGGAAGAGAGAGAGAGAGAGAGAGAGAGAGAGAGAGAGAGAGAGAGAGAAACAGAGAGAGACAGAGACAGAGACAGAGAGACAGAGAGACAGAGACAGAGAGACAGAGAGGCAGAGAGAGAGAGAGAGGAGAAAAACCTGAAATATTTATATTTCAATATTGAAAATGAGCCTATGTAAGATCCTTTTCCAAAGAAAACAGAGAACACTCTGTGTTCACAGAGGGTGGACCACATAAGCTGATGGTAGACCAATACATAGAGCCAATATGCACTGACAAAATAGTTTTCAGCTAAAAGGTGGATTGGGGACAGGACCCACTGCTGCTTTAAAAGAAAGCATGGTTGTGATTATTTTTCATAGAAAAATCTTCAAAATAAGCATTATCAATTGTAAGAAATATAACTTTCTGATGAATACTTTAAGATGCATTAGGTAAAAAACTAACCAGAGCCAGGTCCTTGAGATGACATTTCATACAATCATTAGATATAAACCAATTAAACAAAATAAAACATCTGTGAAAAATAATTACCGTGGTTGAGAAGTAGTTGCCTGTGGGCTACAGTAAGTTCTGACAATAATTAGATACCCAGCAAGTCCAGCTGTCAATTAAATTCAATCCTTCATCAGTAATAAAAGCATCTCTGTTCTGTTTTTCTTTTGTGCTTAAGAGGATATGATCAGAAAATTGGCATCTGTAAGTTCAACTTAAGAGTAAGAGAAGAATGGGCCAAATTTTTCCTTGCTTTACAACATGTGAAATTAATATTTTCAAGACACCCTTCACTGCTTATGCTGCTGCACTGTGGAAAGTTATATGTAAATATCTGTAGACAAAGTTTTATTGACGCTAAACAGGTTAGTTGATTATTGTACTAAGGGTTGACAGAGAAAAGAGGAATAAAAGAATCTGGAAAATACTATGTAGTTCCTAAAATTCTCTATAAGGTTTAAAACATATATTAGTGATCTATTTTATGCTAGCTGTACCTAAATCCCATTGATTTGTTCCTACTTTATTTGCTTTTGTGTTTTTAAAAATTTTACTTCATTTTATTATGGTAAGAATATTTAACACAACATGTATCATTTTAACAAAATTTTAAGTGTATGGCTAACTTGCGCATATGTTATTGTGCAGTTATTTAAAGTTTATTCATCTTGCTTAACTGAAGTAGAATCACATAGTAATCATTTTTTCTGCATCTTGCTCATTCTACACAGATAATGTTCTTGAGGTTTATCCATGTTATATTATTTGTTAGAATTTCCACCTTTTAAAGCCTGAATAGGAAAGCAGGGAGCAATATTAATCTCCTTTTAGAGTTTTCAAAGAATTATGAGGCCAGTTCATCCTGGGAATTCCTTTATTGGGAGGCTACATACCACTTAATAGTTCTCGTCAGAACTTCTTTGTCCTTGTGATTTAGAATTGGTGGTCATATCTTTCTAGGAATTCATCTCTTTCTTTAGATTATCCCATCTGTCAGCATAGAATTATTCGTAGTAATCCCTAATTTTTCCTTTTTATTTCTGTGTTACAGTCCTATTTTTATTTCTGATTTTATTTGAGTCTTTCTTCTTTTTAAATTAGTCTACAGGAGGATTTTTCAAGTACAGCATTTTCAAAAAATTTTTCGGTGCTACTAGTTCAAAAAATAAAGCCCCTTTTAGTTTCATAGATTTTTCTTCCTGTTGTTTTTCTATTACTTCATTTCTGCTTTAATCTTGTGTTATCTACTTTTTCACCTACTAGCTTTGGGTTTAGTTTGTTCATTCTTATGGGAAAACATGTTCAGTTCTCAAACTTCTTAGTGCTGGAACATGAATTTGGAACAAACTGAGTTCAACAACTGAGACACCCTCATAGTCATTACATTTTCTTGATGGATTGATTTTTTTGTTATAATAAAATGTCCTTCTTTGGTTTTTCTGACAAATTTTCACTTAAATCTGGCACCCCACACTGGAATAGAGCATATAACTGCTATTTTATTTGGAAGAAGCTGGGAGATTACATAACATTGTCCATGTTTACAGAGTTATCAGTAAGTGGCAAGGTCAGAATTAGAACTCGCTCTGTCACACTCCTGACCCCAGGATGTTCCTATTTGTTATGTCACAGGCTGTTGCAGTCCAGGGCCTCCAGCCAGTGGTCACCTTTATGAGAAGAGCCCCTCTCACTTGCCTGGGTACCTGGCCTCTCTGTGAGGCTCCAAGGAGAGGAGAGCTCTTCACCATGCCCTTTTGTCTCTGTTAAAAAAGACATTTACTGCGTAATTCTCAATATATCTCTAGGTGGGACAGTTTTGCTAATATATTAAGATTCGTGAGAGACTTTTGTGGTGGCTTTTTCCAAAGTCTCTAACCAGCAAGCTAGTGTGGAGAAAGCAACTGGCTGGATGATGTGTCACAGGACCGCTAAACAGCCAGACACTGACAGAGTCACACATTCACGAGTGAGGAGGACAGATTTCCCTCCTTTGAGAAGGCAGCCATGATTTTTTAATGTAAAAATGAACAGCATGAAAATGTTTTGTGTGAAGCCCACTCACAGTTTTAGAATAGTCTATTCACTGATATAATAGAGGTACCTCTGCTCTCCTTTGGTTTCTATCTGCATGGAAAATTTTTACATTCCTTAACTTTAGATAACTAGTTTTGCAGATTAGCATCTGACTCTGGAGTGGGGGATCAATCCCAAACATAAACTGAAACATTTTATATACATAAAAGGAAAACCAGTTTTTGTTCATTTGGTTGGTTGATTTTGTTTTTACAAAGGGCTCTGTGAAGGACACAAATGTAAGCCTGAACTTGCCTCTAAATTCTAGAATCTCAAAGTGAATGAGATCAACTCAAAAGTCAAGCTACTCTGTGTGTCCTGTTCTCTTCTACTGAATCTGATTTGGTTTCATGAACAACCTGTGATCCAAAAGTGTCTAAGGTTATATTTGAAGACATTTTATTACTGATGACTCTAAGTAAGTGGTGAATCACTACCTACAACTGGCATAAGGATGATAATATTTGGTACAATTTATGTCACTTGTACCATATTCTATGTCTAAGATTTTGCTCATAATTCCAAAAGAGCTCAGAACACTTAAATGCAGTCCTGGATTTTTAGCCATGTCATCCACGACACTGATTGTATCAACAGCTGAAAGACTGCATCAACAGCTGAAAGATTGCAACAGAAATTACTGGACGGAAAAATTAAAGCATGACTTGTAACTGCATCATTGAAACAGCTTGTGCTCTTAGCTGTGTTACTTGGCAGAGTGGTCACTCAGCAAAGCAATTCTCGGTAAAGCTAGTTTTCTCTTTGTAAAACAAGGATAATAACTTGTACCGTCTCCCTCTAGGAGACTGGGCAAACCTATGGCACACATGCTGCAAAAGGCTGTTTGTATCAATTGAATGCTCTAAAAACTTCACTATCTGCCTTAGGAAATCTGCACAAACCTAAAAAAGAATATGTGAGAAGAAACGTGAGTTACTTCATGAGGTTCATGAAAATCAGACTTCAAATATTTTTTTTCTGATGTTACCCTTTCAAATGTAAATTTATAGATCATCTCATAATGTACCTCCAGGACAAGCTTGTTGACTCTGGAGTGGCACAGTGAAAATCTCTTCTAGTTTCCAAATAATGTTCACTAAATTTATTCTAGTCTCACCTGATCAACTTGGAAATTGGAAATATCTATATGGAAATTTATATAGTCACAGATTAATAAACCAATCTCTACCTTAATTATTATTATTTCCTTGAGCTGTTTCACATCTCAGAATATATGAATGAGCTGCTATGTTTTGTAAACTAAAATTTTTTTAAAATGTGGAGCTCTGAAATCAAATCTTTTTTAACAAAGGTTAAAATTACTACCTTAAAATACTGTGAGTTGTGCACATAAACAATTCTAAGATTGCATTTTAGTCCCTTAAAAAAACACTTCATTTTAAATGTACCAGTGTCAAAGTGACTATAACTAGTCCATAAGTTCAATACAATTACCAAATGTTCTCAGTAAGTAGCTAATTAGAGAAACCTTTAGGAATATGGTATAACTCATGGCCTCTGATTAGTACTGATTATATAACTATTCTTATCACATATTGGGGATTCAGACAAACGGAAGATTAGTGCATCAATAAACATTATTACACAAATATATAAAGTAGAAGAAAAAACACTCAACTTTCCAAAGTACATTTTCAGTTTAAAAATAGACAAAGCTATTGCTAGAGTAACTGAACCCTCTTATCAATAACAGGGAAGAAAAAGTAAACAATGAAATTACTGTAAGCCTTATTTTTTAAAAAAAAAAGATACAAATACCACTCTCACATGTAACAAAAAAACTTGAGATTTCAGTGTATTAGACTTGATTAGCAGTGATGATATAATCATTGATTAGTTATTTTTAAACATATTTTTAAAGTTGGTTGCATCAACTTCCTCTCACTCTCCTAAAAACCATCTGACATTGTTATTGCAAGTCACAATTAATTTTACTTTGAGAAATATTTCTAGAATTTTCCAGCACTGCTGAAATCACTAAATATATTCAAAATGTCATACAACAAAATGGGTAATATAAGATAAAAATAAAAATGTTGAGGTTCGTAACAGATCTACTCTATCATAGGCAAATCACATGGTATAATTAAATAAAATGAATAGAATATTTTAAGGAACAATAATTCAGACACAAGGATTCTTGGATGATTTAGGTACAATTCTTCTACTTTCTACAATTAAAATTCTAGGGGCACTTGCAACTTTGCATACATTTTCACTTGTTATTTACTGAAACAGTTATATGAGGTATATAAATATAATCATCCTAATTTGGGGAACCATAGAAATGCAAATTAATAAAATCTCATCCATATTAAATGGAATCATCAAGTAACAGGAACTCAGTGAGCATCTACAGTATATAAGAGAAATAAAACAAAATAAATCAAATTTAGGATGGATACCTAAGCATGAAAAACTTACTCTGCTACAATAATATTATTATTATATTTTCTGTAATGATAAGTAGACAGAAAAATTGTCCCAAGCCTATGAAGTTACTCTGCAGAACAAGAGAATCACAATAAGCTATAGTAGCACTCCAAAATAAAGTCACCTTTCTACAAAAGATTAACTGTAAGAAAAATTTTAATTCCATAATTCAAGTTCTTGATCACATTAAGAAACCACAGTTCACTTTTTAAATAAAGCAGACAATTAAAAGAAGATAAAGACAAAGCAGGTCATGACAAGACAGCCAAGGTAAAGAAAGCCTTGTGAAAATTACAACATGGTAAATGACTTGAAAATTATACGGGGCTTAATCTTAGGTTATTTTGAAATTTATTTTGATCTATGGTAGAAAGTGAGGATCCATTTAAACCAAAAAAAAAAAACTTGCATAATTGTAGTATCTTTTCTCCTAGAGAAAAATAGCATATTTTATCATATAAATACTAAACACTGTTGCTGGCCTATTTTTTAATCTATCTATCCTATTTTGTACCCATACAATACAACACAGTTTAATATCTGGTGGGGGAAATTTCCTCTAAATGTTTTTCCTTGTCAAAACTTTCTAAAAACTAGTTTCACTGTCCATTTATCCATATTAATTTTATAGTTGCTTTATTAAATTTATGAAAAATTTTCTGAAATTTTTATTGAAATTTTATTGAAATTGAATTAAGGGTATCTATCAAATTGAAACTCAAATATATGCCAAAATGAAGAAATAATCCAAAATGAAAGACACGGAGTTTTAATGATGATTATCTTCTAGTGATGGTCATTCTAAATTTCTTCTTTACACCATTTTGTGTTTTACAGATCTTCTGCTACAGAAAATGTTTTCTGTTATAATCAGGTTTACCTAGACAACAGAACGTAAAACCATATGCCTAACGTTGTGAATAAATGAAGCAGATATATCCCAACTTATTGCTAAGAAGCTTCCAGAACTGAGAAGATGATCAAAGTTATAAAAACTAATGATGGAATGAATTGTGGAGACAGGAATAATAATAATTTCCTCATATTTCATAGGAGGCGACTGTTATATTTTCTGTTATATTTATCCTTAATAATTATACAAATGCAGAGTTAAGAATATATTTTAAATCTTAAGCATAACATTTTAGGAAAAAGTAAGATGCCTATTTGAAGAAGAAATAACACTTTAACTCTATCATCTACTACCTAAATACCATGTATCATTTAATCTTTATCCACTCCTGGAGATAGGAATTATTATCTCCACATTATGTCATTACCATACATTACAACTATGGGAAAAAAACAAATCATAAAACATAGGAAACTGGTGCTTTTTTTAACGTTTCTTTATGATGTGTATCTGATTCCACAGAGAATTATCTTAACATTCCCTTTTGAGTAAGAACTTGCAATATCCTACAATGATATCCATGAGAGGTGCAATTGGACACAAAGGTCTCTTTCTGGAATGTCAATTTTTGTTCATTAATCACTCTGTAAATCATAGTTTGTAGTAAATTTTAATATTGGCATAATAACACTGAATTTTTTTCAATGTGGTACACAGTATGTTTCTTCATTTAGCAAAGTTTTTCATGATTCTTAGGAAAAATATCATGTAGATTTCCTAGACATTCATAAAAGCTATCCCTAGTGAATATTAACATCAACTCTGACCTAAAGATAATTCATTCCATATAGGTATTTTTTTTTGTTAATCAGTGGTACTATTATTTATCATTGTATATTGGTTTTGAATCTTGGCACTTAACTAAACTTTCAAAATTCTAATTTTTCAACTGCTTTTCTTTAGTTTTACTAGCTAAACAACTGTATCATCTAGAGATTTTATTTCTTCTTTTCTTTCTGACTTTTGGTGTTTTTCACTGACTTTATTAGAATGTCCAAGAACAATAATAATTAGTGTAAGTATTCTTATTTATTCTTATTCTCATCCTGACTCTAAAAGAGAAGCCAGGACTAATTTTCAGGCAGCCTATTGGTGTGGCCTTACAGACTGGTAAGAACTTCTATCCTTGAGCTGGAGGTGTAGTTAAATGGTAGAGGACTTTCCTAGAATGCAGGAAGCCTAGGATTCGAACCCTACCACCACCAACAACAACAACAAGAAAAAAAAGAGCTGTTATTTTGTCACCCTACAGGAAGAAACCCCTAGACATCAGCCCAAGGATTTCAAAAGACACTGCTCCAGTTCAAAGGCTCTTGACCATGGGTATTTGCATTGCCTTATCAGTGGTTGAAGTTTCTTATATTTCATGAAATGGACTGCTGAATAACCTTTCCTAAGCTTAAATACATTGAGAAAGAATTCTTCTCTTTCCTAGTTTAATAGTGGAAAAAAGTATGTTGGGTATATGTCTTAATAAAATAATTATTTAGAATAGTTTATTTACAGAGGCATTTATTAGCAAAGTACTGTTATGCCACAGTAAATGAAAAACCAGAGCATCAATTTGATGAACATTCTAAAAACAAGTACGTAAAAAAAAATTAAAGTAAAACAAACTTGGAAACAAGGATTAGTAATAATTATCTTATAGGGGGCCGGGAATTTAGCTCAGCGGCATAAGCACCTGCCTTGCAAGCAGGCAATCGTGAATTCAATCTCGAGTACTGATAAAAAAAAATTATCTTATGTAGTTTCCTTTTCTCTTTACATAATGAATTTATTGTATTTCCATAATAAGAAAAACACTTTTAGGTTGAAAGTAAATATAATTACATAATTCATCCCTCTCAAAATTTGAAGAGACTGTTTTTCAATACATATACAGAAGTAAATGAAGACTACACAGCAACATGTGAAAAAAAAGATACAGAACATCACTACCCACTTACAAACAGACATGTGAAAGAGAAAGACACTTGATAGAATGCAGTTAGTGGAAATTAGTCTGCCCTTGATGTCCCAGGGGGATTGGTGTAAGACCTCAGTGGACAGCAAAATCTAAGCATCAAGTCCATTTTTAGATGGTGGTTTTGGTATAACCCATGCAAATGCTCCTGCATATTTTAAATCCTGTCTAGATGACTTACTAAGACCAATTAAATGTAAATGCTATAAAAGGAGTTGTTATACTCTACTGTCCAGGGAACAATAACAAGAGTCTGTATGTGTTTAATATAGGTGCATTTTTTCCTGATTATTTTTGATCCACAGTTGGTTGAATTTGAAAATGTGGAACCTGTGAATATGGAGATCCAACTGTACTCATTTCTGATTTGTATCCCTCCTTCAGCTAAAACTTGAAGGCTGTTTATAAGATTCAATGAGGTCAAAGAGGGACCACTTCTCACAAATCTCTGTAGAGAGTATAAATGAATTTGGCATACACCAGTCACAATGTTTTAATGATTTGCTATTTTAGTGTATCCCTGTGAATATCTGCCACTCTCAGAACTGCATAGAGTTATGAGTCAAGGCAATGTTACGTGCTGACAGCACTGTGAAAGCACTAATTGAGCCAGGTGGTAAAAACAAACCAGTATTGATACTTGACATCACTTGAACTCACCTATTCCGCTTTACTTCCTTGTTAGAAAGGCTGAAAAATAATGTCTAATGAATCCTTTTCTTTCCTTGTTAGTCTGCAAGCACTCACCAGAAGAAATAAAGACTTCAGGCTTCCCAGTGCTTTCAGGTATAACAAAGAAAAGAACTAGAGAATTCTTTACTGCAGAATTACAAAGCACAGTTGACAGACAGCAGTGGCTCTTCATTCCATAGTGAAAGGGTATGGGCCAAGACACACTGCCACTCCATGTGAATGTATGTGTGAGCAATAAACTGTGAAGATGCCAGAAACTTTTACAAAATAGTATCAGACTTCACAAGATGTCCACGACATTTTAATGAGCCTGAGATAGAATTACACTAATAAAGGTCATATACCAACATTAAATTTTAAATTAGTACAAAAATTGGGTATATTAGACTATGACTGAAAAATAGCAGGAGGTATAGCTCAGTTTTGGAACACTTGCCTAGCATGTGTAAATAAGGTTCTGGGTTCCAAGTCCATAAGGAAAAAATATTTCATATATATATATATATATATATATATATATATATTCTCCATATAATTTACAACTTAGCCAAAAAAAAAACTGCAAAGTAGTAGTTAGCTAGGAAAGTTTAACAAGCAATACAGATTAGCCTTTAAGACTGTGGATAAGTTATTTCACCTTTCAGGCCTCAATTTCTTCAACTAAAATTATAAAATGAGTTGATGATGATGATGATATCTTCCTCATGAGATTATTATGAGGCTTAAGTAAAACAAATAATCAAAGTATAGCATTTAGAATGATATCTATGTGTGTTTCTATAATCACAGCATACTAATGGGGGCAAAAATGTGTTGGGTTATGATATTCGGCAAGCATATTTCATTTCTCTCTTTAACATACAGAACAGTCCAAACTACTGCAGTGGTGGCCAGTATATTTACAAACAAGCAGAGAACTAGTTTAAATCCAGCAATCCTGCAAAAACATTTTAAGTTACTAGCAAACTACCAAGGGACCTACCCAGGCAAATAGAGGAGATAATAGCAGAACCCAGAGGCACTGCTCCCTAACAAGAAACGTAAACGTTTGGTCAAGGTAATATGCTTAAAATGAATGGAGGTCAAATGAGTAACACAATTTTTAAAGTGCCAATAGGAAAATGGTCAGCGAGTATACAAAACAGAACAGAAAAGCTGCATGCTTCTAAACTCTTGCACTGCAAGCACAACCACATTGAAGATGCTGCTTACCTAAGTGAGTCTTGACAAAGCAAATGCATAGCTCCTGCAACCGTGTCCAAGGAGCTAAAAAAAAATTCAAATTGATACAACTCTCTTCTGCTCAACTCTTTATCAAGATTTTAGTTACTCTGGAAAAATCAGCATGCCTCATTAGTGAAAAGAACAGCAGGATAAACCGCCCCAGCTAAGGACCAGAGTAGAACATTGGGTAACTTGATCAGTGGACCACTCCTGTCCTTTTTTTGTCAGGATATTCTTCCTTAATGAAACCACTAGCAACTGTGAGCCCTATAAACTGTGAGTTTCCATAAATAACCTTATTTTAATTTCACATCTCTTATAACTTTCAGATAAGAACAGAGACTTTCCCAGTTCATCTGTGTAGTTCAACTGTTAGTTCTCGTGCACTGATTCATAGGTCACCAAATTATTTGCCTTCAAAATAAAATGGTTCATTGATAATACATTTGGAAATACACAGACTATTAATGCTGAAAAAAAAGTTCTTAAAAACTTCATTCCTCGTGGCCCAAATGATTTTTTAAAAATGAGGCACAGTCATACAAAGGACTTTTATCTAGAACATATAAAGAATTGAAAAAATAAGACCCCCCCCCAGTTCAAAGACCCAATCGAAAAATGGACCTTTGACATGCATATACACTCCTCAGACGGATATATACAAATGGGAAGTAAATATGAAAAAATGTTCAGTATCTTCGGTCATTCAAGAGATGCAAATTAAAGTAACATTCAGATTCCATTTCACTTCAGAAAGAATGGCTGCCATCAAGAAATCAGCCAATAACAAATGCTGGTGAGGCTGTTGGGTTGACTCTTCTCCACTGTTAGTGGGAGTGTAAACTGCAGCCACTGTGAAAAACAGTATGGAGATTCCTCAAAAAGATAGGATTAGGGGCCCCATTTGGCCCAGCTATTCCCTTCTGGGAATCTTCCCAGAAGAATTAAAAATGTACCACAGTGATATTTGTGCACCCACGTTTATAGAAGCACAATTTCTGATAGCTAACTCTTGGAAACAACACAAATACCATCAACCAAGAAATGGAATAAAAAGATGAGTTATTTTTCCACAATGGAGTACTACTCATCTATAAAGAAGAAACTTGATACTGTTAAAGATAAATGGATACAATTAGTGAGTCTGAAACAAATCAGACTCACAAGTGTAAACATCATATTGTTTCCTTGTTGTTAGAAATTATAAGAATAAATAAGGTCTAAAATGTAAAATAGATATTGTGAAATGGAGACAACTTGTTTAAAAGGAAAAAAGAACTAGGATGGGAGAAAAGGGAAAGGGAGGGAGGGAAGAGGGAGAAAAATGCAAGTTAACTGCACTATGAGTGTCTCTTAGTTCATTGAAAAGGAAGGTTTGCATTAACATCAATTGGAGAATTTATATGCCCATTTCTTTCATTCTAAGTAACATCTTTTCCCCCTCAATTTACATACTACAGAAAATATGTGATACTTATCTTTCTGAGTCTGGCTTATTTTGCTTAATTTGATGATGTCCAATTGATTTCTAATTGAATGACACTAGGAATGAGCACATTGATGCTTTTTAATACTAATGGTTTCAAATAGTTTTAAAATTTAACATTCTAAAATTCCTTTTAAACAAAATCATGAATCAGTCTTCAATTTATTCAATGGATCTATCTATAAGCAGAGAAGGAAAGCCTTGTCACTCTTACCATTTACTTTATCTTATTTCTATCCCCAACTATGTCCTGGCTGAAATTTTTTCAAAACCCTGGAATTTATTGAAGTAATTCAGATACCTTCACATCTATCATAATGACACTTCTGACTGATGAAACAGTGGGGCTTCTTGCCTGTGTTTTTCTCATCCTTTGAGAATACAGGATGCATCCTTTGGCCCATAGGCTCCTGGACATACGGTCTTTCTTCTTGCCCCTGTGTGTATACAACTATATTTTCTAATTTCTTCTGCTTGATGCCCTAACTGAGGATTCCACTAAATGCTCTGGATGTTTTAGTAAGCATTATATTTTTTAAATGTACCAAAGCAAAGAAAAGAGATGTTCTCTCTTTTTATTTTAAAGAGAAAAATAAAAACGATGTTACAAAATTTCAAAACAAGACAGGAGAATAACAATGATTAATATATTGCATACAGTTATTTTCAAATTAGTTGCTCAGATTATAAGATTAAGTACAAAATTGATCAAACAATACAAATACAAATCTTTCTTTTCAAAAGAAATTAGTAATATAAATATCTTAAATATCTTGTACACATTTTTTTCCTTTTCCCTGTTTTTCTCCTTTCTACTATCTTAGTTTTTCTTTCCTTTGGAATACTTTCTTCCAATCTCTCAATATTTATTGTAAATTTTGTATATCATTTCTCTTTCATCATCTTATACTACAGAAATTATGTCATGTTTACACGTGAGAGTCTGACTTATTTCACTTATGAGTATGGTCTCCAGTTGCATCCATTTCCTTATAAAACTCTAAAATTTATCCTTTCTAGCTGAGTAGTTTTCCACTGTATAAAAATATCACATAATTTTATTCTAATCCTTGGTTGGAGGGCATTTGGGTTGTTTCCAAGATTTAGCTATTACAAATTGTGCAGCTATAATCATTGGTTGACCTGTATTACTGTGGTATAATGATTTTAATTCCCCAGGGCAAATACCTAGAAGAGGAATAGCTGGATTGAATGGAACCTCTACTCCTAATTTTTTGAGAAACTCCACACAGATTTTCAGTGTTTGCACCAGTCCACACTCCCAACACCAAAAGGTTCTTTTTTCACCACATCCCCTCTATCATTTGTTATAAGTTGATTTCTTAAAGATAGATATTCTTTACAGGGTAAGATGAAATCTCAGTGCTGTTTTCATTTTCAACCCTCAAATCAATGATTTTGAATATTTTTTCATAAGTGTATTTGCTATTTGTATGTCTTCATCAGGGAAGTGTGCATTCATCTCAGATGCCCATTTTTGGATTGGGTCTTTGAATTTGGAGGGTCCCATGATTTTCAATTCTTTTTTTTTATTTAAAGAGAAAAAAGAAAGGAAATAAAACAAAGCAGTAAAAGGGTACCAATAATACAGAATTTCAAGAAAAAAATATACAGTAAGAAATCACTAGTTAATAGGTTACATATTGTCACCTTAGAAACAGTTGTCCAAATTATAAAATTAAAGCATATAAAGTGGACATTCATACAGTGAGATTGCAGACATTTCCGTTCAGTGATCCAACAAAAGCTCAGTAATATGGTTTTCCATCCTACACACTCAAACATACATGCAGTTATATCCCTTAGACCACCTTCCTTTCCTCTCTTTTTTACAATAACAATTACACTTTTTGGGTTTTTTTACTCCCACAGTTCTTATTACTTTTTTTTTGAAGAGAATAAGACCTAACGTGACTAAACAAAACAGAGTTGGTTAGAACAGAAGGATGGGCATAGTACATGATACAAAAATAGAATATCAGGTGATCAAAAATGATTTTCAATTCTTGATATGTGGTTCATATAGGTACTTTGTTGGGAGTACAGTAGGTTAAAATTTTTTCCCACTCTGGGTTGATTTTTTACTGTTGATGATTTCTGTTAATGAATAAAAAATTTAATAAGATGAAATCCTTCTTTGAAATATTTCCCATGCAGTCTGGAATCTGCTCATGAACTCTGCAACTATGTCTATGCCATCAATATTTCTACTTACTTTTTGTTACAGTAGATATAACATTTGTTCTAATATGTAGATCATTGATCCATTTTCACATTAGTGTAGTCAGAGATGATAGATATGGATCTAGTTTTAGTCTGGCATGTGGAAAGCCAGTTTCTCCAGCATAATTTATTTATTTAAAAGGCTACCTTTCTTCCACATATTTTGCCCCTTTGTCAAAGATAAGGTGAATGGGTGTGTTTGTAGTTGTATGGACATTTTCTTATCCATTCAGCTGATCCTCAGATCTGTTTTTGGACAGTACCATGCTGCTTTTATCACAGTAGCTTTGTAGTATAATTTCAAATCAGGGATTGTAGTGATTCCTGCCTTGCCTTTTTTGCCCATCATTGTCTTTGCTATTCTATGTCTCATCTATTTCCAAATGAATTTTAGGTATGTTTAGGTTAGTTGTGTGAGATATGCTAATGATATTTTGATTAGGAATGCATTAAATCAGCATAACAATGCATTTGATGATTTGCTTCATACTGTTAGCTAATATTCTGTGAGGACTTTTACATCTGTGTTCATTAGGGAAACTGGATTACAGTTCTCTTTTTTCATTGCATCTTTCTCTGGTTTTCATATCTGAGTAATACTTGCATTCAGAAATGAATTAGGGAGCATTATTTCCCTTTCAATTTCATGAAAGAGCTTGAGGAGTAATGACATTAAATTTTCTCTAAATTTCTTCTAGAATTCATCCATAAATGGATCATGACCTGGAATTTCCTTTGTTGGTAAGTTTTTAAATTATATTTTCAATTTCATTAAATAATACTGAATTGTTGAGAATTTTTATGTTGATCAGCTTTGGTAATTCACATGTATCTAGGAATCTGTTTATTTCTTCTGTGTTTTCCATCCTATGAGAGTAAAAATGTTTGAAGTAAGTATTGATTATCTTCTGAATTTCCACAGGATCCATAGTGATTTCACCCTTTCTATTTGATTGCATGAATTTGAGCTTTTTCTTTTCTTTTTAATATATTTGGCGAAGACTTTAACAATTTCATTTATTCTTTTAAATAACCAACTCTTTGATCCCTTAATTCTTCATATTGTTTGCTTAGTCTCAATTGAAATAATTTCTGCTCTGATATTTATAATTTCCTCTCATTTTTGGGCATCTGGCTTGACTTATTTTTTATTTTTTTTCTAGAAGCTTTAGATGCAGCATTAGGTTGTTTATTTGTTCTCATGCTTTCCTGATCTGAGACTTCACCACCATAAATTTCCCTCTTAGGACATTGCATCCCACACATTCTGGTAAGTGGCATTTGCATTTTTTGTTTGATTGTAGATATTGTTTAATTTCTTCTTTAATTTCACCTGTGACCTGTTAGTTGTTCAGGATGGTGATATTTATTCTTCACTTGTCCATGGAGGTTTTGTGATTTATTTTGTCATTAATTTCCAATTTTATTGCACTATGGTCAGATAACATGTACAGGATAATTTCAGTTCCTTTGCATTTAGGGAAGCCTGTTCTACGGACTAGTTTATGGTCTATTTTAGAGAATGTCCATGTAGCTGAAAAGAATGTGTATCAGATATTGTTGGGTGGAATACTCTGTGAATGTCTGCTAAGTCTATTTGTTCACAGGTTTGGTTTAGCTCTGTAATTTCTTTGCTAATGTTCATATAATTGATCTATCTCTTTGTGACATGAGGTATTAAGGTCTTCCATTACAATTGTGTTATTGCTTGATTGTTTTGTCTATTAATAGTTGCCTTATATAGTTGGGTTCTCTCATATTTGGTGCATATATATTTGATTGGTATCTCTTCCTCTTGAATTTTCCCCTAACAAGCACATTGTGATCTTCTTTATGTCTTTTGATTATTTTTGGTTTAAAGTTCATATTGTCTGCACATATATTATCTACTCCTGCTTTTTTTCTGAGTTTCACTTTCATGGAAGATTGTTTCCATCCTTTGGATTTCATTCATTGAATTTTTTTAGTTAAATGTGTTTTATGTGTACAGCATATTGTTGGATCTTGTTTTTTGACTCATTCTGCCAGTCCGGGTTTTTTTTTTTTTTTTTTTTCTTTTTGATTGGTAAGTTGAGACCACTTACATTGTTGGTAATAACAAATATGTATTTGTCATGTTATTTTGCTGTTGTTGATTCCCTACTTTTCCCCTCTGTTTAACTGTTCACTCTACTTGGTGGTTGGTGGTTTCCTCCTGCTGCTGTTCTTGGAATTGTGGTCATTTTCGTCTCTGTCTAGAATATCTTTCAGTATTCCTAGTAGGGCTGGTTTGGTGACCATGAATTTCTTCAGTTGGTCTTTGTCATGGAAGTATCTTATTTCTCCATTAAATTTGAAAGAGTTTTACAGAGTATATCACTCTGGGTTGGAAGTTGTTTTCTTTCAGGACTTGAAATATTTTATACCAAGCTTTTCTTGACTTGAGGGTTTGTGCTGAGAAGTCTGCCATGATCCTAATGGGTTTTCCTTTAGAGGTAATCTGCTTCTTTTCTTCAAAGAGATTTTAATATTCTCTTCTTATGCTAAATATCTAGGATCTTGATTATTTTATGTCTATATAGATTTATTTTGGTCATGGTTAATTAGAGTACTAATGATTCATGTATCTAATGATTCATTTCTCATGCTTGGGAAATTTTTTGCTATTATCTCTACAAATAGACTTTTTATGTCATTTATATTCATTCCTGATTTTTTCATTGACACCAATTATCCTCATATTATTTTCATTTGTGTCATCTTGCAGCTGTTGAATTATTATTTCCTGATTCTTTGTTATTTTCAGGAGATCATTTCTTTCATGATCACTAATCACGATCCTGTCTTCAAGATCTAAAAGTCTGTTTTCAGTTTTGTTGAAGTGCCAACTTTCAGTGGAATTATTAACAACATGGATATCCCTATGAGTCCATTGCATGCATTCTATTTCTTTCTTGTTATGGTTGATACATTGTGTCAACCTGAGAAGTTTATAAGTGTTAAGAGACTCAGCCAAGAGCTGGGTCTTCAGTTCGTAAACATCCTGAGCCTGTGCAAGAGAAGGCACAAGAGTGTGTAATTTCTGCACCTGCCCCAATAGGGGGTTGTCTGCTTACAGTTCAAGAGAGAAAAAGAGGCTTGATCTTCTTCCCTCCCCATTTTTTGTCTTGTTGCTTTGCTGTCTTCTGCTATCTTGAAAGGTTTTTCCTCTGTGCCATGCCCCTGTGCAATGCCACCCTGCTTTGACACCAGCTGATTATGGACTGAAATCTTCACAAATAAGATGAGCATTCCCATTCCAAAAGTTACAAATAGGGAGATACAAAGGATTAGTACAAAAGCAAGTACAAAGTCCAGTATGGCAAATATTAAGTTCTGTATCTCCATGTCCAGCATCTGAAGCAATCTGTGGCAATTTGTGAGCTGAATAAACATTTCCTCCCTAAATTTTCAGTGTCAAGTATTTTGTTCTACTATTGAGTGAAAAGTAACCAAAACATTTGCTATTTTATCATTAAGTATTTCCATCCTTTTCCTATCATCTATATCATCTAAGCTAGATTTGCAGAGCAATTCTTTTATAAATGTTGACATTTATTTTTTTACCTGAGATATTATTTCTTCTATAGCCTCATGCATTTGTGTTTTTCTTACTTCAGTGGCTAGCATTTCAGATGTGTACCTTCCAATTTATTCTGTTTATGTCACCTGGACTTGTTCTAGGTGAGTTAGAGATCTGAGATTGCATTTTGCTTTTTCATTTTGTCATTTCCTAGTTCAAAAAATATTCATTTAATTTTCTATGATGATCCTTTTGTGTTTTTTTAGTAAGTAGCTATATCACTAGTGTCAAGGTCTTTCTAGGAAAAGTCTGTTTTTAAGGATGTCTTCTGTGTGTAGGAGATTCTTGGTTTGTGTCTATTATAAGAGCCTACCTTCCCAATTAATTAAAAGTTGGATGTTGGTGTCTGTTTGGATCATTCCCTGGTCATTTGCTGTAGTGGATTTATTTTCCCAGAACTTACTGGTATTGCTATAGACGAGAGAACAACTGATTATAACAGATATGACATCCTAAATACACAGTGAAATTAGCAATAAAAATAGCATCAAACATAATTTAGAATTGGACAAACTGTGGTAACTATTGATTTCACATTTTAGACCATGGGAGCAGAGTCTATAGTTATATAACAAAACCCACCATAAATCAGAAGTCTCTATGCAAAGTGTTTCCCCTTGATAGAGTGACTTTACTCTGTGGTAGGAAATTTAGGGAGGAAGTGTATAAAATAAAGGTAATTGGAAAGGAAGCAGAAGTGAGGCTGGCAAACAAAGGATGATTGTGCAAGGTTTGGAAACTAAAAGGGAACAGAAAAGAAAGAATGAAGGAGTATTTAAGGGATTATCTGAACTCCCAAACTCCCAAGGGTTTGTGTCGAGAAGTCTGCTGTGATTCTGATGGGTTTTCCTTTATAAGTGATCTGTTTCTTTTCCCTAATAGCTTTTAATATTCTATTCTTGTGTTGAATTTCTGGAATCTTGGTTATTATATGTGTTGGTGTAGTTTTATTTTGGTCATGGATGTTTGGAGTTCTATATACTTCATTTTTTTGTATATCAAAGTCTTTATCTAGGCGTGGGGAGTTTTATGCTATTATTTCTGTGAAGAACTTTTTTTAAAATAGTATTTGCACTCTCTCCAGTTTTCTCATTGACCCCAATCAATCTTGTTATTCTTCTTTGCTTCATTTTGTAACTGTTGGATTGACTTGTCATGGGCTCTTGCTATTTTTTATATCTTACTTTTCATGATCACTAGCTACAATTCTGTCTTCAAGATGTAATATTATGTCCTCTCCAATCAATTTGTTGCATACACTTTCAATGGAAGTTTTAATCTCTTGCATTTCTGTTTGATCTGTTTCATGGATTTCGTTTCTTTTCTATGTTGGGCATTCTTTGTTTTCATCATTTTTCTAAGCTCATCTATTTTATCTATGTCCTCTCTAATATCGTTTAAGCATCATTTCTTTTTGTACCTAGGAGATTATTTTCCCTAACGCCATTTCCATTTGTTTTTTCACTTCTGTTGCAATTATTTCAGAAAGTACCAG
Source organism: Cavia porcellus (assembly GCF_034190915.1). Lineage (NCBI taxonomy): Eukaryota > Metazoa > Chordata > Mammalia > Rodentia > Caviidae > Cavia > Cavia porcellus. Next base: position 79,081,259 of record NW_026947484.1, read on the forward strand.
TGCTTGACTTCCAATTTCATCTCTCTCATTGTGTTCTGGGCTTATCCTGGTTGGGCTGGAAGTTTGGGGTTGCATTTTGTTTTATAGCTTGTCATTTTCTATTTTCTCTTTTATATTTTATTTTGTTTTCTATGTTGATGCTTGCCAATTTTTTTGACAGACAATTTTATCATTAGAATTAAGGACTCCCTAGGGGGTTTCTGTTCTCCAGGCATCTCTTCTGGATGTAGAGCTATAAAAAGAACCTATTTTCCCAAATTGTAAAGGTTGCAAAGTTGCTGTTTGTTTCAGCACTTTGGTGCTTGGTTGTGGTAATGACAATGACCCCATACAATCATAGTGTTATCATACAGGGGAGAATAACTGATTAGAACATGGGTGACATCCTGGCTAAAGTAGTACAGTCAGTCATAATAATAGTTTCAAGTACAGCCTAACTATGACAAACTATGATAACCATTAACCTGCTAACTCTGACCATAGGAGCAAATTCTAAAGTTATATAACAAAATCAAACATGTACCATGTGCTTGTATGTAGCACTTTTCCTTTTTGTGGAGTAATTTTCCCCTTCTTTGGGGGTCAGCATATTTAGGATGGGTAGGAGACAAGATAAAGTGATGAATGAAGTCAAATATAGTAGAGTCAAGGTTGGAAGTCAAAGGAAAATCACCTGAGTTTTGGGAAACTGGAGAACACTGGAGGGAAAGAATGAAATAGAATGTGAAAAAGTAATCAGAAAGGGATGACACAAAGTTTACTCACTTGAAAGTTTACATTCAAGAAGTAGTTGAGGAAAGAAAGAACACCAGTAGAAGAAGAAAAAGGTCAGAAACCTAAACAGTGAAAAAAAAGAAGGAAGAAACAGAAAAAGAATTAAAAAGAAAAGAAAGATAAAAAAGGAAACCAGAAAAAGCAGGGAGAGGAAGAAAAAGAAAAGACAAGAACAAAATTAACCACAAAATACAAAACAAAATGACATCCAGCCTGGCTGTAAAAGGATAGGCAATTGGATAAACAAGAGAGAATAAAAGTATTAAAGTAGCTCTGGTGTTTACAATTCTATGATAGTGCCCATGTCAGATCCAAGAAATGTGCTGTATACTCCAGCGAAATTTGTCATGGGAATTGTCCTGGGTATAGAGCTGATCTTGGCCCTGGATGTGAGGGCTGGGACTGGTTGCTGGAGTTCTCCAGAGTCCAACTGCTGGCTCCTTGTTGCTGCTTCAGATACTTCCACTTTGCTGGTCTTACTGATTTCTCTGCCCTCCAAAGATGTGTTTGTGCCCATGCACCTAGGCCCTGCTGTCCTTAGTCTCCAGGTTCTGACTGGTCTGTCCACCAAAGGCATGCATGAAAAGGAGATTTTCTGGTTCAAAATGTCAGTCCTGTTCTATAGGTATCCCCTTCTTAACTTGACAGTCTGTTGGACAGACACAATAAACAGAAGATGTTCCTTCTCAGGATATCATCACTCTGAGTGATACAAGTAGAATCATTGTCCAGAGGCTGTGGCAGCCTGTTCCTTACCAATAGGCACATTCAAATTCAACCTGCATTTTGCAGTAGCTTTTGGGAATGGTGAACCACAGAAAGGCCAGTTTAAGTAGCTCAACAGGAAGCAGTAGACTAAAACGAATATTCTTAATTTGTACTAGGACTTTATTTTCACAAATACTAGAAGCTCAAAGCAATTCTTTTTCCACATTATAGTATATACAAAGCATGAATAAAAGCCTTGTTCCCTGGAGTACTTCATTTTCCCTTTATCCTATGCTTCTCATTGGCCTTTGGGAAAAGACATTGTTATGGTTTAGGTCTAAAATATCTCCCAAGCCTCATGCGTGTGATTGGATCACAGGAACACATACTCATCAGTGTATTAGTACATGATGAGTTTACAGCTCACTTGTTAGAAGTTGTTGCCTGGTTGGAGGTGGGCCACTACATACCACCTGGAAAGATATATATTGTTCCCTGGTTTCTCTTTTTTCTCTCTGTACACTAAAAAGCATTGAGCATTACGGGGCTCCAATTCTTCAAGCCAAGAATGGCTCTCCCTGCCCCTGTGACAACTAAAACTGAAAACACATACATTCTAAGCCTCCAGTATAAGGGAAGAAGCTTCTCTGAGAAACAGTTCTTATTCATCATCTCCATAATTTCTCCTTTCCTGCTATTTCCTGAGCTAGGGCAGGTGGACCTTCCCATTGCCCCACCCCTTCAGATTTCTCCAGAACTGACCTTAATACAGTGTCAGCATTATCTTTTTGTGAATCTGTTCCCACTGTTCTCCATCAGATACATGAATAGCTTAATGGCAGGGTCATACTTGAACCTGTACATTCTACTAAGTGCTCAGTTAGTATCAGCCCCCTCAAAAGAATTTAAATTGTAGAGGATTTATTCTAAGGGGGATACCATGTGTTTACAGACACAAAACTATGGAGCTTCTACTCTTTGACTCCTTGAAACTATCCCCCAAATTTTTAATTTTGGACAAACTTTGTAAAAACATTTTCTTCTTTTAAATAAAATGTCCCTAGCATCTGTCTGCTTTCAAATATCTTTGCTACCATCAGTGGTAGGAAAAAAATATGATTTAATAGCCAGTTACAAATCCATTCAAAGTATTTTGGGATAGTAGTACACTATCCCAAAAATATCTGCATAGTCAAATTTGTTGCTAAATGGGAAATTGTAGTTTACATTCAGGGAATTTCCGATTCCAACACAAGACATAAGGAATAGAACAGTAAAGGCCTTATCGGGGTTTATAAAATATAAGAGACACATCTAAAGCATAAAGACACAGAAAGACACCTGTGGGACCTTCATTGTATGATGTTTCTACATGGCTCAACTTTATCAAACTTCACAATTTAATCCCTTGGTATTTTATTTTGTTACTATTTCCATATCAAAAAGAAAGATTCTCAGGGATTAAACTCCCGAAGTATCAAAACTCCTAAACAGCAGACTTGAGATTTAGGGTCAGTATGTCTCATACACACCCAGGCTCTGAATCACTATGCTCAGTCATTACCTGTACACATAAGGTTAGCTACTTCTCTCACAAATTTGAAGGCACTTAAATATAAACTTATATTTTCTACCATTGCTTCAAAGTCACAGATTATGTGGTCTTCATGTGTTCCCATGTTGTGGCTGCTGTCTCGAGGAAAAGATTTAAGAGAGAGGACATCGTTGATATGCATATGATATATTTATAGTAGAATCTTTATTTAGTTCTTATGACAGACAGTTTTCATATGATAAAATTAAGATTTCAAGGTTCAGTCCTCTGTCAAATATCTATCTCTCTCTGAGATCATGCAACCAGAAAGAATAGAATCCCATACAAAGAAGACCCAGTAATCCACACTGCCAATGACATAATTTTTTAGAAAATAAGAAAATTTTAGAATAGCTTGAGTTTTCCAAAATGTGTAGAAATATTGGCTCGGTCATATTTACAACACATTAAAACATCAGGTAAAATTACCAATTCTACGGGGACAGTCATTTGACCTGCTAGTGAAATTCAAGTGAAAGAAACATTTCAAAGAAAAAGAAGGAAACTAAGTTTGTTTCTGTTTTTTTTTTCAAAACTAAGAAAATATTCTAAAAGGTGTGTCTGATAACTCTTACTCTTCATCTTCAAACCAGTTCTTGTCTATCAGCCAATATTCAAGAAAAATTTTATGATGTATTATTTATTACATTGAATTATCTAAATAGAGCTAGGATTTTCATCAGACTGTTTTTTGTGCTTTATAAAATTCTTTCCTAATCAGTAAAGATTAGTTACAATATATTTTGTACTAGTAATGACAAAACTGTCGCATATTTAGTACAATTCATTATATTTTCAAGCACTAACCTTTCTGATTATTAAATTAGATGTATTGCCACAGGGAAAGCTGGTAATTTTTTCTAATTAACAATGACAAAAGGATGATCCAAATGAACTCAGATGGTAATATCTTCTAAGAGTCACTATAATTGGTAATACTTGTAGAAAACACACACACACAATAAGTTCCACTTTTACCAAACAGCATAAAGCAGGCACTCAATTAAAAAAAATTCTAGATGCAGTCTCTCCTTTTTCCCTTCTTGGTATGCTTTAGATGCTATTTTAACACAACTGCAATCAAAATGATCATTGAAGAAAATGTTACAAGTTTTATGTTTGCTGATGAAATCAATAAGGCCCTTTAATAGGGCCCCTTAACTAAGAGTTCCAACAAATTATGTATAATTTTTACCTTCACAACTCAATGATGCTTGAAATGAAATCCATTTGTATCCTTTACACAAGCATGTCTTAACAGTGGTTAGTGACTTGAAAATGTGACTTTTTATAAGCAAGATTCCTGCTACTACATATCTACCTCAACTTATGGGATCAAGAGGTGCTAGATAAGTAATTTAGGTGCTTAAAGCACAGTTTTTAGGCTAAAGACAACTGTTAACCTACTGCACTCTTATGCCTCAATGAGGAAAAAAGTAAATGATGGAAAGAAGAAAATAATCCTTTACATATAGGATTTTTAAACTGTACTGAAGTCCACATAAATCTCAAAATCAGTTTCAAACAAAAAAATTGGAGACAAATATTTTAATTTCTCTTTTCTCTATCACTTCAAAACACCATCTTTTCCAAAAATATTACCAAAATGAATATAGATAAGATTAGATATTAGGAAGTGACTTACCCTAAGTCAGTCATGGGAATGATATTTTTTCCTAGAAATAACAATACCACAGTGTTACATGTTAAAAACTGTTCTAAATCCTCTCAAAGTAATTCACTTGCTGCTCATCAGATGGCTGATCTTATTTTACAGATGAAAACCTGAGGCATAGAGACTTGTTCAAAGTCACACAGAAGTACCAGTCAGGACACACAAACCCAGGCACTGTGGTGCCAGGACCTGCACAGGAAAGGCAAGAGATGCTAGCATGTGCGGGTGCCTGACGCTGACCACAGCTTCACAATGCTCATCTCTGCTTCTCACTCCCAGCAACACTGACTTCTTTTAGTCCTCCATCTTCTGGTATGGGCCATTGTACATATGGTTCATTCTTTCTAGATCATTCTTCCCCTACCTTCTACTTAATATCAGCTCATGCTTCACTTTCCAAGAAGCATTCTTCCCTGATGAGAGGCTCTGGTAGAGCTCATTCAGAGCACAAGGTTACCCTTGTCTGTGTAATCATGTAATTTAATGTTAGTTTCCTTCACTAAATAATCCACTCAGGAACTGGGTCCAGTATGCCTGCCAGTGCACATATGGAGGAAGAAATAGACCACTAGACCAGCCTTTGCACAGATAAGTCTTTCAGATAGGTCTTTGTACATTTTGGAACTGTTAATGAGTAAAGCAGGGCTAAAGGAGAGAGAAAGTGTCCCAGAATAGACGTCAGAGAAGGAGGAAGCATGGGCATCACTCATCCAGCTCGCTGACAATTGCTAAGCACCTCCCTGTTGAATATCAAGCAACACAGAAGTGACAATGAGGGCAATTGTGGGAGGAAAAAAAATTAGCGGGGAAAAGGACATATAAAACAAAGTCAGGCACAGTTACAATAACTCAGGAATGAAAAACAAGAAATAATTCGGCAATGGAATGAGATGGTTATTATAATGATTAGGCTAAAAACCAAGAACATTGAAATCCACAAGATAAATTTTAGCACAGTAGCAATAGATTCAGATTCTAGATTGTAAAGTTTCAGAATACCAAATACAGAGGAAACAATAATAATATTATAAAGAAAAAATAGTTACCTATTAAAGAAAACTACCAAATTGGAATAGACTCTAATAGAATACTGAATTACTGGAAGACAACAGAAACAGGCACTCAAATGTCTGAGCGACAATCACCTGGAAGGTATAATTCTATAGTCAGTGCAAATAGAAATTAATTTGAAAGATAAAATAAAGACAGCATTAGTCAAGCCAGCCCCCAGAGCATTTATGTCTCATTTACCTACTACAAGAAATAAAGACACCAAGAATAATTTAAAATTAGAAAGAAAGCTCAAAGAAATTAAATAGAAGCTATGGGGCCTTCAATTTGTGACTTTCTCCCTTGATCATCAAGGGTTTCAAAATGTGGTATTACATGTCATTCTGAACCAATACTTGGTTCTATTTTGAGTATAACTCAAATAATCATAACACTGTGCTCTTTATTGAACTTAGAGACAAAGCAAATAGGGGCATGGAGCAAAGTGTGAGCGGTCAAAATGTCAATAATGTGAACTTAACTAGCTTGGGAAAATCAGTTGATGGCAGAAATAAGTCTATAACGAAAATGCCAACATTCTGAACACAAACTAGATAACAAAGAAAAGCATATCATTTGAAACCATAAATAATTAAAACTACATGCCAGGCATTAGAGGTGAATGTAAAACTTTTAAGAGAATACAGCCTGTAACACAGTTTACTTTTTCAATTCCTAGCTTAAAATGGACATATTGTAAAATGAGCTTACATAAGGTGGCAATAAGTGTTCCTTTCAAAAATGTTTTCTCTTTTGATAGTTTTCATCCCAGGAAGCCTCAATACAGTAGCAGGTGTATTTTATATAAATGACCAAAATGTAACAATATAAGTATGCCTCACATCTTGATCTCCATCTGTTTCTCCATTAAAGAATTAAACCTTGCAGCAAATAATTTTCCCACAAATCCTGCTTTTGCGTGATCTCTGTATGTGGCACAGTCCTCACAGTCCTACACCTCTTACAGCTAAAGTGACCTCCATAGGCTCCGTCCTCAGGACATCACTGTTTTTCCAACATAGACTCTGCCTTTACATTCTACCATCTGACTGTGAAATTCACTTGACTACAGAGAAATCTGGCCTTCATAAGGAGTTCAGGAGTTAACAGGTACTGAAAAAAAAAAGTCTGTGGGAGGAACAGTCTGTCGTGGTTAATGATATGATTTATTGCAATTACAGAAAACTACCCTGATTGTTCAAATTGCGGTCTGTAGGCCTCAGCCAGATTAAATGCCAGGCTGCAACTAGCACGGGGGAGGTAGTCAAATAATTGCCTATGCTAAATAACATGGTTCTTAATTCACATGGCAAACTTTTTAAAGTTTAAATTGATATGACATGATTGAGAAGAACAAAAACACCAGGATTTTAAAAAATTAAATGATACAACAAAAATGCATCTATGTCAGCAGACCCCTAACTCTTTTTCAGGACAATTTTTCTTCAAAGACATTTAAAGCTTAGTTGTTATACAGAGCTAAAGATTTCACATAAACCAGGATCTAGTTGATATGTACTGTAACACCTGCAACTTGCAAAGTCTCCAGAAAATCTCATCATTTAAGAAATGTAAGGAAATGAAAAATTTGTAAAAATCAAGATTGGAAAGAAAAAGAGGAAGAAGCAAGCCCTGAAAATATATATATATATATATATATATATATATATATATATATATATATATATTCTAATGAGATATTACCTACTCAGGAGATAGTTTGCCCTAACTAACAGATTCCTGGAAAGGAATGAGGCATCATACAGAAAAGTCTGTCAACTGTCAATTTGTTCTATTAAATAAAAAAAGAACCCAGGCATCTACTTTGCCAGTGATTTATATGATGATTAAACATTCCTCAGTGCTTAAACAACTATCAACGTACTGTTTTTTAAATCCGCAAAGAAAGGGTGCAAAGAACAGTGAAACAATTTAGTAGTATGCTTTCAATGTTAGTAATACTCTCTGTACAGAGTTTCTAAAATCTCTAACCCATCATATCCCAAGTGCATCCAGAATCATGCATTCCAAACAACTCCTAAAGTGTGTGCGTTAATTACAGCCCACATGAAGAGATCAGAATCAGAAAAGACTTTATTGCATTTTACCAAGAGGCATGAATTAAGCTTTACAATAATGTTTTGAAATGGACTATGCTTCTATTTTGTCTGTGCTGACTTTGAAATCTGCTACAGAAAGAAAGGACAGAGATATGTGCCTCAGATACCCACCAATGTCTCACAGAGAACATATGCAGAATCTACTGCCAGAAGGTAGCTAGGAAAACACACAATTTAGGCACATTAGCACACAAACAGGTAAAACTGAATGAAGAGCTATGAGATCTAGAGTAAGTAGATTAAAGTTAGTTAACTAACCCAGGGAAAATAAGAAATGTTAGAGGAAACCATAGAAATGTAGATGTCCTAATCTCTTTTGGAAGGATGGCCATGCAACAGGGCTTTGCCAGATCAGAGATGTTTATCTGAAGAAGCACTTGGCTCAGAGGGACAAGAATTAAGGTGAACAGTGAAGCTGAAAGAGAACATCAGGCATGAGACCAGGAGTTGACAGGAACCAAACTAGAATCAAAGTTTTCTAAAAATAGTAAAATAGATACATAAATGACAAATGTTAGAAGCCAAAACATATAGAATAGAATGGAAGCTAGGACTTAGTCCATTTTGTGTTACTATAGCAAAATTTCCAAGGCATGGTTCCAGAGGCTAGACTAGCTAACTTCATCTGATCCCAAACATTTCTTAATAGCATCACCATGTCAATACTCCGACCTTGGGAATTCAGCCTCAGTGTGAGTTTTGGTGGAAACAAATCATAGTCAAATCATAGTAGTGAAGGACTGATTGTAGAATCTTGCTGACTATGAGCAGTTTTAAAGGGCTAGACTTTTCATTCTTAGAGATAGGTGTTTCATTTGGAATCTCTCTGATTTCTTTCTGTGTTCTTCTCCTCCATAAACTTTACATTCAGTGCAAGTAGAACCCTAAGACAAAAGTAAGAATGAATGTCTTTAGAAAGTCTCCGGGGTAGAAATCTTTCTCAGAAATGTACCCGCTTCAGAAAAATCTCTGTGATAATGTCATCTTTCTTTAATATAGCAATATTTATTTGTTCCTAAAAGTATTTCTCTTCTTCTGTGTACTGGCCTATGGGTTATAGCCTCTCTGTTACCATTATTCTATCATTGCTTGCAATAGTGTCAGATAATTTGCTAATACTGATAGTTGTTTTTAGACTGCTACCACAAAGGAGTAATGAAGAATAAATATAGAGATTTTCTTCACAGACACAAGTGAAGACCTCATTCTTTCACCAATTCACCAACTCCATGGTCCTTCACTAGGTGCTGATATAAAGGACCAAAGAAGGGGCAGAAACGTCGTGAACATTTCCTCTCACACTGCTCTCATGCCACAGGGCGAGAGCCTGGCAAGGTGTAACAGCAGCAGGAGGTATATCTGTGCTTGGATTCAAATGAGCACAAACTTGTTATTAAGTAAATCTGAGATACAGGCAAAACCCTATCTGAAAACCCGATTTTATTCTGATGTGGAGCAAAGCATTGTATCCCTGGGAGAAGAGCAAGAAACAGGTAATCACAGAATTTGACCCCCATCTGATAGGCACCAACATCTGCCCCAAAGGAGAGACAGGAAACACCTCAGACAAAATCACCTGCCACTCTGAAAAGGGTAAAATTCCTACCACTCCTCCTATGCTGATATTAGGTGAAACATACGCCAGTGGAAAAGGAGCAAGAGGCCTACTCATACCAAATCCTAGACTGAAATAAAGCAAACATTTACTGATCCAGGGGGAAGCTCATTTATACAGAAGAGCACGATACAGGGCAGAGTTAGGCTGCAATGAGGGCAAAGATAGGCAATTTGATTTTGGTATAAGCAGAAACTGAACTGAAAGAGATTGCCTCTGAAGGAAGGAAAAGGATGCTCAGGAAGTTCTGCACTGGAACTCTGGCCCACAGTCAGCCTACCACTAAGATCGATGTAGGAGTGCTGAGGAATCACCCCTCCTCGATCCATGCCATAAATCTTACAATAGGTGACAACCAACAATCATTCAGAGACATTCATGCAAAGCTGAGGTGCAGAAAAACAGAAAGACAAAACAGGAAACCATTTCTAGGAGCAAAACCATGAGTAAAACCAAGCCCAGAGATAGTCCAGATATGGGAATGGTCAGACAAATAATTTTAAGTTACTATGATTAATATGTTAGAAGTCCTATAGAAAAAGATAAATAACAAACCAAACAATAGGGAAGTTTTAGAAGTGAGCCGGACACTGATACAAAGAATCAAATGAGTATCCTAGAATGTATAGCACAGCACACAATACAGATGAAGGATAAAGACATAGTAGCAGACACACAAGTATTGGGCTCACTGAATGTGAAACTCAATCAATAGATTTACACAACTTTTAAAAAACACAGAAGACAAAAAACAGGACAAAGCATCCAATAGCCAGGAGGTATAGCAAATGACCTAATATAAGCATAATCACAGTTCAAAATCAGAGAAGAAGATGGAAAATAGGTACTTATATTTGAAAAGATGATAGATAAGAATTTCCCACATCCAATAAACTCAAAAATTCCAAGAATGAATATTAATACATTCAGTACTCACTATGGAAGGACATTTACTAAAATATACATTTCCAGTGCCACTAATTCTATGTCAATCCAAATTTTTGTCTGGTACAAAAAATACATCCAGGCATATCACTGTCAAACTGTTAAAAACCATAGACAAAATTAAGAAACTAAACAAACAAAAGATTTTTTTTGAAAGACAGTATTACATTGAATGAAACAAAGACAAGAATACAGCAGATATCAAATCCAAAACTATGCAATCCAGAGGCATAAACAGATACCCTTAGAACATCAAAATAAATAGAACTTGTCACTCTATGCTTTTATATCCAACATACATATATATATTTTTTTAAAAATAAGGATAAATCATTTTCAGACAAACAAAACCTCAATTTATTTCCATTGTACCTGCAATATTAAATGAAACATTAAAGAAAATTTTTCAAAAAGAAAGAAAATACCAGATGAAAATTTGAATTGACACAAGAATTAATAACATTGGAAATGTATTTTTTAGTAAACATCTTGTCAAAGTGAGCACCAGAAATGTAGATTTTAGAAAGATAGAGGACAAACAAAATATTTCAAAATATCTCTTTAACAGATAATTAACTAGCTAGAAAAGGCAATAATGAGCCTATTCATTGGAAAAAGCCAAATGAAGATAACCAGATCAATTCCCAGTAAGAGTATCTCAATCATACACCTATATTTTCCCATTAATATGATAATTTTAAAAGATCACTGTTAATCTCAGCCATGTGTTTATAGAGATTAAATTATGCTCCCATTCCAAACAACAACAGTTGTCAAGAATTACGATACCAACAAAGAATAGCAATACTGAGAAAGAGATGCAAATAGGACAGCGTGCTTACTGCCTTGAGAGTCTCCAGCTGTAGCTCGGGGTGGGGGCATAAAGGCCAGGTGCAGCACAGAGGTAAAGCAAAGTCCAGGGAGCCAAATGCATCTCCAGGGCACAGCGCAGACGACCAGAAAGCAGAACACTGCAGAGGAAAAACACATACAGAAAGAAATAATCACTACTCCATAGAGTAGTGATTCATGCACGCATTTGAGAGAGCAGCTTAAGCAGGAGAAAAGAAAGAGAAGAATGAGAGGAAACAGATCAGAGATCACACATGGCAGAGAATAGAGCCTGTTCTCACTAGAGCTGTCAGAGATATACTGCCTAAATAATAGGATATAACTCGCCTTGCACTGAACCTTGAAATCCCAGGGAAAAAAACTTCCAGAATATCTTATAGGAACATGAAAATATTCATCACACAAAAAGTATAAAATGTTCATATACATATATGGATATGTATATAATCATATATATATATATATATATATATATATATAGAGAGAGAGAGAGAGAGAGAGAGAGAGAGAGAGACAGGGACAGAGAATCAGAGACAGAGACAGAGAAAAAGACAGAGAGATTGCATCTGGAATTCAATCAAAAGTTACCAGGCACAAAAAGAAGAAAACATGAAGATAAAAATCAATCAAGGCCAACTCAAAATTGATGCAAATGTTATAATTAGCAGACAAGGGCATTAAAACAGTTTTTATAACTGCATTCCATATGCTCAAAAGCCTCAGGTTGTTTAGTAGTTCATAATTATCATCGGGAGACTGAGATTCTTTTTCCTTTGGATAGGCCACACTCCTGCACTGATTGCCACCTTCAGGCTTATCCTCTCTAGTCCCAAAATGATTACTCCAAATAAATCACATGACTAGCATCCAAGAAGGAAGCAAATATTAAGGAATGGGTTCCTTCTAAATGGCTTCCCACTTTAATTGAAAAGTTTTTTTCCAGAGGCCCTAAACATCTCTCCTCTTACATCTTACTGGGTCAAAACTGGGTGACAGGCTACTGCGGTTTGGATATAAATCAAAGATCCTGAAATGGTCCATGTACTAGAAAACTGATCCTTTCTCTAATAATACTGAAAAGTGATTAACTATTTAGGGTGCAGGGCCTACTGGGAGGTGACTAAGTCAAGACCACCCTCATAAATGGGTCAGTTCTGGTCTCCTAGAGTAGATTAGATTTCACAGGAGTGCATTAGTTCCTATGAAAGCAAGTCATGGTAAAAGAGTAAGCCCAGGACTGGGGATATAGCTCAGGAGCATAAGCACCTGCCAGCAAGCACAAGGTTGTGAGTTCCTATGACAACAACAACAACAACAACAAAATAGTAAGCCTAGTCCTTGTCTGTCCATTGCTTTCTCTCTTACCTTATAATATTTTTCACACAAGCTCTGACCATGTGATACCATCTGCCATGTTGTAATAAAACCAGGAGGCCCTCGTCAGATGCAAAAATGAATGGGTCATCCAAACTTGGACTTTTGGTATCCAAAGCCAAGAGCTAAGTAAAACTGTTTTCTATAAAATTTCCAGGCTCAGATATTTTGTTGTATCAAGATTGAGGAAGACACATGGATATTCCTAAATCAGTCACTGACCATGAGTAGGATTGTCATGATGACTTGCATTAAGCACCCTTCATCTTTGAGGCTGTGTTCTTGTATGATGAACACTGAGATTATGTCAACAGGGAAAAAAAGGGGGAGGGGGTTACTATTGGAGAATTATAGGAAATGGATCTTCCATGAGACCAGAGTAATTATGCTTGTATTTACATTGATCAAGCAAGCAAATTTTTTACTGCAACTAATCCATATGTTGGTAGATTGCCCTGTGATTATCGTCAAACACAAGAAGATAGGCAGCTTATAAGGAACTATCCTGAAGCCATCTTCTACTCATTAATGTATCTCCCTAGGAAAGTTCTCATGAGAATTGCAAATTGCATCCAGGCTTTAAACAGATGAAAGGCTTCATGCTCCACCCCTGTTAGGCTCATACTGAGAATTGACACTTCAACAATGGCATATCAGCCAATTCACACTGAAGTTATTCAGCCCCTTTTGTTTTGATGTTATCATTTTCTCTGTGTGGAAACAGGACTCAGAAAACTGGCAACATTGGTACTCTACCTCTAACTGTGTATGTAAGTAATACATTGTCTTACACTAGAAAAATCTTCATCTTACCACATGTGCTCGACAGGACATATCAATAGAATATGCCATGCCCCACAAACACCCAGCATAATTCAAAAACATACAGACAAAATCAGCAAACAAGGTTCAGCCTTCAGAACACCAAAAAAGAAATGTAGATGGTATGAAGCAAGATTAGCAAACTACAGCCCATGGGTCAATTGCATGCAAGGTCTGGTTCTGTATGTCCTATGAGCTAAATACTGTTCTCATTTATAAAGAAGAATTATTCCACACATACATGCACAACAGAGACTGGATATGGTCCCCCAAATTTGAAGTTTTTACTATCTGGAACTTTATAGAAAATGTTTGCTAAATTCCAAACCAACAGTCATGGCACTTTTAACTGTATACTTTTTGTAATTTTAACATTGCTTTTTATAAATTAAATTTTTGCCTACATAATCCCAGTTTTATAGTGAAAAGTAAGCCTCCAGAGTTTAAATGATATGCATAGCTAGTGAGTAGTAGAGTCCTTCAAGTGTCCTTCAGTATTTATTTTGTAAGTATCTGGCTTAAATTATTTTCCACAAAATAATTATTTGCACATTCATGAATTTTCCATTCATGAATTTAGAATTTAGCCGTTTAGTCATTTTACTGAGAGCAGCAATTCAATTCAACAAAACTGAGGGAAAAGAAGGAAATAAACCTTCAAAACCAGCTCAATATAATTTCAGGTATTTAGAGCAGTTGATGTCATGTTCTCCACTGCATGTGATGGCATCTTATGAGCCCACGTTTGCCAGTTTTTGACCAGTTATAACAGTTTTTCTCCCCAAAGGAAGTGGCTAGAAAGTGAAGAGGAAGTACATTTTATTTTACTATGTAGCTATGAGAATTTGGGGGGAAGTAGTATACAAGGAAGAAAACATAATTGTGAGCTTAAATATGTATAATTCAATCATGAAACAAAATATTAAATGCCAAATATGCACTTCTCTAGAAAGGTAAATAGCCCCCCTGTATTATCTGTTTGTTTTCTTTTAGAGGTTATGATTCTACTGCTTTTAAAATATAAGCAAAAGCTAAATAGGAAGGGGAGAGGCACAGAAAAGGGAGGGAAGGGGAGGGAGAAAAAAAAAGGAGGGAGGGAGGTTACAATAAATACTTTTTCCCTTTATTCATTAAACAATATGCTCTCCTGGAGATCACCCACAACATTCTGTGTGTGTGTGTGTGTGTGTGTGTGTGTGTATTACACTACAGTCTATTCATTTACTGAATGATGACAGTGGTAGCTTCTACCTTTTACTATAATAAATAGAGGTGCAGAGAATAGGTTTGTCATATATCCTTTAAAATTTTTGCTACTGTGTCTTTGGGAAAGAGTCCCAGAAGTAGGTAGTATCTGTATGATGCTATGTTACACTCCCTGCCCCAACAACGTGTATGAGGGCTGTTTTCCCCACAATCTTGCCAGTAAAGTATACTGCTAAAAGTTGAATTCTTTTAAATGAAAAAGATAAGAAATGGTACATCAGTTAAATTTTAATTTATATTTCTATTGCTTTGATCAAAGCTGGTTCCTTTTTACATTAATAAGAATCATCTACATCCACCTTTCTGTCATATACCCATATCACTAGCCAATTTTTCCTGAATATGAGTCTCTTAAATCTCTACTAAGTGATCTCTTTATATATTAGAAAAACTAATGCTATTTTTTACATATAACTTTATTTTTTTCTCTCCATAAATTTAACTGGACAAATGTTGGTGAAAAGAAAAAAAAAATCAGAAAACATATAAAGATTTAAGGCCAAAAGACACACATTAGAAAGATCACACCCACAAAGCGGTGTTTTAATTTACAACTGTGTAACACAGCGTCGTTGAGATTATTTTTCAATCAATCTAGGTCACTGCTTCCCACTGTGGACGAGTGTGGTTGGCTGTCTTCTTCAGCAGGACCCAG
This sequence comes from Cavia porcellus, assembly GCF_034190915.1. Lineage (NCBI taxonomy): Eukaryota > Metazoa > Chordata > Mammalia > Rodentia > Caviidae > Cavia > Cavia porcellus. The sequence goes on from NW_026947484.1 coordinate 79,096,709, forward strand.
ACCCCTCTGCTGCAGGATACCCACGTGTGACTACTCACAGTGTCCTGGGACCCCATGAGCTCTCACACCAAGGCAGTGGCCACGGAGAGTAAGGAAGCATGGCCCGCCAGGGACTGCTGGAAAGGGCCAACCTGCTGACAGCTGTTCCCTCAAGGAGACCAGGCTGTACCAGTACCAGCTTGCAAGATGGCTGAGCTGACTGGCTCCTATCTTTTAGGCTAAGTTATAGCATTTTACTAAGGAAGAACTTATTTTTAACACATTACATGTACCCCTTTATCCCTTACTACAGCTGAATTTTGAGCCTTTTGGAAAGTTTTCTCTATTCTCATGGTATAGAGATATGAGTCTATTTTTGTACCATTATTTGTATGAATTCCATTTTTACAATTAGTCTCTGAATTTAACCTGTTGTACATATAAGGAATACAACCACTTTTATCATTTTCCATACATCTATCCAAGTATTCCAGCACCACTCATATATTTTCAGTTATTTGAATTATTTTATAAGTTGCCATGTGTACAGTGATACCTTGTTTCACTAATGCTTCTGTTCATGAACAATTAGGTTCCCAAATAAAAGCATGCAACAAAGTTTTGCATCTGTTCACAAATTCTATACTGGGTGACAAACACAATCGCAGCCATTTTCACCAGACAAAAGCAAATGTGGCCATCTTCTCCCAAACAGTAAAACACTAAGGTACCCCTAAAATCAGTATTACTGTACATATTCAGTTGTTTCCCGCCAGCTTGTTTATATATACAGACCTTCTTTGATTATTAGAGCCATCTGATAGCACATAAGGCCATCTGATAGATTGTTCCCCACCTCTCCATTTCTCAAGATTTCCTGGCTAATCTTGATTATTCTTTTTCAAGTGAACTTTATAAATCATCTGCTGTCTCCAAGGAGAAACACACACACACACACACACACACACACACACACACACTCATTCTCAAACTGTGTTTGAGGGGATTTGAGTTAAATCTACAGATCAAATTAGACATAAACTGGTATTTTCTGACACTAGGTTTTCCTAATAAGTACCTAGGTCATCTTTCCTTTGTGTAGGGCTATTTCTGTTGTCTTTCAGAAAAATATTGGAGTATTTCACATATAGGTCTCCACGTGTAAATCACTAGGTTTTCGAGGAGATATTTTATTTTCCTTTTTATCACCATAAGTGGAGTCCTCTCCTCCCATTTACCTCCTAACTTGTTTGCATAAGTATGGGGTGCCAATTTGTAACCATCTACTGAATGAAATTCTATTATTCTTTGCACTGTTCTTTCATTAAGTCTGCTTGTTTCATTTATGAAAAGAGATGGTTTCCATTTCACTTCAGTTCTAATTATTATTTTTCCAATAGCTTTCTCAATTAATTTCATCAGTAAATACCTCAAATACAATCCTATAGAATAGTGGAAATAATGTGCAGCCTCAAATTAGCCCGCATTTACTGGCTTTTCAATTGAAATACATTAACATGAGTGCTGTTAAAATTTATCATGTCCCTTTACTACATTCCTGGAGATGAGAAGAGTTTTTTGCTTGTTTGTTTGTTTGTTTGTTTGTTCTTGCTTCTTAGCTCTGTGAAAATAAAACATTAAATTACTTGGTCTCCTAATATTCTTAGAATAGAGTTTTACTAGTTATTTTTTAAAATATTCTATTGCAGTATATTTACTAATTTTATTTTTTACATGGATACTCCTATAACCAGTTTATAACATTTTAATGCAATCTGGGCAGACAATGGAAAGTACTATATATTTATAAAACAATTTGGAGATGTCCTGTTCTCTGCTTTTGAATACATTCAGAGTTCTTATGTTAGTGATTCATCAAAAAATTAGATAATTCTCCTGTGACACCACCTGGTCCCAGTGGCCTTTTTGGAGACAGCCCTTTAAATATTTCCTGTTTTCTTCTATGATAATTGTTCTGTTTAAAATTTCTGCTAATAGGATCAATTTCTGTTAATAGGATCAATTTCATAAAATTCATTTTAAAGTTATTTTTATTTAACATTCTTTTTTATTATAAAATAATATAAAATAGTCCCAGAATTCATTAATTTTTTTTTGTTTTTAAATCTATTTCTTTGTCATTTCTGGTTTTGTATATTCGTGCTTTCTCTGAGTTTTTTTTTTTCCTAGATTAGCTAATAGTTTCCTTTGTTTGTATTTCTCAAAGAACAAAATATGAAAATACATTGTTTTTCAGCTTTATTTATTACTGTTACTTTTATTTCTACTTATTTCTGTCTGCCTTCTTTGGTTTGAATGTTACTTTTACAATTTTTCAGTTGGTATTTGATTTAACTATTTTAACTGATAGAATAATTTAATGCCAGCAATTAACTAGAGCTCACAATTATATGTCCTGTTTTTACTTTATTTTTAATACATTTATAATTATTATTTTCTTATGACCCAAGAGTTAATAATATTTTGTCTGTTTCTAAATTTCCAGGTAGAAAATTTTTAAAATTTGGTTTTGATTTCTACTTTTATCCTATGATACATAAACAGGTTTGAGATGATAATAAAAAGAAGCTGTGGAAATGATGAGCTTTGAGATTGCTATAGGATACAAAAGAAAAAAAGGAGTAAAATTATATGATGGTAGAAATAGGGGTCAAGTATCTAGGTTCTTGAAAATGAAATTGAACAGTGAAAATTATAAATTGGAAATTTTTCCTATTCAAATTACACACCAAAACATTGTGTAATGGTCAAACACAGCTAGACAGGAAAAAAGAACAGAAATAACAGTAACTGATATGCCTGAAGGTCAAGGAAAAATAAGACAATAGGAGATAATAGAGACAAGTGTATTTGGAGAATACAGAACTTATCTACAGCCCCTATTCTATTCTGGATACTGTTCTATGCAAGATTTCAGGGGCAGTGAAGTAAGTCTTTCAATTTAAAAAGGCCACTAAAAATCCAAGTTATCATTCTACAATTCTCAATTTTAAAATGCTATTATTTTTAAACATTTGTTTAAAGGATGAGTTGTCTTGGTTATTTTTCTCTCATTGCTGAGACAAAATACCTGATGCCCAAAATTAAGGAAGGAAAGGTTTATTTAGCTCACAGACTATGGAGCTTTCAGTCCATACTTGGCTGGCTCCAAGGGAGAATGTCACACAGCAGAAAGGAACAGTTTATGGTGGCAGGAAACAGCAAAGGCAACAAGAGTAAAAAGGGAGTAAAGAGAGAGAGCAAGCTTCTTTCCCTCTCCTATACTGTATGCAGGCTACCTGCCCCAGAGAGTGTATAGCATTCACACCCATAATCCCAGCACTGGACCATGAATCCATCACAAACTCTACAAGACCGCCCCCATGATTGCATGAGGATTTAGCAGACTCATCTAGACACAAACCATAACACTGCTGACTCAGTAAGATATTAAAGATTGTGATTTCAAGAAATGAGACATTTTTGATGCATAACAAATTGTAGACTATGGCCAAGGTAGCACAGTGGTAACCTAGTTCATGAACTTAATTTGTTTCATGATTTTGGGGAAGATAAAACATATTTGTGTTTGTGTGGGGAAGAGGAAAATAGTTGTGTTTGACACCTGATGTGGAGTTTGTGAACAGAGGCAAAATTTTGTCAAATGCTTTTGTTATAGAACCAAATTGTTTATGAGGAGAAACATTCATGAACCAAGGAATTACTGAATAAGGCTCAAATGAAATTAAAGTTTGAGTTACTGAGGTTTCCCCAAAGCAGTAAATTACCAAAGATGATGTAAAAATGTGAACTATACAGGAAAACTATCAATGGGCATCTTCAGGAAGAGGTAGCACAGATGCTTTAGTAGGAGTGATTGCTGAAGAGAGGATGTAAGTCCTGATAGAATTTTAGCTAACCTCAAAAGGAAATGTGGGTCCACAACATAAAGCTGTACTATAAACCACACAATGTTGATCCAGTTTCCAAATAGGTCAAAGGAAAACTATGTACCACTCCAAAAGAACCACTATTCCAAGCCCTCCCAATCTATCCTTTCAAAGACCTAATGTAAATGTGTTTAATATTAAGACTAATTTTACTGCTCTAAAAAATTTATTCATTTCTAATTATTTTATAGCTCAGTGACTCTCTATTTCCCATAAAAATAACCAACTGTGGTTCAGAATTCTTCCCATTCTCAAAACAACTTGAGATAGCCAAGATGAGAGAAAGACTCATTTGAAGGAACAAGTCTGGGAGTTCTCACATGTTGCTAGGCTATAGGCTCTGGCAGTCTCATGGAGCCTACTGTGTCCTGCCTTAAAATAACATTTTAAAATGTATAGAAATAAAATAAATAAGATTTTTAAGAAAACTAATTTGAAATTATAGTTGTTAAAATATAGCAATTTCTGGGCTTTCTTAAGAAATCAAATAAAAGTCAGATGTGTTAATGCACCTGAACCAGCACTCTGAGTCCACAATATTTTGGCAGCTAATGATCGCAAGTTAAAGCATGGCCTGGGAAACTTAGCAACTTGCAAGATTGTCTCAAAATAAAAAAAAAAAAAATTTAAGAAAGAAACAGCATTAAGAAGTCTACAGCCATATGACTGTACCCAAACTCATCTGATTTCAGAAAAAGAAATACAAATGGCTAACATATGAAACATGTTCAAAACTTCTGGCCATTTAGAGAAATGCAAATTAAAATAACACTGAGATTCCATCTTATTCCAGAAAGAATGGTTATGATCAAGAAATCAAATAAAAACAAATGCTGCTGAGGCTGCAGGGAAAGAAAGCAAGCCTTCTATATTGTTGGTGGTGTAAACTAGTACAACCAATGTGAAAATCAATATGGAGATTTCTCAAAATATTAAAACTAGAAATTCAATCTCAAAAAAAGAAAAAAGAAAAAATACAAGTTCACCCATATATTCCCTTTGTAGGTATCTTACCAGAAGAGTTAAAAACACTGCATTATAGTGATTCTGTCTCAGTTACATTTTTCTTGTTGCTAAGACAAAGTATCAGACACCAAGAGAAAAGGAGAAAAAGATTATTTAGCTCACAATTTGTAGACATTTCAGTATATAATCAGTGGCTCTAAGGCAGGGTGGCAAGGCAGACAGACATTGCAGAGGAAAACAGTTTGTGGTGGGCAGATGAAAACAAAGCAACTTTGGATGACACAGCTCTTTCTATTCCATATATCTTATCCAGGCTACTTAGGGTGAGTAGCACTCACACCCTTAATCCTAGTGCCCTTGATCCTAGCATTGCAACATGAAAATTGTAGCATCACACACTAGATCCAACCACCTCTGAAAAAGCCCCTCCTCTGACTGTGTAAGACTTTGGAGGAACATCTAAACACAAGCTATAACAGATAAATTAATGCTCATGTTTATAGCAACAAAGCTCATAATTGCTAAATCTTAGAAGCACCCTATATGTCCATCAACATAAAAAAGGCAGATGATGAAAGGGAATAGAGAAGAGAGGGGGGAGAAAATTAAAAAGTAATTAAAATATGTGTATGTATCAATTTTGCACAATGAATGAAACCATTACGTACTGCAAACTGGTGAAAATTAAAATAAAAATATGACTAGGGATGTAGCTCAGTGTGAAAGTCCTGTTGTTTAATTCCCAGTACCACAAAATAACAGTAATATTGCTGAAGATATATCTATGGTTGTAGTAGTTACCATAATTTTGAAGTAATAACATGTATAAATATTTTCAGGTCACTACAAAGGTTATATTGACCTTATTTGTGGTAAAATTTAATGCTGATATGTTGTACTTTATTGTCTACATTCAAAATTGCATCCAGTATCAAATTTCAGCTATGTCAGTGAAAATAAAGAATTTTTTCCACTTAAATTTATGAACTCTGAAGTCTACCCATGTTTTTCTTGGAAGTCTATTGATTCCAACATGAAAACTACTTATCATTATACATGTGCATTCTCCCATCCACACTGGAAATCTGTCCTTCTTTATTAGAAAAAATCAAAAGTCTGCTTTCTGTGTTACAATTAATATTTGTCATAAAAATGACAGTTTGTATAAGCAGAACATTTTTTTGTTTTACTTTTGTTTCCCTAACTTCAAATTTATCTAGATTATTTTTGAAAATTTTCTTGTGGTTCTGCATCAAGAAATTATTTGTCTCTGGTTTTATATCTTCTCTTTATATGTTTTACTTATGGTCAGTTAAAATTCTATTCCAGTAATCACCCTTGGTGTGGGCCAGGAAAAGAACCAGTGCTCTCTAGATCCAGCCATGATGGGACTTAGGCAGCTTATTCTTCTGCCCTCTTGGTAAGCGCCCCTGGCGGGCCAGGAGGGGAAGCCCTGGCTCCCATGAGCCTAGCAGCACGTGAATTGAGAATCAATCATCACCACCACCATCACCACCACCACCAGGTCCTCGCTCGTGTAGCTACTGAGGATAGATACCTATGCATCTCTTGGGAGGATGACAATATGCAATATAGCAAATATGAGGGATTTCCTTCTATCTTCTGTTTGAAGGCAAAGGTTGTGTTCACTGTTTTGTTTTGTTGTTTCTTTTCCTTTATTCAGTTCTCTCAGTTGGTTTTATAATGGTCTGTTTTTGGTTTGATTTCGCTATACCTAATTAACTGGACAACAATTGTGAAGATAACAAGATATACAATAGTACCTATTACTACCATTCCAATATCCTACTCTGAAGTTCTGTACCAATTTCACTGCACTGTCTCGATTGGCTTTGTTCCATCCATGGATTTAACTATTTTGCAGATTCACTTCCTGTGACTTCTGGAACAAATTATCAGAAACTGCATGATTTAAAACAAAATTAAGTCGTTCTTTCATGGTTCTGGAGGTCAAAATGCCTAGATCAATGTGTCAGTATGGCTGCACTCCTGGAGACTCTAGGGAAAATTCATTCCTTACTGTTTCTGGCTTCTGGTGGCTCCAGTCATTCTCAGATTGTAGCCACAACATTCCAGTCTCTCCCTCCAGGTTCAAAATGTCCCTGCTTCTCTCTGTAAGGACATTTGTGACTAGATTCCAGGCTCACCCAGATAATGCAAGCTAAACTCTTCCAGTCAAAATCTTTACATTCATCACAGCTACTCTGATATAATATAGCATTTACTCTTTCACTATAACCCATGGTTTCTCCATTTAGGGCAGGAACATAGCATTGTGATGCCACTACCTAGCCTACTACACTTTGATTTATTATAAACCATGGAACATGAATAAGGAAGTCTGTGGATTTTTTGAGAGACAACCCCTAAGAATATGAGATATTATCTTAATGGAAACCAGTATAAAGTATTTTCATGTCTTTATCAAGATAATTTTATAAGTTGATGGTTAATAAAATATACATTTCTATTTTAAAGTTAAGTGATAAAGCCATGTCTTTGCTACATGACTGCCTGATCTTTATTCGCACAGGGCATATTATCCATTACTAAGTTATCAGTAAGTTTATAAGAATAGAATTTAATATTAAATGGTGACATTTAACATGAAAATCATATTATTTCAAGATAAAGCAAAACAGTAATATTTAGGCTACCTTCACACTCTCTGAACTGATTTCTACTTGCAAACACTCTAATATAGTTTAAAGAATATTTGACATTCTTTACCATATTTAATAATGATATATGAAGATAGTTACTTAAAGCAGAGCTCAAAACCTGACCCTATTTCTACTTGTAAATGTAGCAATTTTATCTAGCATAGTTCAGGATATTACCATTTTAGCTATTCATTGCTATACTGAAACCAGAATAAAAGAGCATTAATACTAAAGAGTGATAACCTGAGACACTAAACTTGTCAGCTGTACTGAAAGATCAGTGTTTACACAAACCACATTCTAGCCAAACACTAAACTTAGAAAGCCATTTGTCCTTCCCTGTCATTTCATCACCGCTCTACACTTTGGTTTGGAGTACAGGAGTACCTCTCTCCCAAAACCCCTGTGACTTTCCCCATTCGGTCAAATTATTTTCTAAGAAGAAGATAATTAAGACAAGAGTTCATAGAATCTTTATTTCCCCAGTTTTCCCCTCCCAGAGAATCTTATTGTGATTTGTTATTCATTTGAAATACAGCCCAATTTATTTCTCTGATCTCATTCCAATTTAAAACTTTCTTCACATATATTGATTTTATTATTAAAAATTAGCACAGTTCTAAAAACACATTTTCAAAAAATGTCAACCTTTCCTGTCTCCAATTATTTCTACTTTTTCTACCTCACCCCTGACCAATGCCTTTAGATAACCAATGATTCACTCATTAATTTATCCTTTCTTTCAGTCTTTTTTTTTTTTTGGCATAAACTTTTCAGGTGCACATATTTTCTTATTTTCCTTTCTTATACAAAAAGTATTTATTACTTCTTACTTTGTGTCTTATACTAAAATTCTCTTCAGAATAGTTCACAGGAGAGATTGCCCATGTCTGTTTACTTTGTAACTACATAACTCCTCACTGCGTAAATGAAACACAGAGTAATAGATGCCCAGTGTTCTAGCATTAGATTACTTCTAGTTTAATTCGGATGTTTTGCAACAACTTTTGATGAGTTTTGGAGATATTCACATGATTCTTATTTCTTTGTAGATCTGATAACATGTGTATTACTTAACTAGATTTTCTAATAGTGTGCTGAGATTGTATTCTTACAATACATTTCATTTAATAATGCTTTACAAGTATTTTACTAGAGTGTTGGGTTCTGTTTGCTAATGTTTTATATCTAGTCTTTGAAAATTTAATGTAAGTTCCTAGTGACACTGTTTTGACCTGTTATCTTTTCTTATGGAATAATTCCCTTATAGCTTTTTATTTCTTTGATATAAATTGGTGTCTTTAGAATTCATTACTGACAGAGTACCATTCCATAGTTTTCAAATTTATCTGTACACGGGTTAGCAAAAGAGTGTCTAATTTTTTAAGAAGTATTTTGTGTTGATGATTATTTTCGTTTAGCTAATTCTTATATTGAATATTTGTGCTTTCTCTGCTTTATGATCATTAGTTAGTAATTTTTGTATGTTATTGATTTTATCAAAAGCAAGTAGGAACCTGGCCTGGTAGCACATATGTAATCCTGACACTCTGGAAGGCTGAGTCAGGTGGATCACAAGTTCTAGCCCAACTGGACAACTTAGCAACTTAGCAAGACCCCATCTCAAAATAAAAAATAAATAAATAAAAAGAGCTGGAGATGGGGCTCAGCGCTAAGGTCTTGGGTTCAATCCCCACTACTGGAAATAAAAAACAAAAAAACAAAAACAGAGTTAGCCTTATTAATTATATCTTCTTTTTTCTTATTTCTTGCCTTTTCCTTTTTCTCTTTTTTACATTTTCTAGTTTTTTAAATAAATAATTCAATTTGTTAATGCTCATAATTTCATTTTTATTGATGAGTTACTTAAGATTGAATTTTCCTCTAATCACTATTTCACTCTATACCCTTCTAGTCTAACCCCTTTGATTTAATGTCAGATGTTGTTTTAATTACTTGTCTTATTGCTGGGACAAAATACCCAACACCCAAAATTAAAGAAGGAAAGGTTTATTTAGTTCCCAGTTCATAGAGGTTTCAGTCCATAATCAGCTGGCTCCAAGGAAAGGTGGCACATGGCAGAGGGACAATCTTTCATGTCTGTGGAAGACAACAAAAGCAACAAGAGAGGAGAAAGGAGAGGGGAACAAGCATCTTTCTATCCTTTATATTGTATGTAGGCTACCCACCTTATGGCAGATGGTCTAATATTGGACCATGAGGCAATCACAAATTTAAGATTCAGTTGCCTCCCAGAAGCCATAACTATGTGACGCTTTGGGGGTACATCCAGACACAAACCACAGATGAACAATTCATTTCACTAAGTCTTCATCACAATCCTTTTGCTGAAGACCATTCTCTTATGTCTTGGTGTATTTCAAGTAGACTTTCAAACTGAGCTCTTAGATACAAATTACAGAGCTTGTGTATATTTATGAAGTATGACAATATTACTCTATTAGTGCACATTGTATCTTATTTTAAAATAACTGTTACTGTTTCTGAAAGTGTAAGGTCAGTCTAATGCTCTTGTGTACATAAGATATTGTCTCTTTTTGCCTTTTACCTCTGAGAATGTTTTTAAAATCTTTTTAAAATCTATTAGTTTTCTCAGATAGATTCTCAGTGTTAGTTGTTACGAGTAATATTCCCTGAGCTCTTCCAACATGTAGATTCTGATCTTATATTTACAGAAAGTAAGTTTGTATTATAATTTTAAATATTAATACTGTCACACTGTTTTATATATCTTTTCCAGTATACATAACATTTTTGCCTGTATTTCATTTTAAATACTTGCTCTCTTATATTTATTAATATAAATAATTTTTTTTGTTATTGTGGTTGTTTTCCTGAGTTTTAATGCTCTTTTTAGGTTTACATTTTAATTTTTATTTCCTTGAGGGCTTTAGAAATTATTTTTCTTTCTTTTATTAAATTAATTAAGTTTATGGTACATTTTAGATATATACAATGGGAGCAGCATGAGCTGAAGGCTGCACAGCAAACTCTACCTCACTGTGCAGCCTTGGTATGTTGCAAAGAACCTGGTAGTGCCCAACCCAGTGGCCCCAAACAGCTGAGGAGCTTTACTGTATCACATAGGATGAAGGTCTGCCCAGCATAATCACCCTATTCGGGGAACCTCCAAGTGCCCTAGGGACCTCATAAAGTATGCATAAAGACTAGTTGGGTAAACTTGCAGTGCAGATGGCCAGCCAGCCTCAACCCAGGAAACAACTGAGACTTGGCATTCAGCTACCATTGAGGAATACAGGAAAAGGACAAAACAAAAGAGCAAAATGTAATCTCAAACCTCCAACCCATCCTAAATAAGCCTAAGAGACATGGACATAGAAGACCATGTAAGCCACACACTTGAAACTTCTGAAATGATAGCAACTAAAGTAAAAAAAAACAACTCCATGAATTGTAAAGGAAATCAGATCATTAATAATCTTCATGGTAAAACAAGAAATGATAAACATAGTGAAAGACATGCTGAACACATTTAAAGAAGACATGGTTTAAAAAGTAGAATACTGTAAATTAATGGAAACCTTCAAGGAACAAAATAAGAAAGAATTAGAATGCATGAAACTGTAAATACATATCCAGGAAATCAAAACTTCCATCTAAAGCTTTCCATCTAAAAGACTTTCAGGCCTCAAAGAAAAGATTGCAGCTATTGAACACTAAAGGACAGATCTTTTAAAAATAACAAGGAATCAGGAAATAATTCAACAGCTGCAAGATGATGAAAAGAAAAACAATATAAGATTAGTAAGTGTAAACTAAAAGGAAAGTGCCAACACAAATGATTTAAATAGACTATTTACACAAGTAACAGCCAAAAATTTCCCAAACATGGGAAAAGAAATTGACATACAAATAAATGAAGCATATAGAACTCCAAATAGTCATAATCAAAATAAATCTATAGCTAGACATAAAATAATCAACACTCCAGAAATTCAACTTAAGAACAGAATATTAAAAGCTGTTAGAGAAAAGAAATGAATCACCTATAAAGGAAAATTCATCAGAATCACATCAGACTTCTCACACAAACAATTAAATCAAGAAGAGCATGGAGTGAAGTATTTTAAATCCTAAAGGAAAATGAGTTCCAACCCAGATTGATGTACTCTGCAAAACTATCCTTCCAAATTGGTGGAGATGGGGAGGAGCTAAAGATGTCAGATTGGTAAGCAGCAAAATACAGAGGCTAGAAGACAAAAGGAAAATGAGTTCCAACCCAGATTGATGTACTCTGCAAAACTATCCTTCCAAATTGGTGGAGATGGGGAGGAGCTAAAGATGTCAGATTGGTAAGCAGCAAAATACAGAGGCTAGAAGACAACAAGAGGATCTATAACTTAAGAATAAAGAATGTGAATGAAGAAGTAGGGGCAAAAGCAAAGGAAATACAAAGGCTAGTCACAGAATTTATTAAGGAAAACTTCACAAGCATAGGAAAAGGAAATGATATTCAGATGTATGAGACATACAGAACTCCAGCCACCTACAACCAAAACAGAGCTACACCCAGACATGTAATAGATATATTATATCAAGAGCCCTGAAATTCAATGTAAGAACAGAATATTAAAAGCCATCATAGAAAAGAAACAGATCACCTATAAAGGAAAACCCATCAAATCATGGCAGACTTCCCAACACAGACCATCAAATCAAGAAGAGTTTGGAGTAAAATATTCCAAGCCCTGAAAGAAAATAACCTTTATCCCAGATTGATGTACCCTGAAAAATTGTCTCTAGAAATTAATGGAGAAACAAGATGTTTCTAAGACAAAGAGGAACTTGGGGAATTCACGACCACCAATCCAACTCTACAGAGAATACTGAAGGACATTCTAGAGAGAGAGAAAGCACCAGGATTTCAGGAACAATGGCAGAGATGTCTCGACAAATGGGGCAGAAAGTGGAATGAAGGAGAAAAGCAACAACCAATGGCAGAAACATTGAATACACTGATACAAAGTTACATCAACTAGACAGAAAATCAGCAAAGAACTAATAGAACTAAATGAAACTTGTGAACAAATGTACCTGGTAGACATGTACAAAGAATTCCAGCCAACAGCAGATTATACATTCTTCTCAGCAGCACATGGAACATTCTCTAAAATAGACCATATATATTAGCCCAAACAATGTTCTTCAATGAATGCAAAAGAATCAAAATTATCCCATGCATATTATCTGATCATAATGCCATGAAACTAGAAATTAATGAAAAAGAAACTGCAATAACTACAGAAACACATGGAAATTAAGTAATATACTCCTGAAAAATCAATGGATCACAGTGGAAATTAAAGAAGAAATTAAACAATAACTACAAACATTAAAAAAATACAAATACAACTTCCTGGAACCCATAGGATACAATGAAAGCAGTCCTCAGAGGGAAATTTATTGCAGTGAATTCCCACATCAGGAAAACAGAACAAACACAAATAAACAACCTCACGCTACACCTCAAACATCTAGAAAAAGAAGAGCAGGTCAAGACCAAAACCACAAAAAGGGAGGAAATTACAAAGATCAGAGCAGAAATTAACACAGTAGAGACTAAGAAAACAAAGCAATGAATTAATGAATCAAAGAATTGATTCTTTGAAAGAATAAAATTGATAAGCCTTTAATCAACATTATTTTAAAAAGGGGAAAAACTCAAATTTACACAATAAAGAATGAAAAGGGTGAGATTACAACAAATCCTGTGGAAATACAGAAGATCACCAATACCTACTTTGAAAAGCATTACTGTCATAGGTTCAACAACACACACACACAAAAAAACGGACAGATTCCTAGAAACATATGAACTATGAAAGCTGGATCAAGAAGATATAAAAACTGCTGATAACCAAATTTCAATTAATGAAATTAAAAATGTAATTAGAATCTTACCAACAAAGAAAAGCCCAGCTCCTGATGGATTCACATATGAATATTAGCAGAAATTTAGGAAAGACTTAATGCCAACACTCCTCAAACTCTTCAATGAAATTAAATAGAAAGCAATTCTCCCTAACTCATTCCTGGAAGCAAGTATTACCCTAATACCAAAACCAGAGAAAGACCAAACTAAAAAAGAGTAGTATAGGCCAATCTCCCTAATGAACATAGATGCAAAAATTCACAATAAAATACTAGCAAACAGAATGCAGCAAGTTATCAAGAAGATTATACACTACTACCAAGTGGAATTCATCCTAGGAATGTAGGGATGGTTCAACATTTACAAATCAGTAAGTGGAATACATCATATCAATAGAGCCACAGATACGAATTACATGATCATTTTAATAGATACAGAAAATTATTTTGATAAAGTCCAACATTCATGATAAGAACCCTAAGGGAAATCCAAACAGATGGCCTCTACCTCAATCTGATAGAAGCCATCTATGACAAACCAACAGCCCGCATCGTATTAAATGGTCAAAATCTAAAAGTTTTCACTGTAAAATCAGGAACAAGACAAAGCTGTCTACTATCACCACTCCTATTCAATTTAGTGCTAGAAACATTAGCCACAGCAATAACCAAGAAAGAAAAATACAAGTAATAAGGATGTGAAAGGAAAAGTTAAATTATCATTATTTGCAGATGACATGATACTCTACAAAGAAGACCCCCAAACTCCATTGAAATATTCCTAGATGTAATAACCAAATTCAATAATGTAGCTGGATACAAAGTTAGCACTCAAAAAAATCAGTAGCATTTCTGTACACACACACACAAAAAAAAAACTTAATGAGAAAAAATAAGAGAAATCACACTCTTCATGATAGCATCCAAAATATTAAATACTTAGGAATTAATTTAACAAAGGAAGTAAAAGATCTATACAGCGAAAGTTGCAGCACTCTGAAAAACTCTAAGAGGATCTCAGAAAATGGAAAAATATTCCTTGCTCATGGATAGGAAGAACAAACATTGTGAAAAAGGCCATTCTCCCAAAACTGTTATACAGATTCAATGCAATTCCAATCAAAATACCCCTAGCATACCTCACAGATCTAGAGAAATTCCCTCTGGAATTTCTTAAAATTCTTAAAATTCCCCCTGGAATCAGAAGAGACGTAGAATAGCAAAGGCAATTCTAGGCAACAAAGGCAAGTCAGGAGACTTCATAATCCCTGACTTCAAATTATAATACAAAGCTACAGCGACAAAATCACCATGGTACTGGAATTAAAGCAGACCTGAAGATCAATGGAATAGATTAGGAGATACAATTACAACTACAAAAACACTCAGCTATTTTATCTTTGACAAAGGGGTCAAACATGTTTACTGGAAGGAAGACAGCCTCTTTAATAAGTGGTGCTAGAAAATCTTGCTTTCCATATGCTGAAAACTAAAACTCGACCTATGCCTACCACCATGCATTAAACTAAAATCAAAATGGATCAAAGATCTAAATATTAAAACAGAAACACTAAATCTGCTTGAAGATAGAAATACTGAAAACACAGGGGTAGGCAGAGTATTCATGAACAATATCAAATTGCACAGGAAATACTTCCCAGAATCAACAAGTGGGATCTTGTCTTCTTAAAAAGTTTTTGCATGTAAAAAGAAATCTCCAACGAGTGAAAAGAAAATCCATAAAATGGAGAAATATCTTAGCCAACTGTCCATCATACAAAGGACTTTTATCTAGAAAATATAAAGACTTAAAAGAAAGCAGGCCCCTGAAATTCAAAGACCCAATCCAAAAATGGGCATCTGAGATGAAGATACACTTCTCAGATGAAGAAATACAAATGGCAAATAAATACATGAAGAAACATTCAGCACCACTGGTTATTAGGGAAATGCAAATTAAAACAACACTGAGATTCCATCTCACTCCAGACATAATGGCCAGGATCAAGAAAACCACGAACAACAATTGCTGGAGAAGCTGTAGGGAAAAAGGAACTCTCCTGTACGGTTGGTGGCAGTGTAGACTGGTGCATCCACTGTGGAAATAAGTCTGGAGTTTCCTCAAAAATCTGGGATTGGGAGAATAGACTGGTGAGAGAAAATGGCGGCGTGCTAGGGGATCGAGCGAAGAATCTCTCCAGAGAATTCAAACTCAAAGCTAAAAAAAAAAAAAAAAAGACAGCATGGAGAGGACCAGACAAATCCATAGCGATTCTTATCAACCAAGACAGTACAGCTGGAGGATTTAAAGTCGTGCTGAGACCGGAGGCTGCAAATCCCGCGCCCTTAAATCAACGAACAGACTCGTGGACCCAACACGAAAAGCTGAGTTGCTTTTGGGGACTGCGGAAACTGAGACCCAGATCGAGACTCCAGGCGGCAGCCAGTTCTGCACCGCTGCACCAGAGCAGATGTACAGAGCTCTGGCGTTTCGAATCTAAACGGTGCACAGAAATCTGACCAGTCAGCGCTGAGCCGCGAGGTGGGGAAAAGTGGACGGCTTGGTGTGTGGCGGTCCCGGAGCGGGGACTTGCACCGGACTCTGGTGAGTATAGAAAACCCCGCGGCGGCTGGGTTTGGCCAGAGAACAGCTGGCCCGCCACCACGGGGAAATCAATAACACAGAATCTGGTGCAGACATATTAGCCTGACGGCTGAAACCGCAGCTTGGTGACATCACCAGGACCCCCTGTAGGGAGGGCTGGTGGAAGACATCTTGAGTCCTGGCAGAGTCTGATTGCTTGCTGGCTTCAGCTCCGCACGGAGAACTTAGTGGGAGCCATCTTGGTTTTGGGCAGATCTGCTTTTCTAGAGCTCCTATCACAGAGAGGTTTGGAAGAGAACGGCTGGGACCTGGGCAGAATCCTGTGCCATTACCCAGCTGCTTCTGATTCAGGGAGAACTGGCAGGAGCTGTTGGGGCTAGATCAGGCCTCTGCTTGGGGCCCAATGGGCGGATGCAGAATGGTCACAACTCAGTGACAACCAGAAAGTACAGCCTAATTTATGAACTAACTGACACAGAGGCTAGAGACTAGACTGTACCGCCCCTGCATCCCAGCCTACCCCAGATAACAGCAAATTGGGGAGGACAGCAAAAACTCAAGCCAGCACGCTTCTGAAAGGCCCTAAGCAATTCGGAGAGGGCCAGAGAACTCCAGGACAGTCTGAAAGAAACCAGAAACATGACAAGAGATAAAAATAAAAAAAAATCTCCAGCTGTTCAACAGGAGAAATTAAACCCAAGAGAACTAAACACTGAAGAGAACAAGCACAGTAACCATCCATTGCTCGACTCAGCATCAGCCGAAATTAAAAAGTATTTACATGATCTCATAGAGGAATTTAAAGATGTACTCCTGATCCAAGTGAGGCAAGATATAAAGAGATTAATTAAAGAAATGACAAGCCCTGCCCAAGAGAACACAGATGGAAGAACTGAGGAAATCAGAAAAGAAAGAGAAGCATCTGAAGAATTTAAGCATAACTTAGAATACATGAAACAGATCCAAAGAGAAAATCAGGAAACTAAAAACTCCATTGAATATTGGCAAAATGCCTTGACAGAAACTAAAGACAACCTTCTGAAACTTGAAGAGAGATTTAGGGCTTATGAACGTGAAAGAAAAAGCCTCTTAAAAATAACAAGGAACCAGAAAGAAGCAATTCTAAAACTGGAAGATGATAAAAAGATGCATAACCTAAGAATAAAGAATGTGAGTGAGGAAGCAGGAACATCCAAAAATGAAATACAAAAAATATTCACAGAGATATTAAAGCAAAATTTCCCATGTATAGCAAAAAGAAATGATATCCAGATAAAAGAAGCATACAGAACGCCAGCTACCTACAACCAAAACAGATCTACACCTAGGCATATAATAATCGAGATCCCAGAAATCCACCAAAAAAACAGAATATTAAAAGCAGCCAGAGAAAAGATGCAGGTTACCTATAATAGGAAATCTATCAAAATAACGGTAGACTTATCAACACAAACTCTTAAGTCAAGAAGGGAGTGGGGAGAAATATTCCAAGTCCTGAAGGAAAAAAATATGCAACCTAAGTTCATATATCCATCAAAACTCTCTCTAAAAATTAATGAAGAAATAAGATACTTTAAAGACAAGGAGGAACTGTGGGAGTTCGTGGCCACCAATCCAACCCTACAGAGAGCGCTGAAGGACATTACAGAGAAAGAGAGGAAGACATATCAGGATTACAGCTACAGTGGCAGAGAGGCCTCAGTGTACGGGGCAGACCATGGAATGAGGGAATAAGGTGGACAAATTATAGCAGAAAAGTGGAGTAGCAGACATGAGGCAGAGACGGTAAGCTAGTCTTTGGTAGAGACAGCTCTGAAACTATATTTAAAAAAAAAAAAAAGCAGAGGTCATTGCTAATGGTGTATGACGATTTAAAAGACACAGTAGTCCTAGTGCCATATTTAGATTGAATTAAATTTGTTCTGGTCTGTCCACTCATATCAGATTTGAGGACACAGACCTCTAGAACCAAAAATAGCAGGTTATACCATGGTAACCATCCTTACTTTCCTATTGACTTAAGCTGAAATCCTGTATTACTTACATTGTCTTACTATGACTGATCTTAATTGTATCTGAATCATAAGACTATTGGTTGGCCTTGACTGATCCTATTTGAAATCCGTATGCGTGTTAGAATCAACCCTAAAAGTAGAGGAAACTACTCTGAGCATGACAGGATGTAAAGGATATCCATACTGGTATGAATCAGTAACAGCTCTCAAATACTACAATGCAGTCAAAGATAAGTTTTTATAAAAATAGGTGATAGTATATTTAACTATAATAAGCCAGTGTTGTCGACAAATCTATTGAAAATAACAAGAGAAAACATAGTAGCTACGGAAGATCATTTATATTATAGTTTTGTAAGTCTTATCCATTGCATGTTTATCTAGGAAATTGTTTCGCTGTCTTGTTATGACTTGGTTTTCCCTATAATACAGAGAGGATAGGAACAAATACTCTGAGGAAGAGACCTGAAAAACCCGAGGCTTATTTTGTAGCATTATAATATAAATTCTAGCAATCTATTGCTTGCTGATTAAAATGACTCTGGACTGGTTTCTTCAGCTCAACTTCAGCATATGCAGAGATGGGGACGGCTATCACAAAGAGAATGAGAGATGCGATGGTAGTTGGAAATGTCTTCCCTAATTTGGAACTTGAGGACCTAAAGAGACTCCATCATCCTGTAATGATTTGATTAGTTCTATAATATGCAATAAGTATAGAAAGTGGGTGAAGTTAGGGACAACTATTTGTAAGAGGCTAGAGACAGTTGGATAAGGTAGATCTCCGGTGGACTTGCTTTGAAATCTGTGTTTCTTTAAATTGTTTTTTATTTTTTTTTAAATGTTCTGTTCTGTTTTGATATGGTTAACCTTATCCTCTTAGAGATGTAAAACAAATAGGTGGGACTGATAATCATATTACGGAGCTTTTGTTCGGCCATAGAGCAGAATGGTTTGTAGGGTCACTTTTTTGAATGTCATTCTAAATACTTTAATTCTATAACCTAAACAGCCATTTCGAAGAAGACAATTCGTAACTTATCAACTGGCAATTTCTTACCTTTTGTTTGTCTGTAATTTAGTATTATTTTTCTACCCTTTTTTTCTTTAATCTCCATGTATTTTTTTTTTCGTTTCCTTTTCTTTAAATAAAAAAAAAAAAAATCTGGGATTGGAAGTCCTATTTGAACCAGCTATTCTGCTTCTGGGCATGTTCCCAGAAGAACAGAAGACATCATATTGTAGTGATAAAGAGCATCCATGTTTATAACAGCACAATTTATTGTAGCTAAATCTTGCAAAGAACCCAAATGCCCATCAACTGAGGAATGGATAAAAAAAGATGTGGTATTTTTATGCAATGGAGTACTACTCAGCTATAAAGAAGGATCACATTGAAGCTTTTATAGGTAAATGGATGCAACTTGAGACCATATTCATAAGTGAAATAAATCAAACTCACACATGTAAATACTATATTGTCTCCCTAGTGTAAAAAACTGAAAGAGTAAATAAGATATAAAATCTTCAATAAGTACTGTGAAAGGGAAAAAAACGTAGAGGGGAAAAATAACTCATAAAGAGAAAATGAGAAAAAAGGAAAGGAAAAGAAAGAAGATATAAATTAGTACATATACACATAAGATAGCTAAGATGATTGTCCTACTAATTCTATTAGTTCTTGGAACAAAACAATTAACAGTCATAGGATCAATATTGCATGTCTATATGTGGTAATCTGAATAACTGTTTTGAAGACACCTATGCAAAACAACTTTTGTTATGTTCCTACCACTTTGTTTTGAAAGTCAGTGTCACTGTTTTGGGGTTGTTACTTTTGGCTCTTGTTTTTCCTTTATTTTTGCTTTGTTTTGTTTTTCCCTTTAATAAATAAAGGACATATATACATGTATAGGCTTATATATGCCTAGAATTTCTCCTAAATAATATACAAGAATTGATTTTATTATATATCACATATGGTATGAACAGTTACTTTGAAGAAAAGGAGACATTATGGTAGCCATTGCTGATTTCCTATCATCTTGTTTTGAAGTCCAATAATGCTTTTATTCTTTCTTTTAGTCTGTTTTCAATTATTTGACTTCAATATGTGTGAAGATATGGACAACTATTTGCAGAAAACAAGATACATTATGGTAGCCATTGGTCATTTACTATTGTCTGATTTAGAAGGCCTATAATGCTCTCATTCTTTTGTTTTGACTGATTTTATACTATATGGTCTTGTTTGAATTTATTGTATGGTATGGACACCTATTTTGAGGAAAACAAGAGACATTATGGTAGCCACTGTTGATTTCCTGTTGTCTTGTTTTGAAGCCCAGTGTTGCCTGCATTGTTCTGTTCTGATTTGCTTTGTTCTGTTTTGTTTTACTTTACTTATATTTTCTTTAAAATACAAAATAGATATACACAATGACCATACTCATCATAGGGGCTTTGTACCTATACATAATATATCTTGAGTCCTCTTTTCTTCCCATTCCCTACCCTCCCTTCAACTCCCTCTTCCCCTCCTTCTTTACAAAAGCTTTGTTGTCATTTTTTCCTTATTTATTTTCCTTTTACCATCCATATTTCCCCTTCCCATCCGAACATTTTCTTCCTATTTCCCAATATCTATCATAAATGTTGGTCCTTATTTACACGATCAATTTCTCATACCAAGAGACTCTGGGAAGAAGAAAGAGAAGTGAGCAGGCAGGCAAAGAGCATCTCTGAGACTGATTTCCAGATGCTGGAATACAGCAATGTGAGGAAGAAAAGGAGTACAAAAGTGGGTCCCAGGACCCAGGAAGGATCTGAAACATGAACTGAGACAAGAGGAAGAGCCATGGTCTCTCTAAAGTAGTAAAAATGGAAATAATAAAGCAGATGAATAAGGCTTTAGAAAAAATCTAATCAGAAATAATTTCTCATACAACTACAGAGAAGGTGACCATAATGAAAGACACACTTACAGACTCTCTAGTAGATACAGATAAAAAAATTAAACATAGATGAACATAGGAAAATGATAGAAATCATGAATGTTCAGCATAGAAAGAAATGGAATCTAATAAACACAGTCAAGTAGGTATCCAGAAGTTTAACAATTCCATTAAAAGTGTAAGCAGCAGAATGAGCCAATTTGAAGTCAGAGTATCAGATGTAAAAACAAGATTGTGGTTAGTGATCATGAAAAGAAAGATTTCTTAAAAATAGTGAGGGACCATGAAAAATCAATTCAGCAGTTGATAGATGATGCAAAGAACATCATAAGGTTGATCAGAGTCTAGGAAAAAGCATGAGTCAATGCAAATGACATTAAAAATACCATTCATACAAGGTGGGATTTTATCTGTTCCGGTCATTGCACAAGGATTGCATTTCCAGTTGGTTTCTCAGCTTGGTTCGTTCCTGGACAAACCCCCCCCCCTCCCCGCTAAGGACTCCCCACACCGCACCATTCCTGGATTCTAAGCTGGCTATCTCAGAGAGCCTCTGTAGCTGTTATTATGTATCCACCATGTTCTCCTAGAATCTAATGGTTGCAACTTGAGACCAACTTGAACTCCACTAATTTGAGTCCTAAAGCCTCACTTGTCAAAGTATAACTAGAAATCCAGGCCAGGAGTGAGAAAGTTCAGAAACACTTAAGTAAATAGCAGGTTGCCCACCCCCCACCCCCGCCGCCGCAATACAAAACCGTGAGTATTGGGGAGACCCAAAAATACACAGTTCATCCTGGGGGAGTAAAAGGGAGGAATAGTCCTCAAAAATAAAACAGCAGAAGATATAGCTAATAGTGTATCAGGAATTAAAACCCCTATTACTTGCAACACTCTGCTTGGTTGGAACTCCTTCTGTCTTAGTTTGTATATAATCATTGGATCTGAGGGGTACAGGCGGCTGTCCATAGCATAGGGGACATCTTTAATTCCTTATTAACTCAATCAGGGTCCATGTATGACTTATACTGTTATATCATGACTGATCTTAGTTAAATCTGACTTGTTTGATGGCTGCTTGTTATTTTTTTAAATTTTATTTTGGGAGAAAAAGAAAAAAAAACAAAAAAGGTACCAGTTATACAGAATTTTGGAAAAAAATAAACAGTAGGAAATCACTAGTTGATACATATTGTCATCTTAGAAATAGTTGTTCAAGTTACAAAATTAAAGCATATAAAGTGGACATTCAAACAGTGAGACAGCAAACAGTTCTGTTCAATGATCCAACAAAACACAGTAATATAGTTATATATCTTATACACTTAAATATACATGCAGTTATATCCATTAGAGCACTTTCCTCTCTTTTGTACAATGACAATTACACATTTTGAGTTTTATTACTCCCACAGTTCTTATTACTTTTATTGAAGAGAGTAAAACCAAATGTGACATAACAAAACAGAGTCAGTCAAATCAAAAGGATGGACATAATATATAATGTAAAAACAAAATACAAGGTGATCAACAATGGTTACCATAATGCCTCTTGCTATCTTAAAAAGAATTGCCTATACCATCAGTTATAATAAAATTTAACAAAACAGTAAAGAACAAAACCAATAAAACCAAAACATTGGAGACATTACAGAACTTCAAAAGAAGATAATAGTCAACCAGAATGGGCATCATAATGAATCTTATTGTCTTCACAGTTGTTGCCTATACTTTCAAACTTGGTACTATCAAGCAAAACAGAATAGAGGAAAATCAGTCAAAACAAGATGGTGAGAGCAATACAGAGTTTCAAATCAAGTTAATAGGAAATCAAAGCAGGTTACTATAATATATCCTGCTATTTTTTATTTATTTTTCCCTCAAAAAGATAAAAATAAAAAGTAAATAATAAAAAAGGAGATTGAGATAAAAGAGGGCATAACAACAAAACAGCACAGGTCAAAACATAACCATTTAAGCAAAATAGTGTTTCACCACCAGATATCCCAACATAAAAGTAGTTACCATAGTGTCTTTTTCCGTGAAATCTTTGAGTATAAGTCTGTGTACTGTAGCATCAAACATATCAAGACAGTGTAAAACCATTCAAGAGAATGACAGGATTACAGGGTATTTAGAATCAACTAACAGAAAATGAACATTGGTTTCTGTGTAATCTCCTTGTCTATGAAAATTTTTGTTTATATGATCACATATAATAAAATCCAATAAGATACAACATGTTAAGACCGATGGAGACAGAAGAGCAAAAGCTTGATGGGATTTCAAAACAAGATGACATTAAATCAGCACTAGCTATTATGTCTTGTTTTCTCCAAAATAGCTGTTCCTATCATATAACCTTCTCTGCCTCACTTCTGTTGAGCTCTTTTTCTGTCATTAGTTGTCAGTTTGTCTTCTTCATTTTGCTTTCTGCTCCATTCATTGTGGCCTCTCTGTTACTGTTTTTGGAATCTTGCTATTTTTCTCTTTTAGAATATCCTGCGGTATTCTCTGTAGAGTTGAATTGGTGATTGCAAATTACCCTAGTTCCTCTTTATCCTGGAAGCACCTTGTTTCTGCATTAATTTCTAGGGACAGTTGTGCAGGATATATCAATCTTGGCTGGAGGTTATTATCTTTCAAAGCTTGAATTATTTCCCCCCACGCTCTTCATGATTGGATGGTTTGTGCCGAGAAGTCTGCTGTAATTCTGATGGTGTTCCCTTGTAAGTGATCTGTTTCTTGTCTCTGATGGCTTTTAATATTCTGTTCTTATATTGGATTTCTGGAATTTTGATTATGATATGCCTGGGTGTAGTTCTGTTTGGGTAGTAGGTGGCTGGGTTCCTGTATGCCCCATACATCTGAGTATCTTTACCTTTTACTAAATTAGGAAAATTCTCCAGGATTCTTTCTGTGAATAGCCTTTGTAGTTCATTTGTTTGTGTCCTGACTTCTTCCTTTATGTTCTTAATTCTTAAGTTATAGATCCTATCATTTTCTAGCCTTTGTATCATTGCTGTTTGTTTCCTTGTTATTTTTAAGTTTTTCATTTCATGCTCCCACATTACAAATCTGTGCTCCAGTTCAGATAACCTATCTTTAGTTTCTTTCAAGCTGTTATGCCAGTTTCAATAGAGTTTTTGGTTTCCTGGTAATCTCTTTGAACCTGCTCCATGTATTCTGTTTTCTCTATTTTCTCCATCAAACAATTCTCCCCTTTTTTTCTGTTCTTCCATTCCACCATCGGTTTTTTCTTGGGTGGTGCTTAGCCTTTCTCTAACTATTCTACTTATATCTTACCTTATTTCATTAAATAATTCACTTTTGAACTGGTCTATGAGGCTCCGGAGATATCGCTTTATGTCTATTGGTGCCGTGTCTGATACTGCATGTTTTCTGTCCTCATTCTCCCTTGCATTTACCTTTCCTGGATCAGTGTTCTCAGGACTGGGGCCTGAGGACCTTTTCTTGTTGCTCCCTCTTCCCATACTTTTTGTTCCTTCCATACAAACGTATATAGGAGGCCCAGTTTCTTTCTTTGTCAGTTACAGTTTGTTTGAATCCACCTGCTGGTGTTCCCACCCACTGCAGGGTACTAGAGAGACACAGACTTAGGCAGCCTCTGCTGGGCTCTACACTCTCTATAAAGTTGTATTTCTGTTAATTATTATGTACTGATATGCTCAATTATACTTTATCTGATGATATAGCCAATTCTGTTGGTGATAACAAGAAACAGCATAGTGACCAGGAAAGAACTCCTTATGCAGCAGATTTATATGCCTTTTTAGTTTTATATGTCTATAGGAAAAAGTTTAGTTCTGTCCTGCTTTGTTATGTTTTTCCCTCTAACATAGAAAGGATATAAATACATGCTAAGACTCAAGCTTATGTAAAACCTATAAACAGTTTATGAGCACTGATCTGATGACACATGATGAAATGAACAAAAAGTTTGAAAGAAAGAAAGTGGCACTGCAGTACCCAATCCTGATTCCGGAGTGTTATGATGTGAAATCCAGCAATATTATTAATCTTTGTTCAGAAGGGTTTTAATCTAATATGCTCTATTAGGTCTCAACATAAATGAAGATATGAATAAACACGTACATGTCTAAGTGTATAGGATTGATAGCCATAATACTTAGCTTTTGTTGGATAACTGAACAGAACTGTTTGCAGTCTCCCTGGTTGAAATCCCATCTATATGTTCCACTTGTGTACCTTGAACAACTATTTATAGGGTGACAATATGTATACATTAGCTAGTGATTTATTATTATTTCTTTTCTTTGGAAGTATGTGCTATTTCTGCCCATTTTCTATCTTGTTTTGTCTTTCTTTAAATAAAAAAAAAGTTGCAATCATTTACCTATAAAAGCTTCAGACTTATTTCTTTATGGCTGAGTAGTATTCCATTGTATAAAAATACCATATTGTTTTACTCCATTCTTTGGTTGATAAGCGTTTGAGTTACATGCAAGATTTAGTTATTATAAATTGTGCTTCCATGAAATGTGGATGTATGTATATTTTCTGGGAAAATACACAGAAGGGGAATAGCTAGGTCAAATGATATCTTTAATTCTAGATTTTTGAGGAATCTCAACATTGATTTCCACAATGGTTGTACCATTCCCTACAACAGTGGAGAAGGCTTTGTTTTTCCCCACACCCCCTTCACCACTTTTTATTGGTTGATTTCTTGATGATAGCCATTCTTTCTGGAGTGAATTCATGCATTGAGGGTTGAAAAAGGTGAAATCACTACAGATCCTGTGGAAATTCAGAAGATTAGCAATACCTACTTTAAAATATTTACTTTCATAATATGGAAAACACAGAAAAAATTGACAGATTCCTAGATATATATGAATCAAGAAGATATAAAATTCTGAATAATACAGTATCAGTTAATGACATTGAAAATGTAGTTCAAAACTTAGCAACAAAGAAAAGCCCAGGACTTGATGGATTCACTGCTAAATTCTACCCTGTGGGAGAGAATAATTTAAGAGAGATGGGGGAAAACAGAGGTAACTGAAGAGAAATATAGTAAAAGCAAGGTTGTAGGACAAGGGTGATCACCCAAAGTTTGAGAAACTACAGAAGATAGGAGAGAAACAAGGAAGGAGAAAGCAAAAGAATACTGAAGTAAACCAGAAAGATTAGAGACAATTTTCACTCACATGAAAATATCAAAAAAATCAAGAGAGAAAGTTGAGGGCAAGAAAAAAGACAAACAAAAATAAATAAAAACCTAAATAATGAAAACAAGAAAAATCAAAACAAGCAAACAATAAAACAGGAAAAAAAACAATAAAATACCTCTGGTACCCTCAGTTGAGAGTGTCCAAGTCACAGCTCAAATCTGTGCTTGGTAACCCTGCAAAGTATGTAACAGGATAAGTGCTTGGTGCAAGGCTGATTTTAACCTCTGTATGTGGGTCCTCGGGCCAGAGTCTTCAGCCAGCAAATTTCTCTTTGTCCTTTAACAACCTGCCCTTGCCTCCTTATCCTGTGTGTCTCTGAATTGCTCTCCAAGGTGCTGTGGCACCTTCAGAGACAACCCAAGGCTGTTCCCAGTCTCATGTGCAATTAGCCCTCCTGGGGCTTGTACAGGCTCCTCTGTTCCACTCCATTGTCTCTCTCCTCTCATTCCCTGGGGCCAGGATGGTGAGAATTCTGACTTCCTATGTATTGCCCCACCGTGCCAAAAGAAGCTTAAATTGTACATCCTGCTCTCACGCAGTGTCACAACACTGGATGCAGGGCAAGAAGATTGGTGCTGATTCACTTCCTCTACCACCACTGCTGTGGTCCTAATCTTGTTGTTAGAGGTTCTAGTTCATCACTATGATACATACATAAAAAAGAAAGAAAGTAGGAAGAAAGGAACGAAGGAAGAAAGGAAGAAAGGAACGAAGGAAGAAGGGAAGAAAGGAACGAAGAATGGAAGGGAAGGGAAGGGAAGGGAAGGCAGGGGGCAGGGGAGGGGAAGGGAAGGGAGGGGAGGGGAAGGGAAGGGAGGGGAGGGGAGGGGAAGGGAAGGGAAGGGAAGGGAAGGGAAGGGAAGGGAAGGGAAGGCAAGGCAAGGCAAGGCAAGGGAAGGGAAGGGAAGGGAAGGGAAGGGAAGGGAAGGGAAGGGAAGGGAAGGATAAGAAAGGGAAGGAAAGGGAAGGGAAAAGCAAGCAAGCAAAAGAAAGAAAGAAAGAAAGAAAGAAAGAAAGAAAGAAAGAAAGAAAGAAAGAAAGAACAAAAGAAAAGAGAACTGGTGGCCCACTGGGGACAAAGCTGCCTCCTGGTCACTTGCCCCTGTGTGTGCCAGTGAAATTTGTTGACAAGTTGCAATGTAATCTCAAGGAAAACAAAAGAGGCAAGGGGTTCTGTGTCCCAAATGTATCTTCTGTGGCTTGAGTTTGCCACGTTACTGCACTCTATCAGTGTTTTGGGAGTGTCCCAGAAGGGCGGTTCTTGCTCCTTGTGCAGGTTGAGTTCCCACCTGCTGTCCTGTGGGTTGCTTCGCTATTTTATAAAGTCCTATGCCTATGTTTAGTTAGATCTGCAAGACTTTTATTTCAGATTGAAATCTTGTATATGTTCCTCTCTTTCTTCCAATTACCTCTATTTTTAGATGATTTTCTCTAAGTAATTCCAATGTGGTTCCTTCTCTATTCAGCTATCACAGGTGTCTAGTTTTCATTCCTTAATTTAGATTTCTATATTTTCTTGAATGCAATTAACACTTAGTGATTCTTATTTTTCATCTATTTTCCATTCTTTTAATTTCTGTACCAGAGTAGTTTGCTTTGCATTCTAAAATACTTTAAAATATTTCATTCAATTTCATTTAGCGATTGGGATTTTCATGAGCTGAATTAGTTTGATTCTTAGTTTCTCCTGCATTTTTATGATAATAGAAAGCTACTTGTTCCTCCATATTTCTCTGTAAAGGGCTGAAGGTTGGAGTGCTTTAAGAGATTTCTAGTTCAAGAGTGGTCTCTTCTATCATAGTAAAGAATTGTGGCTGGTTTTCCTTTTTTGAGACTGTTATAGGATGATTTTTATTATTATTATTATTTGCTTTCTTTTGCCTTAAGATCAGTACCCCTATAGAAGGGAACGGAGCACTGCCTTGCCCCTTTCACCAAGTGAGGGCTCAGCAATAAGGTATATTTCCTTTGAACCAGCAAGCAAATATATATATGGAATCTCTTAGCACCTCCATCCTGGACTTCCCAGCCTCCACAACTATAAGAAAGAAATTTCTGTTGTTTATAAACTACCTAGTTTCTGATATTTTATTGTATGTTAAAAAGACTAAATTTAAAAGTGTGTATAACATTCATAAGTAGTTGGTTTTGCTATAGATATTGTTAAATATCACTTCAAAGTTACAATATTAACTTGCTTGATTATCTTTTTAGGAACAGGTTGACACAACATAAATAAAAAACTTGGAAGGGACAAATGAGAAATAAGGATTTTTTTTTCAGCACTGGAGATTGAACATAGAATCTTCAAACTAAGCCACTGAGCTACATCTTCAACCATTTTTTAATTTTTTATTTTGAGACAGGATTTCACATAGAGGTTAGGTTACCCCAGCTGGGATCAAACCTGTGATCCTCCTGCTTCAGCTTCCCAGAGTGCTAGAATCACAGATATTTGCCACTAGCTCTTTAAGGAATAGTATTATGTTGACACTATGCCTATAAACCAGCCAATCACCACTTCTCTTTTATCCATGGCTAATTGTTACATGAACATCTAAGGAACACTACAAAGAACACTCTCACCTCTTCAATATCTTCACTTTCTCATCTCTAAGGTGAAGATGGTAACATGCAAAGACTTGTGGTGAAGAATAAATAAATAATACATAGGAAAACAACAACACTGCCCAGGAAAATCATCCCCAAACTGCCGACAAATCAATCCCCACACATAGGGCACCTCATCCTTTTCCTCTGGAGTGCTTCTCATAGATTCCAACAATATGTTTGGAAAGTGACCAGTGATTTAATTTTTTCTCTCCTAGACACTACTGTAAATCCCATGAGCATCTGTTTTGCTCACTTCTAAACCCACAACACTTAATCCAGTGCCTTGTTTATAGTGATCAGAAAATATTAATTGAATGAATGGCATTATTTGTCTCATAGTGAAAACTCAACAAATGTGCATGTAAAATGTATATATAGATACAAAATATTAGGTTCAACCAAGTGAAAAATCAAGAAGAAGAAAATATCCTTAATAATTAAGAGATAATATAGCACTGCAGCTGGCTGCAAAGCAAACATAGCATCAGTGGGTGACCTTTGAGGTTGTTGGCTCCGTGTAACTATAGAGCAGAGCAGAAATTGACAACTCCTGCATTTCAGATTATCATCTTTTTGGAGAAAAATGGCCGAGCTGCTGACCATTGAGTCATCCTTTATTTAACAATCTACTTTGTCTTAAATTTTTTTCAAATTCATTGTCGATCTTTTCTGACTTTAAATTAGTTATAAACAGTGGGAACATTCTCCCTGACCTGGGGACCAGGCCGGTTCCCTACCAGACCAGAGACCAGGCCGGGCTGGGGAGTGTAACAGCAGTGGCTGGGAGCTCTGACCAACCTGCAGGAACTTTCTCCCTGACCTGGGGACCAGGCCGGTTCCCCACCAGACCAGATCAGTGACTGTAGCAGCAGTGGCTGGGAATCCCGCCCAGCCTGAGAAGACACTCTTCCTGGCCTGAGGGCCTTGGTTCCCTGCTGGGTCCAGTGAGTGGGGCCATCGCAGGGAACCCCATCCCAGGCTGGCGGACCTCTCTCCCACACCTGGAACAACACTTGAAGCTCCAAAATACAGGAAAATGACAAAACAAAAGATCAAAATGCAATCTCAAACATCCAGCCCATCCCAAGAAAGCCCAGGAGCCATGTGCATAGAAGAAAACACATGCCACATAACTGAAATACCTGAAATAATGGTAACTGAAATAAAGAAGCAACTCTGGGAAGCCTTAAAGGAATTCAAACTAGAAATAATCTCTCAGATAAAAGAAGAATTGATAAAAGAAATGAAGCAGATGCTAAACATAGCTAACGAAGATGCAGTTAAAAAACTGGAGGAACTAAACAAAAGGATAGAATCCCTGGATGAACAATTTAAGAAACAAACAGAATACATAAAACAGATGCAAAGAGATATACAGGAAATCAAAAACTCCATTGAAAGTTGTAAAAACCGCCTCAATGAATGTGAAGATAGAATCTCAGACCTCGAAGACAAGATTGCAGCCAGTGAACAGGAAAGAAAAGATCTTTTAAAAATAACAAGAAATCAGGAAATAACAATTCAACACCTTCAGGATGACGCAAAGAGAAACAACATAAGGTTGATAGGGATAAAAGAAAAAGAAGGGGACAACATAAAGGATGTCAAGAGGATATTTAGAGAAGTAATAGCTGAAAATTTCCCAAATATAGGGATAAAAGAAAAAGAAGGGGAAAACATAAAGGATGTCAAGAGGATATTTAGAGAAGTAATAGCTGAAAATTTCCCAAATACGAGATTAGAAACTGATATCAAGATCAATGAAGCATATAGAACTCCAAATAGTCACAATCAAAATAAATCTACACCCAGACATATAATAATGACCATCCCAGAAACTGAACAAAAGAATAGAATATTAAAGTCTGTCAGAGAGAAAAGACAGATGACCTATAAAGGAAAACCTATCAGAATTACAGCAGACTTCTAAGCACAAACAATAAAGTCAAGAAGAGCATGGAGTGATGTATTTTAGATCCTAAAGGAAAATGATTTCCAACCTAGGCTGATGTATCTTGCAAAACTATCCTTCAAATTTGATGGAGAAATAAGATATTTCCATGACAAAGATCAGCTGAAAAACTTCATGATCACCAAGCCAACCCTGCAAAGAATACTGAAAGACAGCCTAGATACATTTAGGAAAAAAACACTAAACAAAGCAGACAATTAAACAGAGCAGAAAGATAAACATGCAACAGCAGAAAGATAATATGTCAACAATAAACCAATATATAACAGTTCTAACTATTAATATAAATGGTCTCAATACACCAATTAAAAGAAACAGACTGGCAGAATGGATCAAGAAACAAAATCCAACCATATGCTGTTTACAAGAAACCCATCTAACCAAAAAGGATACTCACAGACTCAAAGTCAAAGGATGGAAAACAATACTTCATACAACAGGAACCCAAAAAAAAAGCAGGGGAAGCTATTCTGTTTGCAGACAAAGTCAACGTCAAGCCAATAATGATCAGAAGGGATAAAGAAGGTCACTACATACTGGTTAGGGGAAAACTCCAAGGGGAAGAGATAACTATCTTAAATATATATGCACTAAACCCCAGAGCACCCAGTTATATAAAACAAGTACTAACAGAAATGAAAAACCAAATCAGCAGCAACACAATTCTAACAGGAGATCTTAACACACCATTGACACCAATGGGCAGATCAACCAAACAGAAAATCAACAAAGAAATAAAAGAACTGAATTGCACCTGTGAACAAATGGACTTAATAGACATATACAGAGTATTCCACCCAACAACAACAGAATACACATTCTTCTCAGCAGTACATGGGTCATTCTCTAAAATAGACCATACATTAACTCACAGAACATATTTTAATAAATGCAAAAGAGTTGAAATTATCCCTTGCATGCTATCGGACCATAGCGCTATGAAATTTGTAATTAACGATAAAAGATACTGTAAAAATCCCACAAACACATGGAAACTGAATAACACACTCTTGAGTAATCAGTGGGTCACAGAGGAAATTAAAAAAGAAATTAAGTAATACCTACAAACCATACTCATAAGTGAACTAAATCAAACTCGTGAAACCTGTGAATACCGAATAGTTTCCCTAGTGTAGGAAATGATTCAAATATATAAAAGCATGTGGTAAACATGATTCCCCATTATGTGGCCTTGAAGCCTTATAAAGTTTTCACTCATCTCACATACTAGTACTTTTCATTAATTGGAATGGCTTTATTTTGGGCTATTTGATATTATGGCCTGTGATGCAATGAACAGCTATTTTGAAGAAAACAAGACATCATAATAGCTAGTGCTGATTTAATATCATCTTGTTTTGAAGCCGCACCAAACTATGGATCTTCTGTCTCCATTGATTATATCATGTTGTATCTTGCTGGATTTTATTGTATGTGGTAATATAAACAAAAAGTGTTATAGGCAAAGAGACAATATAGAAACCATTGTTCATTTTTCTGTTAGCTGGTTCTAAATACTCTACAATGCTTTCATCCACTTGAATGGTGTTACACTGTCTTGATATGTTTGATGCTATAGCATGTGAAGTTATATTCAAATATTTCAAGGAAAAAGACACTATGGTAACTACTATTAAGTCAGGTTATTTGGTGGTGAAGCACTAAGTTGCTGAAAGTGTCATGCTTTAACCTGTATTGCTATGTTGTTATGCCCCCTTTTATCTCAACCTCTTCCTTATTCATTAAAAAATTATTTAATTTTTTAAATTTCTTTTTTAAACTAAGGGGAAAAAAATCAAAAAAACTAGCAGAATATATTATAGTAACTTTTTTGATTTCCTATTAAATTGAAGTCCTGTAATACCCCTGTTATCTTGTTTTGACTGATTAG
Organism: Cavia porcellus; assembly: GCF_034190915.1. Taxonomy (NCBI): domain Eukaryota; kingdom Metazoa; phylum Chordata; class Mammalia; order Rodentia; family Caviidae; genus Cavia; species Cavia porcellus. Next base: position 79,129,470 of record NW_026947484.1, read on the forward strand.
ACTTTCTTCTGCTCTGTATGAAAGTATCAAGTATCAGAGTATAGGCAACTACTTTGAAGGCAGTAAGATTCACTATGATGCCCATTCTGGTTTGACTATTATCCTCTTTTGAGGTTTTGTAAGATTTACAATGTTTAGGTTTTATTGGTCTTGTTCTCTATTGTTTTGTTCAATTTTATAATACCTAATGAGATAGAGAATGCTTCTTAAGGAAGCAAGAGGCATTATGGTAACCATTGTTGATAACCTTGCACTCTGTTTTTACATCATGTGCTATGTCTATCCTTGGTTTTGACTGACAGCTTTGTTTTATCATGCTTGATTTTATTCTCTTACAAAAAAGTAATAAGATCTAAGGGAGCAATAAAACCCAAAATGTGTAAATTTTGTTGTAATAAAAAGAGGGGAAAAAAAGTGCCCTAAAGGATACAACAGCAAGGCTGTTTATGTGTGTTGAATAGAAGACCATATTAATATTTTTGATTGGATTACTGAACACAACTATTTGCAGTCTCACTGTTTGAATGTTCACTTTGTATGCTTTGATCCTGTGACCTGAAACACCGTTTCTAAGATGATAGCATGTAACCTACTAACTGGTGATAGCTTACTGTTCTTTTTGTAGTTCTGAATTACTTGTACCCTTACACTGTATTGTTTTGTTCTGCTTTTTTTCTCTTTTTCCTTTTAAATAAAAAAAATTAGTTATAAACAAAATCCTAGAAGTTAGAAGTACAACACAGAATTGCAGCTCAGTGGGTCTGATAGCTCTGTCAAATTTATCAAATATATGAAAATGATCTGGGGGGAAACTTGCTCAAATAGACTGTCTAAAACATCATCACAAACACAGCACATAACTGTTTCCCTTCCAAGACACAAGATTTTTTTTTGTTATGAGGACATCATTTGGATGACAGTATTAATGTCCAAGTTAAAAATAGAAACCAGGGGCTGGGGATTTAGCTCAGTGGCATAAGCGCCTACCTTGCAAGCAAGCAGTCGTGAGTTTGGTCCCTGGTACCGATAAAAACGAAAAAGACCAAAAAACAAAAAGAAACCAGACAGTAGGCTGTGACCTCTTAGTAAAGATCATGCAACATGTGTTTTCTTTTCTTGTAAGAAGGAAAAATAAACAGCTCAATTCTTAAGGCAGAAGTTGCAGAAGGAGACAACATATATATACAAGCTAATTGCAGACAATAAAAATAAAACTTAAAGCAAGGTTTAGATATACCTAAATGCAAAGTAGGCCATTTTAGACAGCTTTTTAAAGTTTTGCATCCAGGACTAAATCTTGCTGTGTTTATACTGTTTATCAAATACAACATTAGTTTGGAAATAGTTTCAAAATAAATGTATAGCTATAGTTTTATAGTAAGGGTCAACACTCCTTCTGTCACTGACTTTTATTCTTGACAATTGTGCCAATATTAAGAAAAGAATTCCTACTAGCTGCTGAGGACATAATGTTTGCAGATACTTATGTAAAATTTTAATTATTACTGTGCAAAGAGACAAGGTTCCAAGTCAGTAGACCTATACATCTATCTCATCTCACATACTAGTACTTTTCAACATCTCTGGGCCTTAAGTGACTTGACCTTATAAAAGAAGGTAATAATAAAGTTAACATCACAAAATAATGGCCAGGATTATCATTTTTATTTTTATTTATTTGGCTATCTGAATTTCCATTCTCAAAATAAGCATAGTTCTATAAAGTAAAGCAATAGTAAAAATGCACCTTTAATACTAAGAACTATGTAAAGCTTTTTAATAATGTCATTTTACATGTCTTCTGAAATATGGATGTAAGAGAGACACTAAGTAGAAAGCACCCCAGATGGTCACTTATGAGCTGGGACTCCTACAGGTTGCCTGAGTCCAGGCCTTGTTAAGCTGTTCAGAGTGGGCAATGTGCAATGCTTCGCATTGACCTTCAAGGGTACCTACCAATTATCCTCCCCAGGTACCTGCTAAGAGGGGCTGCATGCCACTACAGCTGCAATCTCTGCTCTTTAAAAATAGAAAACCACTTTAACTTATAGAGTCTTAACACAAGTGGGGGCAGAGAGTCATCTCAACCCCAAAGTATTGAAGATTTTCTCCTCCTTCCTGTCTTTAAAACAGTAAAGTTTTTCTTCAAATAAGAATAAACTGTTAGAGCATTTGAAAAGAATTGCAAGACAGTACTTTTATTATAATTATAATAAAGCTGGATTATGCAACTTTTTTAGTTTCTTCATATATATCACTACAGTACAAAAAATTATTTTAAAAACCATTTAATTCACAGGCTATATCCTAGAGATTTATCAAAAATATATCATGCTTAATATTAATGTATATTATATTACACACATAATATATATTATATACAAATATGTAATCAGCTGCTCAAGCTTATTCGATTTGGAAAAAATCAAGCAGAACCTAAATAAGTTTTTTCACTTTTGCAGAATCATGGAGGATTTTTAAAATTTGTTAGAAATTTTGTTTAAATTTGTTAGAAATAGACAGAGGAATAGGTATCACGTTCCCACATTATTTATGGATGAGTTAACTGCCGGATCTCTTTGAAAGATAATAGTTATTAAATTTGAAAATATTCATGTCCTTGTATCTAGGAATTCCCCCTCTTAAATACGGACTACAAATGGAACGAAATGAGTTAAATCTCACGAGGAAGCTGGATTTAAGGTCAAAACTCTAAGTGAGAAGTACAAATTTACCATGAAATCCCTTCAATCCACCTCAAAGTGCAACATATCCTAGAGAGTTACTGAGTAATCCACATGTAAAAAATATATAAATGTGTAGAAATTCATGTACTGTACAAAATTTCTTTTTGCTGTATTTCTAAAGTCAAAGGATGATAAGACCAATGCACAATAATACAAATGAAAAGACAAAGCTGAATTTATTGATTTGGATAGTAAGTAGGAGTTGTGTGACTGAGGCCACCTGCTTCTTCACAGAAAAGTTTGCTTATATGGGTTACTATGAAAGAATTAGATTCAGGATTCAGCCAGTTTTCAATTCATCTGTGAAGCTTGGTGACTACAGTAAAAGGGCATTGCCTGGTTGGGATTCAGCCTTATCCCTGATTGGCTGACTTTCAACATGACAGGATTGACGCTGATTGGTGCTTGTAAAACTGTGTCTTTTCTATGGTACATTAGTTTATAAAGTTCCTCATAAATTGTCTTTAGTTTATGATGTCCCTTACATGTAAGAGTTCCTTACATGTAAGAAGTGAAAACAAGGAGATCCCTTGTTTTCATGGCTACAGAACATTATATTTTTCCAAATCTGTAACAATTTTTTATTCTCACTACTGAGCTCACTCAAGTATTGTGTGTGAGTTGTGTGTGTATGTTATGGGGGTTGTTCATATGTGTGAGCTGTGTATGTTATGGGGGTTGACTACTGGACCTTCACACTGAGATACATCCCAACCCTTTTTAAAATTTTATTTATTGATATAGACTCTTACTAAGTCACTGAGCTGTCCAGGCTGAGATCAAATTTATGTTCTTCCTTTCCCAGGGAGCCTCCGAACCTCATGGATTCAGAGACAGGGCTTTAAGGAGGGGATGAGATTATAAAAAAATGTGCCATTAGGAGGTGGGGCTTCTGAGGGCATGACCTGGAAGTGTTTATTTCCTTTCCTCCGCTCTTCCTGTTGATCTCTGTTGCCTGGCTGCCATGATGTAAGTAGCTTTTCTCCAAGCCACCGTGCCCTGCCGGCTTTACAGCCAGCAAATTATGGACTGAGTCCTCTAAAAACTGTTAAGTCAAAAATAAACCCCCACTCCTTAAGTTGTGGATGTTAGTTGTTTCTCAGCATTAAGAAAAGTGACTAAGTCAGTATGCTTGTGATCTTCTTGCCTCGCACCTTCCAGAATCCTGGGATTGTACAGGTGTGTCACACAACCAGGCTTCAAATATCTTTTAATGTAATTCCATAAACTCACAAGTAAAAGGTATTCATTCCCTAAAAGACTGAAAACAATTTAAGTGATATGGTTAAGTAATTTTGATACTTCCATACTGTGAATATAACTGTTAAAAAGGAGGGAGACAATATATGCTGACGGGACCATAATCATGATGTGGAAGTGAGAAAAGTGAGGTGTAGCAAAGCTCTTATCTACATACAGAAGAGAAGGGGAAGAAAAATGAATACGTATTTATTTCTTAGGAGAGGAAGGGAAAGGATTTAGACCCAGAGAGTGAAAGAACCCCTCTCTCTTCTTCTTGATACAGTGTGTATATGTTTAGGGATACCATGTGGTGTTTCCAATACATGTATACATTTTGGTAATGTACAAATTAGGTTAAACAAATCTCCTCAAACATTTATGAACTCTGCATGGTGAAAACATTCCAAATCTTTCTCCCGGCTTGTTGAAATGTGTAGTTCACTATGATTAGCTGTGGTCATTCTATTGTGCAACAGTTTTCCAGAACCTCCAGCTCCCATATTTACTGCAGCCCTGGGGACTTAACCTAGGGCCTTCACACTGAGCTTCACCACAGCCATTTTTATTTTTTAATTTTTAATTTTTTTATTTTGAATTGGGATTTTGTAAGTCACTGAGTTGCTCAGGCTAGGTTTGAGCCTTGAGGCTCCTGCCTCAGCTTCCAAGAAGGCTGAGGATTACAGCAGCATGCCACTGCCCATTTCTCCCATTACCTTTCACCACAGACTCTTGCACTCTCCTTGCAGGTTGTGTGCTCTGTCCTGATTACAGCACATCAGTAGGTTTTGATTCTGACTATATAGTAGAATCACTGGGAAGCTTTAGGAACAAAAACCAAACTGTGCCTGGGCAACATGACAGAGCCACCAGAGGGGAAGCGTTCACCACAGCTGTCAGTAATAGCAGGGCAGCAGCAAATTAGATGGGAACAGCCTGAGTGGCAAACTGGGTTTAGATAGATTCTGGTAACGGAGTGCTTTGGCCTCTTTTCCCTAAGCACCTACAATCAAACAGTCACCAAGTCCTACAAACTTAAAATAGTGCTTTTTAGAAGCCCAGGTCCTATGCACCAATAAACCATACATTTATCTAATTTGATTTTCACAACTATTCAGAGTTGCGCTTTCCCTCTCTTCATACAAGAATACTAACAAGCCAGACACCAACAGAAAATCAGAGTTCAAAAACCAGAAATCTGGGACTCCAAATTTCATTCTCCTTCAATGCTACCCACTCAAATCCTCTCTCTTATGATTTTTCAAATCAGTTTCCACACTTCTTTGCATAATATCCCAAAACATACTTAAAAGGTTCTTTTTTCAAACTTGTCGCACCATACCATCAGCCAGAATTCCTCTGTCCTCATCCACCCTCAATGGCTTTGCTGAATGTTTTCTCAAGGTTTGGCAAAGCTGGGGTGAACCCCCTTCCTAATTTTTAGAATTGCCTTGACCAGAAATCTCTGAGGTATGCTATTTACACTTAGCCCTTGCTCCATACCTTCTGAGAGGTCTCACCCACCCGTTGGAATGCCTCTGGTGTTTATGTGCTTCCTTAAACCAGAGGTCTGTTCTCCCACATTCCCTTTTAAGTTAAGCTGACATTGTCCTGAAAACACATCTTTCACCTGCCTCCTAAATCAATGCCTCCGGGCCCCTGAAAAACTGGCAGCTATCTTCTCTCAACTCTTTCCAGCTTGGTGCTTGTAACTGAGAGGCTCAGAACTAAACAGACAGTGAGGTGAGATCTCCAGAGAACTCCATAGCAATTATGACTACAGTGAGAAGGAAACTCATTAATTCAAAATAAAGCAGAGCAGGAACAAAGCCTTGTCAGAATGACTGAAATTTCTGGGGCTGCCAGAGTCAGGAGCTGGTAAGTACATGGCAAGGGAGTTGGAGAGTAAGAAGATGCAAATATCAGCAGGACACAATATCAGAGGGACCTGAGACCTGTGTTCAGATCGCCAAAGGTGCTACAAAAACAAAATGTTCACATAGGTTGCTTGGTCTTTCTCTTGGGTTGTGGAGTAAGTAAGTGGATTTATTCATTTTTGTTTAACTTTGAACAATTGTGCAAGTCCTCCACAGCCACTGTGAAAAAATGGAAGCTACATAAAAATAAAATGAAGCAAGTGAAAGTCCTAATCTGTACTCTGTACAATCAAATTAACACTTTGATGCAAACCCTTCACAAGTTTTCCCCCAAAATCTATCGATCAGAAATTTAAAATTATTTTACAATCTACATTCAAATTTGATATTTTGTGACATCAGATATCCTTTCATAATTTTGTGCTTAGTCATCACAAAACATGCCCCATCATCGTATGGATTTCACTCTGGGTTGGACAATTCGTTCACACATTTTACTAGTCCCCATTTCACACTACTATTAAGTAGGAACCATTTGACTACCTCCTTACACTCATTTTGTGTGGGTGCGCAGCTACAGAGGAGTTATGTTGTTACTGGCTTCCATATAGGGCACAGCCTGCCATTTGAGAAGTTGCTTACAAGTCTCAGCTTCTGAAAATGGATTGTGGTTTCTTTTGGAAAAGATTCCTTTTGCTTTTTAAAAGCTGCACAATGGAGACTGGCCCTTTAGTAATCAAAAATAAAAACAAAGTCACCAGTGTTTTTGTATAAAATTCAGAAGTTGCTTTCAATTCGGAATGTGAATGCTGCAGACTTTTGAGTCAAACGTCTGGTAAGATTTTGTGATAGCTTTACCAGGATGGTTCTAGTTAGACAACAGCAATGTATTTTCAAATACAACAGAAATGTATTCTCTCGCAGGTCTGAAGACCAGAAGTCCAAGATGGACATTCTGGCTGATTTGGTTTCTGCTAAGTGCCATCTTTTCAGCTTGCACTCTGTCTTCTTACTGTGGGTCACTAGGCCTTTTCTTGGCTCCTGTGTACAGGAGAGAGGGAACACTTTGGTGTTCCTTCCTCTAAGGACACTGTATCTCAACCCTAACCACATATGACCTCATTTAACCTTATTTATCTCCTCAGGGCCCCATCTCCAAATATAGTAACACTGGAGGTTAGGGCTTCCACATATGAAATGTGGATGTGGGGGACACAAACATTCAGTCATTAGCATGACTGTCTATTTCACAGCCTTATTTAAGACAATATTCTTTGGGGAATGTAATGTTAGTTTTATGATGACTTTCTAGTTAGACAAATTTGAAAATACTTTGCTGTTGTTGCCGCTGAGAGTGGGCAGTGAGCTCCTAACAAAATTGATAAATGTTCCTCTTACCTATCATACTCAGGTTGAAAGATATGGTTTTATGGTAGAAGGGAAGGATATATTCATTCTCTCCAAGTCCCCGTAACTGAGAATCTTCCAGATGCTTAGCAGAGGTTCAGGCTCTAGAGTATCATAGTTAAGAGTCCTGGCTCAAAGCTAACTGGCAACAAATCGAAGCTCCAATCTGTTGTTTGCTGTCTTGGGCACAGTACTTCATCTCTGTGAGCAGCTTCCCAACCAGGCACATGGCCACATGTCAGGGTACCAATAAGCTGTGGCCAAGCCCAGTGTTACCAGAAGACCTGTTCATTTGCCTGTGGCTATAAACAACCATCTCTGACAATACAATAGCAAACATGTATTGCATAACATAAACAAGACCTGGAAGCACTGACTAATCCTTAGTTTCCTTATCTGTGAAATGGGGTTTAGATTGGTCCCCTTTGTAACCAATTTCTTTCATTGTCTTGGGTAAATGTGGAATTTACTTGGATTTCACTTTCTACATCAGGGGAAATAATGGATTAGAACAAACCAAATTACATTCAGGATCCTTTCCAATTCCACAATTTTGCCACAATCACTCACAATGAGGAGAAAGGTAATTGGCATTGTGTTTCAGTCTAAACACATCAAAAAGACGTTTATTATGCCCACAATACAGGACAGAAAACAGTGCAATATAATTTTCCCAACACAACTTAGAGGGTTTGCCATTGTGATGGACAAAAAACACAAATACTAATTGCTAGAACTCTGGTACTATGCAGTGACTGCAGATTGTTCACCGTTAGATCATATTCCAGCCATTTGCTGGTACCTTACTGTGTGCCATGCACTATTCTCCATCAACATATAGTCAATTTAAAAACACTAGTTCCCTGCCCCTTATAGTTTAGGGTTAGGGTTAGCAAGCAGTGAACAATTTAACAAGTAAATACATGACATACCAGGGGGCAGAAAAGTTAAGAAATAAAGCAATCTGAGGGAGGTGGGGGTGGTTGCCAGGAGCTGGAGGCAGGTAACCAGGGAATGCTGCTCTGGTGACACCTGAACAGATGATAAATAGGTATGAAAGTTAATCAAGGGCCTAGGTCCCAGGACTAGTCTTGATATCTGTAAAGTCAGCCCCTATATTTTAAATAATATTAAGAATATGCACGCAAATGACTATCACATGAGTAAAGTGTAAATTATACTAATAGAACAAACATTGACATATGGGCTACCCAGCGAGATTCCCTTATGCCAATGTTTAATTTTGAAATCATTTTATAAAAGTAATTTTATGGAAAAAGGTTAGAGGAGAAAAACTAGTCAAGTGTATTGTTAAATGAAAAGCTAGATGACAACGAAGCCTTTATGATATGTTCGCATTAATACAAAGACAGCATAGATTTATCACAATAAAGTAACCAAGAATACTGAGGACACATTATATATGTAGCTGCTGTGTGTGTGCACATAATGTAGAAATGCACTTACAATTTTTTTAATGGTTTCCCTTCCAAGGTGGCATACTGGATGACATTTTGCTCTGTGTTTGTATTGTCCTGTATTTTCCTGATTTCCATGGTGAATATATGTCATTTTGTGTAAGCTGCAATTTAAAAGTGATTTAAGGCATTACAGTTCATCACTAAAAGAAATTCCAAAAGATTTACTTTATGTAGAGGACAATGATACCAGACAGACGATGTGAGACACAAGCTGTATTTTTTTAACTGTACAAAACAACAGCAATAATACTGTCAAATATGTGTGCATGGAAAAATGCTAGAACTAAAACACTGGGCAACAACCACATGAGCTTGGAGCGATTTATCAAGATCTCTAAATCACACAACTTGCATGACACTGTTCACAAAGTAGAGAGGGACCCCAGCAGTGAAAAGAAAACCAGTTTGTTTTCAGTACTCTCTTCGAACAATTAAGATGAAGAAAAAGACAGTTTCTGACCACGTGTAAGGAAGGTATCTCCATGAAACATTAGGCCATGAGCTATATTTTAAGAAATAAAGACTCTATACTTCTATGAATGGATTTATCACTTAGAAACTTAACATCAGAAAAATGAATGTTAATAACTTTTAAATAAGCAACTGTTCAATAATTACATCATTTCATCTAAACAAACCTCACTAACCAGTCTCCGTAGCTCACAGAGTATTAGTAAATTCTCCAAACAAGAACTTCGGGTATAGAACGTGAATGAATAGAAGTTCTATGAAATTATTTCAGAGTATCTCTATAATTTAATGTAATTTTTAATTTCACATTATTTTCTATTCTCATAGTAGATATGATTCTATACATCTTGGTTAGATTTTTCCATAAGTTACTGGTCACTAAATAATGGTGAATTAAGATAACAAAACTTTTCAGTCCTGTTTAATTTGCCCACATGTCAAATCTAAATTATAGTGAACTAAGTGAACAGAACTTTTTGATTTTGTTTAATTTGTACACATGGGAGGAAAAAGAATGTGTATAGTGAGATAAAACAAATCTGTGAGTTCCGTGGGTTGAAAGAGTACCTAGGCAGTCTCTTTATATTTATGTCTATTGGAAACATTGAGCCAATAAATAGATATGCAAATGCTTATGCAAACAGTTAAGCGGGCTGCTTGGTCACAGTCCTTCTTTGGGTCTTGCCTCCTGTGTTCTATCAGCTGGTTCTGGGCAGCCGTGGAGGTGCTTTGTGCAGGACCATTTTCCAAGTTGGCCTTAGCTGCTGAGGGAATACAGCAGGGTTCTGCCCAGCACTCAGTCCAGTTGCTCCTCCCTGAGAGTAAGTGCTGCTGGCTGCTGGAACCTAGTGTCTCAGCAGGGAGCTGCTCTAGGCACAGACCTTGGCTCTCATTCAGTCACATACCTGTGCAGTTGTTCTGTAACTGCACATCCCAGGCTGGGAAGTGACAGTTCCTGAGAGTTACTGCCTGGCTTCCTAAGTCAGTGCTTATTCATCCAGAAGCTGTTCATGCCTTCAATATGCTAAGAATAATGCTTGTAAAAACGTTAAGGTTCCAGAAGAAGGAGAAGGAAGGGAATATATCTTAATAAAGAGGTAAAAGAAAATTACTGATAGTATGGAGACGTGTTTAAAATTTTTCTAAAGGAAATAAGAGTCCTATTCTAAAGGCTCTTATAAGAAGAAATACAGTGCATATGTCAGAAGCCAGAGAACTCTGGACAGTTCAAAAAAACATATCAAAGGTCAACTATTTCAAAACTGAAAGATGAGATTTTGCCTGGTATCCTGCCCTAGTGTAGTGGTAGAAAGGAGTTATACAAGAGGTGAGGAACTAATGCTAACAGACTGATGAGGAAACACAACAAGCCCAGTGTGCTCAAATTCTTTTTGGGCCTCCATGTAGAACTCTTTCAGAACAGGAAGCCTATGCAATTAGGGCTTTTAAGAGAGATGGGACAGAATATTTCTAGGTTTTATAACTCCCCTTGGAAAAGAACAGTTCTAGTTGTCACAGTTCATCATGGAGGAGAAAAATTCTGGTTTTTTGAGACTTGTTTTGGGTAAGAACACTGCGCAGAAGACAGGGCGAGAGAAGAAAATAAGAAAGCTTTATTTCTGAGGCTTTCCATTCTCCTTTTGTTTGAAGTACTTAGCACATAGAAACACCATAATTTGGAATATTAAGTGTCCACATTAGCAACACTCACATGTGACATAGCACACTCATTGGAACCCATTGCTTAGGGGCAGACTGTGGTCTCATAGCTTAGTAGCTCTAGGTCTTAGACAAGTTTTCTCTTGCGCCCATAAATTGAGAATTTTTTGGAGACCAGGCTGTGTAGTGTTCAGTTGCTGAACACAGGGACATCTGGGTATGCTGGAAAAGAGCATATGCATAGTGCTCTAAAGTCAAGATAACCACAGCTGAGGCAACCAAGAACATGGGCTGCTGATACCTCCTATTCCACAGCAATAAAACTGACAACTAAAGATAAAATGGGTCTCTTAATTGGAAAAACTTTCTACTTGGAGAAGTCTTTGAACTGATTCCCAAGATCCTGTTCAGTTCCTACACTTGCCACAATATCCTCTTCCTTTATTTCTAAATCAAATAAGCACAGGCTGTCCAGAGAAGTTATGTTTCTCAACTCCCAGAGATTCTTGACTTTCCTGAGCGAGTTTTGCCCTTCCTGGATGCTCTAAAAATTATACTATTGGTCTCTTATATTTAAGCCATTAACGATTCACTCATTTAGGAGATTGGGTCTAGTCCAAGACCCTGAGAATTAATATTAGAAACTATCTCCAGGGTTGATGCGTTAAGTTAATATATAAGTTGTATTTACTATACCTAGTAGGTACTCCAAAATTAGTGATTAGCTTTGTTAGTCAGAAAGGAGTGCTAGCACCCTGGGAAGTTAACACTGCCCATTAGCAGAATCATGGCCCTAAAACACCCTGCTTCAGAATGGCCACTTCCCTAAGATTGATTCCCAAAGATTTGTTTCATAGTTCTCAGCCATCTAAGAACTCAGAGGTTGATACAGCCATGGTCCAAGAGATCCAGGCACTGCTTGGCTTTCCAGATCTTATTCTGAGATCTGAATCTCAAGAATTATTGGATCATGATCCAATAACTATTGCATTCTGCATACCGAATGAATGATGCCAGTCTGCTCAAACAGTAGCCTGGGTCTCTTGGACCATGGCTGTATCAACCTCTGAGTTCTTAGATGGCTGAGAACTATGAAACAAATCTTTGGGAATCAATCTTAGGGAAGTGGCCATTCTGAAGCAGGGTGTTTTAGGGCTCAGTTTTTCACATTAAAACCTTGAGCCTTCAAGGTGGAATCTTCCTGATTCCTTAAAGGCATCTTTTCTGTCATGCTGGTACAAAGTACTTGGCTCATTTTTAATCTTAATATTTTCTGTAACCATCCTCTTCTCTGCTCCAACTTTGCAGGTGATTCTTTTCTGATGAACTGTAAACTTTTACATCATTTGACTTGGTATTTTGCTTCTGATTTTTATTATAGATCTTCCTAAAAGCAATAATCATGCTACAGGATGAGTGATGGGCTGCTTTGAAATTTCCTCTGCCAGATTAATTAGTCTGTCATCCTAAAAGTCAGCCTCGCACAAGGTCTCAGGATATGGGCAAAATGAAAACAAACTAGTTTCTAGTCCAACTGTAATAGAATACTCATTCTCAGCTAAATCTTCCTGAGTCTGGCTTTTATTGTTCACATCCTACCCACATTATGATCATCTGAGTTCCAACTGGAATCACTGATCAAACTCTATTCACAGTATTCTATTGATTCGCTAACTTACACGTTGGTATATTTTAAACTTTTAGTGAAATTCATTCTTAGGTTGAAGGAAAAGAGTGTATATAAAGTCAAGTTTAAAGAATAATGTTCCTATAAAAGACTAACTTTCCTTTGACTAACCTGTTGCTCTGAATAAAGCAGAGGAGTCCTTTATCAGGTAACTGGGATGAGGAGGCTCTAGTGGTTATCTCCCAATCACTGCCCTTTGCAGATCTTTGCTTTGGAGGAAGAAGATTGCAGGGCCAGAGTCCCCATCACATATTTGTCTCTTCTCATAGACAAAATAATTTAATTCTTTCAAGTGTCTTACATAAATTTAATATCCAAATATTAAGAAAATGGAAACTATAAAAAGCACTGGATTCCTGAGTGAAGGATGTGGTTACTGTAGGTCATTATTCTAATCCAGGAACTTTAGTATAATGGCTACAGATTTTACAGTCCATAAACTGAACTCTGTTTTAAAAGCAACCTCAGCATATTTTCTTTTATTCTGAAGTTGAGAACATTTACTTTTTGCTGAAAGGATATATCTTTGCTTTAACATATCTGAATTTTCAAGCAATACTACTCTTGTGCTTTGTGACCATTATTAAATAAAAGAAAGATTACTGAATGCTAGCACTGCAACACCACAACAGCTGATATGACAGTAAAGACAGGTGTTATGTGACTAATGGATGTGTAGCATTTGCTGAGGTGATACAGTGGACAGTGGGGTAAATTATTTCCTGGAGGGTGTGTGATACTATATTAGTCTACTAAGTGCTTATTATATTTCTGGATGTGGATAATGGGCAGGTCCACCCTGAGTGTTAGTGCCTCGACCCAAAAGACCTGCAGCCTCGATGGGCTAAAAGGGAAAGAAAGGCTTGCTGTCACTGTTTGCTTGCTTGCTACCTCCTTCCCGCTCTGCCAGGAGATGTTTCTCCTCTTTGGTGCCCTTCTTCCATGTTCCCTGTCTTGGAACAAGGTGACAATGGAAACCTATACAAACTTGCAGCTGATATAAACCTTACTCCTTTAACTCGTGAGTGTTGGGTATTTTGTCTTATCAGCAAAAAAATTAACTAAGACAATTACCTAAACTTAATTTGATTGTATCTGCAACCATTCTATTTCTAAGGAAAGTCACATTCATAATTACCAGAGATTTTAAGTTCAACACATTTTGGGGAAAACACAATTCAACCTATACTATATATTTTTGCCTACCAAATTGACAGAGTTTTTTTTTTTTTTTGAAATAAGATTTCCATCTGTAGCCCAAGCTGGCCTCAAAAATCGTAAGAATCCTCCTGCCTCAACCTCTGAAGTACTGGCATACAGACATGCACCACCATATTTGGCTCAGATTTTTTTTTTGTAAAGTTTAGCATATATACTAAAAACTAGAGACTAAAATGGTAGAGCAGTTCTTTTATGAAAGGATAAAACTTTATCCTATTTCCTAGAATCATATGGTAGTCTGTTTTTCCTCCTATACATCAAACATGTTTTCACATTTATTTTTAGTTGATTGCCTTCTAGTGATCTGATCCAGAGCTATTGGACAAACAATAAATTGGAGAAGCTTTTCATAGAACAGTTCAGCAGTGTGTTTCAAATACTTAAGATTTTACAGTGTATTGGTTCAAAATTTCAGCTTCTATTAATAAGTGTGGAGAACAGGTGTGCGTGGGAAAAATAGGCTAAATGTGCAGATAAAATGTTCAAGAGTCATGAGAAATTAGTTGTAATAGCAGCATCATTCAAACAAGTTATATAATCATTAGGTATAATCATAAAGAAATTTTTCCTTTAATCCATATAATTATTTGTTTCTTAAATTATATATCACACAGTATGGTGTATACTTGGAATTTTATAGTGTTCGCACCTGAAAGGTCTTTAGATTCATGAAATTTGGAAATATAAAGGGAAACAAATATTAGATAAATACTTAATTTTAAACACTAAGTTCTCTATATGTTTTTATGGCTATTGTCACTTAGAAATATAATCTCATGAAACCACAATTATATAAAACACCAAAATGTTATGTGACACATATTTGTACCTATAGATATTTTCTCCGACTTTATGGTGTCAAGGACTATAAAAGGTCTGATATGTTACCTTGCTGTTGACAGACTAACAAGTGAGACTGACATACCTTGAAAGACAACTCACAAGAGACAGGAGCTGCAGATTATAGAAAAGGAATTTTACTACAACATTGAAAACAGCATGGACTTCACATTCATATCTGTTTACATTGTCCCGCCCTTTTGAAGACCCAGGCACATGCTGAGTAAGAACCCAGGCAGGTTCTCCCTACTTAGCCTGGGTATGTGTGCATCACAGCAGAGAAATGACAAGCTTAGGAAACAGTATTCATTTTAAGGGGGCTGCAAGCAAACCTCCCAAAACTTTGCTCCAGGAAAGACTTTCCAATATGGGTCAAGAAACAAAAGTATCCTCGGCCCCAGAGGGATCCATTATGTCTATCTTTTAAGGTTCTTTGGCTATATAAACATTTTGAAATGATTGCCCAGAACAAAGTCACTGATGCATTCATTCAAAACATGAGAAACATGAGAGAGACATCCAAGGAGAATTCACTGCTGGTATATAACTTCTCTTTTAACAATACTTTTGATTTCCCTTACTTTATTTTTCAGTACTGAGGTAAAAATTCAGAGCCCAGTACATACTAGGTAAGCTCTCTATTATTGAGCTACATCCTTAGCTTTTGGAGAGCACAGAATTTATTTTTGATGAAGTCTAATGTATCAATTGTTCCTTCATGGATTATGTTTTTTTTTTATTTAAAGAGAAAAAACAAAACAGAAAAACGGCACAAGTAATACAAACTTTCAAAAAAAAAACAATAAGAAATCACCAGTTAATACATTACACATCATCATCTTAGAAATAGTTTCAAGTTACAAAATTAAAGCATACAAAGTGGATACGACTTCAAACAGTTCTGTTCAATGATCCAGCAAAAACCCAGTAATATGGTTATCTATCTTACACTCTTAAACATACATGCAGTTATATCCTTTAGAGCACTTTCTTTTTCTCTTCTTCATAACAACAACTACACATGTTGGGCTTTATTTACTCCCACAGTTCTCATTACTTTTTGAAGAGAATAAAACCAAATGTGACAAAACAAAACAGAGTGAGTCAAATCAAAAGGATGGACATAGTCTTCTGGGAGAACATGGCGGACAGATAGCAGCAGCTTTGGAGGCTCTCTGAAACACCCAGCTTAGAATTCAGGAATGGTGTGGAGTAAGGAATCATAAGCAAGTGGAGATATGCCCTGCTGACCTAAGAACGAACTGGGCTGAGAGAAACCAACTTGGAATGCAATCCTGGTGCTATAACAGGAACAGAAAAGCCTCAATGTGGAAGCTGGAGCCCGCACCATTGGAAGCCGCGATTTGGGTTTCCCACTGCATGGCGGCTGCGTCTACATCGGCTCCGCAGGGAGAGAGACGCACGGAAGCTCTGAGAACGGGAATTGGTGAACGGAGTTGAAAACAGGACGGGCGGAGAGCTGTGCATTGACTTGCGGTGAGGTGAGTGAGAGAAACTGACACTCTTCCGCAGTTTAAGAGACTCCAGCAGAGGACATTCTGGGACTGGGCAGACTTCCGGGAGTGGGGCGCTGCAGCAACTTCAGCCACATATCCCCCTCTCAGGCGGGATTGGTGAGAAGTGCCTAGCCTACGTGACGCTGCTGGCTGAGACCCAGTAGCTAGCACAACCCAAGTCCCAGAGCCTGAGGGTGGCCTGGAGGGGCGGGCCCCGCGTAGGCTGCCTGGTCTGCAACTTCCTGGTATGCTGCGGTGGGCGGGAACACCTAGCCGGCGCAATTCGATCAGGCTGTGGCTGACAGGGAGGGAAGCTGGGCCTCCTATATACGCTTGCATATATAAGGAACAAAGAATATGGGAAGAGGGAGCAACAAGAAAGGCCCTTCGGTCCCCAATCCTGAGAAACAGGCAATAGCGGACACCGCACCAATAGACATAAAGTGTCATCTAGAGAGCCTCATAGATGAGTTCAGGAATGAAGTTATTAATGACCTGAAGCTAGAAATAGGCAGAATAGTTAGAGAAATGCTAAGCACCACCCAAGAAAAAACAGGTAGTAGAATGGAAGAACAGAAAAAGAGGGGAGAATTGTTTGATGGAGAAAATAGAAAAAACCATAGAATACGTGAAGCAGGTTCAAAGAGACTACCAGGAAACTAAAAACTCTATTGAAAACTGGCATAACAGCTTGAAAGAAACTAAGGACAGACTATCTGAACTGGAGGGCAGATTTGAAATATGGGAGAATGAAATGAAAAACTTCTTAAAAGTAACAAAGAAACAAACAGCAGTAATACAAAGACTAGAAGATGATAAGAGGATCCATAACTTAAGAATTAAGAACATAAAAGAAGAAGTAGGAACACAAACAAATGAACTACAAAAGCTACTCACAGAAATAATCCAGGAGAATTTTCCTAATTTAGCAAAAGGTAAAGATACTCAGTTGTATGAAGCATACAGGACCCCAGCCACCTACAACCCAAACAGAGCAACACCCAGGCATATAATAATAAAAATTCCAGAAATTCAATACAAGAACAGAATATTAAAAGCTGTCAGAGACAAGAAACAGACCACTTACAAGGGAACACCCATCAGAATTACAGCAGATTTCTCTGCACAAACCATCAAATCACGAAGAGAGTGGGGGGAAATAATTCAAGCTTTGAAAGATAATAATCTCCAGCCAAGATTGATATATCCTGCACAACTATCCCTGGAAATTGATGGAAAAACAAGGTGCTTCCAGGATAAAGAGGAACTAGGGGAATATGCAACCACCAATTCAACTCTACAGAGAATACTGCAGGATATTCTAAAAAAGAAAAATACAAAGAATCCAGAAATAGTGGCATAGAGGCCACAATGAATGGAGCAGAAAACAAAATGAAGAAGACAGACTGACAACTAATGACTATAGCATCAAACATATCAAGATAGTGTAAAACCATTCAAGAGAATAAAATTATTACAGGGTATTTAGAACCAACTAACAGAAAATGAACAATGGTTTCTAAATTATCTCCTTGTCTATAAAAATTTTTGTTTATACTATCACATATAATAAAATACAATATGATAAGACCGATGGAGACAGAAAGAAAAAAAGCTTGATGGGACTGCAAAACAGCATGATATTAAATCAGCACTAGCTATTATGATGTCTTATTTTCTTCAAAATAACTGTTCATACCATCACAGACAATAAAATCAAACAACCCAGAATAAAACAATTCCAATTAATAAGTGAAAACATTATAAGGCTCAAAGTAATATAATGGAGAAAGAATCATGATTACCACATATTTTTATGTATTCTTATCATTTCTTAGACTAGGGAAACTATTCAGTATGTATACATCTGGGTTTGATTTCTTTCACGTATGAGTATGGTCTCAAGCTGTGCCCATTTATCTATAAATATCTCAATGTGATCATTCTTGATAGCTGAGTAGTACTCCATTGTACAAACATACCACAACTTTTTAATCCATTCCTCAGTTGATCAACAGGTTGTTTCCAAGATCTGGCTATTACAAATTGTGCTGCTATAAACATGGGTGCACATATATCAATGTGGTATGATGCTTTCAGTTCTTCTGGGAATATGCCTAGAAGTGGAATAGCTGGAACAAATGGGACTTCCAATCCCAGCTTTTTGAAAAATCTCCAGATTGATCTCCACAATTGTTGCACCAGTCTACACTCCCACCAACAGTGCAGGAGAGTTCCTTTTTCCCCACAGCCCCTCCATTATTTGTTTTTGGTGGTTTTCTTGATCCTGGCCATCATTTCAGGAGTGAGATGGAATCTCAGTGTGGTTTTAATTTGCATTTCTCTAATGACTAATGATGATGAACATTTTTTCATGTGTTTATTTGCCATCTGTATTTCTTCATTCTCCTGGATTATTTGTGAGTAGCTTTTGTATTCATCTGTATTCATCTCAGATGCCCATTTTTCGATTGGATCTTTGAATTTTGGGGATCTGATTTTTTTGAATTCTTTATATGTTTTAGACAGAAGTCCTTTGTCTGAGGGACAGTTCACTAAGATTTTTTTCCCAGTTTGTGGGTTTTCTTTTCACTCTGTTGGAGATTTCTTTTGACATGCAGAAAATTTTTATTAAGAGGTGATCCCAGTTATTGATTCTGGGAAGTATTTCCCATGTGGTTTGAGTCCTTTTCATGAATTCTCTGTCTTACCCCTATGCCTTCAAGGTTTCTATTCAATTTGTCTTCCAATAGATTTAGTGTTTCTGTTTTAATATTCAGATCTTTGATCCATTTAGATTTTAATTTAGTACATGGTGACAGGCTTGGGTCTAGTTTTAGTTTTCGGCATATGGAGAGCCAGTTTTTCTAACACCATTTATTAAAGAGACTGTCGTTCTCCCAGTGAACCTGTTTAGCTCCTTCATCAAAGATAAGTTGGTTGAGTGTGTTTATAGTTGTGGTTGTATCTTTTAATCTATTCCATTGATCTTAGGCTCTGTTTTTATTGCAGTACCATGTTGATTTTACTATGGTTGCTTTGTAGTATAACTTCAAGTCAGGGATTTTGATACCTCCTGCCCTGCCTTCGCTGCTTAAAACTCTCTTTGCTATTCTAGGTCTTTTCTGGTTCCAGATGAATTTTAGGAGTGATTTCTCTAGATCTATGAGGTATGCTGATGGTATTTTTACTGGGGTTGCATTGAATCTATATTTGGGAGAATGGCCATTTTCACAGTATTTATTCTTCCTATCCATGAGCAAGGGATGTCCTTCCATTTTCTGAGATCTTCTTCAATTTCTTTTTTCAGTGTATTACAATTTTTCCTATATAAATCTTTCACTCCTTTCATGAGAATAATTCCTAGATATTTCATGTTTTTTGGTTGCTAGTGTGAAGGGTGTGTCTTTTTTATTTCTTTCTCTGTGATTTTGTTGTTAGTGATAGGAATGCCTTTGATATTTTGAGTATTGATTTTGTAACCCAGCTACATTGCTGAATTTATTTATTATTTATAGGAGTCTTTCAATGGAGTTTTGGGGGTGTATCATGTCATCTGCAAATATTGATAATTTAATTTCTTGTTTTCCTATCTTTACCCCTTTTATTTATCTGTCTTGTCTAATTGCTCTGGCTAGTATTTCCAGTACTATATTAAATAGGAGCAGTGATAAGGGACATCCTTGTCTTGTGTCTGACTTTAAGGTAAAGGCCTTCAGTTTTTGGCCATTTAGTATGATACTGGCTGTTGGTTTGTCATAGATAGCCTTTATCATATTGAGGTAAAGACCATCTATTCCAATTTTCTATAAGGCTCTTATCATAAATAAATGTTGGACCTTATCAAAAGCTTTTTCTGTATCTATAGGGATGATCATGTGATTCTTACTTTTGGCTTTATTGATATGGTAGATTACATTTATTGATTTACATATGTTGAACCACTGCTGCATGCCTGGGATGAATCACACTTGGTTATGGTGTATAATCTTCTTGATGATTTGCTACATCCTAATTGCCAATATTTTATTGAGGATTTTTGCATCTGTGTTCATTAGGGATACTGGCCTGTAGTTCTCTTTTTTAGTTGGGTCTTTCTCAGGCTTTGATACTAGAGTAATATTTGCTTCCAGGAATGACTCAGGAAGGATTGCTTCCTTTTCAGTTTCATTGAAGAGTTTGAGGAGGGTTGGCATTAAGTCTTCTTTGTACTTCTTGTAGAATTCTTCAGTGAATCTGTCTAGGCCTGGGCTCTTCTTTGTAGGTTAGAACTTAATTACACGTCAATTTCATTAATAGATACTGGGTTATTCAGCAATTTTACATCTTCTTGATCCAGTTTTGGTACTTCATAAGTTTCTAGGAATCTGTCTATTTCTTCTGTGTTATCAAACCTACAAGAATAGAGATTTTCAAAATAGATGTTGATGATCTTCTGTATTTCTACAGAATCTGTAGTGATTTCGACTTTTTCATTCTGTATTGCATGAATTTGAGCTTTTTCTTCTCTTTTTAAAATAAGGTTGACTAGGGGCTTATCAATTTTCTTTATTCTTTCAAAGAACCAACTCTTTGATTCATTGATTCTTTGGATTGTTTTCTTAGTCTCTATTGCATTGATATCTGCTCTGATTTTTATAATTTCCTCTCTTTTTTGGCTTTGGGCTTGACTTGCTCTTCTTTTTCTAGATGTTTGAGGTGTAACATCAATTTGTATTCATTATGTTTTCTTGATACGGAAACTTAGTGCAATAAATTTTCCTCTGAGGACAGCTTTCATTGCATCCCATAGATTCAGTAAGTTGTATCTGTGTTTTCATTTGCTTGTAGGTATTGTTTAATTTCCTCTTTAATTTCCCCTGTGACCCACTGATTGTTCAAGAGTGTGTTATTCAGTTTCCATGTGTTTTTGGGATTTTTACAGTATCTTTTATCATTAATTTCAAATTTTATGGCGCTATGATCCAATTACATGCATGGGATAATTTCAGCTCTTTTGCATTATTTAAATATGTTCTTTGGGCTAGTATATGGTCTTATTTTAGAGCATGTCCCATGTACTGCTGAGAAGAATGTGTATTTTAATTTGTTGGATGGAACACTCTGTGTATGTCTACCAAGTCCATTTGTTGACAGGTATGATTCAGTCCTTTTATTTCTTTGCTGATTTTCTCTCTGGTTGATATGTCCCTTGGTGTCAATGGTGTGTTAAGATCTCCTGTTATAACTGTATTACTGCTAATTTTGTTTTTCATTTCTATTAATACTTGTTTTATATAACTGGGTGCGCTGGAATTTGGTGCATATATATTTAAGATTGTTACCTCTTCCTCTTGAAGTTTTCCCTTAATCAGTATGTAATGACCTTCTTTATCTCTGCTGATCATTCTTGGTTTGAAGTTCACATTGTCTGCAAACAGAATAGCTACCCCCACTTTTTTGGGGTTCCTGTTGCATGAAGTATTGTTTTGCATCCTTTGACTTTCAGTCTGTATCCTTTTGTGCTAGATGGGTTTCTTATAAACAGCATATGGTTGGATGTTGTTTCTTGATCCTTTCTGCCAGTCTGTTTCTTTTAATTGGTGCATTAAGACCATTTACAGTAATGGTTATAAGTGTTATATATTTATTGTTGACATGTTAACTTTCTGCAGTTGCATCTTTATGTTTATCATTCTGTTTGTCTGCCTTCCTTAGTGGTTTTTTTCCTATGTGTATCTAGAATGTGTTCCAGTATTCTTTGCAAGGTTGATTTGGTGATCATGAAGTTCTTCAGCTGTTCTTTGTCATATAAGTATCTTATTTCTCCATCCATTTTGAAGGACAGTTTTTCAGGGTACATCATTCTAGGTTAGAAGTCGTTTTCCTTTAGGATCTGAATCCTTCACTCCATGCTCTTCTTGATTTCATTGTTTGTGTTGAGAAGTTTGCTGTGATTCTGATAAGTTTTCCTTTATAGGTGATCTGTCTTTTCTCCCTAACAGCTTTTAATATTCTATTCTTATGTTGGATTTCTGGGATGGTGATTATTATATGTCTGGGTGTAGTTTCCTTTTGGTTATGGCTATTTGGAGTTCCACATGCTTCACTGATCCTGATGTCAGTTTCCATTCTCATGTTTGGGAAATTTTAGCTATTACTTCTCTAAATATCCTCTTGACATCCTTTATATTGTCTCTTTCTTTTTTCATTTATCCCTATCAATCTTATGTTATTTTTCTTTGCATCACCTTGCAGCTGTTGCATTGTTATTTCCTGATTCCTTGTTATTTTTAAAAGATCTTTCCTGTTCACTAGCTGCAATCTTGTCTTTGAGGTCTGAAATTCTATTTTCACTTTCATTGAGGCGGTTCTGACAAATTTCAATGGAATTTTTGATATCCTATATATTTCTTTGCATCTGCCTTATGCATTGTTTGCTTTTTATATTGTTCATCCAGGGATTCTATCTTTTTGTTTAGTTCCTCCAATTTTTTAACTGTGTCTTCTTTAGATATGTTCAGCATCTCTTTCATTTCTTACATCATTTCTTCTTTTACATGGGAGATTATTTCTAGTTTGAATTCCTTTAACGCTTCCCAGAGTTGCTTCTTTATTTCAGTTGCTATTATTTCAGATATTTCAGGTGTATGGCATATGTTTTCTTCTGTGTACATAGCTCCTAAGGTTTACTGGGATGGGCCAGAGTCTTGAGACTGTATTTGGTCTTTTGTCTTGTCATTTTCCTGTATATCCATGTTTCAATTGTTATTCCAAGGCTTCACCTAGGCCTGTTGGAAATCCTCTTCTGTGCTCTCAGCTTCTGGGACTCTGACCACCCATTTCCCTGGATTGAGAGAGGGTCACTGGAGATGGGGCAGGCAGGCCCAAGACCTGCTTAGCCCGTCCAGTGCAGCAGGATGCCAAAAAGCTCCCTGGCTGGTGGGAGCAATCATCTTAAACTCTCTCCCAGGGCTCGTGATGATGTGAGGACACTCACCTGAGGCCACCCAGTCTCCAGAGTTGAGGGCCCAGGCAGACAGGCCCAAATACCCAGAGCTGGCCAAGCAGGAAGCAGGAAAGTTGGTGCATGCAGGCCCAAGCCTTGCTGAGCTGGTTAAGTCTACTCTATTCCACAGCATTGATCAGTTCAAAAGAGTTCACTGATCTACGTTAATACTGGTAAAACATTATGTTGAATTCTGTAGCTTCATAAAAATTTTAAAATTAGGTATTGGTAATCTCCCAATTTTGTTCTTTTCAAAGATCTTTTAGCTACCCTAGATTCTTTGCATTTTTATATAAATTATAAATCAGTCAATATTTTTTAATTAGATAGTTTTTCTGAGTTTCTTTTATAGGAGAAACAAAACACAAACAATTTAAAGAACGAAATAAAATACAGATTATGAGGAAGAGTTTGGTAGACCTTGTCAAGATGGGAATGGGACCTAAGCTTAGGGAGAGACAGGAAGCTGGGGAGGGGAAGAGGAAGTAAAAATAGTTAAGGTGTGATATGTATATGTAGCAGTCCCTCAAAATGCATGTAATTATTATGTATCACAAAAATTTACTAATAAAAAGAGTATGCCAAAAAATACATGTTTGGATTTTGATTGGTATTTGTGTTAACCCACAGATGGATCAATCTGAGGACAATTAGTAACAATATTGAGTCTTTTGACACACAATGTATAACTGTCCATTTATTTTAGTCTTTAATTTTGTCTAGCTGCAGTTTGTACTCTCCAATGTATAGATCATGCACATCTTCTGTCAGATTTATCATTAAGTTTTGGGGTATTTTCATTTTGTTTCTTTCCCTATCATTTTGTTTTTGATATTTCTGAACCCTTTAACTGGACACAGTACTGTCATTTTAAAATACTTCTTTCCTTTTTTAATTGGTATAAAAATGTACACTTAATTTTCTGTTCAAACTGCTCAAATACAGCTTCCTATTCCTTACTCACATATGACCGTCTCTTCCAATCTTGAGGCTAACATTTAATTGATGCAAAACAGATCTCATGAGCATAGGATCTGGGATCTTTTGATCTACATGTCTGTTTTCCATCCAGTTATGCAAAGGTAAGCAACCAAATTCCATTCTGTAATATAAATAAGTCTCATTAATTACATGTTTTGCAATGAATTATCTTGACAGCCAAATACAAGTTTATGGGACATTCTTATATCAGAACCTGGTACATTACAGCTACTAGTAGGCTTTCCTCTGTCTTCAAGGCTGATGTTTCAATAATTTCAAAGAAGGGCCAATTATTTACCCCATAAGAGATTCAGAGAGACAGCTATTAACCCACTGCATCCTGGAGAAAGCAGCAGTAGAATCAAAAGATGATGAGATAAATAAAATTATTTCTTCTGCTTTCAGTGTTTCAGATTTATAGTTCTAGGAAGGAACTTTTTGCATTCTAAAAGTTTTCTGGATACTCTTATTCAATATTGTTCTGGAGACATTAGCCAGAGCAATTAGAAAGAAATAAAAGGAATAATGATAGGAAGGGAAGAATTTAAATTATCATTATTTGCAGATGGCATGATACTTTCCATGGAAGATCCCTCAAAACTGCACCAAAAAATTTCTAAATTTAATAACCAAACTCAGTAGCATAGCTGTATACAAAGTCAACACTCAAATATCAATAGTATTCTTGTATACAAATAACAACATTATGAGAGAGAAATTAGGAAAACCACAGCTTTCATATTAGCATCCAAAAATAAAATAACTAGGAATCAATCTAATGAAGGAAGTAAAAGACTTTTACATTGAAAAATGGAGATCAAAGAGGATATCAGAAAATGAAAATATATTCCTTGTTCTTGGGTAGGTAGAGTCAATATGCTGAAAATGGCCATAAATTCTAAAACTATTATAGATTTAACCAGTCTCGATCAGATTATCAATAGAATTCCAGAATTAGAAAAAACAATCCTAAAATTCATTTTAAACCAGAAGAGACCTTGAATAACAAAAGCATATTGGCCAACAAAGGCACGGGGTATCACAATAGCTGACTTGAAAATATACTGCTACTGTAATAAAAAAAAATCATAATGGTACTGGGAAAAAAAAAAACAGACCTGAGGATCAGTGGGACAGAGTAGAAGATGCAGAAAAACTCCAAAAGTAAATAGCCACCTTATCTTTGACAACAGAACCAAGCATGCTCACTGAAAGAAAGATCGGGTCTTTAATAAATGATGCTAGAAATACTGACTTTCCACATGCTGAAGATTAAAACTAAACCCATACTTTTCAGCATACACTAATGTTGAAATAAATCAAAGATCTAAATATTAAAACAAACTAAGTATACTGGAAGACAGAATGAGTAGAAATCTTAAAGACACTGGTGTAGGCAAAGACTTTATTAACAAAACTCTAATTGCACAAGAAATACTGTAAAGAATCAACAACCGGGATCTCATCTTATTAAAAAGCTTTTGCATAGTAAAAGCAACCAGCAACAGAGTGAAGAAACAAGCCACAGAGTGGGGAAAAGTTTTTGCCAGTTGTTCCCTAGAAAAGGATTTATATATCTAGAATATACATATATATAAAGAACTAAAAATAATCAGATCCTCCTCCCAAATTTAAAGACCCAATTCAAAAATGGGCATCAGAAATCAATAGTCTTCTCAGATGAAGACGTGTAAGTGGTAAATAAATGCATGAAAAGGTGTTTAACATCACTGGTCATCTGAGAGATGAAAATTAAACAATGCTGAAAGTCCATTTCACTCCAGAAAAAAATGGCTATTATGAAGAAATCAACCAATAAGAAATGGTGCAAGAGCTGTAAGGAAAAAGGAATCCTTCACTACAGTTAATGGGAATGTAGACAGGTGCTACCATTTTGGAAATCAGTGTGGAGATTTTTCAAAAAACTAAAACTAGAGGCTACATTCAATCCAGCTATTCCTCTTTGGTATCTTCCTGAAACAATAGATAAAGAAAATAATATTTAAAGAAAACAACTCTACACACACAAAATAAAAGTTCTCCTTGGAAATCTTTTGTTTGTTCATTATTCTACACAGATGACTCTTTTCTTCTCAAATTTTCTTTGCCAACTTTTTCTTTCTTCATTATGCAGCATCCATTCCATGAGGCTAGCCATACAAGATTTTTTAAAATGGCACTCTCAATTATAAGACATTAAGCATGTTGATTTGACACCTTCTTTACATCTTTTTCACAAACAGAAATACACTGTCTCTGTGGGTTCACTCTGAAATATTTCCTACTAGATATCTGTAGGCCCTGTGTGAAAAGACTCAATTAAAAAAATCTAATCATTCTGAGTCAGCAACCTTTGGTTTGAGGTCTTTGTTTCCATGTGAAAATCCTTACTATTCTTATGTGTGTATCTTGTAAATAATAATCTGACATCTTTTCTTAAAGATATATCCAGTTTTCTGGTTTTAAGGAGCAACAATAATGCATTAACAAAGGGCCAACAGGTAGATTAATGAAGTAACAGTTTCCCCTTTTTGTCTTCTATGATATAAGTAACAGAAGAACCAGAAGTTATAGGTTGATTGCCAGATTTGGGAAAAACTGCTAAAGTCAAACAAACAACAAGCATATGTCAGTCACCATACTGTAGCAAGCAAGGGCTATGTGGAATAGGAAGAATGTGAAGAGATGAGAAGGGGTGAAGTTCTACTATTCTCCCACAAATCCCTGCAAGATACCCTTCCTTGGAAAGGAAAGTACCCTTATGTAGAAAAGAGGTCACTGTGTACATGAAGCCTGCTACCTAGAAATGTTGTGCATTCCACTTTATAGCAGTTGATCCTGCTTAGCAGTGATGAGAACAATCAAGGACCAGATGCAATAATTTTGCAGGTCATAAATTGAAAATTTAGAACATGTCTTAGTTATTTTTCCCATGTGTCTGAGACAAAATACTCAAGGTTAAAGGAAAAAAGTGTTACGTAGCTCACAGTTTGTGGAGGTTTCAGTTCATAATCATCTATGTCCAAGGTAGGGTGGCTTAGCAGAGGAAAATAGTCATGGTGGGCAGAAAGTATCAAAACAAGTAAGCAACAAGACTATTTCTTTCCCTTATATTGTATGCAGGCTACCTACCCTAGGGCAGGTGTAGCACTCATGCTCTTAATCCCAGCATCCTTAATCCCAGTACTGCACCCTCAATCAATCACATGCTTTAGATTCAGCTACCTGTGAAAAAACCCTATGACTACATGAGGCGTTAGGGGGACATCTAGCCAAAAACAATAATAGAACTCATGTCTATGGTGTGGACAGTGTTCAGTTAATCAATGAAAGCTAAGGTGAGAGAACCAAACCACTTTTTCTACAGCTCACTTTTTTGCCCAGTACTAATACCTGAGCACCCTAGGGGAAGGGCTGATATTTACCCTAATTGTTCAGCTTAAAGCCCACAATTCAGAGATTGGGATCTCTCTTCAAGAGTCTAACGGGCAGCCATGATCAATGCCTGTGTGGTTCACTGCCATGTGATAGTCACCAGGGAGACCACAGAGCTGTTCTCACTCTCATCCTTGTGCTGCAGATGAAGACTTTCCCTCAGTCCTTGTTTTCTACATAGATATAGATGATATCTAGCAAAAATTTCAAATGCTAAAAGAATGGGAATTATGATTTGAAAGCCCACGTGTCTTTAGGGTGAGACAAGTAATAGGGTGAGTCCAAAGTAGCAACTGAATGTACAGAGTGAAGAAGACAAGTTGAGCCCACAGACCCTGCCTCTCTGGTTCCAGCAGACTGCCATGAGGACCTGCTGGTTTTGTTGGAGGTCTTCCAAATTTTCAAGGAAAATTAAATATCCAGATTTTACTTTGACAGATTGGCTATCAGATCATCTCATGTAAGCATTTTTTAAAATTCTGACAATTTTAAAAATCCAAAAACACAAAAAAACTCAAAAGCTCTTTGTGGTTTCAACTACATAAGCTAAACAAGACTCTCATGTTGTACATAGCCTTCTACTCTATAACCTCTAATACAGACAATGAGTGCTATAAGATTCAATTTAAATGAAGAGGCAAAATAAGTTTAAAGTCCAGAAGAGCTGACTATAGTTTACATAGAGAAACAGAAGCAGTCTTCCCCAACTTTTGCCTGGCCTCTGGAAAACTTAAGAGAAATTTGGAGATATTCAATGATTATTTTTTAATGGAAAGAAAGCTCAGAATCATCTGTGCATCAGGAAATCATTTCTTGTCTTGGAAATCTTGAAATGGTTGAATGAGAAAGTAATTTCCTCTTTGTCTGGGGTTTAGAGTTCTTCTGAAGATAACATTTTCTGTTTATTTTTAGATAAAAGGATATACTTCATTGGCATAGCTTATTCACAGGCAAAGAGTACCCTAGTTAAGTTAACCGGACTCCACTGCAGTGCAGTTTCTGTCCATAAATAGTAGGGTTAGCTCATTTTACAAGATTAGCAATTTGCAGTGAATGAAATTCCCACATGCTTACTCTGAAGAGGCAGGTCACCCACAACTGTTAGCATTTCTTGAGGGTGAAGCACCTGCCAAGTACTTTATTAATTGATTTATATTTTTATTAGCACATATTTGCAGTAAATAATGGTTCTATTTATCATGGGGCTTTGGTACATGTATGTAACACATCTCCATACTTTACCCTTACCCCTCCCAAACCTCCCTATTCTTTCTAACTCTTGATCTTCTTTGCAAAAGCTCTATTTCTTCTTTTTCCAATTCCTTTTTTCCAACTCTTCTCTCTCTCCTCCCTTCTACTCTATCTCTTGTTTTCCTTTCCATCTTAAAGATCTCTCTACTTCCTTGTTCATCTTTACATTTTAAGAGATGTCCCATACAAGAGAAACCATGCAATACTTAAACCGTGTGTCTGATTTATTTCACTTTACATTATGGTCTCAAGTTGGATCCTATAAATGCTTTGTTATCCTTATTTATGTCACAGTAGTATCCCACTGTATATAAACTCTATGTTTTCTTTACCCACTCATCTGTTGATGGGTACATAAGCCATTTCCAAAGACTTAACTGTGTGCTGCTATAAAAATAAGTATGCATGGATTAGTGTAATAAGATGATGTTAATTCTTTTGAAATGGTACCTAGAGGGGGAATATTGAGGTCAAATGGAATTTCTAGTTCTGATTTTTTTGAAGAATCTGAAGTCCATAGTAGTTGCACTGGTTTACATTCTCCCCAACCATGTAGAAGGGTTCTTTTTACCACACAGCCTCACCAGCACATAGCCATTCTTTGTGTAGGAAGATGATATCTCCAGTGTGGTTTTATGTTTTTTATGTTTTATTCTATTTTTATTTGAATTTTTATTACACGTTTGCAATTTATGCAACTTACAATCATCTTGGGGAGTACTTACATACTTCTTTGTTTTTCTATCCCCACCCCATCTCAACCCCTCACACTCTTCTCCTTCAGTTTTTTATGTTATTTCTCATTCTTGTTTATATTAACCTTAGCTCTTGTTATAGCATATGTTTACATTAATTCAGGTTATTAGGTTCCAGTACATGACATATCTTTAATCTACTTACTTTCCTTTCCCCTCTTCCTCATCCCTCGTGACTTTTCCCTTGTACCACCTTCCCTATTGCAAGAGATCCATGTCCCCTTCTATCCATCATTTATTATCTCTGTCTGTACTTTCAAAAGATACCATACATTATTTAACTTTGTGTATCTGCATTGTTTTATTCAATATTATATTTTACAGGTACATCCATTTTCCTAAAATGTCTTAAATCTATCAATATTTTTCGACATGGTCCTATATAATTCAGGCCTTGAACTCACTAAGTAGGACAGGCTGTCCTTGAATTCGCAGTCATCTTTCTGCCTCAGCCACATGAGCACTGGCATTACATGTGTACACCAGCAAGCATGGCTTTGTCATCCTTTATAGCATTACAGTATTCCATTATATATAGATAACCACGTTTTCTTTATTCGATCATCTGTTGAAAGGTATACAGGCTGTTTCTAGGAGTTAGCTATTATGAACTGTGCTGCTATAAACTTTGTTATGCATGCATCATTATAGTATGATGCCTTGAGCTCTTTGGGGAAGATACTTGGCAGGAGAATTGCTAGGTTGTATGGACTATTTCACATCAGCTGTTTAAGAAATCTCCATATTGATTTTCATAATAGTTGTACTAGTTTATATTCTCACCAAACTACTAAACAGGATTCCTTTTTCACCACAGCCTTGCCAGTATCTGTTATTGTTTAGTTTCTTAATGATTGCCATTCTTTCTGGAATAAGATGGAATCTTAAAGAGTTGTTTTAATTTGCATTTTTTCCATATGTTTGTTGACCATTTGTATTTCTTCTTCTGTGAAGTGTATGTTCATTTCTCTTGCCAATTTCTTGACTAGCTCTTTAATTTTAGATGGTTTAAAATGTGTTTTTAGTTCTTTATATATTCTAGATATTAGTTATCTGTCTGAGGATTAGCTGGCAAAAAGTTTTTCCCATTTTGTAAGTTGTCTCTTCACTCTCCTGATTCTTTTGCTATACAGAAGTATTTCAGTCTGACATAATCCCATTTGTTGATTCTTGCTATTATTTCTTGTGTGATTGAAGTTCTGTTTAGAATATCCTTTCCTACCCTTGTGCATTCAGGTGTTTTTCCAACTTTATCTACTAGTAGGTTTAATGTTTCTATCTTTGATCCATTTTGATTTTAATTTAGATATTAAATAGATATAAGCAATCTATACATTAAATAGATAATAAGCTTATTGTTTAAATAATAAGCAATAGGGGCCTAATTTCAATCTTCTGCACACAGATAACTGGTTTTCCTAGCACCACTTGTTAACTAGGTTCTCTTTCCTCCAATGTATGCTTTTGGACCTTTTCCTGAAGACCCAGTAGTCGAATGTGTCTGGGAAGTTTCTATATTCTCAGTTCTATTCCATTGATCCATGTATCTTTTTTGTGCCAGTACCTTGCCACTTTTATCACTGTTATTTTATACTACAGCTTAAAGTCAGATATTCCTGTGGCTCCTCCTTTCCTCTTCTTACCCAAAATTGCATTTATATTCTGAGTTTCTTAGGGTTCCATATGAATTTTAGGACTTTGGGGGGGATCTATAAAATATATTGTTAGTATTTTTATTGGAACTGTATTGATTTTGCATAGCAATTTTGGGAGTATGGCCATTTTGACAATATTGATTCTGCCTATCCAGGAATAGAGGACCTCTTTCTATATGTCCTCTTCAACTCTTTTTTCAAGATATTGTAGTTTTCTTTGCAGAGGTCTTTTGCCTTCTCAGGTAAGATAATTCCAAGGTATTTTATTTTTCTTGAAGCCTTCATGAGTAACATTATTTTCATAATTTTCTTCTCATTCAGTTCATTGCTGGTAAGCATGCATGCTAATGATATTTGTATGTTGATTTTGTATCCTGCTACACTGCTGAAGCTGATTATTAAATTCAAAGAGGTTTTTTGGTGGAAGTCTTTGGGTTTTCTATGTAGAATATCATGTCACCTGCAAATAATAATAAACTGAGTTCTTCTTTTTCTATATATATATATATATATATATATCCCTTTTCTTTCTTTTTCTTGCTTAATTTCCTTGACTAATCTTTTAAGTACTGTATTGAATAGTAGAAGTGACAATAGAAATCCTTGTCTTGTTCCTGATGTTATGGGGGAAGCATTTACTTTTTCCCCATTTACTGTGGTACTGGCTATTAGTTTTTCATACATAGATTTTATCATATTCAAGTACAGTCCTTCAGCTGGCTTCAAGGCAGGGTGGCATGACACAGGGACAACACTTCTGTGTGGCAGAAGACCAGAAAAGCAACCAAAGCAAAGGGGGACAGAGCAAGCTTGTTTTCCCCCGTTATATTCTACATAGGCCGCCCTCCTCCAGGGCAGGTGTAGCATTCAGAATCTCCTTGCTCTCCTCTTACACAGGCTGAAGATGTTAACAAATTAAAGAGTGTAACTCTCTGCTGAGCCTCTTAAACTTCTAAACTTCTCAAGTTGACACATGTATCAACCATAACAAGCAACATCCACAGATGCAATCTTACAAAACTTCTGTATGATAGTCCTTGCAGATCCTCTTCCCTGCTTTGTTTATTCTTTGTGCACACTACCACAGTTTATTATTTGTGGCTGCTCTGCAGTGAGCTAGGTAAGGTGGGTGGGCAGAATGGGAAGTGATTGGATAAAGAATGTGGGCACTAAGGGGAGGTTTGAAGATGGAAATAATGGTAATAAGAAAAGATTGATGTGGAATCTGATTTATTGGAGTACTTTTAATTTAGCTGAAGGGTTAGTATTGAGGGTTTTCAGAGAGTATTTTGAGGGGGTAAGGGCAAGATATGGGGAAAGGGAGTTTACTTTGTGATTGAGGAAAGCAATGTTGCGAATTTGATGATTGAGAGCACAAGAAACTAGGTAAGATATGGAAGAGATAAAGGCTTAGGATGGGAAAGATCAAGGAATAATACTGGAGAAGATAGGACTGGCTGTAAGGAAGCTAAGTGTGCAAAACTTTTAAAACTTGGGAGGAGGAGTTCATGGCTTTGTAAAAAGAATAAAGAAATATGTTAATAATATTGTCTCAGAGGTTTGCAGTGAAGAAAGTAGACAGGCAGCAGAACAAGGGAGAGAACCTCGGGATTTATTAAGTCAGAATCAATACAAAAACAAATATGCAAAAGTAACAACTTAATAAATAGAGGAAACCATAAAATAAGAAACAACTCCGCATTACTAAATAACCAATAAAGATACCAAAATTTAAACCTACGAGTCCAACAAGAACACAGATTAAATATTTCATGAGACACTGGATATATGATTCTCAAGTAGTTTCTTTCCTAGAGAGTCTTAGTGCTCACACTCTAGTAATTCCTCTATCCCTTCACTGAAATACTGAAGCTCACTCAGATTCAGGACTTTTCTTTTTCTAGATTTTAGGCATTCTTGTGTAATCAGTCCCTCTCTATGAGAATGATAGTGGATTTAGCAGACAGGATCACTGGCACAAAATTGCCCATTTAGGAATATTCCTGTGCAATCAAATCAACGACAGTAGTAACAGGCTAATCTATTATAGTTGGATCTATTAGGGTTAGCTGAGAAATAACATACCATGTGATCCTGTTTCTAGTTTCCCTTTAGCCTGGAAAAAAACCCATGGTTATAGTGTAAGCATCTTAACAACCTAAGTCTTGGCCCACAGTTAATGTGCACGAGATGGGATGACTGTATATCATCTGATGGTGAAAAATAGCACTGAACAGTAATTTTATAGAATCAGGTATCTAAAGCCCTGGGGACTGGAGACCAGATAATGTTAGAAGGTAGAATAGAAGGGAAAAAAGAAACAAAAGGACTTAGATTTCTAAACAAAATATCTGCTCTGTGATGTGAAAAGGAGGATATAGGAGGAGGGCAAAGGATCCTAGTGATGCTAAGAATATGTTATATATTTTGAAGAGGGTGAAGGGAAAACTGGGTACAAAATTGGTAGTGAGAATTTGGGATGGGAAAAATAACGATGATATAAATATTGGAAAAAAGTTAGAGGGAGACAAATGAAAAGGAGAAAAATAAAAAATAAGAATGAATAAGACACAGGAAAAAGAAGTCAGAAGAGCAGATACAGATAAAAGTAAAGAAACATAAAAGGCCAAGGATAAAATCCTTTGACCTCTATATTAGGCAAGACGAAGTGAAGCACACCCACATTGAGACATGCCCATAAAAGAAAAGGGTAAACTAACGGAATAAAAGTGGGGGGAAATGTACAGAAGGAGGAAAATATCAAAGCATAAAAAACTTTTAAAAGTGAAATAAAAATGAAAAATAATACAATCAAATAAAGGGTAATTAAGTAATTTTTCTACTGTTTTGGACACCCGGCTGATTTTCTCAGCCTAGGTTTAAGGAGCACAGCTCAACCAGGACATGTGTCTGATCGTGCTGGAGGTCTAAGATGGAAGTCTGCTCCCAGGATGGTGTAAGGTTTGAGCTCTGCTTCGTTAGAACATGGCACCAATATGAGTGTCCAGTCCTGGCTAAACCTGATCTCTGACCACAGGAGCCAGGTCTGTGTTCTCCATCCCTTCATTCTCACCAGGACACTTTCCAGTCTGTTCTCTAACTCTCTGACTACCAGCAGTCTCCCGTGACATGAGTGTCTTTTCCTCATCCACCCTGGGAAGTTGGCAGTGCGAAGCAGCCACGCGCTGCTCTGAGATAGGTTCAAACACTCAGATCTCCGTACAGTGGTATCTCCATCAGCTCTTGCTCTGTGATTTTGGCCGTACGTACTTTTACTGTGGTTACTTACCAGCTGTAGACTGTGGAAGGGCATTGGAGAAGCATTACCTTCGATTTCCGAGCCGATTCCGACAGGTTTTTTCTCGCGCAGGCTAACATGGCGCTGGGACGCGCCTCCCTTTGGCCCGGGACAGCACCTCACTGCTTTTGTCTCCTTTCCACGCACGCACCAAGCTCCTCCAATCAGCTGTCAATACGTCATTCGGCCCGCCCCTTGAACTCCGCCCCTGTCGAATGAAATCTGCCTTTCCCCTAGCTTCCAGAGAGTGCTTACCTCTTAGGCAGCCCTCGCATCCCCTCAGTAAGGGCCTTTTTTCTTCCTTTGTGTTTTCTCTCTTTTCTCTCTCTCGCCACGGAAGACCAAACAGTTCCATTGCTGATTCCTTTTTATTCCTTGCGGGATCCGTCCTTTCATTTTCACATAGTTCTCCTGTTCTCTGTGAGCAAAAATGTTACTTCACTTCCTCTCTGAGTTGGCGGCTACCCAGCATTGCATGGTTCCTCCTCCCTCCATTTCTTCTGTAACACTTAATCGTGTTTTCTTCTTCTTGTCAGTTCTCTCATGATTCCTGGGTAACTTCCATTCACTTTGATTCCTTTCCAAACTATTGTTTTCAGGCTCTAAACATTTTGTCCTGGAGAAGCTGAGGTACTTACTGATCCACCATTTTGGAACCTCCTCATTTGGAATAGTTTTAATTTGCGTTCCTCTCACAGCAGTCATATTGAACATTTTTTTCATGGAGGTTTTCTTTTTTGAGACAGGGTTGCGCTGTGTAGCCCAGTTGGCCTTGAATTTTCCGTGATTCTCCAGCTTTAACCTCCTGAGCGCTAATGCTTTGCATGTGCTTATTGACACTTTGTACTTCTTCAGAGAAGCATTTATTCATTTCAGTTGCCCATTTTTTTAAAGAAAAATTGGATCTTCGTGGGGAGGTCTAATTTTCTTGAGTATGTTCAGATGGTAGTCCTCTAAGGAACAGCAAGAAAAACTTTTTTCCCCATCCTTTAGTTTATCTCTTCATTTGGCTAGTTGGTTCCTTTGCTGTGCAGAAGCTTTTAAATTTGACAAGATCCCATTTGTTGACTCTTCATATTGTTTCTTGTACTATTGGTATTCTGTTCAGAAAGTCCTTGCCTATATCTATGCCTTCAAGAGTTTTACCTGTTTCATCTTCTAGCAGGTTGTTTCTGTTTTAATATTTTGTCCAAGTTTCTTTCCTCATTACTGGGACAAAATACCTGACACCCAAAGTTAAAGAAGAAAAAGTTTATTTAGCTCACAGTTTATACAGGTTTTACTCCATGGTTGACTGACTCCAAGCTAGGGTGGTATATGGCAGAGGGAAAACAATTCATGACACACAGAAAGTAACAAAGCAACAGGGGTCCTTAACAAGGTCTTTCTACCCCTTTTATCTTATCTAGACTCCTTAGGGTGGGAGTCTAGATACACTTAGCCCCTACTCTTCGTGACCTTGAGCATGGTATGGCACCATGAATCATTTCTAGCGTCACACTCTCTAGATCCAACCACTTCTGAAAAAGCCCCACCCATGATTGCGTGAGTGTTGCAGTCAGGGTTTACAAAGGAATGGATTTAATACAGAACATATAATTTATAGGATTATTTTACAATATTCATCCCAAAAGTCAAGTGCAGAAGAATGCAGGAAATCTCTCCACACAGTGGAAACCCAGGGAATCTAGGTGAGGCCTGGATCCCATGGAAATGTCCTGCCTGAGTCTGGCTAAAGACCTAGACTCCATGGCAATGTCCTCCATGAGTCCAGCTGGAGGCCTAACACCCACAATGTCTTAGGCAAGTCTGTATCAAGGCTGGGAAGGTCCAAAGGTTAGTGATGGAAGCTAAAAAGTCTGTGCCAGTGGGAAGAAGGAACAGGCTGAGGGATCTTCAACAGGAGGAAGCCAAGAAGTACACTCAAGGTAAGGATCAGAGCTCCCCCAAAGAGAACTACAGCTATCCTCAGCGACTTTGAGGAACAAAGGGCCTCTGATGATAATAAATGAATTCGTATCAGGAAAACTAGTGTGACAAGCTTCTCCAGGAGAATCAACAGTGCCCCATATTCCCCTCCCATTCTCCTTTTATGCTGTTGTCAACAATCCTAAACTAGGCAGGCCTTCCACACCCAAAAACACATTAATTCCGTTCTGCTTGGTGTTACAAGTTGACCATTAGTTAATCCACCACAATGAGGCTTTCTAGGGATATCTAGACCCAAACCATAACATGTTTAGATCTTCAATTTTGATTTTAGTTTAATACATGGTGAGGGATATGAGTCTAGACTCAATCTTATACATGTGGATACCCAATGTTCCCTGCACCATTTATTAAAGAGGCTATCTTTCATTCAGTTTTTGTTCTTGGTCCTTTTGTCAAAGATCAAATAATTGAATGTGACTGAGATTATCCCTACTTCTTCTACTGTTGCACTGATCCACATATGTTGTTGTGCAAATATCATGAGACTTTATTTGTTCAAGATAGCATCTCACTTCAAGTTTAGGTTGTCCTTGAACTCGCTCAGCCTCCTGCATCAACCTCCTGAGTGCTGGGATTACAGGTGTATACTAACATGCCCTGCTGATGAGATTTTTATCATTGCAGCTTTGCAATACAGCTTCAAGTCTGGAATTGTAATGTCACCTGATTTGTTGTTACTTAGATTGCTTTTGCTATTCTAGGTCTTTCTGATTCCATATGAGTTTTAAGATTGTTATACCCAGAGCTAGATCTCTGAAGAATGCTACTGATATTTTCATTGAGATTGTGTTAAATCAATTTATCAGTTTGGGAAGTATATCATTTTGACTACACTGGTTCTGACAATCCAGGAACAAGGGATAATTCTGAAGTCTTCTTCAAATTATTTTTTTTTTCTTTTTTTTTTTTGTCTTTTTGAGACAAAGTCTCATTATGCAGTTCAGGCTGGCCTTCAGCTCACTTTGTAGCCTAGCCTGGTCTTGAACTTGCAATGATTCTTCAGTCTCTTTTAAAAAGTAATATAATCTTCATTGTAGAGGTCTTTCACTTTCTTGGTTAGGTTAGCTCCTAAGTATTTAATTTTTCTTGATGCTTGTGTGAATAGTATTGTTTTCTTAATTTCTTTCTCAGTAAGTTCATTATTAGTGTACAGGAATGCTATAGATGTCAGTGTGTTGATTTTGTATCCCTCTACAATGCTAATTTCATTGTTAACTTTAGGGTTCTTTTGGTCTTTTAGGATTCTTTTTTGCATTTTGTAAGAAAAAGATTATGTCATTTGCAAATAATGATACTTTGAATTTTTTCTTTCCTATCTATACTCTTTATTTCATTCCCTTGCCTGATTGCTCTGGCTAATATTTTAAGGACTATGTTAAACAAGAGTGATGATAGTGGATACTGTTTTCTTTTTCCTGATTTTAGAGAGAAAACTTTCAATTTTTCCACATTTAATATGATGTTGACAGTAAGTTTGTCACAAATGGCTTGTATCAGGTTGAGATAAGGTTTTCGCATATCTACTTTCTTTAGGTTTTTTTCTTTTTTTGTCATGAATGGATGTTGAATTTTGTCAGAAGTTTTTTCTGCACCTATTGAGATGATCATGTGATTTTTTTTCTTGCTCTTGTTTATGTGATGTATTATATTTATTGATTTACCTATGATGACCAACACTTGTATCTCTGGAATGAAGCCTATTTGGTGTGGTGTATAACCTTTTTGGTGATTTGTTGCATTTTGCTTGCCAGTATTTTGTTGATAATTTTTGCATATGTATGTATATATATATATATATATGCTAGAGATTGGCCTATAGTTCTCCCTTTTAGATGGATCCTTGTCTGGTTTTGGAACCTGGGTAATGTTAGCTTCTCAGAATGACTTTGGGAGTATGGATTTCCTTTCAATTTCATTTAAAAAATCTGGAAAGCATTGGTAATAGATCTTCCCTGAAGTTCTTGTAAAAATAAGCAGTGAATCCATCAGGTCATGATTTTTCATAGTTGTTAGGGTTTTTATTACTTTCTCAATTTCATTTTCTTGAATTATTCAGAAGTTTTAAGTCTTTTGGTTCACTTTTGGGAATTCATATGTATATAGGAATCCCTCCATTGCTCTGATTTCTACAAATTTCTGGTTTACAGATTTGTGAAGTTGTTGCTAATAATATTCTAGATTTCAGCAGTATTTACTATGATTTCACTGTGGTTTCATTTCTAATTGCCTAAAATCGTTTGTTTTCTTTCCTTTTTTTCTTTTAGCAAGAATGGCTAATTTTGTCTTTTGCTTGTATTTTCGAATAACAAGCTCTTCATTGATTTTTGTGTGTGTGTGTGTTTTTGGTTTCGTTTTCATTGATTTCTGCTCTTGTCTTTCTAATTTCCTTCCATGTACTGACTTTGGATTTAGATTGTTCCTGTTTTTCTTGCTTGAGATGTGTCATTTGGTTACTTTTCTGGGTTCACCTTGTTTTTATGAATTTCCTTCGTAGGACTGCTTTTATTCTGTCCATCAATTTTGGTATGCTGTACTGGCATTGAACTTAATTCTAGGAACCATTTTATTTCTTCCTTAATTTCTTCTGTGATCCATTGTTTATTCAAGAGGGAAAGTGTGTTTTTTAATTTTTAGGTATTTGCATAATAATTCAGTTTCTTTTGTCATTGATTGTTTAGTTTCTTATTTGATGATACGTGTGGTAAAACTTTGTTTCTTAAGCATGCTTCCTGCACTTACATGTGGTCTATTTTGGAGAAAGTTCCATATGCTCCAGGGTAGAACATGTTTTCTGTTTCTGATGGGTGATACAGTACAGATATCTATTAGGTCCTTCTGCTCAGTTTTGGCTTGAAGCCCACCTTGTTTGAAAATAGGGTAGCTACTCCTGCTTGTTTTGGGGTTCCTGCAGCATGGAATATTGTTTTCTATCTTTTGAATTAAGTCTATGAATTTCTTTTTAGGTTAAATGTGATTTCTGTAAATAACATACTGTTGGATGTTGATTTGTCATCATTTCTGCTAATTTTTGTCTTCTGATTGGCAAATTGAGACCATTCACGTTGATAGTTATAACCCAGTAGGTTATTGTTGTCATTGTATTATGTTTAAGATGCTGATTTTCTTTGTTTTTCCCTACCTGATACATGCATTCTATTGGACTTTTTGGCATTTTTAGCTTTCTTGTTTCTTTCTAGGAAATCTTTGAAAATTTTTTGTAGTGGTGGGCTGGTGATCACAAATTGCTTTAGGTGTTATCATGAAAACATTTTTTCACCACTTTTGAAAGATAATTTTACAATATAAGTCAGTCTGGGTTGGAAATTAAAAACATTGAAACATTTCACTCCAAATACTTCTTGCCTTTAAGTTTTGTGTTGAGAGTCTGCTATAATCCTGATGGGTTTTCCATAATAAAGGATGTGTTGCTTTTCTGTAATGGCCTTTAAGATTCTGTTCTTGCATTGGTTTTGTAATATTTTGATTACTATGTGTCATGGATTGTTCTTTCTCATCAATGGCTCTTTGAGTTTCTATATACCTCACTATCTGTTAAATTCTTTTTCCACTTTTGGAGCATTTTCTATTTTTACTTCTGTATACAGGATTTTTTATGCCTTTTTTTACTGTCTTCTGATTTTTTAGTAGTGTCTATTAATCTTAGATTCATCTTCTTTGCACCAAATAGCAGATATTAGATGCATTTTTAATATTCTCTCCTATTTATAACATATCTCTCATTAATAGATCACTAACCACAGCCCTGTTTTCTAGATACAGCACTCTGTCCTCATATTGGTTGCTTCTGTTGTCTATGTTTTCTAGAATTTTTATTACCTGGATTTCTGTTTGGAACTTTTTTATGGGCTCCAGTTTTTTTCTATGTGAGGTATTCATATTTGCATGTCTTTAGAACTACTAGGTGGCTTGTGTGTGTACGTGTGTGTGTTAGTGTGTCTTTTGTAGACTTGCAGATCATTTGTTTTATTTGGCTGAAAATCTGTTTAGTTACATGTTCTTTGAATTTTCCAAGCACCTTTTTGATCTTTTGTGTTACTTCCACTATTGCCCTTTCTGTTTCGGCTTTGATTTCCTTCCCTTCAGTGCCACTTGGGTCAGTTTTAGTGGCATTGGAAACCTTGTGTGGGGGGTGCATCTTCTTACCTTCATCTTCCCATGTTTCTGTTTTTTACTCGTTAGTTTTCTGTGCTGAGGCCTGAGTGATGATTATAGCGTGTAGCTTTTTTGCTAGTATGAAACCTCTTTAGTTGATGTTTGCTTTTCAGAGATAGCTGGGCTTGGCTAATTATTGGCCTTTTTGTCCCAGGATCAATCAACTTTATTTGGGAGTGGAGGTTGCAGTTTATTTGGCTCAGTATTCAGTTCATCAGGAATGAACTGAAGTACTGCTTATCATCCCAAGCAATCCAGACATTGGCATATAGAGAAAACAAATTGATAGAGACAGGTATGTCACCTTGGCTATAGAAGTAAATTCAGCAACCACAATAGCATCAAATACAATCTGGGTATTGACAAACCCTAAGAACCAATTATGTAACATTCTTAACCAAAGAAAAGAAATGTATGATGATAGTATAAACACTAAGCCAAAGTAGATATTTATGTACAGTAAATACCTAAACAACTTTACCTCCACTAACATAGCTGTAAAGAGTTAACTATCTAAAGAATGACACAGTTTAATGTTGATAGTACTAAGGATAGAAGTTTCAGGGAATGGGAGCATGAAAAAATAGAATTTGAAAAATTAAATGATGGTAAATGAGAAGGTGATTAAATTGAAACGAAGGATCTTTGAAGGAGTCAAAGCAAATTAGTTGTATTAGACAAAAGTAACAGTAAAAACTAACAAAGAAAAAGAGACATAAGAGTAAAGTAAACTAAAAGAAAAATAATACTGGAACAAATTAAAAGAGAGAGATCAAGAAAATGAAAGAAGAAAACAGAGGACCAAATCAAAACCAATACATATAATAACTATAAAGGGAAAAAATATAAAATTACAAATATCACTAAAAAATAGGGGTGAAAAATGAGTGAAAAGAAAAAAATATTTCTATATATAATTCCAAATGAGTGGTTTCCTTCCAGGACCTGTCATCTTTTGAATCAAGCAAATTATACCCCTCTACCTTGCGTTATAGCCTTACTCAAAAGTTCCCCTGTCTGTAAATCCCAGACCACATCCAAGCTGACACACATCCCTGATCACTTTGGTACCTGGAAAAGAAATCAGACCACTGGCCTCTGCTGGAATGTAGGTAGCAGGGCAGCAGTTCAAGCAGACTGCAGGACTCAGTGCATCACCTTCAGCTCCAGCCACCTCCGAAAACTGAACCTACAAACCTGGTCTTCTGCATGGCAATATGAGCTGAGTTTACTCAGGGGATCTATGTCTATTCTTCATCCTCTCTGCTTATGTCTCTTATGGCTAACATGACATTCTCCATGGTAGGGTAACACTTCAGTACTGGAGTGAAACTCTAGTAGAGGTGTTCTGTGGCTCCATCTCACATAATCAAGCCCTTTGCAAAATAGTGTCTCATTAAACTCTCTCTGGCAATATGGCAGGTTCTGCACTGAATTTCTTCTTGAAATCTATGCCACTGTGAAGAGGTCACTTTCTGAAGTAAAATCTTACAATGCTGTTTCCTATTTTATACCAGTTGTGGGTTTTCTTGGGGCTAGTTCTCCTTACCCATCCATATTTTCTCCCTAAAGCAGCAACTCTTTTTGACTTTTCTCTGGGGTTTTTCCTTGGCTTTGCTCAAATTGGTTGTTTAATTGTCACCTCTGCGGCTCTGTGTTGAGGGGAGTCAAGGTGCAAAGCCATCTAGGTGTTAATAGTATACACTCGTGTTGGGCATGCTCTTCCTGTGTGGCACCACATGCCAAGTATTTTGCAAATATTGTACACCCCTATCAACGTGTCCCACTGATGTAAGCAAAGTGGCCACATAGCTAGCTGGTGGTGGAGATACGATTCAAAGTCAGATTTTTCACTTCTAAAACTATGTCTTAACCCCAATGTACTCAGTTCCAGCCATTTCTTAGAGAACATTTCCCTTCTGAAGATGCTAAGACCTGTGGAAGTTAAGTGACTTTGTCAAGGAAACAAATCTAATCGCAGATGAGTAATAAAAAACACCAAGTTTCTTGACTCCCATGTTCTGACCACTTCCCACTATGTTGTTAGTTTTGTCTTCAACTCAGAATAATGTTAGTTACTTTAAGACTAAGACAACAATTGCCTCATGAACCTGACAACTCAAGTAGAAATGCCTTATTTCTATGTCATTAGTCTTTGTTCTAGCAATTCAATATGGGATCAAATGGAGTCATTCATGTGGCAAATACTGCCTTCCAGCATCACTCAGGAGTGGCCTAGGAAGACAGTGGCGAAGGGGATTCCTCTGGGTGGTCAGGATTTACCTCTACTTGTGCTGTTTAAT
Organism: Cavia porcellus; assembly: GCF_034190915.1. Lineage (NCBI taxonomy): Eukaryota > Metazoa > Chordata > Mammalia > Rodentia > Caviidae > Cavia > Cavia porcellus. Next base: position 79,172,447 of record NW_026947484.1, read on the forward strand.
GGAAAGAGTGATAACCTATGCACAGATTAAAATGTCTTCGCTGGCAGTGGTTAGTAGCTTGTTGGTCAGACATTTGAATTGAATACAATTGTTGACATAGGGGGCTGGGGGTGGGTGGGATGTGGCTGCAACTCTCAGAAGGGTCACTCCGGTGAAGGTGCTTATGTCCTGTATCATTGCTCACCTTAAGGTATCCACTGCAAAGGAAGCAAAGGAGACTCACTAAGACATAGGAGCTGAGGATGGGATGATGGTCTAGTTCTTTCTTCAGCTACCTAAACATTTCCTCCGGGTGCCATGTACACAGTGTCCTTAGCAGTGTGAGTGAGGCTCTGCAGGGCATCCCTAATGCAAGTTTGTTGGTATGGTGATTGCAGCTGCTGAGCTGCTGAGTACCAGTGAGGTCTCCTCATAAGGCACTGTCCCCTGGCAAGTTTATGACAAGTTACTTGGCAAAAGGATATAAGTTTTCACCACAGAATTCAGTGGTATGGTGTGAGTCTCACTAACTGAAGCAACTCACTCTATAGATCAATAGAACAGCCTGCTGAAGGCTCAGCCATGATGCCATCTGGGAGACAATAGATATCAGTCAATAGCAATTGGTACCATTTCTCTCACAGTCAGAATGTGTGGTTTCTAGAATCAAGGAATGGGGATGGCTGTAGCCCCTCTATTATACTAAATAGGCCATTTAAAATTTTTTTGCTTCTCAACCCTCAAACCTAAATGTTAGTGGCCTTGAAGATCTGAGAAGGCAGGAATGTTTCTATTTGGAAACCAAATCTCAATTTCATTTAATTGGAATGTGAGAAAGTCAATCTTGATCCAACAGGTACAAAAAGGAAATCACTTCTATGATGGGAAGAATTGATGTAGGTTAATTAAAACAAAGAGGATTATGCCTACAACTTATTGTCCCAGGAGTCTCAGCTCCCTTGTTAATGGAAAATTTTGGTAACCCAATCAAGACAAAATTCTAAGTAAAGGAGGTTCTACCAGATAAAGGATATGTAACAGGTAGAGGAATTAGTAAGAGGTGGTTATCAATTTAGGCCTAATCATCACATAGGAAGTGAAGAACATAGCAGCTATGTCTTGGTGCTTGTTTGTCCAGTTTTTCTCCACACTACATGAACAGAACTGGTGATAGATACACATTATCATTAAAGAAAAATAATTCCTTTACCCACGGCACATTCTCGTGAATGGCCCATCAAGTGCTCAACTCCTATAGGACTTTGCACTCTATCGTGAATGTAGTCCTGAGTAAAGAATTACCATTGATAACTTTAAAATCAATTAATTCTTTAGAAGCTGTGATTACATTTTGTCATCTGTACTTTGGCTGGCATTACAAATACATTTCAAACTTAACATCAAATGGAGGGCAAATAGCTTTGGAGTTTGAAGGCTTCATCACAGCTTTTTAACTCAATAGAGTATAAGATTTTAAAATTATAAAAATAAGTGGGGTTTATTAGTCACAATTAATAAAAAGAACCGATATGCCATTAATAATTATTAATATGCTATTTCTAGACTTGCCATGTTTTACACTTAAGTTTAAATTTTAGTGATGACATTGTAAGTAGTGGATATTATAGCTTTCAATTGAATATACTATTCTTTAGCCTGCTCAGCTACTTTTTCTTAACTTTTGTTAGTGTATGTTTGCAGTATGCTTACATTCACTGTAAAGTATGTGTCATAACACATTTTAGTTTCCTTCTTTTTACCCCTCCCTTCACACCCTTTTATGCACCTCAAGGCCATAATATTAAGTACACACAAACAAGCTTAAATATCACATAGTGTCACTTACATTAAAATCTCAGTATGTTCATAAAGCATGAAATAAAATAGGAAAAAAAGAGAAAAAAGGTTTTATAATCCATTTCAGATGATCTAAATGTGCTCCTTGACTCAGTGCAATTTTCTTATGTTTTATATGTTCTTTTCACTATTACTCTAGTTTTCACTATGCATTATGTGATATAAGTTACCTTTACAAGGTCTTATGAATGAATGAATCTGATGCTCAAAACATGATGAAAGCTACGAAACATCTTTGCAAAGGGAGGTGATACGTACTCATTGCAAAAATGTTTAAGGGTTTCATGATGTTAGAGAGAGAGAAGGAGAGAGGGGGGAGAGAAAGAAAAAGAAGAGAAGAGAAGAGAAAAAGAAGAGAAGAGAAGAGAGAGAAGAGAAGAGAAGAGAAGAGAAGAGAAGAGAAGAGAAGAGAAAGAAGAGAAGAGGAGAAGGAGGGAGTGAGTGAGACAGCCAGAGACAGAAACTGAAAAACTATTACTTTTAGGCTAAATGAAAAAAAAATGCTTACTGGATTGAATTAAAAGAGTTAATAAAAACATTTCTGTAGTACTGTTTTGGGCTTGGATAAGTACAGAGATGTCTGATCCAAAGCAAAAGAATATAATCAATAACCCATGACAAGAAAAATATTGTAACTAAGACATAAATCCACTAATCACAAGATATCTTAAAAACTTCAGATTTCTAAGAAAAACCAAACACAAAGATAAAGCAGTATCTGAAAGAATATGTTCAAACGGGAAAGAGGTCAATGAGGGGAGCAGGGAAGGGAAGGAAAAGGGAAAAAAGAAGAATGAGAGGGAAAAAATTAGAAACAAAGTTTATGTAAATGGGGAGGGGAAGAAGAGCTGGAGGGCAGGGGAATGGAAAAAATAATTAAGACATATTACATGCAGGTACAAATTCCCTATGATGAATGTGATCATTATATATGACAAATATGTATTAATAAAAAATTAAGATTTTAAAAAATGAGCTCATGAGCTGGGAACATTTTTGGTAAATACATATTCCAAATATCTCACAAGAGCAATGTCTACAACATAAAAATACCCAAATAGATCCGATTCTTTTCTTCTAATCTAGTATTGTCTTTAATATTAGCTATGATTTTGTCCATCTTTGTTAAATAACATTATTTGGATACATTCCAAATTACCTGGTCAAATGTCTAAATAAACTAGAATGAACTGGTGTTTCTGTGGGCTAAGTTATAAATATTTTGATTTTAAACATAACTACACTATGATGTGAAAGAATCATGCTAGAGATTCTCAAAAGAATATTTTCTGATCTATATTTCTTTCTTTAAAAAAAAAAAAAACCTCAAAAGTCAGCTGCTCCACACACTAGGAGGAGATTGTATATTAAGATCTTAAAAAAATATCTGCAAGGGAAAAATTAATTTTAAATGAGATTGTTGTAGTGGTTGTGTGACCATTTTCATTTATTAATACTTACAGTAATACACACCAAAAGACTTTGCTGTATGCATTCAAAGAAAGAAAAAAATGGGATATGCTATCTTTATAAGTATTTGAAATGAATTTTAATGAGCTATTTTAATTTGAGCAAGGAACTTGGATACCAAATATGTGAAGTGACATAAGCACATTATGAACATCTAGAAGTCTGGACTTACAATGAAAATGTTGACAGCTTCTGAAAGTAAATAGCACTCAATCACTAATTTTCTTGGAGGGTAGGATTTGTATCCTGCTGGGTTTATAATTTTGTTTTCTCTTTTTTGTGCTGCTCATGTGTAAATATTGACACAAAAAAGGAAAACAACTTAATCTTGTTTCTAAGCTAATGAATGACATAGGTACTATCTTCTAGATGAAGTATTATAATACAAACTTCCTGACAATGATTTGAGGGGAAAAAAAAAGCCATTTCAAGTGGATTTGTAACAAGGAAACAAATTTATTGATTTTAAAAGACAAGACACCATTTTGTTTTGAAAAACACAAGAAAGCTAGCCTGAGTTCAAGTCTGAAATATTCAGAAAAATCCTACTAATATCTTTAGTATGTTCCAGTCATTTGTTTAAACAACACACTAAAAGTTAATATATATTTTTATAATTATAAAAGTTCCCCAGTTATTGTACAGTACACAATACAAATTGCCCACAAACTATTATTTAGCTCCTGCCAATTTTGAGAGGACATGATATACTAAAAGATTTAGCATTTCTCACAAAAATCACATCAGGAAATACGTATTTACAAAATCAAATACATTATACAAAAAAACCATCACATGTTATTCGGTAAAGGTGTTTTTAAATAATTAAAAAGTTTATTCAACTGTAGTCCCAAAACTGGAAAAGAACATTACATTATCTCACACATACAATCTCTACAAAAGTTGCTTACCTCATTTACATAATATATTCAGTCGATTGTAAAATAAATGTTCAAATATCTCCTAGTGTTACTATGTTTCTGTGCTTGTGGGACTGAATAATGTAATCTGCCACTTACTAAGTGAAATTTAAATGATGGCACTTAAAAAAAATACAATATCTTAAAAAAACACAATGAAAGAAGTTTTACCTAGAAGGTACGAAAGCCCTGAGTGATAGTAGAATTACTGATTGGTAAGCACTACAATTAACCTAATTAAAAGTTTACCACCTCAGGCACAAATTTCCAAGTTTTCTCAAGGCACTCACTTAAAGTTTCTGTAACCAACATTGGTCACCCCCATAGGTCCAAATTGATGATAGAGATGAGTAGAGAAAAAAATTTGCTTTGGTACAAAAGATGCTTTTAAATGAATAAAATTCAATACCTTCTTAATTGGGTCATTTAAAATTGTGTTTAGCAGGTTAAAACAAGGCTAATTTATTGAGGGAAAAATTTGCTAGGTTATCAACAATCAATGGGTTTCTCTTTCCTCCCCTGATTCAAAAGTCTTCTAACAAAGATTTGGTTACATAAACAATTCTTACCAAATATTTCATTACTCAGGGCTTCCAATCCCAACATCATAATTTATTTAGAAAACAAAGGAAAGAAGGAAAAAATGATCAAATACCAGAACCAAATAAAAGACAAATACAGTTATCTTTTTTAAAAGACGTATTACTAATTACTTTAAACAAAAGGGAAAAAATAATCCTAGGCAGTCACTTTGTAAGTGGCTTTTACTATTTAAGTAAAATTGGTAAACTAAACTTAGGTCTACTGGCACATAAAATCACTAGCAGCAATGATCAAGGCATGCAAACTGAGAAGCATTTACAGTAAATCATCATGAAGAATTCAAAAGAAGAGAGTTAAATTAAAACCCTTTGAGTATTGCATGTTAACACATGAGTAATTTGCATGTCTGACTTCCTAAACTGCCTTGAAAAGCAATGTTTACGGCATACTTGTACTATGCTATGAGTGTCCTTTTACCAGACATAAGAATAGGTTACACTCTCATTTGCGCCCAGCTAGGGAAGCGCAAGCACATCTGCAAACAACACTGCTTTCATGTGTAATGCAGGGTACAGAGGGAATCAAGTGCACAGAGATTCCCTTGGACAAAACCAGCGATGGTGGAAGCAGACTGTCATTCAGAGATATCTGAAGCAGCAGTCACAGCATCTCGTGACAGATGAGCTTAAAATCAAGTGCTTTGCTCTCCATTCTATCTCTCTCTATATATTTTTTTTCTGACAAAGTATTAAAGTATTGGAGCATAGATAAAATTATGCCCTGTATGGATTCCCAAACAATATCTTATGAGTGATATAACTCCAAATGGCCTAACTGGCCCCAGAGAGTTCAGAGTCTCTACGTTCACTTGAACTTGAACTTGTTTCTTCCTAAGGCTTCACTTACATTGAAATTTCTAAAGCTAAATAAATGAGATCATTTGTTTTGGGGGGGAAAAAAAAGAAGAAACCTAACTACCCACCCCCCTTTTCTTTTAAAATCATACCTTTTAAAGGCAATTTCTAGATACCTTCAATGTGCAGAAATCAGTTATGACATAGGTTCACAAAGCCCATGTACTTGTTTTCCTTTTCTACAGAGTCATGATGTGATGCTAGAAAAGTTGATTTTTTAAAATCTGTAAACAGTACACTTACTTAGATGGCAGTGAATATTTGGGAATATATATATATATATATATATATCAAGCCCTCTTGAAGGAAAATTAAGAGTCGTATATAAAATGCAAGGGTTCCACATGGGAACACTTTCTTCCTACCCCCCCTTTAAAAAAAAACAGCATAATTAGACATTTGGATATAGAGTATATTTTACCAATCTAAGTCTAAATAAATGATCTGAAAGGCTTTGCCCCTCCCCCAGTTGTGTATCTTACAATGCTCAAAGGGTTAATACAAGGCATTACATCGAAGGGATTTTCTAACACTAGAACTAAGCACTGAATTAATGCTTCTATTCCAGTTTTTAAAATCACCAAACTTGCAGAAATACTAGGATTCCATTAACTGATTTGTTCTAACCACATACGTGGAGGTTGTTCTGATTTAGAGACAAGCCCAATTTTCAATAGCACTGCATGCCAGCCCTCCTCTCCCAGGTTCTGGTGTGACTCATACAAATTACAAAAGCCATGATCTCAATTTTTAGGTGGATGTTATCTTCTCAAAAAATGTGTGGGGGGGAGAAGTTATAACAAAGTCAGTTTATTGTTTACGACCACTGCCTCACATTGCATACACAGGTGACTTGCCAAGGTCTTTAACTTTCTCCTGTGTCCACACAGGGGGACTGACATCACAGTGACACACATTTTTCTCTTTTACATTAATGTTTCAAGCACAGCATTATTTTAGACATTTCAAATATATCATCTGAGCAATTTTTAAAAATCTGAAAATGCATTTAGCATTTCTAGATAGTGCATTCCTGTAACAAAAAAGTTTCATGATTATGGTATTGATAATGCATTCATTCCTGAATGACTTTTACAGCATTCTACAAGTATGTGTTCACTTTTACTTGTCTACTACAACTCACAGGAAGTCCATGTTGAACACTAGTAATTTTAGATATGCAGTGATAAAACCATTTCTGAAATTTTACTTTTGCTTTTAAAGTACACCATCTAGAGTGAGGTGCACGAACCGTGCTGTACAGTACATGAAAAAGCACAAAAAGGAAAGCAGATTTCTGAAAAGGCAGTAAGACTTACACAATCAGTCCAAACAGAATTTGGGTGAAAATCCTGAAAAATGACCAGCAACGTGATATCCAAAGAAAAAATAGAAAGTTGGGCCCTGTGTTCCCGGGAGACGGCTCATCCATTCCACTCCATTGTTCACTGGTTTTGTAAATGCCAGTCTTTTAGGTATCATTCTCAAGGTATACGTCAAGATCAAACTATGTTAAAACTCAGCCTTAGCATATGGAACATTTCTTCTGAAACTCAAAAATGGTCGACATACCTTTCTTATGTTCTTCCTCACTGAAACGGTAGCACTTGGTTTATGCAGATGTATTTCACGTCTAGTGCTAAATTACAGTGTTAAGAAATGCCAGTAGGTCCTTAAAATGTGTATTTTTGTCACTTGTCAATAAATCTACTATGAGGGTATTAATGGTAGTATCACTTAGAAAAGTCATAGTTTTAATAAATGGAAAAAATTAAAATGTTCAATAATTAGTTGGACATGATGGCATATGCCTGTAACTCCAGCACTCTAGGAGGCTAAGGCAGGAGGATCATAAGTTCTACTCCAGCCTGAGCAACCTAACATCTTAGTAAGACCTTATCTTAAAAACTGAAAAGGGCTGGGGATGCAGCTTGGTGAAAAAGTTCGATCTTCAGTAACAAAAGAATTTTTTTTTTGCAGCAACTACAACAAATGTGATTGTTCTAGTTTGCACCAATATATAAATTACTGTTCATATTTTTATATGTATCTCACAATTCAAATTAAAAAGTACTGAAAATATATGTGTCTTGTTGTGAACTACAAATAACTGGAAGTAGCATCAACCATAACTATTGTTTTGTGTATTGGTCATAATTACACTCACCACAAGAATCAATATTCCTAAGTGTTCCTAAAAGTGATAACAATGTTGTATTGAGACAATTTCAAACATAACATTGAATATTATCTAATATGTCCTCACTTAGAACAAACCATGAACAATTGGAAGAAATGTTGAACCCTGGAGGGACCCCAATGCTGAACTTTCATGGATTTAAACTTGTCCAATATCAGATTCCTCGAATGAAACAAATATATCCAACATTAAACTAAACAGGCTAATAAATATATTTAAAGTCATCCATCAAACAAGATGAAAACACTAAATACATTTGGTTCAATACAGTTCTGGGGATAGCAGGTAGAGACAGGAAACTGAAAACTCAGAAAGGAGAGCCAAAATGAGGAGTGGTTTTGTTTTTTGATTTTAATTTTATGTGTAAACATTTTCCCATGCACAATGAAATAATATACATGGCCCTTACAGTTGATGATTTTCATTTTTTTGTGTGTGTATGTGTGTGTGTGAGGGTTGAAAATTCACTACCTTTTGAGAAGGACATAAGGAGATGATGATTTACATTACATTTAGATGAAGGTGGTGATGGGACACTAGTAAAGATTTTCAAATATATTAAGAAGTTATACAGTACAAAATTTGAATCAATTAAAAAATTATATTTAAAACATTTAAATTTTACTGAAGAAATACTGTTGATCTTGAGCATTCTTAGGCAACCAAGTAACAACAGTTTAATACACTGTATGAGCTGGGCATAGTGGTGCACACCTGTAATCCTAGCACTTGGGAGGCTGAGGCAGGAGGATCGCCATGAGTTCGAGGGCAGCTTGGGCTGCATAGTGAGCTCAAGGCCAGCCTGAACTGCATAGTGAGACCTTGTCTCAAAAATTAAAAAAAATACACTGCATGTAACTGATAAGCCATTTGGTATTTTTAACTCTATAAATGGTATTTTTAACTCTTTCAACCCCCATTCCCTCACCTCAAAATACCTGGAAAGATAAATATTTTGAGTTCAATATAGGCCTCATTAGTAAACTGTAAATCATTTTGTGCTTTCCTCTCTTTGGGCTTTGTTTTTGATTTTGGCTGATTCGTTTTGACAACTATTTAAATAAAAGGATGTACCTTTTCCTTGTCAATAATTTGAGTGCTCCAATGAACCTTGGCTTTTCATGCAAATTAAAACGAGCATGGGTATATACTCTAGGGTCTCACCTTCTGACTTTGTAGCAGACTCCTGCCCCACAGGAACTCATGTGTGCATGTGGACACAGACACCCAGACACACGGACAAACACTTAGACTGAAAAGATGCACTTCGATAAGTACCTGCTTATTGTTAACTTTCTAGATTGTTAAGTAGATAACAATGGTCTAAAATATATGATTTTATGTTACCAATCAGTATTAAAACTAGCCTGCTTTCCACACCCTTAAGCAATCAGATTTATAATCAAGTAATATTTAGCTCTAAGAATAAAAAATAGTTTCATGGTCACTCGAAGAGGGAATATGAGTTTTGTCTATTTTACTTCATTTTCCCTAAACTTCCTTTGAAGAACATGTAACCTGTCCTTACCTCAGGAATCTGAAAATGACAGGCACATTTTATCAAATGGGTTGAGGAGTTATTCACATGAACAAAATAAACCTTACTAAACCTTAGCTTCAGTTCTGTTTTAAGGCACCATGTAATAGCCGAGGTACGATGATCCCTGATGTACATTCTTCAATGGCAATGGTTCGTCCAGCCACCTCTCCAAATCCTACCAAACTGGGGATAAGTAACAGTAAGGTGTGCCAGTTACACTGCCTTCAGGTTCTGCTTAAAATTTAAATCCACGTATTAGAAACCAGGAAATATTTTTGAAGGAAATAACGATATGCAGGTTGCTACATTCCTTGCATTCTATAAATTTTCTTTTATAATAGCAGCATATTGAACTACTATTAGAAAAAAAGACCTGGAATAAAAGAAAGTCATCCGAATGGAATGGTTTCCTGTATGTCCAGCTCAGCATAAGTAGCATGTACACTTAAAAAAAAAAAAAAAGTCAAGTCATGTTTTCAGGTTAGTATCTAACTATAATCACCCCACTCAACAGCAGAATGCATCTGAGCTGTGTGGTCCCAAATACAGAATCAGTAGTCTTTAAACAGAGGAGTTGGGATGCAAATAGTTGTTAAAATTCAATGCCTAACGGAAAGCTTGTATTGTTAACAGGACTTAATAATGATGTACACAAATTATGTACATATTAGCATAATCTCTTGCAATTCTGTCATTTACTCTGAACTGATAAATGCACAGCTCAATTTTTGTCAGAGAAAAATAGATGACCTTCCCAACCCTCTCACACTGTAATAAAAACGCTCTGTATTCTCTCCATACTCCAAAATGTTATCAAAATAGTGTCTTATGGTTCTGTCCAATGAAAAGCACCTTTCAAAAGCAAATTTGATGCATCTGCTGCCAAATGGGCATGCCTCCAGTGTAAATCAAAGAAATTAATTTCTTTTGAGATTTCACAGAAGTGCATCTAATTAAAAAAAATTACACATGAAATCATACACCAAGACTAACAATCAACAATAAAATATTTTAAGCTACAAAATGTAAATTACTTTTTGATTATAAGAAAACAAAAACATTGACATTAGGTGTTGTAAAAATCTTTCTTGACACCTGAAACTAAGGGGGAAAAACTCATTATTCAGAGGCAAATAATTTGTTTATGTTAAGGAGAAAAAACAGGACCTGGAAAAATACATACACCCATTCCATTTCACAACTCCAAAAAGGTAATGTTCAGCACATATAAAATTTGACAACAGTCGACCTTCAGGCTTATTAAATTTTCAGCTTAAGCCCAATATCAACAGGTTTAATGTAAGCTGGAAAATATGCTTTAATATTTGTTAGACTGCAGTGTAGGTGTTTCCTGTAGCGCTGCACTGTCTGATAGTCTGCGTACTTGAGACAATGTGCTCACTGTGGATTGGATTCAGGAGGCTTGGTTGCACGCCAGTCTCGAGAACAGGCTGCATACAGCCCACCGGGAATGCCTGGCTCAGCTCTGTTTTCTCTCTTTTGGCTTGAGGCTCTGAAGAATCATCCAATTCTTCATCCATTTCACTTTCCACTTCGCTGCCTTCATCTGCACAAACAAATCATACCAAGACCACTATCAGAAGACAAACTGGAAAACAGCAATCTACATATGGTTTAGAAACACTTTACTATTGTACATTAAGGAAGTAACCTCTCAGTTTTTCCTTAGAGGAACACAGGTTCCTTGTAGGTTTCCCTTTCGTGGGAATGTATCAATGTATATTGAGGCATCCATAATTTTTTTTTCCGATACAGGGTCTCACTGTGTAATTTAGGCTGACCTTGAACTCACTATGTAGCCCTGGCTGGCCTCAATCTCACAGTGATCCTCCTTGTCTCAGCCTCCTGAGTGCTGCAATTACAGGCTGCACCTGCACCTACACCTGGTTGAGTAATCTGTAATTCTTTTCAACACAGCAAAGGTAAATTATTCTTGGCAATTCATGATAGATATTTTAATGTAGTTCTTTAATAAAAAAAGACCCTTGGGATTTCATAAAGTCTCTCCTTAAATAAGGGCACAGTCTGGGGCAATGTAAGTCACTTTGGAATACCTTGCTGGCTTTTATGGAATATACTGGAATGAAAATACTAATAAAAAATTTTCAATTTTCTCCATAAATTTATACTAAATATAAATCTCATCTGTGCTGATGTTATTGTAAGCAAGATCCATGATGATTACATGGTGAAGCAGGGGCTGCTGTAAGAACTTTTGGGCACATGTCAATGTTATGAATCACAGTATTAAATAAATCTTTGATTTTTTAATGATGAAAAAGATAATGAGTGAACAGTAGTATCAGCTTAAACATGTGCAGTGAATTTCTATTTTAGGCAACACTAATGCTATTAATAGTTGATATTTATTTCTGAAATTAAATGTTAGTCATTGTTACTTTCAAATTTGAATACACTTTATATTAACAAAAGACATTATAATGGAACACCATTTTAGCTTTGACAGCATGCACTGTTAAAAATCAAAAGTACAGAAAAGAGAGAAAATATTCTCATGCAATTGTGCTAGTGTACATCTCTTCATCAGTGATAATTTTTAAGCAGTGGTAATGTATCCCTGCCTTACAAAACTTTTTCCCTTTTCCAATATGTTTACTGTCTTAAAAAAAGATACACATAAAATCACATCAAATACCTGATCCATAATAAAATAGGTTTTAACTTATTGTTAGATGCTTGAATTACTATACTGGCTTTTGTAACCAGAGTCAGCTATTTTATTTTGCCTTGCCCCATCCTAACCTACCCAACATACCCCATGACATATCATGTACAGTGAGCATATAATAAACACCTCTTTCTAAGCAGATTTGAGTCTAGTTTTAGCATGTGGGAAACACCTACCATAGAAATTTCAGCTAATGCAGTTGTTCATATAGATGGACTCTGACTTTTCTTCCCTTGCTATAAATTGGGGCATATATGGTTTTAGAGAAAAGTGGTAGAGGCTAAAAGGAACTTCACAGCTGGCTGTGCACTGTGCACCACCAGAGGGCAAGGTCTGAGAAATGGTGTCTGTGATTACAGAAGTTGAGAACAGAAATGATGTTTGTAATGCATTATTATGTGATGAATGTACTCTCAGATGAAGCAAATAGCATCTTGGCCTAACTTCTTTCAACTTTTTGCTCCTGGAAAACAAAGTTGATAATATTAAAGTATGTCAGTGTAAGAATATTTGAAGGATTGGGTAGCTACAGGGAGAGGACTACTTCTGGTAGACATTTATTTCATTAAGAGGATATAATACATGTATCTGTGTGATACTCTGTATGTTGTTTCTTCTTTTTGTATATGAACCAAAATGTCTGGAAACATCCTCACACAAACTTCTAATGGTAGTAGTCACTTAGGATTGTGACTATGAAGTTTCATCTTGTGGTTTCCTTTTCTAAAATAGTTTTCTTCCCCTCGTTAATTGTACATATTATTGAGATTCACTAGGATGTTTCCATACATGAATACAACATACAAAGATAAAACTGAATTCTCGGCAAGTTTTGAAAAATTTATACTAAGTGAACATTATATTTACTATGAGGGTGAAAAATCCTCATTTTGGAAGCAATGCTTTAAAAACTCTGAAGAGTCTGTATTTCTTATTTAAGCTGTGAGTTTGTCAGTGTGGTTCCATTTAAAGAATTTTCAGGCTTCAAGGTGAATGGGACCAGCCTTGCCATGTCAATAAGGTGAGAAGTAACCACTCTGTTTCTCAGCTCCCTCTCCACAAAGTTAAAAAATGTCAAAATAATAAAAGATGCAGTAGTGAAAAGGAAAAAAGAAACCCAATCAGGTAGGGAAGTGGATGGAAGAGTAAGAAACTCCTTTCATCTACCTTGCTGAATAGCTGGGAACGGCATGCAGTAACAAGCTGGGCACATGTAAGTATTCTAAGTTGGTTTGAAGTAGGTCGATTTCCAGGAGACAGGGCTGCTTTAGAAAGGCTACAGAGTCATCTATAAGTTAAGCCTTATCTCCAGTTCCTAAGGACAAAGCAATCAGATTCTGTAGACATTTTTTAGTCCTATAGAAACTCAAAGACATTTCTTGGAAAACCATGTGAAGTTAGAGAAATTTTGTGTAAGAAAACCTAAAATTAGTTGCTTTTCTCTTTTTAATTGTTTGTTTCTTGTATGTAAGAGAGAATCTTTTTTGTCTGTGATTTACATACTGAATAACATTTTGGTCATTTTTAAAAGAGCTTGATTTATCATATATTAACCATTGTTATTCTCTAAAAAATAAATACAATTACCTACTACTAGAGTTAACCAAAGACTTAGGTTTCCCACTTTACAAAGAGGTTTGCTGCAATTCATCATTAATTTATTTCTGATGGTTATTTGGTTAATCCTCTAGGGTGTATATTTGCAACAATATTTTTGTTTATGATTCTCTAATTTACCTGCTCTGCTCTTAGGCATCTTATTAACATGGAAATTAAAGCATGCACAATCTGTAAATAGAGATTTGATAGTCAAAATTTCACATAATAATGATGTTGATTCACCTATGACTCTCCCAAATATATTAGTATTTTCTACCGTAAAGACATTGAAGCTGAACACTGAATACCTTAAAACAAAATGCTCTGGAGAAGAGTGCTGCACTTTTTTGCTGTCTCCCCAAGTCCTTCTTCTTGCCTAAATTTCCCCACTGGCCCTGGCCAGTAAGGTCAAATTGTATAGTTCTCCCAAGTCTTTGTGCATTTTGTTTTCTAGTCTTCAGAGGTCAATAATCTGAATGATTCCCTACACCTAAGATTAGCTCTCACTCTTAAAAAGTGAACACCATGTACTGCAGTGTTTGTTTGCTACAAAATGTGTGTTTTTTAAAAATTGTAGTAGTATTTGTATTAGAATTATTTCCACTTTTACTCTTCTTATGAAGTTGAATAGCTTTGGTGTGCTCTATGCTCACTCCGAATCCCCCAAGCCCTCCCTCATTCCTTTTATTGTGTGGTTTGTTCAATGTGAGCTTCTTCATGAATATACATCATGTATACATTATACTATACAACAGTGACAATGTATTTAAATTTTGCAAGTATATATATTGCCCTGTAAATTTGTACCACTGCCCATCTTGTTTTTACAGTAAACTCCATTGCCCCCTTGGAGATTTTCCCACTGAAATGTGAACTGATAAGGCAGGTGGACCGAGGAATCCTTTTTCATGCCTCGTAGGTTTGACTAGAAATGCCCAGTCTAATTTTACCCTTTTTCTCCAGGATTCTGGCCATGGTCAGAAATAATTTTTTACTACCTGTCATGAACTTCAATCAACATTTAAGTTTTGAATTATATTTTAAGTCATTTTCTGCAGAATACACTTCAGTCAAAAAGTTAAAGTTTGGAACTGCATTTTAACTCAAATTTCTGCATTTAATAAACAAAATAAAGAAGCCACATGGATGGAGTAAAATGACAAAATAATGAAGGAATACCAAAAATATGACTGTCATGTTCATCTACTGTATTTTCCTGAAAATAAGACCTAGTGGAAAATAATCACCCTTGAAAACTAGAGATCAAAAATGCCAGCTCCAATCAACTTATCCTTCCTCACCTGCCTCACAGGGGTGGCAGGTAAGGCAAGGATAGGTTGGTTAGGACTGGTATTTTTGATCTCTGGTTTCCAAAGGCCTATTATTTTAATCTGGCTAGGTCTTATTTTGGGGAAAAGAGGGTAAAATTTGTATGACATTTTAGGTTTGTATGCTATAATATCAGGGTGCCATAGACATACATGGTATTTTCCTCTTTTGAGAATCTCAATAAAAAAATCCTTAAAATGTACACTATGTTAAATTCTTACCTTTATCCAGATTTCCAGGAGACACAGCATTTAAATCACCAAACTGCAAAACAATAGTCATTTATGCAAAAATTACTATCGAGCAGAATAAAATAGTATGCCATCAGCCTGTAGTAAAAACACCACTCCATGACTTTTTAAAAGTGTAAACTAGTGACCACTTTGATCTCTAAATGCAGGAGTCACATAATTTTCCAATCAAACTTGTCAAACTTGAAGTTTAAATTATGTCACAATTTAGCTGTCTTTGCCTCTTTGCAGGAGGATAACAATTTTCTTTGTCTTCCATACTCTGCTTTACTTTTTATTATTTCAACTCAGAGCTGAGAAAGAAGGGTCTGAATGACCTGGCCGAAGACGAATGTAGTGAAATAAACTTGGAAAAGCCCCAGTCAAGCAGGACACATCAGCCCTTTTCCCTGCACATGGCCAGTGAGTTCAGCTGGAGTCTCTACATTAGAAAAGCATGATCCAGCAGTTGGGCTTAATTCTATTTTTTAAAGTTTTTATTAGTAAAAATACAATATGTCACAGGAGCCACAAAGCTGAGAGTATTCCTTTTTATAAATTTTTTTTTCTTAATTGATATTCTTATTTATCAAAAAAATTTTATGTATAAAAAAAGGCATCTGGTCATTATTAATGCAAGCAAGGGTTCACAGAAATATACAACAATAACCTCCAATTTAGATGCTGTTTTCTATTTTGGTTCTATTCGATTTCTATTTCTTATTTTGGTTGATGATAATGTTACAGTGAAAAAGTATATTTTAAGAGTCTCAGGGTTAAGAAAGATGGATACACTAAGTAAAAATTAAATAGCAGTTGTAACAAAGCTAAAAAGGGTCTAAGTGAAAGCACAAAGCATCCACTTTTTAAATGGTAGACATTACTTTCTTTATTTACATAGTAAGTCATTAGAAATTCAGATTTCTCAATAGGCTTAGAAATGAGACAGAAATTCTACTTACATTCAGAAGTTTGCTTATAAAGAGTTCCATGATAGGAGTATTTTTTTCATCTACAAGGTATGTCTATAAAGTAATAAAACTGATCTTATTTTGCAAACATACACACATTGCTTTTTCCCCCCTTCTAAGAAAGCATTGTTCTTCATAGCAGCTACCTTATGAGCTTCTACATTTATCCCAAGTTCTGGGATTCTGGAATTCCTCTTTGACAATAAATTTCAAGGGTTAGTTTATGCATCCATCATTCAAGAAAATCCATCTTGTTATTTTACACCCAATTGTGATTCCAAATTTTATTGATTGCACTTGGTTCTGGGATGATTTTCACAAAATCAAATTCATCTTTATCAAAACTCAGAATACTTAGAAGTAATATGTCACTTTACTCTTCATGATTTCTTAGCATTTCAGAAGCAGTTTATAAAGAGGTATTCCGTACCACTGTTAAGCCACAGCAGCTTTACTGTTTACTGGAACAAATGTGACTGCTTTGAAGGGGCTGGAGCCTCTTGCTTATGTAGCTCTTAGAATGCTAGTCTGAAGCTCTGTGCCATGACTTTATAATTACACTGCACAATGAATATAAAATCATAAATACCAAACTGTTGTTCTGAAATTGCTCCTGAACCACAAGGGTCAAAGCTTGTATAAGTCTAAATAAAATGCACAGTATAAATCATACAGGATATCGTTAATTACAGAATACAATCTAAGCAACAAAAAGCCAAAGAGATTTTTTTATCCATTTTTATTATTTATATATTTTAGAACTATAAACAGAGAATGACCAAAATTGAAGTATCATTAAGTTGTTTTTATTTGAAACAATATGTAAAAATTTTTTATGTATTTTAAGGGAGTTATTTAATAACACTTAAATAACTTAAAAACAAGTTGGCAGCGATGATTCTAAGCAGATATCTGTGTTCATAAAAGTGAATTCAGCTGAATATTTTTTATCCAACATAATTGGGACCAGAAGTGTTTCAGATTTTTAAAGTGTTGGAATATTTGCATATACATAATGAATTCATGTCGAAAGGATCCAAGTGTTAACGAAACTTTGTTTTGTATACACTTTACATACCTAGATGGAAGGTGACTTTACACACTATTTCTAGTGTCCCTGAGGTTTTTCTATAATTCATCATATGAAGTTAGGACTAGCATTTTCTACTCATAGTATATGTTTTTACAAAAGAGTTTTAGCATTTCACATTTCAGATTACTCAATCAAGGATGTTCAACCTGCCTTTAATTTGTTGCTGAATAACCTCTGAAGCTTGTTTGTGACTTCTACTACTGATAATTATAGTAACAAGATCACACAATATGGCTGCGTGTCTATGACAGTTTTCTTCAAAAGAAATACTGCATGTTTTCATTCTGAAAACATGACAAGTATTATGAATGACTAGATTTGATTATTCATGATGTTAAAGCTAAAAGAACCAGAACTACTGAAGTCCCAGTGATTATTTTTCTCATTCATGACATAATATCCACATATTAAAAGTTGGGTACTTGTCACTATGATCTGTTCTGGACAAAGTGTCTCTAGGATTAATCACAAAGCTCTACAAAGAAAATGGAGTAGTTCTTTCTTTAAATCGAGTGAAGAAGAGGGAAGGTTTTAATATCTTATATAGCTTCAATTAAATGTTTTTATATGCATTTTACATGTGAGAAACAAATAAAGATAGACAAATACATACACATATATATTAAATTATATGGAGAAAACCACTTTTATCCTATAGAGAGAGTGGGTTAATATTCTGGACCATCAGTTCATACGTTCATTAGTCAGCACTTATCAAAACTTACTATGTGCTGAGCACTGTGCTAGCTACTATTACCCAAGATCAGTTTAGAAAAACTATTCCTCATGGTGGGGACCATCAGAAATTGTTTCTACTATGACGGACAGGAAGGCCGCAGAAAAGTGAAATTGCCCAGGAAACGACAGAAAAGCTAAGAACCATAGGACCAAAGCCTTGGCAATGGAGATCAGTCACAGGCCAAAGTAACAGAAAGAAAGGACATGAACAGTGGCAGGGGAGACTGAGTGGGCCCAAGGAAGCAGACAGCAGACAAATGACAAAGACCCACATTAGCCTGGCACAAATCAGAAACAGAAGAAGAGAAAAAGGTAAACAATTTGGATAAAAAAAATTGGAAAATACAAAGATTATTCTAATGCTGTTGCTCTGGACTTGCATAAAATTGTTTTGTAAATCTTCCTGGGCACAAGCATTGGTGGGGACCACTTTTCACCACTGTGATATCTTGCCATCTACAAAATACACTCATGGTTCCATGCAAGGCAAGCTTTCTTTTCAACATTATGAGCACAATTGTCATTTTCTGAACATCACTTCCTTGAAGAATCTTTCTTGACAGCCGTATGCAAGGCAGACAGTTTAGATTTCACCTTGTAGCTACTGAAAACAATGAACTGATTTGTCTGACACCATCTAGTAAATATGGTGGTGTTACATTTGAGATCAGATATTCTGACCCTCCCTGTTGCAAAGAAAGGAAAGAGGAGAGAGAAAAAATAGGACAAGGAGGAGGAAAATAAAGAAAGGAAAAAGGAAGATAACAGGAAGGGAGAAGAAAGAAGAGAGAAAGGGAGGAGAGGGAAGAAGAAAAATGAGGAGAGAAGGAAGAGCCATACATGCAGGAAGGAAAATAAATTAAGGGACTTAAAAGTGTTCTGGAAATAGAAAACATATGACATTCAGTGTATGCAGGAATCACAGTGTGGTCAGCCAGAAAGATAAACAAGGACTGTCCCTAGGTAAAAAGCAGAATGGGCCGTGACAAAGCATGCTATTATTTTCAAGAGTGACTTCCTATCCTCTGCATCATAACAGAAAACACCTCTGCGCAACAGTGGACTGAGAATGCCTGCTCAAGGCAGTCATCGTCTGTTAGAACATAGGTTTCAGTGTAACACTAGAAATGAAGTATAAATAGGCAACCAGGTAGTATGGTCAGGGCAACCATGGGCAGGACCTCTGAAGAGAATGTGTGCGAGACCGTAACTCTGGCCAGGCAGTTGAGGGGTAATGCATTGTCAAATTTTGAGGCCTAATATTTTCCCCCGAGCATAAGCACAATGAGAGGAACCTGGCTCAACAAATGATAACACAGTGCACAGATGTGCTGAAGGGGCACTGTGATTAGAATCAGCAGCGGGGCTGACTTTTCTCAGGGACTGGGGCTAGCACTGCATTCACTGCAGCTCCCGGGCACTGAAACAATGTAGAGAAATTCAGGGAGTTCAAGATAGCAAGCAAGCGAGGACCCATGGCGGGTGTATGTGTGCGTGGGGGTGGAGGGAGTTACATGCACACCACAAGTGAGAAAAGATGCAAAGCGTTGAGAAGTTGGGATGAACACTTTACTCTTAGGGGCATTTTCCCTGTTGAGAACAGTTTATCTCACTCTGGGGAGAAAGGAGTCATGAGTAATCATAACGATGTTTATTTTATACAAAATTCTTTAAGTATAACCATAGCTTGCTAACTGTTCAAAGAAATATGAAAGAAGCTCTCTCATAGTTTTGTTAGGTTCTTTCAAAGAACCAAATTAGAGCACTTCAAATATTCCCTGGCACACAGGACACATTTAACAAGTGATCCTTATTATTACTGTTGCTATTACTATTATAATTATGATCATTTCCCAAGAACGGGACACTAGACTTGTAAGAGTAAGTTTGCAAACTATCTCCAAGCAAGAACAACAAATCACTTTGGCATTCAGGCGGATAGTCCATATAGAAGCCACATTCTACTGAAAAACTGCATTAGTACACCCAGATTACAGATTTACAGTGGAAGGGTAACAAGTCTTCCCCAAGATATTAGCTGACCAAGCCTGATAACTTGAAGCTATAACACTTCAGCCTCAAAGAAAAAGAAAAAAAAAAAAAAAAAAAAAAACTGGCAGCAAAACAGAGGCCAGTAAACTTTCAGTAAGGGATTAGAAAGTAGGTAATTTCAGGCTTCATGATCCATAAAAACGATCACAATTATTACATTCTGCCACTTTAGTGCAATAACAGCACAGACAATAGGTAAATGAATATGATTTAGATTTGATAAAACTTTATTTATAGAAACAGATGATATATTGAATTTTTCTCCTGGGTCAATAAGGAAAAGTGTGTAAGGCTCTAAAAAATCTGCTCCAGCTCATGAGCAGTGAAGGAAGGATACTTTATCATTTGGTAAAGCGTAAGGACTTTGTCTAAAGAAAGGATGTGTGGCCAGAGTTAGGCCTTAGAAATAAGCATAGCTTGTGCATATAGGCATCAATAGATGAAGGTCGTGGGACAAAAAACAAGGGCCATCTTTTTAAGATGGAAATTGGTTTGAAAAAAATCTTTCCTCATTGTCTAGGTACTTGTATACATAGATTAAGAGCAAGAAACTGAAATGTTTATTTGCATGAATCAGTGGAAGGAAGAAGTCTAGGATGTGATATTGCAAGGAAAGTTGCAAGACAGACAGGGAAAATTAGATCACTTATAACAATAATTCAGATGGGACAAGCTTTCCTGGAGTGGAATTTATCCCAACTGAGACCGCACGTAAAGGAGTTAAGAAATGGACCGACAGCCCATCTTCTCTACACGTAAGAGCAAACACAGGGTAGTTCCAGATCACAACTGTTTTCAGAGCAGGGTCATCACTGGGGTGAGACACATGGCAGGAAGAGAGGGAAGCAAGAAAAAATAATACACTAAAGAGCAAGCAGTAATTGAACAATATTCAGAGCAACATAGTTCTTAAACCATAACAGATTCCTACTGGTGATATTAGAAATTATCACAAACTTGGTGGATTAAAAACAAAAACAAAACAAAACACAAAAACCCCCATATACATGATCCCACAGCTCTGGAAATCAGAACTTCAAAATGGATTGCACAGGGCTAAACTCTAGTGTGGGCAGCATTGTCTTTCTCAAGGGTCTAAAGAATTCTTCCCTTTTCCAGCTTCTAGAGGTTGTTTCTTGGTTTGTGCTCTCCCCTTTCCCATTGTCCAGGATAGTAATATCATCTCTTCTCTTTTCACATTGCATTCCTGAGACATTGGTTCCTGTCTCTCTTCCACTTTTCAGGGCCTTTGTAATTATATAGAGCCTACTTAGTTAATCCAGGACAATCCCTCTCCCTTTTAGCAGTACTAGAGATAGAACTCAGGCCTCCGTACTGAACTATATCCCAGTCATTTATTTATTTTATGACTTTTATTTCGAGACAGGGTCCCCTTTAATAGCTAAATTGTCTGGCCTGCACTCAAATTTGTGAACCTCAGCCTCCGTGAGTACTGGAATCACAGGCATGTGTTACCACATCCAGCTCTATCTCCCTATTTAAAGTCATCCAATTAGCAACATTAGTCCTATCTGCAATCTCATATTTCTCCAGATTCTAGAGATTAATATATAGATATTTTGGACTGAGGACATAGCTCAGTGGTAGAATGTGTGGCTAGTATATATAACACTCTACATTCAATCCCTAGTACAGCCAAAGGAAAAATAAATTGCAAAAGCTAGAAATCTTTATAGAGGACTTTTTATGCTATCACATAAATTATTGTTACATTTACCTGAGGAAAACCCTATGAAATTATTTTTTTCTAATATTTTAGGAAATGTACACAACCAGATAAAGCTATTTAGAACATCCCTTCTTGTTTGTTCTGAGGTTCCTCATAAAGCATAGGGAAGGATCTGGTGATATGTAGGAATCAAGTAACCTTTTAAAATATATTGGCCACTTAAGACACCTGTATTTTATTTTTCATTTATAGACTCTGAATTTTTTATATAATTTCCTGCCAGTTTGAACCTTTTTACTGTACGTATTTCAATATCTGTGCTCCTTAAAACCATTCATGCATCTAAGAAGTGTATCAGTATTGCTGAGTTGAAAGCTGTTAATGCTACACAAAGAAGTTCATCCAGAGAAAGAAATGGAAATGGAAATTGAAGAAACTAAATATGATAGTAGGACCAAAACAGCCCTAAACTCCATATTCAAATAAGGCAGATTGAAGTCTAAAATTGAAGTTTTGCACTAATGCACAAGTTACATCCTGGTACTCTTGACAGTTTCATGGAGACCAACCTGTAGCAACCATCTGCACCACAAGCAGCCACAGACTTCAGAAAACCTTCTTGTGTTAGCATCATCTAGTGATTCTGTACAAAGGTTGGCAGCCTGATGTTAAAGTGTTGGCATGCCATTAACTGACAGACAGGACCACAAGCAGCTTATGTGCAGAACACAAAAGGAAACTTTACCATGTTTGCGGGCATCAGTTTCTCTAGGGATAGTCTATACAGATTTGGATAAAGTAATGTTCTGGCATCAGTAGAGACCACTGCTAACATCAGTAGCAGCTTCATATGTATGAAGAAATATGTATGTTTGAGCTTGTGCATGTGTGTATACAGTTTGTCAGTTTCTGCCCATGAATCATTTGCTCTAGGAAAGAGAACTTTAAGCTGTCCTAGGCACTAAGAACAGATGCCTATAAAGTTCTCTGAAATGGTTTCCATTGTCTTGAATAAGATGTCTCTTTGGAACTTATTTTAAACTATAGAAAATCTATAATAAATTCTTTCTCTGCATTTTATAAGTACTTATAAAACCTTTCACTCATTCCTACTGGTTAAGATTTAATCCAAGCATAGCTATGATTGTCTGGTTAGACCTAATTATGTTTACACTTCTTCCCTAATGTTACCATTTTCTTTTCCAATTGACTTATTTCCCCAATTTATTTTGTTGGTTGTGTTTTTCAAAGCATTGAATTAGTTTGCTTCTGATTATCACTTTGGCTGCACACCAAGGAATGCTGTTGGTTTCTTTGTAATTCCATGAATCATTTGACTCAACATTCAAAAACTGTCTGCAGGCTATTTTTTTTTTTTCTGTTACAATACAGTATTATTAAAGCCTGCATGTGCTTTAATAGGCCTGTGCAAGTCTCTTCTCGAAGTCCACTCATTACAGGAAAGAAAGGACAGCCAATATGGGGCAGCAGTTTGCAAAAGGTACCAAAAATATCTTTAGCAAACCTAAAACATAGGTTGAGGTATTTGTACATATGAATCCAAAACTATTCAAAAGCAAGATCAGGGTAGATGCAGAAGAAAAGAGGTGTTTGGGAGTCAGAGGTTGGCTATGTCTGTTATCATTTTTTGGTACTTGTAGATGGGAAATATTAAATTTTAATTCAGTCTTCCAAGTTGTTACCAAGAAAACATTTGTCAAGTTAGATGGGTAGAATAATTTTATTTACAGTTTGGTTCACAGCTTTAAAAGTATTTAGATATATACTACCTTGGGCCCTGCCAACATTAGAGAAAAAACTCATTATGCAAATAAAATCCTAGGTGGCAAGAGACCCTTGTTCCTAACAAAACTGGCTCTTCTTGAGGCTCCTTGCATCATCTTTTTTTCTTTCATTTTATTGATACCGGGGATCGAACTCACGACTGCCTGCTTGCAAGGCAGGCACTTATGCCGCTGAGCTAAATCCCCAGCCCCTACTTGCATCATCTAAAAGGAAAGCATAACATTAATTTATTATATCAGAGGAGAGGACTTAAATTTTATTATACCACTTGTGTGCTTTCAAAATCATTAACCAGAGAGACAATGCGATTGGAGGTAGAAACATATTCTCTTGTACCAAGAAAATCCTTACAGCAAGTGTAAGCAGTTTTGAAATGTCTGCACTATCATCACATTAGCGCCACATTCATACAGAGAATCTGTCATTCTCGTGACATTTTGTAGCAGTGTGTTTTAGCACGATGTCAGTACTAAGAAAAGTGCTTGCTTCGGCAGTGTATATAGTGCTAAGAAAAGCATAAAACAATTCCTATGAATTGAAACAGTTGCCCATTCAAACAAGGGCTCTTTTTTTATCAGCAAGATGAGCAACCACTATCCTCACCTGTGATTGGGAGAAAAACACTGTAAAATCATCTCCCCACCACAGCCAGTTGGGGCTAGCCATGTGGCGAGGAAGCCAGTAGGTGGAGCTTCACACTTGAGCTCTGCAAAGGAGTGTGACATCTATTTTACACTTTGGTTGGGCCTGCTCAAGCATTACCGGCCTCTTCTAAACCAATAACTTAGTGGCGGGGTTTGCTAAAAATGGTGTGCTGAGCTTTTTCTAGTGATGTCTGTAGTGACAATTCTGTATTTTGGTCACTGAAATACTTTAATAAATCTCCTTTGCGTTTGTTCCTTTCCCAACTTCTACCTGCCTACTTGTAAGTACTTACAAATACCTAATGTGTTATGGAGGTTCTCTGAAATGTTCTAAGAAGGTGTAATTTCTCGATCAAGGAGCTTCATTACCCTAGAGATCTAGCATATGAATCATGACATCCAGTGAGAGGTCCAATAAATTGGCTGTTTGTCCCTCCTACAGTTTTTGTGCTTTCTTCTATGAATGATTTTTTATTTCTAAATTTATTTATTTTGGTATTTACTGTATTGGATTATGTTTAGATCACAATTAAAAGGAAAATCTGTTCTTGAAGAGAAGAGGCCATTGTTCAGAGCCCACAGATAAGGAAATCCTTAAGGATTCCAAAGGGGAAGGGCTGTAGAAGTCAAAGGGCTCTTTTCTCAAATGAAGAGAGACAAACGACAGAATGACAAGCCAGAAAAAGGAAAGAAAAAAGAAACAGTTTCTATAGAGTCAATTGTATATCTCTTTCAAGGTCTTTTATTAGTTACTTTTAGGTTGTTAGAAATTACGCTAATGTAAAGAAATTTTAATAGCAAAAACCAATCTACAATAGATAGAGACTGATTGATTGACTTAGGTCTGCTCTTTGAGTACAAAGGAACTGCAGGGTGTAATTTTTTATTGTGAGGTAGATTTGGCTTTTCAATTGCAACTTGATTTATATTGATATTTAATTTAGCTTGTATATTATAAACATCTAGTAACAAAAAATTTAAGGAGTAAGGGTAGGACTATCAAGAGACATCCTACAAGGCAGAGGAAAAAAACACTGGAACAAAACAGTAAACACATATGTTAGGCATCTGGTTTGTTTATCATTGTGAGAGGGAGAATGAGTGTGTATATGTGATATGAGTTTAGCAGTATGTACAGCAAATAAGTTAATTAAAAATAAATATCCCCATTCTGAAGTGGTATGCAAAATAATTTATAGGTGAACATTTTCAATCAAACTCATGGAATTAGACAATCCTTTTGATTTGGGATGACTTTCAACCTTTATTTTCCTCAGTGGTGAAAATGGGATACATTAGTATGTCTCTTGCAAGGTTTGGCTGAATATTAAATAAGAATGTAAAACACAACGCAAAGTCTGACCTCGATTATAAAAATATTAGTAAATGAGAAGCTTTATTACAAATAATGATATGTAACTTTTGAAAAGAATTTGACTTAGTCACTTTGTATCCCTGAGGCACGATATCTGACATCTGCACCTTAAAAGAGGAGAGCTTTATCCTGGCTCAGTCTGTAGAAGTTTCAACCCAATTAGCGGGTTCTAGACCAGAAGGAGAGCCTGCGGTGGAAGACAGCTGCTCACCTCCTAGCAACAGGGAAACAGAGACCAAGGGGAAGTGTGAAAGAGGAGGCAGAGGCTCTCAGTGACCCATGTCTTCCCATCAGGCCCTTCACCCAACAGCAAATAGCTATAAACTCACTGGTCAAGTAATCTACTTAAGAATATCCTGCCCCCATGATCCAGTCAGCTCCCCACGGCTCAGTGCACGCTGTGATCACAGTAGGCTTTGGGGGACAGGTAGATATAAACCAAACACTGTTCCATGTATTTTCTAAGTTGCTACTTTTCTTTTTTTATCCTGAAAAATATCACAGCTTGGTAAACAATTATTTCCTTTAAAATGTTCTTTATAACAGACCTATTGTTCTGGAAGCACATTTTTAGTATATTCCTTAGTTGCAACAAAATAATGCTCACTGAAATTTTTCTTTGGTTTGACTTTACTTTAACCATCTATGCTTAGTTATTAAAGTTTCAAACAAATGATAGTCTTTCACTGAACTTTTATCGCCAAAGCTTGACTGCTAAAGTATTATTGCTCTTCAGTGTTATTATTATTGCTATTCAGTTATTAGGTTT
Organism: Cavia porcellus; assembly: GCF_034190915.1. Taxonomy (NCBI): domain Eukaryota; kingdom Metazoa; phylum Chordata; class Mammalia; order Rodentia; family Caviidae; genus Cavia; species Cavia porcellus. Next base: position 79,198,876 of record NW_026947484.1, read on the forward strand.
TGAAGACTTTTTTTTGCATATTGAGTATATCAACTTTTGAGGAATTCAAGACATTTTTCCATAAATGGTAAATCTTTATGTGTTTAAAAATATTCCCTAAAAATATTGCTGAAATATTATCTTTTTAATACTGATATTCACAATTGAATCATTAAAGCATCTTTTGGTTTCTTTTATTTAAAAAGGTTGGCCTTACAGGTGGTATAGATATGAAATAAGTGTAATTATGATATAAGATATAAATCCACTTAATTAAATATTATAAAAATGTTTATCCCAAAAAATTATTTTGTGAAGCAACCAAAACATTATACATTCAATGAATATATATATCCAATGCATATTATATCAAACATATGGTAAAAACTTTCATATAGATTCTAAACAGCCAAAAAATTCAAAAAGATTTTTTTGCTCAGATTTTCTTATCAGAGTTATACAGAATATCTTTCAAGTTTTAAATTTTTATTTAACATGTGTGCAAGCAGATGTAACTTGTTTATTTTTCCTACTCTTAAAATTCCACTGCCAGAAAGCTTATGAGCACATATAAAATATTTGAATCAAAATTTGAAAAACTACACAAATTCTGGCCATAAGTAAACTGTTTCCTATCACTTAGGAAAAACAAGGATAAAGGAAAGAAGGAAAAAAAGAAGTTCCGTAGTTACAAATGTTTTAAATACCTTACTAGAAAGTACTAGAAAGTACAGTAGTAGATTGACATTTTAGAAGAAAACTTATGTATCAACACCTGAACTGCTACATTGTTATACTGAATAGAAAAATAATATTTTATATTCTTGTACATTTTGTTTGTAAGTAGAGTATGTGTAGACCTCTTCTGTTCACTCAAACAATGTAAATAATGTTAGTTTTAAATTTCATTTATTGAGTCCACATTTTTGGAGATATTAAATCCACTTTAAATCACTTTGAAAGGAAAACCTCCATTCTTTGACACCTTACTCAATGAAAGCACCAATAAAAAGTGAAATTAATATCCAGCAAAATCTGTGACTATTTTACACGTTTGTCCTAGTGACTTCTAAACTGTCCTTACCCCAACGCTACCCCAGCCTGGAACAGGTAATAATCAAAGTAAACTAATAACAAAAACCTGTGGAAGACTGCTTGATTTCAAAACTTGAATTTACAACTTGGTAGCTGTGCAACCTTGGCTAAGTTTCTGGATAGCTCTAGGTCTCATTTCCATCATCTGTATAGGTAAAATAGTGTCAATTTAAAGGATTGTCAGTGCCTATCACAGTATGACAGTGTAGGGGTTGGGTTCACTTGAAACCTTTGGCTCTCTATTCTAACTCAATGCTTCCTCTTTACACTTGAATTTATTTAATGTTCTTGGTACTCACAAAAATTTCCCAGGGGCCATGATCTCTTGGGTATGACTCGTGCATGTTTCCCTATGCCTTTGTCGGTCTCCAACTCTTACTTCTAGGTTCCTATGTCTCCTCCTTAGAGTTAATTCCTTTGATCTTTTATTGTTCACTTCCAACATCTTTTCCTTTCCTCATCCTCTCAGGTAGAATAATTACCCATTGTTGTAAGCCTTTTATGGATAGCCTCCATCTATTTATGAAGAATACACTAAAATGTACACTACTTAAAGGTAGGGTCACAATCCACTGCTAATCATTACATCAAAATCATTATAGCTTTGGCCTAGAGTAGCTATGTAAGAAATGTTTGTTAATTAAATTAATTTCAGGGATGAGAAATCTGGGTTCAACAGTCATCATTTGCTCAAAATAATACCATTATAACTGACAGAACTATAAGAGTTCAGTCCTACCAACTCAAAGTCATCTATTAACTTGAGAGATTAAATCTTTCATTGTGTAAATCATACAAAGAATCGTGAAATCAATAAATTGTGTAAGATCTAGAATGAAAAGTAAAAATACAAATCAGCAAGAAGAGGACTCTATGGCATAGTCTCGGGGAAATGGGCTTCACTGAGGAACGGATAGCTACAACATGTGGTAGGAGTTGGAATGGGCAAAGAATGGACTGAACTAAATAGAAAACAAAAACATTTTATGTAGTGGTTGAATAATGAGGTAAACTTGGTGGATGAGAATGAAGAAAAGTTACTGAAATTGTAAGCAAAGAAGCAGGAAATAGGAGGCTGAGGTTGATCAGACAGTCAGATCATACAAGTCCTTGTGTATCAAGAGAAGGGAAAGTCTCTGAGTTTTAAGTGGAGGACAACACAGTCAGCTTTGCATTTCATAAGATGATATTAACTATACTATTTGAAAAAGAAAAGCCTTAGTAATGATAGAGATACAGGTCAAGATAGGATATCAAAAAGATGCATGTTAACAGAAAGAATTATGGTGTCATTTACTGACAAACAGGTAAAGATAGGTGAAGAGTTATATTTAACTAAATGTGTAACAAGCTCTCAATAGTGACAATTATTGCCTTCATAGTGGATGTTATCACTGATGGTTAAGAGCTACTTGCTGTGATTGAGGGACTAGTGAATTTTATGGATGTCAGTGGATTTTGGCCCATGTCCTCCTCCACTGTGTAAATAGGCACTTCCCCACTTGGTATTTGGAAAATGAAATCACCCCAGGAGCTAAGAGAAGGTAGCCATGATATATGAATGGAACATGAGAAAAATAATCTTTTCCTTAAATTTCCATCTCTTTTTCCCCCAAATGAAGAAATGTTAGACATAATATGTCCATGGTTAGCAGGAATAGGATAGCCAACAGGTATCTGAGGTATCAGTGGTATATGGGAATATGAACCTAAAAACTTAGACTGAATTTGCCTTTTAGCCTAAATAATGGACTGATGGGCTTAACAACTCAAACCATTTTCCCCCACATTGGGTGAAGGTACAGTAAGCAAATACAGCAATAGTTATGCTCAGATTTTCAGTCTTGCAGAAGGTAATTTATGTCTGAATAGATTTCATTTATATATATTTGCCTCACATGACAATCTGTCATATTCATTTACATTGTTCACATATCGTTGAAAAGAAAGAATGCCAGATTCTGCACCCTGACAGTTGCCACCAACCAAGTCCAAACACACTGTGTATTTTTTTCTCAGTAGAGAGCACCAGAAACTTCTAGCAACAGAACAACCTAACCATGAATGAGGCCAAAGCTCAAGGGCAGAAGATAATTCTGGAGGGTCTGCAGCTCCAGGGAGAAACAATAAACAAAGCCAGCAGTGCTAGGTCCAAGAAAAGCCTGAGGCTATTATTGTAGACTGCTAAACAGCAACAGATCTTATTCAGAAGTGACTCCTTCCTCACAGCAAGCTACATTTGGAGAAGAAATCCTGAGCAGCACACACAATATTCAAGAACATTTAAGCAGGAGCCATTTGGGGAAGGAGTAAATTGTTCAAGACTGAGCCACAGAACAACTACAAAACAACTTCACTTTAGGGTTTCCAATGTGACCCGACCACAGTGACTTGATAAGAAACAACAAGAGAAAGTCTCCAAAAGTGGGTGGGCAAGACATAGACTCTCTCTTCTTGGAAATTTAAGCTCAGGTTGGAAAGGGTATGGATCCTGTACTCTGTAAGGAGGAGCCACGCTCAGGGTGTGGAGCTTTCAGAGGCAGGTGGATCTGACACTGCTGCCATTAAGTCTAGAAGTCTATTTGAACCCCTGCCTACTTTCAGAACAGATGGGGGTCTGAGTCTTCCTCATCTGCCAACACAAACAGGGACATGCCTAGATTTGGACAGGTACCACAGCAGGATGTACAGAAGGACCTCTACAGCAGTGGGTACAGGGTACAGCACTAACTCACAGGACATAAAGGTAGCAGAGAAAACCGTGCCTTGCTGGATTCAAAGGCTGAAGATCATTGAAACAAACTCATCAAAAATGCAGAGAAATTGTTTTTTTGAACTTGTCTTTCCATTTGTCTCTTGGGGTTGGGTATTATCCTTCTTTCTCTTTTTTTGTTTCTTTTATATTTTTTTCTTCTTAATTTGGTAATATTTTGTCTTTTTCTTGCTTGCTGTTTTCTGTTACTTTTATCAAATTCTATTAATTTCCTTTGATTTCTTAGTAAGGTACTTCACCTCATGTTTCTTTCCCTCTCATATTCTATTGCTTAGCCTTTCAAATTTGACTTCTTTCATTCTCCCTCTGAGTAATGATTACCCAAATAACAGTTAAGTTTTATTAATCTTTAGATAGTTAAATTTATGCTAGTACCATTGAATTTTTTTCTGTTGTAGAGATGTAGTAAAATTTATTATATGTCAATATTTGGTTTCTCTTAATTTTATACTGTACTTATAGATCTTGCTTCGATGGCTAAGGGTAGTACATTACTCATTCTTTTTTATTTTAAAGGGGAAAATAAAACAAGTAATACAAGGGTAACAAGGGTTAATATATTGCATATTATCTTTAAATTAGTTACTCTGAGTTTAAGATAAATTTAAATGCACAAACCATATTAGCACAAACCACATTAGCCCATTTCTTTTCAATGAGCCAAGAGAAATTAGTAGTAAAAATATCTTAACTACCATATATATATATATATATATATATATATATCAGATATATATGTATATGTAAGATATATGATATACATAAATAAAATGTATACTTTTTGCTTTTCTTTTTTTTCTCATTTCCCCCAACCCAATTTCTCTTCCCTTCCAAACAGTTTCTTCCCATTTTACATTATCTATTGTACATTCTGGATCTTATTTACTCTTTTAGCTTCACACATTAGGGAGACAATATGATGTTTACACATGTGCATCTGGTTTATTTCATTTATGAGTATGGTCTTGAGTTCCATCCACTTATATAAAAGGCTCCAGTTTATCTTTTTTATGGATGATTAGTACTCCACTGCATAAAAAGACCATATGTTTTTATCTACTCCTAGGTTGATGGGCATTTGGGTTGTTTCTAAGATCTATTACAAATTGTGCTGCTATAAATGTGGATGCACATATATTGTTGTGGTATAATTTTTAAAATTCTTCTAGGAAGACATCCAGTAGAGGAACAGCTGAGTCAAATGGGACCTCCAATCCTTGTTTTGTGAGGAATCGCCACACTGATTTCTATAGTGGTTGCACCAGTCTACGCTCCTACCAACAATGGAGAAGGTTTCCTTTTCCCACACAGCCCCTTCAGCATGTTATTGCTTGATTTCTTGATGACAGTCATTCTTTCCAGAGTGACATGGAATCTCAGTGTTGTTTTACATCTCTTGAATGACTGGTGACATTGAACATTTTTTCATGTATTTAAATGCTGTTTGTATTTCTTCATCTGAGAAGTGTGTTTTCATCTCAGATGCCCAGTATTGGATTGGATATTTAAATTTTGGAGAATCACATCATCTGCAAATAATAATAATTTAAGTTCTTCCTTGGTTGTTGTTATTCCTTTTATTATTTTGCCTTTATTGTCTAATTGCTCTGGCTAAAATTTCCAGGACTCTGTTTAAGACAATGAAGACAGTGAAGTGAGTAGAGATAATGGACATTCTTGTTTTGTTCCTGATTTTAGAGTGAATAATTTCAGTTTTGTCCATTTAGTTTTTTTGTCCATTTCAGTTTTGTCCATGCTGGATGTTAGTTTATCATAGATAGCTTTTATCAGGTTGACATAAAAACTATCTAACCTAATTTTCATATGGGTTTTATCATAAATGGGTGCTGGACTTTGTCTAAAGGTTGTTCGGCATGTATTGAGATTACCATGTGATTTTTATCCTTGGCCTGTCAATACAGTGCTTTACATTTATTGATTTATGTATGTTGAATCATACTTCCACCCCTGGGATGAATCCCACTTAGTCATCATGTATAATCTTCTTAATGGTTTGCAACAATGCTTGCCAGCACCCTACTAAGGATTTTTGCATATATGTTCATTAGGGAGATAGGCCTGTAATTCTCTTTCTTAGTTGGGTTGCTCTCTGGTTTTCATATCAGGGCAATGTTTACTTCAAGTATGAACCTAGGAGTATTGATTTTCTCTCTCTTTCATTAAAGAGTTTGAGAAGTAGTAGTGTTAGGTCTTCTCTAAATTTGCTATAGAATTCAGCAGTAAATCCATCAGGGCCTGGGCTTTTCTTTGATAGGTTTTTAATTACAACTTTGATTTAATTGATTGATAACAGTTTTTATAGGAATTTTATATCTTATTGATTCAGCTTTGGTAATTCATACATATCTAGGAATCTCTCCATTTCTTCTGCATTGTTTATCTTATTGGAATACAAGCTTTCAAAGTAGGGGTAGATGATCTTCTGGATTTTTGTAGGGGCCATTATTACTTTACCCTTTTCATTCCTAATTGCATGGATTTGAGTTTTTCATTCCTTCTTTTGGTAAGATTGGATAAGGGTTTATTGATTTATTTAATCTTTCAAAGAACCAACTCTGATTCATTGATTCCTTGTGTTGTTTTCTAGTCTCCAAGGTGTTAATTTTTGCTCTGATCTTTATAATATCCTCCATCATATGAGCTTTTGGCTTAGCTTTCTCTTCTTTTTCTAGAAGTTCAAGGTTCACCATTAAGTTGTTTATTTGTGCTGTTTTCCTGATATGTGCATTCACTGTTATAGATTTTCTTCTTAGATTGCTTTCATTGTATTCCATACAATCTGGTATGTTGTACTGTCATCATCATTTAATTGTAAAAACTGTCTTATTTCTTCTTTAATCTGTGACCCCTTGTTGTTCAGGAGGGAACTATTTGATTTCCATGTGTTTATAAAGTTCCTGTGATTTCTTTTGCCAGTGATTTCCAATTTCATTGCACTATGGTCTGATAATATGCATGGAATAATTTTAATTCCTTTGAATTTACTTGAGCATGTTATATGTGCTAGTATTGGTCTATTTTGAAAAATGTCCTGTGTGCAGCGAAAGAAAATGTATATTTTGATGTTGTGGGGGTGGAATGCTGTGTAGTCCATTTGTTCAAAAGTTTGGTTCAGTTCTATATATTGCCGATTTTTTGTTCATTGGCTTGTCTTTTTGTGACAATGGGATATTAAGATCCCCAAATACAATTGTATCAGTGCTTCTTTGGTTTTTCATGTTCATTAACATGTGCTTTATGTGGCTTGGTACACTGGTATTTGTTGTACATATGATTTTTAGCTCTTCCTCTTGGTTTGTTCCTTTTACAAGGATGTAATGACTTTATCTATCTTATTCAATGTTGGCTTGAAATTCATTTTTTCTGCAAACAGAATAACTATCCAGATTTGTTCTGGGTTCTTGTCACATGAAGTATTATTTTCATCCTTTGACTTTTAAGAAAACATACTTATTTTTGAATTAAATATGTTTCTTATATGCAGTATACTGTTGAATTTTGCTTTTCCGTTCATTCTGCCAGTATGTGTCTTTTGATTGGTGAATTGAGACCATTAATATTGAGGTTATAACTGATATGTATTAACATCCTTGTAATGTTACTTTCCTGTTGTTGGTTCCCTTCCGCCTCCCTTTCTTTTCCTCCCTCTGATTGTTTAGCCTTGCCTAGTGGATTCCTTCTGTTGGGTTCATGGAGTTTTAGCTCTTGCTATCTCTTTCTAGAATGTCCTTAAAATATTTTTGGAGTGTTGGTTTGCTGGTCATAAATTTTCTCAGATGTTCTTTGTCATGGAAGTATCTTATTTCTCCCACAGGTTTTTTTTTTTTTTTTTTTTTTTTTTGTACTAGGAATTGAACTCAGGACCTCGCCTCACACTTGCCAGGAAGGTGCTGTGCCACTGAGCTAAATCCAGCCCTCTCACACAGTTTTGAAAAGTAGTTTTGCAGGGTATATCAATCTGGGTTGAAGGTGGTTGCTTTGTAGAACTTTTTAAAAAGTACTTCTCTCCAAGCTCTCCTTGACTTGATGTTTATGCAAAGAAGTCAGCTGTTATTCTGATAGGCTTTGCTGTATAAATGACTTGTTTTTTCTCCAATAGCTTGTAAGATTCTATTCTAGTGTTTAAGTTCTGGAATCTTGATTATGATATATCTGGCTGTAGATTTGGGGGGTCATGGCTAATTGGAGTTTTATATCCCTCACTTATCTGTATGTCAAATTTATCAAATTCCTTTTCCCTCCTGGTGAAGTTTTCTGCCATGACATCTGTGGACAGTATTTTTGTTTATGTAATTTGTGCTATTTCCGGCTTTTTCATTGACTCCAATCAATTTTAGTTATTTTATTTTGCTTCATTTAGTAGCTTCTGGGTGGATTTTTTTCATGGTCCCTTGCTATTCTTAAGGAATCTTTATTTTCATGATTGCTAACGACAAGCCTGTTTTCTATGTCTGAGATCCTGTCCCCACATTGGCTTAATCTGCACAGATACTTTCAATGGAATTTTTAATTTCCTGTTTATCTGCTTGAAACTGCCTTATGGATTCAATTTCTTCACTATACTGAGCATTCATGGCTTCTGTACTTTTCTTAAGCTCATGTTTTGTGTTGTTTTTCTATCTGCTCTAGAGTCATTAAATATAGTTTTCATTGTGGACATAACCTCTGCAATTATATAAAGAATTATTTGATTTGACTTTTTTCTAGAGCCTCACTCAATTGCTTTGCTGTTACCACCTCAGAGAGACTAGGTTGGTGGCTTTTGAATTTTCCCACCCCATTGCCTTTGATGGGTTTGCCTTTGATGACTGGATATCTCAGATTGCGTCTTGTTTAAGTGACTTCTCATTCTCTCTCTCTCTTTTTTTTTTTTTCAGTTTAATTCCCAGGGTGATGCTTATAAATTGCCTATGGTGCACTAATTTATTGCTAGTGCTTAGAACCATTAGGAAATGATTGCTTCTCCAAGGTATCTTCGAGGTGTAATTGATTTTTGGTCTAGAGTATTTTACAAGATCCCGTATCTTCAATTTGTTGTGGGTGAGAAGTTGCTGGTTGTTTGGCCCAGTAACTGTTTCTTCAGCATTGTGCCACAGTATTTTCTATGACTGTTAGTCGCACTCTTGGAATACCAGGAAAAATAGCTATTTAGAACAATTATGTCCCTCTTGGCTAAAGTGATATAATCAGCACTAACAGTAGCAACAATCACAACCTAGAAAATGACAAACTGAGATAACTATTAATTTGCCACTTTCAACCATATGAACTAGATTTGTGGTTATGTAAGAAAATCTAAAACAGACCAGAAAATTATATGCAGTCTGTAAGTTCTTAATATGTCAATTTTACCCTTTGGGGCTTAAAATTTAAAAGGAATTAGGGAAAAAATGTAGAAGTGGAAGAAGAGGAAGAGATTAGAAGTAAGGTTGAAGGACAAAGGGGAATCACAGTAACTTTGGGAAACTGGTGCAAAAGACTGGAGGGAAAGACAGAAGGAAGAGATAAACAGAACAACAAACAAACAAACAAAAGAACCACAAACAAAATAGCAACCATAAGAAGGATAGAAACTACATTCAAACTCATTTAAAAACAAGATCAAATAATGAAAGATTAAAAAACAAAACAGAAACAAAAAGAAAACCACCATCATAACAAAAAAACAAACAAGAGAGATTAAAAAAAAAAAAGTCAACTTTCAGATTTCTCTCTGCTGTCTCTGGCAGACAACACGCAGAGCCAAAGTTCCAATCCATGCCGATCTATCACAGCAAGCCACGAGTAGCTTTTTGGTAGGGTAGAAGATAATCTTAGCATTCCTGCACCTTTTGGCTGAGATGAGACTCATTTGGCTTGTAGCTGTCAGCACACCTTCTGTGGACCTGAGTCCAGCTGGGGGCCACTAGATGAAGCCAGTGGCTACTCTGAGTTCTAGCCCCTCTCTAAGATGTCTCCTGGCCAATCACTCTCTTCCATGGGTGGGATGACTTAGCTCTTAGCACTTACTACCAGCTAGTATAGTCCTTCCCATCCACTGCTTCCCTCCATTGCTGTGTCTTTCCATGAAGGTTTCTGGGGTTTCCAGCAGTAATCATGTCTGCAGGTTTGAATTGTTCCTCTGACACAGTAAGTCCTGTCTCAGGCAGAAGATGCCACTGACTGCCTCCTTGCTCCTCATTGAAGTTTCTCCCTTCACTGTCTCTGTGAATTTCAATTTGCATCTCAGATCCTTTCTGGGTCCAGGGTACTCACTTCTCTCCTTCTTGTTTTCTTCTCATTGCTATGTTCCAGTATAAGATGACAATACACAGAGAGGCTCTTTCTCTGGTACTTACCACTTACCACCTTGGTGCCTCCTCCATTATTCACTCTTATGGTATGTCAATATTTAGTTTGCCTCTGATGCTATTTCTGTGCTCAGTTTGTTGCTGCTGCCAGGGTGGCATACTGTTGCTATTAGTCTTTTGGGTTTACAAATATATGGATTGCCTTTGTGTTCATATTTTTGCATACACAATACTGTAGTCCATTCCCAGAGAATTGGATAGTGGGGCACTTAATACTGCATCATCCCCTTCCAAATTAATGAAGGCAGTTTGATTTTGGAAGAGGACCAAAGATCCTCCATGTAGTCTGAGTATATCCCAGAAAAGCAGAGACTAAAGACATGCAAATTAAACAAGCAAACAAACAAACCACTAAGATTCCATCTTACTCCAGAAAGAAAGGCTATCACCGAAAAATCTGACAATAACAGAGGATGAGGATGTAGGGAAAAAGCAACTCTTCTATAAGGTTGATGGGAATGTAAACTAGTATGGCTATTATAGAAATCATGCTGAGATTATTCAAAAAACTAAAAACACAAGTTTCATTTGACTAGCTATCTGCCTTCTAGGTATCTTCCCAAAAAGAGTTACAATAATCATATTACAGGGATAAATGCATACTCATATGTGTAGCAGCACCATATATAACAGCTAGATCTTGGAAACAGTGTCCATGTCCATCAACAGCTGAATAGATGAGGAAAATAAGATATTAATACACAAGAGAGTACTATGTGCCATCATAAGGAAGGAAAAACTTGAGGTATTGATAGGTAAATAGATGCACATGAGAACATAATGATGTCAAATAAATCAGACACACAAGCTTAAATATTGTATGGTTTGAGATAAATAGCAAGTAGAAAGTTCAAATACTTTCCTAAGTGACCTATTCCATTGCTTCAAAATATATTAATATTTTCTATTAATATATGCTAATTTATTTAAATTATACTACTAGTTTATCTTAGTTCATTAAAAAGAAAGTTTTATGTTATCTATTTATTTCTTGTTTGTGAAATTTTTTTTGGTCTCTGTCTTATATTCTGTGTTTTTGTTTTTTTTTTAATCGGTACCGGGGATCGAACTCACGACCACTTGCAAGGCAGGGGCTTTTGCTGCTGAGCTAAATCCCCAGCCCCTATGTATTATATTCTGAATAAATATTTCAAAGATAATGACTCACAGTGTATTAACTACTGCTATTATCATTATTTTGTTATGAAATATTATTTTATTTTTTAATTTAAAAAATTAAAGAGACAATGATAGCAATAAAGCAAAACAGGCTGAGGAAATGGATATATCAGTTAGGTTACACAGTTAAGCAGAGAAGAAAAAAAGAATCAGCAACAGAAAGATAATACAAAGACAGTATTAAGTCAATACTTTTCAGAAATAACTGTCAATGTAAATGGTTTGAATTCCCCAGTGAAAAGACAGAGACTGGCAAAATAGACCTAGAAATAAAATCCAACAGAATGCTATATATAAGAAACATATTGAATCCAAAAATAAATTTGAGACTAAAAATCAAAGGCTAGCAAACAATATTCTATGCAATGAGCACAAGAAATCAGCGGGACTAACTATTCTGTTTAGACAAAACAGACAATCAGTCAAAACCTATCAGGAGGCGAAGAACATCACTACACATTGTTTAAGAGATTCAACAGGAAGTGATAACAAGAAAGCATATAGAAGCACTTACAGCTGCTGCAACACACTTCATAAAACAAACATTACTGGACTTAATACAAAAGTTAATAAAATTATAGGAGAGGACCTTAATAACTCACTGCCATAGATCAAGCAGAGAAAAAAGTCAATAGAGAATTATTAGAGTTGAACCAAAACTTTGAATGAATGGACTTAGTGTTCCACTCATCAAAAACAAAATTCATGCTTTTGGCAGCACATAGAACTTTATCTAAAGCAAACCATATACTAGACCACAAAGCACAGTTAAGATAATACAAAAGAAGTGAAATTATTCCATGTGTCCCATTAGACCATAGCAAAATAAAACTAGAAATCTATGGCAAAAAACACCATAGAGATTATGCAAACACAAGAACATTAAACCAGATACTCTTTGTCAATGAGCCATAGAAAAAATGAGAGAAGAAACTAGACGATGTCTAGGTCAAATGATAATGCCAGCACAACATAAAATAAAAACAATAAAAAGTCTTTAACCCTGAGTTGAGAAATCTTACAGCACTTAATGCAGAAGCCAAATAGGCATTCTGCAATATCTACAACTAAAGAAAAGAAAATAGGGGAAATTATAGCTAAGATTAGATTATAGAGGTCCTGCTTATTATTTAAAAGATATAGTAGTTATTTCCTAATTTTACATATACCCATTTGGTATCATCTAAGCACAATTACCACTGGACAACATTGTACATAGAAATACAGACTTATATCCTATTAAAAAAAAAAAGAAAAGAAGACTATTGCAATTAATGTTCTGAATATGCTTGGCATTTATAGCCATCTCACCCTGAATATCTCCGATATCTTCTCAATATGCTTGATATGCGATTTATTGATACTAGAATACTTAGGAAAATCCTTGAAGTATTCTGATATTTTCATTTGTACTTTATTCTTGCATGTGTTAAACTGGAAAAATCATTTAATAATATTTATCTTCACTTTTTAAAAGATAAAAAGCACACATGCAGCTTAAACAGGAGCATGTTTTCTTTACTACTGTAGGTAATCCTTGCCTGACAGTATACTACAATAAGGTATGAAGCACCCCAACTTAATGTACTAAAAATGAGTCAGTGCTAAATCATTTGAGCATGTGTATTTATTCTTCATTATACTAGCTTCCTCTTGTATTAGTTTCAAAATTTTCACTTTTTGACATTTTGAGGATAAGATAATTTGACCATAAACCAGAAAGAGATTCCCCCAATACATACATTAGTTACTAAAGCATAAGCGTGAAAATCATATTACGTGTTTGAAAAAAAGTCTTCACCATTTATTAGCTACGTGGCATTTAATCTTTCTGCATAAATCTCCAACATTTATTTATAAAAATGATAAGACAGAGCCTATCTAAAGAACATTGTAACTACCATGTTTTATTACATGTAAAGGACTTAAAACTGTGCCCGCCACAGTGTCCAAAACATACTAGCTGCTGCCACTCTCGCCTTCCTGCTCCCTCCTCTTCATCATTCTGAAACCGAATCACTTACTTTGTTTTGAAGACTGAGAGAAGGAGTAAACAACTATAAGGTGTGCTCAAAACAATACAATGAATGATTACATTTTAAAAACTTATTACAGTAAAATACACATTGCCAAGAACAATGGGACAAGTACCATGTATTTGAAGTGAGGGAAATACTTTGAGAGTATTAATGGCAATGTGGCTTTTATTGTAGTAAATGTTTTGATATAAACATTCATTATAGCTTTTACCAAATGTTATGGCAACTTCTCCTTGTCAAAATATTAATGTGCCCTCATCTACTTTATTCAACAGATCTGGCATGGTGTATCCTCTGCTCTTCTCCAGAGTCAAAATGACCATGAGAGGTAAATGTTTTAAATCAGTTCAGGGCATCAAAGAAGCTCGCGCAGCATAACTAAAAACATTCATGAAAAAGAACTTTCAGAACTACTTAAGGAAGTGGAAAGAAAGATGGTAAAAGTGTGTTTGAAGTGAGGGGGCAGTATTTGATGGAAATTACTGAGAAAGTGTCTTTTACTGTAATTAATTTTAAAAATTAAATGGTCAACATACTATTTTGATCATACCTCATACATATTTAATTCTTTCCCTTGCATTGCTGTCCCTTAGCCTTATCAGAACAATTAATCTTACTTATTTCCCATCTGATAGGTTTAAATCCAGCTGTTCTTAAGTTTTTATTTTGCAGAAATATGTTCACATGATACAATCTGAAATTTTATAATTCTTTGCTTAAGAACAAATATGATACAGAAGGGTTTAACATGCTTATGAAGGGATTGTAATTGTATATCATCTGCTAGGTGGCTTGACTCACCAGTGGTTCCTACATGATGGTTTCATGCATGACTGTATTACTTCTACTGCAAGCTGCCCCACAGAACAGTTATACATGTACCACCAGTGGTTCAAGCCAGCAGAAATGTGCTTAGGACCTTCTGCAATGATTTCACAGCCCCTCATAGGTCTGGGGCTCACTTTTGAAAAAATCACAGCTTCAATCAAAAACTAGTATACTTAGATTGAAATGTAATTCGGGTTCTTTTTACCAAAATCCAGTAGGCCATAGGTCTTTCATCTTCTCTTACCTCGCCCATGACTGCTATGGGTGTTTCTCCTGTTGCCTGAGCAACACGATGTTCTACTAAGTAGAACATGTACTCATCGTAGAGTAGACGGATCAGGTGGAAGGAGCCAAAGCTAGCAGCACTGCGTAAGGTTAAGTCCCGAATAACCATTGAGCTGTGCCAAGAAAAAAGACATACACAACCAAATTAGTGACAGCAATTAGAGATAAAGCTTTTACTCTTACTGGAAGAAGCTGGTAGCATGAAACTTGCCATGGAGTAATTTCATTATTGAAAGCAGATAGCTCAACTAATTTAAACAGAATATTAAAGAGATACTCCTCGCCAAGGCTCACTTCCTACTAGACCAAACAGGGAAACATGATTTTTTTACCCTAGATGTGCCTCCAATTCTACTAATGAATCAGAATTCAATAACAACAACAAAAAAGATTTTTCAAAGGCTGACAACTCACTACCTGTAGTAGAGCAAATCAAAATGAAAATTCTATCGATGTTAGCATTCTACAAATGATAAGCACTTTTAGGATATACTTTGGAAAAAATATGTATCTCAACAAGATACAAGTACAAAATACCAGTATTTGTATAAGTACAAAAATACTAAGGAATGTTCCCAGAAAGTTCATGTAAAATGCAGGTGAATATATATGGGATTCCAGCTAGTGTAGTTGGAAGGCTAATTTATTACATGATTCCAGGTTGTTTTTTTTTTACTAATTTTCTTCAAAGTAAGGTGATTCACTATTAGAATGTAGCATGATAAAATCAAGTAAAAATGCTTAAATTATGAACATTTAATTCATATAATACCCAAATATGAATATTAATATAATCCTAACAATATATTCTACTACATTCAAAATAGAAATGAGTTTAGAATAAACCCTTGGCCTCACCTAAGATGTGCCAATCATTAAACTTGATCATGTACTTCAAATCTCTTTTACCTTTGTTACTTAGAGCAGGAATATGTGCATTAAGGTATGTATGCTTGTCATCACTTTAATTCAGTGGCCTCTTTGTAAAGGTTTTTGCCCTACAAATACTAAAATATATTCTTGGAAGAGCATGAACCTCTATGCGTTGTTTTGCAATGAAGAATTGTGAAATGCCAAGCACAATGGAAAAGCAGAACATCTTACTTATGTGTTCTGTTTTGCTTTTTAATCTATTTAAAATAAAGGCCACTAATACTGAATTCTATACATTCAGCTTGGCAAAGGACAGATAATCATTGCACATCTAGAACTCAGAAGCCCTAGATTATTGTGTTGGCTGTTCATTAACTGACTGCAAATATGTAATTTCTCTGAGATTGTTTCCTTCTTGTAGAAAAAAAATGAAAACAATGATTTCAGCGTTATCTAACATTATTGTTACTTTAAAGAAAAAACAAGTTAAAGAATGTGAAATCAACTTATGACTAGGGCATATCTCAAAATATAAATGACTGTGATTAGAACATAGACAATAGAAAAAGTTGAGCTGCTTATTCTCCATTGTTTATGGCAGCAAGAAGGGGGTTACTATATGATACTGGCAGAGGACCCCTCACTTCCATGGATCTGTTTACAAAAAGAAAAAAAAAAGTGAAAACCCCATGAATTTGGAATTAGATCCAGGTTACAATTATGTGATCTTCAGTATGATTGCAAGATCTTTATAAGGCTCAAAGGTTATCCCCAGAGTTGAATGAGAGAAGATACAATAGTTCCCTTTATCTATGGTTTTGATTTCCTTGTTCTTCAGTTACCTGTAGTCAACTGCAATCTGAAAATTTTAAGATAAATTCCAGAAATAATTTATAAGTTCTAAACTGTGTGCTCTTCTGAGTAATGTGATGCAATTTCATGGCAACCTGCTCTTTGCCCCCTGGGATGTGAGTCATTCCTTTGGCCAGTGTACTCACTCTGCAGCCACTACCTATCTGTTACTTAGTGGCTGTCTTGGTTAATCAGATCTTCTGCTACATTACACAGTGCTTGAATTCAAGGAAAGTATATTTTCTTAAGTGGCCTTAAGAGAAGGGATGCTGATAATTGCCAGCATCCAAATATGCCAGAGAAACTGTAAAGTTCATCTTTGAAGTGAAAAGGTAAAGATTCCTGACTTAAGGAAAGGAAAATTATTGTACACTGAGACTGGTAAAATCCAAGGTAAGAAGGAATCTATTTGTAAAATTGTAAAAAAAAAAAAAAAAAAAAAAGAAATCTGTGCTAATTTTTCAATCACACTTCAAGTGGCAAAAATCATGGCCACAATGGCATGATGAGTACTTAGTTAAGATAAAAAGGCATTAAATTTTAGGATTCAATGTTATCTGCAGTTTAGCACTGACTGGGTGCCTTGGAATATATCCTCATGGACTGGGTAGGACTAATGTCTACTGTTAAGAAAACTACAGTGGCAGCTTGGTTGTTGAATAGCTCCAAATTTGAACTTTCTACACTCCAACAGCAAAATTAGAAGAAAAATTTGCTTGGCATTCCAATCTTTGCTCAATAGTCAACCAAAAATCCAACATAAAAAATACTGTATGGGCCAAGCAAGAGTCAGGCACAGGTTGCTTCCCACAGCTGACACAAAGGAGTGATGCTTCAGTCTAAGTGCCACTCTTGGTCAGACAACATATATAATACTTGTGTTGTTGCATTAAAACATTAATCATTGTGCTTTTATTTTTTGTACTTAATAGGCATAAAATATAACCATGGCTCCAAAGAAAGTCAGTGATACCCAAAGGAAAGCTAAGAGAAAAACTATGAGAATCACAACAGAGTTAAAGAAAGAAATCATTGCAAAATTTGTTAAAGTCCTGTAAAAATGAATTCATAAATTTAAGTTTTGGTCTTCAGAACTAGTTTGTTTGTTTTCCATTAGTTATTATTTGAAAAATATGTTCAGATCTTGAACTTTTCAGAGTCTGAACATGAATTTAGAACAAACTATTTGACAACTGAAGTATTACTGTACTCATTACTACACTGCTACATATATTAGAATTAATGATATATTATCATAAATGCTAGTTCCATTGGATAATTCATTAGAAATCATTCCTTTTTTAGATCTCTACTGTATATGTTAATTAAAAATACATGAACATCATCTATACCTATGTGCAGAACATATATGAAAAAATTTTGATCATAATTTTCTTTCCTTTCCTAAAATTTAGTGACACATCATTCACTTGTAAAAATAATTATATGAATCTATTGCAAATTAAATATTACTTTTCCTACAAAAAAATTCTAAGAGCAGAGAGTCCTTCATTATAAAAAGCAAAAAAAAAAAAAAAAAAAAAAAAACCAAAATATTGTTATATTTTAAACTCCTAATTCCATCCATCTTATTGAAGTAAATATTTAAAATGCAGCCCAGAAGGGACAAAAAGTTTAAAAACACACAAAAATATAATTTTATTTGAAATTTTAAAAATGGAAATTAAAGTAAAATATCACATCCTTCCTACCATACTATAAGAGATTAGAAATCCCAGTGTTACAGAATGCTTTAGAAAAGAACGTATTGTCTCCACATGTATAAATTTACAAAATTTTCTATAGAAATTAGATAATATTTGTCAAAATTGAAAATATAAAATTCTTTGACTTAGCAATTCTAATTCTAGAAATTTGTGCAAATCAGCAAAGCTCGTTGTAATTGCAGCAATATTTATATTAGTGAGAAAAACTAAACACCAGTAGGATATTAATGAAATAAAATATGGCTGGCTCACCAAGGAGTAGTGGAATATGGAATTTTATGTAGTAGTTTAAAAGGTAGTTGTATTGAATCGAAGGATCAAAATGTATGAGTTCATTAACATGGAAATTCCGTGCCTAGTTAAAACAAATCCTACCACTAAATAAATAAGACTACCTGATACTTAATCGGCATTGAAATGGCACACTTCATTGAAACAGCTATAGTTACTTCAAAGCATTCATACCCTTTTACCCAGATTTATTTTAAGATATACATACAATTGTCTAAAAAGATAATCATTACATAAATTTTAAAAATTCTTTTGAAACATCAAAAAACATCTGAATGTTTAAGAGAGTAAGAATATGTTTAATGTATGAAACACACATATAATGGAGTAAGTTGTTTATTCACAGAAAGTAAAACTGCCCTGATTTAAGCTACCTATGGTAACTTAGGGCAATCACGGTCTTAAAGTATTAAATGAAAAATTTTTGAAATAGTCATAATTAAAAGCATGCACCATTCTGGGTAACTTGATGAAACTTTATGCAGCCTTGCATTGTCCTGCTCAAGATGGGAATCCTTTTGTTTACTATGCCCATGCTGTCTGAACTTCCCACCTGTTACTTGTTTAGTGACTGTACTGGTTCTCCAGGCCAGCTGTGTGAGCGTTACATGCTGGCGCTAAGTAACTCGTACCGTGTTGCCTAACACTATGCTACAATGGCCCATTATTTATCTTATGTCATCTCTGCATCATCTCACACCATCACAAGCATAAGTACAAGTCCAATAAGACTGAGAGAGAAAAATATTCATATAACTGTTGTAATAGTACATTATTAAAATTGTTTTATTATTATTGCTGTTAATCTCTTATCACATATAATTTATAAATTAAACTTCATCTTAGGCATGCACATATGTATAGGAAAAAGCAAAAGTGTGTGTGTGTGTGTGTGTGTGTGTGTGTGTGTGTGTGTGTATGTCAGAGAGAGAGAGAGAGAGAGAGAGACAGAGAGAGAGAGAGAGAGAGAAAGAAAGAGTCCATGCATGTACAGTTAGCCATACATGGTTCCACTTTGCGTATCCTTTGGAGATCTGGGAGGGCACCTCTGTAGGTTTCCAAAGGTATTTAATGACAAGAAATGCTTACCATACAATGAGAAATGAAAATGTTCAGGGAAAAACATAACAATCTTTGATAAACAAATGGATCCCAATTTTATTTAATACTAAAATAAATGTTTTGATAGTGTTTTTTCCTTCTGAATAGTAAAGCTATGGGTTTTTAGTTTATTATTGTGGCAGTTTTTGTGTTTTCCAAAATTTTCTAATCCAAGCGCATACTAATTTAATAATGAAATATCTGTTTAAAAATATGACATTAATTATATTGTAGAAAAACAATCCTGAGTCAGTGGACTATTAATAAATCTTTCCAGTATAAATATGACATATAAAATAAATGATTATTTATTCCTAAGTTGAAATTTTAGGCCTTTATATTTCTGTTAAATTATAAAATACTGAAATCATGTAATTGATCAAGGAAAATGTTCACAGGAAGAAGTTTTCTGATATCGTTACAGACAGGTTAATTAATTTTTGCAAAAGAATTCACACTTATTCGTTCAATAGATATTTCCTGTGCTCCCCTTCTGTGCTACAGTCTTGTTTTAGACCAAGTTAGACATGACTTTGGTTTCAGCAGAGTTCACAACTAGTAAAAGAGGAAGCCAATTAATATACAGTGTATATAAAATATGAAGTTAGGTAGAGATAAATCCTACAAATCAAGTTTAAAAATATGACAGTAATGGGAATGGGCATTTTAAGTTGAGGTTTCAGAAAGATTTTTTTCTTAAGAGATGATGATCTGTGCAGAAATTGCACTGAAGTGAGGAAAGATTTGTAAGAACACACAGGTGAAGTTTTCCTAGTAGAAAAGAGGGTAGATGCAAAGATCCTGAGGCAGAACTACGACTTGCTCACCACGAGGCGAGGAGGACAGTGAGCAACAGTAAGTTCCGGGGTCACTATATTAACTGAGCCTCTTCTTGTTGGCTATGACAAGGTCTTTGGATATCACAAGTGTATTGGAAATTTTTGAATAATTAGGCAGTCATTTTATTTAATATAAACATATAAAATGTACTAAATGTGTGTGTGTGTGTGTGTGTGTGTGTGTGTGTATAAAATGTACTGAGTTCTCTTGGAACATTTTTAAAATCTGCTACCTTACAATTACAATTCCTACCTTTAAAAAATACTAATAAACATGTAATAAAATTACTGTCATATGTTTAT
This sequence comes from Cavia porcellus, assembly GCF_034190915.1. Lineage (NCBI taxonomy): Eukaryota > Metazoa > Chordata > Mammalia > Rodentia > Caviidae > Cavia > Cavia porcellus. The sequence continues at coordinate 79,219,411 of NW_026947484.1, forward strand.
GCTGTTACCATGTACTCAACTACTTTTAAAATCAGAGTGGTAAATGTTAATTATTTTATAATGGTTAATTATTTTATAATGGAAAAATGCCTTAGTGTATTTATCTTCATAATTTATGGTGCGAAAATGGAATATATAGCTTAGCACATTACTCAACACACGTGCCTCACTACATGTTTAAAGATGCAAATCCTGGAATCCTCTCTTCATAGGAAGAGAAATGAGAGCACCAATACCTGTGACCCTCATGTGAACTCCCTCTGAAAAAACTGTAACAGTTAATTCAAAAAGAATACTATTCCTTTTGGAAGATTCATTCTGTCTAGTATTTGTGGACAAACTAGGTTCCCTATGCTCTTTTTCAAGTCATAGTATCAAAACTGCATTTTGTTCTTGATTTTTTGAGATAGGGTCTTGCTATGTAGCCTATGTTGGCCTTGAACTCAAGGCAAACCTCATGACTCAGCCTCCTGAGTGCTAGGTTTACAGGCATCTGCCACCCTGCCTGGCCTTCATTTTGTTCTCTTATTAGCACTGTATCTTGTAGTGCTTGAGACTGGACCTAGGGCCTTCAACATGTCAGACAAACAGTCTATCAGTACGTTATACCCCAACCTGAATTTTGTTCTTTAAACAACATACTATTTGAAAGACTTTTTTTTTTTTTTTTTGTCTTTTTCCTTTTTATCGGTACCGGGGATCGAACTCATGACTGCCTGCTTGCAAGGCAGGTGCTTTATGCCGCTGAGCTAAATCCCCAGCCCCTATTTGAAAGACTTTCAAGGTGGCTCTAAGGGATTCTCTCATCTGTTTTCCCCACAACACAAGGCTCAAAAAAGGCAGTGTTGGTTTTTCTACCCTCTAGAGAGTTAACATGAGCCATACAAAGCCAGGTTAGGAAAAGAGATATCAAGTAGATTATGTTTGCAGCAATATATCAACTGCCATTACCACAATTATCTGCCAATTCATGTCTATATTTCTAAGTATAGAATTTTAGAAATTATGAGATTAAGTATCTGATATCAGAATATGAAGACTTCTGAATTCACAGTGGCATTTACAAATTTACCAAATTTCGGAATTTATAATGTCAAAAATATTTTAAAGTACTCTAATTCTGCTTCTCTGATGGTTTGTGAATACAGTTCTTATTACTCGGTATGCATTTTATGCCTTAGTAAAAAACAGTCCAGACAGTAAAGGGTCTTAACTTTGTAAACCATTGACTTTGCCTACCAGCAGGAGGTATGCATCTGTCTTGATGTGATTCTCTTCTGTGGCCTTAAACTATATGCCTTTAAGTCCTTTTGAAGTGAAAATAATAACTATAATAGTGTCTAATAATAACAACCCTATTATCCTCAGCTCAGGGAGGACAGAGGGCAGGCAAGTGATAATCTACTGAGTTTGTATATCTGCAAAGAACAAGAAGCACAAATAAATAATTTTCTCTCTTTTCAAGATACCTAGAAAAGATCTCTGTGGAAATGAAGGCTCTGTATTCCTAAAATGATATCAACTAAATATAGAGGAGAAAATAATCCAAAGAAGGAGTAAAAGTAAGTCTGAAACTAACAACATAGTAAGCAACAGATATGAAAAAAGAAAACCCTTGATTTTTTTCTGGGTAAAGACAGACTTTGATCATGTAAGTTTCAGAAGAGCCAGTCAGTGTTATTGGTGCCTAATCAATCATTCATGAAGCACATGTACTATTTATATTATTTTCTGGAAAAAATATGAATAAAATGATGACCCCTGAGCAAATAGGGAAGTATCTGAAATCCTCTTAGAAGATGTTCCCAAATTAGAACTCTGCATTCTGTCTAAAGAAGGAAAACATAAATTCATGTAACAGAAGAATAAATCCCCAGGTTAAAAAATATTACTTATTTACCTTTATCTTATAAAATAGAAATCCATTCTGCAATTCTATCCTGCATATACATCATCTCAATGCTGACCCACACAGATCACAGATGTTGTTTGAAGCCTTGTGGCAGGGCTAGAGGATACAGTTTATCCCAATGTTTGCTGTCATACATCATGCAATCAGAAAGTTCTTTCCCTTCAGAAGCCCTTTTGTTTCTATGTACACAAAAATATACACTTCTATCTATATTATTTTAGTTAAAAATGGTTAATATTATTAAGAAGCTATGGTACTATCTTCTAGATATTGTCATGCATCAGAATCACCAGATCTTTTTAGAAAAAAAAAAAAAAAAAGAACCTTCCTCCTGATAATATCCATTCCTAATCACTACGTCTTAACTGTTAAAATTTTGATTTAGTAGGTCTCAAAAGACACCTAGAATTTTTAAAATATTAATTCTAATTTCTGATTTGCAGTTAAGTATGAAAACTGTTATAGTTTTTAAGATTAAAAAACTACCTACATGGTCCTTGCATATATATGAATCAGCTGGAGGTGTTCAAAATATTGACTGCTGTATTTTACCTCCATAGATTCTGATTTAGGTAGGTTTAAGGAATGGCAAAGGTTCTGGTGTGTTTACAAGAGACAGTGATGCTACTGGTGGAAGGACAATAGTTTGGGATCATTAAACAGAACAAAAGAGTAGCGTTGGGGTGGGAATGCAAATCAGCAGTAGAGCGCTTGCTAACCATGTACCAGGTCCTGGTTTCAATCCCTAGGACTGCACAATAAATAAACAACAACTGCATAGAAAAAGAGTTACACTAAGGTCTCAAGAAAAAAAGCCCAAGCAATGTACATTATAAAAAGGAAGGACTTCGGTCTTTTCTTGACTGCTGACAGCTTCTCTAGATTGTAATCTCAGCTATCTTTATTAGACAACTTCTAGGGCTTTGAGCCAGTAAGATTTCCTTTCTTAGCAGAAAGGTCTTCCTGGTTCATTTTCACAAAACAATTGAGTTGGGTTGAAAATGTTTACCACAGAAAGTTGATACTCATTTCTTTTCTTTGTCTGAAAGGCATGCACAGATGCACACTTGCTAGAGTACCTGTAGAAAGACCATTTCAGCAGGAATTGCCTAGCAGCTTTTGGGAAACTGGGTCTTCCTTCATAGGGTTTCAGTGCTTGCATCATCACATTGTCCAGCCACGCAGCCCACTGCTCCAGGGTGCTCTGCTGCTGAAGAGTCATCTTGAAGTCTGTTTCCAACCTCTGAACCATGCTGTCGTCACACTGGCACACCCAGGAAGCCTGCTCCTGGGACAGTTAATGGGCAGCAAAGGAAAAGTTCAACTATCTTTCAACTGAATGTCAGCACACAAACCAGCACACACATGGGGATTTTAATACAAGCTGCAAAGAGTTAAATGAATTAGTGAAATGAACAACTACTTGACAGTTGCTAAGAAAACCACATTTTAAGCTTCAAGAGTTCAGTATTTCTCTGTGCTCATTCTGGTACTTGATACAACCTGGTAAGCATGGGTTTTGGTTTCTCTACATTGATTATCTGATTAAGAAAGTAGATTGCATGATTATTTAAGAAAAGCAGAAATCTGAACTGTGAGATAAAATTTTAAAATTGATTCATCTGAGATTTAAGGCACATGGATAAACAGATTCAACTGGACAAAAGTGGCCCTTCAAGATTAAACAAAAACCAAACATATCAGTGGAGATACCGGGGATAGGACAGAAAAAGTTGGAAGACACTGGGAACAGAAATCCTTAAAGGTTATCTCAAGAGCTATCAAGGCAAAGCTATGAATGCAAATTAATTCACAGCACTGGAAATAACAACATCAACAAACACACTTGGGAAAATGTAGATATGCTACCTGCCAAGGAATCTAACTATCTCAATTTTCCTTCTGGTGGGTTGGGAAGATGTTTCCTATCTTATGCTATATTTAAACTTAAAGGGAAGAAACTCCATTTTTTTGAGGTCAAAATATAAATTTTTGCCAAAACAATATTTGAGTAAAACACAAAAGATTTAAATCTATGTCCTCAGACAACTGAACCAACCTCAAGCAGTAATTTGATCTAAATGAGCTTCGGTTTCCCTGAGTATAAAATTAGAGAAATAAAATTTAACAAGACTTTTAAAATTGGGTTCATAAGGCTCAGATGGGCTTCTTTGAAAAAGTGTTTGTAAAAGTCTTAATTTTAGATATAATAATGTGAAATGTATATAATTTTTCTGAACAATGTTTGTACAGCTTTTATTCTATATGCTTTCAGAGAACAAGCTCATTTAAATTAATTAAGTTGAAATTTTTTAACTAATAAATCTTTAATTTACATTCTTTTAGTTCTAGCATCTTACCTCACCCCCAGATTTTACCTATTTTAAGGTCATTTCAACCCAGAGGCATTTGAAATGCAAATTGATTCAAACTTGATTTACTTTACAATTTTCAACAATAAAATTAATTGAATCACTTTCTATTTTTTCTAATTTTTCTAGCTGTTAGCTCCTAAATATCACTTTTAAATATTTTAAGTACATTATGATTATACAAAAACAACCCTGAAAATACAAATAAGAAAAATAGAACAGAATATCAATAATATCTAAACTGTAGGAATAACATGTTTTTGTTATAACCTTTACATATCCATGTATATATCTATGTTATATCTATGTATATATCTATGTTATAATACATGCATATTTGGCTATTTCTGCATATGTAACATGTAACATGTCTAATATTTTACTTATTCATGTTTATGTGTATTTATTTAAATTTTATATTACGCTAAATGAGGGTCATATATATTCTGCTAAATGTGCTGCTTACTATAATTATATAGCTGTCTTTTTCTATAAGGAAATACAGAGCTATATTTATTATTCAAAGAATAAGTTTGTTTCATTGAATGAATATACCATATTTATATAATAGATCTCAAAACAGACTTTTTTTTAACTCTTTACTTTTATAAATAAATCTAGAATTAGCAATCTTTCAACTATATTTTTACTTTACTCTATATTTGAGGGAATGCCACACTGTTTTCCCAAAGGGGTTTGTAGCATTTTGTCTTCATATCAGCAGTGTATGAGGTTTCAGTTTCTCCACATCCTTCCTTACGGTGATTATTAGCCGTCTTTGTTATTATACCCATTTCGGTATGTCTGAAGTAGTATCTTCTTGTTTTACCTGAATTTCCCTGGTGGCTAATGACATTGAACATCTTATGTGCTTACTGAATAAGTTCATGTTCATTCAGATTTTTTGTCATTTTAAAATCAGGTTATTAATTACTGAGCTGTAATAATTTTGCACACAAGTTCTGTTTGTTTGTTTGTTTGTTTGTTTTGAGGCAGGGTTTCCCTATGTGGCCCAGGCTGGCTTTGAACTCACAGGGATCCCTTGCCTCATCCTCCAGTGCTGGGATTATAGGCATGAGCTACCTTGCCCAGCTTTATACACAGGTTCTTTATCAGACACAGTTTGCAAAACTTCTGAACATTTTGTGGGTTATCATTCCACTTTCTTCCTAAAGTTTCAAATTTTGATTATGGTCAGCTTATGTAACTTTTTTGTTTGTTATGCATTAGGTTAGCAATTTTTTTAAAATATGGTGACAATCAGGTTTATTTCTTTAGTATCAGAAATAAAATATTTGTTAGAATTCTATAATATTATTCTGAAATTACCTATTTTTAGAAGTGTACTTTAAAGTATAAGCGAATAATGCAATTTGATAATGAGGTTAAAAGATTTTTTTTTAATTGAAACTGTAATGTAGCCCAACTTATTGTACCTAATTCTTTTTGAGTGAACAAATATTACTGCGGCAAATTTTACATAAAACTTTGTGTTAGTTCCCTCCAGGTGGGTTATTTGTAAAGCACTGAGTAAAGTACCTTGTCCAAGATCTCACAGACAGTAGGTGAGAGAATTGAATTTCTGCCTAGCTTTGATGTCTGTGGTCTTCTTACTCTTTGCCTATTTAGTAATCCCTGGTGATGTACTGTGCTGCCTTCTAGGACTATATATCTTAGCACACTGTAGCCACAAAACACAGGTGCTGTAAAGTCATAGCTGGATAAAACTTCTTTTTGGGGATGCTGTAGATAGAGATGCAGCCTGTGTACACTTGAGATTTTGAAAAGAAATTTGATGACCCTAACTTAGAAAAGCAAATAGGGTGCAGTGAAGGAATTCAACACACAAGCCCAAATACTGCATGGTTTCTCTTATATGAAAAATTCTATATAAAATATAACAGAAAAGACAAATAATAGGATTAAAGAGAAAGAGAATATTTTTCTTCCAAAGACACATCTCTTAAGAAAACAAGAATACCTGGACATTGGCAAAGTCGACCCGGTTGAGGTCATTGAGCATCTGGTTGATTTGGGAAGTGTTCTGAAGCACTGCGCGAGCTGCCTGGGCCAGGTGATTGAGCGATGTGTATCTTCGCAGAGTCTGGGCAAAGGCACTTACAGCAGCAACCTGTAAAGAAATCCAAGCAAGCACAGATTTCTTTTCCTTTCAGTAAAACAAACCACTGCAATCTTCAGATCTTTCTTCTTCTGCCAAATTTAAAGGCTTCCTCCTTTTGACACTTATTTCAAATTCATTTGGCAAGTTTACTTTAAATTATAGCATTTAAATCTCTTAAACTAAGAATTATTTTCTTTTTGAGCATATTGAGGTCAAGAATAAAACAAACTCCCACATTCTTCAACATCTGAGGGAAGCATTAATTAAACCAGTCTCGCAAGTAACTACTCATCCACATCAAGAAATAAATGACTTTGTCTAGTGAACTTGGGAAAAAATGCTTTTCATTTCCTTTTCACTCTTTTTTAGGATAGTCAAATAGAAACCAGGCAAATAAAAACATTTCCTTTATTTGGAAAAGCAAAATACAAAGTCCCAATTTTAAAAATTATATAAAAAATACTTTCAGAGCCCTATGTTCAGATGCACCCTTACAACTTGTAAAGCAACGTATTAACTCTGAGGCAAAATGAGAGAATTCATAGTTTTCATAACATAGTAGTACACTTATCAGAGATAAGCAACTAGAACTCTTTCAGAATTTGAATTTTTTAAAAGGACTCTCTAGGAAATGATCATTTGCCTGTCAAAATCTACTTGCTGTTCTTGTTTGTCCCACTGTGTGCCCAGGAAGGGGGACATGAATAAAACTCAAAACTACATTAATGTCCTTCCTTGCTCTCCAGATCCAGTTGGTTTGATGAATGACACACACTGATAGGGGACTGATGGATGAAAATTCCCAGGGATTAGAGTATCAGACCTTTCAACCTCTGTTCTCTCTTCCTGTTTGAACACTAACTGCTTCCTTTTTCTAAAGCTAAGTAGAAAAGCCAGGAGATCCTCCACTCTTCCTCCTTGATTTTCTCAACTTTATTCACAGCACTGTGAATAAACTCAAACTGTCTTCATAACGCCCCCTCCCCCATGTGCCATTTGTTTCTTGTGGGATCCTGAACATACTAGTTTGTGTTGAAAGATAACAAAATTAACGCCAAAAAAAAAAAAAAAAAAGCCTAGGTAAATATTTAATTCTTAGAATTTATGAAAATCGGTAACACACTTATTAGATATGATGAATCTAGCCCTTTAATATGTTAAGAACTTTAACATCCAGGAATATATGGTACTACATTAAGTTTTTATGGACATTTAAGTAAATGATAAAAAAGATCAGTTGGTTGAGTGATCAAATGTGAACACAAGGCAAAGAATGCTCTATCTTGATATGAGATGTTTAGGATTGTATGGAACTGTGGGGAAATTCATATATCCTGAGAGAGGAATCTTACATTGTTTCCCATAGCTTGGTGCCTTGGTTCAATTGACATAACACTCTTTTTTTGTCTTTTTCATTTTTATCGAACTCATGACTGCCTGCTTGCAAGGCAGGTGCTTATGCCACTGAGCTAAATCTCCAGCCCCGACATAACACTCTTACAAGACAGTTTTATTGCACACTATAAGCAAAGCAGAAAAAACTGGCAGCTACTTATGTTACCAAAGAGACTCACTGACTAAAGGGCATGAATGTGAGTGACTTTTGATACCAAAATTCAGAAAATAATGATTCAGTCCATTCTTGCCATAGGGGTATGTTCACAGATTAGTAACCTAAAGTAACACAACATGGTATGTATATGATAACGTAGACACTAGAATACTTAAGGGTATGTGGAAAATCTATAGATTAGAACATCTCTAGCTGTGTATATTATATATTTCCTGCTATAATGACTATAAGATAATTGTTTACATGAAGAGATGTTTTTTAAATACAAAAGAAAGAGTAAAAGCATAAAGTGTACCTTGGTTTGTATCATTCTCTGTGGAATATTGTTCATGGCATTGGAAAGCCAACCTTCAAGGCTTTTTGCAAAATTTCGAATGGCTTGGGTCAAGGCACCTAAAAATGATGAAGAATGAAGGCAGAACAACAACAAAAAAGGTTTTTATGCTAGAATAAGGGAAGATGTATATAACATCTGATACAGCACAAACAATTTATACTGTTCTCCTGGATGAAACTTCAACATATTTCTAACTTCTTAGAGCATCCAATAATTATATTCTGTGCTTTTATTTTCTTTTAAAGCTATTTTACTACCAGAAACTTAGGATACATTGTTAGGGATAAACATGAAAACATTTTTGCTTATAGCAACATATACCAGTTGTGAATATATTTATGGAAATTTCTATCTTGGACAAAACACCCTTTTTATTAGCAGCTTTGTGCTCAAAGGCTAAATATATTCTTTATATTGATTGTTTTAAAGCTCTTAATCTATTTTCATATTTTTAGTTTAAAAAGATATAGTGCAAAGCTTTCTTGTTTTTCTCTAAGCATCTACTTACACTAAAACTCATGAATTACAATATTTGCCTCTAACTCTTGCTGAAAAATAAGGTAATTTTTTTAGTTGTCTGACTTGAAATTTTAGGGTAATTACTTTCTACTCCATTTGATAGGTAAATATAAAATATCAGTGTGATATAATCGCTACTACAGAGACTAAAGTTCTTAAGCTACTACTAAAATAATTATTCTAGCTTCTTTACTTATTTGTTAAAACCTGAAACAGAGATAAGGCTCATAACAGAAGATTTTATAATGACTAGAAGCATCTTCAATTATCACAGTTAACTGTGATTCGCTTACTGAGACTGCTCCACAAGTTATTTATTCAGGTGAATTTTACTTCTTCTGTACCCACATTTCCACACTGTGGGGGAATAGATTTAGATATTTAATAAATTAGAGATTAAATAACCTACAACAAAAAATTAATCTCTGTAGGTTCATTACCATGTAGTAGATATAAAAATCTGTAATCTAAGAAAAAAAGAAGGTCCATTTTTGGTCAACTGTTTTCAAGAATAAATACTTTGGGTTTTATTTCCCCCTTTCTATGCTCAAGTGAATCTCACATGCTTCTCTATTACGTGTGTGTGTTGTATTCTAATTTAAGTATTTGAATGAAATAAGAGATTGAAATTACCAAAATTTTGATTAGGAAGAACACTTAACATAAGGGAAAGTCTTAAGACAAGAATTGGAAATGTTGAATTGGAAATTTGTAGACGACTAATATTTTGAAATTCGTAGTTTCCCACATTCACCAAAAAAACAAAAAATAAATAAAAATATTATCCTGTTGTTATGCATTAGAACCATGGAGTGCAGGCATGAATGGAAATGAAAAAGAGTGAAAAATAATCCTTTATGAAACTCATTAAAGATTTCTTCAAGACTCAATTTGGCAAGATGCATTTTCCATTTTCTTACCGTGAGTATATAATAATTATTTCATGAAAAACCCTGAGAACTTGAACAAAATATTTTTAAAAATTTAATATGGGCTTGTTTTATCTAGACAAATGACACAAGGAAGATTATAAAATCAAAAGGTATGTTTTATATATTAAATGACTGTAACTTTTTAGTTTTTTGTACTAAATGACATTCTGAGTCACCTTTAATTATGCTCATAATTAAACATTTATATTTTACCAGTTGAATTCTTCTATAATTCTTTACACTAATTTTTTTTTAGATACGTTGTATTGAATATAGTAGCTTCAAGTCAGATTTAAATTAGTGTGATGTGGGACTTTTTTTTTTTTTAACTAAAAAAAGAAATCCCATCTGGACGGAAAAATGGTAGAGTGAAAACTAGTAGCCAGGAAAATACAGTTTTTAAAAATGAAATTAAGTTTTGTTCTCTCTATAGAGATTCATGCAAGATCAAAATCATGCAGATTGATTCTGGCAACTTTTAAAGACTCATAAGTGGACAGTTTAAAATCTATTTCAAAGCTGACTTGTCTCAACTTGTTGAAAATTAGCTTTAAAATACTAATGAGAAATAGACAGCTATCTAAATTATAGTGCAAATTTCCCAATTTCCTTGGCAGAGGATACATTAACACATCTTATAATTTCTGAGAAATAAAACTATTTAGTTTTCTGCTGAATGTAGTGACAAACTACTCAACAGAAACAGTTTTTCAAATAGAAATTTTCAAAACACAAAAAGCAAGTGTACTACTGTGTACTTAAATTCTGAAACTTAAAGTCAGCTAAAATTGACATCTGATTTAAATTAGGTAAGTGTTAACTTCATAGGTTAAAGTCTTTAGACTCTGGCACAGAGCCACAGATTTCAGAATTGTTTAATGAATATTGATGTTCATTTGTCTCAAAAAGAAACCATTCACTGATAATTCTTCTTCTATCTCATGAGAGAAATTATATGTTGGTGGCAAGATGTCTTAACCTAATGAGTTGTCCCTAGGCAGCTTCTTTGAAACATCTCTGGAGATTATCATTCAGAGCATAGGGAGCAAGAGAGAAACAAAGAAGATCGGATTCTGGAACATAAGCCAGTAGAGAATTTACATAGGGAAATTTTCCAAAACAATTACCATTTTTGTTAATGTATAGTTAGGAAACTTGGGGTAGGTAGAGTAAAACACATTAGCAATTTATAAAAATTTGAGGCAATAACAGCAGGATTTGTTTTATATTGACTTAGTCTTTCATTAATTCACAGGTGTGTTCACTGATATTATACATAAATATGCCAAAGCATCCACTCTACGGTGATGAGAAACAAACTAAAGAATTAATACCTTCCACTGTTATTATGTATAAACATATAAATGTTAACATATTTTCCTTTTCTTCTATTAAGCCCAACTTACAAATTTTCTAAAATAATTTAATGGAAATCATCTGTGAACAGTGTATTTGAGCTACATAGTTGCCAATTTCACAAGCTAGAAGACACCTCTTCCTTTATATATATTTAAGGTCACTATTATGGGCTCATACATATGAAGACATAAAATAGTTTCAACTACTTGTAACAGTATCTATAGTAGCATTTATATTGACAGTAGTAGAAAATAACTTTGTTTGCTAGAAGGTGGTTTAAAAAGCAACAGTACTTAAAAAGATAATCTAATCTAAACTACCTAAGTATGTCATTTGCTTTACATTGAGGATACAATGCTTATGTATTTACATGGAGTTTTCTCTCGAAATGCCAGTTAATCATTACTGTTAACAGACACTGAATTTGTTACACTTAACATGATGTAGATGACACAGTAAATGCTTTTATAAAGGCATTCAACTTCACTAGAAATCAAGATGAATTCATTTCAAATTGAAAGCAAATCATGAAAAGGGCTGGCCCGCAGTTACAGATTTCAATATTTTTTGAGGGTAAAGGAAGGGGCCTTTCTTCTTAGTAGCATAAGTTTTTCATGATTGACTGAGAGTATTCTTACAATTAGTTTATTGGGGCTATCACATCTATAGTTTGGGTCTTTTCTTCTTTTAATTTTTCACACAAGACTGGGAAACAGATAATTTTCCCCCTTTTACTACAGTTTTGCTCCAGGCTGCTGTCATGCAATAGTCTGTGTTGTGTGTTTTCTGTCTGACAAACTTAAATGAAATTAGGATCATTCCAGATTGCAATATCATCTCCCAAAACTTCTTGGGTGGAATGTATGAGAACAAAAGCATCCGTAGTTGTCTGTAATTAACTTACTAGGAATAGGTCTAAGGACGTCGGGGATGAGAATCTCCACCAAAGCCTGGTACATCCCATGGTCACAGTTACACATCCATTTCAGGATTGACTCATGTTTGCACAGAGTTATCAGCTTTGCTTTCGGAAGTCGACTTTCTATTTCACTCAGATTGCTGGTGTGAATAAATGTAGCAAATAAATAGATGGCAAATGAGGATAAAAAAGAAAATGGACTTTAAAAATAGTTTATCAAATATTCCTGAAGTTAAAACTGTATCACCATTGCACTGGTGCCATATGGCTAGAGATATAGATATATTTTTTCCAATAAAATATTCCCCCACGGGTGTCTATGTACATTTATATTTTCTGATAGTCTGAAAGGCAGATACGATAGTAATTCCATGAGGATGAAATAGCTTTATTATAGTTCCCCAAATCAATAAAAATGGGAACTATATATACACACTGAAACCTCAAGAGAGCAGTTTGTGGTTTATTTTGCAAATGGCCAAAGCATCAGTCTATTGACTTAATGTTATTAGGTAAGTTTCACAACTGGTATACATATTTCTAATTTATTGGCTGTGACATATCTACTCAGTCAGGAAAATGAACTGGGAAAGCATATTGATTCTGACCTTGATTCAGTAATGGTAGTGCCATCAGTTGGAGTAGAGGGAGAATAACGCCAGAATGTTTGCCACAATTTTTCTATCAGGCTAAACTGAAGGTTCACAACAACATCCAATATTGCCTAGAAAAACAAAACAGTATTAGTATTACATCATAGTATCACTCATGAAGACAGCCTAATACAACAAAACTGTTGTACATGGTAAACGTTGGGCTCATAAGTTAAGATGAGTTAGAAAGTAAAAGGCAAAAATAACTCTTGAAATGTTAAGCAAGGTAACTTTTATTCCTACCATAACGGCTTCCTCTGCTATCCTCACTTTCACCTCTCTCCTTCTTCTCCATTTTCATGATTGCTTTTCTTCCTTTATATTTTCTTTCTTCTTTTTCGTTCCTTTACCTACTGCTTCATTCTTCCTCCATGGTATTGACACGCTAACTAATCTCAGGCCAGGGAAGGTAGAAAGTCCTTTTTTCACATCTTTCCTCTTTGGGCTAGATGATCACTGGCCATCAAATAGGGTAAAAGCGAAGAGAAGGAAGTGTTCATCTGTGTAGATACAGTTAGGGATGAGTTAACTCTGCTAAGGCTGCTGATCATGGGTTCCAGGGTCCTTTCTGCCATGGCTGGGCAGGAAATATGGAGAGGGCAAGCTTCCAGCTTTTCTCTGGGCAGCAAATGGGCACAGCAGGCCTGCATCTTTGGTCAGATTCATCATGCATTCAACATCAGACAATCTAAGCTCATTTCTGCCAACTCACAGGATCTTTTCATATATCAGCTAACAAGTAGATTCCTACTTGTGAAGTATGGTATTATTTTCAATGCTTAATCTCTGAGGTGCCAAGCTTTTTAGTATCTTTTTCTGTACACATTTGAACAGGTAAAATAATGTCATCAAATGAGATATATTTGAGCCAAATTGTTTCCACAATAAGAATAATTATAGTTCAACTAATTAGCTTTAATGAATGTGATAAACTTCATATAAGTAGGGCTTATTTTTTAAATTCTTCACCTTCCAAAATAATGCCATCTTTCAACTACTGAAGTATCACAGAGGGCTGGAGATTTAGTTCAGCAGCGCTTAAGTGACTGCCTGACAAGCGTGATATCATGAGTTTGATTCCCAGGACCAAAAAAATAAACAGATAACAAATTTAAAAGTATCACAGAATACCCCCCAAAAAGGATCTTCATCTTTCACCTTTTTAAAATCTTGACAACTTCACCTTTGTTTTCTCCTTAATTTTAGCTTCAAGAACAATTTTCCTAGTAACCAAGTTCTTTTTGTTTCTTTTCTTTTTCTTTCCTTCTTTCCTTTTGCTTAATTGATGATGCTAAAATCTCACTTTCCCCATTATCTTTGATGATCATATGTAATTTTAACCTGCCATTGCAATTAATAATTTAGCCTTCAGATAAAAAGTCATGAAACTAAAAACAACTTGTTTATGCAAAGAACATAATTCTGTGATTATTTTGAGTATTAAAAGTCAGAAGTAGTATAATGTGCTTGATATCATCAAAAAGTAACAAGTAGGGTACAACCATCATGACCTAAAAATTGACAGAAGGCAGAGAAAATAGGGGGCAAACTAGCATCCATCTCAGTATTTGGAGAAGGGGAGGCAAACTAGAACATCATAATTCTATAGAGTCTGTGCCATCTGTGAGGATCTGGCCTAAAATGTGATAGAGGGAAATGGATACTAAAAACACTCTAAGACTAGCTCAAATATTAATCAACATCTGTTGGAGGTACTTTCTAAGAATTAGTAGGGAAGGCTGCAAGTAGTTAGATAGTGAAAGTGGAAAAAATTAATAGTCCTCAGCAAATAAATAGATTCAAAAATACAAAATGGAAGCTTTCAAAGGAAAAAGAACACAGGTTTTTCTCAACTCAATGGGAAAATGAAAGTCTTCTTCAGAAATGCATTATTAGACCTGCTTTCTTACTTATAGCTCAGGCATATTGTAAGAGAAATCTCTAAAACTTTACATATGGGTATCCATGAGACTGCTGTAAGATCACTATGTGTACATTTTTAAAAACCAGCTATAGCAATGTAAGAAAATTATGCCTTTTCATTATACTATAAAACTAGTCTTACAAAGTATCTTGGATAAATTATAATTCAAAATATGGAAAATTGGTATATATTAAATTTTCTTTAAAAGTATAAACTAGGAACAGTGAAACAAGTCAAGAAAGGAATAGCAATGCATGTTACATTCAGTATCTCTTCAAACAAATATCTCAGATCTCTAGAAAAGTATTAACAGCTTCCTGTGAATAGTTTGACAAATGCGTAAAACATATTTTCATTGTACTTCTTCTTTGAAATACATAGAGAAATACAAATTAAAGTAATTCATATTCTGTAGAACAAGTGACTATTTTCAAGATTGGTTATGGGATTCAGACAGCTATATTTCAAAAGCTTAAAAGTTTAACAGAGAAAAAAAAGAATTTTTCTTTCCATACATATCACAACGGCCAATGACAGATGGTTGTACACTTCAAACTAGGACACAGAGTGGGGATCATACTATCATTTCCCCCTTAGGTTATTATATATGCCATCATCTCTTTGTATAGATACATTTATTTTTGATAATTGGTATATTATGAGAATTTTATAATCTAAGGACTATTTTAATACTTTGTTATATAGAATAAATACTACTATAAATCTTTGGCAATTAAGTAATAATGCTCCAACTTATATACCGAGTAAATAAGAAGTTCTTTAAAAACACATATTATTTTTGTATAGGCTGATTTGTTTATAGCAAGATTCATCTGAACACAGAGAAATAAGAAACTGTTTAAAGAATATACAAAAGTTTACTGAATGTGATGTTAGATATAGAAAGAAAATTTTTTCTACAGGAATGAGGGTAATTCAGAAATTCTAAAATGTGAAAAGTATTGTAATCGAAGAGAAATGAATCTTAAGTGTTTTTGAGATCCCCAAAATACTGAGTATTGATAGAGCATGGAAGAACTACTTCTGGCAAACGCTGTATTAATGAGAGAATTTCTCCTTGGTTGTTAACCTAGTATCTCTGACAAGCACTTAAATTCATTCAAGCAATTTTTATTTCTGCAATGGGAAAAAACCATCTGTAATGTTACAAACTGAAACTTCTTACTGCATAGTGCACTGCCCGTAAACAGGAGAGCTACCCTAGAAATCTAAAAGATAACAATTAACTTTCAAGCAGACCACAAATACCCCTGAAATTTAAATTTCTGAATATAATCTTTTTTCAAAAGGAGAGGCACTTAAAACTGCACAATCTGTTGTCTCCTTTGTGACAGGAGTGGCAGGTCCATTAATATCCTGGTGTGGAGAAAGCTCACAGCCCTAGATGGTGTTGCCAGTTCTGATGTTGGAAGGAGAACAGCAGTGCGGATTAAAAACACCAAGACCCTTAGTTGAAAGAAAGAGACAGCAACCTACTTACTTACCTTTATGATACTTGGAATAAACATTTAAAATGCTTATGAAAAATTTGAAAAATAACCTTTAATAAAAAACACATACATGTGTGAAACTCAAAAGGGTCTATTGAAAAACTGAGTCTCTCCACTGGGGCAGTCACGCAGTTTTCTTCACAAAGATAACTACTATTAACATTTTCTTGTTCTTTATGGAGTGATAGGTACACAGGGTTTTTTCTCCTCAAATGATAATTACAGGCTATGCACACTGTTTGTGTCTTGATTTTTCCCTTCATAGTAAATCCCGGAACTTGTTCTATCTTAGTACATTTGGAGTTGTCTGTTCTCTGGCTTAGTTTTAGTACTCCAGTCTATAGACTGTGAAAGATTTTGTTTATCTAGTTCCCTATTATATATGGGAGTTACATTATAAAGAAAAAGGGAAGAAACCTCTCTTATTCATCTGTCTCACCACCTGTATGAAAATATTTCTGAAAAATACTTAGAGAATTATAAAAAATTCAGATTAGAATTAAAAAATTGAAAATAAAATGTATTCTCCCTTTCCTGCCTTCCTCACCTCTCTCAGACAAGAAGAAATATAAATTTATTATGGTTCAAAAGAATTAATGCTGACTTCATGAGTCCCCTAAGAAAAGCCTGAATTTTTTAACAAGTTGTCTGGCAAAACACAGTTCATGCTCATAGTATGTTTGAAAAAGCTTACCTCACAGTGCTCTCGATAAAGACTCTGAAGTGACTTGATATCCTCAAAGGTAGTACCATCTGGCAGAGAAGAGATTTCAACTTCTCCAAACTCTGGAAGTGCTCGTGATGCATCTGTTACCATGACAATACAAAGGGGGGAAAAAAGCTACTATGGATGATGTCAGTTACAGGTTAATAAGAAAGATTCCAGAAGACTAAAACATAAAAAAAAAAATTCAGTGATCAGTAGCCAAAGAGCATAATTAATATTTTGCAAGCAAAATTTAGCAACGTTATCAGCAGAAAATGTAATATAGGGAGTACACTTTTGAATTTTGTAGAAACTCAATTTTCACTACAATTATAATGGCAACAGAATAGCATAGGTTTCTATTAAAGGAAAGTATCTAAATATTGCCAGTACCAATTGCATTTATTATTATGCTACCTAACTATATAAAATAAACAGCTTTAAACTTGTATGTTCATATTTTTGAAATAAAGCCAAAAGTGTTAAAGAATACAACAAAAACTACAAAAATCACATTTAAGTTAATAGAAACCGTTGTGAAAGATGATGCCATTGCTCTGTAACTAAATTATCTCTTACAACATGAACATAGTACCAATTGCTGTCACACCAAGTCTTTGTGTTTGACAGGACACACCAACACGTGCCATGTGTTAGGTGCTTCTCTGTTACTTTTCTATATTCAAATGGCTGGCTGTGAAACATGTCTTCATACAGAGCACTAAGAAATTAGCCTTCCTGGAGGGAAAGGCAGAATTCACACGGCAGTAAGTGCACTGTTTTCTTCATCTTTGGACAACTAACATTGGTGCCTGCCTTACAATATGTTCAAATGCAAGTGTGGAGCAAAAAGTACAGAAGAGTTTCGATCTAGGTAATAGAGAAGACACTTGTGTTTTTTGTTTTTTGTTTTTGTTTTTTGGTACCAGGGATCGAACTCATGACCTCATGCTTGCCAGGTAGGCACTTATGCTACGGAGCTAAATCCCCATCCAATGCTTTCATTATTTTTTAAAAGCTATATTTGAAAGAAAAGCACAAAATACAAACCAAAATTCTTGTTGAAAGTTTTAAGGTCCACTACAATATGTAAGGATTTTACTTTGGAAAACACTGCATAATATTTTCAACTTTTGGTAGCTGTTCCTACCTGAAAATCTATTTCAGTTGTCTGTGCTCGAAACTGCATACATGCACACACAGACACACACACACACACACACACACACACACACTTGCTGATGCATCTACTCATCTTGCACTGCTGTAATGGAAACTGTGCATACTCATTTGTAGAAGAGCTGTCAATTACATTAAATGTCCACTTTTGCCCCTTTGATTATGGCAGTAATCTGCAAAGTGTTTGAGTTCTACTTTCTAAGAATTTCAATAACACACAACATGTATTCCATCTACAAAATCACAAAAATAGTACTATGATCGCTATAAAAACAGTTTACTTTTGAAGTTTGCAATAACTTTTCTAACTTGAGACTGTACGTATATCCATCTTCGTATTCAGGATAGGAAAAAAAATTTTTTTTAAATTTGAAGTTACTACTGAACGTAGACAAAACAATTTTGACTACAAAAGCCAGTTAGTATAAATTCTGAGAAACATTCATAGATATAAGCTTTTAATTCACATGCATTTGAAACCCTTCATTGCTCTATATTTTTAAAAAATAAGTTCTAGTGAAATGAGAAAATAGGGCTGAAGGAGAGTTATCTTGTGATGTGCATAGTTTCAGCATCACCCCAAACCCCCCACCAATAAAATCTTTTCTGTATGATTAGCAATTGTAAACAGACACTGCTGTTGGAGAAAAGACTTCTATTGTTCTCCTCAAAATCCTAACACCAACTGCATGCATTTCCCTTAACATACCTAAAAACTGTTGATGATGTTGACTTTGGGCGATTACAGTTTGCTCAACAGATGTCCCTGTCTGTTGACCACTTCCTGTAAAACCATCTGCAACCCCATCCACTTTCTGCATAGGCTTGTACCTAAAATATTAGATGGGGAAAAAATAAAACAGTCCAAATTATTTCTGGCTTTGTTTGCTTGCTTGCTTGTTTGTTTTTGGTACTACTCAAAATTTCCAAGGCATTCAATTTCATTCCATCTTCTTTAATGTCTCATAACAATCGTAGAACTTTTTTTCCTTGAAAGTCACATAAAGTTAGGATACAGACATTTTTTATTAACTTGTGGAAAGAAAAAAGGGCATGAGAAAGAAGATCCACTTTTAAAAATTGAGAAATTTACCCAAGAATAAGAGAATTATGAGGTATTTATTTGCATGGTAGTAGCAAAAATGTCTATATAATTTCATTACATATTTTAAAAACAATTTTTAATGGCCAACTGATCAAGGTAGAAACATTGTAAATACTGGTGCATTTTAACTTTAACCTGAACTAAGGTCCAAGAGCTTATTTGGGCTTAAGAAATGTTGATAAATGACTTTCAGTAAATCAATACCTTTAAAATATTATCACTATGCAAAACTTATATTGTTTTTCATTTATCTCCAAACCTCTTATATATCTGAACACATTCACCTCCCTTAATTTCTTATTCATAGCTGCAAATACAAAGGCCCTAACCATCAGTTTGCAGCAAATTACATGCAAGACTTCTTCTATAAACCTACCTAGTTTCCCTCCTCTCTATCAAATTCAAGTATAAGCATATATTTATCTTTAGGTACTAGTCATACAATCTTAGATACTTTCCATACACCTAAAAGAGGAAAAATTACGCTTCAACAGCAAAGACTTCTTGGAAGCAAAATATATTTTACAGAAGATAAGAGAAAGCTTGGGCAAATTTCCTAGGACAAATCAACATAAAATGAATAAGTAGATTGTACTTAATTTTCTTCATTTCAGAAATTTAGAAATAAAGGTATAAAAATTTATAATAAAGTACCTAGAGATATCTTCATTGGAATTATAGTTTTTTTCCTTCCATTTATTTTCTTTTTACTGTATTTTTAACAAAAAGAATTTAATATTTTCACTATCCAGACATTTGATCCTTATGCTCATGCCATGATTCAATTGTATCATTAATATACAGTTATTATGAACATCAATGTCTCTAATATATAAAAGATGCCTGCCTTCTGACAACATCTACGAAATGCATGCACCTGGTGAAACATGCAAACAATGCTCACGTTGCTCTAAGAAATGATTTAGTCAATTATAATTTGGACATGTAAAACTTTTAAGAAAAAGTTTCTCATAAGGACATTTATGTCTATTTCTTATGTGACAATTCCCCTCCCTCCAAAAAACTATAAAAGCAAAATAAAGTCAGAAGATAAAAAGGGTGAACAAGGTTAGAACACATTTCATCCTTGTAGATATCATTTTAATGGTAACCTTTCAACAACAGAATATTGTTTTGTAATAATACAAAGACTCAAGACTACTATTTTATTTCATGGGAAAACTTTTCAGTTAGGACCATACTATGAAACAATTGAAGGGTTAGTATTATGATGTGCTAGAAGTGTCATGCACGAAAGATAGAATGTTTTCTGATTTCTTTTCTGCCTTATAGAATTATCATAAAAACATGTGAACTGTGTGAAGTAAGTACTTTATATATTTGTGCCAGGAGAAATTGCTTATCCAATTTGTCCTAGCAGGATAGGGTGGGTGTGACCTTACTGCATTTAGGGAATTTTCTTGCCCTCATTAATTCCAAGTTTACTCTGATGTTAGCTGCCCTATGTTGTACTACAAAATTTTACAGCACTAATGAAATAGACTAAAATTGTTTCACCAAGTTTCTTCCTTTAAGTTAATAGCATTTGGGATTCATGAAGTTTAAGCAAAAATGGTTAAGGAAATTTAAATATTTCATCCCAGAAAAGAGATAAACAGAAATATACCATAAAGACTTCAATTTATTAAGTTTTAATATAGGATTATAAAGTAATTATATGATATTTGACCAACCACACTTTTTCACATTACTTTTTCCTACCCAGTATTTAATATAACAGGTAAGAAGATCAAAGGCAAGTGAAATTTAAGCAAAAAAAGCAAAATTACATATATTTCTATTAAGACTATATGCTTTCAGAGGAAGATGCTATGTTATAATCTACTTGCACAAAACTGTAGCCTACAAACAAAATTATCTTTACAGAAAGATCGAGGTAGCTGTTAGTATCATAGTTAGCAGAAGTTTCTAAATGAAAGAGTTATCTTTTCATATGCAATCAAAATGACAATGAGTTATAATTAATGAATGATTATGCTTAATAATAATTATGTTGAGTGGGAAGCACTAATTATGGGCATACAATATTACGTGGGAAAAGTGTCAAGGCAGTAATAAACTGGTAAATTCTGATACACTATCCAGATGAATATTTAGTAAAAGGTCCTACACAGTAAAGATGTACAAAAAATCAGAAAATACAGTCAAAACTGGGAAATTAGTGTTTTCAATTATAACCATAAAAGTAAGGATGGTACATTGTATAATGAATGAATCCAAAGATACACAAAAATTCACTTTGTATCTCTATTGCTAGTTACTAATGAAACTGCTGCAAACCAAAATCTCATACTGTGTTTTCTGAGAGAAAGGTATCAGGGCAAAATTCAGAAGAGTCTGGCCATGAAGAATTATACCAGGAAGAGTAGGAGCAAGGCTCCTGTACCAGATGGTTAATGTGAGCCTGTAAGGATGAGAGTTTCAACATAGTGCTAACTTCTGCCTTTCCTGTTTTTTTCTATTTTATAAAAAAAAAAAAAAACAAATTTTCATAATCAAATAATAAGAGAATAACAGTTATTCCACTATGTATCACTGTCTTCAAAGTACAAGACATAAACCAAGAAGATTCTCACACAAAAGAAACAGATAAGACAAACTTCTTTTTCAAAGAACTAAGATAAATTGTTTGAATAAATGAGACAAATTAGCATATATATTGAAATATTTTAAAACAACAGAATATGTAATTTGGAGAAGTATTTGAACTTCTCCTTACTTCCTATTTATCTCTTTATTTTGCTCTGCTTTATTTTCAACAATGAAACACACAGTGGTATATTCACAATGTATTTGATTGTAATGTTTAAAAGGAATCCCCAGAAATCAGAAATATTGGCCTAGCAAAGGGTAAAGG
This sequence comes from Cavia porcellus, assembly GCF_034190915.1. NCBI lineage: Eukaryota > Metazoa > Chordata > Mammalia > Rodentia > Caviidae > Cavia > Cavia porcellus. Next base: position 79,241,412 of record NW_026947484.1, read on the forward strand.
TTCATTTTATTGATACACTAAGAGAAAAAAAAAATCCTATCTTGACAATCACATCAGAAATACTGAGTCTTCCTAGGAAGGAGTTTAATAATGAGTCAAGGAAAATCAAATTAAAGATGGTGTAGGCAAATACTTATGACTATTTCTTGGAAGAAATGATTTGGTCTTTTTGAAACTTTACTATACATCAACAATCTAGTTAGTTTTCCAAAAATTTCAAAGCCTCGGCTTGCTTTAGTTCTACTCAACAGAATCTTTGAAAATGAGGCTTATAAACTGGTATCACAAGCTTGTGTATCTTTGCTAAGCAGCCTCTAGGGTCTTAGTCCATATGAGCCTTTTGAAGGCCTAACATGAGCATTTCCGCCCAAAGTTATGGAAGTACATTCATTAACATTAGAAAGCTGTCATTTTTCAAAGTGTAAATTAATTTAAAAAGTGTTTCCTAAATACTATATTTGAAGCATACAATAACTATCTTTAAACTGATGGATGAATTAATGAATATTTGAGATAATATTTCATTTTATTATAATATCAATTGATTTTAGCATATTACATTGGTTTAAGAATTTATTGAGCATTTACTATGAGTATGATATTCTATGTGTATGCTAGTAAAAAGGATAAGTATAAATCAGTTTTCAAAAAATAGTCTGTTGATGCAATATGCTAATTCTATATTATCTTAATTCTGGTTGAACTGCAACTGTCCTTCCAATATTGAAAACTAATGTTTAGATTTCCTGCCTCTCGACACTCTTCATAAAATCACCACCATAAGTATTAAATTGCAAGATCAGGGAAACTTCCTGTTGAAAAAAAACCCTCTTTACATTGAGTCCTTAAAAAAAAGAAAACTCATTAAGAGCATTACCCTCTCTTTAACCCCATTTATTTTACAAATTTATTATTTTCAAATTAGATTTTCCCATAGTAGATACTTAGTGCTCTTGAGTTGTTGTGTGCTCTTAAGAAAGACCAGCACTGCATTAAAGAAACAGCTCTTGATTTCGAAATTAGTAAGAGGCAAATGATCATTTTAACAGCTTGCAACTCCATAGGCAATCAGAGCTAAATTTGTTAATGATTAAGAAATGAAAGAAACTCTAATGCGTTAATAGCTGACTGTATGCATGAAACCTGTCACTAACACAGAGAATTTGGAAAATTATTAGGTATCTTCCCCCATGGGTCTAGCAATGGCTGTTATTTAGGACTTGGATAGTTGTAGATCTACTCTAAAAGCAATATTCCGTCAATAATTCTATAAGCACAGCTACTAATAAATCCAATAGAAGGCAAAGAGTGGTATATATTTACCAACACATTCAACCAATAGTACCAAGTAGAAAGATTTTCAATACACTGAATCACTTTGAGAAATCTTCTTATTTTTCTTTGTTTATTTATTTATTTTTGAGGCAGGGTCTCACTGTTCTACAGCCTGTCTTTGAACGAATTTATGTAGTCCAGGCTGGCCTTGAACTCACAGCAATCCTCCTGCCTCAGTCTCCTGAGTGCTGGATTACAAGCACATGCCACCACACCTGGGAAGAAGTCTTTGCAAAGTAACAGAAAAAGGTGCCATCCAGAACACACAAAATATGAACTCTACAGGCAGAGTTGTTATGATATTTATAATTTGTGAATTATAAATGATCATATTATTTGATTTGCATGATCAAATAATATTAAGCTAACAATCAGGACAAGAGGTTAGAGTTATGGGGATCTTGAAATTTCTCCATGAAAAAAATTACCCCAGAAATCTTTAGTTTACTTGATTGATGTCTGACAAACATAACTGGGCTAAAAGTAAACAGTGAATATGAAGAGATCCACTCTTTCAGAACAGCAACTAAATTCTCTGATGCCCCACCATATCTATGTACGTCACCTAACTGGCTTCAGCCTCACTTTGCTGCTTAATGATAGGACTTCATCTCTATAATTCTCAGTAGCTCTTGGCATTTGTCTCATGAGCCTTGTGTTTCTAATTGGACAAGGGAAAAAACAAAAATTAAATTCAAATAGGATAGTTATGTTAACTGCAGGAGAGAACAGAGGTTAAAGTTGCTGGCCAAAATAAGAATGAATGATGTGTCTCATTCATTTATTTAACATGAATTTGGGGCGTACTAAGAGTATGTTCACTGCCCTCCTAAGTGTTGAGGGTGCAAGGATGAAAAGGGCAGATATGGTTCTGTGATCTCATCAGTTTCTTCACTGAGTCCTCTTATGTGATTTACAGTTAGCTAGAACAGCTATATTATTGCTAGAAATACATATGCATGACACTTCTTTTATCTGAAGTTGGCTGTTCCAGTCAAACAAATTCTAGGGGATACCTTTTCCATCTTTTTTATTTGGAGAATTCCATTTTGGCTCCATCTGATGTCAGGATCAATTGAAACTAAAAGTTATCTGAAGCTTTGTGTATGAAAAAAATAAAGTGAGCTTCTGCATATAGCAAAATTAAGTGGGCCCAGTATCCTTAACAGCAAATAATCATGGTCAAATGAGATCTTGCATATAAAGTGCTAACTATGTAGTCTTCAAAGTATTAAAAATAAACTGAAACAAACATTTTTACTTAGTTTGCATAGCTCAAAATTACTGAAGTCCTTTTCGCTCATTGATAACCTAATCAATTTGTTGTCTAAATTAGGGTAAGCAAATTAGTCCATGAATGAATTTCTTTGAAAACTCCAGACTAGGCCAGGGATATAGCTCAGGGCACAGTGCCTGCCTGGCAAGCATGCGGTCCCAAGTTCTATTCCTGATACAAAACAAACAAACAAACAAACAAAAAACATCAAAATTATTCCATTCAAATGTGAAATTATTATCATATGAAATTTCTTTAACAATCATATATTCTTTCTTTTTTGATTACCCATAATGCCACCAGTATACAAAACTATACAAAACAGGGGCTGCGGATTTAGCTCAGTGGCATAAGCGCCTGCCTTGCAAGCAGGCAGTCGTGAGTTCAATCCCTGGTACCGATAAAAAACGAAAAAGACAAAAAAAAAAAAAAAAAAAAAAAAAAACTATACAAAACAGATATTACATTGTATAAGACTAGATTCTAGTCACTAAAATCATATTCCAAAAGACTACTACAGGACCTATATCCATTTGTCCCTCCACTAGATGACAAGAAACAGCTGAATCAAATAACTCAAAAGTAAACAGAAGACCGTGTCAACCTATATTTACTCCTGCCAACTGTCATACCCCATCAGTCTATCAACTGAATGGGCTCTAATCTGTTCCTTTATCTTAGGTAAATGGTAAACATAGATTCACCTTTTCAAGTATGTGAAACTATAGGCTCTATGACATCTGTTTTTCAATTAGAAGCTCTTTCCATTTATTTCCAGATTTATGGCTATGTTATATATGGTAGTAATGCAGAGAATCTTATTTGTAAATAAGTAGGCATTCCCTGTACTGCCCTATCAAATCTTCAAGTGAGATTTCTTATATATAAGAACTCAAGATATTGAAAAGCTGCATAAAATGATAATCATCACTATCTCTATAATTACAATTTCAAATTTATTAGAAAAACAAACTGAGCACCAAACCTTAACTGTAACTGACAAAATAATCAATGCATGAAGTTGAATTCTTTAATTGTAAGAACATATAAATTTATCCTATGGAAGAAACATATACATAGATGCATTAAATAGTCCTAAAGGTATTTATATAATTTAAACATTTTGAAATATTAAACACTACTGTAGTATCTACTAGAAAATATTTGAAACCTTTCACAAATCATTCATATTTTAACAAAATAATAGAGGTTTTCTCTTATATAAACTTTAACTTGTTTAGTAGGTTCATTTGACATTTTTAAGTCATCACAGAAATGATACAATATGTTCTTTTTCCAATATTTTAACAAATATATTTAATTTTGTCCTTATATAGAGAATTAAGGAAATTCTTTCTCTCTAGTCCAAATGCCACTACAGAATGGGGTAACTGATTTCAAATAAGGCTTACGGATAGTGTCAGTGAATAGACTTTCAGAAAGACAATTGAAGCCTCCTGCTTGTCCCAAAAAGAAGCTTATGCAGTAGACATGAACACTGCAATCATTAATCAAGACTCCATCCTAAGAGCAACTGTCCACAATGGAAAATCGGTATCATAGGAGAAAGTAAAAATTAAAAGACATTTCAATTTTTCAGTTCTCTAACATTTGTATTTCATAGGAAAACAAATTCTCTGAAGCATTAAAGTTGGCAGGATTTATTAATATTACTGAGAATTTTATACTTCTTTATAACACATTCATATTGTGTTTGTTTCTAAAAGCAATTGCTACTATGTAGAGGTTGCAGGAGTTTTCACTGCTTTTAAATCTTTATAGTTCTGGAATCTGTTTCACAGATTCACACCTTTAATGGATGAATTGCTTACCTAACTCAGGTTGTTTATAAAAGATGCCCTTTGAAAAGTTTCTTTTCCATGAAAGCTTACATTTAAATCACAGGAAGAAGTAGTCTTCAGCTATTGTAAGTACAGTTTATGAAGTTTTTATTCATCATTAAGTTTAGTACATGTTATATTTGAGTCAAGATCTTTTTCTTGATTTTATCTTCATCTCTGCCATATAGTGCTGCAGTGCACAGGGCAGAAATTATACCAGAAAGTAAAAGCTGCAGTGTTGCTTTTAACAAATAGAAAAAAAAAAAAAAAAAAAAAACTTCAAAACTCAAGACAAGCACAGTTTATTTTATTTTATCTTATTTTATTATATTTTATTTTTTCTTTTTCATCGGTACTGAGGATCAAACTCACGACCACACACTGCTGAGCTAAAGCCCCAGCCCTCAGTTTATTATTTCATACTTCCTCTACTTTCATCATGTAAGGTCTGACTGACACTATTTTTCTTAAAGTCCTTCTTAACATGTTTCACTGACTATACATCCAAAACAAGAATCAGCAATTTAAAAAAAAGACGATAGAGAATCTGTAAATTAAAAACCTAAATCTTTAAGATACTTTTATACAATAGCTTTGATTGCGTCTTTAGGCTGAAACACATACAATGGAAATTATGACTTTGTTAAAACCATTTAATTGACTTTACCTTCAGTCTCTTACCAATAAATGTCTTGCCCTAAATCAAAACATCATCTCTCTAGAAAAAAGTCAGTTTCTTCATTTTGCTTCAAAGCTTTGAATAGCTTCAAAGCTGTGTTCTGCACAAAGAACAATTTTATGAGCTTCACATAAAACTAAATCTCTTAATACAAAGTGTTTTTTAAATTGCATCTCCCACTAAAATACTAAAGCATCTCCTCAATCTCATCTACAGTTCCAACCTCACCAAATCATAGATCATTTACTAAAGACACCGTGGACTTTACCCCAGTGCTTTGTTTACATTTCTCTCTGCCTAAATCTCCTCTGTATCTGACTCTTCTTAGTTCCTGTATAAATAGCACTTTCTCTATGAAGTTTCCCAATCTTCCCTCTCCCAGATTTTGTTGAAAATTACTCCTTATTCTATAGTTCCTTGACCAAAAGGATATTTTAGCACATCTCAGACTGCATTTCTTTTTTCTTAATTCCCCATATGCCTTTCTGTCTAATGTTTTAACTCTTCAAAGTACAGGAAGGTGTCTGTCTTTGCATGCCTCTCACACAGTTGAGATTCAGTGTTTGCTGAATAAATAGTAAAAGGACTAGCGTGCAATATATTCTTTCTCTAGCAGTATCTTAGAGCTAACACTTCTGACTAAAATGGAGTGGATCTGGAGATCTGACCAAAGCAACTAAATCACTTCAGAACCCTGAAGCAGAATGCAAGCAGAAGCCTCCTTTCTCCTAATTCTACATGTTGAACTGGAAATAAAACCAAAGAATCACAACTAGATGGCATGTCTGCACTATGCTGGTAGAAGGATAGCTTTTTTGTTTTATTTACTCTGAATTATGACAGTAGTCACATGGGACTATAAGGTCCTCGACTAGCAGGAGTAATATAGGCTAGTGCAAATCATTTCATCTCTTGGATTCATCTGAAAAGAGAGCTGCTAATGCTTTGATTATCCTCAGGTTTTAAGATCAACCTAGGCTAAGGTGTTTTTCAATTGTAAAATACGTGATTCTATTATCCATCCATGCATTCATTCATGAATGCTTGAAATCTCTTCTTATAATTACTAACTGCTAAAATTCTATGTTTAAGAAAGTTGGATTTTTTTAAGTGTAAGAAATTCCAGACATAAGAATTCATAGTTAAAAAAAAAAAATAATTCATAGTAAAAAAAAAAAAAAAAAAAAGACTCAAAGGATGTGCAGAATAGCAAGTCTACACTGATGCATAAAACTACTTTCTCCAGGAGGTATTTGCTGTGTTTGTTCTTTAAGTTTTATATTTCATTTCCCTGACTGACCAGTTTGAGATGTTACACTTAATTTAAAAGGGGTCAAATGGGTGAAAGAATCAGAATTAAAATTTCTGGAGGACTAGATCACTGAAATCCTAAGTCAGACTAAGGAATTATTGATAGTGAATGCAAGTCAACAGTAGCAACACTCCTGTACACTTGGTATTTGCTCTAGTTGTTCAAAAAGAAGAGACTTAAGTAACTTAGAAATATATAACTTTGACTTATTAAGGCAACTCCAAAGTATACCTTTGCTTCTGTTGCATGGGTTGTTGTCTCATAGCCATATACTGCATGTCTTCCTGCAGACGATTAAGAGGGGAATCTGGCTTGACACGAATCCCATAGTAATGATACTTGGAGTTTCCTCTTCATAAAAGACAACAAACATTGGAAACACAAAGAGTCAGTCAAATAACTATGCATCACATTAGATGTACATTTAACTTTGGAAAACATTAAGTAAAAACCTAATATATCTTTATGATTTATGTTTTTGTATACCTGTTTTTATTGCAACATCTAAAAAAATCAAAATGAGATTCTCAGTCAGTTCAAGGCTTTAAGATACATATTTCCTTATATACCTTCACTTAATTTGTTCCACTCAAGTGAATTTTATTTTCAAATTTATATCTTAAATTTAATCGAGAAAAGGTAATAGTAGTAAAACAAATTCAATAACAGTATAAATGAACATGAATTTATTAGAGAATAGCTGTATCAAACAAAAAAATCCTTAGTCTGAATGTGTTTCACATTTTTCTTTGTTCAGGGATGATGAAACAAGATAGCTGTTATAAGATATTGAGGTAAAGTGTGGTACAGTGGGTGCTTCACTTAATTATGATTAAGTGCATGAATCGAGATACCACTGTATTTAATATTGCAACCCAAAATAGGAGGAAATTTTAGTGATGTTGAAATACATTTTATTAGTCTCTACTTGTATGGATTTATGTCAGTTTTGTAGGCTGCATTGGATATGTCACAACATATACAGCAAAATTTCTCTGTGAACATGGCAAATTTCCACCTGGAATAAAAATATCACATCTTCCTCACGTTCGTAAGAAAGACTATGTTTGCTATTTGAAATCACAAGTATTGCTCTGAATGGAATTTGGAAATTCTTGCAAAACTAACATTTTAAATATGTAAATGCTTGCAATTGGAAAATAGTTTCCCACAACTCTATATATAGTAAGACATCAGTGCTCCTTCCAATTTTTTGCTTCACTTACAAAAAGAAATGCAAGGCAAGTGTGGATTAAATATATTTTATATAAAAATAGATTAATTTACTTCTAAGTTTAATAAGCACATACTAAATTAACCCTATACACTTGCAGACATTATATCACATAAATAATATTGTTATAGTTTTTTAAAAATATGGCTTTCAGCAGAATAAAGCAGAAATAAATGCTCAATATTCAAACAGAAAGACCCTCCATCTGTAGAAATTAGGAGTGGTTTTCAAAACCTACTAAAGAACTCAGCAAAAAAATACCACAGTTTTTAGTGTTTTTGCAAACAAACTGGAGTGAGCAGAGGAACAGGCTAGCAGCAGTTCTTAGTCATGGAAAAAATTATCATGTGAAGTGATGTTTCTCTGGTGAGATCCCACATAAGTGGAATGCCTAGATTCCTTTCAGTTTCTTGCAAATTAGCATCTGGGTTGGGTTGGGAGATGTACCTCTTTTCACACCATTCAGAATGGCTTTGGGAGAGAAGCAAAGCCATGGTTACTTTTGCTCAAACTTCATTTGGAAATGGAACCATGAGAAAGGAAATTTTTGTTTATTAATACTGATTTTATTTATTTTGTTTACATAGGTCCAAAAATGTTAGAAAAGATATAGTCTGGTTTAAATAATTTCACCATGTAATTTTACTCATAATATTTCTGGATATAGTTTTTTTTTTTTTTTTTTTTTTCCCAAAAAGTATCTGATTTAGCTTGCTTCATGATCTGTACGGATTATCCTTCCATTCTGTGGGTTAAGCGTAGAAAGTAAGTGTCAGTTTCCATGGCAGAAACAATCTCAAAAAAAAAGAATCTCTGAGATTTCATACCTAGTGCTCAGTTTCTCTCTATTATAGTTTTTCTATCTTCCTAACACTTCATTAGTTTAAACCCCATCTCCATCCTGTAATATTTACTTTCTCTTTATTCTTCTAGGCTTTGCTTTCCATCTCAATTGCAAACACCATCATACAATTGTAAGAGAAGCAGGGGACATAATTGTTGGGGAGGGTCCATTAGAAAGCAAAAGCTGCTGTATTATAAAATGTACTTACAGAATATGGATTCTACTCATTCACAAACCCAAACAACCCTAATTTTGTCCCTTTCGATTTTAAAGATGTGTTTCAAGGTTTGAATGGAGCCTCAAAATAGGACCCATTGAAATCCTTTTCAGTAACAAAAGCAACACTACAATACAGTTATTAGAATGTTGAATAAAGCCCAGTTTCAAAATATTGGCACCATATGCGTAACTACTGAGCCACCAGCTAGGAGATAGTAGGTTAGGTTCCCAAATAATGATTTTCCTAGTTTTGGGGGAAAAAAATACTAGATAAACAAAAGCTTTCAAGGGAATGAAAGCCAGTTTCTTTAGTTTGAATAGGCAATCATATGCTGCAGTTTCAAATATAATATCTTTGAAAGTATAGATAAAAGAAAATATATTTATGAGACAACAGAACCTCCAGCAACCTGAATGTTGTATAATCACTAAAAATGCAAAAGTAAGGAATAATTCACAATTTGAGTACATACAAGCCTTGCAAATCTTACAAAACCTCCATCTAATAGGGTTCAGGACACATTATCCAAAAATATGGTGCTTTGCCATTTTAGAAAATAACAGAAGCTGTAGAAGGTGGAAAAACATTACTTTCACTCCTTTCCACCTGAGGAGGGCTGGCCTTTTCCTGAAAATAGGTCATAGGACTTTCATTCTAGAGACAAGTGGGCCTTACTGAGTCATATACTTCCCACCCCAGTTAAAATTTTTGATCATATGCCTTTTAGTCAATCATGTTTCTCCAGAAGTAACCACTTCAGAATTTGGCTTAGAATAAAATGCCATTTCCCTGTTTCTGTAGGTCTTTATTTCTGAAGGGTCCATGTCATGCACAAAACTACATGGCTCCATGTCACGTAAAACTTACATTAAATAAATTGGCATGTGGTTCTCTTGTTAATTTGTCTTTTGTCATAAGGATATTGTTCATGAACCTTAAGATGAATGAGAGAAAGTTCAATCTTCTGACTGACAACACTGATAATTTTAGTTAAAATACAAGATGAAGTTATATTGGTAAGGTGCTCTTTATTTTACTAAGATTAAAAATACTTTATTGACATTTAAGTTTATTTTCAAAACAAGAGAAACTGGAAGCTCCTTCCTGATATTACTTGTTATTATGCAATAAAGCTATAGAATAGAACCAAGTCAAATTTCCCCATAAGGTCAACATTGAACCTAATCACTAAATTTGATTTGGTTTGCTACCTATGTAGTTTGCAACTAGAATCATGGAAACAATTAAATTCATGAACCGAGACACCATCACATAATTTCTTCCACATATGGTTTAATAACTAAGAACATAAAAAATAAATAAATAAAAGAAGAATAAGAGAGAAAATAGGAGATGGGATGATATCATTATCAATGCCATCAAGTACCTGTGTTTTGCAAATTTAGCAAATAACTTTTAGTTGATCTCAGCTATACAAAATGAAATGAAAACTTTAGTTTTCATTTTTTCTCTATTAAAATAAATTATTAAAAATTAAGTATAATTTTATAAGTATCTGAGATATAATTTTCCATTTACTACGCCACTGTATTCATCATCATTAGGATAGTTATTTTCACAAAAAAGAATACAGTTAAAGTACCAAATGCAGGGCCGGGGATGTAGTTTGTGATAATTGCTTAACATGTGTGATGACCTGGGTCAAAACCTGGTATGACAATAAACAAATAAATACATAAATACATAAATAAAACAAAAATCCACAAACAAATCTTGCATTAGCAGGTTAGTCTGTTAATTCCTATGTAATCTGAAAACCTGTTCTTAAAACCTGCTCAGTTAGTGTGCAGGACAACCTACCATTTTGGGTTGGTACTGTTCACTGAATAATGACTTTCCTTTTCACATGAATTTCATAAACTGAGAGCATTCTCTACTGTTTCCTTATATTCTACCTGTAATTAAGTATTCTGATTAAACAATAACACCAAACTGCTCTAATTTGAAAAGGAGAGATTGGTTGATGATCTCTTTTTTAAGTACTAACCTAGTGCCCAATCTCCTGGTTCGTAGTCCCATAAAAATTGACCTTATTAATTTTCCAAAAGAGGCAGCATTGACTGGGTCCAGTTTGTGTTCCTGACAGTGTCGAAGGTAGTGGTTGTACAGAGTGCTTCTGGGAAGGCTCACTCCTTCTGCTGTCTCATAATTGTCCAAAAGCCACTGAAGCTAGTACAAAGAAGACAAAGTAACACAGAGAAGTAAGACAATTTGTCAAAATTTCAGTAAGTCATTGCAAACACAATACAAGAAATACTCAGATTTTTTTTTTTTTTATTTATTTATTTATTTATTTTTTTTTATCTTTTTGAGACAAGATTTTACTATGAGGTTCAGGCTGGCCTTGAACTCACTTTGTAGCCCAGGCTGGCCCCTAAATCACAGTGATCCTGCTCCCTCAGCATCCAGAGGGCTGAGATCAGATAAAGTTGCACACTACTGCACCCGGCTTCATTAACTCTTATGATAAAGTAATGTACATTACTGTATTTCAAAGGCCAGTATAACCTGATTTTGAAAACTCTCACCAATACTACAAATAGCCGAGCAATACTTATCATTTGATACTTATTTTTTCCCCAAATATTTGAGCACATGTAGAGACACACTAATTTTCCCTGCATTCACTGTTATTTTGGGGAAAAGTATCTACTCGGGGAATTCAGATGATCTTGTTAACTGGTCATAAATATAATTTATGATTGCTATCAATAAAACATGTTACCAAAACTGGCAGCATGACATCATGTCTTTCATGTTGGTTCATTATAATATGCAAATAGCAGGCTGCTTTGTATAAGTTTTTAAGATTCTATTAATTTTAGTTTTTAAGGTTCTATTAATTTTCAAAACATACTAACTTATTGCAAATCATCACATAATACAATAACTACGTTTTGTACTGGGACAAATTCTGCAAATAAAAAGGACAATGTAAGTCAATCCTTCCCCCAGAAGAAAAAAACTCATTTGATTCTGGCAAACAATTTATATAAAATAAAAAGGAATCTTCTTTACATCCAATTGAATTTTGCTCCAATGTTAATAAAACAAAAGTTTTATATTTTCCAGCATGTATTTTTTAAAAAATAATCTTTAAAGTACAACATGCACAAGAAATTTTTAGAAAATTCAGTCTAGGTATGTAATATTAAATCTCAACATGAGATTCATTTGTTCATTTACTTATTTATAAACGGGAAAGTGAAACAGACAGAAATGGTTATCTTATGGTCACAAATTATCTCAATGTCTCAAGCCTGGTTTCCAACTCAGATTTCCTAATTTCTCTGAAATCTAGACCAAGAGTTAATTCCACAGAAGCACTAAATATTTCATATTGCTTGTCTCAACAAAATTTCCATAACATGTACCTTTAGTGAAATATAAATTATAGAAGTAAAAATAATTCAGTTTTGAATACCGACTAGCATCAACAGGCAATGTGCTAGGTACCCAGTGATATAGTTAAAAGTGAGCTCACCTATCCTCTGGGAATTCAGAGTTAAGTGCTAAAAATGATGAGATAGACACTTAAGTAAATAAAAGCATTTTTCCCTTAAACTTGCATATTTTAAGATGTTTAATCAAACTTAGAACCTCAAATTTCAGCTTCTAATAAAAATTCATTGAGTATTTTCAGTATTGTTTATAACTATGTCAGCTAATGTTTCTAAAACTGTTTTAATTTAAAATATAATTCTATGATACTTAATAATTAAACCTATGCTGATGGTTAGTTTGGCAATTACAGTCACCACACCCACAGACAGAACAGAGAACTTTAAAAAATAAAAATGTTCTGCTCAGGAAGACTTCAAGTTCTTTGCAGAATATATATGCATATGAATATATGCATTTTAATATATACATCAGCTTTGCAACATATATAAACCTCTACTACAAAACTCCCAAAACATTTTTAAACTAAACTTCCATCTTTATAATAACAGAAATGTAAGTCAAAAGAATTCTTTCCATATGAATTATCATGTAAACTTCATTGTCAGCAACTTTTCTAGAGATACACAAACATGATTTCTGAGTACTCTAAATAATACATAAAATACATAGAACATTATATGTGTCCATTTAGTGTAAAAGATAGGAGGCAAACTGATTCAGAAATTACTGTTACTGAGCCCCAATGCAATATTCTGCCTGCACCATTGGGAAAGAATGTCTCTTTAGTGTTTTTGCGTTTGTTTCAGAGTTTGTTGACTATGAACACAACTGTGGGAGGTTAGTAGACAAGTAGCAATAGACACCTGACTCATATTTCAAGCACGTGCCTCTGGAAAATTATTAGGATTTGAAAGCATGTAATTGGTGTTACAGCAGCTCTAGTGAGCCATTGTGCATACATATATCAGATGGAGGAAGGGGTAAACTGCCTTTTATTGATACTCATGATACACTAAAGAAAGGAATACAGACCTTAATATAAGAGTTATAAAAAGTACTAAAAAAAAAAAAGCTCTGGGTAGGCAAACATATAAAGCATGTAAATATTAAAAAAAAACAGCAATATTTTGAAATTGAACTAATGAAGTTCCCATATCCACAAGCATTCAGTACACAATAAATGTAAGTTTAAAATGCCAAATATATGCTTGTATGTATGTCTATGTATCATCATAAAATAACACTGTCAAAGGCGTAATAGTATGATTTAAAAGAGGAGTGAAAAAATCAATATTCCTTCTTTTACTAACGACAACAGATGATATCCAAATAGGAAACTTACTGTAAAGGGTATTTTACCAGAAATCAAATAAAGTCAATTTTATAATAGAGCTTTGAAACCTAAAGTGCATAAATAATAAAACATTTTATGTAGTGTGTGTGTGTGTGTGTGTGTGTGTGTGTGTGTGTGTGTGTGTGTAAAATTAGCTGGTTTGAAAAGTTTCCCATGGACAGGTATTTTACTGACTGTAATTTTGACAGTGGCAAAAGCACAGTTTATTTTTTCCTACTTCACTTTCTGGGAGGAAGAACTGTTTTTCTTGCCTGGAGAGCACTCTGAAAGAGCAGAAGGAGGTCAAGTGGAGGCAAGGCCCTGAAGAAATAAAGGTGGTTCTGCAACCTGGGCTCCAACAAGGAAGCCTGACAAAGACAGCACTAAGCAGGAGTTTATCTCCTAGAAACTTCATACAAGTAGAAACTGATTTAAAATCTACCAGATAAAACTTTAAAATATAGCTGCAGATTATAATATGCATTCTATATGCCAGTATTTAATATTCAGAATTTGATAGTGATGAAAGTACATACCAGATACTGAATTTAATACACAGTATTAGGAAGCATGATTTTTATTACTAGATAAATTTAAGTTTCTGTGTTAGTTTAAACATAACCTAAAAGCATATGCTCCACACACTACCCCTCAACAATTTAAGGCTAGTTATAAGGTGCTTTCTTTTCTGTGGTTTTGTCTGTAACAAACTATATTTGACTATTAGAATTCAACACTCTTTAACATTTAGTAAGTTATAATGAAATTCCTGCTGTTGCTTTTACTCTTTTATGAAATGTCATGTAAAATGCTTGTATTTATGATTATAAAGGTCCATAAAACACCATAGAAACTTTTAACCTTTATATTTAAATCCTGATTATTCTATGAACAAAAATACACTTATCCAAGGATAGAAACAGACGATTGTATCTTTCAACCTTTGCATTATTATATAGTAATCAGGATAGATTAAAGCAGATGAACAGCTCCTGTTTATCTCAAAAGGAAATAATGATTGACAAAGAAGAAGAAATAAGTATTCTATTGCCAATTAACATCTAAATGTAATATTTGGCATTTTCTCTCAAATGGATTGTTGTTAATTAGGATTCATTTTAAGTTTAGTTCACTGATAATATACATTTTTACAGACATTTAGCCTGTAATAATATATTTATAGTACAGAAAAGTAAAGGGAGAACATAATGAAAACAAAGTTTTCCTTTGAGCTGACTATATTTCAGTAGCTACAATTAGCAAAAATCATGAAGTAATAACTTGTTAGATTATGAAAAACTTATAAAATAAATACCAGAGTTTTTCATACTTTTAGTGAAACTTTTTTTTAAAAAATACAACTACAAGAACATTATGTGAAACTTAGGAACAATTAGTTTAATATTTCTGATTTCAAATTTGCAATTGAAACTCTCCCATATTAAACACACTATAAGTATTAAATGCAAATTTAAATTAATTACAACACAGAAGGAGTATAAAAGAAATTTAAGTGTGCAGTAATGGAAATTAGAAATTCTATTTAGGCAGAGAAACTTTTAAATAAAAAGTTGTTATGGTAATATACTCTATAAAGTCAAATTACAAATACCATTATAAAATTCAAGTAGATGAATGATGTTACTCATCTACAACTTTTGAAAAGATTAGCTTGTTTTGAGAGAAAAAAATATCTATCCTTCAGGTGGGGAAGGATGCATGTGGGGAAATGTTAGGCAACCATATATTCTTCAATTAGTGTGGCAGGAGTGACAGCCTCTACCAACCATGTTCACACGTACATCTACTACAGGATACTTGAAACAAAGAAAAAATCATTGCATATATGAGCCTCCAAATAAACACACATGTGACTGGCAAAAGCATCTTAGAACAATGAAAGTAAGATAGCCTATTTGCTTCTGTTGTTTCTTAGATCCATTCACTTAGCAAATTTTAATTAGCATGTACTAGGTACCAGCACTGTTTTAAATACCAGGACCTCTAGGTAGACAAAACATAAAAATTTTTTAGTCTCGTAATTTTGACTTATCAATAAACATTTATTGTCTATGAGATACTAGTTCTGAAATAATCCTCACTGAGTTAAGATTCAATACAATAAAGTACTGTATGCAATATAACTGTACTCAGTTACAAGTGGGACACTCTATAGTGTATCACACATGTAGGTTCTGTGTATTTTAACCTGGAGGAAGATAAAAGTAGATTAAATGCATAAAAATAGCCGTAAGAATATAAGAAAATGGAATATAAAATATAATACCTGACTCCATCTCCCAAAGTACAAAATGGCAAAAAGCAAAGCAACCAAGTTGAATTCTACTGAGAAAGGATTATTTATTAAATTGCTCTTAATAAGAATTTTCTTAATCATTGAGAAAATGAAATTCAGAAAAAGAAAATAGAAAATCCTTTCCAGTCCATATCCAAAAATAAAATAAAAAGATGCTTTATCTCAAAATTAACAGACCTCTTTAAAAACTAACAATATAGGACATTTCCTAATTTTTTGCTAATGACAGTAATCCTTTGTAGAAATTTATAAATCAGAGAATTAATTATTATACATTGGGACTCCTGACTACCTCAAGTAATTCAACAAATCTCAAATAACTCTATATTAGATCCTGTAAGGTGGGTAAACATACCTTTATTTATTAATATTTAAATGCTAACATTTAAAAAATCCTGCTAAAAATTTCTACACAGCAGAAAATCACCAATTAAGTTCACAGAATTCATAATATTGTTAAAGATATTATCAATTGCATATCAATAATAACAGTCAACAATAAACTCAGTAATAATGCAATAGCTTACTCCAGATATTTGGAAAAATTTAATAAAAATGAAGAGCATCATTAACTTTCCAAGGACAAAAAGACAGTACGAGGTCTTTTTATGTTCAGAGAGAAACTAACTTCACTCATCAGCCAACAAAAACACTGGTCCTATCTCCACTGTTCACAACCAATGTTTAGAATCATTTGTATTTCTAAACACATGATGGTAAATATAGTTTGTAATAAACTTCACCAAGTATAAAAAAGTGAATCAGGATAGCTATGCAAATATTATCACTGCATTAGAGACATTTGTGCTTGCTCTTTCTACATACTGAAATGTCTCTGACAAGTGTTCCAGTATGGAAGATTTACCATAATGTATAATATAAAAACACAAAGCCAAAGAAAGATAATAAATTGGCTGCTATTGCACAGCTTAACTCATCTATTAACATTAAATAATAGCTCAGAATTCCACAAGAAAAATAATTTTAAAAAACACAACATATTTGGTTTCAAAAAAAAAATCAACCAATAAAAAAACACAAAATATATGTTAATACCTATGTTATTTTTCATGAAAATGTTAGTGAAGATGTGTAAATGAAGTTGAAAATAAAATTAAATATGTCACATATTTACTGTAGTGTACTTACAAGTTTGAAAGTAACAGGAAACTTTAGGGGTCTTTTGGGAGGAGGAGTTGTTTTACGGATGTCCTCACACATTTCTGACTAAAAGTGAGTGACATTTTCACAAACAGCAGTTTCTTATTCCCCTCTCCCCACACAGACACAGTCTAACAGTGATAGTAAATTAGCCTTTTAATACAACCACAAAGTTATGCCAACACACCAGGGATACACTTATGAAATACGTAAAAGTGACATACTTGCATATGAATTTTCAGAAAGAGGAAGAAATCATAGTTTTACATTGTGTCAAAAGGGAAGGCCAAAATATATTTTGTTATTATGAAACTTATATCTATGATTTTCACTAAAATTACAGACATTCTCCTGTTGTCAACCTGTTTTTGTTTACCAGGAAACTTCTCCTTGAAAAAGAAGACAAAATACCCCATTTAAAATAAATGTGTTAGAAAATTAGAAGATAGTGTTATTTTGGATTTTAAAACTTAAGTGTTTAAAAATTCAAATACCTAGTGTACATGAGGTACTGGGTTCAACCCCCAGTATGAAAAAACCTAAACGTCCAAATATTTACAAAGGTTTTCCGAAACATTAGAAGTTTAAATTTATTGAAAAAAAAAAAAAAGAGACATTTCTTTTGGGAAATGTAATTTTAAGCTTTGCAGTGGTTAAAAAACAGGAAAAAATTTAGAAACCATAATAATTATATCATTCAATTTAAGAACACACTGTTAGTTGGGAAGAAAAACCTCTAATCCCTACTAAAATGTTACTGGCATTAATTTAGCAAAGTTCTACCTATAACAGATTTAAGTCACAGATCTATTTACTTTTTTCATATATTCAATAGTCATCCTGAGGTAATTTTTAATTAGCATTTTCCTTGGTTCCCCAAATTTGAGCTATTATTTAAATGTTTATAATTCCACAAAACAGTCATAATTCTTCTTACACTTACCAGTGTTACAGTGATGCTCCACCTGGTAACACTGAAAGCATCAAGCAATAGTCACAGTAACTCTGTTTTTTCAAAACTGTTAGCAGCTTTCAGATTGCCTCCCACCTCATCTTTTCCTTTGGCCCATTTTTCATTGCTCTTTCATTTTTGAGACCTGAGCTCATTTACGCTGCTGTTTCCTGCCTATGTTTATACCCTTAATTATTTATATGGTTAAAATGGTTTAAATAATTTTTAAATACTTTATTCCTGGATTCAGCATTAATAATCTTTTATCTATTAAAAAATCTCTTACTACTCATACAAGTAGGCATAGCTATTATTGTGTCTCAAGCATGTAAGCACATAGACGATATGAATTTGCTTTATACTAAATATCAGACTGAAACTTTATTTAAAATTTGAAAATCACCATCAATGTTTTTTAACAAATAAATGGCAGCTTGTCAATCATTCTTAAAATGCTTTATTTGTATTCAAACAGTATAAAAACCTAATAAAGGAGTATACTAGGGGCTTTATTTTTGAGACATTCTTTTGTACCTAACAGCCACTAAGTAATTCAAAGATTATAGGGGCTGAGACAGAAAGGTTAAGAAGCAAAATAAATAAATAAAACAAGCATTTAGAGGCAAGCAACACATGCAGAACAAGCAAGAGATTAGTTTACGTGAAGAAGAGGCAACTTACATGGCTGTTGAGAAGAGAACTTCTGTGAGTGGACAGACCGTCAGACTTTTGCAGCGTCTCAATCGCCATTTCAATCTGATAATAGATGTCATTAAAAAAAAGGGCTCAAGACAAGATAGTAACAAAAGGCTGACCAGAAAATTTTTGATAGATTCTTTTAAAGTTCAACTTCTTTTTCAATGATAGCTAAAGAACAGTTATCACTTAATGTGTTTTCCTCCTTCACCCACCCTCCAAAGCAACAAATAAAAATATGCACATTAACAGTAAGCCCATTGAAAAGTAAACCTTTTGAACATTCTGTTAATTATAATCAGTATAGAGATCTGAGGAGCAGGACCACAGAAGATTCTTCTAGTTATGAAAAAACATTCTTGATTTTCATAGTACAAGATGTGGGTTAATCACCACTCTCTAGTCTTCCATCTAATCAGTACTTAATTTTTTAAAATTCTGTCAATAAAGAAAAATCAACAGATTGAGTCCAATATGCATTAGTATTTTAATGCAAATGCATACAAATCATCTATTAATATTTAAAAGCTATTAGGTCTATACATTCCTTTCTTAATCCTGTATTAAAATTTGGAAGTGGATAGGAACAAACATTCAGATGTAACTATGGCTGCTACATTTTAGGATGTGGTAGTGAGACAGCGATACTGGAAATTACAGCAGAAATGGAACGTAGAAGAGAAAATAATTTAGAGCCAACAAAGAAAATGAGCAACAAAAGAAATAATTTTCTTCTATATAATTTCAGCGCATGAACAATCATAAAACTTTACTTAAGAAGAAGGTCCTAATGAAGAACATGAGATGCTCTCAGTAACCTTATAGTTAAAAATTATTCCTATGACTACTGCAGATTATGTTAAAAAAAAAAACAGGTAACAAATAATATGCATTTGGTAGCTGAATTATGCTTAATATATTAACTAACTTTTTTTAAAAAAATCACAGTCCAATTCTAGAGAAAAACTAGATTTTATTAACCATCTAATACCATTAACAATTCAGAATGTGATTTAAAACAGTTAAATTTCTTATACTATACTTCACTGTGGAAATTGAAAAAGCCTCATTGTTTCCCTCCAAAAGAAAAAATGAGACTTAATAACTAATATCCAAAGCAGTCTTTATTTTCTATCAAACTTCTAGTTTCTTTATGATAGAACACTGTAAACAGACATTCAGCATCAGTTATAATGATATTAAATCCAAACAACTTGAGAATTGATAGCATTAATTTTATTATGTATTATTTTCCCAAACTGCTAGTTACTATCCAGAATTAATGAAAGGTAATACTAAGAATATGGTAAGTTAGGAAATTATAGAAAAAGTGCTCTTAAAATAGATATCAAATAACTATATAAGAATATATAAGATAAATTATTCTATTATTAATGCTTTTCAGATCACAAAATTAGGTAAGCTGGCTTTGTAAACATTTTCTTAATGTAGCTTATCATTATATCAAAAAATAGGTTATAGCTAACTGAAAAGGGCACATTTTAAAAATAGTATAAATATAAGGAATAAACAAACATTTTACCAAAATAGTAAATATGAAACAAAACAACTTTGGTATTATATCTCTAGAGGAAATTAATATGTGCTCTTTTTTTCAAAGAGAAAAAAATAGATAAAGTTAAAAAGATTTTTGTGACTATAAATCACATATAAAAAGAATTTGTTCAAAAGTATAACTTGCTGGCATGTCTACATTTACTTTAAAGTTTGAGTGAGGAAAATTCGGGATATGATTTCAATCTAACAAATGAAAATAAAATGATCTGTACCTTGTTACTTCATAGGTTTAAGTAAAGGGTAAGGACGGTCAGAAATACAATAGCTGAGCAACACTTGCGTGTGGGTACCTTGGCCAGAGGTATGTATGAAATGGATATGCACAGGAAAGGAGCCTCAAGCCCAAAACCTCCAGGAATGCATAGTTAGAGACTAAAACATGGTGTACTGGGCCACATGTCCAAGGAGGATCAAAATGCATTGTTTAAGGAATGAATGGTCTGGCCTTTGTCCTCCAGGTACTCTTGACTTATCATTTAGATTGGTCCCAAGGTCAGTCATTTAACAGACCACCCTGAGCTTCCTTCGTTCTTCCCCTGTGGCCTACTAGAGTTTCTGCCCAGATGTACTTCTTTTTTATTTATCCTTGGTTCTTGGTTCTGTTGACTAAAAACAAAACAAAACAAACAAAACAAAACAAAAAAACACCACAGAACATTTAGGGCTGTCTTTATGGTACTTTCTCATGCAGAAGGGGTCTTGGTTAAGGGTATCTCCTTTGGGCCTTCTTGAAGTTTGGATTGAACATTGACCCTAAGTAATCATTCATCCTTTGCACTGTGCCACAGTCATGATGTGGGACACTGTAGGGATATATATATATCTCCATGTCCTGGGTTTGTGAAGCAGCAATTTTAAGCGACTAGACTAGTACAGTACTTTCCCCACCCCCATCCCACCTCCACTCATAAAGCTTGCTAGGTCTCTAAACTGCCCAGCCTGGACTCAAACTTGTAATCTTCCTGTCTGAGTTTCACAGAGTATAGAGCTAACAGGGGTATGCCACCATACCTGCTTTAGCAGTACCTTTTCTTTGAAGAGCTAAACATTTCTTTTTCTTAGAGCTTTGCTTATATTACTAGCATTCTTTCTACACAGGCTCCTAGATTTCAACAGCTCTATAGCAGGTCACATTGTTAGAAAATGGTCTTTTCATTTTGGGCAGTTTTTTTTTCTCTTATGTACATACTGTATGTGTGCATGTACATATGTATATCCCAGGGATTGAGCACAGGCTGTCCCTGAGTTAGTCCCCTGTCCCTTCTGGACAGTTTTAAAGAGCTCAGAGGAGATGTAGAGGAAGAGAGATAACACAGATGAAACTGCATTCCCTATAATAGATACTGACTTTCTAAACTATCTTGGAGCTTTCAAATTTGGGTTCTTGTTTGAGTCACACCTGAAAACAAATGGCCTATTCATTTTCTTCTATAGGAATTTTCTGCCCTAATCCACTTCCATTGTACTAAATTTGTAAAGCCCAGGTACAGAAAAAGAAAAAATGGAAAGATGGGACAACCAATAAATAAACAAAGATTCTTTTTTTCTTTATATAAAAGACAACAACCTCAGAGCAAGTATGTTGGAGCCTACCTAAAAACCTACGTCTTTTAAATAATCATAAATTTGTTGAGGCTTATTAATTAGTCAAAAGGAATAACCAGAATATTTACCACCTATCTGATAAGTGCTTTGAGAAATATAAAAAAGTTTTAATATATTTATCATATTTACTTTTTTAAATTGAAGAGAATTCTAATCTCATAAAGATCACAGACCTATTTTTATAAAGGAAGAGTTTTAATTGTTACAATGAAAGTACCTATCATATATAAGGTAGTATACAGAAAACAATGATTTAGAAACATAATGTATTAAATATTATAATCTAGCAACACAGAGTACAAAGTCATATACATGGATAAATGCATGGTTACATGAACAAGGCTATATGTAACAAAAGCAAATGTGTACTTTAGGAAAGTAAAAGAAAATAAGGACAATATTCTTTAAGTCTTGGATAAATCTTGGCCTCTTCCTGAGAATGCGATCAAAACCCTTAAATCTCCACAGAGAAAAAGTATATTGAAGCATCCTCTGAAATCTGCATTCTTTACTCCGGTGTTTATACACTTTCTGAAGTCAGAACTCACAGTTGAAGTATAAGTGTTGTAGTAGTAGGAAAAAGGCAGTAGATTTAAGGGAGGAAGAACAAACTCAATAAATTCAGGAGGCATGAAAGTAGTGAGTTCATATTTGAGAAGTGGTAAGGAATCAAGCTGTGATACATAGAAGGACAAAACACACACAGTAGTGGTATGAGGAGGACTGAAAAAGTATGTTGGAATTAGATACTGATACGTGGCAGTCAAGGAAAAGCTGTATTAACAAGGTTTTGAGGAAATATATGAATATTGAAAAAATGTTGGTTTTCAGATAAAGCCGTGAGATAGTTTTTGTTAGGTATAGGAAAGGGCTAAGTGTGTCTAGTAAGTGTTTACAGACTGAACAGAAGCTTTAAAGGACAGGACAAGAGCATGAGAAAAGATTATCACCCATAGGAGCACATTATGACAATGAAGAGAATAAGAGGAGGAGAAATTAGAGGAATAATGTAAAAATGGAAAAGTATAATAATGAGGCAAATTTTGATATTGCACAGTTATAAAGGATTAATCAGTTCTATTATTTTAAATGAATTACTATGCCATTTCCTATCAATTAAGCAATAATTTGTTCTTATCTTTGTTTCATGGACAAAAATCTACGTGTTTGGGAATGGGGTAGAGAGAGGAACAGACTACAAATTGATTAAATAAACTTTTAGTAAAATTAGGATAAATTTGTACCAGACTAATGAAGTATGCAATTAACTTGTTAACTTCTCCATTGTTGTTTATTGGATTAATTGAGCATGTATTTGTTCAACTCCTGGGGTTTGACTAATGTCAAGAAAAAGATGGCATGCTTCAGCATCTTATACCTAAAATACTGAGTTCAAAAGTGAACTGGTCAGATTATAAACTTTCAGTTTACTGTAAATCACTTAAAAATAAATTTTGAGGTACTGGGTATGGGGGGCGCATGGCTGTAATCCCAGCATTCAAGAGAATCACTGTGAATTGGAAGCCAACCTAGACTACTGGACTACATAGCAAGACCCTGCCTCAAACAGACAAACAAAAACTCTAAAGACTAAAATTTAGGACTGAACAATCATTTATACATTTCCCCTAGATAGAAACCATAATACCCACAATCATCATAAAATAGGCATACTGATTCACAAGATTAGTGGTCTGATTCACAAGATTAGTGATATTCAAGGTAATACATATTTGTATGATTCACAAGATTAGTGATATTAAAGATAATACATATTTCATACATTTGAAAAATGTTCTTAATCTTAATAAATACATTACAACTCTGTAGCTTCATTCAATGAAACTAACTGGTTAGATTACCAGGAATTAAACGTAAAAGTGACTGAATTCTAAGAATATTCAGAGTTTTTTTTTTTTTTAAAGAAAGAAAGTAATACAACTAAATAAATAACTCTATCAGTATTAAACAGCCATGGTACTTGCTACTGATAGAGAGAACTATTAAACCAACACAACTTCATGTGATTGTATTCCATTTTAACAGACATAAAATCTCCTTGTGCACAAGGTGAAATGTTAGCTAGCACTGTATCGGGGGTGGTATATGGAGAAAAGGACAGAGGAAGGAAAGCACATATGAGGAAAGCAAGAAAATGGTACCTTAGATTTTCAGAACACAGCCTGTCAGTTAGTAGCTTAAGACATATTATGGCTTGACTAACTGGTAGAAGTGACACAAGTCATTTCAAATACAAGGGAATATACACACATATGCACACACAGTCACACACACACATTCACACACACACACACACACACAAACACACACACACACACACACACACACACACACACACACTCACTCAGTGCCAGAGATTTAAAAGAACCCAAATGAATTAAACACTTAAATTACTAGGGGAGGAAGAGAAGAATTATGTGTTGCCGGCACATTTCTACATAGTATGGGTAAGATAGTTGTTTAATGGAGAATTGAAAAAGAATGTCTGAATTCTGGTAGGAATAGATTTGTAGATTAGTATACATTAGATAGAGTACATAAGGTAAGATGGTCCAATGTATGTATGAAAAAGTAAAAGACTCACTGAAGGGTGTGGCTTCTTTAGGAATAGGCAAATTAAGATAGACTGTAATTTCTTGGCTAGGACTTTTGATTAAATAGTATGCATGCCATGGTTAAAAAAATCTTGAGAAAGAAAATTATTATGATTAGATAGGACTTTATGTATCAGTCTTGTATAGAATGAGAGAGAATCTAGGCAAAATAAAATTTAGAAGCTATAGTAATATCTGAGATCCAAGTAAGAGCCTGAACAAGGCAGTATGGAGAATAAAAAGATGAATATAAATATATTTTAAAGGTAGAGAGTCTGAGAAAGCTTGGTAGTGCCTTATTTTTATTTGAAATGAACACAACAGTGTACTTCATCACTGTGTGATTATAACATTTTAAATATATATCAGTATAAATCAGATTCTAAATGTTTTCCTATTCATTCAAATTTCTGCTGGATAATCTTTATTCTAAAAATACTGACCATTTCATTATTAAAAGTTCAACTCTATACTAAAATAATTTTAACTTCAGTGCAAAAATATTATAACCAGGTTAATAAGAGGTTCTGTGACAACCTGAATGTTGGACTAATTTATGGCCTCATTGATGTCTCCTAGAGTGTTGCTCCTTTCTCTTAGATTCTCTTACATCTTTTTTAGTAAGGTCCTTTTGGCTTTTTCTACTTAACGATAGAGTCAAAAATTTTTTATGACTACAAGAATCCTTTTTTCCCAATTAAAAAATGGGCATGACAAATTGCAAAAATGTTCCATTTTTTTGCCTTAGTGAAGTATTAGAGAAGTACATTTATTTATTTACTTATATTTATTAATTTTAGAAATTCTCTGAACTAAGAAATAGTACCCAACTTTATCTGTTGAACAAATCATCTTGAGACTAAGTCATCAATTACATTCATGGTCTCTACCATTAGCTAGTCGTAGGATACATAGTGCTCAGAAGTTAGGACTGGTTCGTGATGGTCTTAGACTATCATCTCATAATTACATATGAAACTATGGTAACTTATCTGAAATCAAATAGTGGAGTGTGCCATGTTTGTGATGAGATAACTGGTCTTGAAAAATAGGCTTACACATCATTAAGTGAGATCATTGGACAGGGTGAGACTTAGAAGCTAGTCATGTGAAATGGGATATAAGAAACAGATATCCACTCTAGCTAGTAAAGGCATATTAAAGGCACATTAAAAACTATGATGTGTTGAAGAACATAAAAGCAGACCATTGGTAATACACTTGAGATAATTCAAAACCCTCCAGATTTACTGTCTAAAACAGGATTTTAAGACAATGGACATTTATTCTAACACTGGTTATCATCCTAATATAAGAACACTTCATCCAGCCATAACTTTTTCAGAAAATAGAAACACAGGCTGTTGAAATGTTAGAGGAATGGTAGGCCTGTAGTCAGGTAAGTGATAAGAACTGATAACAAGTTCCCTGGACATAGGAATTACATATTCTACAACCAAAGAATACCTGGCAAAATTGAAGTTCAGGTAATGTGGAGAACTACCCATGCTCATGCCAAATTTCTGACCACACGTTAGTAACAAGACCTAAAGATATCTTCACAGTTTGTCATCAAACAAAGTGTTCTGTAGCATAATTAGAAAATCAAACTTGGTTGGAGCAACTAGCTGAGAGGACAGATTACAATGAAGATGATTCAGAGAAAGTAAGACCTGACTTATGTCTGGAAGGCCTCTCCCCAACACACGCACTACTCCTGCCATTACCACCACCACCGAAGTGTTTCTCTATAAATGATTTAATTTGGTTGAAGAAATACAGGATGGGAATATCAATTTTATGAGAATGATGTTTAAAATTGGGATTCCCAGTGGGGATGGGAGAATTAAAGTAAATACAGCTCATTCAAATGAACACCAGATTTTAAAGACATAATCACAGGGAATTATACATGAGTTTCCCTCATCTGACCAAAATGATCTCTACACTAAGCCTTGAGTGCTAGTCAGGAATGGTATAAATTGCTTCTAGTATTAAAAATGGCATTTTCAACAACTGTGATAAAAATATGCCCATACTGCATGCAACAAGACGACTTTAACTATCTTGGCATAGATTTATGGAAAACATATAGATCATATAAAGCAGATTATATAATTTCTAACTATATCAGATATTCGTATATCTGCTATATATACATATATATATATATTCATATATCTACTGTATCTGTTAGACTATAGTAGTAGGATATCCTCCAACATTTCTCAGGAATTCAGGAATTAGGACTAAAAATTTCCAAAAGGCCAGGGAGATGCTGAATTCACAATTTCACATCTGGAAGGAAAAACTAAGCTAAGTGTTTCCCCTACAAAGTTGTAGAAACCTCTCCCAGGAGGACCTGTGGCAAGCAAGGAGGTTATTATCTGATGAAAAAAAGCATGGCAGACATGTGGCTCAAAAGTCAGAATAAACACTCTTATTATCACTCAGATATTAATGCTGAGATTGTAGAATCAAAGACAGATACACAGTCTCCAGGAATTCATGGCCATCTTGAGGCCTGTGCTGCATCAACTAAGAATCAGTATCCCAAAAGGGACCTTTTTAAAAAGGTGCATCTATGGGTCTGGGGATTTAGCTCAGCGGCATAAGCACCTGCCTTGCAAGCAGGCAGTCGTGAGTTCGATCCCTGGTACCGATAAAAAGGAAAAAGACAAAAAAAAAAAAAAAAAAAAAAAAAAAAAAGGTGCATCTATGCTCTAAGGGGATCATACTGAAGAGAAGAAGGTTAAAATGAACTCTGGGTCTTCGTGAATATTCTATTTGTATTTTCTTTACCCATGCTCAAAGGAGAGATCAATACTATATATTTTTGGATCCAATTTTTAAACAGAAAAAATTAAAAGAAAAAAATATCTCTGTCATTCCCCACTTTTTACTTATAATGTCCTTCACCATTTACCAAAGATTCCTTTTAATAAGATGGTCAATTGTTTTGCACAGTTGCTACCAGCTCGAAGCTTTCCTCTGAGTGGTTGAGATTTAGAGGAGACTGGAATGATCTTAGATCTACAAGATGAATTGAGTGCTCGCTGGCAGAAAGTACAGACTCTGGAGAACAAAGTGATGCAAAGACATTTTGTGTGACTGCTATGAAGAATGTAGTGCTAAAGCTTTCATTCTGTCTCCTAGAAGATCATCAAGAAAATCTATGCTACTCAAATACTTCTAGTACAAATAATTAGATAGGCTAGAGCACAGTTTAGAAGCAGGAGATAATGCTTTAAAAAAAGCCCTTCCTTTTGAGTCAGAAGGAAATATGAAGAGATGGTAGTATTTTGAGTGATTTGCATGAGACAAAAAGAGATTCCCCTAAACATGAGGGGAAAGCATATTTACTACATATATGCTAATAGGATACCATATACGTGGACAATTACAACTCAGTGTAAATACCATTCTATTACCTGCTAATAAGACAGAAGGAAAAAAACCAACTGTATCATCTTATTTATTAGCTTTATAGGTCAAGTTGTATTTTCTTTATTCTTAAATGGCTTTTTAATTCTTTTTGAAGAATAAAGGTCAAGACTGACATATTCAACTACCGCTATAATCAAAGTTGACCTCATGCTAGAAATCATGTCCATTTTAGAACTGTTAAGGTTGGTTTTAAAACAGACTACTACAATGCTTTATGACTTACGTAGCATTTTATGAGTTAATTTTCATTAATCTTCACGAAGAAAAAATCTTGTGAAAAAGGATAGGCAAGGAATAATAGCTCTTTTTTACAGGGTTAGAAAACTAAGGCTCTCTAAAATTAACAAGCTTTCTTGAGATTACAAAAATAATAACTATGAGAGTGGATCATCACTCTCATATTTACTGAGGGCTTCCTAAAGGAAGTTCTTCAACAACAGAACATTTCTATTTTGCACTTAATTTATGTGATCATTAATACAAAGAATTTTTGAAATATAGTTGATACTATTGTTATTTGACAATTGTTATGGATGCCAAGTAAACAATCAAAAATAAAAAGAAGCAATAATGACTATGAAAAATCTCAATGGAGTTTTTATATACACTTTTCATGTATAACCTGCTAATTCTTCAACCTCTTCTTCAATTTGCCCAAAACACTGTTTTTCAGAATGTGAAGAACAGTCTCTGGGGTAGGAAATCAATTATATAGGTCCTGACCAACAATTCTAAAAAGTTAAACTGAGTAGAAAATAATAAAAATTCACTGCATATACTTTTATTAGAACCCATTCCATGGAACTTTGAGTTCTGTCACATGTACATGTGTTCATGTATGGAGATAGTCATACATATGTGCAGATACATGTGCACTCATGAACTGGCACATGAGTCCTGTCACACAGTTAAAGGTATTTTTCATTGCAGCACAAAAAAAAAAAAAAAAAAAAGAATACTCTGCACTTAGCAGTTAAACTAAATCAGTTCTTTTCCACACAATGATATCTCCTAGTAAGGACTATAAGGTGTCTTTTGGACCCAGGAAGCCTGAAAAATATATTGTATGCATTTGCTGTGATTATGATATTGATGTTTACACTTTAAGTTCAAGTCAAATATTAATTAATATATGAATAAATATATTCCACAGTAATGTTTAAAAGGGTCTAACCATGAAAGATTCATGACAGGCTATTCTCTCAGCACTTATAAATGCCCAGAGAACACACTTAGGTAACCTTTGCTTTTTGTGTCTTCTTGAACCACAGAGTAACAAAGAACAAAATTTTGATCTTGACACATTTAAAGTAAGCTTCATAGCAAACACATTTTAGGTCTTAAAAATGTTCAACTATGTAAGATCTTTTCCTTTCTCTTCAATAACATCTTGGGAAATTCTGAAAATTAGTATGCTTTCAACCTGAAGCTTTAGCAATTTTTCACTACCTGAAGCTATTTTGAAAACTTTTATTGGAAAAAAATTGGATTAGAAAACAGTATAAATTGTATGTGTTCTCAGAACATTTGTCTAAGTTGGGAAAGTGAGTAGAAACCAAGATTATTTCTTCGGGGGCTTTCACTGATTGGTTTGTAGAGACTACATTCTAAAAAAGTAATAAACACATCTTTTTATCCACGTGAAATTAATTTTGATACAAAGACTAATATATGGGACTAATTTTCTAAATTGCTTATCCAACTTTTCCAAATATCATTATTGAACATATTACTTCTTCCCTGACAAAGAATGTCACACTTATTCTCTACTATATTTGTTTGGCTTATTTAAAATTTTTAGTTTATTTCATTTATTGGTTCATATTCATTTGACTAGGCAATTCTATTTTAATTAAAATGTTTTCATAAAGGGTAGGGTATTTCCTCCCTCATTATTCTTTATATGTCTTTTTACAACATTTTCTATTTCTATATTGCCTTTACAAAAAGAGCAAAAAATCTACTGAAATTTTGATTGAGATTATGCTGAAATATCTTCAAGTAAATTTAGGGAGATTCAATGTTGACAGTGATATTTCCTATCTAAGAATATGGTATGCCTTTCCAATTATTCAATTTCTCTTTATTTCCCTCGGGAACTACAAAAAATTTTATTTATGGTATCTAGATCATACACACACACACACACACACACACACACACACACATCTGGAACACATATTTTTTATTGACAAGTATTTTTAAATTGACAAGCAGCTGATGATTTCATTTTACACTTACTTTGTATTGAATCACCTTACTAAACTCTTTCATAGTTTCATTTCTTTTTTTAATCAGATATACAATCACATCACCCATAAGTTCTGATTTCTTCATTTCTTTTTGTTTTTAGGTTTCCTTGTTATTTCTGCCTAACTGCATTTTTCCTGTATTTTGAGAATAAAATTTAAAATCATACGTTCTTTTCTTATATGAGATAGGAAAGTCATTAAAATTTATACCAAGTAAACTTGAATATATAAAATTACATCTAGGGGCTGGAGGTTTAGCTCAGCGGCATAAGCACCTGCCTTGCAAGCAGGTGGTCGTGAGTTCGATCCCCGGTACCGATAAAAATGAAAAAGACCAAAAAAAAAAAAATAAATAAAATTACATCTAACAATCTATAGCTACATTATAAAATTCCTAGCCCATGAAATTTGCCACCAGTAGTATAATCACAGCTAGATATAAATAAAACTAGATAATTTTGTGGCCAATAAACACAACTGTAGTCATGTATGCTGAAATACTGGCAATCTGATCACATGGTTTGCAGGATGAACTAATAATCACAAGGTCATGAGAAATTTCTCCTGGGGGCTGGGGATTTAGCTCAGCGGCGTAAGCACCTGCCTTGCAAGCAGGCAGTTGTGAGTTTGATCCCTGGTACCGATAAAAATGAAAAAGACAAAAAAAAAAAAAAAAAAAGAAATTTCTCCTCATTAGAAAAGTGATAATTGGTCATAAATATAGCATTGTATTTTTCCCCATTAAATTAATCAATAGGAGGGCATAGTATTACAACTGTCTGGGTCTAACACTGAGTCATGTTATTCATAGACAACAGTATATTCTAACTTGCCCCCAATACAGTTCACATTTTATCAGACTACCTGATGTCTGGTATTATTTACAAAGGTACTTAAGACACCGTTTAACTCCATAATTGAGTCTAATCTATATGCATCGTTAAATCCTTCTAAACTACATTGTGTATGAGATAAAATCTAGCCATTTCTGGAAAATTATAATACATTGTGTTCTGAAATGCTGGAAAATTAAATAATGCATTATTATATTTTGCTTTAAAAATTCAGGGGAATTCACTTGCTGTGGTTAGCAGACTGAAGGCTCTGTCATTCTGTCTCTCTTAACCTCCCAGCTTATTAAGATCCTGAAGAGTGGAATGTCTTATAGTTTTAACCATAAAATTACTGGCTGTACATCTTATCAGTTGAAGGCTGAAGCAGTGTGGAACTGACTGACAGCTGCATGGAATACAGATGAAGTGATGGAGATTACAAGCCACTCAAAGTCCCATTCTATTAAATGCTTTGAAAATGAGGTTGCAGAAACTTAGCAGTCAATTTATGAAATAGCACAGAAAGCAGAAGTTTTCTGTTTGAGGAGTTTTATTTGAGGGTTCATGTCGGCTTAGGGAAAAAGGGCAGAGGAAAACAGAAAATGTTAAGATCATAATGGAGATATATGCTTTTGCCTAAATGTGTAAGTGGAGAAAGTTTTTTTCTTTTCTTAATCATGAAGGCAAGTTGGAAGACTAAATTATTTTATGAAATAAAAATTGATTTATGCATAATTTATGCACACTATTAACTAAAATTTCTTCCCCTCAGTATACTTTTACATATGATAAATAATTTTTTTCACATATGAGTACATAGATTTTATTCTAACATTTTTCCACTTGTAAGACAGACAGTTCAGCTACTTTTAATATAATCATTTTTTATAAATTTGAGGAAGTCTCTCATGTACTGACATGGAAAAAAATCTGAGACATACTGTGAGATTGAAAAAAAGCAAGATAGTTTTTTTTTTTGTTACTGCTGTGTGAAAAAATACAATCTGTATATTCATAGAATACTTCTAAAATGATACTTAAAAGAATTTACTACAGTGGTTGCTTTTAAGGAAGAGAATTAAGGAACAGGGTAAGAGGGAGATTCATTATGTACTTTCTTGTACCTTTTGAATGTGTATAAGTAATATGTAAGTATAATTAATGCAGATAAGTATAACTAATTAACAGAAATTAACAGAAATTTTAAAAATGAAAATTAACAGAAATGAAATTAACAGAAATTAACAGAAATTTTAAAATAAAGTGAACAGCCACACCAGCAAAGGAATAAACAGACAAAATGATTTTCTGGAGCTAAACATACTCATCTTCTTAGGAAAATCATTCCCTCTTACCAAAATTATAAACATCTATAACCAAGGCTAAAGAAATAAGACCATGCACAATTTTTAAATGAATTGTTCATTTTCTATAAATTGTGTAAGTCACTGTAAACTTTATAGCAGCAGATGGGAAACCCAATTTTCCTCTAAATAACTGAATTATAATATTTTACATTTAAAAAGGGGTGGATAATACTAACATCATCATACATTGTCTTAGTGACTCTTGGTGGGATTTAAGTTTTAGCAAGAGTGCTTTAATATATATAATTACTAAATGTAAACACAAAACTCCACAGATAACTGTCTGGTTATATGACTATAAATAATACTCAATGGAGGACTAAATAAACTTCTTGAAGCATATTGTTAATTATTATACAGGTTTATACAAGTATGTGGTGATAAGCATGCAAAAGTCACTAACTACATTTGCAAATTTTTTATTTTGCAAGTTTAAGTTGTGCTTTGAGGTTCCAAAATTCTTTAAATGATATCATTATACAGAAAAATAATCAAAACTATATTAGAGTTTCAGATAAGCAAATACATGTAGGGAAACATTATGGTCATATAGTTAGAAGGAAAGTATATGAGTTCAGAGTTCTGACTATATCTAACTGATTCGCTATAATGTCCATGTACTACTGAAAAAACAATAGATCCCAACCATTAATTTAATGAAGCCTAAAACATTTATTCAAGTTGCCACTTAGCTGAACTCATATTCAGTAATGTTTCAACAAAAAATGTTACACAATCTAAATATTCCCAATTTTACAGCATGTATTTATATTAATACAAACAAAAACGTTATATATTTTATATAAATTTATAAACACATGGACTCTCATTGACCAAATTAAAATATAGAAAATAAAAGGAGCAATAGTCCTTTGACTAAACATGCACACTGGTAGTTTGTACTGTAATAGAATCATATAAAATTTAATCCTCATATAAAATTTAATCTGCTATTATTGTAATCTTTTTAAAAACAATGATGTTCTATCTACCTTGAAAACTGAAAACTCACAATGCAGAAGTCAAAAATGAAGCATTTTATGTAAGAAGTTTTTATTTAAAGTTAATAACTAAAGAAAGTCAATGTGCTCAAATTGAAACACTATTACTGATTAAGAGATATTTCTAATATACAGCAATAGTTCTAAGTTACATATTGAATACTGCAAGTGCTAATCTTTTACTTCTCTTAGTAATGGATTTTATTTCAAATCTTAAACTTTCTTCATTAGCATACCTTGAAAATCGATTTGCATATTAAAGTACTTTTCTTTGTGGCAAGAATTTATTCCTAGTATTTTTAAATGGAAGTATTTCTGTATAGAAATAAGTCAAATGTTAAAAAGGGAGTCAATACAGTTATTCTGAGAATTGTAGCAAGAATCTTTGTCAGTTAGGAATTGAGTAAAGGTATTTACTTGCTATTCTGAAGTATCCAAACCTAACTAGTTTAACATCAACTGAATAAATTACATATTCCACTTATTTTGGGGTTCATAAGGAATGGCCCCAATTGAGGGACCCCTCAGAAGGGAATCCCTTCTGACTTTAAAAGTCAGTGGATGTTCAAGTTCCTCCTATAAAATGATGTTAGTTTTATTCAACAGCAAACATCTGCACTTGTGCTATAAACCATCTCTCAATCAGGTATAATAAGTGAGGTAGTGTAAATGCTAGGTAAACAGTCATCTTACGCATCATTTAGAGAAGACAATAAGAAAAAGAAGCCTGTACATGTTCAGGACAGACACAATTTTACTGCACTCTCGGGTTAGTTTTCCATCTATATAAAACTCATAGGTGTAGAGGGCCGACTCTATTGTTTGCAGTCACAAATTTTGGCTACTGCTATGCAATCAGTTGTATCAATCATGTTATAGATTATAGATGGAACAACAGAGAATAGGAAAGGTTACTGAAGTTACATGGCATAGTTTGGCTCAATGTTTGTCTGTATATGCATTTTATGGCTCTATAGTGAATGAAAAAGATATGACATCAAGTAAGTTGCTTTCAATGATCTGGCACTTGCCAAAAAAAAAAAAAATTTTTTTTTCAGGAGTTGGAACAACCAAAAACATACTGATTTTTTTAACATTTGGAAAGAAAAGAATGGTAGGAATTCTTCAATAAGTCTATAGTACTTAAACTTTATTAATGTCAGTAAAATGTGAAACTATAAACTAAGAATCATAAATTCATTGTGAATCAAGCCAATGCAAATCTTTAGTAGCATCAAAAAGGAGCTCTGTTTCAGAAAGATGTTTTGATAACTAAATGCAAAGTAATACAATGAACACTAGTGGAGAAATATTTAGTTGAGTGTGTACATATCACCATATGATTTTGATAGGAGTACTTTATGATTTTTTATCTTTTTTTTTGTGGTACGGGGGATCAAACTCATGACCTTACTGTGCTTGTCAGGCAGGTGCTTATGCCACTAAGCTATATCCCCAGTCCCTAGAAACCTTATCTTTTTGTGTTTCTTTTGTTATAAAGGAAATATTCTTGAAAAAAAAAATTCTGCAACCATTTTTATCCTTAATAAAACAAACCTCAAATATGAATCTTTTCAGGGAAAATTAATTTGTATAACGGATATAATGAATTAAAATTTTCAAATATTTTCAATTATTTTTAGTTACTATAATTCAATTATTTTATAGATTTTAGTTTATCAATGAATATAATAAAAAAACCACATCAATTTGTGTATTGAATAATTAAGTAATAATGCTACCTTTCATACATGATACAGAAACAGAAGAGGTATCCCTTACTCCCCCCCAAAAGAGCTTAAATCATAAAATTTACACTCTTAGTGTCTGCAACTATATAAACTGTAATAAAACTCTAAATTCAGGTGCTGAGGATGTTTAAGAGGTAGCAAAAAATTAATGTGAAGGCAAGAGTGGTTTGAGAAGGTGAGCAGGAAAAGATGGGGCGGGAATGATGGTTGTGTTATGGCTTATGTCTAGATGCTCCTCCAAAGCCTCATGCAGTCATAGGTGGGGCTTTTTCTGAGGTGGCTGGATCCAGAGTGGGTAACACTGAGGTTTAAGGATTGAATACTACCTGCCCTATGTAGGTTGCATAAGATAAAAGCGGCAGAAAGATACTGTTAAGGCCCCTTCTTTGTTGCTTTTGCTACCTTCTATGTGTCATAAACTATTTCTCCTCTGCAATCCCTGTCTGCCCTCTACCTTGCTTTGCAGCCAGCCGACTGGACTGAAACCTCCACAAATTGTGAGCTGAAATACACCTTTCCTTTAACTTTCAGTGTCAGTATTTTGTCTCAGCAATGGGAAAAGTAACCAACACAGATGATAGCATGAGAGAGAATGGATGAAAAAGAAGTGGGAAAGCACATTTTTCCTGGTTTTTTTTTTTTCTAGCCTTAATAAATGCAAGTATTTTCCTTTTCACTAAAAATGACTTTCCAGGTGGCCTTTATTACCAATGCTCTAATATACTGGTAACTTTCTTCTACCTCTTTTCTTTCTTTTTTATTTTGCTAAAGATACAGTTATTTTTGTATCTAGGATATTTTATAATTATTTTGTAACAACCATGACTCAAAGACAAGAAGAAATAAGGAAATCATTTAATCTAGCTAATCCCTCATTTTATTGATAGGGGATCTGAGCTCCAGAGAAGCTATGATTTATTAGTGGCAGCGCTCTTTAGTTTCTAACTTATATAAACATGCTGATAGGAGTAGAGACTTAGAAATATTATATATTTCATATCATTAAAAGCAAGAGATAGGTACACATATGAATCCTTGAAAAACAAAGAAGAAATTACTAAAAAGAAACATTCTATTCCAAACAGCTGGTTACCAGTTCCAATGTTAGAAAGAAATAGCGAATTAAAAACAAAGGGCTTTAAAAATAGATGACACAAAAAGCACTAACTGATGAAAATATTAACACAGGTAATCACTGCAAATATACAAAGTGTATGCAAAGTACTTACCTAGTACATAGAGCAACTTGAGGAAAACACATAAAATGAAAACTATAAATTTCTCATGTTATTTTCTCCCAAATTTATCTCTACCTTATTTTATGGTAAGAAAGGGTATGTTCCTTCATTCAAATGCTTAGCACCTTTGTATATAAAACATGCAGAAAATCAGCCATTGCAACTTTGGCTTAAGTGATCATTTTTCTCCATAGGCTTAGTTGAGGTGAAAAAGGAAAGTTTGGCATACGGACTTTGATGATTTCAAATTCTGTACAATTTTCTGTAGTTATTTCTGATATCATTTCAACATATTAAAATATCTTGTGTTAAAATAACCATATTTAAAATTTTAAAAACTCATATATATAGCTGTGTTCCTAATATACTATTTGATCACAACTATAGTTATAGTTTGCAGAAGTTCTTTGTATGTGAATCATCCATGTTATTGCTTCCCAAAGTGTTTCTCTGTAAAATGTAACATTTCATATAGCAATGTTAAATTTTTTAACTATTTAAGTAATGATTTCAGTACATATTAAAAAAAACAATTGTATATGTTTTTCTATGTTAAAAGTGAGTTGGTTTAAAAGATCTTAAGCGAATAATAGTAAAAACATATGTGAATACAAAAAAACCTTAATGACTAAGTTTAGAATATGTTTCCATACATAATCTAAGTTCTCTGGGGATGAGCTGACAAAAAAATGCTACTACTAAATGATGTGAACATTCCAAGTAAACTATATTTTATTCTCTATTTTACTGATTGGGTTTTATAAAGTAAGAATAGCATAAAAATAAGTTTTTTTGGTAAGATTTAAAGTACTTTAGTGAATATCACTGAAGAAATTCGATTAAAATCAGAAAAATTCCTTACTTCCCATTACTTATGAAAATATCCTAATTCGCTTAATTATATATATATATATATATATATATATATATCAGTAACATTCTGCATAATACCACATATATTAAATTCAGAAAGCTACCAAAATACTACTGCTTAACATGCGCTTATTCCAGTCTCATCTTTGTAGTTCTTTCACTAAGGAAAAATGTGTACTAGAAGCTACCAAGAAGTTAAATTTAGAAAATAAAATCACAAAATACTTACTGTTGCTGGGGAGGCTCGAGTTGTGTGTGTCACTGAGTGACCAGAATTCTCCATTGAATTGCCAATCAGATAGGTTCCTCCAGAGCTGCTGATAAGTTGTCCTCCAGTGACGCCCATTTGAATCCCACCAGTGCCCACCATACTGTGGGAGGAGACCACGGTAGTCACCTGTGCAGAACTCCCTTGAGTATCAAAATAATTCCCTCCAGTGTTTTGGCTGTACATCTGTGTTTCTGTGTAAGGATAAGTTGTTGTTCGGCTTTAGAAGAAGAATAAAAAAAAAAAAAAAAAAAAAGGAAAAATTCACTAACTTATACTGCCAGATAAATATTATTCAGTATAAATTTATTTAAAATATATCATTTAGCTTATACTTTGGAACATGGCAAATGTTGCATTTTGTACTTCATTCCCCAAAATAGTCAAATTTACTTTCCAAGTTAAAGGTTTCTTTTAATTACTATCTCAACTCATTTCTGTAACCTTAGAGTTTCTGTCCTCTACAGATAAGTACCTCTAGCACATAAATAAGTTCAAGTCCTTTCCCTCAAAAAAACCCTGCTGAGCATCTGCTTTATTTCCTTTTACAACCTGCAAATCCAATCTTTAGAAAAGCTGAGATCTGTAATCATGGGGCTGACAAGCCAACTGCTTCGTTCTCAGGTGACTGACTCACAGGAAGGCTCTGTGGAAAGTTTGGGTCCAAAAGGATGTTGAGTTTATTTACTTTTGGCCCAAAATCTCTAATATCCCCCCACCCCTTTCACTCTCAAGGGTCTCCTTTACGATATGACTGTGTCCCTTATTTACATTCTCCTTTCTGCTTTCCACCAGTGAGGTCGACCTTCTGCCCCTAGCCTTTCACTGAAACTTCTTTAATAAGGTCACTTGTGACCAAATCTAAATATCAAACTAAAAGGCTCTGTCAGCCCTCATCTTTTTTTAACCTCTCTGCGGTATGACATTGCTGACCATTCCATGTTGCCCTTTCCCTCCTTTTTCTGTTCTGATTAAGCTTATTTTATTTTATTTTTTGTTTTTAATTGGCTACAATTTACATTAAGATAGTAGAAGTTAAACATACAGACATTCAAAAACGTATAGTAATAATATAAAACACAACTGTATCTTAAAATTCAAATACGAAATTAAAATTCCCAGTTTTTCCCTTCTCGTTCCCTCCCTATTCTCGAGGTAGCCACTCCTGATAGTTTGGCTTGTGCGTGTTTTCAGCCGTTTCCTGTCCTTACCTCACGCCTTCCCTCTTTCTTAACCATTCTGGTCCCTTAGCTCTTGTGGCATTTCTACTGTTTACATTTTTACCACCACCTCACGGGAACCTTTTGCCAGTCTCCAATTTCCTGGCACTTTCTATACTGTATTTTCTGAGCATTTTTTGTTTCTCTTTATTTTAATTTACATCACCTACCTTTACAAAATACTATAGTATGACATATGTATACTTACACTAAGTAATCATAGAGAATGATATCTCTGCCATCTTTACTTTCAAGTTATACTTTAAGAATTTTAAATCTGGGTTTCTGGTTAACTATGTTTAGAAAACCATTGATAAGTAGGTGGTTCTGCATATAAAATCTAACATAAGATATTATTCCTTCTCTTCCTTCCTCTCATTCTATACTCCCCTCTCAGTAACACAGTATCACCAGTCTCAGTTTTGGAAATCAATGCTGATTCTTCCTTCATGCCGAATGACATGAGTCATAAAGTCCTGTCAATTTGATCTTTTAAATAAAATCCATAATTCAAAATTCTCCAAATTTCCTTTCCTTTCTCATACTTGCCTTAATTCATACTGCTACCTATTATAACTGCCTACTGAGTGGTTTTCACCCCTCTACTCAGTCTCTCTTCCAGCCTATCTCCAACTCTGCTAAAGGAGGAATTTTTTAAAATGCAAATGTGAAAAGAAAACTTTCCTTAACCATTTTTCCGTGATTCTCTCTCACCTTCAAGTTTCTCTTTCCTTCAGAAAAAGTTCACAACCTTTAATAGCTCTATAGGAGCATCAGGGGCTGGTGCTTATGTAATCTCAGTTGTTACTAGCCAAGTTCTCAAATGCTTTCTTCTTTAATAACACTTGAATATTTTGCTTATATACTTGAATTACAGTTTTCTTACCTCTCTGCTTTTCCTATGCCTTCTCTGCCATCCTCTGCATAGAAGACTGCATTTTACTTCAACTCCCTTTCTTTGTACTAATCATCCCTAAACTCTCAGTTTAAATTCCGTATCTCAGAATTATTTTCTGTACCCTTTACCCTCCATAGCCACTCCTTATGGTATTATTATGTTGTGTTCTCTGTTCTTTCCTTACACACTTTACATTCCTAAAATTTCTATGAATTCCCATGAAATCACATTTTAGTTCCATCTGTAATAACGAAATATATGTGCTGATATATATATATTAAGCACACTAATTTAAAGTATACTGTACATAGTAACGAATTTCAAAAAATAACACAAATCCTTTGTTAACCCATAAAAAACTATGCTAAACTTTCCATGTTTGTGTATAATTTAACCCACTACAACACTTGTAATTTATAATATAAACTCTAGTAAGATAATTGTAATTGGAAAGTATTCCAAAGTAAGTAAAATTATCCCTTTCCAGGCATAAATTTCAATTTGTGGTGATGACAGAAACAACTCCACAAAGAGCATTCTTTTTAGATAGAAAATGCTATTTCAAATATATATATAAAATTCTTGTCCATCATTACTACATTTCTCATTTGGAAATCTCACTTATTTAGTAAAATAAAAGACATTGATTACAAATTTAGATAAAAGACAAATTAGGTCATTCTAATTTATGCAAAATGAATATAACAGTAGATCCACTTAATTGTGATTAAAATAACACAGTTAGATATTGGTGTTTAAGTAATCAAATAAATCCTACAAATACACACAGAAAAATAGTTACTCTGAAAAATGCAGAATATGATGCTGGCTTTCCCTAAATAGCCCAAGTAGCTAAGCACACCCTCTAGTAATAAGTAAATTTGACAAATAAAAATATGACAAAGCTTGTGTTTACTGATCATTTACTAAGTATCTCATTTAAACTTCCTGACAACTCTTTGAGGTAGGTTTTGCTATAATTCCTATTTCTTATAAAAACTAAATAAATGAAGTCTGGATAGTTTAAGAAGCCTTGTATATAGCACATAGCTGAGGATCATGAATTTGAAATATAAATTTAATTATGCTGTCAACTGTTACATCACCTAATTAAGAGCTTAACAATTTATGTATGTCAATGATCTATATGAGTAACTACTAGGACTAATCCTAAAAAATAATAGATGGGCCGAATCAACTTTCTTTTGCTATTTGGGATTTCCTTACACCTCACTGTTACTCTCACCACATTACTCTATTAACCATAACAGGATTTGCTGATGATACTTTCACTAGTAAGGAAGGACAGATGGAAAAGGCAAGGCCATTCAGAGGAAACTGCATTTACCATCACAAAACTTGACCATGGAAGTTGCTACTGCATCATAAGAAAAACATAACTAGATTTAAATCACCCTATCCTTCAGCCATGCTCTCCTCATACAGTTAATTCTTAATGAACAACAATAAGACATCACAGATATAAAATCAATATAACCCTTAAGTCAGCATGAAAATATAGTAGTAAAAAGCAAGTCACTTTAAGTTTCCATACTTCCTTCCAGTGGGGCATGACTCATGAGCTAGAAAATGCCCAAAGAACAAAAGAAGGAAGAAAGCTACTAAAGAATATGTTTATTCTATAAAATAGCACCATGAATCCATTGTCCAATCATGATCCAGAGAACTGGAAAGAAGGCTGGGCTATATGGCACAAACATACACTGGAGGAAGGATGAGCAATTTTTAAGAGGTTAAAAAAAAGAACACAGTTGTTTTAGAAAGAAGTGACATAAATTATCTGCATTTGATTCTGACAAGAATACATTTGTAATGGCAAATGGAGGAGACTTGTACACATGGGTTAATAACAGAGGCAAAGAAAACATCATGGTATCCTTAGTCATTGTTCTCTCAAATCAATCAAGCAAGCATTAACCCATTTGCTAGAGTCCCTGGAGCAAAGGTCATGCACAAGCAACTCATAAAATTTTTTTCTATGCCTGCATGCTTTAAGATCCCGATAAAATAGATCTAGTGTAAATGGACAGGGGACCAAGAGATGGAGTAAGGAATGAACAAGAAAAGGGGATAAATAAAGATGTTTCGTGTACATGCACCAACTCCCCCAAAAGAATGTAATCATGATGTACTGCAAATATGTACCAATAAAATTTTACAATAAAAATATTGAGGAATTTTTAAATAGAAGAGACAGCAAACACCAAAAAAAAAAAAAAAAAAAAAAAAAGTTCTTTCTGAGGTACTACAAATGACTCTTCTAATTCTTACACTTCAAATCAGCTTGTTTTCCATATTGTATACACTGAATACATCCTTCCTATGAGTTGTTGCTTGCACACTATTTTCCCCAGAAATTTCTAAAGCATATGCTTCAGAAAAATTACTCAATTTTTGGCATATAAGATTGCAAGCAGCTATTTCTGGGCTGTGCATTCCTGAAATAGCTAAATTCCCAAGCAATTTTGTAAAGATTTTAGAAGATGCTGCTGTATTCATTTTGCTTTTTCTGTATTGAGTATCATAGACTACATCATGAAAGTCATATGTCATATTATTTCTAAACTAGGAGAAATCTTCTCATTGCTCTCTGCATGTATTCGGTAATGAATGTGAATACTCAGATACACATACACTTGCTGACAAAAGCTTCCTCAGGGCTGACACTATTACAAGGTTTTTGTAAATGTTGGGACTCTGAACCATTTAATTCGGTGTATTAGTGCTATTTGCATCCTTCATCGTAGCCTAGCATATAGCTTGACTAATCATGAGCCTGAATATTATCTGCTTACTTATTCACTACAATTATCATGCTAATTTGCCTTAGCTGTAAACAATTTTTGATTTTAGCCTCTAGTGTCTTATCCATAAATGCAAATATACACTATTTCTATATTACATGTTTTATATTTTACCAAAGTTCTGAGCATCTGCCCACCAATGAGCTTATAACTATAAAATCAAGCAATAGTACTAAAGTGAAAAATAGCTTGTAAATTTCACACAACGAATGTATTATAGTGATAGAATATTTAACAGTAATTATTATTCTTTCATTGGTACAGTCTTTCTTGTTTTCAAGCTGCTTTATATGCATTATTTTAACAAATATTTATTCAGTATCTGTTTTGGCACCAAGAATAAAAGGAACAAAATAAACATGGCCTCTACTTTCATAAGGATTATATAGCTCAAGGGGTAATTACATAAATATAAGACAGGAAATAAGATAGAAATTTTTAGAACTAAAACGGTTAAAAGATTAGGTAAAAGTAAACATGCAGGGAGTATAAACAAATGTTTGTTAAACAGGAGAGGATCATGAAATCAATTTTCATATATTAAAACACCATTAAAAAAAACCAGAATAGATTACAAAAGATCAGAGTATATTACACCCAGTGAAATAAAAAGAAGTTATTTTTAGGAATTTTTGTTTTTATCATAAAGAGTAAGTATGTATATACATGTGTCTATTTATCTGAGTTTAAAATGTATGTCTAACTTCCTTACTAAGAGATTCAAAGCCTGAAAGTTATCATTGAAGAATGGCAAGAAGTT
This sequence comes from Cavia porcellus, assembly GCF_034190915.1. Classification (NCBI taxonomy): domain Eukaryota; kingdom Metazoa; phylum Chordata; class Mammalia; order Rodentia; family Caviidae; genus Cavia; species Cavia porcellus. The sequence continues at coordinate 79,284,569 of NW_026947484.1, forward strand.
TGGATTTTATTTTAGGTTGGGACAGAGTAAGGGCATAGATGGATGGGGAAGTAGGAGAAAATAAACTTTAACTTCAGGCAGAGGCAGAGCAGCAATGGCATGCCAACAAAGGGAGTGGAGAAGCAGTCCTCGGCTGTTGTGGGTAATGTAATATGATTCTATGCCCTGTGTTTGTTAGACATAACATAACGATAAGAAATGAACTTCCTGGCAAGTGCTTGTATTGATGGCAGTATATATCTGATTGGACTAGGTTAAGGAAACATGTAAAAGCAGCCAGCGAGCACAAATTTTTAAATATCTTTAGAAAATATGAAAGCATTCTAGGAGGATTTTGTAACCATAAAAAATCATTAAGAGGCAGGGAATAAGTGAATTATCCAGGCTGCGAACTCTTATCCCCCTTTTACATATGGGGAAAGGACTTGCTCTGAGGGTAGCACTCACAGAATAATGAGGAGGAAAGCCTGGAGCTCAGGTCTGGATGCCTCCCAGTCCTGTGTTCTTTCTGTCACTTTATGCTATTTTTTTTGTATTTAGCAAAAATAAAAAATATACACACTGCCTAGCTGGACATAAAGGGAACTGGCAAGTAAAAATTTCTTTAAAATCATATTTGATTGAGAAAAGTACAGTTTTGTTTTTACAGTTTTGTTTTCAGTTTAAAGCTTGGGTGAGAAACTACTCTTTGGTTTTTGAGAAATCCAATAAAGACTTTATATCTTGCTATAGAATTTTCTTACATCTTCATAAAATTTCCAATACACCTATACTTCTTGCTAAAAAACAAATCTACCAACTACATAGAGAAATTCATCTAGTATTCCAATAGTGTAAAAAGGGGTGAGTATTCTCATTATTTAATTGCTTCCTAAATTACTATCAAGTGTTCAGTGATGGCATAAATTCTTTTCCAATTAAATTTAATTATTAACTCTAAAATGTGGGCTAGATAAGAAAGTGAAATATGCTCCAGTTGAACGGAAACCCAGAAGACAGAGCAGAGTTTGTTTCTCCTCCACTCACTTTGTACAGCCACCTCTGAGCCTTTCAATCTACTCCAGAATTTAGTACACAGCACAACAACTAATGATCAATTCACTTGGTCAACAGATAACTATTAAGCATATACCAGGCACTTTATTGTATAACACTCATATATATATATATATATATATATATATATATATATATATTACTGAATAAAACTAATATAGTCATTACCCACATGGAATTTTATTTTCACTAATCCAAGGGAATTACTAATACTATAAACATATATTGAAGAATTTTAAATTTTGTGACTTATGGCCAGAAATACTTATTTTCTATATGCCTGCTTAGAATTTCAGCCCCTTTATTATGCTAAACAGTCTTTGGGTCATTATAACGGATATACTTGCAGGAATTACATTGCATCTCAAACTCATTCCAGTTTCTATGACTCATCAAAAATTGTGAATGTAGAAAGAGGGAAATCCCACTTTTAAATGTAACACCCATAAATCCAGATACAGTGATTCTCAATCTTCCTTGCAAACAAGCCAGAGGAAATTAGTTTAGATATGCTTAAATAATCATATGCTTTTGTCCTAAATCAGGAACTCCCAGCACAAAGCAATGGCATGTTGTGGAATCAACCCCATGTTTCAATATACAGATGCAGTAATGGTGTTAGTCAGGGGTCGTTTGGAGAACAATTAGAATCAGGTCACAGAATTTATAATATTATTTATGATGGTAACGTTGAGTTTAAATCAACAAAGTGCAAGAAATCTGTCCACAACACTAAAAACCCAGAATATTCAGCCAAGGGCCTGGATCCCCACTTCAATGTACTGCATGAGTCCAGATGAAAACTTAGAGCCTATGACAATGCCTCCCACCAGTCAAACCAGAGGTCTAGAGCCCACAAGAAAGAATCATGCCAGTCTATTTTACGGATCTGCACTGGGAAGGCCCAAAGGTCAGTGGTGGAAAATAGAAAGTCTATACCAGCAGGGTGAAGGAGCTGTACTAGTAAGTTGAACGTTCTACCCTGGAGCCAAGAAGTCATGCTCACAATAAGAACCAGGGCTGCCCTGAAAAGTACCACAGCCATCCTCAGCAACATGGAGGTCCTGAGCTCCTCCAATGGTAAGAACAGTGGAGTACATGCCAGAAAGCCAGCATGATGAGTTGCTCCTGAGATTAAACAGCACACATACTCACCTCAGGAGCCAGGAAGCAATGCTCGATGCAAGGATTTGAGCTATCCCAAAGTGAACCACAGCCACTCTCACCAACAAGGTCCCAAGCTCCTCTGATAACATTGGTCCAACTCACACTGGGGAAGCTACTCATGATAAGCTCCTCCAGGAAAACCAATGGCTCAAACAGCAACACTCAGAGAAACACACAATGCCTAGCTTTTTTTCTCCTTGTCTCTAGTTATACTGGCAACTTTCCTCAGGTGGAACATCTACACTCGGCACCATGCTGATTTAATTCAGCTGGCATTAAGTGGACCCCCCAGTTTTTAATCCATAACAAATTGTGAGCAGAGTTTAGGATGGCAACAGGGGGATGGGGTCCTTAATAAACTATCACTAGATGTGATTTTTGTTCCTTACTGAACTTCTGTCTGTGGTGAGATTTTCTCTGTTATCTAGCTGCTACCTAATTTCACTTGTACCTCTGTTTGTCCAGCCTGATTCTCCAGATTTTCTGGAAAGTCTGTGTATCACGAATAGCATTCAAAAACTTCATTTTCGGGCTGGGGATTTAGCTCAGTGGCATAAGCGCCTGCCTTGCAAGCAGGCAGTCGTGAGTTCGATCCCCAGTACCGATAAAAAGGAAAAAGACGAAAAAAAAAAAAAAAAACTTCATTTTCTTAAGTAGGCCACTTTCTGGTGCCTAAAACCAAGAACCTCTGCCTTAGTTTCATATTATGAACTTTTTATGTGAGTCCTCAAATTCCCAAGTAGAATATTTAAATTAGTTAGAATTTGCAACACATTTTATTCATGGGGCTTATAATATCTTGCTAGTCAATACAAATTGGTGATATGTCTATCCAGGGAAAGATACCAAAAGGAAAACAGTACTTCAGTAAGAAATTATTAAAACTAAAATAAATAAGTAAATAAAATTCAAGTTGCTTACATTTAATTGAATAAGCTAAGAATAAAAAAAGATTAAATATAAATTGATATATATTACTGAATGTAACTAAGTCATTTGCATTTGCTTAAATTCAGAAGACTTTTCTGCTCACTTTAAGTACAAAACAAAGTATTTATTAATCTACAGCCGTTCCTACTAGAAATACAATAAAATCAGTGTTAAAGCCCCATACTACTTACAACAACTGAGTTTCAGTCCTACTAAATAGCATTTCATAACTAAATATGTTGACAATGTTTAAGGTATTGGAAAAATAACAAGACATCCTAGGATCCTTAGTAACTTCACCATCGTGCTTTATTTTGTATTTATATTTTTTCACGGTAGAGCAGTGTTTCTCATAATCAGAATCACCTGGAGAGTTTACTAAACACTTATACTTGTGTCTTATCCTTAAAAGTTCCTCATGCCGGACACCAAAAGTTGGCATTCCTAACAGTCCCTTAGGTAAGGTCAATGCTGTTTGTCTGAGGAAAACACCTGTGAGAATCACTGTGCTAGAAGATATTAAAAATGTAAGTCACAAGAATGACAGAAAAAGTATTCTTCAAAATTACTAATGTTTTTAGATTACTTGAGTTTTAAAAACTTAAAGTATCCAATTTCAAAATGAGTTTTATATTCTGTAACAGCTTCCTATAATAACACTACTAAATTCACATTGCTTAATGATGTTTGAAATATAAAAAAAGACACAAATTAGTAAGAATGTTTATGTGTTACTGCCCTGATAAAGGTCAGAGAAGTGAAAATGAATTTAAATCAACCTTTGCAATTGCAAAAGATTTAATACAGACAGCATCAATGATACAGATTTATAAACAAAAATTGACCAACAATATATGTATACATGGTGTAAACATGTCTTACACCAGAAAAAACAAAAATAAACAAAACTGTGTGGATGAAGGATAAATATGTATAAGCAAAGATGTATGAACACCACATTAACAGCATCTCAATTCAGTTTGATTCATTCTTCACAGTATACAATATTTGAAACTACCAATTACCTTGTTCCTGCCTCACCTGTGATCAAATGCTATTCTGTATTTTTGGTTCAATCAAAAAATACAAATTGAGTACTTCTCATATGCCATGGTTGTAAGTACATATAAGAGATAGAATTGGGGCTACACAATCAAAGTTTCTGTTCCTATGCATCTTATGTTCTACTGGGGGAAAGACAAATGATAGATAAGTTCAAATAGTCAGGAGAATGACTGGTAGGCATATTAATAATTACGAAATAAATATGATTTCTGTGTGAGAACACTAGAAAAATATCTGCACAAATACGATTTTGGAGCTTAACTCAGTAATAAGAAAACTTATTTGGCCAATAATAAGACTGAGAAGGAGTTAGTAATATGAGAGGAAAACAAATGAACATGGAGTCAGACAGTGATTCCAGGATAGGGTGATTGCTTGACTGCTAGAGATTAAATATATTTAATATAGAAGAACATCTATTACATTTAACAACTGAAGCCTATCCAAAACCTTAATAAAACCAATTTCACTGTAATATGGAAAAGAAAGTCAGCTTGGAAACAGCTGAAGAGCGTATGGTCAATTCCGAGAGGTTTAACATGAAGAACAATCGAGAAACAAGGTACTTTTTTAGAGATGGGTCTGTCAAATGGGACTTTATTTTAGAAAATGAAAGCAGTTAAAGGATGCATGCCACAGTTGAAGCCAAGAAGGGTATTAAGTCCAGGCCAATAGGCAGTACAGCCACACTAAAATTAAGCTTGCCGCTAAACTGGAAGTAATTTGGAGCCTTAAAACATTCCCTGAAGCAAGTGTATTTAAACTGAGTACTTTCTTAGATCCAAACAGCTGGCAGTGTCTTCTTTACAACCTTCTGATCATAATAAAGTTCAAATTTTGTGAAACAGTCTTAGATTTTATTTAGACAGGGGTTTTTATTCTCTTTCTGAAGCACAATACTATAGTTTTTAACCTTTAAAAATTTATGGTCCCAAAAAATATTTCTCAATCTTGCTTCCAAATACTTCATTTTATTTTTAATTTTTATTAGAACATATTTGCAGTGCATAATGATTGCAACCATCATGGCCAAATATTTGTTCTAGGAGAGATTTTTACCAAGATTTACTTTTATAGTACATTTTGTAGAAACAAATGTACTAAAAGTGAATACTTTTTTCAGACATTACAAATTACCTCCATTTCCATGACTTTCTTTCTTTCTTGAACCGTACCCGGTGATTAACTAAAGCTTTTAGCTATTCCTCCCCATTTTACAGGTCAGGAAATATACATCCAAATGCACTATTTGCCTGAAGTTATGTAAGTAGTGAGACATACTTAACTATAGGTTTATGAAGTCCACTTAAGAAAATTAATACTACAACTTGGTTCTAAACTTAAAAATGGCAGTAATAGATTACTTTCATTTCTTCCTTTCCTATTTGTGGCAACAAGAGAAAAATTTAAGTAAATTATTTCCCACATTCTAGTTTGCATGTCAATTTACTGGACATGAAGATATCACAGTGCATATTGCTCTTAATATGGCATAATTTGGTTCTGTTAATGAATAACAATAAAAAGACATAGATAAGGCAGTCAAAAATTACTGTTTTAGAAGTTACTTAACTAAAACAACATTGAAAAATTAAAGAATTTTCTAGTTTTTCAACTATTCAAACATTATACATTGAACTACATCCCCAGCCCAAGAACCACTTATAGTCACAAAATAAACTTAATTAGGAAAATTACTGTACCTGTCTGTGCCTCAATTTATTCACCTGTAAAACGAAAGGACTGGAATAAATGGTTTCCACCACCTTCCCAACTCTGATGTTCTGAGAAACTATTATTGAATATCTTCCAACTTTGTGAAAGGTATGAATTAGTATGAGATTAACAAGAGACCTTTCTCTAACTAGAAACTTCCGTGCTGTCATTCACATAAGGACAATTTTTTCTCCAAAAATATTTCCTATGTAATCAGCCATATAATTACTGAATATGAATGTCAAATGAATTCACAAACTAGCTCCAAGCCCTATTAGAATGTGTATCTAAAGCATCAATGAACAAAGTCTATGTTCTATCTCAGTTACAAAAACCCCATACAACAATTTCTGTTAAGTACAGAGCATATCAAAGATAATCTCAACTGTGAAGACTGTAAGAAGACTCACCAATATTATTATGACAGAAACCAATACATTTTGCACTTTAAAACTTTGATCATCTCTAGAATTTAGAAAAGCTTCAGCTAGAGGCTTATAAAATAGATTTCTTAATTTGCCATTATATAGCATGATGTCATTATTTCCACTTTGACTAACATTATGTAAGAGTGTCAGAAAGAAATTTGAATTTTAAAAAAGTGAGAAACAGAAGAAAAGTCATTTTTAAAACCTGATTTATTAACTCTATCAACAAATTTTAACTGAAATGGACTTTCTATATATCCTGTGATATTTTCTAGCTGGTTTAAACACAGTATTTTAAATTATTAGAAATCATTTAGGAAGAATCTATAGAAATTAGGGTTACAATTATCTCAACTTGTGAAAAAGCTTCTTGGAAAAACTATTCCAAGCAAACAAACAAATAGTGTGCATGGATTCCTACAAAACTCAGGATAAAATAAACAGGGGATCTAATCTGGTTCCATGCAGACCAGATCAAAGCGAATCGGACTTTGTGGCAAATGAGCTCATGACCTAGACCTCATTAGTAATGATGTAAACAACTGGGCCAGTGGGCCATAGAAAATATGCAATGGCACTAGACATTTACTTTCAATCATATCTATACTTAATGCTTATAATTTTAAAGAACCAACTTTATAGTTGCCATGTATCTAAGATTTTGAAAATGAATACATTCATTCAATTCACATTTAATTATGAAGTGGACTATTCTAAGATCAGTGGTAGGATAATTTAAAAATACACCACAGTAGGTAAAATTGAGTCAGCACTGGACAGAAACATAAGCTAATAAGTGAAGAACAAAATTTAATAGCAATAATTAATATTTATTGAGTGCTTAGAATTTCTCAGATGACAATGAAAGCACCTTTGATAAACTAATAACCCCCATTTCACAAACAAAAGGGAATCACAAAGTTACATACTCTTTAAGTAGTAGAGTTATTCTTTCCACCCAACCTCAGCCCAGTACAAAATAAGAAAAGACTACGATAGATACCGTAAGGATAAATCTATCTTAGCACTCATTCTTTTCTTTTCAGACATAAAAGCTTAAACTCCCATTTGTAGTTTTCCCTGCAGTTAACCATTACTATGTATGTAGACAAGGACGAAATGACAACTAACAATGGGGTGACTTCTAGCAATGTCTAGAAATTCATTTATTTTCTCTGTCAGCATAAAGATCAAAGTGGCATTTTTCTCTTTTATTTGGTATTAATGCTGATAGTAGTTTGGGTTTATGCTAGAAATTGCAAAAGCAGGTTCCAGGAAGCACTGGATATACATAATAGACAAGATGAAATATTCAATATGCAAAGAGTTATAAATTCAGTAAAATAACAGAAATTGACTTAGTTCAATGCCAAACAATCACTCAAATAAATGTAACAAAAACAACAAACTGACAAAATCCTATTCGGGGAAAGATCCTCATACTCTGAAAATATTTTTTAAACAATGCACAGTACAATGCTGGAGATAAAAAAATTAGAGTGTAGTACTGTCCTTCATTAAGGGAAGTAACAATTCCCTTCAGAGAGAAGTCAAGGTCCATGTCACAAAAAGTAGAAGTGATATGTCAGTCTACAAAAATCATACTAGACTGGTACAGGGAGCTGTAGCAAAACAAAGGAGAATGATATTTACCAGGAAAAAAAAGCACATGTCCAAAAACAAAGAAATTAAATAGAAAGCAAAGCCACATAGGTAGGTAAGAAGATAGGTAAGAATGAGAAGACTGTCAAGGTAGAAACACGGATTTTTATAGGTAATGAACATGATTCTCGTAAGTAATGAAGGTGATGTTGAGATGATCTGGATAAAATCAGTGGACAAAGTAATAAGAAAAAACAGTGTTAACTGAAAGATTTCTTTTGATATCATCTATTTTGTATTATGCCTTGGTTGGATATATTGATTTCTTCAACTACTAACAATAACTCAGTCAGAGTAAGATTATTCCCTTCTCATTTCCATAGGAAAAATAAGAAAAACCTCATATTATTTAAACACTGTATTAGTTACTTTTCTCATTGATGAGACAAAATAACCAACAGCAAAAGATAAAGGGGTAAAGGTTTATTTGGCTCAGTCTGTAGAGGTTACAGTCCATAGTCTGCTGGCTCCAAGACAGAGTGACATGGGAGAGGGGCATTACAGAGGAGCAACAGTCCAAAGCAAAGGAGGGTAGCCAGCAGTGAAATAGTAAGCAGCAAATGAGAATAGCATCCCTCTTTCTGTCTCTTATACTCTATACAGGCTACAATGCTTAAGGCATGTAGCACTCATACCCAGGGTCGGCTCTCCCATTATCCACACCGAGAGCCGTGCCAAACCAATCAATGGACTAATTTAGTAATCACACATCCTTGACATCAGCATCACACACTGTACATCCAGCCACCTTTAAAAAGCCCACGAGGATGAACACATGAGGGTTTGCAGGGATAGCTAGGCAAAGCCACAATAAGTAGATCATAATTATAAAAATAAGTCATAATTAAATCAAGATTTTTAAGTGCTTAGTTATAATAAAATGTACAATAAAAAATGAGCTCTATGTGTTATGCATTCTCCTACTGAGGAAAAAAAAGTCCCATACTTGAGAGACCTTACAGTGCTTAGTGGTAATAATATACACAATAAAAACCAAACTATATTATTATGCATTCTTCTTATGAGAAAAAGATACCCCCACACTTGAGATCTTACAGGTTAATATCATTGGGATCAATGAAGTTATCAAAAGAAAATAATGGGTGCACTAAGACAAAGAAACCACAGTGACCAAGCAGCGCCACTGGTTCTGGTGCGAATGGCCCAGCAGCCACAGGACATTTTCCCAGGAGATCCTGTAGAACCAACAGGTAAAATCAATCTGTCAATGGGAAAATCATATGTTGAATTTCATTATATGATTATACAGCTTGCTCCCTATGATTAAAGGTATCAAATTAATAATTGCCACAGTTGGTTAGCTGCTAGGCTGTGCTTGATGCTATTGCTAATTGTACTACATTAGCCGGGATGTCACACATGTTATAATCAGTTTTTCTCCTTCATATGATAACACTGTGATTGCATGGAATAAGAATCATCATAACATCTAATATGGGAGAATGGAGTGCAGAGACTAATAGATAGCAACCTGTCATCCTGAATAAATTTAGAAGTGGCTTTTTGGAATAGACAAAAAGACCAAGCAGCATTTACACCAAGAAGACACTCTGAAAAATACATATTTGCCAAGGATCCCTTGATATTAGTAATAAATCTATAAATCATAAGACATCTACAAGCACCAACATAGAAAATACAACAAAGTTTAAAAAAAAGAAAATGACAAGATATAGAAGCAAAATGAAACCCCAGACATCTAGCCCACCCAGGTCAATTACAGAGCACAATGAGGTAAAAAGAATCAGAAGCCACACACTGGAACATTCTGAAATGATAGCAGGAGAAGTTAAAAAAAAAATGGAAATGACTACAGAAAAAAAATAATCTCCCAGGTCAAAAAACAAAAGAAATGCCAATCAAAATGAAAGATATGCCCAAAAAATCTAGGGTAGACACAGATTTTTAAAAATAGAGGAGCTTAGGAAAATGCCACAAAACAAGACCACACAATGTGGCTGGAGAAGCTGGGTAGCTGATCCACTGGGCTGGGAATCAATGAAAGCAACTTTTCTCTTCATTGGGGGACTGAGACCTCAACTGAACCAGGACAGTATCGTGCAGTCAAAGGTAGCAGTGAGAACACAAGACACTTCCCCGAGTGGCCCATCCCACAGTCATCTGTTGGTGAGTGAACTAGAGGATCTGGGACCCACACACACCCTACAGAGTAGCAGTTAGTGAGGGAGACTGCCATTTTATCTCAAAGTGTTCCAAGGCTCCAACTCCAGCAGCAGAAGAGCCCCAGGGTCAGGGTCACTTCAGTGCCAGTGTCTGGGAAGGAATGAAAGAAGAGCTGTCCCGTGAGAGCAGACAGCCAGCATGAGCTGGGACGCAGACTCCATTCTGTAAAACTCCAAAAGCCAGTCTTAGCCTCAGCCACAAAGGACTAGAAGCAGCACCCTGTTCTGCAGTATAAGCAGGCCAGAGGTCTTGGTCTGCAGCAGGACAATGGCATTGCCCACACCCCTTAGTCTACAGGAACTAATAGGCCAGGGCTCTTGGATAGGACAAAGGCACTACCTGCCCTGCAACTGACCATCAGGCAAACAGCCTTGGTGGCTGTAGACAAGAGTACTCCTTTCACCTTACCATCAGCTCGTGTAGAAGGAGCCAGAGGTATAACACAGATCATCCTCACACTCAGCAGTAATGTTACTGCAGATTTGGTAGTTATCTGCATAGATTTCAGCTCTGACTAGGGAACTAACTACAAACTAGGGTACTAGAGGAAAGTTTTAAAATACTATTTTCTATTTTTTTATTTTTTTAGAGGGATTCTGTAGGGTTTTGAATTTTATTGGTTTTTTTTTTTTTTTTTTTTTTCATTTTCTTTGTCCTGACTCTCTCTCCTCACAGGTCTTTCTATATTCTCTGATATTCACAGCTGAGTGAACACTTTCTCTAATCTTTCTCTTTTTCCTTGAAGTTCTTTTGATTTTTCCTTCATTTTTACTCCCCTGTCCTCTTCTCTAGCTTCGCAAAGTTTGGGTGATCATCCTTACTTAGTCCTTCAACCTTACTCCTATTATATTCTCTTCAGCTATTACTCTGTTTTGACCCCTATCCTTCTCACATTCCCTTTCCCCACAGGATGAAATCACCTCACCAAGGGAAAACCTACTGTGTACAAGTTCCTGGCATATGTAGGAGGTTGTTATAGAACTATAGATCTTGCACCTAATGATTAGAGATACCAAACTAACAGTTACCACAGATTATCAGTTTCTAGGCAGTACCTGATGATACCGTTATAGCTAACTGTACTATTGTAACCAAGATGCCATACTTGTTGTAATCAGTAAATCACCCTTGTAGGAAAAGATTGTGATAATCTGGGTCACAATCATCAGCATAGCCCATTACCAAAGGACTAGGTATTGAGCCAAAAAGATAGTGACATCTCATCCCTAGTAAAGTGGGCAGATAGGATCTTGGGACAGACACAAAGACCAACAGCCAGCTACACCTAGAAGACATCTCAGAGAAATAGACATTTCCTGGGGAAGCTTTGATACAGTGATAAAGCTACGTAGAATAAGAAAAATACAAACAACAACATAGAAGGCAAATTAAAATAAAAAATTATAAAATGACACATGCAAAAGCAAAATGCAATACCAGACTTCCTGCTCATCAAGGAAAAATAGAGGGGACAACAAGATACAGGAAATCAGAAGCCATCTACCTCAAGTTACTAGAATGGCAGTAGAAGAAATCTGTAAAAATATATGCATATGTGAGGCTATTTAGGATATCAAACCAGGAATAATATCACAGGTAAAAAACAGAAAAATGGTAATGACCATAATAAAAGACTTGCTCAGCAAATCTAGAGAAGACACAGATAACCCAAAACAACCATAAAAAATAATAGAAACCCCTTGAAAGCAGGCAGTCGTGAGTTCGATCCCCAGTACCGATAAAAAGGAAAAAGACAAAAATCAATCAATCAATCAATCAATCAATCAAATAATGGAAACCATGAATGCCCAACATAGGAAAGAAATGGAGTCCATGAAACAGATTCAAATAGATATCCAGGATATTATAAATTACATTGAAAGTTTGCAAAACCATATAAAAAATGTGAAGATAGAATATCAGACCTAGAAGATAGGATCATGGTTCCTGTCATAAAAGGAAAGGTCATGAAAAGAAAGACCTCTTAAAAATACAAAGAATCATAAAAAAAAAAAAATCCAGTAGCTACAAGATGATGCAATGAAGAACATAAGATTGACTGCAGTCACTGAAAATGCAGCATTCACCACAAATGACATAAAAAACCTGGTCAGTGAAGTAATAGCAGAACATTTCTCAGGCATGAAAAAGGAATTTGACATTAAGATAAATGAGGCACACAAATTTCAATTAACAATCACCAAAATAAAACTATACCAAGCTATGTAATAGTAAAGATTCCAGAAAATACAAGAACCAAATGTTAAAAGCTGTTAGAGAAAAGCAGCAAATCACCTGCAAAGGAAAGCCCATCAGAATCACAGCCGACTTCTCAACACAAACTCCTGAGTCAAAAAGAGCTTGCAGGTATTTTAAACCTCAAAAGAAAATAACTTTCAACCAAGATTGATGTATCCTGAAAAATTATCTTTCAGAATTAATGGAGAAATAAAATATTTCCATGAAAAAAACAACTAAAACAATTCATGACACCAAAACCATCCCTATTAGAGTTCTGAAAAATATTTTAAAACAAAACAAAACAAAACAAAAACCTCACAATTCCAAGAGTACCAACAGAAAGAAGCCACCGGCCAGGGAAAGCAATTAAACACTGGAGAATGACTGAGAATCATCAACAGGAAAATTGCATGACAAACACAAGCAAATATATATCAATTATAACTATCAAAGTAAATGGCCTCAATTTACCAATAAAAAGAAATAGACTTGCAGAATGGACTAAGAAATGAGATCCATCAATATGCAGCATTCAATGAACACATTTAACTCAAAAAGAAATACATAGACTGAAAGTCAGAGAATGGAAAACAATACTTCATGTAACAGGAGCCCAGAAAAAAGCAGGGGTAGCTACTCTATTCACAGACAATGTGAATTTCAAGCCAACACTCCTCCAAGGGGATAAAGAAGGCCCATACACTCATTAAGGAAACACAAGAAGAAGAGATAACAATCACAAATATATTTGCATAAAATATGGAAGCATCTACCTAAAAAAACATGAACAGATATGAAAAAAATCAAATAAGCACTAACACAATTATAATGAGATACCTTAATACCCCATTGTTATAATATGTAGAGGAACTAAACAAATATCAACAAAAAAAAATAGCAGAACTAAATCAAACCTGTGAACAGATGAACTTAGCAGATGTCTGCATCATATTCCAACTCACAGTATCAGAAGGCACATGGGATGGTCTCCAAAATAGATCACATACTAGCCCATAGAATATGCTTAAATAAGTAGAAAAGAGTTGAAATTATCCCATGCATATTATCAGACCATAAGGAAATGAAAGTGCAAATCAATGACAAAAGAAATCACAAAAATACAGGGAAATTAAATAACACTTCCTGAACAACCAATGGATCAAAGTAAAACTTAAAGGAGAAATTAAACAGCATTTATACTTAAATGGTAATACCAATAAAACACACTGAAATTTATGGGACACAATGAAACCAATCCTAAGAAGAAAATTTACAGCAGTGAACTCTCACATCAGGAAAACAGAATGAGTTCAAATAAACAACCTAATGTTGAACCTCCAACTTTCAGAAAAACAGTAACAAATCAAACCCAAAGCTAGTACAAAGGAGGAAATTGTAAGGAGTGCACATTAATGCAACTGAGACTAAGAAAACAATACAAAGAATCAAGGAATTGAAGAGTTGGCTCTTTGAAAGACTAAATAAAATTGACAAACTCTTAGCCACATGTATCTAAAAGAGGAAAGAAAAGACTCAAATTCATGCAATTAGGAAGAAAAAGGGTGAAATCACAATAGATCCTGTGAAAATCCAGATTGCCATCAATACCTACTTTGAAAACCTGAATAGTAATAAGACGGAAAATACAGAAGACACAGATAGATTCCCAGATATATATGTATTGCCAGAACTGAATCAAGACATAAAAGTTCTAAATAATCCAATATCAGTCAATGAAATTGAAAATGTAATAAAAAATTTATCAACAAAGAAAAGCCCAGGTTCTAATGGATTCATTGCTGAATCATACAAGAAATTTAGAGATCTTATACCACTATTGGCAACACTCTTTAAAGAAAGTAAAAGGGAACCAATACTCCCAAAGTCATTCCTGGAAGCAAGTATTACCCTGATACCTAAATCAGAGAGGGACCCAACCAAAAAGGGAACTACAGATCAATCTCCCTAGTGAAAATAGACGTAAAATTCTCAGTAAGATACTACAGTAAATCATCAAGAATATTACCCTTGACCATGTGATTCATCCTACGGATGCAGGAATGGTTCAACATATGCAAATCAGTAAATGTACCACACCATAACAAGAGAGCCAAAGACAAAAATCACATGATCATCTCAATAGAAGCAGTAATAGAATTTGACGAAGTGCAACACCCATTCACTATAGAAACCCTATAGAAAATAGGAATGGATGCTCTTTATTTCAATCTAATGAAAGCCATCCATGATAAACCCACAAGCAACATTGCACTAAAAAGTCAAAAATTGAAAACTTTTACTCTAAAATGAAGAACAAGATAAGGATGTTCACTAATACCACTTCAATTTAATGTAGTTCTGGAAACATTAACCAGAGCAATTAGGGAAAAAAAGCCAAATTATCATTATTTGCAGATGACATGATACTCTATATAAAAGACAAAAAAACTCCACCAAAAGACTTGTAGATTTAATAACTGAATTCAGTTGTATAGCTGGATACAAAGTCAACACTCAAATATCAACAGCATTCCTGTACACAAACTCACTGAGAGAGAAACTAGGGAAACCACAACCTTCACAATAACACGAAAAAGAAATACTTAGGAATCAATTTAATAAGAGAGGTAAAAGATCTCTGCATTGAATACTATGTTACTTGAAAAACAAGATTGAAGAGGATATGACAAAATGGAAAGTCATCCCTTGTTCTCAGGTAGTAAAAACCAATTAGTGAAAATGGCCATACTCTCAAAACTGACATATAGATTTAATACAGTCCCAATCAAAATACCATTAGCATATCTCAGAAAACTAGAGAATCATGCCTAAAATTCATTTGCATCTAGAAAAGACCTAGAATATCAAAAACAATCCTAAGCAACAAAGGCAAGGCAAAGGCAACAAAATCCCTGACTTGAAATTATTATACTGTCAAAGTCACTGTAATTGAAATAGCAGGATACATGCAAAAAAAAGAGCTGAGGACCAGTGGAACAGACTAAAGGATGCAGAAACAACTTCAAATGTACTCAGCCAACTTATCTTTGACAAAGGGGTCAAACATGTTTATTGTAAGAACGATAGCCATGATAGCCTCTTTAATAAATGATACCAGAAAAAATGCCTTTCCACATGCTGAAAACTAAAATTAAACCCATGTATATCAATAATCTAAAAATCAAATGGGTTGAAGATCTAAATATTGAAATAATTATTAAATCTGCTGGAAATGAGAACAGATAGAACACTTACTAGGACATTGATATAGGCAAAGATTTCATGAACAAAACCCAAACCACACGGGAAATACTATAAAGACTCAACAATTAGAATCTCATCCTGTTAAAAAGCTTTTGAACAGCAAAAGAAATTACCAATAGGACAACCTACTGAATGAAAAAAAGCCTTAATCAGTTGTTCTTCAAAGGACTAACATCTAGAACATTTAAAGAATTATAAAAAAGTTAGACACCTGACAAATTTAAAGACTCAATCAAAAATGGGCATCCAAAGTGAATACATACTTTTCAGAGGAGCAAATACAAATGGCAAATAAATATTTGGGAAAAAAAAGTTCAGCATCACTGATTATTCGAGAGATGCGAATTAAAGTAATGCTGAAATTTCATCTTGTTCCAAAAAGAATAGCAGTTATGAAGAAATCAACTAATAATAAATGCTGGCAGGGTTGTAAGGAAAAAGAACCACTTCTCCTCTGTTGATCAGAATGTGGGCTGGTGCAACTACTGTGAAAATCAATGTAGAGATTCCTCAAAAAAGTAGGATTAGATGTCATTTTTGACTCGATTTCCCTACTGAGGAATCTTCCCAGAAGAATTAAAAACGTCATACCACCGGAACATATGACATACATGTTTATAACAAGCAGTTTGTAATAGCTAAATCTTGAAAACAACCCAATTGCCAATCAACTGAGGAACAGATTTTAAAAAAAAAAAAGATGTGGCATTTTTATACAATGGAAAAGTCTTTTTCCTAAAAGAAGGATAAACTTGAGATATTTCTAGGTAAATGGATAGACCTTGAGACCATACTCCTGAAATAAACTGGACACAATATGTGTGCACCCTTCCTTTGGTGTGAGAAACCAAAAGGGTAAATAGGAATCAAAGTGTACAATAGGTATTGTGAAATAGGAAGAAACTGTTCAAAAAGGAAAGAGAATGATCAAGGGATAGAGAAAAAAAGGAAAGTTAAAGAAAAAATGCAGCAAAAGGATAAAATGGGGGGGGGCCTTGAAAATAAAGAAAGCAAGAGAGACTGAAAGGGTAGAGGATTAAAAAAAAAAGAGGAACCAGGATATATCTTATACAGGAACAAATTTCCTATAATGAATGTGATCATTTTGTATATCTAAATTGCACCACTAAACTTAATAAAAAAAATAAAGAAAGCATAGTTATCATCTTTGGGTACCAACATTGAAGGGAGGTGTGTGTGCAGAAGAGTCAGAGAGAGAATTAATTTCAGGTAAATCCTGAAAGCCAATGGGTTGCAAAAAAGAAACCAATAAGATAAGAACACCACCACAAGCTGGAAACAAACCTAATGACTTGCAATAATTCTTAGTCCTTTATTTATAACATCTTGGCTCTTAATCCAAAGTGGGAGGAAAGCCTAATGCATTGTGAGTTCTAGACGGAAAGGAAAAAGCTCAGGTGCAGGGAGTCTGGGGGAAATAAGATTCACTGAGTATTAAGTACTTTTAAATATAGAGAATTTTTCTTAATAAATGTAAAAAGGACATAGTCCTAGTATTCTAGTGTTGTATGAATTTACAAATGTAAACAAATGAAAAAGAATTCATCTTAAATGTATAACCCAAAAGCACAGGTTTTATAAGCTATCATTAAAATATAGAATTCAATAAATATAGAAATCCTTAATTATTAAAATACAGAAATCACTAAAGGGATATAAGTTTTTTTAACCTACACAAAATTATTAAACAGCATGACAACTTCTGTAATTTAAATTTTTTTTCTAGCATACAAAGAGTGGAAAATCACTACATAGTCTTAATAAATATCGATAAAGCTCAAATGTCAGTTTTATTTCAGTAATTCTGTTTCTGTTAAAATACCAGTGAAAACAAGGAAATAATTTCGGAATCACAAGATATTTGGAAAATACACTATTTCTCTCTGAATGGGAAAATTAAGAAGACACCCACACACAGTATAAACTCACATTGCTCCATTGGTATAGACAGTGTCACTTCCTTCCACATACTGCACCTGAGCGGGATAGACATGTTGTACCTGCTGCACAGTCTGTACCTGCTGTACCTGAAAAACAAATATCAGGTGACACCGGTGAGAGGCGGATATAGAGAAAGAACTGACAGTGTTGGATATATCTCAAAGGTTCCTCTAGCACTCTGATAAACATCAGAATTGCTAATGTCCATATAACAGTGCTTACACTGAATAAACTCTGCAGCATTTTTGTAGGTGCATACGTCATATGTTTTGCTTCCTTCTCTATAGCCTCTATGACACTAGCTATAGCCAATCATTTCCATTAATTTTGAGTTTGTCCTGATGATAGCCAGTTATTTTTATAAATTTTGAATTTATCCTTTTATACTTTTCTTGGAAATGTAAGCAAATACGGGTAGGTGTATATACGAGGATCCCCACACGGATCCACATATACACATGCATGCATACGTGCACTGCTTATTCTGAGATAAAAAGTGGATACTAAATACTCTGAATCTTGCTTTATTCACAAAACAATATCAAGTAAAACTGTAGATCATTACTCTTCAGGTCATTGCAACATAAAATAATGACTAAATTATTATTTTTTTTACATAGAATAGTGGACAATTATATTTAGTACAAAATTCAGAAGTAACATAAAATTATTATTCTTACATAAAAAATTTAAAACTATATTATATACATATGTGTGAAGAGAGAAAGAGAGAGATAGGGAGGTAGACTGACTGATACTACATCAAATCAAAGAAAAAAGAACATTTGAAAGTTTAGAAAAAAGACATTATGCTTTTAAGAATAATAAATTTTTATGGAATTTAAGCTATTAAGTAAAAATCTTGACAACCTTTGGGTTGGGGATAACTGTTTAGACAAAACACCAAAGATGTGACATGTAAAAGAAAGAACTGATAAACTGAATTTCATTAAAATTAAAAACTTCTCCTATATGAAATACATTATGAAGATAATAAAAAGACAAAGAGAAAAAACAGAATAAGAAAAAATTATAGCAAAAAATTATATATGATTAGACATGTTTCTCAAAATATATAAAGAATTCTCAAAACTTAATAAGAAAATAAAATAACTCAATTACAGAAAAGGCCAAAAATCTTAAGGGATATCTCACCAAAGATACATACAGGGCTCATATGCATATGAAAATATGTTCCTCATCATGTCATCAGAGAAGGAAAATCAAAACAACAGTCACATATCAAAATCTAGAACACTAAATCAGAACGGCCAAAATTTACAACAGAAGCAAATACTCATATGATGTGTAAAAACTAGAGCTCCTATTCATTACTGGAGGAAGTGTGGAAAGGTATAAATATACTGAAAGACAAGTTGATAATTCCTTTTAAAACTAAACACATATAATATGGCAATCATTCTCCTTAGTATTATCCAAGGAGTAAACTTATGATAGAATATATACACACACACTTTTAGCAGCTTTACTAATCCAAACTTGGAAGCAACCTAAATAGGCAAATAGATAAACAAGCACATACAGAAATGGCATATTATGCAGCACTGAACAGAAGTAAGCTTTGAAAACCATAAGATGATACGGAAGAAACTTGGTTGCATATTACTGAGAGAAAGAATCCAATCTTGAAAGGTCTACAAACTGTATAATTCCAACTCTGTGATATTCTGGAAAATGCACAACTATAGACAACCTAAAAAGATCACAAATTTTCAGGGTTTAATGGTACATAAGAATGAAATAGGTGGTATAAACAGAATTTTTGGCAGTGAAATTAATGAGATCTCTCTCTCTCTCTCTCTCTCTCTCTCTCTCTCTCTCTCTCTCTCTCTCTCTCCCCCTTCCTTTCTCCCTCCCTACATATACATACATACTACCAACCCCAACAACAAACTCTAATGTAGATTAAGAACCTTGGGTGGTAATAATATGTAAATGTAGATTCATCAATTTTAACAAATTTACTGCTCTGGTGGTAGATGGTGATGTGCGGTATGAAAACTATAAGAATCTGTATTTTGGCTTCTCCTGTCATCTATTACATACAAGTACCATTTATGTATATATGTATGAATGAATGTGTAGAGAAGTAGTCCAGGCTGGCCTATAACTTGTGGTGATCTTCTGGCCTCAGCTTCCTCAGTGCTGGCACAACAGGCGTGTACCACTACATCTTCCTAGACAAGTATATTTTTAAAAACTAAAAAAATATAAAACATGTATTACAGAACACATGTAAATATATGAACATATTTTAGTTTAATTAAAAACTAATACATAGAATAAAAGCTGAACAAATATTTATAACCTTAAAGTGGAGACACTTTCCTAAATACATGAGTCAGAAACCAAATCTACTAGCCAAGGTTTAACTAACAAAAAATAAATATATTTATCGGGCAGACACCAATGTAAAAAAAGTTCAAAAATTCAAAAGTATACTTGAACAAATGGATTATATATTTAATATGACCTCCTGCATACAAATAGTTTCTACAAATCAGTAAGAGATAAAAGATAATAGAAAATGGATAAAGTATATTAGTAAGCAGTTTGCAAAGTTAAAATCATAGGTAATAGATGTAGATTTCAGAAGCACAATACCTAAACCAATCAGAGTATTTTAAATTGAAAAAATTATCTTTCACTCTAGAATTACAAAAATTATGAAAGGGACTGCATTAATCATTAACAATTTCTTAAGAAAATAAGCATACTTAATATACAATAAGAAATAATATAACTATGGTCTTCAGCTAACTTTGGAAGGTAGCTTATAAATAAGCATATCATTTGACATATTTGAATTTCTTGTAAAGGAATACTTCTCATTTGAAGAATTGCTGAATAATATTTTCTTTCTAATAGCTTATAAGAATGAAAAGCTAGAAAGAAAATATTAATGACTATGAAAAGTGTAGTTAATACCAGAAATCACTCTGTTAATATTATGGATGATATTAAAAGAATAAAGTAAGGTTTATATGTATTTTATTAGCAGGATCACTAACACATTACTAATTTTAAAAGTATGTTACAGAATAATTTTAAAAGTATGTTGCAGTATGATTTAATTTGTGTTTATATATAAAAGTAAATTTTTGTATATAAGTACATTTTAAATGTGGATATGCATATATGTATACATATCAGCATACAAACATACATACAAAATTATATAATACTGGGTTCAAACTTGCAGTCCTGCCTTAGCCTCCTATAACGATGGAATTGTAGGTTTGTGCCACTATGCCAGGCTAAATAGTAATTGCTTTAGGAAGAGATGGAGAAGGGAAGGGGCCAACTTCTTTATTATACATGTGTATACTGCTCTTAGAAATTTAAAATGTGCACTGATGAAATACGTGTGTAAATGGAAACAACTTCTGGCCATAGTGGAGTAAATACCACTTGAACTATCTTTCCTCACTACACAGATATAAAACAGGATAAAATATGTAGAATATAGTAATTTAGTCCTTCAACAAAAACATCATAAGAGTGTAATCCTCTGGAGAAGGGAAACAAAGTGGACCTTGCCATGATCCTGACTGCTAACCTGGAGACATTTTCCACTCTGCCAGAGCAGGAGGGTGTCACTGAGGTGAGGAAACAGAGACTGGAATTGGGGAAGCTTCAGCCAGGAAGCAGGCCACATTTGAGACAGAGCATCAGAGGAGGAGTTAGGTATAGAACTAACAGCAGAATTATGCAGGGAGACCTCCCTGAATCTGTCGGACTATACTAAATCGTGTATCTGTAGAATTTGGTGTTATTCAGGTTCTGACGAGGCAGAGGGAAAAGACCTTGTGAAACATTTAGAACATTCTGTGGACACATCGAATGACTCAAGCCTCCTTACTCCAGAGCTAAACAAGCTCTACGGTAAAGAGTTCATGAGGGCCATCGTATAAAATTAATGAGCCTTTGGCATATCAAGCTGATCACAATAAACTTAACTTCTTTCACAAAATATTTTTAAAGGCAGACAGCAAAATTCATACATATAACAATCTAAGAATAAGAATGCCCAGTATCTACTGAAAAATTATTCGATATCTATAACCAGAAGAGAAATCAGTGCTGGGAATGTAACTCTGTAGTTAAAAAGAAAAAAAAAGTCAATCAATAGAAAAAGAACTAGAAAGAACTGACATGAAGTTGAGACTTTAACATGGATATAAAAATATAATTTAAAGAAAATCATAAATATAGGGAAAAATAAGCTATGAAGAAAACCCAAGCAATATTTACATACAATATCTGAAATGAAAAATGCACATGACGAGACTAAGAGAAAACGATAACAGGAGGAAAGAAGCAGTTAATTTGAAAGCATAGTAATTAAAAAAACCTGCAATGAGAAAGGCAGACAAAAGAGAACAGTGAGTAATAGAGAACCAATAATTTATGGAATACTACGAAGTAAACTTAAAAGCACAATAGGAATCCCAAATAGAGAAGAGGAATAACAGAAAATACATTTTAAGGGTGGCAATATTTCTTCCAGAATTCATTTAAACTATAAAGGCAGAGACATAAGAAGACAGTGTACATAATGCACAAAGAAAATTGTACCCAAGTACACCATAATTTATGCCCTAAAAGTCAGTAATAAAGATACAAGTTTTTTTTTTTTTTTGTCTTTTCATCGGTACCAGGGATTGAACTCATGACTGCCTGAAATCCCCAGCCCCCAAAGATACAAATTTTAAAGCAGACAAAACAAAAGACACCTGACATCCAAGACAAAGATATTAAAATCATTGAAAATGTCCAAAAAATAATGTAAACCTAAAACAACTGAAAACGTCTTGAAAGTAGTAAGACAAAGAGTGAACATGGAATTCTATAATCAATGAAATAATACAAAAACTTTAAAAATACTTTTCTAACAAAAGCTGAAAAATTACTTTTCTAGCAGACATCAATGAAGGTAATGACAAAGTTCCTCAGGCTGAAGAAAAATAATACTAGATAGCCTACATAAAGAAATGAGAAGCATTAGAAATGTAAAATTGGTACATAAACTATAGTATTTTCTCTTAAATATTTTATTACCTCTTAATTCTCTATAAAAGGGAACTAGATAAAAATAAGAACAATAGAAATGATTCTAATATACGCAGACGAGAAATGTTTGTATGAAAAAACAGCACAAAAGCAAATTGAAAATACACTTTCATAATATTCTTGTACGTTAAGTTATACAATACTAGTTAAAGAAGACCTCCTGTGAGGCGGTGCCATGAGCAGGTTGACTGGGGAGAGCCAGACAGGTACCTGCCCTCTCCTGAGAGTCCTCAACATTTTCAGATTGCTGGAGGGAAAACAAGAAGTCAACAAGAAGCTAAGACTCCCTGTGAGTCAGCACCATGTATGGGCTGACTGGGGGACAGCCAGACACCAGCCCCTTCTGGTACATGGACAAGGAGACAAGAAGAGCAATGTCCCTCCTTCTCCTATAAGCAGCCAGCTGATCCAGAGAAACACAGGCTGCGGTGATAGCTAATAAGTAAAATACAACTTAATGCTTGTAGTATTTAGTGTTTCACTGACTTTGCAAGCCTAAAGCCAGTAGTTTGATTATTTATTAAAAGGATAACAATACACAGTGTAGTATATATCGGGGCTCTCCTTTTGAAGGTGGTAGTCATTGTTAATTCTTGTTTCAAAATCCTGTATCATTCTCATTGTTTTGTTTGGTTGGGTTTTATTGTTTTGTCTTGTTTGATTTTATTCAAGTCAATGGCATGGGCATCTATTTCAAAGATAACAAGATATATTATGATAGCCATTTTGAATTTACTATTGTCTTGTTTTGAAGTCCTGTACTGCACACATTTGTTTTTTATTGGTTCTATTCCGTTCTGTTTTGTTTGATTTTACTATGTCTGAAGGTATGGGTCTTGTTGAAGACAACAAGAGGCATTATAGTAAGCATTGTTGACTTTCTATTATATTATTTTGAAATCCTGTGTCCCTCACACTGTCTTGTTTTGATTGACATCATTCTGTTTTATTTTCCTTGTTTTTATTCTCTTTAAAATAAATTTTAAAAAATACTAGTTGAGCAAACACTGTGATAAATTAAACATACACATTTTAAAATGCTCAAGCAAACACTAAAGAAAAAATAACAGCCAATGGTGGAGAAAGAATATTTAAAAATAGATACAATAGAAGGGAGAAAGAAAAATATGAAAGAAGAGTGTATAGGATAAACAAAACCAAGACACTAAAATACTATTTAACTTTATCAGTAACTACATTGAATATATAAGATTTAAATCTAGTTTGTTAGAATAGACAAAAACGTGAGATCACATGTATTTCAGGCAGCTAAGTTAGATAATAATTAATATACTATAAGAGACTGGACACTCAAGAAAGTCAGCAGAAAAAAATAAACACATCAGAATTATAGCTGGAGGCACACATGAAGAAGCACAGACCTCAAGATGAAGATGGACAATGAGGCCCACAGGCCTCCCAAAAGAATAAGCAGTAACTTGGAATTATTCTATAATTAACACCACCTGACCAGGGAGTCCAGATGGGCATCAGTGGCCTGGGAGGGTGACCAGAGCATCTGGATCCAGCTCTTTCCCAAAATGCCTTTGTTCTTTCTATGTACTCCTGCCATGTGATCCCTTCCCTATTGGATCAATTTTAAATAACCAGCT
The DNA here is from genome assembly GCF_034190915.1 of Cavia porcellus. Classification (NCBI taxonomy): domain Eukaryota; kingdom Metazoa; phylum Chordata; class Mammalia; order Rodentia; family Caviidae; genus Cavia; species Cavia porcellus. The sequence continues at coordinate 79,308,972 of NW_026947484.1, forward strand.
ATACTTGTAATTGGGTTGATTATAGTTTGACCCACATTGTACTCACACTGTGACTTTTCCCAGGTGGCAACCCACTTCTAAGACCCTTCCTGTCTGTCAGGTGCTATTCTTATTCCAATAAACCTTCCCTATATTAACTTCCTTTGTCCTTCCTTTGAAGAATTCATTCTTCAATTTCAGAGGACACCAACTCAGCATATCTGATATCTAGTATGTTGGAAATTACATTTTCTCCTATATCACTTATATGTTATGTAGCATAATATTTAAACTTACAGAGATAATTAAGTTAGAAATAAAAGACTGTTAATAGATAAACCTTGCAAACAACAGTCATAAGAAAGATGAAGTGGCTATATTAATATCAGTCAAAGTAGACTTCAGGGAAAATTATATTATCAGCAATAAAAAGTGATATTTCATCTAGAAACTTATCAAGAAGAATAAATCTTACATGTCTTTGCCCCTAAGGAGAAAATGTCAAGATATATGAAGCAATCATTAGTAGAACTGAAAAAAGAAAAAGAAATTCAGTTACAAATGGAGAGTTCAACATTCTATTTTCTATAAATGATAGATGAAAAAGTCAAAAAATCAGAAAGGATGAAGATATTATGAACAAATTTGACTCAGAAAAAATTTTCATGTAATTCATGCAACAGTAGCAAAATACACATTGACATATATTACAAAACCTCAAATGTTCAAGAATAAAACAAGTCCCAAACAATTTAGGAGGATTCAGAAAATATGGAACATGCTCTCTGAGGAGCCCCAGTGGTGCAATCTGTTAGTGCACAGTGCAAAACATGCTCTCTGAGAAAAAAATTAAATTTGGAATCAAAGACAATGATATCAGAGAAGCTTCAACACATATTGTATTAAATGAACACTTTTAATATTTATCTGTTACATAGAAGAAATCACAAAAGAAATTAGAAAATGTTTTGAATTAAATGATAGTGAAAATGTATCAAAATTTGTAGAGTACACCTAGAGATGCATATAGAAGGAAATTTAGTGTTTTAAGATTTTATGTGTGTGTGTGTGTGTGTGTATGCATACACATATGCAGAAAAACATTAATAATGTAATAATGTAAATTTATACTTTTAAGGGCTGGGGATTTAGCTCAGCAGCGTAAGCGCCAACCTTGCAAGCACGCAGTCATGAGTTTGATCCTCATTACCAAAAAAAAAGGAATTTATACTTTTCAGAAACTAGAAATAATATATTAAGCCTAAAAAAGAATCAAAGGAAGAAAATAGTAAAAATAAAAACTCATGAAACAAAAACCTATAAAAACAGAAAAATGAAACGAAATGATAAACTTCAAGGTAGACTCATCAAAGAGAAAAAAGACAAATTATAAATTCTAAGTTAAAGAGGAAACATCACATAAAATAGATAATTCAGACAATACAACACCAACACTTTGATGAAATGGACAAAGTCCTAAAGAGATACAAATTATCAAAACTTGCCCCCCCCCAAAGAAAAGAAAAAGAATTACTAAAACATATATAAATGAAACAAATTATTCCCAAAGAGAAAACTCTCGGCTCAAATAGCTTCGCTGGTTACTTTTCACAAATATTTCAGTGAAGGAAAAACATGTCAATCTAATACAAATGATTTAAAAAATAAAGAATAAGGGAATAACTCCCAACTATTTTTATGAAGCTAGTCTAGCCCTGAGAACAAAACAGGAAAATATTACAAGACCTGCACAGACTAATTTCTCATATATATAAATATAAAAATCTTACAAGATATAAATAGATCCAGTAATTATTTGCAGACAGAGTTTAGTCTAACGATATTACAAAAACCTTACATATAATCCACAATATTTACAGTAAGGAAAAACCCATATTATGATGTCAATAAATGCTAAAAAAGCATTTGATAAATTAAATATCCATTCATGACTAAAATGTAAAAACAAAACACACCACACACACACACACACACACACACACACACGACAAATATACTCTCAATAAGCTAAAGATGAAGAAAACTTCCTCAATCTGACAGAGGGCATTTAAAGAAACAAGTACAAATATCATATTCAATAATGGAAGACAAACATTCACCACTTAAAATATTCATTCTTTTTGTAATACAGCTCATCCTCAAGATGCTGTGCTTGCCAGGCAGGCACCTGTGACACTGGGCTATATCCCTGGCCCAGTTTAAACTCTTAAGTGCTTTCTTATCATATTTTAGATAAAAGCAAAACACTGATAAGGATATATAATTCTCTGATTAATAACATCTAAACCTTAATATCGATGTTTTCAGACAGCATCTCTAATCATTCATTAAAATTCTGCAAATTTTGGTTACCTTCTTCTGTTCCTCATATTGTTTTCTCTGCATAAATTCTGTCATCAATCCATTATTTCCTTCCAGACTTGATTAAAAATTTGGTTTCTTGGCCAAAGAAAGTAGTTATATTAAAGCCTTTGCCTAGCATGCCCAAAGCCCTGAATATAATTCCCAATATCACAAAATAATATCAAGAACAATAACAATTATTATGACAATAATTTAGTTTCTCTAAAAGAACCTACAATTTATTTTATCCTATGAGAGATTCATCCTTTCTTTTTGCCCTCTGGCTTTATTAATACCAGTAGTAGCATTAACTTATACATCTATCTTTTCAACTGGTTTCCTCTGTGCAGGCAAATACAGTAAGGTAAAATCTGTTAATTTAGATTTCATATAATTAGTTTTAAATCCTTATGAGATACTGGCCATCTGTATGTCAGGGCAGTCAATTTTTTTCATTAAGTAATAATTTCATTTCTATAAAATAAGAATAGCCTATGAGATTTTTGTGAGAATCCTAAGCAAGTAAGGATAGAAAACTGCATGACATAACTGGCATAATTAGAACAAATGTTGGGTAATTGGTAAGATTATCAAGTGACTCAAAAACAAGAATCTTGTATGCACACAGATTTTATCTTTGTAATCCAATTGTTTTATTCATAAGTAGGCACAATAAATGTTCATCAAGGATCCCTTAAAATCATGAGGTTCCATAATTAAAGCAGAAATGAAGCTTAGAAAATGTCAAGAGTCTTGGAATCTGAATAGAACCTGGCTAACTTGTCTAGGAACAAATATTTAAATATGTCTCTCAATCAAATGGAGATTTGATAGTAAAAATACAGAATAAGGCTTCACATTATCTACCAAGTTAAGGAAATAACAGTGGGAATAGAAAACCAAATCAAATTAAATAATAAAAATACTGAATTATCACACATTTTGAAGATAATACAATTTATTTTATTATTCAGTATTCATAGTTTCTCAAAATCAGCATAAAATACCCTTGAAACAATTCATATATGGTGAAGGAAATGAAGTAGCAAATATCACTTGTAGTTTGGGATGGTATCCCTTTCAAGGATATAGAGATAAATAGGAACAAAAAAAGTGAGAAAAACAAAGGAAAAAAATAACTATATATATATAGTTACTAAATGCATTTCTCATTTCACCAATAATGGTTAAAGATCCATGAGAAACCTTGTGTTTAAATTCCAATTTAGAATTTTCCATTTGATTTTGTATACTTCTCTGGCAACAGAGCTTCACCTTTATAAATATATGTATATTGGAAAGCAACAAAAATGTTCTCTTTTACCCCAAAATCAGATAGGTACAGGAAGAACACTATGACCATAATGCTAGTCCATTTAAACTTACAAACTCAGTCAAAAGACAGAAAATGAAAATAACAGAATTCCAGACTTCCCTTTTAGGACACACACAGCACCAATATTGTTTACATATTAGTATATTCCTATAATAAACCAGCATAGGGTAAATATACTGCATTTAATGATTTCTTGAATTAAATAAGGCCTTGTATATAGCAAAAGTAATGACCTATGAATATCTGTAAAATTTATGAAATGTTCTAAATGTTAACAAATGAAATTTTTAAAAAATATTTATCACTCCAAAATGAACTGATATCACTTATAATGCTATTTAATTTAGCAATAATATTTAGCAGATGGGTTTAAAACCACAGGTGATGCTCTATTTTTCTTTCTAACATAACTGATTCAAGTTCTTCAAATACCATCTGAGATTGTTCTCATGGTGAACATCACTTTCTGTCCAAATATTTGCTAAATTGTTAGATATTACAAACTTGTTTTCTAATTTAATTGCCATTAGCTTAGTGCAGGAAATGTTCAGATAGCTATTTCTGACAAAGATGGGGAAACTCACAACCTTAGACAATCATTTTATTACCCATTCCAATAACTTTATTTCTCACACACCTTTGAGAAATCTTTAAACAACTATGTTGGTTGTTCACCCTAGAGGTGTCCCCCCAGGCCCTTAGAGAAGATTATTGAAAAAACTATACATGCAATTAAATTTATCCCTTAATTTCAATGCTTCTTTATCATAAATTGTTAGAAGAGTTTCTAAAGAGAATGAACAAATATTTTTCATCATTTTTGAATTTTATTAAAAAATGCAGTGGTAACAATGTGAGCTAGAAAGAAATGGACAAAGGTAGAATTAGCAGAAATAATCAATGATTTCCATAAATAATATAATGATAAGTGTTCTGAATATATCAAATTAAAAATGACCCTGGCCTAACTTTTAAAAGGTTTTCTAGTACATCAGGATGTTGAAAATAATGAAGTTTAATTATAATAACATTATATACCAGAAATTTATGTTTCGTCATAAGAGAAAAAATTTTGTCAAGAGAAAAAATTATACCCTAAAATATGAATATGTACAATAATGTACCTACATTCATAAGGACTAGATTATTAAGAAACAAGGTAGTATTACAAATATATTGTCTTATTTTGCATATTATTTTTCACAATTTATACCATTTAAAAGAAATGACTACATTATATACTACAGGAAAATATGCTGGTTCAGTGGAATCAGTACATTTTGAGGACAAATTTATACAACATTATTTTGGATGAGCCTTAAGAAAAATTAGATTTGTACTTCAAAACAGAAATATTCAATAGTCAATGAAATCATTTGTAATTGTTAAGCTTAAAAGATTTGTTTTTTGTTTTTTGTTTTTTGTTTCTGTTATGTCAAGATCTTTATTACCTTCCTCAGGTAAGAGCTCCCTTAAACATCTCAAACACTTTATGTCTTGGTTCTAAGAACTGTTAAAGGTTGTATTAAGATTATGCAGATTAAAGTATGACCTATTGGTATACTTAAGTTTGCTATGTAATTGACCAAATATGAAGCAGGAAGAAAAAGAAACCATATAATAGTCAGTATTAATAAAAGGACAGTAAGAAGGACAGTGGGAAAGAAAAATATCCAGAATAACAGTAGAGTTAGTTAGAAAAGTCTCCTTGCAAGAAAAGTGAAAGATGAGAATTCAATCAGTATTTCTGAACCAGTGGAAATGGGAAAAATGAAGGGACTAAGGCAAGTTAAGTCAAAAAGTTGAGAGACGACTGCGTGGGTATATCAGGAATAACATGCAGTGAAGTGCGGAGAGCATAAGGGAAAAAGTGATTTGTCTAACAAAAAAGAAAATATAAAGATAAAATTCATAAACCTAAAAACATTTTTTCAGTCTTGGTGATAAGTAAATTATATGTCACAGGCCATTTAATAAATCTTACCAAAGAAGAATCCTACAAGTATTGTGAATACCAACATAAACAGTAAGTAAAAGGCTATTTGCGATTTATGATCACAGAAGGAAAATGGACATAAACGTGGCTCCATGATAGGATAAGTTGGGAGCACGAGAACTTACTTAAATTCTCCCTCATCGTATTTACTGAACAGGAACAAAACATTTCCCTGGATCTTTGGCATTAATTTACAGGATATTCATTGCTAGCTATAAAATTAGTGTTAATCTTGCAGGAATGACAGCCTTTGGCATGAAAGAATGCGATGAATAGGAAAGATAGAAAATAGTGTATTATTAATTTAAGTGACAAAATTCATTGTAAGAGGAAAAATGAAATTTACAGTGTATTATAAGAAATTCATTCACTGGTCCTGTGTTAGATGACCTTATTAAATTACATAGATTCTGCTTTCTAAAAAGTCCCAGATATTTCAATGTGGTTTTCTTACAATAGACTTTAATTAAATGATGTTTCTAGAAGATTCAAATTCAATAAACTTCACAAAGTCCCATAAACAGAGATATAGATAAACACGAAACTTTAGCTTTATAAGAATTGTTTACTAAAACTATGTGATTGCTATAGACAAATAAAAGATGTTAGCAAAGCATAAATCTTACTATTTTACTCTTGAACTTCAAGTAGAATCATATATAATCACTCTCCTGCACTTCTGACCAGATGACAGAGAAATTAAATGGTACTTAATTTGCTCAGCCAATTATTCTTAACTACCTATTTTAGTTTTATAATGTTTATTAACTTCCTTTTTCTTCTTTCAGTCTTTCTTTTTTTGAGATGAAGTCTCACTACATTGCTCAGGCTGGCCTTTAAATTGAAATCCTCCTGCCTCAATCTCTTGAGTAGCTAGGACTTTAGGCATGTTGCACCTTGCCTGGTTTAGTATCACTTATCTGCCAAAATAAACCACATGTTTTGCTGTAAGTCTTGCAGTGTTTTATGTTCTACATAAGCTAACCCTCTTTCTTAAGATTATGAAGTAAGATTCTTTTATTTCTTTTGTGTTTCAATTAGGAATTTCACAGTTTCAACATTGACTAGAGTGCTTTATTCGACTTTACTTGCTCTCAATTCTATCTTGGGCATTAAAATAAGGTAGAACTTTACTATTTTCTAAAGAGATATTCAATTTCCTTACATCAACTTACTGGACTCTCTTTCCCTTCCACCTCTGTATGGGATACTGAAAACATGGGTATTTTACAATTGAGCCACACTTCCCAGTCTTTATTATTTTACTTTGAGAAGGGGGCCTGTTAAATTGTCCAGGACGGTTTCAAATTTACAATCCTCATATCTCAACCTCCTCAGAGCTGGGATTACAGGCAGGTGTCAACATGTTTTGCTCATTCATTTTTTACTTGAAATCGGACGTGTACTCTAAATTAACTTCTCACCACTGCTTTGCTCCCACTCAATTTTTACTATAGTAGATTTGCAGTACAGTACGTTCTAAAACTGAGACAAACCAGATTATATTCCACTACTCTTGTTTTTATCAAACTTTTTTGACTATTATATAAAATTTTTTCCATGAACTTTAGATTCAGCATCATAACTTTCAACCACATTCTCCTAAAGATTTCACTTTGATTTATTGACAATAAAATAAAATGTTTTGTAATACTAAGTTTTCTCACCTAGAATAGGACAGAAAAATTCATTCTAGAATTGAGAATTTCTTAGTGGCCTTTTATATGTAAGTCATGTGTTTCACTACTTACTGGTCACTGCATTAAACTATTAATGAAACCTAACGATAAATTTCAAAATGTGGCGATTTTGTGGTAGCAATAATTGTAAAAATACTTCTCTCCCAAGATTATAAACTCTAAATCCAATAAGCTGTGAGTATCGTTAGAAATCTCTCCCATGACTATACTGCTGATGCAAGTGACCCTAACATAAAGTTGACCTGAGTCTAGCCCCATGAGCTGTTGAAAACAGAATGCTTCTCTGGCAGGTAGCAAAAGGAAATGTCAGAGTCAAAGTATAGAAGGCTTCCTTGTTGCTTTGAAGATTGAGGTGCAGTGGATCACAAGAGAAGTAATGTCCACAACTTGTGGGATCAGGAAGGAAACAGCAGCAAACAGATTGTAAGTAGCAAGAGACCTCACTCTTAAAATTGAAAGGATTTGCCAACAGTCTTAATGAACACGGAATGCATTTTTCCTGAAGACTTCTAGAAAAATCCCAATGGGACAGACACATTAACTATACTCTCACAAAACACAGAACAAAGCCCACCCACATTTATGACCTACAGAAACCATGAGATAACAGGTGTTGCTACTAAAATTGCTATAATTTGTTATGAACAACAACAACAACAAAAAAAAACTAATCCAGATAGGCCAGAAAGAAGCTGTTGCCATCATTTATACCTCTATGGAATTCTGGATTCCTGAGGAGGAAAAAATCATTCACAACTACTCCTCCTTTCCCTTGCTTCTAACTGCTAGTCTCTTTTTGGGAATGACACATGTATCAACCTAAATCCCGAGTCTCCTGATAACTTCTAAGCCACTGTGTAAAATGAAAAAATTATACCTTTTTATAAAGCTTGACTATTAAAAGTACAGAGTAAAAACAAACAAACAAAAACTAAAAAATAAAAAGATAAGAATGGATTCTAGTCATTGAGCAAAACTATCTAATAAAAATGTAAGATCAAATCCAAAATTGATTTTACAAGAGATGTGAATATGTAAGATGAAAAGGTTTTATATTTTATCTACATGTATGCAATGACCACAATGTTTACAAGAGTATTCAATATTTTTGTAAAATAGGAATTAATTGGCAATCTCATTTCCACTAACACAAACTACTCTAGTGTTGACCTTCTGCCTGTAAATCAAAATGGAATTTTACAACATATTAAATTTCTAGATTTTTTGTACTATAAGGAACACTGAACTATTCATATTCTGAAATCATTTCAGAAAAATCTTAACTGATGTTTAGCTGAATTATGTAAGTTTTTAAAAGATGTTTTAAAATTTACAATGCTGCTAGGATTACAAGATTGAAAATAATCTTCACATGTTTTTTGCTGTATATTGCTGCAGTGTTTGAATCTTTTTTAATAAAATGTGTTGCATTTAGCACTTGAATAGAAGTTCTTTTTTAAATACATAAGGTAAAGAAAGAAGTTAAGTAGAGACTATGAAAGATAATGACTTAAATGTCAAGAAGATGAACAACAACATAAGTTTTAGAATATGAGAAAAGGAAGAGAGAAAAGTATAAATGCAGAAAAAGAGACTTGAAATAATTTAAAGACAAATAGTCACATAATATGGAATTACTACCTGCTGTTATGGTTTAGATTTTACATGTCGCCAAAAGTTCTTGTGTTGAAGGTTTAGTCCTCACCTGATGGTACTAACAGAATGTTGTACAGCTTTTAGGAGATACAGCCTTGAGAAAGGCAGTGAGGTCACTGCAAGTATGTCCTTAAAATGGACTTTAAAACCCTGGCCTCTGCCTCTCTATCCCTTCGTTTCTTGCCCTGCACAGGTTCCCTCTGCCACATGCTACAATATATGGTCTTACCACAGACCCAAAAGCAATGGTGCCATGTGATCATGATCCAAAATTGTGAACCAAAATAAGTCTTTCTTTCTGTTATTTACCTCAGGCATATTGTCACAAGAACAGAAATTTAACTAATATACTCACTAGAATTATTAAAACACTGTTATATGAGTCAATTTAAAAGAACCAATTTACTCACCCACTGAAGTAGATTTTAGAATTTATTCTTAAAAATAATTATTAGAATTGTTGACCTATCCAATACCATTTCTCTCAAAATTTGAATTTCTAAGAAATACGTATGCTAAAAATTATATATTAAAATATTTATTAAAATGGTAGAAATTGTTCTTGAAACCTTGACAGATGGTTTATCACTAAAATGGACAGAGATTTTATTTCTTTTATTGATTTTCTTTGACTTATCCATGGTTTTTAAGTTAGTAAACAAAGATATTATTTAACTACCAAATGTACCTGCATGTTGCTGGGGGAAGCTTTAGTTGAATGACAGCTGTTAGGAAACCCAGGCCACCAGAAATTACTCACACACCTGCCAAAATACCTGGAACAGAGACTAATTCTTCTAAGCTAATGTTTTGTCTATTCTTAAGCGCTTTGGTTTATAATGTGATTTTGATGAGGAGTTTCTTCCATATTTGGTCAGCCATTTACAATCTCAGGAAAAATAGCTTCTGATGCAGACAGAAAAGATAAATTTCTTCTGTCTGGATAAGCTTCATGAAGGCAAGAATTCTATCTGCTTCTTCTTCACTCTCTATCACATTTCCTGGTGCATAGATGATCCTTAAAGATGTGGAAAAGGAGAAGGCAAACACAAACAAATATGACAAATAGCTTTGAGTGTTCAAGAAAGTAAAATCCTACAGGCAGATAGTACATCAACAAAGAAAGATTCAAAGAGGAGATGATGTCAAGGTCAGGAAAAATACCAGTTCTCGTGCTATTCCTGTCTTAGTTAATTTGAGCGCCTAAACAAAATATCACAAATTGGATAATGTAAAAATGTATTTCTCACAGTTATGAAGGCTGAGAAATCTAAAATCAAGGTAGATTTGGTGCTGGATGAGAACTCATTTCCTGGTTCACAAACTACAGCTTCTTTGTCTTAACAATGGTGGAGTCTTTCTCAGGCCTGATTAGAAGGGAACTGAACATACTCATGAAGGTTCCACATCCCTTGTTAGCTCATCACATCCTATGTGTTCATCTTCCTAACATCAAAACTTCATTGGTGGGCTGGGGATTTAGCTCAGTGGCATAAAAAAACAAAAACAAACCAAAAAAAAAAACTTTAATGGTGAGGATTTCAGTGTATAAATTTTGTCAACAAACGTACATACAAACATTTAGACCATGGAGAGTCATAAGTAAAGCAGTTTTATTTTTCCTTGTTTCATGATGTTCTTATTTTTCTACCCATGTTATTTTATAATAATTAATAGTAGAAATCAAAACTGTCATGAAAGGGCTGCCTCCAAAGAAATAAGATGAGTTCTTAGAAGCACTGACAGCAAAGTAGATAATTACTTCAATGAAAACTACACTGACATGAACAGAAGCAAACGATGTTCTGCAGCGAAAGAAAAATAACCATAGATACAGATCACAAGCTGTTGCTGACTAACTGTAGGATAAATTAATGATGAAATAGATTTACAAATGCTTTTTAAGAAGGTTAGCTGGGACATTTCAAATGATCAAAAATTCTTTAAGCGATACCTATTGCAAGTTATTCAGTGAATATATGTAAGCTATATGTAGGGTTCAATTTAATATTTATTAAAAATACTTTTAAAGCCCATATAAATAATATTAAAAATTAGTATGCTTTCATGATGTTTTTTGGAATTGTACCAGTATTCTTTCACAAGTCAGTGGTTCAAAATCTCCTACAATAAAGGACAACTTTTTGAAAGCCTTCTATGATTTTTTTCTTTTGTTTTGTTTTGTTTTTTGAGACAGGGTCTCTCTGTGCAGTTCAGGCTGGGCCTGAACTCTACGTAGTCTAAGCTGGCTCAAACTCTTGGTGATCTCTCTGCCTCAGCATCACGAGTAGTTGGATTATAAGGCATGTGCCATCACATCCAGCCAGATATGTGACTTGCTTTTAAAGATATATGATTTCTTAAATGAAAAAAATCTATTAATATGCAATTTGTGAATCCGAACACTGCTTGCTCTTTGAATTTGGGGTGAGAAATGGCAAAGACTGACTAAAGAGGAAGAAGCCACTTGATGAGGAAATAAAAATGTTACATACTGATTAACATGAAAATAATTCAGATAAAAACATTTCTACAAATACATTAATCTCTATCAACTGAATCTGTGTGTCTCATTGTAAATAAGTTAGTTTATTACAAACAAAAGAATGAAACAGATATATAAATTGTTATGGTTCAGGTGGCCCTCCCAAGCCTCATGCAGTCATGGAAGAGACCGAATCTGTCATTTGTGATTTGTCTGTTGTCTAGCACTGGGACTGGTGGTGTGAGTGCTGCACCTTCCCAGGGGTAGGGAGCTATGATATAACTTAAGGGAGGGAAGGAGGTGCACTTTGCCCCTTTTTACACTGTTGGCACTTATTGCTTGTGGGCGCCATGAGCAGTAGCTCTTCAGCCATGCCACCCTGCCTTGGAGCCATCTGAGTGTGGACTGAAACCTTTAAAACTTGTAAGCTAAATAAACCTTTCCTTCTGTAATTTTGGGCACCTGGTATTTTGTCTCAGTGACAAGAGAGAAGTAACCAAGCCACAAATGAAATAGGCATATATGGTATCTTAGCTTTTCTCTACCATATAAACATCGTCATTCTAGAATGCAATTGCAAACACCTTAAATTTTTAAGAACAATGTCCAGATAAGTAACATGTAACTCATTCTGGGTTTTGTGTGTGTGTGTGTGTAGAAGGGGTGTTTCCCCTCAGAAAAGTAAAATAGCAAATTATTAGGTTAAAAATAATGACATGTGGCCACACTAGTAAGTAAAACATCTTTAGGATAATGACCAAGAATAAAATTAAAAACAAAGATTCTTTAAAGTATTTTAGCATAATTGAATCATTTTTTAATGAAGCAAAATAATTACTGAATAATTTACTGTGCTCAAGGGAAAACTGATTACAGGCAAAGTTATTCAATTTATTTTCCATTGTATATGCATAACTGAAATGGGACTCAATAGTTGTTATCAAGAGTAAATTTTCTAAACATCCGAATTGCCCATTTATAGTTTGCAATGGTTTCTATTTTTCAAATGTTTCTGTTTATAAAATTTGCGATACCATCCTTTTTCTTTCCTTCTCCTCCTTTTCCTCTTCTGCCTCTTTTCCTTCCTCTTCTTTTTGCCAATGGAGTTTATAAGATAAATGAATTTAAATACTTACACAATAATGTAACCTATTCAATTTCTTTAGCACCACAGTTAATTCCTACTGTTTAACTTTAACACTTTATTTATATTAGAACAAAGTGCTTAGGATTAAATCAGTGTAACCAATTACCACAGCTCTAAAATACATTATAATAACTATCAAATAAATGATATACTGATAGATATGCTATAACTTTGGGGATAATTTCAGTGATTTGTATAATTTAATTCATTTAAATTTCTAGTCAGTAAAATGACAAATTATTAATCAACTGAAGTTTTGCATGTAGTCAGAAAGTTAAATTATAAGACTTCTATTTAATAAATGTATCATCTTGAAAAAGCTGATATAAAAAATTGATTCAACTTAAATAAGAAGTTCAAGCTGGATAAAGTCTAAGACAAAGCAATATAAATTACTAAATGATTGGGAAATGAATCAATAGTAGACCACAGAAAACTGGTATAAGAAGTAATCATAGTCTTTCCTTTACCTTCTCTAGTGTCTGTCCACTGAGTGAATAATCTAAAATAAACTCATTTAGTAATTGGAAGGACCATAATTAGTAACAAGAATAATTATTTTCCTTACATTTTGATTACTTTAGACAAAAATACTAATGTAGAGTAAGTAGAATGTTGATGAAACAAAAAGATACTCATTCTTTTATTGTTTCTACATGCACTGTTAATTGCAAAGTTTGTAAAAAGTATGTGAAATCTATTTCTGAAAATGTTTAGTTATACAAATTACCAAAGATTCTTCCAATACACATGCTATTTTCTATGCCCATCCATCTCACTCTTACAAGCCCAATTTACAGAAACCTAGCTTTTTCACTCCAGTATCTACAGCATTTTAGTTTAGTTTTGTTTTGTTTCAGTATGGGAGACTTCTCAGCATCCTACCACCCTCTTTTCCTGCCTATATATCATCAAGCAGTATCAGGAAATTGCCCATACCTACGAATATCCCTGCCAATGTGTTTGTAACAGGAATCAGTGTATAAATATCTCAGGTTTCCTCACCTTTCCAAGTGGAAAAACTCTAACATGTAGTGTAATACTGGCTCCCAGTTTTCTCTATCTCTACTGTCCTCTATTTCTAAATATCAGAAGTTGTAATTTGTATAATTATATATGAATTGAATAAAACCCCTCCTTCTCTCAATTTCCCAAAATCCTGCTGCTGTTTCCAGGGATCACCTTTAAATGAACTACTGATATTCAATTTCTTGTTAAGCCTGTTTTGTCAGTACTGAAACTAAGGCAACAAACGTGCCATTTCCACGTTACACTTTTTATATACATTTCTCTTCATGTAATACATCTTACTTAACGGTTTTAAAAATAGCATTGCATAATCTTATATACTTAATAGTTCTTTTAAATGATTCTCCAACCTTCAAATTCATTTTTAAAAAACCTTTATACTACAACACAAAAATGGAGAACTAGTAACTTCTGTCATTGTTGTGATATAGTATTTTAAAAACAATATGACCTAAAAATAAAAAATAAATATTTAATACAAACTACTTCTTGTTACATGTTATCTCTAAGTTTGACTTCTTTTTCTTTAAGTATATATAAGGGAATGAGTGATTTTATCAATTTATAAGCTATGTTGGATATATGTTGCACCAAACTGACCTCGCTGACAATTCCAAGTAAATAAGAAGCAATAGAAGGGTAAATATCCCTACTCTGACTTATTTTCTTGAAACTTTTCCCAAGTCAACTGTGGTCCATATTATTATCTTAGAGCACCTAAAGGTATTTCACATGCTAACAGAATACAGATTCCACACTTATAAAATATCAAACCACCAAATAGATAACACTCAGAAAGCCATTCACAATTAGAGGCCATCTAACATTTCACTGACTCCACACTACAGTTAGTAACTCTACTTCTAACTGCCTGTGTAATGGGAAGTGAGTCACTTTGTCTAGGCATCACTTGCCTTAACCATAAAGTAAGAAAGTCCAAATAGATCTGTCTTGGCCCTTTTGTTTTCAGGCCTCTTCAGGCATGGAGGAAACTAGCACTACAGGATTCCCAGCCTCATCCTCCAAAGGAGTAACAGAAACGCCAGTTTTACATACAATACTGTTGGCTAAAAAGAAGAGGAAACAAGAATGAGAAAAGAGAAAAACAAAGTGGAGATGAGGTAGAAAAATAAAAGAAACAGAAAAACTTACTCAAAGTCTGTTTGTACTCCTTAGGATGGCTACTGAACGAAGGAAGGAAGGAAGGAAAGAAAGAAGGAAGGAGGGAAGGAAGGAAGGAAGGAAGGAAGGAAGGAAGGAAGGAAGGAAGGAAGGAAGGAAGGAAGGAAGGAAAAAAAAGTAAGCAAGGAAAGGATAGATAGAAAGAAGAAGGGAAAACAAGAAACTGAAACTCTGTATACTGCTGGCAGGGATGTAAAATGGTACAGTCACTACTGAAAAGAATATCATAGTGCCAAAAGATATTTAAAATAAAATTACTAGAATGATCCAGCAATTTCATTTCTGAATATATTTTCAAAAGAACCAAAGGCAATGTCTCAAAGAAAAACCTGTGCACATGTTAACTGCAGCATTATTCAAAACTGCCAAAACGTAAGAGCGACTCAAGTGTCCATGGACAGATGAATGTATTTTTAAAAAATGTGGTGTATCCCTACAGGGGTTAGCATTTACAGGGAGGGGAATTCTGACACATGCTATGACAGGGATAAATTCTGAGGACACTCTGCTAAGTGAAACAAGCCAGTCACAAAAAGAAAGAAGCTGGATGGGTACATACAGTTGTGAAATTCGTAGAAACAAATTAGAAATAATAGTGTAGGGGTAAATGTACCGTGGGCATAGAGCAGCTGTGGTGAACCTATGGCACATGTGCACAGCAGGCACGGAGAGCCCTTGCTGTTGGCACATGAGTCAAGTTGCCCCAGCCGTTCAACATCAAGGAACAGCACACAGAGAGGCAGTGTTGGCACTCTGTGGTAAATAAGTGGGATTTGGGACCACAGTTTGTGCTCTCAGTCTCTAAATGGTTTGCCATTACTGGTGTAGAGTGTCAGTTTTGTAAGATGAAGTGTTCTGTAAACCACTTGTTCAATAATGTGAATGCATTTAACATTACTGAATTATCCACTTAAAAATGGTCAGGTTGATAAATTTTACCACAAATTAAAAATACAGGTTAAAAAATTAACCCAGTCGACTAGATGACATTTAAGATCTCCTCCACATCCGCTTTCATTCACAGTCTTTGAATTACCACTAACAATTAGGTAATTTATCATTGTCATGACACAAGGCTCATGAATGAAATTAGAACAAATAAATTACTTATCTTATAAATAATACTGGTAATATTTACAGTATATACATTCTAATCATTAACCCCTCTGATGCAAGAAATTAACTTCGTGACTTAATTTATTACTCCTTACAAAGATTCACTGAAGTATCACCTAAATGTTTGAAATCTGATCACCCAATAGAAAATATAGCGAATTTAAGATGCCTTTTATTTCTCCTCAAAGCTATCAGTTCCACTTTAAAAGCCATTAACTTCCAGGCAAGATGAAGCAGTTTCTTCTGCCTTTCTGCACTGTGTTTACATTTTCATGGTCAAATCTGTGTCCAAGGGAGCTGCGCATATGATTTCCTCTGTACCTTAATTCTGATTCCCGTAACACCTCAACATGCAGTGGTCTATTCCTCTTGTCTAGCAATTGTGTTTATTAAATTAAATCAACTCTTTATACCATCTAGCCACAAATAATACAAATTGTTAAAATTTCTTCAAGAAGTCTCATAACATTTTATTATAATATTTATTTCCTGCTGAACATATGTCTTTGTTGTTTAATTTTTCACTATTCTTATGCTTCTTCATTTCAATTTAAAAGTTTTAAAGATTGCTTATTCTTGTCTTGTATAAATCTAACTAGATATTTTTTCAGGTAAATAAAGGTAGAAATTGAAGAATAAAAAACTATTAGTGATCACAAATATTAAAACATATACAGATGGCCAATAAACACATACAGAGGCTCAACATGATTCATTATCAGAGAATCTAAAATTAAAATACAATAGCATGATATAACGCACTTACATGGGAAACATTAAAACTATTATCATTAATAAGAAGAAAATGTTGAGGGTGATGAAAATGTTCTGCATTTTGATTATGATGACATTTTCATGGGTACTTACATAGATTTTTAAACTCATCAAACTGTAAATATAAATAAGTGGATTCGGCAGTATATAAATTATGCTTCTTTGCTATAAAGTTACATTATGGTAAGCAATATTGCAATTAAATAGTTTTTGGTTTTTTTCTTTTTTGGCCCTACAGGCTAGCTTCAAATTTATGCCAGTCTTCCTGCCTCAGCATTACAAGTGCTGGGATTACAGATGTGCACCATCACACCTGACTCCAAATATTTTTTGATAATTTTTCCCTTGTTAAAAAAATTACTTATAAATTATATGCACATTCTATTGTATTAATATAATTGATTTTACAAAACATTCAAAAGCAAGGATTTCAAAATAAAGAGCTAGAGATCAGTTTCTCTCTCTCTCTCTCTCTCTCTCTCTCTCTCTCTCTCTCTCTGTCTTTGTACAAGGCATAGAAGTCACAACTTCACAGTTGCCAGGCAGGTGCTTATGCCACTGAGCTAAATCTCTAGCTAAAGATCAAATATTTAAGCAACTATATTGTTAACTGAAATGACTTCATATCACAATATATAACTACATCATATTTAGACATTAAAGACAGACAATTCAAATAGTTAAATCTATCATCAAAGAGATCATAAGCACATAAAGAATATACTGAACTCTGTTACAATGCAGTCTGTTGAACAACCTAAAATCTATTCATAATTTCATTATAAACATCATGTAGGTAAACACACACTTACTCTCTTAGAATACCTAAAAATACATGCATATACCAACTGGGCACCTAATACAGGAAACTAGTATCAGAAGTGGGGTCATTGTTATTACTGTACCTTCCCATGAAATTTAGAAGTCTCTGAAACTGGTTTTTGGAAAAACTTGGAAAGATTTGGAGATGTAAATTACAGAAACCCTAGAATTCTGTAAGCAGAGCATGAAAGGTGATCCTAGTCAGCAGTTGGAAGATCAGAATATTAAAAGAAATGCCCAAAAAAGGCCACACTGAAGAGCTTTCCGCTGGGAACAAGGACAATGCCTACACAGTATGGCAGAAACTCTGTCTACATTTTGCCATTGTCCTGTGATTTTGCAGGAGACTGAAAGTAAGGATAATGGAGTAACTAATGTAGTGGATACAATTTCAAAGTAAAACAATGTTCAGGCTGTGGCAAGGGTACTGCTGTTTGCTTTTAGCTAGATTTAAAAAGCAGAAGGCAAAGGCAGAGCAGAACTACTTGCAAGACTTCAATTTAGCCCATGGGAGGGGGGTCACCGATTTAATTGTGGCCAAAGGAAGCATGTTTGCTAAAGAGATTAGTGCCACTAAAAAGAAACCAAGAATTTAATGTAAGGATAAGAAAACAGACATCTTAATGACACCTCAGAATTCAGCAAGAATTCATCACAGACCTAAAGATACAAAAGTATAAATCTTTCATTTGAAAAAAAGCTTCTGAAACCCATGCTCAAGAAGAACATCCTTGGGAACTGGTTCCCCAGGATTCATTTCACTGTTTAGTAATCTGTGCATTCAGAGGCAGTGCAGCCATTATCCAAGTAGATCTGTCAACTGCTCCCACTAGCAGCCAAAACTGGTATCCTTCACATGATGTTAGTTTTAGCCACATACAGAATGCAGGAGTTTTTCAGTCAAAGAGACTTTCATCTTGATTTCAAAGGATGGTTTAGGAGGCCAGGCAAGGAGTTCCTGAGGGGGCAGTGTACAAATGAAGCTAAAGATGTAATGGAGAACCCAGAAAGCCAGAAATCAGGAAAATGGACTGTCTGCTGATGAAAGTTGGGGGCAGAGAGCAGAACCAGCCCAGGAGAGGCCACGTTTCCTGCAACTAGTAAGGCCATAGGGATGGAGCTTCCCAAGGTCTCTAGAACTCACATCGCATCATCTTTTGTGTCTTAGTTACTTTTCTTATTGGTGAGACAAAATACCTGACATCCAAAGTAAAGGGAGTAAGGTTTACGTGGCTCACAGTTTGTAGAGATTTCATCCATAGTCACATGAATTCAAGACAGGGTGGCATGGCAGATATGCATCTCAACAGAGAGACAGTTAATGGCGCGAAGAAAGTAGCAAAGCAAAGACAGGACCTTGGCAGCTTCTTTTGAACATCTTATATGCTAGCTGGCCACAAGGATTAGGGAAATACCAAACCAACATGTGGACTGCTTAAGTAATCGCATGCCCTTAATTCCAACATCATACACTCTACATTTGGCCACCTCCCCCCATCAAAAACTCTGATTATGACCCCAAGAGGCTTTTGGGAGACATTCAGACACAATGAATAGCATTGTGCCCTGGAGATGGACATGGAACTAAAGGACTAAATGTTTGCCCTGCTGTGTTTTGGTCTTGCTTTGGTTCTATCTTCTTCACCTCCATATTTCTCCCTTTAGGAATGGGAATTTCTAGGCTGTGGCATTGTATCTTGAGGTTTTAGGGTTTTTGTTTTGTTTTGTTTTTTGTTTTGTACTAGGGTTGAAACTCACAACTGTGTGCATGCCATACAGGCACTTGTACCCGTGAAATATATCCCTCGCCCATATTTTGAGATTATATACCTTTTTGTTTGTTTTGTTGTGCTTTTACAGAGGTTCATAGGGGAAGAGACTATTGTATTTCCATTTGTATACAGGTCACTTCTATTATGTTTGGCAGAATTATCAATATGGGATTATCTCTATCTGGAGATTAAGTGTGGTTTAAGGAAATAAATTTGTGTAACAAGTTGTCAAAAAGTTTGGAAATGGCAATTAGGGTAGAGTGTTAACTTGACTGGTTTTGCCATCCACCTGCGAGGTTGGTGCAGCACACTTCTGGATATTTCTGTGTGAATCATGGAGGCATGATTTGGAGTATTACTCATGGTCTTTGGACTATTTCCTAGCTGGTAGTATTCCCCTATCCTACTTGCCTGTTGTCATGAACTAAGTAGTTTTGTTCAACCATGCACCTTCTCCCAGATGTTCCTGCTTTGGACCCAGCTGACTATAAACCGAATCTCCTTAATATATGAATCAAATTAAATTTTCTCCTTCAAATTTTTGCTGGCCAGCAACATGAAACTTTACTAATACAGGGAGGTTTAAGTAATTTGCTTGTAAATGGCAGACCAATCATTCCAACTAACATTTCCTTAAATTCATGCTGGGCCATTTTGGCCCATGTCACTAATATTTTGGGGCAATATTACTATGTTACTGTTTCACTGGACTTCAGATGTAAGAGGGGAAGATGATTTTTAAATTAAAATATTTATTAACATAAGAGGTAGCACTGAATCTTAGGTTAACTTTGTAGCTCATGACTACGTAGCAGAATTAAATAATTCATACTAATAAGATTCCTCATTCCCTCTCTCCTTCCTTCCTTTCCATTCTCTTTCCCTTCCTCTTCCGTTCTTTTTTCTTCCTTTTCCTTTTCTTCCTTTCTCTTCCTCTTTCTTTCTTCTCCTCTTCCTCTTCTGTTCCCCTTCCCTCTCCCTTTCTTACTCTTTCCTCTTTTCTCTCCTGTGAAGCATAAAATCATTCAAAAACTGTGGCTTTGGTCAACTACATAGATTTATAAAACATAGAATGATCAATATTTAAAGTAGAAATTAAAATCTCTGTACATTATATGTTTGCTTTTGAGGCTTATATTTAAATTACCTATGAAAATCAGAGAAATAAAAGATAATTTTAAGGCAAATTTTTAAGATTATGAAAATATGAAAAGTTATACCTTTGTAGATATTTTAAAAATATCTCCCACCCAATAATGAATATGTCATCTATTATATAACTTGGATGAGTTCTTTTCACAGTTTGCAGAACAACCAAGGTGAAGAACATGGGTTTTCAGAGATTGGGGTGGAAACTGTTGCCTATTTTTGTCCAACAGGAAATGTTACTTCTAATTAAAATAAAACTCAAAGCACAAGCTATAAATTATCATTTTTTAGCTCAGAATCTGATTTTTAATATTTAATACATGTCTTTGTACTTAGAATATTTTAAATTTTATTTTCTAGCCATCAAGATTTTAAAGTTGACCTCAACTATACCGTCAGTTCTTTATACACATCTGTGTTTCTAAAATAATTGTTAAAAATATTACAAATTCCTTACTGACCATCTGCATTACATTATTCAGTTATTTAATTCCTTTATAGTAATGACCAAGACAGAAGAAGTGACAAGGAATGTAGACAGAATGAGGCATAAACCTAAAAATTAATTTTCCTTTACTCTTTCATTTTTTTCAATACTGACCAATGACGATGACAAAAGGGAGGTTAAATTTGGAGAAAATTTGTTGCTTAGAATATACAAACATTGATTTTATATACCTAAAATTGAAAAAATCTAAATTAATAGCTGTGACTACTGAACAGATTATTAGTAGCTAAAAGTATTAATAAACTTACTTCAGGTTAAGAAATTCATTTTAAAATGTTTTTCTCTTTTTTTTTTTTTTTTTGTCTTTTTCCTTTTTATCGGTACCAGGGATCAAACTCACGACCACCTGCTTGTAAGGCAGGCGCTTATGCTGCTGAGCTAAATTCCCAGCCCCGTTTTTCTCTTAATATAAACTCAAACTTCTTAAATATGGCAAGAATCATGCAAAATATTGTTATCTTTCTCTCAGATTACCTTTATTTTAACATTTTATTATGACAATTTTATAATTTTTCATCTTATTTTTTAATGATCCTATATTTACTGCCATTCATACTTGAGACCTGAGTTTGAACAAGATATAGAAAGTTGTAATTTTTTTTTTCGTTCACTGGTTATTTTACTCATATAATGCTTTACAGTGCAGATATTTCTAATTGCTTCACTAGTTTGCACATGGCACTGCCCTGTAATGTATTGTGATTCATAGAGATAAAATAATCCTTCTTGATATAAAGTATATTATGTACTTTGCCAATAACATCTGAGGACTGATATTGCTAAAATAAATCCTTTTTGATGTAAAGTATATCATGTACTTCTTGCTATAAAGTATATTAAGTATATTATGTACTGCCACATTTAGTATCATTGTATCAAAGGGCTTATCCTGCTTAACAATTTATCTTGTTATGATTCATCTGACTGCTTTATCTCTGGGGGTAGAAGTTAAAGCTCACATTCTAAAGTCAGATGACTTAAGCTTTATTCTTACCTGAAGACATTACGTTTGAAAAAAGGCATGTTAAACATGAGATTTAGGCAGCTAGGATAAAGAAGACAGTACTGATTTATTCTAAATAGAAAAGCTATCAGTTTATAAGGCACGTAAGGGAAAAAAAAACTTATCAGAGTCTTTTCAGAAATGGCTTTGACTGATGTGAACACAAAATTTTAAAAATAGGTATTAAAGCAGCTCTCGGTAAAATGATGGCAGAACAATCACTTTGTGGAAATTTAAAAAAAGATATGCATGTCTTCTATGAAAATAACCTTCTGATATACTCATTTGTTATAGGAATAAAACTGAAAAATTTTGGTGAACAATTTAAATGGCTATAAAAGGATCTAGGAAAGGAGATGATTCTCCAGCTGTGTTCCATCAATTCTAAATGTTCCACAAAGTCATGTCAAGAGCTGCTATTAAAACAAAAGGAAGATAAGCAGGCAAGGCCCAAACCCTTTCCTCTCTACACACAATGATTCAAATAAAACAGATCCGTTTTTGTATGATTTAGTATATCACTTCAATACAGACTGAGCATTTACTATTTGCCAAGTATTTAACAGTTCCAACAAAGAATTGCTTGCTAAGTAGATAACACAAATATGTCATACTCATGAAAGAAATATAACATCAACCCTACATGCATTGATTTTGTAATTACTGCCTCACAGTATACTTCTCAAATACAACAAAAGCTGTCAAGGTTAAATCACTATTACTGAAAGCAATTTATTTCATTTCTTTGAGTCCTAGTTTTCTGGGACTCAAATAATACCACGGACTATGCAGGTTGCTTTAAGCCTTCGAAAAAAATGAACTATGCATTAACTACAGAGAGTAGAGGGGGAAGGTTTCATGCACGCTGTAAACCCAGCACTAAGGAGACTAAGGCAGGAAGATTACTACGAGTTTGAGGCCACACTTGGCTACATAGTGAGTTCAAGGCAAGCCTGAATTGCATAGAAAAACCTGGTCTCAACCCCCACACACACAAAAAATGGGTTTTCAGTAAATGATAGTTTATGTTACTATGAGTTCTTTCAACCAACAAAGTAGAATGGGAAACACTTCAAAATTATAACAATTTTTAAATTTTTAAATACCTACATAATATAGGCTGAAACATGATTCATTCATAAGGTCAGCATAGCAACATATGTGCCAAGGCATTAAAAGACATCTCATTGCTTTCTACTCACCCGTCATTCCTTCCTCTAACCATCTGCACTGATTCAGCTCCACAATCCCACAGGTTTTTCTTCCTACACCAGCTCTTCCCCAACCATTACCTCTATTCCTGAACTCTTAGATTGAAAGTCATTGCCTCTGGGAAAACATTCTTGGATCAGCTCATACCATAAATAAGAATTTTAATTCAAACCTTAAAAAGAAGGGAAAGAAAGTGCCTGACCAAGGACTGCTAGAATTATAAAATACTAGAATTTCAAGGAGCTGCGTGTGCATTTGGGTGAAATACCAAGTGTAAACTCGTTGGTGAGAAGGCATAAGCTGCCAGCAGTGACTGGTGAGCATATTAAAGTTTATCTGTTCCATGAGGGATGAGAGTAAATAAGGATGTGGAAGAAGGAGGAGGAGGAGGAGGAAGGAAAGAGAATAGAAGGAAAAATGTAAACAATACCTTTGTAAATAAGGAGGGGGAGAGGTATTGAAATGAGATGAGGGGAAGGGGAAAAAGGAAGAATCAAGATATACCAGGTACGGGTACAGATGCAATTCCACTTAGGCTAGGCAGCAATATATTCTTTTTACCTTAATTCCTAAACTCATGTCTAACCAGAAAACCAGAAAATCACATTCAATCCAACATTATGATGTTGTATTGAATTAGTTGAATAAAAGACTGGCAATATTCCTGACTGTCATGATTTGAATGTATTGCCCAAAATTTGTGTTTTGAAAATGTAATCCCCAATGCAACAGTGTTGAGATGTGGGATCTTTAAGAGATTAATAGGTCATGAGAAGTTAGGCATGATGGCACATGTTTGTAATCTCAGCTACAACAGAAGCTCACACAGGAGGATCACAAGTTCAAAGCCAGCCTAGGCAATTTAACAGAATGAATCTCAAAATGAAAAATGAAAAAGGGATAGAGACATAGCTTATTGGTAAGGCACCCTTAGGTTTAAACCCTAAATACTGAAAAAAAAAATTACTTAATGGAGAATCAGAGAATACTGAATTCAAATGTTTAACCAACAGAACTCTTTTACAAATACTCAGTAAAGATGGTCAACTAAAGGGCCTTCAAATTGTACTGGTAAAACAAGATGTTTTACAACTTCAGGTTGGCACAGTTCTTTCAAATATCTCACTTTTTATAATGGATATGGAAAATTAACAGCTATGATTCTAATAATAAATATTCTGGTCCAGAGCTAAAAGCATTAGGTTGTGCTGAATGTGTTTTTAAAGCACATTCAACCAGAATTCATTTTAAAATGCAGCCTCAATTTTTAGTATTTCTGCCATAGTCTTAATTATGGTAATACTGTGCCCTGAAGGTGCCAATGAGAATCAAGTTCCAAATAAGACCAAATTTAAAAAAAAAAAAAAAAGTCTTTGTTTCTGTTGATTATCTGGGATGATGGCTCAAATTAAAAGAATTCTATTTGTGTTTATCAAAGTCAGGATTCAACAGAAAGCAAACCTCTTGACCCTGAACAAAAAAGAAAAATAAAGACAAGAATGATAGAGCATATTACCTCAGGCTTAGCTCCCCAAGGCAGCAAAGGGATCCATTAAACATGCCACTGATCAAAATAAATCCATTAGAAAGTTCTATTTTGGAATTGACGTGTCATATATAATCTTTTTAATTCACTATTGTTTACTTTCATCAAAATAAATTCTCATTGGCTTACTGCTAATTATCCTTGCTTCTTTCTGGGTATGATGACATGCCACTAGATATACTAACTACTAGAAATATGACAAAGGTAAGTAAGAAAATGATCCATTATTAAAGCTATGGTCTAAGGAATATAAGAGCAAATGGAGGATTCATATGAAATTTGAGTTACTAAATTCTATCTCCAAAAGGTTAAGATCATCTTACAACTACCAACAAAAAAACCAGTACTGTGGGAGAGGATTCACTTAAAACTTCGCCTCCTTGAAGATGTTCTTCTAAAATCTAATTGTTAGCTCTCAGAGTTAAATATATAACATACTGATAGTAACTGAAAAGAAACAATATAATATAAATTTTCTATTTTTTGAAAAATTATACACAAAGACTGCATTTATATAAAAACAAAGGAGCTTTCTTGAATAGACTAAAATGGACTTTTATCTCCTAAAAAGAGATTTCAAACATTCTAGTTATATAAAAAAGATCCATCAGAAACAAATTTTCTGACTCATTAGGAGGAAAAGGTAAAAACTTTAGGCTCTGATAATTAAAGTGGATCTGCAAAGTTGAAAGATTCTTTCAAAGAATCAATTTTTCCCCCATTGAACTCAACAAAAGCACCTCTTCCTAAGGGCTCCACTATACTCGGGATATTATGTTTATATGTTACAGTATGACACAACAATCTTACTCACTTTAAAGAAAAGATAAGTGCCCTTCTTCAGTGGGAATGTGAGACAGTGATAATAGAACTCTAGTTGCAAAGGCAGTTACATCTGGCAAACTTGAGAAGGAAAAAGAAATGTGGCCTTGGATCAAGATGGTTAAGAATTATCCTCAATTTCATACCCTTCATGGAATAATGGAATATCAGGAGCTCAAAATTAAAACAAGAAATAAAATTCTGATTATGTCAGGGTTCTTCCTCAAAAAGAACTTAACTTAGCTGGCTGTGAAACACTTAGAAACACATTCCTGGATTTTCAATTTAGTTCTAGGGAAAGAAGATTAGAAGACCTCTTATATTTGGACATAAAATGACTATCCTGAAAAATAATCTATAAGAAAACTCTTCCAGCAGCTGCTGCTGCCTGTGCCCCGGGCGGCTGGGAGAAGCGGAGTGTTGGTGAGTGACGCTGTGGAGGTGTAGTTTGACTCAGGGTGTTACTTGGGGGTGAGAATAAAACTCCAGCAAGATCCGGGCCTCTAAAGCAGTGACAGAGGCACTTCTAGGACCACCTGCGGGAACTTTCTCCCTGACTTGGGGGACCAGACTGGCTCCCCACCGAAGGGTAAGAGTTAACAGCTGTGGCTGGGAGCTCCGCCCAGCTTGCGGGAACTTTCGCCCTACCCTGGGGACCCAGGCCGGTTTCCCACCAGACCCT
The DNA here is from genome assembly GCF_034190915.1 of Cavia porcellus. NCBI lineage: Eukaryota > Metazoa > Chordata > Mammalia > Rodentia > Caviidae > Cavia > Cavia porcellus. The sequence continues at coordinate 79,335,252 of NW_026947484.1, forward strand.
GGGACCAGCCCAGTTCAGAGATTATAGCAGCTGCAGCTGGGAGCTCCACCCAGCCTGCAGGAACTTTCTCCCTGACTTGGGGGACCAGACTGGCTCCCCACTGGACCAGAGACCAGACCAGAAGGGTGAGAGTAACAGCTGCCTCTGGGAGCTCCGCCCAGCTTGCAGGAACTCTCTCCCTGAGCTGGGGACCCAGGCCAGTTTCCTACTGGACTCCAGGATAGCCCAGTTCAGAGATTGTAGCAGCTGCAGCTGGGAGCTCCGCCCAGCCTGCAGGAACTTTCACACTTACTTGGGGGACCAGACAGGCTCCCCACCAGACCAGAGACTAGGCAAGAAGGGTAAGAGTAACTGCAGCCTCTGGGAGCTCCACCCAGCCTGCTGGAACTCTCGCCTTGAGCTGGGGACCCAGGCCAGGTCTCCACCAGACCCCAGGACCAGGCCAGATCAGAGACTGTGGCAGCAGCAGCTGGGAGCTCCTCCCAGCCTGAGACACTCTTTCTGGCCTGAGGAGCAGGCCATAGCTCCCTGCTGGGTCCAGTGAGTGGGGCCATCGCAGGGTACCCCATCCCAGGCAGGTGGATCTCTCTCCCACACCTGGAACAATACTTGAAGCTTCCAAATACAGAAAAATGACAAAACGAAAGTCTAAAATGCAATCTCAAACATCCAGCCCATCCCAAGAAAGCCCAGGAGCCATGTGCTTAGAAGAAAATACATGCCACATGACTGAAATACCAGAAATAATGGTAACCGAAATAAAGAAGCAAGTATGGGAAGCCCTGAAGGAATTCAAACTAGAAATATTTTCTCAGATGAAAGAAGAATTGATAAAAGAAATGAAGCAGATGCTAAACATAGCTAAAGAAGAGGCACTTAAAAAATTAGAGGAACTAAACGGAAGGATAGGATCCCTGGATGAACAGTATAGGAAGCAAACAGAATACATAAAACAAATGCAAAGAGATATACAGGAAACCAAAAACTCCATTGAAAGTTGTAAAAACCGCCTCAAGGAATGTGAAGATAGAATCTCAGACCTTGAAGACAAGATTGCAACAAGTGAACAGGAAAGAAAAGATCTTTTAAAAATAACAAGAAATCAGGAAATAACAAATCAACACCTACAGGACGATGCAAAGAGAAATATAAGATTGATAGGGATAAATGAAAAAGAAGGGGAAAACATAAAGGATGTCAAGAGGATATTTAGAGAAGTAATAGCTGAATATTTCCCAAACATGAGATTGGAAACTGATATCAAGATCAATGAAGCATATAGAATTCCAAATAGTCACAACCAAAATAAATCTACACCCAGACATATAATAATGACCATCTCAGAAATTGAACAAAAGAATAGAATATTAAAGGCTGTCAGAGAGAAAAGACAGATCACCTATAAAGGAAAACCTATCATAATTACAGCAGACTTCTCAGCACAAACAATAAAGTCAAGAAGAGCATGGAGTGATGTATTTCAGATCCTAAAGGAAAATGATTTTCAACCTAGGCTGATGTACCCTGCAAAACTGTCCTTCAAATTTGATGGAGAAATACAATACTTCCATGACAAAGATCAGCTGAAAAACTTCATGATCACCAAGCCAACCCTGCAAAGAATACTGAAAGACAGCCTAGATACATTTAGGAAAAAACCACTAAACAAAGCAGACAGTTGAACAGAGCAGAAAGATAAACATGCAATGCCAGAAAGATAATATGTCAACAATAAACCAATTTATAACAATTCTTACTATTAATGTAAATGGTCTTAATACACCAATTAAAAAAATCAGACTGGCAGAATGGATCAAGAAACAAATTCCAACCATATGCTGTTTACAAGAAACCCACTTAACTAAAAGGATACTCACAGACTCAAAGTCAAAGGATGGAAAACAACATTCCATGCAACAGGAACACACACACACAAAAAAAAAGCTGGGGTAGCTATTCTGTTTGCAGACAAAATCAACTTCAAGCCAATAATGATTTAGAAAAGATAAAGAAGGTCACTACATACTGGTTAGGGGAAAACTACAAGAGGAAGATATAACTCTCTTAAATATATATGCACCAAACTCCAGAGCACCCAATTATATAAAATAAATACTAACAGAAATGAAAAACCAAATCAGTAGTAATACAATTCTGACAGGAGATCTTAACACACCATTGACACCAATGGACAGATCAACCAAAAAGAAAATCAACAAAGAAATAAAAGAACTGAATTGCACCTGTGAACAAATGGACTTAATAGATATATACAGAGTATTCCACCCAACAACAACACAATACACATTGTTCTCAGCAGTACATGGGGCATTCTCTAAAATAGACCATATATTAATTCACAGAACATATTTAACTAAATGCAAAAGGATTGAAATTATCCCTTGCATGCTATCAGACCATAGCACCATGAAATTAATAATCAACGATAAAAAATATTGCAAAAATCCCACAAACACATGGAACCTGAATAACACACTCCTGAGTAATCAGTGGGTCACAGAGGAAATTAAAAAAGAAATTAAGCAATACCTACAAACAAATGAAAATACAGATACAACTTACCGGAATCTATGGGATGCAATGAAAGCCGTCCTCAGAGGAAAATTTATTGCACTGAGCACCCACATCAGGAAAACAGAATGAATACAAATAAATAACATGATGCTACACCTCAAACAGCTAGAAAAAGAAGAGCAAGTCAAGTCCAAAGCCAAAAGAAGAGAGGAAATTATAAAAATCAGAGCATAAATCAATGTAATAGAGACTAAGAAAACAATCCAAAGAATCAACGCATCAAAAAGTTGGTTCTTTGAAAGAATAAATAAAATCGATAAGCCTCTAGCCAACCTTATTAAAATAAGGGAAGAAAGAGCTCAAATCCATGCAATAAGAAATGAAAAAGGTGAAGTCACTATAGACTCAATAGAAATACAGAAGATCATCAACACCTATTTCGAAAACCTCTACTCTCAAAGGTTTGATAACACAGAAGAAATAGACAGATTCTTAGAAACATATGAAGTACCAAAGCTAGATCAAGAGGGTGTAAAACTGCTGAATAACCCAATCTCTATCAATGAAATTGAACATGTAATTAATTCCTTACCTACAAAGAAGAGCCCAGGCCCAGTGAGATTTACTGCAGAATTCTACAAGAAATACAAATAAGACCTAGTACTGACACTCCTTAAACTCTTCAATGAAATTGAAAGGAAAGCAATTCTTCTCAAGTCATTCCTGGAAGCAAATATTACTCTAGTACCAAAACCCGGGAAAGACCCAACTGAAAAAGAAAACTACAGACCAATCTCCCTAATGAACACAGATGCAAAAATCCTCAATAAAATATTGGCAAACAGGATGCAGCAAATCATCAAGAAGATTATACACCATGACCAAGTGGGATTCATCCCACGCATGCAGGGATGGTTCAACATACGTAAATCAATAAATGTAATCCACCATATCAATAAAGCCAAAAGTAAGAATCACATGATCATTTCCATAGATGCAGAAAAAGCCTTTGATAAGGTCCAACATTCATTCATGATAAGAACTCTACAGAAAATTGGAATAGATGGCCTGTACCTCAATATAATAAAGGCTGTCTATGACAAACCAACAGCCAGTATCATACTAAATGGCGAAAAATTGAAAGCCTTTACTTTAAAATCAGGCACAAGACAAGGATGTCCTTTATCACCTCTCCTATTTAATATAGTACTGGAAGTACTAGCCAGAGCAATTAGACAAGAGAGAAAAATAAAAGGGGTTAAGATAGGAAAAGAAGTTAAATTGTCATTATTTGCAGATCACATGATACTCTACATGGAAGACCCCCTAAACTCCATTGAAAGACTCTTAGATATAATAAATAAGTTCAGTAATGTAGCTGGGTACAAAATCAATACTCAGAAATCAATAGCATTCTTATACACTAACAACAAAATCACAGAGAGAGAAATAAGAGAAGCAACCAAAAGAATGAAATATTTAGGAATTACTCTTACAAAAGAAGTGAAAGACCTATACAGGGAAAATTATAATACACTGAAGGAAGAAATTGAAGATGATCTCAGAAAATGAAAAGACATCCCATGTTCATGGATAGGAAGAATAAACATTGTGAAAATGGCCATTCTCCCAAAACTGTTATATAGATTCAATGCAATCCCAATAAAAATACCATCAACATACCTAATAGATCTAGAGAAATCACTCCTAAGGTTCATCTGGAACCAGAAGAGACCTAGAATATCAAAGGCAATTTTAAGCAAGAAAGGCAAGGCAGGAGGCATCACAATCCCTGACTTAAAGTTATACTACAAAGCAACAGTAGTAAAATCAACATGGTACTGGAATCAAAACAGAGCAGAGGATCAATGGAATAGATTAGAAGATACAACCACAACTACAAACACACTCAATCACCTTATCTTCGATAAAGGAGCCAAGCAGGTTCACTGGAAGAATGACAGTCTTTTTAATAAATGGTGTTGGAAAAACTGGCTCTCCATTTGCCGAAAACTAAAACTCGACCCAAGCCTATCACCCTGTACTAAATTAAAATCTAAATGGATTAAAGATCTGAATATTAAAACAGAAACACTAAATCTATTGGAAGACAAATTAGGTAGAAACCTTGAAGACATAGGGGTAGGTAGAGAATTCATGAACAGGACTCAAACTGCATGGGAAATACTTCCCAGAATCAATAACTGGGACTACCTCTTATTAAAAATTTTCTGTAAGTAAAAAAAAATCTCCAGCATAGTGAAAAGAAAACCCACAAACTGGAAAAGATCTTAGTGAACTCCCCCTCTTTAGGGGGGACTCCCCCTCTTTAGGACTTTTGTCTAAAATATATAAAGAATTAAAAAAAATCAGACTCCCAAAATTCAAAGACCCAATCCAAAAATGGGCATCTGAGATGAATACACACTTCTCAGATGAAGAAATACAAATGGCAAATAAATACATGAAAAAATGTTCATCATCATTGGTCATTAGAGAAATGCAAATTAAAACCACACTGAGATTCCATCTCACTCCTGAAAGGATGACCAGGATCATGAAGACCAACAACAACAAGTGCTGGAGAGGCTGTGGGGAAAAAGGAACTCTCCTTCACTGTTGGTGGGAGTGTAGACTGGTACAACCTTTGTGGAGGTCAGTCTGGAGATTTCTCAAAAAGCTGGGATTGGAAGTCCCATTTGTTCCAGCTATTCCACTACTCGGCATCTTCCCTGAAGAACTGAAAGCATCATACCAAAGTGATATATGCACACCTATGTTTATAGCAGCACAATTTGTAATTACTAGATCATGGAAAGAACCCAAATGTCCATCAACCGAGGAATGGATAAAAAAGCTGTGGTAATTCTATACAATGGAGTACTACTCAGCTATAAAGAAGGATCACATTGAGGTATTTATCAATAAATGGGCGCAGCTTGAAACCATACTCATAAGTGAACTAAATCAAACTCGCATCTGTGAACTCCAAATAGTTTCTCTAGTGTAGGAAATGAATCAAATATATAAAAGTACATGATAACCATGATTCCCCATTATATGGCCTTAAAGCCTTATAAAATTTTCACTCATTAATTGGAATGGCTTTATTCTGGGCTGTTTGATATCATGGCCAGTGATGCAATGAACAGCCACTTTGAAGAAAATAAGTCATAATAACAGCTAGTGCCGATTTAATAACATCTTGTCTTAAAGCCGTACCAAACTATTGTTCTTCTGTCTCCATTGATTTTATTATGTTGTAACTTGCTGGATTTTATCATATGTGGTAGTATAAACAAAAATTGCTATAGGCAAAGAGATAATATTGAAACCTTTGATCATTTTTTTCTGTTAGCTGGTTCTAAATACTCTACAATGCTTTCATCCACTTGACTGGTGTTACACAGTCTTGATATGTTTGATGCTATAGCATATGAAGTTATATTCAAATATTTCAAAGAAAAAGACACTATGGTAACTACTATTAAGTTGGGTTATTTGGTGGTGAAGCACTAGGTTGCTGAAAGTGTTATGCTTTAACCTGTATTGTTATGTTGTTATGCCCCCTTTTATCTCATCCTGTCCCTTATTCATTAAAAAATCATTTAATTTAAAAAAATATATCAACCAATAAAAAAGCTCCTGGTTCTGTAGGGAAAAATAAACTCTTTACAACTGTTGGTTAGAGAGTACATTAGTACAAACACTGTGGGAATCAGTGTGGAGATTCCTCAAAAAATTAGGATTAGAGGTCCCATTCAACCCAGGTATTCCCCTTGTGTGTATCTTCGCAGAAGGATTGAAAAACATCACACCACAGTGACATATGTGAAAACATAAGGTTCAAAATATACAATAGTCACTGTGAAATGGGAGGAAACTGTTCAATAAGAAGAAGAAACTAAGATAGGGGAAAAGAGAAAGGATAGAAGGGAAAAGAAAAAAAATGCAAGTTAGTTATACCATTAGTGTCACTTAGTTCACCGAATAGGAAAGGTTGTGCTAATATTGAAGAAATTTTTATGCCCATATTTTGTACTTGAGTGACTAAAGATAATGTTGCATTATTTATCAATAATTGTTACTTTTTCATTATTTTGTTGTGAAAATTTGTTTTACCTTTTCTTCTTAATATTAACAAATAAAGTAATAAAAAAAAAACTCTTCAATCACTCAATGCAGGAGGACAGGGAAGGGGAACAATCTATTTCGAGTCATATTTTGGACTATCAGTCCAAAAAGTATTTTGATAAATATAATAGGATGGGTAATATCAAAGTTTAATCTTGTAATCAAGAAATTGAACGTCAGGGGCTGGGGATTGAGCTCAGCGGCATAAGCACCTGCCTTGCAAGCAGGTAGTCGTGAGTTCGATCCCCGGTACCGATAAAAAAAACAAAAAAGAAATTGAACGTCAATACATTTTATCAAATTAGGCAACAATATCTACACTTAGAAGCTAAGACTAAAATATTTTGCAAAACAATAATAACTTAACTAAGAAATATGATATAGTTTCATATAACAAAGCCTTTCTATTCTTTCCTCAAAATGCTACATTCCTTAGCCATACTGTCCAAGAAAAGGTGACATTTATTTATTCTTAAGGTCATATGCAATAAATATGAGATAATAATTATAGAAATATTTTGAGAATAAACATTTTACTACCTAGAGAATTAGAATATTTGAAAGGGCTTTAAAGAAATGGATGTAACATTTTAAACTCAAAATTGGCCAGTTTTTCAACTTTCTAAAACTACCAAAATTACAGGTTCCTCACACGCATCTACATACACATAATTAGCTAAGTTACTGAAAAGTTGAATGAATAGAATTAGTTCTCTGCCATCACTACCATTATTTCAATAGCTACCACAGATCACAAACAAAAGCTAAATGCTTTCAAAAGCATTCTAGTATAGTCTGAAAACTTAAACACATTAACAATTTGGACTTAATAGGTACGTCAGAGTTGTAAGAAATATAGCATTATCATTACCATTTACAACTGGTATCCACATAAACAATGGTAGTATGAACTAGGGAGCTTCAAACATGATGCTACTCCAGTGAGAGGATGACAAAGGAGAGAAAAATATTTCTTCCAAATAAACCTAGGCCAAGTCCACAGCAAGTGTCTCTAGGCAAATATAACTAACCAAATACATGAAATAAAATATTTTGTTGGCAAAGAGAAAATCAGAGTTTTCACCTTTCATGCCTGGTGTAAGAAAATGCAAACACCTGCTTTGAAAGTCCCGGAGGAGAGAGCTAACTTAAAGAATTGAAAAATATGCCTGCATGGAGGGAACCATATGGCACAGCACAGAATTTTTCACAGTATGGTACAGGTATACATGAATTTACTTTTTATGAGAACAAGAATGAAACTGTGTGTGGGTGCGTGTGGCGGCGGGGGGGGGGGGGTGTATTCACCTGAGTATACATTCATAATTTTCTATCTATGGCTGGTGATACTCATTCTCCCGCTTTTGGTAACTATCTACCTTGTCTGTAAGCCATGTACTTAATATAAAAAGTAATTCTATTTGAGAAGCAATCAGACCTCCTGTACCCACCCATGCAGTATGATAAGAGACTTCCCCTAGATTTAATAAAAAATTGGGAGGTTTCTTAATTCTTTGGTTTAACCTGTGCACTAAAGATCATATACCTGTGATACCATATAAAAAAATTATATGAATCAAAAAATATTAAATGAATCAAATCAACTCAATGATTAACCAAGTTTCTCTCCCCACTCAACTCTATGGCAGCTAAGCATTTACCGAGCAGGCAGAGTTGAACAAGTTTTTAAAAACAGGACAAAGATACTGAACATTAGAGGGCTCCCAGTTAAATAACCCCATCAGATGACCCCATTGTAAGTCAACAAGGCCTATTTATGCATTCAAATATCCTGCATTTTAAGATATGATAAATACCAGTTACCAGACATCTAAAAGTTTTAATAATAAAGACAAAAAACAAGAACAGACCGCCTTGAAAGAAAAAGTAAAAAGAAAATTTCAATCATTTTTAAAAAATTATACCTTCTGAGAAAAAAATAAAACAATGAAAACATGATGTTATAAAAAGAGAAAGGGCATTTTGAATTTTTATTTGCATGTAAAAATATGATGTTAGAAATTAAAGTAGGCCAGAAGTTTAAAATAAATCAAAAAATCTAGAAAATAAAAAAAAAAAAGAAAGAGAAAACAGAGGAGAGGTAATTATCAAACAAAAAAACTGAAGAAAAATTTCTAGAACTAAAGAATATGAATACTCACTTTGGAAAGACCCATGATAGTTTCAACACAATTTATTAAAATAGGCAGGGCCAAGCATGGCGGTGCACACTTATAATCCCAGAACTTGGAAGGATGAGTCAGGAAGATCACAAGTTCAGGGTCATCCTGGGCTACATACTGAGTTCAAGAACAGCCTGAACTATGTAGCAAGACCCTGTCTCAAAAAAACCAAAGGAAAAAAAAAATAGGCATAAAATTTCAATAAATTTGGATGTAAACATTTTATAAACTTTCAGAGAGAAAAAGAAAAAATCATAGAGGCTACACAAAAAAATTGAGAAATCAAAGAATGTTTCATGCATCCACAGCAGTCTTACAAACTAAAAAAAAATATGATTAAACCGGGGAAAATAAATGAACTTTGCAAGACAGGATAGGACCCTTACTATATGCTATATTTTAATAAATTTATACATCAAGGTAGAATAAACACTGAATATTAATCTACCCAAATTAAAATGTAATCATTAGGTTAAGACATATGAAATTATCATATTTGTACATCAGAATCTAAAACTATCAGTAACATGAAGAATAAGAAAGGAGTGTGTGTTAGGGATCAAGAAAAGCAAAATTAAAGCAATTCTTAGTACTAAAATTTTTTTAAAAATTAAATGCAGGAAATGACTGAGGATTTAGCTCAGTGGCATAGCATTTGCCTGGCAAGTATGAGGTTGTATGTTCAATCCCCAGTACCAAAAAAAAAAGCAGTAAAATAAATATAATGTATAAAATATAAAAACAATAGGTAAAAAAGTTCAGAACTTTCAGAAGCCTCTGAGAAGTGATTTAGGAGAAGGGAAGTTAAATTCCACTTTTTAAAAAATGCTGCATTAATGGACTCTAATGCATGCCCTATCTACTACATGAACTGTGTAAGACTCATAGCATACACTGGTTTGCTATGATACATATATATATATATTTGATATACATATATATTTAATAAAAAGAAAACTGTCTTTTTGAGTGGGATGAAAAAAAGATAGATTCTAGGACAGAGAGTTATACAGGTACTAAAGATTTTTCAAAGTCTCAGACGGTAGTTTGTGGAGATAGGAACACTATCTGCATCCCATTGCTGTTTGAGACAAGTTTTCTCAAAAATCATTCTTTCACAAAACAGATGAAAACCAAGCCAAAGTGAGGTTAACTGTTCGACTAACCCTTAATATTTATACACTGCGGAATTATCTTTTTAACATTAAGTGTGCAGAAAAATGCCACACTTACTCAGTTGCTATCTGATTCATACTATGTAAGCTGTCCTTCTCTGAATAATATTCAGCTTTGAAATTGGCAATGACATAAACAAAACCAGAGGATTTTAAAACATTATTTTGGAAAGGCTCTTTAATGGTTAAATAAAAAAAGAACAATAAAAATAATAAAATAAATAATAAAAATAAAATAATAATATAACTATATAATATATAATTATAATAATATAAAATAATAAAAATAAAATAAATTTAAAAAGGAAAAAGAAAGTTGGGCATAGTGGCACATGCCTGCAAAACCATCACTCAGGAGGCAAGAGAAATATTGTAAATTCAAGGCCAGCGTGGGCTACATAGTGAGTTCAATCCCAGCATGACATCACAAACAGAACTTGTCTCAAAAAAGAAAAGAAAAAAGATAACAAACATAACTAATAGGTTGAAACATATGAAATATTTTTTATAAAAAACACATATAGTTCAAATCAATTTGGAGCATGAGGTATGGGGAAGGTTTAAATGTATGTACTGATTGTAGAGATTAAGAAAAAAGGAATGTGCTTAAGGTTTTTTAAAAATTACTTTTCAGATAGCTTTACTTACCCTAGAGTCAAAGACTTCTTTGGGATCCCAGCACTCTCCTCCACACCCAACCCAATTCCTTACCTTGAGAAGAATATAACCTCTGTCCTTCTATCATTTTTGACAAGATATCTCTCTCTCTAAACTTTTAGTTAGAATTACAGTAGCTAAGATTTGTTAAAGATTCTCCAACAGACTGAGAAATTACAGGTAAATCTTGAGTGTCAAAATAATGCTACATGATGTAAGATCTTTCTTACTTAAGTTCTTATCATTTTGGAAAACATGACAGGCCAGTATGTTCACAGTCTACACGTAGTATTAACTGACATGAACATCATTGTCAGTATCTTTCTAAAACAAGTCAAATATCCCACATATGAATAAACCTATAGTAAATATTTGATAATGAAGGCTGAAAGTTTGGTTCAGCAGCGTAAATACCTGCTTGGTAAACACCAGGTCATGAGTTCAGTCCCCAGTACAAAAAAAAACAAACAAACAAAAAAAAAAAAACACATACACATACATTTGATAATGAGTTATATACACACATTTGATAGAGTTCCTTTCCAAGTGTTTAATAGATGGGCCAGATCTCCATAATTTTAGATTAATTTCATTTTTATTAAAGATATTTAGCAGCCACCTAATGGCCAGGCACTTTCTTTTCTTTCTTTCTTTTTTTTTTTTTTTTATTAAAAAAAATTTTTTTTGAGGGGGTATTGAACCAGGAATTGAACTCAGGATCTTGCACTTGCCAGGCAAGTACTTATGCTGCTGAGTTATATCTCAAGCCCCCAAGGTACTAACACATCACAAAAGCAAAAATTTTTAGTGTAATGTACATGCATGCTTGCTTTAATAAGTGTTATGAGCCAATTAAATAAAAAATATTGTTGCTGACATTTCAATATGAAAGAAATAAGAAGCTCAGATATACAATGGGAAAAAAATCAGGAGAAAATCTTTTTTAACGCAGTCAAGTCAAAAGAAAATACCTTCCTTTAGGAATTAAGAAGCTGTTTTAGAGAGGGCTTACAATCTAAGTATTTACCTTTATTCGTCTACAGCCTAGCATAAAAGAACATGGCACATTCAGGAACACTGAATAAACATTTGCTGAAATGATCTGAGAACTGAACTATGCCTTTCTTAGCACTCAGTGAGGGAGATAGTTAAGTCTAAACAGTCCATGGGCACAGCTATGTTAGGCAGTCAGCATGATGAAAGAAAAAGCCTCTTCTCGGAGAATAGCAGATCCTTACCTGTTGCTGGACTGGTACTTGCTGTACCACCTGTGTAGGCACTGCTGCTTGACTAGCCACAGATGTTTGCAAAGTCACTGTCGAACCTGTGTCCGACCCAGTCTCTGATGTCTGCATGATGGTCTCTGAAATACATGAAAACAGAAATAAAATTTACTATGTTCTCCATGTAAAACAAGCTTCCTTACATTTATTCTTAATATTCTGTACTGAGACTTTTAGCTCTCATCATATCTCTTGTCCCAACAAACTCCCATAATTCATATATGTTATAAACATCATGACCACTATTTAAATACAGAAGAATATTCAGCCACATTTTTATTAAAAACAATTACTCACTAGGATCTGTTAAACTGAGATTATGATGGTTGAATTTAATGAAGAACTGCCTTCCTTAGATTTCATCTATTACAAATATTTCACTCTCTTTAAGAATTATGCTTCAAAATAATGTAACATATTCTTAATTCTCAGAACACACCCTACCTGGTAGAAACTACTTTCTAGATACTTTCAAAGGTTATCAAAATGTTCCTGAAGGAATATGATATAAAATGAATCATGTGTAAGATCCTTTCCAATTTAAAAACTTACTATTCAGTGATATATAAAAATTGGTGCATATCCAAAAATCAATTGATATATCCCAAATTTAGTCAAAGAATCAAGTTCATTAAATTTTCCAAGCTTCTAAGTCTTAACATCCCTTTTGCTACTTATGAATTCAAAAGTAAATAAGAATTCCTTTGCTATTGAGCAGGAACCAGAATTCTCATTTTCTTCCTTAACACGAAGCGGACACTAATTGCTGGCCTAAAAAAAACTTTTGCACCATAGCTAAAGTCCATGAAAGTATCATATGCACTGATTTTCCTTAAAAAATTCTGAAAGAGTATTTAGTTCTATCAAGCAGAAAATTAACTCTTTTCAGAATCTTTTGTTATGACCTCTTCCATTTCTTTTTCTCCATAACTTCTATTATCTCATTCGGTTTTACAAAGGGATCTCTGAAGACATCAAATCTCCTCCTATTTTATAAATGAAGAATGTAAACTCCACAAAGGTTAAGAAACTCAACAGGGTCAAGGGGAGTTTGGGGACTTTTTTTTAAACTTTGAATGTGTGCTTATTTTATTTGGAGAGCTGATGCTGGCATTTTTGTAAGGAATCAGAATATTATCTTGATTTTTTTTTGTCAAAATCCTAAAACAACACAATAAAACTTAATGCGTATTTAAAAAGTATAGTAATGGAAATTATCACTAATTGTTTAAAAATGTTAATGACCAACCTAATGTAGTTGGTAAGATGATTATCATTTACAAGTGACAAACCTCAAGTACATAAACAGAAGCCGAGTAGGGGCTACAAAATAAAAGGATGGAGATTGTGGCTAATCCCCCAGTTCTATGAGTGCCCTAATGTTCAGTTCTAAGATATGATGGATATATAGGAGGGCTAATTGGCAGAAACCAGTTCTAATTTTCCAAAGACTGAAATACTTATGTGAAACATCACAAATTGTGGCTCAGTTTTTAAAATTTGACACTGATTTACAAACACACACACACACGCTCACACACCCCTTTGAACTACCAAGAAGACCATGGGTAGGTGCACAAACATATGAAAATAACAGCATTAATTACAGAAAATTCCTACTAATTAAGATCAGTGAAGGGCAATGGTTCTTAAAATTTTGGGGAAGAATATGCAAATTAGGAACCCTATCTATGGTGCTTCCTCTTTCTTTCATCATAGAGTAGGAGGGAGGGAAGGGGTTCAACAGAAAAGAAAGCAGAAGCCAAGATCTTTTGATTTATTACACATTTCTATGCTTTGATGCTTGTGTGCTATGGTAGAGGAGCAATTAGTGAGACTGAGGTAATGTTTTTCGGGAGATGTGGAATGAACCACACAGTAGATCTACCTTCTGTGAGTTTTTGTCTGATTCTCTTGCCAACATCAAGATGGCTGATAGTCTTAGTTTAAGACACGGATGAAGGCAGAGTGGCCAGTTACTGCTTTTCCTTTAAGCTACTCAAACCGAAGTAGATACATATGTTTTGTTTTGTTTTGTTTTGTTTTGAACAAGCAAATGGCTTACGCCAATCCTCCCTCCTTTTCCCCCAGAACTGTTTAGAAACATTGCCAAGACTGCCTTGTATGCTCACACTTTGTATGCATACCAGTCTACATATCCTTTTCAGGTCCATGACCCACATTTTGACAATCAGTGTTTTAAGTAAACACATGAAAGCATGTGAAGAAAGAAGTTCTGTTTAAAATTAACTTAACCTTCAAAGTAATTCTTAACACTCAATAAACGATCTGAAACAGTGTATCAGGAAAGTAAAGCCATAGATTGAATACTGGCCTCTTCCTTATTATATTAGACTCAACCTACTGATTTTGTTTTGCTCAGAGTGAATGCCTATCAACATTTAAAAATCAGAAAACTATGCCCTGAAATGCAAATTCTGATTTTCTTGAAAAATCTGAAATTTGAAAAGGTGAGCCCGTACTACTGGTTTACTGGCCAATAATTTAAATGGCAATATAGAATCACTTATTTTGCTTCAATAAACATTCGAGTGTTTTGAGTCTCTAGAATGAAGCCAAGAACCTATTTCTATTAATTGAAATTTGAATACACAGAGGGAGGGGGGAGGGACAGTGTTGAAGACATTTGAACTGATTCGCTTATTTTATGCAAAAGAGTAATACCAAGCTTTGATTATTGAAATAAGGTGTGACTGTATTATTAAAACTATAGTTTTCTCATTTCACAGGTTGGTCAGTTAAGTCTCAGAGATGATAAACCACTTGCCCAAGGCTCTACTGGTGGAAAATAGGAAAGCAGGGTTTGAACATCACAGAGCTCTGTGCACTGAACTACCAGGACAGGTTGAATATTCTCAGTTTCATAATAGACACTGCACAGATAGAAATAAAGAGAAAAGAAATAAAGGTTGTTAAAATTTTAGAAAAAGAAAACAAACCAACTGTCAACTATTTAACAAAAGCAGACTTTACAAAATAGTGTAGTGGAAGTAAGAGAGGTAAAAACACTTGTTTAAAATTTAAAGTTAGTACGTTATAGAAAACTTCACATTCAGCATTTGGCTCCTTCTAACATACCATATCAAAAGTGGCACAATGATCCCAACCCAGTAAAACCAAGTATCAACCAGCTCTCCGAGTATCTACTGTTTCTTCCAAATTTCTGTTCATTGGTCCAAACTACTTGGCTTCTAGAACAGAGTCAAACCAATAGATTAAGAATTCAGTCCCTCAGCATTGTCTGGTTTTTTTTTGCTTTCATTCTCTGATTCAGTATCATCTTCAGCTTAAGGTTCTCTCTGACATGTCTTAAGAGACTCTCAATCACATCCCACACAAGACCACCTCTAAAAGTCACAACTAGCGCTGTCATTTACTTTTAGTGGAGCCAGAAACTAAGCTAACTGCATTAAATACTTTTCTAGTTTAATCCTCATAGTACCACAGTTCTCTACTTAACAAATGAGGCAACAGGCACAGCTCAATTAAACTTATCAAAAGTCAGAAGAAGTAGGGGCTGGGGATTTAGCTCAGTGGCATAAGCCCCTGCCTTGCAAGCAGACAGTCATGAGTTGGATCCCCAGTACCGATAAAAAAGAAAAAGACAAAAAAAAAAAGTCAGAAGAAGCACCTGAATTCAATCTATATCTGTGTGGATCTAAAGCCCATGGTATCACCACTAGGTTATAATATTTTGCAATATCCTCACTAGATTTACAAATAAAAATAAATCCCTAGATAGAAGACTGTTGGACTGAAGAAGAAACTTTGGGTTCTAAGCACATACTACTTTATTTATACTTCCAAAGTTAGACATGCATCCTATCTTTCCGACACCAAAATTAAAGAATTTATTTCCTCCTTTTCTACTGAAGCCATCACAAAACATAACTAGTATTTTTCAGAGGCATTTCAGAGGCACATGATTAATTCCAAAGACTTCATTTAACAGCATATCAATTAATGTTATAAAGCATTTTTGAAAAGTATAACTCTCCTGCCAAATTTTGCTAAATAGATGACTTAAGTCCATAAACACTAACAGTATTCTGGGAGTTAGCTAACATTCATACAAAGTAAAGATTATCACATGAGGACATGCTCCATTTGTAGGTTTTGTTTTACACCTAACATAGCAGTTTGAGGATATTTGAGATGTTTACATTCATCCAGCAGTGGTTTCTGGTGCTTTGTTTATGTTTGGTAGTAATTTAGTTGGTTTAGTTCCTTCACAGCCTCCTTTCAAGTGATATTTGTTTATCAGTCACAAATGCAGTCACATTAATCCATTTTGATAAGCTAAATAAACCCCTGCAGTCTGTCAATGATGAGGCTCCTATGTAAATGAGCTGTATATTCTTGCAGGAAAGACTTGAACAATTTCAGTCTAGTCATCCTTGCCTAATGTGACTGTCAGGTGTGCCATGAGCAACAGATGCTTGTTTGACAAAGGACCTTTTTATTCTGGCTAATTAAGCAGTTGGACACACCCGCCTGTTAAAGGTTCAGCTTTGTACAGCCAGCTCTGGCTGAATCATGCGAATCTACAGCTAAATGGGCCACATTTTGAAAGCAGGCTAATTAACCCCTAGGAGAAGGAAAAGAATATTGCAAAAACCCAGCTGCTGAATGCAACAAGATTAGCATTTCCTCAACCTGATGGGTAAATCTAGGCAAATCAGATGTGTTTGGAACAAACATGCATTATTTTCAAGTTTTAAAGCATTCAAATGTTCTCTCTGGAACTTCCTGAAGATTATTTAATACACTCAAAGTCACAGTTGGATTCCTTTTATCACACACAATGTACATGCCAGAATAAATGGTTTAATAGTCTGACCTAATCAATTACTTATCAAACAGAACTACATAAGTAGGCTAGTTTAAAATGGGCAATACCCATCTAATTTTTAGTGGGATCTTTCATCTTGATATAATTTTGCCATCCTAAAAGCAAAGTCTAAAAGTTTGATTCAACTACACTTACTGTATTGTGTTTAACACTGAAGACTTTAACAGGTTTTAATTCAGCATGGAATATAATGACTTTTTTAACTTTCAAGTACAACAGAAAATTTTCTTCCTTTTTCCTTAGCATTGAAAGACAAAGATGCTGGTTAAAATTTCCAAATTAGACAAAATTCTTGTGAGTTATTTAATAATAATAGTTAAAAAAATCATATAAAATGTGATCATACTCAATAATGAATTATTTGTAAGAGCATTAGAATCTTAGTTCAACATAAAATCACAGCAATGTCATCTTAAAATCGAAAATTATTATGTTTTAAATAGGGAAAATTAACATTAGTGTGCTCCTATAAGATCTAAAATTATTATAATCAAAATCCTACAGCTTTTATTACTAATACTGATTCAGTATCAGCAGTGTGAATGTTAAAAAGTAATAGTAAATGTTAAAAAGTGTTACTAAGTAAATGTTAAAAAGTACAGATATTGCCCATAGCAATTAAAATTTCCATTAAAATTAGACAACTAAAATAAGCAATGGTTTGGGAAAAACATAACACATTGTTGACACTGACTTTCCTGATCATAAAATTAGTAGGAATGTACATTTTTCTTACTATTTGGATGAGGACAATAAAAACTCTTATTCCAGCACTTTAAAAAATGAGGGTATTAAGCAATTTTCAAAGAACATGCAATTTAAAACAGTGGGTCATACTTTGAACCACATGTGCATGGATCTTACATGGTTAAATATTCATGGAATAGATAGAGCTTTTTGAAACTTTGGCAAAAATGTATAGAACTTATTTTACCTACATATACGAAGTATTAAACTTGGCTTTTCCCCCCTCCACTCAGTTGTTTTTTTTTTTTTTAATGGTTAAAGTATGTAGTGTAGTCAAGTACTAAGTATTTATTTGTATCACATTAAAATGAAAAGTTTATTCTTTGGTAAAACATAGGCTTTATCAAATCAATAAATCAAGTAGATAAGGATGTAAAAAGAAAAGTCATGATTTTCTGTGCTATTAAAAAAACTCTACCTCTTTGCTGCTGTATTCCTGAGGACTGTGTACAATAAATCTTTTGTACAAAATGTATCTGTAGAAAATGATGGAGTGATAATAGTGCAGACTGTTCTGCAGTCATCTTCCGGTGATAACTGATGACAGTGATTAATGTTGGCGAAGATTAATCAGGACACTGGTAACATATACAAGTTGCTTGGGTAACTCTTTTCATTTTTCAACAAAGATTTCTTCTCTTACCTAATTTTTTCCCATGATTCAGAATGAATTGTAAAAAACAACTTCTTTAAGAAAAAGCGTATTACTGTAACAGTTTTTATCTTTAAGAACTAATTACTTGATTTAAATGCTAAAATAAAATAGCCCATTAACAATGGCACAATGTGGTTGAAATGATGTAAAACTGTTTTACTTGTTTTTACCTCCAGTTTTCAAGAGAAGCTGTCATCAGGCACAGGTGCCATTCCAGCTTTTTTCTCCCACTCATACTCCTGAATTAATAGACACTCAGTCTTACCTAGATGGTATAATCTAAAAAATGGCATTGCTCAGCAGCTGAAAGAAAAAATACAGCCAAACACACAAAACACTCTTAGTAACTCAACACTCTTAGCCAAGAGAAAGGGAGCCTACAACCAAAAACAGCATAATCTACAGAGTGATTCTTACCCAAATCTATGAGACAAAGTTGTGTTTCTATTGTCTACTCCTAAAAGTAAATGGAACTTATCAGAGCATTTGATCTTTATTATGTAATAGATCTCCCGTAAGCATTTAGTAATTTTACCCATGCGGTAGACAATCCCATTTTATAGGAGAGTAAAGTAAGGTTCATAGACATTAAATAAATTTTCCAGAGTAACAGAGCTATTAAAAAAGCCAGAGTCATGCTAGTGTGCTACATGGACACCAGAAATAGACAATGAGGCTATGTTAGCAAGATAAACTTTAAAGAGATAAACTACTTCATAAACTCTTTGAATAAAAATTTCTAAATTTGAAAAAATACCACATGAACTAAAATAGATACATACCTACCAGACATGATCAATCAGCTCATAAAATCTTTAAAGTAATAATTTTTGAGATAGAAAAAGATATTGTAGATGAGAAGTGACCTGAAATAACCTGCATTTACTAACATTTTACAGACAAAAAGCATATTATCATACAGAGACCCATTTACTTTTAAGAATTTAAATTTATCATATAAAAATAGTCAAATAAGGGTTCAATTAAGTGTATGTATATAATAGAATATACACACAAAATTTTACTTAAATATTACTTATTGCCAAAAATAAACAACCAAAAGATCCATAATTCTGTAATATAAACTGTTTCATTTATATCTATAATGAATACTACATGGATCTGTAAAACCCAACATGAAAAAACATCTATAATATTGCAAGCATAAAACACAGGTTGCAAAAAAGCAGGTAGCACAACAACATGCAAAAGGTTTCCAAGATATACATAATGTAAACTAGGCTATGGGAGGTGCACTAACATCAATGGAATACCTTACGGATTTTCCCAAGGAATAATCACAAACTTTGGGGAATCTTAAGCTTACTCTGGACTTGCTGATTAAAACAAACATGGGCTTCAAAACAGCATCTCAGCCTGGATCTATTACAGAAAGTCAGTCTTAAATTCTGTAATCTAAAATAACTCTTATAATCCCACAGATACCTGTAAAGATATATTTTGATCTTTTCAGTTGCTGTGCAAGAGTTCTCCCTTCCTCCTTACCGCTAAATGACTCAAAACTCTCAACGGATGCTAACAAATCACCTTTTTAATATATCTAGTATCTGTTGAGATAGACTTTACAGATTCATTCAATGCTAGTTGCATGATCCTTTGTCCTTTTGTGCTGAAGAAAGAAAATCTATAATACACACTCCCAAATGTCAAAAATGTCATTCCCTTCTTTACAACACTACCCAGCCCATTATCTGATCTACAATCCAGATGTAAAATTCCGCTCTGCTCCTCTGAATGCAAACTGACAACAATAATGGTGCCTCTTTCCTGTATCTCAAATTAAGAAGACACAACAGAGGAACTTAGGTATTTAGTTCTACTAAGAAGTTTCTTCTTGTGCAGCTCTTCTTAGTGTCAGGTGTATATTCTTCCAACAAACCCTATCCCACTTTTAGATTCAGAAACAAAAATATGCTTGCCATGTAGGATTTCTAAGTGGTCTTAAGTTAGAATAGATGTGAACAAAGGAAAGGTAAAGATTAATTTAAAAGGCTGCAGTCTTTAAAGAACTGACATAGTGATGACATATTAGAGACCACTGAAGATACAGTGGACAAACTAAGTCCTGAGTCACTAATCTATCAGTCATCAAAAGCAAGATTTACGTTTTCTTAAACAATAGATGGGGATTTAAGTGGTTTTTGCTAAAAGTGACTTTTTACTTGGGCCTACAATGCCCAGTAAGTAACTGAAGGTAGAACAAATCTTGCAAAATTCTGAGTCAAATCCATCTGAAGTATATTAATCACTTAGGGAGTGTGTGTCTAAAAGTTGGGAAAACAAGGCTTCTTAGTCCTAAATTTACATAGTCTATCTCATCACCCTTCAAGAGTGAAAATATTAGGATAAGAGATCTAAAGGGATATTCAGCTATGCCCAGAAATCTACATTTCCAAAATCTAGAATCCACTTATATTTCAGCAGAGCCTTACAGGACAGAGGCTCTTTCAAGTCGTGAGGATTCCTAAATTGCTCCTCAAGTTAAGAGAATTTGTCTCATAGGAACCAGACTGGCCTTTAAATCACAAGACTCCTCTAGAGCCATGAAAGCAAGACTGATATTTTAATAAACTAAAACCACCTTCGTATCCCAAAACATCACCAGGGTGTTTATGTTTTGTTTCTGAATGGACAAGTCCAATCTTCTTCATCAGAATATACTCCCTCCAGATGTTCAAACTGTATTCCTCTTTCTATATTCCCTCTTACTTTCCAATTAACAGTTTAATACTGTAACTTCAGTTGTAATGTCCATTATCATTAAAGCAAGGACTCGTGTTAGCCAGTGACAGAACCACAAAAGAACTAAGCATATACTGTTGCATTCAATCAAAGATTTTCTTACATTTTATAGGGAACAAAAGGAAAAAAGCAATTCTTAATTTTCTTTACATCTTAAGACTCCACAGACAAAATTCCTCTTAGATTCTTTTATTCACACATGAATTTTTGTTTCTCGCATATCTATTTTTTTTTGTAAAGTAGAGCATAGACTCTTTCACGGTTCTTCACTATTCGAATGACAAACTCAAAAGAGATCAACACATCTAAAAGGGGAAAATAATACACTATAATAAAATTGCTAATAATGGAAACAATATATCTCTTTTGAAATATATAATATCTTAACTGAATTCTCATTACTGCCACTTTTTGATAAATATAGTGAACATAAGTGTGGATCAACCTCAAAAAACTATATTCACATATACATAAACTCTGGAAATAACTACTATACATCATGATGCTATTAATCAAATGAACTGTTTACACTTTCACTATAGAAACACATATGCAACCGATTGAAGAACTAGGAACTACTCAACCTAGAAATTCACATATGTAACAGAAAATTATTTGTCTGTAAAAAGGAAAATTTGAAATAATTGCTATTATTTGAAAATAGTGTACTTTTGCTTTTACTTTTGTGGGAAGAGTAATAATCCATTCTATATGTGATTGCCTTCCACATTTTTTGGCTCTAAAAAAATTTACTCTTTTAAATTTTCCTTATTAAATCATTCTATCTTCATATGTGGGTTACTATACACTATCTGATCTTTAATAAGCACTCCTAACTAGAATTATTTAAGTGTTTAAAATCAGCTAAGCTCTTTATGATTGCAGTGGTCCCTGGGTTCACAAATTTAATTCTTCCCACAATTCCAGTCAGAAACCAAATTGGATGAGAACCAAATCAAATTCTCCCATAAGGTCAACACTGAACCTAAACATTGAATTTGATTCAATTCTCATTCAATTCAGTTTTTAACCAGAACTATGGAAAGAAACAAGTTTGTCAGCCATCATACTGCTTTAAAAGCAGTTGTCCTTATATATTTTAGATACATGTGAAATTTCATGTGAGTTTCATTTTCCTCTCCCTTCTCTTAAACTCTGGTGGTCTTGTGTGAAGAGTAAAAGAGAGAAAGTAAGAGGTTAAAAAAAAAAAAACTCTCCCTTTATCCCTGGTAATATATTAATAGTAACTATTGTTATCTCAATCACTCCTTTAATCAACAAATTATTTAAGAGTTGCCTTTCATCTCTGTTTATGCAAATATTATTTAACTGCTGCCTCCTTATCTGTTTACTATATCAAGTCAAGGGAATTTTATCTTTCCAGAGAGTAAAAAACAATCCCTAAATCTCCAAGTTCTAAGAACTTTTTGCTATCATACTTACTGAACTAACTACCCTTGAAATTAATGACTATTTCCTTGAATACCTCTTCCATCTTGCCTTCCAAAAAAGTCCATTCTGATTTCATTCCTACTTGTTCAAATAGTTTTTCTGTTTCCCTCAACACAGTTTACTTTCTTCCTTTTGAATAGACAGAGATGGTGGAGGGGTATAGATTGTCTTTTCTGCCCTTTCACTACTGTTTTAATTGTATGTGAATAGTCAATATCCTTCCTTTTACTGATCTACAGTTCTGGATTTCTAACTATTTGTTGATACTTTTCAAATGACCTATCATAGTTGTAACTGTTAACTGTTCAAATGAAATCATGAAAGCCCAGCTGACATGTTCTTTGTGCCTATTAACTGTTCTGCAACACCTATTCTTAAGATGTGGAGGATACATGCTCTACCCTTGAGGATTTCAAAAACCTATTTGTGGTAGAAGATATAAGAGACAGTCTTCACCCAGACAGTGGTGCACACTTATAATTGCAGCCACATGAGAGGCTGAGCAGGGAAGATTGCAAGTTCCAGATCATTCTGGCCAATTTATCAAGACCCTAACTCAAAATTAAAAAATAAAATAGGCTGGAAATGTTCATGATAAAGGTCCCTAGATTCCATCCCAGTCCTATGAGAGAGAGAGAATGAATGAGAATGGAAGGGAAAAGGGGAGAATATACACATCGGGATCCTGTTATTTTTAAGTCCTGGCAACTTGCTTTCTCAAAAAAGCCTAAAAGAGCAAAACTTTTCTCCCTCATCTCCAAATTTAATCAATTACTGAGTGTAATTATTTTGCTACATAATTATCTCTTGAAAATCTATTCATTTATTTCCATTTCATCAAATCCATCCCTAGAGTTCAAGTCACTCCCTACAATAGATCCCCAGTGCCTTCAGGATAAACTGCAAAACCTCTAACAAGACTTACGAGGCTCTTTAAAATATAGCTTCTGCTTTCATCTTCCCAGGAGTGCATACAATCTAGCTACCCTCATTTCCGTAACTCTGGGACTTTTGCACATGAAGTTTCTTCATCTTGAAACCATTTTCCCTTCCCAGTTTTGACATCTTCAATTTCTAGATGTTGGGATGAATACTCTTTCCCCTAGAAAGCTTTCCAAGCTGCCAATATTCTTCCCCCTTCTTTTTAACAAGTCTGGATCTGGTGTCCTCCTGGGTGCTCTATAGTACCCTATCATTACTGCATGTGTAGCAACTATTGTAGTACAATTGTTTCTCTTGCCAACCAAAGAATAGCCTTGAGAGCACAGACTAATGTTTATCTTTTTCACTTACAAATATGCCACAGTGCCTAATAGAGAAAAGATCTTCAATTTGTTGAATGCACAAATGAATCTCATAGGAGGATGAGTTTAAGATCCTGCTGAAATTTTAGTTCTGGAATATGCTTTATCTGAGGCAATTACTGTCTTAAAATTCTACTTAAATATAATTATCTCACAGCCATTTCTAATCAAGTTATTTATTAAGATGTCTTTTCTTAATTTTCTAATGTGACTTCCCTTTCAATTTCTATTACAAAAGAACTTCCTAACAATTCCTATATCCTACAAATTGTCTCAAAAGATTTTGTTTATCATTCTAAAGAAATAAAGATTAGCTGGGCATGATGGCACATGCTCATAATCCCAGCATTCTGGAACACTGACACAGGAGGAACACAAGTGTGAGCCCAAACCGACCAAACTGTCAAGATCTTGTCTCAACAACAACAACAACAAAAGTCTAGGGATGTTGCTCAGTGTGAATGAAGGCTGCCAGTTCTAGTATCTTTATAAAAATAAATAAATAAAAAGAAGAAGAGGGGAGGACAAGAAGACATTTAAAAAAACTCAAATGTGCAAATCAAGTGTTCAGCTAAAGCTCTGAAGCTTCTGACATATCACTTACTGTGTTTTAATAAGTATACATGATTCACGGCACTGTGGATTGGAAACCAATGCTCTAATCTAATCATGTCATTTTATAATAGGTGGCCTGATATGTTAGGCCTTTGTTAGACAGAAACACTTAGATCTTTAATTTTCATAGCTAAAATGATAACAATAAGCAACTAGCCTAATAGTAATTGTCTGACTTCATCATTAATTAATTATTTGAAATTTATTTGAGCTGGCTACACTCAATTGACATTTTTCAATATTCCCTTAACAATCACTGAAACTTTCTGCAAAAATGTCTTTCAGGATGCCTCTAGTTATTCATTAGTTAACACATTTATATAAGAAATCTATATACATTATTTCATTTGTCTAGAAATCTTGTAAAGTAGGTACTATTATTGCTCCACTTTTTATAGATAGAAACTATGACATAGATCAAGTAATTCTATCAGCAGCAAGGTCATAAACTAAAAAAGTATACAGTGAATCACTGAACATATTACATGATGTATTAGGTTCAGGAGTATTTTCATTTTTCTCTTTTTTTTTTTAACCTAAGCATATTCAGTAATGGACTTAAAATATTTTATAACAAACAAAATATATGTTGCCCTAAGTCTCACAGTCAATTATATACATTATAAATTAACAAGCTATAATTTTTGATGCAGTTAATAATCTTCTATGATATATTCTTAGAGAAACTCTTAATTTTAATCCCTGCAATTCAGCCTATCTGACAAGACGGCTTTCTAGTCTAGACTATAGATCTAAACTAAAACTAATTTTAAAAATGTTTGAATCGTGATATTACATTATCTCTGCTGAGGCATCAACACAGATTTGTTAGAATTTCACTCAGGCTTCAGAAAACATTGAAAAGCAATGTGTCTTCATGAAATATATTTTCTTCTCAAGATTTCATCTCAGCTATCTAATCTCAATTTTACTTCTCACAAAATATGAACAACTGGATTCGGCTTCTTAGGTATCAAAGACAGAATCTGAAATAATTTATTTATCAAAAAACTGGTACTGACAGGTCTTGTGCACAGATGTCAGGGATGCGGCTACCTGGTCATTACATACAATCACAAACTGACTTCATCAATTGCCAGAAAAATATAAACTCTACTACCTAATGGCATTGCAATCACAGAGAAGCAAAGAGCTTTAAGGAAGGCTGTAGACAAAAAAAATTGTTGTTTAGGGTAACTAAGCCCCACAGAAGTATCACGGTACAGTTCTTTAGTCTAGCTGTCATCTCTCTTCCTGCTTAAGCTATGTGTCAAGAAACTATCATGTCCCTTGATCTAGTGATTTTGCTGTTCCTAAAGTTCAAGTTGGACACATTTCACCCTAATGAACAGACAGACAATAAGGTGAAAAGTAACTTTTTGAATTTTTGAACCCAGGCCTTTTATTTCTTTAGTGCCTCAAAAACCTCCATTGAGGTAGCCATGCCTGTGTTTCTGTCTGTGTGTATCTCTCAACAAGACTTGTGGCTAAGGAAAAAGTATCTAATTTCAGAGACAGTAATATTCTTGCATTACAGCTCCATCTCATCCATCTGGCTGAGATGGTGATGGGGTATGAAAAAATTTTGCCAAAAGTCAACTATTTTATTAAATGGTCATTTTGACAAGCAAACCAATTCACTCAAAATGTGTTTAACTTGTAGCATTGGTGACAATTACTTGTATTGGCTAAGTCAGTTTTAAAGGGACTTTGATGAGTCCGTGATATTTGATGAGTTCAAGATTTTAATGTACCTGAAATCATTACAATCCATCAAAACAACATACACATACTATGTAATGAAATCTTGTCTTTCATTAGGCCAAAAACTTTTAGGAATAAAAATTTCTTTATTTTAAATTTAAAAACTACAGATATCCTGAATCCCATGGAGACTATAACCAGTCCTACACTGCATGAGTACGTTGCTTCTAAGTGAATGGAAAGCACTCAGTGGCTCCATTCACTTATCAAATATAAATAAATCTGGCATTCAGCTGAGTTGAACTGATAAATAATTCAGTAATAAATAATTGGTGTGAACCTGCTATGATAGAAAGATTAAACCTTTATAAAGTTACTAATTCCCGCCCAAAATTTCCAAACCTGTTGCAATTCTGTGCAACATAATTTGTGACAAACTTTATACGTAAACATAAACACGTTTCAGGGAGTTAATAATTTGGAGAACTGGTCATTAGCCCCTTCAAAATCAGAATATTTGGTCAATTTAACAAAAATAGCTATTAAGTAAATTCATACTTCAGCAAACTGATTTTAGAAGACCTAACCAAGTGAACTGATCACTTCCTAAGTTTCCTCTGGGTAAGGAAGGATAATAACTTACTTTCAGATTATTGACGTGCTGCTCAACATCACAGCATTTTAAAGTTGAAGGTACTGAGGAAACTACCTACTTCAGTCTTCCAGTTTAGAGTCTGAAGATAAAGCAGACCTAGTAGTTACTGTCAGAGGCAGCATTAGAATTCAAAACTTCCAATTCCCAGTCAAAAGCTCTTTTCTAACCGATTAGTTTATAAAAGGGAGGCACTCACAAAGAAGCAGAAATGCCTTCCAGAATCCCTAAGTGTGAATTACATGATAAAAGAAATACTCATATAACACGGAGAATAAGACAGTGGTTTAGATGTTTCCAAGCTTCTTTCTCACATAAACGAATGGGGCACTGTTTAGGGTGTAAAGCAAGATTTTAAGTGAGGCAAATTGTGTGAGTGTGCATAGAGATATCAATGAGAATGGTTTACTGCATTTTATATACTCCAGGAATTCTGAACCATTTTGCAATGCTGTCTTTTTTGTTTGCTCCTGTTTTGTTCTGTTTTGCTTTTTCTAATTGGAGTTCTTGGTACTCCAGGCTCAATATTTTATTATCATATGGACTATCTGCATTTCGGGCTTAGGATTTTATTAATATGTCACCTTGCAACGTAAACTATAATGAACAAACTGTTTTTCATGAAATAAAGACACCAAAACTCATTTCGAATTTTCCAAGAATGGGAGAAAAGCACAATTCAACACAACAGTAATTGCAACCAAAATAAACATGGAACAAAAATCAGTTGTTTGCTTGCCACAAGTAAGTGTAATTTTAGGGTGTGAGAAAGAAACCTTTTAAATGAAATGGTTTGTGTAACATCTTTTATAAGGTACAGTTTCTCTGTCAAACAGCATGAAATGCTCATAAGAGTAATCCATTTCAGATGGGAGGTTTACAAGCTTTTTGCAACTTGTGATATTTATCATGTTAAAATGTTCTACAACTATCTCTTTATATATTATGCTCATATTTTATTTTTTAAAGTTTTAAAAATTGTTTTGTACAAGTATAACTTCAGAACCAACTATACTGCTTGATTCCTTAATCCTCTAATGGATTTTATTGAATGTCACTAGTGTCAAGGTTGTCTATAACAAATATACACGAAAGCATTTCTGCAATATTTAAGAACATTAAAAGAAGGTTGAAGAAATGCTTCCCAATAAAACCAACTCAAATATTGTTTTTATGTAGTCTTTATCAGGAGGGTAATGTAAATAATTTTCTTCTTTTGCCATGACAGAAAGTTGATACTTACATGTTATATTCAAAGCCACATGCAAATGAGGGCCCAGTGCTTTTCAGATTCCATATCAGACTTACAAGGGTGATATTTTCTAAATGCAACTGCAAAATTACATATAAAAAATCCATTCCCTGTCCTTATAAAATTTACTCATATTGAATAATACATTATTTTTCAATTAAGGCAAGAATTTAATTTTTTAAAAGGCTAATGAATCAATCGCTTTTCTTCAGTCTCCTTTCTTTTGCCCAACCCTTTACCCTGCTACTGCTAAAACAACAGCTGCACAACAGCTCCTTTAAGCTGCCATATGTATATATACTAAACCAGTAATGAAGACTAATTATATCAATTTTCTTCTTTGAAATTTTTGTACATCCTGACTGATTTTTACATTACCCATAAAGATCTCACAGCCATACCATTCTGATCATTGTAGACATAAAAAAAAATAACAACTAAATTATTTTTCATATTTACAATTGAAAAATATGTCACACTCACACACACACATAGCCAAAATGTTTGGTGTACAAATTACTGAGAAATTAGGTTAACAGCACTATATATTCATCACTTGTACTTTTTAGACTAAAAACACTTTTATAGATTAATAAAGGTCAACTCTAATCTTGTATTACTTTATGTGGCAGTGTTTACAGAAACACAGGCACATAGACACTGACGATAGAGAAGTCTTTCAAAATCATAACCTTGACACATGGTTTATACCAGAATCTGCTTGAATCCCTATAATGAAGCCCTACTATATCATTTTACTAAGAATATTATGAACTGCAGAATTTAGCTCTTAACATGACTCCAAGGTTACTATATTTCAAGTGTATAAATAGTAATTAACAGTAGGAAGTAAAAGAGCAAATTCTTCAAATAACAAGGAAAATTTTATGAATTCACTAGACAGTTTCTTCTTCTTGAAAGCCCTCTAAAATGTATTATGTTCCTAAAGTAAATACATATATATTGAGTAAAAGGTCATAAGAGTAAGGTACAAAAGGTGACACTGACATTTCTGATGCTGCTGCTTCCAATGCACATATGCCAGTGAAATCTGAAGATGTCTGCAGTGATTTCAGAACACGCAGTGTGGTTAGAGCAAAAATAATATCAAATGGTTTTTAAAAATGCATTTTTATGCATGCTAACTTCATTACAAAGTTATCAAAAGAAGAAACTTTCTAATGTTCAGGAAAAAAATCGTAAATTTCTTTACTTCTTATCACTAATCCTGGCAATTCCTCCAAACTAAACATTAGTAATTGCAAATGCTGAAAAATGTTTATTGTTTAATGTGAATTGAATAAAAACCAAGAAAATAATTTTTAAAATAACATCCTATTTTATTTTTTGCTAATAAATCTAAAAGTCACATTTCTTAAATCAGTTCCCAAAAACACAAGGTTCAAATACACAAAACTTTCCACAACAGAAAAAAAAAAAAAAAAAAAAAATACAGAAACAGCGTTTACTTGGGAAAAACAGAAATTTCTAAAATTTACATTTGATAGCAACATCTAATTTGTTTTGTTATAATCTTTTCCTTTTTAATTCAAATTGTGTAAATAGAAAAGGCTACACCTTTTCCAGGAGAATGTTATTAAAATTGTTAATGTGTAATACCATACATACAAACTAAAACTCTAAAATTACATTAAGTTTACCTAATAATTTTGTGAAATATAACTAAGAAAACAATAATGAATAATTAATAATTGAGGTCATTTATTTTCCTTCCCAATGATATAGTTAATTTTTATAAGGAAATTTAAAAATTTAGGAATATCTCTATTAAAGTTTATTCTTTGTCTGAGTTGCTCAAAAGTGAACACTTTATTTTTAAATGTCTCTCTTTCAGTATTTAGATTATTCTCTCTTTTAAGATTTGATAACTTAAGAAGAAAAAACCCTCCTGAGAGAAAAGTATTTGAAACTACTATAAATCCTGAATATAATTTATTTGAAGATTTCATCCATGTTGCGCTTTTTTCTTGCTTTGAAGACAAGGAACAAATGTTTACTGAATGTGAAATTTAACCTAAGAGTTCACTGCTTTAACACTTCAGAGAGTCAAGACAGTTGCAATAAATATAAGCTAAGTTCTATAGAATAGTAGTTCTCTTAAAAACTGAGTAAAGCTCTAAGTGAAAACTCTTTTATACCTTCTTCCATGATATTTTGGTATAGGAGGCGGAACACTAAACAATAAATCATAGCAGGGAAAAAAATGACATTCTCCACCTTGATAACCTGAAAAATGTAATAGGCTGGTATTTCACAACTGAAAGATCCTCCCAATAAATCAGCATTTTCTTCTACCTTGACCTCCTCAATTACATACAGTTACCAAGAAACACTCTAACTTACTAAGCACCTAACACGTATCTGCCATTACATTTAATACTTTAATTCTTATAATAACCTTGTAAAATATGAGCTGTTTTTTAGTGAAATGGACACTAAGACCCATAAAGATCAAGGATTTCCCCAAGTATTTTCACAGCTGGTAGAAGACAATACTATAATACACACAGAACCAAGTCTAACTATAAAAATGTATGCTCTTGCTATACATCAGGGAGTTTATAATTTTTTTATGTTTTGGATTGCCAAAGTTTGGGTTTCACATTTGAAATTTTCAACATTTATGACACTAGTAGTCTTAAGACTAAAATCATACGGATTTTCAGTAAAGACATTACTATAGTTTAGGTCTGGGTTGTCCCCTAAAAGCCTCACGAGCTTGCAGGTAGGTCCAGGCCAAAAGAAGCAAGTCACTGAGGATGATCTGATAGTGTGTACCTCTCTTCCCTTCCCTTCCTTTCTCTGCCTCTGGGCCACTGTGATATGATCATGTTTCCTCAGCCAAGAGGAAACATACTTCTGCCATACTATTTTATATTTAAGCCCGTTTAACATGGACAGAAACTTCTAAAATGTAAGCCAAAATACACTTCTCCTTCAAGTTGTGAGTGTTGGGTATTTTTTTTTTTTTCCTGGCGATGAGAAAAGTGACTAACACATTAAAAAGAAAAAAAAAAAAAAAATCTGCACAGCACTCCTAACCAATTCATCCTGACATTCCTAGAACATCCCACACAATAACAGCAGAATATATACCTTTCTCAGGTACACACACAACACTCAACCAAACTAAACCATACTCCAACTGCAAAATCAGTCTCAATAAACTTCAAAGACTCAAAATGCTATAAAGTAAACTTTATGATCCCAAAACTAAATTAGAAAAAAAAGTATTTTTAAGCCAGGCATGGTGATACATGCTTGCAATGCAAGCAGTCAGAGACTGAAGCAGAAGGATTTCAATTTGGAGCACAGACTGTGCCACTCAGTGACTTATCAAAATCCTGTACCGAAATTTAAAAATTTAAACAGAGAACCGGGGATGTAGCTAAGTGTGAAGGCCCAGGTTCGATTTCCAATATCAAAAAAGAAAGAAAGAAAGAAAGAAAGAAAGAAAGAAAGAAAGAAAGAAAAAGAAAATATATTTTTGAAAACATGCGGTCTCTGCCACATAATATGTGGGCTCTTTAAATGCCTGTTTTGACCTCAAAAATGCAGTTTTACATAACAGCTACGCTATTCACCTGAATATGACTAACATGAGCATTCTATACTCCTGTGTATGTTGTCTATATACACTGTATGACTGTAAGGAGTGCAAAGTTCTTTATCTTCACTGCCTGAATTCATACCTCAGTTTACTCCAGTTGGCTACCACAATATTGGAAAGTTATTTAACTGTAACCCTTAGTGCTTTCAACTGCAAAGTAAGTGTTACAGTTTGTATCTAGATGTCTCCCCAAGCCTTATGCACTGATGGCTGAGGCTTTTGAAAGGTAACTGGACCATGGGGGGGTGGGCATCATACTGATTTGCCATTGGGAGGAGGGATCTGATCAGAAGAGGCACTTCCCAGCTGTGGGCTCCATGTGGAAAGGTATGCCTTCCTTCCTTTCTCCTCCCTTGGCTATGCTTTCTGGCCATCAAAACAACAGCAGCTTTTCCTCTGTTATGCCCCTCTGCTATGCTGTCCTGCCTTACAACCAGTAGCTGGTGGATTGAAAATATGAGCCAAAAAAACCTTTAATCTTAAATTGCAGGTATCAGGTACTGTGTCCCAGGGATGAGAAAGTGACTAAGACTGTAAGAATAAATTGTAAAATGAGAATAAACACTTTCTAGCTCCTCGTGTGAATTAAAAGATTAGGCAAGTAACTGCCTTTCGTGGGCTTAAACTACGCCTAATGCATAGTGAAACTCAATAAATAACTAACTAGTACATAGAATTAATTTATAATTACTTGAATCCTATAGCGAAAACACTGACTTGAATTTTTAGCTAGATGACATAGCTTAAAATAGAATATTACAGAAAAATAGTTATTCCCAATTCATAAGTGTTACAAGAAATATTGGAATTTATTTATCTGAAAGTCAATGTCAAAACTAAGTTGGGTCAATCTTTTCTCAAATCAAGAAACAATGATCCAGTAAAAAATTACATACTACATGGAGTATTTCTGGATCAACCAACAAAATTTAACAATACTATACTTCAAAGAACACAGAAGTTTCATGTTAAATATGCAATTCTTAATTTGTTTTTAAATGGTCAAAAGTTATGATTTAGCAATATAACACTGTAATGACAAAAAACAAAAAATGTGAAAAACATTTCATATTTTTATTTTATTCAATTTCAATGCACTTGACACTGCATACATTACTACAACCATAAAAATAGATGTTGAACTATCAAAATATAAAGACTGTCAAATTGATAATCTTTACAATCTCTTCCACACAATGGAAGAGTATTTTGCTTTTTGCTTTTTATTTCTTTTAAAATAATCTCACGAGTCTCTTATATATTTACCAGAATAAGGAAAAGTATATTTTTATTTAAAATTTTAGATTTTCTTACTTTAAAAAACTGCTATACACTATCACTGTATCATTTTGACACTCGGGCCAAAACCTTAGCTGTCCTGAATGAACATGTGCCTCAATCAACATAGAAACAAAATATTAAATAAACTTAACTTATTCTACTCTACTATTTTGAGAATAAGATTTGAATAGAGTACTTCTATTTAT
Source organism: Cavia porcellus (assembly GCF_034190915.1). Lineage (NCBI taxonomy): Eukaryota > Metazoa > Chordata > Mammalia > Rodentia > Caviidae > Cavia > Cavia porcellus. The sequence continues at coordinate 79,368,354 of NW_026947484.1, forward strand.
ATTTCTTAATGTAACTAAAATATTTCACCTAGAATTTTTATACTTGTAAAATCACCTTTCTCTTTCTCCATAACACACTAAAAATTATATGGAAATTTGTTACCATAGCACATGAAGTCAATGAGGAAGACTAGTAAGGCAAGATAGAAAATGTGCCAACCCCACAACACCACTTCTTTCCTCTGAGTTATCTCCCAGCCTCCATTCATTCTTTTAATCAGCCAAGAGAAGATTAAAGCCTTCAACATATATGCTGCCTTCCTTTAGGTTTTTGTAATGAAGTAGACCAACCAACAGCTTTTACCACTTGAGAGGATTAAAGCCAGGAAAAAACACTCAAACATGAATTGAATACTAGTGAAACATTCCATGGTTCACTAAGTTTAACACCTACTGAGAGGCACCAGAAATATGAAAAAGTAATCCCAGAGCAATATCAGAAAGCTGAGGCAACTTTGATGACTGCGGTCATCAATATCATCATCATCTTATCTATCATTTTGATAAAATTTTATCATACACAAAGTATTTTCACATTATATTTTATTTGAGCCTTATAACAGCAGTCACAGGGATATTTTTATTGCTATTTTTCAGGTAAAGACACTGAAAAGGTTAAGGAACTTATATGAGGTCAGTTTAACAAATAAGTGAGCAGTATAACAAATACTATTTTTAGGTTAAGGAACTTATATGAAGTCAGTTTAACAAACAAGTGACTACTCTCTCCTCCAAAACTAAATACAGATTTCAGAGACTTTCAGTTGTACTGCTGTATTCCATAACCATAAAGGAAGACATACAAACTAAAAGAAGGTTTCATATTAAACAAGATCAACACTTATTTCTGTATACCACTGTATTTTTCCATAAATGCCTTCACTTATAAGTCACAATTCTTCCATTACTTCCTTACCTCTTTTCATTCCTGGCTCTTCAGATGATCTAAGAAGTAAAAATAAATTTAATTCTAAATTTTGCCCACTAATTATTTTACCCATTAAAATATTCTATGTCCTGATCTGTACAATCAAACTTTCATTCGGTCAAACCTGAAACCAGCAAATATAGATTCTTCTCACTTGTGAAATTCTATGGCTATATCAGAAACTTATTTAGCAGTAAACAAAATCTGAAGAGATCTGAAGTAAATATTTCCATAAAATGTCATCAAAAAAATAAACAGTAGGCAGTGAATAATCAATATAGTATCTCCTGGTTCTAAACTGACTTATTTTCTGTAGTCTGATTATGCTCAGTGTATTAGTCAACTCTCCTATTGCATAGTCACAATACCTAACATAGACAGCTTAAATAAGGAAAGATTTGGTTGATATTTTCAGTGGGGATTCAGTCCATCATGAGATGGCTCCAAAGCAAAATCATCATGGTTAAATAATGTGACAGAGCAAAAATGCTTACTTGATGGTCGCTAAGAATGGTGTCATAGAAGAAAAGGGCTAGAGACCAGATTTAGTCCCCAAAGTTATACCCAAAGGACACACCCAAACACACTAAAGAGTGGGCTTTAATAATCTGCTAGGCATTTCTTATTCTAATGAAGTTGGCACATTAAGCTTAATAGTCACAATGTATCCCTTGTCACCCTCACACCCAATCATCACTGTAAACCATATTAAATCTCCAAATAAACATAATGCATAATTATACCTAAACTGATACAATAATCCTTCCCCAAAGTCCCAACAGTCCAAGTCCTAGTTTCTTCTGATACTCTTACCCGTAAACCTATGTTTTGTTTTTTTTTAATCCTAATGCACAAAAACACAGAGTAAACATTTTCAATTCAAAAGGGAAGAACAGGGGAAAATAACAGCATAAAAGCAAAGCCAAAAGCAAGCAGAGAAAACTTTATGTCCAACAGCTAAACAGCATGTCCATTATCTGGGGAACACTGTGGTAAGATGCCCGTTCCAAAGACCTCGGATAGGGTCAAGGATTTAGCTCATGCGTGGATTCAGCTAAGTGCATGCCTGGCAAGGATGAGGTCTGGAGTCCAATCCCCGGTACCAAAAAAAAAAAAAAAAAAAAAAAGACCTTCAGTGGTCCCCTCCCTATGGCCCTGCCAGTTACCAATGGCATGGCCTCTCCTTGGACCGGCTCCACTTGGAAGATTGGTCCCCATTCCTGGTATCTCCAGTTTCCTAGAGTCTCCAGTGCACCTTCAACTTCATTCCCACAGCTTCATACATTGTGTTCTCAGTAGCTCCTTGCTTGGCCTCCAAAGCCATCCTTTGAAATGTGGGTAGAAGCCTCCCAGTTCTGAAAACTCAGTTTCTGCATTCAGGTAAAATCAACATCATATGCACAACACCAAGGTCTGCTGTCAGCAGAAGCAGTAGCCAAGCTCCCTTAGACCATGGCCACAGTGGCCCGAGTACCTAAATTGGCTGAGCACAGTGTAATAAATCCCAGGGAAGCTGTTCCCTAGAAGGCTTTTTTAAAGAGCCTGGATCACAGAGATTTTCTTCTTAAATATAAAATTTGTATTTTTGCACTCTTTAACCAGCAATAAGTGGGGGCTTACTGATTTCTGACATTCTGCTAAGTCACTTGATTTCTTTCTTATCCTTGTACCAAATACCTGGCTTCTTTTTAACGGCAGTAACATCTTTGGCAACCATATCTCCTTTGGTCCCAATTTTACAGCTGGCTCCTTCTGAGGCAAAACAAAAGTTTTTCAAATTGTTCTGCTCTGTATTTTTGCCCCAGTTCTTGTTCTAAGTTTGTCTAAAAGCAGCTAGGAGTACTCATGCCTGAACATTGGACTGCCTTGAAATTTCTTCTCCCAGGTATATCAGTCCACCAATCTGTCTCCCACAAACTCTCAGCACATGGGCAAGATCTAGGCAAACTTTTTGCCAGATACAACACACCTGGTTTCTACTTGCTATTGGAATCCTTTTACCCAAAGAAACCTCCTGAACCTGGCTTTTACTAGCTGCCTTCCTATCATCATTCTGCCCTTCTGACCTCTGTATCTCCTAACATTTCCAAACTCCTCCCATAGACCAGTTCCCAAGGTTTCTAAGCCACTTGTCAGGTACAGTCATAGCAGTGATCCCACATCTCTGGCACTGATTTTCTGTGTTAGTTTCCTTCATTGAGACACAATCTGCTTAAATTAGGAAAGCTTATATGTGTCTGACAGTTGAAGGATATGAAGTCCAGAGTAAACTGGATCCATAGCAGAAATAGCTAAGTGAAAATGTGTTGTAATGCAAAGATAGCTAGTTCATCTCAGTATTTTCCTAGGGACCACCAGAGGGTTATGAGTCTCTTTTCCAGGGGGGGAAAAAAGCAGCATTTTTTATAAGGAAACCTGATTTATTCCTTACAAACAGGTAGCATTTTTTTTTTTAAAGAGCATTTCTACAAAGGATCAGTGAGAGGTCAGAAAAAACTACAGAAATTGCCCCAGATTAAAAAAAAAATCTTGTCATATCTTTCACTTGAAAGAAAGGCTGATCTTTAAGCCCAGCAGAGCTTATTACAGAATCAAACAGGTTTTCCCTACTTTGCCAGATTGATTCTGATCAATTTGGGCTTTGTGATATTGATCATGGTAGTGGTAAAATTATGTGAGCATGTGCCTATGTGCATGAATGTGTGTATTTTAAAACAGAACATGTGACCTAACATCAATACAAGAAATGCTGTGGTTATCCTGGCGTTTGCTAAACAGCAAAGGAAAAATGCTTCTGTCTTATCAAAAACATCTCTTCTGCATGTTTTGAAGCTACAAGTAATGAAACATCTTCTAAATGGCTTCAAATCAAATTCAATAACTTGAACTATTCATTATGTTAGTTAAGAAGGCTCATATTAAGTCTCACAGTTCTGAACAACTTACCTATGTACTTATAAGATAAATAATGCATACTGTAAAGTAAAAATACATAATTCAAGAAATAAGGAGATACTGAGTACCTGCTCTGTTTAATGCACCTATTATAAATAAGATACATTGGGGTCATTAGTTTTTATAAAAGTAAATGGTTTCAAGAGCCTGGGGATTTAGCTCAGTGGCATAAGTGCCTGCCTGGCAGGTGCAAGGTCATGTGTTCGATCCCCAGTACCAAAACAAAACAAAACCAGTAAATGGCTTCAAAAGGACAAATGTATTTTGGAAATATGATTCTTGTAAGATTTCAGTATGAAACCTCAATGGATTGTTATGACAGACTAGCTTAAAAAAGAAAAGGAAAAAATTCAAAAAGTCCTAAAAAGGGTTTTGCCAGGGAAATAAAGATCTACACAAAAACTGACCATTGAGAGAATGAAGATAAAAACAAAAATTATTTCTTGGTTGTAGGACTACATAAGACTGTCTAGTCAAACTAATGGAAACTTGGACTACAAACTGCCTTCATAACATCAGTTTAACTGTGTATAGGCATATGGTAAGAACTTTGTTCAACGTTAAGATAATGAAAGGATATGATGAAACTGAAATTCTTAATACACTCATGTCAGAATGGAAAGCAGTATTGCCACTTTATAAAACACTTTGGAAGTTGCTTCTGATGTGAAACATAATCACCATAAGACTCAGCAATTCTGCTCCCATGAACTTATCCAAGAAAAATGAAAACATTGGACTGAACAAAGCCTTGCAAAAGAAACAAACAAACAAACAAAAAACTTACAGCAGCTTTTTTTATAATAGCTAGAAACTGACCCCCCCAAAAAATGCCCACTACCAAGAATATGGAAAAATTATGGTACACTCATAAAGAGAAACTATTATAAAAATAATTATTCATAAAAATATGAATGAATCTGAACATTATGCTGAGCAAATAAGACACACTCACCAAAACATAAGCATAACTCATTTATTATGCTATAATGCATTGTGCTTTGCAAAATTTGTTTTGTTTTGTATTTGCAAATTGAAGGTTTGTAGCAACCCTACAATGAACAAGTCTAACAGCACTATTTTTGCAACAGCTCGGAGGATTGTTAACATATTTTAGGAATAAAGTATTTCTAAATTAAGGAACATACTTTTTATAGATATAATGCTATCACACTTAACATACACAGAATATTATAAATATAATTTTATATGCATTGATAAATCAAAAAACTATCATATGACTCATTTTATTGCAGTATTTGCTTCCTTGTGGTGGTTTGGAATGAAACTCTTGTGATCACTAAAGTAAAATTTTCATTATATGACTTAATGGCATGAAACTCTAGAAAAGAAAAAATGAAATCTACAGATACATAATATAGATCAGTGTTTGCCTGGGGCTAGAGATCAGAAGTGGGCACAACACTGAGTATAACATAGATTCTGAAAGGATAAAAATATTCTACGTGGTGGTGGTACATGGATGTAATTTTTTTCCAGAAAGGATCTCACTATATAGTTCACACTGGCCTTAAATCCACTATGTATCCCAGGGTGGCCTTGAACTCCCCTATGTAGCCCAGGGTGGCCTCAAACTCCAATGATACTCCTTTCTCAGCACCCCAAGTGTTGGGATTACAGGCATGCATCACCATGCATAATTTTTAAAACTGAATTAAACACTTTTTAAAAGGCTGTATTTTCTGTATCCTATATTTTATAATATCAATTAAAGTGATTTTATAAAACAACAAAATTTGAGAAGTAGCATATTTAGAACAAAGAAAATACATATAGTACACTACATCATTCAAATTATATTAAGGCTACAATGTCTATTTCTATGAACATCCCAAAGGAGATAAAAATTAAATAAAATGACTTGTGTAAACTGTATATGAAGACTATTATACAGGAGGAATGCTTGTATATATGACTTGGTGACAAAGCATAAAATGCAATCATAAAACCGATCTAACAGATCTGAAGAGCTACATATTAAAAGGACAAAATATGGCTCTACTGGGTGGACACACAGATCTTGTTCATTATATCTATATAGCTGTATCTTTATCTATATATCTCTATATATCTATATTCTATATATCTGTATCTATATATCTATATAGATATAATTATTCTAATTAGAACTCAGACTAAAATTCAAATGACACATGCTGAATATTTAGGATCTGCTAGATACAACAGAATGTGACCTTTCTAATAAATTGAGCTCTTAATTGAACTCTTATCATCCTTACTAAAAATGATTATGCAGTAACATGCCCTCTAAAAGTTTTTTCAGAGTATATTCTTCTATAAAATTGAACAACCTGTTTACTCATTATTCAGCCTTATGACCTACTGCTTAGACTTACAACCATCTTTTTTTTTTTTTTTTTTGGTACAGTTGTGTGTCTTGTTTATAGAGCCTCAGTGTCTTTGTGTACAGTATACCTTGTTTATACAGTACTGTAGTTCTTGCTGATTGTACTGTAGTTTTATGTTCTAATAACAGTACTGTATTTAAGAGTTACACAAATAAAAGCAGGTTGGAGTTTCTTTTGACTATTTCCTTGTTCTGAATATTATGAGGCACATCGTATATATGACTCCTCATTGAGCAACAATTCAATTAACAACCTAATAGCAGAACTGGAACTTAGTTGTTAAACAAGAAATATTTCAAGCTCTCAAATTACTGAACTTTTTGCTTGCTTGTTTGTTTGTTTGTTTTCCAAGACAGGATCTTCTTACGTAGTTCAGGCTGGCCTTCAACTCACTCTGTAGCTCTGCTGCCTCAGATTCACATCAATTCTCCTCCTTCAGCCTCTCGAGTGCTAAAATTACAGGTGGGTACCACCATGCATGGCTTAATTACTGAAATTTATATGCCTTTTATATTTCAGTATTTAATAAATATTTTTTAAAATGCTGTGCATTGCTTTTAAAATATATTGCTGTTTATCACTAACAAATATACTAAAGGTAGACTTATTTAATAAACCACCTAATATAAATCTCTACCTTACTAGACAATAAAATAGTTTACAATGATTCATTTTCTGATGAAATTTCAAGTATTATCCAATAAAATAAAACTATTGAAAAAAATGATAAAAATCTGTACGTTTCCTGCCCTAGACAGTAATGTCTTTCCTATTATTGAGGTACAAGCAGGGAAGGTCCCTAACAGGTGGTAGAAGGGCCAAAAATATACTTAAAATTTCAGGTCACTACTAATGGGAAAAGAAGCTATAAGTGGATAAAAAGGATGATGGCCTATGTAATGCATGGCAATCCCTTCCTTCACATTTACTCTCAATTTTTCTCTTCCCAAAGGCAAGCATTTTAATTTGGGGATCCAAGTTTTCCAAAGTAGTTAACCTCACTTTTGTATCCTGACAAAGGAGTACACAATCCTTATAAATTCTGAAATGGAAATATGATCTATACTAGTTGAATCAAAATAAACATTTGTTAGATACACTTGTTCAATACACTGGGACTCTTTTTCCCAGCGGAGATAAATGAAGGAATAACAAGCTTAGGAGCTAATAAGTTCCTGCATATCAGGAACATCAGAATAAAGTCAATACCATCAGAATAAAGCCAAAACAAAGAAATGCAAATCATTGATTCAGGACCTGATACTTAAAGAAGCCTATCTTTATATTTCCATGAGCCAGTGCCTTTTCTTTGAGGCTTAAATTCAGAATTATTTTTGTTTTTTAATTATTACTTTTTATTACTTATGAAATGCAAAGGAAAATGGACTTACATGCATAAGATATCATCATGACTTAAAAATTGGTTTTAGAATTTATAGCTGAAGCTAAACATTAACTCTGGTGTTACTACTGACATAATCTAAGTCCATATTCATACAGCATTTTTTATTTTTGTCTATCTCTTTTTTTTTTTCATTGTTGCCTGCCAGCCAGCACTCACACTGAACTAAACCCCAGTCCTAGATATTCTCAATAGGCTGTTATTCTGAAACCTGTACATGTTTTAAGATCTGACTCCACTACATTTCCAGTATTAGTCCCAGATTTGATGGACCCAGATTCTGTCTTAAAATTAGTGTTTTTAGCTTAATTTATGATAAACCTTTGATAGAAATCAGAATGTAAGGATTGTTTTAGAAAGTATGATGATTCAGTAAAAAATTCTATTGTTTTAAATTAGTGCTACTGCTTGTCATAAACAAAACAAACAGCAAGATAAATGGGTCAAAAGGCATGCGATTACAGGCAAATTTTAGATTTATATAGTTATATATTTTTTCCTCTAATTAGCACACAGTATTTCTATTGTTTATTTATTTATTGAAACATGGTCTCATTATGTAGCTGGTTCACTAAACAGCCCAGGTTGGCCTTCAATTTACATCAATCCTCCTACCTCAGTCTCCTGAGTGCTAGGATTACGGGCATGCACCACCACACGGGCATCTATATTACTTTTATAATCTGAAAAGTAAAATTATTAGCAAAGAGATCAACACATACACAAAGGCCTTGTGATTTTATACTTTTAAATGTATAAAACAGCCCTACCTTCCCTATGTGGAATGAAGTTAACTGCTCTATCCTGAAAGTGGTGAAATACTCAAAATTCCTTGACAATTTCCACATCATCACCATAGCGACTATGACATAATGTGCCACATTATAGTGTAGTCTCTTTATATTGCTTGGGGCTTCCTGAGCTTCTTGAACATATTAGTTGGTTACTTCTTAGGCAAAAACGAAAACATTTCAACTATTATTTTTAAAATACTTTCTATGTCCATTTTTGTGCTCTGCTCCTGCTGAAACTCAAACAGACAGCTGCTAGACAGACATGTTAGAGAGCTAGGTGTTCTTCTTTACCCTTATCTGTCTGGGTGCTTCAGACTGAAAAAATTTTGATAGAGCTTATGTCATTCATTGCTTTTTCTTAATACACTAGATAGTAAAACTAAATAATTGTTCTTCCCACTTATAGAATTTCTATTAGGTTTTTTATAGTTTCCATTTCTAATCCAAAGTTTCCAATTTGTTCATTCATGAAGACCACAGTGTATGTCTGCTTGTTCTGTGTTTAACTCTTTTGCATGGGTATGCATACATAAACTTTTAATCACTAAAATCAACGTCCAGGCCATCTGAAGGACTGTTTCTATTATTGAACATATATATATATATATATATATATATATATATATATATATATAGTTCTTTCACATATGTAGTAATACACTGAACTGTGATAAAATGTAAAGAACATAGATTCTGTGTTCTGTTTGTTTGAAAAGGGACAACCCCTTGTTCTTAAGCATTGATTTTTTTTTATGTTAGTGTGAATGTAAGACACGCTTAAAGTATTTCTCAAGTTCCTCCAGCACAGAGGATTGATATTTTTTGCTGAAATCTAGTTTTAATGTTGTTAGAGAGAGGAGAAGGCTTCCTCTAGGATGTTGCCATGGCTTGAATTGTTCCTCTCCAAAAAGCTAGTGTGATGCTATTAAAGGTGAAGTCTTTCAGAGACGATTAATTCATGAAAGCTCTCTTCCATGATTATATCCAAGGATCTTATAGAACAGTCTTCACACAGAATTTAGCTTTCTTCCCTTCCACCTTCTGCCATGAATCTCACAGAATTATTCCCCTCTGGAGGTCTAAGCTTTCATGGTGCCATTTTGCAAGTGAGAGCAGACCTCACCAGGCAACTGAAACTGCTAGCCTGATTGTAAGACTTCTCAGCTTGCAGAACTCAGAGAAAATAAATTTCTGTTCTTGATAAATTACCCAGTCTCAAGTGTTTTGTTATAGCAGCAAATATAGACTAGGGTAAAAGGTCTTAACTCATATTATGAATTTTTGTTCTCAACTAAATGGTTAGAATGTTAACATCTTTCCACTCACTTAGGACAGGACTCCAAGAACTACAAGGAACCTTGAACACAGACATGTCCTTGTCATATACCTAGAAGCTCACAGTCTTAGTCTGACACATATTCAGACCACCCCTCGACCAAGGACTCAAGGGGAATGTACTTCCCAAATTTTCACCCCTACTTCTGTTATCACTTTCTCCTGCAGAGTACCCTGCTCCAGATATAACTTGTTTTACCAACCCTAAATTCTAATTCTACATTCTCAGCTCAGAGATACTGCTGCCTCTGCTGGGACTCCTGGTCCTGGTCACTCAGTCAGGAAGCTGTTATTAGGCAGTCAGCCAGAGTAAGTGTGGAACTCTTCTTATAAATGCCTTTTTATGCCTCCTATTGTCCAATTCCTGAAGACACTGCCTTCAATATTTGTTCAACTTTGTCATTGTCTATGGAAAGATAAATATAGTACCAGTTACTCCACCGAGGCCAGTAGCAAAAGCTCTTATCCATATTATTTTAAACAGTTCTTGTTTTCTATTGATTATGTCTCCTCTTCTTCTAATGTGCCTAATTTATGTATTTTATGATCCCGAGTTGAATGCAGATATAATGCTTATTTTGATAAAATACATTAAAACTTTTAAATATTAGATGATGACAGAAAACATTATCAGATATTTTGTAGTTTCTAAAGTTTAAGCAAAATATTTTTAAGTTGAATTTTCAAATTCTCTTCCCATACTTACTTTCCTTTTTCCTGAGAAAAGCATCAATAATATGCTACCATATTACCTTTCATATTCTTCTACTAGAGTATGTTTGCCTATTTTTATTCAAGTCAAAATAAAAATACAAAATTCAAGTTATCAGATTTCTTGTTCCTTCCAATTTAGACCACAGTCTGATCTCATTACCATACTAGTTAACTTAGTTAAAAACTGTAAAAACATCTACTTATTCCCACACAAGCCATGACAAATTTAAATGAGAAATCAATATATACACTAATAAAGACTTACATATATATTAAATATTTTCACAGATTAAATGGTGACAAATGAAGAATAGGTTTTCTTTTTTCTTTTCTTTTCTTTTTTTTTTTTTTTTTTGTCTTTTTCATTTTTATCAGTACTGGGGATCGAACTCACGACCGCCTGCTTGCAAGGCAGGTGCTTATGCCGCTGAGCTAAACCCCCAGCCCCCTGAGAATAGGTTTTCAACTGACTTAGATACTAGAAATGATTACTTAAATGCTTAATGACTTATCTGTTAGGCAAAGTGCCTAGGGATCATAGTTTTATTGGAATCCCACAGACATGTTTTAATTTCTTTTAAAAAACAGAACTAAGTTAGGACATAACATGTTTAACAAACAATATACACCAAGGTATCATAAAATATAACTGTGTTTTTAGTGTAGTTGTGGAGATACACATAAATGGAAGGTGTTTTTAAATTTGCTAAAACAAATCTTACAGAACCTCTTTTTAGGTATATATACCTCTAGGATGTGAAATCTTAGGAATTTTTCATTGTACCAAATGAGGCTTTCTTCTCTCTAGGTTTTCAGAGGTACTAATTCAATCCTAATCCTTTCACCCTTAATTTTTTTTTGTTTTGTGTTTTGTGTTTTTTGTTTTGTTTACATAAACTGCATTCATGAAGTACTCAGGCAGCCCAACAATTGGAAGATATTGAATAAATGGTCGCTGGATAAATATACCTCTCCACGGACTCATTTAAATTACTCAGAAGATGTTATCTTCCTGGCTGCTACAAATGTGCTTTATATTTGCTTTCTATAATACACAAGTGGAATTAGTGTCTCCTCCTATTTTCAATACCTCAGTCTCTTTAAAGTCACCAAGTCACCAGATTCTGTTGAGACTTCAAACCCATAGCATACTTGCAGAACCAAGATAATAATCACAGGGAAAACCCACAAATCTCAAAACTTACCTGATTGTGGTTATGTTTTACTAATATTTTCAGGTTCCCTTAATTATTTATCATTCATAACTGTGATAAGTGATTCCTGCATGCAAATCATCACAGTCTCCTAAAAGAAACACTCTATATATTCAATGCCCATCAAAATTCTCAACACAGAAAGGGGCATTTAAGAGAATAAAATGATTTTTTTTCATTGTATAAGGAATCTTACATGAAACACACTAGGATAAATAAGAGCAGAATGTTCTAGATTGATGCCTGCAATGACAGACAGATAGGATGCCAGGATATAACCGGTAACCTCCTTGAATCCCTTTACATAAATGAAATTTCATCCGTTTAATCAGAAGGCATAGAACCTCATTCCGGCTGCACTACCAATATACCATCCATCACAAGGCAATATACCATTGCCTTACTTTTAGTCTGTTTCCACATATGTAACATACACATATAAACATAAAAATACAGTTACCATTTAATGAACAAATTTGTTCCAAAAGAACGTGGTAAATAATTCTTTCAATAGTATAAATAAACCAATGGTGGTGGTACACACCTATCATCCTAGCTACTTGACAGACTAGGCAGGAGGATCATGGCAACCCATACTTTCAGACAAGCCTGAGCAACATAGCAGACCTCAAATAAATAAAATACAATTAATAAATTTATAACATTTTTTATTTCATTATAATGACATCATTCTTAAATTTTCTAGGCAAACCTTTAGTTTTCTATAATTGCATCAGTGTAAACAGACTCATTCTTCTGAACTTTTAATATGTTTTATATACCAATCTTTAATGTACCACATTTGGATTGCAGATTGTAGGCTAAAAATGTTAAAAGTACTGCTTTTCATACTACTGTATAACGCTTCTTACAAAGTATAAATTATTATGTCTTACATTCTAAGCAAATATGTCTATCTTCTAGAACATTTATCTGTAAAGGGCCAAACAATAAATGGGCTTTGTGGGCCAAAGCATCACTGTTGCAAATAATCAAATCCAGTACTGTATTAAAAATACAGCCAGGCTGGGGATTTAGCTCAGCGGCATAGGCGCCTGCCTTGCAAGCAGGCAGTCGTGAGTTCGATCCCTGGTACCGAAAAAAAGGAAAAATGCAGCCAAGACAATGTGTAAACAAATAATATAGCTGATAAAAGTGTGAGGAGTACACTTACTCTCATTTAAATACTGCACAACATATCCAGGTATCAAAACCTTACATGATATACCATCAATATGTACAATTTTTCTATATTTATCTATCAGTTTAAAATTAAACTTTTAAAAGATAGGCTCCCTGATGAATTTTCCCTGAAGGTCATAGTTAGCTAACCCCTGGCTAGGTCTGTTGCCAGTCTCAATAATTACCGATCCCATTGGTATCTTAAGACTGATTCAGCAGGTATTGGAAGAAGGGTACGAATCTACATTTCTATCAATCTCCCAAGTGATTAATGCTGCAACTATTGAGAGGATGATGCGCTGATCTGAGCTATTGCAGAGGATGATGGATCTGATAAGTTTCATGAGAAAAGAGATCTCACAATTTACTAGGCTCGGTGAAGAGAACAGTCCGTGGCACATAATAAACTACTGAATAAATATCTGTTCAAGGAGCAAAGAATAACAAAGATTAATTTTCCAATAGGATACTATGCTCTTTCTTATATCATTGTTAAGCATATCATTATGGGGCTCCTTATCTATGTTCACCTTAGCATTTAAGCTTATCAAATCTAGCAGGTTTTTTTTTATTTAAGGAGAAAAAGAAAAAAATAGAAAAAGGGTACAAGTTATACAGAATTTCAGAAAACAAACAGTAGGAAATCATTAATTAATAGATTACATGTTGTTATCTTAGAAATAGCTGTTCGAGTCACAAAATTAAAGCATATAAAGTGGACTTTCAAGCAGTGAGACTGGAAACAGTTTGGTTCAATGATCCAACAAAACTCAGTAATATGGTTATCTATCTTATACACTTAAATATATATGCAGTTATATTCTTTAGAGCACTTTCTTTTCCTTTCTTTTGTACAATGACAATTACACATTTTGGGTTTTATTACTCCCACAGTTCTTATTACTTTCTTTTGAAGACAGTAAAACCAAATGTGCCATAACAGAACAGAGTCAGTCAAATCAAAAGGATGGACATAATAGATAATGTAAAAACAAAATACTAGGTGATCAACAATGGTTACCATACTGCCTCTTGCTATCTTAAAAAGAATTGCCTATATCATCAGTTATAATAAAATTGAACAAAACAGTAAAGAATAAAACCAAAACATTAGAGACATTACAGGATTTTAAAAGAAGATAATAGTCAACCGGAATGGGCGTCATAATGAATCTTATTGTCTTTACAGTTGTTGCCTATACTTTCGAACTTGGTACTATCCAGCAAAGCAGAATAGAGGAAAATCAGTCAAAGCAAGATGGTGAGGGCTATACAAGGTTTCAAATCAAGTTAATAGGAAATCAAAGTGGGTTACTATAATGCATCCTGCTTTTTTTTAATTTTTCCCTTAATTAAAAAGATAAAAATAAAAAAGTAAATAATTTTTTAAAAAGGAGATTGAGATAAAAGAGGGCATAACAACAAACTAGCACAAGTCAAGGCATAACCATTTAGGTTTTCTATCAAATCTTGTGAGTTACATCACAGTCTTTGTTCAAGAAGACAGTACAAAAGCTCATGTTATCCACAACTGTCTCTAAGCTCTTTCTTCCATAATGATGACCTTTGATTTGTTTAGGCTTTCTATGTTTCTGGTAGCTCAGTCCCCTGTACATAACATACTACTTTATCTGATAGGAACATCTTCCCTATTCCTTCAAATCTAAACATATTTTTACCTCTTTAGAAAATAGTACAGAATGTATTGTATCTTCCCTTTTCTACAACCACCCCCTAACAACAAATGTTGTTCCCTATGTTGGCATTATAGGTCTTCTTCAAAATACTTACACCATTTTATAATTATTTTATTTGTTTTCTAGTTTTTTAAAATTCCACTTAACCTCCTAGAGATAAACTTCTGAAAGTAAAGAACTGTTTACAACACATTTACCACTGAATCACTACCATTTAGCTTAGTTCCTGATATATTTATGCAAAGATTTATATTGACTGAGTAAGCATACTATTATTTATAGACAACTTCCTATTTTTAGAAGACAGACATTCTCTTACAGTGCCTACCCAGCTTGAAAACACTGCCCTCTGAGGAGGACTGCAGGAGCCTAACATACTTTATCATGTTGCCCTTTAGGCTACAACTGATTAGAACTAGAGTAGACATCTTGCTCTACATTGTCTTGGAATTTTTAGAATAAGGACTGGACTTTGGTCTCTTTATGGTTGTCATTCTAACTGATAACACTATTGGTGGGTAACTATCTTTGATCAAGTGTATCTAAAAGCACTGAAAATTACAAGTTTATAAAATGTGAAGGAAGAAATATGTAGATGGAAGCAGGCATAAAAGATGAAAGAGTAACATCCCAGTTTCTAATGGTTTTATTGATGGTGAATTCTAGTTTCCTGTAAAGTCAAGCTGTTCTATGAATTTCAGAAACTAACCCAATATTCTTCCACATTTCTGATATGGATAAACTAAAATAAGTTTCTGATATTTACTAACAAATAAGTTTTACAAATAAAACGAAGTTTTTCTAACAAAACGATCTAGCTTGTATAGACAATAGAGGTGAAAATATAAAGTGTGTCAAAACTGCAGAAAGGATAAGTATTATAAAGAGAAGTTATCAAGCTCTTAATATCTAGAATTTATTAAAGGTATGAGTATTATCAAAATAGATTATACTTTTTAGTGGAAAAAAATCACCATTAGCAAATAATTCTATAAAGACTAATGGACTCTGAAACAAATATTCCTTTAATTCCTCAGGGAAATTTTTGCCCAGTAGACTGTTAGTTACAAATTTATTGAAAATACCTTATGCTAAGTGGCTATCTCTGAGTATTTTTTAAGTTAACAGTTAATAATTCTATAACAAACATCTCTTTAAACCGAGAGACAGAAGAAAAGGAAATGCTAAACAATATTTGGAGCAGAAATGAACTTAAGAACAGAGGAAATATATGAAATTGTCACCACAAATGGAATCCTACTGTTCAGACATACAGATAAGGAGATGCAAAATGCAATAAGCCTGAGCCAATAAACTCACTGAGATTCTCCTAAAAGCCAATCACTTTAAAACATCAATTAATTCTGGTCACTCCTTTACCCAAGTAGTCCTACTTCATTTTTTAATGCTAATTGAATTACCACTTTTTGTTACAAAATTATAAAAGACAAAATCTTAGCAGTTTTTATAGCCCAATTCAAAGTATTCATTATTTTCCCAAAAAGCAAATGAAAATGTCAAAAACATTCCTGCTGTAGATATTTAGTTGTTTTCTGCCAAATTAATGAAAGAAAATATTGCACTCTAAATTTGTTAATTACCATGAATCCTTCTGTAAAGGGCTCCTGCTTGCAAAATTAAGTCAGCTTTACTTGGCACACTGCCCTAATATTCATGAAGACTAGACTATAGGCTCCACTGTACTGGAGACATTCAGTTTTTGGCATCTTTCTTCAGCTTTCAAACTATCAATCTTAAATATCATAGACATCCAACTGTCTGAAATAAACAGGGCAGAAAGCACCTGCATTTAACAGGGTTGTACCACATTCTGCTCTTTGAGATTTTAAGAGCTAGACTTAGAATACAAAATGAACAAGAATACTCTGATTTGCATATCTTCTAGAAAATAGCGCTACTTAACCAAAAATCATCTGATGACAACGCTACTTCAAGGAAATCCTCTAGAAGGAAAGCAATTTCAAGCAAGGGATAACGGAGTTCTTTTTCCTTAGTTCTACGCTAGGGTATAGATAAAGCTACTTCAGGTATAAGCCTCCAGGGACCCCACACACGGATCTTACACCTCTTTATATCCTAGTATGAGAACAAAAAGTACCGATTTGTCCATTTCATATCTGATTTTAAAATAGCACTATTCAAACCTACTTTCATTTTTCCTTTCTCCCTGCTCATGGAATTCCCTTCCCTATAGAAATTACAAGACCATCCTCCCTTGTCAGATGACATGTTGGATACACTTCCTTAAAATAATATAGAAAAGGTGCATCTCAATTTTTTGAAAGATATATTCTACCAACTCTTCTTTTGGGTGGGTAGACAGATAGAAATGGGAAAAACTTGTGTCATTCTCCTTCCCACCCTCTAGTGTACCTTTCTCTTTCTCTTTCTCTCAGGATAAAATGGATGAAAAGATTCTGAATCAATATAGCTAAGGATAAGTCCAGGAAGGCAAGTTGGCTTCTCCCAGACATCTTCATGGGTAATCAGCCCAAGCTCCACTGAGTCACTCGCACTAACTCCAATCAAAAGAAACCTTAAGTGGCCACAATGGTATCAGTTGAAGAGATTGATTTTGGATTGAAACTATTAGCAGAGATATGAAGAATATCTTCATAATGATAAAGTCATCAGTTTATCAAGAGGATGGAATAGACCTGAGTTTTTATACACTTAATCGGAAATCTTCAAAATACATGAAGCAAAAACTGATAAAAATCAGAGAAGATGCTATTTTGACCATAAAACAAGTCAAATTTAAAGGAATTCAAGTCAAAATACACTATCTGTTCAGAAATGATTAAATTATAAAATAGTAACAAATAAAAACTCCTGGAAAACATAAAATATTCTGGAACTAAAGATACTTGTAAATTACCAAAGGAACAGAGAGAAAAAAATAAAAGAGAAGAGTCAAATATATTTTAATTCAGTGAAAATAAAAATACATCATATCAAAATTTGTAGGTTGTCACTAAAACTGTACTACTAAATGCTGGATTAAAAATGTAAAAAGGTTTGGATACCCTTAGCTCCTATCCTAAGAAAGCAGAAAAGCAGCAAATTAAACCTAAAGTAAATAGAAAAAAATGAATTATATTAGAATTATTAACAGAAAACAGAAAAAATCAGTAAAAAATTTCATCCCTTTAAATGGTCAATAAAATTGACAAACCTATAGACAAACTGATTAGAAATTAAAAGACAAAAATTAACAAGTGTAAAATTGAAAATGATATCACTAGAGTCTATCAATACTGAGGGAATATTATAACAAATTAATGCCGATAAATGACAATTTAAAAAGATATGATCAACCTTGACAAATTAAAATTATTTAATTTCACTTTAAAACAAATAAAAGATATGTATATACCTATACCTATTAAAGAAAATATAGTTTAAAAAATTTCTCAGAAGAAAAATTCCAGAGGCAGATAGCTTTACTGTGACTCCTATCAAATATTTAAAAGGCTACCTCTCTTGGGTTGCCTTTGTATCTTGGTTAACTAGCACTAACAATACTAACAATTTTCTAAAACATTGCAGAGAAGAAAATATTTTCCAACTTATATAATGAGACATGCAATAAACTGAAAAACAAAAGTAGACACAGATATAGAGAGGAAACTATACACACACCGTTGAACATGTTGGTTTAACAAGTCTGTGGATGACCTAATGATGACATTCACTAAAATCTATAAGGAGAGTACTGTATTCATGAAGTCCTTGTAGACTTGCTTTCTCTAGCTTAAAAAAAAAAAAAAAAAAAAAAAGTGTACTTCTTCAGGATTATTTTTACAATTTAACACATGCTGTAAAAATTACTTAGTATAACAGGTGATTCATAATGAGAATAGAAAAATAAGTAAATGGTACTTACAAACTATTTGAAACAAATCCAATGTCCATTTCTGATAAAAATTCTCAGAAAAGTAGCGATTTCTTCAGCCTAATTTAAGAGACATAAAAACTTGCAGCTAACACCATATTTGAAAGTAAATAAGTCAATACTTCTCTATGATCAAGACCAAGATAGAGATGGTTACTCTTATTGCTTCTCTTCAATATTAGGCTGGAGGTTTTAGTTAGTGAAATCAGGCAAAAAGAAAGAAAGAAAGAAAGCCAGCCAGCCAGCCAGCCTAAATTTAAAAAAAAAAAAAAAGCAAACTTTTCTCACATGATCTTCTATATAGAAAATCTGACAGAAACCATTAAATAACTACAAGACCTAGTGACTCTCACAAAGTTGCAGAATAACAGATCAATACTCAAAAATCAATTGGTACATCTATTTACTAACTGCCAAAAATTGGAAGTTGCAATTCAAAAGCATTACCATTTACTATTCCATCAACCAATGCAGAATACTTAGGGATAAATCTGGCAAATGATAAGCAAAATCTGTATGCTGAAAACTACAAAAACATTTCTCAGAAAGGTGAAAGACCTAAATAGAGATGTGTAACTTGTTCATGGATTACATGGCTCAACAGTGTTAAAATGTCAGTTCTTCTATAACTGATCTAAAATTTCACAGTCCAAATCTAAATCCGTTTTAATAAAATTGATAAGTTAATTATAAATTCTATTTTAAATAAATTGACATGGTAATTCCTAATTTCATGCAGAAATTGTTGTAAGATAGACTAACACACCAATAGAAGATAGGTGAATTTCAAAACTGACCCACACATGAATAGGTAATCGATTTTTAACCAAGATACAAAGGCAACCCAAGAGAGGTAGCCTTTTAAATAAATTTTCTTGGAATAACTGAATGGCTGCAGTTTTAGAGAATGAACTTTGAACGATACCTCAAACCATATACAAAAATTAACTCAAATGGATTGTAAGGTATAGGTTAACAACTCTGTAGCTGCTTCACATGTATAGTTGGTTAAACTAGCAAGTAAATGGATGATGGGAGCCATGTTTCTCACTGTTGATGGACGACATTAGAGATAAACAATAAACCAAGCTAAAATGAATCACATGGTATTAGACTGAAGTCAGAAACATCAACACGAACTCACATTTAGCTTAACACAAATATGAATGGGAGAGATACCAATAGAATTAAGGTGTGTGCATATCCATGTATGAGCAGATGTATATATATTTCCTGGCTCTGATGGCCAACAGAATTAAAACACAGGACAATACAGAGGCAGCAACCAACATATCTAGTATGCAGATATTAGTTTCTAAATCATATTCTCCAAAACCAGAAACCAGCAATCCTTTGAAAAATAGATTATTTTAGGGACATGGAATATGTAAGATAAACCAGAACTATGTTCTAGTGTTTGCCTGCCCAGAGAGGATAGAGCTCTGAATGGCTTAAGCTAGAACAAATTGAAAGAAAAAAAAAAAAAAAAAAAAAAAAACTGTATTTGACTGCAAGCTAAAGTATAAAATCAAGACATATGAGCCTATACTAATCAATGATTAAAAAAATAAGTGAAGAAAAGGTAAATATTTCTAACACAACAATTTCAAATAGTTTATGTAAATATGCATCTGGACATAATTTGCTCCTCTGTACTACACCTTACCCCCACCCAGTCCTTGAGCATGGGCTACCCTTACTAATTTTCTCTAAAGAATAAAATATAGGGCAAAAAAAGATTAATTTTACATTGTAGAACCTGGCTAACAATACTTTGAGTCAGGTAATAAATAACATCAGTGATAAGATGAAGAAATTATCAAGTATCAGGGCAGATAAAGGAGACATGAGTATTAACCTCAATGTGGAATCCTGTAATAAATTCTGGAACCGAAAAAATGATATTACAGGAAAAGCCAGCGAAATTCAGATAAAGTCTAAGGTGTAGTTAATAGTAACATACTAATTTTGGCTGTTTAGTTTTGACAAATCTACCACCTTTATGTAAGACAAGATTTTAATAATAGGAAAAAGTGAATAAGGGTATATGGGAACTCTATGTACTACCTGTACAACTTTTCTGCAAACCTAAAATTATTTCAAAGTAAAAAGTTCATTATAGAAATAGATTATAGTCTTAAAAGTAAAAAGTAAAGTTATAAAACTTCTAGACTACAATGTAATTGACCTGAGTTAGGCAAATTTTATTATACATGATCACAAGAAGATAATATAAAATTGATAAATTGGACTTCACAAAAATTGAAAATTTCTGCTCTCTGAAAGACAATGTGTGGGAATGAAAAAACAAGCAGAATAAGATCTACAAAGCATCTATTCAGTAAAAGAGTAATACTGACAACATACATAAAGAACTCTTGAGCTCAATAATAAAACAACTTGTTTAAAAATTGGCAAAACATTTGAACAAACACCAGAAAAGATATACAAATGGCACATAATCACATGAAACGATGTTTAACATCACCAAACATCAGCAAAACATACATTAATACCACCAGCAGAAAACACCATATACCCATTAGAATAACTAAATTAAAAAGACTTACTATATCAAGGGCTGCTAAGAGGTAGAGGAACTGGAATTCTAATACAAGGCTGGTGGTGATGTAAAGTGGTGCAGCCAGTGTGAAAACAGATTAGGGGTTTCTTAAAACTCTAAGCACGAATCTCCCATATAGCCCAACCATACTATTCCTAGGTATTTACCCAGATGTGAAGAAAGCATTTGTCCAAAAGAATGTACACTAATCATTGGTAGTCAATAACTGGGTACTTTAAAACCAAATTTTCAACAGATGAATGGATAAACTAGTTGCAATATATCCATATGATGGAAAACTATTCATCAATTTTTAAAAAAGGACCTATTTTACAGGCAATAAGTATGAATACATTTCAAAATAATCATGTGAAATGAAAGAAACCAAACAAAAAGTATACTATTATTTTATTTATAAAATATTAGGAGAAATGTGAACAAATACATAGTGACAGAAAACATGATTGGACAGTTTTGATTTGGGGACAGCTGGGGCAGACAGATACACAAGGAAGAAAAAAATAAAGGGACACAGGAAAACTTTTGCGATGACAGTATATTCGCTTACTTGATGGTAGTAGTTATTTCTGAAACATATAAAAAACTTTTTAAATTGCACATTTCATTTGTATTGATCATATGTCAAAATATGCCTTAGCCAAACTATCAGAAAATCAACAATCATAAAATTTAAAAATCTTGGAAATGAATCTTTAAAAAAGGAATGATGGCTTTTGACAAATGGCTGATAACTCAGAAAATTAAATATGCATTAGATTTGGATTTATGAGAGCTATTATCCACAGAGTAGAAATTAAAAGGAAGCGGCAGCAACACCACTAATGGAGTACACTGACAACTGAAGCTGACTCCTTGTGAAAAGTAAAGTACTCTCTGTCAGAGGAAGAATTTAAGCAGAATCTCAACTGATCGCCTGTTCAGTAAGAACTAGGGAAAGTTCCCATTTGGAATAAACGGTAGTATTTCTCAATCTTTAATTGTGTACTTAAAAAAACAATAAATAATTTGTGCTTGGATAGAAAGTTAATTTTATTCATCAACATCAAACACTTTGAATAGTTTAAAATGTCAGAGTATATGAACAAAGGTAATAAATGCACCATATTAAATAATCATTGAGTTGTCTTTTACATAAGGAAAGCAATAAAAAAGGCTTCAAAGATAAACAGTTTTATAATATTTACAAATTTCTTGGAGAAGCAAGCATCTACATTTACTATAGAATGTTAAGTACTTTGGGTTTAATATTAATAGTACTAGTTACCAATTGCTATATTCAATTTTATAGCTTTAGAAATTTAAGCAAGACATATCTTTAACACATTAAATTAACAACACAATATTTAAGATAAGCACTGCAGGAGCTGGTGGCAAATGCTGTAATCTCAGCACTAGAGAGGGAGGCTGAGGCAGGAAGACTGCTGTGAGTTCAAGGCCAGCCTGACCTACAAAGTGAGTGAAAGGCCAGCCTGAACTGCATAGTGGAAACCCTGTGTTAAAAAGAAATAAATAAAAGATAGGCACTGTCCTCGTTTTGCAGATGAAAAATCTTAGACTGAAAGAAATTCACCATATCTTCAGACCAAGGATCGACACTCAAGTATTTCTGACTCCAAAGCCTAATGACAGAGGAATTCTCCATAGCTCACTGCCATCCAATGGTTATCTACTGCCATCCAATGATCCCTGTAAACAGTCTTTCATTCCCACTCTCAATATCACCTATAATCCTATCCAGTTTAACTTTTAAAAATATAAATTTTCTCAAGTTACTCCTTCAATTTCAATTACTCCAATAAAGTTCCCCTTCCAACATGGTGGACAGGAAATCAGCTTTCCCATCTACTTCCAATTACTTGTATATACTCCAGACATGCTAAAATATTTTATAACCCTTTAGAAGTATATGTATTCTTACTTCCCAATCACAATTTCCATGTTCTTCTTACTTTTGGCTTGGTGAATGAACTCATCATTTTAGAATCACTTTAAATGTCTCTACTCTTTGAGACACTTTTTACATATCAGCCAGACTAACATGTACCTTTTTTTACATGTACACTACTCTATTCATACTGACAATTATTTAGTTTGTTTCCAGCAAACTACATGTCTCTTCAGAGACAGATACACTCATCCTTCTATCTCTAGTGCCCAAGGGTAATCAAATGCAATCATATGGATATAGTAACCAGTGTCTGAAATGAAAGTTGTTTTGGGAAGGGGGTGCACAAAAATGGTACTATGCATAATAGAGATATGCTAGTTGCCACAATTATAATATATACTGTACCTTATTAATTCCATATTATTTCACCCCTAGTTATACATTAATTGAAACCATTATTATCTTGCCTACTTAAGTATGCAGTCTACAGTTTATTCAATCATAAATAAAATGTAAATTGATGCAAAAAATTAATTCTCAAAGGTATAAAATGTTTGGAAACCAGGAGATTCAGAAATACTCTGATTACTTGTCAAGAAGATGCCAGAAGAATAACCTCTTTGTGACCTCCTCCCACAAATAAAACTATTCAGATTTTACTGTTTCAAGATATAACCTATTTAGTGCTCTCCTTGTACAGATAATGAGACATCAAAAAATAAAAGAAAAAAGCGAAAGAAGAGAGTAAGCTAACTACTATCATTTAAATATTCAGTTTCCTTTCTTCTTCAGTTCAGGACTTTAAATTAAAATATTTCTTATGCCTGGCCAGTCACTTTGATTAGTTTCTTCAAATGAGCCTAAATATAGTGGCTACTTTACAGTACATTCAGGCTTAAGGCATTTCTTTTATCATCTTGTTCTCTTGCTCAAACCTGATACAGAAATAACTTAGTTTCTTCTTGGACACTGCTGTTGTATGTTAAAATCAAGACAGAACTAATTATTTTTAAAAATGCAAAATAAGATGATACTAAAAAAGTTAAGAGGCTTTGAAAGCCATTGGAAAAATTGTTTTAATTATATGAGAAATGTTCTAAAGCAATATTCTGAGTGAAATAAAGCATTACTTATTCAAGACAAATGCCTTCCCTAAAGAAGCATTCCATGTCAAAAGCCCTTAGTCTATGTAACTAATGCCTTATAAATGTGAGTTAAAAAAAACAGAAATCACACTTTGGTAATCTTCATCTAAAACGCTACCCCATTACAGCAATATCAGTTTGATTTATGCTAGAAAATGTTTCACTTGGAGGAAGAACTAAAGTGTCTTTACAGAAACACACAGAAGACTAAACGACTCCCTAAGTACTAAAGAACTCCATAAGTACTAAACAGTCCATAGCAATGGACTTTCTTCAAAGGGACAAAAGGAGGCACAATTTTAAACCACATGAAGTATAATCAACTTTTTTTCTGAAACATGAGAGTAAAATGTGAGTAACAGTGATTTCAGAAGTCAGCAATGCAAAATTTGGGAACTACAAAATGAAAAGACAAAAATAAAAACTTTAGACTAAGCCATCCATCAAACAAAAGAAGATTACTTCCCAAAAGCTGATATAATTTTTTTCAATTAGACTGAGAATCCAGGATATGCAATTTGTTTCGATTTTCCCATTACCATCTTCAACTTTACTCCTACATTTCCTTTCAGATACGCACAGGTTCACATAAGGAGATACTGAGCTCTTTAAACTTATCTCATTGTGATCTGTCAAGGGAATCATG
The DNA here is from genome assembly GCF_034190915.1 of Cavia porcellus. Taxonomy (NCBI): domain Eukaryota; kingdom Metazoa; phylum Chordata; class Mammalia; order Rodentia; family Caviidae; genus Cavia; species Cavia porcellus. The sequence goes on from NW_026947484.1 coordinate 79,393,144, forward strand.
GTTCTGCCTTCTCTAAAGATTTCTTGTATCCACTGCCTGAGAAGATATTATTCCATAAAAGGAAAGGACACTATGGGTGAATTAAATAAGAATGGTTCAGGAGAACCAGATCTAATTACATAAGCTTTCCCTACAGGTGGATATAAATTTCAGAAATCTCATCTGTAAAGGCTAGCAGTTTTTTTTTAATTATGCTAAAAGTTCCTTGTCTGCTTGATGTCTCATGAACAATTTTAATCAGGCAGGCTTTACACACTCACAGACAACTTAACAGAGCTCTCAACCATGAGCAAATGGGAAGACAAGAAACCACAAACATTTTTACTAAAAGGAAAAAGAAGCTAGCCTGGAGATTTGGCTAGCAATAAGGCAAAATTAAATCACGCTTTTACTTCACTTATCCTATTTAACTTCAAGAACTGCAGACATATAATTAATTTGCTCTTGAGATTTGCTCTGCAAACATAAACACACCATTTTTTAAAAACTACCTTCATAAAAGTCAGTAGTTTTATTTTCATTTCCCATTCGCAAGTGGACTAATACAGTAACAACCGATTTCCCATTGTCTAAAGCCCTAAAAATTATCCTCCCCAAGAAGATTTAAAAACCACTCTCTCTGCAGTCGGTGAAGATTCTGACACAGGGTCCAATTCAAAGTGAGTGCTAGGTGGTCATTAAAATGACCAAATAATCTCATCCCCAAGTCCACTTTCTACATCATCTGTCATCATGCACTCTCTTTCCATTCTGCAGCCCTTCCAAGGTAGTCAAGGACCATAACACAAATTTTTCACCTGTTCTGAACTACTTAAACTAACTGCAACCATTTTAAACTCCTTTTTCTTAATCAAGTAAGCCCACAATCTCCAGAAAAACTGTCAGTAGATGGTTGATCTGGGTGCTAAATTTTTGAACCTGTGTTACACCTAGTCAGCATTCTGTCTTTATCCACAAAATACTCTGAAATAAAAATGTTGTTGTTTGATTTTACAGTCAGTAGCTGTGTGGTTTGCACTGTGTTCTCACTCCCCTGTGCCTAATTTCACATAAAACTGTTATTAATAATATCCTCCCTCGGGGCTGGGGTTTTAGCTCAGTGGCATAAGTGCCTGCCTTGCAAGCAGGCAGTCATGAGTTCGATCCCTGGTACCGATAAAAATGAAGACGACAAAAAAAAAAAAAAAAAAGCATTGAATATCCTCCCTCAAAGAGTTGATGTAAGAATTTGACAGTATATGAGAGGACTGTATCTGACACACTGTGGACACAATAAATTTAATTTTCCTCTTCCATGTCCCAGAATTTTGTTTGGGCACTGTCTTCACCATTTCCACTGAAACCCAAATAAGAGTTCTCACATATTCCCTAGCAACCCATCAGCCTCAGGACACCAGCAATCCTTAACCAGAACCTGTACATATTTATCATTTTCTTATCTTTACACTCAGCTCCATCCTACTTAAGGCTTTCTAGCGATATTCATCCTAGGGTTCCCTGGGCATCTCTGCCTCACAGTTATTCTGTACAATGAGTCAAGAGTTTATGTATTTATCAGAGATCTCTTTATTTTCCTCTACTTCATTTTTTACATCCTGGCTCTCTTCCTCAATAATGGTGAGTGTCTTATTTATTGCAACTGTATACTGTAAGTCTATTTGACATTGAAAGTTGACTATTCTTCACACTTAAACTAAGAAAAGTAAAACATAATAGCCTAAAATAATGTTGATACAGGTTAGAAAAAATATCTGCTTAATTCTTCTTGAAAACTTACAGGTTATACATTAACCTGTCAGAGCCAATGATTATACGGACGCTTGATAAGCTTTAAAAATACTCCTTGTTTATTGAAATGATAGACAATAGAGTAAGACAGAATACGTGCCTAGCAAGACAGTGCAAAATCTGAATCATATGCTCTCAAATGGTCATCAGTACTACTAAGATTACAAATTCAAGCTTTAAAAAAAATTGCCTTATCTATCTGTAAATATTCCAAGTTAGTACATTCTCAATTCTAAAATCAGAAAGGCAAAATCTGTAATACAGAATGTTCAAAACAACAACAAAATCAGTTATGACTACCACCCAGATATTTTGACAATACTGAAAAGTCATTTTTTTCTTTTTTTGTTTGTCTCTTTCCTTAAGAAAGTATTGTTTATGAATCTTCTGTTGGAAACACAAATTTAAAATGCTTAGTGTTGCAAAAGAAAGCTTTATTTATCAGATAAATAAGAGCTGCATGTGTTTCCATAGACTCTGCCTGATAATTTTTGTAATGGAGCATAAAGTCTTTCCAATATCCCAGAGTTAATCTCAACCTGTTTCAAATTACTATGTTTTAACGTTTTAAATCAGGTTTTGTGGTCACAGACACACATACACGTGACACTGAAGACAGGCACATTTCTAAAAAACAACAAAAGAATAATAAAATTTCCTAGAGTTTACCTTTAAAACTTCTTAGTAACAGTCCATTCAATTAACTGAGGCAAAAATTTACATTCTAACAAATTAAAAAAAAAACTGCTGGAATGACCTGATTTCCCATGGCTCAAGCTTTCTTTTTCTCACTATTTGGTTTTTAAAGAGCTTTAATTAAACCTGGAATTCATGTTTTGGTGTCTAATATTATCTTTTTCTAAAAGGAACCTGCACTCATTGCAAAACAACCAATTCTAGAAGTATAGATAGTAGGAAGTAGACGAGCTGAATCTGAAGTACACTGTAGTATCAGAAAGGAAAGTAATACAAAATCACAATGATATGTCAAAAAGATACAGAAAAGAGTTCTTAATGTGCAAAACTGAAACAATCTGAGCCATAAAATGGTACTGAATTATAATCCAATAATCATATAGTGTATGAATTTTCAGTTATACAAAAAAATAAATAAATAAATGGGGAGGCAAGACAAATCCTTTGTGCGTAAGTACTCGAAATTATTTATTTATATAACCCATCCTGAAAAGGTAGATCATAACTTCTCATGTAAATAGGGATCATAGAACATACAATATAGGAAGCATACAATATGGAAAGGAGAGACAAATAACTTAATGTGGGAAAACCTGTTAACAGGAACTGCAAATACCATATATGAGAACTGTATGTTTTCTGTGAATCTAAATCTATTCTAAAATTAAGAAGTATACTTTTTAAAAAGATCGTCACTATCTTTGCTTTTCTAATATTTGTTTTCTAACTCACCTGCAGAAACCCTATCAAAACAATTATTTTGAAGGTAGTGAGGATTCAACACAAGCCCCTTAGATTCAGCCGCATTCCCAGTTCTTTTTGTATTTTGAGCAAAGTTTAAGTTGTCCAGGCTGAACTCAAAATTAGCAGTCTTTCTGCCTCAGCTTCCCAAAGTGCTGGGATGACAGGTGTGTGCCACCATACCTGGCTCTTACTTTTAAATTATTAATTCCACTTCAATTGTTTACTTTTTCACAGGACTATGAAATTGAAGGGTCAAGTGCAGTTCAGTAGAATGGAAAGAGAGGCATTGCTGTGCATCTGAGTTCTGCATGTCACTTATATCAACAATGTTCTCTTCTGTAAAGTGGGAAAAGGCAGCTGAGAGTCTTGGATACCCAATGGGAAGAGGTGCTAATGATGATGGCTTATCTGTATTCTCAAATCTGAGTCTCTCATTTGTATTCAGCTGTAGTCTTTCCTACTTTGACCCATTCAGGCCTCAATCCAATCTGGTTACTTATACGTTATTTCTTTGGAATTGATCCTCAAATGTTACTTTAAAAACAAAAATCAATGTTAATATAACCTTTGGAGTAAAACTCAGAAATTAGATACAGTGATTGTCTCTGCATAGTAGGGTAGGAGCCTAGAGTGTGAAAGAGATATGCTTTGCATTGCATTATTTGGCTATTTGCACTATTCTTACTATGTGTATGCCTTACATATTTAAAAACTCTTTATGATAGCAACAACAAAAGCTCCAATATTACTCAGCAATGATTCCAGTCTTTATATCTACAGTATGTTCTCTCTTTTAAATATTGTACCATAGCAAGAAGTATGGCTCTAGGAGATAGGGCTCCAGATTTCAAACAATTTTTGTACCAAATCAGCCATTTCAAACTGCCTGATCAGTCTTAGAATCAAAAAGACTCAAGATAGAATACAAACCTCTATTTATTATTTAACCTCACTAAACCAGCTTCTTCATCATAAAATTGGAATAACAGCACTCACAGCTCACAAGGCTGATGGCAAGATTAATTAAACCTGTTAACTCCCTACCCTAGGGGCTAGCCTAACTATTAGAAACATTACTAATGTAAGTGGAAGTCTATGATTCCCACTTAGACATATCTTCTATTCTGCTAAAGCTCAGAAGCAATTTCCAAGTGAGGAAGCTCCTCAAGTGCAGCTGGTTTTTAGCAACTGTTATTCCTGATTTCCTTTATGAAATAAGTATTTATCACTAAATGCAAGGGTTACAAGTATTTCTTCCTCAATCCAAATGTTCCAAAGTAACGGATATAAAAGTCATCACACATATTTAGAATTAAATCTTATGAACCAGACTGTAAAACAACCAAATTCTGACCAAGTTTGAAGCATACAAAAAACTACAATCTAATCTACTCTTTTTGGGGGTATTCTTCCAGAAGAATAGGTATGTTTAAAACTTTAAATTATATTTGCATCCTGGCTTCTTTCTCACTGTACTGAAAAATGGCATGTTGCATTTTACTTGGACACACATTTTGAGACTAATGGTAACATTTAAATAACTTTAACAAAAATACATATAGGAGCAACATACCAAACCTTAGTTTGATGGCTACTTGAGTGGATTCTATGTGCATTAATACTTGAATAAATACTGGTCCTGCACATATGCCTTCCTAACTCAATAGAAATAGTTCTTCCCTGTGTGTTTCAGAAAAGTAGTTATGCAACATATTTAATTCCAATTGTCATGTTATTTTAGATTTTTGAACCAAAGCGTTTCAAAAGCTAAAGGCATAGTTCTTAGAGGATTGTTTCTATTTTTGTAAGGCTTTACAACACACTAGAGCAGAAACAATGGTGTAGTATCAACATGCACTTTACCAAATGAAATACCTGAAACCTTTTATACTTTCTAGCTCTTTGTTTTAGGGTTTTGCCAAAACATTCCTTAAAACTGCTTCTTGTTTCTGAGATCATACATAAGGGGAAAAGGTCTGATTTTAAAACAGTTACTGAGTTACTACCAGAAAGCCAAAAAGCCATTATAAAATTTTAGATTGTCTCTGATAACTGAATGCTCTAGAACAACTAGGAAGAGGTATAAAAATCTAAGAATCACCTCTTCAAGTAGTTAAATCACCCAGTCTAATAATAGCCATTGTTGATGTTTTCTCAAGTATTCCTTTTTTTTTTTTAACGTAACAGCTTAGTCTGTAAGGAATTCACATGTGTATCAGTTATCCAATACTGATGAAATCTATGAGAATAATGTTGTACAATTATACGAGGAATATAGAAATACTGCAATTTCACAAAAGCCACAAAGCTACTTGGGGGCAAGACTTGGGGATTTAAAATCTAAGTCTTCTGCTGCAGGTTTTTTCCCTATTCACTGATCTCCAGAACAAAATTCCACTTCCTCTGACAGGTCTCACTTCTTTGAACATAACATCCCTGTCCATACGCCCATAATCATTCTTTAGATGACTTAAACACCTCTAACGTCAACCCCGGTGAGCTGACCACACTACACCAGAAATACCATTCCAAATTTAAGACAGTCTTCCAAGACAAGCTAATGTTTTTCATTATTTCTAGATAACGACTAAACTTATTAATGAGATCTTCAAAGACTGAATGGCTTGCCTCTTCCTTTGGAGTGGATACTGCACCAAACTTTCTGTCTTTCAGAATAATGGTACTTCATCCCAAGGCCATTTTTGTCTATTTTTACCTGCTTAATGCACTCTTCTTCACCTTAAGCAAGGCTTCTCTTCGTTTCCCTTAAATCAAATTTCCCTACTATATGCTGTTTCTCTCATGGTACCATGTACCTCTACTTGACTGTTGTTATTATACTAGCTGTAATTTGTAAGTACAGTTCTTGTATTTATTTGATTAGTGTCTGCCTTCTTTACTAGACTGTCATAAGAGTAAAGAGGTCAGTATTTCTACTTGTAATCTCTGTAACAGCCTCAATGTTTGGCACAATATTCAGATTCATAGTAGACAGTCAAAACATTCCCTTATAAACTGAATAGAAGTAGACTAATTCAGACTTTGAACATTTGAAAATTTTTGGCATTCTGATGTTTCTACACAAAACACACACAAAAATTAATTTTGATAAGGAAATGATTCAGGTTCTTTGAAATATTCCTTTTCTGACAAAATTTCTGGATTCTTTTTAAACTCTAAAAGCAAGGCAGTATAGGTATACTTCACTGGGAAGCACTTGCCTTGCATACATGAGGCTCTAGACTTAATCCCTCAAACACACACACACACACACACCTAGAAGGCATATATGAACACTGTGGTTTCTTATTAGTACACAGAGACTGTACTTCTATTGAGACAGTCTACAGATGTGTGTTAGTCTATCAACGCTACTATAACAGCATATGTGAGCCTGGGAATTTTATAAAGAAATTTATTTCTCATAGTTCTGGAGGCTGGGAAGTCCAAGATCAAGGCACTGAGAGATCAGTTATCTGGTGAGGGATCTATCCATCAGCAGAAGAAAGGCTGCATGCTCACATGGTAGAAGGTAGAGGGGAAAGCTACAGAATGCTGTGAAACCTCTTTTATGATTCACTTAATCCTACCCAGGAAAAAAGAGCACTTGTGACCTCATGATCTCTTAGAGACTCTACACTTTAATGTCATTATTCTGGCCAATACATCTTAACACTAAATTTTGTCGAACACACATTTAGATAATAGTAATACGGGAATGGCAGTGATACTTATCAATTACTAGGTCTCTTCATACAAAATGCTCTTAAAATGTGTTTCTTCACTAGTGTGATAATTTGAAAAATTTATATGCATGCAGAATTTAACATCAGCAACTATCACAAACTACCTTAGTTTCAGCCCAGCATTTCAGATGACTAAGTTTCTTTTCAATCTTGATTCACTCACCCAACCTATTATCTTTAGCTCCCAACTTTCAATGATAGGCCAGTGTCACAAACCTGTTTAATCCGAGTCAATAATAAAAATAAATAATAGAATGAAAAGCCATGTCATGGCATAGAAATACCCCTTTCCATTCATTGATTGATTTCAATGGAGGCTGGGAAGTCCAAGATCAAGGCAATCAAGCCATTCATTGATTGATTTCAACCAACTACAAATCCACCTGGACTAATTTAACCACCCTATTTCATGAAAATATCATGAGACACTGTCTCTAAAACCTTGATAGAGTAAGCTTATTTCACCTACAATACAAAAAAATTTTTCACAACTTTTACAAGCCACTTCTTTATAAGCCCATGTGACATCCAGAGGACCACTTCCTTTACAGGTAAGTCCTCACAAACCATCTTGCTAATTAAGAAAATTCTCAAGTACTGAGAAAAACTCCACTAATCTTTAAATTGTGAAAAACCACTTTTTCCTTTCTGTTCTTTTTGAAAGTCAAAACAGTATCTACAAGGTGATTAGTCTTTTGGCATCTCTGGAGCTTACCATAACTGTTCAAAGAGCATGAAGCCACTCATACCTGCAAGTCATTTACTACTAGAGCATCTCCTACTTGACAGCATCAAAATGCTCCCACTATTGTTTCACCTTCCTTAACTTAAACTCTCTGGGCCACTGTTAGTCTCCTTCCCATATTTTAATAGTTTTCTTTAGACAGGTTGAAACCAACCCAGGCATCCCATTTCTCTGCTTTGACTCTAATGTCTAATACTCTACCATTTGTCTTAAGTTGTATTTTTTCATGATGTGAATGTATTATATTGTGGTACTTAGTTCTTTCTAAGCCTCAATTCATTTCAGGATTCAGCCTCCTTTGTGACATTCTCTTAGTTTTACACACTGCTTTTTATTTATGTGTTAACCTTTCTCATGATATTTCCTATGTTTATACTGTCAGTATTTCACACAGTTCATTCTTACAATGTTTTACTGGTTGCCACAAAGTAGAACAAAAGATATAATGATGCGTAAGACCTAGTTCCTTTCTTCAAGGAAGCCAGAGAAAGATGTAGATTAGGAAGCAAAAACATAGTCTTCTATATTACCAATATAAAAATAAGTGTTCTGTAAACAGAAAACAGAAAAATTAGCTCAAGAATGAAATAGTTGCTGAAGTCTTCATCAGGGAAATGACATTTGCGTTGAGCTGCGGGGAAGCAGTCATTAGAAGACTGGACGTTATCTTGGGAACAACAAGCGCAAAGACATGACTGCATGAAAAAGTACACAGTTTTCATAGAAGAGTGGCTGACTTCTTGTGGCTGCCATTTAAATTGCATGGAGAGTAGCTGCAAGTGATGGCCTAAATATATGCAGCCAGTTATAGAAAGGATTTGTAATCTGAATGTCTAATGCACAGGATAAATAAAAAGAAACAGATACAGAATGCTCTGCAGCTACTAGAAGTAGTGAAGAAGATGGACAATTCTGAAATAAATAAATAAATAAATAAGGCCTAGAGTATAATACTAGCAATGAAAATTAAAAATACATGAACACTCTGAATATGTGTGCAAACAAAATAAAATCTACACGTTTTACCATAAAATACACAAAAAGATGCATGTGAAATACTTTAGAACAGTTATTCATACAGTAGAAACTAATGGTGGGGAGAAATGGGAACAAAAGGAGTATTTTAAGAAAGTATACACTCAAAAAGACTGTGACACTTTCCTGTGTGCAACAAGGGTTTCAGAGTGTGGGAATGGCAATATCTATTTTGATTTTTAAGAAGAAAGTTTGAAGGATATAACCATATTGCTATAATTTTGTCTAGAGTTGTAGAACGTGGATTAATTGCCCTTTTCTGCATGTGCTCAGTAGATCTTTATCATTCTATTAAGAAAAGGCTAAACTGTCTCAAAAGTGAGATGAGTGAGAAGTTATGATAACACGTGAAAATGAGGAGGAAGCCTTAAAGGTAATAATAGAAATGAAAATAGCATCTTAAAACATAAATCTAATTACATACCAAATTATTGTAAACAACTCTGTACAATAATCCTAAACTAAAATGCTAAAGGTCTGTTCCTCTATCTTACATGTAAGCCAAAGAAGAGCAATGAAAAATTAAAACAAATCTTCAGTGAGTATGTCCTGCAAACTCAAAGCATGGATCTCTGTATAAAATTATACAAGCCCTAACACTTCAGATGAATCTTGCATTATACCAAGAACAGCTTCATCTGTACAAACAGACTTGTCTGCAGAACTGTAACTCAACACTACAAGCAACGAGCCAACATTTTTAAATTTCATGAAGCTCTAGTGCCAGGTGACAAATGTTTGCTGTGATATGATTTATGCAACACATTGCATGTAGTTATCTTAGAATCAAAGAAATTTTACCAAAGGGTTCTCATTCAGATAAATAGGAGTGATTTCTATCCCAACCACATCTGTGAAAAGTGAAAGACACACATGGTAAATTCCAGATGAAGATACTACCAATTAAATTCTCAGAATTAAGAACTGAAAACATAAAACTGGCACTCTTACCCATGGGCACTATTCAATCTGAAATATATTACTTTTTACTGGGACCCAAAAAAGCTAACTAAAATGCAACTGCAATAAAAATAAATTTTAGAGATAAAAACTTTTTAGTTTAGATCTAAAATGTGTCCAAAAACATTTGTCTTTAGAACATGATTAGGTCATAGGGGCACCAGACTCATACGGATTCATCTGTTGATGGGTTCAGTAGCTAAATGTGTTGTTAGGAGGTAGGGTCTGATCAGAGGCCCATCCCTACGTCATGCTTCTGGAGAGTGTATCTCCCTCCCTAGCTCTCCCACCTTCTCCTGCTGCTTCCTGGTTTTCATGGGTTGAGAAGTTTTCCTCCACCACACTCCTCAGCCATCCTTTTTCTGCCCTGGAGCCAGGCAAATATAAACTGAAGCTGCAAAAAGCCTCTACACCTTTTAAGTGGTGAATGTCAGGTATTTTGTTCCAGTAACAAGAAAGTACCTAAGACAGATAATAAATTATAAATTAAGTAATACATAATATAATTAGCAATAGTTATTTATGTAACCTTACATTTTCATAGATCCATTATGTGGACCAGTTTTTTGTTCTGGTTTCCCTTTTTTGGTCTGTTCTTCAATAATTTGATAGAGCTTCTTTTTCTTCCCATTCTTCTCATCAGGTGTCACATTAGCTCCTAGTCCCCCATCCCTAACACCTCATCCCTAACACCATTCTACTAAGTGTAAGTTATATTCTGATAGGTAGGCCACTATACAATTTTGTAAGTATGTTAACTAAAGAAAGTAATCTGTTATCTACCGGTAGTGTGATTAAGGGTAATAATAGTTCTATATTCAGGAAAAATATCTTTAAATAACTATATAGTAATATGACAAAGGGAACAAAGTTTCACTGAAACAACTTCTCAATTTCAGGAGACAGTTACTTATCAAAGAATTCCCATCTGAGATCTTCTTTTGCTCTATGCTGGCTTAAACTCAACTTATGTATGAAGCCATGCAATCATCAGCTTTGTTATATGTCCTATACCAAACAGGACAATAGAAGGGATAGAATGAAAAAAATCTAAAAGTTACATCAAATACTAACAAAACACATTAAATCTATCCTGGCCTCTAAAAATTATACTAAAATGTCAAATGTTATTATAATGAGATGCAAATTAATTCAGCACCAATTTATGCTGAGAACTTAATGGCTTGAAGTGAAGAACAAATACTGTTGCACCTCAGTATTCATGTGTATGAAACTAAGTAATCTAATATTAACAACATCACACAATAGACTTAGCATTGCTAGAATAAAATCTTTGTCAATAAAGCAGTCATCATTCTGATACCTAGTTTTCCAAATCTTGTATATTCAAGTAAGATAAATTAACACTTTAAAAACCCCAAAATATAACTTTCAATGCTTAATTTTATTTTTTTTTTAACATTATAGTTGAAATTCACAAACTAAGTTGTCAATGAAATCTTTTTCATGTCACTTGGTCACTTCATTATTATACACCTTAAGTGAGACAGAATTTCACAGAACTTCATAAAGATACCTTTAGAGCTCTTCCTTCCTCTACACTTAGGAAGAATACAAGGAATAAAATTTTCAAACAATATTCTGCATTAATTATATTAAGACACACTAATTGTAAGGTACACATGCCCACTTTCAAAACAAAGGCTACAAAACTTTTTTGTACTTCTTACTATTCTTTTGACATTTCCAAATAAACATGCTTCTATTCATACAGTGGAGTACATAATACTTCTTTAGGTGATAAGATTTAATCAGTTTCTTAACAAACAACATATTTTTACTGTATGTGTAACAACAAACTACAACTATCATTTCAATATCATTTGTATCATATTCATACTTTGTTATAATTAATCAGTTTTACTTGTCAGATGACAACATAAAATTTACCACTTCTCAGTGTTACGATGCCCATCCCTAACATTTACCATTTTCTTTCTTTTCATTAATATTTACTTAAAATACATATTATAGGCAGTAGTTTCACTGCTGCTTTCACAAAGTAATTTGTAATACGACATTTTATGTCATTCCATATAATAAATAAATGCAAATGCAACTCATGGAGTAGATACTTCACAAAACATAACCAAACAAAATATCAATGATATACTTAATGATTTAGTTACACCTTTTGACTCATAGATTATATCATTATGTAGGCGGTATTTACTGCAAAGTAAGCACTTAACAGATCTGCACAGGAGAGAACATTCAAAATCATGAATGTTTTAAAACGGAAACTGAAAGAAGAGTCTTAACAAATCTTCTTTTATATAATTGAAATTGTCCAGGTAGTTTTAAATTTTAATTATTCCAATAAAAGCTATATAGTACTTATCAAAGCAGAAACATGCTAGGAGAATTATATGGCATAAAGCACTCAGGTGGTTCACATTCAAAACTACACAGACAAAATAAAAAGTATTTACATAGCTCTTGGTAAAGTTAAAATTCTATATTCTTAAATATGCAAAAAGAACTACAGACTTTTTCATACCAAAGTAGAAATTGGGTTTTATGTTCAGCACCTAATTATAGCTCACCATTTTTACTCATTTTATACAATTTCCCAACCTTCCAAGCAATCTGAACAAATACTATCTCAGACAATAAACAGCACTTGTCATCCTCTGAAAGTTTTCAGAGGATGACAAGTGCTGTTTATTGCAAGGATGCTATGGAGATAGCTACAATGGTTTTAATATCAACACATAAAATGGCATGTAATGGAGTTAAATTGGTGGCTGAGCAACTGGAATAGACCTTCCAGTCTTCAGATCTAAGAAGATACAATTTAATGACTATTACTCTTTTTAGAATAGTTTGTTGCTGGAAAGAAATTTGATTAGAACAATATTCTTGTGCTACATCAACATCTTTCTTAATTCAGAGCAACATAAAAATTACCACGAACAAATCTGTTACGTTGATGAATGTATAAAGACTGCCCAAAATGTTTAAGATAGAAAATTATTAATTTTCATATTGACTTTTACACATATCTCATAGGCCCACTTGCATAAGGTATTTTTATTTTGTTTTGATTTTTGTTTTATTTTATTTTGTTTTGATTTTTGGTATAAACATTTGGAGAACATCTGCAAAGTATTACTTTTATCACATATTAAAATACTTATTTCAGTTCTGAGAAATAAGAATGGCACAAGTAAACTTCTGTATTTCCCAATTCATATTAGTATTTACTTTTTCTGTTAATAAAAGAGGGGGAATATTCCGTGGCTTATTTTTCTAAGACCAGCATTAATCCAATTTAAGAAAAAAAATATGACAAACATACAATGTACTACACACAAATTATCTTTCCAGAAAAGACACTAAAATATCTGGTAAAAGTGCTAACAACACAAACCAAGCGAGACAGTAGACAGACAGACAGACAGATAGATATAGATGATCTCAGTATTCAAGGTTGCTTTATCACTCAATGAAGAGTACTAACTACTTAACTTCAATCAGAATATAAATGAAAAAAATAACTAAAAAGATGGAATTTTTATATTGTGTTGAATATAACACATATATATTGTTATATATATGTGAATTCTCCATATAGTCTGGATAAAGGCCTTTTGTTAAGAGACGTAGCTTGTTTATTTTTTTTAATTTTATTTAAAAGGAAAAAGAAAAAAACAAAACAGTGTAAGGGTACAAGTAATACGAACTACAAAAAACAACAACAACAAAAAAAAAAAAACAGTAAGAAATCACCAGTTAATAGATTAACCATTATCATCTTAGAGATAGTTGCTCAAGTCACAGGATCAAAGTCATAAGGCATACAAAGTGGACATTCAAACAGTGAGACTGCAAACAGTTGTGTTCAATGATCCAACCAAAAACATTAATATGGTCATCTATTTAACACCCCTAAACACACTTGCAGTTGTATCCTTTAGAGCCCTTTTTTTTCCCCCTTTCTTTTTTACAAAAAAATTTACACATTTTGGGTTTTATTACTCCTTAGTTCTTATTACTTTTTTTTTTTGGAAGAGAATAAAGTCAATATGACAAAACAAAGCTGTCAGTCAAAACCAAGGATAGACATAGCACAAAGTCCAAGGTTATCAACAATGGTTACCATAATGCCTCTTGCTTCCTTAAAAAGAATTGTCTATCTCATTAGGTACTATAAAGTTGAACAAAACAGTAGAGAACAAGACCAATAAAACCTAAACCTTGTAAACATTACAGGACTTCAAAAGAAGATAATAGTCAAACCAGAATGGGAATCATAGTGAATCTTATTGCCTTCAAAGTAGTTGCCTAATACCCTCAAACATGATACTATCATACAAAACGGAACAGAGTCTAATCAGTCAAAACAAGATAGTGGGAGTATTACAGTACTTCAAATCAATAGGAAACCAAAAAAGTATAATATATCCTGCTAATGTTTTTATTTTCCCCTTAATTAAAAAATCATAAAAAATAACTAAATAATTTTTTAATGAATAAGGGAGAGATTGAGATAAAAGAGGACATAACAACATAAGAATGCAGGTCAAAGCATGACAGTTTCAGCAACCTAGTTCTTCACCACCAAATAACCCAACTATAGCATCAAACATATCAAGTCAGTGTAAAACCATTCAAGTGAATGAAAGCATTGTAGGGTATTTAGAACCAGCTAACAGAAAACGAACAATGGTTTCTATATTATCTCTTTTCCTATAACAATTTTTGTTTATACTATCACATATAATAAAATCCAGCAAGATACATCATGATAAAACCAATGGAGACAGAAGAGCCATAGTTTGGTGGGGCTTCAAAACAAGATGATAGTATATCAGCACTAACTATTATGATGACTCATTTCTTCAAAAAAGCTGTTCATTTCATCACAGGCAATAATATCAAGCAGCCCAGAATAAAGCCATTCCAATTAAAAAGTGAAAACTTTATAAGGCTTCAAGGCCACATAATGGGGAATCATGATTACCACATACTTTTATATATTTGAATCATTTCTTACATTAGGGAAACTATTCGGTATTCACACATGTGAGATTGATTTATTTCATTTATGAGTATGGTCTCAAGCTGTGCCCGTTTATTGATAAATAGCTCAATGTGATCCTTCTTTATAGCTGAGTAGTACTCCATTATATAGAAATACCACAGCTTTTTTATCCATTCCTCAGTTGATGGACACTTGGGTTGTTTCCAAGATCTGGCGATTACAAATTGTGCTGCTATAAACATACGTGTCAGTTCTTCTGGAAATATGCCTAGAAGTGGAATAGCTGGAACAAATGGGACTTCCAATCCCAGCTTTTTGAGAAATCTCCAGACTGACCTCCACAAAGGTTGTATCAGTCTACACTCCCACCAACAGTGTAGGAGAGTTCCTTTTTCCCCACAGCCTCTCCAGCATTTGTTGTTGTAGGTTTTCATGATCCTGGCCAGGCTTGTTTTGTTTATTTTGAGACAGAATCTTGCCATACTGTCCAGGCTAGCCTCTAAATACTAAGCGCCTACAATCATCCTGCCTTAGCCTCCTGAATAGCTAGGACAACAGACATACTGGATATGATCCCTACCTGAATTGGGATGGCAGCACACAACTCTATACATTTGTTAAAACTCATTAAACCTTACAGTTAAAATTGAATTATATTATAAATTAATTATACCAAATAAAAACTAAAAGTAATCAAATACGTTAAAGACATACATTAAAGAGAATGTCTAGCAACCTGTTCACTCAAAAAACAGCCGCAATGTGTTTGCTTTGGGTAGCTAATAATTTTTAGTTTTTCAAAAAATATGGTCAGTGAAAAAGTCTCTCCTACCACTACATTTCCTATGCTTCTTTTTACTTAATTTATCTTCCCAAAAGAATTTATTGATGTAAAGGAGGATCTTCTCACAAAGGTATGAATATTTTAAAGGAGTGATTTAGTAATGTAGAAAAACTACTAACTGAAAATAACAGATGGGCCATTATTTTCTTTTTTTTTAATTTTAATTTTTAACATAACCTGGAAAAAGATTATCTTTTTTTTTTAAAGATTAAGATAAAAGAGGACATAACAACACAGGTCAGAACAGATCAATTTAAGCAACATAGTGTTTCACCACAAGACAATCCGACATAACAATAGCTACCATAGTGTCTCTTTGCTTGAAATATTTGAGTATACTTTCATATACTATAGTATCAAACATAACAAGACAGTGTAAAACCATTCAAGAGAATAACGTATTACAGGATATTTAGAACCAACTAACAGAAAATGAACAATGGTTACTGTATTATCTCCTTGAGAAACTTTCCCAAAGTACTTAGAGATCTTTATCCCTACAAATCAGAGTATCAATTGTTTGTCAGCATCTTCAATGTCCCACTTCTAACATTGCCAATTCTCATTCTAAATTTTATGCAAATGTAATATAAACCATTTCTTATCAATATGTTATGTATAAAGTCAGTGAATATATCCTTAAGCACTACGAAAACTACAGTTCAAGTTTCTAGGAGATTATAATACATGGAGAAGGTATACAAACAGGGTACTTTCACTAATAAAGCAAGACATCCTGTAAAAGCAGTGATGAGTTTTAAGCATTGTTGTGAGAGGGGAAAAAAGCAAAAGTAGACTAGATGGAGATTACTCTAGAATTACAGAACTTTAAAAAGACAGATGATGACGTTGATACCAGTGCAAAGAACAAAATAACACGGACATGGCAGTGTGAACACTATTTTGAGTGACAAAAAAAAAGACTGCTTAACTTGACTTGAAAGATTAGAAAGAAGAGTACAATGCTAGAAAGACAGGCTTCATTTACTCAAGTAGCATTCATTGAGTACTTACATGCCAGGCATAGTAAAGAAATGAAGCTGTCTGAAAAGATATATTAGACTTGGAAATGTGGGGATTTTATTCTGTAGCACAAAAAAAGTAAGAGTTCTAAAGAGCTCTTGGCAGTTTCAAATACAGTATTTCAACTAATCTTGACAACAAATGATTTTATAGAATGGAGAAGCAGAGGCTGAGAGAGGCACACCTGTATGATTAAGTCAAGGACCAGGATAAAACCTCATATCCTTTTAATCCTGGCACAGTGCTCCTTTTTTGCTCTACTGTCTATACCATTCAAACTTTCACATTTTCTCTGGCAAACAATACATTATTTTTTAATTGCAAATTGTGATAAAAGCAATGCTGTATTAAAATGTACATGGGCATGTTGTATAATTGAATGTGAAAGCAAAGAATATGGGAGGAAAGAAATCTACTAGTATTCTACTACAATAATAGGAGTAGTGATAGCAGTAGGAATGAATGCAAGATCTTACATAAAAAGATTAATCCAGAAAACTCTAGATTAGTACAGCCATTGATAAAACTGAAATGTCAAACACTAGATCTACTACTTTTGGTGAAATTACCCACTATAGTCAAACTATAACCCAAAGATAAAGCTGTTAGAATCTCTTTTGTACAAACCTTTACCTGTAAAAGCATAATTAGCCAAACTTTATCACCATCCTCGGATAGTCTAAATTACTTATAATTGTCTTTCTAGAATTAAAATCTAGATGCCACTTCTCCTTCAACCCTTGAAAGTAACTATACGCATAAAGCCAAATAAGAATTTATGCCCACATTCTGGAAATCTCTAAAGTAGTTGGTATACTACATAACTAAATTTATTTCATTAAATGTATCAGAGTCAAAGCTTGCTTTCAGGGGATTAGGATTGTCAGAGTCAGTGACAAAAAAATGCCTTGTTTCTGGATCTCAGCGAGATCTTCAACTGAAAAAGTGTCTCCAAATTTATAAAAGGAGTTAATCTTAGCTCTTAAAGATTATGGCTCATGGTAGGATTATATTCAACTTTTTTTAACATTCTAAAGAATTCCACTCATTTATATTTGTTTACTGGTGAAAATATTGGACTAGCTGTCCTTTGATAACTGCAAGTCAAGGCATCCAACAAATGAACTAGTCTTTCGAAATCATCAACAAAAAGTTCAGACCTAAGAAGTGACACCTGAATCCATGTACAAAGGAAAGAACAGAGATCAACTGCTGCTCTTCACAATGACCAGTAGAGGCTGCCAGTGTACAAGAGCACTTAGGGCTTCCCTTCCCACTCCCATAGACACAGAGTTGCCACCAAAGTAAGAAGCACTTCCATGACACTATATGAAGTCCAGCATTCTGGACTCATTGTAGAATATTATTCAACAGCTATCACCAAGTGTCTTTCAAATGTAGTGTCTGGGCTTGTGTCATAGGAACCAAAAAAGGGAGACTATTTTGAGTATTTTTGAAGGATAATTACATTTTGTGGGTGTGATACACAGATACCACCAAACCTAAGTGATAACTTTTCAAAAATTGTATGGCAAGGTTTACAGACATAAAAATATGTATTTAAAAATGAATTAGGATGTGTTATGTATGTGTACCAGCTTCCCACAGAAATCATTACATGCTACCAACATAAAAATAATAAAATAAAAAGCTCAATTTAAAGTCTCAAAATCTTTGCTTTAAATGATTAAGATTTGGCTTCTTTATATCCAGTGAATCAGTTATATTTGAAATAAATTTTAAGTTACTTAAATCTCTAATTTGGAAGCATCAATCATAAATGCTAATACATTTAAAAGGGATTTCCCTCATATTTAACAGTTATGTGAGACCCTGTCCATCTGGGCCCCTCACCAGAACTAAGAACACAAAGACACTGAAACAATCTTTTTCCAAAATTCATTGTAGAAATCTGCGCTACAATTTTAAGAATTATGTGTCTGGTCCTTTTTGAGCTCCACAACATTGCTATTTTTTGTGGAGAGAAACTTTGCTGTCAATCACTGATCCCTTTTGCCATACAAATATGTGCTGCAGCTTTCACTTGTCACTCCTATTATATGTAATGTAGGCAGCTTAGCACTAAATCAATTTAAGGAAATGCAGAAGTTAAATACATACATTTATTATTATGATGACAGAAAAGGCAATGAAATGTCTTGCAGCTCCATTTGCTTTCTTTGTTAAGGAAGAAAAAGTTAATTATATGTAGCTGTCAACCATGAAGACCTAGATCTGCTTAAGTCAACACTAGCCTTGGACAACTAAAAACATTTCTCTTGTCATTGTCTGATTGTTTTCTTTTAAAAAAACATAATTTCATTATAAAATATTAAATATTCTGAATAGCAACGTTAAAACAAATTGAAAAATGTAAAATTGCATATTTGTTTTCCTTTTCACCAACAACTCAATGAGTATTTCAAACAACTGCATGCCTACCCATTTTCTAATTAGTATAGCCAAATTTAGACAGGTAAAAAGCTTTGCCATGTAAACTTCAATAAATATTCAAATGAAAACCCAGGCTATAGGTTATAATGAAAATATGATACAGATAATTTTATTATCTGGAATTCTGTTCATTTATTTACAAAAAAAGAGAGACAGATCCAAAGTTGAAATGTGGTAGAAAACTCCCACTAAACCAGGAATTTCTATTTTCATTGGTTATTCTCTTAACTACCAATCTTTCATTTTCCAGTGAGGTCCCATTAGAATTTAACTGAATAAAGATTGGCTTTGAGTTTTCTTTCTACAAAATTAAGGATCAACATACATGAATTTCTAAGATATCAAGTAAGGTGGAAAAGAAAGAAAAACAAACTCAACATATAAGCTGTAGAATTTTTCAGCAGGTCTTTTGAAAGGTATAGAAAGGTCATTATTGTTGATTAAATATTCTTTGCAACTTTTCTCAGTTTTCATTGATCAAACACTATTTTGTTGTTACTTTCTTCCAAAGAGCTCCCCTTTTTCTTTTTTAATTCGTCTTGATACTATTTTATAACTTCACTAAAATAATACCCTTTTCACCTTTCTAATGAAATTTTAACCTCAAATATAAGGAAACCAACACAGGTTAAGTTCAAATTCGCAAAATCAGTAAGAAAAACTGACATGTAAGAAAATTAGATTTAAAGATAGTTCCATGTTAAGTCATCAAACCAAATTTAAAAGGAAGCTTTCACAAACTATACATGAATTAAAAGCCTAAGATTCTGATCTTCCCAAAGCTCCCTCTTCAATTCTTGAATTTTCCCAGTCTCAAATTTGTTAGAGACAAGGGAGAAAAGCCAAAGAACACTTAGTACAAATAACATAAAAATCAAACATATTTCAGATCCAAGAACATATGAAAATAGAAAGCCAGTGTGATAGGTAGGTTAAAAAGGACACAGTTAAATGATCACAGCGCTTCAAACACTAAGGAAATTTCCCACTGTCACAAACTAGAACTGGACAAGAGTAGGGCTGCAATGTGACCTCTGCTAACAAAGCCCAGGTTCTTTTCACAGCCTGATACCACCTCCAGAGCTCTCCCTAACACAGCTTTACAGGTTCAATAATCTGCATCTACCCAAATCACAAGACCATTGCCATCCTTCAGGACTGATGATGCTGGTAGCAGTGTCATCTTCTACAACCAAAATCTAATTGGGAGGCAGTCTTTGTCTCAAAATGACAGAGAGAACGTACATACGCTCAGGGACTTTTCTGGCTCTACTTTTCTAGATTTCTGTGGCCTTCTCACCTAAGACCTTTGGGAACAGATAAGAAGCTTCTAGCTATTTCTTTTCTTTCTGAAATCTTTTCAAGATGTTATAATTCCTACTGTATTACCACTGTATAAAAACTTTAAATAATAGCTACATGAATGTAATTCTCATCATTGTGTCGGATATATAATCATCTTGCACAGGCAGAGTACTTAAGTCTTCAAAAGACTACAGTGACTAGCTGAATTGCCAAGTACTAAAGAGCACGGCAATTCCAAATGCAGGTCTGTCCTACTCATAACTCAGGACAATTCTCATTATTTATTAGACCCCATCACAGTAACGGCAACCATTTGTACACAACTATAGCTTTGTCACATTACCCCTCATTTGGTCTTCAGAATAACCTTGCAATAAAACAGGGCAATTATTCTGGTCTCAGAAAATTGGTTTTCAAATCAAGACACGAAGAGTTTACCGCTCTTGCTTGAGGATCTTTGAAGAATGAGGGCAAAACCACGTCTCAAAAACAGACCTGCAAATCCCAAGTTCAGTGCTTCTTTGGAATACTGTAATTTTAGGTCAATCACAAGTTTGGCTTTACCATACCTTCAAAATATTTATTCCTATTCTGTGTCAACTGGTCTGTTTGAAACTTATTATGAGTAACTGAGTTTGTGGAAGCAGTGTACTTATGATTATGTCACATAATAATTTGTGTTTCTAATTCAGAATTATTTTCTAAATATATTTGTGTAACACTGTCATAAAAATTCCCACAAAGATCCTGAATGCTCAAGTATAATACTGCTAATTATTAAAATATTTTCTTCAAGCCCCCAAAAAGATGACTAATATCTAAATTTGTTACATTATAAATCAGTCCTCCCTTTGTTTACATCCATTTAACAAGACAGACAATACTACTGCCATTCTGTCTTCCATTCCTACCAAATTTACCACCATCACTACAGAGCAGAATGATCTAATAAACCAGCTTCTTGCCCTTTCATTAGGCCCTAATCTAAATTACAGTATGAAGACATAAGGCTTGGTACTCAAGAGCACAAGATAAAGGGCATTGGCTAACCATGTGGTCTAATGAGGTCCTGCGACACAGAAGGGTCTTTTTGGACTTTATCAGTTGTAGAGCAGGCAATTTATTTTGAGCCAGAAAAATAAAATATAATCTTAGGCCATCTGGTTCTGTAGCACTCCATATTTGTTTAGAAAGGTCACTGTTGTCAAGTTACTGAGTGTTATCTCTGGAACTGACAGAAAGAGAAGTATTTGAAAGCAGGCTAAGAATACTAAGGCACTGGATACTAAGTGTAAAGTAGTACTTAAAAGCAAAAGCTTGGTGTTCACTAGTAAACAGACCACAGTTCAAATCCCAGTTCCACACATATTAAATGACCTCAGGCATGTCACCAGCTTTCTCACTTCATTTTCCCATCCATAAATATCTATATAACAATACTCTATTGGGCTACTATAATAATACATAAATATCACTAGCTCACAGTCACTATTCAATTTTATTTAGTAATTATTCTTATTGTAACTTTTATTCTAATCTTTCTTTTATAAATACTTCACACAGCAAAGTAGAATTTTAAATATAAAACTGGAATTTATCCTATGCATACCAAATATGACTTTATAGCCTAATCCTTAGAAAAATACTTCTATTTTAAGCAATTAATCAACATACACTACTTTTTAAATCAAAATTTGGTACCTATATTTTACTATTATTAGTGAGTTGCAAAGTATGAATACTAGACAAAATCAAATTGATACTTGGAACAACTTTAGTAGGATCAGAGTTGCTGTTTTACTAAATAATTGTTAAACTACCTTATTATGTAATATTTATTTTCCTCAAATTATGTAGTTTCTATTAATGTTGCACAGCAGTTACTATGACCCAGTTAACCCAGTAACAAGAATCAGAGTTGAGTTAGGTTATTCATGATCTTTCCTTTTGTGAATATAGTAGTTAAAAATAAATAACAAATCAAGACGCAGCACCTTCAAAACTCCATCCAGTAAGTCAAGAAAGAGTGATGGTTTCAATGTAATAAGTCAGAGTCCATATCAACTGATGTATCTAACCCCAGAGGAAACTAAAGGGTGGACAAATACTTCACCTACATTTTACAAGGAATCATCCTCACATGCAAGTAACTGGTTTCCCTAAAATCAGATTAGATTTGGAAACTGGAGTAAAAGACCAAGCTTGGACTAGGATAAAAGGTTTTTCATGGTTTTCTACTTCAAGCTATTTGCTACTATACAGTCTTGTTTGATATCATAAATTTTTATGTGAACTGCAGGATCTCTTAATTTCTCCACAATACTGACTGAAAATCTGTAAGAATTACTAGCAACGAATTTCAAACTCCAGAATCCAACCAAGAAAACTAAGAATAGCACACATTTTGAACTAAAAGTTATAAAAGTATATCAGAGAAATTTATAAACCTACTTATACAAAAAAAGGGATAGGGAAGTTCTCTTGTTCAACCTTCAATTACCCAATTTGCTGTAGGAACCCACATTCACCATTTTCTCTCCAGCTACACAGACAAATGTCCACAGCATGCAGGTAACTCACAAGCGTGTAGTATTCTCTTTAGTATGCCCCTCACACTTCTAAATGCTGACTTCTATGTTCACCCAGAACAGTAGTATTTGCTCCAAAACCACACTAGAATAATTTTGCTATTGTAATTAACTAATTTAATTAAATGTAGTACTCAATAAATCATAAAGCAAATGTTGTGGCCTTAAAAAAAACTAAGTGAAAAGCTCTGAAAAGACTTGGTACAGCAAGTCCTTCAAAACACTACTAAAACAGGCAAGATAAAGATATATTTTAAATATATTTTTAAAATCCTAAAATACAGATTAGTGTTTCTCAACTTCAGCACGGAAGCATTGTGAAAACACAAAATGGCAAGTGAGCTCCACTTGCTACCATAACTTAGGCCTGGAGTGAAACCAAAAAGCTCTCAACCAAAGAAATTCCCATGTGATTTTCCCCAAACCAGTTTTTGAGAACCGCTGCTTAGGGACTGTCTAAAATTTTACATTAAAGTAGATATGATTGATTATGGAAACCAGCTTATTTAAGGCTTGGAGTTCCAATCAGCAATCTTATCATACTATAACGTTTCTCGTTTCTGAGACTGCCCTCATACACAAATTCATAATATCGACAAAACCTTTAAAAGTTAAAAAATTAAGTATCAACTCCTCCAATTCATACATGAAATTTCTGACTCAGAGAGGATCTAAAGGTAAGTCAGCTAACAAGTACCACAGTCATGACTTGAATACAGATCTGTCTCCAAACACACTGTTTTGCTTTTTTTCCCAACCATATTGGTTTCAACAGCAGTGAAGTATAATTTTTGGAAATCAAAGACAAGCTATAAACAATAAAATACTGAAGTTCTCAACCAATCTAAATGTCAACTTAGCTGTAGGAAGTAGGTAATTATAAGAATTATATACGTCATCCTGAGCAAAATAATAAGCATCATCTATAATCTGAACTCATTCCTAAGTGGCAACAGAATTACCAAATATAATCAATGGAAGTCAGATAGTCTAACAATACTTAAACAATGTTTTTGGATATGCAACCATATTTCAGAGTAAAAAACTCATGTAGAATAGATGATAGGTACGAAACAGATGCAAAAGGACTAAGTAAAATGGTGACAACCATGTTCAGAAAGAATGTAAGTGGCTCCCTCAGATACGTTGAAAAGATACCATTCAAAGATGATATTTAGACTTGTTGAAAACAGGAGCAGAGAAGGCAGTCCAGAAATAACAAACCATTACTAGGATGACACCATTATATCAATTTATCATTTCAGAAACTAGAAGCAACAACATGCAGGATCTTATAAATTTTTGAAGTAAAACAAAACTAGGGCTAATAAGCTATGAAGGAATGCGAATGTTCAGTTTATACATTTATTTTAACATGATTTGAACACCAGCCCCACTCTTCTAGTGCTTGAGATCAGAGAACAGTGTAAAGATTTGCTTAGAAAAAAAAAAGGAGTAAACCCCTTAAAATATTTCTCAGGAAATAAATATTAATATGTTAACATTAGAATAATAATTTATGAATAGCAATTAGAATATATATTAGTTACTTTTCTCTCATGGCTGCGATAAAATATCCAATGCCCAAAATTAAAGAGGGAAAGGTTTTGGACAGTTTGTGGTGGTTTCAGTCCATAATCTGCTTCCCCAAGACAAGGTAACTCATAGCAGAGGTCAACAGTTCATGTCAGCAGACAAGACTTTTTTTCTGTCCCTTATATTGTAATTAGACTGGTATGTGTAGCACTCACACCCATAATCCCAGCATTGGACCATGAATCAATCACAAACTCTAGAAGACCATCTTCATGACTGTATGAGGCTTTGGGTAGGACATCCGGACACAAACCATAACAGAATGGCTACTATCAAAAACATCAAAAGGGGGCCAGGTATATAGCTCAATGGCATAGTACCTGCTTGGCAAGCACAAAGTCCTAAATTCAATTTCTGGTTAAAAAAAAAAACACCAAAAAATGTAGGTAAGAAGCTAGGTGTGGTGGTGCACATATGTAACCCCAGCACTCAGAAAGCTGAGGCAGGAAGCAAATCTGAGACCAGCCTGGGCTACAAAATGAGCTTAAGGCCAGCCTGAAGTGCATAGGGAGACCCTATCTCAAAAAGACCAAAAAAAAAGTAGGTAAGGATACGGAAAAACGGGAACTGTTGTATATGATGGATGGGATAAAAATTATGCAGCCATTGTGCATTTTTATACCAATACTTAAAAATCTATAAATACCTGATTGTATCACAAAATGAAACCCTCAATATGCTTGGTAGGTAATATTTCTCCTCAAATACTGCATGACTATATTAACAACATGGAAATTATTCACTATTACCTCTGTTTTACGATATACTTAAGCTTTATAACATCTTCCATTACAATTTCCATTTGTTGATGTTCTTGTTGTTAGATATTTTCTACTTTACTTTTGTCATTCTCTTATTTTTTCACTGTCTTTGTGTTACTTTCTTAGTGGTTGCCCTTGGAGTTACAACAAACGTGTTAATTTAAAACATTCTAGTCCTGGATTAATACAAAATTAAAGACTATTCCCCCAAAATCCTACCTTACAATATATGTATGCTTATCCCCTATCCTTTGTAATTTTAATGTCATATGAATTATCTTTATAAGTTATAAATATACCAAGTTTGTAATTATTGCTTTATTAAATTGTATTTTTATACATGTCCTTCATAATACCTAGTCAACTTTACCATTATTTACTTCATAGAGATGTCAGTTTACCACCTGACTTCCTCTCATTTCAACCTAAAATATCTTTTAATATTTCTTATGAATGTTAGTTACAAATTCTCTAAGTTATTTGGGAATATTTTAATTTCTCCTTTTTTGATAGTTAGCTTGATACAGAATTTCTGGTTGATAGCCTTCCATCCAACACTGAAAATGGATTCTCCAATAGTTTTGGATAAGAATTCAGCTGTTAATCTTATTGAGCATATTTTGTAAGTGATAAGAAATTTTTCTCTTCCCATTTTCCAAGATTTTTCTCTATGGTTCAGTTTCAAAAGTTCAAATACGATGTCTTGATTTGAGTTATTTTGAGTTTATGAGATTTATGTGGGATGTATTCAATGTGTAAGTAAGTATTTTTCAGTAAGTCTGGAAGGTTTTACATCCTTGTTACTTTAAATGTTACTTCTGACTAGCTGTCTTCTTTCTGGGGTGCCCAATATACTCATGTTAGTATAGCCAATGGTATTCCATTGGTCTCTTCCAACTTTGTTCATTATTCTTTGTTTTTACTTCTCATAATGAACAATCCCTATTGACCTGTCTTTAAATTAACTGATTTTTTCATCTGCCAAATCATACCTGATGCCAAGCCTCTCCAGTGAATTTTTCATTTCAGTTACACATTTAAACTCCAGAATTTCTGTGTGGTTATAGCTACAATTTCTATCTTTACTGATATTCTCTTTAGTGAGATGGTATTCTCATGTTTCCTTTTCATTCTTTAGATTTTTCATTTCTTTTATTACAAAACACCATTTATTGATCATTTAGTGTTCTAAAAAATGCAACCGTGAGAAAAGAAAATTTCTAAAACTCACTAGCCCTTAAAGGACAGAAAGATGCCCTGGACAAAGAGGCTCAAAGTGGTTATACCTAAAGTCTAGCTTATCATTACACGGCTGCATGTTTGTCACCTCTGGTAATGGAAAAGAAACTGGCTAGAAGATTCATGCACAAAAAGGTCACAATTTTAAGGCTATCAGTGTGATCAGCTTGTACAATTTAGTTTGTAACTAGATCTAGTTTGATACAATATCAAGTAGGCACTATCAAATACTTATTCCCAGATAAGTGTACTCTCATTCTTTGAAGTTACCTTTGGGACTCTCTCTCAGCTCTTTCATTATAGCTTGTTTATCCTAGAGCGCAAACTCTAAAACCCATGTGCATTCTCCATGTTCAAGTACAAAAGTTTGTTTCAGGATCACATTAGGTTCCTACACTGTTTATAATTCTGTAGTCTCTACTGGGTATAACACCCTTAGAAAGGCTGGTCAAGCAGCAGCACAGAGCAGGGCATATGAATAACTTTCTCACTGCCAGACTTGGGGTACTGTTCAATCTAGACAGTGCACCATGGTCAATGCAGAGACCTTGAAGTTACTGGGGACTCTGGCCGACGGATGTTGTACTCTTAAGTAACAGGAATCCATTTCTTCACTGTTAGTTAAACGAAGCTTTCAAAAGGCTTCAGGCCTATCTGGAGGGTCCTGGCTTTAACCTCTGGAAGGAGCGCCAGTACAGCTTCCTTTTCTTGGTTGCCAGGATCTCATGAACTACTCCTTCTATCGGTGGCCCAGCAATGTGGTTTACTTTTGGATCCACCACCTGAGATATAATCCTGTCCACATTCCTGATCACACTGTCTTAGTCCGTTTCACTATTGGTTCTTGTTCATTGCAAGATTCCCTCCCTGCTGGTGGAGATGCATCGACACAATATTATCCACTTTCTGCCTCAGGTTTTCGTAAACTGGCTTGGTGTCCACACTGGACAGGAAGTCCCAGCAGAAACTGCCAAATAGGCACTGTTTCTTAGCTGTTCCACATGAACGAGCTGGGTGTGGCCCGGAGGAAGTGAGGCCGGGGTAAAGGGCTGCCAGTCGCAGTCCTTGCTGAGGCCTGGCCAGCTCTTCTGCGCCTACTGCACCCTTCCTGCCGCTGCTATCATCTGCCAGGCCTTCACTCTGGGCCTGTGAAATAAACTGTACAGCTTTTTCTTCAAGGCTGAGGCCTTGGATGATGCAAAGGTGGTGGAGGTCCCCATGGAGGCAATAGGCAGTGCAAAGGTGCTGGAGGGGGCAGCAATGGCACGGACTTTGCAAATCAGGGGAGCACACAGAGGTGAGGATGGGGATAGGGGCGCCCTTCGTTCGATTCTTTGACTGTAAGGGCTGACTTTATAAAATCTTCATCTACTAAATTTAAAAAGTCTGGGCTTTCAAAGAACATTTCAGGTATTTCGGTTCTTATGTGGCCAATACATATATTTCCTATTTCTTTGCTCATAGTTTTTTGTTCAAAACTAGTCATTTCAACAAATAAACTAACATTTTAACAACTCTGATTTCCAATTCCGCAACACTTTGCAGAAATATTTTAATCATTGGTTTTTATAAAATACGCTTATTTGTTGAGCACTTTCAAGAATTCATTCTATAGAATTCTGTATGTGTGGTCCCTGAGTTCTACACTGGAAAGGAGGGGAGAAGAGGGAAAAGGGAAAGGGTGAGAAACAGAGACCTGTTTTTGTTTTGTTTTAATTTTTAAGCCTGGTTTTTTAGTATCACCCTTAGGCCAGTGTAATGTAGTAGTCAACCAATGATTGTGCCTGCCAAAAAGATCTCTGTGAGAAGTCTTTCAATTTCTATGGCCAAAATACAGTTACAGCTTTTACTTCCTGTTTACACAAAGGCTCAAAATCAGCCAAAGGTGGTATCCTATCTCAGGTCCTCCCTGGTCATGGGCACAGCCTTGCACATTGTACAGGCTTTCAAACATCAGGAATATATCAGAGCTTTCTAAAGTTCCCCATGGTTGGCCAGTTTTCCCGGATTTCCTTTTAATATTACCAATCCCCTTTTTGCTGAAACTGAAAGTATAGCGTTAGGTAGCTGAGATCTTGACAAGTTTGCTATTGCTTCATCAGTGCCCTGGGGATAAGGTTTTCCTTCTCCCTAAGGGAGCTGAGCTCTGAGTCTAACCAAATAGTCAACCACTCAGATTAGTTTTCCTAAGTAGCTCCAAGTTCTGACAAAATATTAACTATGTTCTAGGGATGGTGTCTTTAATGAAGCTGCAAAAATGATCAGATCTTTCTGTTATCTACAATGCTGCAAGATTGTGATTGAACCAGTTGGCCAGAGACAGAAGGGAGATGGGACTAGCCTCAAGTTAAAATGTCACAGGCTCCTCAGGTCTTCCCACGGTTCAACAGTTTTCTCTTGACGAGTTTCAGCTCACTGTCAGGATTGATTAATATGCAGAATCCTAAACTGGATGCTTTTCATAACTTTTTCCCTATTTGCTATGTTCACTAAACCCCACCTTCCACCATTCTGGAAGTTGATCAAACTTTATAGCATTTTATCTCTACTTTGTACTTATAGATACCTCAGATTCACTCAAATGTATGCCAAACCTGCACGGTTAAGGTAGAGTAAAAAGTTTCTGAAAGAGAAAAGTGTTCATTACTATTATCTTTCTTCTACATTAGCTGACACTGCTATGCCAGGGAAGATCAAAACTATCAAATGAAGAAGTCAAGAAAAGTAAACACCTTGTAT
The DNA here is from genome assembly GCF_034190915.1 of Cavia porcellus. Classification (NCBI taxonomy): domain Eukaryota; kingdom Metazoa; phylum Chordata; class Mammalia; order Rodentia; family Caviidae; genus Cavia; species Cavia porcellus. The sequence continues at coordinate 79,422,415 of NW_026947484.1, forward strand.
AAAGCTTTTATTTTTAAGAACATTGTCTTTCTGTTGTACCACAAAGAACCCTACTATAAATGACAACCATGTCATTTGCCATAATTGTATAATCTGGGTGGGGCTCAGTTCAGCAATTCCTTGGACTCATCATGTTGGTGGTCACCATTCACATAACTACTTTCAGCTGCCAGGTAGAAAATGAACTCAGCTAGGAAACAGAATGATTGGACTTCTCCATCCATGTAATCTGAGTCTTTTATAATCTCAAGGTCTTTTCCTCTCCATATATACTCTTTCCAACATGGTCTTCAAGGAGGGTAGTCAGACGGTTTTACATGATGATTCACTCTCCCAAAAACACAAACACAGAAGCTGCCAGGCATTGCTGAGACTTACATTAAGACCCATAACAGCTTTAATTCTGTTGCATTTGTTGAAGTAAACTACAGACCCAATCCACACTGGGGAAAAAAAAAAAAAAAAAAAGGATATGAATACCATCAATGCAACAGACTACTGAAACATTAAAGCCAGTGTTCCAGTAATTGGAATAGCAAAAACCACAAGAAATTATACAACACTAAATAAAAGATCAGGCAATTATAGTCAAAGTCTATTCTCTGTTTTTTCCCCTCAATGAGGGTCAATTTAGGTTCAGTGGGAATCTTAATTATAGGTAGAATCTGATTAATCACTTACATGCTAAATGACCTTGGACAAGTCAATTAAACTCTCCAAGCTTCACCTCCTCACTTAGAAAAAAATTGTATGTGCCTTGTATGTCTTTCAGGAGTGCTATGTAAATAAATAAGCCAAGAATAAACTTTCAAAATAGTAATTTGCTCTACAAGAATTATTTACAGGATGCAAAGTATATGCAACTAGGTAGGCTCTACTCTACTAATAAATTGTAACGATCATTAATTACCTTAGATGTCAAATTACTACCGTTTCAATGGTATGGGGCAAAATTACATTGTTATTTTGCTATAAAAACTAATACCACCAATAGTAGTTATGATTTAATGTTGTTCAAGTATGTCAGATACAGCTAGATACTTGGGATAAATGATAACTAACCTTTACAATAATACCAGATAGGTATCATCCCTTCTTTACAAAATACACTAAGATTTAGTTAGTTTAAGTGACTTACACACAATCACACAGCTAGTTAAGTAGAAAACCCCTAAAGAAATTTAATGAACTTATCAAAAAATATCCCTACCACAAAATAAAGATCGTGGCAAATTGTTTTATGTGTGCACATGCTGGGATTGAACCTAAGGATTCTTATATGCTAAGCACAGGGTCTAAAACTGAGATATACCTTCAGCCACAAATAAAAGGATGTACAATAAGAATAACAAAATCTTCTTATCCTTATAAGGAGATCTTGAAATTTTAAAAGACGGGGGAAAAAACCACCCAGTAGAAAAAGACTAAATTGAAAATCAATAAAATATTCTTAACCCATTGTGTCTTGCCATAACAGAGACTGAGCAATTTATAGTACAAAGAAATTCACTACTTTTAATTTTTGAGGCTAAGAGGTCCAAGATGAAGAGAATGCACTTTGTCTCCTTCCTGAGTCACCCCCTGGCAGAAGGAAGATGGCAATAGGGCACTGGGAGCAAGCCAACAAAAAAAAAAGGTCTGATTCCCTTTCATAGCCAATCTTGAGATAACTCAATTCTGCAATAACACTAACTTTAAATCTAATGCTAATCACCTCTTATTAGACCCCACCTCTCAAGCTTACACTGGAATTAAATATTCAGCACATTAAAATCACAGCAAATAGCACATACATACATACATACATGACTTCAATTTTTTGGCAATTATCAAAGAAATATGAACTAGAGTAAGATTTTTTTCAACTGATACGGAAATTTTTAATTAAAAAGTGATCATACCCAGTGTTTGACAGTAAGCAAAGAAACAACAATGAATTTTGGGTGTTATTGTTACTGTTGGGAGTATCGAAAACAATTTTTCAGTGACCAACCTAGTAACTGATAAAATATTTCAAATGTATCCAGCCTTTTACCCAGTAAATTTGATCCTCATGATTCATTAATGGAAATAATTTGATGGTTTCACAAAGTAAAATTAGTAATGTAATTAACAATTAATTACTACCAAAACACAGAATTACTACCTAAATGTATAGCTAGGAAGGGAATGGGATGGAAAAAAAATTAAGATGTGTCATTTACATGTACCAACTACTCACAATGAATGCAATCATTATGTATCACAAACAAGTATTACTAAAAAGTAAATGAAAGAATATATGTACAAAATTATTGGAACTGTTACATTCGAACTATGTCAATAAACAAATAAAATTTTATTCATTGCCATGAAAAGATGTTCAAGATGTGTCAAAGTTAAAAAATAAATCACATAACTCAATTTTTATGAGAAAGTATATACTTTTATGTCTGTAAAAGGAAAGAGCACACATATGAGCAGAAGCACTTCAAGAGCAGCAGTAAGCATACATGCACTCAGCAAAAGACAGAAATTGCAACATGTGACAATAATCCTGTAAACAGATATGTAGTAATCTTTAAGCAGAAGGGATAATTTTGCTTTCATATTTTCCTATTTGGGCCTTTCTGTGTTTTCAGAATTTTTTTACTAAGAATATATAATTTTACAATCATAATATAAAGGTATTTTCACTTGAAAATGTTAATTATAAGCAAGAGATTCTATGAACTTTCAAATATTACTTATATGATACTGCCTAAAAAACAGTTGACATGAATCCTGAAAATTTACATCTTATTTCTCTTCCAAATGACAAATTAAAAATAACAGAAAATTCACAGCTGCTTTTATTTGTATGTATTAGAATTTATAATTTTTTTTAAAAATGAAAAGTGAAGCAGAAATGTTTAAGTGTTACATGATACATTCAACATAAATATACTATATTATGTCTTTGAAGGAATAATTATCACTGAAAAATGTCAATGCTTGGTATAATAACTTGGGACTTAGTAACTTGTCATTATTATTTGTGCAGTATTAAGGGAGTTCTCTATGACCCATGGACAGATTATCTTCAGTCAATCTTGCGTTTGAGTTTTAACTATTAGAGCCAGATGTAAGCAGTTCAGTCATTTGCTTTATCTCTTAGCTATTCACTTAGCATAAAGTTAGGATTCTAGCAAAACAAAGTCTTAAATTTAATTATTCAACTTGGATAATATACAAGCATCCAAACCCAGTCTGAAAATCATCCATTATACCTCTAAGGCACTCTCACTAGGGACCTCAGGAAATGTTTACGGCCAGTGTGTCTGTCACAATGTTAGGAGAACATGAATAGTTCTAACATCATTTTGGCTCAGGGAAGCTAAACAAACTGCAATGTGTGGTACCCCACCACAAACTCTCTCACTTGCAATAATAGTGTTATTGTTAAGATAGGGACCATTTCTTTCTTGTCCAATTTTGTATTTCTAGCTTACTACATACCAGTCACTAAGTAATTCTTTATTGAATATAATCAAAATAAGCAATTTATGGCACTAACTGAAATACTGATAACACAAAGGAATAAAAAGAAAGTACACCATTTCCTACTTAACATAGCCCTTTGTGCCTTGGCTCCTTTACACTTAGGGGAATTCTATGATCAAACATATCCACACTCAAGTACACAGAAAAACATAAAAACAACCTTACATGTCCAAATACAAATTATAAGAAGACTATTTTCATTATAGAGACCCAGTTATGCACAGTTCCTCTATTAGTGAATACTTGAAACCATGTCATTTCAATGACATACACTGGTGCTTAATCTTGCCCTTGGCAACTGGATGGCAAAACAATTTTGGAGTCCAAGATTTAGAGTAAGACTATTTGGTTTGAATTTGCTTTACCATAAATTTCTCAGATACATTATTCCACATCTTGGATGTTAACTCTGGCAATTCGCCTAACATCTAAAAAATAATGAAACAGATTTACAACTCCCTATTCTAAGCCTCTGGCTACATGTCACATGACTCCCAACTTTTTCAGTTTTAAAAGTGCTATCATATACTTGTAACAGTCAAGGTGAATTTAGGGGAGCAAATCATAATCACAATATTCTTGTAGCAAAATGAATGTTCCAATTATGGGATAAAGACCCATAAGTGGTCTCATCAGGTTTTGCAGCCAAATTAGCTTACTATGACCTTTAAGAAAAGAAAAAATACTGGTATTTTCAGAGTATTTTTAATTTCAAAAATGAATAAATACTACAGGATTATTAATCTAAGTACTTAATTTCTCTTAGAAAGTTACTGTGAGAATTAAAGAAACTCACGACTGCCGGCTTGCAAGGCAGGCGCTTATGCCGCTGAGCTAAATCCCCAGCCTCATCCTTATATACTTGACTAAATTTTTATATTCTTTTGCATTTTTGTGAAATATTTTAAAGTACACATAATAATTTGGAATTTACATTATACCTCAGAATGAAGTAATTTTAGTTCTATGATCACAAATATGAACTGTTCTTGTAGTTTCTATCTTACTTTAGTCCTAAAAAATGAATTTAATATCTTCATAAGTTAATAGGTATTACCTTTAATTATGGCTGGAAAAGTACTTTTCCAAACAATTAAAATCACAGTTTGGAAGAATTTTAAGCATAAGAGAGATACTAAAAGTACATATATCATTTAGCTAAGTAACTAATCATTCTAGTCTTGAGGGATTTTGTTGGGTACAACTTACCAAATATCTGCTTAATTTTTACTTCCAGGGATGAATGACCTTTTAGAGACAATCTTCTTTATGAAAATCAAATGATATTTCCTATAATTTAACCTCATTTTATTTAGGTCTTGACTTTCAAATATAATATCACCTATCATTATGCTGACTTTCTGATTTTAGATGAAAGAGTAAAACAAAAAAGAGGGAAATAGAAATCAATTTGTAAGAAGATTTTAAATCCCGTCTACTGTTTCCCAAGATTAAATAAATAACTTCTATGATTTGCATGTTTGCTCACACCTATCAGTACCATTTTTGAAGCCCTTTTCAGCACCTCTCCAATATTCCATGTTCAGAATGAACTGTGGAGAAAACAGCTATTACTAATTTAGAATAGTTAGCACTCTTAAACTAAGAACTCAATAACCAAGTTTAAGAAAAATGACCATTGCCAACTTTGAAATATTAAACTCCAATTATGTTCATGTTTAAAAACACAAAGTTGGTGACAAACTAAATCAAGTATTCACAGGAAATTGACAGAACTAGAGACCAGTATGTTAAGTGAAATAAACCAGACTCAGAAAGTCAAATACTGAATATTCTCTTTTATATGAAGACTCTAAGAAGCAGAGGTGAAATCTAGAAAAGAATTTCGTATGAAAATAGAACAGAATTTATTAGGGGGGAAAAAGGGATGGAGAACAGCAAGTATGAGGGAAAATAATAATTGGGAAAATAACTGAGATATGTTCTACATATAAATATGTCATTATTCTGCATAACTAATATGTACTAAAAATATTGAGAAAGTCAATTTATAGAGTGCTTCAATTTGAATCTAAACTGTATCTTGAATTCAACCTATTAAATTTTGTGATAATTTTGGTAAACCACAGCTGATAAGAAATTTCATAGACTGTTACAATACAGTAAGGTTTAAAATGTTATTTGGCTAAAGTGAAAACATATATTGGAATTTATTGTATTAAAAACCCTAGAATTCTATGATAAGAATAAAGAAACATTCCTCAATGATATTAGCACTATTTTTAAACACTACCATACCTACAAATTTCATTACCTATGGAAAGCTTATGGAAATTATTGTAAGAATCAGCATACCTAACTACCAGAGTTGGTATTATGAAACCCAAGCAGTATTTTAAAATGCATAAACACTGATGACGCTTGTTAATGTCTCTTTATGCCAAACACAAGTATGTTTAATTGTTTATATTGTAATTTCTATAATTTGTATATACTTTTTAAACTATGGTGCTCTTTTAAAACCAACTGTCATTGGCCCTGGTTAAAGCTAGTAACTTGTGTCCTGTGCAGTATACAATATTGTCAGGAGATAATACTTAAAAAGAACCAACAGTAAAAGAAAGTGCCAAGAGTCTAATTCTTGTCTCTACTTCCACAATGCCAGTAGGCAAAGGAATATATAAACTTAGTGTCAATTCTATAAAAATGCAAGAATAAGAAAACAGATAGTGTTCTTAATTTATATTCCTTGTACAAAAGATGGCCATGGAGAGCAGTGGTTTTGAAACCTTTTTTCCAGTGAAATATCAGACTCGCAGTAGAAAGAGACAAAAATGGACTTGGCCTGCAGGATGGCAAATTTATGTACAATGGCTCCCCAGAAAATGACTGCTGAAGAATTCTTTGGATTTGAAAATTGCTAATAGATAAAAGTACTAGAAAAAGAGATATAAGGTAGTTCACAGGCTATATTTTACAGTCTACATGTGTAAATTCAAAAGTGCTTCTTAACAGTTCTAAGTTTCCCCAATTACAAGATAATCCCTTACCGATACAATTTACCAATTGGGAAAAGCTAAACAAGATACTACATGCTGAAGAACTTTGTAAGTTATGACCTATTAAGTCTCTCTTTTCTTTTGAACATTTTCTTCCCATTTCACAGTATCTACTGTATGTCTGGATCTTATTTACTCTTTCAACTTTTTACACTAGGGAGGTAATACAGTGCTCACACATATGAGTCTATTTCTGAGTATGGTCTCAAGTTGCATCCATTTACCTATCTCAAATTTATCCTTTAAGACTGAGTAATACTCTATTGTATAAAAATACATCTTTTTTATTCATTCCTCAGTTGATGGGTATCTGGGCTCTTTTCAAGATTTAAAGATACTGAAAATTGTGCTGCCATAAACATGGTATATTTTTAATTCTGGGAAAATACCTAGGAGGGGATTAACTAGGTCAATGGGACCTCTAATCCTGGTTATTTGTTTTGTTTTTTGAGGAATCTCCACACTAATTTCCACAGTGGATGCACCAGTCTGCACTCCCACCAACAGTACAAAAGGGTTTCTTTTTCCTCACATTCCCACGAGCATTTACTGGTGATTTCTTGACCATAGACATTCTTTCTGGGGTGAGATAGAAATCTCAGCATTGCTTTAATTTGCATCTCTCAAATAACCAATGATGTTGAACATTTTTTCATACATTTATGTGCTATCTATATTTCTGCCCCAGGGAAGTGCATATTCATCATAGCTGCCTATTTTAGGATCGGGTCTTTGAATTTAGGGGGTGTGATTTTTTTTCAGTTCTTTTATGTTCTAGTCCTTTGTCTGAGGGACCACTGGCTAAAATTTTTTCCTACTCTGTGGATGGTCTTTTCACACTGTTGGTGATTTCTTTTGATGAAGCACCTTTTTTTAAGACAAGGCTTCAGTATGCAATTCAGGCTTACCTTGAACTCACTTTGTAGCCAAGTCTGACCTGAACTCAGTGATCCTCTTGCCTCAGCCTGCCAAGTGCTGAATTATAGGTGTGTACCACCACAGCCAGCCGCTAAGTACTTTAAAAAAAAAAAAAAAATACTACAGAAATTTTCTTCAGATCTACAGAAGCTTTAACAATTACAAAATATGATAACAAGGTCCAGAGCCAGACACCCTCAATGATGAAAATTAAGTTATAAGGATAAAGAATGTTAGATTGTTTTGATAAAGACAACTTAAAGGGCTTGACAAATATGATAAAGTTGTAAGATTTCCTAGAAAACTGTCCAAAAGAAAGGGTACTTTAAGTATATTACCTGCGATAAAAATTATTATAGCTCATTAAATTGTAACTCCTACATATACATGCATAGTTATTTGTTATAAACCATACACATTACTACTCATCTTTCTTGCAACTTTATATCCATAATAAAATTTTAGAAAATGTATACGGGAATTTTTTAAATACTCTATGAAGGCCTTTTATAACATCACAGGTCAGAAGTAGAAGCTATAATTCCAACTTATTTCTCATTGAGCCTTGCTTAACTAGAAAAAAGACTGTGTACGCATCTTCTTATAGAAGCTGAAGATTTTCCCAAAGATAAAAGCCACTTAAACAGAGCCGATAGATCAAATTCAAATAAGAGACTATATGCTCCCTCTGGCAGTTCATAAACACTACATCATAGCGCTTTTGGTTAGAACCAAAAAAACATAGTCTCCAGACCCAAGAAACTAGAAAATATAGCTTTTTTAAAAGATAAATTACTTTGGCTGTAGCATAACAGAACATTTGCCTAACATGTATGTAGTCCTAAATTTAATCACTAGTATAGCAAGACTTCAGTTAATACATTTTTATATCACTAGTATATTCTTTTAAAAAGCAAACCATATTATCTTAAAATAATACCCCTTTAATCATAGGCTTCATCAAAAAAAAAAAAAAGAAAGAAAGAAAGAAATGGCAACATGGCAAAGTTTTACTATCCTGAATGGGCGAGAAACTTCATTTCAATTACTTGGAAAAGTAACAAGCAATTTGGGGCAAACATCATCTCCAAGACCAATGATGATGAATAGCTTTTATGTACTAGAAACACTACATGTGTCTCACTGATGTGCCCCTAATCCACACATCCCACACTCATTTCTGCTCTTTTCACCTTTCCAAGTGCTGGTGGAAGGCTTTGTAGTGAAAGCAGAAATTTGCACAACCATATTACTGCATCTTCTTGTAACCAATCCATTATTGAGTAGGAAAATTATGACATCAACAATATATTAACCAATTATTTTTCTGCTGGTCTGCATGTACATATCTCTGACCAAATTTCAAAGTTAATTTATTGTTTTCTTACCATATCAGAGTAGGTATTTCATAAAATTAACTGTCATCATTTCCTACTAGAACTGATTTTGATATATTTTTGTTTGGCAACCTAAAAATGCAGAGAATAAATATGCTTACTTACTTGTTATGGTTTATGTCTGTGGCCCCCAGGCCTCACGAGTTTGAATTGTGCATTTGTTACTCCTTCATTGTCTAGTGCTTGGATTGATGGTGTCAGCACTCCACCTACATAGGGGTGGAGCCAGGATGTGATGTAATGGCAGGAAGGAGGTGTGCCTTGTTTTTTGCTGGTTCCTGTTTGCTGTTGGCAGCCTTCATGAACTGCAGCCCAGTCATGCCTGCCTCCCTTGGAGCCAACTGAGTGTGGACTGAAACCTCCAAAAACTGTAAGAAATAAACCTTTCCTTTCCCAACTTTGGGCTTCAGGTATTTTGTCTCAGCAAGGAGTAAAAAGTAACTAACACATTACTTGACTTCCATTTCAAATGCCAAATCCAAACATTATGCAGGATAACACCTGAGTACCAATGGGACAGGAAAATACTAATTTAAGAGTGTCATATTTGTGTCCTTATTAAACTTTCCTAAGCTTAATAAGCTTCTAAAACTGGCACATTATAGGAACTTCAATGCCGTTTTTCTGTATGCCTGTAAAGTATGTCTAGTAGTTGTATTTCAAATGCAGCAAGCCTTTAGTGCTACCCGAGGCAAGTGTGGGAGGAACAAGGTGGGAGATGGGAAGAAGTTCTAGTACAGTTCCTGTAACACCACAGAAAGTTGAGTTATCTGAAGCACTTTAGAAATAAAAAACTATAAACACATAATAATGTAAAAGACAATCTATACCTGTTTTCTCTACAATATATACAGTAGTAAAAGGAAATAAAGCTCTTCACCGTATTAACTACTGTCAACCATCAAAAAAGGAAAAATCTATTTCAAAATTTTAAATATAACAGAAAGTATTTAAACATAAGATCCCATAGATGGCAAACTAAAATATTCAATGTATATAGAAAATACAGAAAGTATTTAAACATAAGATCCCATAGATGGCAAACTAAAATATTCAATGTATATAGAAAATACGTGATCAAATTATCTCATATTTTTTCCATAAGCCAAACACAATGTTAGCTACCAAAAAAGCCAGAATGACCCACTGGCCTAAAATATTAAAAGAACAATTAGAATAATATTAAAGATGAATTACTTTATATCTAGAGGCCATGTGATTTTTTAAGTAAGTTATTGATTTTTATGGATAAGTATTGCCAAAAATGCTTATTTAGCCAAAAATTGATTTTGACTTTACCAGAGAAGAGAGAAAATATTTGTTTTCAAAGAATTCAAATTCTAAGAATAAGCATACTGTTTTAATACTCAGGAAAAATAAACACAATAATGAGGAAAGGATTCTTTGAAAGAGTATATATTTTTAGTGTAAGGATGAAATAAGTAATTCTTAATATCAGACTAACTCCTGTACTTACACAAAACTGAGTGGATTAACAGTTGACACACATTTGTTCATTTCTTTAAAATAACTATTATTTGTTTCTTAAAAACAAGTAAGCAAAAAATATAAGAACAGGTCACAAAGATGAAACAATAAGAGACACATTATTATTTGGTTTTAAGAAAATTATCTTAAAAAGAGAAAACTTCATGCTAAGTACAGTGGCATAAACTTGTCAATTTCTAAACCCAAAGACTGAGGCAGGAGGTTCCCAAGTTTCTGGCTAGTAAGACCCTGTCTATAAACAGAAAAAACTAAGAATGTATCTCACTGCTCCCTGGATTCAATCACTAATAAAAAAAAAAAAAAAAAAAAAAAAAACAAATAACAACATACTGAGAAAAATTCTTTGGGTCATGGCAGAACAGGAAAGGTTACTTTTAAACCAATATAATGTAATAGGTAAAAAAAAAAAATTTAGGATGGCAATAACATAGAAATATTTTATCTGTTTATACATTTTCTTATCCTAAATTTGGTCCATGACATCAGAGATCAATTTAGTACAGAGAATACCTGATAGTCAATTACAAACTGCAACTTAGCTGTTTGGCATGATTTAGTTTTGTTTGTTTTCTTTTATTTTTTAAGGCTGTGACAATTATCATAAACTTTTATATTGGTCCATCAAACTTAAAAAAATAACAGAGTAAACAAGCACAGCTGAGCATATATGAACAGGTCTAAATACACATAGAGTTTTGGGGGTTATCTGAACAACGTAAGGATCACCAGAATAATCACATCTGTTTATTACGTGTTTAAGTAATTAAGCAATCTTTGTAATTAACATACCCAAGTTCTCAAAAACAATTTGATGATTTTAACACCACTGTCAGAATTTCTTGCTACTTTACTGTCACTATAAAGAAATATAGTGTATTTCCTGGCATGAAGAATTATCATACATATTAAGTAAATGAGTAAACATTTCACAATAATTTTAAATGCAAATCTGCATTTACATATTTGTAAAAATAATTTCTATCTGTCCCTTTAATTCTGGCACTTTTCTCCACTACCCTCCACAATATCTACTTGTGAACACGCAGTTACGAAATGTAGGCTAATCTACAGTTTTCTATTTCCTCTTCTCCCCTCCAAATGGATGCAAAAAACAGCTCTTTAAAAATCATTCACTGCTCCCCATATCTCGCTGTGATACTACGATAATTGCTTAGGATTTCTCATTTCCTAAATTACTTCAATTTCTCTAACCACCTTACCATACACTAATGCAAATCTGTCTTTGCCACCCATTTTAACCTTAAAACTCAATTTCGTAAAAACCTGTGCTTATATAATGTGCAATTATTCATTTTAAAAAGATCAGCTATGTTGGGTATAACATATTCAAAAATAAGTTGTATTTTTCTCACCCACGATGAGTCCACAGACTACCATGCCAAACATAGAAAGATGACTTCTAATATTCAATGTTCTACATTGGTTCCAGGATAGCTTATTTTTCCTTGATTCTATCTATATACTGTAATGACTTTCTTTTCATATCTGATAAAATTATTCAAAATAGCTTTATCTTGCCCTTCAACTCTTACTGTGTCAGTACTGCATGCTTGACAAGGTGACTAGATGTTGAAGGATATTATGGTGACCAAAACAAGGTTATTACCCATTCTATCTGCTTCAAATACTGACTGCCCTTTTTAAGTGACTTGAGAATTCTTCTAAACTCAGTGACCTTTTAACTTTTTTATTCTCATTTATTATACTCCACAAAAAAATAGTAAAACACCCTACTGATTTGTCATCTCTATGACAACTGGTCATTTCCAGCAAACCCCAGACCGTAGGCCAAGAGGGGCTACAGCCCTAGGCCCTGAACTTTCAAAAGCTTGTATTGTTCTCTGACCCCCGTACCTCTTTATGCTGTTAAAATGCTGCCTACCCCAGGGCTCTGCTGACTCCTCTGAATTTTACCTCAGCAGATTCCCAAGACCCCCAACTGCATAGTAATGGGCTAACACTCTGGGGTCACAGGTATACTCACCTGTAGGTCCAGAAGGTTGTTGTCCAGGGATGGCTTACAAGAGGTGGACAGGGTTGTTTGGTGATTGGGCATATGGACATGCTATATCAAAGATCCTTGGATATATTGCCACTATATTCTAGAACAGAACTGAAAAATCTGAGAATTCTAAATGACATCCACCTCATAAAGCTGTATTGGTCAAGTTAAGAGGAAAATGCATTTTTAAGTTTTTCAGCTGATTTGCAACACTCCAGTATGTACAAATATAATTAGGTATACTTCTATTCATCTACTTATTCCTATTGATGTTAGGGATGGGCTTGATTTCCAAATCCTATTTCCACCCACTTAAATACTGATTACAATAACTGCATCGGTAGTGGTAGCAAATTTTACATTTTTAATACCACTCACTGTAAGTCTTAGTATAGTAACATGCATCCATCCCAGTGACAGCAAGTCTCTTAGAACTTATGATGACAGAAACAGCCTGCTGCAGTAAGTGTGCCACTGGTTTGCCAACACTGACCTAGCCTAGCCTGGGCTCCTTTACACTCCTTTGCAGTACCACCCTCCTAGTTGTTACCTACATTTTTCCATAAAATTGAATCCAACACAATGGCTGAATTGCAACGTAGGTTTTTCTCAATTAAACGGGTAAATTCTTAACTTTATACATCCTTTCATACAACTAAAAGGTTCACCTGACTGCAGTCATCTGTTTGTACTACACACATTTGCCAGATTAGTAATCCTAATGTGCCACTTTCACACTGGATGCTGTTTTTAAAAATTTAGTAGATGGTTATGTTCTTCAGTTAATTTCCATATCCTAAAGCTTTTCTTTTCCATTCCTCCTTTACTATTTCCAAAAAAAATCCAAACTCTATACCAAAATCATGCTTTCTTCTACCCTCAGTCATGTGCATACCTCCTCACAGCCAGTATAACACCACAACATTCAAAATTATAGTATATCTTCTCCATAAGATGTCCCTAACTATTGAAGTACAAAAGTTTTACATTTTTCAGTATCCTATTGATACTGACCAATCAACACATTATTCAGCCACATGCTTAGCAGAATGAGAACCACAAAACATATCACATACCTCATAAGTTCAAGTGATTTTATGGAGTTAATCTTGTTCGATGGTAATATCACAAAGACAGGTTAAGTATCTCTACAAATAAAATACCTGGCTCAAAATTCTGTCTTTATTATGTACTTTGATAGATTTTGATATTGTTTACATAGTATAGTAATAAATAGGTGTGTCTTTGTCGTTTTAGAACAGAGTTTTGATCCTGGAAACTACATATTTTAAATTTATTAAGAATCTCAAAGAACCTTCTGTGTTATAGCCACCTGTATACTAGTAAATACTTAACAAGCAAAACAAGCAACCTTTATCCCTCTCCCCTACTCCCTCAAAAAGCAGGATTTCTAGCTTCTGCTTATTTCCATGGCCTAAATATCCCCAGCATGGTGATTTGCAAGCTATCAATGTGACATCTTAAATCCCCAGTTAAAAGACATGACTAACTTTGGCTCTCTCAAACTGGTAAGCACAAGTTTCAGAACATCACTAGTTATACCAATCCATATGCATTGTATTAGAAAAGTGGAGAAACATAGTAGCTATTCATCAAGATTTTAAAATACATAACAGTAATACAAATCTTGTTGTAAAAAGACCTTAACAATTGAGAGGGTTTGGAATAGCTCAGTAGTTCAATTAGTTCTTATTACCTACCAATGATTTCAAAATGAAAAATTCTAACTTCACACTAAAGTCTTAGAAGTTCATATGTGTGTGGGTTTGTAGACTTACATATGTATATAAATGTGTATGCATACATATATTTTACCCCAACCACTCAAAGTGCTAAGAATATCAAGGAAAGAAAGCTAACTCCAAAGTAAAGAACACTTCCATATTTTGCAGAAAACAATTTACTGTAGTGATAAAAGTTTATATTGCTAATATCTAAATCTCCACTGAACCAAGCATAAAGGCTATAATTACGTTCTACATTTTTACAAGCAGACATCATACAAGTCAGTCACATATTCACTGACATCCAAAGTGGCTGCTATCAGAAAGCAATTACATTTTAATTCTGAAATTCAAACTTCCTGAATTAACTATTTTGGCAATATTTGATTCTTTAAAATGTCATTAAATATTTTAACAGTTTTAAGTACATAATCTTTACTCAGAAAAAATCCTTAGTTTGAAATGTGTACAATGGGCAGTAGCTGGTGGTTCTACTTGAGACAGTATCTGTATAATATTAAGTGCTTTTTCTTCTGGCTCTGAAAGTATCACTCTAGCCTGGCACTCTTCTTACTTAACGTATCAAGGCATTACATGGATTCTGTATATTTCTTTTCTTTTCCTTAAGACTGGACTGAAATTACTTTTCACAAAGAAATGAAAGAGATACCCAAGGCCTAACCTATCCCATTGGCTATTTTAAACTATTATCGTACTTCAAATCACTTCTATTCTTTTAAAAATTGTTCTCTTCTCATTAAATTTATGTTCATGTAAGCAACGCAAAATGTACTAAAATTTAAACACCATTTTAAAAAGATCAATAAGCATGTTAAACATTTTTAAAGAGGTAAACCAAAAAAGCACCAAAGGTAATCAGAGTTTCACGTGACTCTATTCCTGCCTTCCTTTTTCTCGACAGAAGCTACTATCATTTTTTGTTCTTCTATGTTAACAATGACAGGTACTAAGACAAACCTGGGCAATTAAGTCACTTCTGCACTTACAGATTTTTCCATGGGAAAAAAATCAGACAAGAGGCTAAGCTTCATTGTACACATTTACTAAAGAACTAAATTTGCGCTCTCCTTTAAATACTGCCCTTTGTGTAGGGTAGTATTATACATGTTTATGAATACTTTATTGCTCTAAAAATCTCTTAAAAATTCTGTCCCAAGACTTTACTCTGTGAATGGAAGGGTCACTTTATACAAGTTTGCTCAACTACTTTGAAGGCAATAAGATTCACTAAGATACCCATTCTGGTTTGACTATTGTCTTCTTTGGAAGTCCTGTAATGTTTACAATGCCTAAGTTTTATTGGTCTTGTTCTCTACTGTTTTGTCCAACTTTATAATATCTAATGAGATAGACAATTCTTTTTAAGGAAACAAGAGACAACATTGATAACCATTGTTGATAACCTTGTACTCTGTTCTACACCATGTGCTATGTCTATCCTTGGTTTTGACTGACAGCTTTGTTTTGCCATATTTGACTGTATTCTCTCCCCCCCAAAAAAAGTAATAAGCACTAAGGAGTAATAAAATCCAAAATGTGTAAATTTTGTTGTAAAAAAGAGAGGGGAAAAAAAAAGAAAAAAAAAAAAAGAAAAAGAGCTCTAACGGATATAACAGCAAGTGTGTTTAGGGGTGTTGAATAGCTGACTATATCAATGTTTTTGGATCATTGAACACAGCTGTTTGCAGTCTCCCTGTTTGAATGTCCACCTTGTATTCTTTGATACTGTGATTTGAGCAACTATTTTCAAGATGATAATATGTAATCTACTAACAGGTGATTTCTTACTGTTATGTTTTTTTTTTTTTTTTTGTAGTTCTGTATTACGTGTACCCTTACACTGCTTTGTTTTGTTTTGTGTTTTTCTCTTTTTCCTCTTAAATAAAAAAAAAAAAGAATTCCTAATTACTGATCAACACTAAACATAACTTTATAATACATAGCATCTCTTTAAAAACTATTCTTATTTTTTATTAAGTCCAGTTCCATGTTACTGTTTTTAGTTGCTACCCTTTCCTGTGAAATTCTCTTCATGTCCTACACAACAATTAAGCCAGAAAAAGGAAAATGGCAGTGACAGCTGAGAGTTACAAGTGGTTAATTCTAGAATGTCATGCTAAACTTTTTAAATGCACTCACCTCATTTCATCTTCATTTTTCATTTTATAATTCTACTGAGTACTTAATAGCCCTATTTTTACATAAAAGAAATCTGGAACCACAGCAGCTAAGGAATTTAGTTAAGCATAATTAGCTCTCAAATGACTAAACTAGGATTTGAACTCAGGTTTCTTATTCAAAGGACTAGGAATCATTTTCCCTCCTAATAGTTCTACAAGCCAAAATACTTATACTTACTCACTTATTATATGTGCATCATATACTTAAGACTCATTTTTAAGTAAAAATGTAAATTGTGAGTATCTGTGTGTGACATAGCAATTTGGGTCTTTGTGAAACTCTTACAGTTCCATGCGAATACTAGGATAATTTTTTATTAATAGTGATAATCCTAACAAAAATCTGAGACGTAATCTTCCATAAATCACCTTCATATTAAACATGTGCTTCTTGTGTAAGATGTGCGATTTGATGACAGTTCTGCCAAAAGTCAACAGATTCAATGAATTTTCAAGGAAAATCCGATTCAGTTATTTTTTGGCTATTGACAAGCTATGAACTTTATATGTGGAAGCAAAAGATTTAAGATAACCAACTCAAATTACTAGAGGAGAAGAACAAAAATAAAGAACTGACACTGACTTCAAGACAAATCAAACAGTATCAGGTAATCAAACAGAATAATACTAGCAAAAGAGTAAATACATAGATCAATGAATCAGAATAGAAAATCCTGAAATAGATTTTAACAAAGAACAAACGTAAGGAAAGACAGTCTCCTTAGCAAATGATATTGGGACAATAGGGAAACCATATTCTGAAAAAAGAATCTGGACAGGTATTTTACACTCTCAACAAAAAGGAAGTCAGAATAGTTGACAAACCTAAATAGAAAGTTTAAAAATACAAAACTTCTAGAAGATAACACAGCAGAAAACTTAGGTGACCCTAACTGGGTGATGATTCTTTAGATCAAATACAAAAGACATAATTCATGAAAGAAAAACTGATTAAGCCAGACCTCACTAAACTAAAACTTCTGCTCTGTAAAATACAGTATCGAAAGAATAAGACCTAACACAAACTAGGAGAAAATGTTTGCAAGATACATCTGACAAGTAAGATACAAAATCTATAAAGAGCTTGTTTTAAAATTTACAGTTGAAAAATTACTATGCAATTTAAAAATGAGTCAAATACCTTAACAGATATTAAAAAATGAGATGATAAGAAATTGCATTCCAAAGGTGCTATGTGTATTATATGACATTAGAAAAATGAAAATACAATGAGACATAACTGCACAGTTATTACAGTGGCCAAAATACAGAACACTAACAATATGAGTGTTGGCCACAATGTGGACCAACAAAACCTCTCATGCTTTACTCATCAGAATGAAAATATTACAGCTACTTTAGAAGACTGTATGGTAGCTTCTTACTAAACTAATCATATATATTTTTTAATTTTAATGTAGTACTAGGGATTGAACATAGGGCCTTCACAGTGGGATATATATCCAGACATTCTTTTTTAAAAACTAAGTGTTTTTTATTGTTTTGCTGCTGTTTTGAGTTGTTTTGTTTTGTTGAGAATGTGTCTTGGTAGATCACTAATTTGCCCAGGCTGGTCTCAAACTTGTGATCTTCCTGTCTCAGTTTCCCAGAATCCTTGAATTAAACATACTCTTACCATATTATCTAGCAACTGTGTTTCTTGGTATTTACCCAAAAAAAATTTAAAAATAATATATAAGAAAAAAATCTGAATGTGGGTGTTTATAGAAACTTTATTAGAAACTCTTAAGACTTGAAAGTAACCAAGACATCTTTCAGTAGAGGACTTGCTAAACTGTGATTCAGACAGTGGAATACTATGCAGCACTTAAAAGAAAATTTCAAGACATGAAAGGAAAACTGAATTCATATTACTGAAAGCAGCCATTCTGAAAATAACTATATACTTTCAACAATATTACAGTCCAAAAGGAAAATCCATGGAGACAAGGGAAAGGATATTGATCGATAGTGACTAGGCAGTAGGTAGGCATGAATAGCAGGCCAAAACGATTTTTAGGGTAGAGAATTCTATATATGATATTCTAATGACAAGTATATAACACTGCTTATTTCTCTAAATACAAAATGTACAACACCAAGACTAAATCTAAATGTAAACTGAATTCTGAGTAATAATGATGTGTTAAGTGAATTCACCATTTTAAACGAATTTACCAATCTGGGGAACATGTTGACAGTGAAGGGTATGGGTATATTATATATACCTATGGGTATATTATATATACATAATATATATGTGCGGGTATGGGTATATTAAAAAACCTCTATACCTTTCACTCAATTGTATTGTACCCTAAAGTAACTGCACTTTAAAAAAATAAAGTCTATAAAAGTCAAATATAAAAAAGTGAGACTAATTTACAGTATATCTCATGATACAGAAGATAGGAAAAGTTATGAACTATTACAATGTATATCAAATCAGACTACTACTTAATGTTCAACTGCAATAAAGGACTATGCTACATAGTTATTACATAAGTCACTATATAACAAAGCAAAAGAATTACAGTTGAAGGTAACTACAGCCATAAAACAGATTTTTCTCTAGATAAGCAAGCAACTGTTATAAAAATTATGCCTAAATTTCAAGTATTATAATTATTGTGGCTCTATTATTAAACTATTACAGGATAAAGACCATTAATAATTTTTCAGAAATTAATTACTTGGTTGTAAAAATTTTCAAAAGTTGAGTAATACCTGCTAGTACTTATACTGAATTGGAACAGAAATTCATCAAGTAGGGGGGAAATTTCTTGGGGGAAATCACACATATCTCTAGATCTATGTTGCCTCATAATAAATCCCCTAGTAGGAAGATAGTGTGATATTAGGTGGTTGTGTATCAAAATATCTCAACAAGGAAAATGCCACCATTTGTAGGCCATTATATGCATGTGAAGGAGCATTCCATTCAGTCACAGATAAACATCTCTACCAAAAGCAAATTTGTTTTTAAAAAAGTAGCTTATACTATATATTTTCTTGTTCTATGCCATGAGCTTGCTTACGAGGCTGATTTTACCTTTAGCTGAAGCCGTGTATTTTCTAATCTGTTTAGGGAAGCTGTCAAGTAATCAGAGTAAGCAATACCATTTAATAAGGAAGTCTTTTAATGAAATATAATAGGTCACAAATACTTAATTTATACTCTTTACTATAATTGTCAGCCTTTACTACAACTGCCACTTTAACAATCTTTTCCAAATGTGAACACAAAGGATGAACAAACCAAGGGTATTAGCATGTGTGTATGTTTACAGCTGACTCCTGTCAAAGGCTTAGTTCCCCTTCCAACTCCAATGTATGAGCGTCTGTTTCTTTTGGTACAAGCATCCTGTTTTAGGTTGTGGATATATCTGAATTAATTTCCTTCTCAGAGCTACATGATAAAACACATTCTACAAGATACACAGGAGAAAGGCTGACCAAGTTATGGCACAAGGTTACACCTTTAGAAATATTACAGGATTTTTTACTATTACTTCCGCATTCCACATTTTGTCTCTTTATTCTTTATTAAATCTGTTCCAATGCTTATTAGTTTATAATTTCAAAAAACATTCATATAAGTTTAAAATAGCCTCTCATACATCAATTTTTTCTTTTACAATTATCTTTATATAAACACCTACCAAAATCACATACATAAAACTACAAGGAATTACTTTAAAACAAACATAGAGGATCTTCAAGAGAAGCATCACGACTTTTTTTAAGTACCTTTTGATTATTTTGTTACACTCCAATTTTATGATAAACTATTTTAAAAATACTCCTCTAAAAACATATTTAGATGATACTCCTTTTAACTTTTTATTTTCAGCATATTATTAACCAATGGCTCTTAAAATGTGGTACTGATATTGTTAAATACTAGAACACCTATGCATAAACAGTAGTAGTTTTACAAAAAGTTGTCCATTTCTTAAAAGCTAAGCTTCTCTAAATCAAACTAGCTTACTGTGAAAAGAAAACCATGACAACTGTTTGTACCTCTTGCTTTATTATTATATCCGGCCTGGTCAGTCTCAGAAATTCAATCTATTATGGTTGCTAGGAGTCTGTTGCTGTGCAACCTAAAAGGGTATGCTGTGCTTTCAAGCTAAGAAGTGCTAATAAACCTGTAGTTTCCCTCTGTGGGGCTGACCAGTGTGTTTAAAGGGCTTAATACTTCTCAAGAGTGATTGGCCCACAATTCAAGACACATCCTATTAAAAAGTCACACTGAGAGATTTCTAACAAAGGGACAAAATGCTAAACCTACACAAATATTCAAAATGTATCCTTAGAATCCCTAACTAATTTGGTAAAACAAAGAACAGATTATGATGCACATTTTAATTATACGACCTCTCATTCCCTAGTTTTTTGGTTGTTTTGTTTTTTCCAGACAGTGTCCTAAAAGGTTATAACGACAGAAATGAACTGGGCAAGTTTCAGGGGAGAAAAAGTGTGGACTAAGTACCATCAACTTGGATTTTTAAAAATCCATATTGTATTTACATAAATTATGTTGTATTTACATAAACTCAAAATTTAGGATGCAAATGTTATGAAGTTAGAAGAAATAAATTATTGAACAAAAAAATTCTAAATTATAAAAGTTGATTTTTTGTTAATCCAATTTGTTCAATGGTTTTATATTTATTCTAAAGTCTATTCTATCCTATCAAATGCCTATTCTATAATTTTAAAGATTAGCATTAAAAAGTCATATACACTCACTACAATTAGCATTAGTTGAATGTAAATGAAAAGAGAAGCGTGGAGTCTATTAATAAAATAACCTTAATCAAATTGTGTGAAACAATTTGAAAAGTGGCAGAGATTAAGGGAGGACAACTAATTTCTTTTTAAAAAAGCAACTGTGTTCACTTTTTGATTATAATGATAGGCCTTTTTCATAAATTGTTCAAAGGAAAAGATAAAGCTACTGTACCATAAAATACAAAAGACCACACAAGAAAACAAAAATAAGTGATTTAACAATAATTAGCCTAACTATGAAAATCTGCTCAACTTTTCAAAAATATCCTGGCTGTATTAATATTGCCTGCAGTTTGCAAGTTAAAAGTAAACTTAAAAAAAAAAAAAATCTATCATGTTTTCCATAATCATGGCAACCTTTAGCTCTTCTAAATTACTCTGAGCTAGGAATACTAATCTGCCAACTGTACTACTTTTTTTTAAAGACCCATAGTTATCTATCCTCCAAAGATTGTTTTTATTTCTTCTCAGTACACACCATACATAGGAAGCAGAGGAAATTATTTCTCTAAAAGTACCCAAAAGCAACATATAAAAGAATGTGGAACAACTATCCAAAACTGAAAACAACAGAGTCCAGTAATATGTAAGAACTAAAGCAGGATGAATGATGCAAAGGTAACATCTGACCAAAGAATGTAGGCTAAAGCAAGAAGAGAATGGGTTGGCTAAAAAAAACAGCTAAGTAAAGGCAAGCAGAGCAGAAGAGATCAAATAGAAGAAAGGGGGCAGAAACATTATAAAAGTTAACAATGTGTTAGAGAACTAAGAGGAACTGCAGGAAGAAACACTAGGATTCATTTTACAGATACAAAGATGAAGGAAAACACAAACATGAAAACCTATATACATAATTTTATATTCATTGACCCCATCCATATTTCTTAGTAAAATGTCCAACAACTTAGGAAAAATTGTTTTAAAAGATTCCATGTTGTTTTCTACTTATAATGTAAAATTCAAGTAATTAGTAACTTACAGAATCCACTTAATTTTACAAAGATATAATCTGAATACTTTCCAATTCTCATATGAGAGAATTTTAAATTAAGTTGAAGAGCCTAAAGTACAAAAATCTTTTAATTATTAATAATTTTATTTTTTTCCTCACATTGGACCAAAGAATAAAAACATATACACAGAATCGTCAAAAAAGGTTATAAAGTCAAAAACCAACTTATATTATTCCCAGGGCATGTAATAGGTAAATGTACTCACTTCTAAAGAACCTGCTTAATATCTGTTTATTTATTAGTAAAATGCATTTAATAATTTTAATCTGATCAATAAAAATCTTATCTGAAAGAAAGTTCTAAGCTGGTTATACTAATACTTAGGATGCTGTCAGGTAATGCTAACCAGAAAGACAGTGGTATAAAAATTAAACCAATGAGTGTGGATATGCCATACTGGAATTACTATTGGAAAGTGCCATCTGTTATTCACTCAGTCCTTGACTCTTCAAAGATACCAAGTTGCTATATAATCATAAAATGTGGATTACTTAAAAGAAACTACAGACTATATAGCTACAGAGGATAACGTATTCAACAACACAATTATGCCTATTCTTTGCAAATTCCAGTTTTTTTGCATTTACATCTTTTCCAAACACTCATCTTTCAAGACAAAACACAAAAAAAGCTTTCAAATCAAAGGTCTTCAATAAATGCTACTAAATAGAACTGAGTTCTGATTATTTTTTAATTTCATAATTTTTGAAATATAGTATCACATGATTTAGAGTTGTTAACCAATTACTTGTAAGAAATTCTTTTAGTATCTTACCACAAAAAGGGAAAAAAAATCATTATGAGGGCTATAAATACCTTTCTCTTGAGAACATTTCCTTATTTTGTTTCTTCAAATTGTTTTAATAACTCTATTAGCAAAGGTCAAAATAGGAGGCTGATGAACAGTCCTTAATAATAAAATTTATAAAATAAATGACATAAACTGAAATCTCAATTAAAATGTTATTTTAAAATTTCTAAAATAAAACCCACTTTCACTATTCAACAACTACTATTCGTTTTTACACATTTAAAAGTTTAAAGATACTGATCAATAATTTTTGAAACGCAAAATTGAAGACACTAAAAAGCCACCTTGAAGTAAATCCTATAAATCCAAGGAATAATTTCAGTTTGCAATGCATTATAAATGCCACAAACCTCAAATACCTATTCACAATTTATGTTAAAATACATACAAAACTCTTTAAAAAACACAAAAGCCAATAAAAAAGAGGTAAACATGACCTGCTCAGTGAATACTAGCATATAACCATTTTATACTAAACTCAAAAAACTGTATTTAATTCAAATCAAAATGTGAGGCTTGCAGTATGATAGCTGCACAACTCAACACCTTACACCCTATGGCTAATAAATTAACAAATTTTTAGTCTAGGGTCATACCACCCTGAACCAGTTCTCATCTGACCTCACCCACCAGCTCTCATCTGACCTCAGAAGTTACGCAGGATCGGGCCTGGTTAGTCCCTCGATGGGAGAAACTAACAAATTTGTATTTCATGATTTTTTCTTTTTCACTCATCCTCCAACCTTAGGGGAGATGACACAACATGCAACACAAAGCAATATACTAACACTCTGAGTTCTAACTCTCGGCTTGTGCTGAAGTTTTTTCCCCCACAAGTAAAAAGTGAAAGGAGCACTGTAATAATCAGATAATTGAGGGGTAAAAAGTTATGTCCGAAACAAGATTAACCATGAGTTGTTAACTATGAAAGCAGAGTAAAGATGAGAATTTGATTCATTTTTTCATCAGACTGCTCTGTTGCTGCAGTGTGTTTAAATCTGTCCTGACAAAAAAAAAGGTGGGGATTAAGAGAATGAACTCAACACTCTCCAAAGTCTCTTATACTTCTCAATTTTTTTTCACAAACATGATTGTGGTATACATTAGTGGTACTAAATTTGGCTTCTTTAATTATTTATTTAATGTTTAAAATAACAAGCTATTTACATCCCAGAGACTCTGTTCCACAAGTGGCTAAAATATGTGTACAGCTGACTCACTTCAGATACAAATGTCTGTGCAAATTTGCAAGTAAAATATTCAATAGGCCTTTAACAGTGGAAATCAAGATTAAAAATTAGTGCTGTATATATGGTTATGACACTTAAAACAGAGAAAGGTAGTGTTTTCTTTTAAGGTTCCACAGAAATTTTTACTTCTCTAACTTAAATACATATTTTATATTAATTATATCTGTCCCACTTTTGAAATTTTTCAATATAGTACAACAGCCTCAAATGTGAAACTTTGTATTTCACAGCAGATTATGGGCAAATAATACTGGATATTTGAGACAAATTAAAATGGAAAATATGATTTTGACATTAGTATACTGAATATTCCATTCTAAAAATATCACTAAGACAATGTATTTGTCAAAATAACTATTTAAGACAATTTACCTCCATTAGCAACTTTTATTTATCTAAATAACCCTTTATGTCTTTCTACATATACAAAATTTTTTAAGTAAGTTAAAGTCAAAAACTGTAGTTAAGGTTGACTACATAATATTTATGCTATATAAACAATGATTCTAATTTCGCATCTTCTGAGACACGGAAGAGTAATTTTATAATACAAGTTATATGCAAAGATTCCATCTGCAATTTAAATTAGCCATAAGCAAACAGAGAGTATAAACAATCAAATTGTAGTCTGGCTTATTCTAATTTTTACCTGTCAATTAATTATTATCCTTGTGCTTAATACTTCAAATATAAAATCTGCTCACTTGTTAGGATTATGTTCTAGTAACAGTCATAACTTACATAAGAACCTCCAACTTCAAAGCAGGTAGTGTGGACTTGAAGGATATAATTTTGAAAGTCCCTCAATCTGCCTGTTTCCTTATAGAAAATCATTGATCTCATCAACACATCTCACAAAACAAATACACACACAAGCAATATATTCAGAGAAAGGCATACAAAAATGACAAAAGGGGGAAAAGAATAAAGCAGAAAACTGCTATGTAAGGACCACCGTGAGGGGAAAGATAGGATTTCCTATTATAGAAGGAATGCTAGCATCAAAAGTATCAGTATTGTATTTAAATATACAAAAATTCACCTCCATGTCTTTGCGGAAATATTATCTTCTCTACAGACTTTTTAATCACCCTATTTAAAACTGCAACTTTATCTACTCCCATCACCTAGCTTCTCTACCCTCTTTTTTTTCCACAGCATTTATAACAATATTATAATGCATACTAAATTATTCTCCCTCTTTCTTCCTCAACTGTCTGAACACGAGCTCCTTGAGCAGAGTCTTAATCAGTTTTGTTCATTGTTGTGGCTTCTACCATAGCTCACTTCTTGGCACATACTGTATGGGCTCAACAAAAGAATGAATGAACATAAAAAGTGAAAATGATCACATATACTTAAACTTATTATGGAAATTGAAGAGCACCTCCGGAGTCTGCAAAGTTAAAAGTGACTTCAAAATTGCTAGTAAATTTAGCAAACTTAGTACTTTAAGAAATGGTACAAAATGAAAATACACTTACTAAAAACAGTCATGTGTAGGTATAGATATATATATATATACCATAATTTATTTCAGTTGGTGGCCTATTGTTGATTATTCCATTTTTCTGGCTTTTCACTGTTATGACTATGCTATGTCTATTTAATTTATATTTCTTTTAAAATTTGCTTATGTCCTTTGCCATTTTTACTTTCTGAGGTAGTTTTAGAATTTTCTTATCTATAACATCATGTAATATATGAAGAAATTTTTGCTTTGGTCATCAGACAAAAGTATTTTTTAGTTGACCTTTTAGCTTCACTTATGGGGCCTTTCAAAGAAGTCAGTATTTTGTATGTAGTCAAATTAATTATTTCCTTGCTTTATAATTTCTGCTCTTTGTATCATGCTGTCCCTAGTTTGTATAAATGTTAATCTTTAATATCCTAATTTCCTAATAAACAAATAAATATAAAAAGGTTACATGGGTTTATGGAAGACAGAGCCCTATGAAAACAAAACATTTCCAGGATAAAGTGTCTGTAGTGGATGCCAAACCAGATAATATGACCTTTTTATAGTGTAACTCTAACTGAAATGTCACAAATATAGCCAGAGATCTGATTACTGTAGAAATTCCATTCTTGTATCACCAGTTATGTTGGCATAAACCTAGAAATACTGATCCTGGACTTTTAACATCCCAGTGAGTATAGTGAAGTTAGGTTGCAAAAAGAAAAAATACAAGAGCTCTGGACTATTCAAATATCCCCAAAAAGTGAAGTTTTCTTAACATCCCAATGTCTTCCATGATAAGCAGCAGTAGCAATTCTGATCCTTACTGCATCTTAAAAAAAAAAAAAAGAACGTACTAGATTGGATAAGGTAGTCCTCTAACTTAACGCTAAAAAGATCCTATGCAAATCACAAAATTCACACAGATAAACAAACAGGGACAAGTGAAACTCATATATAGTACACAGGTTATATATCGTCTCTTGAAAAGAGGAAAGGAAACTTTTACTGGTGTCAACCCATATGTACTACTACCTAGATGCTCCTCTATATTAAACAAAATATATAAAAGTCATTAATCCTTGGAGTTAAATGTTTTAAATAAAAGAAAATAAATCCAATGCCAATAATAAAACTGTGGTGTTGTAATGGTCATTACAAAACTACAAAATACTTAAAAATGTTTTCTTTAATTAAATTATAAGGCTAGTGAAGAATTATTCACTAATTACTTCTAATAAGAAAGTAGATTTATGCTGAGTTGAAAAATCTATTACATACACTTCTGCCCTCACAAAGCTTACAATTTGAAGAGACTAAACATTTAACAATAAACAAAAATCTTAATAACTTCCAGTCAGTAGCAGAGATAATTTAAGAAAATAATTAGAAGTGCAGGAACCAAGTTAGAGAACCACTCCAACTTCTCCTAATACCTTTAAGCTAGTTTCCCAGGGCTTCACACATGCTAGGCTAGCACTCTTTCATTGAGTTACATCCTCTGCAAGAAAACTAATGTTGGCAGACAGAAATTCACATAGGACGGAAAACATATTCTAAGTAGAAAAAAAAAAAAATGAGAACCAAGAGTTACAGAAATGATACAATGATTTCTGGCAACTATATAAAATAGTAATAGCAATTACTGAGCCGTTACATGAGGTGCATCACTGCTTTTGCCTATGTCATACAATGTGATCTTTGAAACATTCTTCTTTAAGGCTGATTTTACTGGTCCTGTTTTACAGAGCTTAAGTATTCTGTCCTGGTAAAACTTCCAGGCTGTAACAGAGCTGGAATCTAAACTCATGAATTTTAAAGTTCATGCTCTTAACCAATACACAATACCACAAGCCTGGCTGGCCAGAAATAAAGAGTTATGGAGTAAAGTGACAGAGTTTAGATTTTAAAATGGACATGAAAGTAGCCTTCCAAATGGTATATGCTAAGTAGTTTTGTGACATAGTATGACACTAAACATTTCTTAAATGATTCTGAACAGGAAATGAAGAATTCTGGAAAGTTCTGACCTAGAGAAACATAAAACTCTTAAGGGTTCATTTTTAAAACCTAAAAACCTTCTTTTTAGATTGTTACTCCAAAATAAAATAATTTACACAAAAATTATGGATTATAACATTTTAAAATACTAACATTCCACTCTACATTTAAGATTCTTCCTCATTATGTCCAGTAAGTACAGCAGTCTAGAATTGTTACTCTAATAACTGAATCACTATATCCAAATCTGAATTTAGGCACCGAAAGTAGTTAGCACATTCTGTTCATCTGAAATACAAGTTCAACATTTGTATTTTCTGTTCTGTTTTAAGGGATAGTATGTATATCAGCACATCAGAAATACAGTTAAATTTAAATCACATGATGCCTCCCGCATCCATTATGATTAATAGAAAGCAAAAGCAATGTAAAAGATTATATATTCTGAGCTTACTAATTCACATAAAACAGTAACACTTTTTTTTTTAAAGAAAAATGATGAGGTGTAGTGGTTTACACCTAGAAATCCAACTACTCAGAAGGCTGAGCCATGAGTCTCTGAGTTCAAGGCCAGTCTGGACACTTCAACAAGACACTGTCTCAAAATAAAAAGAGCTGGGCATGTAACTGTGTGATAATTCACTTGTTTACCATGTGTGAAAACCTGAGTTCAGTCTCTCCAACAATACACACGTGAGAGAGCAAGAGTAACAGAGCCAGAAAGAGAGGAAGGGAGAAAGAACAAGCCAATAAATAAAAATAACTTGTAGGCAAAAGTGCAAGAGCTACCTAATATTTCATCATACCATTGTTTATCATATCTCCATTTTTATTGAAGGTGAGGATAAATCCAATGGGAACAGTCTTACAAGAAGGTTTGTCTGTGGGGATTTACCTTGTTAAGGACAAATGACAAATGGGTTCCCCCAAAGGAAACTTACTCCTGTTTTATATAAATACATCTTTTTAGATTTGGCACCACAAATAATACTGAAGAAAGCATCACATTATGCTGGCAAATTCAACTGTCATTATTTCTGTGTCTCACAGACAAATTGTTTTAAAAAATTTAACAGTTTTAGCATTCAAACAGTTCGTCCCTACCATGGAAAGAATACCAGAATTAAGTCTAAATGGGAACTCACTGATTTACTTCCAACACACACCTACAGGCGCATACACACACACACCAAAAATCTTAATACATAATTATTTCTTTGAACCACATAGCCTCATAGTACTACAAATCTGTAAATAAATCTTTCCCAAAACTCAAATTAAGAACACTAAGTCATACAATAGCATGGTTGCTGTTATTGCTCCTAGTTGCTACGGAATGAACGACAGTCCATTCACATATTTAGTCTGTTGGAGCATTCATACTCAACAGTGCTGCAACACCTTCAAAACCCAAGTAGGCAAGTCTCAGCTTGTATCACCTGTATCAGCTGCGATTATTTCATTTTTGCTCCAGAGAGTAATCTACAGAACAAATGCTTCCGTTTTTTAAAAATAAGTGAATTTTTACAATTGCCATAATTGTAAGAATTAGTCTTTACAAACAGTAACGGGGGATTGGGGACATATCTCAGTGGTAGAGTGCAGCGTTCAATTCCTAACACACACACACACACACACACACACAC
This sequence comes from Cavia porcellus, assembly GCF_034190915.1. NCBI lineage: Eukaryota > Metazoa > Chordata > Mammalia > Rodentia > Caviidae > Cavia > Cavia porcellus. The sequence goes on from NW_026947484.1 coordinate 79,451,727, forward strand.
ACAGAAAGATGTATATGCCAGCCCTCGGAATTATGTACACTGAAACACTGATTATAACATGTATCAGTCACACCCAGTAATACAGGGATAAAAATATTTTTTATTTCATTAAAAATAAAAATATAGCAAGTATGGCATTTCCCCTCAGTATAAAAGCCTGTTTATGGTTTTGGAAAGTAATTTAAAATTTTATTACTACATTGTCTCTAAAACAACAATAACATATATACCAAATATTAGTTGGAAATAATATAAAATATTCAAACTCTGAACACAGAATTATAAAACTTTAATACTTTCTCTAGAAAAATTTGATCAAAATTATAAAGTAACAAGTATGTTAAGTACTAAAAGAAGCACATTCACATTGTTGCTGTTTAAGAAAAGTTTTGCATTAGCTATAAGACAAAGCCATTTGTGCCATTTGAAAGGATGTGTAACCCTACTAATACACCTGTTCAATGCTAATATCTCTTCTGTTGCCTTCTGGCTATAACTATGTGGTTAGGGTTGGCTGTGCTGGGCCAGGTATAGCTAAGGGGCAAATGAAAACAGTAGTAGAATAGGAAATCTTAGAGGAAGAAAGGCTGAAATTGAGCAATTAAGGAAAGTAAACATACAGTTGACTGCGCCAGAACCAAAAGCTTAGATGCTATGCAAATAAGGGTGTGTTCTAAAATATAGGTCAATATTTGGATAAAGCTCTCCTTTACTTATGAATACAAGCATATAGCATCAAAAGTACAGAAAATATTACATGGAATGTAAAATTTTAAAGACCAAATAAATTCTTAGTTTTAAGAATAAGTTAAAAAAAAAGAAAAAGTTAATACAAATAATGGTTACGTTGACATTGTATTAAATTCACAACAAAACTTCTATAAATGTTACTGAAATTAACATATTCCATGATCTTTTATTTTGCAGGGTTGCATTTATGTTTTTTTCAAACACTGTTTAGTGCATTAAACTTTATACTGGTGTTTTCTTCCTATATTAACTCTTGTATCTTATGGAAAACATGAAAAATCTGATACACAAGATCACTTAACATAGATATTTTCCAATGACAAAAAAAAAAAAAATTAGTGACCCTCTCAGGGGAAAAAATGGTTGTTTTGGGATAAGATCATTTAATTAGAGTATAGCTTTAAAGATACTAAATTCAAACATATTAAACTGCGTTTCAATATCAGATTAGTGTATCAGCTCTTGGATATTCTTCCTTTATGTCTTATTACAAACAGACTATGTCCCACTAACTGAACAGCTAACTGAAGGGAACGTTCCAGAATTGATTTTCATCCTCAAATTACAATAGCTCTTAACTTTTTACTCAAACTTATCTACAAAGAAAAGACAGATAAAAGATTAATTCCATTTAACCTATGAATTATAGTCAAGAAGTTTTGTTGTTGTTGCTGTTGCTGTGTTTTTTAACTATGTCCTGTAGACATAGGTTTCTGTTCTTATCTTTGTGCTTACTCCTTTTTTGTATAAATGTGATTCTAAAGAGAGAAGTTTGGATTACTGAACAAAACACACGACCAGGAAGCGATAACAAAATTTACACTTTAATACAATACTGACAGGATAGAGTATCAATATCAGTCACCTTTACATATTTTGTCCTGAATATAAAGTAAGCATTGTTTCCAATCTACACTGAAGAATTTGTTCTTAATCTAAGAGTTTAATATTCACTGGCTTCCCAAATATAGACTGCTTCACATATCAGATAAACAAATCAGATATCCCAAATAAATACTTCATTATGTCTATTTTGTGTATTAACAGTGTATTATTTTGTGATAAGTGATAACAAGACCCTGATGTAACATATCAATTCATTTTCTTATCTATACATACCATCTAGAAATAAGTTCAGAAAATAAGTCAAAGATCCCATAGCATTATTACAAATATTACCAAAAAAAAACTAGGCCATAAAGAATTGTGCAATGTTTTCTTCAGCTAAAATCATTAGATGTTTTAAAAAAGATTGTTTATTCAAGAAATTATTTCAACATTCACACAATGATTGATCTTCTTTTATTTTTAAATTCTAAATTTTCTATTAATTTCACCCAATTCCATTTTTAGTATCCATTATCCTTTTTTTCCCCAATCAAATTGCATTGATATATTTATCTCTATTTTTAATCCTTATAGATTCTCAAGTATCATTCTGTAGCCTTCTACAATCTCGAATCTTTAGAAATATATCCATATAGCTTAGGAAATGCAAGGTTGCAAATAATGTCTCACTTTTCTTCTCCCTGTCTCAAACATCTTCAAAAAAAATTTTAACATCTGGAGATGCTAGCAAAGGCCCAGAGTTCAATCCCAGTACTAAAGAAAAACAAGAAAAAAAAAAAAACTAATTTAGTCATTTCAGTATTCCTAAGTAACCAAAATGGTATCGACAATAAACATACAATGATATAAATCCTCTAATTACTCATTCAAAACTAAATGTAAAGGATGATCATATAAATCTAAATGCTCATAGAGTGAGACAGCCTTGGGTCTCTACTAGAATGTTTTCATAACAAATAGTAGGTGGTCAGTATAGCAAAAGTATTAATACATATGCTGAGTATGCAAACTGGGATTCATTGACAGTCTTAAAATGACTCATTTTTTCTTTACATTTGTACTAGCCATTCATATTCTTATGTTTCTAATCCTGCTTTCATTTACCCTCACTGTTACCTCAATCAGGTAGATTAAGGCAGTGCTTTGGGCAAGAGGTGCCATATCATGGCATTCTTCCTAAGCTTTGTAAACCAAAATGTAAATTGAATTTCCAAGGCTCAAATGTAATGTGTATTTGGGAAATTCTAAATAGCAATGGATATGAACAAAAGTACAACTTAACAGAAAGGATTATATCATGCAAGAGACAAACCATTCCTTCCAAGATTTTTCAGAACAAAAGTGAAGGTACATGGAATACTCAACCTTCATCTCAGCTGTATTTTTATCAACACCCCAAAATGTCCAAACTTAACCCTATCAAAATATTAAAATATATCTCTATCCAAATTTAAACACTTTAAAAATTCCACATCAATTCCAAGCCATATGTTCTCAAACCTAAGCTGAAATACAAATCCACATCTATTATACAGCTCTACTCATTTGATATTATTTAAATGGTTTTATATTTCAAAACAGCACACTTTTAAAAATAAATAGATCAAATGTTGCTCCAGCAACATAATATGTTAACCTATTATAAGTAGAAGAACTACTTTTGTCTGTAACTATCATTTAATTTGACTTCAACATTTGTGGTCTTAGTAACTAATAGTGGCCTAGAAAAATCACCACATAACATGAGACACTAAATTGTTTACAAGATCACACTGTTCACTCAAAATTATACATGTCCCATAATTTTCTTTGCCTCACAAAAACAGTACTAAGGAAACAATACAAATGTTTCTTATTCTAATATATGTGCAATGCAAAAATTAGGGAGCAAAAATGGTACTGATAAAATTTCTATAGTACCAAGCAAAATGCATGTTAAAATGACTTTATAAAACTGTATATATACAAACATAAAACTCAAAGCTAAACTTCACTTTAATAACACCTTAAAAATGTAAAATGACAATTTTAAAAAAGCATTTTAAAATGAGAATCATGTAATATAATTATGTAAAAGATTCTAAGTTTATCTCTTTTTGTGTATGAATTTTTTTCATGTTGGCTTTTCATCATTGCACAGTAAAACACACACTGTACATTTAACATTGTAAAGATGATTTCCAGATTACTGTATAGTATTTATTTGTATTTTTTTATTAATGACTCTTAGGCTGACACTTCATCAAAACTCATGTCTAAGACTGCCACCAAATATAACTAGATGCCAATCAACAAAAGCCTTATGTTATAAATTATACTCTTTGGTTCTTGAAAATATCAAGCATTAATAGTAGCAGAGAAAAAAACGTAGGTTTTAGTGCCAAAAAATGCTCACAAAACCATCCACCCTAGGGATCATTAATTTATGAACTAGGTTTTCTCACTTTATTTTATAAACCCAGACTTTCTAAAACTGTGTATGAAATCACAAAAAATCCCCTTAAAAGAGGCTAGTACTTGTATCCACTACTGTAGTAATAAATAAACATACATAGATAGATTCACCCTTTAGAAGCAAAGGTATCATTAAGCACAGATATACTCAGTCTTTAGGGCAAAAGGAGTAATTTAATCAAATGGATTAAAACATTTATTAGAGTAATAAAATGCCTATCTTCACAAAAGCACATGTGCTACAGCACACAAAAAAAAGAAGAAATAATGCCTAACCTGAGTCACCTCTGTCTCCTGCCTCCCAAAATAACCCCACCTCAACTCTCACCATCATCAAAACTTCATGGTCCAGGAAAATGAACTTGGGAGAACATGGAAGGCACTGATACCTAGCAATAAAAACAGAGTATGATTTCCAAATGTATCTGCTTCTTTCTGCTCCTCTCCAGCAACCTCCCCCGTTTCTTCACAACTAAAGCATGGAAGAAAGAAACTTAGCTGACAAAGAATCTTTAAATCTATTCTTCACATTAAGATAAACTACTAATTAAAAATGAAGAGGACCTGATACATTTTAAGAATGATATTTACATTGAGATATACAAAATGCTATTAAACATACAAATCTGAATGTAGTTCAAAACTTTTATAATTATAAACAAAAAAGCACTCAAAAATAATCTTTAAAAATAATAATTACACTCTTCCTACTAAGTTGGTAGAAGAGATACAGAAGAATATATAGTTTTTCCTGAACTTAATTAAGCAAAACTGCTTCTTCTTTTCGCATTTCCTATTGAAAAATTCTGAGAAGTTTACTTTTCAAATTACCAGTAAAGTAGAATTTATGAACATACTAATTTCTTAACCAAATAATGTAACGAGTTTTCTATGAAGCCTGAATTAAAAGAGTAATTATCCAAGTAAAATCATATTCAGAAAAAAAGAAAGAAAAACAGTAATTATTACCAATGAAGAAATATAAAATAATACCAGTATGGATAATACCATACTTCCAGATTAAGGCCCCAAAGAAATCTTAAGATCCTCTGAAGCTGCCCAGATCCTAACAAGATTTTAGCCCTTTTCAAAAATCAGTTGGACAGTATGAGGAAAGAAATAGATTAAGGCTTTAAATAACTGCGGAAGAAATGTTTAAAATATGAAGCCAATAACCCTAAACCTAAATTACTTTTATTATTTCTCATCCTGCCTCCCACCCCACTGCCTATCCACACAATTAGGAAATGATGCCCTCTTTTAAATATCTCACTGTTAAACAGCAAGCAGAAGCCCCAACTGTCAGATATTTGTCTGGCACACATACGCAGAGAAGCTGGCTTCAGCAGAAGTTCAAGCTGTGAGGCTCAGCTAATTCCTATGTGGGTGAAGAAATCAGGGCATTTGACAACTGCTCTATACAGAAGCCACTTAAATGGTGGAACCTTCTGAGTCTGAGCCATCAGTATGGTCACTGAGAAATCAATAGACTCTGGATTTTTGTTGTTCTTATCAGAAAAAAACAGGCAAGCAATATGGTAGCCCTTAAGACCATAGGTAAAGCAAATACCAACTCCTGACTCCATATTATTGGCATAGCTCCCTTTTCTTAGTTCCATGGAATCAGACTATCAGTGTGCAAATGGCTTTCAATATCACACTGTCTTACTGTTTCATTTTACAGATGGAGAAGCGGATACCTACAGAGTTTTAATGAAAAGCCTAAGGTTTTATACCTAGTAGCAAATTGAGTAACTTTGTTTTCTCCTTTTACCCTTCTTTCACTGGCACTTCTGAAGTTCTTTCTCAGTCAGTCTCTCTCCTTTCTTTTATCATTTCTGAATTTATCTGTCTCCTCTTACCAACTAATGCCCACCCCCTCCTTTTTTTCAGGTCAACTGCCTTGTTCTCTTACTGTTCCTGGCTTAGTTCCAATTATCCTATATGCATTTTTGCCTAAACAGGAAATACCAGGAACCTCTGGGAATCTTTGACCAGGCACTTGGCAAACAGTACTGACTAGGTACTACTATTTCCAATAGAAGTTACAAAGAAGAATCCAGAAGTTAAAAGTCAGCAATAGGCAGGCATATATGATTGTGGGAATACATTTTTGTTCTTGAGATTAACCCTAAAGTACTTACTTTGCCAGAAGTCATGTATACCCAGGACTATGAAGGGAAACATGAATCAAATCTACACACAGGTAACATCATTAGTAAAACAAGGTTTTGTATTTGTTCAACGGGGCATTCAGACTGCAATTAAGAAAATAATAGGTGATTAGAAATCATATAATCTTTCCGTGTAAATTACATTTCTTAGTCTATTTCTAAAAGTTCCCTAGAAAATGTATCATATTCATCGCTAGAAGAAAGCAAAGGACATAAGTGAGTTGAGAGTCAGTCTGACTTATATGTTTGGATTAATAATCTATACAAATATTGTAAAGAAGATCACACAACTAACTTGACATTTTAACAACTAATTCTCTTATTAGTAGAGAAAGATAGGAGCACAAAAATGAGAAGGGCAGGGCTGGGGATTTAGCTCAGTGGCATAAAGCATCTGCCTTGCAAGCCCATGGTCATGAGTTCGATCTCCAGTACCAAAAATAAAAATAACAAAAAAAAAATGAGAAGGGCAGGGCTGGGGATTTAGCTCAGTGGCATAAAGCATCTGCCTTGCAAGCCCATGGTCATGAGTTCGATCTCCAGTACCAAAAATAAAAATAACAAAAAAAAATGAGAAGGGCAGGCAAAAAGCTTCAACAGTATACAATGCTTCAAGAAAGAAAGATGACAGAATCAGATATGTTTATCATTTGGAGTATATAAACCATATTTCCAGTTTGAGAACATTCAGGACTATTTAAATCATTCTAAAATGAGACAAACATTTCATTCTTAATCAAATGGCTCAAAAAAAAAAAAAAAAATCCAGAAACATAGCAAATTACCAAATAGCAACTTTAAATATAACAGCCAACTTGAAAAAATGTTGTTTTAAACATTTTTAACATCCAAAGAAAGGAAGCCAAACATGATATTTTCCCAGTTTAATTTCGTATTATGTTATACTGGATCACGTTCCAAGGCTGTGCTACATTCAAAATAGAGATTAAAAATTACTCCAAAATTCCTTATTGCTGTAAGTTTGTCAGTGATGACCTCACACATTTTTCTATCATTAGTAAATAATAATACTAAGCAATATAAAATTGTAGTATAATTCTTTGATGAATTACACTTTTTAAACTATGCTATTTTTACTCATTATTATATGATAATGACTACCTTTAATATAATGTTTATAAATATGGCTCAAAATGTTTCAATGAATTCATATAGAATATGTGAAGAAAATATAAATGACAATGACTTGGTCTGTGGAGGACCATTCTACATAACTGCTGGGGGAAAAAAGAACAATGGGAAATGTAAGAGATAACGAAATAGTACATCACTGATTCTTATTCTGATGTCCCTAGATCAAGAGAGTTGTACAAACATAGTAAAAAGAGCTCATCCTGATAAAGCTACAGAGTAAAACTAAAATGTAACTTTGAAATAGCATTCTGTAAATTCAGGGAAGTAACAAGACTAACTATTCAATGGTAATCCAAACTGGAACTGATAGCTTCATTACGTTGATTTTTTAAAAGTGGAAGAAAGGGAATAATTATTTAATGATTGCAGATTAGTGGGCAGTATTTTAGAATTTCAGTCCCATTAGAAAACAGGTAGTTCAAGGAGCATATTAAAAATAGTTCTTCAGAGATAAAAATATTAGAATAGGTATCTTCCCAGATTTCATACTAAAAATAGCTAACTGGGTCTAACTATATATCCTAAGGTAAATACTGACCAAATGACATCACATAAATGCTTTTTTAATCATCATTAAACACCACAAACAAGATACTGTTGCACTGACCCTTTTTTAAATGAGAAAATTGAAGGTAAGTGAAGGCAAACAATTTGCCCATGGTTCATGTTCCTAATAAGATTATCTGAAATCTGACTCCAAAGCCTGTGTTCTTAGCCTATAATAGTGTTATCCCATCTATTTAGTGATACACTAAATGCAATTCAGTTTTTAACTGATTCATTTCATTAAGTACATCCTGTAATTTGATATGAAATATAAGCTTCAAATTTTAATCACTACATTTTTAAAGACAAATGCACATCTATTTAGTATATGAGCTGCCAAAGTGACACAAAACCAGAATTTTAAAATATTGTTTCTCTGCCTGGCAAGCACAAGGTCATGAGTTTGATTCCCAGTACCAAAAATAAAACAAAACAAAAATTTTTAAGATATTGTTTCTTTCTCCTGATGTTTTGGATTCTTTGAGGCATTCCAACACATGAATTATTATGCCTTATAATGCTATGTTTTAAAAATATCAAAACTGGTTGATTATAGTTGAATGTGGTATAATGGTACAGCTATTTCCATTTCCAAAGATTAAAATGTGTGTAGGATGTAACTACACCTTCCGAGGTTTGAGGAAGACACCACTGTTTCAATACTTGGCTCTTAGAAGACATGTTGTTATGAAAAAAGGATCAAGGATGTAAGAAGCACCCACAACAACTGGGCTCGACAGTTTTAAAAAAATCTCTAGCTGAACAAGATTCAGATACAGATAGCCACTCTCAGCTTAGAAGTACATGGTTCAGTGTAAAGCAGAAACTCAATTTTTCTGATAACAGACTATTCTAACCAGACTATTCTAACAGTAGGAAACAGGAACTAAATTATTTAGAAAAAAATTAATATTATCTTATTATTGCTGATTAATTAGCCTGCTAAGTAGTACAAGCACTTATGCTTTTCAGATGTGGATCTTTTAAACATTACACTATAAAAGGATCACTAATTATGCTATATAAAGTTATAAGAACTACAACATAGCAGTATGTGTCAACAAAATCATTCAAGAATACAAACCCACATTGCCAAAGGTATGATTTTCAATTCAAATTAAATTTTTGAGGTAGAGATTGAAATATCTGCATAAGATGATGAATGTACTCACCTATAAAACTAATGCAGACATTAAGACTACGTCAAAGATACCACTCTTGATACTGTTCTATGTTGTGCTAATATATAATATCTAAATACAAGGATAGGAATTGACATAAAACTACCAATTAAGACAATATATTAAAACTTAAAGTCCATAAAAATACGGTTATTATATACCTGAATGCATAGATAATCAAATTTTTTCTTTAAATAATAGATTTAATCAGTTCACATTTTTAGTGATAATTTCATGAAAACAGCACAGCACCCTCTGGTGCATCTGTTACAAGATGTATAAAATCCCCACAAAGAAAGAAAGAAGTATGAAGTAAAAACAAAAATAAATCTTTGAAATCAATAGATTTATACCCTTTTATTTATTCCAGTGCACATTTTTGAACACTAATGCTTAAAAGCATTTCTATTTTAAAAGGTCACTATAAATTTTATAGCAATTAAAATAGGTCAGGAAATGATTAGTTTTAACACACTGAACCAACAAAAAATAAAACCAGTTTCCAACATATATCACTCATGTTAAAATAATGCTGTCAGAGAAACTCTTGAAGGGATGGAAGAGTTTGCTACGTTATCCAAATTCAGCTTATTCAAATCTACCTGGATTTTTTACTTCAAATAAATTTGACTCTTGAGTGAGTAAACTACTGCTATACACTTTTTCAGAATTCAAAAAGAATTTACCACTTTTTTTGTAAGAAGTATTTTGTAAAAGGTCCTGCAATTTCTACAGATGAAAATACAATAATATTCAGAAATAAAAGCTATGTTAGTTAAATGACAAATGTGGAGTAGTTCAAAGATTAATTGTTCAAAACTTTTACTTAAGAAATAAAACTCCTTCCTAAGAAAATAATTAACTCTAAAAGATCTTACCAAGGACAAAAGCAAAGGATGCCACCTGCTTTAGACAGTCCTTTTGTGGACCTCTAGTAGTCCCAACACAAAGCAGTAAAAATGAAAGTGACACCTGTTTAAAGCAGCCATCTGTCCCTAACAAGCTAGATTTAGTCAAATCCACTTAATCTAGGATTTCCAAAATATGGGAACACTATGCACCTGTGAACAGAAAGGATTAAAAACCCATTTAGCAATGTCCCCGGGAACATATACTGAAGTGTTGATACAGGCAAGGGATTTGGTCAGGAAAATAATCTTGAAAGAAACTGAGAGCAAATAAAGGCTATTTAGCCAGTGCACAACACAAAAATAAAATAAACAGCACACTTCGTAATTAAGTTTACTTGTTTGGAATCCTCATTTCTTGTAACATATTCTTTCTACAGATATCAAGAAAGTAACATCCTATGAGACTGCTAAGGGAAAAAAATGTAACTCTTCTCACATATCTGATACTATATTCATCTTTTAAAGGCACACATACACACATATTTTAAATTTAGATAAGCAAAATTATGGTCCATCTACTGATCTTAAGTTGGAAGACCAGAAGTATGCACACATAACACCAACTTAATAATGAAAAATGTTACACAAAAGTAACATTTTCAAACAATGCAAGCAATTTATCTTAAGAGTCATTCATTTTAATTATTACTTTAATAGTAAACAATTTAGCACAATAAATTTGTTCAAAGTCAAAAAAATTAAGGTTAAAATATATTAACCTTATAACTTTAAACCTTTTTTTTATTTAAAGTACCTAAACAGAATGCAAGCCTATTTGAGTACTGGAAGAATAACACTATATTTTAGAAATTAGGAATAACTAGTTCTATGTAATGAAAACATTGTGAAATAAATTACAAAATTTCAAAGAATGTATTAATTTACTATATATTTACCATATACCCTATATCTATACTCTATACTGTTTAATATAATTCACAGACAAAACAATCCAAAAAAGTCTGAAATAAGCATTATAATACATATTCAATCACAGGCATTCAGTGCCTCAAAACAAATTATTGTTGAACAGTTTTAGTTTCAAAGTATACTCACTATCACAGATTTCTATTAGTCTAAAACTGAAAACAAAGAATATCAATACAGAACAGTATTTCCTAGGAAAAACATTCAGAAAGAATCAACTAAATGCTAAGTATTTTTCCCTGTAGTTAATTTTAAACATCATTTGTTAGTATTTCTGGTTATTAGTCGATCCAGATGAATAATTTCAATTTACCTGAGCCCAAAGTATCTCTATCAACAATTTTTACACCACAGTTACACTTGTAACCACGGTAACAATACGAGTTCTGTTCTCAGATTAACTTGTGAACAAAAATGTAAATTTTAGAAAACCTGGGGAGGGTAGGTATGTAGGTAGGTAGGGAGTGAAATGCCTCAGAAAGTTCTTGGGCACTGCAAATAAATACGTCAAACCATAACATTACAGCATATATAATCTATTTGACTAAAAGGCTATTTAAGTGGCACAAGATCTAAAACTATCCCAAGATACAAAACTCCTATTAACTTCAGAAAGTTTATAGAACTCTCGAGCTTCATCATCCAAAAGTGTTCAGGCATTTGACACTCATCTGAACAGGGAAAAAAACAAGTTAGTATTAGAGATTTGCATGGAATGCAGGTTGCACAGGGGTGAATAACTATAAAAAAAAAAAACTAAGTGTTTTGAGAAAGACTTCTTTAAGAACAAAATATCATCTTCATTTGAAATAGCAATCACAAGAAAATGAACTGCAAGAAAAGTTTTTAAACTCCCAACTCTTCATAAAATATTAGCCTTAATAGCATTATAATTACCCCAACCTGCTCACTGGCAATCTCAAGAATAATTAATACTGTCACGTTATTCACAGGCTATTCTGTCAGTTAAATCAATATGTTTGCTGTGAGGGGAAAAAAAGACAGTATTTTTAAAATCTACCTTGGAAACTTCAATAAGTGCAACTACAATGGCACATTTATATTTGTTTTAGCACACGTTCATTATCAAAACTCTTCCCAAATAATCTAGTAATTAAAAGTTGGACAAAAAAATGAACAAAATTAAAGGATCATCAAGAACTCTACTACTTGAGAATAGGTATCCAAAACTATACAGAACAATAATAAAAGAATGATAAAGAGGAAGCCCTCTTCTGAGCAGGTTTAAGCTACTATCCAAAGAAAACCAAAAAGTAAATAAAAAAAGAGTATGTTAAGTACACAAGTCTAGATCTTAACCACAAAGAAAGTGAAATATACACACGTTTCAAGTTGAGAAGCTTCATGCATTCTTTATGAACAACTTGACTTCAATGTCAACTCTCAAAGGGAAACGAACAGAGATGAGGAGGGAAGGAGGAAAAAAAAAAACTCTTGAAGTACCATAACTGTCACGAATAACACTGAACTGAGTTCTCACAAAGCTTCCTTGTGTCCTTTCCCTGTTCATCACACACAAGAGTCTCACAATCACAATGAAAATTGTTAATACTCTACTGTGGGAGGGAGGTTCATCAAAGTGAAAAGGAACCTCACTACTACCCCTCCCATCTCCACAAGAAGGATAAAGCACTGTCAATAACTACTAACCCAAGTATCAAAGATGCCCTGCATCCGGTTTAAATCACAAGCGCGCACACACACCAAAAAGGGGAGAGAGACCGAGGGACTGACTTTTAAAAAAAATGTCTTTCCCAGTGCTCCAGAGCCCAGCGAAGAGGCCCCTGGTTGGGGGGAGGGGGGGTGCCGAGGGGGAGGACAGAGTGCTGAGTGGATATTAAGACTGTTTGCAGCACAAAGAAAATACAGTTTTAAAAGAAAAAAAGAAAAGCAAACCGTGAAGCTGATGGTGGTCAAAGAAGAGCAGCTCATTTAGCACCAGGCAAAGAGGGGCACAAATGAAGGAAAGAGGCGGTGGGAAAAGTTCACCGATGTACGAGGAGGGAAAAAAATAATAATAACCCCTAACGAGGCCCCACAAGTCAACAACAACAACAACAAAACACCACCTCTCGGTCCCCCCCCCCAACGCTGTTGTCCATTGCTGTTTTGAAAGAAGCAGGAAACAAGCACCTTTCCAAAAAGAGGCAAATTAAAGAAAGAAAAATGCTTATCTCTTCACCTGACCCTCCTGCTCACACCAGACCTAGGGGCGAGCGCCAGCATCCGCAGCGGGGACCTGCGGCTCCCTCTCCCGCTCGGCTCGCGGCCCCCCGCGCTCCCGCTCCATCCCTGAAGCGCGGCCGGAGCCGGCGGCGGGCGGGAGGGCAGGCGGCGTGGCGCCCACACCCGCGACCGCCGGGCGCGCGGGGTCCATTGTAAACAAGCCGGGACCGAGCCCCTCGCAGCCGCGCCGCCGCCGCAGCCCGGTGTCAGGAGTGAGACCCGCACAGCCGCGCTCCGCTCGCACACACGAACACACACACACACGCACGGACACACGCGTCCACACGCATCCACACGCTCCCACACACATGTAGAGACCGAAGAATATTCACCTTGGCTGTGGATTATTGTGGTGTTGTTGGTGGGTGATGGAGATGGTGGTGGTGGGGAGGAGGAGGAGGAGGAAGAGGAGGAGGAGGAGGAGAGTAGTTGTTGTTGATGGGTAACAGTCGCCAGGACTACGGTGACTATGGCGCTTGATTCACAAGGCAACGGTTGCTATAACTCACAAAAGAGAGAGAGAGAGGGAGAGAGAGGGACGAGAGGGAGAGGGAGACACTCGCACGGGGAGGGGTGGGGGAGGGAAGAGGGGAGGAGGCGGGCCCGGCCGAGTCGCCGGAAGAGGCGGGCTCAGCGCCGTGACTGACGGCCTCCGAGCCCGGGCGGGACGGGATTCCGATATAGGGTTCTGGAGCCGTGCGTTTAGGCTTGGCCACAGCTGGGGTCACTAAGAGACCTCTCGGAGGAATGAGCACCCGCGCTGGCGAAGATGACGAGAATTTTTACGGTGGTGGTGCGAGGGTTATTTTCAGTGAACGGGGATTGCCTGTCCGAGCAACCAGCTATGCGCCGAGAATCCCCAGTGCCATAAGAGGGTAACGGCTAACCCAGGAGCGGGGGTAGTCAGGGCGACTCCAGGCACTTGGTGGAGGAGCGAGTTATGGCGGGGGAAGAATCCACTTTGAAGAACAGCTCTCGCCCCGCCCCCTCCAGAAACGTCACTTCCGGGGCTGGCCCGACGGAGGGCCCGGATGTGCGGCTCCTGTTTCGTATTAGAAGTGGCGGTGGCGGTGTCCTGTTTGCCTTTGCCTCCTGACTTTTTTCTTTTCCAGGCTATTTGGGGCCTTCGCTGGACTGGAGGGTCGAAGCTGCTATCAGTTCTGTTTCTCCCTAGAACACTCCCGCCTTCTGAAGCCACAACGCCGGGGAGCGCGGGCAGCGCGGCGTCGGAGAGCTGCCTCCGCCGCCATCTTAGCGAAGGCGAGCCCGGCGCGCGCCTGGGCACCCGGCCGGCCTCCCTTGGTCCCCCCGCGGCGTAGCGCGCAGAGGTGAAGGTCCGAGCGCGTCTGGCCCTCACTGGAGAGCGAAGAGGCAAGGTCTTCACTCCCTACCCTACAGGCTGGGAGTAAGTGCCAATAAGGGGCAAGAATGTGCTCCCTTGAGAGGATGAGAAAACCCACGGCGGTTCCGCTCAACAAAGGGTGGGATAACTTACACTTGCTTGGGATACCATCCTAGGCTTCTACTTCCCCATCTTCAGCCCTTAAAAACTACCCGAGTAGATTTGAGCTAAATCCTACTCTCACCGCCTTATTTGAAAACCACTGTAGCTGGGGACCACTTACTGTTCTGCTACACGGTCACTGTGGACTGAATAGTCTGGACTCAGACAATCTGGCATCTTGAACACCCGTTGATAATGCAGACTCTAGTACTTAAATGGTTCAAACGTATTTGCCCATTTCTCTGCACACAGGAGTCCAGCAGGCACGTGCCCCTGGGCCCTGGCAATACCCAAAATCTTCCCAACATTTGCAGCTAAGCAGCTTATACAAGACAATAACGTGTTAGAAGTAGAGCCTTAGGAAGTCAGTTCTCTTGAAGCTTAATTTATGCACCTGCAAATAAGGGATTTCGGCCAGCATGAGTTCACCAGTGTTAAAATAATGCTAAACTCTTTTCAGAGTCCCAGACCTTGTGCTAAGTGTTTTGCATACATTATCTCATTTAATCCTGACTCCAATACTGTTTTAGGTACGTGATACTATTCTCCTTTTAGGAAACACAAGCAAAGTTCTAAAAGTCAGTGGTTGTATTTTACGTCTGTCATGAAACATGCGATAAATGCATTTTAAAACCAACTATTGAAAGATTTAAGAAAGTAATATTGTTGCCTGTGGTAATCTCTAATGAGTTTATAAATGTGCTTAAAACAAGTTACAATGTAGCAGTGCTAGAGTTAGGTTTCACGATCCATTGTCAAGTAACAAAGTGGTGCGCCCCCCCATTAAACTTTAAATTTAGCATATTCACTTTACTTTTACAGATAAAGTCCTCTGTTTCTACAATGTTAGGGGTGCTTGTTAACACTGTATAGTTCTGAATAGCTTTGCTTTTTCAGTTCTTTTGTCTTAGTTTGCCAGTCTTCTCACTGTCAGCTGTTGCTTCTTGTTGCTATCAATGAACATAGTTCTATTATCCTCTCCTGCCTTTTAATTTACTGCTTTTAATCTGCAGGCAAGAAAACCACATAATGAGGCTTGTGCAAAACTGTCAAGTATAAATAGGTACTTTGAGGGAGTGTCCCTTAGAAAAAGTACGATCTTTGTGCTAGGTTATTGTAACACTGATTTAAAGCTGATTAAATACATATTTGCCTACTTGATAGTTTGGTCTTTTCCTGAGTTAGGAATAGATTTTTTTTTTTTGTAAAGTTAAAATTTAGAATATTTTCCCATTTTAAGGTAGTGGACATCTTCATAGTGAGGTCAGTAGGAATATTTCAGTGTTACTATCACACTGCATCAAATAACCAAACTACCAATCCAAACTACAGAATCAAAATACAGGTACTATATACATTTACTATTTTATACTAGAATTAGTTACAAACAGGCCAAGAAAACCCTTTGCCTCTGCTCAATTCTGGTAGATTTTCTTTTGCATCATGTTTTAGAAGCTAGATGATTGTATCTTCATATATTTTAAATTTACTTATTAAATCACAGAAAAGACCCAACAGACCCACTATTAATAGTTACTACAATTTAAAACACTGTAGACTCAAAAATACCTAACAAAAAACTACCATACATATCTTGATAAAGTCAATAAGTTGCCATTATAGTAATTATTTGCTATAATGTAGCAGCATACTTCTGATCTTTAAAATGCCAAAGTTAATTGTCTTGTGATTTTAATGTGGCCTTTAAGCATGTTTTTTCTGAAATTAGAATTATTGGCAGAGGTTTAAGATTTACATATTTGTATCTAAACCACTTGAAGAAAAGTTCAAAGCCCTGATTATATGTGTATAGATTTTAAACTTTATAAATTACTGTAGCACATTCTTAGGAGTAAATTTATTTTTTAGTTATTGTGTACTAGAGTATTTTCCTTACTGCATATTTAAGGACTAAGTTATTTTGATATTAATGCCTAAAAAAGGAAAAGATGCTAATGAAAAGTTAAAATATAGATATGCCATAATATTGCTTCAAAAAATTGTGTATCTGAGTTTTGAAAATCAATATATTCTGTGTCAGCTGACTTGAATTTATGGTCAGTCTTTTTAATAAAGTAGAAATCTCATTTAAAAATTTTTTCATTTGATTAGAACATTCTGTTTTCAATTGAGAAACACAGAATCTTAGTCCTCATGTGAAATGAATGGTTTTATTTCTATGAGTATTCATTAAGCACTTATGCAGAGCACTTGAAAATTAGACTACTAGATTACTAATTGCCTTCACTGGATCTGAAATTCTGTGGATGTGTCATAATGACAAGAGGCTGACAGAGGCAAAAGTAATTCAAAACTGTAAGGTTGGGGATCCAATACCCATCGTGCGCGCACACACAAAACCTACATAAATTGCTACTATTTCCTGGTGGGGGTAGCACCCCTACCAGACCCACCTCCACCTAAAATATATTGTGGTTTTGAAAGCAATACAATAAATTTTTGTTATCTTTCTGATTGTGTTACAAACCAGCTGATTGTTCAGCTATGCTGAATTTCAAAAAAATTACATATTTTTTGTTGGAATTGAGTTTTTATCCCAGCACAGAAAAATAATTGAATTAAGTGACTGTCTCTTTATTCAAGATGAAAGCAAATTATCTTTTCATAATATACATACTTTTAATTAGTTTAGAGTATCAAATACCATATTTGCAACATAAAAACTAAATGTATGAAAATGACCCAAATGTTGGTCAGTAGTAGGAGAAAAAAAAGATACATTTATACAGTGGAATACTATTGAGCAATTAAAAAGAAAAGATTGCTAATACACAAAGAGAATAAATCTGAAAAACATGTTCAGCAAAAGAAGCTATGCAGACCTGCATATGGTGATGCATACCTATAATCCCAGCACCTTAGGAGGCTGAGTTAGAAGGATCACATATTTGAGCTCGACTTAGGTAACATAGTGAGACCCTGGCTCAAAAAATAAAAAAGACCTTGAGATGTAGCTCAATACAAATGTCTTGGCTTCATTCCCTAGTACTGAGAGGAGCTAGACAAGCAAAGAGCAAGTATAAATCCACGTATATGAAGTAAAAGAACAGAAAAAGCTATTTCCTTAGTAACAAGAATAAGTTACTATTTCCCTATGATGGGGGTGGGACAACGAAGTGGGATTTACTGGAAAAATAAGAGAGTTTTGTGGGTGTTAGTAATGTTCTGCACTCTCCGAGTTGGTAACCAACTCACATGTTGCTATTAAAATCTGTAAATTAAAATGTAAATTTTACTTTCACAACCATATGAGCTGCATTTTAGGCACATTACTGCCACGTGACTTGGCTACCCTGTTAGGTTGTGCATGTACAGAAAATTTCTCTGATTTCAGAAGCATTGCTACACAGTGCTGTTACAGATTTTGTCTTACATCGTTTTATATAAGTGCTTACATTTGTCAAAATTACAATTAGTGAACATATATATATTATTATATGGCAATTATACCTGTCTTCAAACCTTAGAAATCATTCATTGATATGTTTACTATATTACCAGTTTGACTTTTCCTAATAATTTTGTTCATTACAGAGAAATTATATATGGCGTAATAATTATCCTTGGCAAATTTTCAAAAATGTAACTGCCATATGGTAGATCAATTTTTGTTTTCAAAGAAAAAAATCTATTACTTTGCAATCCTGAATACATATACAAGTGAATTTCTTTTGAAGGTTTACAGTGAAGATCCAAGTAGTTATGGAGAATTTTTCTTCAGAGAAATTTCAGTATCTTAACACATGAGAGAAATCATAATCTTCTGCAATACATTTAGGAGTACTTGGGAGATTCAGTGCTCAGATAGGATGAGTAAATCAAGTAAACTGTCCAGTTGACGCTGAAGATTCAAAGGTTTTTGGATGTGGAAGAAAAAGTTTATAAATCTTTGATAAAAATCTCAGTGACCTCAGTTTTAAAATACTAATTTTCAAGTATCTTATGACAACATATGAATTGGTTCAAAATATTAAACATGTATGTTATACATTAAAATTACAAAATTTTTAAGTACTTTAAAGTTAAGTATCTCTACCAACATTTCTTAAGAATTTAAGGAACTTGATTCATGTCAGAATGAAAATTTAATCTACAAAGTCAGTAATACAATCTAATCCAAAAAGTATTTTTACTCAATTACCAATCATGTATCAAAATTATTTTATTTGATCCAAATTACTTAACTGCTAAATTTTTCTTAAACTCCCCACCCTGTCCCCATCTAGTGTAGAATCTGGAAAATAAGTTCCTGTTTGACTGTTATTCCTACTTGAAGTATTGTAATGTACAAAGCTTTCATTTAAGTTGCTGTGAATGGTTATGTTACAGCATGATTAAATTTTTCATCCTTATATTTTACAAGCATACTATAGCCACTCACAAAGAAAAAGATCACTGATTCAATTACCCATATTTCTAAGCACTTTTTTGTTTTAAATGAGGGGATTGATTTGCATGGGATATTTTCCTAAAAGTTCTATTTAGCTTATTTTTTGTTTTGAAGGACAGGGAACACAAAATTACACATTTTGCAGTTGGATGTGTAAAGTATTTGCCTCTGAACACTGTTTGAAATTTTATCAAATACTTCCTTCCATAAAAGAGATCAGAGACATTTTTAAGACCTTCATGGATGTAAAATAATGTGAAAGTACATTGACTAAAACTTCACTTTCAAGGCCTTCAATCCTACATAATATTGAACATTAAAATGCACCCCAGTACTAAGTAAAGTAGCTAACAATCAAGTTTGCAAATTATATAATTGCAAGTTATGTAGACATCTTACTATTTAGGTTATTTTTCTTTTTTGGCAGCTTTTCATATTTTAAAGTCAACTTCCCCAACATTTTCAAAGAAGCTATAAAACATCTAAGTCCAAAACATACAACTTTATGGATAAAATAACCCTGTAAGAATAGTGAAAAAATTGAATTTAATAAAATCTGTCTTTTCATATTTCTTCTTTCAAAAGTGGGGGAGAATCCTTAACCAGAAAATATCACAATCCACTGAGATAAAATAATGGTGCACTTTGTTGACTAGTTCCACAAAGATTAGAAAAATAAATAAAACTTGTTTTCTAAGATGATTACTTAAGTCCACTACGCTGTACTCTTATTTGGCACTATAACCTTTACTTCATTATAAAGTTACACATTATGAAAAAAATAAAGACAGTTTGAATGTGCTTTAAAAGATTACCCTATTTGTAGCTTCAAATGTGTGACACAATAATTATAGACTTCTCATTAAATGTGATATCATTCTTCACCCAGAAGAAATAACCCCTAATGAACACTAATTTGTGTTGAAGATTGGTGAAAGACAAGAAATTCTGATGTGAATAATATGAAAAAGATATATAAAATTGTATCACAATATTCATAGGGTTAAACATGCTTATTTTTATCATTGCGTTTTTATTTTAAAAAGAAAAGTCAAAAAAGCAAAAGACAACAACAGCAAACTCAATAACAATATAGGTATTCAAAACAATGAAAAATTTAACAATGATTGTTATATTGCATATTGTTCTCTTTTTTTTCAAAGAAAGAATAGAAAAACAGAAGAGTAGAATGATACCAAATTTTAAAAAAAGTCATAGAATTGCCAGTTGATACATTACTCATTGTCATCTTAAAAAATAGTTGCCAAAGTCACAAAATCAAAGCATAAATCCTGGCTAGACACTCAGACAATGACAGTGCAAATCCTTCTGTTCAGTGTTCCAACAGAAATTCAATAATATGGTCATCTATCTTACACACTATATATACCATTATACCCTTTAGAGCACTTTCCTTCACTTTCACAATATCTATTATACTTTTTTGATCCCATTATTCTTTATTACTTTTACATTACAGAGATAATGTGATATTTACTAATGTGAGTATTTTACTAATCAGGATATTTTCAAGTTGCCTCTATCTTCCTATAAAGGCCTCATGATCATCCTTTTTTTATAGTTGAGTAAATATGCCTATTTTGAAAGTGAATATTATTTTAATCTTCCTAAAATTAAAAGTATGAAAAGTAAAGTTGCATAAAATACCTTTGTCATTTTAAGTCAGCACTGATCCAATGACCCAAAAATGCAACTTCAAAGCGCTGTGTTTCAAGAAAAGCCAGAAATTCAGTGATTCCCTATAGAGATGGCAGAACTGAATGATGCATAAATAAGTGATTCTAAAATGTAGCTTAATGTAAGTGGGAGTTCTCACTGCAGAGAGCAAACTAAGAAAGCATCCAACAGAAATAAAAGTAATTCTTGTAAGAACATTTTTTAGTTAACTTTGTTGTATAATCAAAACGTAGTTGTCAGCGTCTCTTTAAAAAGCTATACCTCTATGTTTGGCAGTCATCTTTGGAAAAGAAATATAATTGTGGAAGTTTATGGTAGACGGCAAAAGATACAATACTTAACTATCAGAAACAAGTAAAGTATACTGGAAATTGTGATGTTTTTGGAAAGGAAGTTGATAATATCCTTACATAAATGTCCATGAATATGATCTTAACTCTAATGTAAGGTAATATAAAAGTAAAAAAGTAAAAATCAGGATGGTTACTTTGATTGTTTTTTAAGTATAATGTATCACTTTGGATTTTTTTTTTTTTTTTTTTTTCATTTTTATCGGTACCGGGGATCGAACTCACGACCGCCTGCTTGCAAGGCAGGTGCTTATGCCGCTGAGCTAAACCCCCAGCCCCTTCTTTTTCTTTTTTATCGGTACCAGGGATCAAACTCAGGACCACACACTTCAAGGCAGGCGTTATGCCGCTGAGCTAAACCCCCAGCCCAAGTATAATGTTTCAATGGGTTGATTTTTCATTTGCTTGTGTGTATATGAGAGAATTATGTGTGTGTTTTGTGGGAAGTAAATCCATGAGGGAAGCAGTAATCTTAGAGGCAAGATATTTAAGGCTTCAATTAAGAGATATAATTGTAGTATGAATAGGGAGAAGATATTTTAAAATGCAGAGTGAAGTTGATATGAGCAGTGCGTGAAAATTACTAAATCACCTAATATTTAATGAAGAACTGCCATATTTGTTATGTTATTATGGGTACAGGGGGTAGAGAATAAGGAAGAGAAAGATATGAGAACCAAAACTCAGTTCCTTCCTTGACAGCTGATCTTCTATTTGCTTCTGCAGCCTCATTCTGGTAGTCACCCTTCTTTGTAGAAGTCTGATCTGCATAGACCACCACATCTTCACTGTCTGGCTTCTAGTTGGTTTCCACAGTGATCAGCAATGACAGGAGGTTGGTAGAGGCAGAGGGAGGAGAAGAACAAAAATGAGGTCAGGTTATTTATTACCCTGTCTTCTACCCAGGATAGTTACTTCAAAATAGTGTACTCCTTGTTTGAAGATTCTGCTGGACTCCTTCACCCTTATCATTGGGCTTAAGGGTGATAATAGCTCCACTGCTTTCCAGGTTTCTGCATCATTCTTTTAGCCCTCTATCTCCATATCTTGGTAAACAGATCATTTGCCATTGTAACCCATTGTATTTATTCAAATGCCCTCTTTTTAGTATGCCATCTATTTCTTTTTGTGACTTTGATGACATCTAGCATGCTTACAGACTAATTACTACTTTGCTAGAGTTCCCAAGACACAAATTAACTGGCTTAAGCAACAGAAATTTTCCTCACAATTCTGGATGTCTGCGATCAAAATTTCAGAATTTCTTTCTTGGCTGGTAGACTTCCATATCGTATCTGTGACTTCATGTGGCTTTTCCTCTGTGTGTATGTTCTGAGGTCTTTTAAGAAGATCAGTCATATTGGATTAGGGCTCTCCCTAATATCTTCATTTTAGCTGAATTGCTTCATTCAAAATACTCTCTCCCTTTGGTCACATTCCGTGGCCATGAGAGTCAGGAATTCTGCATATAAATCAGTAAATTGGAACACAATTTAGTTAGGCATGCAAATTGATGTAGAAAACCATAAAAATAATCTCAGAATTAATGAGTATAGGTACACATACAAGAAAAGGGAGGTATTGCATTTATTCTGAACAAGAACATTAAGAAGGAAAATTTGAACTGAACATAGTTTGATAAGCATGCAGATTTCAATGGCATATCCAAGCAGAAAAGACACATACAAAAGAAGTAACATTAGCTAAAAGGTACTTTAGGTCTCAACACTAATCTAGAATAAAAATAACACATGTATGGAATATTCTGATAGAGATTGTTAGTTACTTCATCTCAACTAACATTGTTAGTTAATCTCTTGGGAGAACAGGACTTTTCCTGGTTTTGATTTGCTCTGAAGACTTCCTTTTCCCTTAATGTTAGACAAAGTTTTTAAGACTAGTTAATGCTCTGGATCTGTTGTGTTTATGGAGAAACTTCCAAGAAATCTTACCAAGTAGCTCGCCTGTATCCTTTGCTCCTTCATCTTTTGTTCACTTCTCTTTCCTGCTGCTTAGAATAAGGACACCACCAAGTCAAGTACATGGAATGGAGTAATAGAAAATCAAGTTTCTAATGATTTTGAAGCCACTAGGCCACCCTGAATTGTGTTTATATGAGAAAAAGATAAGTCGTGTCTTCTGTCTCACAGTTGAACCTAATCCTCGCATTTTCTATGTGCTAGGAACTGTTTGCAGTTTTCTTACATGTATAATTTTTCTTAATCCTTATTACAAGTATATTTGTAGATTATCATTATTATCTTCAATAAAGAAAGAATCACACAGAAATTTAGTAATTTTCCCTAGTCAACATGCCTTGTAAGTATAGGAATAAGAATTTGAACCAGACTGAGACTGACTCCAGATTCTGATCCCTTAACCAGTAGATCAGACTGCCTCTCTCTGTTCTCTAATCCTGCAGACAGCCATCCCTCACTGGAAAAACAAGACTATTTTTGAAAGCTACAGCCTGAATTAGAGAATCCTACTCAAACCTGAAACAGTGCTAGGAAGAATTTGGCGCTAAAACAAATTAAATGAAAACTCTGATACAGATATCTACATAGTAACAATCTTATTTGTCATTATTTCAGCCCAAAAATTGCTAAAAAGTTTTGTCTGTCCATTGTAACACTGATAATTTATCTCTAAAATTAATCTGACTTTACTTAATTAGAGCTTCTTGTGAAGTTATATAAATCTATAAATCTAAAATGCATTTGCTCCCTTGTTATCTAACTGTGATCAGTCACATAGAGTAAGGTGTTTTAGATCTGTGCCTCAAAGGGGGCTTCCCCTTGGCCATATTCTGCCAGAGTCCTTCTCAGAACCCCAGCTGGGATAATCTTTGGTACAATCCAGGGACAACTTCTGCACTTAATTGTCAGATTTCTCTTGAGAAAGACTCAGCTCTCAGTCAGGAGTCAATCCTTAAGGTGACAGTCTCTGTTGCACTCAGTTAGCAGCAGGAGAGCTTTAAGAGTGTTACTGGGCTTTGTTAACCCTTCTCTTAAAGAAACAAGAAAAGGGCATTTTAAGGATTTTCTTTTAATTGTAGGAAGAGGAAGAAATTGGACCAGTGGAAACTGTTCTATTCCCTTCCCATCTGGCCATATAAAAGGCTTCAAAAGGGCCTATTGGATCTATGCAGAAGATATTAAAACACTGAAATTCTGTAAAGAAGGAAATAAATAGGGGATCCATTTATCCATTTTGCAGTAAGAAGTTCTAAAGGAAGAACACAGAAAGCATGGACCTATTATGTCTTTCATACAATTTGCTTTCAGGCTGTACATAGTACTATTGATCATCAAGAACTGCTTTAGCAGAATGAGATTTTTCAATAAAAAATATACCTAGCATGGTTTTTAATTTCTACTCCAATTTTTCTGGTTGACAAAAACATTTGAAAAGTTCATTTATAATTAGTATTATACCATTTTAGGGTAGGAATAAGTACTTATTCATTTTTTTTAAAATAGATTTATTGAGATATAGTTCATAATGAATAACATACATATTAAAAGTGTACAATTTGATAACTGCTCACAATGTATTGCAATTAATGTCTCTGTCACTTTAAAAAACTCTATTATGCTGTTTTGAAATTCTGTATCATCATTTTTGTTTTTTCATTAAAAAAATAATCCTATGGCCCTTTCCAGTCACTTCTTTTCCTCTTACCCCCCAGAAACTGATCTGCTGTTACTGTTTTCCTTTTACCAAACATTATATATCATAAAAATGTAAACATGCAATCTTTAAATACTTGTTTTTGTGCTTTTCTTTTTTGCCTAACTTTTGTTTAGCTGGATATTTTTGAGGCTTATATCCTATTGTAATGTGATCAGTAATTCATTTCTTTTTATTGCTGAACGATATGCCATTGGGTAGCTATACCACAATTTCTAGATTTTTGTAATAATTAATACTGCTATGAACATTTATATATAAATCTTATTGTAGACAGATATTTTTATTTCACTTTGGTAGATGCTCCAGGAATGAAATTGTTGAGTCATGTGATAATTGCATGTTTCATTTTATAAGAAATTGCCAAAATGCTTTACTAAGTGCCTGTACCATTTTGTATTTCCACTAGAATTATGTGAGAGTTCTAGCTCCATATCCTTGCCAATCTTCATTGTGGTTTAAATTTGTATTTTCCTGATGGCTACTGAAGATGAGCATGATTTCATGTGCCTTTTGATGACTCCTCTGTCTTCTTTTATGAAGTGTCTGTCCACAATCTACCCCTCTGGTCTTTGATTTCTGTTGTCCTACCGAGCTATGAGAGTTTTTAAATATTTCAGATTCAAATTCTTTGTCACATAGATATACTTTACAAATACTTCTCTCACTGTATGAATTTCCTTTTTACTTCTCTAGTAGTATCTTTCAAAGACCAAATAATTTTAATTTTAATGGCATCAAGTATATCAATAATGTATTTTATAGTTTTTCTTTGTTTTGTTTATCTAAAATGTCTATCTAATCCAAAAATTGGATTTTTTTTCCTCTTTTTTTTTTTTTTTTTTTTGTCTTTTTCCTTTTTATTGGTCCCAGGGATCGAACTCATGACTGCCTGCTTGCAAGGCAGGCACTTATGCCACTGAGCTAAATGCCCAGCCCCCTTTTCTCTGTTTTAAATAGGATTTTATTATTTGGGGTCTTTTATTTAGGTTTATGAGATGTTTTGAATTGAACTTTGTGTAAGATATGAGATGAGGTTTGAGGTTCATAAATTTCTATACAAATATCCACTTGTTCCAAGAACATTTGTTAAAAATACTGTCTTTATCCATTGAGTTGCCTTTCTCCTTTTATAAAATTAGTTGTCCATGTAACTAAGGGTCTATCTTGAGGTTCTTTGTTTTATTAGTCATGAGTATATTTATCTTTACCCCAATGCCGCACTGTCTTAATTGCTGTAACTTTATAGTAAGTTTGAAATACACTTCTATTTTTGCCCTTTTTGACGGTTATTTTGGATATTATCAGCAATGTACATTTCTATTTGGATTTTAGAATCTACTTTTTAGTTTCTACAAAAAAGCACAATTAGAATTTTAATTGTTATTGTGTTTAATCTACAGATCAATTTAAGAATTGATATCTTAATAATTGAGTCTTCTGGCCCATGAAAAATGTGTACTTATCCTTGTGTTTGATTCTTCTTTAATTTCTCCTAGTAAATTTTTTTAGTTTTAGTGTACAGATCTTTCAAATCTTTGTTCAGATTTATCCCTAAAAATACTGTAATATTGATACCACTATAAGTATTTTTATATTCTTTAGCTCATTGCCATTATGCAAAAATGTAACTGATTTTTTTAATATTGGCCTTATGTCCTAATAATTTGTTAAAGTCACTCATTAATTCTACTAGCTTCTTTATAGAGTTTATCAGATTTTCTATGAGAAGGATCAGGAGCATGTCAACCATGAATAAAGACTATTTTATTTCGACATTTTCAGAAAGTAGAAGACTTCTCCCGTCATTCTTCACAAACATCTCAGAGTGTTATTAAACACATTGTTGAGTTTAAAAAGAAGGGAAATCATTAAATACCTAAAAAAGGAACAAAAAGTCCAAATGAAGAAACTAAACAATTGGTAACAAAGGAAATCTATCATTCTCTAATAAGCTAGAATTTCAGTTTTAATAGCCTCTTGAAACTAGAGCCAAGTCTTGGAATTTCTGAGGCAAGAAGTTATCACCTAACACTCCTACACAAAGCCAAGACCAAAAGGGCTATACCCTCAATGAAAATGTGAATTTTCAGTGATAATGAAGAAAAATAAACATTCAGATAAGAGAAAAGACAAGGAAGAAGACAAAAGATAAAATTTGGGAAAAGCAGGTCTGAACAAAATCTCTTAACGGTCAACTAAATCTTACTTTATTTAATAGTCACTTTTGATTACTATTGAGTAGAATTTCATTTTCTTATTGTCTGTACTTTGCCCATCATTTTTGAATACCACCTTGGTTATAGATAATAGTGAATTTATGAACAGAGCAAGGAAAATTAGTCCTCCTCACCACAACCATATTCTTCAGTTAAATAGATAATCAGTGTTCAATAAATATCATTGGTATTTTGAGCATAAGATGGATAAAAATAAATTTTAATCTAATTTTAAAATGTTCTTGTGTTTACTAAAGAAATGTGAATGCTATTGCTTGGTTTCTTTTCCATCTCTGACCACAATTTGGTGTTTTAGAGGGAGAAGTGTGGCTATCATTTTCATCTTTTCACTTTCATTCTTACATCATAGTGTTAGAACATCATAACGTTAACTTTTCACTAATGACCTCTAAAATGATTTGAAACTCTTTGCACTTCTATTGAGAAAATTGCACAGATAATATGGTGATCCACTAATAGAAGAGTTAACTTATTTTTAATTTAGATTTTAGAAACAGCTTTGTAAACACTTTATTTTGAAGAAATCATTTTACCTCACTAGACTTCAATGTTTGGTATATAAAAAGATTATCACCTTGTAAAGTTTAATAATACTCTACTTTGATGTAGAACACACTTGAGAAGTATAAACAATGCAGTGTTTCACCATGAGCTTATAATCTAAAATGAGTTCTTTGTTTATTGGTGAAATAACCTGAGAATAATAGTGTATGAGCTTCTAAATAGATATATTTGTACTTCAGTGCAGTTTAGTTTTGCAAGTGTTATGATTTTAATAGACATTTAGGATTCTACATTCTACTTTCTATTGCTAAATGTAAATATGGGAAGATTGTATTCTGGGATGAGCTAGAACTTGAATTTGTATAAACTCTAGACCTTATAGGACAATTCTAACATGTTAAACTTATGACAAAGTAATTATTCATTAAAGTAAACAGGCTATTAAGATCTAACCAGTGTTATTGTGCTTCACCATAGCAAATTATGTTTGTATGTCCTATATTTCTTTATAAGAAATTAGCATAGCAAATTACTTTTTGAAGACTATTGGGAAGAGTTTAGAAATATTGTTGAGGTTTTACAAATATTCAGTAAAAAATCTAGACTTAGAAAGTATTTTATAAAATATGCAATCTATAAATTCAACATGTAATTTAAATATTCATAACATGTTTATTTTTTTAATTTTAAAAATTTTTTTATGTAAGGAGAAAAAGAAAAAAACAGAAAAAGGGTACAAGTAATACAAAATTTAAAAAATAAACAGTAAGAAATCACTAGTTAATAGATTATATATTCTCATTTTAGACATAGTTGTTCAAGTTACAAAATTGAAGCATATAAAGCGGACTTTCAAACAGTGAGTACAAACAGTTTTCCTCAATGATCCAAAAAACACTCAGTAATGTGGTTATCTATCTTATACACTTAAACACATATGCAGTTATAACCTTTAGAGTACTTTCTTTTCTTTTGTACAATGACAATTACACATTTTGGGTTTTATTACTCCCACAGTTCTTATTACTTTTTTTGAAGAGAGTAAAACCAAATGCAACATATCAGAACAGAGTCAGTCAAATCAAAAGGATGGACATTATAGATAATGTAAAAACAAAATATAAGGTGATCAATAATGGTTACTATACTGCCTCTTGCTATTTTAAGAAGAATTGCCAGTTACAATAAAATTGAACTAAACAGTAAAGAATAAGACCAAAGCATTGGAGACATTACAGGATTTTAAAAGAAAATAATAGTCAACCGGGATGGGCATCATAATGATTCTTATTGTCTTCACAGTTATGCCTATACTTTCGAACTTGGCACTATCAAGCAAAGCAGAATAGAGGAAAATCAGTCAAAACAAGATGGTGAGGACAATACAGGATTTCAAATCAAGTTAATAGGAAATTAAAGTAGGTTATTATAATGTATCCTGCTATTTATTTTTTCCCTTAATTAAAAAAAAAAGTAAATAATTTTTAAAAAGGGGGATTGAGATAAAAGAGGGCATAACAACAGAACAGTGCAGGTCAAAACATAACCATTTAAGCAAAATAGTGTTGCATCACAAGATATCCTGACATAAAAAATAGTTACCATAGTGTCTCTTTCCTTGAAATCTTTGAGTATAACTTTATATACTGTAGCACCAAACCTATCAAGACACTATAAAACCATTCAAGAGAATGACATTATTACAGGGTATTTAGAACCGAGTAACAGAAAAAAAACAATGGTTTCTGTATAAACGCCTTGTCCATAAAAGTTTTTGCTTATATTATCATATATAATAAAATCCAATAAGATACAACCTTTTAAGACCGATGGAGACAGAAGAATACAAGTTTAATGGGACTTCAAAACAACATGATACTAAATCAGCACTAGCTATTATGATGTCTTGTTTTCTCCAAAATAGCTGTTCCTACCATCTGATCTTCTCTGCCTCATTTCTGTTGAGCTCTTTTTTCTGTCATTTGTTATCAGTTTGTCGTCTTCATTTCATTTTCTGCTCCATTCATTGTAGCCTCTCTGCCACTATTTCTGGAATCTTGGTATTTTCCTTTTTTAGACTATCCTGCAGTATTCTCTGTAGAGTTGAATTGGTGGTTGCAAATTCCCCTAGTTCCTCTTTATCCTGGAAGAACCTTGTTTTTCCATCAATTTCTAGGGACAGTTGTGCAGGATATATCAATCTTGACTGGAGGTTATTATCTTTCAAAGCTTGAATTATTTCCCCCCATGCTCTTCGTGATTTGATGGTTTGTGCCGAGAAGTCTGCTGTAATTCTGATGGGTGTTCCCTTGTAAGTGATATGTTTCTTGTCTCTGATGGCTTTTAATATTCTATTCTTATATTGGATTTCTGGAATTTTGATTATTATATGCCTGGGTGTTGCTCTGTTTGGGTTGTAGGTCGCTGGAGTCCTGTGTGCCTCATATATCTGAGTATCTTTATCATTTGCTAAATTAGGGAAATTCTCTTGGATTATTTCTGTGAATAGCTTTTGCAGTCCATTTGTTTGTGTCCCCACTTCTTCTTTTATATTCTTAATTCTTAAGTTATAGATCCTCTTATCATCTTCTAGCTTTTGTATTGTTGCTGTTTTTTTGTTATTTTTAAGAAGTTTTTCATTTCATGCTCCCATATTACAAATCTGCCCTTCAGTTCAGATAGTCTGTCCTTAGTTTCTTTCAAGCTGTTATGCCAATTTTCGATAGAGTTTTTAGTTTCCTGGTAATCTCTTTGAACCTGCTTCACATACTCTATGTTTTCTCTATTTTCTCCATCAAACAATTCTCCCCTTTTTTTCTGTTCTTCCATTCCATCATCTGTTTTTTCTTGGGTGGTGCTTAGCATTTCTCTTACTATTGTGCTTATGTCTTGCTTCAGGTCATTAATAACTTCGTTCCTGAACTCGTCTATGATGCTCTGGAAATAGCACTTTATGTCTATTGATACTGTAGCACGTTTATTTTAACCACACTTGTGGCTATGTCTCCCTTCTGTTTATATCTCATAATAGTGTACTGTTATTAATGTGACATATCTCTTCATTATTAGTTAAAATAATGACTTTTTAAAAAATCATACAGCATATAAGTTTGCAATGATGTATGCCTCTTTAATATAGGTATGATTCTGCCTTCAGTGGAATTGAAATTATGCAATAAGTAATCAAATTGCTTTGTAATGCAGTTTTGCTACATATCTTGGATAGGTCACATTTATTGAGAGTTTTCTTTATACCTGCCATTGTTTTATGAATTAACTCACTCATTACAATTCTATGAAACAGGTGTTCTCATAACTTCTACTTTTACATATTTAAGAAAATGAAGACTTGAGAATTTAAAATAGTTTTTTCAAGGTCATAAATTATGATTTCTTAGTTAATGAAGTCAGGATCTACATCCAGTTTGCCTGCATTTATTATGCTATCTCTAGGATACTGCTGGTTGTATAAATTGAGAAAAATGAAATTCCTTCATTCAAAAAAACTCAACAAACCAGGATGAACAGTTAATAAGCCAATATTTTTAAAAATGTTTTAAATATATGCCTATCATAGTGAAAGATAAAGTGTATAATCAGAATGGTTAATCCAATGGTAATCCGGTTCTCTAGAATCAAAGCATCCTCCAAAACCACCATACAGAGGTTTCCAGAACAGAATTACTTTGATGATAGGATATGCGTATGCCTACCTAATCTGAAAACTAGACTCATTATCTCCATGTTTGTTTGAAGAAATCTGCATGTTCAAAAATCCCAGGCTCCTCTCCTGATAACTAGCTCCATTTATGAGTCCCATAATCAACTTTAGCTTAAAGTATTTCAAAAACTTGCCATTATTTTTATCCTAAAATTTAGTTTTTTAAAATCCTATTTTCCTTTTTAATCACCCCTTCAATTGTCAGAACTGGAAGTCTGGTAGATTTCCCAAATTACCAGGTCATTCATCATGTACAGGACACCCTAGTTCTCAGTGTCTTTCACACTCACTGCTTTACCTTCTCCACTGGCACTAAGTTAGAACAGATTCTATTTCACTGGGATTGCCCCAAGGGTTGCTCCAATTAGTTTTTCCTATCTCTGATCTGGAAACTGCTACTAGAGTGGTCGTCTAGAAGGTGTCTTTATGCTAATTAAACTTCAGCAGTTAATCACAGTTTTAAGGGAAATTACCTGATTCTTAAACTGGATGCACAGAACTCATTATGATCTGTGCTGAAAATAGTCCAGTCATCCTCTGTGTCTTGTAGTACAGGGTTAGTGCAAGGGCAGGCTAGAGAGTATCCAAGAGGATGACTTAGGTTCAGTGGTGTGTGATGCTCAACTGTGATTGTAGTTCATAGCACCAGTAGGCAAACACCAAGAGTTGTGACCTCTGAAAGTGCTTCATCGTATCTACAGTAACAGATGCAAATCTAAGAATTTGATTAACAGGGAGGGAGCCAAACTGAATTCAGAAAGTGGGTGAACCAGTGTTTGAGGAGTATTGGGAGGAAGTTATATTTGAAATAATTCCTGGGCTGGTTTAGAAATATTGTAACAAAGTTTTTATGTTACTTTTAGGCAATCTGTGTTGGCATACTTGTCTTATTGGAAGTAAATTAGACTATAATATATAAACTACTTTCTGTGACCCAAAGATCACAGTATATTTCATGTCTCTTTGCCTGTTAGCTGTCATTGCCTCTGCCCGAAATGCTCTCTTCTGTTTCTCTATTCTCTAACTCCTACTCATTCTATATATTCAGTTCAAACATCATCTCATCTGTAAACAGTAATAGCCAAAATAAATTGAGCATTTACAGTCTCCAGGCATGATGCCAAATACATAGTCTCATTTAAACCTCATTAGGAAAGGTACCTCTATTTTCCTCATTTTACCGATTAAGAAATTCATACATAGAAAGATGAATCAATTTGTAGAAGATCATACAACAATTAAGGAATAGAGAATAAAACCTAAGGAGCCTGACTCCAGACTTTGGGCTTGTTACCAGCATTGGAGTTCTCCAGGCTGATTCTCCAGGATGATTTAAGGTTCCTTTCCATGTACCTCTGTGTTTTAACTGTCATACACCTGCCCATCTCCAATATAATCCTTTAGTCATCTCATCTCTCCCGGTAGTTAAAAACCTTGGGGCTGGGGATTTAGCTCAGCGGCATAAGTGCCTGCCTTGCAAGTAGGTAGTCGTGAGTTCAGTCCCTGGTACGATTAAAAAAAAAAACAATCTCCTAAAAATTAAGGATCAAGGATTGACCTCGAAAGGAGGATTTCAATAAATGTTTACTCTGCTTATTATTTGTTGATCATGTTTGTACTGGGTACAATAATTAGGGCAGAGAGTGTTGCACCAAGGAAATTAAATGTGGCCTATTGTGTTATTCTTTTGTCTTTTTAGGGTATCTTTTGTAAAATCCAGGATTGTTCAACTAGAATTATAATATTCTCTCATATAGACACTAGTAAGTATGGGTGCAATATTTGTCTTTGTTTTTTATGTAGCTAACTACCTACTTGATTTACATAATCATCATGCTACTGTTTTCAAGATTATCACTCATATTAAATATGACATATTCAAGAAAAATATTTTTCCTAGCCCATTATTATTTTAAATCCATGTTTGATCTCATGAAGTATTGTTTTACTTTGTTTCTAATTTTCATGTTTTAGAATTTTAGTGGAATCTAAGAGAAAGGTTTGTCTATAGGACAATAATTGGACTCAGAACAACAATAGATTGATCAAAGAACTTTTCAACAATTGTTTCAAATTAGTAAGTTTAAGGCTTTATTTCAGCCCATCAATAAATACTTCTCAAAATTCAAAGGGGAGAAAAAATGAAAGAGGAATTAAAAACCTAAATACACAAATGAAAAAGGTGAATATTCCCCTATTCCAACTATGTCCAAGAAAATTGGCCATTAGTGTTGCTAAGACAAATGCCTTAAGACAATGAAGAACAAGATGAGAAGCAGAGTTTCATGTACGGAGAATCATCTGTAAGCTCTTGCAAGCTTTACCTGTTTACCTATCTATCTCTCTAGAGGCAGCAAACTGTTTTATCCTGCTTACCAAAGAATCAGAAAAGCACGAGGAACTTTCATTTCATTTAATTCCAGATACAATCCTGCTCAGCTTTATCAAGCTTTACAAAAGAAAACAAACAAACACAGGATGAAATGTGAACATAATATAATATGAATACTCAACCTAAACAAACTTCACAATACAAAAATAAAGAAAATGTCTTACTTTTTTTGTACACTAATTACAATTTTATTAAGAAAAGGGAGTAAGAGTAGAAAATTCAGCAAAGAAAACTGATTTCACACAGATATCTTGCTATGTTGTAAGGTATGATAAAGGTATATGTAGCCTGGCATAACCCAATAAAGATCTATATAAAACCTAGCGTACCCAGGAGAGTAGATCTCGCTTTCAACCACAGGCTTCATATTCTTTGAAGAGCTGCTGCTTATGTCTGCAGTCCTTTCCATCATGTTAATGCTGCAGACACTATCAGTTCTCTGCCCCAGCCCATCACTCTCCAGCACAGTGACGAGTATCCAGGTTTTATCATCATCTGACATGATATAAGTAAACAAAGTTTTGGAAGGTATGTGTAAGATGGCTGAAGTTTAAAGTGAAAAGGACCATTGGTAGCAAGATATCTTCATCTGTGGTGTCTTACTTCTGAGATGTTTTGGTTAATATTATGTAGCAATCAGATTTATCCCATAAAAGTAAATTTCCACAGGTTTGACATGTACCTTCAGACCTACAGGGAAATCTTTATTTTCTGAATTAGATAACTGAGTTTTCCTTTAGCTTTTCTTCAGTCTTTAATAAAAGGATTTTTAATGTTTTTGTCTTACCTCTTTCCTAATATTAAAGGAAAGGTCATATGTAACATCATTACCTCTTACTATCAGTGGTACAGGTTTCTTTTCCAAAAAAGATTTTCTTTCAGGTTCCAACTAAGCAAACAACATAATGTTTGTTTCTTGTAGCTGTTATATGTATTAAGGAAGATAGCATATTCTCGCTGAGATCTTACCACTCATGTCTTCATGCATATTTTAAAATATAAATGTATATTATTAAAGTAAAGCTCTACATTGCCTAACAACAGGGATATATTCTGAGAAAGGCAGTCTTTGGTGATTTTGTTGTTGTATTAACTCGTACTGTATACTTGAACCAAAATGGGTACATCAGTAAACAGTATAACCTTATGAAACCGCCATCATATGTGTTGTCCATTGTTGACAAAAACATAATTATTTAATGCATAACTTTAATTTTACAGCGGCAGAAGACATGCTTTCTTACATAAATTACATTTGCTTTGAAACAATATCTATAATTTTATATGCAGTGTTCAAAGATAAAATCCAGTTTAGCCTTTGACAAAATTGTGATGCACTATAAACTGTTGGGGTATAAATTAATTTTGAAGCTTGAATCTTGACCAATTACTATTCAAATGCATCAATATAAAATCAGCAAGGTACACAAATAAATTTTAAAAATTAATGTTTTTTCAGAAAGCAATATAAAAGTAAAAATCTGTAACATGTAAAAAAATTCAACTTTCACATTCTAGATTATTAAGGAAGCATAAAAAAGTCGGCAGAGTATGTCCACAAATAAATGTTCATTGTGATTTTCTACAGAAAAATAAAAAATGAAAAATCATAGAAAAAAAACTTGCCCTCAAATTAAGATGTTTCAAATGTTTAATCTCAAAACAAAGTAGCATCAAGTCACATATTTATAAATGAAGACAATTTGTAAAAAACAGGATATTCATGAGAAAGTTACCTGCTAAATTTTAGAACAGGAAACTGCTAAAATTTTTCTTAAGAATTAGAAAATTCAAGTTCCTGAGTTTCCAAGGAATTTTTGATTTTTAGTGCTGCAAGTTACCAATAAAGCTAAACATGATCTAAAAATATGAAGACAAGTATTATAAACCCTTGCTCATGTCCTCTGAGATAAATTCCTTTGTTACAGTACTGACACAAAGCCAATGAAAAAAAAGGCTGATACCTTATGATGCATTTGGGTGAAAATAGGTGTGTTCTAATGTGTACACTACTTGAATAGAATTAGCAGATCATTTTACAGGCTAAACCATAGCCACATGGCTTGAAAAAAGACACTCAAAGCAGATTCAACTTAGAAAATGAGAGACCCTCATGTCTATACTGATTTCTAGTTAAACAGTAATTGTTCTTTTGTCTTTTATAACTTGCTAAAAGAATAATACTGTTAATTAATGATGAATCATGCTCCAGGGATCTATTCATATTCTCT
The DNA here is from genome assembly GCF_034190915.1 of Cavia porcellus. Classification (NCBI taxonomy): domain Eukaryota; kingdom Metazoa; phylum Chordata; class Mammalia; order Rodentia; family Caviidae; genus Cavia; species Cavia porcellus. Next base: position 79,487,665 of record NW_026947484.1, read on the forward strand.
GGCATGTTGCTCTGGAGGTGGTAAGCAGCAAAGCGTTGATAACTTTATTGACTTAGCTTGGAAAAAGGTTACGAATCTCAGTATGACAACAAATAGGAATTTTCTTGTTATAGAAATATTTCACTTTTCTACAGTGTCTTTCTTAGTCTTTTTTATATAATAGCAAAACTCCTCTGCCCACTGCGAATTCATACCTCATAGTCCTCAATTTATTTGCGCAGATTAAATTAAACTCCTCATCCCTGCTCTTTTGTACATGTCCCTTTTGCTTAAATTTGTTTGAATATATTCTGCTATCCATGTTCACCCTTTCCTTTAAATTTGACTCAAAAAGTCAACTGTGTTGTATGGGAAGATGCCAGAAATAGGAAGTAGATGGACTTTCATGTTTCACCTGATAACCTTTAATGATGTTTGAGGAAGACCTTGCTATCCAATATCCATCCTGCTCCATTCTTTTTCCTTTTTCCTTTTTATCGGTACCAGGGATTGAACTCACGACTGCCTGCTTGCAAGGCAGGCGCTTGTGCCGCCGAGCTAAATCCCCAGCCCCAATCCTGCTTCATTCTTAATAGCAACATTGCAGTTTTGTTAAAGTACCAATATGCTTTTCTACAGTTACTTCTCCAGGATTCCTGCTGGGAAGGGTGACCATGTGTCATAGACAGTGAGACATAAATTAAAGGCTTCATGGAAAGGTGTGGCTCTTCTCATAAGGATTCCTCTCTTGCTTCCTCTTTCTTTCCACTCCCAACCTGGAATGCTGATGAAATACAAGGGTATACTAAAAAAAGATTGATACAACAATCATGAGGGCAAAGGCACACTAAATGCAATAGTGTGGGAAAATGGAAGACGCACCCCGAAGGTCACCACTGTGCTGCCGTGGACAGTCCTGCTCTACGTACCTGCCCGCCCACCTCTGCCCTCAGTGTTCTCCCTGTGTAAACCAATAAACTTCCATCCCCATGGAAACAACCCAAAAATCCTGAAAGGCTAAGGCTTCCTGCTTTTCTAAATAAACACTAATATAATTCTAGAGTTTTTTTTTTAAATTGCAAGAATACATTACTTTGAAAGTAACAGAATTATGAAATGTTTTAAATGAAAAGAAAGTTTACAAGAGCCCAAGCTTTACATTCAGACAAGACAGGAAGGAATCCAAAGCTTCCTGCATGCTGTGTGACTTAATGTATCAGAGTCTCAACTGTCTCATCTGCAAAATGAAATGGAAATAATAAAGAAGATGATGATATCTAATATACAATACATAGGACTGTTATAAGGCACAAAGTGAGTCCTTAATAAACTTAGTAGTTCTCTACACACCTCTCTCTCTCTTTCTCTCTCTCCCTCTCTCGTATTTTTTTTTACTTTTATCAGCACCTGTTTGCAATAAATAACAATTGCATATATGGTGGAAAGTTAGTACGTGTACATAATACATCCTAAATGCTTTTCTCATTCCTTACCTTTCCATCCCTTCCCTCTCCTCCCATCTCTTGGCCTGCTTCACATTTGCAAAACCTGTTTCCATTGTTTTCCTTTTCAATTTTTTTTTAAACATTCCCTTTCCCTTCTCTCCCTGGTCCCTTCCTTCATCTCTTGTTCCTCTTCTCCTTTAAAAAGTATCTCCCTACTGCTTGCTATCTATCTTTTATTTTGCTTTTTATTATTTATACTTTGGTTTTCTAATATAATAGATGTGATACAATATTTGAAGTTGTGTGTCTGATTTGTTTCACTTAACATTATGATCTCAAGGTACATCCATTAACCCACAAATGCTTCAAGTTTATCCTTCTTTATGGCAGAGTAGTGACCCATTGTGCATAAATACCACATTTTAACTGTTGGTCTAATGATAGGTATTACAGGCTGCTTCTAAGATTTAGCTTTTATAAATTGTATGGCTTTAAACATAGCTGTGGATGTACACTATCATATGGTGACTTTACATCTTTTAGGAAGACACCTAGAAGGGAAATAGCTTGGCAAACTGGAATTTCTAGCTTTAGTTTTTTGAAGAATTTCCATGCTGATTTCCATAGTAGTTTGTAACAATTTGCATTCCCATCAAAAATGTAGAAGGGTTCCATTTTGTCTACATGTTCTTAAAATACTCGTTGACAAAACATTACATTTACCAAGAAGCTCTGGAGCACAAAATTGGCTTCAAAGTTCTCATCTGAATATGTGTGGGACAAAATTCTCAATATATTCTGTTCAGCTTTAACAGATTAATAATTATTAGACAACAAAGGACACAAGTATGAAAAAATTCAGAATACTGGTTTAATCTAAGGAATAGGGTCAGAGTTTTGATCCAAGGTAGGCACATAGGGTAACGGTGGGGACTTTCACAGAGGTGTAAATGTTCTATATATTTGCCTGTTGGGTGGTTGGTTACAGTTGTCTTTCTTGTAATTTACTTATTAAACTTTTCCTATATATTTTATACACTTCTTATGTGTATCTTATGTTTCAGATTCTTAGAAAATCCTCCAAAGTTGATGATTTTGTACTGACTTCCTTCTGCCCTGTGTTATGTCTTTCTCTTTGATAGAATGGCTCTTTCTCTGTTACATCACACCTTTATCTCTTCCTGGAAAGAGCTAGGAGAACAAATATCTTTTCAGGAAGGAAGAGTATGCTATGCATAGTAACAAAAAGTAAGAGACTGTAAAAGCTAGCACTACATGTTTTTGGAGACTGATTTGGGAAAGGAAGATCAGCCTTTAGTCACTTTTGAATCTAAAACCCCATAAAGATAATGTATGAGGAAAAAGACTCTTAATGACATCCCAGTGGAAGTTTATTACATGCTCTTAAGAAAAAGACTTTTATCAATTTGCTCTAGAAAAATTGAACAGAAATTAGTGTCCAAATATTTCCTTCCTCTTCTCTCCAATTTCCTTTATTATCCCGAATGTCTTACAATACTGTGTTACAATTGTTACATTAACTGAGAAAACACTCATGTTGTTATTAATTAAACTATACAATTTATCTTAAGACTTTTTTGTTTTGTACATTCTATGGATTTGACAAAAATTTTATAATGTTTGTTCACAATTACATGATCATGCAGAACGTCTCCATTGCCCTAAAAATCTAGGGTTTGCCACCTGGTAACCACTAGTGTTTTTACTGTTTCTATGATTTACACCTTTTCCACAGTATCATATGTTGGAATCATCCACATGTGGTCTTTTCACATTGGCTTCATTCACTTAGTAATATTCATTTGGGTGCATTCATGTCTTTTCAAGGCTTAGTAGCTCATTTCTTTTTATTTTGGAATAATATGTCATTGTATAAATGTACCAGTTTACCCATCTACCTATTCAAGGACTTCTTGGTTGCTTGCAAGTTTATAAATAAAACTTTGTTTTTGTACCTGGGATTGAACTCATGACTGTGTGCTTATCAGGCAAGAGCTTGAGCCACTGAGCTAAATCCTCGGCCCAATAAAACTAGTGTAATACTTTTACTCAGGACTTTGTGAGAATTAAATTTTCACCTGTGGGGTGAATATGTTCCAGACCTCTTCCAGGAGACACAACATCCCCCACCTCACCCTCAGCAGTTAGAAATGGCAAAGTAGCATAAGGGGTTTGCTTTACTGTGCACAGAGCAAAGTTGGCTTGGATTTTTAAATGTCCCCTTATCATTTTATTTTACAGGTTTACGGTATGCAATGATAAGAGTTGGTACATGTACATGAATTATCTTAACTTTTTAAGCCCTTACCCTCCATGCCTTCCCCCTCCTTCTCTTGGATTCCTCCTATATTTTTTTTGGTACATGTTTGTAGTACATAATAGTTACATTCCTCGTAGACACTTGGTGCATGTACACAACACATCACAACTCCTTTTCTTTAAACCTCATTTCTATCCTTTACTTCCCTCCCTCCATCTTTTAGTTCTCTTCCCATACGTTAAAGATCTATCTTGCTATTTCCTATTGTCTATTTTCTATTCTATTTTTTTAGGTTTCTCATATAAGAGAAACACTGTGATATTTAAGCTTTTTTTGTCTGGTTTATTGCACTTCAAATTATGGTCTCATGGTATGTTCATTTTTCTGTAAATGATTCATGGTTATCCCTCTTCGTGGCAGAGTAGTACTCCACAGTGGGTAAATACTATAATTTCTTATCCATGAATTTATTGGTGGACCTATAGGATGCTTCCAAGTTTTCACTATTGTAAAATGCACTGCTATAAACATAGCATGCATTTACCACCATAATATGATATCTTCACCTCCCTTGGGAAAATACCTAAAAAGGGAATAGTTGAGTAATGGCTACTAGTTTTAGTTTTTGAGACATTTTTATACTTATTTCCATAGTGGCTGTACTAGTTTATACTATCACCAATTATAAACAAGAGTTATTTTTTTCTTGAAACTTCAGAGAATTCATTATAATTTGATTTCTTGATGATGGTCTTTCTTTTTGGTGTGAGAATCTCAGTGTTGTTTTAATTTACAGTTCTTAAATAGCAATGTTGAATGTTTTTTCATGTATTTATTTGCCACTTCTACTTCATCTGAGAACTGTCTATTTATTTCAGTTGCTCTTTTTTCCACTGAGCCTTTTACTTGAGGGGGTCTAATGTTTTGAGTTCTTCATATATTCTAAATATTAGTCTTTTGAGGAGTAGCTGTCAAAAATTTTTTTCCAGTTCTGTAGGTTGTCTCTTTGTCTGTTGGTTGTTTCCTTTGCTGTATAAAAGCTTTTTAATTTGATGTGATCACATTTGTTGATTCTTGGAATTATTTCTTGTGTAATTTGTGTTCTGCTCAGAAAGTCCTTGCCTATGCCAATGTCTTCAAGAGTTTTACTTATTTTATTTTGCAGCAAATTAAATGTTTCTGTTTTTAGAACTTTGATCCATTTTGATTTTAGTTTAGTACATGGTGAGAGATATGAGCTTAGGGTCAGTCCTCTGCATATGAATAGCCAGTTTTCCCTGCACAGATTATTAAACAGATTATTTTTCTTCCAGCAAGTTTTTGGCCCCCTTGACAAGGATTAGGTAGCTGGAGTTGTTTCTGCAACCTCTATATTCTGTTTCATAGATTCACAATTTTTTGCCAATATCATGCTGTTTTTATCATCATAGTTCTACAGTATAATTTGAAGTCTAAGTGATGCCTCCTATGTTGCTCTTATTGTCCAGAATTTCTTTGGCTATTCTAGGTCTCTTCTGGTACCATATGAATTTTAGGTTTGTTTTCTCTAGTTGCATGAGGAATGCTATTTGTATTTTGACTGGGATTGCATTAAACCTGTCCACCAGTTTTGGAAGTAGTAAGTGTCACCTTGATTTAAGAAGGTGACATAAGTAGTAGAGTCAGTGACCAGCTTGCTAGGGCCTGTGATTCCCACCTGTCTTCGTTCAAGTATTTTCCACAAGGAAAAGGGGATCTAATATAGAAGTTTGGGAAAGAGTCACCCATCTGGGAAAAGAAACTGTAAAGGTAGCACCTCTAAGACCTCTGAAGTCAGAAGGCGGTGGTAATGTGTTCTTAGCAGGTACTGGTGGCCAGCACATGGCCTCACGACTGGGCCTCACTGGTACAACGAACATCAGCGACAGGAACCAAATTTGGCGAAAACAGATGCAATCAGAGCCAATTTAAAACAAATCACGGACTCCAGCAGATGTTGCTTACCTGCTACATTACTGTCAAGTGAGACAAACCACGTCATGGACACCGACAAAGAATCCTGAAGGACAAGGCTGGCAAAATGCTAGTGGGATGAGGGTCCATAGGAATGAACTTCTGGATCTCTGTCTCATCACAAGAGCACAACTGCTTCCCTTCTCTTTTGAACATAAGAGTTTATTTTTGGAAATAGGAAGAGGAAAAAGAAACAGAAATGAGACCCCATAACTATAAGGAGGTGGAAATCACTAAAGAAGGAGCAGGAGGAGAGGAAGGAGCAGTGAAAGCATGTATCAAAGGAGGAGGCAGAGGAATCTGCCAATCTAAGTTTGTATATTTTTATTCCACAACATGGATTATATTATATACCTTTTGTGTGCATAGGTGTGGTCCTGGAATTTAACATAGGCCCTTTCCACATCTCTAGTTCTTTTTTATTTGTTTGCTTTTTATGTTGATGCAGGGTCTCACTAAGTCACTAGGTTGCCCTGGACTGGAGTCAAACTTGTGATCCTTGGGCCTTAAGCTCCCAGAGTACTGGTATTACAGTCATACGCCAGCATGCCTAATTTATTGTTTTATATAGAATACACATTTTATATAGAATTTTATATAAAATGCAGTGTTGTAAGATGTGAAGGGCAGAAGCCAGACACTTCTTATCCTGAAGACAATGTAGTTGTGCAGTAAGGACTTGAATCAGTATGTGCTTTAATTCTGGCAACTTCGCTTATCCTAAACATAATAACCTACTTGGACATCCAATTACATATAAAATAAACATACTGCTACTCTGTGTTTAATTGGGTAATTTGATATAAAATAAGAAATGCATGTAAATCTAGCATAGTGTTTGGCACCATGAGAGGGTCGAGGCGTTAAGGAGGCATTGTGGGTTCTCCTACGAGTTGCTGTCTGAGCTGTTGGTTCTCCTGGAGAAGCTTTGGTCCTCACATAGAGCATTGCTTCCTGGCTCCAGAGGGGAAGACATGTGCTGCTTGGTCTCCAGGATGAACTCATCACGCTGCTTCCTGGCATGTACCCGACTATGCTTGTCGTCGGAGGAGCTCGGGGCCTCCGTGTCGCGGAGGACAGCTGTGGTACTTTTCAGGACAGCCCCGCTCTTTGTTGTGAGTGTGACATCTCGGCTGCAGCGTAGAACCTTCATCCCACTAGCACAGCTCCTTCATCTTGCTGGCATAGACTTTCTGGCTTCCATCACTGATCCCTGGGTCTTCCCGGAATGGATCCGTAAAAGAGACTGGCTTGAGTCCTTGTGGGCTCTGGACTTCTAGTTGGACTCGTGGAGGTGTTGTGCTGAGCTCTGGGTTTTTATCTGGACTCATGTGGGACATTGCTTTGGGTTTTAGGCTCTTGACTAAATAATGTCTTTGGTGTTGTGGATAGATTTCCTGCATTTTCTTGTGTTAACTCCTGGTGACCATTATAAAAATATTATAAACTCCATGTCCTAATCCTAGTTGTTCTCTGTGTACAACCCCTGACTACAACACACCAAGTATCACTAAACACTAAACCTTGTGCCAAGATGACTTTGTATAAGCCATGTGGTCTTCCTGACCCTGAATTTCCTCAGCTATAATATGAGGAAATTACTGCCTCTTTCATAGGGTAGATATAAGAATTGAGATATAACACAAGAATGGGTGAACATGTTATATATTCAGAGCATATTAGCTTATTTTCCCTCTGTTCCTAATAAGTAATACCTAGAACACTATAAAGTTTATAATATAAATTTATAATTTTTAAGGATTTATTAGGAAACTATGTTGTTTCCATTTCCGAAATTTCTAGTGAACTACAGACCCTGGCACTTATATGGCAGGGTATAGTCTGTCTGCTTCATGAGATACATAGTTGTATATTTTGTATGTTTTTATTTCTTTCAGCATGTTTTTTTCCACCCTTACTTGCTTATCCACACACCCCCAACTTCACTTACCTGGGTCTCTGTTTCAATCTTTCTCAGGCCTACTTTCCCTGCCAGAGCTGGATCACCATAACTGTTTCATGGTCATCCCTGTGCTTTGAAAGTTTTTTTTTTTTTTTTTGTCTTTTTCTTTTTTTATCGGTACCAGGCATCAAACTCACGACTGCCTGCTTGCAAGGCAGGCGCTTATGCCGCTGAGCTAAATCCCCAGCCCTGAAAGTTTTTCCTTTGTTGATCAACAGTCCTTAGTGGACTGAAAATTGGACCCTTCTTGGGTTCCTAAATGCAGATAATGGGTTAGTTAGTGTGTCATTACTTCTTTCCAGGTATTCCATTTTAACAAGGTATTCTATGAGATAGATGCTTTAATTCTAAAGAATAATTTCTTTTACAGTCCTATATCACAAATTTGTGCTAATAATGAAATATTTGAGGTGAGACACACTTTTGGGGAACCTCATATTTCACTCAGAGCTATCTATTCTGCTGACATATAAACTCTATCAGGGAAATATAAACAGTAGTATCCTAGAGACCTGGGAATGTTAATTTACCTACATTACATAGTGCCCAGGGAGTAGTGTGAGGCACTGCCAGTATAAAGTCAAATAAAGAAAATTTATTGGTTGCCGGGAGAACATGGCAGACAGATAACAGCAGCTATGGAGGCTCTCTGAAAGACTTGGCTCAGAAGTCAGGAATGGTGCAGAGTAAGGAGACATAAGCCGGTGGAGATATGCTCTGCTGACCCAGGAACGAACTGGGCTGAGAGAAACCAACTTGGAATGCAGTCCTGATGCTAGAACAGGAACAGAAAAGCCTCAGTGTGGAGGCTGGAGCCAGTGCCATTGGAAGCCGTGATTTGGGTTTCCCGCCGTGCGGCGGCTGCCCCTAATCAGCTCGGCAAGGAGAGAGACGCGCGGAAGCTCTGAGAACGGGAATCTGCGAACGGAGTCAAAAACAGGACGGGCAGGGAGGCATGCACTGACTTGTGGTGAGGTGAGTGAGAGAAACTGACACTCTACCACAGTTTGACTCCAGCCGAGGACATTCTGGGACCGGGCAGACTTGCGGGAGCAGGGCGCAGTAGAGACTCCAGCCACTATCAAGCGGAATTGGTGAGAAGTGCCTAGCCTACATGATGCTGCTGGTGGACCCAGTAGGCTAGCCCAACCCAGATCCCAGAGCCTGAGGGTGGCCTGGATGGGTGGGCCCCGCATAGGCTGCCTGGTCTGGAACTTCCTGGTGTGCTGCGGTGGGCGGGAACACCTAACTGGCACAATTTGATCAGGCTGTGGCTGACAGGGAGGGAAGCTGGGCCTCCTATATAAGCTTGCATATATAAGGAACAAAGAATATGGGAAGAGGGAGCAACAAGAAAGGCTCCTCAGCCCCCAATCCTGAAAAACAGGTAATAGTGGACACAGCACCAATAGACATAAAGCACCATCTAGAGAGCCTCATAGATCAGTTCAGGAATGAAGTTATCAATGACCTGAAACTAGAAGTAAGCAGAATAGTTAGAGAAATGCTAAGCACCACCCAAGAAAAAACAGATGGTGGAATGGAAGAACAGAAAAAGAGGGGAGAATTGTTTGATAGAGAAAATAGAGAAAGCATAGAATACGTGAAGCAGGTTCAAAGGGACTACCAGGAAACTAAAAAGTCTATCGAAAACTGGCATAACAGCTTGAAAGAAACTAAGCACAGACTATCTGAACTGGAGGGCAGATTTGTAATATGGGAGAATGAAATGAAAAACTTCTTAAAAATAACAAAGAAACAAACAGCAATAATACAAAGACAAGAAGATGATAAGAGGATCCATAACTTAAGAATTAAGAACATAAAAGAAGAAGTAGGGACACAAACAAATGAACTACAAAAGCTACTCACAGAAATAATCCAGGAGAATTTTCCTAATTTAGCAAAAGGTAAAGATACTCAGATGTATGAGGCATACAGGACGCCAGCCACCTACAACCCAAACAGAGCTACACCCAGGCATATAATAATAAAAAGTCCAGAAATTCAATTCAAGAACAGAATATTAAAAGCTGTCAGAGATAAGAAACAGACCACTTACAAGGGAACACGGATCAGAATTACAGCAGATTTCTCTGCACAAACCATCAAATCATGAAGAGCATGGGGGGAAATAATTCAAGCTTTGAAAGATAATAATCTCCAGCCAAGATTGAGATATCCTGCACAACTGTCCCTGGAAATTGATGGAAAAACAAGGTGCTTCCAGGATAAAGAGGAACTGGGGGAATTTGCAACCACCAGTTCAACTCTACAGAGAGTATTGCAGGATATTCTAAAAGAAGAAAAATACAAAGAATCCAGAAATAGTGGCGGGGAGGCCACAACGAATGGAGCAGAGAACAAAATGAAGAAGACAAACTGACAGCTACTGACAGAAAAAGAGCTCAACAAAAATGAGGTAGAGAAGATTGGATGATAGGAACAGATATTTTGGAGAAAATGACATCTTAATAGGTAATACTGATTTAGTATCATCTTGTTTTGAAGTCTCATCAAGCTTTTGTTCTTCTGTCTCCATTGGCCTAAACAGGTTGTATCTTACTAAATTTTATTATGTACGATAGTATAAGCAAAAACTTTTAAAGACAAGGAGATTATACAGAAACCATTGTTCATTTTCTGTTAGTTGATTCTAAATACCCTGTAATGCTGTCATTCTCTTAAATGGTTTTACATTGTTTTGATATATTTAATGCTACAATATACAAAGTTGTACTCAAGGATTTCAAGGAAAGAGACAATATGGTAACTACTTTTATGTCAGGATTATCTTGTGGTGAAACACTATTCTGCTTAAATGGTTATGTTTTGATCTGCGCTGTTTTGCTGTTATGCCCTCTTTTATCTCAATCTCCACTCCATTATTTACTTTTTTATTTTTATCCTTTTAATTAAGGGAAAAATAAATAAAAATAGCAGGATATATTATAGTAACCCACTTTGACCTTCCATTATCTTGATTTAAAGCCCTGTATTACTCTCACCATCTTGTTTTTGACTGATGTCCCCCTATTCTGTTTTGCTGGATAGTACCAGGTTCGAAAGTTTAGGCAACAGCTGTGAAGATAGTGAGATTCATAATGACGCCCATTCTCGATGACTTTTATCTACTTTTGAAGACCTACAATGTCTCCAATGTTTTGGTTTTGTCGGTTTTGTTCTTTACTGTTTTGTTCAATTTTATTATAACTGATGATATAGGCAATTCTATTAGAAATAGCGGAAGGCAGTATGGTAACCATTGTTGATCACCTTGTATTATGTTTTTACATTATCTATTATGTCAACCCTTTTGATTTGACCGACTCTGTTCTGTTATGTCACATTTGGTTTTACTCTCTTCCAAAAAAGTAATAAGAACCGTGGGAGCAATAAAACCCAAAATGTGTAATAGTCATTGTACAAAAGAGAGGAAAAGAAAGTGCTCTAAATGATATAACTGCATGTATATTTAAGTGTATAAGATAGAAAATGATATCACTGAGTTTTATTGGATCATTGAACAGAACTGTTTGCAGTATCATTGTTGTAATTTCCACTTTACATGCTTTAATTTTGTGACTTGAACAATTATTTATAAGATGACAATATGTAATCCATTAACTAGTGATTTCCTACTGTTTATTTTTTTCTGTAAATCTGTATAACTTGTACCCTTTCTCTGCTTTTTTTTTCTCCTTAAATAAAATTTTAAAAAAAGAAAATTTATTAAGTGGAAATAATTTCACCAGGTTAGAGACAAAATTCTACTGCAAAATTTTTGCTAGAGTTCTGCATCTTATATTAGAAACCTAAGAATGCATTAAAATCTCCCTAGAGTAGATATTTCATAAATAATTTGCTTACTAGGAACACACTGTATTTATTCTTACAAGACTGTTTTGCCCAATGGTTGCATCCTAAATTGGGTACATTAAAAAAATTGAATCAGTGTTTCTACAAGCTTTTAATGCTTATCAGTTTTTTTCTAGGAAATATAGGTAACGCCCCCATTTCCTTTCACCTACTCTTTACAGAAGCACTTGACCTTTTGACCTCTGTGAAAAACAACATAGCCATTTGTTCCTTTTGCCTCTCATCCAGAAAGGTGGACTTTCTACTTTCCCCTATCCCATCAGGTCACTAATGGTTAGTTCTGCCATTATTCTCATGAGTTATTAATCCTGTGTTTGGTGAAAAACAAATACTTACTGAACTCATATATTTATAAGGTGTTGTGCTAAAAACGCTGGTGGATCCAAAAACAAAAATCATTCCTTCTCTGAATGGTTCTGAAAGTCTATTGAGAAGGCAAGGTGCACACAAGACAACTGAGACGCTCTTATATATGAGGGGTTGGCAAACTACAGCCCATGAGCTGGTCTATGACCTATTTTTATATGGCCCTGGAACTAAGGAAGATTTTTATACTTTTAAAGTATTATCAAAAACAAAAACAACAATATGTGACAGAGAGCTAGTGACCAACCTAGCATAAAATATTCACTATCTGTGCATGTTTTTTTTTTTTTAAGTTTGCTTACTCATGCTCTATGTGTATCTGTTGGTAACTAACTGATATAGCCCATATCTAAGGCCAAATATTGGATAATGTTTTCATGGTCACTATGTGACACACGTTGCTCAACCTCCCCTGACATGTTTTCACTGTTACACATGTGCCTCTGTATCATGAGAGAGGAGTTCAGTTGGCCTTGAGGTAACTTCTAGTGCTACCTTTGCAGAGGAACAATTGTAGCAGAAAGTAATTACACTCTATCTGTACTGTCTAAAGCAGAGAACCCAGATAAAGTCATGCTCTTTAATACTTGAGAAAAGGGAAATTCTCAGTGAATTTCTCCAGGCCAGGCAGGCGCTCAAAGGATTGGCGCTAAGCCACCAGACCCCATTTGCCCTGTCAGCCATTTTCTAGGCACTAGGCTTCTGGATTCATTCTATGACAAGCCCAGGATTTCTGCTGTCTTGCTCATCAGTGTGATCCTTACCATCAAAGCAAGAAGGCGTCTACTCAAATCTGGTTGGCTAAGGAATGTTGGCTTGCAAAAGCTTATCACTTGCTTAAAATTTAGAAAAGTACAAACTAACACCCACTACAGCCCTAATTGGTTGGAGTTGAATCACAGCTTCCCTATTAGCAAAACCATGGGCTTTTCAAATAGTCCTTATATTTTTACCCACTTCTTGTTGTCTTTCAGATCCTGAGGCTTCCTGTCTATTGTCACACATTATCATAATGAAGCCTGCTTCCTCACTTGTTTAGTTACTTCCTTAACTTCTAATTGTTTGAATTTGAAACTCTGTTTAAATCCCCAGCAAGCAAAAGTTCCAGTTCACACCCACTCTGGTGGTGGTTACCAAAACAAACAAACAAACAAAAAAACCCACAAACATCGGTTGTTGATGAGTATGTGGGGAAACTAGAACATTTGGGCACTACTGGTAGGAATACAAAGTGGTGAAGCTGTTTTGAAAGCAGTATGGTAGCTCCTTAAAAAATTAAAATAGAATTTACCACTATTGGACCCAGCAACTCCACTTTTACTATAACACCCAAAAAACTGACAGCAAGGACTTGGGCAAATATGTATACATGTATATTCATAATGGCTTTATTTACAACAGGAAAAAAATTAGGAGCAACCTAAGAGTCCATCAAAAGAGGAACAGATAAGCAGTGTGATGTACATACATATAACAGAACATTATTGGGTATTAAGAAGGAAATTCTCCTACTTGCCACAAGATAGATTAATTTTGAAGACATTAGCTTCATGAACTAAGCCAGTCATGAAAGAACAAATGCTATGATTCCACTGTACTTATAGCAGTCAACGTCAGAAATAGAAACTTATGTATTTTACCACAATTTTAATGCAACAGTTCTCAGGGTATATAATCCCTTCTTGAAAAGTAATGAATATACCAGTTGTATGGTATCAGGTCACAATTATATTGTGATCACTTACAACAGAGACAAACAGGGAAAATTTTTATGGAGGACTCAGCATTTGAGCAGAACTCCAGAGAATGGGCAGAATTTCAAATGGTACAGACACTGGAAACATTTGATGCAGGGAGAAGTCTGTATAAAGAGCCTGAAGTTGATAAATAAATGGTGGGTTTGAGCACATAATCATGTTTGACAAGAGGAGAGAGTGAAAAAATTAGACCAGTCAAAAAAAGATAAACTTATATAAAGTTTTGAGCACTTGCCTAATAAATTTGAACTTCCATTTAGTAAGCAGTGAAAAACCCATTGTGTTTTGATAAGCAGAGGCTTATTGAGACTTGATAAGTAGTATTAGAGACATATATATAACTGATGGGAATATGGATAGACTGGAATATAAGAGACTAATCAAAAAGCTATAGAAATGTACAAGTCATGAGTTACTTAGGACTAAGCTAAGATAGTGATGTAGGAAATTGAAAACAATGAAAGTCCTGATATCAGACCAATAGGAGACTCTTAGAGCTTTTTATTACCTTACATTTAATGGCAAGCCTATAATGACTTTAAATATAACAAGTGTGTTAAAATCAGATATTTAGCCCATGCTTCTATTTAGAATCATGTATCCCTCTGCTTTTTAGGTTTTGAATGTGAGTGTTCTTCTGATGCTGAATGTGAGTGTTCTAATGATGCTCATTCTTGAATTTATAAACCTATTTAATTGCCAAATTTCTGATATTTTAACAAATAACATTTATGTTTTCCTCTTATTAGAAAAGTAACATGTTCTTCACTGAACACTGGGAAACATCGTCACAGTGCAAAAAATAAAACTTACTCTTAATTTTGTTTCAATTAGGTTTTGGATAAATATATTTGATAACACACTCAGTCTTTTTATACATAGGACTGACTTTTTAAATAAAAAAAATTAGCGTTGAGCTTTTGCGGCCCAACATCACAGAGGTCGCACACATGACACCTATCTGCTTCCACCATGGACATGAGGTACATGGCCTCTGCCTTGCTGGCCTTCCTCGGAGGCAACTCCTCCCTCAGCATCAACGACATCAAGAAGATCCTGGTCAGCGTGGGCATCCAGACAGAAGATGACGGGCTTGATAAGGTCATCAGTGAGCTAGATGGGGAAAACACTCAAGATGCAATCTCCCAGGGCACTGGCAAGCTTGTCACTGTGCCAGCAGGTCGGGCTGTGGCCTTCTCTGCTGCCCTAGTTATGCAGCTCCTGCTGCTGGTTCTGCCATGGCTGCGGCAGAAGAAAGCAGAGAGGGAGGAGTCCAAGTAGTCTGATGATGACATGGGATTTGGCCTGTTTGATTAAAATCCTTTCTTTCTGCAAATAAAGCCTTTGCATGCATCATATCTTTAAAAAGAAAGAGGAAGGAAGGAAGGAAGGAAGAAAGGAAGGAAGGAAGGAAGGAAGGAAGGAAGGAAGGAAGGAAGGAAGGAAGGAAGATTAGCAATGAACTCTTTATGCTATTTTGTAACTTTTATTTTGGTGACCTACTGTTTTCATGTCAATTATTGGTCATATAAGCTTGAGTTAATCAATCCTGCATTATACTATTTTCTTAACTCAAAAATGAGGGAGTAATTGCTTAGCTGACTGGATTATTGTGGGTAGGAATTTCTAAACCTTACTGTATTAGATTCATCTGGATACCTTTTCAGGTACCCAAATACTGATCACATCTCAGTCTCAAGATGGGAGATAGGCATCAGTAATTTCTAAATCTCTTAAAGTGATCCCAATTTACAACAAAGTCAAGCAATACAATTTGCATGATTAAAATGACATAAAATGAACCTGGCATCAAACAATGTTTCTCATTTATTAAACGTCTACTAGCATTAGCATTTTGTGTTCATCTTTTCATTTAACTCTTACTACTTCCCTATTAGGTTTCATGTCACATGTAGTAGGAAACCAAATCTTAGACTGATTGAAAAATTTACTTAGTGTCACATAACTTGTAATTAAGGAAGCAAGATTCAAATCCGTGATAGCCAGAGTAAATCCACACTACTTCACTATACTAAGCTGCACAAATATTACTATTCACTTTTTTTTGCTAACTTTTCCAGTCCTATCTAAACCATTGTATCATAATACCTTTCTCATTGAAGTATATATTAACAAAATTTACATCTGCATTTAATCGGTTTCTATTTATATCTCCTGCAAATTTACAGTTTTAGCCAAAGAAAATAGGGTTAGTTTGTGATAAAATTGTGCATGTCTATCTGATATGTTAACTGTACTTAAAATGTGGGATTTATCCCTTTATGCATAATAATGAACAGATAAGAAGCTGTATTTATGGATTACACTTGAAGTCTAGTTCAACCATCCTTTCAATATATAAAATTACTATAAGAGAATCTGTAGTGATGTAAAGCAAACTAATTACTACCATTAGAAAACTTACCATACATGTATATACATTTTATATACAATATAATTGTTTTGTAGTAGACAAAATTCTTAGCTGCACTGTGGTTTTAATAGGCCTTTAATCATGACTCTTCTACCGAGCTGTTGGTACAGGACTTCCATCTGTGGATATTTAGGAATTCTGGCAATTTTTATCATGTAGTAAGACATAGTCAAATTATTTCCATAACTTTGCAAGTTATTCATTCCACACTTTCTTTATTATTTCTTGGCATTTCAGGCTATTTTATTGCTCTGACCAAATGTCTACGTCTTGATAGCAAAAACATTGCTTTCATCTTGTCTTTACATGGTATTTTTGGAAGAACAAATTGACAATTCTCATGAATGATTCTGAGTTAGTAGAGTAGCATCTGCTCTTCCTCTTTTGAAGATCACTGAAACATGAAATTTATCATTTTAAAAGCAAAATCATTGCCCTATATGAGGTGTCAGAAAAAAAACTCCAGTGTCAAAGTCTTGAGTAGTCACTCAGAAAACCTAAAATCATTACTGTGTAGTTGGTAGCTGCTAGCAAATACTATCCACACCAATAATATATTTTCATAAACATGACTCCTGAACTAGCCTGCCTGTTTTCACTTATTTATTTGGGTCTTGACATTTGTCTTTAACAATTTGATATCCAGGATGAGCTCTCTTTTCAAAAATTTTAAATACTGAGGAGAGAAAGGCATGCATTCATTGCTTTTGATAGTATATTCAACCTAAAATTGGTAAATAAAATATTTTTCAAAGGAATTATCACTACTTAGATAATACATGGGTTTATTTTTTTCATTGTTTGTGAATTTTTTCATTCAATTTATTTTACTTTCAACATTCCTTTAATGGTTCAGTTTTGTTATATGTGTACTTTATTGACTGATTTTTTAAAAGATGCATCTTTCATTAAGGACTAGTGGGAATATGCTCAAAAATGTTAAAATGCTAGGCTTAGTAAAATTACAACAGGAAACATAGCCAGATTGAGAAATATCTTGCCAAATAGTAATTCTCAGCAAGCCATTTGGAAAGACTAAAATTTTTAAGTAGTTACTACCTTGATAAAAAATGTATTTTCTTCCTCCTTCCTTTTTTCAACATTAATGTTCTTGTACACATATTAAATTCTATATAGATACAATTCTAAAACATTCCTGGCATTTGTATGCAATTGTATATAAATGTTTGTCTTCAGAGAATCAATAAGTGCCAAGAAGTTCTCAGCAGCATAAATTATCTTTAGGAAATTAATTTACAATCATATTAACCACTGGGTTCTGAAACTGTATGCATTTTTTTCAAAGAATAAGTGAATAAATCTTTTAGTGACCAACCTCATGTCTTCCTAAGTTTTCCCTTGAGAGGAAAATACGTTAGTGTGACCAGTATACTCAGGCTTTGTAACTGCCAGAAACGAGAGACAATACTTTGGTTGACAAAGGAGTGTTGGAATAGGGAATTCCAGTAAAATGTTCAGAGAATGCTTCCTAGGTGGTAAATTAAACAAAACAAAACAAAAACAGTTCTAAAGCAAGAAAAGACCAAAGAGAACATGAGGAAAGAGTTACCTGTTACATGAGTCATGAGCAGTCTATCCATTTGCCTGAAACGAAACGGGAAGGTATTATAATGAGCAAGATGGATCCTTCGGGGACCTGTAGGAGTAGTAAAGAAGTTAAAATTTCTTTCTTTTTTTAGAAGTTAAATTTTATATAGTTTTATGTATTGATTTTTAAGAGGAATGGCATGTTCGAACTTTAATCTGAAAAGCATCACTCTGACCATTAGATTACACACTGGAGAAGGTAAGACTAATTAAAACATTTTTTAAAAACAGAGATGACCACAGCTGGCTCCAGAAGATGATTGTGGAACAAAGCATGAAGGTTAAAGAATGATCATTTAAAAGAAGCATCAGACATGGTGTTAGACATAAATTGTTTATAACCATTAATGAATATAGAATTGTTGTTAGTCCACCAATTCTAGTATGCAGGGAAAATGAGAAAAAGTTATAAAAGCATTAATAAGAACCCTGCTAAAGGTAAAAAAAATGATTTGGGTTGGGAGTATAGCTCTGATAGGGAACTTATCTGATATGCATAACACTGATTTAATCCCTAACGCTGACAAAAAAAAACCTTTATACTTTTTGAAAATGAGTTATTTAGTATATCAAGTCTTATTGGAGAGAATTCATATGATTCTGTCAGTGCCATTGAGGCATTTGATAAAATGAAATTCATTAGCCATTCCAAACAAGCCAAAAGCTCTGGCAGCTAGTATGAAGTCCAAGTTGGTTGATTTGACATCTACCCAGGGGATTGGTGGAGCACATTTCTGAGTGTATCTGGGTGGGTCCTGGAAGCGTGGCCATGGAGTTTGTGCCTGGTCCTTTCATTCTTCCCTGGAAGCTTCCCTGCTGCCATGAACTAAGCAGCTTTGCTACATCACACCTGTCTTCATCACTTTCTAGTTGCTCGGACAAAATACATGACACCCACACTTTAGAGGAGAAGAGGCTTATTTTGGCTTACAGCTTCAGAAGCTTCAGTACATGGCTGGCAGACTCAGACATCCAAGTGGCACAGTGGAAGGGTTTACCTTGGAGGGAAGCTGCTTACATCAAGGCATCCAGGAAGCAGAGGCAAGGGACAAGCTATGAGAGAGAGAGAGTCACCCTTCCAAGTCATGTCCCTAGTGACTCACATTTTCCCACTTCTTAACAACATATTCAGCTACAGCATCTCCATGATCCAATCACCACAAACACATGAGACTTGGGAGAGACATTTCAGATCCAAACCATGATAACACTCTTCTACCATGATGTCTTTGCGCTAGGACCAGTGGATCATGAACTGAAATCATGAGCAAATTAAATCTCTGCTTCTTTAAATTATGGGTGTTGGATATTATGTCTCAATGATGAGAAAGCTGACTAATACAAACCTTATTTAGGAACAGAAGAAAACTCTCTGGTGGGTCTCAGAAACCACAGGAGAAAGAGGTATGAGGAAGTTCATTCACTGCTGTGGGACTGGTTTCCCAACCTGCCCTGTGTGTGTTCTACCTGAGACAATGTTTGCCAATAGCAACCCATGTGGAGACCTTCAACACCACTGGAATGTGGCAACTTGAAGCTCTCCTGTTGACTCCCAATTCAGAGTCCAGAGGCACTGGGTTAGCAGTCCTGCTCATTTACTCCTAGGGCTCAAAAGGTCAGCACTTTAATTCTCCTAGCCAGACCAGTCATATCTCCTTTACGCCATGGATGGAAGATTTTACAGCTACTTCTGAGTGTCTTCTTCCCTTTTCCTCCCTTTAGAATAAAGTTTTCTGGGGTTTGATTCCACAGTTTTTCAACTTTTGTGTTCTTGACGTTTGAGGCCAGATAACTGTGGGAAGCAGTCCACATCTTGCAACATAATTACCAAAATTCTTGGCCTTTATCATTAGATACCAGTATAGCACTTTCTTTCTTCCATCCTCCGCTCTTTCCACCCAACTGTGAATACGAAAAATGTCTTTGGACAATGGCATTGTTAAAAAGAGAGAAAGCCACCAAAATGAGAATTACTGGGATAGATGACAATGTAATGACTTCCCTAGCTTATTGATTTATGTTATATTGCATTTACCAACAAAGTCTCAGCTGGAGCGGGGGGAGTAGAACTATCTGTCAGTCAGCTCAAGCTGTTACTGAAAAGTCCCATAGGTTGGCTGCAAAGTTGGATTTTATTTTATCACCATTCTGAAGGTTAGAAGTGAGATCAAGGTACCAACATGGTCAGATTCTTCTGGAGATTTGGCTGGCAGAAAGCCACTTTTTTGCTGTGTCTTCATGTGGAAGAAAGGAAGAGAATGCAGGTATCTCTCTTTCCTCCTGTAAGCATTCAAAGTCTATTAGACAGGACTCCACCTTTATGACTTCATTTAATCTTTAGTCATCTCCTGAAAGACTATTTCCAGTACAGTCACATGAGTGTTAAAGAGTTTCAGTATATAAAATTTGGGAAGACATAATTTAATTCCTAGAACTCCCTAAATAAGATTTTAGAAAATTCTTTCCCCAAACCCAACAACAATTATTTTTAGTAAACATTTTTATATCAATAATAAGACAGGGATT
The DNA here is from genome assembly GCF_034190915.1 of Cavia porcellus. NCBI lineage: Eukaryota > Metazoa > Chordata > Mammalia > Rodentia > Caviidae > Cavia > Cavia porcellus. The sequence goes on from NW_026947484.1 coordinate 79,507,895, forward strand.
CCTGTTATTATCACTATTCTTCAAAACAAATAGGAAATTGACAAGCTAGAAAATAAAAGAAGTAACTTAAATATGAGAAAGTAAAAAATAATACGATCTTTATTTTCAGTTGGTATGGTCATATACTTAGAAAATAAAGATATTCTGCTAAAATCACTATTAAAGTTAATAAGAGAATTTTTCCATGGGCTGGCCAGATACAAAATTAGCAGTATTTCTATTAATATTATACAAATAGAAGTCAGAATTAGAAAATATCTCATATAAGTACAATACAAAAGATAAATTATTCAATATCTAAGAAGATAAGAATTAGAACTAAATAAAGAAAATGATAACATTTATTGGGAATCATAAAACTAGACCTGAAAAAGGAACATATAATTTTGTCTATATTAATGCATAAATTTATTGTAGTTCTAGTCAGAATCCCAACAGGACTTTTCCCCAAAACTGGTCAAATAATTTATAAATTCATGTGGAAGATGTAATATGTGTATTAACTTTCCACTTAAAAAATAACATCAAAGTTAGACTTAGACTTGCTTTATCAGCTATTGAATTACTATTAATCACTGTTATCAAAACACTGTGTATTAGCACAGTAACAGACAAAAAATAACAAAAAATCAATACAGCTGACAAAAAATAAAAAATCAATGCATTTCACTTTAGTAGAAAAAATATTTTTTCTCATATATGATGCTAGCACTACTGATCTTAAAAATTATAAGGCAAAGGATAAAAAGAAACAAGGCCCTTTCTAAACCTTAGGATGTTCAAAGCAAGGAAGTAGAGACTTAAAAATATATAGAAAAATAATAGATTTGGTTACACAAAATTAAAACACCTCTTTCCGGGAGGGGAAGTAAGATCAAGGGTACCAACTGAGATTCAAAGAATTAGACACATTTATTATATTTTGAGGTGTAAATAATAGTATTTAAGATAGATGAGAAGTGGGTTTAAACGTAGGAAGAAAATGGGATTCGATTCAGATTTTGTGAGATTATTTAAAAAAAATAAATATAAAATTTCTCATACCAAATTAGACAAAAGTATATCCTCAGAATGAAAAAAGAAATGACAAAAAACCCCCATAAAATGTAAAAAATGCCAAATAGTATAACATTACAAAATACTATAAACATTATACAAAAGATACACTGTTTTAATCAATCAACTGCTTTAAATGTTTTGGCAATAAATTCTGATATTGCCTTTTATGCCATAATGATCTTGTAAGATTATTTTCTAAATAAAAAATGGAAAGATGATTCTGTCTTTGTTCTAGCATGATTGGTCAAAATATATTTTATTACTGAGAACTGGTATACATAAAATGTGTTATACCTTTGCTATTTCATAGTATAACTTTAAGCTTGCAATTTATATATAAAAATTTTGAGAAATTTGGTCATACAATTTTTATTTTTAAAACGTATGCATTATTTATAAATATATCTCACACTACTAAGTGTATTTGTTGTAAGAGAATTTCTATTTTGATTAAAATCCATTGTATCTCAAATATTACCATAGTTAGCTAAATAAATGCTATATTAAATAAGTTCTATATTAAATAAATCGTAAATAAGTGCTAAACACTACACTTTAATGACTAAAAGACTTTCCCACAGACTAATTTTGAATTCCTATATTCCAAGTATATTTCTCTTCTCTAGACAATCCTGAGTGACACTGGTCATGTTGATATTGCAAAAGAACCACAAGCTTGGAACTTTCATGTCATAACATTCCTTTCCCAGAATCTACCTCACACAAGAACCATGAACAATAATTTACATATATACAGAAATGATTGTGGACAGCGTAAGTTTATACCACTAAATCCAAACTAACACAATCTCCCCTCAGTCAGTTCCCAAAAGTGCCTGGGAAAATGGTGTGAAGGGAAAATCAGAGAAAAAAGAGGTATAATCTTAACTAATTGCAGGTAAAATATGTTACTGTTGCAAATTTTTTCCAAAACCTATGGCCATGTGAACACAGTTTGGTTCCAGGGTCTTTCAAATGATGACAATGAAATTAAGTTTCGTTCATTCTTGGTAACTTTACATCTGATTGGCAGAATTGTGTATTGCTCCTGGGTTTCTGGCTTAAGTAGGTCAATCCAAACTCACGAGTAAAACACTCCCTCATTTGAAGTTCTTGCTATTTAACTGGAAAACTAGGTGTTTAAGTGCTACCAGAAAAGAGAACTGTGCCATAACTAGCTGCCTGGCACAAGAAGCTTTTCTGCCTGGCCCAGAAACTCCTTCTCCATGTAGAGGAACTGGACAGCCCCCTCAAGTAACACAATCATTGCCCCTGCAAAAAACAGGATCAGTGGCATAAAATAAGACAAATGGATGAAAACGATACCACAAAAGCTTCAATCAAATAGTCACTTGAATCACAGCCTACAAAAGTGGGCCAGATTATTGCAAATCTTCAACTTCTTCTACACCATCTGGCTGTGAGCTAATAACTTCTTGGGTTATTTTTTAAAATTCAAAAATAGTTCCACACCAACTAGAGAGTCCAATAGTTCACTTTATGTCTATGCCAATTTATTTGCCTTCTTTCTGGTTGTAATAGAAGGGTCACTGGCCTTATCTTTGTCCAACATTGTCAATTAATCATTTTTAAAAGAATTTTTGCTGTTGTGTTTTCTTCCTCTACTACATTATTACTTTCTTCTTTATAGAATCCTCTCCATTCACATTTTAAGACTGTTGAGCAAACAACATGACCTCATTTTGCTGAAGCTAATGGTTCCTTCTCTGAGATCATCTTTTGGAGCTGTTAGTATTTGACACCGTGCACTCTTCCCTCCTTGTGAACACACATTTGTCACTCTGTACTGCATCCTACTTCCCTGGCTTTTCTGGTGCCTCTTTGGCAGCTTCATCCCAAAATTTTTCACTAGGGCACTTTCCTTCTATCACGTGAGCTAGTCAAGGGGTTTACATACCAGCTTTAGCAGATAACTCAGATCTGTAGATCCTGCTAGGTCTTCTCTTTGTGCTCCAAACTCCTTGACATTTCAATTTGGACATTTAATAGAAAACAGCAAAACAAACATGGCCAAACAGAGTTAGTGATACTCCTTCCTAGTGTGCAATACAGAGTCTTCTGCTTCTCCTTAAACACATTTACCATCTACCTCATTACTTTAAAGAAAATACGGGCTTTGAAATCTTTAATTTTTCTTTTTCTTTCCACCTGTGTCCATCAGTATGCTGGCCATGCTTTCAGAATGTCTTCAATCTGTTCAATTATTACTGCTTCCATAGCTATAGCCTTGATTTATACACTAATAATTGTCATGCATTACATACATGTGTATATACATGTACATATATACATATAGGTATGTGTGTATATTATTAGAGAGTGATGTATTATAGCTCAATTATGGAGGCTGAGACATCTCAAGATCTAAAATCAGCAAGCTAGAGACCTAGGACAGCTAAAGTGTAATTTCAGTCCAAGTCCAAAGACCTGTCAACCTGGAAAACTAAGAGTATATATTTCAATCCAAAAGTAAGAGAAGACCAATCTCTTTGGAAACTTCTTTGGCAGCTGACTCTTTGATTTTACTTAGAACTGTGACATGATTGACATGCAATTTTAAAATGGTAGGTTGGGGGCCGGGAATTTGGCTCAGTGTTGTCAGTGTCTGCTTGACTAGCATGAGGTCGTGAGTTCGATCCCTGTACCAAAAGAAAAAAAAAAAAAAAACAATCAAATAAAATGGTGGGCTGGGTATAAGGCTCAGTGTCACAGTGTCTGTCTGGCAAGCCTGAAGTCGTGAGTTTGATCCCCAGTACCAAAATAAAGAAAGAGAGAAGAAATTTTAAAAAATAGTAATACCTTAAATTTCTCCAATGTCACACATTGCATATGAATTTTTAAATTTAAATCTTAAAAGATAGTTTATGTAGGAATATAAAATACCATTTTAGACTGGGAATATCTGGCATAGTAATTCAAAAAACAAAAAGCAAAAGGACTAATAAGCAATCAACATAGAATTTTAAAGGCTTTTATGAACCTAAGAATAATATCAGGAATAATATCTCATGTAGCTCAAGTTCATTAAAAATAATGAGGAAAATGAGAGGGTTTAAAGGTTATATTAATGAGCAAGAACAAACAGGAAGGGGGAGGCCTGCCTGCCTTTATTTATTTATTTATTTATTTATTTATTTATCTTTGAGACAGGGTTTCACTATGTAGTCCAAGATGTCACTGAATTCCTTTTGTAGTATAAGGTGGCCTCAGAATCACAGCAGCAATTCTCCTGCCTCAGCCTCCCAAGCACCAGGATTACAGAAAAATAGTGATGATAAATAATAAAAACAAAGCAGGAGGACTTCATTCCACTGCTGCCTATCTTCTGCAAGAAAAACAATGATCTTCAGATTGGTAAGGACAGAACAAATAAGTTTGAGAGGGAACTGATGTCAAAGGTAGGCGAAAGGATCAGTGAACTAGAGCATAGGATTGGAGAAATCTGAGGAATGAGAACTCTGAAACAACAACAGTCTCTAAAGAATGGTGGCAAAAGACAGAGATGCCTTGGTTCTGGGAAGAACAAATATAGTTCACATTTTCAATGAAGGAAAAAAGGCAAATTCTGCAACCGTAGCTCAGTAATCCTGACGTTAACCCCCATGCAAAATTAGGTTAAATATGCAATAGGTTATTAAAATGGAGGGGTTTCAAACTATAAAATGAGAACATGTAAATTCTTACGAACATGTTCACCAAGGCCCTGCATGGGCTTCTTACAATTAAGCTGTATCAGAATACCCTCATTTTCTTTCTGGGCAGGTTAACTACTACTAATCAGAAGAGCTTATATTCTTTAAGCAGTGTTTTGAGGTTAGATTATAGGTTGAGTGTCTAACATGCATGTCATCATTGGTCTTAAGTATTATCCTCCTGTTACACCATTTTGTTGATGAGATACTGTTCAGATCAGTAATTAGCCCAAAACATGCACAGTTAAAACTGGGGAGTATGTATTTAAGCACAGCAGCTACAGTTCAGAGCTTATGGTATGAATGTCTATGCTGCAGTGTCAGTATAGAGTATAGGAAAAACATATCCCATGAATGCTACTGGAATTATACTCTTGAATTCAGATAGAAAATGATGAATTAGATGATGACATAATTTGAGTGATTCTCAAATAATGGAACGATCATTAGCTAAGATATTGATTAATGTGTCATTCATTGTCTATCGACAAAAAGATCTCTAGTAATCATTTTTCAGAACCTTACTATTGACCTCTCATTGATTAATATTTTATAAGAAATTTGACTAAATATATGAATAGCATATTACCATATTGATCGGTGATCTGAAATTCGATTGACTAGTATTGGCCAACAAAACAGTATTCCCAAATTCTTAGCATAGATGAAACAAAACAAGATACAGATCATTAGGACTCAGTAGAAAAATTATCACTGAAATTTTTCAAAATATGCCTAGTATCAGATGGACAAAATATAAGAACTATTAAGAGTCATCCAATAACAGCTCATTCTTATGTGGTTAAAACCACACAGCCCCATTAGTGAGACATTTCACTAGGGCCAAAAAGTCAAATAAAGATGCTTTGTACTAGATACTTGAACTTTTTATGAAAGGCCTCCAAGGCCACAGATAAAGAAAACAGGGTACTGGGTAAGCACTGTACAGAGATTAAAGAGGAAACAAGCAGCCAAGAAACTTGGTGCTGGTGACAATTTAAAATAGGAGAAAACATGGTCCACCAAAATGAACTTTCATTTTTTCTTTTCTTGTCTATGGACTATCTTTTCTCTCATCTCTTACATATGTAGAAGAAGGATGCCTGTTATAAGGACTTTCATTATTTTTCTTACCTCTGTACTAAGTACCTTCAATATTTATTGATTCATTATTTTAATGTTTTAAAAAATAAATAGGTTCATAAAAACATTTTACATGTGTCGTGTTTTAAAGGATTTTAGGCTTAAAAATGCACGTGTCCCTTGGCCTTAAGGAAAACACTTTTTCATCCTCTGGTTGCCACAGCTACACAGAAACTTTCTTCTTGTTTGGTACTAGCTCGAGTTTGAGAAAGAACTGTATATGTAGAATTTCAAAGGAGTTTTGAGTCATATGAAAAATACTTTCCCAGAAATATGAGTGAAGAGTATAATATGACCACCATATAGTCTATGGATACATGATACATTATCAAAATTATAGTATATGTAAAGGAAGGACAATCATTCTGTTTGTATATACATGGACTAATGTTTAATTATGACACTTGAAAAGGATGAGTAGACACACTTGTATTTTCACAAGTGACCTGGATGATGAAGAAACTTGATATCTGTAATACCACAAATTCATGAAGAAACTGAGGTATCTTTTATTACTTATCAAATGTAAAAGTATTGGGGCAATAATAATGTTTAAGAGCTATTGGAAAAATTGGAGCTTTACCAATGGAGATACAGCACAGTGAGTGAAAGTACAGTTTCTATATTTAGATTGCTGTTTGTATCCCAGGCTCACTACTTATTAGCTATTTAAAACTTATGCAAGTTACTTAACTCCTATGTGCCATAGTTTCTTCATTTAAAAAATAATCAAAATAACAGCATACATCATTAGAATTAAGTGATTTAAGTTACATAAAATGCAGAGAATATTGCTTGGCACTTGTTAAGTTCTTAATAATTTTACTTATTAATAGAACAATGAAAATTTCCTCTTCTTCGATGATAATAAACTAATGATTATACTTTTGAAGGGTTCTATTAGGAAAAAGTGATAAAGAAGTGTTGTAGTCAGGAGTGGTAAGGAGAACAATTAGAACCAGGACCTGGAATTTATAATTTTATAATGGTCACCCAGAGTTAACACAAGAAACTACAAGAAATCTATCCACAACACCAAAGACAGAATATTTAACCAAGGACCTGGATTGCACAGCAATGTCCTGTATGAGTCCTGATGAAGACCCAGAGCCCATAACAATGTCTCTCATAAGTTCCACTGGAGGTCTAGAGCTCACAAGAAGAACTTACACCAGTCTCTTTTACAGATCCATGCTGGAAAGGCCCAAAGGTCAGTGGTGGAAGCTAGAAAGTCTATGCCAGCAGGGTGAAGGAGCTGTGCTGGTAGGTTGAGGGTTCTACACTGAATCTAAGAAGTCATCCTCATACTAAAGACCAGGGCTGTCCTGAAAAGTATCACAGCCATTCTCAGCAACATGGAGGCACGGAGCACCTCTGACGATAAGCACAGTCAAGTGCATGCCAGGAAGTCAGCATGACGAGTTTGTCCTGGAGATTGAGCAGCACATATCTTCCCCTCCAGGGCCCAGAAGCAAAGCTTGATGTAAGGACCAGAGCTTCTCCAGGAGAACAAATGGCTTAAACAGTAACACTTAGTGAAACCCACAATGCCTCAGTGACTCTCCATATGACTCTTCTTCTTCTCCATGTCTCTATGCTGGCAACTTTCCTCAGGTGGAATATCTATGCTCAGCACCATGGTGATTTAATGCTGCTGGCATTAAGTTGACCACGAGTTTTTAATCTATAAGAGGAAGAAAAGACTGCTAATGGTCAGAACTGAGAATTTGAGTTTGTGTCTGCTTATCATGGAATATATTTAGCTGAAACAAAATGCGTCGAAATTATTCAGGTTAGAATATCTTAAAATGTCTTTGAGGCTCCCTCACCCAGCAAAATCTAACACAAACTGATTGCCATTTTAAGAAATTGGGTTGTCAAAAAGAAAAGTAATATAATAAGCCTGAGTGAACTTCTTGGGTTTTGCATAGAATGCCAACATAAAAAACCTTTTGAGAGCACTCTACCAAAATTAGTATGAAAGTTATCTCTCACTTTGCTTTGAGTAGATGTGATTTCTTAGAATAAATAATGGTATCTGTGATTTATTGACAGTGAAGAAATATGTATATACAAATGGAGATGCTCCTTTCATGAAATAAATATCATTACATCTCTAGGCAATTGATATTTTGTGTTCACTATGTATTTTGTCCTGAATATTCTTTCCTTTATTGCCACATTTAGAAAAAGGGGTTTCTTATTTGACAGAGGTAAGAGCTGTGTAAACGTTAACAACTGTCTTCAAGTAAGTGAAGTTTATTCTGCAGAAGTGTAATTGGACACTTAATAATATTTTAGCAGTCAAATGAGGATAGATTTGAATAACAATAGAATTTGATTGTATTTTTTATATTTGAGCTATTATATTACAAGAATGTAGGCCCCACAGTCTCCTGATTCCTTCAATCCTTTAACAAAATTTTACCGAACGCATACTTCAAAGTCTGGTCTGAACTCTGAGGTAATAGTAACCACAAATTAGACATTGTCCCTACTCTCATCATGCTTATATTACATGAAGCATAGTCATTTAACAAACAAACAGAAAAAAATTTATTTTTATTAGAGAATTAAATAAGACATAAATACAGAAAATGTTGATTGTTACTTTGGATTGAGTGGCCAGGACAGCCTCTCTAAAGAGGTGACATCTCAACTGAGATATGAATAATAATACAGAGCATAACTGTAATAATCAAAAGGAAAAACATTCTAAGAATAAAGAACTAGTACAAAGATCCTAAGGTGAGAAAGAAGGTGAGTTTGATCAAAAGGTTGTAGACGAGGTTGATAGTGGTTATAGGAAGTTCAGAGGTGCAGGCAGAGCCAGATCATTGACGGTTTTGTAGGATGAGTTGAGAAATACAGATTTTAGCTATGATCAGAATACAGATGGTTAGTGAATTTTAAGCAAAAGAGTGACATGATCTGATTTATACATTAAGTATAAAATACATTTTACTACTACATGGAAAATAGCTTTTGAGCAAGAATTCAAACAAGGAAAACAACTGGAAATTTATTGCCATACTCCAGGCAAGGAAAAGAGGTAGTAGAAATGGAGATACAGAGAAAGTCAGAGTTGAGGTAACTTTTGGAGTTAGAAGTGCTAGAACCTGGAGATGGATTAGAAAGAGATAAAGGTACATTATAAATGTAGGCTACATTTTTGGTCTGAGCGAACTAGTGGAACTGGTGCCCTTTTCTGATACCTGCTAACTTGAGGAAGGAATAGGTTTGGGTGAAAAAATAAAGAGTATTCTTCGGGATTTTAAATTGTAGACACCTGTCTCACTGAGTAAAGAGGACTTGTCTTGGGCTGCATACAAAATATATAACATAGTAAATGTATATAAGTGATAAAGCTTCCTTTATTTTAATATATTATGATAACGTTGAAAACAAAGAGGGTAGCCTGTGGACCACAGATTGGACATGTTGCCCTAGACTCTCTGAAGCATGAGAATGGATGGGATCATTTCAGACAGTAGACCAAGAATACTGAGCCCATGAGTATTTGAGTATTTAGAGATTGGGTTAGAGAGGAAATGGACCCAAAATGGAAGCCTGAGATTAACCAGCCAGTGAGTTAGGACAAAAAGCGGCAACTAAACTAACCAGGAGGCCAAGAGAAGAAATCATTTCAAGAAGAAGGGAGAGGCCAGCCATGTCAAATTTTGATGAGAAGGAATAGAGACTATGCTTAAGGAGCCTTAGTGGAATGGTAGGTACTGATGATCAGTTGGAATAAGTTGGGGGGTGAATGCAAAGTGAGGAAAGAAAGACCAACTGCTGTCAGGAGAAGTCTTTCAACTATGTTGATATCAGTACTCTCTGCAAAAAGGTACTAGGTCCTAATCACCATACTGGAGGACCCAAAAGAAAATTCTCAATTTGTACTGAGGGATTTGTATTTCTTTATGTGATATCATTGGAGAAACCTAACATACCTAATAATGTTCTAGGATTCTTTTATTATGAAATGTTTATCTGAAATTGCTCTCTTGCTTACCTAAATTGTCAGTGCAGTATCCCCCACCTGATCTCTCTGCAGCGTTATCCAGGATAGGTAAATTATTTTCATCAGGCTTTATAAGATGCTGGAAATAGCTGCTGAATTTTTATTACTTTCTCAGTAGACTCTAGGGTGAAAAAATTGATCTTATTCAGCTGTCTCATAATGAACATAAGACAATTAAGGTGCCAGAAAATGAAATGATTTTCCAAATATAAAAATTCAAAGATAACAGCAAAACTAGGACCAGAACCCAAGTCTCCTACTTTCATTTCTTATCATCTTATTACTTCTCCATTTTTGGATTATAGCTCTTTTTAGGCTAACCGCTTATAATAACATCTTTCAAAGTTCATTATTAAAATGGCAAAACAAAAATAAACTAGAAAAATCTGAAAATTTCAGCCTCATAGAATTGGTGAAATTTCTTTTCAAGAATGAGGTAAGGTATTCACTTTTCAGCTGCTAGAATAAAGGCAGCAGATATCTCTCAACTGATACATCTGTCCTTTGGGCATTGATGAGTCAAATAGGTGGATTCAGAAGCAAACCATTATAAGATAAAAGTGGTAGGTCGGGATCAAGCATAAACAAGACAAGAGGATTTAATTAAGTTGTATTGGCACCTCTCCCTAAAAAATATCAGGGCCCTGTATGATTAAGTCACCAAGGAAGAAAACATGTCAGCCATGGCTCATAGATGGGTCATCCTGAGATGGCGTCCAACCTTAAAATGGAATACTATTGCGGTCCTCACACAAAAGTCATCTCTGAAAGAAAGTTGTGTGGAGAAGTCCTCAAATAGATAGAGCTTCAGGCAGTACGCCGACTCATGTACCTGAGTAAGAAGAACACTGGACCAGAGTAGCAACTGATACTAATTCATGAGCAGGGGAAAATGGTTTATCTTGTTCAGGGAACTTGAAATAATTAGAAAACGGTGGTAGGAGTATCTAGGGGAGATGCATGTGGGTAGTCTATGGAAATGAACCCAAATAACTCAAATAAAAGATCTTTATATTACAAGCTAATGCTCACTAGAGCATATCCTTCAAAGGGATGCCAACAACCACCAAAAACACAGACTATCTTGGTCAGTTAGTTCAGCCAGAGACTGTCATCAGTCATCCCAGTGCTGGCTCAACAGTCACATAAACAAAATAGTCATGCTGGCATGGATAGAGTCTATATGCGGACCCAGCAACATGGCTCCTATTTATCAAGGCCAATATAGCTACATTCACTGCTAAATATCCCATCTTCCAATCACAGAGATCAAGCTTAAGCAATGATATGACATAATCTTCAAGGATATCAGCCAATTACTTGGTGTAAATTGATTACATGGATCTCTATCTTACAACAATCTTGGCTAAAAAAAATCCCAACATAATTCAGTTTGAAGTGCCTTTCCCACCTACAACTTTACCCAGAACCACTATCCAGGGGCTTTTAGAGTGGCCCACTGAAATGAGATATTGTTCAACACTACTCTGACTAAAAGGCCCAACCGATGACAAAAGACCTATGTATGTGAGCATATAGTCATAACATGCACTGGTTTCATCATATACTTAACCATGCAGAAATTACCAATCTGATAAAGTAATGAAATAACCTTTAAAAAGTATGACTGAGACACCCATCTGGACATGGTACTCTACAAGACTAGAGTGCCATATTCCAGGATTTAGTACATACCCTAATCAATTATCATTATATTATGTCTAGTCCTCAGTAGGTAACACAAACAGGACTAGAACCAAGAGAAGGAAGTAGAAGTGGTCCTGTTGACTCTTCCTCCAAAGAATCAATTTGGCAAATTTATATTTTCTATTCCTACAACCCTTGACTGTGTGCAACCAGATGATCTGCTTCCCAGAGGGTGAAATATTTCTTCAAAGGAAACAGTAAGAGTTCCATTAAAGTGTAAATCTGCTATCATCTTTTTTAGGCTTCTCATGATAGGAAGAAGGAAAGGAAATTTTATACAAGGAAAGAAGTTCCCTGGCAGGGTATTTGATTGTTAGATGGAGGTAGGGTTGCTACTTCACAATAAAGGGAGAGGAAAATATGTTCAGCGCCAATGGAGGCCATGGGACCACCTTTTGCTGTATTTCCTGATTTTGAAAATGGCTGGAGAAATGTAACAGCCAAAGCATGAAAAGTAACGGTAACCAAGAACTCAGACCACAAGGGACGAGGGTCTGCATCACCTTAACATGTACATCATACAGGTGGGCAGAGATGTTAGCTAAGGGCCAGGGGAGACAGGAGTAACTAGAAGAAGGTGAATACTATAAAGACTTAGTAAAATACGTAAGTGCATTCAGGTGGCATGGAAAATGGAGTCTAGCAAAGCCCACTCTATGTGTAGATCCTCTCCTTCAGGACTAAGCATTTCATTACTTCAGTCGCAAGCAACATTAGCAAATAACGTCTCTCAACTGACTCATTGTTTAAGATTACCGATTGCTGAAAAGAGCTGCCTGTTTACAGTCATACCTCCTCCTTGGGCATAGTCCTTATTCAAGGACCTGTTTCCTTTGCCTCAGGGAAGACACCCTGATGGTTCAACCTAGCTCCACAGCTCCCTCAGGTCTTAACTGCATCCTGCTTGTGGCTCCACTGCTTCCTCTATGTAACTCTACTCCCTTCACTTGCCCATGAACATTGACCCTGTAAACACTCTCCATCAAATTGCTATACAGAACATAACCATTTTTCTTAGAATCTGTTCCTCAAGGACAACTAGTAGAAAAAGTATGGCACATTCACGTAATATAATATCTTGTAGTCAAGAGAACAATACTGTAGTTGAAAATTGTTCATGAAATAGGCAGAACTGTAAAAAAATTATGAAATGTTTCTCCTTTTATAAAATAAATGTATATGTATATATATATATATATATATATATATATATATACACACACACACATATATGCAAATACACCCTGAGCAAAAGAATAAAATAACAAAATATTAACAGTGATTATTTTTGGATACGAAGTTTATGGATTTTTCCTATATTTTTAATAATCAACACTGGATGTTATTTTTAATCAACAAGATGTTATTTTAGTAAAAAAGGGAAGTGTTTATTAATATTATAGTAAAAATAGATATGTAAATATAAAAAAGAAGAAGCAGAGACAAAAAACACAGTTCAATAGACCTGGTGTGTTCTAGATGATCTTTGATATAAGAGTGTGAAACAACTTATCTCTCTTCCTTAATTCACTGTCCTAATGAAAGTTGTCAAGTGAAGTGGATTAAAAAACAAAGCAGATACCAAAGAATCAAGGTGATAGTTTAGATGGCAACAGTGTTTAACCAAGGAGGACTACAGGACTGTCTTCCAAAGCAGTCCCCCATCTCTTAGGTCACAATTCGTGTAAGCCACTGCGTTGGACTAAGTTACATCATAGCCCAGGCAGTCTGCATGTGCTTCCAGATGCAGATTCATCATGTCTCTTCTGTGGTTCTGCGCAGGTACCTAAAAAAGCAAAAGGTTAGGGAAAATCCAAAGAATTCTGTTTGTTTCTAAGACTTCATTCAAAATACAAGAATGAATCAAACATATTAACTCTCAGAGTCTGATATTTACCTCTTAGAGTATTTCCCTTACTTTTCCTGGCCATCAATTAAAGGGGGGGGGGTGTTTTTAAGCTCAACCTACAACGATCACTATGTCAAAAGTGAACACGTTTTCCCCCTCAGGCCCTCTAAAGGACGAAGAGTCTAATTATTACTAGTTCAGTTGCCTTACTTTGTATACGGAGCAGATTTTACCTAAAATCAGAAATTGTAAAAACTGCTATCTGGTAAAAGATTTTTTGCTTGCTTTTTTTTTTTTTAACATAATGCCCAGTAACTTTTACTAAAAGCAATACTTACATACCTTTTCTCTTCTTTCAAAATCAGATTACCTCAAAATTTGTAAGGAAATTTGCACATACTATAATTAAACACCCTATTCAACCCTAAGCTTCTTGGCAGCAAATCTCATCTATGAAGAAGAAGCATAGTTTTTAAAACATTTTTGTTACAAATATTTTAATGACATATTATGATTTATACACGTAGCAACGAGGAGCCACCCTATGAATCAGTGATCATAATGTCTTTAATAATTTCACCAAAAATGCAGAACCATCCTTTAAAGAAGTATTCCTTGATCACCTCTAAATGAAGCAAATATACTGTGAATAACATCACAGCATATTTTCTGTGAAGACTTTTAATCAAATACAGTTTGCAGTGTGACTGCATTTAATTTGATTTTGAACTTCATTAATTTGAAGTGGTGTGATATGAAACAATTAAAAAGTCTTGTATATTTTGAAGTAATTTGAATCCCCTTCAATTACATAAAATAGCCAGGAATTATAAACTTTTGGGTGGACTGGAGGAATTCATTTTAAATTGTGCTTTGGCCATTTTTATTAAGAAGTAGTAAATTGGTTAGCAAATGGACACATCATCCTTTCTCAGATTTATTGAAATGTATTTATTGAACTATGCAATTTAAAATAGATATGGTGTACACCAGTTATTCTATTGAAGTTGAGGATAGACAATCTCAAGTTTAAGGCCAGAATGGGCAACACAGTTAGATCCTGCTGAGCTCCCTCAAAATAATAATATTTATAAAGCTTCATTCACATTAAATTGTTACATACTATATATAAATATACAATTATATTAGTAGGTTACATGTTACCTATTTCTCTGCACAGTGTTAAACTTCTAGGTGAACATCAGAGTTACCTGAAGCCACATTTTGTCATGACTATTATAAAAATAGTATTTTCTTCAGCTGTTTTGACTTTATTTTTACTTAGCTCAAGTTTTAAAAGGAGTAAGGTTTAGATAATGTAAAAGTCTCCCATTTATATCTCCAGTCTCCAGTTCTTCTCTCCAGAGGCATATCCATTATTAGGTATTTGTATCATCTTTCAGAGATACATCAGGCATATATAAGCAAATATATATATTCACCCTTCTTTTTAATATCACTGGTATAATAGAAAGCATTCTCCTGATTTTTTTACTTAGTAGTAATATATAAAATGCATAAAATTTTCTCATTGTTTTTTATATATACATTGTATAGAACTATATAGATGCATCGCAAGTTACTTAATGGTGCACCTAGAAAGTTTAAATATACAATATAAAGACATATGCATATATCATATGCAAATACATATGTATTTTTCCTGGGACCTCTCATTTTACAGAATAAAAATGGACAGGTCAGAATCTGGAAATATATATTTTTAACAACCTCCTAAGTGACTACAACCAGCTATCACTATATATTTCCACAGACCGGTTGTAGGGAATCACATTTTCCTTACATCTTCTAATCATTGAACTCAGTAACCAATGTTGCTTTTTTGGTAAGTATTTTGAGCAGATGTATGATTTGGAATCACACAACTCAGAAAATGCAAATTTTTTAAAATATACACAGAATCTTTTTGATTTGGGGCAAGTTTAAAATGTTTGTGACCCCTTTTGAACAAGACCCTCTCCCATGCATCTCTCAGTGGAACCCTGCTTTTCTGACAAGCTTTTTTTTTTTTTTTTTTTTGTACCTGGAATTGAACTCAGGATCTTGCACTTGCCAAGGAGCCACTGTGCCTGAATTATATCACTGGCCCTTAATTTTTACTTTCCTTTGGTTTTATTAGAATTGTTATTCATGAAAGAGCAAAGTAAAGTGGTTCATCAGCTGAATTTGTCTGGAGATGTTTTCAAGGAAATTTAGAACTAAGTCAGATGTTTAAAGAACTAAAATAAAAGATACAGAGTTCCATACACCATGTTAATGGTGTTCAGGTTCTCTACATCTTACTCAATGATAATGACCTTTGACATGAATTTTATGGGATCAGGAATGAACATTCTATATAAAATTCTTGAACTAATTGTATAAGGTTGATCACATGTCCTCATTTTAGATGAAAAAATTGAGTCTCAAAGATATTAATCAATTTACCCAAAACACACATTTTGTGAGTGGCATATTTAGGGCTATGAACCAGTTCTGATTTCAGGTACTATGTTTGTTCTACTAAATCATGTTCGCTACCTTAACAAATTACATCATTTAAAGATGCATTTACCATAGGAAAATGGTCAATATATTTAGACAAAATAAACCTCTCCCATGTATCACTGTAAGTCTCCAAAAAAGTAATTGAGGTGATTCAATTTCCTCGGCTTGTGTTTCTGTAGTTGAATGAGTAATTATTGAAAGAACTGGGTTATCAGATGTTTGGATCATAAACTGTTGAGGAGAAGAACTATTCTAGATTTCACACTGTGTATAAATTATACATCAAGTTTAGTTTTAGGATAGTTTCAGCTCTGAGTATAACAATTTCTTCCGAGTTTCCAAATGAAAAAGTAATCTACATTTTTGTTGTTGTTAATTGATAGTTATAGAAAATTAATTAAATAGTTCTAAGTATATAGATTTAAATTTTGGCACTGAATATAGATCATTGACACATTCTACTATACTTGCACAAAAATTTCACATAGGAAAAAGTTAACTTCAAGAAGATTACATTTTCATAAGGAAGAAAACTCTGAAAGGCTATTTTCAGAGTTCTGGAATGTTCATGTAGGATTTAACCAAGTTAGGTATCTATAACTAACAAAATTTGGAGAGGTTATAAAATATTAGATCTGCTTAAAGGAAGAAAATAATTTGTTTTGAATAGTTTAGACCCACAGTAGTTAATGGCAGCAATATATGCTACACCTAATTTAATCATAAATATATTTATACATATATGTGTATCTGTGCATGTATACATGTATGTGAATATACAAAGAGTAGAGATATCACATCTAGTCCTTGGTTAGGCAAATGAAACATCTGTACTATGACCTGGCCTCATCTATCCTTTTCTATACTGTATCTTTCTTCTTCATAACAGCTCATTTTCTTGCCATAAATGGATGGGATTTCAGAGTTCTTATCCTATTAGCTATTTATTTAAAAATAGTTCCCTCTCAGTGTGCCTTTTTAATTTGGAATATTTTATATACTTTAAATTATGGAGTCTAATATAAGCAACAATTATGTACCCAATCCTGACTATGTCAAATTTAACATTTTGATTTACTTTCTTTTGCTTTTTAAATTACAACACTATAGATATAGTCAGTTAAAACCTCTATTTCATAACTCTTTATCTCTACCCATGTGATAACCACAATCCTGAAAGTGGTGTCTATCATTATCATGCACATTTTAATTTCTTTAGTTAAAAGATTTGTATATAGACTACTTAAAGGCTCTGGTTAAACATATCAAGTTGAACACATTCATTTTCAACCTCTCTGAAACCTGATTTAAGATGTTTAAATGTTGTCTCTTCACTCTACTGATTATTTACTATATAGAAGTTTTATAATTAAATCTAACCTCATTTATCAATCAATACTTGATTTTATTTCCTGAGTTATTAGAATGCTATTCAGGAAATTGTTGCCCATGCCTAATGTTGAAGTGCTTCCCCTATGGTTTCCTCTAGTAGTTTCAAAGTTTTCAGGTCTTAAATCTTTGATTCATTTTCAGTTAAGTTTTGTATAGGGTGAGGGTTAAAAAACAAGTTTCAGTCTTTTACATATGAATATTCAGTTTTCCCAGCACAATTTGTTGAGGACTTTTTTTTCATCCATTGTATATTTTTGGCACCTTTATCCAAGAATTATCTGGCTGTAGATATGTGAGTTTATTTCTGGATTCCATATTCTCTTCCGGTTGGTCTTCTGTTGTGTTTTTATGGCAATTCTAGAATGTTTTTGTTACTATGGCTCTGTAGTGTATTTTGAAATCAAGTATTATTGTGCCTTCAGCATTTCTATTTTTCAAGATTAATTTGATTATTGAAGATCTTTAGTGTTTCCATATTATTTTTAGGGCTGTTTTTTTCTAATTTTGTGAAAAAAATATCATTGTTATTTGGATGGAAATAGCCTCAGATCTGTAGATAGGCTCCAGTAAGATGGTCATTTTAACAATATTGTTTCTCTTGATTTATGAACATGAGATATCTGTTTTTGCCTCTTTCCTTCCCTCCCTCACTCCTTCCTTTCTTTCCTTTTTTTCCCCTATTGAATTGAACCAAGGGCCTTCACACTGCTCTACCTAGCCACCCCTTTTTTACTTTATATTTTATATTTTGTGCCAAGGTCTCACTCAGTGGCTAAGTTGCCCAGGCTGGATTTGAATTTATGATCTTCCTGCCATAGCCTCTTAGAGAATGAGATTATAGACATGAATCAAAATTCCTTGATGGGAGTTCTTTCTATGTTGAAGTGTCTTGCTCAATTCATTTTTTCAATTTTTAAAAAAATTTAATATTTTTTCAGTGCTAGAGAGTGAACTCATGGCTTCATATGCTAATTCAAGCACTCCACCACTGAGCTACATCCCCTGCCCTATCCTTTCATATTTTTTGTTAGGTTTATTTCTAGGTTTTTTGTTTTATTTTTCTTTTGAAACTATTACAAAGAGATAACTAAAAGAATATGAAAAAATATTTATTTACCTGGCAAAGTATTAAATCACGAATATATAAATAATGCAAAAAGTTACCAACAAAAGAATAAATACTTAAATCAATAAATGAGTAAATGATCTGAACAGGTACTTCTTAGAAGTTCAAATGTCCAGTAAGTATATGAAAAAATGTTCATCATTTTTAGCCATCTAGAAAATGCAAATGTTAACCACCCTGAGATTCTATTTCACTCCATTATAATTGCTGTTGTCCAAAAACTAACACAAATTCTGGTTAGAATGGGGAGAAAACTAACCTGCACGTACTGTTGGTAGGACTGTAGATGATATAGCCACTATGGCAATCATTATGGAGAATTTCCAAATGACTAAACAGAACCATCATTTGATCTAGCTATATCACCCTTGGGCATATTCATGAAAGAATTAAGAACTGCATACTACAGTAATACGTGCATAGTCATATTTATATAGCAATGCAATTCACAATATCTAAGTTGTGAAAGCAGCTTAGATACCCATGAATAAATAAAAGGTAAAAAGTTTAGTATATATACAGAAGTGAATATTAGCCACAAAGAGGAACAAAATTATGTCATTTATAAGAAAATGGAACTATAAACATCATGGCGACTGAAATTCGCCAGACTCAGAAAGTTAAATATTGCTGCTGGAGATGGGAGGATAGGCAAGAGAGGAGAGGAAGAAGAGTGAGAGATAAAGAACTTAAAACTGATTAAAGTATGTCTTAAAATAAAATAACTGCATAATCCAGTTATACCACAGTAAATACCTGAAGGAGATGAGACTAGCAAACAAGGAAATACTGGTACACTACCTTTACTGGGGCAGTATTTGCAGAGCTAATTTAATCATTAATCTTCAGTCGTTGACTTCATTGTATTAAGAAATACCTAGCAGATTAGTAAAGAATGCTCATGGGTGTATATCTGATAGGTTATGGAATCACGACCTTAGGTACTACACATGGCCACTTGCCTGTTCTTTCGCCACTGTTCTGCTCTGCTTCCAGCCACCATGAACTAAGCAACTCTGTTCTGCCACACCCTTCTGCCATGAATCTTCTGTGACCATGACTCAAATTAAACTTCTTTTCCTTTAAGTTGTGGGTGTGGGTATTGTGTGCCAGCAACAGAAAACCTGACTATTACAGCTACCTTATGAATTAGGTATTTGTCAACAAATGTTACGTTCAGCCCTAAAGGAGAATGAAATTATGTCATTATCAGGAAAATGGATGAAATCAGAGGTCATCGTGTTAAGTGAATTAAGCTAGATTCACAAAGACAAGCACAGGCTATTTTCTTTCATACGTGGACACTAAAAAAATGGAAAAAGATGTCCTGAAAATTGAAGGAGGACTCTAGGAAAAGGGACCTGGTGAGAAGTGAGGACCAGAAAGATAACAGGGAGAGTGAATACAAGAAAAGAATAATATAAATATACAGATGTGTCACTGTGAAATCTATTAATTTGTATAAATAGTATGAGTTAATATTTAAAATGAAAAAAATGTTGTAAAAGCATAATCTCACAAAGATAACAAGAATAAATTGTGCTTTGCCCGGTTGAAGGTGAGAATATGTGAAGTGAGGTTCTACACTCCTTCAAGATAAGAAAGGGAAGACTAAAGTATCTGTCCCATCTATCAGTAATGTGAAAACTTACCTGGATGAGCCCAGTTCACTTTTGCTTTTGTGTCATTGACGAAAACCAATTCATATTACTGTCACAAGCTGCAACTCTCCTAGGACAACCAGTATTTTGCCTTTCCACCTTCAATGCAAAAGTAAGCTAGAGAAACAAATTGTGTGTACGTGTTAAGTCAAAACAAACTGGTTTTGAGTTCAAGCTCAAGAATCCTGTTTTGTGAAGAGGAGGAAATGGAAATATCATTTAGGTTCTAGAAGTTTAGTACCTTCGGTAAATTCCTTAAAATGCACTGTACTCAAGTTGCTTACTAGCAATATGTCATTCATCCTTCCTCACTGTGTTCTTAGAATAAGGATTCAGGGGGATGTTTCTCATGCAAATTTCCAGTGTGACATGGTCAAATAATCTTCAAAAATTAGAATGGACTGTAAGTTAAGATTAAGTTAACTGTAAATTCTATCTCAAAATTCTGGTTTCCAGTGTTTTCATTGGGAGGCAATCATATCTTCTTATTCTTTCTTTTTTTCTTCAGTTCATGAATTTAAACTAAATTCTATCTAAAAATATAGCATCTCAAGCTCCTTAACTCCAATTTCTGTTCCTTTGTTCTAATTCCCTCAAGTAATGTAAATCCAAAACATGATTTTATTATCATTTGAGATTAAAATCATAGGATTTTCATCTTTCTTTCTAACTACATTTTGGCATTTAAATTTTGCTTTTAATTTATCAAAATAGTACATGCATATGATTTACAGAATCAAGTACAGTAAGACCCCAACTTATGAACATTCAAATTGCAAATTTTCACAGATCTGAGCAGATCTCGCATTACATTAGCAGATGCAAACAAATCATGGAAGTAGCTCACGTGTCTGCTGGACATTGTCACAGTTGTGCTGTTGTGTGCTTACTGTGTAGCACAGTAGTGCTCAGCAGTACAGTGCTCCTTTGGTGTGTGTGTGTATGTGTGTGTGTGTGTGTGTGTTGGTTTTGTTATACTTTTCATTGTATATATGTGTCAAAGATGTATAAGACTCACTTTGTCAGACTTAAGAATGAATCTGACTTAACAACATTGGGACCTTACTGTAGTCCAAAAATGTTTATAGAATAAACAGTGACTCATATCCTTGTATTATATATCAGTGATAAGCATACAACAGAGCTTTTCCCCTTCTTTTCTTCAACACGTATTTTATAGTGTATTTCAGAACGTTTTAAACACTTAGTAACAGAAATCACACAATCAAACTCCACATATGCATCATTCAAATTTAACAATTATCAACTCATGAGCAATCTTGTTGCATTGAAATCCTTCCCATTTTCTCTTTCCTTGCTAACTTACTTCCTCCTTTAAAATTTCCATTGAAGTAAAATGTGCATACAGAAATGTGTAAGTGTCAATGTCTGCTTTATGAATTTTCACCCAGCGATTATCCTCATCACACCAGTTCTCAGAACCTTAATGGTCCTTGCAGCCTTACTGATGTTCTTCCCAGGAGGTATACCTCCAAGGATAACCACTCTTCTGCTAGTGTATGGTATTAAAAACCGAATCATACTGTATGTACTTTTTTACATGACTTCTTACATTTACTATCATTTTTCTGATATTTATTCCTATGGTTGTCTATTGTAAGTTCTTTCTCCTTGTTGGCAAGTATCAAATTATGTAATTACCATATGACTTATCTAGACATGCCACTTTTTAGCTATTTCATTGTAACTGTGAATGTGCTAAAATATGTTTTTAGTATGAATGTTTGTATTTTTTCTGGGCTTATGCCTGTGAATGGAATTGCTATGTCACAAGGTATGTATCTATTCAGCTACAGAGCCTACTTCCAAAAACCTTTGCAAGGCTGATGGTCTAAATATATATTCTCACCAACGGTCTACAGGAGTCCCATTTATTGCACATACTTACCAACACTTAATATTTTTTCTTTAGTTTTAGTCATTCTAGTGGGATTGTAGTGGTACCTTATTATAGCTTTAATCTGAACTCTGTAGACTAATTAATACATACTTTCATATATATATTTACCATTTAGGTAACTTCTTTTCTGAATTGTCTGGTCAAGTCTTTTGTCAGTATATCTTACTGACTTGTAGAAATTTTTACAGTGTATCACATATAAGGCTCTTTTAGATATATGAGTTACAGCATCTTCCCACACTGTGTAGGTTGCCTTTTCATTTTCATAATGATATCTTTTGATGAACAGAAGTCTTAAAATTTAAAATAGTACCATTATTCATTTTTCAAAAATTGGTTAATATCTTCTATGTGCTGTTTTAAGAAATTTTTGCCAGCTTAGGTGTTATAAATGTTCTCTCCTATGTTTTATTCTAAATTCTTTATTGTTTTATTTTTCACATTTAGAACTGCAATCTGTCATAATTGAATATTGTTTATGGTGTGTGAAGTAGGGATCAATTTTCACTTTTTTCATAGATATACAAAATTTGTATAGAGTAAAATGTTATCTCTTAAGTGCACTTTGGTTAATTTTGACAAATTATTTATATCACCCCAAAATGTTCGCTGATGTGATTGCATAATTTTTACAACTCCCCACCTTGCCAAAAGCTTTCTGCACTCTGAATTCTTTTTACCATGAATCAGTTTTGTATATCTCAGGATTTCAAATAAATGATATCGATAATATGCATTCATTCATGTTTGACATTTCACTCAACATATGTTTGAAATTCATTTATATCGTTGCACATAACATAGTGCATTCATCTATATTTCTAGTTGTGTTCCACTGACTAAACATACCACCATTTTAGAATTCATATTTATTGACAGGCATTTGATTATTATATATAAAATTGTTATGCAAATTTTGCTATGTAGTGTTGTGTACATATGTTCTAATTAATTTTGATACACACTAAGAAGTGGACAGTTTCATAGCATTTCTGTGCACTCTACTTTATGAGGGACTGCCAAAGTAATTTCAAAAATGACTGTACCATTTTAAAGTTCCACTAACAAAGTATAAGGGTTGTTTACATCCTTACCAACAGTTGGAATGGTGACTGTATTTAATTTTAGTCATTTAATTTTGATTGCTCATTTTGTATGTGTATGTCAACTTGATGGAAGTCACAAGGTACACAGATTTTTTAGCTAAATATTATTTTGGGATGTGTCTTTGAATGCATTTATAGATGAGATTAACATGTGAACTGGGGGACTGAATAAAAGAGATTTCTCTCCACAATGTTACTAAAGCTCATTTAATCTCACAGAAGGCGTTAACAGAATAAATTACTGAATAAGAAAGAAGTCTTTCCACCTGATTAACTTTGAGCTGGAATATCTGACCTCTCTTGCCTCTGATGTGGACTCAGATTGGAACTTACATCATCATTGTCTGCCTCCTCAGGCCCTTGGAGACAGACCACTGTTGTACTGCAACTACACCATTTATATTGGTCAGCTTTCCAATAGAGTGACCAAATGCATGAGAGAAGCAACTTAAAGGAGGAAGGATTTATTTTGGCTTATGGCTTCAGAGATTTCAGTCCATAGTATCCAGCTGCATTGTTTGAGACCTGGGTTAATGCAAAATACCTTGAGGGAAAGGCATGGTTGAGGAAAGCAGAAAAAGAAAGGGAAAGAGTCAAAAAATAAGGGACCAAGTATCATAGTCCCCAGGGTTACGGTCCCATAATTAATCTCACCTATTTCCTATATTCCAGGATCTCCAAGTAATGGCATCAGATTATGATCCCACTGGTGGATCTACTCACTGATGAAGTTGAAGTCTTTATGCTCCAATCATTTTTCTAAACACATCACAAAGCTTTCAACATAGTACAACTTTTTGAAGTGCATTTTGGATTTCACCTATTACACCTAAATTTTTGTCCCAGGTTTAGACTTCTCAGCCTCCATAACAGTGTGAGCCAAATACTTATAACCACACATACACACAGTACTTTATTTTATAACCCTAATATACTAATGAATATGTAGTAGTGTCTCATTGTGGTTTTAATTTCCCTGTTCACTAATGATATTCAGCACTCAACTTTTTATTGGTCATTTATAACCACTGCTTTGAGAATTATCTGTTCAAGTCTTTTGTGCACTGTTTTTTAAAATTTTTGTTTATACAAATTGTGTTTTTTTAAATTTTTGGGTTAGAGGTATTCTTTATATATTCTGGATATGGATCTTTTGTTTAGAAGATGTAGCTGCCTTTCTTTCTTTCTTTCTTTCTTTCTTTCTTCTCTTTTCTTCTTTCATTCTGTGAGACAGAGTCTTGCTATGTAGCCCAGGATGACTTCAAATTTCTTGTCTCAAGCAATTCTCCTGCCTCAGCCTCTGGAGAAATGGCGTCACAGGCACATATCACTGTGTAAGCACAGATTTTCTTACATGAAGAGTCTGTGTCTACGTCTTAGCCAAGTAACATAAAAAACACCAACTGATTCATCTCTATGTACCACCCTGCAAGATTTTGTGTTTCACTTAAAGTTACACTGATCACCAAACTTCATGAAAAATGGCAGGAGGATGACAGATGGATGTCTATGCATTTGTATTTTGCTGGCTTGGTAATCCACAACATGAAACTTACTTTGCACAAAGTCCAAATTGTCATTATAACTAATATTCAAACTTGACTAGAACATGAGCTCTGGTCCAGGTCTGTGTGTTGTTACCCACAGGGTTAGGGCTATAGGTGTGGAGGATGGCCATTTGTGTTTTAGGAGAGGCATTCCATTTGCTCTGATACATTGCCAGTGATATGTGGCTTCTCTTCACACTGCATTCAAGACTTCTAAGTGTTTAGTTTTAAGACTTATTGTATTTCTTTTATTTTATTCCTTGTGTGAGAAATTTTAAGGGTTGATATATTTAAACAGAACATCATGAGTAGAATGTTATAAATAATATTGTATTGTATCACATCAAAAGGCAGAAAAAATTTAAATACATAAAATATTCTGGAGATCCCCTGGTTGTTTGCTTTTCAATAGTCATCAAAAGAATTTTTGAGGTTGAACATTGTATATACATAATACTACTCAAAAGATATGACTGGGTGTTAGCCATGGCCATCTCTGGACGGCAGTATGTACTTCTTTCCCCCTCGGATATATTTTCTATTTTCCTACAATTCACATATATTTTTCTCATTAAATATTCCTAAAAATATCTTATACCTGACTAAATGACTGTCCCAGTCAAGATGAAGTGTTTTCTAGACTCTTGCCATACTTGTTATGTTCAAGTATGGATGAATACCTGTTTGCTTCCATCCTTCTTGAATTGTGACTTCCATTACTGGGGAATATTCCTCAGATGTAATCTTATCAGCATGAGGTAGAATTTCTGATCTAATCACTACTGATAAGGAAGCTGAAAGATGTATAGGATTTTGGGTAACTCGATTATATTGACTTTTTTATATTGTTGACTTTTTGACTCTATTTGCTGACAGTTTAGAATAAAGATTAGGGACATAAGAACTAGATATTTCTAAAAAATTAATCTCACTAACCCTCAATTTTCTCATGTGCAAAGTGGAGAATATACAAGGACCTATTGAAGAGGTTTGTTGCAAGGTTTAAATAAGATAACACAGTAAAGGAGTTTAGTACATTTCTTGGTTGTTAGTATATAAAAAATAAATTTGAGCTATTAAATTATTACTGTGGTCACATAATATCTCAGGATGAACATTTCATGACTTAGATTCCTTCTAGTACTTTAAAAGTACTTCAACCAAGAGTTATCTATTTTGCAATCTTCCTAGGGAAAATATCTTCCAAAAAAAAAGAACTAATAAATCATTTTACTTAGCTCACAAATCTACCACTATATTTCTATTTTTCTTACATTAGTAAATTCTTAACTCATCAACATTGCAACTTTTGGATATGGCTTGTATATTTGTATATTTACCTATAAAGACCTAAAAAGAACTTTAGTAGAGTAACATAAAAATTTCAGGGTAAAGCTGAGGAGAATTACATAAAACTCTAACATTCCATGAGAGTACACAGAATTTATACACCTGCAAAATGGGAGAGTCACACAATTTTCTATATGTGGGGCTCATATACTCACTATTAGCTAGTGGAATCATAGTGCTAAAGATTTAGGAGCAAAAAAAATCTCAAAATTTTAGGAAACAGCCATTAAAATAAAGGACTAAATAGGTGATCAACTATGGGCACTAAAGTGGTAGAGAATATCAAGTTTATTGATAACTCTCCATACCTTTGTTAGCTCAAGAAAAGAACAAAACAAACAAACAGAACCTGAATTATTTCAGGGTAAAAAGATTTCTTGGAGTTTTGTAATACATACCTTAGCAATGATTGCTATGAAATTACTAATTGTGCTATATATTAATTGGGATTTTTCTACTGCAAGTCAGATATTCAAGTAATTCTTTTTTGCATTAATTGAGAATTTTTATTTCACTTATCCACAAAACCAAATAATACTTTATAAAAATAGTAAATTTTAGGCTGTCATTATTCATTAAAAACATGTTAGTACTAGAAGGCTGTTTTTGCCAGTTTCCATTTTTGGTAAGGGTTAAGTTCTACATTAAGACTCTGAAAATGAAAGCTCCTAGAAAATACCTCAAATATACAAATGGGATTTTTTTTGGCAATTTAAAAATACATAGCAATGTAAAATGAATACACATTAAAGTTCATGTTTTATCCTTACTATCCAATTGTGATTAGAGGACATTGCTCCAACAATGTAAAGCTGATTTTTCCAATTTACTTGGAAATTCCAGAGTGTGAATTTGAATAACCACATTACTGGTTTAAGAATGTAGCAAACAAAAATTGAATTTGATAAAGTCTAGTATTTCTGTTTCTAAGGACAATTTTGTGGTCACAGTTTAAAACATTATATAAGGTATATTTTTATATAAGGCATATTTTCAGTATATAATTTTTAACTACCATCACTCATCTGATTTAATCATGCAATTAAAAATTCTGTGCCATGGTATACATGTTCAAATTAAAACCATTTTAAAATGTGACAAGCGAACTTCACGCAAATTGGCAACAGTACTGGTACTAAAAATTATGATTGTTTTCTTTGTTTACATAACCTGTTTAGTATTGAGTCCCTTGACCCAGAGGGGTCTCCAAAAAAGAGTGCTGTCATTATTTATCCTTAATATAGACAAAGTATGACATGGGAGTTTTTTAAAGATCGCATAAAGTTATGTGAACTATGATATTGTAATTTTTCTAAGCACCTTTAAAGGGGTAGTGAAATTATGTTTATTTACTAATTCTGATCAAGTAATTTAAATAATATTAAAAAGGATCATTTCACATAATTGAAAGTCATAAACAGGGCAGACTTCAGGGCTGGCTGCACCTGGCAGCACCAGCTCCCCTTTACAAAGGTAGTGTTCTGGTCCCACCCTTCTCCTTATGTTGGTGTCAAACAGCTGAGCACAACTTCTCTCCACAGCTCTCAGGTATAGTACTGAGCCATTTTCCAGAAATTCCCAACATGTTTTTCTTGAACTCATTGGTTGGAGTTGGATATTATTCTCATTGTTGAATGGGTCATTGATAAGGGAGTAAGGTTACTTCTGAAGCAGATGGCTTCCAGTAAGGCAGCTGCGGGACTATGAATGAAAAGCAGGTCTTGTCAGGAAGAGGGAAATCAGAACTAGATGAGTAATCAACAAGGCATCATCAAACAACTTTCTGGAGATTTGAAGGAGCAAGATATATTTTTCAGGAAATTAGGTTTTTGTACAATATTTGGCTTTAAATCATGAATAAAAAATGAACATTTTTCTATCTGATTTTCTACTTTGCTGAAATGACGGTGATAATTTTGAATTGGGTGCAGTAATGTGCATTTCTAGATGTCCAGGATAACTGCAATGAGAAACACTCTCAGAGAACATACAAGATAGGGTTTTCTTTTCCTAAAACTCGCCTTCCACAGAGCCCAACATAGGACCAGTTCCTCAACAGGAGAGTTGTGAAGTCCAGCATATCATCTTTTTCTTTGCATCTTTCATCATTCTGCTATTCTCAAGTCCTTACGTCTGCATTTTTCCTCCCCTATTTATTTCTTTTTCCCACACAACAAACTAAAGATTTCTGCTATGTAAAAAGAGGGGGCTGGGGAATCTTCTTAACCTATTTGGAAAAGCACTAGTTTGGTGAGCCAAGGGATGAAATAGGTGCTGTTTGCCATTATATTCATTTACTTGAAGCTTATATTTGGTAAAATATAAATTTCTCAATGTTTTAATAATGCAGCTCACGAGGACAGCTTCTAATATAATAATTGTATAATACTTGTTTTCAGATAGTATAAAAAATTATAATTTTGATACTGACTTATCCAAATAATCCAGTGTTTCCCACGGTATGCTATACATCTTACATACATAAGGCATTTTAACTGGCACTTTTGTAAATTATAAACTTGAATAGTTTCATATTTATTTTTGTTCTTACCTTGAATTATGTCAAACAGTTTTGAAACTATTAGTGGTAATGATGTAAATTTTTCTTTTGAGATTATGTTTTAAAATAAAATAAGTTAAAGAAGGACATTGAGAGATATTTAATATAATTAAAAGTTAAATAGTTACTAGTTGGCTGATTTTGAATTTATCACTCAACCTTCTTAATTCTGTTTCTTTCCATGTAAAATAAAAATAATAATCAATGCAGATAATTTTTGCATTAAATTAAATAAGTAGTGTATGAATGATAAATATTTAACACTGATAGCTGTTATAGTTATTAATATTATTAATCAGCATTAGACTTTCAAGAGCCATATGATAATATTTAATATAAAAATTTGTCTGAACATCAAAAGTTCACCCAGGATTGCAAACAAAAATTGACTTTTTAAAAGATAGCCTCATGGGGCTGGGGATTTAGCTCAGTGGCATAAGCGCCTGCCTTGCAAGCAGGCAGTCATGAGTTCGATTCCTGGTACTAATAAAAAGGAAAAAGACAAAAAGAAAAAAAAAAAAGGATGGCCTCAGAATAAAGCTGAGGTAGGAAATGTCCATCAATAAGATATCAATCAAATATATTTGATCACCCATCAGTAGAATACTACACAGGTATGAAAAGAAATGAGGATCAGTTGTAACACATATGTGATGAGAAGGGCAAGGAGAAAGGAATAGCTGGGGTCACAGGTCATAACAATCAGAAGAGGCTTTATAGCGGAATGAAGTTTGAGCATCTTTGAAAGCTGAGGCACACAGGAGCAGATAACTTAGGACAGAAGACGCGATTAGAAATAAACCCAAAAGCAAGAAAAAAACTGAATCTGTGAGCATGCTTCCTCTGTGGAAATGCAAGCAGTGTGGTGAGTGAGGCTGGGGCATGATGTGCATACAGGGGTGCGGATCAAAATGAGGGTGGAGAGCTCGGTGGCAGATCAAGGAGAGCCGCAGTGTCACACTGTAATGGCAGGGTGATAACCAGTTTCAAGAAGGGAGTAACCTGGCTAGAACGCTCTAGTCTGGAGCATCATGAGGATAGCAGTGCAGGACGCTTATTATATAAAACAAGAGGCCATCACTACAATTTAGACCAGAAATGAGGAAAACCCTTTGAGCAGAGGCAGTCTCGAAGGGATGGAGGGGAGGCTGAGCACAGCAGGAAGTGGTAACTGTGCTGAGAAGCTGAGTCTCCCCACTGTCAGAGAATATAGGGAAAAAAGAAAAGAAAAGGAGCTCATCTTGGTGGCAGCTGCAGGGATGGTGAATACAATTTGGGTCTAGCAGCCAAGGGAAAGGCAGAGCTATGGATGGCCACAGCCTGTTAACCTTAGGATCGCCCAGTCATGTCAGGCCTATCTGACAAAGTGTTTTCAGGAACAAATCAATTGTGGAAATTCCCTTTTATTTTGTCTTGTAGTTTATTTCTAATTAATGTTGCTCATTCTGTGTCTTCCTAAATGGTTTCATCAAACTACTTGGAATTTTATACATAAAAGCTCTTTTTTTTTATACTCTTCTGTTTGGTCATGATTGTGGTTCATTCTTTTCTATCTATCCAAGAGGTCACAACCTATGCCAAAAGTTTTTCTAGGATTCTGAGACTAAATTCCCATTCTGAGATGGAGATAGTCCTGTCTGGATGGAGGACTAAAATGAAAGAAATTCTAAAATTGCTATTTCCTATAACCTGGTTATTGAACTTATAGAAACTCAACTTATTAGTTCTTAGGAGTGAAATGTTTTTAAAGCTACAGAAAAATAATGTAGCTGTCCCTTTAAAAAGAGGCCAGCTATGTTAGAGGGGGAAGCAGTGCACCATGCCTGTGAAGCTTACAATTATACTTGGATTTTCCTAGTGTTGAAGTGACCAAAACTAATCAGGTCCAGAAGAGCATTCAGTAAAGCTGCTTTTCTGACTCTCTGCCTTTGCCCTTCCTGCTTCTGCTGCTGAGCAGATTGCAAGAGACTGTGCCAACTCTACATTGCTTAATAATAATTCTCATTAGCATGCTGCCTTGGATGTGTACTGCAGAACAAAATTTAGCTTTTCCTTGGTGTGAACAAGAGACAAGCATGAAATTCTCAGAGTGTACAAAGGGTTTAAAGACCTAGGCTAGGGGCTGCCTTTGGATGTGCCGAGTAGCTACTCCTTTTTCTCTCCTACAAGGGGACTAGACAAAAAGGAAATTTAATACCAAATGAGGAACTCTGTGTTTTTCTGTTTCTTCCTTTGTATCTCTTGAGATTTCAGTTGTTGTGGCTTCCTATTGAACAGTCTGATACATTCCAAATGTCCAGGGCCCGTCCGAGCCCAGCGCCCTGTGGAGTGAATGCTGTTAGCTCTGGTCTGTGCATTTGACCACACAGCAACAGGCCCAGTGTACTTGCAGCTCCATGACTTTCCTGAGGTCGCTCACATTAGCTTTCGTTATGAAAGCGAGCGAGATGCTGTTTGTTCTCCTGCAGATGCCAGGGTGACTGAACGGCACTCCGAGGAGACATGCACAACCTTGCACATTCACAGCCTATTTAACAGGGGCCACGTTTCCCACAACGGTTTTCACATGCCATCTGCTGTCACATGATACCACGTGCCAGGTCCTTATAAGAAAGGTATTAGATCTCCCGGTTTCTCACTCCTCCTTTAGCAATGGCAAATTGAATAAGACATTAAGTAGGTTTCACACTAAAGGACTTATGTGCATATCAAATGTATTGACTTAAAAGTGAATTTTTATTGCCATTGAGGGCTGCAAAATGGCAATGATACACCCTTATGAAAATTTAGAGAAGTTATCAGACTTAAGTGATTAGTGGAAATATACCATTAAAAAGTAAAGGCTTTTAAAAATTTTACTTGCCAACATAATAACTACCAAAAATTGAAAGGGACTATTTTATGAATGTATATTGTGTAATATATGTAATTATATAATACATAGGGTTATATATGCTGGGGAGTGAACACAGGACTTCACTCATGCAAACACATGCTGTACCACTGAGCCACACCCCCATGCCTTCTGTACGTTTTTATCCCCTTACTGGCATACCGTTTCTTTGATACAGTACTGAACTCAGTAGTAGTGGAGGGTCACATTGTGAGATTGTAAAAGAACAGGTAGGAAGCGTGCCAGGGAATCAGTGATTAGTGCATCCAGTCATGTCTCCCTCTTGAACAATGGTACCTTCTTTGTTAATTGAAAAGAAATGCAAAATGGGAGAAAACAGAAAAAAGGTAAAATAAAAAAATTTCTAACTCTTTTTTCTTTCTTTCTTTCTTCTTCATGACCTATGGCAGCTTACTGTAGTGTCTCTGTCTTGCATTTTCATGTATTATTCTGATACTGCCTGTAGGGAGCCTAGAACAGCTATTGGAGAGACAGTCTGTAATTGAAAGTTCTTTCAAGAGAAGGACTTCTATCAGGTCTGCAGAGGGAATAGCAGCTGCACCTGCTGACTTTTTTATGTTTGCCGACTCTGAAAGAATGCAAAGCATAAAGAAATTGAATGGTGTTATTTCTTTTATAATTTCTCAGCAGAGATACAGTTTTCAAAATTATTGATAAGACCTAACAGTCTAACCAGGGCTTTAAAGAAGAAATTGCAACCTATAGCTTATTTTCAGATTGTGGAGAGCCAGTCTAAATATTTGCTTTATTCTGTATCAACATATAAATTCATAAGCTGTAGTCACCATAGCTCTTAGGGAGTAACACTGCATCTCTCAGTCCTAAATTTATACTGTGCCACTGGTCCATGTGTGTACTGGTTTCAGCAGCAGCAGCAGCAGTCTCTGTTACAGGTAGCTTGGAAGAGCCACTAGGTGTTTTTCTCTAAGAGATAAATATCAAATCCTAATGAAAACATAAGAATGTTCTAAAGCATAGAAGTGATTTGGGTACTGTCTACATTTCAGAGAGAACTTGTGTAGCTCCATGTAAGCTGCTCATTTGCCTTTCTGTGGTGACAGTTGTGAGGGAGATGGAATGCGCCAAAAACATTCTGGGCTACTAAGGCCTTGGATAAGCAGGTTCCTGAGGGCAGGATTGTTTTCCAGCTCCTTAAAATCTCCTTGCTATGGGTTTTACTTCTTGTCTAGATTTTGTTCAAGGACAAATGGTATCCTGTATTTCTTGTTAGATTTAAATGAAAAGAAAAGCAACGAATCCTTTATTTATAGTTTAGGTTTTATGCTTCTGACATCTTCAGGTTATTTTTGCTCATCAGTATTGTAAATTCTTTTCTGCACTTACACAAACCACTGGGAGTGGAAAACGTTATCACATACATAAGTGTTCTGCCAGGCCCTATAGGAAGGTTTACCATGCTCAGATTATTCCTGGGAAGTCTCAGTTGGCTCTTTGATTTTCCGAACAAACTTCTCTACATCCTTTCTCCTAGTGACATAGTATGTACCCCATTACTGCTAACTATGCTTCAGAAATGGTCACATGACCCAGATCTGGCCACATCTTTTTAGTCCTATCAAATTGCTGCTCTGGGATTCAGATACACGGAGAGGGAAAAGATGCTGTTTCCTTTCTCAGGAGTTCCTAACCCATGGATGCTTGTGGTCATGCTCCCTCTCATACAATAATATCCTCGTTTAAGTAGAAACAACCAGCCAGCACTCAGAGCAAAGTTGAAAACTTGCAGAACAGAATTGCATCAGGGAAAAAAAAATTTAAAAACCACACACGCACACAGAGAAAAAGTGTCACCTCTCTTGTTTCAGTCCCAGGTGCCCCACTTCTCACAACCCCTTCTTTGTTTCTGTGGGCTCCCTTATTTCTGTACTATTTGATTTTGTGATGAGTTTCTGTTATTCACACCCAAAAGAGAACTGATTACCACTGCCTCATAAAAGGAATGAGAGTGATGCAGCTAACAATTAAATACTTAAATTATTTAATATGGAAGCAAAGAGACCTCATTTTCTCCAGTAAGGCTAGAATTACAAATAGGGAAGGAGACATAGAAAAATTTCTCAAGAGTTGTAGGTTAAAAAAAAAACTTAACATTTGTGTAGTGCTCTAAAGCTTGAAAAATATTTTCATAATCATATTCTCATTTGATCCTCATGATAATTCAGTGAAATGGAAAGAGTATTATGTATAATTATCCACAGGTTATGAATGTAACAGAATGACAAGGAGTTTTTCTGTGGCTCTGAAATTGTAAGGTAAAAGACTACATCTGAAGATGAAGGATCATCAAGTGTTTTACATCCTGAGTCTGAGGCCCCCAATTTTTTTAGCCTAGCTTTTCTCATTGCAGTATTATCGTGAAGGGCCATTTTAGAGAACCTGCAAAACAAATCCCAAATTCAGAAAGGCCGAGAGAAAGCCTTGTAAATATTGAGGCATCTGTTGAAAGTAGCAAGTCATCCCTAGCTGGATGTCAGTTTTACCAGTAGACCTACCTGCCTTTTGGCTTCAGAGCAATCAGAGTAAAGGAATAGAAAACAGAGAAAGAAAAGAGAGCACATGTTCAAAGGCTACTTTTCTAAAGCTATGAACCAAGTTAGCAACTGAGCTGGGATTTGAAAATAATCATTGATATTCACACTTTACCATGCATGAGAACCAAAAGATAGGCAGGGTGAGTGGTTAAAGCAGTTTGTTGAAACCGACTTATTATCTCGGATTTGGTAAGTCTGGGAAGGGGCCCAAGATTCTGCATTTCTAACAATTGTTTTTTGGTTAAGCTGATAACTGTTGCTTTCATGGTAAGAACTACTTATATAGGGCCTCTTGCTTCAAATTCCAGAGCTCTTGGACACTGACATATAGTGTCTTTTTAGCAGTGCACCAGGAAGTGTTTATTCCCTGTCTTACTATAGTCTTACCAATATTTCAAAACGTGAGTTCCCAAGAAGTAATAGTTCATATCACATACTCATTTAGTCTATCTATAATTTTGTCTTCAGAATCCGAAACTATGCAGATGCTGTTCTGGACGTGGGGTACAGGTACTGATGTTGGCAGTAACAGTTCTAAACTCTGATGTCTGTGTTACATTAATGCGTTTCATTAGATGAGCGTGGTTTAAGAGCAGAGCTAAACAGTAGCAGTATATATGGGAAGTGGTAACTTTGATTTTCCCATCAAATGTACATCACGGAGAAAAAATAAAGCAGAAAATAAACAAGATGAACTCAAAATACTGTAGCAAATGCTGGGCTGAAATACTGCCAGGTGTGGAGGTGTAGAAAAATGAACACATATTTCGGAGGCAAAGCAGGAAACTGTTTAAATCCTTTTGCAGAAGTTTCAGAAAACTAATTCTGGCATGGATCTATGAGCAGCGTTGCCGGGTTCGTCATGTAGGCAAACCAACAGTAACTATATGAATTCCCTTGTCCAGCCTTGGATGCTGTGTAACTCCCCTAAAACATCACCTTCAAGTGTGCCAAAGAATAGAACACAGAGAAAAAATTCAGCAACTTTCTTTATATAATATACTGAAAGGTGTGAACTCTCAATAAATGGTAGCTAGGTTTTGCTCACTATACAAGGCAATATTCCTACAATTGGAATATAACACTAAAATAGATATATTTGGGTATATGAGAACATGTGTATATACATATATTTTTTTTCTTTTAATATTTCCTTGGGCAGGGGTGTAGCTTAGAGGTAGAATACTTACCCAGCATGCATGAGGTCCTAGGTCTAATCTTTAGTACCACAAAAAAAGTTTTAGAATTTAGTTTAGAATAAAATATAACACCTATTCTTAAAAAAACTAATGACTCTAACATATGTTCTGCAAATAAATTAGTGGCATGCTGTAGTTTTAAAAGTTCTGACACCAGGGACCCACCTCTGTGATATTCATATTCATTTGCTTGGGAACAAAATCTGAGCATTGTCATTATTTTTCTTACCCCGCTGCCAGGTCAGGTGATTTGCGTGTACAGGCAGAAATGAGAAACCATCTAATGGGTAAGTTAAGTTAAAGTGATAGGCTGGAAATGAGTTTTATAGATGCACTGATGTAATGTCTTCAGCCCTTACAAACCTCACACAAACACTACCATTTTCTATGCCTATTTTGATATGAAAAATGTTGGGAAACTCTGGTAGTTAGTAAACAGATCGTTTGTTCATTTTGATATGGTGTGCATTACACTTTATGAGTATATGTACGTGTGTGTGTGTGTGTGTGTGTGTGTGTGTGTGTGTGTGTGTACAGAGGTGGTGTAAAACCTGACCCATGACACAAGGTAAATGCTCCAACTTGTCTTTTATAGAATCTCCCTTGGAAGGATACAATAACAACTAAAATAAAAAAAACAAAAGAATCTTAGAAATTGTCCTCCAGTCCATCTCTTTGTCTTTAAGATAAGAAAGCTATTTCAAATCATAGAGGAAATCACAGCTGGAGTTAGACATGAACCTGATTCTTTCAAACCCTCTCCATACAGCTCAATAGCAAATCATATCCCCACAGGAGGCAACATTTAATCATGTAAAGTAAACAAATAAATGCATCACCCCATTCATGAGCCATCCCCTATGAAGGACTTCCATTCTGCCTTTGTTGTGTCTTTGCTAGACACTCAAGCAAAGGATCTACAGAGAGGCTGATTATTTGTCTTATGTTCCACACAGACATAAAATGAAGAAAAATGACACATAAATTTTCCCCAGGTAGGTAAACTGCCAAGTTCCTGCCAACTCTTCTTTCCACGCTCTGAGTTCTCTCTCCAGGCCCTCGCTGGCTGCTGCTTTGATTGCTATCATCATTTCTGTTTCTCTGAGGACACAGAATGTTGCCAGCCTACTTTGTCCTCCTCAGATGCGCGCGTTTAACTGTTCTCTTAAGTCCCTTCCATCCTGCCTCTAGCCCATTTCTCTCTCTAGATTGTACATTATTCTTCATTCTTCCTGAGGTCTTAACAATCACATCACTCACTTGCTGTCACTGCTGTTATTGCTGTTGCTGCTCTCAACTAGCTTCGTGGATTTAAGTACCACTATTGCCAGTGGAAATTCTAGCTTCCTTGGTTGTGAGATTCTGGATACTGGTCCTTTCTCCCTAGTGATATTTGGTGGATCTCTGCTAAAAATGGGTTCTGAGTGCACACAGAGTGGTAACCCTCTTGCCCTCTTGCCATAGGTACATTTGCTACCATTAAGCCAGGAATTCTGTTCCCAAGATCCTATCCTGATATTTTGTCCCTTCTCTTCAGGGAAACTACCTTTCTCAGTTTTTCAGAGAACCTAGAAGTAGTTTTATTGCTAAAATAGTGCGTAATTATTGGCTCTAAGGATTTTTGCACTAAACACGTTGCATGTGACTGATAGCTATGTCATATACTAAATGTTTGACTTTGGATAGATCACTGATCTGAGTATTTGTAAATGAAGATAATCATGATACATAATTATAGTTTTGTGAACATTAAATGGGATAATACAAATGATGTACACAGGGTGGTATTTAGCACACATTAATACCCCAATAATAATAATTCATTTATTAGATTAAACTTATTTTACTGTTTTTGGATCATGTGATCACTACCTAGTTAGCCATATGTTTCATGTAGTCTGTAACTGTGTGGCTTTCTATTACCAAAAACAATAGGGAAGAAAAGATATTGGAGATTTTGAGTGAGTTACGTCATCTGTATCACCTGAGTACAAGTTCAGCTAGAAGAGAGAGACACACATGAAAATAACAATCATCTGTTCCTCACTTGCTCCTTTTCAGTGTCTCACCCAGAAGACCACCAAGAGAAACCAATTCATTTGCTTTTTAGCTAGTTTGATGATTATCAGTTTATCTCTGCAAAATAGCTCATAGATTGTTACTATTCTATCTAAATACTGTATCTCCACATAATACTTCATTGATATCTATTTCTTATAATAGCTAACTAGGTAATTTGGACTAACTCTCAAGCTAAGGACAACCAAAGATCTTGAATGAAGGAGAAAGAAAAGAATCTTCTTGAAAGCAAACAAGCAAGCAAGCAAGCAAGCAAGCAAGAAAGAAAGAAAGAAAGAAAGAAAAAAATCACCCAGAACTAAAAATTGATTTTTTTGAGGGTTTTTACCAAGTCTTCAGAAGCACCTGCAAAGGTGAACTGCCTTTTTGGTGATGTCCCTAGGGCTGGATAAACAGAAGTTGAAAAGTAAAACCTTCTAGGAGCAGGAGTTCAATGACTCAAATCAAGGTTACATGTCAGCTGAAAATCTGAAAAGCTATGTCCTTGACATGAGGAGCAACTTCTAAGACATCAGCTCTTGCATGAATTTGTAGTTAAGTTTTACCTCATTGAATGGTACAAGCAAATTCCAACTTTGACATTACATTAAAACATACCTGCAATGATAACACACATTGCTATTTGAAGAAGCAAATAAATATCTTTTCAGAAGGAAGATATCATCATACCAGGTTTCAAAATATCCTTTAAATACATTATAAATTACAGTATCCAGCACACAATAAAAAATGACCAGGCTTACAATGAAGTAAGATAGAATGAATGACCGGTAGAAGAAAAAGAACAGATAACAGATCTCAAAACACGAATTACTGAATTCATCAGATATGTTTCACAAAATAACCAGGATTGCTACATCTATGAAATAAATTCCATGTTTAAAAATATCAGAATTAAACTGGAGATGGAAAGAGGGGAGAGCAAAATAAGGCTGAAGGTTGGGTGCACATTATCAAAGAATGGCATCTGCATGGAGGAAAACATCCCATAACTCACTGCATTGTCAAGTAGTATGTGTCAGTAATTATAATAAAAAGAAATAAGTTGGCAACTCCAAAACTTAACGTGGCATATTAAGTAAAAAACCAACATTGAAAGTATAATCCTCAAAAGAAAGATGGGCTTAAGGGCAAATTAAATGGAGGTAAATTTAACATGGAAATGGAAAGAAACAAGAAACTCTCCGGAATACCGTAAGGGAAAGAGAGAAAGAGGAAAGGAAGGAAATAATATGAGATTAGATAAGAGACATAAGGGATATCAATTAGAAAATAGGGCAGAGATAACATCTGAAGAAATAATAGCTTTGAAGTTTCAAAACCAAAAAAAGACATCAATCCACAACTTCAAGAATCCCAATGTGTCCTAAGCTGATTGAGTATTAGAACACACTAAGAGATTGCAGCAAAATTTCAAACAACAGGGAAAAGAGAGAAAAAAACTTAGAAATGTGAAAAAAAGCAAATTTCCTTTTTTAGATGAACAGTTTCATTGAGAAGACTTCTCAACAGTAGCAAAAGAAGCCAAAAAACAAGGGAAAATATTTTAAACTAACACATTTGATATGGCAAGAGAACATGTTATTTGTAATTAAACCTCTTTAAGAAATAAAACTGATTATAACTTAGAGCCTAGTAGAGACAAATATTGAAATGTTAAAAAATAAATTCCAAATAAAAGAATTGGTTAGGATAAATAGTACAAAATAAGAGAAGAGTTTTAGCTCAAGTATACCAGCACTTACATTGTATATAAAAATTTCAAAAACTCATTTTGAATGAAAAATGTACAGA
Source organism: Cavia porcellus (assembly GCF_034190915.1). Lineage (NCBI taxonomy): Eukaryota > Metazoa > Chordata > Mammalia > Rodentia > Caviidae > Cavia > Cavia porcellus. The sequence goes on from NW_026947484.1 coordinate 79,547,099, forward strand.
GTGTATTGAAAACACAATGACACACTGTTTGGAGGACTAATTTAAAATATAAAGATATAGAATGAAACAAAAAAATAATTAAATTAAACTAAGTCCCCCAATCAACTGTAGATATAATATACTTAGCATAGACTTTACAGAGAAATATGACGCTACATAATAAAATATCCAAGTTACTCTAAGGAAACAACTATATAAAATTTATGTGACTAATAAGATGCCCTCAAAATACATGAAGCAACATGACCAAAATGAAAAATGGGCATATCCACAAGCATGGCAAGTTTTCATGTACTCAATAACTTATGGAATGATAAACCCAAAAAAAGTAATATACAAGATTCAATCAATATGATAAACAAACTGACCCAAATGAAAAAGCTCTATGCATATTCATTTTTTGGCACGAACTCCACGAAATTCTCTGTAGAGTATGTTTTCTAATTCAATAAAACTATAGTAGATATTAATAAGTAGAAAATTCCCATAAGTTTGGAATTTGAGAAAGATACTCCTAAATAATCTACAGGTAAAGAAGAAATAACAGTGGCTATTAGAAATTAGAATTTAATGATAATAAAAATACCACAAGTCAACACTCATAGGAAATATCTAATACACTGCTAAATATGTTAGAAAAAAGAAGGCAAAAAAGTTCAGTTACCTGAACATCATTAAAGCAATTGATTAAGAACAGCAAATTAAACTGAGAAAAAATAGAAAAAAATAATTACAACAAATTTTTTTTAAAAAACAGAATGAAGTAATACAGTTAAAAGCTGGTCCTTTTAATTTAGACAACAAAAGTACCCCAATTTTCTAAAGCAGATCCAAGGAACCTGAGTTGAGAGAAAAGCAAACACCAAGGAGCTAAGCAGTATAGACTGATTAAAGAATAGGTAACTAAATTCAGCAAGTTCAAAGAAGATATAACACAAAAGATGGTGGAACTAATCACAAACTTGACAATGCGGATATGGGAAAAAATAAAAAATTGAAGGCTCTTACCAAAATTGTTCAAAATATGAATGAAAAATTTACCAAATTACAATATCCACAACGATTTTGAGCTAAATACTGAGTATAAAAAATTGTATAGAATTCATAAATTACAGAAATGACAATGTGAAGACAGAATTTCTGAAAGTGAGGACAAAATGGTAAGTCACAAAAAAATAGTCTAAGAAGTCTTGAAAACAATAAAGAGGAAAAGAAAAATTCTTCCAACAGCTATCAGAAAATATTAAGAAGACTAAACTAAGGCTAATTGAAGTTAAAGACGAAGTAGAAGACAACATACATGGAAAAAAATCTGTGTACAGAAATTATTATAAAACTTTTCAAGTGTAAGAAGGATTTTCTGAAGCTGACAGAACACCAACTACCTACAATAAGAAAGGAAATTCTCCATGACACATCTTAGTCAAAATCCCAGATGTCCAACAAAAACAGTCTTGAAAGCTATCAGAAATAAAGCAAAAAAAAAAAAAAATCATGTGTAAAGGTAAACCCATCAAGATTACAGTAGACTTCTTTACACAAACTTTGTAGGCCAGGAGAGTTTGCAATAAGTGTTTCAAGCCTTAAAAGCAAGCAACTTCCAACCCATGCTAATATAGCCTGCCAAACTATCTTTCAAATTTGATGGAGTAGTAGACCATTCCATGACTAAGCACATTCTCAAAGATACATGAAAACCAAACCAGCACTCCAACAGACACAAACTAAAATTACACTTGATAGAGACTATGAAGACAACAAAGCAAAAAAATCAGATGGAATTTATATATCAAGCAAAATAAGTAGAATAAAACAGGAAGAATAAAGGAGTCGACAACAGAAAAAGAATGCAATGATAGCAATTAATCAGTATCTTTTAATAATAGCTCCCAATGTAAATGGTCTCAACTGAACAATTAAAAGACACGAGTAGGTAGACTGAGTCAAAATACAGAATCCAACAGTCTGCCACATTGAAGAAATTTAACTCAAAAAGAAATCCATAGGCTAAATATCAAAGGCTATGACACAAAATTTTATGCACCAGGACTCCGAAAGCAAAAAGGGTAGTAATTTTACTCTCACACAAAGTAAACTGCAAGCTTAAAATGATGAGAAGAGACAAAAAAGAGCAATACAGATTAGTTAAGGGAACAACCCAACAGGAAGTGATAAAATTGTAAATACATATGCACCAAATATTAGAGAAGTTGACTTTATAAAACAAATGCTGCTGGACATGAAAGAACAAATAAATACCAACATAATCATAGAGGGTGACCTCTATACCCACTTTCACAAAGAAATCAGTAAATAAAAACCAACAAAGAAATGTCAGAACTGACCCACACCTTGGGACAAATGGATTAACAGATGTGTATAAATTATTTACCCTACAACAGATACACATTTTTCTCAGTGGCACAAGAAACTTTCTCCAAAATAGACCACACATTAATCCACAAAGCTTGCATGAGTATAGAAGAATCAAAGTCACTTCGTGTAAAATACCACATCATTATGTGCTGAAAGAAATTAATCACAAAACAAACCACAGAAAATATTTTATAAACATATTGAACTGGAATGAAACAATTCCAGCACAACACCCTAGAACCTAAGGGACACAATGAAAGCAGTGCTAAGGGAAGTTTATTGTAGTCAGCGCTCATATAAGGAAAGCACAGTGAGCCCAAATAATCTAATGTTGAGCCATCCCTGCAACTGTGAGATGAAACCTATTTGGTCCTGGTATATGATCCTTTGGATGACTTGTTGCATTCTATTTGCCAATATTTTATTGTGGATTTTTACATCTGTGCTCATTAAGGAGATTGGCCACAGCACGTAAAAATGAATACATGTAATGCACGACATAAACAGAAATAAGAAAAAATACACTGTCATGTCAATAGATGCAGAAAAAACATCTGGCAAAATCCAATACCATTCATGATTAAAAAAACTTTAATAGAGATAGAAGGACTTTATCTCAGTCTGATAAAAGACATTTATGGCAAACAAATGGCCAATATCATTTTAAATGAGGAGAAGCTGGAACTTTTCCCTCTAAAATCAGGAACAAGATAAAGATGTTCACTATTACCACTTCTATTCAATACAATAGTCAAAATATTAGCCAAAGCAAATAGGTAAGAGAAAAGGTATATATATATATATATATATATATATATATATATATACATATATATATATATATATATATCACGTGTATAATATATAAAGGAAGAAATTTAATTATTACTACTTGCAGATGAAATGAACCTTTACATAGAAGACTCAAGAAATTCCAGCAAAATTCTTTTAGAATTAATAACCAGTCAGGTGTAGTGGTAATCCAGGCACAGTGGTGCATGCCTGTAATCCCAGCACTCTGAAGGCTGAGGTAGGAGAATCATTGTGAGTTCAAAGCCTGCTTGGGATACACAGTGAGTCCAAAGCCAGACTGAACTACATTATGAGACCCCGTTTCAAAAAACAGAAAGAAAAAAAAATTCAGCAAAGCAGCAGGATACAAAATTAACATGCAAAAAAAAATAGTGTTTCTGTACACCAATGAAATTAAGAAAACAATGATGTTCACCATAGCATCAAGAAAAATTAAATTCTTATTAGTTAACCTAATCAAGAAAGTGAAAGATCTCTACAATGAAAACTATAGAATTCTGAAAAAGGATATTGAAGAGATGGTCAGAAAGTGGAAAGATACCTACCATTTCAGTATAGGTAAAACAAATATTGTCAAAATAGCCATATCTCCAAAACTGATATACAGATTAATTCAATCCTAATCAAAGTATCAGTATGATACTCACAATACTAGAGAAAAATCCTAAAATTCATATGGAACCAGAAGATGCCCAGGACAGCAAAAACAGTCCTGGGTGACAAGAGAAAAGCGGGAGGCATCACAATCCTGATATCAAGTCAAATTACAAAGCTACAGTTATATTACAAAGCTGCTGGCCCAAGAACAGACAAGTGGATCAATGAAAGAGAATAAAGGATGTAGAAACATCTCTAGAGAGATTAAGCCACCTGATCTTTGACAAAGGGGACATTATGTGTCACAAACATCAACCAAAAAAGAAAATGGTGGCAGGGGATCTAGAGATGGAAAGAGAGAAGGAGGAGGAGTGTGAAAGTGAAATGAAAAGAATCAAGATGTGTTAAGTACATGCATTCACTCCCCAAGATGAATGTAAACATTGTGTATGTAAACATGCACTAATTTTAAAAAATTATGTTTTGGTTGGATCTGATTATCAAAGAAATCTTATTATATATTGACCGGAGCAGCCCCCCAATGAGACAGAGGACGCTCTTGTGGGTAACAGGTAACTGCCGCTTTATTGTTGCGGGCTCTGGCTTATATATTCGGCCGTGACCAATCACAGGCTGCCACAAGAGCTGCTCACGAGGAGGCAGGGCTGGAATGGGACGCAGGGCTCTGGCCAATATACCCAGCTGTGGCCAATCAGGGGTTGCCACGGAGTGAGCACGGGGTGGCTAGTTTGAAGAGGGACGTAGCGCATTGCGAAAGCTGGCGTGGTCCTTAGTCCTGGGCGGGGTATGTGAGCGCCTGTGCCCAACAATATATAGGCAAATATTCCAAAATTTGACACACTTTGGTCTAAGCACTTCACATAAAGGATACCTGTAATTCTCCCAAAACTGATACATAGATGCAATACGATTTCAATCAAAATTTCGACAGATTGGTTAATGGAAATGGGTAAGCTAATAACAAACTTTTAAACCACAAAAGGCTAAAAATAGTCAAGACACCTCTGCCTGTGAAGAACAAGGTCAGGGGACTTGCTCTACTTAATATAAAAGAGGATGGCATTGATATTGACAGACAAACATAAAATGCTTGCACTGAAAATATCTAATGTAGGTAAAGTTTTAAGTATCAATTTTTATTAGAATAAATTACTTGATTCCTTGGTTTTTTAGAATGGGTATTATTAATACCTGGGAAAGATGTGAATTATATTGTACTTGTACTAAAGTAAGAATGAGAGGTCCTATCAACAGAAAACTTGGAAGTATACCACGAATATGTGAGTTATCACCATATGATTCAAATCAGGGAAAAATAAAATATTGAACATTCATTTTGTTTTACAAATAAATCAAATAAATTCATTTATTGAGAAAAAATATGGATTAATTTAAGGAAACAACCCACACACTCTTTGTGTATAATTTTAAAACAATCCACTAGGAGCTTCAGAAACATATGTAACATAAATTTAAAAGGCTGGATTTTTGACTTTAAAAAAAAGCTCCTCGTGGTTAACTGAAAAGTTTTTTAAATTACAATGTCAAAGACACTATCAAAGGAAGGATAGAACATGTCTTTAAAAATATGAAGATTACTCAAGCTGAAAGTCATGTGGAAAAAATATTTAGAGGAAAAAATCCATAAATTACAGTGTTAAGAATATGTAGAACCACACACAACATGCAATACATTCACCAATGCTAATAAAACCAGAAATATCTGAGTAAGAGTTATGGATATTTTCCACATTCTCATCAAGATACCGTACTGTTATTTTGCAAGATGCTATTCTGGGGGAAAAGTGGAATAAAGGCACATGGATCCTTTTGCAAGGTGGAGAAGAACTCCAGAACCCTTATTTGTGGATACATCAGAGCTTCTCTCCTATGAATGTGAGCACTGAATCATTTTTACAACAAAGACACTTATCCAGGATATAAGAAACACCATGGTCACCTCTTTGCGTGGATTCTGAAATTTATCTGCTAATAGCTTTGTGGTGTGTGTGTGTGTGTGTGTGTGTGTGTTGGTGATATACAGAGGGAAATTACAAAAGCAGAAGAAAATGAAATATCTGTTAAATTGCTCATTTAAGAAAATTTGGGTGGCTTGCTTAAGTGTAATTTGTTTTAGACAAAGAAGTTTCAGCAGGTAAGCAAAATATAATGGGCTTAAACACAATCAAACGCAAAACAAAGGAGTCAAACTGATCCTGAAGGGGATTCGAGACTAGGGAACTTTTCATCATTTTGAAAGAACTAGCTATTCAAGGTAGACAGAACTGAAACATTTTTTGGTAAGATATAAGAAAATCATAACATACCTCTCTCCCTTTCTTTATCCTTATGTCTGGGCTCTAAAATTTTTCTGACCCTTTCCAGGATGTTAGAAATCTTAGTGCTTTTTTTTTTTTTTTTTTTTTTTGTAGTTCTGTATTTCTTGTACCCTTACACTGTTTTGTTTTGTTCTGTTTTTTTCTCTTTTTCCTTTTAAATTAAAAAAGAAAGAAAGAAATTGTACCTTGGAAGAATTTATTTAGCTTGGGATTTTTATCCTTATTAAAAAGTGAGTAAAAGCAACATTATTACTAGCATTTTGATATAAATAACCTTAGCTAGAGACCATGCTCTGATGTGAAGAAAAGTATGAAGCAGTAACAGGAGGGGAGGGATGAGTTTTCATGGGACAGAGGCAGAACATGGAAAGCAAGGGTCTTAAGAAAAGGCGAGATGGATATAGCTCAGCTCAGAGCCAGGCAGGCACGTCCGGATTAGGATTGTGGATGGACTGAGTTAGTGGTTGAACCAATCAGAACCTCATTTTTTCCAGCTGTTAATTGATCTATGGCTAATGGAGGACTTAGGAAAATAGTCTCTAAAAAAAGTTGTTCAACGTACTCATCTCTTACTACTTTGCGTATTAGCTTTTGGAGGCATTCTTAGGAATTTGAAGAAAATAAAAATATCATTTAATTTTTCATTTTTCTTTATTTCGACTTCCCAACATTTTTATAGCTCTCTTCTGATGTAATATATTGATGTGCTGATAAGTGTATATCATTATATGAAATAATACCTGAACAGTTTGTGGATGAATCAAGGACAAGGATCTCAAGCTCCAAGTCTACATTCTATTGAAAAATGTGTTTCTGCAAGGCCAAGAAAGGATCTAATTTAATTTACTGAAAAGGAACATAGATACTTTTTCCCTGAGCAGCATTTTAAAAAAAATTTTTACCACAATGCACACTAACAAATATATTTTACCTTGTAACACACACACACACACACACACACACACACACATATATATATATATATATATAGACACACACATATGCCCTGTATATGTGTATATATGAAATAAGAATTATGGATTAAAACATTCTTTATTTGGTGTATCCTGAAATATTGATTCTACATTCTTTAATTTTTTTATTCCTCTAAAGTCTCTCTCTCTCTCTCTCTCTCTCCCAGGAATCAAACTCAGGACCTTGTGCTTGCCAGGCAGATGCTGTGCCACTGAGCTACATCCCCAGCCCTCTTTACTTTTTTAAAAAATGCTGGTTTTGGCCATTATATTAAATGTATGTTCCATATTTCAATAACCATCATTTCTAGGTTTTCCTTATTTTGATTTTCTGAATGACAGTTCCCCTCAGATTAGTTCTAAGTGCTTTTGATTTGATCTTCTTTTCTTTTCTGGGATCTGTGTCTCCAAATATAAATATGACGAGGATATTTGTTTTAAGTGGATGCATATTGAGAAATATTGGTTAATTTATTTGCCACACAAAGTAATGCAATTGGGAAATCCTTTCACCATCTCATTCCTTGATCATTCAACTTCTTTTATTTTTCTCTCTTCCTTATTTCCTCCAAAGACCTATTTTCAGTTGTTATTACATATAACAGGCTTCCCGAGTACCAAATATATACAAATATATTTAATGCACATTTTCTTTCAATAATTACGTAGAATAATTTTTTATTCATCATGTTTTACCTAAAAGGAAACTAGAATTTAAAGAGGTAAAGTAATTCACCCAAAGTCAAAAATCTCTAAGAGCTACTTTGTAGCAAAACTGACCCACAAACCTGTGTTTGGCTAACATCTCAATCACTGCAAAGTTTTTCCTTGATGTTAACATAAAATTAAAATCATGGGGAAAAAAGAGAAAGAAAAGTTAGACCTGACAGTTTTAATTTACTAACTTTAGTAAAACATGTTTGCATGCTTCTGTTCATTTGTTGTTGTTGATAAACTTACATTTAACAATTATTATATGGAGCACATGTTGAACTTTTCAGAACATGTAAGTGCATACAGTCTCCCCAAAACAGCATTTATCTATTTAGAGTACTCCAGGGCTTATATGTGACTTAAGTAATTTTTCCCACAAAAATTCCTGGTTTTCTGTTGCCTTTGCAAAGAAACTTGGCATTCTAATTTATCTTTGCATCACAATATTTGCTTTCATTAACTCCCTCAAGTTGAAAAGAAAATGAAAATAAAATACTTTGCTTCATGACCTTTAGTTCTAAGCAGAGACCATTAGGGACAGTAAAATAATTACTCTTAAAGCTGATTCTTACATTGGAAAACACTTTGCATGATGTTAAATAGGATTCACTTGTTTGAAGCGAGCGAGCACGTTAAACAGCAGTGCCTATCACTTGGATGATGTTCCAGGAATAAAGAACAGAATATATTCACTCTCCTATTGAGCTGCTGAATTGGACTGAGATTTCGGGACACCTCTCAGTCTGCAGAAGACACTGGAGCTACAGCTGAAGCGGGTGTCCAGTGCTTTTTTTTTTTTTTTTCTTCTTTTTTTTTTTTTGTACTTGGGAATCAAACTCATGACTTACACTTGCCAGGCAGGTACTGTGCCTGCCGCTGAGCTACATCCCCAGCCCCCCACTGCCTTTTTAAAATCAACAGCTCTGTTAAAATCAACTTGGCTCATTATAGTATTAGCCAGCACTCTTTCCATTCACAAGGTTCTCAGCTCTGAAACCTGAGGAGAAATCTTAAACATCAAATTCTCCTTTCATCTGTTGATCCTCAGCGGATCTCCCTTACCACCCTGCTCTCACCCTATTCCCCACACCTCTCACCCTCGTGCTCCTCGTGTCACATTCTGGCATATCCACCTGGCATTCTCACACACGGGCTTTCTACAATTCTTACTGCTTGTGTAGAGTGTAGAGGTAACATCATCACAATTGAAAGCACAGGTGTCACTGAGCCGCTGCAGGTGAATGTGATTTCTTCTCTATAGAGAAAAGCAGCACCAAGGGACTTCATTTCACCTCACTATTAAAGATTAATATCCAGTGTTTTCCTCTTAGGCCATGAAGGCAGCATGGGTGGAGACGGCCCCAGGCACCTGGTGAGTCATCCTCTGGGTAATGTCTTCCATAGTGTAAGGACTTCCTTAGGTTTTGATACTCTGTATCCAGCCTCTCTAACTCATTGGGCAGGTAAAGATTGTCTCAGTGTCCAAAAGATCTCCTATACAAAAACAAGAATAACCTAACTTTCTGAAGTGAATTATAAACTTCAGGCATTCTTGGGTTAGGACATGAGATTCCATAGAACAGGATCCATGGTGCCAGATAAGTTAACATGTGCTTGTTAACCTCCTGGGAGAAGGAACCTGCCGGAGAACCAGCTGTGCAACTTACATTTAAAGAGGGGAAAAGAGGAAGAGCTGGCAGGTGCAGGACAGGTGGCCCTCGAGAAATGGAAGACGAGGCTCTGTGTACTCAACAGAAGACAGGCTATATAGTAACTGAGTTTTGGGAAAGAGTCATTTATCTCCAAAAAGCAAATATTGTAAGCAACCTATGTTTTCAAGTTAGAATGTGGAAACCTGGAGAGAAAAGGGTCTTGGGGAAAGCTGAGCATTCATGAGAAAATAAGGTGGAGAAACTGGGATTTTGGGCTGTGATAAAAATAGGAGCTGGTATCATTTAAAGGACCCCAGGAGCCTGGCGACTGAAACAGTGTCTCAGGGCAGACCAGAATCTTCCCTAGAACCATAAAGAGTTTGCAATAGCAACTCAGGGGATGGGAGAAATACTAGGTGTTTAAATTGTACCCATCTTTTTGGAATATAGAAGAGCCAGTATTTTTTCTGTTAATTTATGGGAACAGGATATATTACTATTGGTTTCTTATACTGCTAAAGCTAGTTATGAGGACACTTGTGTTTAGTGGTCAAAAACAACACTAGTTGATTGTTTTCCAGTTTTGTAGGTTTGAAGTTCCATCGGGTGTCTTTGGGATAAAATCAAGGTGTTGTCAGGGTTGCCTCTCTTCTGGATGCTCCATTGGAGAATCCGTGTCCTGGCCTCTGCCAGCCTGTAGAGACTGTTCACCTCATGGCTAGGGACCCCCTTTCTCCAGCAATGTCAGCATGGGTCTCCTGTTATTTCTCTAGCCTCACTCTTCTCATACAAACAATTGTTATTTTGTTGAGTTCATTTAAGTATCACCCCTGCTTTGAGGTTAGATGATTAACAACTTTGCTTCTCCTTTGCATCAACTAACATATTCATAGGTTCCAGAAATTAGAACAAAGACATGTAGGGGAAGAGGACATGTTTCTCTCTATCCCAACAAGGAGATAACTGAAGGCCCTAGGACTCTGGTAGGTCGATAGGGAGCACAATCGAATTGGGGAAGGATTAAGTTGGTGCTCAATACCAGCTGCATGTATGATCCTGTGAAAAAAACCACCAGTATTCATGCTCCACCCTCAGGTATTCTAGTTGAATAGTTCAGGATGGATTGCAAACTTGGTAGTGCTGAAAAGTGACCCAGACACTTTTACATGCAGGTAGGTTTAAGAACCACTGATTGAGGACATGGGAGCTGATACCTTAACTGTAGGGGCTGAAGAAAGAAACCCAGGTCAGATCGGTACTAGAATCCTACATTCTTTTCTAATTTCTGTCAGTTACTTCTGTTATATTTACTACCCCCACTAGTTTCTTTTCCCTGCCACCCTATGGTACTGGGAATTGAATCTAGGGACATGCACTGAGCTACACCACCGGGATTTTTAAATTTTTTATTTTAAAATTAAGTTTATTGGTACATTTTAGATATACATAATGATCATAGGCATTGTAGGAAATTTGTACCTAAACGTGATATATGTTGATTTTTCTTTTTTTCTTCAATCCCCTCCCCTCACTTCAATCCCTCTTCCTCTCCTTATTTATAAAAGATTTGCTTCCGTTTTTTCTCTTCTCTTGTTTTTATTTTCCTTTTCTTCCTTTCCTCCTCCTCCGTCCCTTGTCCCCTTTCTCATTTGGACATTTTCTATTTCACAGTATCTATTAGACATTTTGGTCCTTATTTACCCTTTCAGTTTCTCAACCCAGAGAAACAATATGATATTTAAACACCTCTGTCTGACTTAATTCACTTAAGAGTATGGTCTCCATGTGCACCCATTTACCAAAAAATGTCTCAAATTTATCCTTCTTTAGGGGTAAGTAGTACTCCATTATATGAAATAACTATATCTTCTTCATTGACTGGCATTTGGACTGTTTGAAAGATTTAGTTATTACAAATTTTTTATATAAATATGGGTGGGCATATATCACTGTGGTATGATGCTTTTAATTCTTCCAGCAAGATACCAAGAAGAGGAATAGCTGGGTTGAATGGAACCACTAGTTTTCGATTTTTGAAGAATCTCCACAATGATTTCCACAGTGGTTGCACCAGTCTGCACGCTCACCAACAGTAGAGAAAGATCCCTTCTTCTCTACAGCCCTACCATCAATGCTATTGGTTGATTCCTTGATAACAGCCATTGTTTCTGGAGTGCGATGTAATTTCAGCATTATTTTAATTTGCAACTTCTCGAATGACCAGTGATGTTGAACATTTTCTCTTATAGCTGTGAGCTGTTGGTACTTCTTCCTCTGAGAAGTGTGTATTCATCTCAGATGTTTGCATTTTGAGACAGGACCTACATTGCTAAGCTGTCCACGTTGGGCCCAACATGCAGTCATCCTGCCTCCAGCTCACAGACTGCTAGGATCACAGGCACCACAATGCTCAGGGCCCACTTCTTTCATTTCTTTTAGTTATCTCATTTCATATGTGGGCTTCAGGTACTTAAAAGTAAGAAAATCCAGGGAAATATTATTTGAAATTGTAACATATATTTTAATTTACTCTTCCAATCTGTTTAAATTTGTTTTTCAAAAATTACCTTAAGAGAAAAATTACATAATTAAGATTCCATCAGTACTAGTCTAGTTCATGATACATACCAAGCTCATTTGTAATAAAGAGGTAAATGATATTTCATTTGCCTTAATGAAATCTATTTTCATGAGGGTTCACTGTGCAGTGTTTACTTTGTGGACTCGTTATGGTATTTGAATGAGCTTATGCCTTTTTTATTTGTTACTTTTCTTACTTTATTTCATTCTTGCATATAAATTTGTTGGTAGTTGCCATGGAAATTCTAGTTGATTTCTTTCTGATGTTTTTTCAGGCTTTTAAAAAGATTTGTACAATACATCCTTCATATTGTTATTATCTCCATAAGTTGCTAAAGGCCTCTACAAAAGAATGAAGTGTGTAACAAGAGCATCAGATGCTTCTTTCCTCGGTACAGAAGGCTGAGAAGAACAGAAGAAAGCAGGAAGACAAGCCAAGCTGGGAAGGGCAATGAAGAAGAGGGTTAGAGTTGGAAAGTAAAAGTGTGAGTCATACAAAAGGAAGCCTTCGGGTGCGTGACTCAGCAGCTCTGCAAGGACAAAGATGTGCTTGTAGAGAGCACTGAACTTGTCCATGTGACTCAGCTCTGGGAGACCAGTAAATGATGGAAGAAAAAGCAGAAGAGGAAAACTAGGTACAATGTTACCTTTTCTTTGCCTGTCTCCTGGTGGATCTCACACCTTGCTACATGCAAACACACACACACACACACACACACACACACACACACACACACACACAAATAAGCACGCACTTAAAACATGAATCAGTACATCCATCATGGACATCAGCTCATATTCTCATCTCAGAAATCAGAGATGCATTTTCTGACCAGGTACCATGCTGATTACCTGCCTTTATCCAGAAGGTGAGCTACCACACCCTTTGTGGTCCTAGGGATCATGAGAAAAAGATAAAGATTCTTGGAGATGTAGAACAAATTGAGTTGGGGTTTGGTTCATTGTAGAATCCAAAAAGATTTTATGTATGTTTTAACTTATATCATACATCTTCCCAAATGCTAATTGCTGTGAATTTCAAAAAAAAATACCATAAATTCAAATAAAAATACCTTCTAGGGTGAATTATAGGTAAACAGGATACAGACATACACTACAAGGTCTACAAAATGGTTAAAGACCAGTTGTGTTTTCCTTTGAGACTTTTCTCAAAGGAGAAAACACAAAAGAAAAGGTGGCCAAAATACAAAAGAAAAGGTTCTGAATCAAGACTCAAAATGCCTGTGAAGGAAGCATTTGTCAGTAGAGAAATGGGAGGTGGGGGACACTTTTTAGAACTGAGAAGGTGAGACACTTCCCAAGTAAGGGTTGTTTTAAAATATTAACAATGGTCTTAACAAATCCCTGAAGTACGAAACAAAAATTTTCACACAGTCACTTGTTTTGGGTATCAGAAATTGAACTCAGGACCTCAAGCTTACTGGGAAGCGCTGTGCTGCTTAGCTATTTTCCTGAACCCTAACACAATCACTTTTTAAACTCTGCCATCAACTGAAGTCAAGAGCACAATGCTGGAACACAATTCAGGTAAAGCTATTTAAGGAGAGTAGCGTGAATCCCAAGTATATTGCTCTTAGATAGGTGATCAGAAAGTTATTGCATGTGTAGGTGACTACATAGGTATCATATCTCATTTAAAGAGCATTTGGTTCCCTGCTCTTGCACCGTAACATCAGGAGATTTAATGAAGCTGCCCCCTATAAGCCATTTGAGATTCTCACTTTACAACAAAGAAACATCACCTCATCCTCTTGTCCTAAGATGAAAAAGACTCTGTGATAGCAAACATGTTTTATCTGAGAACCCACTGTAAAAATTATACTACACAGGTTTATGTGAAATATGCAAAAGCTTCCAGAAATAAATGCCCAGAATAACCCACCGTAAAACTTTAGATAAATTATTATGACCCCATTCTTCTCATACAAACATAAATGTATTTCCGATAAATTTAGGATGGTTAAAAGAAAAATGTAGGATTCTCTTTTCCTTTGGCAGTCAGAACAAGGTTTTTGAAACCAAAAACATATGTTTAAATTTAGCTCCACATGTGCCAGCGAGCTATTGACTGAATAGTGACATGTGTTTGAGCTCTAGGGATTTCAAATCTCTCTCTCTGCCTCTCTCCTCAGTTCCCCAACACCACAGTTCTAAATTTTACACATAACACACACACACACGTGCGTGCACACACACAGCCTGCATTTTGGGAATTCAGATATTTGTCAGGTATCAGGGAGCTAGTATTCAGACTAAACACTTTCCTTTCTGCAAGAATAGTGTGGCTATTGTATGCACAACTTCACTTTGGGAGGCACAAATGAATGATTCTTGACAAATCCTGAATATGCCTTGCACTTGTTCATTAGCAAATTGTTTTCCTCTGTCTCTCAGTTGTATATATGATGTATTAAAAACAGTGAATTTCTTAATCAGATCTTTCCAAAATAAGTGGAAAAAAAAACCATTCTGCTGGCAGGATGATTTTAGCAGTGAATACAGCTTTGAAAACAGTCTGGTTTTGTTCCCCTTGTCTGCCCAATCCTGAGTATGGAGGCCGTGATAATGTGCCTTGCAGATCCCTAACTTTGGGGAGCTGTTTGACGAGAGCCCTCATTTATTGTAGAACTCCAGAAAACTTACATATTGTCTTACTTTTCTCTCATTGCTGAGACAGAATACCCAGCACTCAACATTAAGGAAGGAAAGCTTTAATCTCACAGTTCATGGAGATTTCAGTCTGTAATCGGGGCAGGGTGTCATGGCACTGGGGCAACATTTCAAGGTGGCAGAAATCTGCAAAAGCAACAAGGGCAAAAAAAAAAAAGGAGACAAGTCTCCCTTCCCTCCTTATGCTAGGGCAAGTGTTGGATTCACACCATCTCCATTCCCTCCTCTTGCACAGGATGAGGATGTTTACAAAGTGAGAATCCTGATCCCATGATGAGTTGCTTTATTAAACTTCTAAACTTCTCACGACCACACAATGTATCAACCATTCCACATATATATATTTTTAATTAAACCACACTTTTCCCCAAATACTAAATGCTTTAGACTTAAAACCATGGGGTAAGTTGAAATAAGAAATACCTTCTAAAGTATAGGCAAACTTAGGATGTGGACATGCACGACAATGCTACACAATGATTAAAAACCATTTATAACCAAAGTTATAAATTTTCCATTGAGCTTCCTGAGACCAAAGCAAAAAGGAGATGATCAGAATCAAGAGTCAAAACTCCTATGGAGGAAACATTTATCATGTCAGGTGTGGGGAGGCACCTACTTTTCAGAATTGAGACAGATGAGAAATTTACTGCCACATCTGTAATTGGTACCCAGGTCATGCTTTCTAGGATGCTGTCAACTAGTGGCAGGCCAGGAATTCCTAGGGGACACGGGGCTGCTAGACAGTCTCACTGCCTACGATGGTTCTTGTCAACCCTTGATTTTTTTTCCCCTCTTTTACTAAGCGCCAGGTTGGTGTCATTTTAAGACTCTCATGTTTTCCCCGTTCTCCTCTTTTCTCTTCATAGGCTGTTCCCCTTACAAAAGTTTGCTTGTTTAATTTGGCCTAGTCATCTATCCCTTGAAGGACTAGAACTAACAATATATGCTATTTAGTTTTAAAGACTAGTGGTGTTGCCTGTACTTAAGGAAATACATCTTCACAAAAAGGCTGTGGCTCTAAATTTGTTTTCTGCTGGACATGGGTGTGTTACACTTTGAACATAATACTGTCACTCATAGGTTTGGATCCTATTTTGAGCCAGATTAAAGATACTTAGAGATGATTTATAAATAAATTCCTAATTCATTGTTTTGTCCAGGAAGCCACATGGCTCATGCAACCATAAGGTCATCAGTTAGTAATCCATTCTTCCCAATAATGGTGATATTCTGTTTTCTGGAGTCTCATTTTCACATGCATCTCACCTCTAGATTTTGTCAGTCAAAATATGTGACAATTAGAATACGTTCTATGGCCAAAACTTCCAATTTATCCTTGATTAGCAACAGTGGAAATGTTCACTTTTCAATGTTGCACATATGAGAGATTCATCCTGAGATTATGTGGACAAGTGTTGTTCAAGACAATACAAACTTTGGGGGTTCTCTAAAGCTAATAACAGTGAAATCCTGCTATCTATCCAAATCTGGAACCATATTTTAAAAAAGAAAAAAGACACTGGAGTCAGACAGAAATCAAATGATGAGCTTTTAAGTATTTGGTAGAACTTGTATGTGGAGTTTAGGTGACTGCTTTCCCATTTAATCCTAGATAGAACAGGTGGAAACCTGTAGGATTCAATTCCCATTTGAAGGCCAAAGATGACAATGGAAAGAATGCTGAATGTGGCGAATGGACAAAGTCCTGAGACAAGGGAACGAGCTGTGTGAGAACAGACCAGATTAAAAGAAAGGCACAGGTCCCCGCACAGAGACCCGTCGATTCTCCACCTCACAGTTGAGGTGTGTTACTCTTCCTCTGTTGGGCCACACTGAGAGAGGGGCTGAGAGAAACTTCTTGATTCCTCTGAAATGCCAGCAATTTTATTGTGTAGGCCATGCCAAAAAGTCAAAGAAAGGAAAAGAGCTCTTCCTACAACTCTTTAAACCCTAATCTATCCATGGAAAAGTCAGTGGCACTAACTGTATGTGACGGCAGAACATTGTTGGGTCACCTTGACTATGGGGCCAGCCAGGAGAGGAAAACAGAAAGGTTTGCTTCTCTTAATTTAAGAATGCTTTGCATCTCTTAATTTCATTACTATTCACATGTTTCAGAACAATTCATTCAAGATTCACATAAAGTTAGCTATGGGCTTTTCTAAATAGAGCTCTTACATCTTAAAAATAAATCCAAGGCTTTTAAAGCTCTGTAATTATCTTGTCTATTATCTCATCTGCTGCTTCATCTTTCATTCCCTGCCTTGATCTTTTATCTGTATGGGTGGGGGGTTGCCATTTTTGCATAGCTCTTAAAGCAAATTCTGGATATTTTCAGAGATGGGGGCAGGGGGAGGAAAATAGATATGTCACAATTTATGTTACTTACTCATTTTTCTGGTAGTTAACTCCTCAAGCGCTCAATGAATTATAGGCATCTGGCTTTTGGATTTTGAATAAGAATTTTATTTGCATCATTTTATCATTGTGTCACACTGGAAGATGAAGCTGCTTACAATTTCTGGCACTGTGGTATTAACAATTTTACTTAAGTCATACTTTTAAACTGTATATTCTTAATGACTTCATCATTAATGATTTATATAACTAATTTAGAGCTTATTGATATCTAAAAACTAAATTCACTTTTCTGACAGGGAGAAATGTGCAGAGAAATGTGGTGTGTGAGAAAAAAATCTTGCTTCACTCAGATACTCCATAAACACATGTAAATTTATGCATAGTTTTTCTGTTTTAAAAAAGTATTAAATACTCATGCAAATTTAGAGATTGCAAAAAGTATAAGCTAGAAGAAAATGACTATAAAGTAGAACAAAAGCCAACTTTTTGTTATCATCTGATGTAATCATTATTAACATTTTGATGGTTTTTCAAGTATCTTGATACACACACAGCCACGCACATACTTTATAAATTTTGAATCATACTGTTTTATGTCCATAATTTCACTTAATGTTACACATTGGTATTTTCTCATATCTTTATGTAGACTTTAAAATATGCTTTTACTGGCAGCACATATAAGAATTTGTCATCAAGTATTTTATCAATTCTCCCTTAGTCATTCTAAAATTTTCCACATTACAAATTAAGTAGTCATAAAAATCCGAATACAAGATATTTTTGCTATATTATTTATTATTCCTGTAGGAAATAAAAATTACTGGGTTAAAGGAATTAATATTTAAAAAGCAAAGATTAAATGAACAATTATTAACTAACTTTGAGGGATGGTTGCATGGTGACGCTTTCTTTCTGGTTTCAGAGTAACTGGGAAACAAATTAATAAACTCTTCAGGAGCATAGAATCAAGACAAGAGGTGGCAGTCTCAAGGGATACCTTATCTTAGTCATGGTGAGGCCTGATAACTATGACTTTTTCAGTTAAATTCATGTCTTTATGGTAAAACATTTTGTCATCACTATCTCCACATTTCAATATAGATCTTGGCTTGCAATATGAGCCATGTTATGAAGCACTTCAAAACTCTGCATGTGCCCATATTGCTATGCACAATTAACAAAGCCTTTATTTTTCCCAGCTGAAATATCAGCTCTTGGGCTACTGCTGGGCTTGGACTTTCACAAAAAGAAAATGCTCGTGTAAACCACTAGGAGTGGTAGCCTAGATCAAGGCGGACCGGAAAATTAAATATTAATTATGGAAAACAGAGCATCTGTCCTTGAGGGTGACGGATTCATATAACATAAAGTGAAGCTAAAGAAGGGGGCATTGATTGCTTAGATGTTGCTGAGATAGTTTTTTCTGCTGGTAAATGAGGGTTTTTCCTATATTTTCACATCTGACACCTATACCTCATTCATTCTGTACTTTTGACTATTCTTTTATTTTCCTAATTTCTAGTATGTTTTCATTTCTTTCCAGAGTTGGGGAAGCATATGTCCATTTCTTATCTTGTCACCTACTCTAACCTTAACCCAAATGTAGGTCTAGAGTCAAATATGAAACCAAATTCAGATTTATATAGAAATTGAGTAAAAAATCATCAAGAATAAAAATCCAGTGGTACTGAGATTTGAAAATTTCACTGTCACCTTTTTAGTGCATGTGGATGTGTTTTATTGTCTAAAAGGACACAAGAAATCAGGCACCCTGATGCACTACTCTTTAGAGAATAAATTGGATTAATTAGCTCTTTTGATCATTCTCTCCTGGGAGTTTATGGCTTTGAGAGTATCATTCCACTAGACAGATTGAAATAAATGCAGGTAATAGAATGAATATTCTATAAATACAAAAGGAGCAAATACTTGATGGGATGAGGTGTATTTAGAATTCTGAATTAAACCAATTGAAAAGTATGATTCATTCACTCTTTCAGCAAACGGTGATTGAACATCTCATGTATGGTGGTACTAAACTAGACTATATGGATATAAGGGTGAATATCTAAGTAAGACATTGTTCTATTTTTTTTAACTCAAACCATTATAGAAAGAATGACAAAACAAGTACACAATAAGCAGTAAAGTTTTGGGGGGTAATAACTGCAGTGGGGGGAAGTAAAGCCATGTAGTGGGATAGAGACAAATTAGGGTACTGTTGCAAAAGAACATTAAACTTGAATCCAGAGAGACAGTAAAGCTCGTAGCAAGCCCATGAAAAGAGTTTGCCAGGTGGATGGAACTGTGAGATCAGAAGCCCTCAGGACAAAAAGAACTTAGGATGTTTGATCTATAGCACAAAAGTCACTGTGGATAGCGAGAGAGAGAGAGAGAGAGAGAGAGAGAGAGAGAGAGAGAGAGAGAGAAAAGAATTATCGTAAGTGAGTTCACTGAAATGGAGGAAGCCAGGACTTCCAAGAAATGAACAGAGGTCTAGATTGCATTTTTTTTTTCAATATGGGGAGCCTTTGGAGTGTCTGACCTAAAAGATAACATAAGCTGATACACAGCTGGAAAGTACCATTCTGGTTACTCTATGGAGGAACAGGAATAGAAGGTCCATTAGTCATCACAGTGGAATTGAATAAGAGGTAGGAATTGAAGAGAGAGTAGGCAGGCTTATGGTAATCAAATTTTCTGAAGATTGGACATAGGTTGTGAAGAAACACAGTGTTTGATTCCAGAAACTGAGGTATTTGTGCCACACTGGCTGAGAGTTACAGCCCTGTGAAATATCAGGAAGAGGATCCAGGGGAAGTACAAATTCTGTTTTGGACATGTTTGAGTTGCCATATCTGTTTGACACACAAATACTTATGTATCAGATAGGCAGCAAATATGAATTCAGAGTTCAGGGAACAGGCCGTAGGTAGAAATGTAAGTCTGTGAGTTGCCAGAATCGAGGCCATTCAGAGAGGGGACAGGGCAAGATAATTTAGGGAAAGTATGGATAGAGAGAAGAGAAAAGAGGGCGTGGAGTTAAAAGGCTGACAGTGTGCCAACATTTAAAGCCATTACAAAGCTCTTGAGGGAGTTTGAGAAAAATCAGTAGAGAGAAGCGACCAGTAAAATTTGCAGAATGGAGGTCATTGGTTGGATGATTTATTGCCCATGTAATTTGTAGGCCAACCCACAATTTCCTTGAGTGAGAGAGAAGTTATTAATAATTTTGCCAGGACAGTGTGCAAACTGGAACTGTTCTGGGCAAACAAGAACATATGTCACCCTAGTCTTTATTGACTTTGAAAAGACTGCTGTTAAGGGGAGTGATGGGAAAGGGGGGGGTGGCAAAACGAGGGTAAAATAAAAGGTGCTGAAACATGAAACACAGACAGTCATTCTGAGAAATTTTACAGTTAAGAATGGAGCAGACGTTAGAGGAGATCCTGGAATTGTTTTTAAATGGGATTGATTACACATATATGTGTGCCGATGTGAAGGACCCAGGTGAGAGGAAACCATTTGACAACACAGGGAGAAAGGAATCATCTTTGGAGTAGAGGAAGAAGCATGGGGTCCACGCAGGAGAGTGGCTGATGTTAGATGTGAAGGGATTAAGTTCCCCCTTTTCAATGAGGGGAAGGCAGAATGTGCAAATACAGGTGTGCAGAGTTGCTAGATTTGGCAGTGAAAAAATGAATTCGCTTTTTAGCCAAAGCAAAAGAGTTTCTACTTTTTGTGGAAATCCTGTTTTCTCTCCCATTAGAAGTCACAGTTCACCATTTGGGGGCAATTTTCTTTACAGGTGTTAAGAAGAGATATGTGAGCTATTTTTTCTCTCTGGAAAATGTCCCAATATGGAGGCTTTTATAGTTCAGCAGCAAATGTGGAAATTCTCCCAGGTCCAATTTAGATCAGGCAAAGAAGATGAATATTACTAGTCAGTAACTGCCAATAACAGATGCTTTTGTTGAATGTGAACATTAACAGTTCTATTTGACCTTTTCAGAAATGGAATTAAGAAATAGAAGAAATAGCGAAGGGTACCTAGGTTTAAAAAAATCTTTTGACCAGAGCCACAAAATATAAAATCTAGTGAAAGTTTTAGCACCCAAATAACTGTGAGACTGAGGAAATCACTGTACCTTCATTGTTTTAATCATAAAAGGATGAAAAAGAAAGTAAATATCCAGAACACATGAGTGTGTAGACTTGTTGAGTTTGAAAAACAACCATTTGCAGGGATTTAAGGAAAATGCTGACTTCTTGCAGGGCAGCACAAAAAAAAAAAAAAAATGAGTATTTCCAGTGATTTAATGTCTAGGATTAACTTGGTTCAGTTGATTCAGTGAAGAAAACTAGAATTAAATGGTTTGGATTCCAAATTACATTCTTTTTAGAGTCAAACCTTCTTGAATCTGCTCCAAGGAAGGGATAAGAGCAAAGCCCTCTTCCCCTCTCTTCTGAAATAAACATCCATTTCCCCAGTTGGCCAGGTATAGAAGATTAAAGAGAATTTATTCTTCTAGCAAGTGGTGTCCGACTGGTCATTTCCCAATGTAACTTTAGTCACTGCCTGCAGGAGCTCCCTGCAGTGGAGTTATAACAATGGTCACCTTTGGCGTTCTTTAGTTAAGTGTCACACACTACAGGTAGAACTCAGCCTTTCACCAGTGAAGCACTGCTAGAAGCTGCCACTCTACCATCTATCTACACAAACCACCACCACCAACAAAAATCAGCTACATATGTACAAGCCTAATACTCGTAAGTTGAGTTTTTACATTGTTAAAGATTGAATCTCTAGGAATAGACCTTTTAAATTGGCACAGGTATAATTTATGGATGTTACCCTCAAAGGAACTGGTTACCATTTAAGGAACTGATTATTATTCTTAATTATTGATTCTATGGACCACTCTTATAATCGAAGTCTAAATTCAGCCTCAGTGACCTTGCTATTCATTGCATTTAAAACTAGCTTCCTCGCTCTTACTAAGGTAAAAGCAAAGGGTACATTTCATAGAATTCGATGATAAAATCAGCTCATTGTCTTTTGTTGACAATTCCAACAACAGAAATATTTGCTATGTGACATTTTAACAGCAATAGTTGTGGTTTAAATTGAAATAAATGTTCCCTAATTTTTTTAATAAAACAGAATACACTAAAAAAATAGAGTAATAATACGATATTACATGTTAATTTCTCATTTAAGGTTCAGATTTTTGGAAATTAATGCAACTGTAACCATTCCCTATGGATATTGACCTACCATTCGGAATTTCCCTGTGAGGTGGAAAGATAAATATCAGCACAATATGACCCAGATACAGCATGTAGATAATTGTTTTGACAGTTCATAGGTTCAAGGAACTCTTACTTCTGGAGATCTCTACATACATTATTATGCATATTAAAATGTACTCATGTTCTGAATCAGATGTAATGTACACAGAAGAGTTGAGTTGCAATCAGCTTGTCATAATTTAGACACATTAAATCAAGCACTTACTTAAGTGGTACTATCTTACTTGCATATTGTGGAGCCAATAAATATTTTGTTTCAATCATTTTAATAGAGATTGAAGCAAACATCTACTAACCTTAATATCACTGTTTTCTTTTTAAGTTTTGGATTCAGTGATAGCCTTTCTTTTTATGTTTTTCATTTGTTCCTTTCTTTTTTGGTTATTTCTCTAACATTGTTTTATATGCCCTTGAAACACTCATGGACCAGAGACATACTACCTTACCCTTGAATAAAATGACCTTGGACGTAGACAAAGACGTTGACCTTGAACAATATGTGGAATTTCAGCTATGTAAAATGTTAGAGAAATGACTGTGGAATTTAAATGCTTCCTATGTTGTCCCATCTTTTAGTTATCAAATCCAAAGGAACACTACTTCATAACTTTCCATCCAGATTGTTATATTCTTTTCTTCTTCCAAACTGTTTTTATAGGTCATGTGAAACACAAACTACTACAATAGATTTTTATGTTGTCATTATAATTGTCCATAAAATTTTATGTTCAAAGGTGCGACTTTTGAAAGTTGATTGGGTTGTGGGAGAATTAATTCATTGATAAGCTGATATCCGAATATGTTTTTAGGAGGTGGCACCTTGTTAGAAGAGGTGAGTTACTGGTGGCATGAACTGGCATGGTGTATTCTTGTCATTGTTTCTCCCTTCTCTCCCTCTGTTGGTTTTCTGGCCACTATGAGTTGAGCAGCTTTCTTTATCATCTCTTCCCAACATACTGTGTCTGCCTTGGAACCAGCCAATCATCCATCAATTCCAATGAATACTATGGGCCAAAATAAAGCTCTCCACATTTAAATTGTGGGGTTAGTATTCTGTTTCAGAAATGGGAAAGTTAGTAATTCATCTATCTTCATACCTGAATTTCTTTGTCCTTTGATAAATTAGTCTTGTAAAAACAGTGACCAATGGAAGAGAGTTTTAAAATGGTGTGCTGAGTGTCAGCTACTCAGCTTCTCCAGAACAAAGGGCCAAGTGTCTGGAAACAACAGCCTAGAGAAAAATCAAAGGGATTCCATGCCATACTAGGTCTACAAGAGAAATGACAGAGGAGAAGAAGAAAATAGGATTTACTGATACAGGAGAAATAGGTCCCCACCACAGACCCAAGACCATGCAGTGTGACCGGAGAAGTTGTGTAGCTGATCCACTGGGCTGGGAATCAATGAAAGCAACTTTTCTCTTCACTGGGGGACTGAGACCTCAACTGGTCCAGGACAGTACCGTGCAGTCAAAAACACTTCCCCAAGTGTCCCATCCCACAGTCATCTGTTGGTGAGTGAATCAGAGGATCTGGGACCCACACACACTCCACAGAGTAGCAGTTAGTGAGGGAGACTGCCATTTTACTTCAAAGTGCTACAAGGCTCCCTCTCCAGCAGCAGAAGAGCATCAGGGTCACTTCAGTGCCAGTGTCTGGGAAAGAAGGAGAGAAGAGCTGTCCAGTCAGAGCAGACAGCCAATAGCTGGACAGCAGACTGGGGAACTTGGCTGAGAAATAGGAGCTGGGACCCACACTCCATTCTGGAAAACTCCAAAAGCCAGTCGTAGCCTTAGACACAAAGGACTAGAAGCGGCACCCTGCTCTGCAGTATAAGCTGGTAAGAGGTCTTGGTCTGCAGGGGGACAATGGCACTGCTCCCCCATCCTTTGTCCACAGGCATAAACAGGCAAGGGCTCTTGGACAGGACAAGGGCACCACCACCTGCCCTGTGGCCAGCAGGCAAACAGTCTTATCTGGCTATAGACAAGAGCTCTCCATTCGCCTTACCACCAACTTGTGTAAGAGAAACCACAGGTGTAATCAAGATCAGCTCACACTCAGCAGTAATCCCACTGAAGACTTGGTGGAGTTACTGAGTATAGAATTCAGCTCCGACTAAGAAACTAACCCCAAACTAGGGCACTAGAGGAATTAAAAAAATTTTTTAGCTTTTTTGGAGAGGTTGTTAGGGTATTGAATTTCATTATTTTGTTCATTTTCTCTGTCCTACCTCTCCTCACAGACCTTTCTATATTCTCTGATATTTACAGATGAATGAACACTGTCTCTAATCTTTCTGTTTTGCCTTGAAGTTCTTTTGATTTTTTTCCTTCATTTTTACTCTCCTGTCCTCTTCTCTAGCTTCGCAAAGTTTGGATGATCATCCTTAGTGCTTCAACCTTGCTTCTGTCATATTCTCTTCAGCTATTACTCTGTTTTGTCCCCTATTCTTTTTAAATTCCCTTTTGCCACAGGATGAAGTCACCTCACCAAGGGAAAACCCACTGTATACAAGTTCCCGACCTATGTTAGAGGTTGTTATATAACTATAGATCTTGCACTTATGATTAGAACTGTCAAATTAACAGTTACCACAGATTATCGGTTTCTAGGCGGTACTTGATAATATTGCTATAGCTAACTGTACTACTGTAACCAAGATGCCATACTTGTTGTAATCAGTTAATCACCCTGTAGGAAAAGACTGTGATAATATGGGTCACAATCGTCAGCATAGCCCATTACCAAAGGACTAGGTATTGAGCCAAATAGGTAGCAGCATCTCAACCCTAATAAAGTGGACAGATAGGATTTTGGGACAGACACAAAGACCAACAGCCAGCTATACCTAGAAGACATCTCAGAGAAATAGACATTTCCTGGGGAAGCTGTGATACGGTGATAAAGTTACTTAGAATAAGAAAAATACAAACAACAACATGGAAAGCAAATTAAAATAAAAAATTATAAAATGACACATGCAAAAGCAAAATGCAATTCCAGAATTCCTGCCTACCAAGGAAAAATATAGGAGACAATGAGTTAGAGGAAATTAGAAGCCATCCACCTGAAGTTACTAGAATGGCAGTAGAAGAAATTAAAAATATATATACATTCATGAGGCTATTGAGGATATCAAAACAGGAATAATGTCACAGTTTTAAAAAGTGATGATGATCATAATGAAGGACTTGTTCAGCAAATCTACAGTAGAAACAGATAACCCCAAATAAAAGAATATAAAAAATAATGAAAACCATGAATACCCAAAATAAGAGAGTCCATGAAACAGTTTCAAATAGATATCCAGGAAATTAAAAATTACATTGAAAGTTTGCAAAACCATATAAAAATGTGAAGATAGAATATCAGACCTAGAAGACAAGATCACAATTCCTGTCATGAAAAGGAAGATCATGGAAAGAAAGACCTCTTAAAAATAGCAAGGAATCATTAAAAAAAAATTCAACAGCTGCAAGATGATGCAAACAACGTAGGACTGACTGCAGTCAACAAAAGTGCAGGAGTCATCACAAATGCATTAACAATCTGTTCAGAGAAGTAATAGCAGAAAACATCCCAAGCATGGAAAAAGCATTTGACATTCAGATAAATGAGGCTTACAGAACTTCAACTAATAATGACTAAAATAAAACTATACCAAGCCATATAATAATCAAGATTCCAGAAAACACAGGAACAAAATATTAAAAGCTGATAGAGAAAAGAAGCAAATCACCTACAAAGGAAAGAACATCAGAATCACAATACAACACAAACACTTAAGTCAAAAAGAGCTTGCAGGCAAGTATTTTAAGCTTCAAAAGAAAACAACTTTCAACCAAGATTAATGTATCCTGAAAAATTATGTTTCAGAATTAATGGACAAACAAAATCTTCCATGAAAAAACAATTAAAACAACTCAAGGCACCAAAACCATCTCTCCTGGAGTTCTGAAAGATATTCTAGAAACAAAACAAATAAGACAACCAAGCTCACAATTCCAAGAAGCCACCAACCAGAGGAAGCTATTAAACAGTGAGGAATGACAGGGAACCATTAACAAGAAAATTATACGGCACAGACAAGCACAAACCTATCCGTTGTAACTATCAATGTAAATGGCCACAATTTAGCAGTAAAAAGAAGCAGATTGGCAGAATGGATCAGGAAATGAGATCCATCAATATGCAGCATTCAATGAACACATTTAACTCAAAAAGAAATTCGCAGACTGAAAGTCAGAGGTTGGAAAACAATACCCCATGAAACAGGAGCCCAGAAAAAAGCAGGATAGCTATTCTATTCACAGACAATGTGAATTTCAAGCCAACATTCATCAAAAGAGATAAAGAAGGCCCCTACATACTCATTAAGGAAATATCACAAGAAGATATAACAATCATAAATATATTTCCACAAAATATGGGAGCACCTAAAAAAAACAAACATTAACAGATATAAAAAATCAAAGAAAAACTAACACAATGGTAATGGGGTACCTTAATACCCAGTGTCATAAATATATAGATGAACTTACAAAACAACAAAGAAATATCAAAACTAAATCAAACCTGTGAACAAATTGACTTAGCAGATGTTTGCAGTGTGTTCCTACTGACAACATCAGAAAGTACCTTCTTTTCCTCAGTACATGGAATGTTCTCCAAAATAGATCACATACTAACTCACAAAATATGCTTAAATAAGTATAAAAAATTGAAATTATCCCATGCATATAAGGGACTACAGTGCAGCAAAATTGCAAATCAACGACAAAAGAAATCATGACAAATCCATATGGAAATTAAATAACACCTTCCTGAACAATCAATGGGTCACAGTAAAAATTGTAAGAAATTAAACAGTACCTATAATTAAATGATGATGTCAATACAACATACTGGAATTTATGGGGCACAGTGAAAGCAGTCCTAAGAATAAAATTTATAGTGGTGAATTCTCACATCAGAAAAATAGAAAAAGCTCAAAAAATAACCTAATATTGAATCTCAAACTTCTAGAAAAAACTAGAACAAAGCAAAACCAAGCTCATACAAGGGAGGAAATTGTGAAGATAAGGGCAGACACTGATGCAATTGAGACTAAGAATCAAGGAATTGAAGAGTTGGCTCTTTGAAAGACTAAATAAAACTGATAAACTCTTAGCTAAATGTATCAAAAACAGGAAAGAAAAGACTCAAATGCAAGCAGTTAGGAATAAAAATGGTGAAATCACAATGGATCCTCTGGAAATCCAGGTCATCAATACCTACTATGAGAACTTGCACTATAATAAGGTGAGAAACCCTGAAGAAACGGACAGATTATTAGCTACATATGAGTTTCCAAGAGTGAATCAAGAAGATATAAAAATTGTAAATAATCCAGTATCTGTCAATAAAATTGAAAATGTACTTAAAAACTTACAAACAAAGAAAAGTCCAGGTCCTAATGTATTCATTGCTGAACTGTACAATAAATTCAGAGAAGGTCTAACGCCATTACAATCAACATGTTAATGAAATTGAAAGGGAAGCAGTACTCCAAAGTCATTCCTGAAAGCATGTAGTACCCCAAAACCACAGAAGGACACAACAACAATAACAACAACAAAATAAACAAATGGCCAATATTCCTAATGAAAATAGACATAAACTCCTCAGTAAGATACTGAAAAACAGAATACAGCAAATCATCAGGAACATTATACACCAGAAACCAAGTAGTATACATCCCAGGGACATAGGAATGGTTCAACATATGCAATTCAGTAAGTGTAATACACCACATTAACAGGACCTAGTACAAAAACCTTATGATCATCTCAATGCAGAAATGCATTTGACAAAGTCCACTATCCATTAATGATAAAAATTACAGAACATTGGAAAGGATGATTTTTATCTTAGTCTGATAAAATTCATCTATAACAGAGCCAGCCTTATACTAAAAGGTCAAAAACTTAAAGCTTTCTCTCTAAAACCAGGAGCAAGACAAGGATGTTCACTATCACCACTCCTATTCAATATGGTTCTAAAAATACTAGCTAGAGCAATTAGACAAGAAGGAGAGATAAAAGAAATAAAGATAGGAAAGGAAAAAGTTATCTTTATTTGCAGATGGCACAGTATCCTACATAGAAGACCCAAAAAACCATCAAAAGATTTAATAACCAGATTTGATTACTAAGCTGGATACAAAGTCAACTCTCAAAAATCAATAACATTGCTGGTCCTGGGATTTAGCTCAGTGGCATAAGCACCTGCCTAGTAAGCATGAAGTCATGAGTTTGATCCCCAGTACCAAAAAAAAAAAAATCAATAACATTCCTGTACACAAACAACAAACTTTCTGAGGGAGAAATTAAAGAAAGCAAAACTTTCACAATACCATCAAAAAATGAAATACTTAGGAATCATTATAACAAAGGGAGTAAAAGATTTATACAATGAAAACTACAGTACTTTGAAAAAGGAGATTGAAGAGAATATCTAAAAATGAAAATATATTCCTTTTGGGGTAGAAAGAACCAATGTAGCAAAATTGGCCCTACTCCCACAATTGTTACACCTGTTTAATGCAAACCCAATCATTACCGTACCTCACAGAGCTAGAGAAAATATTTCTAAAATTGATTTGGAACCAGAAGAGACCTAGAATAGCAAAAATAATTCTGGTCAACAAAGGCAAAGCAGGGGCATCTCAATCCCTGATTTGAAATTATACTACAGAGCTATTATCATAAAAACAGAATAGTACTGACCAAAAAAAAAGACCCTGTAGATCAGTGGAACAGACTAGAAGTTGCAGAAACAATCCTAAACACACTCAATCATCTTATCTTTGACAAAGGTGCCAAACACATTCACTGGAAGAAAGATAGCCTCCTTAATAGTGGTGATGGAAAAATTGAGTTCCCAAATGCCAAAGACTAAAATTAGAATCATGTATAATACTGTGCACTAAACTAAAATCAAAATCAATCAAAATTCTAAATACTAAAACAAAAACATTAAATCTTCTGGAAGAAAAAAATAACTAGAACTCTTGAAGACATAGGTATATGCAAAGACTTTATGAACAAAACCCTCACAGCACAACTGAGATCTCATCCCATTGAAAAGCTTTTGCATAGCAAAAGAAATCACCAACAGAGTGAAAAGACAACCCATTGAGTTCTAAAAAATCCCTATTAGTTACTTTCTTCAAACCAAAGACCAATATCTAAAGTATATAAAGAACTGAAAAAAATCAGATGTCCCAAATTTAAACAACATATCCAAAAATGGTCACCTGAAATGAATAGACATTTCTCAGAAGTATAAATGCATGAAAAAGTGTTCAACACCACTGTTCATTTGAGAGATGCAAATTAAAACAACACCGAGATTCCATCTCACCCCAGAAGGAAAAGGAACATGTCTCCATTGTTGGTGGGAGTGCAAGTTCGTGCAATCACTGTGAAAATCTTTGTGAGATTCCTCAAAAAACTAGCACTAGAATCCCATTTGATCCAGCTATTCCTCTTTGTATCTTCCTGTAAGAATTGAAGGCATCATATCACACATGCACACTCATATTTGTAGCAGCAAAATCTGTAATAGCTACATCTTGGTAACAACTCCAATGCACATCAGCTGACAAATGGATAAAAATATGTGGGCTTTTATATACAGTGCAGTACTACTCAGCCATAAAGTAGGATGAACTTGAGACATTTGTAGCTAAATGGGTATCATACTCCTTTTTTCATACCAGGAATCAAACTCATGAGCTTGCTAGCCAGGCAGATAGTATGCTGCTGAACTATACCCATAATAAAACCATACTCTTAAGTAAAATAAATGGAACAAATATATATGTGTAAATTGTACCAATAAACCTAATTAAAAATAAATAAAATAGTAATCAATCAAATAATACTTAACTAAGTAATTAAATTATATTGAATGGTATATATTTATAGTAATTTACTGTATATTTTTGTTATTCAAATATACATGGTTGGCTTTATTTAAAGTGTCTTCTAACTTTTTTTTCCTGGCTATTGTTAGATAAAAGTCTCATTCTGTAGTTCAGGCTGGACTTGAACTCACTATGTAGCTAGGCTGGCCTCAAACTCATAGTGATCTTCCTGCCTCAGCTTCGCAAGAGCTGGGATTACAGGTGTGTGCCATACCCAGCATCTTATATTCTAACTTTTTAACATAGCTTTCTGAGTGACTTCTTTGTGCTTAATACTTTTTTATTGTTGCTTGTCCTCAACTCAATTTTATTAAGTTCTTACAGAGCTCCAGACGTGGTACCAGTCATTGTGGATTCAACAATAAATAAGAGTAACAGCTGGTTTTAAGGTACTGCAACACTAGAGGAATGCCTGAACTGCCACTAGTACTTTGACAGAATTAAGTACAAGCTACAGGGAAAAGTATACAGGATAAGTGTTCAATTCTGCTTGGTTTGGGGGACAGAGGGAAGGGATAGGTAGTTCATGAAAAGCTTATTTCTGAAAAAGGTAATCATTTACTTGGCATACATTTGGGCAAAAGCATTCCAGATGGAAGTAGTAATATGAGCAAAGGCATTACGCAAAATTAGATTTTGAAAATCTTGTTCATTTGATGCTTTTGTATCCATTATAACCAAGATTATAAAGTCATAATACATTATGTTTTTTGGTATAAGTGAATTATTTAAGTTCAAATAATATGATTTTTAACATACCTACTTTTGAACTTAATAATTTTTTCAGATATTTTCTGAAAATATCCTTTGAAAAAAACACATTAAAAACATCTATCTTTGCTGGATACCATGGTGTGGAACTATAGTCCCATCTATTATGGAGATGGAAGCAGGAGGATCACTTGAGCTCAGGAGTTCTATGCCAGCCTGGGCAACATAATGAACCTCTTCTCTTAAGAAGAACTGTAAAGGTCACATATTTTTACTTTTGTCTCAGACTCCAGCAGTGCCTACCAGAGAATTATTAGATCTTGTTTCCTCTTTTTATTTAAAATTCTCGCATTTTTTCCACCATGAATTATTTTCATTCGTTTGATTTTTAAAAATATTTCATGAAAAGCAATCTTAATGATTGAGTCTCCAATATCTCCTTCCTTTTGTATCCAAGATGAGTACTTCTCTCGCCTAGAAAAAGCCATTAGATTTATATTTTAAAGATCACTTTCTCACATTGCTATGTATGAATCACTGAAGATTTTGGTGGTTGCCACCAGGGAACCGAGGAAATTCAACATCTAGTGCAAAAATTGAGAAGGAAAATTGTGGAACCAAGGCAACAGAATGAGTAGAAAAGAGTTGAGGGATAAGAGAAGTATCAAGGATGAAGAATAGTAGGAACCTGATAAAAATTGGGTGTACAGGAAGGTGCTGTATCTTGAGCCTCACTCTCCAAATTATGGCTGCCCTGGCCACCAATGTTCCTTTCTCAGGGGAATGTCTTGCCATTTTACAACATGGCAGACTCTCCTTCTCCATCCTCTGTCCCTTTAATCACATTATCATGAGCATCTATTTGTTTCTTCTGCCTTGTGATAAGCACAGTAGGTGATTTGAATGCTTTCTAACATTGCCATAAGGAAGTGTCCTTGATAGTTAAGCCAACAAAAGAAGAGTTTGAATCGTCTTCCTTGGATATTTTTTTAAGGTTAGGATATTCATTTTTCTATCCAAGGTGGCATAAATCCTTAGGACCCTCTCCTTAGGACCCTCTCCAATGACATGATTAACAGCTCCTTTCTGAGAAGAGTTTTATATATGTTACTGCTAATAAGAAGAGAATTTCTCTTGGGGCAATTTTCCCTTTTATGTGATTGCGCTGATATTTTAGAGAAAATGAAATTACTGTATCCCAGCTGGGAAGTTCTTTTGAATTTATAAAATGCAGAGACTGCTATAAGAACTATAAGGATGAGCTAGGTCTCTTATCCAATCATCAATAGATAAATTTGGTTATTATAGCCATTCGTACAAAACCTCTCCTGTAATTACATAAGTCCAAAATTTGACATTAGTGTTGCCCCTGACAACTGAATCCAGAGTTTCTCTGGGAATTACTGCAGTTATGGTAAAACAAAAAAAGATAATTATAACTGTGTGAAAATCTTAATATGTCTGAGTATGATTTATTAGATTCCCATGTAGTGATATCTTGATCCATTGTACCAGAAATTTCTATTTTATTCATTAGTATTAGTATTTTGGGCAAGAAGTTTTCAGTAAAGAGCCTCAGAAAGGGAAATTCTCTATATATCTTTTATATTCTGCCTTCCCTCTCTGACTGATTGGTATTTTGCTGAATTGGAGTAGCCATCTGGCACAGAAGTGGCACTCTCAGACCAGATCTGTATTATCTACATTGAGGCTTCTCAAACAGCATCATTAATAAAATCACATTAATAATAATCGTTAATTAAACAAGCTATTTTAAAATTTTCTATGATTCAGAGCTACATACAATATTAAACTGATAACAGATTCCTAAAAGAAATGTGCTTTATTCAAACCTGTAAAACAGAATTAACTGTGTGGAGCAAATGGAGCTTTGGGCACCTAGGACTTGAAGATTTTAAACTGGAAAGCTGGTGGTTTTTCTTACACAGTTACAAATCATTTTATAAAACTGTTGCCTGATTTTTTGGAACACAGAACACAGGCTGAGACTGTATACTTAGCATAACTAGTTAGGTAGCAGCTAATTACCTATAAGTAGCTATAAGTAGAGAAAAGTATTATTTTCCTGAGGGATTCTTTCTCTCTCTATAGTTTCCACAAGTTATAGGGGGAAAAAACAGTGAAGGTGACCATTTTTATTTTTCAGAGTCAAAACAGTTATAAAATGTGATTGACAAACAGCAGGCAACAATCTGGTACCCACGAGAAAGAGGTCTAAAATCTGCTGACTGTAATGGGCTCAAGGATGCTGTCTTCCCGCTGGAGCCTGTTGTCTCTAACTGCCTTAAGACAGCAGTTAGAGTCCAGAGACAGAGAGAGGGGAAGAGCATAGAGACCTAGCACTGAAAAAGGAGATTCCTCAGGCCTGAAGTCTACATTTGGACAAGGGTTTTGGTTATTATATTTTAAACCTGGATCTTACCAGAAGCAAATAGAGGAAGACTATACTATAGTTAAAGGAAACCATATTTCCAAAATATGTTCTTTCCAAAACTTTCCTGAGACAGTCTATGGTTAGTGAACCTCTAAAAGTCCTTGTTCCCTAAAGCTATGCTAATAGGAAACTGACTTTGAAAGTTATGTAGCCCTGAGAAAGGCATCTTTACCAAGCCACATTAGAAGGAAGAACCACAAGGTTCCCATGAGGGAACAGGAGTCTTAGGAGATCCTTCCAGATAGAATCACCAGGTTCAGCAGGATTATCCAACTAGGGGAGTTATTTCATAGCAAGATAGGGAGCTGTTGCTATTCCTGCCATGTGAAATTGCTTAATTGTCATGGACAACTAATGACTCCCATCCAAATGGGAGCTCAGTTTTCCTTCTTTGTATATTAAGGGAACATCACTTGTTCTTTTGTTTATAGGCCAAGAGTCCTATAACACTTCAAACAAATTCACTGGTCAACTGTATCTGATGAAAAGACTGCATATCCCCCATAGAGTTTGTATTTAAATCTGGATGAAAGAAATGCATTAGACTGAAGTTCTCTCACCTGACCTATTCTTTGTTACTAAAGAACTTGCTGTGCTGATAAATGTTTAGCAGTTTAGCAATTGGCTGGGGTAGGATTGTGTATATTTATATACAGATGCAAATTTATTATTCAAGATACTACTACAAAGAATAAGTAATATATAATGTATAACTAAGAATAATGTATACTACTTTTTATTATAAATTCCTTATCACCAATTCATTCTCAGAGAATGCTTCTCCTTGACAAAGCAATTGACAAATGAATGTTGTTTCCACATGAATAGCAATGGATATGTTTATGTTTTCATGAGTAAGATGTAAGTGAAGCAAGGAAAATACATATCAGAATTCTTTGTATTCATTGATGTTGTGAAAAACATTTTTTCCAAATCATTGTTATAAAATACTGAAATATTATTTCCTCAGTTTTTGGGCATTGTGTAGTACAGGGCTTAGAATTGTAATATGCTTTTAATTTTCACTAGCAACATTTTATTCATGATTCTTAAATTTATATAATTAACAAGACAGTCAACAAAGCTTTGATCCACTGTATTAGCTGATTCTTTTTTAATTCTTTTTCTTACTTTAAAGAGAATGAAACAAAACATAACAGAATAAAGCAAATCAGAGCAGAACAATGCAAGCAACACAGGACTTCACAAAAAGATAACAGGATATCAACAACGTCTCTTGTTTTCTTCAAAATAATTGACCATACTTTCAGGCACAATAACATCAAACATAACAAAATAGTTATAAAACCAATAAAAAGAATGAAAGTATTACAGGACTTCAAAAGCAGATAACAGGAAATAAACAATGAGTACTATAATATCTCATTTTCTTCAAAAAAGTTGTCCATGCTATCACACATAAAAACAGAATAGAACCAATGAACCAAACACAACAGAATAGAACCTATGTAAACAAAAAGAATAAAAGCATGATAGGACTTCAAAAAAAAATGATAGAAAATCAGCAATGGCGACCATGATGTCTTGTTTTCTTCCAAATAGCTGTCCATACCATCAAGCATAATAAAATCAAACAAAAACAAAACAGATAAAACCAATTAAACAAGTGAAAGCATTATAAGACTTCAAAATAAGATAATAGGGAACCACCATGATTGCCATAATATATCCCATTATGTTCAAAATAGCTGCCCAAACTATCAGACAAAGTAAAATCTAACGAAACAAGATAGAGCAAAGCCAAACCTAGCAAATCGTGAAAACAATACAAGAGTTCAAAACAAGACAATAAGAAATTAACAGTAGTTACCATCTTTCTCTCCCAGACTTTTCCTCCTCTATCACTTTTACAATGTGTGTTGTGCTTTTTGGATCCCACCATCTTCTGTTTTTTATGGTAGAGTTCACTGGTATGATTTCAAACTGTTTTGCCCATGAACATGATCACCAGATGCATCCATTTACCTACAAGAGCTTTGAGATTATTCTACTTTGTAGCTGGGTAGCTTTCCATTGTATGAAAATACCGTATCTTTCTTAATCCTCTCTGTAGTTGATGGGCAAGTTACTCTTGTTTTTGTCCTGATCTCCTGCTGCATGGAACAATTGGTTTCTCTCTGATTTTCAGCCTATGAATTTCCTTTTGAGTTAAATATGTTTCTTGTATATAGTATATTGACAGATCATGTTTCTTGATCCACTCTCCCTGTATTTCTTTTTATTGCTGAGTTGAGGCAATCTACAGTAATAGTTATAACCAGCATATATTGGTTTGTCTCTGCCATGTTATCCTCCTGCTATTGGTCCTCCATTTTTCCCATTTATTCAGTTGCCTGTCTTGTTTGACTATGTTCCTCTGCTGCTGTTCCTGGAACCATCATCATCTTTATCTCTCTCTAGAATACCCTTTAGCACTCTCTGTAGGGTTGGTTTGATGGTCATGAATTCCTTCTGTTGTTCTTTATCATGGAAGTATTTTATTTTTCAAAAAGTTTTGAAAGGTATTTTTGCAGGGTACATCAATCTGGGTTGGAAGCTATTTTCTTTCAGAATTTGAAACACTTTACTCCAAACTCTTCTTGACTTGATGGTTTATGTTAATAAGTCTGCTGTGATTCTGATTGGTTTTCCTTTATAGGTGACTTGTTTCTTTTCTCTAATAGCTTTTAATACTTGGTTCTTGTGCTGAATTTCTGAGATCTTGATTATTATAGATTTACTTTGGGTGTAGTAGGGTGTAGATTTACTTTGGTTATAGCTATGTGGAGTTCTGTGTGCCTCACTTCTCTGTATGTCAGATACTTTTCCCATGTTTGGAAAGTTTTCTGCTATGACTTCTGTTAAATAACCTTTTAATTTCATTTGTGTTGACCCCTGCTTCTTCACTTATCCCTATCATTCTTAGAGTATGCTTCTTTACATCCTCTTGCAGCCATTGAATTGTTATTTTCTGATTCTGTATTATTTTTATGAGATCTTTCCTTTCATGATCACTGTCTACAATCCTATCTTTAAGGTTTGAAAGTCTGTCTTCAGTCTCTTTCAAGTGGTTTTGTCAGCTTCAATTGACTTTAATTTCCTGTATAACTTTTTGGATCTGTTGCATGTATTGTAATTCCTTTCTATATTGTTCATTCAATGTTTCCATCATTTTCCTATGCTCCTCTTTTTAAAATTCATGTCTTCTTTAGATATGCTGAGCAATAATTTCATTGTTTGCAATTTCTTCTTTTACCCGAGACATTATTTCTGATTTGATTGCTTTTACAATCTCATGAAGCTGTTTCTCTACTTCAGTGGCTATCTTCTCAGAGATTTCAGGTGTATAACTTCCATTTTCTTCCATGACTGTATCTCTCAGACTTGTTCAGTGTGGGCTGGAGGTCTGAGATTGTCTTTCACTCCTACACCTTGACATTTACCTGGGTTCCTCTTAACTAGCTGGTTATGGGGCCTCAGACACTTCCCACATTGGCTGCCCCTTCACAATGCAAGGTAAGGGTACAAGCACTTGGTATCCTCTGACCACAGATTTATATGGAGGTAACAGGG
Source organism: Cavia porcellus (assembly GCF_034190915.1). Lineage (NCBI taxonomy): Eukaryota > Metazoa > Chordata > Mammalia > Rodentia > Caviidae > Cavia > Cavia porcellus. The sequence goes on from NW_026947484.1 coordinate 79,584,246, forward strand.
AATGAGGTGAGCTTCTCCAGTCCTGTGCAGCTATCCTGGGGCTTCCCAGATGACCCAGTGTGCATGGCAGCAGGGCTACTTCTCTCAGCCAAAGTGTCTACACTGGGACTCCTACAATGGTGGCAGGCACACAGAAGTGTGTTTGCCTGATTCCCCTGCTGTGTGATCGCTACCAGAAGGAATCAAGGACCTCCAATGGCAGCCTACATGTGCACGAGGCTTAACTGGATGTGTGTCTCTGCTGGCTGCCCACAGGAAGGAGCCTTCTGATTGGTGGGGGCTGGCAGGACAAGGTGGATATCTGCCCAGACTGGCTGCCCGCAGGAAGGAGTCTCCAGGTGGTGGCATCTGGCAGATGGAGGTGAATGTCTCTGGTTCTCTCTGGTATTAGCTGATTCTTGAGTTGTAAATATTTCTCATAATCTTGATTTCAAGATACTCACATAACATTCCTGAGGTACCATACCACTTTAAAGTATCTTTACTATGCAAGAATCATAATTGTAAACATCTATCATAAATGTTGCAAAATAATAAGTGATAAATTTGTAGTATATATAACCTTTGCTTTTAAGACAATTTATTAGTCATGTCTTAGATACTTTTCTCTCATTACTGGAACTAAATATCTGATGCCTAAAATGAAGGAAGGTTTATTTAGCTCACTGTTTGTGGAGGTTTCAGTGCATGATCATTTGGCTCCAAGGCAGGGTGGCATGGCACTGGAACAAGACAGCATCCAGCAAAAGCAGCCAGAGCAAAAGATGGGGAGAGCAAGCTTCTATTTCTCCCTTGTATTGCACACAGGTCATCCCACTCCCACTCACACCACCTCCCTTCCCTCTTATTGCATAGGCTTTAGGATGTTTACCAAATAAAGACCCTGGATCCCTGCTGAGTTGCATTGTTAAACTTCTAAACTTCTCATGTTGACACAATGAATAATCAACCATAACAAATAGTAAAATCCAGTAATTTATTTTTTATCTATCTCTAACCATAAACACACAGAATTCCTGAAATTTAAACAATTGGCCTTAGAGAATTGGTACAAGTTTTATTCCCCACACCACTGAAATGAGGTTACGTCTGAATGATGGCAACCAAAGGGGTAGATCATGGCAAACAATGCTAGTTGTGTCCCCAATAGGTGTTCTGTTTTTCCTGTTGATTGCATTAGATGTGGCATATTTCAAATTAAGGAATGATATTTATTGACCTTCCAGGTGGATAGCCCTATGTTTCAATCTCTTTCCTATCTTTGGGACAGACAAAGTACCTGGCACCTGCAGCTTAAAGGAAAAGAGGTTTATTTTGGTCCACAATTGCAGGAGCTCCAGCCCATGGTTAGTTTGCTTCAAGACAGAAACCACATGACAGACCAGCATATCGGAGGAGAGCAGCTCAAATCACAATGACTAGGAGGGAGAGTGGAAAGGGAAGAGCTGGGGAGGGAGGTATGTACTCCTCCAGTGACCGACCTCTGATGAGGCCCCACTTCCTAAATCATAGTCAGCTGTGAACTCATCAGTTGGCCTGATAAGCATACATGAATGAGTACAGCACCCCTGTGACCCAGTTACCTTCCAGACATGAGGCTTTGGGGAGGGAGACATTTTATATTTTTTTATTCATATTTAAATTTGTTTTTGTTATGATAATAGTTTCATCATCATTCCCCTACCATAATCCAAAATTGTGACAACATTTTAGATGAACCAAGGAAATCTTCTTTTGTTTGTTTTGGTACCGGGAATCAAACTCATGACCTTGCACTTGCCATGCAGGTGCTGTGCCACTTAGCTATATCCCTGCGCCAAACTAAGAAAATCTTAAAGGAAAATGTATTAAAGTTTATATTAAACCAGATCTCATAGCTATTTACACTAAGTTTTATAATACTTTTTACTTAAAATTTTATTAGTACATGTTTGTAGTACATCATGATTGCATTCTTCATAGGGAATTGGTGTATATATGGGGAACATTTTAGATCTAAGGCATAATACCTTATGAAAAAGTTCTGGCTGGTAACATAAGTTAATGACATCGAATGTGACTTCCATAAAATATCCTTAAAAGTAGACAGAAGGAAACAGACGTGCACTTTTTGTCCTTTGCCTATCTCATTTATAGTGGTCAGATTGGATTATGCCACAATAACAGTTGAATTCCAACATATCAAAGGTTTCACATGACGAAGTTCTTTCTCACTGCATATGCCTTGGAGGTTGTTAGGGCAACTCTGATTCATATATCACTTAGGGACTCAAGGGCAGCAGCTCTACCACCTTGCTGTGCCATCTCAAATGCATAAGTTCAGCACTTGTCATAAGTGCTCTTTTATGCTTTACCCCAGAAATGAGAGACTTCATTTTCCTTACAGTTCATTAGTCAGACCTATTCATATAGCTCAGTCTAACTGCAGGGTAGACTATAACTATACCTCTATTATGTAGGAAGAAAAATCGTTTATTTTAAGGTCAGTAATTTTGGGTTTCTTTTATAATCAAGTGTAATGTGTAACAGATACAATGGATACCAAATATTATAAGCATAATACAGATATTAATAGCAACACAGAGTGCATTATATTCTCCTTCTGCTAGAAGACCAGCAAATGAAACCAAGTTGAAGTGTGGACCTGACACCTAGCTTTCCCTTGTCCAGGAGGAAAACATTCTAACAAGACCCCGAGAGTTCTTGTGTGGACCTCCATATCCATGAGTTCCATATTTTTGGATTTAACCAATGGAAGATCATGAAACTTTTAAAATTACATCCACACTGAATACATTTGTATTTTTCTGTCATTATTCCCCAGACAATGTAGTTTGGAAACTCTTCATATAGCATTTGTATTGTATTAGACATTATATACAGATGACTTAAAGTATGTAGGAGGATGTACCTAGGTTATATGCAAATATTTTGCCATTTTATATAAAACCTTGAGGTTCCTGGAACCACACTCCCATAGATACTGAAGGATGATTGTACTCCTGAAGCAGAGTGAGTCATTGAAAAATGTAAATTTTACGTGAGAAATAATTTTAAATATTAATATTATTTTCTCTTTTGCTTTTCTAAAAATTCTATCCTAATCTGTCTTGATGGAGTGAGAGGAAGTTTAGAAATTAGTGTTTGAGACAAGGTGAGAAATTAAAGCAAAAGATAAGCAGAGAAAGTGGAGGTAATGTTCAGTTATTGACGTTAGAAGTCAGACCGTGCAACCAGACAATGCCCAGCATGCCAGGTTATTTTCTTGAGAAAGGATTTGACCAAATTCTTGTATATGCCATTTAGCATATCAAGACAAGCCTGTTCTTAAGGCTGATATCCTGTCAGAAAAAAACAAAGACATGACGTAGAAAACCCACCAAAGTGATCCCTGAAAATTTTAGGAAGAGAAAGAGAGAAAGGAGACAGAGACAAGTTTGTAAGTAGACAGGAATGGTCTTGGTTTTTCCCTCTCTAGACTTAGGTTAAAAGGCAGAGGGAAATGTATTAAATCAGTGTTACGGGACCTGGAGGTAAAGAAGAGTAATTATCTCCACTTCACCTGATCTCCGCTGCACATTATCTGCACCACCAACAATATAACAAAGAAGGTTCGAGAGAGGCACTCCTGGCCTTCACATTCTTGAGCTTTTTAAAAGTCTCATGAGATGCACATGCTCACAAGTTAACATTTCACAGATTCAGCCACACCTGGGTGAGATGCTATGGTGAACTGTCAAAGCAAGGGGCTAAGACAACAGCAAGAAACTCAGTGGGACTTGAAATCCGAAGTAACTGAGTGAGGAAGCACGGCACAAAACATAGCAAGAACGTCACTACTCAGAGGGATGGAGCTGAAGTCAACCTAGCCGTGGAAGGCAGCATCTGAAGACAGAGGACAAGAATTGCACAAGTGGATTAGGAAGAACACATCAGAGGAGCAAAAGTGTCTCTTTTCAACCCAGTGTCTTCCTTCACAAAGATACAGGGCTCTCTTACTCCTAAATGCATGGATGTCATTGTGATGAAAAGAGCAGGATCCTGGCATGGTGGCACACATCTGTAATCCCAGATATTCAGGAGGCTGAGTCAAGGTAATCTGAAGTTCAAGGGCAGCGTGGGAAAATTAGTAAGATCCTGTGTCAAAATAAAAAATAAAAAGGATAGGGATATGGCTTCCTATAAGAACACTTGTCTAGCATGCAAAGGCTCTGGAGAAAGAAACCTTTTTGAAGATAATAACATTCTTTCTCCAGAGAGACCAAACTTTAACTCAAGGGACTATTTATATTAAATTTAATGTAGATAAAACATTACTACTTAATTTATATTCCTGCTAGTATATGCTGAACTTCAAGGGGAGCATATGTAACTATAGACATAAAGGAACTGCTGTTCTTGGTAGTGTTAAATGCTATGACCTCATCACAGAATATTTACATTATAGGCTTTTCTTGATAAGATCTGTTTGTAACAGTTTGCTACTACTGCTGTATCCAATATAGAGGTTAGTGGCTCACTGGCCAAGGTGCTTAAGTATGCCTCATATGTGAGAAGTTTACAAAATCAATACCAGCATTTCATCTTCATATTTTCTGGTGGATTATTTGGAATGTACCAGCAAACACCCATAGCGCTGTCTTCCAGTAATGAAGAGGTCATAGGTACTCCTCCAAGTCTTAACACATGTACATAGGTACAGAGAAAATGTGTGTGTAGAATTGGCTCATAATTTACAGGGCCTAGTGCAAAGTGGAGGGTTTCTTGTTCAGAAGCTATTAACAGTTTCAAGACAGTAATAGAACAGCATTGAACTATGTACTTATTTTAGGCATAGAGACCTGTGAGATAGCACAGGGTGCCCACTTATAAAGTCACAACCCTTGCAAGTGTATGCACAAACTTTATGTGTGCGATGGAGGGCAGTATTGTGTGATTTCTTCAATACACTTCAATGTGTATTGATTTTATTCTCCTATCTCATTTTTTTTAGAATTTAGATATATCTGCTTCTGAGGGCTGACTCTTTTTAAAAATTTTCAGCCTGGGATAGTGGTAGAAAACATGTAAAATGTGGTTCCAATTTCTACTCGTTAGCTATGGATTTGGGAGTCGGTACTCATTTTCTATATGCCTCACTGTCTTGGTTACTTTTCTATTTTGCTTATACAAAATATCCAACATTCAAAAACTAAGGAAGGAAAGGTTTATTTAGCTTACTGTTTGTGGAGGCTTCATAATCAGCTGGCTCCAAGGCAGGGTGGCTTGGCAATGGGCAACAGTTTAAGGTGGCAGAAGATAGCAAAGCAACAAGAGAAAGAAAAGGGAAGAGCAAGCCTCTTTTCCTCCCTTTTATTGTACATAGGCCACCTCCCTTTCAGGGCAGGTGTGGCACTCATAAAAGCTCCTCACTCTCCTCTTACACAGGATGAGGATGTTTGCAAAGTAAGGACCCTGGCTCCCTACTGAGTCCCTTACTTGAACTTCTAAAGTTCTCAAGTTGACACAATTTATCAACCATAACACTTACCTTCCCAGTCTGAAAAACAGAGACATAAAAATATACTTAGTAGTAGAGTTATCCAGATTATACTGTTCAGTTAATATTTATAAAGTGCTTAGAAAAAATCTTGCCTTATAGTAAGCACTTAGTAAATTAAAAATTTTAGAACGTCCCTGAATGAGAACTTAAACTCAATTTCTCTCCCTTATTCAGAACTGTAGAACTTTTCACATTCTCCAGAGGAAAACCATAGGACTGCAGGACTACCTAGGTCAAGAAAGGTCTGATAATTTGGAAGTCTACGAAAATGTTAATGATCATAAACAAAATATTTCTTATTTGGGAAGCAAAGGACACCTGGGGCTATTTACCCCCATTCTTCATTGATGTTTCCTGCTTTCTTGTTTATTGTTATTATTTTATGGAAAAAAATAAAGCAAAATTTCATAACAAAAAATAGGATAATAATACTAGTTAGTACATTGCATATTGTTATCTTCAAAGTAGTTACTCAGAGTACAAGATGTTGACATAAAAATTCTACAAATAATATGGGCACAAATCTTTTTTTTTTTCAGTGAACTAAGAGAAGCTAGTAGTATAACTCTCTTGTCCATTTCTCTTCCTTCCTTTCGCCTTTCCCCTACCCTAGTTCCTTTTTCCTTTGAAATAAGTTTTTTCCCATTTCACAGTATCTGTCATGCATTTTAGTTCTTATTTACTCTTTCAGTTTCTCACACCAAGGAGACTATGACGTTTACACGTGTGAGTCTCATTTATTTCACTTATAAATATGATCTCAAGTTACATCCATTTACCTATAAATGTTTTGGATTATCCTTCTTTATCCTTATTTATGCTTCTTTATGGCTGAGTGGTATTCCATTGTAGAAAAAAGCACATCTTTTTTACCTATTCATCAGTTAATGGACATTTGAGTTGTTTCCAAGACTTAGCTATTACAAATTGTGGTGACATACACATGGGTGCACATATATCACTATGGTATGATGTTTTAATTCTTCCAGGAAAACACCCAGAAAGGGAATAGTTGGATTGAATGAGACCTCTAATCCCAGTATTTTTTATGAATCTCCATACTGATTTCCACAGTGGTTGCACCAGTCTACATTCCCACTAACAGTACAGAAGGTTTCTTTTCCTTACAACTTTTTAGCATTTATTATTCATTGACATTTGATAATATCATTAGCACATTTCACAGAACTAGAGAAAACATTCCTGAAATTCATTTGGAACCAGAAGAGACCTAGAACAGTAAAACAAAGTCTTCACAACAAAGGCAGGGCAGAAGGTATCACAAATTTATGACTTGAAATTGTACTACAAAGTTACTATGATAACATCATCACGGTTATGGGGGAAAAAAACAGACCTAGAATAAGTGAAACAGATTAGAAGATGCAGACAGAACTACAAACACACTTAGCCATCATATCTTTGACAAAGGGGCCAAACATGTTCGCTGGAGGAAAGATAGACTCTTTAATAAATAGTGCTGGAAAAATTGAGTTTCCACACACCAAAGACTAAAATGGGATCCATGTCTATCATTATGCACTAAACTACAATTAAAGATCTAAATATTGAAATAGAAACACTAAAACTACTGGAAGAGAAAATAGGTAGAAATCTTGAAGACATAGTTGTAGGCAGACTACTGAACAAAACCAAGATTTCATTAGAAATACTACTAAAAATCAACAACTGGGATTTCATTAAAAAGCGTTTGTGCAGCAAAAGAAATCACCAGCTAAATAAAAAGGTACACACAGTGAAAGAAAGTTTTAGCCAGTTGTCCTTTTGACAAAAGATATACCAAGAACACATAGAAAACTGAAAAAAATCAGACTTCCCCCCCAAGTTCAAAGGCCCAATCCAAAAATGAGCTGAATATACACTCTGAGATGAATATACACTTCTCAGATGAAGAAACACAAGTGGCAAACAAATACATGAAAAAATGTTCAGTGTCATTGTTCATTCGAGAGATGCAAATTAAAACAACACTGCTTTCTTTAACTATAAAGTACATAGATCAGAGGAAAGAAAAAGTCAACAATAGTCAAACACTAGGTTTCTTTTTTTTTTTTTTTAGTTGTCCTGGCTCTTTGGAGGATTGGAGTATTGTAGAGAATACAAAACCAGTTGACTCACAACTTGAGATTCTACTGACAAGATACGAAAGAAGAGCTAAGAAGCAATTCTGCCAGGCTAAACAGCATATAAACTGGCAACACTGGAACACTGTAAATTGGTGTTGCAATGTCTAGCTGGGAAACAAGACTGTCTATGGAGAGGGAGAGGGAGAAGATGATAAACAGGGAGAAAAAGAGAAAGACAGAGGAGAGAGAGGGAGAGAGAATATAAGAAATGAATCTTACCATCTGCTGACTCTAAGCACACATGGAATCCAGATGATTGTTATGGTGTTTCTTGATTTCGACCATCAAGTATGTTTTTATTTCATATAATCTTAGCATCTGGTGTCCTTCTTTCATTTCCTTCCTTCACCTTGCCTTGGTCTTCAAAGTTTAAATGAGCTCATTTGGGTTTTTTTTTTTTTGGCTATCTCTGCAGTAGTTTTTTTTTTTTTTTAAAGTCCACTAAATTGTGCTGTTGATATTTTTCTCTTAAAATTACATTAAAATGAATATATGACTACCTAATTAAAATGAAATTATAAGAGCCCCAGAGCCATCCAGGAAAGGAGTGCCCCAGATAGTCATGCAGTTCCCTGAGTTTCTGAGCTCTGACTAGACCAGCACAAGATCCTGACACCATAATTTAGGGGTGCACCCCAGGCAGCCACACAGTCCTAGAAGTCCTGAGCTCCAACTAGCCAAGTGTAAAGACCTGGTGCCATGCTTCAGGGCTGCACCCTGGTTAGCCAGAGAGATCCCTGAGGAGCCAAGTCACGCCCTGTCTAGCTGAAGCACTATGCTTCAGTGGTGCACCTTAGCTAAGCAAGCAAAAGGATACAGCACCATGCTTCAGTAGTGCACCCTAACTAGGCAAGCAGGTCTTGGTAGAGCTGTCCTGCCCACCCCACCACAAAGCTCAGTACCATTCATTGGGGGAACACCCTGCCAAACCTCATAAGGCATGGAGGAGTTGAGCCCCACCCAGTGCAGAGCCCAGGCACCATTCATGGAGTGCCCCAGGGAGAAGTATGATCGGAAGAGACACACCCAGAGGTCCTCTGCCATCTGGGAGGAGCCCTGGTGAGCCCATGGGTGGCAGAAGCACCACCCATCATTTTTCTGTCACCATAGGAGCCTTAACGCAGAAGAACCCAGGTGGCTGGCCCATCCCTTTACACTGTGGGACAGTCAGTCAGTGCAGGAAGCACCTTGGACTTAACCACCGTGTCTGAAGGAGTATAGACTAAACAAAACAACAAATTGCAGTCTCAGACTTCCAGCTCAACAAGAACAAGCCCAGGAGACATTGACATAGAAGGTACTAGAAATTACACAACTGAAATTCCCGAAATGACAGCAACTGAAGTTAAAAAAAAAAAATACTCTATCAGGCTACAGAAGAAATTAGGTCAGAAATAATCTCTCAAGTAAAAAAAATGATAAACATAATGAAATGTTGAGAATATCAAAAGAAGAATTAGATAAAAAAGAACAGAGGAACATAAGAAAATGATGGAAACTTTCAATGAATAATATAGGAAAGAATTAGAATGTGTGAAACAGATTCAAAGAGATAATCAAGATATTAAAAATTCCATTGCTTGAATGAAGCTGAAAATAGACTATCAGACTTTGAAGACAGTATGGAAGTTAATCATCATGAAAGAAAAGATCACTTAAAAATAATGAGTCTGTCAACAGTTCAACAGCCCTAAGATGATGCAAAGAAAAACAATATAAGATTCATAGGTGTCAACAAAAAAGCAAGAGTAAATGACATAAAAACACTATTTTTAGGAGTAAAAGCAGAACATTTTCTAACTATGGGAAAAGAATCTGATACATAGATAAGTGAAGCATATAGAATTCCAACTAACCTTAACAAAAATAAATATATAACCACATAAATAATAATTAAGATCCCAGAAATTCAGCACAAGAACAAAATACTAAAATTTGTCAGAAAAGAAACAAATAACCTATCAAGGAAAGCCTATCAGAATTCACGCAGACTTCTCAACACAAAGCATCAAGTCAAAAAGAGCTTGGAGTGAAGCACTTCAAGTCTTGAAAGAAAACAACTTCCAACCCAGACTGATGTGCCCTGCAAAAGTATTTTTCAAAATTGAGGAAAATATGATACTTCTATGACAAAGAACAACTGCTGAAATGACCACCAAACCAGCCTTACAAAGAATACTAGAAAGAAAGAAAGAAAGAAAGAAAGAAAGAAAGAAAGAAAGAAAGAACCACAATTCCAAAAATAACAACAGAAAGATACCACCAAGCAGGGCCAGCACTTAAAAAAAAGAGAACCAACAACTGGAAGATTATCTAACAATAATAAGTCAATACATATCAGTTATAACCGTCCATATAAATGATCTCAATTTACCGAACAAAAGAAACAGACTGGCAGAGTAGATTAAAAAATAAAATCCAACAATATGCTGAAACATACTCAAAACATACTAAAAGGAAATTCATAATCTAAAAGTCAAAGGATGAAAAACAATAGTCGATGTGACAAGAAACCAGCCAATAACAAGAGTATCTATTCTATTTGTAGATAATGTGAACATGAATCCAAGAATGATCTAAATAGGTTTAAAAAAATACTCTACATATTTGTCAGGGAAAAGTTCAAGAGGAAGAGATAACAATCATAAATATCTATGCACCAAATATAGGAGTACCCAACTATATCAGATAAATATTAATAGTCATGAAAAATCAAATAAGCAGTAACACAATTATAATGGTAGTTCTCAATACTCCAGGGCAAAAAGAGATAGATCAACTAGACAAAAAAATCAACAAAGAAATAACAGAACTTAACCAAACTTGTGAACAAATGGACTTAGTAGACATGTACAGTATTCCACCCAACAAATCAGAATACACATTCTTCTCACTGCACATGAGTTGTTCTCTAAAACAGACCAGATATTAGCCCACGAACATGCTTAAGTAAATGCAAAGAAACTGAAATTATCCCATGTATATTATCTGACCATAGTGCAGTAAATTGGAAATTAAGGCAAAAGGAGTCACAAAAACTCCATAAACATATGGAAATTAAATAACACTGTCCTAAATAACCATTGAATCACAGAAGAAATTAAAGAAGCTATATAATATCTACAATCTAATGAAAATGCAAATACAACTTACTGAAATCTGTGGGACACAACGAAAGCATTTCTTAGAGGGAAATTTATAGCAGTGAATTCTCATATCAAGAAAATGGAACACAAATAAAAAACCTAATACTGCACCTCCAACTTCTAGAAAAACAAGAGCAAGTCAAGGCCAAAGCCCAAAGAAGGGAACAAATTACAGAGATGAGAGCAGAAATTAACACAACTGAGATGAAAAAAACAATACAAAAAAATTAATGAATCAAAGAGTTAGTACTCTGGAAGAATAAACAAAATTGATAAACCCCTAGCCAAACTTATCCAAAAGGGGAAAGAAAAAACTCAGACGCATGAAATAAGAAATTAAAAGGGTTAAATCACTACAGATTCTGTGGAAATTCAGCAGATCATCAATACCTATTTTGAAAATCTATACTTTCATAGGATGGAAAATGCAGAAGAAATGGACATATTCATGGAAACATATGAATTACTAAAACTGGATCAAGAAGATATAAAAATCCAGAATAACCCAATATCAGTTAATGAAATTGAAAACATAATTTAAAAACTTACTAACATAAAAAAGTCCAGGTCCTGATGATTCACAGCTGAATTCAACCAGAAATTTAGAGAAAATTTAACACAAAAAATACGCCTCAAACTCTTCAATGAAATTGAAAGGGAAGCAATATTCCCTTACTTGTTCTTGGAGGCAAGTATTATCCTGACAACAAAACCAGAGAAAGATTCAGCCAAAAAACAAAACTATAGGGCAATCTCCCTAGTGAGCAGAGGTGAAAAAATGCTCAATAAAATACTGGCAAACAGAATGCAGCAAATCTTCAAGAAGATTGTACACCATCACCAAGTGGAATTCATTCCAGGAATGCAAAAATGGCTCAAAATGTTCAAATCAATAAATATTAATGTACTACATTAACAGAGCAAAAGACAAAAATCACATGATCATCTCAATAAATGCAGAAAAAGCTTTTAATAAAATCCAACACTCATTTATGGTAAAAACCCTAAAGAAAATTGGAATAGAGGGTATTTATCTCAATGTGATAAAAGCCATTTATGACAAACCAATGGCCAATATCATACTAAATGGACAAAATCTGAAAGCTTTTACTCTAAAATCAGGAACAAGACAAAGATGTCCACTATCACCATTCCTATTCAATATAGTTCTGGAACCATTAGCCAGAGCAATTAGACAAGAGAGAGAAATAAAATGAATAAGGATAGGACAGGAAGAAGTTAAGTTATCATTATTTGCAGATGACATGATACTCTACATAGAAGACCCCAAAAGCTCCACCAACAGATTTCTAGACTTATAGACTTAATAAGCAAATTCAGCAGTGTAGCTGGGTACAAACTCAGTCAATAGTCAATAGCATTTCTGTGCATAAACAACAAACTCAGTGAGAGAGAAATTAAGGAAACCACATCCTTCACAATAATATCCAAAAAAAATGAAATACTTAGGAATTAATTTAACAAAGGAAGTAAAATATTTACACACTGAACATTATAGTACTGCAAAAAAAAAAAAAGAAATCAAAAAGGAATTCAGAAAATAGAAAAATATCACTTGCTCATGGATAGGAAGAATCAACATAATGAAAACATCCATAAGCTCAAAACTGTTTTACAGATTTAATGAAATCCTGATCAAAGTACCATAACCATACCTCACAGATCTAGAAAAAAATTCCTAAAATTCATCTGGAACCACAAGAGACCTAGAATAGTAAAGGTAATTCTAGGCAACTAAGACAAGGCAGGAAGCATCACTAACCTTGACTTAAAATTATCCTATGAAGCTGCTATAATGAAATCAACATGGTACTGGAAAATAAACAGACCTGAGGATCAGTGGAACAGAATAGAAGATGCAGACAGAATTACAAACACTCACCCACCTCATCTTTAACAAAAGGGCCACACACTTTCACTGGAAGAAAGCCTCTTTAATTAGTGGTGCTGGAAAAATTGACTTTCCACCTGCCAAAGACTTGAACTAGACCCAGGCCTATCACCATGCACTGAACTAAAGTCAAAGTGGGTCAAAGCTCAAAATATTTAAACAGAAACACTAAATTCACTGGAAGACAAGGTAGGTAGAAATCTCAAGGACACAGGGGTAAGCAGAGAATTTATGAATAAAAATCAAACTGCATGGGAAATATTTCAAAGAATAAACAAATAGGATCTAATTTTATTAAAAAGTTTTTGTACATCCAAAGAAATCACCAACATACTGAGTAAAAAGAAAACCCACAGATTGGGAAAAGATTTTTGCCAACTGTTACTCTGACAAAAGACTTCTATCTAAAACATATAAAGAATTTTAAAAATTCAGGTCCCCCAAAATCAAAGACCCAGTCCAAATAAATCCATCTGAGATGAACACACAATTCTCAGATGTATAAATACAAATGATAAATAAATATTTGAAAAAATGTTCCACACCACTGATCATTCAAGACATGTAAATTGAAACAACACAGAGATATCATCTCACTCCAGAAAGAATGGCTGTCATCAAGACATCAACCAATAACAAATGCTGGAAGGGATGTGAGGAAAAAGAACACTTCTACATTGTTAGTGGGAGTCTAGACTCATAAAACCATCATCGAAATCAGTGTGGAGATTACTCAAAACACTAGGATTAGAGGTTCTATTCAACCCAGCTATTCACCTTCTGGTTATTTTCCCAGAAGAATCGAAAACATCATATCAAAGTGAAAAATGTGCACCCATATTTATAGCTGCACAATTTGTAATAGCCAGATTTTAGAAACAACCCAAATGCCCATCAGCTGAGGAATGGATAAAAAAGATGTGATATTTTTATACAATTGAGTACTACTCAGCTATAAAGAAAGATAAACTTGAGCTTGTATAGTAAGTGGATGCAGCTAGAGACCACATTCATAAGTGAAATAAATCAGACTCCTTTGTGTAAACACCATATTGTCTCACTGGTGTAAGAAACTGAAAGTAAGTAAGACCCAAAGGTTACCATAGATACAGTGAAAGAGAAGGAAACTCTCAAAGGGAAATCCTATTGTTTGATCAATTTTGCATGCCTGTGTCTGGTACCTTGAGCAACTATTTTGAAGATAACAACATGTAACATAACAACCACTGTTAAATTCCTATCATCTTATTTTGAAATCCTATATCACTATTTTTATTGTTGTCATCATTTGACTTTTGTTTTTTATTTGTATGTTTGCTTAATTGCTTTCTAATCTTTGTGCTTTTTTTCTCTTTAAAATAAAAAAATAAATAAAATGAACACATAAGACTACCTACTTTTTAAATTATTTGGCCCATATGTGTCCTAATATCTCTTGAGCTACCTGGATTCTGATCTAAGAGAAACTAGAGTTTAGAAAGGTTAACACATGCCCTGGTGCCCAGAAACAAGAAATATCACACAGAGACTTAGAGGAAATGAAAATCAGGCGACGGCCACTCTCTAGGAGTCGAATATCAGGTAGTTCTCTTCAAAGACAAAACGCAGATGGGAAAATGGTAGGATGAGAGTTTCCTTAGGGCTCCAACCTGGTGGGAGCTACACTGGACTAGCAACAAATGACCAACAATTAACAAGGACTAATAAGACGTGACCAAAACAGGTCTCACTACTCAACTAAAATCTCAGCTGCGACAATGTGAGGGCTTCAGGAAGCTGCTAAACGTCACAACCTTAACCTTTTTGCTCTTAGCAGAGTGCTAGAAGGGGTTGATAAAAAATAGTTGTGCATGAAACCCATGCTTGCACAAGGAGGCCGAGGAACCCAGAAGATGTTGAAAGACAAGAAGCAGGAGGGGCTGTATGGAGAAAGAAAAGGGTTTCATAAATATAGATGAGAGGGTTGGTTAATAAAGTAGTACACACACACACAAACACACACATGCACACACACATTTTCATTTAAGGGTTTTAAACATCTACAGACTTTCAATTTGATTTTAAATTCCTCTTTTTTAAAAAAAATTTTTTTAAAGGGTTTTCTCTTGACATAAGCTCTGAAATGCTTAAAATATTCCCTGTAAAATTTATAGCCTCTTTGAGTGGATGTTTTTTAATATTTTCAATTGCAGATTTATGGCAGAATTTTTCATAGGCTTGAAGTATCTGTTTAATATTACAATGATTCTTGCAGGGAGCCATCTGTTATATGATCAGGCATGGAAATTCTTTACAGGGCTTTACATCAGCGCTTGCTCCAATGTTTGTCATGCCTCAAATACCCTCAGGCACTTGTGTTTCCATTTAAAGGAAGAAGGTGAAGGCCGGAGAGGCAGGACATGATGTCTCCCTGATTATTCAGTGGCTGTTACTGAAAACACTGTGTTCAGCATATGCTTTGCTAGATTGTCTTTTCCCTGACTACCCTCCATGCGTTCTGTTACGACGACCTAACAATAACCTGAGAGAAATGACATTTTGTTAACCTGACTCTCCTCTCACAATACACTTTGCTCATTGCATTAATTGACTTTTTTCTTCAAAAGTGTTATATCTTTTTAAAAAATAGCATACTTCATTTCACTTTCCCCTGAGTACTATTCCCCTGTACGCTATTACATTTGAGCTAAGTTTGTTTTACCAGATAGGTTTCAGCTCAAGTTCTCCCTGTGGCTGGAAGCTGCCCGGAAAAGTAAGGCAGGAAAGATTTGGAGGCTGTGCTCATGCTCAGTGATGAGTACTGTAATTGATTACTTATGCCTGTGATGGGTGTAGACTAGAGACTATGGGACGTATGTGTCACTTATTTTCCATCTCCTAAAGGTTTATTTGCCTAAACATTTTCCTTGTTCTCTCCCACCTTTCCCTTGTTCCTTGTTCACTAATAAGCACTGTAAAGTGGCTGACCTTGAGGTAAGTATACAGCATAAAGTTAAGTCCTTTGTCTGGAAAATAAACTTGAACCTGACCTCACAGTAATATCAACAATAATAATATCAGCTACATGGCTTGAATGTTTGTGATGTTACGAGCACTACTACAGATAATTTGTAAATACTTCGTAATTTCATTTGTTCCACGCAACATTCCATATCCTAGATATAATACACCCAGGTTTAGAGAAAAGAATTAGATTCAAGAGAGTTATGTAACTTTACTGAGTTCATTTCTTTGCTCCAAGCATCCTTATAAATTCCTACTGCTTAGTCTCCTAGAATCACCACTGCCTTTCATACCTGCAGGGTATTTTCCCCCTTACACTCGTACTGTAGTGCAGTCCACCTCTATTCATATGTCTCCTGTCAAGCAGACTGTACTGATAAAGCAGACAGAAATGCCACCCTACCTCAGCGAGGCTGGGCAACCTGAGCTCTTGAGCTGTTTTCTGTGGTTATGATACATTACCCCATATGACCCATTTTGGATAATTCAGCCAAACTTACTTGTCAGTTCAATTTTTTAAAATTTCTTTTTTCATGGTTTGGTGAATTCTGCCTTTTTGATTTAATTTGTTACATACTTAAGCTAAATAGTAAATACAGAACACTTAAGTAGGTAATTTTTCAGTAGTAAAAGGAAATAATGCATGACATCTATGTGATGCTCCTTCTATGACAATTAGTTCTAATCTTAGTAGTGATAATATGGTAAAATGAATTTATGGCCATACCCCTCTGTATAAGAGTGAGAGAGATAACAGTAATTTTTAAGGGTGGCTGTGTCCCGTTCCTTGCATCACTGGGGACCTGTGTGAGGTGGGCAGCAGAGGAGTGGTTGGGGCCAGAAAGTAGTCCCGGGACAGGTGTGTGGAGACTAAAGCGGGCGGGCTGGAGGGTCCCAGAGAAGCAGGTGGGAGTGGTGGCATTGCACAGTGTAGCAAGGCGGGCTCCAAAGTGCTAAGTGCGCACTGGGATGGAAGACACGTGGGGCAAAGTACCACGGGTTGGGGGCGGCACAGAGGCGGGGCCCAGGGAGGGGATTGAGAGGCAGGAGTCAGTTTCAGGGGCCCTTCTCTTCAGTCTTGGCCTCCTTGAGCCCCTGGTGTTGTACTGGAATGGCTGCCAGGTTTGTGGCGGCACAGCGCCCCCTCCAGATGGAGCAGGTGTGACCACTGTGGGCGGGCCATTGTTTCTGGTCAATGATAGGATGGCAGATAATGGGCTCCGAGGATCAATATGGTGCTGTTGATCACTGGCTTTAAAATTCTAGATTACCAATACCATTGGTACAGACGTGAGTCAGTAGGTGATATCCTCCGGCTAATTTGCCTAATGATAGGTAAACCTGATTACATCTCCCACTTACACCTTCTTAGCAGCCAATAATATCTTACTTCCTCTAGAAAAAAATAATAAGCAGAAATTTGAAAAGGAAATGCCTTTATGGTTTGGAAAGAAAACTGGATGAGCAGTACTGTTGCTTACATGCAAATCAAATAATAGGAAAGAACAAAATCAGCCTAAGTTAATACTCTGGATTCTGTTTATGTGTCTGTTTTCAAGGCTGGTCATGCTATTTTGCCTAGGCAAAGCTTTTGTTTGCCTTGTTAAGATTTACTTTGCCTTGAGATGTTAGCACACGCAAGAGTTTGGCAAACTTGTCTCTCTGAAGGGAAAATTGAGAAGTGAGAAATTCAAACACAAAAGAAAAAGATCTTTGCTTTTACTAAAATCCATTTGGGGTCTAATATAGGTTCACTCTCTTACTCAACAATTACTTGGACAGAAGAAATGCAAATCTATCTACCCACACCCTGACTCATCCATTCCCCAAGGACTGACGTTAGCAGATGTCTGAGCTGTAAGGTTAGATTACCAACACCATCACCACAGAGTCCAGTGCTCCTCACTCTAATTTTTGTGTTTGTATGTATGTGTGTCTAAAGAAGGAAATCCATGTGCAGAGGTTTGCATCAGTGCTTTCCTCTGTTTTCCCCAGGATAAGTAAGACAATATATGTTTTGGCTATCACCTTAGCAGGGACTTTCCTTATAAAAAAGCTGGCATCTTTTCCTAATCTCTCAGTTTAACATAGTTCTAAAGCCTTTCCTCCTTCTTGTGCTCCCAGCTCCAAGAATAAATAATTCTCCTTCTCAGTTCAAACTGGATGCTTCAGACTTTTAAAAACCTTTCTGTGCTTGTGTCATCTATTGGAACCCTGAGGCATTGTGGCCTTACTAGTATGTTTAGATATACCTACCACTTGCTTTTCTTTTTTCCTCTGCCAATGGACTCACTTCCCGCTTATCACTACGCATGTTCAGGTACTTTCATGCTGTTTGTTCGCATTCTTCTTCTATGTCCTACAAAAGCAGAGTGTTAAAACAACATTTCTCATCTTCCTTGCCACTCACCCTGGGTCATAATTTTTTGGAGATATTAGTGAAATTCCCAGTGGCTGTCACATGAAGTCAAATTCTCGGTTAAATATTTCCTATTACCACCTGCTAACCTTCCCCCAACACAATTCCAAGTCCCCCTGCTAATCTTTGTTTCCTAAATTCCACAACCAGACTATTTTGCTGCACAAGAAAGGGGCTCTCATTCCACCCCTCCCCAATCACTCAGACCTCTCCTGGAATGTGTTCTTGCTTATTTGCCAACTGGAATGATTTAAAAAGGATTTAACATGAGTGGGGGCTCATTCCTTCCATGTTCTTCAAAGTACTACTTACAGTTAAATCATTTTTGAATTAGGTTAGTGCCAGCCATTGCTCAAAGATAGACTTCAAATCCTTTTAGCCTATTTTTATCTCTAATTCTTTTCCATTAAAACTTTTGTATAATATGTTAGTACACTTAGTACATTTTCCTGACTTAGGAACTAATTATGAATGTTAGAAATCAATTTTGGGTCATGCTGCTAGGCTGGTGCTGTGTTGCTATTTGACTTTGCACAGTACATTAAGGAACACAGGCAGCGTCCCTGTCTCAGGAGAGAGGAGGAACACTGCGACCCTGGAGTAAAGACACTGTAAATTTCTTGTATCTGCTAAATCATGTACCTCAAAGAAGCGAAAATAACCCTACTTTTTTCTAGGTTCAAAAGCAATGCAAGCCTTTGAATTAGAGAACAAACTATCGGTTCAGTCTCTACTTCCTCTTTGCATCCTGCAACTGAAATTCAGAATTATCTCATAGCTTACAATGCAGCTCATACGCTAATCAGCTTGATAGCTCTCTTTGCTCATGTTGAAAAAATGTAGCTCAACCCATGCTTAGTAATTTTTCCCATGGAAGTCGGACCAAGACAAATGATGTCAGCAGCGAATACTATTTTTTTTTAGCAGCTTTAGAAAATGTTTAATGATCCTAGATCTACTGACGAAGAACTATCTGTGTGTGAAACATCTCCCTATTGGCTATTTTCAGCTAATTTCATTAAGCATTATATGAACATTTATCAATAGATCTTTTCTCTGTTAAAAAATTCCTTGTTTTAGCTTTATTTTTAGAAAAATTTTTAGATAGTAAGGTACTTTTTGATTTCAAAATAAGTTACTTTCTGAGAATAGAATTATAGTCAGTGTTGTAGGATAATATTTCAAAGCTAATAATTTTGTTCATACTATATTTGAGCAAAAATATTTTAAATTGTGTGTGAAGAAATCTCATTTTCTTCATTTACCTATTATCTGTTTATTGATCTATCTTTTAGATGAATACATACATATTTAGAGAAAGCTATCTAAAATAATACATTAAAATCTTCATAGGAAGTAGAATTATAATGGCTTATTTTCATATTTTTTCTGACTACTTTTGTCTACTTATCTCCAGAGAGGATATATTGCTTGTATTAAAAAAAAATTCTAAAGCAAATAGTATTTTTATTATCCTTTATCACATGTGGAATGTATTAGGACTCTTTTGTCATTAATGACTGAATAATTAAGATTGTCCTTAATTACCTCTATCTTTTCTTTTTTAAATTTTAACTGATAATTTACCAGAGTCAATAATAAAAACTGCTTAACAGAAGGACAAGAGAGTTTTTTCACTTTTTTCAGAAAATGATTCGAGAACATAGAGCTCTCTGCCAGCTGTCTGCTCTAACAAGCAACAGAAATATGGCGCCCTGTTCCTGACATGGAAAAGGTACATCCGGAATAGAAAGGATTTAGAAGCTTCTTCCCTCATCATTCTAGAGTCCCTGCCTCATAAATCTGATAAAAAGTGGACATTATTGACTCTGCTATATGTTTGTACTCTTCTAAATCTCTTTTATGATGGGAACAACTAATACCTCCATTTTGTGTATACAGAAACTAGGGCACAAAGAGGATTGCCAGACATCCCAGCCAGCACACAGAGAATCTGGGGTCTGGGTCAGGTAATGGGGCTCTAGGCCTGCCTCTTATTTACTTCTGCTGATAGGTGATCCAGTTGCTATTTATACACCTCTACTGATAAGAAATGCCCTATGATACTGATAAGAAATGATAGCTAATTCCACCCTGAGACTCTCTGTTCTACCTAAAGTTGTGTCAAGATGTGTGTGGCCAGGCCATAGAAAAATTAGAGGGATATCTCTGTTCAGATCCTTCCTTTTCCAAAGCAAATCTTGGCTGGAAGACTTGGGTAAAGATATTCTGATCCCTTTTATCCACGAGAGTACCTTCCGAGACCCCAGCAAATGCCTAAATTGCAGATGGTAACATATCTTTTATATAGTTTTCCTATATACACAAATACCCATGATAATATGTAATTTACAAAGCAAAAATAGGGAGAGATTAGCTGGTAAGAAAATAGAACAATTACAGGCAGGCACTATAACAAAAGTTTTTGTGAGTATGGTCAATCTCTCCACTTCTTTCTTCTCTCCGGTTTCTTCTGTATATCTTACTATACTGTACTTATTTCCCTTGTTCGTTGATCAGAGTAACTGGATCATGAGTAGCACACCCATGGATAAGGGGAGACTACTGTGGTTCACTTGGAGGTGATCCTGGAAGCAGGAGTGAGACAGAAGGCAAAGCAAGACAAAGAAGAGAGAGAGGAAAAGCAATGAAGGGAACACTAAGTCTCAGTTGACCGTCCCCAGGCTCTTCCTTGAAGACCTGAACGGTCAGCCTCTCTCAGGGAAGGGGAGCTTGGTCTTCACTAATGGTCGCTTCTTGTTTTCAGTGGGAGTGTCGCATCCCCAGTCCGGTGCTTCCAGCTGCTCTACGGGTGACCTGGGAGTGGGGGAAAAACCTAGTGCTACAGAAAACGCTCAGTAGAGACACAGCAGAGCTCAGGGCTTTGGCTGGGTAACTGTCGGTGTGTGTGGAAACTGTCCACAGAACTGCAGGAGAATGCAAAGCGGCCCAAGAGTTACAGGATAGGCCCTCAGCAGTGCCTCTTTCCGTGGCTCTTCAGTGTTACCAGAGATTTTTTTCAGTGTGTTCTGTGAGGAAAGACTGAAGAGTACTTAAAGGATCTCATAGTGTGGTTCCAGGTTTCCAGGCTAGTCAGGGAATCTCACCTGAGGGCTTCTTAGACATCTCTGTTTTCATGCTCTACTCAAACCTTTTATGTCAGAAACACAAATGGCACTGTCCAGCAATCTGTGTTTTAGAAGGCTTCAAAGTGATTCTGATGTACATTAAAACCCTGGTGTTTTAAAGATGGAAAAGACCCCATCCCTAAGTTAATTTATCTCCTGGGGAGAACTTTCCAGCATCAAATATCTAGAACCTATACTTTTCCACATAGGTTTATATATTAATTAAGAGAAATGCTAATTGCTATTACAAAACAAATTCAAAATTGTGGCTTAAGAAAGCAAATTTTCTCTCAAGTAACACTTTAGACAGTACAGGCTGGTTCCATAACATCCCACAGGGCCCCCTGGCTTTTCTGTCTCCAGCCTCTGCCACCTCCTTGGGTGGTGTCTTCATCTAGGTGGCGAAAGTTAAGTTACTATTTTATCCAAATTTTGACCACAGGATACAACGTCCAAAGTCAGAAGCTTATTTTAATTTGCAAGTGGTACAACAGTAGAATATATCATGCTTCTAATATTCCATTATTCCAGACTTGGTCATATAACCATGTGTAACTTCAGGGAGGCTGAAAAACATAGTCTCCAGCTTGCCATCTTTGTTCTAGAGGAAGTTAGTACACAGTCAGCACATGTGCTACTGTTCAGACCTTCCTAACACTGGAACGTTACTGCTGTTACATTTGGTTTGATTTTGTATTTACTTATATCCTGCCTTATTGCAGTAATATATTAAGGTATCTTTTATAAAGGAATTAGGTCGTGGTCAAATGGTTTTGTAACATATACACATTATGGAGGAAATATAAGGCAGTAGTATTTAAAAACAAATATACGCTGAGGTATAAGAGACCAGAGACCTGTCATCTAGTAAAGTGAAAGTTACTGCGGGAATGAAGCAGAGCATCAAAGTGACTACATGTTATATGGGAAAGAAAGGTGAAAATAAAGGATGAATTCAAAGGAAGGTGATAATAGAAATCGAGCCTAACTGAATTCCCCTGGTTTGGCAGAGTCAAGGGATAGATATAGCTGTCCTTTGTCTCTGGGTTCCAAATATGTCCAGCCAAGATTATTTCTAAGTTTTGGCTTCCAAGGCACTGACACTGGATGATCATGGTCCATAATAATGGGAAGATCTGGAAGAAACTGAAGGCTTCGTCCTGTAGGACTTCAACAATGCTGGGCCAGGAAACACTAAAGGACTACAAGTCCAAATGGGCAAAGTTCATCTTATTTTACTTGCAAAAAGCAAGTAAAAATATGGGTACAAATGGAGCAGAACACAACAACGTAGAAAAATCAAATGAGACAGGAGATTTCTGAGAACAAAGTTGAATGGTCACATTTTCATATGAATGGACAGATTCTACAGATTCTTGAAATATCAGAAAGAATCAAGGAGGCTGTGGGTACAGAAGCACTGAAACTATGTTTTTCTGAATAGTGTAACTCTCAAAGCCAAAAGCAAGGAACCATATCCCTATTATATCTTGAGTAATGTGTCACCTCAACAGACTCTAGGCACAGATTTAAAATAACAGTTTAGAATAGATCATAATTAGAAAGCTAATTAACTGAAGCAATGCATAATAAAAGACATAGGCCTTGAATTGTGCCCCTGAAGCCAGCTGACTTGTGCTTTTGTATGTTTTCTTCCAGGAGGAAGGACTATAGATTATATCTAAATATATCACAGTAAACCTAACAAATAAGCATGAGCACAATTAAGCCACTCTACAGAAAGCAAAAAGCTTCACCAATGTCAGCAAGCACCAGTGTTCTTTTAAATTTAAAGCATCTATAAAACCTAAAAGAAAACACCAATCAACAACCCTTTATCCTTTTAATGAAGACCAGCAGCTCTCATATTTTTATCTCTTTGCTTAACCGTGTGCAGAAATAGTGTCTGAGTATGCTGTTTTCCCTCTGCCCACCACAGAATTAGCAGAAAAATCATACATCCAAACCTATTGCTTTCTATTCCTTCTCTTTTGACAAGCTAGAAGTGTTTAGCTTTATTTAAATACACTCACCTGCAAGCATAATGTGCTTAGTTTCAGATATGCCAAAGAAATAGCCCTTTGTAGATATTTTATAGATCTTGGCGTGCTTTAAGTTTACTGTACACAACTTTATCCTTGGCAAAACAGCAAGCTTCATGGAGCTGGTCTTTTTTACTCTGCTTTTCTTTCCATGTTCTGAGACTTTTTGTCCTTTTACCTTTACCCAGGTCTGGATACGTTCTAATGTGTGGTGTCTGTGATCCAGGTGCCTACACTCTGGATTCACACTACCTGAAGTCTCCTTGAGGTTATTTAGCCCTCTGGACTCTGGTTTCTTCTTCCATAGAATTAACACAAACCTAATAGGTTGGGAGGATTGAGTGAGTTAATATTGTAAAGCTCTTTAAAACAGTCCTCAACACATAGAAAGTACTCAGTTAAGATATATTTTTTCATTATTGCTTCTGATTACTCAGTGAGACGCTATGATACCGCAAAATTGCCTGAATTGTGATGATAGTGTCTGTCTGTCTGTCTCAAGTCTCAAATTCCCTTACATCCTTTCATCAGCCTTGCCAGGGACAACATGATAAGCATAGTCTGAAAGGGGCTTTTCAAATTTGTACATCCTTGAGAGTCATGCAGGGACCTTGTTAAAATGCCGGTTTGGACTTACAACGTCTAGAGCACAACTTGAGATCGTGCTACTGCTGCTGCACTGGCCACACTGAATAGCAACAGGTTGGTAGCACCTAAATCTAGGCTCTAAGCTACTTGAGGGCTTTTGGGCCTCACGCAAGTTTTTCAACTTCTGCCAGTATATTTAATTAACCTCTAGAGTACTTTACTGATCAGTGTAAAGACAGAATGAAAAAATGCATGTAAAATGTTCAGCAAAATGCCTGGCAGATAGCAGTAAACTTTTAGCAATCAGTAGCTGCCATTAGGAACTGGTTCGTAAGCATTAGTTCCCAAGTGAATTTGTGTTTTAAAGGAGAGCAGGCCAGCTGAATTGACCTGCCTTTATTAATAGTTGTAATATCAAGTAAAGAAACCGAAGATATCCCTGGCCAACACTGTTTGGCAGCCAGCTTCCAGACAAAAGGGAAAAGTATGTAAGGCTAACTCTGAAGCTCCTACCGATAGCCAGCACCACAGCTCCATTCAGAACTTCAATGATGACTTACACTTTTGATTGAAATAAAGTCACATAGACAGTTATTTCCTACCTGAAGTATTCAAATATCCATACCAAAAAAAAAAAAAAAACCCTCTGAAAACCTAGAAAAATTGTATAAAACTGCAGTTTTAAAGGCACTATACTCAGTAATGAAAGGTGGTGATTTTTAGAGAAGGGACAGTAAGGTGAGGCCCTTGGTTTCTCAGGTTACTTACTCCCTTGGGAGAATTTCCGGGCCACAGTGCAGGGAGCAATTCTCCAGGAGTCTACTGGAGTCTGTCTTTGAAGCAAAGAGGCAAAGCTAAGACTCTGAGGTGTCCTTGGTGGCTAGATTTTGCAAAACAGTACAAGACAGGGAGAGCTGCACAAAAGAGCTCTGGAAACTTTAGCCAGTCCTGCTGGAGATGCAGCGGAGTCCTGATTGGTGCCTGCCTGTGAGGAATGCACCTGAGGCTGAGCAAAGAGGAAGAGGGGACTGGCGGCTCTCCCACCGCGTAAGGGGTCAAAACTGGAAATGTTGTTATATTTCCAGCCCTTTATAAATCTTATTTTGAGACTGGGTCTTACTAAGTTGTCTAGGCTGTTTCAAACCTACAATCTGCCTGCCTTGGCCTCCTAAACAATTGGGTTAACAGTATGAGTACCACTATATCTGACATCACCTAATAAATCTTTAAAATCAAGACCTAATCAAACCATTTCCAAAGTAATTTTACTGTATTAAAGAATAAAAATATTCAGAATCATCAAGGGAAGAAATCAAATTCTGGCACAGAATCAAATGTGATACCAAAAGGTACGAAAACATGACACATAATGAAGAATTAAAATTAATTCAGAAATGACATAAATATCAGAATTAATGGAAAAACAGCTACTTTAACTGTACACTACACAGTCAAAGCTTTAACCACAGTTATGAAAGATGTAAAAAGACAGAAAGCGAGATTCTACAGATGAAAACCATAAGTATATCAAAGTAAAATATGCTGGGTAGGATTAATAGCAGATTAGACATAAAAAAGATTATCAAAAATAGTTTTAGCAATAAAAATATTCACATTAAACAAGAAAATAATTTTTAAAACCGAACAGAGTTTCAATAAGCTATGTAATATTTTCAAGGAGACAGATACACGTATAGTAAGAGTTCATTTCTATCTGAAAGAATGAAGAACACCAGGGCCGGGGATTTAGCTCATCGGTCTAAGTGCCTGCTTGGCAAACGTGAGGTTGTGAGTTCGATTCCTGGTACACACACACAAAACACCAGAAATTGTAAAGTGTTTCCACTATGTGAGTGTTTCCACTATTTAAATCCCTTTAAAAGCTATTTGACTACAAGAACAAAATAATAACAATATGCTGTAAAGTTTACAACATATCGGGAAAGAAGGAAAAGAAATGCTATATTATAATGTTTCTATATGTAAAGAGTATAACATTGCTGAGACATAGATTATAAATTATAGATATATACTCTAAGACCTAAAGCCATCAGTAAAGCACTGTTATAGCTAATAAGTCCATGAGGAAGATTGAATGAAATCTTTAAAAAAATTCAGTTAATCCAAAACAAGCCACGAAATGAGGAAGGGAAGAATAAGCAAGTGATAAAATAAATAGAAAACAAATGGCATGATAATAGACATAAGCTTAAACATACTTCTAATTATATACACAAATGTAAATAGCCTAAATACTATAAATAAAATGTAAAGATATTTAGTTGGATAAGAACCAGGGTACTACTATATATCAAAGCAGAATCAGAAGGTATTTTGAAATAATTGAAAATTAAAATATGCCTTTATGAAACATGTAAGTGCTTAGAAGCACAGTAAATTGGAGAAATATAACATTAAATATCTATATAATTTTAAAAAGGCATCAAATCAATGACCTCAGCTTCTTCCTTAAGACAAAAAGAGAAAATTAAACCCAAATAAATTAGAAGGAAATAGAGGAAAAAGATAGTAACCAATAAATGGAAAAAGAGAAAGGCAATGGAGAAAATCCATGAAATAAAAATTAGTTCTTTGAAAAAAAAATCAATAAAATCGACAGACAATTAACCAGGCCAACAGGGAGGAAAAGGGTAAGAGGTAAAGGGAAGAGAGAGGGGAAGAGAAAGGGAAAGAAGGAAAATAGGAAGAAGAGAGGGAGGAGGAGTAGAGGGAGAGAGCGAGACAGAAGGGGGAAGAAAGAGAGAGACAGAGAGAAAGGGAGAGAAGCAGAGAGACAGAGAGAGAAGTGATCAAAGGTCAGGGAGGCACAAAACTACCACAAGTAAAATGGGGTACATCACAGCGTGTCCCATGTTATGATTAAAACACATTTAAAAAGTAAGAAAGGAATATTATAAACAACTGCATGCTAAGAAATTTGACAATTTGAATCCAATGAATATACTGTCAAACACAAGAAAAGGCCATAGCCAGAACTGCTCTGTATCAATTATAAAACTTGAATTATAAAGACTGTCACACAGAGAGAATTCAGGGACAAATAGTTTTAATAATAAATCTTTCCAACTATTTAAGGAACAAATAATAACAATATACACAGAAACTGAAAAGGAATAATATGCAACTCATATGATGTGAATATCACCTTTATATCAAAACCAAAGACATTGTTAAAAAAAACTTCTGATCCATATCCACTATGATTATGAATGTGAAACATATAAAGAATGACTCTGCAAATCAAATTCAACAACAAGGAAAAAATAAAATGTGTCATGACCAAATGAGATTTATCCTAGCAGTGCAGATTAGTTTAACAGGTAAATATCAATGAATGAAGTTCATTATATTTGCAAACAAAACACTATATATTATGTCAGTAAATGTAGAAAAGCATCTGAAAAGTTATACAACTATTTTGTTAAAAAAAATAAAAACCTCTCAGCAAAAGAAGAATAGAGGTGAACTGTTTCCACTGAAAACATCGATGAAAAACCTACAGCCTGTATCATGCTTAATGGTATTCACTCTCTCCCCCTAATGTTTAAGATCGTGATATATGCATTTGCTCTCATCTTTTCTTCTCAGTAATATACTGGTGGTTCTAACCAATGCAATAGGGCATTAAAAAGAAACTTGAAACAGCTGATTGGCAAGGAAGAAGTAAGAATTTTTATTTACAGAGCATATGAGAGTCTATATAGAAAATTATAGGATTCCATAAAAGATTACTGTAACTATAAGTGAGTTTAACACAGTGGTAAGATACCTGAAAAGCACAATCTATTGTATTTCTACACATTAGTAACAAATAATCAGAAATGAACATTTAAGAACAATACAATTCACAATAGCATCAGCAAATACATAATACTTAAGGATAAATCTAAAAATATATATGCAAGGCCTGTACTTTGAAACTACTGAGTTTCACTGAAATATCAGGGGGACCTAAATGATTATTGATGGGTTAAGACTTAATATTGTTAAGTATGCTCTTTCTGCTCTTTTGCAGATTTAATACAATTCGTGTCGAAATCCCAACATGCTTTTTTTTTTTTTTTTTTTTTTTTGCAGGGCGGAGGGGAATTGACAAGCTGATTCTAAAAGTCATATGGAATTTAAAAAGACAGAATAGCCAACAAAAGAACTTTGAAAAAGAACAAAATTGACGGGATTACACTAGCTCATTTCAACACTCATAAAACTATAGTGATAAAGACAATGTGGTGTTGGTACCAAGATGGATCAATAGAATCTATCAAATAGATCAATGGGACAGTAAAGTGAAGGGGAAAATAGACCGACACATTTATGGGCAACTGATTTTTGACAAAGGTACAAAAGCAATTCAGTGGAAAAAGACCTAGTCTTTTCAACAAACGGTGCTGGGTCAATCGCATATCCATATGTAAAAAAGAAAAGAAAAGAACTTCAATTCATTCCTCTCACTATATACAAAACTAGCTCAAAATAATAATAGGCCTAGATATAAAACCTTACAGCTATAATACTTCTAGGAAAAAAATAAAACAGGAGAAAACCTTTGTGAACTTGGTTTAGGCAAAGATTATTTTGATCTGACACCTAAAGCAAAACCTTTAAAAGAAATAATAGGTTTGACTTAATAAAATTTTAAACTTTCAAAGAGGCACAATTGGGTTCTTCAGACAGAATTTACAGTACAATCTCAAAGAAAATACAGTGTGGGTCCTCGAGAAAGAGGCACATTATTTGCTGGAGCTGAAAATATGCTCTTCTTGGTGGGCTGGAAGCTTGTGAAATTTGTGAATCTTAGGAAATTGTGTGTTGGAGAAAACAATGACCCCACACTGAAAGATAACAGAGCACTTCACAGGTAAAAAACCTAAGTCCCTCCTATTTGTTTAAAAGATGGGTGGTCTAGGATGTTTTGCTTCAAAAACATTCTATAAACTCTCTCAACCTGTTTCTTCACCTTAATATCAGATTTCTACCTTATACAGTAGCAACTAATTTAGTAGGTAGACTTGCAGTATCTTTAAGGGATTTGAATACAATGGGCCTGGGAGAAAAACAGCATAAGCAAACCCAGGGGATAGTACTGTGGCTAACCTTGGGTATCTTTGACTGTCCTGCTTGAGGTTGCAGTTTTTGTTTGAAGTATGATTTTTAAATTATGATTTTCCTCTGGCCTTTCCACCAATCATTTCTCCTATCCTTCCTCACCACCTCCCACCCCACCATCGTCTGACTTTGACAGCTTATTGTAAGGGGTACAAGGGGTTCAAAGTCCATGTTGTTATGGCTGCTTTAGGCTGAGGAGGGGGCTCTAACCGTGCCTACCAAGGAACACAAATCTCACTTTGACTGATAAAAAGGAGACAAAAGAAGATAGGCTTTGTTGTCTGATAAACCAAATCTGTGATAATCAAAATTATAGTTTCATGCCTTTTTTAAATGCCACTTGATACATATTTGCAGTAATGTAATTATTACATTCATTGCTGGAACTGGTACATGTACATAACACATCTCAGTTTTTCCTCTTCCCTCCACTCTCCTTTTTTATTATGCCAGCATCCGTTTCATTTATGTACCTCAAAAAATTACAAAGTTAATTATCATATATACAGATTATCAACCAGATTAAGAGGCAAACAAAAAAGCCTAAAAATACCTAAGACAATTATAGTAACTCAAGGTACATTTTCAGATCCATTCCTCCTGCTACTGGCTCACCAAAAGAAATGTGACCAGACAAGGTCCAAGGATCTCCCCAAGCAGAGATAGAGAACCTGGATTTACCCCATTCATGGGGCATGTTGCTGGCTCACTGCCTTCCATCACAGAAAAAGAATTGTCAGGATGTGTCAATGTGAGGCATAAAAGGTTTATTAGACAGAATTTAAAGTACACACTTAAAGAAAATAGAGTGTGAGCCATTAAGAGAGAGGTGCCAAAAATTTAAAATTTCATTCTTTAAAAGATACTGCTATGATCATTGCTCATACATAGACTGAGAAAATATTTACAAAGTTGTACCAGTTAAAGGAATTGAATCCATAATATATACTGAAATATATACTCTCCATGTTTGGTAATAAGGAAAGCAACAAACTAATTTTTTAAACAGCAAAAGTTTGAATAGTCTTTTCACTAAAGAAGGTATATGCATGGCAAATAAACACATACAAAGATACTTATCATTAAGGAGGTGTAAATCAAAACCAAAATGAGATGCTATTACATACTGATACTATTACATTACCGATTTTAAGTTGATTACAATTTAAAGTATTAATTTAGTTATAGCAAGGATGTGAAAGCAATGGAATTTGCACACTGAGAGGGCAAATACAAAAATCATTCTGAAGAAAATTTGGTAGTTTCTTAAAGGTTTTAACATATCATTGCACAGTTACGTATCCACTCAAGAGAAAAACAAGCACATATGTATACAAAACTTGCATATCAACGTTCATAGCATCTTAAATTATGGTAGCCAACACCTAAGAACAAGATACTTGTTTATTCACAGATAATAGGTAAATTCATCATAGTGTAACTACACAGTGGAATATTGTTCACCAATGACAATGAATGCTTCGCAGGTATCTGTTAAAACATAAATAACTCCCATAAAAATACTGAAAGCAACCAGACTAATAAATTGAATTATATACACTGTATAATTCAATTTATAGAAAACTAGAAAATGCAAACCAATCTCTTTCAACAGCAATGATATCAGCAGTGGCATGGGAAGGAGAAATGGAATAAACAGGTAGTTTTTAGAGAGAGATAAGAGACTTGGGAAGATGGTGGATGGGTTCTTTGGCTTGATTCTGGGGCATAAACAATCAACATTTTTAGATGTATATATTTTACATGGAGTTTATGTCCACCATACCTCAATAAAACTTCTAAATAACAAAAACCTCACCTGAAACTGCAATTTGTCAGTTTGTCATGTAGTTATAAACACTACTAAGATCACTCTGAGATGAAATTACTGCACTGCAAAAGACATGATTTATTCCTTCCTTTCTGTATTTCCTAAGCTCTATTCCGGAGTCATGCAAAGACTACAGAGTTACAATTTCACTGTGTATCTTTCTTTGCCTTTAGCACCAGGCAAGATGTCCAACATTTTTAAAGCAACCGTCATTGAAGATTCAATTCTGTGGAGCCCTGACGGTGGGTCTGGGTTTTGGACAGAGAAAAACCCTGTAATCACACACTGGATAAATGGCTGTAGATGAAAATTGTACTGGCACACAGTACAGGTAGGCCCTGGAATTTCTTTATGATTTGTGTTCTTGTTGTATGTACTTTATCCCTGCCCCACCAGCCCTAAGGATACTTATTATCTTGTTCTATGAAATTTACAGAAAGATACATCAGATAACTCCCTCCATCATAATTCACAAGATAGTTTACATGTGAGATAAAGCTTATCTCTAGATGAAAAACATCTTGTTGTTTGACATTGAGAACTAGGGAGCTAAATATATTTTCTTTTCACTTACCTATGCCTTACGCATCTGATCCAATTACATTTACATTCCACTGCTTTTCACCTTGATCCAAGCAACCGTCACTATTCATCTGATTACTGGGATGGCTTTTGAACTAGCCTCCCGCTTCTACCTGGGCTGATTCAGTCTATCTGCAGTGCAGCTGCCAGAGCCAGCCTTTAAAAATAGAAGCTAGGTGCTGTCACTCCTCTCTGCTCGGAGACTTCACTCAATTCTATTCCACTTCGGGTAAAATCTTCATCTTTATTGTGTTCAAGATCTTTTCCTGACCTGGACAACATTATGTCTGACTGACTTCCTAGCATTTTCATCAGTGGCATTATTCTTGGTCCCTAGGGCTTTGCTCCAGTCGTAGGACTTGCCAGCCACATTGCTGCTGGTAGGTCTTTGCACCGGCTTTTCCTCCTATGTGGAAAGCTATTCCCACAGTCATCAGCACAATTGACTCCTTCATTCTGTTCAAGTCTTTTATTCAGGGATATTATCTCAGTGAGGTTCACCAGGACCACAATGTCTTTAAATTGCACCCCATGTTCTTTTAAGTTCATTTACCTATTACTACCTGACAAGGCCGGGATTTTGGTGTGTTTAATTCTCTGATATAGCCCCAGCTCCAAAAAAAGTGTCCGGCACATAGGAGAAGCCTAACAGATGCCTGTTAAATGAGTGACTAACTATGTATCCCTTGATCTAGACATGAATTACTTTACGACAGGTATTTTACACACGTGACCATAGGCATCTGTTACATACAGAATCAAGTTTTTTAAAAAACTGTATTTTTAATTTGAATATTTATGAAAGATTAAAAAACATCAAGCATACAGAAAAGTAGAATGAATACCTGCATGACCTTGGCAGGCCTGCATGTAAACAAGTCATTGTAACCTTTCAACAGGAGGAAAGAACCTGAGCTCTGATCTCTGGCGGGTGAGGGCAGGTCTAGGTTCCCTCTGAGCATATCTGCAGCCAACTGGAGCAGTCCCGCTCTCGCTCTTAGCATTGTACCCACTCTCCTTGAATTGTTTTTACAGTTTTGTTATTATGGCTGCATTGCTTATTCTGAGTGAAGCCCATCTGTCTCCTCTTCTTTCCCACTCCATCTGTCCTCCATGGCACACTCTCTCTCCCACTCTCTCTCTGTGACCTATGATTTGCATAAGTGCAAAATGTCTTTGGCACTATCCAGAGTTAATGAAAAGCTGAAGGCTCTGTCTGTTGATCCAACAAAGGGAAGCCAAGTAAATCAATAAGAGGATGGGATGGGAGAAAGTGTGGGTTGAGAAGTTTGTTTGCCCGTTTATTTATTTGTGTGTGTGTGTGTGTGTGTGTGTGTGTGTGTGTGTTTAAACTACACTTCATTTAAAAACTAATTTAGGCTGAGCCAAGAATAAGTGTTTTTTTCTCCTTATTTTGGTCTAAGGGAGAGCAATAATATTTTTGAACATTTATACTTTATGATAGGTATTGTACATACATTAACATATCTGTTACATACAGAATAAAATTAAAACTGTATTTTTAATTTGAAACTGTTTGAAATATTAAAATTCTCAAGTATATAGAAAAGTAAAAAATTATAAAGCACTCATAATTTTTTTTTTTTTGGTCTTTTTTGAAATGGGGTCTCGCTATGCAGTTCAGGCTGGTCTCGAACTTGCAAGGATCCTCCCGCCTCAGCCTCCCGAGTGCCGAGATCACCCGTGTGAGCCACCATGCCCAGCAAGACACTCATAATTTTTAACAACTTCTCACCTTTGTTTCATTGTATTTTGCTTTGTTTTGCAATACAAGGGATTCAGCCTAGAGT
Source organism: Cavia porcellus (assembly GCF_034190915.1). Taxonomy (NCBI): domain Eukaryota; kingdom Metazoa; phylum Chordata; class Mammalia; order Rodentia; family Caviidae; genus Cavia; species Cavia porcellus. The sequence continues at coordinate 79,617,524 of NW_026947484.1, forward strand.
TTTTCTACTGAGCTATTTCCCAGACATTTTTTTTCAATTTTGCTAAATTGCTAAGTTTCCTGGGATAGGCTTGAACTTACAATCACACCTGGCTTTTGTTGTTGTTTATCTGTTTTGTTTTATTTAGATAAGCTTTTGCTAAAATATGTAAAAATAAACTACAGATACTATAGAATAACACTCATAAGTATGTTAGCATCTATAAGTTAAAGATACTTTCTGACATAACCACAGTATCATTTTAACACCTGAAAAATAATTCCCTAAATATGTCATCTATACTTAAATTTCTCTAGTGAACCCTACAATGTGTCAAATCACAATCTAATCAGGGACTTTGCAATCATGATTATTGATTTTGTCTTTTATAAGATAGAATACAACCTTCAAAACTTTCTTTTCCCTTATGACATTAACTTTTTAAAGAATTCAGGTCACCTACCTTGTAGAACTGTTCCCATGTAGTTATTAAGCTTTATTCCTGCAATTCCTATCTTTCCTATAAACTAGGATTTGGATCTAAAGTATTTATTAGATTCATATGGAAATTCTTACCAAGATTCCCTAAAAGTCACTTTATGTGTCACATTTGGCAGCAGTTACTGTTGGTTGCCCCATTCACAGCGATGGTCATAAAACACAGTAAATGTAAATTTAAAAAATGTTTTTTCTGTCCAATAAACACATTATGAGTGTCCTCACCTATCTTATTCACCTGACGTGACACCATGTGATTTTTGGTTATTCTCCATAACCAAGGTGATCAGGAAATTGTATATTTTGACAAATTCAGGACATTGAAGCAACCACAAGAGCACAATCAAAGGCACTCACCAAAAAGAACTTACCAAAGACAGAATGATGGGACATATGTGTTTTGAGTGAGGGGGATGATTTTGAGGGGAATTAATGAGGATGAGTCTTTTAGTATAATGAAATTTTTTAAAAGGTAAATATTCAACACATTTTGTGATCACACTTTGTGTGTTGGAGTCACAGATTAAAATAGTGTAGTCTGAAATCTCCACTGCAAAGACATGGCCCTCCCTTTGCTATCATTAAAGCAAACACTACCTACATTTTTATCAGACTTTAGCAGTCATTGAAGACTTCTGTGAATAATGTTTTGTTACAGAGGCAAAATGAGTTTTGTTTTGTTTTGTTGAAATGGATGGTTACTCTATCTTTCAACCCCACCTTGAACTCGCTACGTATTCCAGGCTGACCCTGAATTTGCCATTCCCCAGTTTTAGCTACCCAAATACTGGGATTACAGACATGTGTCTCCACACCTGGCTAAAATAGTTTTCTTTGTTGTTGTTGTTTCGTTTTGTTTTTTGTTTTTTTTGAGACAAGGTCTCACTCAGGCTGGCCTTGAACTCACTATGTAGCCTTAACTGGCCTGGAACTTGCAGTCTCCCAAGTGCTGGGATTGCAGGCATGTGCCACCATGCCCGCCCCAAATAATTTTCTAATATTTTCTCTCTTTTTCCTCTTCTTCCTCCTCTACTTTCTCCTCTTCCTCCTCCTCCTCTCTGACTCTCTCTCCTCCTTCTCCTTCGCTTCCTGCTCCTCTTTTTCCTTCTCCTTCATTTTATCTTCCTCCTCCTCCTTCTGTCAAGAAGAGTTTATTGATTTTCTTCCTTATGCCTTAGTTACTTTCTGGTCATTGGGACAAACTCCTGATATCCTCCATTTAAAGAAAGAGAGGTTTATTTCAGCTCAGTGTCAGAAGTTTCGGGCCATGTTGGCAGGCTCTAGCACAGAGGGCCTGCAAGGCCAACAGCTCACTTCACAATATCCAGTAAACAAAAAAGGGGGGAGGGACTGGAAAAGATAAACCCTTTGCAATTGTGCAGTGACCCACCTCAGTGACCCACCTCCAGCCAGGCCCCACCCCTGAGAGTACATTTAACACATTCTGCATAGCACCCTTATGATGTAAAACCTCCAAAAGCTGTACCTCTGCACACAGGGGAGTTTTGGGGGATAGTGCTGATCTGAGCCATACTTCCAAAGTAGAAGTTATACAATGTCACCCCAAGGAGGTCAGGTGAAGTTTTTTTTTCTCCCTCCCTTTTTCCCCCTTTGCGTGAGTATCACCTAGACTCATAAAAACTTACATAGTCACTGTGTTTCAAATGAGTACAGTTATTTTTCGTTTTAATGTTCAGATAGTTCAGTTTGACCTGTTAGAGTTTCTTAAATCTGACTCCTTTTGACATTACTTCATTACATTTAAAAACTTTGTAGACTTCTGGCCCCCACAATATTCCAGTTTACCTTGCACAACGCCTCGCTTGCAGTAGAAACAAGCATTCATGGCCCCAAGATTTTGGTTTTTTAGATACTATTTCCTGCTAAAAGGAATCAGTTTCTTTAAGAAATATGTGATTTTTGGCCTAAGCAAAAACAGTTATATCGGATGTGAAGTTGTGTAAAGACTTTATACATAGTGTAGGGGAACAAAAATATAAAATCCTTTTTTTGTCTTCTGCTAGGTTTCAGGGAGTTTTACTTCCTAGAACAGAAAGCTTAAGGTATAGAGCGATGGCTGTTAAACTTGACCATGTATCAGAAACTCCCCACAGGTTGTGAATTCACAGATCACTGGGCACTTAGACTGACCCATAAATAATACATAGACTTACATGACAACGTTCCACAGCATTCATTTATTCCTTACTGTCTTTACTCAACGTTACATCTGACATATACAAGAATATGTGACTTTGTGGTAATAAAGTGGATTAGAGATGGAGAATGAGACATGAAGAATGGAAAAATAAAAGAGAAACTTTTATGGATCACCACAGAGCATATGCTACAAATTAAATAATATGATAATTCTGAGGCACTTAGTAATATTTCAGTTTTCAAAATGCAACTACAAAGATGTTTCCTCTCAATGTTATGATCAGGTTGCAATATGACTCCGACTGAATTTTTAGACCTCTAAAATGGGAATAATTATAGCTTACATTATATTGAGAAAAGTGTGAGTTTTATGAACTGAAAAGAGCTTTGTAAAATACTATGAGCTGCTACTCATTTGAAAATAATTGTTGTGGAGTTACAACTGAGAGATTCATAATCAAAAGACAATTTTCCATGATATATCCAAATCAAGATGTAACAAGAAAAAAGTTTTTATTGAAGAAAAACTTCCCTAATTTAAGCACAGCGGGTATTGGGATAGTAACGAGTGTGATGGAAGCTTAGCCTGCTTTGTCTCACCCTGTCCCCTTTTGTGGTCCTGGGGAATAAACCCAGTGTCTTCACAATGAGCTACATCTCTAGCCCTTTCTTTACTTTTATCTTGCTAAATTAGCCATCTGAGACAACTATTTTTCTGGTATAAGGTTATTACCAATTAGTTTAGCTTATATAAATATCTATGTCCTGTCTTCTATTTTCCCCACGAACACCATGAACAGTGAGAAAGACTCTCAGTAAGTCTCGAGTATTAGTAGACATAAAATCCTCCTATCAAAAATTGGCAATCTCAAATTTTCTGTTTTTAATGCTCTTTTTCTACAATTTTTTTGGTGTGGTCATTTAAGTCACATGGTATCAACTGTCACTTTATGCTGATAACTCACGAATGTGCTACTTTCCCACATCACTTCCGGAGACATCAGGCCCACATATCTAATGGGTTTTGTACAACCTTTGAGTTCCAGGAACCCTTCAAACCCCAATATATTCAGTATACACCGTCATCTGCCTTCGTGGATGTCCTACTCCTCAGGTTGTTTTTTATTTTTTTCCAACATCGCTCTTCTGTATGGCAAAGCTACATGCTTCTGGCTCCTCTTCTGTCACCAACTGGTGACAAAGCTACTTCCATTCTACCTTAAACTGTCATTTGAATACAGTCCCTTCCTCTTCATGTTTATAGCCCCCTCTAAATCTAAAACTTACTATATTTTGTCTAGGCTTTTGCTAAAGTTTAATTTTCCCCCTTGATTTTGGCCTCTTCCTGGCATATTATTCTTCCACAAAATATCTGACTGTAATAGCAGTCATTATTTCTATGCACCATCTATCTACTATTTCAAGTACTTCTCATATATTTAATCCTCATATAGCACAAGTATTAAAGTATCATTTCACCTCCTTGTTCAAAAACTGGCAACAGCTCCTTGTTTTTCCTCCCGTAGAATGTAAGGTTTTTCTTAATGCCATCAACATAGATTTTTTAGATAAAGCTACATCCTCTTGCCATATTTACCAGCACCCAACCAACTAGATAGTTCTGATTTCTTTAATACACCATGTTTTCATGACTCTGCTTTTATCGACACTGCTGCTCAGACTTTATCACTGATAACCTTTTAAACTCCAGTTTAAATACTATCTTTCTCAGTGAACTTTTATAGCTAAATAATAAAAATAAATTTTTATTTTATTTTATTTATTTTTTGGTATCAGGGATTAAACTCATGAGCTTGTGCTTATGAAGCAAGCACTTGAGCCACAGAGCTAAATCCATGGCCCCCAAAACAAATATTTATTAAATAGGTATTCTTTCAGTAGAACTTTTATCACTCAGCTTGTATGCTTTATTAGCATTCTGTCTCTTCACTATAATCCTTAGGATTCTGTCTTTGAGTAAATGTAGGATTAACATGTTTATTCTTTCTTCATTAGTATTGTGTTCATTTTGCATGTATGTGTTCTTTTTTGTAGTTGACCCTACCATTTCTTTGATACAATGCTTAGAACTCACACATTCAAAGGAATGGCCTACAGACCGACATGTTCCTGGAACTGGGAACGAATTTCTCTTTGACATTTATAGTCTAAATGGCTATGAAAACCGGTTCACAAATCTCTAGACTGCACTGTAACACATACAGATAAGTAGTGATTAACTGCATATATGAACTGCAAGCAACAGCAGGTCTTCAGGAACAGGTGGAAGTTCCCTAGTCCAGGAAGACATTTCAGCAAAAAGAAACAATAATCCAAGGAGTATAGGCATGGAACAGCATAATATGTTCAAGTAAAGATCAATAATTCTGAATTACTGGCAATCAAGAAGCCAGTAAAAGGGGACCAAGCAGATAGATAACCTTAAAATTACAGAACCTTAGATGCTGTACTGGACAGCTGGCTGACCTGCACAATATAAAGATGGAAAGCTCTATTTTGGCTCAAGTTTTAGACATTTGCTTAGCTGGTTCCAAGATAAAAATACAAGGGCAGATGGTCATGGTGGAGGAAAGCTGCTCAGCTGATGGTGTCCAGGAAGTAGAGAGCAGAGAAAGTGACACAAGTGGCCAGGGATGAGATATAGTCACCAAAGCCCTGGCTCTATAACCCACCCACAGACATCCCCAGAGGTATGCTTACAAAATCTCCTAGGCCTCTCGCAAATCAACTACGTTGACAATCAAGGTTAACAACCAGAGAGGCCAAGCCATGTGACATCATTAGAAGAAATTTAAGATAATATTGAATATTTGTTGGATTGATACATTTCTGATATTGATGAATTTCTAGATAGCTGAGGAATTTTCTCTATATTTATATGGTTCTAGGATCTCATGCCATATGAAAAATCAATTCTTTTCATATAATTGCATTTGTGGTTACTCAAATTTTTGGCTCCACACCACTCACATACACAATTCACACCCATTAGCAAAAATTGTCATGAAACTAAGCAGTCATTCTAAGAATAGCAAGGATATATGAGAGGCATGAAATCAAAAAAGGTGGCCTCCTCCCAAACGAAGAGACTCTGATGTAATCCTCTAAGGAAGACTGCCTTACTGAGAATGATGTGAACTGCATGAACTTTCTAACTTTAAAAGTTTTGCCTTGTCTCTTTTTTTTTGTAAAGAAAGTTTTTAGAAAATTTTTTAGAAAAAAAATTCATTAAATCATCAGTAATATTATTAATTTTCCTTACAGCACAATATATAAGCACATGAAAGTTTCAAACTAAACTGTTTATACCATTATTAGTTTTTAAATCAATGCTTTAAGCCTAAATCTGCCCTTTTAAATGGAAAGTTTAGGATCAAACATTAGATGTACATCCCGTTTCCTTCTCATGCCACACATTGCTTCATAACATTTCTAAAGATATCAAAGACTTTCTTAAAGGATAATCTTGAAATTCCTTTAATTAGGACAGACACCAAGCTTCAGTCAGCTCTACACTGTGCAACTACTGAATCTTGTATAGTCCAGGGGATGAGTGGTTAACCCTGTAAACTTTTCAGTAAATTGTACAATCCGGAGCTGTGGCTTCCCAAATCTCTAACATAGAACCAGGCCAACAGGAACCTAAGGCTGTAACCACTACAGAACCAATCTTCCTTAAGTTCTATGTTGAGTTCATTCATCATGAAGGGCTAACTAATCTGCCCAAGGTCACACAGTTGGAGAACAGAGTTACATGCAAGGTCATCTTCAGATTCTCCCAAGCTTTTCCCATCCAATCCCACTACCACCAATAAGAAATTGTTTTGGCTCTAGGGATTCAAATTGGGAGGCAAAGCCTGGTTTGGCTACTAAGTATTTCCAGTTCATCTTGAAAAGAAAGATTCCTTGAGTGTTCAGTGGATGACTTAACTTTGTATTTGGTGGCTGAGAGCACACGACCTATAACTGGAAGGCATTTTGGAAATGTCTTCCAACACTTTGTAAAAGGCTTCCTTTCTGCTTCAGTGACCTGCAGGCATTATGTAAGGAGAGACTTTTTAATGCTATACTTTCTCACTCAAGATATGGACTTCATAGACACATGAAAAGTGAGTGAACTTTAAATATGATGTAAAAATCTCAAAATGCATAGCATCTTGGTGAAAAGTCTTAGCAAGCACTTACAGTGCTATATAGTACCTAAGTCTGTAGTAACTTGCCCTTCAGTTATAGAGTAAAATACACATAACAAGTCAATCATTAATATTACAACAAACCTTTTAAAATTATAATAGCATACATAACTTTGTTAAAACATACAGTGAAGTAGGAAACATAGGTGGAATTTGTAATTAAAATAAAAACTACTTTTGTTGAATTTAAAAAGAAACTTTAACAACTATATAAATTTTCTCCAAATGAAGTTGTTTCTCAAGTCCTTAACGTTTCCTTGTATCCCCTCCCATCTCACTTCCTACTCAGCAGTTCACCAAGAACTCTCAAGAGCGATGTAGCCTCCTCCACAAAGACACACATCACTCCAGGAAGGCAGAATAGCACGAAGGATGGACAGCTGAACCAAGCAAAACAGGTCCCTGGATTCAGCTGTGCTGTATTAGAGATATCATCCAAATCTAGGTTTTCACCTTTTTATTTGCAAAATCAAGCAGGCAGTGGCGGAACAAAATCTTCCCACTTTTGAAGCTGTAGACCTCTGGCGAGTTGAATAAATTCTCGGAATGCTGGTCTCCTCATTTTGAAGCCTCTCACAGCTGTGCTGAAAATCACGTAAGAAAAAGAACGCATGTGTCAAGCAAGCCCCTACTGTCACTGCAGGGAGACCAGAATGACTGCCCAGGAAGCTGAAGCATGCATTTGGGACACATAAAGTTTCTCATTTAAAAAGTTAGTTTTTTGAAAAGAGACAAAACATTCCTACATTTGTGATTATTAGAAAGGAGGAGGATAGCAAGGATAAACTAATAGTTACGGTACACAAATGGCTGATAGCCTAAACTGTATTAATTGTATGCATTAATTGTTAGTCTTCCCCTCTGTTACAACTACTTAGGTAGGCTCCATTCTGGGTGAATACGAACAGCCACGTGTTATCACATGGTTTATCATGGGATGCCTAGTGTGTACACCAAAAACCCTCCCCACTCTATCCGTCTTTTCCAAATACAAACTTCCTCTTTCATCTGTAAATTGACAAAATGCAAAAATCCTGTTTTTTGGCTCTCAAGTACCACATGCTGGTCACACACAGTTGTTTACAAAAATGTAGACTTTTGCTACAAGGAAGCAAATTTCAGCTGATTCTCAGGAATTATACATAAGTGACTAAGTCTAAGCTCTAATTTTAAATTTGGACTCTACCAAAAGCTTGATTTATTTTTTTATTTCATAAAACAATGTTAATACCTACCTAACTGTAAAGAAACAGATTTCTCTTTATGAAGACCATTGAATCCTTTCATGTTCCATAAACAATGCTGTGTCTAAGGCATAATCACACAGATATAAAATAGCATATGCAAACACAGTGCTTGCGTTCCACCAACAGAGATCTCCAAAAGAGAGATCTGTTTAGAGGGACATAGAGCCTCCAGTCTGTAAGGTATGTCTGCAGTACACTAGGGAAAGCAGTCCTTTGTCTGACTGGAGGCAGATGTGCCAGCCCGGGAGTTTGCCTACAAAGAAGCCCGTGGCTGTAGCTGCATTTCAATGCAGTGCTTAGTTTATTCACCAGGGGTCATCAAAGGTCTGGATTTTCTTTGTCTACTTGTGGACGTCTATGTGCAGTGAACAGTCAAGAACCACTGAATTCTGTAGACTTGTTCATCATGACATGTGCTTTACTATTCCTTCTGACCACTACCCAAGCCCACCCCTTCTACTTAGCACTGAATTATTGCGTTTTGTAGATTTTATCAACACATTACAACCAACAAGACCATCTGATGCATTAGGGAATTCTCTTTTTGAACACATTTTAAAAGAAGAAAAAAAAGGAAACATGGTATTTAATTGAATTTCTAAAAAATAATTAGTTTCCAAAATTTGATGGTGGAAGGGTTATCAAATCAGTGTTTTCTAAACAATGAACCAAACTGTATGCTTGTAAAGCAGGTGAGTTGTGATTGGCCCTGTGAGGTTTTCCTCAGTAACTGGAGCTGTGAGGTTGAACAGGTCAATGGAAGAATAGGTCAGTATTATTTTGTGAGGTTTTTCTGACCTCAATTAACAAGCAAGTAATAGTGGTTTTCAATGAAGGTAATAGCATGAAAGACAAGGATCTTATAGGTCTTGGTGATTTGAGTTATGTCTGGGTTGAACGCTGCCATTTGAGGAGCTCAAAGTGCTTAATTTCAGTTTTTGTGTAAAGCATCTTCCATAGCTTTAGGATGAGTCTATTGTATGCAGTTTGATTTTTTTTTCTTACCTGTAAGCCACTGTATAAACCAAGCTGCATCCTTTGGAAAGTTAAATGTAAGATGTGCTTTGGTTACAATGAGTAATGGATCTGGTTTAGAGACTTTTCTAGGGTTGTGAGTTCCTAGGTAATATTTGTAAGTAACCCCTATTCCCTATGTCCTCTTTCCTTCCCTGAAGTAAACAGAACAATATTGTTACTCTTGTTACTCTATTTTAAATGCAATATTAAGCCCAAAAGTCTATAGAATACCAGAGCTGAAAGTGGTCTCAGATTCTGTCAATGCTCAGAAACTGAGCTCCAAAAAAGTTAAGTGTATTGCTTCAGTCAGTTGTTGACAAAAGTGGATTCATTCACTTTATTCCATTGTATTTTGACTGTCTACATAAAATGCAGTCACTCCTTACCATATAAAAGACACAGTGGTACTTCAGTTCTCAAACTTAATTCTCTCCCCGATTCTGGTTACAAACTGAATTGGAGGAAAACCGAATCAAATTCAATGGTTAGGTTCAATGTTGACCTTATGAGGAAATTTGATTTCATTCTCACCCAATTCAGTTTGCAACCAGAATCGGGGAAAGAATTAAGTTCGTGACCTGGGGCAGCGCTGTATAAAACAATACTGTAGAAAATGCAGGTATAATGATGGAATGCCAAGAGAGTAGACCATGATCATTGGGAGAATCAATGTATTTGGTTCTGAACACTTTGCCAGAACCCAGAGCACATGTACAGCATCTGTCTCCTCATTTTCTCATAAATTCAACAGTGGTATTATAAAAAACGCTATGGGACCTTATTTGGGTCAACAAAAGGAGAGAGCTTGCTAAGGCTTATTATTATTAGGGGGATTATAAATCTGTCACAAAACAGGAGGACACAGCCTTTGAGAACCCAGAAGCCTTTAGAAAGCCTTGCTCCATAACAGTCTGGTACAAACATTTCAGCAAAATGCATAACAGCATAAGACTCAATTTTTAAGTTAAGAGACCACTGCCTAGGACCTGTTAACCTCATAATATAACATAAATTTTATTACCCTAAAAAATAAAAGGAAGAGGCAAGGCAAAGTCAATTGTGTTTTATTTTCTCTTGGCATAAAGAGTTCTCAAAAGATGAACTAGATTTGCTTGCTGACCTTACTCTATTTAAAGTGAAGTCATAGAACCTAACATCAACTCCTGCAAAAGCACTGCTTTTCCAAGCATCCTCCAAGTAAACAGCAGAGTCAGTTATTTCAAAGTGACATTTACACTATCAATGGGGAAGGAATGGCTAAAGGGTAAAATAGTTATCAAGAGAAGATTTAATCCTAGGATCAAAAGGAGGCAGATGCCTGTGAAACAGATAAGAGTGCCTGGAGTTGCCCATAGCTTCTTGTATTTAGACAGTTGGGAAACACTGTAAGTTGCTTTACAAGCTGGAGTATGTGTGTATGTGTGGTGTGTGTGTGTTTCAGAAAGCCTAAGAAACTATCATCTTGGTCCAACACTACTTGTTTCTCCATCCCTCATTCCTCTGATGATGGTCAATGTTCTCAGCCTCAGATGCATCTGTTTTTGCTCCATGCTCTTTATATCCAGAGAATTATGTCAGTTAATAAGCATTTTTTGAGTCCAACAGTACACAGACACTGTGGCGAATGGGATCTATTTTTAAAAGCCCTACATCTTATTTCATTTTAGAGATTTAAACACATGGGAATATAGTTCAAAAATCTGCCCTCTCTACCAAGTTATGGGTATTTGCTTCTTTGTTTTTGTTTGAGGGGAGAGTTGCAGCCTCTGATAGATTAAATGTTTTTTTAGGGAATCTTAAGAAAAGATGAACACTGGTATATTTCTGTTTTGTGGAAAGAAGAGAATACTCCAGAGTGTACAGCTTGTGGCCACTCAACTATAAAAATTTCAATTACAGCAGACGATGCCTTGTTTCCTGTAAGAAATAACATAATGAGATTTTCTAAAGATTGATGACAATCTATGAGGTGTGATTAAAAAATACAGCAAACGTTTAAATTTTTAAAATCCTTACAGTAAAAGACACATTGCCCTCAGTCCTCCTCAGAAAACTCCCCCTCACTTGAAAGACACTTATCTCATTGTTCTGGCCACTTTCGGAAGCAGTTCTAGAAGTTCTTTTCCACGAGTGTCTTTCGTGGCTGCCTTGATGTCCTGAATCCATTCGGAGTATTTACCTTGCAAGGTCATTTTGACTTTGGGGAAAAGCCAGGAGTTTCATGGTGCCAGATCTGGTGAATAAGGTAGATGAAGACAGATTGCAATGTTTTCAGAGCCTGCCTGTCCATTGGATGGCACTTGGAAGCAGCTTTTGCTGTATTTTTTATTATATCTCGTGAAAAAGAGGTCTTCCAGAACTGTTTCCAAGTGGCAAGAAAGACGGGTAAGCATGTTCAAAGCGGGAGAGGGGAGGCGTCGTGCAGGAAATTAATGGCAATGTCTCTTTTATTGTAATAAAGTTTTAAAAATTTAAACTGTTGCCATATATTTCAGTCATCCTTTGTAGAATATATAGAATGTAGAGAGGAACTGAAGCAACTTTCTGAAAGGTTTGACCTAGAGCTGAAATGTTAAGGCCTAAAGCTAAAGCTGAAATGTTAGCTGCCTTAGTCACTAGGGATATTTGGAAAACGTTTGGCTTGTAAAACTGTGACTGTAGGGTAGACGTTTGGAACAGGTGGCTTTCACAATATGCCAAAAGAAGTCCTTCGTACCAATTGAATGGGATGCCTTTTAACCTTAATACTTTCACTAAATTGTTTCAATAGAGGCCGCTGACTATCTACAAGGGTATTCTACAAGGTTTTGATTTTGGGGAAAAGCCAGGAGTTTCATGGCTTTTCCTATAGTGGACATTAAAGAATCACAAATGTCCTTACTGTGGCAGACTCAGCAAAATTAGATGCAAATAATACATAAAAGCATCTTACTGTATATACTTCAACTTAGAGATAAATCAGATAGGAAACAAGTATCAGCATGCTGCCGCATTTTTTATAATTCTCCTTAACCTGAAATCTGATCTTTTCCTCCCTCTCCTCTTGCACATTGCTGATCCATTTCTCCCTTTCCATACCAGTAATGAGAAAAATTGTACTTGGAAAACTGGCAATTTATTTTCAACACATTTAACAGAGTCCATTAAATAGAAGTAAGTTATAGACACCAGAAAACTCTCAGGCAATAATCATTTTAATGAGGTAATGATTCAAGTCCAATAGTAAACACTTGGGGGCTGGGATGGGAACTCCATGATGATGCCAACGTGTATAACTCTTTTTTGATTTTTTGAGACCGGGTTTTGTTGTGCAGTTCAAGCTGCTTTGAACTCACTATGGAGTCCAGGTTGGCCTCAAACTCACAGCAATCCTCCTGCCTCAGCCTCGAGGGTGCTGGGATTACAGGCCATGTGTCCACCATCATGCCTGGCACACAATATATAAACTTATCTACAATCTGCAGGGTTTTTTACCTCACAGTTCAAGGTGGCTGTTGGAAATCCTACTTTTGTAGCAGAGAGGAGGAAAGAGGAAGGAGAGAGAACAAGGCTCCTTTAAGCACCCTTGCTGAAACTATCAGAAAACACTTTCACTATACCAACTTGCAGCTAGACAGAGATCTGAGGAAGGGAATAAATCGTGTCTGTTTATCTGGACAGCCCAGCCCAGCTACAACTCAGGGTTTTATTACTCCAGAAGAGGAGAATATTTATTGGCAGGCCCCTGGCAGTTTCCCTGAAAAGGGGTTTAAATTCTATACAAGAAACAGAATATTGTTGTCATGGTTTCTATTTCCCTAAAGAATAAATATACCTAAAGCAAAGACCAAATTTTTAAGAGTAAATGGTCACTGAGTGGAACTTTACCTTGCAAAATATACTAAAAATATGTTTCATTTTTAATGATTTGGTTATAACCTCAACTATTTTTGGCCTTTTTTTCAGGAATGAATTTGGTATCAATGATTTAATTTGATGCCACTCTAACAGAAAATAATAAAATCTAATAACGGCATTTGTTTTGTTTCATTTGTCTTTTGCCATAATTATGGAAAAAACCTTTGTGAAAAACAAATATTTTACTGACAACTTTTCTTAGGCCCCTGATAAATCACTTTTTTTTTGAGGATTTTCATTTGTTGGGCTAGGCATGGTGACATAGCACTCAGGAGGCTGAGGCAGGAGAATTGCTGTGAGTTCCAGGCCAGCCTGGACTATATAGTGAGATCTTGTCTCAAAAAAAAAAAAAAAAAAAAAAAAAAAAATATATATATATATATATATATATGTACTTTGTGTATATCTGACAGATTCTCATTTGTCAGAGACTTTTTGATATGGTTTCAATATTCCTTAAATTAAATTTCTGAAATTTTGTATTGCTTATAAGACTTGTAACCTCAGTTTGCAATTGAGTTTTACAACTAGGTGTTCATGATTTTTTATATAGTAGAGACACACCTACAAAGATTATGATGACTGTGTAGAAATAAATGCTTCTCTTTAGCAAGAAGACACTTCTAAATAGATACTAATATGTGGACAATTCATCAATAAACACTTCCATGTTATGAAGATTCTTGTTTCCATAAACATTCTAAGTGCAAAATTTTAAATAAAGTTTTTTACATTATGGATTTTTTTCATTCAGTATGTTATACTCCAGTCAGGGAGGGAGGAATAGAAATATATTCCTAATATAGATACTGATATAGACAGATAGCTGAGCACTTACCATATATTAAACTTTGTATTTGAAGTATTTTGCATGCTATTTCATATAATACTTACAACAAGCCTGTAAAAAATGGTCTTAAATTCCAATGTAGATCAGAAACCCTGGAGATTCTTACAAGTACAGGCAGTATTGTAGAAATCTCATGTATGTCTAGGCACTGCCTGACTCCAAAGCCTGTGCTCTTTATCCTAAGAATATGTCGTGCTTCCAGGTTTTGATCAATATGTTTTTATGGATTGTCATCATTAATGGAAAGGAGTGTTACTTTCTGGTTAGCTCAACATAAATCAGGCTTGAAACTTCCTGGAGGGCAGAGGGCTCTACATCCTTCTGTTTCTCAGCACCTATGCATACAAATTAGAATGCTTTCAGCTGCTAGCAATTAAACCCTTGACTCCATTGATGTTTAGGTCAGAAGTTTTCCAGGAGTAATGCCTGGACAACAGCATCAGCATCACATGTAATCTCTGCTTGGGCCCAGATGATACTGAATCAGAGCCTCTGGAGGTGGGGTCAGCAGTCTGCTTTTACTAGCCTTTCAGATGAGTTTGATGAATGCTCATATTTTTGAATCATATTTTAGACAACAAGGAAATTCATTTTCCACTAAGCAGATTGACAAAGGCAGGAGATCTCTGAGCTTAGCAGCATCAGGTCCAACTTCTGCTATCCCGTGACTCTTCTAAGGTTGGCTCTTCCTGGGCTGACTCATTTCATAGCCACAAACTTCAGGGACATAGAAAATGAGCCAACTCTTCCTGTGTCTTTTTCAGACATACCTTTCCTAGGATCCTCTCATCTGAATGCTTCGGAGACCAGAATTTTATTACCTCACCATGTCTTCTGCCAGTTACAGGAAATAGAACAAGACCAACCTGATTGGCTGAAATTAACCAATGGCTGCCCTCCACCACATAGTCATGCGGAAGAGAAAAGGCACCTAAATCAAAAGAGATCCCCATAGGAAAAAGAAGGCAGAACAGGGAGATGGCACATGGGACTAGGCAGTGTATGCACCATCAAGAGTGTCAATTACAAGGATGAAAGGGGTCCACCGCAGCAATTCTGTTACTCCATCAGTGCTTTAACTTGGAATCTGAAAACTTGTTTCAAAAATATGTTCTTTCTAATTGGTTAGCCTTTTAAAATTTTAAGTTCAAAGGCAAACCCCCAAAGATTACAACATTTTTGCATTTTGGTGATGATGGTCTGACATTTAAAATCAGCAAGGGAAAACAATGTATTAAAGAGTCCTTTGGTAACATCATTTAGAGATTTGTTTCATCTATTTTAGCTAAATGTTCTGTATTTTTATACCAGGTCTCTGATGTAATTATAATCAAAAGGACATAAAACTATGACTAGAATATGTATTTTCCCTCTATAGTCTTCAAACTTCTTCAAATGACAGGTGTTTCTTAAGAAAGGAAATTCTATTCATTGCTATCTTTCCTATAGCAAAAGATGAATGTTAAATAATGACTTTTTAAAAAGGACAAAATCTGAAATGTTGAACAGATTGCTTTGATCACTGCTTTACTGAGCATCACAGACAGTTGTTTGGAGACAGGTAGGAATACATCAAACATTTAATTTTTGCTTGATTCACACATGAAGCTATTAGTGGGGAAGATTAGTAATTACCAAATCCTCTACTCAATCAGACATGAATGCCACATAGCTCTGCAATTGTTTAGCTGTAATATGGAACTGATCTAAGCAGATGTAGTAAACTGTAGTTCATATTCCTAACAGTCTAAAAAAATGTTCGCACAGCCTGCATTTCATTGCTGTAGTATACTCTGGCCCTCCTGAGCCCTCCCATTTCTTGAGTTTTTCAATTAAGTGCTTGCCTCATTTATATTCTACTTCTGATCAAACATCAAAAAATGTGGATTAGCCACATTCCTACATAAATTTGAACATTATGTAACAAGTGTCCCAGCAGTTTGAGAACAAATCTTAATGTAATATTTTGGAAAGGGCCTTGGGTTGGAAGACCAAAGCTATCTCTAGCTTCTAACCCCAGCTCTGCCACCAATCTACCTCATGATTTGTTCATTTTACCCTTCCTGGTCTTGGATTTCAGTGACAAAATTAGGAGACTAACACCCTTTGCCTTTAAATTCCCTGTCATCTTACTCCCCAGATCAGAGAAAGATCAGACAAAAGGCAGTTTGGCACAGTGTGAAAACTCCTCAGGTTCACAGCTCAGCTTAGCTACTTATTAACTGTGTGACCTTGGGCAAATTATTCAAAGCCTCTGAGAGTGTTTTCTCATGGGCAGAATAAAGATAATATCAATCTAGCTCTTAGATTGTTACAAGATTTGAGAAATAAACATTGCACGGTACCTAGTATGGTTGATGCTGTGTTTTATTAAAATTGAAAAGGAGAAGAAGAACTCCACCTTATTTTTTCTTACTCTTTACTACTAAAATTCTGAGAGCAAAAAACAAAAAAAGGTGAAAGTTGTCAGTATCACTTGTTACGCTTTTGTTGGTGACCAATTCATTTATCAAGCCCTTTATTGTGAAGAAATCAACAGTTGATAAACATGATTCTTCATGGCTGCTCCATAAACAGTCACCTTCAGAGCTTCTTAAAACCCAAGTGGTTGAGCCCCAGGGTCAGCACCTTGATATAGGCAGCTGGATTTCTCACATGTGCACAGTCACAACTGAGGACTACTGCTGATGGGAAAGATTTCCTTGAGAAATTTACAAAAGAAAACAAATTTCTGGAACAAATCCTTGGATGTTCTGAGGCAGAAAAGTTGGACAGATCTTAAAAATCTCTGTTTTTGAAACTCTCCAGGTAGTTCTGTGTAGCAGATTGGGGAAATCCTACTCTATCCAGGTCTAGTCCCAGCAGGGACAGGGTTCCAAAAGCCACTTGGTGGTTGTATTAAGACAGCAATTTTCTCTTGTGGTTCTGAATCCTTCTGGGCCCCTCCTCCAATTTCACTGTTAATTAGCATCATTCAGAATCAGCGCAACTGTTCTTGATTAATGTGATTTCTCCTTATTTTGATCCCTGCTATGATCAGAGGTTGGAAGGCTTGATGTTGTATTTTACGATGTTTCTACCTTGAAAACATTTATATTTCCTCATTTTTGTTTATGCTGTTTATTCTTCTTCACTCCCCTACATTCCTTATAAGATCCTACTGAGCAAAGACTGTGTTCAAGGTAAAGGATGCCCTAATATAAAGACTTGCAAAACACATAGGTGATAAAAACAAAGATGTTGCACTAAATGTGGCCACATAGAAAACCAGTCTCCACCACCATAACCTATACCTATATTTACTTTCAAATATTACAGTATCAATAACAAACATTAAGCTAACTTTATGGACTTTCTGAATGGAGACACTGTTCCAAGCACTTAGCTTGAATCTACTGGTTCAGCTCATCTCGTGAGCATCTTGCCATCATGAGGTCATTTTCCCTCTGCAGCAACCCTGTAAGTCAGACTAGCCACAATCATCTCTAGCATGTGAGCAAAAAGGAAAGACCAGAAGAAAGTAAGTGAGGACAAACCAGAGGTCCGAGCTGGTTAGAGGAGCTGTGTCCTCTGTGAGCCAGCAAGTGCTAAACTCTGCAATGTTAACTCAGCAACCTGGAGCCTCGCACCTTATATGGTCTGAACAGACCACCTATCTGATGGCAGCAAACCACTGTATCTCATTTGTTAATAGAAAAATTGAGAGTAAGGTAAAATAGAGATTTCCCATCCTCCTGCCCTCACAAACCCATAGCCTCCCCCTTTATCAACATCCAGCACCAGAGGCTACTGTACATGTGTTACAGTTGGTGACCCCGCACTGACACACCATTGTCTTCCAAAGTCCACAGCATACACTAGCGCTCACTATTGTCTTTCTACAGATCTACAGACTTGTGTATATGATGAAATGTAGCCACTATTACAGTATCATACAGAGCATTTCTGCTGCCCTGAATTTCCTCCATAACCCACCTATTTACCCTTCCTCCCTCAACCATAATTTTTGCATAAAGAGTAAATATGAGGGCAAAATTCTAAACCAAGCACAAGAAAATATGAGTTAACAGCATTAATTACAGTCCAGTACGCATGTATCATTTAACCTCTATCAGTCTTTTTCCTTATTGACAAAAAATGAAAATAATACAAACAGCCCATTATTGTAAGAGCCACTGAAATCATTTGAAAGGAAGCTGTTTTAGAGATTGACCACATTAAACTTAGGGAATTCGACAGGTGCACTCTTTTAGGGGCATTTTAGAATTTGCAGGGGTTTTCTCTCACGGTGATTATAGATGTTCATGATTTGGGAAGTATTTTGCTGAAGTGTGCTGGGGATGCCATGCATCTTGCAGGGGGTGGGTAGTTTTGTGATTAAGGATGGTCCAGTCTCAAGTAAATTTCCAAGTCATACACTTTGAAATTTGAGAAGACATGCATTCATGTAAGTGAAAAACTTTTTAAAAATAGTCCAGCTGTATAGTCTTACTTGGTTTAATACAAAAATTGAATAGTTTTGTATATTTGTACTATGGATTGATTTTTCAGTTGCAAATTTCCATGTAATGCTTGGTTAACTGGAACTGTAGTAAGTACAGTAATTTATACACACACCTACATACATACATATATATATATATTCATATTTGAATGAGGCACTATTGTATGATATATTTTTATCACCATCATTTTTATATATGAAAAAGCTCAAATGAAGTTAAACTAAGTGAAATCATATTAATTTCAGTCTGATGAATTTTAAGTGTGTGCAAGCATCTGACTAATTTTTATTTTCTTTAGTGTAGATGTACCTACGTATCCACATATTGAAATGCATATTATTTGATGATAATCACTTTTCTCTTCACTGACCTTTATACTACAGTTAAAACATTACACTGATTTCTTCAAATTATGCTTGTAGAGAAGCCATTTTATCTGTGAAATTAATTTCAGCGTTGTGAATGAGGTCACACAAACTACACACTATCTTAAATGGGCTTTGGCCTTGAGGAGGTTCAGAACTGCTGCACTAAGGAAATGCGAGCCAAGGTTCTTTGTCCTTGGTTTTTCACAGGAGACTAGCCGAACTGGAGTTAGCAGGGGATGGATGGTGGTCAGTCCTTTATTTCAAGGACAATATTACACCTCGTTGTACTTGCTTCCTCTGTACCATAGTGTGTGTACATTTTGATTTGCTAGGATGATCTAAGAGATGGAAGAGAGACGGCGGTCTGAAGGTAAGTCAGCTGTGGGTGTGACTGACTGGCTCTTGTCAGGAATAACGGTGCTGACACATCTCCATACTGAACTGGCATCCGTGTGTACACATGTCCCTGGAGGCTGAGGAGAATATCACTGTGTCTCTTGTCAGCAACTCTAGTAAGTACCAATTAAAGCATTCTGATAGGGTTGCATACCGGGATGGTTTAAAATATTCTCCTTTTAATCACCGAAGTGAGAAAGCTTTTTCCCTCAGAGGTGTCCATAAGTACATTTGAAAGAGTAAAGAGGTCTTAAACCAAAAATCAAGAAGACCTGTTTGCTTCACCTTACGGTGTCCCCTCAATAACTCCATAATAATTTACTTTTAATGGTCATTTTATAAACTGTAGATCATCACCTCAATTTACCCAAGGAAAAAAAGAAAAATACAGAATAAGGGAAACAGAGCTCTCAGGTAACTGTGAACTTTGGGATTTCAACGCACATAACTTGCTCCCAAAGTCAGTGGTATTTCCAAGATTCTTCTCCACTCTGAGTCCCTACCCACAACATATCTTTTGATTTATGCAGGAGCCCTTGAACTCCTGAATGAGAAGGACACAGCAGTGAACATGCTCTTTACTCTGCCTTCTGATAAGTTCAAAGAATTTCACGGTGAGCCACAGATACCAAGAGAATACTAGAGTCTGGGGTTCTACAGAGTCACAGAAGTTATAGCAAACACCTGCAAAGATTGTGCCATCAACTTCTCCCTTCTCAGGATGTGCCATTCTCTGGACCACCTACCTTCCCCTGGAGTCTGAACTGCTAGTTTTGTGGCTAGTTTTGGTCCATGGGGGATGTGAACACAGCGGAAATCCCAGAGTATTAGTTCAGTACTCGGCCATCAGTGACCTGGAATCTTCCCATTTCACGATATTGGAGACCTGAGCTACTCTGAAGAAAAGTTCAACCACCCTTCTAGAAAATGGATCCTAGAAAACTATTTCAGCCCCAATAGCTGAGGCACCAGATAAACAATGAAGGCACCTTGGGTCCTCCAACCCCAGAGTAATCTCACTCATTTAACATTCCACAGAGTAGAGATGAGCCTTCACTATTTAACTTCCAGATCCACAGAACAATGAGCCAGAAAACAGGTCTGCTTTAAGCCACTAATTTTGGGATGGCAGATTGACTAACAGTAGACATCAGAGATAGAAACACCAGGTGAATGTCTGGGGATAATCTGAAAGGGATTCAGAGAAGAAGTAGAATTTGAGCCAAACTTTAAGGGGATAAGTAGATTGTGAGGGCCAATTTTCCGTAATCCTCCTCCCAAAAACTAAGATAGGTGTTCTTAGAAGCAAAACACAAGTGAAAAATTATTAAAGATACAAGAAAAACATTCAGTGTCCTGAGGGTTTTTGCCTTTGTGATGAGGACGACTGATTCTGCTCTGCAGCCATCTGAAAGAGATCCTGGGGGTGGGGCCCAGCCTTATTCCTCCGTGATCAAAGGTGCTCCCTCTTCCCCTCTCCTGAGGTTCATGCTCAAGCTTCCCTCTACATTGAGGTCTGCCAGATTCTCTTTAAAGGTACCTTTCAGCTGCACCAAGTTTCTTAATTTGCAGCCGTAAAATCATGGTAAGATTTTCCTCCTTGTGTCTTAATGTTTATGACTTTCCAATGAAGCACTTTTCAGTGTCTTTTTCCTAGTAGGTTCTCTTACAGTGGGCGTGCAATCATATGGTACCCAGTGTGCAATTAATGTTATAAAGAAAAATTTCTTTCAAAGGAAGCAATAAAAGCCAGTGACTTCTGCTAACTTTCTTCTCACCATTTCTAATGAGTCAACATGTGTTGAGAAGAAATTAGTCAGAGAAGAATGTATCCTATTATATAGCACTACTTTTGTAAGCATGAGTCAGAGATTCCCATGTTGTGGTGTTTGGGGCACCTGGCTAGGATGAATTAGCTTGGGAGTAAAAGAGAAACTGGTTTTGCAAACTTAAAAGGAAACTAGTAGAGAATCTTTCAAATAGAGTGCAATGGAGAAAAAGAGCAAACCGTTGCCAGACTTTGGTTCTCTTATAATGCAAAGTATACAACACTGTTTCCTCCTATCCAAGGAAGGATCTCAACTTATAATTGGTCTGGGCCAAGATACCTTCCCACTGCACAAGGGAAAAAAGAAGCAAGATAAGCCCTGAGCATGGAGGCCTCAGAGCAGTTCTAACCAAGTAAATAATAGTTCTTAGCAGGCATTCCTTACATACTTTGAAAACTTCCTCTGCACAAAGCAATGGCCAAGGCTGTTGGGAGGGAGACTAAGATTTTGAAAGCTCTACCTGCCTGTGGAGGAGCTGACAGATGAGTCGCAGACACAAATAGAAGAGATAATACAACGGTGGGAATGATGGGGTGATTTTGTGGAATACAGTATGAGGATGAAATTTGCTGGCTTCATGGTACTGCAGCACTGGAATGAGACGTTTTTGGTGGGAGTTGTCCCTACACCTTTCTGTAAGACTGTAATTTAAAGGCCAGAACAAAGGATGTGAGCTACCTTCTTATGTTTGGACAACAATACATGCTCTAAGCAAATTTCTGGAGCTGAAGGCAGGAACCCATTACCAAAATAGTGACAAGAAGACAAAATCTCCGCAGCATGAGATCAAGGTTGGTAGTTGCCATAGTACAATGAGGCTGCAAAACATGTCCACTTCTGGACAAGTTCAGGACCCTGGCCATTGTTCCACTTACACATAGTTGAAAATGTTTTCTTTAAATCCTTCTGTCCAGTAACCAAGCACACCAGGGCAAGGACAACAGTGCATTCGAATATGCCTTTTTCATGTTCTCAGAAGCTTGATTACTTTTAAAAACTGAATCAGGAACTGGCAGGAGAGCCATCTGGGAGGGTACAGAAGGGTGAAGCAATTATTTTTAAGTTGGATATATTCGAGCCTCGCTTCGGCAAGGACCCAACCAGTAAATACCACGGTGGGAGCGCTAACATGGAAACTGGTTTCATCTTTGTTTATTTTGTATTTAATAAACATTTATAGGGAAGCTGTGTGCAGGGTAGTGTGCCTCCTACAGACCTGCTCATCCATCTGCCTGCTCAACCTTTCCGCACAGCCTGACTGCCAGGACTGCAAGCTCGGCACGTCCACGGGACTCATCTGGCCCCCAACCTGTTCCCCCTCCTGTGCTTCGGATCTCAGCCCATGGTGTCAGCGCACGCCCTACAGTGCAGCCCCCATCCTCGCAAAAGGCGCCTTCTGCCTTTTCCCGCACCCGCCGCCCTGCACAGCTCCCACAAATCACATGGGCTGTCAGATCTGATCACATCGTACCCTACTTTTCATTTAATTTTTCTAGCAACTTCTTGCCTGGTCTGCTTAATCATGTCCTGAATGATCTTCCCATGGTAAAGAGGCAGCTTTCTTTCTTTCTCTTTCTTTCTTTCTTCTTTCTTTCTTTCTTTCTTTCTTTCTTTCTTTCTTTCTTTCTTTCTTTTTCCTTTCTGCCACCATCACCAATTTAAATGACCTGGCAAATCAGCAGTTCAGCTGTGAGGAAGAGACCTCCTCCTGCCCTCATAGCTTTGAAGATGTGGCGGTGAGTGGAACCAGAGCCCTACGACCACACCTAGAGAACCTTGTCGCAAATCAGAGCCAGCCAGGAGCAAAGTGCTTGTGGTCCTGTGTCCCTAGTAAGGAATCAAGTATGGTCACCACATACCTCCTTCTCCTCTCTTTCAAACTATTCCGTAGCTTATTATCAGCCTGACCTGAAGATACAGGCCATTCCTCTGAGTTTGACCATAGTTTTAGCTGCGGGTGGAGGCAAACATCTGTAATCCCAGCACTTGGAAGGCTGAGGCAGGAGGATTGCTGAGAGTTTGAGGCCAGCGTGGGCTACACAGTGAGTTCTAGGCAGTCTAGACTACCTAGAAAGACCTGTCTCCAAAAAATAAAAACCCAAACCAAACAAAAAACTATTGTTTTAGTAAATATTCTATTAGCTAAGGAATAAATTCCAAGCTTTTTAACATTATATTGGAAACCTTTTACAATTTGACCTCAATCCAACTTTTTGTCACTTTCTGATATTTTAAAAAGACATGTTAAAGTCAGATGTGGTGATAGATCCTATGATGCAAGAGGTCTGGGAGACAGTGGCAGAAAGGTCACAAGTTCGAGAGCAGTCAAGGCAACTTATGATTTAACAAGACCCTGTCTCAAAAAGAAAAATGAAAATGCCTATGGATGTAGCTCTGATTTAACCAGTGAAAACTTCTCTCATTTTTTAAGGCGTCTGAATTCATGTGTTCATGAAACAGCCAGGAAGCAGAGAGAGAGAGAAAGCAGAAGCCAGAGAATAAGGTCCACCCTTCCAGGTCACGCACCTGTACAAAGGCGCTTGGTTCAAACTCCAGTGCTAAAAAGATAAATAAAAGAAAAGGAGTGTTTCCTACCCATATAAACTCTCCAAATAGAGTTTTTGATAACTTTTTCCTCAGGCTTTTATCTTTATTCAGACAAAAAAAAATCCTTTCTCCCTGGTTTTTTTTTCTGAACTCCTATTCAGACTGCAACCGTTGCTGCCAATCTAAAGCCTGTTTTAACTGTGCATTTTTGGCTTAATAAATACCTTCCTCCTCTGTGTAGATGAAATCATTATTAGGTAACTTGTGGGTATGCCTAGATTTGCTCCTAACTTATGAGTCCCTCATAGGCATGAGCCAGAACCCTTGTTTTCTTGAACCCCACAGTATTTCAAACGTTTATTGTACTAATAAATAATGCAATTTTACTTCCTACAGATCAGCCTTCAAATTAGCAACATCTGATACCAGGCATTCTCACTTTTTATTTAGGAAAGATAGTGATAGTGGTGAGCATTTGGGTAGCACTCATGGATGCTGGCCGAATGTAACTACTTTCTCGTGACATCATGTCCTCTTCACAGCGACTCTGTGAAGCTGGGGGCAGCGCGGCGCAGCACCCAACGCTGGCAGCTTAAAGGAGAAGAGATTGCTTTTGCTCACGGTTTCATAAGGTTCAGTCCACGCTCAGCAGACTCAACGCGGAAACAGCATGGCGGGAGGGAGAAGTGGAGGAAACCTGCCCAAGTCATGGCAGCCGGGAAGCAGAGAGAGAAGGGAGGAGCCTGCGGGAGCCACAGCGTGTCCTTCCAGGCCTGCTCCAGGGATCCCTCTTCTGACTAGACCCCACCTCCTACCAGAACATTCAGCTCTGCCCCGGGGCTCCAATCCCTTTCCAAATGCCACACCTAGGCTGAGTCTTTGGGGGACATTCTCAATCCGAACTATGACAGACAGTGTTACCATCAGGTTTGATAGATACAGGAAATAAAGCACAGAGAGGTCACACAGCTAAGTAGAAAGTTTGGACTTAAATTCAAACACACTTTATCCAAAGTCAGCCCTCTTACTGTAATAACTATGCTTTCATTTGTATGACTCTAAGGAAATTATTTTATCCTCCTTTCATTTCATCCAAACCAATTTAAATCTGCAGATCATTTTAATGTCATTTTTTTAAAAACTGGATAATTTCATGTGTTGGTGAGGATCTACAGTGGCGGGAATGCTCTTGTGCTGCCAGTGGTAGTGTAAGTTGGAACAATCATGCAGGAAAACTCAGGCATCATGTGAGTCAGGTACAAGGTTCACAAAACTTACACTCTACTGGTTCTGTTCTCAGGCATAGACAACAACTATCTGACCATGTACTCTGGGATAAAATGTATAGGCACTGCACCAACATTGTTTTTAATAGCCGGGGTCTGGGGATTTAGCTCAGCGGCATAAGTGTCTGCTTTGCAAGCAGGCAGTCGTGAGTTCGATCCCTGGTACCAATAAAAAGGAAAAAGACCAAAAAAATAGCCTGATATCCCAGATGGTGTCTAGCAGTGGAATAGATGGACATATTGTTGTCATCATACAATAGAATACTATAAAGCAATGAAAAGTGAAGAGTTCTACGTTTACCCAACCTCACAGATAAAATTTACAATTAAAAGGCCAAAAGAAGCCGACGTAAATGAATACATAGTGTCTGATTTTATTTAAAGAATCAAAATGGAAAAACTAAACTACATTGATTATAGATTCATATTTGTGTGATAAAACAAGAAATCACCAAAACAGTGATCAGTACATGTCCGATTAATGGTGCCTCAGAGGACACAGGGGTTCTGATAGGAACTTGCAGGGACTGGGAAAGGGCTGTGCCTTGAGTTGGGTGGTTATACATGTATTTGAGGTAAAATAATTTATTAAACTCTAAATATAGTACCTTATAAGTCAAATAATTTCACTACAAATAATAATTTCTTTAAAAAGATAAATGAAGAGGACCCTGAGGAAAATGTGGGTGGAGAATAGGGAGACAAATGGAAGACAATATTAGGTATCTCTTTCTGGCTTTGGATTACATTCAAGACAAGAGTTTCAAGAGGCAGGGTGCTGCTGCTAAACTGTGTGATTCTAACAGAGCCAGGATCCAGGCTCTAGCACCAGACCCCCTAGAGATTCACCAAGCTGTGAAAAGGAAAGGTGCTTTGAACACCAGGGGCCTCAAACCAACAATTTCCTGCAGAAGTTTCTAGAACCCTCAAGGTTTCTCTCACCTGTTAAATATTAGGGAAGAGCACATTTTGTCAATTGTCTCCTTTCAATGAGATAGAAAACCTAAAATTTCTCTGAAAATCTGAAAGCCTCACAACAAAACATAGAAGTCTCTCTTTGTAATGGCAACCCAGACCGGACAGCCGGAGCTGTGCTGGGTTTCGGTGTTTGGTGAGCCCCACAGAGGGCTAACCCCATTTCTAGAAACAAGAGTGGTTGTGGCCAAGCTGGAAGAAAACACTGACTGGAAAACAACTGTGAAAACAAGCAAGAGAATTAAATTTGGGGAAAAAAATTATTTCATTCTTTCTGTTCTTCCTTAGCACAGAACAATGAAACCACAGGCCGGTGAGTTTTGGCCACTTTGTGACAGAGCAAACCGCAGGGGCGCATTGCCTTGTTCGTGATTACACTGGTGGTTGTTTTGAAAGTGGGAACCTGCTGTAACATTCATTTTAAAAAAGTTTTTAGGGCTTTTGCTTGTTTTGGTCTTCCTTTTAACGAGAAAAGTCAAGGAACAACAAAATTCCACAAATTCTTTCAGATAAATTATTGACCAGCTTTTAAGGTAACCATTCTTATGCTACAGTCTTGGGAAGCAAAGCAGAGAGGGCTGGACTTGTCCTCGTCCACCTCTGCGGCAGACACAGCCATCTAGGTAGTGAAGGCTTTACCTCCGTGTGTTCTGCTGAAAGGGAAGGTCATTCAAGAGGCCTCGAACAGAAGGAAGATTAGTGACTTTTAAAAAGGTTTGGAACATTTCACTTTGCCTTTATTTCCTTTCCACTTCTTTGTTCTCTTGTCTTGGGTAGGCTTGGCAATCTGGCAGTATGAAATTAACACCAAACCAGGGTCATTACCCCATTTAGAAGGAATGCAACAAGGGAGAATAGAAAACCTTGGCAGTTTATGAGGCTTGCGCTTTTTAGATTGTATCACAGCGCAGATACAATTTCCCAACAAATAATATCCTTAACTGAGCAAATAGCTGCACTTTAGAAAAGCCCAATTTTTAGGCAGAAACAAGTGTGATGGGCAAAACAGAGATGTGTTTCAGTGCTGCAGATTTGTTAACACTTTTGTTTGTTTGCAATATAAAAATGTATGGACGGTGAAGAATTTGAAGGATATAAAAAAAGAAAAAGCACATGCAAGAATTTAAAACTTCCTCATAACCTTACTACCCAGATTACTGGTTTCTTATATGACGGTCATCTGCCTTGTCCGATATGTCTTATCAGATCTTTCACAACCTAAACAACAAGCTGAAAAGGGCCCTCACCTGCACGCTAACTCATCCCATTATAAAATCCAGAGTTCTAGAAATGGAGTCTCCAAACCAGTTTATATTAGTAGCACATCAATCAAGCCTCCTTACACAAATTACTCATTCCACTGGGTCTCAGTGAGTGGCTTCTCCCTGTGGCAGGTGCATTTGGTCGGACCATCCTGGCCTGTCCTGAGCTTCCGCTAGCATGAACAAACTCTCGCAGTATTCGAGACATCTGGATTACTGTGTTCAGAAAACACAAACCAGTCTCCAGGACCGCCAGCCAGCACCCAAAACAAATGTCGTCCTCACCACCATCACTGTCAGTCTGGAACCCAGTAGACACTTCATGGAGGACAGGAAAGTGAACTGGTTGCAAATATTTCTACCATCACACATTGTGTGCCTTTTAACACTGCTAGTCATATTTTGACAGCGGAAGAGTATTTTTGTTTCTTCTGAGGCATGTGTAATTAAATCCACAGATATCTTCTTCTCCTGTCTCTTCTCTGCTTAAAGGAAATCTTATTTAATTTTTAAACAAGTTAGCAAATGTAAACGTCAGGGGTGTTGCTGACTATATCAGCTGATGCTGCCAGGCTCTCCTAGGCATTCCATCTCCTGGTCTGCTGTGTTCTTCTACTCCAGCTGCTTTCTGCAGGATGAGCCCCAGTCAGCAGACTCTGCCGGGTGATTTTCCTGCCTCCTCCCTCTGTACCCTGGGCCTCCACGTCTCAGTGCTCACCTCACAGTCAGAGGGAAGAGATATTATTTGACTAACACTAAATCAAAGCAGAAATAGTAGCAACAGGAATGCTGGTTCCCCTCTCCTTTAGCACTTTATATTTCTTGGAAGAAAAGCATTTGTGGGCCAACTGGAAAGAAGTGCTACCCCTCGCCCTAATTTACAATGGCTAAAGATGTGTAACCCTTAGAAAGCCGGATGGGGCAGGGGGACAAATTAAATTTGTATCTGTAACAAAATATGTTAAACAAAAATCGAATAAAACACATCTGTATGGTAAAACTGTATTCATATAAGGTCTGGTTCCAAAACTATGTTAAAAATATTGTACATCACCCAAAGTAGAACTTACTTACATTACACACACAGTGAAATTTGATGTTCACTTGATAGAATAAAGGCAGAAACTTGAAAATACTCTATGTACAGTTGTCTACTCATTCCATTTTGCCTGTCAGGAACAATGAAATCTCTAGCAATAAATAGAAGGATGGATACAGAATTCTAAAATGTTTCTGTTTTCCTTCAGGGTATATTCTACTCTGTTGTGATGCTAAACCTACAACTTTTACCTATATAAAGTGAAACAAGATAATAGAGTGGAATTAAATTATCAAATAAATATGCAAATCAAATGCATATCTCTAATAGTCAAATAGATATACACACTGTACTGTAATCCTACTTGCAAAATACAGCTAGTGTTAACATGGGTGATTTCCTTCCATGTTTTTATGCATATGTGTATATATCTACATAAATATATACAAATATTGTATATATTGCAATAAATCTCCTTTAGTTAAATTTTTATTTTTAAATCCCTAATTATTTTTCAGATTTTAATCTTTGGACATATATGGGTGTTCTCTTTGTGAACATACAAGTTAAAGTTTTTTTGGAAGCAAACTTAGAAATTTTAAAATTTTTAGCCTTTGTACTTGTGTAAAGTTTCAAAAATATCTTTGAAATCCAAAGTAAAACTGATATTAACCTGTGGTTTTTATCAAGAATGTCATCTGTATTTTTTTCAGTTACAAACCCACTAACATTTCTTGTGACAAGGCGTTAGATACAGAACCAAGCCTTCTCCTTCAAAGATTACCTGGTTTTATTGACGACATTTGTTTTCCAATCTGTTTTTTCCCCACTATTTTAAATACTCATAACAGATTAAATTTTTATTCTACTCTTAAAGATTTATAGTATTCTAGTGATCTGACTGCTAATTCCTATACCGAATCAGATTGTTTTAATTACGAGTTTTGTAAAAACATTTTACTATGCTAAAACTATTAGGCATTTTTCCGCATAAATATTTTCCCTTAGGTTTTAAACTGATTAACAAGGTCATCATTTAAATATTATATTTATTGAGCTCATGCGTGTCCCAAATACACTATTAGGCAATAAATATTACCTTTTATGTATAGAACATTTTGGGTTTCAAAGCTTTCTTTTTATGCTTTCCTTATGGATTCTTCACACTCCACATTCTTCACAGGGGAGGACAAGTAGAATTGAGCTTAGACTACATGGTCAAAAGCTCATTTATGCTCAGACATCTGTACATAGTAGGTCTCATAGAATTTCCACCGGGTGGCTCACTTTGTCTTTACAGTGGAAACTCCTCCTTATAGCCAATGACTTAACATTTTGAGGGAATGAACTGTAAGAAACAGTTCTGTCCTCGTCCAAACCCAAATCTGAAAGCTCTTAAGACTGCTAGGTCTGCTGTTCCAAACAATTTTGGCCCTAAACAAATGGCACATAGTAGGACGTCCAAGGAGCAATGAACACAAAGGCACCGTGGCTAGTGTAGTAGCTTCCTGTGGCCACTGTAACAAATAACCACCAACTCAATAGCTTATAATGACATGCATTACTCTCTTATAGTTCTGGCCATCAGAAATCTAAGGTCAGTTTCACAAGGTTAAAAATGTAGGGATATTGAGGTTCTAGAGGAAAATCCATGTCCTCCCCTTCCATCCTTTCTCAGAGCTGCACTTTTTTTTGTTTTGATTTTTTTTTTTTTTTTGTACCAGGGATCAAGCTCATGACTTTGTGCTTTCCAGGCCGGCACTTGTGCTGCTGGGCTAAGCCCCCCAAGCCCTAGAGCTGTGCTTTTTACTTTTCTTAGCACCTTTCCTCTTCCTCCATCTTCAAGGTCAATAAAGGGCCATCTTGTTTCCAGTATCCCATTGCTGGCTTCTCTGTTTTTAAATCTCTTTCAGACTCTCTGCTTTCAGAGAATATTGAGAGAATATGTAGAGCCTAAGCTAGATGTCTTTGGTTCCAAATCCTTAGCATATATCTGTAAAGTCCCTTTTAGCATATAGAAGTTTAGAACATGTGTATTTTGGAGATTGTTATTCAGCCTGCCACAGCGAGTAATTCCAACCCTCTGAGCTAAAGTTTTCAATGAATGTGCCCAAAAAACTGGATTGCTTCCTGAGGAGGTATCCTTATCTAGGATACTTTTTCATTCAGAGACTGGGATATGAATATGTGTTGAGGTTGCAAACATTACCCTCCACAGGGCTTCGCAACTTTTTGTTGTCATTAAAAGTTGGCACATCTGGGACAGTGGAATTCATTGACAGTATTATTTGTATAAATTTCTCCAAGTCTTTTAGCTTTGAGGATTTACTGTTTTTCTCTTTTATTCTTACCTGAGACTTGCTGCCCTAGAACTTCCATTCTAGTTGACAGAGAATAACAAACACACAACCAAATAAATAAAAGATGTGTTTCAGAAAGATGGGAAATGTTTATTTTAAAAAACCACTATTACATTAAAAGACACATTGCAACTGAGATCACTCAAAAGACGGCCCCTCACTTTGGGTATATTTATTCCATTGTACTTGCCACTTTCTGAAGCAGATCCTGAAGCTCTTTTTCATGTCTTTAGTTGAGATGTCATGACTGTTTTGATTCCCTGAATCCACTCAGAACGTTACCTTTCACGCAATTTTGACTTTAGAGAAGAATCAGAAGTCACCTGGTGCCAGATGCAGTGAATAAGGTGGTCAAGGCCAGGACACCCTGTCATATTTTTACAAGCTTGACTTTCCTGGGTGGCACTTGGCAGCATACTTATATCTAATGTACTTCGTAAAGAAACTCACAAAAGAGGACCTCTAGAACTGCTTCAGAAAATTGTAAGAGTATTGAGATAAGTGTATTCAGGGTGGGGAATATTTTTATGGGACTTTTATTTTTATGTCCTTCACTAAAGATTTTTTAAAAATTCAACAATCACCATATATTTTGATCACACCATATATACATGTAAAATATGTGTTAATAAGAACTATATCTTTAAGGTAATAGAAAGTGACAGCAGAGTTACTGCTTCAGTTCCATTTTACATAGGGTTGTCAGATGCAGCTCCTATGATCACATTATATTTCATTAAAGAAAGATATATAAACAAGCAAGTCAAATTGCAACTAGGGAAAGAATATTCTAGGCCACAGAATTAGCTTGTACTTTAATGTGTTCCTGTGTTTAAGAGACAATAAAGAGGTCACTAGACCTTTACGATCTGTCATATTGCATTTCCTTCTAGGCCCTCTTCCTGTTCCCCACTTGTTCAGTCAACACAGCCCTTTACATATGAAGGGGATTGGGCTATGCCATCCCAAAGGTGCCACTTGAGCATACTGGTTATTTTTATTTGAATCAATTGAGAATCAACATACACATGTACATGTGTGCACACATGTAAACATGTACATACACATGCACACAGAGTTTTCTGCCTAAAAGCTGGG
This sequence comes from Cavia porcellus, assembly GCF_034190915.1. NCBI lineage: Eukaryota > Metazoa > Chordata > Mammalia > Rodentia > Caviidae > Cavia > Cavia porcellus. Next base: position 79,649,051 of record NW_026947484.1, read on the forward strand.
TCTAAATTTTGTCTTGTACTGGAATGTGGAGAGTGACACTTATCATTAAAGATGCAAAGCCAGAAACATGTGGAGGTTGTATAACGGCCTTACTATGCCATCATTGTTATTTTCCTGAGGTAATTCCTACTGATTATTTAATGTGTGATAGGTAATGTTCTAATTACAGTAACAAAGTTAATTTCCTCTAACAAATGGGCAAACCCAAGTGTGAAGAGTTTAAAGCAAGGCTGAACGAGGATTTGAAGCCAAGCAGTTTGCTTCCTGAACCTGGCTACACTGCATCATTTCCTATCATTTCCACAAACATCAGCTCTTTTGTCTTTTCCAACAAAGCTTCACTTCATAAGACTGTTCTTAAGATTCAACGTGAATATCTCTAAGAATCCCCTTGAGATTTTTCTCCCAACTCCTATCTCCCATTTCTCTGCAATCTGACAGCATTTGGTGTTGTTCATTGACTTAAGATAGCTATCGCTGCTATATGTGATCTTATCTCTCCAGAGGAACATATGTGCCCCGACACCAGCACTGTGCAGAAGTACTGACCCACGAAGTGCTCAGGCACTAATCGTAACATAATGACTACTTTTCATCAATTTGAAGATGTTTGCTTTTGTTACACTTTTGTTGCATTTAGCATCTTGGAAATTAGTCATTGGACTGGTAGTGTGTCAAAGATAATTGGTAGTGTTTTTTTTTTCTCCTTTCCTCACAGTCTCATAGATTTGATATAATATATTAATTAACAATCTTGATCTTGACCCTTCTTTTGGTGCTTTGGGAGTACGGGAATTTACACAGTGTAGCTGAATGGAAAGGACATGGCTTTGCTCTTTTCTGACCACACTAGCACCTCAGCAGAAAGCTCTATGATGTTACTTTTCTCCACTCAGGAAAATTTCACTTACTAGATTACTTACATGGCTTCTGCAACAAAGAAAGAAATTTACACGTAAATGTTTACCGGTAGTGAGAGACTGAGGACTTTTGTCAAACATTCCATTCCCACATTATTACCAAGCATAACAGGAGGAGTCCAAGGTCCAGCGGAGGATGTTTCTGAAGTACACAGATAATGTCATCTATAATTTATTTTCTCTGCTAAAAAAATAAACTTATTCAGGAAATGTTTCAAAACCAAGTCAATAAGAGATGCTCGTAATTTCTTGCAAGACTGATTAAAAATAGGAACTCTGTAATCAAGAAAGTGGCTCATCTGGCAGCTGCAAGGCCATCACTTAGGAAGCTGAAATCACTGGCAGCTGCAGAAAGCCCGTGCGTGGCAGGTGTTCACACGTGCCCTTTAGGGGACAAGGCTACATATCAGAGACTTTCTTGGGCAAATTTGTTACTTTAAAATATTATTTTTGGTGCTGGGGAGCAAACTCATGACTTTGCCTGAAATAGCAAGCTCTCCAGCACTGAGCTACACCCCAAGCCTCAGTTACTTCTTAATAGTTAAAGCTAGATGTCAAAGAAGTATGTATGTTCTCTTCTCATTTTAATCTCCACCCGGAGTCCTATACCTCTGTGCAATTCATGCTCTCCAAGGTGAATTCTCATTCCTTGAACCCAACAAATAGACTGTAATAGTTTCCCAAAAGACGGCTACAAATAAACAGCAGAGTTTTACTCTCTCCTCCTTTTCTACAGCAAAAACTATCACAACTGATGCAGATGTCAGCTCTCTAACAAATATTTATGCTTGGTTTTTTCCCCCTCTTGAATTGCAGGCACATGATTTGGATCTTCAAAGCAATGTACAGGGTTTAAGCTGAGCAACTCTCAACCAAATCTATGGGAGGCACACAGCAAGAATCCTGTAATATCTCAGAGGATTTATTTCTTTTTAAGTTCTTTTATAAGAAGGCTTTGCAAAGGGATTTACAAGAACTAAAGATTATTTAGTGATAATAGACGAGAAATGTTGCTGAAAGTATAAAAAGCACCCACATTCTCACCAAAGGAATTCCTAATAAATAATGTCACTATGGTAAAAACACTACCAAGTGAACATAATCATTAGCTTCTAATTAAAGGACTCTGCCAAATTTGCTTCTCCTTGCTACTTTAGCTGTTTTCTGTTCAGTGAGACTCTGTCAAATGTAAACAAAGAGTAGATGAAGGGGCGTGATTAATCACAAGATTTGTGAGCTGAGCCTGTTGGCAAGTGGGTGGGACCGAGTTGGTAGTGCCCCTTTGTTCTCCTGTTGTCCCCACATTTGCACCCATGAACTGCCAGAGGAGCCTCCTAATGGATGGATTTTGGCCAGTGGAAGCCAAGTGGGCTCTATTGAGGGATCCAGGGCAGGGTCCCTTCAACAAAGCAAGGATCAAATAATATTTCCAGATTAAAACAGCACAGTTTTTGAATGAATGCTTTCACTGAAAGAAAAAAATTGTAACTCAATCACACACCACATTTTTAAGGAAAGGAACTTACTGTCAAATGAATATTTCTAGGAATGCAAAAGTGTATATATATACATGCTTTATATGTGAATCTTCATAAAGTTTCAATTATTCAAAAAGTTCATGACCTAAATCAACTGCACTGTAGAATTAAACACTAACCAAAATTTTCCCAGTTAAATTTCTATCACTGGAATATTTTTTAACAATAATCAACTATCTTCTGTGTGTTGTTACTCAGTGTAATATTAGAATGACCACACTTGAATTCTTTCTTTTGGTAATTGGAAATTTTCTAGTTCCTTAGGTTTATCTTTTTAAACAACGGCTGTATCTCTATGGAAACAAAAGATTTAGAAGATAAACAGACCCCACAAAATACCATGAAAATTGTTTTAAAATCCTTGGCATGAATTCTTGAAATGTCATCCCATTTGAAAAGAGGAAAATTCCAGTTAACTGAAGGTCTTAGCTAAAACAGACATTGAATACTTGTAATTCCGTGCTCTTCCACTCACCCAGTGCTTGCCCACATAAGGCTACAGTCTAAACTTTTACTGCAGGATATTCAAATGGACAGCATTCCCATAATCATGAAAGGGTTAGTTGGAAAGAAAATTCCTGAAGCCTGTTTCTGCGAAGTCCGTGACCATGCAGCTCTTTCTGGAGAATTACTGTAGTGTGGAGTGACACAATACCAGAGAGACCAACGTTGGACAAAGACGCCCTATTGCTGCTTGGGAGGACTGAATGCTTGTGGGATGGAGACGAGTTGGCCAGGTCACTGAGAGATTCAGGGAGAGAACTGAGTGCCAAGCCATTTGTTTTGTTACTTCTCCGCCAGAGAAAGAGATTCTCTTGTGATGAAACCCTCACTACTTCATGGGTCCCAGATGAACACACAACTCTTAACTTCTTAGGGAGTAAGATAACAGACCTACTGTGGTCTTTACTCATGACATGGATTAACTCAGGCTATATATATATCCATATATATGGATTTCTCAGGGGAAAGGAAACATCAAATACTCAGGGGGAGACCGAAAGAACAAATGTTTCCAAAGAAATTCTCTTTAAGCCCTCCGGCATAGGCAAAAATACAGGTAACACTCTGTTCTAGAAAATTCCATCTAAAGCCACAGCTCTGGGTTCTCTACCATTTTTGTACAGTCTAGCCTTACCAAGGAAGGATAAGAATTGGTAGATTTTGTCCAGAAAACAATCAGAGAAAAACAAGAGGGCCCCGTATTTTCTATATTCCCTTTATACTCAGAACCCAGCGCAGCTGAATGCAGTTCCCTTTTGATCCCAGGTGGAGACACAAACCAGGGTTTCCTCTGGTTGTCTCTCTCATACTACTCACCTCATTCTTTTTCATCTATGTTTCTAGCCTCACTAAAGATACAAAAGCTGGGTCTAACTTATTCCCCTGTTCCTGTGTGGTGGCTGCGAATCCAAAAGAATTCGGAATTCAAGTTTCATTCAAAGTGAAAAGAGGGAAAGACGTAAGGATATAAGCAAACCCTGTGAACCCATTCACACTTGTACAGAAATTTGTTTTCAAATATGTAAAGGCTAGGAATGGAAATGGAACAGCCAAGGGGCAGGCTGTGTCACTGATCAGCTTGTCATCCTGTCTCTTTTATGAAAATGGAGCTGCCCTTCTGAATACTTTTATTAGATGACACACTGTTTCTTGTTTGTATGAGACTTTATTTGGAATTTTTATTAACATAAACAATATAAAATTTGTCACTTTAAAGAATGCAGATCTATGTTTTGTTTTGTTTTGTTTTTTCTGCATGGCATAGAAACTCTGGGCCTTCAACTGAGACTACCCTTCCTTCCCCATCCTCAGCCAACCACGGATCTGCTCCCTGTCGTTGTACATTGAACTCTTCATGTGATATGCCACTGTTTGTTACCTCTGGTTTCTTTCGTTTGATGCTTTCAAGTTTCATCTATGTAGCAGGTATCAGTACTTCGTTCTTTGTTTTTTTAAATAATATCCCATTGTATGGCTATACCACTCTGTTTATTGCATATTTTTATTTAATCAGTTGATGGACAGTGCAGTTGTTTTCTTTTGGAGTCTGTAATAAATGATACAGTCAACATTCATTTATGCACTCTTTTTTATTTCTAAAAAGCAAAACAGAAAAAAGGTAGACATAATACAGAATTTCAGAAAATAACAGTAAGAAATCAACACTAGTTAATTGATTACATATTGTTATCTTAGAAGTAGTTGCTCAAGTTACAAAATCTAACAATAAAAGATGAACAATCAAACAATGATAGCACAAACTATTCTTTTTGCTGAACTAATAGAGAATTAGTAGTATGGTTATTTATCTTACACACTTAAACATACATATAGTTATATGTGTATACCTATAAGTTGTTTTTTTCTTTTGAGTACTTTCTTTCCCTTTCATTATTGTAATATCTATTGTACATTCGGGATCTTGTTACTCTTTCTTTTTTATTATTACTACTTTTTTTACACTAGAGAGAATATTTACAAATGTGATTTATTTCACTTATGAGGATAATCTCAAGTTGCCTCCATTTACCTATAAAAGCCTCAATATCATCTTTTTATAGCTGAATAATATGCAATAGTATTAAAAAAAAACCACATCTTTTCATCCATTCTTCAGTTGATGGGCATTTGGGTTGTTTCCAAGATTTAGCTATTCCAAAGTGTGCGGCTATAAACATAGGTGCACATATATTAATTACTGTGTGACATTTTCAGTTTTTCTGGGAAAGCACCCAGGAGGAGAGTAGCTGGATTGAATGAAACTTCCAATCCTAGTTGTTTGAGGAACGTCCATATTGATTTCCACAGTGGCTGCACCAGTCTCCACTCCCACCAACAGTGAAGTGCTCCTTTTTCCTACAGCCTTGTCAACATTTGTTATGGGCTGATTTCTTGATGGCAGCCATTGTTTCTGAGTGAGATGGAATCTCAATGTTGTTTTAATTTGCATTTCTCTAATGAGCAGTAATGGTGAATTTTTCTTCAGCTGTTTATTTGCCATTTGTGTGTCTTCATCTGAGAAAGGTGTGTTCATCTCAGGTGCTCATTTTGGAGTAGGTCTTTGCATTTGGAGAACTTGATGTTTTTCAATTCTTTATATGTTCTGGGTATAAGTCCTTTGTCTGAGGGACAGCTGGCTAAAATTCTTTCCCATTCTGTGGGTTTTCGTTTCACTTTGTTGGTGATTTCTTTTGATGTGCAAAAACATTTTAATAAGATGAGATCCAGTTGTTGATTCTTTGAAATACTTCCTGTGCAGTGTGCGCTTTGTTCATGAACTCTTTGCTGACCCCTATGTCTTCAAGATTTCTACCTACCTTGTCTTCTAGTAGATTTAGGGTTTCTATTTTAATATTTAGATCTTTGATCCATTTTGACTTTAATTTGGTGCATGGTGATAGACATTGGTCTAGTTTGTCTTCAGCATGTGGAAAGTCAGTTTTTCCAGCACCATTTATTAAAGAGGCTATCTTTCTTCCAGTTAAAATCTTTGCTTCTTTGTCAAATATAAGGTGGCTGCATGTCTTTCTCGTTGTGTTTGCATCTTCTAATCTGTGCCATTGACCCTCAGGTTTATTTCATTGCCAGTACCATGCTGATTTTATCACTGTAGCTTTGTAGTATAATTTCAAGTCAGGTGTTGAGATGCCTCCTGCATGCATTGCTTTTGTTGCCCAGAAATTACCTTTGCTGTTCTAGGTTTCTTCTGTTTCCAAATGAATTCTAGGAATGTTTTCTTTAGATCTGTAAGGTATGTCAATGATATTTTGGTTGGGATTACATTAAATCTGTGTAACAGTTTTGGGAATATGGCCATTTTCACAATGTTGGTTCTTCCTAACCAAGAACAAGGAATAGCCTTCCATTTTTTACTATCCTCTTTAATCTCCTTTTTTAGAGTAGTATAATTTTCAGCAAATAGGTCTTTTACACTTTTTGTTAGGTTGATTCCTAAGTATTTCATTTTTTTGGGTACTATTATGAAAGGTGTTATTTTCATAATTTCCCTCTCAGTGAGTTTGTTGGTTGTGTACAAGAATGATATTAATTTTTGAGTGTTGACTTTGTATCCAGCTACACTCCTGAATTTATTAACTCTAGTAGTCTTTTGATGGAGTTTTAGGGTCTTCTATGTAGACTATCATTTCATCTGCAAATATATTTTAATTTTTTCCTTTCCTATCCTTATTTCTTTTATTTCCTGATTTTCTCTGACTGTTCTGGCTTATGTTTCCAGAACTATATTGAATATATGAATAGGAGTGATGATAGTGGACATCCTTGTCTTGTTCCTGATTTTAAAGTGAAAGCTTTCAGTTTTTGTCCTTTTAGTGTAATGTTGGCTGTTGGTTTGTCATAGATGGCCTTTATCAGATTAAGGTAGATACCACCTATTCTGAGTTTCTGTCAGATTTTTATCATGAACAAGTGTTGGGCTTTATCCAAAGCTTTTTCTGAATCTATTTAGATCATCATGTGATTTTTGTCTTTGGGTCTGTTGATGTGGTGTATTACATTTATTGATTTGCCAGATGTTAAACCATCCCTGCCCTCCTGGGATAAATACCACTTGGTCATGATGTATAAATTTCTTGATGATTTGCTACATTCTATTTGCCAGTATTTTATTGAAAATCTTTGCATCAATGTTCATTAGTGAAATTGGCCTATAGTTCTTTTTTGTTGAGTCTTTCTCTGGTTTTGGTTATCAGAGTAATACTTGCCTTCAGGAATGAGCTAGAGAGGATTGCTTACATTTCAATTCATTGAAGAGTTTGAGGAGTATTGGTGTTAAATCTTCTCTAAATTTTTTATAGAATTCAGCTGTGAATCCATCATGACCTGGACTTTTCCTTGTTCAAAATTTGTAATCCCATTTTCAGTTTCAGTAGTTGATATTAGATTATTCAAAAATTTTTATATCTTTTTGAGTCAGCTTTGGTAATTCATATGTTTCTAGAAATCTCTATTTCCTCTATATTTTCCACCCTATGTGAGTAAAGATTTTCAAAGTAGGTATTCATGATCTCCTGAGGTTCTATGGGATCTGTAGTAATTTCTCTTTTTTCAGTCCTTATTGCATTAATCTAAGTTTTTTATTTCTTTTCTTGATAAAGTTGGCTAAAGGATTATCAATTTTGTTTATTCTCTCAAAAACTACTTGATTCATTAATTCTTTGTATTGTTTTCTTAGTCTTAATTGCACTAATTTCTGCTCTGATCTTTACAATTTCCTCTCTTCCATGAGCTTTGAGTTTCACTTGCTCTTCTTTTTCTAGAAGCTTGAGGTGTAGCATTAGATTGTTTAGTTGTGCTCATTGTTTTCTTGATGTGACAATTTATGCTATATATTTCCCTATTAGGACTGCTTTCATTGTGTCCCACAGGTTTCATTATGTTCTATCTGCAATCATTGAATTATAGTTATTGCTTAATTTCTTTTTAAATTTCATCTGTAACTCATTAATTGTTCAAGAGGTTATTTAATTTCCATATATTCATGCAGGTTTTACAATTTCTTTTGTCATTAATTTCCAATTTCATTGCCATATGGTCAGATAATATGCATGGAATAAAATCAATCCCTTTACATTTACTTAAGAATGTTCTATGGGCTAATATATGGTCTATTTTGGAAAATGTCCCATGCACAGCTGAAATTAATATGTATTCTGATATGATTGGTGGAACACTCTGTAAGCATCTACTGAATCCATTTGTTCAGAGGCTTGATTCAGTTCTGTTATTTCTTTGTCAATTTTTTGTCTAGTTGATTTATCTCTTTGTGACAATAAGGTTTTAAGGTCTCCTGTTACAATTGCATTGTTGCTTATTTGGTTTTGCATATGTATTAGTATTTGTCTTATATATTTGGGTGCTCCTATATTTGATACATATATGTTTATGATTGTTAGCTCTTCCTTTTGAATTATTTCCCTAACAAGTATGTAGTGACCTTCTTTATCTCTTTTGATCATTTTTGGTTTCAAGTTCATATTGTCTGCAAACAATAGCTACCCCGGCTTTTTTTCTGGGTTCCCATGGAATACTGCTTTCAATCCTTTGACTTAGTCTATGAGTTTCCTTTTGAGTCAGATGTGTTTCTCATATACAGCATATTATTGGATCCAGTTTCTTGACCCATTTTGTCAACCTATTTCTTATAATAGGTGAATTGAGGCCATTTACATTGATGGATATAACTGATACATACTGGCTCAACTTTGTCATGTTATTTTCCTGCTGTTGGTTTTCTGCTTTTCCCCCTTGTTTAATTGCTTGCCTTGTCTGGTGTTTCTATTGTTTCTATTGTTGTTCTGTGAATTGTAGTCATTTTTATTGCTTTCTAGTCTGTCTTTCAGTACTCTTTCTACGGTTAGTTTGGTGGACATGAATTTCTTCAGCTGTTCTTTGTCATAGAAGTATTTTATTTCTCCGTTAAATTTCAAAGAAAGTTTTCCAGGGTACATAAATCTGGGTTGAAAGTTGTTTTCTTTCAGGGCTTTAAATGCTTTACTCCAAGCTTGTCCTAACTTGAAGGTTTGTGATGAGAAGTCTGCCATGATTCTAATAGGCTTTCCTAGATAGGTGAGTTGTGTCTTTTCTCTAACGGCTTTTAGTATTCTGTTTTTATGTTGCATGTCTGGGATCTTAATTATTATATGTCTGAGTGTAGGTTTATTTTGGTTTGACTTTTTGGCATTCTATATGCCTCACTTATCTTTTCCCATGTTTGGGAAATTTTCTGCTATTACTTCTGCAAATAGTTTTTCTATGTCATTTGCATTGACCCCTGTATCTTCACTGATGCCTATCAGCCTTATATTATTTCTCTTTGTATCATCTTGAAGCTGTTGTATTGTCATTTCATGCTGCCTTGTTATTTTTAAAGATTCTTTTCTTTCATTATCACTAGCTTTGATCCTTTCCTCAAGGTCTAAAATTCTATCTTCAGCTTCATTCAAATGGTTTTCTCAGCTACCGATAAAATTTTTTTTTTATTTCTTGGATATCTTTTTTAATTTTTTCCATACATTCTACTTCTTTTCTATATTATACATTCAAGGTTACCATCATTTTCCAATGCTCCTGTACTTTTTAAAAATCTTTCTTCTCTAGCTATGCTGAACAACTCTTTATCAAGGTTGTCATTTCTTTCTTTAAGTGAGAGATTACCTCTAATCTGATTTCTTCTGTAGCCTCATAGGTGTGTTTCTTTACTTCACTTGTTGTCTTTTCAGAAATTTCAGGTGTATGACTTTTAATGTCCTCTATTTCACTGTTTCCTGTACTTGTTCCTGATGGACTGGATGCTTGAGATTGTATTTTGCTTTTTCGTAGTGTATTCCAGAATGTAGTTCAAACTCACACTAATCTTCCCAGTACTTGGGAAGCTGAGACAGAAAGATTAGTGTGAGTTTGAGGCCATCCTGGGCTACATAATGAGTTCAAGCCCTGCCAAAACAACATAGGGAGACCCTGTTTCAAAAAAAAAGAAGAAGAAAGAAAGAAAGAAAGAAAGAAAGAAAGAAAGAAAGCTTTTTGAAGGACTGACAAACCATTTTCCAAAATAGTTACAAGTCATCTTATATTCCTATCAGAAATGTATGTGAGTTCCTGTTTTAGCCAGCTGGCACTGATGTAACTAATTACCACAGACTGGCTGGTTTAAACAAGAAATATTTCTTTCTCACATGGAGGCAAAAAGCCAAGATCAAGGAGCCAGCATAGTGAGGTCATGGGAAGGACCTCGCTCAGGTTGCAAATTGTTGACAAATATCTTCACATACCAGGAAGAGTGAAATACAGAGATATTTCATATATATTTGGGTCACCTTCTGAACTTTCTCTTCATGTTGTATTGGTCTATCATATTCCACTGGCCTATAATAGTTTATCTCTTCATATGCCAGTACCACACTATTTTAATTATAGTAGCTTCATGTTATGTTTCAATGTTTAGTCATGCCATAAGTGTTCTTTTCCAGTGTTTCTTAGTATTCTTTCATATTTTTCCATGTAAAATTTAGCATCAATTTGTCTATAAAATAGTTTCTTGGGTTGTTTGTTGAACTTTCATTGAATTTATAAATTAAATTATGAAAAACAGACACCTTTTAATGTTGTCATTCTATCCAAGAAGAGAAAATGAATTTTCAGCTCTTGAAGCCTGTGTTTGTATCTTCCAGTGTTTCAAAATTATTCTCATATAGGTTTTACTCACTTCTGGTTAAATGAATTCAGAAGTAATCTTTGCTGCAGTTATAAATGATTACCATTTGTACATGTTAATTCCATAGCCTCTTCCTGTGAGTGATTTTATCATTGATATTATGGGTTATTAAAAGTGTATTATATAAAATATAGAGATAGTTTTACTGTTTATTTTTCCATTCTTATTCCTCTGATTAATCTTTCTCATCTAGTCACATTGGCTAACATATTTAGAACAATATTTATTTCCTTGTTGTTGGTCATAATGAGAGTACCTGTAGTATTTCCCTATTAAATACAATACTAGTGTTGGAACTAAAATGATATTTTATCATGTTGAGAAATCATCTCTTAATGTCTATTGTCCTATGAATTTAGTCAAAAGCTTTTTCAGCACCTACAGGAATAGACATAGGATTTTTTCGTAGATTAATATATTATGTGAATAGATTTCTTCATGTTAAACCCACCTTGCATTCCTTGAATATATTCTACTTTGTCATAATGTATTATATTTAATGTAGTTTTGGATTCTGTTTGTTAACATTATGTTTCTCAGTTTTAACTTTGTCATACCTCTACACAGACTTCATTCAATAAATTTTCTTCAGAATTCAAGTTAGGTTGAAATTTTTGTGTAGAATTTTTGCCTGAATATTCATAAATAGTATTTTTCTGTTCCTTTCCTTGTAAAGTCTTTAATATGTGCGTCAGTTTTATGCTTGCTTCATAAAAGGACTTGTTTCTTTTTCAGTGTTCTAGAATAACTCTTAGAATGTTAGGACAACCTGGTTTTTGTACATGTGGTGGAAATCCTTTGTGAAACCAACTGGGTCTGATAACTTTTTGATGTGAGCTAATTCCTTATCAGTTTCTATTGTAGAATTGTCTAAGTTTTTTTTTTTTTTTTACTCTACTGGAAAGTAAATTTGATAATCTAGATATTCATAAGAAAATGTCCATTCCATTTAGGCTTTCAAAATCTGTAAAGTGTCTTCATTTGTTTTGATAAATTTGATAAAATTTTTTTCTGCTTGAATAGTTATGTCCCATTGTCATTTCTTAGTTACCCTGAGTGTGCTTAACCTTTATTTTCTTGATCAACTTAGCCAGTGTTTTATCTACTTTGCTAATTTTTAAAAATTTACAATTTTGATTTATTAATTAGCTCTGTGTTCACTCTTTCTTGCACACTCTATCTCAGCCCTGTGAGTGTGGCCATCCCTTTTATCAGCTATCCCTGTGTTCTTTAGAGTTCTCCCTGCCTCTTACTAGCTACACTTTTTATTACACCAATTCCCTTCTATCAATAATTATTTATATTAAACTTCCTCACACAAGTCACTGTGTGGTTTCCATCTTTTGATTAGAACCTGCCAAATTTAACACCAACAGAAAACTCAAATTATTCAATAGTTAATTTTTTCTCGGAGGATGCATGGGAAAAACATGAGGCCCTTGACTATCTGTTTCCAGTCTGTGGTTGTGTAGCTCTTGGCTTAGAGCCTGGTGTTATGATGGGGCCAAATTTGGAAGTGCAGGCACATAAATGCAGGGGACAGTCCAGGCGTTGGTCTAGTGTCTTATTATTATTACAAGTAAACCTGAGCATGTCCACAGCCGCTGGCCACCAAGTAATGGGCAGCAGTGTGTGTCCTGCTATAGCTGTATGCTAAAGGTAAATACGTGGGCAGTACAAATAATCTTTTGCAATCTTTTAAAAAGCTTAGCAGTAATTGCTGGTAATTACTTAAAAATCATTCAACTACCAACTGCCATAATCTCTGGAATAAACAAATGTTTCACAGAGGGTTTTAGAGCACAATTAAAAGAATGACTGAGTACTCCTCCCAAAAAGATTTACTCTACCCATTGGCCTACAATTCTAATGTGAGAAGGGCTGGAATTCTCACATTAGTGGTGATCCTCCTTTGGGTTATCTTCAATATTGTCACCAGGTTCCCATCTAAAATGCACAGTGTCTTAGGATTAGTTATATCTTTGTGTGGTTGCATTTATAAAGTCAAGCAGATCATTTGTTCATTCAAAAAATACCCCTCATATCTGTAAGTTTCACATGCTCAGATTCAGCCAAAAGGACTGAAAATATTTGAAAATGAATGGATTTATACTGAACAGGTACAGACTTTTCTTGTCTTTATTACCTAAATAATACAGTATAACAACTATTCACAGAGCATTTATACTGGAATAGGTATTGTAAGTAACTTGGAGATGATTTAAAGTACTCAGGAGGATATGTGTAGGTTATGCGCAAATACTATGCCACTTAATATAAGAAACAAGTATATTTGTATTTCGGTATACCCAGACCAGTCTCTTACAGATACCAATGGATGGCTATATTTATGAGAGCCCACTCTGTACCAGGCACTGTACTGGGTGCATTTAAACAAGCCAAGAGCAGAATGATGGTATACCATAGGCAATTTAGAGATGGGGAAGAATGAAGAGAACTCACTAAATGTCCAAAGCTAGAGACCTTCTCAGAAATGACCCAACTTTGTATACCTAGTTAGCCTGAATAAACAGTGAAGGGAGAGAACTATGGGTTAAGACAGAGGGTGTGTGCTCATCTCAGTTGGGCAAAAAGATGTGTCAGAGAATGTTATATAACTCACAATGATACAATTACATGAGCATTTATTGTGTCCAATAGAATGTTAATGTTAGAGATTTATTTCTCTTTAATCTTATCCATACATGGTAGATATCACAACACTCATTCTTTTAATGTAAAAATTGAGATTTAAAAAATGACGTGATTCACCCAAAGTCAGAAATCACATTTGTCTCTGTCTTTTTGAGTCTGTGATCTCTCCACTCTGTATTGTCATCCTTTTCTGGGTTTGAATTAGTAAAATATCTTCTTTGATTAAAATTCAGCTATTTTTAAAAATTGCTTAGATGTTAATGATCTCTTGAAGTGAAAAAAATGCTAAGACTATTTCTCACAGTATTGCCCTCATCAGTTTTGTTTTCTGAGAACCAACTAAGCACACACTAACAGATTACACAACAAATGTTTGGTGACTGAATAGCTCTATAATTAAGCAGTTACAAGCCATGTAACATTTTAGAACACGTAAAACACAAGACGATGTCTCAATTTCTCCCTGAGACTCATTTTCCATTAAATCCCAATTTTCCACTTGATGAACTACAGACCCTCCCAATATCAACAGAGATTAGACAGTGCTTCCTTGCCAGGCTGAGGTTTTCCTTGCTTACTGACAAAAAGCAGACTATGACAAGTTGGGGTTGGACAAAATAAAGGACCATAAATGAGTAACTTTGTTCAGCGACCTTCTGGTTTCCTTGGCTTGGCACATTCCACGGAGAAATAAAACAAGGCAGAGAAGATGACCCAAGAGTTTCAGGAAGTCTTTTCTCCTTTCTTGTAATTTGTCAACTGGGTCAGTTCCCCAGACTGGCCTGACTGTCTCTTAATTGCCCATTGCCAGGCTCAAAGCCATGAAGTTACACAGAATAGATGGATATACAACCAAATGTCTCTCTTTTCAGCTGGCTTCGGGAAAACCACCAGGACCATACCCACCCCGACCACAACAGGAAAGGAACAAAAGGCCTAGGTTGGCTGCTTTAGGGGATGTGGCTACTCCAAACCTCACTGTTTGTTTCCAGGACATGGCTGATGTAACTTAGTAGTAAATGTCTGCTCAGTGTGAAAATATTGGAAACAGAGAGAATATAGTTTTCCCAAACAAAACCAGTAAGCCCTCAAGAAGCCTCCATATCATGGAAAAGGGCTGGGTCTTGGTGAGTCTAGCTGAGATACCATTTCTCCTTCACCTCTGTGAAAAGCAACAAATAGATCTAGATCCAGCACAGTGACCCCTCTTTCCCCCGGGTCTTCCTACCAACAAAACACCATAGGAAATGTGCTTTGGTCCTTGCTTGACCAGGACTAGCACAAGGAAGACACCAGGGTAATCCTATGTAAGCCACTTGCTTTCCCTGCCATCTGACTGTGTCTCTACACTCTCCTGTGGAACTGAGCACCCTCCTCTAATTCTCACTAGGCAAGCCCACCATGTGCCCAACTTCTATGCAGTAATCTGGGCTGCGGGGCTCCAGGATCAACACCTCCTCTTCCTCCTCCTCCTACCCTTCCAGTTTGCATGCTTCCTGTGGTTGATAATCTCTGGGTTGCCTCAGTATCTCCTTTGGCTTTTTGGTTCCTTCATCCCCACGAAACCAATTCCCTAAGGGAATTCAGTCTGCTGTCAACCTCAGATCGGCTGCTCTTTTCCTGATTAGACCCTCATTCATACATACCATTTTTTCTCTTTACTGAGACTGTGCTATCTCAGGAGCCACGATTTCAACCCAATCTCAAGACACCTACTTCTAAAATCAGTATTTTTCCCCTAGTGACTGCTTGCTAGCCAGGCTGTGGATGCACATCAGGTATGCACATCAGAATTTCAATAAGATGGCTCTCAAAGAGCATCTGCCTGACAAATGAGTCTCTTCGGTTTGTTTTGTTCCCTGAGTTTCTTGCATGCTTATAGTAAGCTTTTGACTTGGAAGGAGGTGGTCCCATTCTGGAATGAGGGAAGATAGTTCCACACACCTCTGTGACCTCAAGTAATAGAAGAGCTTAATATACCGTAAAATTTATTTTACAAAAGTTATTTTAGACCATTTACGCTACGGTTTAAGTATGGATTGTCCCTTTAAACTGAAGAAGAAATTTTATCCCAAATGGAGTGGATATGTAATTTAACTATAGTATCTAGAGATGGGGTTTTTGAGAACTGAATAGAAGGAGATAAGGTTGCTGGAGGATTCCATGATGGATCTTGGTGGCTTTATAAGAAGAGGGAGACAGACCACACATATACATACTCCCTGTCTCCTCTCATGAGGCTCTCGGCTGCTTTGAGACTTTTCCAGTGAGAAAGCCATCATTAAGGAAACCCCGTAGACTGCATCTGGAATCTGGATGGGTAAAAATGTTCAGGGTCACTTTGGTGAATAGCAGGTTGCCTCCCTAAAAAGTAAAAGCGGAGAAATTGTCTAAAAAGGGAAGGCATTGCCCATTGTCAATCTTGTCTCGTGATTTGAAACCCAAGTTGTTTTCATTGCTCTGTTTAGTTTGGTTATATTCTGTTCCAGTTTGTCTGCTTGTACAAACTGCTTGATGGCGTGGACAGCTGTTCCAAAGATAGCAGGAGATACTATGGTTACCATTTTTAATTTCATATTTACTTAATTTGAAGCTCTGTATTGCTTTCACTGTCTTGTTTTAACTGATTTTATTTGAATCTGTTCTGTTTGATAGTATAAGGTCTGAGAGTATAGGCAACTATTTTGAAGACAATAAGATTCACTATAATACCCATTCTGGTTTGACTATTACCTTTTTTGAAGTCCTATAATTCTCCAGTGTTAAATTTTTATTGGTTTTGTTCTGTACTGTTTTATTCAATTTTATTATGCCTGATGATATGGGCAATTCTTTTGAAGACAATAAGAGGCATTATGGTAGCCACTGTTGATCACTTTATATTTTCTTTTTAAGTTATGCGTTACATCCATCCTTTTGTTTTGATTGATTGCATTTTATTTTGTCTCATTTGGTTTTAGTCTCTTCAAAATAAAATATAGATAGATAGATAGTAGCCTGTTTCAGATATTTTATCATAGTAAAAAAAATTGACTAGAAGAACATGTTAAAAACTGTTTAAAAAAATGATATCAAATTAATTTAACAACAAAAATAATAGCTTATGTGATTGAAAAGTCCAGAAGTAGTACAAGTTTTGATGGACTGGGTTTCAGGAGTCTACAGTACTTCTCTCTCCATCACACTGATCTGATTTCCTTTATGACTAGTTACTCTCAAAGTCTTCATGCCACACTGCACAGGATTGTAATACTTTTAGTCTCAGAAGCACAGATACCTTCTCTCTGGATGTATCATTATCATTTCTTTAAGAAGGAACTTTACTTAGCAGCCTTGCTTGGATTTTGTATCCAACCCTGGATACAATTGTTATGTTCTCTTGGGTCTGAGATACATGAAATATTCCATGACTCAGTCACCCACAGAAGAGGAAACAGAGTCTCTTGGCTGAAGACAAAAGGATTGCAAATGACAACAGCTATGAAAGGCAGCCAGCTGTCAAGGAAAATGCATCATCAACTTGGAGGTAGGTGACTTGAAATTGAATTCCAACTACCATCAATTAGTTATGAAAGTCCAAAGTATTTTGAGTTTTCCAGCATTTGTCTCCTATCTTGTAAAATTTTTGGACTGGACTTGGAAGAGTCTTTGTTAACATTTTAACCACACAACTCTACATTCAAGAACATTCTTATCCAAAACAGATAAAGTCCTACCAAAACTTGTTGGAAAGGCAAGGGAGGACTCAGAGGCCCTCTTCATGATACTTCTTGAAACTCTTCTCCCCATCAACAGGGCTACTTGAAACTCTAAGGAATTCTCGGAACAGTTTGAGAAAACTTGAATTAGCTGATCTGTAGAGCCTCTTCCAGCTTGAACTTTGGGGAATTCTGTATAGATTGTCCAACCCTCTTTAATCTAATTTTTCTCACTTTCCCTCTATTTATTTTTTGGCCCAAACCATGGACTTTGGCTATGTGTGAGAGGCCACTTAGGAAAAATAATCATTTATTCAAATACCTAGCCAATTTACTTTGGCTTATTTGCAGCTTGTTTTTCCTGATGCAGAGGGAGTGAATTTCCCAAACCCACTTTCCAGTTGGGACTAGAAAAGGTGAGTGTACAAGTGAGGAAAAGCAGGCAACGGAAGTTGCCAAAGCTGAGCTGAACTGGAAGCTGTGAATTCAAACAACCTCCAGCTCCCCCGAACGGGTACCCCCTTGGCACTTAGGATGAAGTGCACACTCTGGAACAGATGGCAGCAGAGGATGCTGTGGGTTTTGGCTTCGCAGCTTGTGAAAACTTGCTCTGGAGGAGACACTTTCAGTTCCAAAACATGTGTCTTTGCAACAGAGCAGTGGGCAAGAGGAAGGAGAGAAGCGGATCAGGGGCTTCCTAGTGATCCAGAGGCGAGGGGGGACAGGCTTGACACAGGCGGCACCATGAGTGAGAAAGTGATGCTGGGGAGGTTTCGAAAGAGGCAGTACCTTTGATATTATTTTTTACCATGTGACTGTGTATGCAGAAAATATCCAGAAAGAAGCTAATATGTATCAGACACACTTTAGAGGGCATAAAGATAAACACAGTAATGATGGTCTCTTGCTTGTGGGATCTTAGCATCAAAGAGAGAAAGCAGTCAATGTATGAGACTGTACAGGAAAGCTGCTGCTGAGCTGATGTACACGGCTGGCTGGTGGCTGCATCTGTCTGATATGATTGTTCAGTGTCCAGGTTCAAGCAACTGTTAAATATATTAATATCCCTGCTCTGTGCCTTATGAGTATGAGCAAGTGTATGTATGTGTACACTCGACTGTAGGAGTACACAGAAATGAACTGTATGTCGACTGTAGGAGTACACAGAAATGAAAATGACTCTGGGAGTGTTCAAGAGGCTTTTAGAGGTGGCAGCATTTGGTCTGAGTCCTGAAGGAAGAGCAGGACGTCACTGAGAGGTGGAGAGAAAGAACAGAGCGAGTTCTAGAGGACGGAGGAACGGGTCTATGTCTTGTGGCCTGGACATGCATGCTGAGGTTGACAAAGAAAAATATGTGATGTGGTGTGACACTGACAGAGTGACAGTGATGGGCCTGCAGGGGGACTGTAAACTACCTGAAAGTCCTGCCTTGATCGTGAGAGTATTTGGGAACCACTGAAGGTGAGCAGCTGAGTGACATGATCAGGCCAGCGTTTGAGAAGTTTCTTTAAGCACAAAGACAGGAAATTCTAACACCAGCCAAACTGCTTGGGCAAAGTCCCCAATTACTGGCTCAATTTTCTTACTATCTAATTAGAGTCAACATTTATTGAGCATTTACTGGTGTCATGCCTTTGCAAAGTGCTTTCTCTCATGCAATCGTCAGCGTGTTCCTGGCTTGATCTTCTCAACCCTCGAGTTAAAGATGAGAAGACTGAAGCTGAAGGAAGAAACATTTTGGTCCCTTAAGAGGCAGTGTAAGGAAAGAGAAACAGCTACATAGAGACTGGTACAGAGGAAACGACGTTCAGCAAGCGTCTTCTACATGCCTGACTCCACGAGATGAACTCCGTGGTCAAAATGCACAGAACAGTGGTGACTGGCAGTTGTGTATTTGC
Organism: Cavia porcellus; assembly: GCF_034190915.1. NCBI lineage: Eukaryota > Metazoa > Chordata > Mammalia > Rodentia > Caviidae > Cavia > Cavia porcellus. The sequence continues at coordinate 79,667,997 of NW_026947484.1, forward strand.
CATTGCTCAGGCCAAAACCCTTGGAGGCGCACTGCCTCTGTCCTGCCCCCTACAGACCATTTGTCTCCACACCAGCCTGAGTGGTTAAGGTCAGATTACCAAAATAGCTCCTCAAAATCCTCCAATGATTTCCCTCCCATATCAATAAAGCTAGCTCTACCCTTCCATTATCTCTTGGACTCTTCTTTATTCCTCTCCCTATCGCTCATTCTGCCCTGGTCCTACTGTCCTAACTCTTCCTCAGATCCACCAGCCGTACTTCCGTCTCAGGAGCTGCTCAACCTCTTTCCCACCTGGGGCGTGTGCACTTTAGCTCCCTGTATCTTCTCATCTAAGTCGCTTGTCTTCAGATCCTCGCCCTTGAAACTTGTGCTGACGGCTTTAATCAATTTTGCATCTCCATCTCCCATCATGCTCTGAAGTTACCCACACCCCGATCTAATCCGTATTTTTTATATAGCAATTGCTGTTTTCTAATATAGTATATATTTTCTTACTTATTACATGTGTTGTCTTTTCTTGCTAGAATGAGTTCCAGAGAGCAGATATACTTGTCTGTTTCATTGATTGATTATAAGAAGTGAAATCAGTGCTGAGCATAGAGCAGATAGTGTGAATTTATTGCAATCAAGAAACAAGAATTGTCCAAATAAGTGGCAGAACAAGCATTTGGACTTAGGGGTGCCCAATGGGAAGTCATGGCTCTTGTCATCAGAGGTGAATGGGCAACAGAAACCAGTTGACCCCTTGATGGCAAACAGCATGGATGGTGGGATTGCACTCACCCCAGCGCTGGACAACATGGAAACAGCTGCTGCAGCAAAGGAGATGGGAAGCTTTCTTTGCTCAATTTTGTGGCTGTGAGTTCTTTTTTAAGTAATACAACTCATAGCTGAAAAGACATCCTGCTTGCCTGTGTGTATGTGTGGAGAGGCATTGGCCTTAATCCTAGAACCTTACCTCACTTAGCAGGCATTTAACAGTGGCAGTATTACTGGATACTGATAACAGAGGAAGATGGAGAGATAGATGGGTACAGAGCATACCTGACAGGGTAACATGTTGGTCATTCACAGACACTTTCAAAAGGAGGAGCAGCCAACAGGGTCTGCCCTGGGAGCACACTGTGGAAACTATTGATTTCCTGTAGTGTTGCTGAAGCTGGGGAGTAAGGCTGGGTTTGCAGGAAAGAGTTTCAGGATTAACCAGGGCAGCCAAACTCTCTGGAATTAATGCCCAGGGGTTGGGACCTGGACCAGTTTACTGTTTGTCTATACTCTGAGCTTTTTCCTGATTAATAAAGAAGATTGTCTCTGAGTATTTAGAAAATATTATTGCCACGAGGAGGATACTGTCTAGAAGAAAGGCTGGGATGAGAGGAAGAAGGGAACACATAGAAAAGACAAGGAGGGCGTGCAACTTAGACAGCCAGTCTTCCCCTATCAAGGTAGCCAAGATTTTCCTTAACTCTGCTTCTGGAAACATAAAGGCTCAGCTTCAGCTGAGTGAGGAATGCTTTAGCAAGGCTAACAGACTCTTCTGAGTGCTTTGTTCAGGAATGAGCCACACCTTCTCATACAGTCACAAATCTATTCAATGGTAGAGCCACCGGTACTCTGTGCTCAGAGGAGGTAAGGAGTTTCCTCCTAGTCTCTTCCAAATCACAAACGTCATTGTAAGATAGGTTGCTGTTGGATAAGCTTCTACCACACCAGCAACTAAATGAATTCTGTGCAGGAGTCCAGTGATTGACTCCTCTCCCCAACCTTCAAACTTACTAGTTCATTACCAAAGATGCTATCAAAATGTTATTGCCTGAGAACTTTAGTTTTCTATAAAATAGCTTCTTTGCAGTGATTTCCTTTACATAAGAAACATCCAAATCTTCCTCATCTCTTTGTGTTTTTCCCACTTGTATTGGTATACAGAGAGACAGGTCTGTTATCCTGCATTTGTTCTCCACACTTGTCAGAGGTCCTATTTGATTTACTGCACTCCTTGAAATTTGCATCCTCTGTATCATAAAAGACTCTTTGTAAGACACCCTCCTGATGTCACTGATGCCTTTAAAACCTTCTTTATTACAAATTGTGCATTCTTCAGTCCACAGTGGTGTCCGGTGAATATCCTCCTTGCTGGTAGTTTTCACACTGCAGTTATGCAGTTTGTACCTGATCCTCTGGAGTGCTGGGGCCTACCTCCAGGGTTTTTATTCAAGCAGTATAGAGTGGATCTTGAAAGGTTGTATTTCTGACAAACTCCCAGATAATGCTCTTGTTCTGGTTCTACAATCTCATTTTTACAAACCTCTGTTGGATATTTTCTACTTTGATTGAAACTGACGGGGAAAAAAGTTGATGTAGAACTGAACTCAGCTAGAGATACCAAAGTCACCAGCTGTGGGGTCAAACAGCAGCAGGAGGGTGTTCTAGGACCTAAGGAAGGCCAGCGTCTTTCGTGAAGATGCATGAAAGTGTACTTCATGCTCCTCATGGTTCTAAGAAAGAACATTCTTCATTGATAAAGACACTGAGTGAGAGACCCAAATCAGCTAGGTGTCTTGCATGGTGACTGATAAAAAGAAAATAAGAAAAATCAAATCCAGTAAGTTTAAGTAGTAAGAGTACATACTGACTCATATCAGTGAAAAACCTAAAGATGGTCTCACTTCAGGCATGGCTTGATCCAGATGTTAAAAAGTGTTCTTCTCTATAGTTCTAGACTTTTTTGTCTTTCTGAGTGCTTTCTTGTCAAGTAGACCCTTGAATCCTTGTCACAGATGAACAAAAACATGGTCATCCCATTAACTAAATCCTTTAGGAATCCTGGTGCTGTACCTGCTACAGAAACACAAGCTGTCCTCCAGAAAAAGGAAAGCCAAGCAATGGATCCGTGCCCATTGTTGGATACCCAGGAAGTTCGTGACAGTCTAAAAATAGTATAGTACTTTATTTATTATAATACCTTTCCATTATGTTATCCAAACCCAACTCCATTCAGCTAAGAACATGCCACTTAGAAAATATATGTTGGGAGTTTTCACAGAACTTTTCATTTGCCACCACTAAGGGTGAAGTTTTATTCTGGGGCTTCCTGGTGGAATTCACCATTTTAATAGGAGAATCTGCTAGAGAAAGTAGCATAAGCAAGGAGGGATTGTCGTTATATCCTTGTGTCACAACAAAAAAAGAGAGAAAAAAAACTTTCCTTTCTCTGAAAACCCCAGCACAGCCATCAAGTCAAATAGTAGACTCTGAAAGGACATGATGCTATTTTAAGTGTCATTTTTTGTCCTGAGTGTTCATTTTTATTTAGTTCTTCATGTAATAGACACATGTGCAAAAGCAATTAAGCTAGAACAAAGCAGAAAATGACAGCAGGCAACTTGCTGCTTTCAGTTACAGTTCTCCCAATCCAGAACACTGTCAGTCACTGGTGGGACTTACAGAATTAAATTAGTTTAGAGATTTGGAGCAGGGGGCAGGGGCAGTTTGCTGAGTCAGCGTCCAAATATAGGAATTCTTCTGAAGGCTACAAGTTTCTCATAGGGCTATGCTGGAGGGAAGGAGTAAATTGGATTTTTAAAAGACCTTCCAAGGAACAAAGAATTATTGCAAAATGTGCTAGTTTTCTGAGTTGTGATCCTGAGAAACTATATCTAGGACCTGCAAACTTACCTCACATTTTGAGACCCAAGACTATGTATTACATTATTCAAAGCCATTGTATTAATCACATTTATAGAACAACAGGAGCTAAAGATTGGGTTGGGATTAAATTTTAGATAAATTAAGTTGCAACTCAAAAGAAGTCACTTCACTATGAAGGCGTAGATCAGAAAGACACCAGATTAACAGAAAGAGAGGCAGAGAAATTTCTGGACCCTTGCAATCTCTTTCCCTCCAACCCCATCTCTCCACTATGTTTGGTTCTGTACAGCAAAAACACATTTTTAGAGCTAATAAAGCACAGCCATCAGCAACTCCTGATCCATGTCCCTTGATTTCTATGATCCCAAAAAACAAGTCACTCTGTCACTCTGCATTTAGGGTCAAATTTGGAGAAAGAAGTCCACAAAGAAGATGAAAGGAGTGAGGAGAGCAGGAGAAGACCCAGCAGAGAGCTATGACCACAGAAACTCAAGCCAAGTGGACTGTCAAGGGGTACATAGAGGTCAAAATTTACATAGACCCCAGAGGGATCAAGGAAGATGTGACCAGATATTCTTAACAATGTTTTAAAATGAGTCACATTTATCTCTGAACGTAGTACATGGTTATGAAAACAAGAAGTGCTTTTCTTGAACATTGATGTCCTAATGCTATTATGAGGCACATTTATTTCCATAAATTTGTGGTTCTCTACAAAGGTGGCTTAACCTAGTTAAAGACTCGTTAATTAATGTAAAAGCAAGATTTGGTAAAAGACTTATGAACAAAATAGATCCCATAGTGGTCCATGCTCAGACCATATGATCCCTGTACTCCTACTTTATCAACCAGAGAAGAACATGGTAAGTAGTTTCTTAGAGCACACAGTGTACTCTTACTGACATTCCATAAAGGTTATACAAACTGGAGTTAATAGGAAGCTATTTCTCAAGGAGGAGAAAAAAAATGTGTAGGCCACAGACAATAGGGGTTACCCTGACTACAACCCAGTGTGAACATGTCTCCAGTCATCAAATAACAATTAGCGGATATGTATATCAAAATTTATTTTACTATGGATCTACCTGTATTGGATCTTGTTTACTTATGAAAAAAATGGGACAAGATCTCAACCTTTCACTGTTGCAGTCATTGCTGAGTAGACACATGTAAAGATAAGATGAGTATTATAAGTGCTATTCAGGTTGGTATCCCTTCATCAAAACGCTTTTGTTTAGAAGTGCTTCAGATTTTATCTTTTGTGGTATTTGCATATGTATAATGATGTATTCTGTAGATGGGACTCATGTCTAAATATAAAAGTCATGTATGCTTCATATACAACCTGCACACATAGCCTGGGAGTAGTTTCATACAACATTTTAGTGCACCTGCATTTTAACTGTGACCTGTCACAGGAAATCAGATGCAGAATCTTCCATTTGTGGCATTATGTCCGTGGTCAAAACATTTCAGATTTTGGAGCACTTCAGATTACAGGTTTTTGGATTAGGCATGCTCAGTATGTAATAGAACAACATGAACAGTAGTGTAGGGGAAGGAGAGAGAAAGGGATGGATTCTGCTAGGAAGGATAGATCTCATTTTGTGAGTTTTGTGAAGAAGTAGATTTTTAAGGAGGCCTTAAAGGAGGAATTGGAAGTTTCCAAGTGAACAAGATGACTTCCAAGGAAGCTTTCCCAAGTTAATTGTACACTGAGCTTAGAAGTTAAGTGACCTAACCCAACTTAGCTGGAGAGTGGCAGCACCAGGCTCAGAACTCAGACTTGGCCATCTGAGGAGTGTTCCTTACTTTCCTCCAACTAAATTTCTCAATATCAAAGCTCAAAGAAAAATACCCAGACTTGTCCTGATTTTTAGCAGGCATTGTCCAGAGTCATTGATCCAATCACAGTTATTATGCTTCCACGGCATTAATAACTCATTGGCTTTGAAGAATGAGCAGTAGGAAGGGTTCCAGAGAATTGTAAGCTGATGCCCAAATTGTTGGAACCAATCTGTCTCCGAAAAACAGAAGTGGCCACCATCGGCCCATTTGGTACATCCTTTAAGTAATGGACCTTGAAATACTTCTAATAAATTGATGAGGTCTGACTTTTAAGAGAAGTTATTTCCTTATTGAATCTGTGACTCATAGAGAAGTCAGGACCCTATGTTTCTATCAGAAAACAAAAAAGCTTCAGGGAGGAGCACTCTGTTCTCCTTGCACAATCTGAAGGGCAGACGTGCATAACTACCAGATAGCTGAGAGCATGAAAGATAACTAGTGCAAATCACTGGGCTGAGCCAGCTGCTGTGACTTAGGAGTTTTATTTTTCACAAGGAAGGCTCAACTGGAGACTCTTCTGGGTTTCTGAGCAGTGGCACAGAAGCCTAGTGCAAAGCCAGCCTAGGAAGAGCCAGTCTGGGTGGGTTTGGTGGGTTAGACAGGCATGAGGCATAGGAGATTCAGAGAGCAGTAGTGACTGGGGAGGACAGCAGCAGTGGCCACACTAGCTGTCCTTCATGAGAGAACAGTGTGAATCACTGCCCCTTTTTCTATTGCCTACTTTGCCCAAGCACCCCTGACTGTAAAAATAGAGTGCTTAGCCAAAAACTTGACAGAGAGCGGCAGGTGGTTCCTATTTTTGAGCTGAGCAAAGGTGCAACCTAAGTTATGGCAAGGTGCTCTGACCAGGGGTACCAGAAATTGGATAGGCTTCATCTTTCAAAAATAAAGAGGCTGCTCGACCAGTGCAGACAAACCATCACACCTTGGTAGCCGCTGATCACAGAGAATACATCCTCCCCAAAATCTCAGTGTTCTGTCATTATAGAGAAAAGATCAACAATGACCCTTGTCAAGAATGGAGGAAACTGTCAAAAGCACAGTTAAACCAGTCACATAAATTGTTAAATGAACTATAACTGTCTGCAATGGGGTAAAAATTCTAAATTTTCATTACAATAGAAAATAAAAAGAAAGCCTAATAAAGAGGCCCAGCACATTTGTGTCTAAAGTGTTGCCAGCCTTTTGGAATACCTACACTTTTTTTCCATGCTATGGCTATGTAACTAGTGTGTAAGACATTAGAGAACTCCTTTAGAGTCATTTACTTTAAGCGGATTGGGTTATCCAGTAACATCTGTTGGATTATTTGTTGTGGTTTGGGGACAGGCTCTACAAAGTATGAATCCTGGCAGTGTGGCTTTGGGTAAGTTATTTAATTCCCGGGAAGCTCAACTCAGGGGTCTTGGGAAGTGATGATTATAAGAGACAATATCTACAAATTGCTGAGGGTAGCATTAGAACATAGCAAGTGCTATTCAGTATTACTAGTTATAGGGATGTACAAATTAATATCACAATGACAGATCACTACATAGTGACTAGAGTGACTACAGTTAAAAAGAACTTCAACACCAAGTCCAGGATGTGGAAGAATTTTACCCTCAGTCACTGCTGGTGGAAATGTAGAATGGATACGTTTGTAGTGGCTAAGCTTAACTGTGTCAACTTGATTGGCTTGGGAGTCACTGAGTGGATTAGTAAGCCACACTTCTGGGTGCATTTGGGTGGATCATAGAGATCTGACCTGGGCACTATATCTAGTCCATTATCCTTTTCTCTCTGGCACTACTTCACTGCCCTTTTGCCTGTGAGGCAAGCAGACTTCCTCTGCCAAGCCCAAATGCTATGATGTACCTGCCTTGGAGCCAGCCAACCATGGGCCGAATTACTTGAACCAAATTAAATCTCTCCTCCTTGAGGTTATGGAGCCTGAGTATTGTTATGGCTTATATCTGGAGGTCCCCTGAAAGCCTCATGCAACCACAGATGGGCTTTTAGATGGTGATTAGAGCTGTGAGGAGATGAGATCTGGTCAGAAGAGCCAGGTCATTGGGAGTATGCCCTTGTGCCCTGGAAGGGTTTATCTCTTATCCTTGCTCCCTTCCCTGCTTCCTCACCCCTGTGCCCTGAGCAGGTTTCCTCTGCCATGCCAGTCTACCGTGGAACTGCCTGACTATGGCCTGAAATATGAACCAAAGCATACCTCTCCTTCTTTAGGTTTTAGCTGTTGGGCATTTTGTCTCAGTGATGAGCAAAGTGACTACGACAGTTACTGTGTCCCTGTAACAGGAAAGCTGACTGATAAGACATTAGAAAATGGTATGTCTGTTTACTGAAATGTTATTTATTATACACTCCAATAATTTTGCTCTTCTAAATATGTTAAATAAAAATTTAAATATATTTCCACACAAAGATAGGTATATTAATGTTATTAATGTTCAAGACAGCATTATTCATAATAGTCTCAAGCTGGAAACAACTCAAATATCCACCAACTACAAAATAGATAAACTATGTTATATTCATTCAAAAGGATACTGTTTAACAAAAAGAAGGAACATCCTACAGCAGTGATGTGCTGTAGACAATATTGTGAGAAACTAGATCAAAAGATTTCATGTGGTGTGATTTAAATATAAAAATGTACACAAAAGATAAATGGATAGAGATAGGAAGCAGATCCGTGACAGTCTAGGCCAGAGAAAGCATTGACTTAAATAAACCTGGCAAAAAAACACCTTTTGAGGATGAAAACATTCTAAAACTAGATTGTGGTAATGGCTGCACCATTCTTACATATATATTTTTAAATAATTGCATTTATAATGAGAAAGGATGAATTTTATGATGTATAAATTAGACCCCAGGAAAGCTGTTTTAAAAATCTTAGTGTGCAGTCTTCCTTCCAGATCCATTACATAAGAATCTTTGAGATTGTGAGCTAGGCATTAGTAGTTTTTAAAGTTCTCTAGACAGTCCAATGGGCAGCCAGTGAGAACCACTGTGGTACAGGAAAAAGTGCATTGAATTGTATCTTCAAAATTCACTAGCTATGTGCTTTGGAGCAAATTATTTGAAGAGAAGAGTAGATAAAGAAATAACTTGTTTTAAAGCCAATGTGAGATAATAAACCCAGAAGAATTCTAAATAATGTCAGTTGTTATATGCTGTTGATTCCCTAGGATCAGCAGAGTCCAGAAGAGAGAAGACAATCCCAGAATACGAGCTCAACACCTGGAAACCACAAGTTTGTCAAGAGACCCTCAGAATCAGACATTCATACCAGGAGCCCTATGGAACCTGCTTTGACCCACAAAACTGCTTTGACCCATCATAATTTGGGAAGATATAATGATCTCTCAAAGAGCACTTTAGTAAGTTCAGTTTTACAATACTAAAAGTTTATCAACCACTCAAAAATTTTCTTTAAATTAAAAAATAACATTTGCAGACTCCAGAGGGAGAGAACCAGGCCCCATTGAATGAGATCCCCGCCCAGAAACCAGCACCATGTGTGGACCACTGCCAGCATGGGGAGAGCCAGATCCAAGCCTCTCTCTGTGAGTCAGTGTCATTTTAAAGACTGTAGAGGGAGAGAACCAGGCCCCATGGGGGGAGATCTCTGCCAGGAAACCATATCATTTTCATTGTTTTGTTGGGTTGTGTTTTTGTTTATTTTAACTCTGATGGCATGAGCAGCTGTTTAAAAAATAGCAAGACATGTTATGGAAGCCATTATATATTTACTACTGGCTTGTTTTGATGTCCTCTATTGCATTCATTGTTTTGTTTTTATTGTTTCTATTGTATTCTGTTGTGTTTGATTTTTAATATGCCCAAAGGTAGTATCCGCAGCTATTTTGAAGACAACAAAGGCACTATGGTAACTGTTGCTGATTTCATAAGGTTTGGAAGTCCTGTATCACTTATTCTGGTTTATTTTGATTGATTTTATTCTGTTTTACTTTCCTCATTTTTATCTTCCTTAAAATAAAAAATTAATTAATTAATTAAAAATAGCTAGATCTCATGTGGGATCGTTGTGCAACTGGAGGTGTGGTCACAGGGCTGAAGTCTTAAAAACTCAAAAGCTTCTGTTCAGGCTTAGTTTATATGGAGATATTCAAAATGCCTTGTACCAAATAGAATGTGTTCAGTTGCAAATAAAAGAATATGTAAGTTTTAATGTCTTAAATCATCGTAATTTTTTAAATTTAATGTTATAATTTTTAATTTAATTTTAATTTTTAAATTTTTATAACTAGGCATTACTAATTTGTTTTAGAAATTCAGTGTTGTCACCAAGGACCAAAACTCTTTACATTCTTAAATCATTCATTCCCAGTGTGTAGGCACCATCTTTCTTCATAGTCACAAAATAATTGCCAGAGCTCCAACAACTCATTCTTACATGATGGCATCCCAAGCACAAAACTGAAGATTAGTTTAAAAAAATATCTTACATGGTTCTTATTGAGAATGATAAAAAATCATTTCCAAGAAGTTCCAAGAGGTCTTTTCTTTATATCGCCTTGGCTGGAGAGTCAAATGCTGACCCTGCTAGCAAGGAAGGAGGAAGGGGTCACTAGTGAAGAGTTTAAGAGCATCTACCAGGTTATTTATTTTTATACAGTGTTTCATAGATGTGTACATGTCACAGAAAGGATCCTTATTTGCTAGCAACAGAAAGTATCTGAGGTTAATTTAGCCAGAAAATGGCTTTATTTCACAGGATTTTGACTAATTTGGAGTTGCCAAGACATCTGAAGAATGAAATTTGAGGTTAAATCACCAAAAACAGTGTCCGAGACCATGCTTGAAATTTGTTCTCATAAAGAAGCCCTTCTTCCATTCAGTTACCACACACTCAAGCTACAGACAGAAGCATTGCTATTTCTCTAATGAGAAGTTGATCTTAGTTTCACCATTATTGCCAAGACTACTGAAGAGTGCGCATGACCCCTGACCCGTGGCTGCTGTGTCCCCCGGATACCTGTACTGTGAGTGCATCTGATTGGTGTAGCCTAGATCACATGATCTTCCCTGATTGCAGTGGAGCCTGAGAACATCAGTAGCTGGCATCTTTTGCTACTTCTAACAGAAAGAAGTGCTTGTCTTCAACTAAGACATATCAAGTGAAGATTTTTCACCTGTGGTAGACTTAGACGCTAGGGAGCTAGGATTGACATACACTACAATTGTGATTCTCTAATTTAATTCTGAAAGTTATCCTAGTTACATGGAAAAGGAAATTGAAATTCAGAGATTCTAAGTCCAAAAATATAAGCTCTACAGAAATACAGACGTAATCAAAGATAGATATCCAAGAATATTTGTTGTACATTATTGTAACAAATTGGTTGAAAACAAACCAGATTTCCATTCTTACGTATTTTAAAAATAAATTATAGTATATTTATATAAGGGGGCACTGTATACACTTTTACAAAACAAGGTAGAGCTCTGTTTGCTTACCAAATAAGATGTTCAGGTTGTATTATTAGATGAACAACCCTCCTCTCTTAAAAAAGCCAACATGTTTCAAAATGATATGCATACTTACAAGGAACACTAATTTATGTACATTTAGGTCTATTTTGTGTCACTAGTCACCAAACTGCACAGTAGAACAACTATTTACATAACATTTATATTGTATTAGATTTTGTAAGCCATCTAGAGATTAAAGTATACAGGAAAATGTACAATGCTTATACACACAGACTATCACTTTATTTAATCCTATGGATTTTGGTATCCATACAAAGTGCATCTGATTGGTGCATCCATGGGAAGTCCTGGGATCAATACTTAATGGATATAAAGGAACAATCATATGCATTTTACACACACACTTGTACACATGCATGCATGCATATTCACACAGGTGGCCATATACCACAACTGTTAGAATTGGTTATTTCAAAGAATCCTAGTTTATGTATTATTTTTATTAGCTTATTATTTCCAATATTTGAACTTTTTACAAAAAAATATGCTTTATGTTGTAAGCAACACAACATTGAATAAAAGCAATTTTAATTTAGCCAGAGCAATCAGTCATCAAAGTAAATCATCCCTAAATTGTTAGTAATAGTAATGGCCCCAGTTTTTTAGAAAATAAAAATGGGCATTTTATTCTCCTGTTTCCATTTAAGGATATTTTTCTTCTAGGAGTGAGATATTGAAATAAAAAGTAATGAGTCACTCAAAAAAGAAGATCAAGTGAAGAGGGAAAAGGTAGGAATCTCAGGACCCCTTGAAAGGCTGGGCCAGTAGTGAACAGGGCCAAAGGGGTCACTTTGGACTGAACTTGAGGGAGGCTGTGGAATTACGGGAGGGCCCCAGGTAACAGTAGAATCAGTGACAAATGCTTGATGTGAGCTGAAAAGATAATCTGCAGGGTATTTATGGCCAGGTAGAGAGCAAAAGACAAGCACAATGGGTCAGAAAAGTTGGCCCCCATTTGGAGACCAAAAGAAAGAAGCTTTTGGGTCAGGCTGGGAAATAGCACCAACCTCTATCTTAAGTAAACACTGCTTAGACAAGAAGCTGTGAATTTCATTGCAAAGTGCTTTTCTTAATAGTAAAATTCTCTAACAGTACTGTTGATGAAAACTGTTTCTAGCAAGAGGAATCCTATGTTCTAGTACCACCAAAGATACAAATACATATAGAAATACTGAAGGAGAGGGAGAAGGTGGTCTTGGATTTGGTGATCAGGTAGAACAGATAGATTGACTACCTGATGATTCTTGAGGACAGTCTCTAACTGAGTAGCTGGAGTTTTGGCAAGTCACACTGGGAGAAATAACTTCGTGATTGATCAGGATGGCCTGAGCTTCAGCTGTGGAAGCTGTGGTTGTAGGATACCTCAAATGCTAAGGGTAGAATTCTCTTTTTCTATAGAAGAACAAAGAAACAATGTGTTCAGTGAACCAGGCTCCGGTTTGTGGTTTAGGACCTCCTGGTATTTCTGCGTAGAGAAAATGAGAGCAAGTGACATGGCTACTCAGTAAACCAGAATGCCTGACTCATACTGACTGTAGGAGGGCAATTGAAGAAGGAGACCCTGTCCCAAAGGCTCACCACATTGTCCTCTTTCCTCTCATTCCATGTGATGTGGCTTGATGCGGGCCAGTTGCTGCTCACGCCCTGCCACACGTGTGGTACCTGTCAACGCAGGTCTCACAAATAACTGGTAAAGAGCTGCCGTGGCAGAGCAGAGCTCTAGAAAGACCGTTTGAACCAGTTAAGTAGGTCTTCCTACCCCGGAATGGCCTTCCAATAATATTCATGTGGGTTTTTGTCCAGTTCCCCTTGTTGCGCAGCCATGACTTTGGTTTGCAGCTTGCTCAACAACCCAGCATATACCACATATGCTGGTTTCCTTTTTATTCTTTCTCACTTTTGTTTTGCTTTGCTTTCAAATATCAAAGTGACGCTAAGCCAGGAGACATAGTTTCTCCAAGGGCTTCAGATGAACAGTTTCCAGATGTGCCATTTGTAGTTTGTCCAAAATATTGTAGTTGCAAAGACATCATCCGTCCCTGGAGGCATCATAGCATAACACAAGAGTGTATGCTCAAGAGCCAGCCATCCAGGGACAGAATCCTGACTCTACCACACTGGCAAGACACCTAATGTTTTCATGCTTCTGCCTTCCCCTCTGTGGGGTGGTGACAGTTGCAGTACCTATTTCATAGGGATGTTATAAGGATCAAGTTATTTAATTTTCTTTTTGTGTAAAAGTACATGGTGTATAGTACTTGATAAATAAGTATTGTGATTATAGAGGAATCCTGTTGGTCGCTTTCATAGGATCTCACAGGTTAGAAGTAACCAAAGCGCCATGCTTTTGCACATCATGGTGGGCTGTTCAGCTTTGTAGACCTAGAAATTTGTTAGCCTTAATGCACATTCAGCTGAGTAGGCCCAAGGGATTTTCCCATACAGACCAAGCTAATACATCAGCAAAAGAATTTGTTGTCCCCGTGTCTATTACCACAGATTGTAAGCAGGCAAGAGGGTCACAAATACCACCAAGGTCAGCATGTCCTTCCCCGCTACGAAAAGCTTCATGGCAAATCAGAGACTCATTTGAAAGTTACTTGGTAAGTAGGAAGAAGATCTGTAACTTTATGCTCTGGTTCCCACTCTGCAAATATGGGGTGTTACCAGCCCAAGAGAAAGAGCTCTCCAGTCCTCCTGTCAGGTAACCATTCTGATCAACAAGCATGAAAATGTTTAACTCATCTCTTTTTTTCTCTGGCTCCACACAGAACCTCCCATTATGATAACACACTCATGTTAGGATTGTAGAAAATATGTCGGGGGCAATGTCAATGGCTTTAGATATGACAATAGAAAACTTGCTTCTCTAACTATATCTGAGTCAGTCCCTGGGTTTGCCTAAAACAGTTTTAGGATTTCGATATCAGATAGCTTTCAGACGTATCTAAGGCAGCGTAAAATTTTCACTGAACAAAGAGGTAAGTCTTTCTATGTGTAACAGGGCAGTCTTTTATATATTTTATGAGCTGATAGGTGTTGGGAATAATTTCCACAGCAGCAGATGCCATAAATTGTATTTTAGTGGCTATGGTTATATTGACTACAGGGCTTCCATCTGAAAAATTCAGAAATGGAGTTCAGACAAGTGAACGTGGTGCTTGGGACAAAAGAGGAAGACCACAAACCAGAGAGATAACCAGCGGTGGGCCTTTCTCTGGTGCAGGTGTTTGAGATTGTTTATTACAGTGGTGGATATGGTGGAGATGTGAAGTGAAAATGATCTTTGGTATGATCTTTTCTATTCACAGTCCAGTCTGTGCTCCAAGTAATAAAATTTGTCATGAGATCCTGGAAAAGGACAAAGAGATCACATCTACTAAGACACGCTTATGCCTATACAAATAAGAGGGATGCTATAGAGTTGGTTTCCTGTGGACAACCAGGATTAAAAAGCGCTCTCTCCATTAAAGCTCCCTGGAGGTCCTTCTGTCTTTCACGTTGGTTCTTTTCTTTGGCTGACTCTTCTCCATTCCCATCCTTGTGTCTTCCCTCTTCTGTCCCTATTTCCTCTTCCTTCCCTGCCTTTGCTTCATTTCTACTCCTTCCCACTTGGTTGGTGCAATAGGTGGGACCTACTATCTCTTTCAACCAGGACAGAAGTCTCTCCTTATACCCTTTTCAGAAGAACAAGATGAAGCTGAAGCGGACCCTAAGGAAAGAAGCAGTTGAAGCAGATCACTTGTGATTCAACATTTTAGCTAGAAAGGTAGAAAAGATCCTTGAAGCTTCCATGTGTTTTACTTTTCAAGGGAAAAAACAGATAAAGATTCATTAGGGATCAGATGAGTTGTAAGGAAAACAATTGCTTGGCAATCAGTGGTTTAAAATCCTGGTGCTCGTCTCACTCTATTAGGATTAACTCAGAGAAGACAAAATCCTCTGACACTACAGTTTCTCCATAAATGGCACTTTTCTGTGAGCAGTTACATATGATTTTAATTTCTAGGTCATTTTCCTGCCAATCATCCTTCCTCAACAAAAGTAAAGCCAATTCATTTTGATTTTACAGAATCCCAGTCTCCGCCTCACTTCTCTGCACCCGCCCTCTCTCTCTCTCACGTGCTGTGTCTCTCTGCCCTCTCTTTTTTGTATGTTTCGTGGACATTTGTTGTTTGTCACTTCATGTAATCGAAACACCCACTTTATTGCAAAGAAATCTTTACCAAGCCCTTCCTGCCGTGGAAAGACACTGGCTAGCCGAATGCTAGCTGACTTGGAGCAGCCAGACTGAGCTGTAGAGAATCTGTCCCAGCTCTCCCTAGGCACGTTGTGCTGGCAGTGCCACCTGCCCAGCTTCTTTGGGGTACTGGGTTTCAAGCCCTGCTTTCCACCCTTCCTAATACTTTCCTGAACTAAACTAGTAGCTTTCCTATAAATTCCTTTTTAAATTAATTAATTCACTTGTGCTGAAGTGAATTAGAATTGGTTTCTCTTGTTTGCAACTAAGAATGTTGCCTAATACCTTCTCATTCTCACTTCTATTTTAAAAGCTTTCTCTCCCAATCTCCGTTCCACTGGTTCTCTCTCTTTCCACATGATTTGCAACATACAACTGCAAGAAGGAATAAGTGAACAAATATTTTCAAAAGGTAAAATTAAGGTAAAAAAATGCAGGCAAAGCTGGAGTTTAGAAACTGAAATTCATGCTATATATTTCCCCACCTTTTGGTACAAATGGATGACAAATCTGAGTCCAGGCTTCCTAGTAGTCAGAAACAATGATCTGAATACAATCTGTTACACAATTCCCCAGCCCCCATCTGTACTCAAAGAAAGAAAAATAAACCAATACTTCCAGGAAGGTATAGCTGACACTCGTGCCAAAGAACAATTTCTACCATAGGTCCTATCCATGGAGGTAAAGTATGACAAGGTGAACACTGTCTATGTGACAATACAATGCAGTTTCATAAAACCACAGATGAACCACAAAACTAAGTGTAGCCCTTCTACAAAATCTCTATGATCTCTTCTTTGGAGGCTAAAGCAGTATTTACAAGTTACTAAATTCTGTGGTCTGGGCTAAATCAGAGCTGCATACGAAAGAATAAACCATCGAGCAGCTCTCACATAATAAAATATGTTTCTCAACTAATCCTTTGAAGGGCACTGAGGGACTTTAAATAAAAGTTTGTCTTCCATGACAAGTACTTGATGCTCCTTTTATTTAAATTTTGTTTTCTTTTATTCTGTTTATTTTTATTATTAACTTATGTGCTTCCATAGTTGACTGAGTTGACAGTTTCTGAGTGAAATTAAGGACCCAAGGAGGTGATATATACCTGAAGGGAAATCCAGCCCCACCATTATCAGAAGTGAATCAACAGAATACCTGGGCAAAAATCTTTTTCTTAAGAAATAAATTAGACTGCACAGCTATGTTCATAACAGCATTGTTCACAGCAGACAAAATCTCGAAGCAACCAAATATCCAACAGCAAGGAAAAGATGGACAAAATGTTATAGACATGCAATGAAGCACTAGGCAGTCCTCAAAAGGAAGACAATTCTGACATGTGGTACAATGGGATGAGCCAGGAGGACACTTTACGTGAAATAAGCCAGTTACAAAAAGACAAACGCTGTGGGATTCCTCTTACATGAGGTTCCTGAATTTGTCAAATTCTTAGGCAGAAAGTAAGAATGGTTGTTGCCAATGGCCTGAGAGGAAGGAATGGGGATTAATGTTCATGGGTGCAGAGTTTCCATTTGGGGAGGTTAAAAAGGTCCTGGAGATAGAAGGCGGTGGTAGTTGTACAACAATGTACTTATTGCACTTAGAAATGGTTAAAGTCATAAATTTTATGTTATTCATGTTTTACCACAATAAAAAGTTTGAAAAAAGTAAATTAAAAAATGCCCCCAAAGTGAATGAATGACTCAAAACTTGGACACCATCCTACCTAGCCACAATAACTTTAATTTAAAAGCCTCTAAAAGTAGGCATTGCCAAACACCCACCTTGGCCATAAACATCCTAGTAAATCTCACAGGTTTAGAATGTCTAATTTTGAGCAATAAAATTTCCTGGTAAGCTCTCCAATATAAAGTTATTCCAAGACACACACTTGGGTAAATGAATTTATTGGCTTGTTGCTGGGGATAGTTCACAATAGCCAGCTGGGAACTTTATCTTATTAACCCTTACAACGGCTCAAAATGAGTCAGGTCCATTTTGCAGATGAGCAAATTACAATTCACATCAAATAGCAATTTTTAGGGTCCATAGCCACTAGGCCATGGATTGGAACTGTCTCCCTTACAAATGGTACTCCAGTTTCTTCTGTTATATCATTACATCCCCAAGCAAAGGAAATGTCACCCTGTTTTTTTATTTTTCTGGATTTTACAGGTTATCTGGGACTAGTATAAAACAAATAGAAAGGCTTTGCTTTTTAGATGAATTTAACCTGCCCTATTTCTGCCAAATTCTTCACTGTTAGTGTAGAGTATAAAGATGGGCAGGAAATGTGTGAATTTCCCTCACCATCTTAGTTCACTTTATTTTTCTCATTAGTAAACATTACTGAAAATCTACTATGAGGCGGACTGCCCTGGGAACTAAGGGTTTAAAAAGAATTCATAGAGAAGATATTTGGTAACTTGAGTAAGAAAATCCACTTTGAATTTCCAATCTTTGTCTTCAAGATTTCTGAGCACAGAGCCTGAGGCAAATTCAACTTAGAAAAGCCCTAAGCAGGTGCCCCGCCAACAGTTCTCTAGGGAAGTCCTTACCCAATCAAGCCAGTTCTACATTCTGTCCTACTTCCCTCCAGCCCTTGATAATTGCTTCTCATTATATACCTTAAAAGTTCTCTCTCTCCAGGGTGTGTGTCCAGGAAACCCATCTTGTGTTTTGCCATCTACTGGGATAATTAGGATATGCTCAAGGAGGCAACAGAGGTTGGGCCCTCCAGTCTTCCAGGAAGACCCTGCTGTTGTTTGCTTTTCTCACTAAATTTCTTTACTAAGATTTTTTTTCTTGGTTGGTCATCCTAGTTTCATCAGGGGCTGGGGGCAGCCATTCCAGGGATGAATAAAAGAAGTCTCTTTTCTCTCTGTCTTGGTATCTTGTGCCTTGGCAGCCAAAGGAAGACTTGGTGAATGTGCTAGAGGCTCAGTTTACCTCACACTCCTTTTTCAATGGGAGCTGTATTTTATGAGTTTCAGTGATGTTTTTCAAGGTACTAAGTAAGTGGCCTCCATGTCTTCTTCGCATGTGTAAATATGAACACTTCTGAATTTTTACCACAATGTCTCTTCTGCACCATTGGTGCATGCAATATTTATTGACCAACTGCAAGTTTATATTACTACAACTTGTTGATTATTTGCTCTTGGTAGTCACTAGGGGACCACATAACTGAATGATCCACATGCTGTGTGCCCAGGTCTTTCTGGCCATGTCTTGCCTTTAGCCTTGTTGCTTTTCTGGCAACAATAATGTGCATCTTGGTTCTGATGAGTTGTTCTGCCAGATCAGACTTGTGGGAAGGGTATGCCCAAGGTGTGCGGTGGTGGTGGGAAAAATAATAGGAAGAAAGTTGGGAACTCAAGGTTCAAGATATGATTCTGTCATCAATATTCTTAGGAAGGTTACATTTTTCTCTGTCCTTCACTTGCATCATCTCTAAAATGAAAATAGTTTAATAAATATCATCCTATAACTCTGTCTTCATCCTCTTTATTCATTTTGAGTTCCAGAGATTGAATGAATTTTGACATGCAAATTAAAGAAAGCTAGAGCTGATCTTTATTTAGAATTGCTCTCCCCCCAACAAATGATTACCTGAACTATCAATTTCAACTCAGCCAACATTTTGTTAATGACCATGAATAAAAATCCTTTAAACTCCACCCAGATCTGTGACTTCCCTTTCTACCCTCTGGTTCCTAGACTCTCCTGGTTCTGGATCACTGCCCTTTCTCTTATTAAACATGTTCACTGATTCTTCTCCTGTAGAAATGAGCCTGATTTCCCTTCAGGCTATCTTTTTTTCCCTATCTTTACGGTACTCTAGAGCAAAAATTCATCCATGGTTCTCTAACAGATATTCACATTTCAAAGAATAGATAGACAACTCTAAAGTATTTCTTATAAGCCTTTCTTATAAGCCTTGATATTAATTTGACATTAAGCACATGAATCCAGAAATGGACTCTTTTTTTGAGGAAAGAGGTACCTGTATAATTGCACCACTTGCCTTGGCTTTGAGGTTGCCATTTTGGACAGCAATGTGAGTTTCCTTTCTTCTTCTTTCCTGCCTGTGTAAATGAGGAAATGCCAGGGACCTTCCCACCCCCTCAGCCAACCTAGCACTCCCTGTTCAGGTGCTTCTGCCAACTAATTAACACCTCCTTTGCAAGTTGTAAATTGGACGGCAGATGCACATAAATGCAGAACCCAGTGGGGAGTCTCATGCTTTCTATATCCATATATTTCACAAAAGGCAGGAAGTGAAATCAAGTAGGCTGATGGGAAATGCATTTAGCCAAAATGGCCACCCCCAGATTCTTAAATAAATTTATAGACTTTAAACACAAAATAAATTTCTTTGGAGGACAAGCCATTTTTATTGTTTTTAAAACACAATCCTGTGGATTCTCAAAAGTCTGGGAAAATGATTGAACAAATTTTAGAAGCCCTAGGATGCTACTAGAGATGTAGTAACACCTCTGCACCACTAATAATTCTGTCTCCAACCCTCCAAAGTTTAGGGCTGTTGATCATCAAGTTCCTGTTACTAATTTCAATTTGCACCAGTCTATCCTTTCTGTTGTTGGCAGAGTTTGTCTGTAAACTTAGTATCCTGTTCTTGTAGGCTTATACTTGTTTTCTACCTCCCTAGGTCTCATAGGACATGTTCACAGCTCCTCAAGATCTCTCAATCTTTTTCTCCTGATAGTCCCTCACTAACTCTACAAAGCCTGAACTATTTTAATTGCCTGCATAGGTGATTATCCCTTTGCATTCTACTCTATCTCTGTCCTGTTCTTACTCCACAAGTCATGATTTCCATCTTCACAAAAGAGCCTGAAAATAACATCGCACTGATCTGCAATTCAGTTCTGTTCAATTCAATTAAATGAAGTCCATCAAGTGCATTTTCTGGTCAAGCAATAGGTGCTAAGAAGTCATAAAGTCTCGCTAAGATGTTCAGAAGGTAGACATCAGTGAGCAACTGTAATAAACTGTTTCTTCTAGACAAAATGCCCTACGGCAGCTCAGAATGATTCAAGAACAGAGGCTAGAGCTGGGCAGGATAAATACGTTGGAAGAAGGCTTCACAAGGGAGGCAGACATTACAATGGATCTGCCGTAGCTTTCCCGTCCTTTTGCCTTTCCTGCTCTTTCATATCTGGTGGGGAAGTTATCTGCTGAAAACAGGAGGACAACAACACAGACATGGGTGAACTAAAGTACACAGGGTGTTCCTAGGATGCTCAAGACATCAAGTGTCGAGGATACTGGAAGATGTAATGAAATAATCTCTGTATTGTGTCAGAAATCAGTCGACTTCCCTTTAAATAATGCTTTTTTTTTCCTGAGGGAAAATGTCTTATTTTCTTTTTTGCAAGATACACACATCAAAGTATATAACGAATTACTAAACACAGTCTATTATATGTGCAAACAAAATCGTAAGGATTTGCATGCTATTGATGAAGAAGTTTTAGCCAAAATTTAAGAAAATTTGAACTTCTATAGTATGTGTGATCAGTGTAATTAACTGGTAGCAACTAATATGAAAAGGAACCTATTTGTCTATACTTCCTTTTAGTGAGTGACCGCAACCAGGGTGTCCAAGAAAATAGTTTTTGGTGGGTGTGGTGTCAAACTTTTTAGTTCATAAAAGTTGGTTTAACCTGTGATGTTCCCTTCTTGATCCAGTCCTGGTCCTTGTTTCTCCATTTGGTTCTCAAAGTGTGGACAGTATTAGCAGTGTCACCGTTGCTTGGGAGCCAGTAGGAAATACAGAACACCAAGGCCTACCCACAGCTGTTGAATGAAAATGTGTTTTAAGATCCTCACATCATTTAAGTGTGTATTAAAGTCTAACAATCCTAACTTTACCTCACTTAGACTTCACGGAATTCCTACAAGGGGTCTCAACTCTTGAGCTCTGGCTTGAAGAAACACAGAAAAAGCCTGGGTGGAGCCCTTGTAGTGTGCACATGTGTAGGTGCAAAGCCTGAGATCTATGAGAAGTGCCCCACATCGTATTTACTTCATTTCCTCCCATAGCACATACGTGCATTACACACATTTTGAGAAGTAAATCAACATAAAATGTTTTCTTCGTTAAAATTTCTCTCTGATTCCCCAGTTCCCTCCCCAACCCAGACTCCAGACACTAGACTGTTACCAATATCACTTTTAAATAGCAACTGTCAAGCCACTCAGCGAGAAAAAAAGGCATGCATCAAAGAGGTAAAGAGGCCAGTGACTTGAATAAATGACTATACCTGAATTGCAATGAGAAGAAAGTTTATCTGGTCTTCCATTTTTAATATTTCTCTCAGATGTTACTCACCAGTGAAACGTAATAGCCTAACTACCTCTTACTTACTTACTGCTTCTTGCACAGAGAAAAAAAAGCAATGACCAGCCAAGACCCTAAGTTTTGATACCTAAGTTTTGAACTTCATCTAGATACCAAAGGTGATGTAGCCTAATTAGTCATCAAGAAATCTTATTTCCTCTCTTTCTCAAAATCCGCCCCCCCCAGTCTTTCTTCTTGAACCCATTTTGTTGTTTTGAAAGGGAAAGTTAAATACTGAGTGCATACTGGGAGAAAGGAGACCAGAGTTATGCTTACAAGAATCCCCAGATACTCAACAACAAATGTTTGCTAAACTGTGAATGAAATGCTTAAATAGCAGTACCCTAGAGGGCTGTCTGTCCGAGCCAGTGGCAGTTCTCTCATTGCCCCTCAGAGAAACACTGGCTGCAGGAAGATCGTGCACCAACCGAAAGAAGATCGGAGACCTGGAGTGTTCAGAATAGAATGTTAGACTGTTGTAGTGCCACACAAGCAGAACCTGAATTTGTAGAACTGTTTTAGGGAACTAGAAACTTCTATTAACATATTTAGAATAAGATGGGAGTTCTTCAAATGTTTATTTGAATGATGCCAGCAACAGTGACCAACATCTGAATCAAAAAGGGGTATCACAGTACAGAATAGCCTGCAGAGCTCCAAAGATACAGGCCACACCGTTGGGAAGGTTGTTTCCTTAGCTCCCTGGTTCATGTCTTCACTTACGTACACATACGGAAAGAATAGAGACTTCAGTATATCCTGCCTTGTATTTGTTGCCACCTGGGTTTATCAGTATGGGACTAATTTCATAGAATTATTATAATATTTATATTTTCTTTCAAGCCCATTTCTCATAGGTCGTAAAGTTCTGGGTTGAAACTCTGCCCAGCTCTGTGTGGAGTGATGTGGCCTGTGTGGACTGCAAGTGAAACAAACTTCCAACCACAACGTGATGGAGGCATCTAGCCTTTGTCCACTTACAAGCATCTTCCTAATGACATGTGTTTTTGTTTGGCCATGCTTCTTGTTATCCCAGGATAGACAGTATTTGAATTGAACTTTTACAATCTTTATGAATATATCTTTTGTTAAAAGGAGCTTAGATAAAACAGTTCTGTTCCATTGAAAAAAAGAGTTTTCCAATGCTTAACTCTGAGGATAACCCCTTGACAATTACAGGGACAGAGATGCAGAAAATGAAAAGGAAAGGACAGAGGCTGAACACAAATGTGAATCCAGGTATAATGCTCTGCTGCAGAGGGACGAGGGGAGGGAAGGGAGGAACCCACTTCAATTCTTGGTTGGTCTACTAAGCATGACCAGAGAGGAAGAGGCCTCTCAGACGCAAAAGGCCACTAGTCAGTGACCACCAGGAAAGTCCACCATGAAGAGTGAAATTCCTTTTCAGACAATAGAAGGAGAATTTCTACAAAAACGATTGTACAAAAATCCTCTCTTTATAGCTTTCAGGATGATCAAATACATAACAGTGTGGCCAATGCTACCTAACTGAGGATTTAGACCTTAGAGATGAACCCAAACTCAAAAGATCCAGGGAAGGTTCTGAACCCATCCAAAACAGGAAATCTGGCCCATTACTTTCTAGTCTATTATACAGGAAACCATTTTCTAGAGTATGTCTCAACACAACTCTTTCTCCTCTTGTGATATATTTTTTTTATTTTACTGAATGGAACATTTTTAAAAAGATATCCATTAAATACACACAGAATACTACAATCATCATCATTTCCCATCATTCAGTCTACAATAGAACACTCCCAGTGTTTGTGGAATCTCTTCTTTGTTCCTCTGAGCCCCATGTTTATCCAGTTCCTCCCCAGGTTCCCATTGTGCTGGATTTCATTATTACATGCTCTTTTCTTTCCCTTCCTTACAGTTGCACCACATTTCTATGTTTAAACAGAATTATTCTGTATGTTTTTTGTGACTTGCTTTAAAAAAAAAGTCATAAGACTCATTCCTGGTGTATATAGCCATGGCTCATTCCTGCTATAGTGAAGATTCCTTTACATGAATATTTACAATGAATACATCAATTCTAATGATGACAATCAGATGATGTGTTCTTAGTTTTTATTATTATTATTACAAACAATATTACTCTCAATATTCCTTGTATCTTGGTCACATGTGAAAGAATTTCTCTAAGATATAAAAAAAGAGTAGAATTCCAGATCACTATGCGTCTGTGTACATATCTGATTTTACTAGGTATTGTTAGTTATACCTGTTTAAACTCTTACAAGCAGAATATTCATGTTCTGGTTGATTCATATCCTCACCAGCTTGACATTATTTTACTTTTAGAATTTATGTAATCAAATATGTATAAAAAGTTATCCAATTTTTATTCAAATCTTTGATTAATAATGAGGATCTGTTTACAAGTTTCTTGCCCATTTGTGTTTTCTCTTCATCTTAAGTGCCTATTCAAATCTTCTGCCTGTTTTCCACTTATGGATTTATTTCCTTATTCATTTATGATTCTTTTTTTGGACCTCTATCATTTTGTTAGATTTATATCTTGCAAATCATTTTTCCCACTTGTAATCTGACTTTTTACTTTCTTTAAGTGTCTGGCATGATGTGTATGGTTAGACTGGATGAAGTCAAATCTATCATCTTTATGGTTTATGTTGTTTGTGTTTAAGAAATTCTTAAGTAGCTCATCGTCACAAAATAGCCTCCTATATTTAAAGTTCCCTATTTAAATCTTGCTGAAATTCATTCGTTTTTAATGTATGGTGTGAGATAAGGATCCAATTTAATTTTTTCCATATGGATAACTATTTTTCCCAGCGTCACTTGGTTTTAATTTTTCTCTTCACTGACCTGTTATAAATCGTTTCTGTACATGTGTGGGTCTGTTCCCCGACGGTCCCTTTGTTACTTTCCCTGGGCTATTATCTTATTATGTTGTAACAATTCTTGATTTTTAGGAAAGCAAATAATCACTGTCTTCACAACTCCCCCTTTGCCTCATCTTTGTACTATTTCTCTTTCTTTCCTTCCCTTTCTCACCTTTCAGTCCCTGTTTTCTCTTTGTTCATCTTTCTGACCTTCTGCCTTTCAGTTTTTACTCCTCCTATTTCTCTCTCCTTTATTTTTCCTCTTCCTTTTACTCCTCCTTCTCCTCCTTCTTCAAATCCCTCACTGTGTTTGCATTTTTGGCCATGTTAAGCTCTCTTTCCTTCATATAAATACATCTGACCTTGTTGGGATTTTAAAATTTAGATTGTGCTTAATATATAAATCAATTCTGAGATAATACTTTTATGATTTTGAGTTTTACAATCCATAAAGTATTTATTTTTTTTACTTAGATTTTTTAATTACTTTAAAGAAAATTGTATTGTTTTCTTCATTAAGATTTTGTATCCATGGATACCTGTATCCAAGTATCCATATACACATATATTTTACATTTATATAGATCAAATGTATTTTATGGTTTATTGTTACTTTGTTTTCTCACTTTCTTAGTCACTTTTTTGTTACTGAGATCTCACACTCACAACATAGCAGAGAAAAGGTTTGTTTGGTTTATGTCTTAGTCCATAGTTGGCTGACTCCCAAACAGGATGACATGACTGAGGGGTGTGGAAGAGCAGAGCAGCTCAAGACATGACATACAGGAAGTAAAGGGAGAAAGGAAGAGCTGGGGAGGCAAATAAACCCTTCCAGGACACAACCCCAGTGACCTGTCTTCTCTGATCAAACTCCCATCTTCCCAGAGCAAGCCAACTACACTACCTTAATAATCCAATCACCAAAGCAAAATGAAAACTCAGCAGTGCAGACATTAAATTCTATATATTTGTTGTCAGTACAAAGGGCAAAATATGATGAGATTTGAATTCTAAATGTCTTGAGTGGCCTCACCATGTGGCATTGCTAGAGGCTGTAGTCCTCATGTCTCTCTCTCAGCTTTGCTTTGCTCACCTCTAAGCGTTCCTTAGAGGTTGCCTTGGTTGCTTTTACTTTTCTCTTGCTGCTGGGACAAAATACCTGACACCCAAAATGACAGAAGGAAAGGTTTATTTAGCTCACTGTTTGTAGAGGTTTCAGTCCATAATCAGTTGGCTCCAAGACAGGGTGGCACGGCACAGGGGCAACAGTTCAAGGCAGCAGCCAGAGCAAAAGGAAGCAAAACAAGCCTCTTCTTCTGCCTATATTGTGCACAGGCCACCTCCCCCACTTCAGGGAGGGAAATCACTCACAAAATCTCCTTGCCCTCCTTTGCACAAGATGAGGATATTTACAAAGTAAAAACTCTGCTCCCTGCTGAGTCTGGCAGTTAAATTTCTAAACCTCTCAACTTCTCAAATTGACATAATGTATGAACCAAAGCAGAGATTCTACATCTCTGGCTTCTCCAGCTTTCTTGGGTCTTCATGGAATTTTCAGCTTTATTCTTGCACTGTTTCATTGCATTGCCTTCTCAAGAGCACGCTTCCTGGCCTCACAAACCTTCTGAAATGTGAGTGGAGGCCTCCATGACCCCACAAGATTTATATTCCCCATATCTGTAAAACTAGTACCATATAGATACCACCACCATGTGCCACCATCTTGAATAGAAGCTAAGCTTCCTTGTTATCATGGTTGCAGAATTCCTGGAAGACTGAGCACTACGAACAGAATCTTAGGTATCAAAATCCTTAGGAAATCGGTGCCCTAGAGCATAGTGCCCTAGAACTCTCTTTTCAAAGCAAAGCGTTTCACTTTTGCAGTTTTGATTCTGAGAAGGGATGGACTTTGCTGGTTCCTCATATGCCCTCAATGCATTCTTCCTATTGTATGGATCTAAAGTACTTCACTTCTTTTTAACGCTAGTCTTTGAAGCAACCAATCTATCTTCTGTTCTAACTTTGCAAGTACTTGTTCCTATCAAAAATTAAATTATTTTGAATTGATTTTTTTATTCCTGAATTTAAGTATAAACCTAGCTAAATTCTCCCAAAAGTAGCCTTGCCATAGGTTGAACATTGAGCTACCCTGAAATTTTTCTCTCAAATTAGTTAGTCCACCATCCTTAATCTCCTGAAAAGTTGCAGGCCATAAATGAAATATAGACAAATTTTCTGCCAGTGTGTAACATACATGGCCTGGAGTCCAATTCCCAATGGAGTTCTTGTTCCCAGCCAAAACTTCCTGAGCCTGATCTTTACCATCTGCCCTTTAATCAGCATTCCCATCTTCTGAATTCCAACCAGCATCTCCCATCAGGCTCAGCTTATGTAATTCTAAGACTACTTCTCCAGCTGGCATCTCTAAATCTCTCCAAACTACTCCCATAAACCAATTCCAAAGGCTTCTGAATTGACACTGTCAGGTGATATCACAGCAATGGTTCGTTCTTGTTATCAGAATCTGTCTTAGTCACATTCTCCTCCTTGAGACAAAATACTTGACACAACTTAAAGGAGAGGTTTATTTTGGTTCCTGTTTCAGTTCTTAGTTGCTGGCTCCAAGATAAGATGGCATGACAAAGGTCATGTTGGAGGGGAGCTGCTCATGGCACAGTGCACAGGAAACAGAAAGGAGGAACTGGGAGGGAGACAAGGCCATGTCCCTAGGACCTCTGTCTCCTCTGATCAGACTGCACTTTCCAACAGCAAGCCAGTTATACTGCCCCTCTAAGTGAGTCACTTTCCAAACACAGGAGACTTTAGGGGACATTTTAGATCTAAATCATAACACTTACTTTTACATTCAGAATTAATTTTTAAAAGATTTCTCGATTTGTGATATGCATATTTAGGCTTGTGGATTTTCTTTTTCATTAAATTTTGTCTGTTAGACTCTCCTGATGTCTCTTGTGTACAGTTTTCCAGCTCTTTCAGGACATAGGAATATTGTCTCTCCCGCCTCTGGAAAGCTAAGTATGGTCTTGTTAATTTCTTTAGACAGTGGTGTGAGAATGGGATTATGTTATTTCCAGATGAAAGCATAGAGAAGCTAAGTGCAGTCTCACCCTTTCCCCTGGTCATGGCAAATATAAAATAATGTGATGAGAAATTTTCATAAAATTAAAGTAACCCTGAAATTGTCCTCATAAATGTCTAGTTTTATAAAATTCTTCAATACAAATTCAAAAATAATATGCTTATGCAGCATATAATTCTGCACATATAAGCACAAGCTTGTCTATTGTGGCATATCTGACAAATTTGCACAGATTATTCCACTTGATCTATCAATTTCAGTTTCTGAAAGTGATATATTAAAAGCAGCAACTAAAAGTATTTGACTTATCTGCTCATTTTTGTCAGTTGTTCGTATACTTTTGATCTGTTTTGTTAGGTGTGTATATGCTAATGATAGATATCTTTTTAATTAATTTCTTATACTTGTGTATCTGGTCTTCTTTGTTCCTTAAGATGTATTTTTAAGAATTAGCATTGCTACCTTAGCCTTCCCTTAGTAAATAGTTTCTTTTTTTCAATCAATTTATCTTAATTTTTTTTATTTCCAGTGAAATAAAAGATATTCATCTAGTACCATATAGTTGACTGTAGTACCATATAGTATAGTACCACATACTAATCTAATCGAGGAATGCGTATCTTTAAAGTAGCAAATTCAGTACATTCTTATCTAATATCGTTGTCATAACAAATTTCTGTCACCTTTATGTTTCGCAGCTGTATGCTTCCGTTGGCCTTTCTCTGTGTCCTTGCTTGTCTTTGTTACTCTACATGCCCCTCGCCTTCATGGCATCATCCTCTTGTGACAGTGTCATCATGGAGAAGCCTGATATTCTAAGATCCATCCCTTCGTGCCTGGAGTATTCCATCTAGAAGTACTGATAATTCTTTCTGTCTTTAATGTCTCTAAATTTTGCCTTATTTAGGTGTCAAATTTTTTTCATCCTTCATGTTTAACCATAAATTGGCTCTTTTTGAGGTGTTTCACTCATTCAATGCTATAAAAAGTCTCTCTTTTTTTCCTTCAAAATAGTTTTTCATTTCTATTTTCCTCTCTATCTAGGTTTTCTGGCCTCAGGGTGTTAGCATTTGTCATTTATAAGATCCATTTTAAAATTTTTCTTCTTTCCTATTAGCTTTTATGAAACCTCAATATGATTTTTATTAATTCCTTTTATCAGCTACATTTCTCCTATTGAATCTTTTTCTCCAGTCGCTCTGCTTTCATAGCTAATGTTTTCATTGGATTGTTTCTCTTTCTCTCTCTCTTTTTTCAGGGTGTGTGGTTATTCTACATTGTTGATATTTTCCTCGTTTTCTTATTTAACAGGCTTTACTTACAATTTAGTTTTCTCTTTTCTAATAATTTTGCTTCACATGGTGTATGCTGGAGCTTGTGGTACTACACTGGAGCCTGTGAGCTCATGTCCCCCTATAGGGGTTATCCACTCTGTTTGGCAGAATGTATTTAAAAAGGTTAGTGGCCAACCCTTGTCCCCACAAGAGCTGGAGAAAATGGTGGGCTAAGTCAAAGGTACAGTGCCACAGGAAGAACCACAGGACTCTGTTGACTGCTACTTTTTCTTTGTTCCACCAGGTTTTACACTGAATCCACAGGCCACAACGACACGGAAAAGAGGTGACTTCCACTGAAAGCCCCAGGGAGGTTGCGGTGGAAGCGAAGTGGAGAAATAATGGTCTTTAGGCTGCAGATGTTCGCAGTCCATTATTACCAACCTTACCTATCATACTCCCAGGGATGTGGCAGCTTCCTAAGTGGAAAGCTGGGCATTATTGGTATTAAAGAAGGAGCCCACCTGAAGCTCTGATTATTATCTTATCCTCTGGGCTCGGCTGTCTCAGAGCATCGGTTATCTTCCTCCCACCCTGTCCCATCGTCCCTCTCTCATTCTGGTGAACACTGATTTCAACATCCAAGGCATTTCTTCAGGTTTCAGATTCTGTTGGTGTTTTGCAACCCATATTTCTCTCTTGCTTTAGTTTATTTTTGATTTAGTTTAGATTTGATTTTGAGGAGAGAAATAAGGAGCTTGTGGAAAGCAGGATGGAGCCTTTCTGCCCCAATGTGCTGAGCGCGATCTCCAGCCCAACATCACACGTAAGTAGGGAGAGAGGATGGTCTCCTTGATCCCTGTGTCCCGGGATGCTGACACGTGGCTCCAATTCAACATGAGAACAATTCATAATGGTATCTTGGATTTCCAGAAAAGACAAATAATGAATAAATAGAAAATTTATCAGTGATTTAATCCAAGAACGTGGGCTCAGAGGAGTAAAATTCAGAATGACACCAATCATCGCAGAAATCAAGTGTAAAATTTTAGTGAAATGCTGCTGGGTGTGATAGGCATGGTAGACAGGAACTAAAAGGTCATTAATGACAGCATGTATAATTCATGAGATGTTATTAGGTAGCTCTTTAAAGCGGGGGCAGAAAGGTTATATAGTCAGAAATGGTCGGTCAAAGGGTATTTTATCGGACATTTTGGGGAGAAGAAAGTACACACAAATGCCACATCTGTCACTTCTATCTTTTATATCCAAATAATTTTAGGTCCCCAATCTCTGTACTCCCTACACTGATGGGTCTTCAGAAATAATGCAGTTTCTAGAGAATACATACCATGCAGAGTACATAGGTTAGGAAATGGCAGTGGACTGTGCAGGTAGCCTTTTGGTGAGACCACAAGTAAAGACCTGAGTGTGAGAACCTGACTGTCTGAACTCAGAGTAAATGCAGAGCAAGGGCTAGTGGTAGCTGCAGCAAAAGCCAAGGAGCAGGTCTACTCAATGATAGTTTAGCCAAGTAGCCTAAGATACGCTCCTGTTGGCTATGGCTCACTATCCGAATACTGGATTAGTAATCTGGAATCACTGGGCTTCCTTAACAGAGTCACAATTCAGGCTTTCAGAATGACCCAATTTGTTAGGTTTCTGTAGAGCCTCCCCCAATTTGGGATGCTGGGAATTGTAGCCAGGGCCTCACACATGCTAGCAAAATGCTCTACCACTGACCACACTTGTAGCCGACTACGTTGCCTGAGATGACCTCAAACTCGTTATACTCCTGCCTCAGCTTCCTGAGTCGTTGAGATTACAGCTATGTACCACTGTGTCTGGCTATACATACATTTTGGATCATGCACCAGGCCCCCAGAGACCTTAATCTCTAACTCCCTCATTCATGATTGATTAGACCAAGGCTGAATAACTGACAAGAATAAGCACTTTAGAACTCTTTGTTTATAGATTTGAAGTCCAGATTAATAATATTTTTTATATCTACCCATATGGGTGTCTATGCTTATGTCTCTGTCTATCTATCTGAGTTTATAGAGAACCTTCTGATTTACTCTTATTCCCCTTTTTAAGTTTCTAACACTGGGAATACAGAATGGGCATCATTTGCCAGTTACATAGGAAGAGAAATGAAAGAGGCAAGGGACAGAAAAACAGCACCATGCCAAAATGAGGGGAGGAGAGAGCTCTCATTCCATTCCTGATGTCCCATTTGCATTTATATCCTGTGTAATTTCAATTACCTTCCCTTCTCAAATTAATCAAAGGGCTGTTTGTTTGTTTGTCTGCAAACACAAGAGTTATTGCTTGCTTTTTGTCTGGCTTGTCATCCTCTGACAGTGTGAATCTACCCCTCAGTCCCTGCTCTCTGCACCAGTCCTGAGACTGAGCCGTGGAATCCTAAGGTTAAGGGAGGAAGACCTGGCACATCCTGTGAAGCTTGGCCTCTGTAAAAGGAGGCTCTCCTGTCTGCGGGTCACCATGCTTTAAGGTGTCATGTTCTCCAGCTTCAGAGATCTTCTAGAATCTTTCCCAGATAGCACAGAAGGCTACCTTATCATAGGTCACTTCCTGGATCCATCATCTTGGTGAATCATTAATAGTAGTGGTAGCCAGGCAGATTGGCCCTGACTACAAAACCCCTGGAGAGTGGGAAGCTGAGTGACAGCAGTTTCATGGCAAACCTTGGAATAGAACCAGCTGGACTGTGGAGGAAAATTACCGAATAGAAAAATAAATCATAGATCCTTAAGAAAATGCTAGTATAGCAAGACAAGTGACAGTACAACAGCTTCTCTGAACAGTACAGATCATTCACTTAACTCCTTGGATTTTACAAACAAGGAAGGGAAACCAACACTGATTAAGAGGTCACTTTATTACAGGCATCTGAATCCCTTTAGAACATTATCATTCAGGGGTAGGCTTCAGTGAACAGATGAAGAGTGGTCACAGAATTTGCTGCAGAGGTGGAATTGGAGTGAATCCTGAGACCACCTTACTCCAGAACTCAAGCTCCAGGCAGTAGTCAGTTGTTGATGTCACCCAATCAGTCCTGGAATTCAGGACTCTAGAACTCCATATCAGTACTCCTCACATCTCTCCCCACTGCCTCTGTCCTGGTGCAGCTTGTGTGACTGCAGCAGCACTGACTCTAGGCCACTTGACAGAGCCAAGGCAGGCAGCCTGAGGTCTACAGCAAAGGGGAGACTAGGCCAAGAACCAGGACTTCCCAAGCAGATTTGCCTCTACCATGGGCTGTGAGTCAGTGTTTGAATAAAGTTCAGGGTGGTCAAGTTCTGAGAAGTGTTAAAGTCTTAGAAGGCACAGGGAAGCTGAGTACAGAGGAAGAGCAGGGGCTCAGATTTCATACCCTGTTGTCCCCTTAACTAGCTGTTCCTTAGACAAGCCACCAACTTAGCATTTCTACTACAATGTGGTATTAGAGGAGGTACCTACACTGTGGCGTGTTGAGTGACTGAACTCTGAATTTCTCAGACAGCCATTGGAACCTAAAGCACAAATGATTCTTCTACGGATCTTTGATTCAGATATAAACTCTGCCTGGGGACAGGAATCTGGCCCTTTTTAATGTCTAAGCAGGACTGAGCATCCAGTATGTGCAAGGATAAGAGAGGAGATGACTTAGAGATGGTGATGGAAGAAGCAGCTGTGTGGCTGGGCAGCACAGATGTATCCTACAGTTCTCCAGAGAGACTGTTGGCTTCACTTGCCAGGCACATTTGCAGGATGGGGAAGGGCCGTTCCACAGGGCAAGTGTTCAGTATCACAGGTCACGCTGCATACCTGGGCAGCACAGAGCCTGAGCTGCCCAGATGTTTCGGGTGCCATGTGTGGAGACATGTTCTGCAGATGTTCATGTTGGCTGTAGTGCACAGTCAAGTCAGGAAGCACTGGGATTAGAAATAACAATGTGTTATTTTCTTTTAAAAAGTATTAGACTATGACAAATGTTTATCTTGTACACCATTTGGTGTCTGGCAACTGTCAAGTTATTTGTTGAGTCCCGATGCTATCACAATTCTTTAACAGTTTCTTGTGGACTTCAGACTCTTCACTGTGTGTTTTCTTTTGTAGTATGCAAGGCTATTGACTCCAAGGTTCTAAGAATTTTCTCAGGATTGCCTCTAATATTTACAAGACTAAGGGCAAGTTCTGCAAATGGTGGCCTACACACGTATAGATTTAAATATTTAAACATTCCAAAGAGAAGCTAACAAAACCTGTTAAATAAAAATATGTTCTCCCCTTTATCACGTACACTTTTACAGCACCTTGAAAAGCTAAGTTAGTCACTTTTCCATTAGTACAAAAAGCACATCGGAGAGAACCAAATTAATAGAGGAAGGATTTATTTTGGTTCACCTTGTCAGAAGTTTCAGTCTATGATTGGTTGACTCCAATGCTCTTGGGCCTGAGGGCAGGCAGAACATTGAGGTCTGGAGACCATGGTGGAGCAGAGCTGTTCACCTTGTGGTAATCAGGAAGTGATGACAAAAGCAGGAAGAGGCTTCTCAAAAGCATGCTCCCAGTGACCTAACTTGTGTCCAGTAGGTCCTACCCTGTGGAGGTTCCACCACCTCCTGAAAGTACTACAGGCTGCTGACAAACACCTCACATTCAGCCTTTGGGACACATTCAAGACCTGGCCTGTTGCTTCAGATTTGATCTGGAATCATCAGAGACTCCTTGGGTTTCATGACTTGAATATGATGGAACCATGAGAGCCAGTCCCAGCCCTTCTGCCTATGCCCATTCCTTTTCTCTAAATGACTGAGCCCACCTTCAATCATGAACAGGCTTAATTTTTTTGTATGGACAATACTCTTACATCTAGCTCCACCCACAACCCCACAAACAGCCACTCTCAGGCCTTACGATGGCCATACTAATGACTGACTCATTCTTGGGAGGATGGATTTGAGAAGGAGGTCAATTTGGGCTCTAGATGAAGCATGGGGTCATTTGGACAAGGATTTTGGTGGCTATAGGTCTGTGGTGTGAATCTAGAAGGGAAAGGAGGCTGAGTTTGGCCACATGACCATCCCATGGTAGAGGCAGGGTATGGCAGACAGTAGTCCTAGGGGAGCCCTGTGAAACATGGGCCCCAGTTTAAGAGGTCCTTTTGTTTGCTTCTGTGAGTAATACTATTATTGCTTAACAAATGTCTGATAAAGATTAAAAATTTTTGAAGTTTTATGTGAAATCTGTATGTTACCTAGAATAATTCAAGGGACAAAAATTTAAAGAAAACACATTTCTTTCTTTCTTTTTTTTTTTTTTTTTTTTTTTTGTCTTTTTCATTTTTATCGGTACCAGGGATCGAACTCACGACTGCCTGCTTGCAAAGCAGGCGCTTATGCCGCTGAGCTAAATCCCCAGCCCCAAGAAAACACATTTCATTACATTCCATTATTATGGGTGTTCAAAACATGGATCACAGGGCATTAGAGGTTAATGACCCCAAGAAGATGCCAAAGATACTTCTGTGTGTATCGTGAGTTGGGCTGAGCTTAAGACAAAGACAGACATTTTAGGCAATATTTCCTTTCCTCTTCTGTGCCTGATCTCAGAACTACGGTCCTTTCTGTGGTCTCTTCATGAATGACTACTCCACACAAGTTGCAGGATCAGTGATTTTTAAAGATGGCAGTGACCCTTTAGGAGGTGCCTAATATGTGTCTGGGATTATGACAGATAATTCATGGGATTATTTCATTGCCTGTGAGACATGTGTTATGTTTTCTGTTAGAAGAAGAAATATGTTCATAGCAGTGTAGTTTAACTTACTTCTTGGGCTGCAAAACATACACATAGCAGAAAACACCTGACACCAAAGCCTGGACCCTTGCCTGATACCTACCACAGAACAAAAAGCAATAGATTGCACCTGCATTCCCCACCAGAAAGAGAGACCTCTCCCCTTATGCAAACTCTCCTCTGGTTCCAGTGGGGAGAGTGCTAGTTTTAGGAGAGGACTGTGTGTATATTTCATAGACCCAGCAGGAGAGGGACTAACGCTGAATTCCCCCATTAAAAGCATGTGTTGTGCGTGTGTGCCAGTGTATTCTTTATTGCAAACTGGGAAACATAACTATGAGGGACTCTTATGTTTTCCTCCAGTGCCCTAGGTTGCAAGCGCAGATCTCTTCTGATCAGCTCCTCTCAGCTACCAGGGCTGTAGTTAGACGAGAGTGTTAGCTGCTTCATAGTTCACCTCAGTTTTGTAGCTCACAGGATAGACCCTGGGCAATGAGTGAACAGGATAATCATGGGCAAGATACTCTGTTCAGGGAAGAGTTCAGTGAGGGGACCTCCAATGGCTTAGCTGTTTCTACCACACACAGACATCTTATACTGAGTAAGAGCAGGCTTTGTTAGGGAGCATCAGGATCAAGAGCCTCTGTTGGCTTTGCAGTCTGATGGCATCCGCTGCCTAATCCACCTTCCACCATGTTCCTTTCTCAGGAGTAACTCACAAATCAGTCCTTCATACTCTCAACTCTGTCTCAGTGTCCGTTTTTGGAGAAACCCAAACTCCCCCAGACCCTTATGCTGAACCACAATAAATGATTTGAAAAGCCAGCCCAATAGAGTATAATGCCACAAAGATAGTGTATGTTTTTTTTTTTTTTCTGCACCTAGAATAATATCTGGTATGTAATGTTGGGTATGGAGCTCAGTAAAGAACTGTTAAATGAACGAATGAGATTCAGACACATCTCTGCATTTGCTCAGTCAGGACCAGCTGGGTTTAAAGTAGTACTTCTGGAAATTTTCCTTGTTTAATACCTCTTTTTGTTACTCTGATGTTCAGTCTTCCTTCTTCTTCCTTTCCCTCGATTCCTACGAACCCATAGCAGGCCCAGTGTTCCATATTCAGAAACCGCTCCTAGGGTTCCCTCCAAGCCACCAATCTCTTCCTCAGTTTCTTTGCCATTGCTGCTTTCTCAGCAAGCCAGGGATTGTTTGAAGCAATGACTTTCTACCGTCAGGAGAAATAACCGCCTTTACTTCCATCCTTCCCTAGAGTAGGGGATGTTTACAGAGAGCCCTGTAAGGATACTAGTCTAACAAGATGCTTTCCGAATATTTTTTAAATATCAACTATATTATAGCATCTTATTCGGTGCTTTGCCTGCATTTTCTGCTTTAAAATAGTGGTAAAAATGCACAATATGAAATGTATGACTTTGGCCATCTTTAAGCATATTAAGTCAGTGGCTTTAAGTGCATTCACAATTTTGTGCTAATCTCATTTTAAATAGAAACTCTGTGCATGTTAAATAGTAACTGTCCATTAACCTCTCCTCCAATTGCTGATAAACACTTCTTCACTTTCTGCCTTTATATATTTGACTATTCTAGGTACCCCATATAAGGGGTGTAATAGAATATTTGTCTTTTTGTGTTTAACTTATTTCTTTGAAATTCATCCATAGTTCAGCATGTTTCAGAATTTCCTTCTCTTTAAAGGTTGAGAAATAATCCATTTCATCTACATGCCATACTTTATCCATATTGTTGAGTGCTTTGGGTTGCTTTTAGCCCTTGGAAATTGTGAATGATGCTACTATGAACATTGGTGTATAAAGACATTCATGAAGTACTTGACAATGATTCTAGAAATGCCTGACTGGCAATTTTGTTACTGTGCAACAGCATCAAATTTGCTTGTACAGATCTAGATGGCAAAGGTCCATCACTCAGTGTGGCCTCTGAATACAGTCATGAGGCTGCTGCCAGCATAGAGTTCTACAGTCAATTAAAAAAGGCATAAGAGAGCTGGGGATTTAGCTCAGTGGCATAAGCGCCTACCTTGCAAGCATGTGGTTGTGGGTTCAATCCCTGGTACCGAAAAAAAAAAAAATAGGCATAAGGAGTATACTCTAAAGTAGTGATAAAATAATAATATATTTATTATATAAAAGTGTTATTACCATTATGAATGTGTATATACTGTACATCATTGTATGTGCTATATTTTACAACAGACAGTAGAGCTGGTTTGTTTACACCAGCTCCACCATAAAAATGTAAGTAATGTGCTGTGTTATGATCCTATAATGGCTAGGATGTCAGAAGGTGATACAAGTTTTTCAGCTCCATTAAGTCTTAAGGGACCACCCTTGGATGTAGGGTTTGTTGTTGATCATGCATCTTGATGCAGTTCATGAATGTAACTGAGTCCCTGCTTTCAATTCTCCTGAATTAAGAGTGGTGCTGCTGAGTCATATGGTAATGATATGTTTAACTTTTCAAGGAACCACTAAACTGTTTCCATAGTACTAAAAAGGTGGTTTTTCGGAAAAAGGGTCCCCTGACTCACTCATTCTTGGAGTCAGAGTTCATGTTAGCACAAGGCAGGCTCAGAGAGATCCAGAGACAGACATGATACTAGTTTGACCCCCCCCCCCCCCCCCGTTCTTCAAACTAATCTGGTGGTGACTCCTTTGTGCAGAATGACTAGGAAAGTATCTTTCCCTGCTGGGCTGCAAACAGCGCTCTGAACTTAGCAAGTCTGCATGGGAAATGCATTGGTGGGCTTGGAAGAAGCATTCAGAGTGCAGAGGTGGGCCTGCCTCCATCCTTCCACTTAAGCTTGTTGGGTGACATTTCTTTCTTGATGACTGTGCACATACTCCTGTTCTCTGACCTATGTACGCTTCTTTGCTTTTATAAGTTTCATTTATCTTGAGGATTAGCTCTGATAATCCCCTCTCTTCTCTCAGGCAACTGGACTCTGCCATCCTGTTTGCCCAGGCAGAAATTGGGAGTTCTTCTTTGCTGAGTAGCTTGTTCTTTTGTTTGCTTTTTAGTCAGTTGCTTGTTCAACAGTTTGCCATTACTCTATCAAAGTGGTCGACTTCAGTTTGCATAAACAATGACTTGGAGAACTTACTGAACATGCAGATGCCTCCATCTCACTAAACATTTTAAATTAGTAGTTCTATGGTATACATCTAATAGTTCTAAAAAGTGCCTTAAAAATTCCCCAGACAATATTTTCAGGCAGATTCTTGGAATTCTCTTTAGCTCTGTGAAGATGGCCCAACTCAACTGCATATACTTTACACATGATAGACATACAATAATCCCTGGATGAGTGAATAAATGCACTAATGAACGAATGAATGAGCTCAGGTTTCCTTATCCATAAATGATGAACTTGGACTGAATGTTCTCTCAGCATTTTCCTGGTTAAACTTCTTTTCAAAATTTGAATTATTTTACCCAAAATACTAGGCTCTCTGCAACTTTAATATTAGAACTTCACATAATACAACAAACTGAAGCATAAGAAGCCCCCACAAAGACCTGACAAAAAGGATTTAGTTCAAATTAATTTTGGCAAATGATTTAGGACTCATCAATAACCATGTTTTTGAAACTACCAACTTCATCACAGAGCTATTCACCTGCCTTCTCTCCTGAAAGTATGAGGAGCCAACAGGCAGCAGTGTCAGGGCTGCTCAAGTCTCCAAGTTTGGGAACCAGGGAGCTGGTCATTATGGCAAGCCAGGAGGCAGGGGACATTGAGTTGTCCAGGGCAGCAGTCAGAACTGTCAGGGCTTGACTCTGCTAAAACCACTTCACAGGGGACAAAACCCAGCCCTTCACTCATGCTGTGCACATGCCCCAAAGCCAAGCAGTATCCCAAGCCCTTTATAGTGCTTTTGACTCTTTCCCTGTAGGTCATGAGAGGCAGTTTCAGCTTCTCATAAGAGCTGTGGCCTGAGGGAAATGAAGTCTCCTATTGCTTATAACCCCTCAGCATTTCAGAAGAAAGAGGCTGACGGTGGCTGCCAAGATTCAGCAAATATTTAGTTAGCTTGGAAAGAATAGATGCTCATTTTCCAATTCTCACAGATTTCTCTATGCCCAGTTCCTTTTATTAAAAACATTAAATCCAGAGATAAAGTCGAATGGCACTCCAAGCTGTAAGCATTCATCTGTATCCAGGGGAGCAGAACTCAGGATCTGAACAAAGAGAAGTTAAATCAATAGAACTCATGAATGTCCTCTAGGAAATGACCCAGTGTGGCAGAATTACAAGTACAGGGGCTCCCACCTCCAGTGTTCTTCGAGTGGATATTTATCAGAAGGTTAAGGAATATTCTTTCAACTGACAAGTGTCAGCACTAAGTATAGTCCACAGGCTAAATTCTGCCTGAATCCTTTTTGATTTTGTATAGACTATGAATTATGAATATTTTTTTACTTTGCTACATAGGGGAGACTTTTTTAAAGACTATTTTGTGTCACCTGAATGTGAGATGAAATTCAGATTTGCACCCATAAATAAAGTTTTATTGGAACACAGCCACACCCATTTGTTTGCATCTTGTCTATGGCTGCTTTTGAGCTATGCAGGTGGCACAGTTGAGTAGCTGAGACAGAGACCAGATAGCCTTCAAAGCCTAAAATACGCACCATCTGGCTTTTTGCAGACGTTTGTGTACCACAAAATAGAGGCTGAAAAGTTGGCTCTCACTGTTATTTGAATGCATTATTATAAAACACATGTACACAGATAAATAGTTATAAAGCAAACACCTGTATAACCTAACACTTGGATCAAGAAATAAAACATTGTCCTCCGCAGCCCAGGACTCCCCCATGTATACTTCCTCCCCCACCAGTCAGGCTTTTGTGGTATTTCTGTTGTTGTTTACATTGTTACCACTTATTCCCCGGTTGGATTTTGCTTGTTTTTGGAGTTATACATTAATAGAATACTGCATTTTCACCTTTCTGTGTTGCTTTCTCTCAGTCTTTGTAAGGCTCAGTTCTGAGTTATGATGCGTGGTAGTGGTTCTGTCATGGCCCTTCTGCACGTCGTTTGTGACATTACTTAGGCAAGGCTTGTTGATCCGTTTTACTGCTGGTGGACATGTGGGTCATTTCCAGTTTGGGGCAATTGTTGAGTAACAGTGCTATAAATCATCTTATATCTGAGCCATGTTTGACTTCTGAGCTTCTCAGGAGGAATGGATCTGTGGGATACAGGAACTATGTATACCTCCGACTCTCCAGCTCAGTACCAAACTGCTCTCCAAAGAGGCTGGACCACATCACATTCCTGCCAGTGGCCCCCTCTAGGAAGCTAAGGAGCTCTCCTAAATTTTATCAGTGCTGTTAGTGCTGTTTCCAGCTCTAACTAAATGGTTATCTGTCTTCTCTGAGACCCTGAGGCCTGACAAACACACAGGAGCCATGGTCTCTTCTACTTTGCACCTTCTGTTCAAGTCATTCTCACATCTTAAAAACATAGGACAAAGTGAACTTCCTAAAATGCTTCTGGAGATGGGGTAAGAAGCCAGCCTGTGTAGGAGCTCTGCTTCCTACAGAGGAGTGCAGAGGAAGGTAGCTCAGCATGGCGAGGACATCAGATGGGGACACTGACTCCCGGAAAGAGGTAAAGGTCCTTTTCTCTTCCCCAAGGGAATGGGAGGACTAGAAAGGCCAAGGACTCGGCCCTGGGAAGCTGAGGCTTGTGTCTTTCTCAGCAGGGTTTTGGGAAAATGGGTGCTGGAAAAGCTCCCTCCTGTAACTGCCAGCAGGCAGACACCCGAGTCCCAGCACCTGGGGCACCAAGCACAGAGGGATTTCTGAAGCATGATGGAGCACTATATTGAAAAGGCACAAATAAACCCCAAACCCTAGCACACATTTATCCAGTTTGTGGAGCGGATTAATAGAATAACCAATAAAACATGTATAAAAGCTTTAATTAAATCTGATGAAATAAAGCTTCATGTTTTATTTATGGACACTCCCAACATGTAAAGGATTCAGGGAGACATTCATTTTTACTGCCATTTCGTCTTCATATCTATAATTAAATCCAGGCTGCAGCTCTGGCCCAAAGCAATGAGGCATTTTAAAGCTGGCCTTGGACCCATCCCCCATCTGCTTTTAATTATAATTACCATCCCCAATACATAGGAGGCTGATGGCAAAACAAAACAAAATAATCAAACAAACAAACAAACAATGGCTGGCCGTCGTGTCTTAAAGTGACATGCCGAAGGACTGCAGGCAGGAGGGCGTATCCTGTAGTTCCAGTTTTATTCTGTACCAAGTGCACAATCCCTTCATTTCACTTTGACATAAAAAAGAACTTCATGAAACAAGACAAAATAACTTATGATTATATGAAACATAACTGTGACAAATCACAAAACTATACATATTAATAGAAAAAAGTGTACCTAATTCTTTAAAAGATTTATGACAATAAGCACCAGATGTGCCTCCAGAGGAAAATGGGCCCCATATCCAGTATGATATATGCAGTTCATTGCTCTACGTGAGTGTATAGAAGTATGTACAAAAGCCTGTGTGATTTATGGGAAACAGATTTCCACCCCCCCAAACGCTTTATGTCAGCAACATTACACAGGATGCTTCGCTGTCTGTACAAAATAAATCTCTTCTTTTTTACACTCACCATTTCTCCAATGAGTTTGGTTTTTCTTTCTTTCTTTTTTTTTCTTTACAAAAAAACTGCAGAAATTCCACACCACCAACAAAAAGTGCCATTAAGAAATGCGGCTACAAAACAACATGATAAAACAGTCAAATAAAACACCAAACAAACTGAACAGTTACAGTCACTATTCCCAACACTTCAAGGTGGCTGGAAAGGCAAGGTTCACTGATGGGGAGTTGAACAGTTGTCCCTGTTCAAAACCGGTATTAGTCTACTAGTGTGCTTGACAGCTAGTAATTTTAAAACACCTGAACAAAACCAACACGTTATTATCAGTGGAAACTACGCTGTGATCTGCTAATGGCCTCTTTCTCTGTTTTAGGATCACCTAGGTAATCTGAGGGAAACAAGGGCACAGAAGATACATCATTGGACCAGTAAATATTTAAATGGTGATCAGAGGCTAAATTACAACTGACATCTTCATGTAGTCTCTTTAGGGAATTAAAGACAATGTAGCAAATTAAATGTCCCCTGGGTATACTGACTTTATTTTTAATGTAACAGGATAATTGGCTTGGGGCTGTGTGTTTTCACAAGCTCCTGGAATTTTGATTTTATTTGTTTGTTTCTTTTTAAAGAAGAATGGCAATCTTTGTTTAAATGAAAATGGCTACATGTCAAGACTAAAAAGGTCAGGAAATGAGAGGGAATGATCTTTCGAAGTTTCACGTTTACTGCTGCAAAATAGTAAGACACACAGATCTTCTGTAATGAAGAAGTCAGCAAGGGACACATTTGAATGTCAGAGAAATTCTGGAACTTAAGGATAGCTTTTGGAGTTGGAAGGAATGGGAATGCATCTTGCCTTGAGGTCCTAATCACAAACCTGTGGCATCAGCCCTGTGAGGAGCCCCCTGACAATGAGCATGTCTCGGGGCTGGGCCTTGAAATTCTGTACTGGAGGTGCCACGGACACATGACTCCTCCTCGGATCTCTGCAGGCCAGGTGAGGCAAGGAAGGAGCAGCCTGGCTCACAAGCATCTCCTCTTACCCACAGGGGGAGATGACATCCTAGGTTTCTGCGGTTCAGTTTCTTGCTCTGTTCTCCTTTCTACTTTCCACTTTATCTAAGAAGCCACAGGCAGGGGTGACAACTTCAACTGCAGTGACAACCATGCCTTTTCATGGTTTTCTCCTCCTCACACCAATGAGATGTATTTTGAGTTGCTTGTTACAGTGTCAGTAGTTAAGAACGGACAGTCTCTAAAGACAACAACCTTCCTTTCTTTCTAGCATGTGACAAAGGACATGTAATACATGCTACTGACTGAGCCAGTGTTAGCATGTGCCCTTGCTTAGGTCAAGTAACACAACCCAGAATGTCTGCGAGAACGGTGGTACTTTACACACAGCCTCAGAGCTCACTTGTCAAGGAAGCCAGCCTGGTGTGCTTCCTTCTGTAAAGCAGAGCAGATTTGTGTTACGTTAATTCAGATCTTTCGCAGACATGGAAAGTTGCATTACAGCTTTCCCTAAAACACAGCCTACGAGGCAAGAAAGCTAGATCAACTCAGTGTACTATAAAAATGAAATCCACACTGAGCCCCTCATTCCCCTCGTTCTACTGCTCACTGAATGAACATGGGAATAAGGTGGAACATTTCTGATTTTGGAGCCAGACTAGAAGGACCCATCTGTCACAAAACAAACTGTCACAGGACCCCAAGTCTGACACCAAGCTGTTTAACTGTCTTGCTGAATATTGTAATTATCTCAATTTGATAAGTACAATTGTTCAGAAAAAATATCTTTAAAAGAGAGAAAAGAAGCTATGAAATGTGAGTGCATCAGAATGCTGGAACTGATAGGGGCATTGGCCAAGTTTTATTCCTTTTACCCTAGGACACAAGACCTTTGATCTTTTAACCTGTCAACAGAAATGACTTCTTTAGGCTTGATATAAAATGGTCAAATACTGTGAAAAATTCCAGGCCTTCTAACCAGTTTCAGAAAAAATGGTGTCATTCTTCAGCCCACTTTCTGTGAACCATTCCCTATACTTTCCCTAGAGTTGATACCAGGACACTAATTCAATCAATGAGATGCTGAGAGGAAGTGAAAACAAGGAGGGAGACCA
Source organism: Cavia porcellus (assembly GCF_034190915.1). NCBI lineage: Eukaryota > Metazoa > Chordata > Mammalia > Rodentia > Caviidae > Cavia > Cavia porcellus. The sequence goes on from NW_026947484.1 coordinate 79,711,491, forward strand.
TCAGGGCAAGACAGACAGATGAGTGGATACCCTGAAGGAGCTGGGCAGCGGCTGTGCAAAGTAACGGATGCTGAGCATCCTGGGGTTGGTTTTCTGTTGGAACCCACACATATGACCTGCCACGTGTCCCTGTCCCCGTATCTCCCAGAACTTCTTAGGTGGAGTGCCAGAGAGAAAGCAGTGGGCAAACACTTCAAATGGTCTTTTCCTATGAACAACATTTTCAAAGCAGAGTCACTGAGAAGTCAATCCATGAGGGTTCCTGCTGCAGCCCTGGGTACAGGGAGGAGTGTGTGTGTGTGTGTGTGTGTGTGTGTGTGTGTGTGTGTATGCACATGCATGTACATGTGACTGCTTACCCTGTTACCCTCAGATAGCTTTGCGAATGGCAGAACTAACATTCCAGAGATCAGGCCAAGCAGAGTCACAGGTATCAAAAAATGTATATAGCTAGGGTGACTAAAATGGTCATGATTTCTGCCCAAAGAACCAAACCTTAAGTGTGATTTTTTTTTTCCTTTTAAAGCAGATGTAAGTAACAAGTCTCTAAAATGAAAAAAGTAAAGTAGGTTGATACAACAAAAAACCTTCTGTCAGTGTGGGAACACTGACTGTAATTGGTTGGCATGATGACATCTAAGAGAAGGCAGGAAACCCAGGAATTTCTGAGAGCTGAGAACACGCTATGCTTTGGACATGGATTTCCCTCAGTACGCTTGGCTTTGCACCATCTGGAGTTGGGAGAGGCAGCTCACTGTGCTCCAGTAACTGGGCTCTTCTCTCTTTGGAGTTTTCAGCAAGGGTTGTCCCCAAACCACATTTTAATATCCACATCCTTTCATCGGTGTCCTTTGAGGGTTGACAGCCAGGAAGTAACAGGTATCCAGTAAAGTGAGACTCTATCATCCCTTTGAAAAGACAGTCATGCTGGTCACCTGGTCCAGCAAATCCAGCGAGAAAAAGGAGCAAGTGCAAATATTCCTGCAAAGCCAGTTCTGACCATTCAGTCCTGCTTTCCCAAAACACAGTGACATTGCAGGTTTCACTGATTTGGTAACACCCTTCTTCACGCAGCCTGTGATGGTTGAAAACAAAAGCAGCAAGCAACTAAAAGATTCTGGGTGTTCAGCAGAGGTCAGTGGAGCTTTTAGCCTTCGGTATAGACGGAGGAAAGCTGGCTAGGACAGCGGTCCACAGCACTGATCTGTAAGAACGTGGTATCCTCAGGCCCACTGCGAACAGACTCCCCAAAGAGGCTGGAGGAAGCCGAAGGCAAATCATATACTGGAAGAGAAAGAACACAGGAATGTCAAAAAGTAGGCCACGCATCTCCTGGGTGCACAGTGCAGTGGTACACTTCACCAACCAGCAGCCCTCTGGCAGGTCCCTGTGCTCAAGGAACCTAGCAGGGAGGGGGCTGATCAGTAAGCAGCTGCCAAAGCATGACTCAGCACAGCTCACAAATTCAAGGGTAGTAAAGTAAAAGAAGAGTGTTTGAGAGAGGGATGGAAATGGCCTCAAAAGCAGGCGACAGTAAGTCAAAGAAAGAGAATGGGGTTATAAAAGAGATGCAGAAGAAAAGGAGGAACAATCCAGAAGTTTCAAGCACTACAAAGACAGAGGGAGAGGTATGTGAGGTCAAGGATGCTGGGGAAGGTCAGGAGCAAAGCACGGAGGAAAGAGACACGGGGCAGGTCTGGGAAGTTTGACCGTCCTAAGTCAAGGGGGCTTAGATCCCATGTGAAAGGGGAAAGTCTATTCTCCACACAACTGGAAATTGTTGAAACTATTCGAGGAGGAATGTGAGCTGCTTTATCTCTTAGTTTTGGAGGGCAATGCTCAGGGTAGTACGAGGGCAGACAGTAAGGATGAGAGCGGGGAGACTCAGGCAGGCTCTCTGGATGGCTACGGTCACCGTGTGAGAGACAGACAGATCCTGGTGGCTGGAGGAAGCAGGACTGCAGAAGGGCAGGGGAGGAAGGAACAGATGAGACACGTCGGGGAAGATCAACAGATTTGCTAGTTACACGCTGGGTCAAGGCCAGTCCAGGCCAGTCACAGGAACCCATCTTGTCTCTCTGGCCAGTTGGCCTGAATTTCTAAGTCATGGATACCCCACGTACCTGTAATGCCTGAGTGAGTTGAGAAGGCTCTGTGGAAAACATCAAAACCAGCCTGGCCCATAGATGTGGGGACTAGGCAGTCCTCGAAGGAAGGCACCATGTTGCAGGAGCTGCCAGGTGGCATGCTTCTCTGGGATTCTGGGTAATGTGGGGGGCAGAATGTCTGCAGCTGTCCATAAAATCCTGAAATGCAAATGTGATGTTAACCTACTTCAAGGCACAAGGCTATTCCAACCAGTTAGAATCTCACTTGGCCTCAATTCTTATGACAAAATACCTTTATCCCTTAAGATCACCTGCATAGTCTTTCAAATAAGCACCTGAAATGCACTACTTGGGCTGAAGCTCTTTGACCTTAGAGGATTTCAGGGCTTGCTGGCTTGTGACCTTTTTAGTTTGTACCCTAACACCCAAAGCAAAAGGGCTTTAACCTTCACCAGATTCTTTGAAGAGTCCCAGACCCTGACCTTCAGGGACTCTTCCTACTCCAGGCACCACCATCAGGTTTGAATGCATCTCCTTTAATTCCTTTGTCCAATATTCTCTTCTGTTTTCACATTAAGAGGAGAAAAAAAAACCCAGTCAGGGTGCTGTCAGTAAGGGCTGCTTAAATCTTAGAGCAGTATAGATCTATCTACCTAGTCATCATCTTTACAACAGACACACTTCCTTATTATCTTAGGTATGCAGTCTCCAAGAGCTGGATGTACTAGTTTGTTGACTTTTGCAGTAAATGAGAAAACTGTGAATGAATAAATAATGAGAAATGATAAAATATTTCTTAGTACTTGAAAAGAACTGTTGAGTTTATGGTAACCTGATTTCATCCAACCCCTTCAATTTATCCTCATTCAGTATAGTTTTCCTTGGTGGTCAATGTGTCCTTTTCTATGATCCTCCAAAGCTTCCTTGATTCTTTACCTTTTCCTGCTTTCGTCATGCTTCATATCTTTCAATCAATAGATTATTTTCCTGGAATATAATGTGATTTTAAAAACATAATAATGAACTTTTAATTCTACACTTTGGTGCAGAGAAAGCTCTGTTGCTTTCTGAGGCTGCATTTCATTGTGTTTGCTTCTTCAGCTGTGGAAAGTGAAGGTCACTGTCTATTTCACAGGGCTACAGTGAAGAACAAGTGAGTCACTGGACAAGGAAGTCTTGCTGTAATGCTTTAAAGTGCTTTAGAAATGTCAGCTACTATTGATACCACTCTTCTGTGTTTGATGGAAACAAGGAGATTAATAGAGGACATGCTCCAGGATTTTTTCCACAAATATTAAATTATGGAAAACGCAGAACAAATTATTTGGACGTTCAATCTCTGGTTTTGCATGCCTTCCTCCTCCAAAGCTGCTTCTTCCTAAGATGGAAGCCTTTAGGCCGGATTAAAGAAAAGTGACCCACCTATCAATACGAAAGGTGCTGCTTGGGCTGATGAGAGTTTGTTTTCTTCCTCTCTCTGTCTCTCTGTGTGTCTCTGCCTTTCTCTCTCCTCTTATACAGGGGATTTAACCCAGGGTGTTTCTGCTGAGCTAAATCCCAAGCCATGCCTTTTTATTTTGAGACAGGGTCTAATGAAATCACTAAGTCACCCAGGCTGTGCTCAAACTTATGATCCTCTTTCCTGCTTCAGCCTCCCAGAGTGCTGGGATTATTTTTAATTAAAAAAAGGACATGCTGACATGGCCAACCTACAGCCCTTAAAATTCTTCTAATTTCTCACTGGACTCTCTTGGTAACATGTGTGACGCTTGGATCACCCTTGGCTGGGAGGGCTATTCCACAGATGCTATGAACACTACCAAAGCAAGTGTGCTTCCAAAGACACAGAGCGGCCTTTTAGGAAATTATAACACCAAAGAGAAATCATATGCAGATTCACGCACAGGCCACACTCAGAGCAGAAAACAAAATAAAATACCCTTTATGGTATTTAACATAAGTAGTATAAGTACCCTTTATAGTATTTAACATACAGTCAACAGAAAAAAATCCACACAAAGTTTGGGGAAAGATTAAAGGATTGTCTGAGAAAATACATAGGAGAATGGAAAAACGTCTAGCTCTTCTGTTTTTGATTTCCCCAAGACTCGTGAATGCTCTCAACAGGAAAACAGGCAAAGGATCCAAACATACCTCTCAAAAATACTTGATAAATGATCAGCCAATATGAATGGGCTGTCAAGTCTTAAGCTAGCAAAGAAATTCTTAGGGTTACCCTGTGAATGCTAAAGAAGGTACTTGTTCATAGTGCTGTAGACATGGTGAAAAGAATCTTCTTCTTTCCAATTCTTTGGGAAATCATTTGACAACTTGTGTGTAAACGTATACTTCAAGGTGTTTGTATTAATGGGCTTGGAATTTTACTTCCGAGAAATACTTTAAAAGTATATTCTAAAGAACACAAGAAATTCTGCATAATGATAGTCATGCTAGTGCTAATGATTGTAACATGAAACGAAAGAAGAGCAGTGTCCACACATACTGGGAGCATTACATAGGCCATTACAACATTTATAAGACTATTTAACACATGGAAGATCATTATAAGCTTCAGGAATTTTTTAAAGCAAGATACAAAATGGATAGAAGATTTTAAAAAATACTGTAGAATATGTTTGGGTTTCTGTTAGTGCATGTTTGCATTACATGATGATTAAATCCTTGTGATAAATTGGTACACACACATAATACACCTCAACTGGTAATCTGGTGTGGGTGGGGGTTATTTCAACAAAATTTGAAAGCATTTAAGGATTAAGGGCTTTTGCTCCATGAAGGGTACCACAGACCCAGTTAATACACAAACAACAGACTGGGGTTAGGTATTTTTTTCTTGTTAAGATATTGATTGACATCTAAAATATACAGAGAAGACTAACTAATCAATAAGAAAAACACAGCCTTTTCAGTTGGAAAAAGGGTAGGGAATAGAGACAGTTTATATCGGAGGAAACTAAAGAATTAAAGGTTTACCAAGAGATACTCAAATCCATTACCAATCAGAGGAATATAAACTAAAACAACAGTGAGATGTGACTGTTGGACTGGTGAGAAGAGCAGACCAGGAACAGATGAGGCCATGGGTACAGGGAGTGCCACACCATTGGGGTGAGCACAAGCCGGGGCAGTGCTGGGACAGGTTAAGTCTATGCAGACACCATTGAGGCAAGCTCGTAGGTCCTGGTGCACACCTCAGACAAATGCTCACCTGGGTGAAACAGACATGCTCCAGAATGTTCTCGGTGTTTCTGGAGGGGTGAACTGGAGGAAGCCGAGTCCCTCCCTGGTGGAGTGGGCAGGTGCAGTGTGTGAGCTGAACAATTCATCCTGGTTTAACCAGACTTCCTCAGTTCCAAACCTTGAAGTTTGTGTCCCAGGGACCCTCGAAGTCCCAGGCCACCCTACTATATGGTGGCGGTATACCATGGAGTACTATGCAAGACTGAAGGAACTTAACTATGAGTTACAATGAGTTACAGTGAGAAAAGGAGGAAAGAAAAGTATTTCATATATCAAAAAAATTGAATATAAAGGCTAGAATCACTTATGTAAAGCTATATATAGGATAAAATGAAAAAATTACCACATTGATAGCTGTCTTTGAGGGGTTTTTTTTGCCTTTGTATTCTTTTTTGGGGGGTATGGGAAATCAAACTCATGACCTAGTGCTTGACAGTTAGGTGCTTATGCTGGTGAACTAAATCCCCAGCCCTTTTATATTCTTTTTGATTTTATTAGTGGTGAAGACAGAGTAGTCTGGAGTCAGACTTCCTGAGTTCAGATCACAAGTATGTATCAACACATAATCGAATCCTTTGGAGTCTCCGTTTACTAACCTAAAATGGGACTACAAGTAGTAACTACATCTCAATGCGTTATTAGGAAGTTTAAAAGAATTAATGTTTCATATTTTAGAATTTGGTCATAATAATCATATAACTCAGATTTATAACTTAATGATACAATTTATGTTTACTGAATGAGTAAAATTAAAAGTAAAATTATTTTACATTAGTAATGTAATCCTCAAAAATAAGGTAAACTTTATTTTGTAACATATTATACTTCAAAAAAACAAAACAATCTGAAGTATTCTTAAGCCTTTTGGAAACCTGAGCTGTATACCTCTTTGTTTTTAAATTTTATTTTAAAGAGAATAAAAGCAAATGAAACAAAACAGAATAAAGCCAATCAAAACAAAACAATGAGAGCAATACTGAACTTCAAAACAAGGTAACAGAAAATCAACAATAGCTACTACAATACCTCTTGTGTGATTTCTATGTCCTGCACTAACTGAAACACATTTTGATTTCTTCATTTACTCTAATTGGGACACAAATGAGCACAAATCTGAGTAGTCTGAAGGAACTAGAAATCGGAGGGATGTGGTTTGAGGATTCCCTTGGACTGATGTTGAATCTGGGTACCTGTGGTCAGGCACATGTGAACCCAGCATATTCATCAGGAGAAACCAACATGAACGATCGTGGTGGGTCCACTAGAATGCAATGCCTTCGCCCTGAGTAAAACAGACAGTATTTACTATGTGCAGCCTTACACTAGTTCTGTTCAAATTTGTCACCCATAAATTCCCTAGTAGCAGCTCTCAGTGTAATATTATCCTTCCAAGAAGGGGAGACATTTTTCACTGAACTCCCAAAACTTCCCAAATAGGAACACTGATCATTCTGGGACAATGATAGAGACATTCACCGGCCTTTTGTGAAAACCAATTCATTCTCCTTTTCCTCTCTTCTTGCTTGTTTCTGAGACAGAGAAGAAATGTCATATGACTCCAGTATCTGGGTGTTGTGATTTGTATGTCTAAAAGCTTTGGGATGTGGGATAATAGATAATATGCTAAATAACAAACTCAACATTCTGGGCTCCTTCTCTCAGCCTGCATCTCAGCAAGGAAGGAAAGTAAACTATAATTCCTGCCTCTGGGGTATCTTGGCTGATGCAAGAAACTGTTAAAACCAGAATAGCCCTGCAAGCATGTTTTATCACTCTAACAGTCAACCCAAGAAAAGAAAATCTTCTTTACTAAATGCCTCTCTTTATACAACCGGTTAATAAGAATGTCAGTTACACTTGTGTGGATTATTGTGGTCACTCAAATAAGAGTTTTGACATTTTCTCATTCCAGTACTATTTCCATAAAGTTAATGAAATTAAGAAAAAAAATTCCCTTAGGATCTTGCCACACACATAAACTAAGAGAAGTCTAACTCATTTTTTTTGATGAATGGCTCCTGTATTCCAGTGGTTGGATTTCACATAGCAAATCTGGAAAGAATACTACTTCTCGAACCCAAAGCAAAATGAGGCAAGATGTTAACACATTTCATGAGCATAAAACCTAAGAGTAGTGGCAAGGTCAGCCAATCTGTCAGTCGGTCCTTCAATAAACATTATCAAGGGCTGGTTAGGATACCAGTGGAGAAACCAAAAAAAAAAAAAATAAATAAAATGGATGATAATACTTTGTCCTTGAGCGTGCATAATATAGTTGGAGCAAGGCCATATATATTTATTAACAGCCTAAGAATGCACATAGACATAAGTTGGCAAGAAATGTTAGTTGTCACATTAAGTTACAAAATTATCCTTTTTCCACTTTAGAATTTATTATACTTCCAAGAATGGAAGAGGGAAGGAAGTTGCAAATAAACTCATTCTATGTAAGCTGCAGTTCCTGAAGTTCAAGGAGAATCATTCCTCTTAGTCTCAATTTTGAGAAGTGTTCTCCCCTTTTAAAAAAAAAACACATACACTCACAACAATCTTGCTTTCTAATTATAAAAATATTTGGAGGTTATTATAACAACTAGAAAATGTAGATTAAATAAAGAGTGCAAAATTTTCTTTTATTCCCATGACTTAGAAACAGCCACATTCAAAAATGAAATTGTATTTGGTAAAATATGATTACATATTTGTATTCTTTTCACCGAATCAAACAAATGATTACATATTTTATCCTGTTTTCTGTCCTAATATTATCTGCGTTTCTTACACATATCACTGCAAATCATTTTCAAAAAGCTTTTCTTCTCAGTCTGTCATATAAGCTTATTACAGACAGCTAAATTAGGTAGAATAGGTGTCAAGAGTCAGTGCAGAAGATGACAGCACACTGAAACTGTCAGGGAGGTACATTTGTTGAGGGCTAAAGCTCCACACAAAAATAATGACCACACCCACATACTTCCTGTAGGGAAGAATAGCAGTGATTAATATCCTACATAGGTATCAATCACCTCCAAAGAGGTCAGCAAGAGCCACTGACCAACCGCCTCCAGGCAAAGCCCCTCTTCTGTTCCATGTGCACTTGCTTGGTGACTTGCTTCCACATTTGATCCTCATTTAACCAATATTACCTAAGCAATTATAGCCCTGATCTTATTGGCTCCCTCTAGTTTTGCACCCCTCACACCCACCTTGTGATTTCCCATTGGATGCATGTTGCCTAAGTGATTATACTTGTAATCTTGTCATCTGATTATAGTTTTTCTCACCTTGAACCCACTTCTCCTTGTGTCTTTGCTCTACAAAACTCCCTTGAGGAGCGAAGTCCTTGAAACCCTGTCAAGATCCCTTCTGTCTCTCTTAGAAGCTTTCTCTCCCCCAATAAAGTCTGCTCTTAACCTCCGCTGTTTCTGGAATTCATTCTTTGATTTTAGAGAACACAAACCAATACTGGACAGTTAGTAGATTGGGAGTTTCTTTTCCCAGTGTCAAACTTAGTGATAACTCTGTAATGACAGGTAAGACTGGGTGTTCACAGTCACTGTTGCTGCTAGTGGGAACAAAGCAGCCCATGAAACTTGAATGTGGATTTCCTTCCCAGAGGAAAGGAAAGGTAGAGAATGGAGCTGCATGACGCAACAGGAATACCAGAAAGGTAATCTCTAGCAGTGGTGTCTAGTGGAACTGTCCTTGATGACAGAAATGTTCTTTACCTGTGCTGTCCAATACAGTAATAGATACATGTGGTTATCAAACACTTTAAATGTGAGTAGCATGACTACAGAATTGATTTTTACAACTTATTCAATTTTAATTAGTTCAAATTTAAAAGCTATATAAGGCTTCTGGCTGCTGACTGAGACTGTATTACTGAGCAATCTGAATTCCAAGATTTAGTAGAAGTAGTTTCAGGAATGTTGCTGATTAAATTACTGAAAGAAAAATACATGATCCACTAAGAGTTTAAATAAAGACCTGATAAGTTATTTTTAAATTCTGGACATTCAAGACAGGAAATACATTAGACTATTACATCTATCTATAGTCTTACAAATTTACCACTTCAGTCATTGTGGAAGGAATCAGAATATAAGTATATCAATAAGTAAATAATGGTCACTCAACTCCTGTCACTCAAGAAAGTTGTGTATTATTTTAGGTTAAACTGCCAGGGCATTTCAATGCTCTAAAGGAGCTGCTTTTTATTCTGGAAGCAGCAGTGGCGGGAAATATGTTACCCATACTCTACTTTAGATCACGGGCTTAACTCACTAAGCACACGGGAAGTGGCTGGGTCACAGGCAGCTCACCATTTTTGGTGCTGTGTGACAGTCTAGTGGAGAAGGTTCTACCCAGCTCTGTCCACAGGTGGATGGAGGTTTGTGCCATCAGCTCACCCTCCATAAAGCTGCTGTGTCACAATGAACACTTAGTAAGTTTGTTTATGTAGCAGATACCTTGGCAAGACAAAATGTTTGTTCTCTCTTTCGGAAGAACACTCACATTTTGTGTACCAGGGAAAGTACCTGGTGTACGGAACTGAACTGAAATCAGGGCCCTTTCTGGTAGTAGGGTTCGCGTTGATCATGGAGAGGGGCACCTCCACCTCTAGACATTAAGAAAGTCACAGAACTACTTCCTCCTAATTAGGTTTGGAAGGATCTTCCACGATGCTCTTCCGAAGCACAACAGAGAACGATCATCCCTAAGATGCCTTGAGGTCTTCACATGGGAAAACCTCCCAACTCCTGACTGATGTCAGGGATCAATTCAGGGATCCAGGCCAAATACCTTAGTTTTTTTTTTAACTACTATGCAAATCTCAGGAGCCAACTCTTCCTTGGACTTTTAAGAAGAAATGTTGACTGATATGTAATGCCTGCCATTATTTTTATTGTATTTTTACAAAATTGGTGTGTTAATAATATCTACTTATAAGGTAACAACAAAGATAAAAGAGGATTAAAAGAGACCATGCAATGTAAAGGACTGAGTGTATTCCTGCCACATATTTCACACCCTATAAATAGTACCTTTCATTTTTCTTTTCCTAGTCTAATAACGCATGCATCTAAAATTTCTATGCTTTTATGTACTTAAAAACGATTTTGCTAAGTGTTGGCTTAAGTGCTGGGGATACAGGGAAGGACAAAACACACTGTGAGCCCTCTCAGGGTTATACTTTAGTACAGGAAAATAGAATAATAAATATGTAAATGAAAAACTGAATAATATAATTTCATACTACATATGACAGTACAAAGCAAATTTTGTTAAAGAGATACATAGAAATGGAATTCTCTTCCTCATAATACATTCAAGACAGGAATAAAGGAAAATAATGAATTTTTCTAAGGTTGCCTCTGTTTGATCTTACCCTGTCATGATAGGTGCACAGTAACTGGGAGGCCACAGCACAGCCCTGCTGAGGGCCAGCCCTGGAAGAAAGGAATTCTTATTACGATGCTAAATAGTTTATCCCTGCATAGAATAAGCAGATATTGGTGGCAGCCCCTCTGTTGGAAGACCTTTGGTTTTTTGGTAGTATAGCTGTTTGCTAGCCAAACAGAAGGCAGGATACATATTTATAAGTTTTACAACTATTTTTCTACAAAGGCTATAATTTTTGGAGTTATTTGCAGTAATGTGGAGCTTTCGGTCTTTGTCATAGGATTATCCCATATATTGTGATGTGCATGATCCCTAGCAATGAGCAAGTAGGGACAAATCAGAGCTCCAGAGACAGGGACACCTTGGAGATGCACGACTCCGCTTGGCTATTTGAATGACTTCTCCAACACTTTATGGCTGTGGGTAGATTCCTTTACTGCCTAGAAGTCTTTGCCCTGCTTTGATACAGATTTCAATACCTCTTATAAACCAAGACAGGGAACAGAAAGAGGTGTATATGGGAACCTCCCATACTTTCTACAGAATTCTTCTGTGAACATAAAATTCCTCTTATTAAAAATAAAATCTATTAAAAATGGGTGCCATACATGCCTTTACATTACATATCTCTCTATCATATGATTTCCTCACTAAAATGCAGCTTTCATAAAGGTGGAGACCGTGTGCAGTTTGTTTACTACTTTCCTGGCATGCAAAACAGCACCTGGCATATAGTAAGCACTCACTAAAAACCTGAATGAATGAAAGAGTGAATAATAAGGAACTTGGGTTATTTTAATTATAAAGATAAATTGACAAGACTGTACTGGTAACTTTTTTTCTATTTAAACTGTCATATTTAAAAGGGACTAGAAGCCCTTAACTCTGCACAATTAGGGATCATCCCTGGCCAACCCATTTTGATAACTTCGTTCTTTCTATGAAGATTCTGGTTTCACTGAAGCATTGTAAGGAGGAATCAGAGGATAGAGCAAGGAGGGTTTCTGAATACAAGGAATTCTGCTTCCGGGTGAATTTAGCATGCAAGAGAAAGCAAAGGACAAGGATAACAGCCAAGGACTCCTTGTAAGAAGGACTCCTGCTTAGAATAACTCTTCCATTATTCTGGAGGTGGAGAATTTACTTGACTCAAATAACTTCTTCACCGTGATTCAAACACTCCCTGTCTGGGGGAAAGCTCATAATTACCAATTACAGACTCTGAATCACCTCATTCAACCACACTAAGACAGTCTGAATATGAAAATTTTGATGAGAGGAGAGATACTGAGAAAGAGAAAGAGGACAAATGTCCTCGTATTTCTTGGCTTTCTGCATTTCTTTGTCTATGTGTGGATGCCTTTACTCTCTGGGGTCCTGAGACCTGTCTACCTTGAGTACCTTTTGTAATCCAAAATGGGAACTAATGGGAAACAAAGGGGAAAATCATAGTAAATCCTGGAAAAGCCCCTAAAGACCATGAGGATATAGTCTTTAGAGAAGTATCTTTTCAGCCTGACACCAGGTATTCCAACTCTGCTCAGAGAAAGGCCCAGAGTATTAGATTCCTACTGGACACACGGTGCCGTAATGTTAGGACACTTTAAAGATTCCTCTTTATGTAGCCATCTGGTGTTTCTTTCTTGGCAGTAGGTAATTCAAATAAATGTTCCCATTTTACATACAAAGAAATGGAAGCAATGTCGAATGCCTTGTCATCATAACTGTAACTTTATATGATACCATGCAAGTAAAAGCAGAGACCTTGTCCAACCATTTTAGTATTTCTAAATATTTAGATATTCAGAATTATTTATGGAGCTAATCTTCTTAAAATGTTCAGGAGAACTAGAACAACAACTATATAATCACATATCTCACGTCAAGAGCTCTCTGATTGGTAGTTCCTTGCAGGGGCATTTTTTGAGAAAATTTCGATCAGTGTGACACCAACCATTTAGGATTCCATTCTAAGGAAGGAAAAGAGGAACGGGTATTTATTTGGTTGGTGAAATACATTGTCCTCAGATTTACACAGAAAATCTTCCTCTTTATAACACTTTTCAAGTTGAGCATTCCTCAGTTAATGCACAAAGCAACAGAAGTTAAAATAACTTCTCCAAGTTCTCACAGCAACTACATTTCAGAACCAGCATTCAAGTCTTGATCTGTTTGCGGATACAGTTCATGAAAACACTGGGACTGAAGTTCAGGGCCAAATGAACTTAAAACTCTTAGCATTTCTGTTGAGATCCCTTCTTGTCAAATTATAGGCAAAGTTACTCAGACTGAGTGTGCATTTTAGAAAGTACATTCTTAGGCTGAAAAATATTGAATTGATTAGTAAAGTAGATCAAAAGATCTAATCACTGTAAAATGCTAAAAACTCACGAGTAGGAACAGACATTTCAGGAATTTCTTAGGCCACTTTTCTTATTTCTCCATTATTTTATTTCTATTTATTACATGAGCAGTTTGGATCTAAGCTTGATTCCCAGATGATCTGTTTACCAAATGCCTGTCTTTAGATAAATTCTTTTCCTTCATAAGCCTCATTTTCTTTGAAAATGGTACTCATTTTATAATGTTGTGAAAACTATGTATGACAAAAGCATTTAGTGCATTCTCTGGCACCTTAGTACTCTGCAGTAAAGAGGAGCAATTCTGTTATGAGGAAATTAGCTCAGAAAGGTCTAGAAGTTCTATGTAAAAGCACAGGCAGTTCTTAATCAATTTTCCTTACATAACTCACCACCCCTAAGTGTGAAACAATGTGCCCTAAGTGAAATGTCCACAACTTGGTTTTCATTTTTGCCTCTGCTCCTCATCTTAATTATAACATCATCCAGGTCTTCCTCCAAGCTACAGCTTGACTAAGCCTCCTTCCCAGAGGAGGTAGAGAAACTGCCTCTCCATTTTAAAACATAGTCTATAAATGGGGAGCTCCAGCAACAGCTCACAGGCTGTGTTAGGGAGACAGATTTTTCTTAGTGTTGAGAACTGAACCAGCTTGCAAAGCACTGCAGCTATTTACGACTGACATTTAAGCAACCACTCTACTAAGAAAGAGGAAAATAATGGAAATATTAACCCTTAAAATTCAAACTGGACACATTTCTCCTGAGGGAATCCTATGACAGTGATATAAAAGTTGATCTCTGCAACTGCCTAGATCATTTGTCTTTGAATGGACTGTAGCTTGAGGAGTCCTAGTTGGAGAAGTACACCCGACTCCAGCAAGTGGAGTTATCCCTCTATATAGCTTCAGCTGCCACTTGCATGCCACAGAGAAACTCACTCTGAACACTCTGGATGCTCTCTCCGTTTGTGTCCTCACAGCATGTCACCTGATCTGTTGCAAGCTGGTGACAGTACTGGTTTCTAGGAGCTACATTCTGGCTTGGAATTTTCTAACTTATTTCCAGAGAAAAGCAGGGATGAGCTTTAAAAAGGGTTCAAATAAGATGAGAGGGGGCAAGCTTGTTATTAAAAGAGACAATAAGGAAACTGAAAAATGCATAGAGACAGAAAGCATACTCTTAGTTAAAAGATATAATCAATTTTCATTTTAAAACTCCCAAGCCACCCAAAACCCTAGTGTGAGATGGCCTGTGGTTTCCAAATCCTCAGAACGATAGCTGCCAAAGTAAACTAATTGCAATGTGTCTCAGTAATTGCCATGAGCAGACATACAGTTAGAGTAAAATGGTCCAGTGAATCCCGATGGTGAGAATGCACATTTGGAAATTACATAAAATAGAGACTCTTGAAACCCAGAAGCCTGAAGAGTTTGAGAGGGATTCAAATGCCAGCTTCGATACATATTGGCTGTGTGGCCTTGAGGAAACCATACTCCAGCTCAAGGCAAAACCTGCATAGTAGAAGGGCCTGGTTTGCTCAATGCAAGGTACCCAGCAAAGAGGGAAATAGGAAGAAGCCAGGGACAAAATAGCCTTCCAGGACATACCTCAGTGACCTGCCTCCAAACAGGCCCCGCCCTCCACACGTACATTCAGCACACTCATCATTGGATTAATCAGCACCTTGTGGCCCAATTGCCTTCCAAAAGCCCCGCTTTTGAACACACGAGATTCTTGTTAGACATTTTAGATCTGAACCATAATGTGTTCTCTCAGAGTGCAAGATTCCTTATTCATAAGAGAATAATACTCCTGTGGAAGCAGAATCTCCAAAGTACTAGGAAGATGCACAGGGAACCAATGGAAGGGATTCAGTGAAGGTGTGAAGAGCTGGACCTGCAGTCCATCACCTGCTTATTACACCCAAAGATTCAAAAATCCTGGGTGTAAGTATGTTTGGAGGTGAAGGGCAAAAAGGGTAGAGCACTTGGACATTCTGTACCTAACAGTGGTTAGGTTGTAACAGTGGTTATAATGGGTACCTAACCTATTATATGATCTGACATTCCACACTGGTCAAGGCTGATGAGAATGAGTTGGCATTTTTTCATGAATGAGACACATGCTGCTTGTGTATCCCTAACTGAGTAAGGAACATGTGAAACAACAAATATGAAAACATTTTGTCAACAGCGAAACTCGCTGAAAATTCTAGATCACACTGTGTAAAAACCTGGCTCTACTTACCACCCTACTTTCTCTGAGTTTAAGGTAAATGTGCCTATAATTGTATCAAGTTACTTTCCGTATGATCCACACCTACCTCTGACTCGGGGATATTTGGACCTAAAGAAATTTGTGTTCAAAAAAATCCAAAGATTTAGTTCCATGTCTTTGCATGAGGTCATCCTTGTTCTCTATGGCTTTTAAGCTGTGCAGAATTTGTAGGACTTCATGAGGAAAGAAAGGAAAAAGGAACCTGAAAGTATTCACTTCCTTTGGATTATAGCTTATGGGGAACCATGGTGAGTGGCCCAGAATCCTACACATGGGGTTTAGGTAAGAACTTTGCAATAAGGTGGGTACCACCAGCATCAGCTCCATCTTGCCAGGTTTATTAGACTTTTCTCTCCTTTGAAGAAGTCTAACTGAACTATAAGCTCTGGAGGAAGAGCTCAGAATTTGGTGTGTTTAAGATATCTGTTATACTAAAGTCTAAGAGGATCTAAGAACACTGTGAGGTGATCTACAAATACTTGAAAGTTTTTCAAATAAAATTCCAATGGAAAACAAAACAGCAGAGCTCTGATTCCATCTGACATAGGGAAGCAAAGCTCTTTCAATGGGCATCTCTTCCTCTTGCTGGGCCCCAGCCCTTTCAGCTGGACCTTGGAGCCCTCGAATACAGAATGTTCTAAAGTGATATTTAATTACACCCTCAGCAGACATGGTTCATGATGACTGGCTTGCCCATCTTCCCCCCAGAGTCTTTCGCTCATATGTAAAGTCTTAGTCGAGGTAAAATCACATAACCTCATGTGTGTAACTCTGAAGCCCTGGGATCACTGCTGACACAACACAGGTCTTATGGCTTAGATTTCTGTGGTCTAGCTATGATCAACCTCCCACACTGCATCCACTCTACTAACCACTTCACTTCCTTCTTCATTGAATCCAAGTCTGTGATTACACAATTTTCAAACTGACAGTGGGCTTCATCTCATTCTTGCCAGTAATCTAGTAACTTAAATTATTCTCCCCCCAACCCCCTATCTTAACTATAAATCTAGTTAAGATTTAACTATAGTTAAATCTCTACTACATGTTTTTAGACTTCTCCAAAATCCACTGTCCAGAATGTTATTTTGAAATTAAATCTGGGCTTAAGGTAAGAGTACAGATACCTGTATTTGTGAGCTTGAGGTAGGAGAGTGAATTTAATATTGTGAAGCCTGACAAATGTTCCTAGATCTTAAGATTTCTGTTATGTTCTTCCACTGACCATCAGGAAACTGGCCTTTTTATCTTGTGTTGTGGACACTGATTACTAACCAAAGAACCCATTATATGATCTGATATTTTGTTTCACTCTTCTTGCTAACGATCACTTTTCCCCACCACCACTGGTGGTATCACCCTGATGAATTCATCCATTACACATGGTCCTTCTTTTGCTGCTCAGTCTCATTCTACTGTTCACCAAACTCTTGATTTTTAGGTGTGTGTGACACATCTCAAAATGTGTGAAGTATATGGGGCGCAAACAGATGACATGATTCCATGGACCATGAGGAATATTTTCTAACTGTTGAGCTCAGAGGTTCTGCTTGCCAAGAAACATACCTACTAACAAATACTGCATATTATTTAAATAAATACATGTTCAGAACACACAAGGGACTGATGTTTGCTTTCTCCATTTACCATCCAAAGCAGGACCTGGTACTTAGTAGGAATTGAATATTTGAGCATGAATACATGAATGACTGGTTGAATGACACTGTACCTAGAACTCTTGGTGAAAATATTGACGGTGAGAAGGACCAAAACTGAGTTCAAGCATTCTGAATTATGAGCCTTACATACTATTGCTTATCCAAGGTTGAGGAAATGTGACTGATTCCAGCCCTGAATTTCTTTTAAGTGGAGAAAGAAAAATGACGGTGATGAAATATGACATGCTCTGTCCAAGTGATCTGGAGAGTTTTGCTGCTCTGTGAATCACCTTTATCTGCTGGATGCCACCAAACTTGAAGTCAGAAAAAACAGTGAAATGAAAACTGAGCAACTAAATTCATCCACAGAACATTCTATGTTCTTCAAGGAAATTATTTCAACCTCACATAGCTTACTCAATTACTCTCCATCTCTAAACAGGATTAACAATGTATTTCCACCTCTCTTCACAAGATTATAATGAGGGTTTTATGGAAGAGTTTCTACATAGCTACCAGGCCCTGATAAAAATATGCCTATAAGAATAAGTTATAAAGTATATTGTACTATAAATGTAGGTGCCATCACTGCCCTCATTTGTATTGATAAAAATGCTGTATCAGCCCAGATTCTAGAGTCAAAAGACCTTGGATAATTACTGAACTATTCAGACTCCCTAAATAATTTTGCCATAATGACAAGGAAATCTGAGAACTTGCTTTGGGGTATGTGACATGAGGCTGGGTTTGGTGAAGGAATGTGGAAAGGGAGGAGTTGGTGGTTATGCTTAAATGACTCAGAAAAATGCTGAAATGGTTTTACTTCAACACAATTGCCTCTTAGAAGTTCTAGTTCTCAAAAATCTTGCAAAAGACTGAAAAGGAGAATTTAGTCAGAACGGGCTAGTTAAGGAGGGTCAATTCCTATAATACACAGCACTGACAGTGTTTAAGCAAACCAACAGCGCATTCTAAGGGAGCTGGAATAGTTTAGCAATGTGGTACTCAGATAAGATGTTCTCAATGGGAACAGAGTAAGATACTTCTAGGATTCTGTTTTCTGTTTTAACACAGTGTTCTCCCTACTCCTCACCTAGGTAGGTGTTCCTGATACAGAGCCTTTCATTTCCTCCTTTAAGGAAGTGCCTCTCACAAATCTTCACAGTTTCCTCTCCCTCACCAATTGTTTATCATATTTGCAAAGATTATAAATGTGAGCATTATTAGACTCAGGCTGCCTCTAACCACATCAGCACTGAAAAGTTCAACAAACCTCTAAAATAAATGCATAAGAAAAATATTTACTTAGTTTTAAAGGTTCTCATTCACTAGAGGCCAAATTTCGTAAGTTTTAGGTGTAAGAATATTTGGTTTTGAAAAATATCATTACTTCAATGAAAAACCACCAAATCCATACTGTGAAGAAAAACCACCAAATCTGTATTGTTCATTAAACTCTTATCCATAGATGTGCTTAAAGGACAGAGAAGTAACAATAGTTAACAAAATGGACATTTTTCTGTCTATTTCTTTTTATTCTGTATATTTTTTAATTTCAGTTATTGTGTTTCAAATGACAAAACATAACCAGCAGGGGGAAAGAGGAGGTGGCGTACTTAATAAACAATATAAAAACCTAAGTCATAGATGCTGTCATTTAAACCTTGTTATTGTTATAGCTTCTGTCAATGTTAAACGAAAATATGAAAAGATGTTCAATCACATTACTAAAGGAAAAACTGAATTACCAATATTTTCTGTACAATTTGTCAACAACTAGAATTTCATTGAGCATGAGCAATGGGGCACTTCAGTGTGCTGCTGGTGAGAGTCTAAGTCAGCACAGCCTTTATGAAGACATATGTAGCAGTACCTGTCCAACTTTGAAATGTGCATATCTATTAAGCCCACAATTTCCCTTCAGAAACATTTCTTGAGAAAGTATGCACAGATACATGTGTGTTTGTGTATGTGTGCACACATAAGGAAATTTAACACAGCAGTGTTAGAAGTAAAAGGAGAAAGAGAAGAGGGAGAAGAAGAAAAGGAAGAAGAAGATGGAGGAGAATGAAGAGGAGGAGGAGGAAGAAAGGCCCTTAATAAGGGAATGATTTTTTAAATGATAACAACATAGTCCTGTGAAAATTATATAGTTCAGGAAAAGAGGATAGCCATATTCACTGACATAGAAAACAAAGGCATATATTTTGCAAAGCTAGTGAAACAGGTCATTAAACAAAATACAGAATATTTTTATAATAAATCATAGATTTTTATATAATGTACAAATTCACATTTATTTCATTTCTATAAGCACATAAAAAGGTATAAAATATTGCTCATAGGTCTCTAAATAGTCACTGTCTTTGGATAGTAGAATCAGGACAAGAATAAAGCTGGGAATTTATGTTCTATAAGAACTTCAAAAAAAAAAGAGCAGGTAGAAGTTTTCCTTTACAATTTAAGAAGTCAGTAAGAATTTTCAAACTGTAAAGACTCTGTTAGGAGCTCAGGAGCTCAGGTTTGTTGATTTAGTAATCAGGCTCCCAAAGCTTCTCCCAGCACAAAAGTGCTTGTGAAATATGGCATGTTACATAATTCCTAATTAGTCACATCTCAGAAAAGAGATTACCAGAAGAGACTGTGATGTGTCCAAGGTGACAGAGTGAGGGAAACAGAAGGGTATAGAAAAGGAGTTTAGAGGTAGGCAGATGGCAGATCCGAACTGGAATCCATTATGTAACCTAATGGTTGTAAATGTTTTGAAAACTAAAAATGCTTTGAAGCAAGGGACTTGTGTCTATCAGCACAGGGAATGTCTCAAAATAAACACTTCTGTAGACTGGCTACCACCAAGAATTTCACTAGTACATGTTCAGTATCAGTTCCGTCTTGGGTAGCCTCTTAAAATGCAAATATTCATGGAGAAGGGGCCCTATATTAAATGTATCTTCAAGTACAAGTGACTCATTAGGTCATTATATTTCCTTTAGAGTGAGTTCAACTCAGGTAACTTGTCAATACTGGGAACTAAAGAGAGACTCAGAGAATGAGCAGTGTACTCTGAACAAAAAAAAGCATCAGAGCTTGAGTATAAGGCCCAAATTTGTCAATGGCTGACACCACCAATTGGCCTAAGAAGTCACAACCAAATGTCTTCTTCCTTGTGTTTCTCTTCTCCTATTTACTTAATCAACAAAGATTTACTAAGCACTTACTGTGTGCAAAGTATGATGTCCGGTTACACTCCTTGTCCTGAAGAAACTTACAATTTATCAATTGTTAGTTGACTTAATAACCTTAGTATCCTTAATGATAAAGCATGGGACATTAATCTAGTGGGTTTACTCTCTTTCTCTCTCTCTCTTTCTCTCTCTCTCTCTCTCTCTCTCTCTCTCTCTCTCTCTCTCTCTCTCTCTGTGTGTGTGTGTGTGTGTGTGAGCTTACATGTGGCCACACACTTCTGAGTTCAGATGCTTCAGATGTTCAGATTACATATGGTGATGACTCATAGGTTAGCCATTTTCATAATCAATCACTCAAACGGTTCTCTGGCTAACATGACCATCTTAAACCCAGGAATTCCAGCATGTTAAAATGCTGCCTGTAACTCATGCCTAAATTTAACTTTTGTTTCTTAGAATTAGCACACTGTCAGAATTTGTCAAGTACTACTTATGTAAAACTGTTCTTGGGGTAATTTTGTAGTAATTAAGTATATGATAGTAATTAAGGGTTTTTCTGAATCTAATCATCAATCTGTAGTACTCAATAGGCATTAATAACATCAGAGCTGATACCGATTCTTGATTATGACTGCTGATGCTAACATCCCAACAGCATGAAGTGCACTCACTGGCTCATTTTCTTGTGAACATGTCACAATTTCCTCCGCAAAGTCTATGACACTGCTGATTTATGGTCAATTATATATGCTTTCCTGAGATTTCAAGGAATCATGACACACTCAAGTTCTAAGCAATACAATTTCTAGGCTTACAAGTTCTAAGTATTTCACAACCGCACATATGCAGTTGTGACCAAATTTCCTGTGGAAAAATTTATGTTTGTTGTCTTTACAATTTGCCTTTAAAAACTAACCTTTAAATATTTAACACTATAAATCCCCAGCAATGAGATCAGCCATGGCAATAACCCAAATGGCTCTTCCTGGAAAGTGTCATTGCACAATCACCATGAGCAAACAGCCAACACGAAGGAAGAAGTTAGTTAAACTCATACCTGCCACCTCATTTCCATTTAAATATCAATGCTTGTGGTTTCTGTCCTTTGAAGGACACTTTGGTTCTCTAGTAGGACAAGCCATTAATAATGTGTTTTGTTCTTAGGGCCTGTTGGTGGCTGGAAGCCCTTTGTTTCTCTATGCAGTCAATTTGAACAGGGTTGACAAGCTTACAGCTCCATACTGAGGTGGGAAAATGCCACCATTGTCTAGAAGCTCACTGGTCTGCTTTCTTTGGGGCCATGGGCTGGGGCATACTTTAAATCATGAGAAAGACAGCTTAAAAACCACAGGAGCTGTGACCCACAGAGAAGGCTCCCACTTCCCACTGCTGCTGCATGGATATCAAACAGCCTGGGCTGGGGAGGTTGCCTCATGGTGTTTTCCTAATGAAATCTAATAACTAGACCATGGGTGATGGAAGTCTTTGTGTTAGCAGCTGGAAATTTTAGAGGAGTGAAAATAAAACCAAGCAGTAGAAACCCAAGAGGAAAGAGGAGAGGCATAAAATAGGGCAAGACTCTCAAAAGAGGTTAGATAGGTAGCAGCAGGTCCATTTTCCAGATTAGAAACCTACCCCAGACAGCATTAGCAGGCCTGCAGTGTGCCTGCCCAGCAAACATCAGTAAGAGAGCCTCAGTTTTGTTAAGCAACATGACAGACAAACGTATCTATCTGCCCAGTCTCTCTAGCATCTGAGAGCAGTCATGTAACCAAGCCTCAGGTACACCTTCACTCTCTTCTCTGCCTAACACTAAGACCAGATGTGTAGAATCCCAGCATTCATATTGTAACCGGGAGGATGGGAGTTCCCATTTAAACGACCAGACAAAAAATGGTAGGCCTAGACAGTGTGGACTCAGGGGGGCTGCTCTTCTCCCCACTATGGTTTCCTGTTAGACTTCCTGTCACACAAAAAGAGAAAACCTGTATGTAGGTGTTGCTGCTCCAATACAATAAAAAAAATTCTGGAAAGTCTTATGCTCTGCAGAAGTGTTCACAATAACAGGGTCTTTGGGAATCTGGAACTGAAACCAACCACTCGAAATCTGTACCACCTTTTAACTACAACAGTAACAAAATATTCAAGAGGGAATTTTGGCACCTAAGGAAGACAGTTCAGTGCAGCTGAAAATCTTGGGAGGTCACTAAAATGCATGAAACAATTGATTGGGAAAGTTGGCTTAAAGGTATTGTGACAACAGGTGTAAGATGGCCCAATGGAAAGGAGGGAGGGCATGTGCTCCCAGGAGCTGAGGACCACGCAGGGCTGGGGCACACCTCTTTCCAGAGCGGGTGCCCTGCATTGTGCTCCTTTCTGTTTTATTAAAACAGAGCTGAAGGGCTCCTGCCTCTGCAGTGGCTAAAAAAGATTTTCAAATTTTCTACTTCTCTTGCTATTCTAGCTTTTCTTGCCAAAAAATACCTTTGTGTTTATAAACACAATTCCATACTATACTGATATCATCCTTTGATTTACCATTTGCATCTGAGTGAACCAAACTCCACTGAATTCATTTTAGGGGTGTATATACATGCAGTCCAATGTAACCGTGACAGGGAAAGCTTAATTTTTTTGCTGTTACCTTTCCATTATTTATATAGAGCTCTACTTGACTTTCATAAAATACCAGGCTGACTTCCTGGTGTAGCATCACACGGCACATGGCACAGAATCCCTTTCTGAGCGGGCCTTGCTGGTTCCATCATCCTCCCTCTCTAGTGCAGGTCTTAACCCAATGTACTTCCACCACACACAGTCTCCCTTTGGCTCTCCTCTCTGCGTCGTGCACTTTTGTTTATGTTACTCCCCATACTTTTGTTTCTCCTTTGCCTGGAGTGCCTTTCCTCACTCGGTCTGCCCATACACTACTCATCTTCAATACTCCATTCAAGTGTCACCTCCACACCTTTCTGTGACATCTTCCTCTAATTCACTGAGGGCATTTTATACTTTCTAAGATTGCATGCACCACAGTACACCGATTAGATGATTTTCATGTTTGCCTGGCATGTAAAGGTAACCCATAAACATTTGGTGAACTGCACTTAGCCTCCCCTTGATGGGCTCCAAAGCAGGAAGGTCATGAAAACGTTGTTCCAAGAATTGTTGCAGCATTGCAGCATAAACAACCTGGAGTGATTAGGCATTTAAAAAGATATTACCCATTGGTACCATAATAAAATGTACCAATGTCAACTCTCAAGCAACTCATCCAGTCAAATTCTGAAGCTTCCCTGAGCAAGAGAATTATTCTAATGAAGAAGAAAAGACCAAGCAACAAGTTACATGATTAGAAGGAGTACCCCTATGTTATACATCTAAAATAAAAGACTAAAATGTACTAAGGAGCTCCTTACAGGTATCACCCAGTTAGAGATACACAAATGCTACAAACATTCAAACATTAAAAGAAAGAACACTTAATCCATCTTACTAATGAAAGCAATATAAATGGAAGTAGATACTGACTCAATAAAACAAAGGTTAAGAAACTTGAAAAAAAACCCAAAATTATAATATTTTTAGGTAATTTTTAAAGAAAATACATCTTAATGAAAATATACCTATAGCACAGGATGTCTTAGCTTAATATCATGATTCACAAAAACATAGTGGACTTCATTTTGCTTCTCACCGTAAGATCAAAGCTCTCTGCGTTCTAACCGATGGCTCTATGTGATGGATCAGCATCTATAGACAGGCATCCACTCTTACCTACTAAAATGTATAAGTCTGTATTTATTTTAGCATGCCTTTGACCTAGAGATCCCTGATTAAGAATGTGGTTGGAAACATGGCCCTCTGGTTTAAGGTGCCTGTATACTTCAACCAGGTAGCAATGTTTACGCATTTTATATTCTTACGTTTCAGGACCCATCTCTCAAAATGCAGTGATGATGTTTTTCCCTGACCTCTACCTACCGCAGGAGGACAGAGGAGATGGGGTGATGCTGCTTATTAAAGCCATGAAATGTTTTGAAACAGGGAACAAATACTCATTGCAGCTATCACACTATAAATCTAGCACTTTTTAGGATTTAAAATTTAATTTTATTAGGGAGTGGAATTGCCAGAGGCCAGGATGCCATGTAACTCCATGCAGCAAAACCATCCAACAAAAGAAAAAGAAAAAGACACAGCCAATAAACATAACTCATTAACAAGATCTTCCTAAACCCCAGCTCTCTAACACTTACTTGAAAAATAGTAAATCTTATCCCTTTTCTAAAGAAATGCTTCTGTCTAGAAAATTCCACAGAAATATTTCAAAAAAGTGCCTGTAGAGAAAATAAGGCAGCATATTTCCCTACCTGTTACCCACTGAACATTCTTTATAAGCTCCCCACAAAACTACTTGCCTGTCTTCCTGGAGAAAGTCGTAATTTCCTAATTTGCCTAACTATGCTGACTATCTTAAGGCTGATGTTAGCAGTTTCTTACTGGCCTTGGGAATTTTTACCAATTAAAAAAAGTGGAAGTTTAAAAATAAGTCTCAACAACTTCAAGTTGACAGCATATTCATTATTTAACTAAAAAGAGGAAAGGTGGAAAATAGAGTATTTTGCCCATATGATAGGGTAGATCCTATTTTCTCTGTCCTCCTGTTTCATTATTCATTTGTTGAATGAGAAAGTGTCAATTATTTATTTGGGAAATATTTATCAAATGTGTTTTTGCACCAAATATTACTCATGGCCTGGGGCAACATACAAACAATCTCTGTTCTCAAAGAGTCTAATAAAGAAAAGGAAAAGAGTACAAGGAAGAGAATTAAATTAAATTAAATAAGCACCTACTCTGTGCCAGGTGGGCTGCTCTTACCAAATTTTTATAACAACCCTCAAACAAGGTAGATGTAACTGTCCCCACTGTGAACTGGGTCTCAACAGTTTGTCCAGAGCCATAGCTCACAGTTGACTGGTATTTTTTATTTTAAATTGGTCTAATTCTGAAATCTTCCAAAAGTTTTTTAGAAAGTAGAATAAGAAATAGAGAAAAAGAAATCACCCATTATCTCGCACCCTGATACAAAACTATTAATATTTTAGCAAATATATTTCCAAATTGTTCAACATGTAAAAATAACATGTAAGTTATTTTTAAAACATTTAAAATTTACTTGGCAGTTACAATCAAAGTAGAGTATGCTGCATTTCATTGGCACTATGACACCACTGACTGTGAAATACTCCATTATTCCATATAACACCAGAAATATAATTCCCTACCAATTACATGATGCCACTGACTATGAGACGTGTCCTTAAAAAGTGAAGGTAAAAAGTGAGTCTCAGTGAGTGGCCTACTGTGCACTCTTCAGATCCTGTATTCGTGCAGTTCACCCCCCTACCCAGTGGGTAGGGGCTTCACCCTGGGGACCTTGAGTCTCCGTCTCACCAGACACGCTGCCCGAGTTTGCTGGGGGCTTGGCTGCAGAAGGAAGAGGGCTCTACTTATCTTCCTCGCACATACCTTGTCTTGTGCACATCAGGCACTGAAGACTTCGGTTGAGCAGAATATATCCAAAGCTTAAGAATAAATATGTAAACAGAAAATGATAAATAGGTTTGAAGAATGACAGAAGTCTTAAGTTTTATTGCAGTGTGGGGGGTTGTATAGGCAGAACAGGTAAGTGAGGAGTAGGGGAGATGGATGAAACCTTGAGCCAGAGCCAGTGGTCTTCCCTGGTTTTCCAGTGTTTTCTCAAATTTCCTACAGGTGGCCACTGTCTCTACATTGCCTCCTCTTTGCCGCTCAGGCCTCTGCTTTCAGGCTCTTTCCCAAATCTAGCTCTCTATATTGCTCAATTCTTCCATCTTGGGCAGTCATCAACATTTAATTTTTTTGTGTTTTTTTTAAAGGGTAAAACTAAACATAACAAAACAGAACAAAGCAGATCAGAAGAAAACAATGTTTAAGTGACACAGATTTCAAAGCAAGACAATAAATCTACAGTGGCTACCATAATGTCTGTTTTCTTCTAAACAATTGTTTATATCTTCACATACAACAAATTCATACAAAACAAAATAGTATAAAACTGATCAGAACAGAGTAATGAAGGCAAAACAGGCCTTCAAAAGCAGACAAAAAGAAAATTAAAAATGGCTGCCATAATGTCTCTTGCTCTCTTCAAAATAGCTGTCCATACTTTAGATGAGACTAGAACACCATCCATTAATTTCAAATAATAACTCATAGAAAAAAAGTCAGAAATTGGCAAGAGGCAGACGGAGGAGTCACATTTTTCAGGAAGAGTTGAAATGCTCATTCTAAATAGATGGTAGCCCTTCTGCTTGCATAGAAGGTCTGACGACCCCAGGAAGACAAAGGCTCTCATAGTTTGAGTCTGTAAGATTTGGCATTTCAACTTCCTGTGAAAGTCTGGTAGGATATGTACCTGAATTGGTAAAATAGGTTTAAATAAAGAAAAGAAACCAAGGCAGACTTGGTTCTCCATGAATGTTGCTTATTAAAAACAAGATGGACATATTTTAAAAACTATCATGACTTCTCATAATCTCCTTTTTGTCCTTTTTGTACCTAACAAGAATCTGTCTTTGCTACAGTATATGAAGAACTGTTAAATTTCATAAGACAATTTTGACCTCAGAAAGGAATGAACCCACTAATAGGGAAGACACATTTACTCACAGTTAAGTAAATGACAAGGCACACAGCAAAAGTGTAGCAGAGAGATACAGGTTGAGATGCAAACAGAGTTCAGAGCAAGAAGAGATGATGTCAGCTGGGGACCCAGGGCAGCTTCAGGGAGCAGGTATCATTTCCTCTCATCCTTGAAGGATGACAGGATCTGGCTTATGAGAATGGGAACAAAGATTTAGCATGGCAGGTGCACGTGGACACAAGAACTCCAGTGGCCCCTTTCAGATGGGCTGTCGATTGTTTAGAAACGAGGTGACACTGTTATAGGGCCCATCCTCAAGGTATTAGAGCACCAGGTCCATGACCCAATCACCACCTGGAGGCAACCAGGTTTGATGTTTAAATCATGCCATGTTAGACCAAAAGCAGGAAAATACTCTAGGATAACACGTTTATAAAGTGTGAACATTTAAATGAAAATTCTAAAAGATTATGTGGGATATCTAACAAAACATCTGAACTATCTGGTCATAATGAAGACACTTGATTAACTCAACAGTTCCACTTTTTGAAACCCAAGGAGTTGCCAGTTCTCTGCTCACCATGGACGTGGATACCATTTGGTTGAAAAGAAGAGTTTGTCTCTGGCTGATAGGACTTCAGGTGTGGTCCTGACGGCTGCTGGGTATGAGGAGGTTGTGTTCTCTGCAGTATTGAGGAAGGAGCTGGAACTCTCCGGGGGCTGATGTGGTGAGGAGATGGAGCAGAAGGAGCAAACCTGAAAAAAAAAATAATAAAAGGCAATGCAAGGGGCATAAAATAGCAGGGGTGAAGACAGATGTTCCATAATCAATTGGAACTCCCCATTCTGGCTCCACATGAGTGTAACAAGAAGGCCTTTGAAACTCTTTCAGGACCCTTTACTCTTTCTTTTAACTGCAAAGTTCTTAATTGAGATATTAAGGGAATAAAAGACAATAACAAAGGAAAACCTAGGGTTTGTCAAGTTCCTTGAGCTGCATTTCAAATACTCTGGGCTTGGTGAAATTCAAAGCACATATTTTGCCAGGCCCCATTTCTGCTAATTTTGAAATCCGTTAGCATTTTAGGGGAAATTTGATCCGTATGTCTCTGAATCATTTACACTTAGCTCATAAACATTTTATTTTGTAAGACGTATCTGAGCTCCAAGAAGTGTTACAAGTCCTTATTATGACCTTTTCTAATCCTATTCCTTTTAAACAATACGCTTTCTTTTGCCAATAATAAATTAACTTAGACCTCAAAAGTCAAGTGTGGTTTGAAACCCAGAACCCAAGAGGACTTGCATAGGTTCTGTGCTTGGCAGACAACATTCCTGAGCGGGTAGAGCAAGAACACAATGTCAGACATTTTTGCAGGATAATGTGCCACTCACAAGACTATGGTTTCTGTTGGGGGGCTGTCAGAACTGCCATCTAACCTGGGATAATAAACAGATGATTGCATACTGATCTCCTGATTGTAAGGGAGAAACAGCAGGATCTGACTTACTGGCTTAAAGGGACAGCGTATTCTTTCCACCAGTGAAGGGAAAATGTACTTGTGAGAATAATGTAAAAGCTGGGCGATGTCCATAGAGAATCAAAATCATGCGCAATTTGCCAAGTTAATAATGGACTGGCACAGAGTATTAAGGGAAAGCGTAGAAAGTTTGTTGATGCAGTGAAATAAAACAGCAAAATAATTTTGGGGAAAATTATACTAGCAGTGAACTGTTTAGTCCCTTCTCTCCAAAACACTATTAAGCTGGATTAACTAACACATAGAGGTCAGAAACTGTTTATATCACTTATTTCACAGAAACAAATAAACCCACTTGGCTTGACTTTTGTATATAGCCCTAGACAATAAAAAGAGAAGATGAGCCAGACAAGTTTATAAATTAATTTCAAATGTTCCGAGCCAGAATATCTAACAAGGCAGAGCTTCCACATTTGTGTTGCAGCTATAAGAAAGTGTAGGAAAAATTTCAGGTTCTTTTTGTGCTTCCCATGCAAGGCATGATATAGGCATGTAACACAGAGATGTAGGAACCAACAAGCGAGACTTCAGATTCGTTAACCTGTAGAAGTCAACACAGGCTTAAGCGAGCCATATGTTTTAGGATCCTTATTAATTCATTATTTTCATTTTCATTCTGCTGAAAGAGAATAGTAACAATGCCCTGTGCTGGGTAAATATGTATTTTTCTAAGCATATCATCTTAACTGGAATTATCCTGAAAAGATGTGCTTAATGGCCCTGAGAGAAAACATGGAAAATGAACCCCGACATTGCCTGAGAACACCCAGTGAAACACATATGCCAGGATTCCTCATATGGAGGTGATTTTCGGGGGAAACATGTCCTTAATGTGTGTCACAAGTTGTTCTGAGCTGTGGCTGAGGAATGAGGAATTGTGGCATTTAGGAAAGGAATCCACACTATCACCCAATCCTGAAATCTTTTCTATCTTTAAAGGTCCCCAGGGGTACAGAAGGGGAGTAAGGCAACTTAAGTCACCATCACATTGTCATTTTTTTTTTTTTTTAATTTGGGAAAAGGAGCAAGATCCTTAGATTGCTCTCTAATTCTCTCACTGGAGAGTAACAGATGTAGCATGCTCTAGATAGTTTTCTGGTCTTTTCTCCCATTACCTTCTGCTGTCTTCTTCCTGTTGAGGACTGAAAGGGTGAGGAGACACATGAAGCCGTAGACTGACGTACTTAGGAGGCAGGACGCTGATCAATTCATTTGATGGGAAAGAGCAATTTTGTTTTAAAATCTCCCATCCCAATGGGCCAATAGAGCTTATTCATAAACAGGGATTCGATCAGCAAAGAGTAGAAAAGATAGAAAAAGAGGAAGAAGACAAAGATTCTCAGTTGTATAAAATCTTAGAAGACATATATATTCTATAATTATGTGCTCACTATAAATTATTCTTATTTAGCCATTCACACAAGTTTCAAGTTCTGACCATACCTTCTACGTAAACAGATGTTATCCAACATAGTAATAACATTGAATAAAGGAAAAAAAATGCGGTAGGCACGTATCAAAATTTTAGCACTGTTGTCTCAGAGACCTAGGGGAATAAACCATCAGGTTTTACACCAGCTCTACATGTTGGTTTGCACTAATTTACACAGAATTTTCTGTTATTTAAATAAATGAGATTATATGACATATTTTGCATAATTTGAAGATATACTATGTCACCTCAAAGTATTAATAATTTACATATAAATTATTCTAAGTAAAATAAAATGTATACAGAAAGACTTGGAAAGGAAAAAATTCATACAAAAATTTTCATTTTTTGATCTGTAGAGAAATGAGACATGGTAAGAAATGATCAGAGCCATCTACATCCTGCTAGGAACAAGGAAGTAAATGAGAATTCATAACTATAAAGTCCAGGATAAGAAGTCTATATATAAATAGGACTGATTTTCAAGCACAATGGCTAGAATTAGTTTTCTTATCACGTAAAAATACTATGTAGTAATTTACTGAAAACTCTCACAATCTCTCTATTAATTTAAATTTAACTTTTATAGACTTTGTTACTTGTTGACCAGCTCATGGTAAGAACAAAAATAGTAAATAAAAATCAGAGGTGGGGTAAAGAAGAGGAACATAGCAGGTGACACTGAGTCTCACAAGGCTCCTGGGAAGACCCAGAAACAAACACTAACAGTTCCTAGCAAGACAGATGCCAGAAAAATGATTTCTAAAACCCAAGTAAACTCAAGAAACCAAGTAGTCTGAGGTCACTTAGTACAAAACAAATAACTAACAAACAGCCCACAGAAGTTCACTAAACAACATGGACTTTTCTCAGTATGTTGAAGGCAGAAAGGCCTCAGAGCTTCCGTTTAAGAGTTTACGTCAAAATGAATATATTTTGAATATTTTCCTCCCCCAAAAAGCTGAGTATTTTTAAATCAAAGTCGAATCAATTTTCCTGATGCTAAACAAAAGTTGCAAAGCCAAGGATAAATTATAGTTATTTACACTTTTTCTCTTACGGAATATCTCATTCTCTAGCTACCTCAGGCCAAGGTGACATCAGTTTGTTTCATGTCAAATTATAGTGTGCACAAGAGTCAGAAGGAAGAGCTTTCGAAATCACTTCTAAGTCCAGCCCCATCCCACAATATAGATGTGCAGAGGACACTTCCGAGATTTCACCCACACAGGCCGCTAGCCTCTTCTGAAAGACTTTTTTCAAATCCTTGAAATAGATGACTGCTATGTAAGTAGGCACATAACAGACTAAGAGAAAAAAAGAAAAAAAAAAAAGCCTTCACTTACCAGAAACAGATCACACCAAAGCAAACCAGAGAACTGAGTCAAGCATTTCCACTGGCTTGGTGGTGGCGTTTGTATAACCTTAGCATGAGCAATGGCTTACCAAGACAAAAAAAGGGAGCGAGTCAGAGGGGAACAGGTTTTAAAGTCTCATAAAGATTCTCTTGGGGAGGGAAGACTTTTTCAAAGAGTTCTGCAAATATTTACTTATACACACATTAAAAAATGATTCCTTGGGAGAATTTCTTGACAACGCTTCTTACCTTCTACACCTTCCTCCTCTGTTTTCCCCACCCCATCTTCTGCTATCACTGAGCTCCCCAATCATGAAGTGGGATGGACCAGAAACAAAGTGCTCATGTTTTCCTGGAAACGCAGTACAAAATCGAAGAGTGTTTCACAAGTATGTCACAACAGAGATGAATATTGTTAAGGTTCAAAAAATGTGCAAATGGTAGGACAAACAGCTGAATGCAGAAAGATGAACTATTTAGAAGTCACACCCACCTGGGTATGGATGCTGGCTCTATCCTTTACTAGCTGGATAATTTTGAAGAAATTCTTAGCTTCTCTCAGCTTCAATTTTAAGTATAAAATTAAGACATCTCAGTTCTCACCAGGGACTAAAGTGTGAGACAATACTTATTTATTCATTCAAGATATATTTACTAAGCCATGTTTTTGACACTATTCTAAGTTCTAGGAATACAGCAACGAGGGACTCATGTTTCTGTCCTTTTAGAATTTGTATTTTAGTGAGAGGACGCAGGCAATGAACTTAATTCAGAAAGAAAACTCTTGTCATAAGCATTGTAGGTATGTTTCTCTATAAATAGTAAGAGATAATGGATAAAGGATTATGAAGAATTTTACATTGGAAGTTAGCAACATCAAAGTACTTAAGGAATGTCTAGGAATTTCGGGTGATCAATGAATATTTATGGAATGACTTATCTAAATAGAATGTACATTTAAGGTATCCCTGACACTGCCATATGGTGCACTGTTTGAGGGCTATGTAAGATCGTGGTTGCAGCACTATAATAGCTAGGCTTCTTAATACCTAGGCTTCTTAAAATTAATTAGATAGGAGAACTAAATTTCAAGGAGAAGAAAATGTTTGTTCATCTGGCTAATTTTCTAGTACCAGGAGCATTGAGTCTTGGTCTTAGGTAACAGTCTGATTTGTTGATACTGGATTCCTGGATGGAGGGTACTGAGTTCACAAACTGATAGAATCATGGAATGTTCTAGCTGGAAGGGTACTTTTAAGAGTACAACCTTTTTTTAGGGGTGAGGACAGAAGAGGTCCTGAAGGTGAAATGAGCTGCCCAAAGTCACAAATTAGTTCTGGAGATATCAATTTATCCCACTGAGGTAAGAAAGACCTCTTTGGGGCTGGGGATTTAGCTCAGCAGCATAAGAACCTGCCTTGCAGGCAGGCGGTCGTGAGTTCGATCCCTGGTACAGATGATACAAAAAAAAAAAAAAAAAAAAAAAAGAAAGACCTCTTTGTTTGGAATGCAAAGCAAGCCAGGAGGTGTGGGGTAAGGGAGGAGTAGAAAAGGATTTTCATTCTCATCATGGGCTGGTGGGAAGGTAGGTAAGTAACTTACTGTCTTTAAAAAAAAATCCTGTAACAGTAGAGCTGCCATTCCATTTTGATGAATTTGCTCAGTGTTGAACTGGAGTTCTCCATGACCAAGCTGGGTGTAACCCTGCAGTCTTCCTAACTAGGAAGCTCCTTTCAGATAGGGCTCTTTCTCTTACCAATAAGCCCAAAATATTTTTACATGAACTTACAAGTTTATTTCTTTAAAACAAAATGTACTAATAGACTATACTGCAAGTCAAGCACATGTCTTCAATATTTACTATTTTTCTTTATTTGTGCTAAGTATATAAGCAGTTCTAGCCTTCAGTGTAGGACAGTTTTTTAGCCCTGCTCTGGGGGCAATACTCTGAAAGGAAAGAATTTACATGTTTACATGATCAATTACATTAAATGTTGATATGTGTTTGGGATAGTCCTTTTTCTTCCACCAGGCCTGTGGACCTCCCAAAGAAGGAAGAAAACATTAGAACAGCTTGTTTCATTGTATTCACACACACAAAAAAAATATTAATTTGCTGCCAAAGAGTAGAAATAAAGGGATACAAACTGGTCTATGATAGATTTGGGGGAGGAATTCTTTTTATTTCCTCAAGGAATCGTGGGGTATCATCTGTGGTAGTTTTAAAATTCATCTGTAAAAACTAATCAATGAAAAATGTCTTTAGCAGTTGGCCAACTGTGGAGGGAGGAGAAAGGAATCCTTTTCAAAACCTAAAAAGAAAAGCACAGTTTTAAGGATTTCACATTTGATTTAACATCTTAAAAAACCCCCCAATGATAATACCCCACTTTGTATGGCCAGACAGCTCCATTTTAGTAGACTTTAGTGGTCTTTATAACGATTTATGAATCACTTCATGAATTCCTGGCTGACTCATCTGGGTGACTATAGTATCTACTTATACTTCCCTTCTGTCTCACAAAAGAGACACTTGGACTCTGTTCAATCCAGATTTGTCCCCAAATGAATCACAGCACGTTACTGGGGGAACTGCAAATTGAATTCGGCTTTTGAGACAATCAAGACCAGCTTTCAGCAATGAAGAAACGGCCTCTGGGAAGTGTGGGTAACGAGACACTGTCCATCTGAGCAGGACCAAAGCTGGCCACAATCCGTGTGCCTGTCTGTGGACACGGTGCCCAAGAAGCCTAACAGCCAAATTCGTACTTCGGAAAGGCTTAGTGTTTCTGAATCCTATGAGAGGCTGGGTTAACATTAACTGCAAATAATATTTGAGGTTGGATGAGATCAAGATTCAAGAATGGTAACCTTAGGAGCGGGATGAAATGGGGACTATGAAGGTGGCATAAGTGAAATGATTACCAAGGACTTTTAATGACTCAAACATATATTAGAATGATCAAGTGCTTTTTGGAAATAGAAAGCACAATGTTCTGGAGAAAAGTGATTCCATTTGGGTATGGGGAGGAAGCTTCCTGTCAAGAAAATAAAGTAAGCAAAGCTCCAGGAAGACAAGTATCCTTTTTCTGCTAAGTGCTGAAATGGGGCCCAGGGTATTACTGTATCTCCTGGTAGAAATGAAAAGGGGAAGACATATGGAGTATGTAAGAAAGAAGAATTATACAGGAGCGAGGGCTGGACTTTTCTGGAAAATCCTGATTGCAGAATAGGCTGTGACTTGGTTGCTTGTCTATTTCAGAATCTCACGTGATGGGGAGAGAAAGAAGAAAAGTCCGATTCTGCCAAATTCTTCTTTTAAAAAAGCACCAACCAAAAGAAGTCTCAGACATTTGATGTAAAAATTCTTCTGCAAAAAAAAAAAAAAAAAATGTTTCTGCAGTGATATCACCCCTCGGGCCACTGTAAGTTGGCCAACTTCTGGTCCTGGGGCAAAGGGAGGAATCTTCCTCTCGGTCAGCATAGTGTCAGACAGAATATTCATCTGCTGTGCAATAGAATGCATTGGATGAAAGGAAAACATTAGTAACAGAGTTTAATGAAAATGCCAGATGAAAAATGAGAGGAAAAGTGTTATTTTTGGCTAAACTAGAGAAAAAAAGGCATTTTGGTTTCAAAATGCATATACAAGTCTCTAGAAGACACCAAAAGAACGTTGAGAACTTCAAATGCAGTTTTTCTGCCAAATATGGCCAGGTGTTTTTGTAAGTCACTGCCAAATGGCTTTTAAAGTCACTGAAATCCACAAATTTTAAAAGAAACTAGCCGAGTGGTGATTTGGTTAGTAATGACGTGCTATTTAGAATGTGCTTTTACTTTCATCTTTAGGATGTCAGGTTACTACTGCAGTAATCACAAAGGAATTTTCTGCATCTTCTCTTGAAGATAAAACTCAACAATTGTTGACTACAGAGATGAACTGGAGGAAATAACATACATTTTAAATTTCACAATCAGAGAAGGACTCTTGGGTCTTCCAATGGAAAGAGCATCAACCCTTGGAGGATATTTGCTAATATCTTGTATCTCCAGTACCTCATATAGCAATATGCAAAGGTAAGTATTCGACAAATGGCAGTCACTCCTGTGAAGAACTATCATGCTGAATATACCACTAATTCCACAGACTCAAATCCCAACTTAGTCCCAGTGCCTATGCCTCGGCACCTTGGAATTTGCTCACTGGTGCAAATGTTTCTTTCAATACCATACTTGTTCAAAGGCCACAATTTCTGTGTCTGAGGGGGAAAGATTTATTCAAACAAAGGATCTTAATTGTTTACTATAAGGACAAAATAGAGAATTTTTTCTTCTTTCAGCTAACCTGAAAAGCAGTCAAAGAATTTCTCAGATAAAGAAGTTGAAAGACTCATCTAAAGAACTTTGCCTCTTTGTTTCTGCTCACTTCGATAGCCTCCTTATCAGTAATAAACAAAAGTCCCTCACTTCCGGAAAGATGGTCTCTTAGCAGCCAAATCTCTGACTGTCTGCACTACAGAGAAGGAAAGACCCTGGTGCCTTGCAGGTCACACTGTGAAAACAGTAAGCAGAGGCTGTCCTAAAGACAGCTGTCCTAGGTCAGAGCCAAGACACACTAGATTCGTGGTGTCGCAACTCAAGCTAAAATGCCTCTTGCTCTTTTGCTGCGGGAATTCTGGCTCCTAAACTCACTGGAGGAAATAATACACTGACATGCTTCGATCGTATTACGGCTCAGCAGCAGTGCCGCACTACTGTTGCTTCACACTCATGCTCTACAGTGGCAGTTGCAAAAAAAGAAATCCTGTTTTACCTCGAGCCTTCCTTTTTACTATCGTGACTCACTTTCCTGACTGAAAATCCAAGGGGATTAGGAAAACATCATCTGAGGTTAACATGAGGTAGATTTGTTTGCAATGTGGGTACAAAATAAAGATGGCTGATTTGGCTTCCAAGGGCCAAATGACTGCCTTGGCACTTACAAAAACGTATTTCCTTTTACAGACATTCTAACTCTGGGTTCTTGGTGTGCGATGAAAATTAAGCTAAAAGAAGAACCAATTTATTTAAAAATAAAAAACATGGAAAATAATCTAATGTTAACGAACACTGGTATCAAAAGCAAGCTGCTTTCATCGTAGTGTATATGGAGGCTACCATTTGTACCTCCTGCCTTCCCGTAAGATGTCACATAGAGAACATGGACAGAAAAGCACAACGATCATGTGTTCAGGGTACTGTCACCTTTTCCAGACATGACAAAGGAATCACAGTAGTGTTCCTCCCTTCACCCACACCATTTGTCCCACAAATTCTCGAGACCCCAATAGAAACTCTGAGGGACAAGGAATGGGGGCAGGAGATTCTTCTCTGCTCTTCCCTGTAGTAGAATGAAAGCAAATCAGTGAAAAAGGAGTGTAGTTTCAGAGAGTGACATGTTGATGATGAGAAACACAGTCCAGGTAAAAAAGAGAGTAAAGCTGGAGAAGCAAAGTTTTAGAGTCGTGAAGAAAAAACAAGCAAAACTAAAACAAATAAACAAAAACCATTAGGACAAACATGGGAAGTGAAGGCACAAGTCACATTGTTCTGGTGAAAGTATGTTAAGGTACTCCAGGAAAAGAGCAACCACAAAGCCTGAGGCAAGATGAGCTCTCATTTTCTGGGACCATCAAGAAGGCTTCTGTGGTTGGCACAGATAAAACAGGGGCTGCAGAGGGAGGTGAATTTAGCTAAGGCCAGACTCCTGAGGTCCGTGTACACTACAAACAGGAGCTTGTATTTTATTCCAAGTACGATGGAGAAAGAGTCTGCGAAGGAAAGATATTATCTGATTTATATTTTAAAGGTCAGTTCCTTTGGAATAGAGTAAAGGGCCTCTGAGCATTGGTGGGGTAAAAGAGGAAAACATGGGAAGCAAGTTCAAACATCAGAAAGCTGCTGCAGACGACATGGAAGGAGACACTGGTTTCAACTAAGGTGAAGGAATGGTACTGAGTAGGTTTGAAACACATTATAAAGGACCCACAGTTGAATTAGGTGTGAATGTATTTGTAGAAACTGCAGGGATAAAGTTGGTTCACATTCTTTTTTAGCTTTTTACAGTAAGCTGAAGAAGCTATGGAGATTTAATTCTTGATCTTCCTTCATTATCAAGAAACATATTAGAATCTGAAAATTATGTTCATAGGAATTTTGTAGACATGCAGATTTTAAATCAGAGGCAGATCAAAGAAGACTAGAAAAAAATCAATTTACAGTGTTTTTGCTTCATTCATCTACTCATTCATTCATGTACTCATTCCAGCAGAGCCATTCACAATGACTAGGTTGGTGAGAAGGAATTTCCTTGTATGCGTATGTGCAACTCTTAAGGGAGAAATCAGTGGGATGCATTAATGATGTTACTGGTAAGGTGATGAGCTGGTATGAGAAGGAAGTTTACTCCAAAAGCCAATGATCCAACTTATATTTGCCCGAAGAGACATAAAGCATGCTGTGTTCATAGACTTTCAATATTTAAGAAGTTTGAAAACTGATAGGCCAATTTGTCCTGGAACAAACATCAAGAAACAGCAGAAACTTTCCATAGACTTAAGGAAAATAAAGAAGGAATAAGCTACCAATCACCTTTCTAGAGTTACCCAAATCTTTAATTACCATTTTCAATTATAGGACACGGGAATTTTCTGTCTCTGCACTGCTAACAGTATTCACATTAGGAAAAACTGTATTCATTAAATCTCAAGGAGGGTGTGTTGGGTGTGTGTGTGACTGTATGTGAGAGGGACAGGGAGTAATTTAGGAGAGGGAGTGGATCTTGGATTTTGCTTCTTTTATCTTAAATTTCTGTGGAAGATTCTTTGCTGTCAAGAAACTCACCCCCTTGTGGGATGCTAAATGAGGACAAGTTTGACTTCTACATAGAAAGTTCTGTACCCAAAGAGAAAGGCTAGCTCTTGTGGGCATGTGACATGAGGTGAGCAGCCTGGCAACAGACCATACTACTGGATGATATGCAAGCAGGCTGATAAAAGAGCTCTTTGTGTCTCACACTTGTATTTTGACTATGGCTTTTCTCAAGTGCTCAAGATTGGCAAACTTCATTTCTTATCTGTGTTTATCTGTTGCTCTCTAGGTGAGGGACATTTCTATACACACACCCAAGTGTCTGTGACATTATGTCCAGGAGCCCCTCAGTGTGACACTCACAAAGCAAACTGCCAGCATATGACAAGGCTCAGTCATGTCGACAACTCTCAGTCATACATAAGTCTTCCTCAATGTAATAGAGAGAAGTGAGTTTATGTTTTGGCTGATAGCAGCGTTCTAAGCTCTCTTGTCACTTTGTTGCTAACACGGAGTTAAACTGTAAATTATTTTGACATGTAAGTGATTCTTCAAAGCCCTGATAGGCCATGACTATATAAATGACAAGCCTAGAATTGAAAAGGACAAAATTGCCTTCTCAAATTCCACTGAAAAGGAAAATGGCGTAAAATCCACAGTGCTACCTCACTAATCTGGGAAATACAGCTTCTGACTAAGGACCAAATGGACTATTTTCCCATTCTTTGTCATTTCTTCTGTGTATGAAGTGCACTCAACCCTTTGTGGGTGGACCTCAGGAACAGTGGGCGTGTATTCTAGAGTCACAATGGTTCTCTTATTGGTCAGACTCAAGATGAGGCCTAAATCCTCAATGTGGCTAACGAGGTTACTCTCAGCTCCACTCTTGTTTGCTCTCTCCCTTCCTAACTTTTAAACACAACCCTGGTGGAAACTGAGAATTAAGCCCTGTCCTCTTCATAAACAAATTGATTTCTAGACAGTGTAAGTTGGCAATGTCTTTCTGTTTCCTAGCATTCCTCTCATTGGATCCCTTGTTAAACCTTCCACAGCATCTACCATGACATAACTCAGAAAAAGCATTTTAGAGATTCTGAAAAAACTCAAAGTTCCTGCCTTCCAAAAACTAATAACCCCATTATCATGATAAATTCATGAACCAGATAATAAGAACCAAGGAGTTTGACCAGGGATCTGTCCAGACTGCTGTGAAATACAGGGGAGGCTCTCTGGGTTGAGGATGAAGCTGAGCTCCAAAGGCTGGGAAGTATCTGGTCCGTGGTAGGAAAATAAAGGAAAGCTTTAGGTAACAGCTGAAGTTTAAATTCGGAAGCAGACACATGCAAAGCAAGTCAGAAGTAGTGAGCAGGCTGGCTTGATTAGAAATGAGAAACTACAGAAACACAAAGCCATTAAATGGACAATGGCTATTGGGTTTTGACCAATAGTGGCTAGGAAGGCAACATTAACGGCTCCAATGATGAATTTAAAAACGGTACTTAGAAAAGTCAGCTGTGGATGCTGGGAGGCACAGAAAGACCATAAGTGCATCAAAGTGTCCATAAGTGTAGAAATGGTGCAACTAAAACAATGCATTCTAAGTGAAAAATGGTGAGAATTCTCAATACTTGATAGAGACTCAAGAAATAGGGATTATTTATTTGATAAAAGTGCTCTGACTACTTTTTTCCCAAACAATTATTCTGAACATATTTTTCTGCCGATTCAGACTAGGTTGCTGTGCTGGTTTACATCTAGGTGTCCCTCCGATCAGGCTTTATGTGCTTATAGGTGGAGGTGTTGGGAGGTGATTGGATCATGGGTGGATTAGTGCACTGATGGGCTTATAGCTGGGTATGATGTTGGGAGGTAAAATATGGTGGGAAGAGGTGGTCACTGCGGGTGTGATCTAGAACAGTTTGGGACCCTCTTTCTCCCTTCATCCTCTCTGCTTCCTAGCCCACATGCCATGTTTCTATTCTGCTGGGTTCCTCCGCTATGTGCCACCCTGTCATGGAACCAGTCTAGTACAGACTAAAACCTCAACAAACTGTAAGTCAAAATAAACCTCTCCTCCTTTAACTTGTTGGTGTCGAGTATCCCTAGCAGTAAGGAAGTAACTAAGACAGTCACATGCTCTGCACTGTTGTATACACTGCAGTGAGACCGTATCCTTGTTTTTCCATCTTCTCTGGTTCAGAAGTAGGGCTTCTAGGAGAACCTTTCTAAGTCAGCACACTGAGTTCAGTCCACAGTTCCTTAAACTCTGTCATCTATCCTGCAGAGCACACCACATTTGTATCCCTCAAGAGGAAGGAAATAAACGATTTCTAAGATGAGCAACAAAAACCTGACCTACTGCTGGGACAGCAAACATTTCTCCATTTCAAACAGGAAGGCCCATCATTTTTGTTTGCACTAATCTAACAGACATACTATGAAACCCAGTGAATTAACATTTCCAAAGCTGCCAAGTTCCTCTCATAGGAAGCCATAAAGTAAAGTACCATCGACTTGGTACTTGACTGGTGTGTTGGACATTGACATAGTACAACACCATTTGAACTTTGGTAAGTTCAAATCCTCGCTGGGCGACATGCTGTGGTTCTGCTAAAGTCACTGAAATAATGTGTCACGCAGGTAACATTTTGAAATAAAAACGGAAGCTTGTCAAACTAAGAGAACTTCCATTTATTTTATTATGGTTAAGATCAAAGGACCTAATGCTAAGTGGGTAGATGTTCTGGACCTTTCCTGACTTCTGACAGTGACTCAGTCCATTTTATTAACCAAATGATGAATCAATGCTCGCAAAGCAGGAAAAGATGCCAGTGTCCCACTAAAAAGTGCAAAGTGTGATAAACCTATTTCCGTTAAGAAAACTGCTGGAGTTTTTATTGGGGGATTTCCCAGGCAAACAGAAGTAAAGATACATAAACCAATAGCGGAAGGTAAGCACATTTCCTCTTCATGTTTTTATCCTGGTCATTAAAGCAAACACAGTGAATAATTCAGGGCTGATTCATATCATT
The DNA here is from genome assembly GCF_034190915.1 of Cavia porcellus. Taxonomy (NCBI): domain Eukaryota; kingdom Metazoa; phylum Chordata; class Mammalia; order Rodentia; family Caviidae; genus Cavia; species Cavia porcellus. The sequence continues at coordinate 79,752,648 of NW_026947484.1, forward strand.
CTCCTCTCCAGACTGATTGAAGGATATAACCTACCACGTTCCCACTTGCGTGCTCCAGTAGGGTTGTTGAAGGGTCAGGTCACACACTCTATGGGAAGAATGTAGCAGCCACCAGGAAAATACAAACATCCCCTTCATTCACCTGTCTACATAAAGTACTATCCTTCCTCTCCATTTTCCCTTCTTCTTCATTTCCATGATTATTGGTCACACTATCAACCTCTGTGACCATTTAACAATATCCTGTACTTCCAAACCTGAATCCCTCTGCTATTCCAAGGAAGCCTGTCTGCTTATGAGTATCCATATATGTGCTACAGCCTGTTTGTTTCACACCAAAAAACATGTAAGAAGTGCTTTACCACTTTGGTTCATTACATCCTAATTCCCTGTGAGGAGCAAAATAATTTTCAAAAAAGCTAAGGGACACACCATCAGCTATATAGTACTCAACTCCAAATCTAAACAACCAGATAAATCTAAACCATGGAACACTGTAAAAAATAAATGTCCCAAGCTCTTCAAAAACCACTAATGTTCTGATATATAACAGTAATAATAAACTTCATTAGATTCAAGAAGACTAAAAAAATCCAGAATGTCTATCTACTCAAATGCACTCTGTGATTCTTATTAGAATCTCAAATCATCACAAAGGGGGGAAAACAGCAGCTACAAAGGATGCTATTTTACAAATTTGGGAAAATTCAAGTATTGCTTCACTATTACAATAGTAGTGTGCAAAGTATCTCACGTATGATTACTATATTGGCAAAATAGCAAAATGTCCTTCTCAGAAAAGCTCTACTAAATAATTATCAAGTGATAAAGAAATAACAGCTATGGAAGCAAATGACTTCCAGAGATAGAGAGACAGAGAGAGAGATACAGAGACAGAGAGAGATAGAGACAGAGATAGAGACACACAGATACATACACAGAGAGAATGGGGAAATATTAGTAACGGGTGAATATGGATGTAGTTAATATATGGGTATTCTCTGTACTAGTCTTAAAATTTTAAGAAAGATTAAAAATATAAACAAATGCAAAAAAAAGTAAAATGTTAAAATAATAAACTCTAAGTAACAGGAGTTACTAAAGAACTTGTGCACAGGCACAACTAGCATCTCTCAGAGATTCAACAAAACTGTTCAAGTAACTGGGTTGTCAAGGTGGTTGTTTTTGATCCAATCCTGGTTAAAATCTTTTGGTACACATATTGTTTCAAAGGATGTATGCAAGGAAGCATCACAGTGATGACTTTCTTCTTATATTCATGCAATTAAGAAGAAGAAAAGAAGAGATTTGCATTGAGTCTAGTGAACTTCACTACAATGGGAGATACAATTCTCTGTCAGAAAGAGTAAAACGTCCATGGCTAACAGTATTTTCAAACTAACTCGGAATGAGACAAAATGCTGAAATAAGCTCATCTCAACTTAGAGGAATATGTGAAGTAACCAGAGAATAGGTTGCTTGTTTCTGGTATCTGTGAACTTGGTGGATGGTTGCCATGTGCATTTTTTTTGCTAACTGATCTAGGATGAAACAAGGCTCTTGAGTTTTCTACTGATCATCTCATTTAGATTTGAAATTATCCATCAGACATCGTCATATGGATTTTTTCTCATCACTTCAGATTCAAACTCCTAAACTCAACTCATCATTTCCTATCTCCCCTTCCTCTCCGCCAAAGGCCTTTTCCCCTCAATACCACTGCATTTATCTTGTATTTTCAACTTCTGTCAATAGCATAATTTTTCCCTTTTTTTTTGGTACTGGGAATCAAACTCACAACCTTGCCCTTGCCAGGCAGGCACTTACACTGCTGAGCTAAATCCCCAGCCCAGTAGCGTAATTTTCATCTCAGTCTCTAGTGGTGAAACTCAGGAATGAATTTTGGCCCCTCCCCTTTATTCCACATACATATTAATAATTAGAAATTCTTTCTCCTAAATAAAACTCTAAAATAAAGTCTCCTTACTGCTTGCCTTTAATTCATGCCATTCTACTGCTCACAAGGACCCCTGCAACTCCCTCACCCGTTTCCCACATCTCCCACTCCAGCTTCAGGAACTCTACCGGTGTCCCAATCTCTTCTCTATAGGGACAACCTGATTCTATTTCCTAACAAAAAGCCTGTAATGGTTCTGTGCTTCCAGCAGAATGAAAGGGAAGTTCCTTAGCATAAAATAACATGGTTTACACAAGCCAGCCGGTCCAGTATCTTCCAATTCCATGAGTTTTGTGCGCCCTGTATGCCACTATCTTGTGTATATAAATAACCTGCCTTGTTGCGCGTCCCTACCTCACCTCTTATATATGTCCTTCTGCTGTCTGAGATGTTGTTTCCCATTTATCAATCTAGGAAAGATCTTCTTTTGATGCCTAGGTGATTGTGTCTTTCACTCACTGAACAGACTTGCTTGGTTTGTGGACCACTGATGGGGGGTAGAGCATAAAAGTATAAGAAGGGTTTCCCAATACTCCTGGAACCAGTGGAGAACTCAGAAATAAAATTATCTTGATCACAGTTTAAATATTCTCCTCCTACCTATAAGCCTTTATGAGGATGATAGTAATATAAGTTTCAGTGAACAGTCCCTTTCTGGTCACCCATATAAAATCTCATGCCCTCTTAGGCTTGGCTCCCAAGCTGCTACAGTTCAGATCTTGAAGAGGACCAAAAGCCCATGTCGAAGGCCTGGCTATCAGTCAGCGATGCTATCAGGAGGTGGTGAAACCTTTAAAAAGCAGGATCTAGTGAAGAAGTCAAGTGAGAAGATGTTAGGCCCTCCTTTTGCTTCCTGGCTGCCATGAGTCAAACAGGTTCTTAAACCACGGACTCCTGCTATGATGTACTGTGTTTCAACAAGCCCAAAGCAACAGGGCCCAGTGACCATGGGTTGAAAACCCTGAAACTGTGGTCTAAAATAAACTGTTCTTCCTAAAAGGTTGCTTATTCAACAATGGAAAGGCAACTAATACATAAGCTCACACTACTATCTACGTGACCGGTGTACATTTTTACATCTTGAAAGTACCTCAACCTGTGCATATAATACCTTAAAATCTCTAAAATCCACTGAGGAAAGTGAGAAAAACAGAGACATTCTAAGTCATTTTTCTAGCTCTTAACACTGTAGTTTAATTACCATTTCACTTGTTTTCCCACAGAAAAATATAACACAGTGAGATATTTGGTCCACGTGGTTTGTGTATGTTACTTTTAAAATGTCACCTTTGGGCAACTCAACCCACCAACAGATTATTAATAAAATTCAGCAACTGTCAAAGCTCTTCTCCATGGAGGGAGGTTTGGCGCCAACACCTATTACAGAGAGAGACAGATGGCCTTACCTCTCAGCTCCTGCGTCCACAGCTGTGAGTGGAGGTAACTGGGAGGAGGGGTTGTGGGGGCTCCCCTGTACATTATGTCCTGGAGAAGGGTGACTGACAAGATGTGGGGGTGGCCCGGCCCCAGCAGCTGTTCCACTTCGGCTCGAGTGATTACTGGAGAAAATGGGAGCTGAAAGCAAAGGAGAAGCATGAGACTGCACCCCAACAGAAGCCACATTTTCTAAACACCAAAGGCTGACAGTAAGCATATTTTGGGAGCTTGTTTGTTTTTCCCTGGGTGGCTTTTAGGGAACCTGCTCTCCTTCTTGCATATACACAGCTTGCGTTTCTCTGGTGGAACATGTTACTCGGGTCCTGGGTCTTTCCTGCCTTCTCAGGTGCTCACATTCAGCTTGCTCCGAGTTGACATTCACTGTCTGGCTCCTGAGTACTGCAGTGCCCTGCCAGCTCCCTGTCTGGACAGTGTATAATTAGTCAATCTTGTGCTGTTCGCACCTACGCAAAGGTTTCTGTGTTCACACAGTTAGTCACAAAGGACGAGAGTCAGGTAACTGAATATCTGATTAGGTGACTAGCAGGGCACAAGACAGGGCATCTTGTACTTCTCATGCTTTGGACAGGCTCTTTCTGTCACTGCTAAATCAAAGTTAATGAGATCAGTGCTTCCCTGATCCGAACACCAGCACAGAATCTTCTACCATTTTAACTTCCAGTCTTAACTAAACCAGGCATTTCCCTGATGATGTGATGAATATACTTGGCCTTTATAAAAAAATAAGTCCTCTCTCAAGACCACAAACCAGTAAAAAGAGGCACAAATGCAGCTACAGGACCTTTCTTCCCCCACCATCACCTACCATGCCAGAGGCTGTGAGTTAGAGCTCCATTCCCAGGGCCAGACTTGCCTTTGAGAGCTGTATGTGACCTCAGACTTGAGTATGTGCCCATTTAGATCAGCTAATTGGGGCAATGTCAGGGAAGAATCTGGAGCTTGTCACTCTCAGAGTCTATCAGAAAGGCTCTCAGTGTCGGGGACCTGCTCTGCAGACGTGTGATCATAGCAGCATCGTTATGTAGACTCTCTTTAACTCCCCGCTCTGTACAAAGCTATGTACAAAGAACAGAATCTCTGTGCTTTTTGAACTTACTCTACTAATATCAAAGAATAAATTGCTTTTATTTTAAATAAAAGAAATCAAGTTCAGGATTGAAAAAGAGAAGTCACATTATCAAAAAGATTTTAGGGTTTAAAAGTTCAAGGAGTTGTATTTTTAGACCAGTAACACTTTGCTCCGGTCTCTCTAGGATAGACTTAAGACCCCAGATGACCCAGCCTCCAAAAGCTTAATCCAATGGAACAAGAGTTCAACTGTTTCAAGGAACATGTGAAGAGACAGAATTACCATCTTCCCGCTCAAAACGCTACTGACAGGGGTGTGATCTAATTTGAAGGGTTTATTTCTGGTAAACCATCATTGTGTCAGGTTAATACTTGTCCTCAGAAATCTGCATCCTTCACAACCATCCCGGGCTTTGAGAGGTACTGAGGTCAGAAAGTGCTTACCAGCTCAAAGAGGCACCAACCTTCCAGGGTGTGTGTATGTGTGTATGTGTGTGTGTGTGTGTGTGTGTGTGTGTGTGTGTGTGTGTATGTGTGTGTGTTGCACGTCCTTCCATAAAAGTTGCACATTTGCAAACTCACTAGAGTCACCTTATGAATCACTACCCTCATTTATGCTCTGCTAGCTCAGGGAACCACAATTCTGCTTATATTCCAAATAATAATTTCACCCAAGGGATAGAGCTGTTTGGAATGATTGTGGCAACAGTTTTAATATTGGTGTTTGTCAGCATGGAGCTTGGTGTTTTATATACTATTCCAAAAACTAATGGAATAATAAGAGGTCATAGAGACACTGTGGAAACACAGCTAACTTTCCCCCTTTCTTTACTGTGGAAATGTTAGTTCTCTTTTTTATTTTGTTGTAGCTGCTGAATGCACCCATCACTTATGTTCCCCTGGAGGTAGTTTTGCATGTGTGTGTTTGTGTTTATTACAAGGGAAGCCTTGCCCCTGCTGTTTACAACCCGGTGGGCAACAGGGAAACTTGACGTGCACACTTTCTGCTTTACTACATGGCTTAAAAGAAAATAAGCTGCTTCCAAGAGGCCTATGTTCACTGCAGACGTTATATTTAGCACTAACTGCAATAAAACAGGCCGGAATATCTGGGATATATAGCCTGTCACTCACTGAAAGGACTGGTTGCGGCTTCTTTGTTATTCTGCTTAACTCACCTCTATTTCATAATAAATAGAATGAGAACAGAAAAATATTACAAGCTAGTAGAAGTTTATAGTGCAATGTTTACATCGAGCATTCTTCATGCAAAGTCCAGCACATGACTGCTGGCTGTAGAAGTAACCTGTGACCAAAATAATTACAAAACTGTGGAGGACAGACTGAGACACAGGATCACTTTCCAGTAGTCTTCCAGTTCCCATCTTACTACACATCCATAAAAATGGACAGCGCACGGCAGTCAGACAGTTTATTGCTTCAATAGACTTGTCCTTGATCTCTACCAAAGACCTGTAATTCTCAGGAATTGCCATGATGGCACAGAAAATGGCTTGTCTATCTATATTAATGTTTAGGAATATCTGACCTTAATACACCATGCACTCAGAATATAGTCTTAATTACAACAGTCTAAAGATATTATTTTGTCCATTCAAACACAGTATTCCAGCACCAATATTTTAAGACTATCTGTTGGTTTCTCAGAGACCTGCCTTTCATAACATATGTTTTCAGATAAATACTTAGGCTTTGACAAGTGAGTTTTAACCTCAAGAGGAAACATTGCAAAGTCCCTTGCAAAAGGCAAAATCTCCTTCTACTCACACTCAAAAATGATTTTCCCAAAATCAATGGGACCCATAATGCAGCCTAACAATCAAAGCAGCGAAAGGAGAGAAAAGATCTCTTCAGAATACAGGGCAATATTAACAAAACTGTTGTGATCAAATTAACTGGCACACACAGGCTGCCCACGGGGTTGGGCTTCATTGTCTGCGTCACCTTGGGGGTCAGTGCTATGCTCAAAGCTGGACTAGGGCTTTTAAGTGAACTTCCAGACACATGCTGATGACTGGCAGTTGGAACAACTGATTAGGCACGGCCGAGGAACATATTGGAAGTCCTTATTGCTTTTGTGATTAAGAGATGGTAGACTCCCCAAGGAAATAAAAGCCTGGCCTGGTGATGAATACATGAGCCTTGCCTGCAGCAGAGGACCAGGAGCAACCCTCCTGCTGCTTGCTTCAGTCTCTCGCTCTCTGGCTCAACCTGCCTTGCTACCGTCCCCCTACCCTGACTCCATTAGAGGTAGGAGGAGATGACTCAGTGGGCTTCAGAGCTTTTGTGAAGCAGCATCTGTTGGTATACTCTATATGGCTCTCAGATGCTCTCTCATCGGCTAGCAGGACCAGGGCATTTTAGGCTAGTTCCTTTAAGCTAGCTTTAGGCTAGCTCAGGTTAATCAGGGTTCATTGGCAGTGCTATGTCTTCCCAATGAAAACAATTAATCTGTACAACTAATGCGTGCAGACAGGAACCCTTGAGGATACTTCATCTGAGAGATATTTATTGTGTAAGTGCAGGGAGGCAAGAAGTGTTAAGAGAGTCCCCAGAAAAAGACTGCCTAAGTCATATTCCTCCCCAGAATCAAGGCAGGCATTCCTGGGTAACTATTTTCATTGTCAGAAGGCAAGGATGGAGATGCTTTTATCAGGCTGAGATACATTAAAACAGTCAGTACGCTTTCTTATACAAAATTGTTTAGGTAGCTATAGCCCCACTATAATAGTGAAATTTTAATAGTGAAGTTTTAATAGTGAAATTTAAAAAAAAACAGTAAGATGAATATTGATTCACAAGGTCTTCAGGCCAAAGAGTACAGTTTCTGAACTTTTAACAAGCTCCCAAAGTGGTCTGGGGACTACACTTTCAGTGGCAGATAGCAGGGAACCGATAGTTGTGACATATAGAGTCCTTGTAATACCAAAAACTAAAAGCATTTCTCCAGTTTACTGATGAGGAACTTGAGGTCTAATTTAGTTTCTGGTTAGGTTACCTGGCGGAGGTTACATTGTGGGTGAATAGCAAAGCTGGAATTCAAACCAGGAAGCCAGATTTCAGATCAAATGCCCATAATCACTACTCCTGAGAGTGTGCATGGTGAATCAGGACCCTGTGCACTCTTTAAACGCTGGTGAGGCTGCTTCGATTTAAGAGGCACAAGAACAGCATTAACCATTACACTTCCAAAGAGAACAAGGAAAGAATTCTGTTCCTATTTCTGTCTCTACTCATCCTAACAGCACCTTAGCATTGACGAGAGAAATTTACAGCCTTGAAATTTAATTCGGGCAAGAAATTAACTGAATTATTTGGTTTGGAAAACAAACAGCTGGTAGGAAATGTGCTTTCTCCCAAATAAAGATTTCAGATGCTTGTCAGAGGCATATTGATCCCATAGTGGGGAAGAAAGGCAGGCCTGGAGGGATTATTCGTGAGCAATCAGCAATATGCGCCCTTTACCACAGCAAGTACAACATCCTGGGCTGAAAGGCTATCATCTGTCAATAAAGCACCAAGAAGAGATTTATTGTGCAGATCTGAAGCCGCTAAGCTGTTTAGCAAATTTGCATTTGGAGTCACTTATGGTTGTTGAAAAGCCATAGTACTGCCCTCACTTGTTCTTATGGAAAAAGGAAAAATAGTCATATCCATGGGCTGTGAATTCATTTATGTGTGTCACAGTAATATTGGGATCCTGAGAAATAATATTAATTGCTAGGTACATGGGAGTGGGGAGGGCTGTCCATTCATTCATCTCTCAGGCAGTATTTCCAGGGACATGGCACAGAGGGTCAGCCAATCAATGGAACCAAGGTAAACTGGGTTTCTCAAAGACATTAAAAATTACTAGGGAACTCTGCTGAATGGGGAGTTCAATCTTGTCTTTCTGTCCTCTCCTTAGGGGAGAATTTTGGACTTGGAAAAAGTTCAAGGAACAGCTGAACTGCAGTGCCAATGTTAGCTTCTTCAACCTCATCAGCCATTGAGCACTGCAGAGTGTCAGGGTGGTTATTAACAGAACAAAGCACATACAACAAGAATGTAAGGGACCTGGGCTTGAGACTTAGCCTTAGTCATTACTAACAAGGTGTTTGGGGTCCATCATTAACCCAAATCTCAGTTTCTTCATCTTAGATAAGGATTACACCTCACAGGATTGTGAGGACAATTACACATGTATTAAAACACAGTGTCTGAACTATGGTTATGTACAGGGAAACCACTTTGGCTACTTATATTCTGTGATGTGACTATGCTAATAAGATTAGGGAAAGACAAAGGTAAATGCTGCTTTAAAATGATAAATCTCCACAAAGTCAACTAAGCTCCAGATGTAAGAGTATATATAATGGACCAGAGTCCTTTTAAAATGTAGTTATGCATCCTACTCAATCATTTTTTATGGTTCAATTTTTGTGTACACTTTGTTATAAAGTATTTGGGACCTGCACAAAAACCCTCATAGGGTTAAAATGCTATACTTTATTTTGAAGGAGTAGTACATACACTTTTGTGCTACAACCCATAATGCATTTCAGTTTAGAAGAAACAAGTCATTTTCATGCATGACTGCACTTTGTTAAGGAGCAAAAATGGGCTGTTACTAAAATGTCAACACAGTTGTCCCTCTTGAAGTCTAGTTTACCTTGAAGTATTTTCACATTTTTGGCACTTCTTTTTGTTTGTTTCTCCAAGAGGATAAAGATACAGATGTGGTTAATTTTCAGAATTCAAAGGAAGACTCCACAGTAAGCCTGCTGAAGAAAACGACTAATACTCAGGGCAACTAGAATTTTGAACCCCAGTGGCAATTATTTAGGCCTTGATACCTTCTGCTGTTCTTTGCATTTCACCTCAGAGCAATTTCATTTAACTGTCATTTGAGGGAAATTGCTCTCCCAATCTAAATTCATAAGCCATAAAGTTTCCCAGCAAGGAAAATGCCCCATAAGGGTCATTTGGAAGGCTGTACTTGATACTGAAGTTAACTGGAGAATGAGAGAAATGCTTCAGCTAATTCTTTCCCTGTTGAGAATGAAAAGAGCTTGGTTTTCTTTTTTCTTTCCTGCTTAACTCCGAGGATTTCCCCCTTTCCCTGCCTCTCCATTAGGAAGGGCATCATTCCACACTCCACCTGTATTAGGAAAACGTAGCTGCTTAAGGGTTTGCACATTTATCCCTCTAATCTTTCCCTTTTCCTTGTGGCATGAATAATTTTAATACTGCCAATCACTAAAAATCTACTCTTTCTGCCTGTCTTCCCCGTGCTCCCCACTTTGCAGTGTGGAGTATCATTATCCAGCAGCCCTGATAAGAGGATAATGAAACAATCCCTTCTCAACCAGATCCGGGGGCTGTCAGAGTAAAATGACACCGTCCGTGTATCCTTGACATGCTACCCTGAGCTAATTGATGGCAAACAATGGCAACTGTCTCTGTGCACTAAGACAAAGAAAACATACTTGTGTCACCTGATGGGAGAGCTACCTGGCAACGGGTAAACAAATGTGTTAGGGAGTCACTGTATTAGGGTAAGCGAGCACACAGCTCTGAAGAACAAGCCTATTAACTTTGAGTTTAAGAATGCTGCTATTCACTGGGGAACAGAAATAAATAAGGTAAAATGAGAATTTATTGATGTCTGGATAGTTACATGAATATTCAGGTTCTCTTACAAATAGATATTCCCCCATGAGCTCCAAACTTCTGTGTAGGCTGCCCAATTACATTTCCACATCATGCAGCTGGATTTATAGCCAGCGAAGAAGTTATTAGTGTTCGGAAGAGGAGGCATGCTTACGTGCTTTTCTGGAATACACTGTGATATAACTAGAAGCTAATGGCTGATGTCATCCACATAAATGCCAAAGGTTACCATCAAACATTCTAAAATACCAGGTGTAATTAACTCCGTGTTCAGAAAAGCTCCTGAAACATCTGTATTTTAGAACAAAAATCTTTTGTTTCAAGTAGAATGGCATAATTTTGGCAGCTCCCTCAACTTCTTTGGGCTCAACATTTCAAGAAGCCCTCTTGGATCTTTCCAGACAATGCATGACACATCTAACCTCAAATCTCATAGACTGTATTCTTTTTTTCCTTTTTCCTCCCCAGTCTTCCTACTTACTTGCATAGAATTTGCTATAGAGAAAGTCAGCCACATAATTGAACAGGGAAATCACTTAGACTGCTACATAGTAAATTGCTGCTTCCTCCTGGACTATGACTCCTGTGAACCTCCATTTTGGGCAGAATGGGAACACAGAAAGGAAGAGGATGGAGCGGGTATGGATACTTACTGGTGGAGTTCTTTAAAAATCCCTGTATTTTTGGAAGTAAAATCCATTTGGCCATTAGAAACAAAGTTTTAGTAAAACATATTGGGATTCCCTAATTCCTTATTCATTCCTCAACTGTTTCCTCTTGTATCATGATGACCATAAAAAGATGGTCCTTCCTTTTTAGAGTTTCCTGAGACAATCTCATCCTTTCTAGTTACGTGACTTCTGAAACTACTGTATCAGGCCCCAAAGCTTCTTGGAAAGAAATTTTCTACCTAGAAAACCAATCCAATTTTTAATCCCACATTCTTCCAGCCAAATCAAGGATTGATCCACCAACTCCAAACTGCTACGGAACCTCTTTCTTTCCTAGGTCTGTAAAATGCAGTCACAACAGTCCTTTGGGTGACTGGTATACTGAAGAACCACAGAGTACATTTATCACTAGCCCAAAGCAAAACAAAAGAGCTCATCAAGGTGGTTTTGTTACAGCTAAGGAAATGCCCTTCCTTTTCCCCCGTATATTGCAGAAGCTGTTTCCTTCTGCTTTCAGGGTTTAGTGTTGCCCCTTAGTTATAACCTCAAGATAGATGTTGGTAAGTCATTCACTTGGCACTGTAAATTTATGCCCACATACAACCTTCACCAATGCATTTTTATTTAAAGATTTGATCTGTGTGATAAAGGGTTGAGTCTTCAATGATATCAACTTCAAACATACTTTATGCTTGTAGACAATGTATTCTGAGGAAGCAAGCATCTTCCCTCTAGAATGTAGGTAAGTAAGGCCCTGTAGTCTGATATTGCAAGTCTTTGCTTTTATCCTAAGTTTAACTTATATGTCTACCAGAGGCCCTGATTTTAGAAAACATGGTCCTTGAAAATCAAAGTTTGTAAACACTTCTGTTTTGGGGAAAAACAAACTTAAAGAGAACTGATCTCTCTGCCAGTCTTTGGCTAATCATAACTAGAATAGAGCCTGCCTGTCCTCTAGCAGCCTCTTCCTCAAAGAAATCATGTCTCAAAGGACCACATCTTCTCACTATGGCCCAGCCACCTCTGAGGATGTCTTCCTGAAGCCTGATGGACTTTTACTAGTAATTATTAAATCTGACAGACACTTATTTTTGGGTTCCATACATTGTCACAGGGAGGACCAAGCATGTTGGACAGTGCATATGATGCAAGGCAAACAACTCTGCTGTCATTTGTTTTATTTACTGGAGTTTTTAAAATTTTCTAAAGCCCATGAGTTAGAAAACTACTTAATAAATCTGCTGGGCTCATGCCTGTGATCCCAGCACTCTGGAGGCTGAGGTGGGAGGATCGTTGCAAGTTCGAGACCAGCTTGGGCTACAAGGTGAGCTCAAGGCCAGCCTGAAAAAAAAGAAAACTACTTAATAAATCTAAACTGTTATAGAGATCACCAAAACCTGCATTATGTAAGCATAACTTATATTTTCCTCTTTAATTAACTTGAGTTAATTTACTTTACAGTTACCTTGATTTCACTTAGGCAATTACAAAGGTCCCAGATGTAAATCTAAAGCATAGGCTGGCAAACTTTTTATGGAAAGAGCCACTCAGCAAATATTTTAGACTTTTAGGAAAGACACAGTGTTCACCATTCTTTAAGCAACTATTCTTATCTGATGCAAATAGCTTTAAAATATTTTTTACATTGAAGAAGCTTAAAACAACCTTTAGTTCTTGGGCCATATAAAAGTAAGGCACAGAGCACCCATGTTTAGGGGATGGGCTGCAAAGAGGATCCCTAGGGTAATAAATTGTCTATTGTATGTTAGCTACTAAAAAACCATCTTGAAAAGAGTAGCGAACTGTTTTAAAAATATGAACACTAAATTTGAGGCAAGCAAATTGTCTCAGTTACTTTTCTTGTTGCTGAGACAAAATATCCAACACCCACGTTAAAGGAGGAAAGGCTTATTTAGCTCACAGTTTGTAAAGGTTTCAGTCCATAGTTGCCTGGTTTTTGGCTGGCAGGGTAGTATGGCAGAGGGCCACTGCAGAGAAAAACAGTCCATGGCAAAGCAGGAAGCAGCAAAGCAGCCACACTGACAGCAGCAGCAAGAGACGACAGCACCCCCTTTCCATCCTTTATATTCCACCCTATCTGCCCTTTGGGTGTGTAGCACTCACATCCAGGATGGGACACCCTTGATGCCAGCATCACATCCTTAACCTCAGCATCACATATGCTAGACCCACCCACTTTCGAGAAGAACACCAATGACTATATAAATCTTTGCGGGGAGATCTAGATATAAGTCATAACACAAATCATCAAGAAGAGTTTCCTGGGCACCTTGAAATACATTGATAGCCCAGAAGAGTATTTACAAGATGACATCAGCAATGCAAAGCAATAATTATATACAGATGATTCATTTGGATCATCAGTTCAGTTTCTTCATCTGCTTCACCCTCACAGATTTTCCTGTTCAGATTTTTCAAGCAGACAGAGACACTCTAATAACCATTCTAAATACACTTCTACTTTTCATGGCAACAGAAACTCTCAATTTATAGATCTCAATGTAGGTTTCACAATGTGCAAGGGTCAAGTCCTCATTTTGATGTGACTTTTTCTTGGAATGAATTCTTTGTATCAAGACATATACTTCTGAACCCTAGATGGCAGCACCCAGTACAAAAGAAATGGATAGAAGAAATTCCACTTCCTGTTATAGACATCAACTTGGCTCACAATTAATTCTCTAAGCTTTTAAGCAAAGAAGAAGGAAAAGAAGAAAGGAACACGAATTGAGTATCTCCCAGTTTCCAGGGAGTGTACTAAACTCTTTCATGCTATCTCAATTAATTCTCATAATGGCCCTATGGGATTAGGGTTCTCACCACCATTTTATAGAAAAGAAAATTAACTTCCCCAAACTAAACACCCAGGGAGTAGAGAGGATTGGACTTTAAATTCAGTTCCACATTCTTTCTGCCATACTACACTTTCTCTACAAACAAAAGTCAAATAAATAAGCAAAAAGAAATGAACAAATGAATACACTATTTTTTTAATGCCCAGATACTAGTAACTATCCAGACACAATTTTAACATTGTAAATTGGAGGGCATTGCCCCTCAAATGATGTATTTCTGATTCCACTCGTTTCTCTTTAGAGATCTATAAGAAATTTCCTTAATTAAAAAATATAATATGAAGTACTGGGCAAAGTACTATTATAACATAAAGTACTTTGTAATGTACAGTACTAAAATGTAAAGAGCTATATTTTAGCTTTTTGTTCCACAGAATGATACTTACTAAATTTTCAATTTCTTTAGACTTTCTTTTTTTTTTTTTCATTTCTAAAAAAAAAATGAGAGTGGGAGGTGATTTATGGCACCTGTTCTTTACGTGTTTTACAGAACTACAATATAATTTTCCTAGTATTTGGATAAAAGCAACAATAATTATAAGTAATAGATGCTGAACACTTGCTATGTTGCAAGAATTCTTTATGTCATTTAATCCAGTAATTGATCTCAGTAAGAGAGAAATCTGAGCTTGAGGAATCGGAAGCATTTTCACACGTAAATATCATGTTTTAGCATCTATTGACTACACAAATGATCAGAAGAACTGTACCAAATACAATCTGTAGTGATTTAAGTACGATTTAAGGAAAGATGCATAAAATACTGCCCATGTTTAGTTTAAAAAGAAAAAACTAGACATAAGCCCAAATTGCTTTAGTGCTCCAGAATGACAAATCCTAATTTTTCTTTCCTGTTACAAAATCTTTTAGGGCAGTGGATGCACTGCATTTTTCATGAAGTATATACATTCCAAAGAAATGTTTGATATACATCCCCGTGAACTAGCCTGTGGAGCAAATTCCTAAAAATGCTGATGAGTATTTATTTTTTTTTCTTTGAATAGTAAATAGTTCCTGTTCTGTAATCACTTTACCCGAGAAGGTAGAATCAAAGACTTTCTGTACAGCCCAAGGGAAAAGGTTCCAATGAAGCTTATAGACCCCTGAGTTCCTTAGATATGTGTAAGGGTGTTAACAGAAACTCTAAGGTAAGAGTCAACTCTGAAACCCAAAGCAGAGCAGATGCTAGAAATAAATAGCCAAGTTCCCTGAGAACGAATGAGACCAGAGCCTAAGGAGGAAGGTCACGTCCGCTAGAAGCACTGAGTGCTGCGGATGAGGCAGGAGCAGCCTTGAAAGTCAGGGAGGAAAACCCAGACCTCAAGGATGCAGCTGCAATTTCTGATGAATTCATGCAGGCTATTTAAGCAGTGTTCGCGGTTCAAGTCATGGCTGAGGCACCTGAACAGGGCAGATCAGTTTCCAACAACAGCAACAAAGACACTAACTGTCAAGGCCATTCTCTGAGATAGCGCTGTTGGTTATGTGGAACGAGCAAATTCCACAATGTGGTCTCTATTCAGTAATAAACGTCCTTATTACTATACAGGATGCCAACTAAAATCCAAGTTAATTCAGTAATGTCCTTTGATTTAGAGTATGATACTATCCTTTATATACGATATAAAAAATAAACTTTCACCCTGACTACAAAAACAGTGAAAATATCCAGTTTCTCTTTATTTTTCAGATGAAGGAGACATCACTACTTATTTCTTTCTGTAATTGGAAGGTAAATTAAGTTGAAAGGTAAATTCAGAGGAAGTCAGAACTTTAGACCTAGAAGTTTGGACCATAACTTGCTCATCACAAAACGTATGTTTCTCATTTCAGAAATTCTATTCTCAATTTTCAGACTTGCTGTCCATTTGCTACTTAAGACCTGCTTAGGGTACACCTCAGAGTAGATCCCACCTTCCCTCCTTCATGTCCCATTTGTATGCTGGCAGCAAGACATTAAATGAAGAAAAAAAGAAATAATAGCATTAAGATAACTAAAAATTTCACCGTGAGGTTGCCCAGTCTCACTACTTTCCTCTCCTCTTCAATGACGTAAGAATTGTTTTTGCTTATCCGTAAAAGTACATTTATAGCAAAAACTTGCATATATTGTAAAAGTGAATAACTCAGCTTAATCTTGCGTGAAAAACTAACATGAATACAAGGCAATAAATATACATGGAAAACTGAAGTATCAAATTAAGCAGTTTGCAAATACATAAGGCATTAACATTAGTTCTTATGTGCACATATGTTCTACACTGGGAACCAACATTTTAAAATTTTTATTTGAGTTTATATGATCTTTCAATCAAAATAAAACCAGTACCGTTATGACACTGGTATGGCAAGCAGAATATTTATTCATAGGTTGACTGTAGTGAGCAATGGAAATATACACTATAGAGCCAATTTTTATTCTACCTCCTCTAGTCAGAATTTAGACCATGTTTTGCTAGAAGTCATGTGTCCACATTTTAAGAAGCACACTACTGATTTTCAAAGTGTGCTCCTTGAACTAGCAGGACCCAATGTCACACAGAACTTGATTTTTAAAAAAATTCCAGGTCTGGCAGAAATGCAAATCTTTGGAACTCGCTGGGACAGGCTGAGTCAGGAACTTTGAGGACAGGGCCCAGAAAACTGCATTAACAAAGCCAGATGATACAGGGCACACGAAAGGACTGACCCTGGTCTGAGGGTTAAAGTTCTCAGTGACTACAGTAGAGGAGTGCGAGACCTACCCCCACCCTCACTGATTTTCCAATTCAAAGCAGTGGGCAGGCCACTAAAGCAAGAGGAATTTCAAAAAACAGTACAAGATGTTGACAGTAGTTCAAGGGATCATCATAAGGGGCATCACAAAAATGCTTTCAGATGTTTCTTTCAAATACCTTTTGCACCCCAAACCTCCACTTGCTCCTGTCCACTGTCAGCTCAAAAGATGTTCCGTTGATTTTTTCACCTTTGTGAATTATAGGCAAAGCAGTGTTTCTGAACACAATCTAAGTAGTATCTATGCATCTTATAAATGTTCTATATTTTTATAAAGATCACATTTTATCCTCACAATTCTGCTGTAAAGTTTAATCTACTGGGAAATCAGTATGCTGATTTAGAACCCTCTAATAAAGTCCCTAAATTAACAACTATTTTTTGAGAACATACATTATGAGGCACTTTTACAGAAAATTATTTCTAACACTTACAACTCTGCAAGCTGTCCAAAGACAGCAAATATACTCAATTTAAGAATGCAGAAAATGTACTAAAACACAATCCATAAATACACTAAAATTAAACACTGGTTCATAAAAAAACATTAAATCCTATATCGATCGAATACAGTGCCATTTATTATAAAATGCTATTCTATAGAGAAGCCCTCACTTCCCAGTAATGAGAGCAAAATGAAGGGAATGAGATTATATCACTTCAAAAAAATTCCTGCTTTAAAATGAAGCCTTTTATTTTCCTTCTATATTTTTGCATATGAACAAAATGTCTATTTTTTTCTGAAAAATCTAAAGTTACATTCAAACTTTGGGTAATATGACAAGATTTGAAAGCTCTAAACAGAAGAATTATTTTAAACCCCAACAGAAGTG
This sequence comes from Cavia porcellus, assembly GCF_034190915.1. Taxonomy (NCBI): domain Eukaryota; kingdom Metazoa; phylum Chordata; class Mammalia; order Rodentia; family Caviidae; genus Cavia; species Cavia porcellus. The sequence goes on from NW_026947484.1 coordinate 79,769,959, forward strand.
GTCCAGGAAAATTCTCTCATTCTTGTAGGTTTCTCTGGCTCAAGCTGCATTAGCTGCTCACTTGTAGGTAGTGACTGTGAAACTCAAACATCTCAACCAAATTGGCCTCTATGATATCTTCATGGTTTAGGTCATTTTCAAAGGTCATGTCTTACTGATTCCATAATACAGCTTTGGTTTGGAGAGAGTCATAATTTTTGTGACTACCCACGGGACAGATAACCTTCCACAGAGCATTCTTTGTTAGTGAGGAAATTGATCCAAGGCTGTCCATGATACTGTAGACTCACTAAATTTTGGCTTATCTGCTTCATTAGCTCATCGCAGGAGCTCACTAGAAGATCTATGAGGTACTAATCTTGAAAGCAACATTCACATCTCCATCCACTGGCTATGAAACAGTCTCTCTCAAGTCATCAGATAAATCACCTGAATTTACAAGCTGGCCTCTGGCATGATCTGTCTGGGGCATAGAATCTCTGAACAAAAGGGCAGATAATATAAGTGCGCCATCCTTGAGGCTTGCTCATCATTCCTCTGACTGTCCCATTAGATCACAACATTGCTCACAGGTTAGCTCAGGAGCAGGCCTAGAGTGCCCCAGGAAATTTCCAAATAGTGGAAACATGAATATGTCAGTCTATAGTCATCCTCAGCATGGCCTCAAGTTAGATTTGGCTGCTTTAACCTGGGACATTGTTTTCTTCTACAGAAATGAGTCTTTTTAGGCAATTCATTCCACTCTAGTTCTGTCTCATCAACCTGAAAAGTTTGTTTCAGTAAAGGAAGCCAACACTCCAGGAGATATGCAAGTCTTGTATGTATCAGAACCACCATATTTCCTATTTGTCTTAATACTGTGCGAACTATCTCTCTCCTGGAACCTTGTAAATCATGGTCTACCAGCCACTAAAAATTTCCCTTTCAAAACCATGATGTCTTCAGAATTCTAATCCTCCAGTCTTGGTGGCTTCAGGTGCAATAATACCACATTTAACTGCTTCCTACTGTCTGCCCATATGTTCTCCATCAAAATATTTTTGTGATAAATCAATTCACTCATGTTTTAAAGGTAAAGGCTTGGTAATTTTTAAACAAACCTTTTCTTGACTTTGTGTAATAGAATGTAAAAAGAATGATTCCAACTGTTTTAACATTTAGCCAAGTTTTAGCCTCATCAAATTGCTTTGATGCTTGAAAATTTACATTTAACTAACTGATCAATGCTTTCCTCATGTACCTTGGCCATTTTTCAGATTTTTTTTTTTTTGTGTGTGTGAGAGGGGACCTTTAGTCAGGTCTTCAGCTAGAGTTTGTACCTGTACTTCCCACAAATGCATTTCTAGAAATTTGAAAGGAAAGGCTAAGAGACTTGTTTTGTAGTTTTTCGCCTGCATGGCTCTGCTCTGAGTTTGCTGAACCTGAAGATGCTCTACTGATGGCTGTGGCAGGTTATGATTCCTAGCCTGCCATGGGAGCCTACCTTCTATAGCCAGAGGCTCAAAGTTAGGAGCTCAAGATCTTTTTGAAGCCCAAAAGAGCAATGATTCATGAACAAAAAGCATAAGTTGATTTGGAACAAAAAAGCCATGTCAAACTAAACCATGAAACTTCAAAACTTGAAAGATTCAAACCAAGACATATTAGATTAGAATAAATAGGACAAGAGCTGTGTGCTATATTCAACAGTCACTGACATTCCCACAGATGCACATATCAGAGCTGGCAAGCCAAGAGGTTTAAGTGCAGGACTGGACTATGCTGAGTAAGCCTAGCTGTCAACTTGATTGGCTTGGGAGCTGCCCGGGGGATTAGTGAAATGTTTATCTGGCTGGTCTGCAGCTGGTGCGACTTCAGGACTGTCCCTTCCTCTCTGACACCATTCTGCTCTGCTTCTTGGCTGCCATGAGTTGAGCAGTCTCCTTTGCCATGCTCTTCCATCGTGACACTTCTGCTTTGAAGCCAGCTGACCATGGACTCAAACCTCTAAAGCTATAAGCAAAACCTTTCCTCTTTTAAATAATGCATGTCCCAGTGATGAAAAACTGACTAATATATGTCCCACCACTGGAAACTATTTATCCTGATTGTGAGTTCATTTTCCAATCACTTTTACCCTTACTTGTTGGGTGCAGGTCTTTAGTAATACAAATTTATAGATTGAGGAACAGGAAAATGTTTATAGGTTGTTTAATCTGATTATTAGTTTAATGTGCTGTACTAAAACTTTATTTCTCAACCATTTGTCACATAAAGACTCATATAAACAAAAGTTTTGCTTTTTCATATATATGTGTGTATATCTTATACCAAATATTGATTAAGTGTTGGTAGCATCATGCAAATAGCACATTTGATATTTGTATATCTACTGGTATGTAAAACCTCTCTTAAGATTTGGTCAGTCCTTTGAATAAAGTTTAACTTCATCTCCCTGGATTTCAAAAAGTAGAGGTCAAGTTGTCTCTAGGAATAAGTAACCCAAAGCAGCTATTAAAAGTCTACTGACACTAGACCATCATTAAGGACACCTTGATGGCTAATACTCTTGAAATGTATGTTTAATTTCCCCTATATCTGGACTGTCTGAGAACTGTTTAGTTTAAAAAGCTAATCAAGTGTGTCTTCTCCTACTCCATTATAATTTATAAGTATATAATTCTTCATTTTTTTATAGTTTTTTAGAACTTTCCAAAGGAGGAGACAGCTCGCTATGAAGTCTGGCTCTCGAATCAGATGGGGTTGTAAGATTTGCAATTCACAAAAAAATGTAAAACTCCCATTTTCTGGAATGTGGATCCAGTGAGATTTTGTTTGCATATTCATCACATGATCGTAGGCACTTCCATACATAGAGATAATAACTAATTATGGTTCTACAAGTATACATCACTATTATAGAGCAAAATATACAGAAAAGCTAGGCTAAGAAAGCAGAAGAAAAAGGACTTCTTTGTTGCATATCAATCCTTTCTAATTATTCATTAAACACATGCACTTTTCTAAATTTAGAGTAACCTTTTATTCAAACTCTCACAGAAGAATAGTGGTCTGGGAGTGCCATTCCCTCCCCTTTTCCTAATGGTAAGGGAACATTAATAAATAGTCTTACAAGTTGGTTTATTGATGTGAAAATTTACATACAGACCTAGAGTTTACTTTAAAATGCAAAGGTGATGATGACTTAATGTTCCATTAAGAAATTCACATCCCCATTACCTGCTTAAGAGGGAAACATTTCTTCTGAGTCCAAATCGAGTTTAGAAAATTTAGGCTATCTGGAAGGTTTGGGCACAGGGAACTTTTGGCAGAAGTTCAGAACTAAAGAAGCTAATCCATTATTACACTTTGTTTCTTTATGAGAAAAAGACAGGCTTTTGCCAAACTCAGTTAAAGAATCACATGGAGAGAAGACAGCAATTTTCAGCTAATTGACAAAGCAAAATGCAGGTGATTATAGAAGAATTTTCTTCATGTGAGCATCTCCTCTAACAGAGAGAATAAAAGGGTGGAGGAGGGGATTGATTCTGTCTTTGCATCCTTACCTGAATAGAGATCTGGCCCTGGCCCTGGAGACCGTCCCAGGGTGGTATCAGCAGCAGTTTCCCTTGGGGACGCGGCCGTCTGCAGGGGTTGCACAGTGAGGCAATCTGTGAGCAGGTCTGGGTGGAGCTCTGTGCTGGACCGCAGCTAAGGAAAGGAGAAAACAAGAGAGATGGAGAAGGAAAGCTGTGCCTGGGGATACTTGCCTGGAAAGGTCTCAAGTCCTAAGGTTCAGTGCAATTCAATGCACAAATATTTAGCAAGTAGCTGCTCTGGGGAAGTCAGGGGCTCAACCCACTGTCAATAAAAGGGTCAGTTCCCGGTCCTAATAGCACTTGGCAGGTGCTTCAGGAAAAATGTAGCTAGAGGGAGATTTGACTTTAGTTCTTGATATTCTTGTTTCTGAGAACCCAACTTCCTATTATATTTCCATTTATTTGCTTTGTATCTTATCAGAACTTGTAGCGATAACAAAAACAAATGCAATTAGGTTTAGATCATATTGGAAAGTATGGCTTAAATAGAATAGAGAGATACTGTCTTGAAATATCTTGGAGATAATTAAGAAATGTACACTGAGATTTGACTCCTACAGGTTTACCATGCGTGGAAAATACTCGTTAAATTTGAAAATGTTATGGAATATGATTTAAAAATAACCTGATACTCTTAACAGCAACAAAGGCTCAAAAATAGGTTAAATTAAAACAAATCAAAAGGGTTTTGATATTAATGTAATTACATGTAAGAAAACTGATTAATTATTAAACAGTTACAAGTAAAAAAACTATAAAATTGTCAGAATAAAGTATAGCTAAAGTGATATGTTTTTAAATATAACTTTTAAAGTGTAATTTGACTGGAAAAATTACAATGGAAGCTTTACAGACATAAAACTATTAACATGCTTATCCAAAAACATAATGCTTAAAAAGAATTTAAAAATATAGTTTTTACAATATTGAAAAATGTTGCTATCTTTGGTATTTAAAAAAAGCATGTAAACTGATTTTACACAAGATCTTAGTTACTGTTCTTTCTTTGCTGAGACTAAATATCTGATATCCAAAGTTAAATAGAGAAAGATTTATGTAGTCCACAGTTTGCAGAGGTTTCAGTCCATAATTGGCTGGCTCCAAGGCAAGGTGGCACACGGCAAAGGGGCAATGGTTCATGATGGTGGAAAACAGCAAAAGCAACAAGAGCAAAAGGGAGAGAGAAGCCTCTTTCTGTCCACTGCATTCGATCTACTGGGATTAGGCTCCTGCCAAACCAATCAGTGGACTAATCACCAATCACCCACCTTTGCACTTTGAATCAATCACACCCTTTATATTCAACCATTCCCAAAAAATCCCTATGACTGCATGAGAATGTGGGGGGACATCTAGACACAAACCATACATAATGACAACATTCAATCTTTAGATATAGGGCTGAAATATACTTATTCATTCATCAAATATCAGTTAGATGTCGATACTCCTCTTGATCCTAGGGCTTCTGATTGAAATACTTTGATATAAGAATCTGTCTTAAGAAAACAACCAGAAGTGTAAAGGAAAATTTATACCCAAATAAGTCTTTCTCTAATTATTTGAAAGATTCTTTATAGCAATACCAAAATGAGGAAATGCTACCAAAATGTCTATAATTAGGGTCAGTAAATAATCTTACATCAATTTGGTGTAATAATATGCATCTCTTAAAAGGATGTTCAAAAGGACAAGATAAAAATTTAACAATTACATGACAATACATTAGACAAAACACCAGAAGTAAATGTAATCTCATAGTAAAACTGATTTTGTTCTCAGCCACATTATAAATTTATCTTCTCTGACTTTTAAAACTTCTGTTTGCTTTCTAAATATTTTACATTTTAATGATATACTAGAGTTGACAGGCAACAAATTTAACAGTATCAACTGTGTGTTTCTTTCCCCAAATTTTCCTGCAATGATGTCAGACCGATAGCTTGAAATCAGAAAGAATCGTGGTGAGAATATTTACACTATGGAAATCAACAACTGATAAAACTGGAGTGTTTTCATTTGGATTACTGGTTGATAAACCTTACTAGAATACTACTGATGGTGACCATTAACTGCAGTAATCAGAAAAACACACACACACACATTGCTCTGGTTTAGATGTGGTTAATTCTCTAAAGATCTGTATGATGAAAGCATCCTAGTGTGGAAGTGCTGTGACCTTTGGTAGGTCCTTTGGCAGGGTGACTTGGAGACGGCTAGGTAACTGAAAGTTTTGCCCTTTGAAGGGCTTAAGAGAGTTTTCATCGCACTCTGAGTTCGTTTCCTGGTCCAGTGACTGAGAGGAAAACTTAACTTCCACATCATTACTCTCAAGACACTGAGTGGTTACAAGAGAATGAGTGTAACACCAGAATCATTCCCCACTCTCTGGCTTTCAGTCTCATCCTGTGATCTCTCCTTCGAGCACATGCTCCAACCATGACACAGTTCATCAAGTGATTCCACCAGGGGGCATAATGGCAGGGCATCATGGTGCTTGCACTTTTAGCCTCCAAAACTTTGAGCTACATAAATCTCTTTTCTTATAAAGTATCCAGCCTCAGATATTTGGCTATATGAACTGAAAAAAAGTTAAAACACAGACACATGCACACACATAAATGTGTGTGTGCACACACCTACTAGTCTTTAAAGAGCAGTTATTGCCTAGATCACAAAGAATTTCATGAAGAATCTGACATGTCGAAGATCACAGTTCAAGAATATCAAAATGGCAATGTGATCTTAAGTGCAGGGAAATAGCTTTTAGTACATGTAACAAAGGAGACAATGACAATTTCTTCAGTATTGGCACACTGTTCTCTCTGCCCAAGATTGTCTGTGTTAATGCTTAAATCTCTCAGGGCTTTTAGAGGGTATGTTTGTTATTTTGGTTCTAAATAAGCACATGCCATTTAAAAAAACTGGAAAAAAAATCAAGGTTTAGAAATGAGTTCTGGTGATCACTTTTAATTTATCTTCCATCATTAAAGTGTGATCTGGGGTCCACATGTTCTACTAAGGGCAGACATGAATGCTTCTCTGCTTTCTATTAAAAGCTACTCTAGGGTTTTACAGTTATCAGTACCATTAAGGTCTTTCCAAGGAATTTCACGGACATGGTTAATCCTGGCGTCAAAGGCAGGGAATTCTTCCTTAGCTTTGACAAGAATTCATGTTTTCTAAGAGTGTGATTCCATACGACTTTGTGGCAAGAATTAATTTGGTTTTCTCTGAAATTAGGTATGGTTCCACAAAGTGCTTCTTAAATTGAATAAGCCTTGAGGACCTTATTAAAACTTTCCAAAGGAGGACCTTCTGCATAGATACTCGGTAATGATATAGAAGTTAAGTTTCCGTCTTAGTCAGTAGACCAGGAAAGTGTCTTCCAGAACATTTAAGGTTCTTAACTATTCTCTAGTCGAGAAATTTATCTAATAGGTGAGGTAAGAAGCATAAAACAAAATTTCCTGTGAGATAGGTCATGTAATATAATAGTTTCATATTTGAAATAAGAAACCAAACTATTTATATAGAACAACTGCATAATGCATATTGCAACATGTTTTCTTAGCTTCCTTGGATATATGAATAAGGTAGATGGAAACTGTTCCATGGTTTAACTATAGCTCTGAAACTTGGTATTTATCAAAATCACCTACTGGGCTTTTCAAAGTTCCTAGGTGGTGAACATACTATTGAGCCACACTTTTAGAAACACTGTGCATTAGTTACTTTCCCATTGCTTGGACACAATATACAACACTCACAATGTAAAAGAGAACAGGTTTATTTTGGCTCATGGTTTTGGTTGATTCAGTGCATGGTTATCTTACTCTAAGGCAAAAATGGGATGGCAGAAAGCCATGATGGAGAAAAACTGCTCATTCTATGACAGTCACTTGAAAATTACATAAAATAGAGATTTTCAAAATGCAGAAGATTGAGAAGCCAGGTGGGTTTGGGAGTCGGCTTTGCTATGTAGTGGCTGTGTGGCCTTGAGAAAATGATAGTTTATCTATATTAGTCATTTTCCCATCACTGGTACAAAACACCTGACACCTGCAATGTAAAGGAGGAGAGATTTACTTGGTTTATCCTTTCAGAAAGGTCAGTTCATAATCAGCTGGCTCAAGAAGGCAAAAATAACATAATAGAAAGGCCTGGCCAAGAAAAGCTGCTAAACCCATGACAGTCAGGAACCAAAGAGAGAAGAAAGAGACAGCGGCAACAACACATCCTCCGAGTCACACCCTCAGTGGTCCGTCTCAAAACCAGCCCCATCTTCTAACAGCTGTGAACTCGTCAATGGAGGGATCCACAGATGAGTACAGCATCCCTATCAGCCAGTTATTTTCTAAAAGTTCTAACTCTGAATACATGACATCCCTGGAGGACATTTAGATCTAAACCATAACACACTGGTCTCAAAGAGTCCTGCTGAGATTGTTCTGGCTATGGGAAGAGAAAATGCATAATGGAAATGGAATGATTAAAATATTATTATTGTTTTTTGGTACTGGGGATCGAACTCAGGCTCTCATACTTGTGCAGCTTGTGCTGCTGAACTAAACCCCCAGTGCAAAATATTCTTTATTGTAGGAACTGTAATTTTATTTTGGCTGGTTACCTAAAGTTACTACAAATCTCTCTGAAGCACAGACCTCAACCCTCTAGTTGGTGGGTGTTAGGAAAGGCTACCGAAAGGAGATGGTGAAGACCAATGGTAGGAAAGTTTGCAAGCCACTGGATTTGCAGATATTGGAAATTTAGTTTAAATCCATGGAGGGGTGAATGTGTCATTTTGTATTTTGTCACAAAATGTCTCAGCAATGTTGTAAGTACTCCCCCTAGGATATACAGACTTTAAAAGTTTATCTACCATGGAAAGTAATCACTAATCCTGGGGCCATGTCTACTAACCAGCCACCATAAGGAGATTCTTAAACTCCTTTCATAGACATGTGGCTGTTTCTCTTTAAAACTCATAATAAAATGGTTTATATGAGATTCATTTTTTTTATTGTTGTCAGTTTTTCTTTTCTTACAGAGTCTCGCTATATACTTTAGGCTGGCCTTAAATTCACTATGCAGCCCAGGCTGGCCTCAAACTTGCAGTGTTTCTCTTGCCTCAGCCTCGTAAGTTCTGGGGTTATGGGCATGTGTTACCATGTCCAATGAGATGCAATTCTTAAAAACAACTTGGATGCATATTCTTTCACAGGGATGAAAAGGTTAAAATTTTCAAACAAGCTTGATACTTGTTCTTATGAAAGGGCAAAGAACCTGCTTTTTATGGATCCTTTCCTGTTCTTTGCGGAAAGAAGTGATATTTAAGCCCAGCAATCATAAATTTATCTAAATGGCTGCTGCGCTGCACTAACAAAGTAAATAGTTCCTGAGGACCTGTTCCACTCAGCTTTCCTACATGAATCCTTGGGTGCCAGAGCCGCCCAACTCTTGCTCAGCCTTCTCATTCATCCACTGAAAACTGTTTTGCTGGCTGCAGCCATGTTTCAGGCACTGTTCTAGGCACATGAAATACAACCACCATCAAAACCAAGATTTCCCCCCGAGGAGCTTCCATTCTAGAGAGGGAGAAAAACAGTTAATTATAAAGTAGAACATAACAAATGCCCTAAAAGAAGGAGAAGAGAATGCTCGGTGGGATTCATGGTGTTGGGATTCATGGTGAGGTCTCAGTGAGACGACAGACATACCTGAGCCAATGCTCCAAGGAACTGGAGAATTAGCTAAGTTCATGTGGAGAGGTAGGGAGCTGCCCGCCCAAAGAGGACACTGCGATGAGGCTGACACAGCTGGAACAGGGTGTGATGTGGAAAAGAAATGGAAAATGAGGTGTGAGTGGTAATAAGCCAATGGGAGGAAATGAGTCCACAAGCAAGTGGTCTGGCTTATACTGTGAAAGAAGTGCTCTAATGGCTGTGTAGAAACAGCCCAGAGTGTCCTCGGAGGGTCATTAAAACATTCTAGATAAAAGATGCTGACCTGAGATGAGGAGTCTTCTGTTTTGAAGATGGAGTTAAATTAGGTATTGGCTGTGAGAGAAAGGAAGGAATCTAGGGTGGATCCCAACTTTTGACCTAAGGAACAGCAGAGGAGACCAGACCGAGGAACCAGGTTGAATGGGAATCAGCAGCTTGAAGACGTTACCTCCGGAATGACTCCTGGACACAGGGTGGAGAAAATATACAGGCACCTGCATAGGAGTGAGCTGTCCACGGAGCAAGACAGGGCTGGACCACTAGAGTAACTCCGCCAGGTAGTCATCCTGGGATTTCAGATGGATGCTCCCACAGTAGAGTCTGTCGTACTGTACCCAAGAAGCAAGTATCTTCACGAGCTTGTTAGCACCCCTGTTCCTGAAGCGTAAGACACCAGGAGTCTCTCTGAGTGATCACACCATATCCCACTAATGGGTTTTCCTCCAGGTCTCCAGAGAGCCCATCTCTCTGTCTGAAAATGTTCCATTTGGTACTGTCATTCTTCCTGCTGGGAGTGACCTCTACCCTCCCTGCATAGCTCCTTCAAGATCCACTTATTGCCTCATCCACTCACTCCCTGACCAGGACCGTTTACATTGCCTCTCCAAGTCCACAAGAACTGCAAATCCTGCTCTCAATATTCCTGTGCCTGGACATATGCATGGAGCTTTCTTATTTACAATAAGTGCACAACTGTGCTGTACAGTCCCCTGGGACCTAGTTGGTTGAGCTGTAATTTTTTCAAACCTGCAGCACTAGACAGTGTGGTACCAGCATTGTAATAAATTATTCAGCCACTAACTGCTGATGAGAGTTGTAAGAATGAGCCACAATTCTTTGTCTACAGAAGTGATAATCTTCACTGATGTCTAAAATAATACAACTCAGTCATTTCTTAATATTCCTTCCCAAAAGAAATGCAGTGGAGAAACTGTTGTTCCCCTGACACGATCCCCTCTCATCCTTGTGCTTAGCAGTGTGCCACTCCAGCCCCAGCACCTGTGGTTGTTCTAGCCAATCACATCAATGACTAAACAGTGGACCGAACACTATGGTGTGAGTTATGCATCACAGCTCTCGGTGGGACTGGGTTAAGGTAGGAAGCATCTGAATCAGCAACCGCCCTACTTCTTCTTTCCTGGTACTTTCTGGGGAATGTTGCCTTAATAAAGCACATGGTATACCTGATTCCATGGAACATCAGTCAGCTTTTGGGGCTCACAAGTTAGAAAATTTCCCAAACTTGTATGTTTGGTTCAGGAATGCCTACAACCAATCAGCAGCATTTAAAAGAATGCATGGACACAATTTTCTTCTGTATTTCCTCTGCTCACATAGAGGTGTACATTAGACAGCTTCCTATTATTATAACATAATACCTGAGGCCATTAACTTATAAAAGGAAAAGGTTTACTTTGGTTCACTAGTTCAGTCCAACATCAACTGAGTGATTCTCTTGTTTTGTACTTCTACTGAGGGTGATATGGACTATGTAGCAAAACAAACTTCCCACTGCATGAGTCAGAAAGCAAAGGAGAATCCAGGACCAGGATTCACAATTCCCTTTGAAAATTTAGCCCCAGTGAGCAAAGGACCTCTCATTAGGCTCCATCTCCTAAGGCTTTCACTATTTCCCTATAGTGCCATATTAGGTAGGGACCAAGATGTTCACCCATGAACCTTTGGGGAACATTTGTGCAAATCATATATTAACTAAATAGTTAATGAAAGTGGGGTGTTCTGTGACATCATGGATAATATTAAAAACACACATATATGTAAAAACATACATAAAAATCATAACCCTAATTAACGTAACAATCAGCACCATTCAAAGGGGCTTCAGACACCACTGTGTCCAAATTTCTGTCTTGTACCTGACCTCCCTTGCAGCAACCCCAGTGGGTGTAACTTCGAAATCTGTTGCTTGATATCCTATAGCAGTGCTGGCATATCTTTTAGAGCCTTTGATGTAATAATCAGCCCGTTGCAGCACGCCGACCTAGGTTCATCACCACTGCCCTACAGCAAGAGGACAACGTCTTCATTTTGGCAGCTTACTTCAGTTTCTGACAGTTCCAATTGCCACAAGCCTTGTTTGTAGATGAGTACATGCACCCAGCTCTCAGCAAGTGTTAAGATTATCTATATCCTGGTACTTCTAAATCTGCAGTCAGGTTCACGGACGTACTAGGAAGACAGGAGTCAGCTTTGAGTTTTGGAAACCTATCTGTGAGTCTTTGAGTGTTAGCGATCCTATCTTCAATCAATCATTTTCAAGCTTAATTTCTCAACCCATCCAGGTGCAAGTAAACAAATTGGCTCTTTAGCTTCTGTACAATCTTCCATTATGAAATATTTGTTCCAAATGACAGTTTTTGAACCTTAATAATGAAATTACCCATCAAGGCTGACAGGGTTCTTGCATATGGAAATTTGAGCTGTCTCTCTAACAATGCAGGGAATTTTCCTAATACATAAACAAGGCATGGTCAACTGTAATTTGTATTTTGTTGTTTTTGTTCAAGACTATTCTGGTAACGTTTATAAGCTCTCAAAACAAGCGACAGAAACTTTATTCCCATCATTTTCTCATTTCAGATATGATTGAATAATTGTCCAAGATTAAATGAGTCAAGTGGAAATAATTAGGAAAGGGAAAAAAGCCCAGATTCTTCCATTTTCAGCTCCATTCCATTTTATTCCAGGAGCAAAGCATTCTGTTAGTCTGAAGCTGGACGTACTTCCAAAGAAAATGAGGCATAATCAAAGGCCTTTTGTTTGCTTTCATCAGTGAGTATCGCCCATCTGAGCTGTTCAAGTCTACGCCTCACCTTGGAGGGATTCCTTTGTTTTCCAGAAATCATATGCCACCAAAATATGTTTGTAAAGGGAAGACGCATAGGATTTTATCCCCCCAGAGGAGTGAGGTTTATTACAAGAACATTCTTATCAAATATTCTCTATGACACTTCAGCAATGTGGATCTTGGGGAATTAACTCATTGCCAAAAGGCTTAAAAATAATTACAATGAATTAACCTATTATATTAATTACAATTAATTTTCAGTTGGATCTAAAAATTCCATCTCTAGGGAATTCTTTAGCTCTGACATTTATGAAGTGGCTTTGGCATATCATAGGTAATTAATCTCCAACAATCTGCTATCAAATTTGTTTCCTTTGGGAATGACCAATTTGCAAAGAGGAAAAGAGTGAGAATCAAGGCTTAGAAAAACAGCTCTGGAAGAAACTTCTTTGAAAACATAAACATCTAAGTGGGCACCCTAGGCTTTTATACGGAGGATATCTGTTTATTTGGTAGTAACTCTAAAGGCCCTAAATTTTATCTGTAACTGATTAACAATCCCATCAAAGTAGCTGACTGGGCACATGTGTCTGACAGCATCTCAGTAGATACAGAAAAACCAGCAGCAACATACACATAATTAAACTCATGATTATGATTGGTGGGACCTGTTCAGGAATTTCAAGTAAACTAGATGCAGGGTCCAATAACCCTACCCACTGGCTCTACAGCACTGCTATTCAGTTGAAATTTACACAATGGAAAAGTTCCACACTCACTAACTGTGAGCCACCGGCCACGTGTGAATAATAAGCACTGGAGCTGTGGCTAGCATGACTGAAGAACCAAACTTTTAATTTCATTAAAATTACATTTAAACTTGCAGAACTGAACTTCGCAGCACTGCTTCCTGCCATGGTTTTAGTTCAGCCTTTGTCTGAATCCTTTTGACGACATGGACGGCTTTCCTTACCACTCCTCCCAGTTATTAGAAAGTTGTGCCTCAAATTTAACTATAATCTGTCTAATTTTCCCCACCCAGGTTTCCTCTTCCAACTGTCCCCTAGCCCACAGAGTGACTTTGCTCATAGTCTACTTTTATAATTCTTCTACTATAGGAGAAGTTTCAAACTACTGCAAAGGGCTGGGGCTAAGCTTCCTCAGCCACTGGTGGCAGTCTTTCTCCAAGATGCACATTGTTTGTTTTCTACAGAGTTAGGAGGAAACTTAATTACGGAAAGTTGAGGCCTTTTCCTTTAACAAACTGGTCCAACTACTGTGAGACCCTGGGCAAGTGTATCCACTTTCCTGAATGCGATTTTCCTTCTATAAGATGATGGAACACCATTTTATATACTGGTTGCTTTTGAGAACTAAATTAGATCTGGAAAGCACTTCACACCATGCCTGACACAACAGTCACTTATTAAAACACCAGTCCCTGTTCCTCCAGAACAGTCCCTTGTCCTGCCATGAAGTGTATTTCAGTCACCATTTTTATTTCTTGTATTGAAGATTGAACACAGGACCTTTACACTAAGCTACAATATTTTTTTTAATATTGTCCTTTTTAAAAAAATACTGTCTTATTAAATACCCAGGCTGGGCTCCAATTTGCTATATTCTCCCTCAGCCCAGGTGTTGGGATTATAGGTGTGTATCACCATGCACGGTTTAATTACTCTTACTATTAGATTTTTCTAAGATAATCCAGCAAATAACACCCAAACAATAATATTGTATACTGAACCAGAAAGTAATACCCAAATATTAGTACAGTGGACCAGCTGTCTAAGCAAGTGCAATAGAATAAACACAACTCTTATTCTAGGCTTTCTAGATATCTTATTTTTCCATTCCTGCTATTAACAGTCAAAAAGTCAATAATTCTTTAAAAATCCCTATTATACTTTTCCTTCCTCTCCCTCTCCTGTTCCTTTAGCAAATATTTATTGTGCATTTATAATGTGCTTCAACTATGCCAGGTCTCTGAAATAAAATGGTTCATCGAACAGTGGAGCTCCCTGCCATCGTGTAGTTTTGTGTGCTGTAAATGCAATTCGTCAAGTAAAATTGCTAGATCTTTTTCTATATGTGATGCTTTTTATTCTTGATTCTGAAAGCTAATTTTTTAAAGTTCCCTTGAAGTTTACTGATACAAAACCTCTTTTAGTTGCATTTCAATCAACTCACTACCATGTGCCCCTTCACTGTCATTTGCAAACTTGATGATAATATTTTCTGGCACTAAGCATGATGCTAATATTTCTGCTCATCAGTGAGTTATCTGGGAAGAACAGCCTCTGCCCTATAACAGCAAGAAACCGTCAATAAATAAATAATAGCTCATCTATTGTATAAATCATAAAATATAAGAATGTGGGCTTTTTGCATTGCCTGGATTTGAGCTTTTACAACCTCACTTATGAAATAATAGACAATATGAAAATGTTCAATATTTCTCAGCTTGATTTTCCTTGTATGATGTGGTTAATCATGGCAACTAATTTACAAGGCTGTTGTTAAGGATCACATGAGATAATAAATCATTTCATCAACCCATGGGGGTTACTATGTACAGCTGATATTTTAATTATATTCATGCCCTCATTATTCTTCCCCTATCTCCTCCCCTTTCTAACTTTCCAACTTTCCTCTTGTCTAAGAATAGTATTCCTTCTATGTCTTTCTTCTTAGATTCTACATAACAGGAAGAATGTGATATTTTCCTTTCCGAGTCTAGTTTATGTCATTCAATGCAGTAATCTCCAGATGCACCCATTTTTCTGAAAATGACAGAATTTTGTTCTTATCCTTGGTTGAGTAATATTTCATTGCCAGAATTCCATAAAAATACCTGCATACCCATGTTTACTATCATTTTTTAACTTAGAGAAATTGTTTTATCATTAACAATAACACGTGAGTCAGTAACACACTGTGGTCTTGCTTTAGCCTTGGAGCCAGAGTCAGAGGTCAAACGGTGTTTCAATCAAAACATGAGCAGTTTGTATCACCCTGGGATTATTTTATCTCACAGAATGTAGCCAGTGTTTACTCTCTTGGAGAGACCAAAATGTATCAGAAACCAAATGCATTTTCATAACATTTTCACAACATCCCAGGGACGTTGATGCTTCATCTAGATGTCTTTTTTACCAAATCTGTACCACTATTCTAGCTGTCGTCCTGGACGGAGCTGAGGAGCTGAGGTTCAAAAGGATTTTGAGATCAGAAAGGCATACAGTTTGTGTTTTTATTGTATTGTTACCTTCGTAAAAACACCACTTTTCTCTTAAATCAGTATTTTTCTAAAACTGACACCAAGAATTTTACTTTTTTTTTTTTTCTGGAAAATGATCCATAAATGGACACAGTCAAAGGTATGCTTCACCAGGTAAAGCTTTATCAGGAGGTATATTTCAAAAACAGAAGACTAGATTAAAGGTGAATTCTTTTTATTTATAAAAAGAAATATTAATACGGAATTGATCATTGTAACATCTTCCTTCACCCCTTGGGGCCTGGACATGGAATTGTGAAGACTTGAAGCAAGACAGTAAGGTGTTTGCGTACATTGTTTTAACTTCATAATTCTTCTGACACTGGCTTATTGACTAACGCGACCACACATGTTCCATGTTGCCCATTCAAGTGTAGCATTTTCTTCTATTCAAGTGTTTTCAAGGTTTAATAAAAGCAGCCAGCTCTTCTGTAATTACTTCCCCTGTCCATCTTACCAGCTTGCCATTGTCTTCCCTTGAATTGATTTCTGACTGCTGCCCCTGCCTATGCTATAGTTTAGGAAGTATAAGGAGGGATTAACTGCAGAAACAGAGAATCTCATTTTTCTCCTTTTCATGTAACTAAAATGGATTGATTGAAAGAAATTTAAGGCTGATTTTAATGTGCATGATTGGACAATTTTTTAAATGCTAACTTCTGGAAGTTGAAGGCTGTCATCTCAACAGAGAGCAGTTGCTTTTTGTTCTCCCTTCCATCCCACTCAGCAGGAGCTTAATTTTCCTCAAGTACAGCACTGACAACATCCTTCTCCCACTAGTCCCCTAGTGACTCCTCGAAACACAACCCACAACCCCAACTCACAGGCTGCAACAAGCTGGCCTCCGTTGGCTGTTCCTTCACTCAGGTCACAGAGTCAAGATGCTCTTCCTTATAACCCTGTCCACTCTCATTTTGAAGTCTCATGCTGCACTTGCAAACACAAGCCTTCCTCTTCTCAAACACCCTTTTCTCCACACTCCGTGCATGTATAAGGCACTGTGCATATTCTCCAAGGTCCCAGTCAGTGTCACTCCTCACTGGAAGTTTTCCCAGAGATATCCATTTCAAAAGCCTTTGTTCTTTTTTGACATTCTAATAGTAATTCCTCTTCATTTTGGTGATTGCCAACCTCAACTCATTTTCTAACCATTACTTGTAAGTCACACATATATCTGTATGCCTATCCCAATGGGGGGAAAAAGTATGTGTAAACAGCTTGCCCTAGGTGGTGGGTCCTGAAACCAAAATGGTGTTTCTTTTCATACTGAAAATACTCTGTGTGTTTCGAATATGCATGAACAAAACAGTGAATGAATAACATGTGAATCAATGGCTGCAAAGAATTCACTATTCCATTCTTTTTGTCTAGGGCAGGGCTCCAAGGCCATCATCAATGTAAGGAGGTTAGGGTAAGGCTGTTTAAGCATGCCTAGATTACTGATTAAGAATAAAATATAACTCAGTGAAATCTTAACAAAAGATGAAAGAAAAAATTGGGGAAGTTTATTTTCTTATAATAGTGACAAGTCATGCCAAATTTTACTAGATCTACTCACATTGATGTATTTTGTCTCAGAGTGTGCAAATTAGCAGTCTTTCCAACAGGAAATGGTCATTCATTACATTTATATATGTGCTTCCTACAGATCATTCATTTGGAAGGGCTGGGAACAAAATCTAATCTTTCTTCCTTGCTTTTAAAGCAAGAGTCAATGTTTAGTGTATATTTGATTAGAAATTTCAGGCGCAGTGAACCTACACATTCTAGTCTCTGCCAGGACAGAAGCCTCTATCTTCTGTCTCCTGATTGAATAAGTAATGAGGTCATTTCAGGCAAGCACAGGCCTGTAATCCCAGCCTGCAATCTCTTGCGGGGCAGGAGGATTGAAAGTTTTTAGGTTGGCCTGAGGAACTTAGCAAGAACTTGTTTCTGAGTTAAATTTTTAAAAGGGGCAGATGGCTGGATATACCATTCAGAGTCTGCCAAGAGTGCTACTACCACAAAATAATTAGTAAATAAAATAAAAAATAATAAAATAAAATAAAAAACTCTACCCTGGAAATTCAGACTTGAAAGACAAGAATCCAAGAGAAGTGTGAGAAATACATTGATTGACGTGTGGCGACTTATGGTACAAAGACAACGTTACAGAAGCAGTATTTACATGCATTAGTCTTGCTGGTCCAGCAGAACAGGGAGAAACCGACAAGGCCAAGGTAAGAAAGCTGAGCCAGATGTTAGCAACCCTGTGTGTTATCCTCCAAGTTGGAGAACATGATGCCAGTCTTCTTCCTCAGATGTCCTGCTAAATGCAGGGCATATAAATTTCTGTTCTCAGGGTCCACATGGCACTTCAGACTTAAGAGGTCTGCTATGTCTAACTTCATTCTCAATTTAATTCTCAAATGCTCTAGACTTCATGTTGCTTGCCTGCATAATTATCGGTAACCCCTTAGAAGAATGCTGTTATTGGAAGTAATTTCACATTCTGACACAATAGGAAGCTAGTACAAGTTATAGCTGTTTTAGACCTCTGCAAAGAGCCCTATGTGCTGGAAACTTTCAGGACACCAGAAATCAAAGAAAAACTCAGATCCACATTGAGTGAAGGAAAAGTGCCACAAAAAGACATGCTTCTTTCTCTTTCTCGTGATTCTCCAAAGTGGAAATAGGGAAGACTATGAAGTCAAATAGTATTTCGATGCCTTTGGAAAAAGTAAGCCAGACTTTTTAATATCAGAAAGTGATGAGTAGAATAATTCTCCTAGTTCATACAGAAGATAATCTTGGGGCAGGGAGTAAGGAAACTAAAATATAATAATCTGTCTTTCTGAGAGTCCTGTTTCACTATCTACAGAAACTAAAGTCTATGCTTTTTAGGAGAAACTCAAATCTGCTGACAATGGGGAGCACACGGCTTTGTAGAACCCCCGTAGTAAAAACAGGCGACTTAATTTTTCTGTAGTACCATGAAGATCAAAAGAATATCTCTATTCTACCAAGGAGACACCCCCCAAGTCTTCTACCTCCCCACCGGGGAACCAAGCAAATTCCTTGGTTTCCCATGTCATTACCATAGCTGAAATGATGTAACAATAACAGCAAACAGGGTTTCCCTCTGTGCCAACTCTCTAATCAGTTTCAAAGTACGTTTTGTTGGTTCTCATTGATGCCACTCAAAGGAACTGGTCACTCGTGGTCTCAAAAGTTTTACAACAAATTGTGTGATTAAATTCCTTAAACACGTCTGTCCATTACTAATCCTCTTTTGCCAACATCCCTTTCAGAGAAAAATTGCAGCACTCCATGGTGCCTGATTTATATTTCATTTTGAGAACAGGAAGTAAAGGGATTAAAGTTAAGGATTAAAACACTTACTCTTTGCTGATTTTTTTCTTCTCCCAAATGGCTTCCTGGTTGCCATGGCTACTGTTCACTGGTCCTTATCCCTGAATGTATGTCTCTTCGCATTAATAAAATATTTTAAATGAGGCTTCATGAAAAACAATAAGGGAAGTAGCTTTAAGTTCAACTGCTCTTAAAAGCAGCAGCCAGAATTTTCTAAAAATCTTTTTTTTTCTTTATCCTCTTATTGGTATCTTTTAAAAGGAAACTTGAAATAAAAGAGAGTACAGGGACAATCTAAAGATGAACAATGCAAAATTAGAATTATTCAGCAGGGATGCAAAGAGATAACTCTGATATAGTGAGTTTTTCCTTAGCTTACAAATCAGTGTTTGTCAGAGGATTAAGGGTTCCTGGGAATTTCTCAAATGTTGTAATACCACGAAACACTTAAAAGGCAAAAATGCATGTAAGTGCAGTGTTGTAATTCCGAATTGGAAATACCAGGCAGGAAATGAAAAACTGAGGTTTTCATTACCACAAAGTTAACTCAACTCTATCAATATAAACATCATTGCTTTGTATACAAGTTGCTGGTGTTCTTGGTGGCAGCAGTTTGTAAGAGTGTGGCCAAAGAGGTGATACCCATGGAAAGCATGTGATACTAAGCCTGACCATACCTCCACAAGCAGGGTGCATGGCAAGTGCTGAGTCAGGCATCCAGAATAGAGACGATGCTGACAAGTGAGCAAATATAACTGCCTTTGAATTGTTCGTATTCCACGAACATTCACTTTAGAAGAATAGTGCCTACATTTTTTAAAAGTCAAGGAAAACTGAAGAGACGGATGCAATACAGTAAACTCCATTTTAACTTCTAATTTTAAAGCCTAGTAACAAAACAGACTCCAATATAATTAGTGGAATGACTTGTAAAACACTCTCTGCCCATCCCCTGGCAATGTTTCCTATAGCGGAGTTTTTCTCTACCTTGTTATCCAGTGATTTCAAACTATTTCCTTATTTCATAGGGATCTGCTGAAATGACCTAATCCAGGTCCATGAATATTTATTATTTTTCACTTCTTCCAATCCCATACTCCTATTAACACCACGTTTCCTGCGTAATACCCACAGAAGATGAACAGTTAGTTACTCCTTGGATACTGGTAATTGAAACACACTGATATACTAACAGGAGGAAAAGGACTGTTGGATCATTTTTGTCATGTAATGAAACACATTTATACAGGGATCTTCTAGGGGATAACCCTGTAACTGAAGAGAATGACTGAAATAGTACCAATTCTATGCATTTAAAAAACTAGTAGCCTGGGAAATTTTAGGTGGTGGTAGCAGAGGTGGTTAAGATTCCAAATCAAAGTATTAGATAACGGATGCTATCCATGAGCATTTTAGATACATGTGGGGGTGAGAAAGTCCAAATCAAATTATTGTATAACGGATACTACCCATTGGGTAGCCCTTTAGAATCTAAATGTAGATGGAAGTAGTCAAAATAAAATACAGACTTAGAAAGTTTAGACACAACTTTCAGATATCCCCATTTCTTTTTCCTACTGTCAAGCCTTCTTTTGGAAACTACATTTACTCAAAACTATCTTGAAAGAAGAAAGAAGAGAATGCCTTGAAGGGAGAGAAGTGGACCCGGTCCCCATGTAGGTCACAGCCTAAGTCTGGATGAAACTGCCAGTCCAGATACCAAGATGGGAATTTAGAGAACCATTGAGGAAGGTACTCCAAAGAATGGGACTCCAGGCTAAGAGTCAGTAACAGAAACCCACAATAATAATTCCAATATTAACGTTGAGAATTATTATGAAGATTAAAGAGCACTAGGCACGAAAATATCCAGGAAATTATGTTACACAATTATTTGATGGTTTTTATTGTTGTTCTTCCCATTTCATTTTAACTATTATTTTACAAGGGAAGAGAATGAAAAATTATGTAATTGTACCCATTATGTTATTCCTGGTGTTCTCAATATCAATTCAATTTTTTTTGTTTCATTTAGGTACTGAGTTGGTGAGTATTTGGGTGTTTTTGCTGTGTTGATGTCTCTGATCAGTTTCAAGCTTAATATTCTAGGGAAAAATGGAAGCATAATGGGACAGAGATGAGCGGAAGGGGAAATACGATGTCCTGTGTTCCTCTTCTTATGCATATCATGATTTAAGCCCCTCAGTGTACATGAGTATTTATGATCTGGAAATTGTGGAATTTGTTTTCGACTTTTTTGAATAAAAAAAAGGTTTAAAAATGGAAAAGAGAATAGATCATTCTTTACTGCTATTTTGAGTACAGAGAAAGGGATGCAATTTCTGTATTTACTTGTGTACAATTGAGGAAATGTCAAGGATATTCTTTGTATGACCATCTCAAAATACAAATTCTATCTGAAGTCTCCATTATTCACATTCCTATACCCAGTACTGTGGGCTAAGAGAACCCATAGCACTATGGCGAGACAAGAGCTTCTTGTTTACTGTGCCCTGGCTGCTTTCTATCTCTTTTCCATTCTGAGTCCTTTTTCAGAGCACAGTAATGTCCTTGGGGATAAAGAATGACAGAAACAAACTTATGGCAGTGATTTGTATATACTATCTACAAAACTTAGCAGTCACACATTATAACCCTGCAGTGGCATGACTGCCACTGAATCTAAAAGCAAATCAGACCTAATCTACTGTCCTTAGTGGTACCATCTTGTATTCTTTTAGAGTAGGTGTGGAGTGCAAGGCTGCCTGCCAACAGGGTGGCCTTTGTAAGAGTGATCACATAATGAAAAGACTTAAAATTTTATTTCACGCATTCAAAGTAAAATGCCCTTCTCATTTAACAAAGTTGTTTCCAAGAGAAAGAAAAAAATCATTTGTTGAGCACTGCTTATATTCTGGAGTCTAATTTTTTTGTTGCTAAGTCTATTCATATATATGCTATCATTTAAATAACACAACAACCCTGCAGAAGTAGATTCTTTTAGTATGCTACTTGAAGCTCAGAGAAGGTGTATAATTTTTCCCAGAGTCAGAGATGGTATCACTCAGGCATAGTTCCAAAGTCTTCCTTGTTCTTTAAAAACAAGTCATAACCACTGATAGAAGAATGTGGTTTAATTAAAACAGAGAATGAGAGTTTAATCAAATAATTGGACAACAGGTTGGTCTATGAAAGAGTGATACCAAAAGAGAAGACAAAAAAAGCTAAAACTTTAAGTCTATACAGTCTACAGTAAATTATATATGTAAAGATTCACTTAGCAAATCAAATATTGAAAATAGCTAACTGCTAAGAATATTTGCAATATATAAGACAATGAAATGAATAATATCTATCACATATAGAAGTTACTTCAAATTAATATAAATCTTTTTCATAGAAAAATCATATACAGTTCTTAAAATGGAAGTGTAACTAATAAATATTGAGCAAATAAATAAACAAGCAATCTAAGAAAAGCTTCTTACATCAATAACTGTTAATTGCTCTGTTCCTTATTCATCTATCTCACAGAGAGAGAGAGAGAGAGAGAGAGAGAGAGAGAGAGAGAGAGAGAGAGAGAGAGAAAGTCATCTCTTGGTAGAGTATAAGAGACATTTGTTGTAATATCATTCTAACAGATTACAATAAATTGCTATAAATTTTTAGTTCAGAAATATATTAACTAAGAATTTATTTTACGTACTGTAGAATATTCACTAAAATCTATGCAAAAACGTATGTACTATAGAACTCTTCACAAGAGTGGAAACCTTGACACACCCTAAATCTCTAAAAATAGAAGATTGGCTTTTAAAAATGCAGCATATCTTTAAAATACTGCCCTTAAAAATATAGCCACTGATGAGGAAGTATATTCACTTTACACTATCCCAGTAAAGATATTCAAAGCAAAGAGGCATTGTGGTATGTTTATATATGGTAAAAAGAAATACACAGTATGGCATGCACTAATAATAACTCATTGTAATTGATGGATTCTAAGGAATAGTTTAGTGTCTCTGATATCAGGACATGTGTTATATTCAGTGGCATATTGATTTGAATGAAAGTGTGTCTATATACTAATTTTTACCCAAATACATATCATTTACAATTGTAAAATGAGGATTACATATGTTCAGTATGAAGTTTATTATAACTCTTTATTACTTGACTTGTGTTTGCTCCACAGACAAGTGCGTTATGATGGAAATGTTAGAAAAATAATTTTACAGGGATAGAATGGAAGAGAATAAGGCCCGAGATAGAATACAAAGAGAAAGAAACACATTCTACTTAATTAGGGAATTCAAGGTTCTAAATCTACAGCAACATGGATTCACATTTACAGAAACACTTACAAATGTGATTATGCATTGAAGAATGCTTTGAGAAAACACCAATAGACAAGGCCAGAGAATAGAGAAAGAGATATCTACACTCCAAGTTTCAATAAAGTAAAAATGATAGCGCTGATAAATATAACTGATGACCAGAAAGCTGAAATAGCATTCTTGGAAAGATTCCCAAAAGAATCCCAGGTTGGTAAGCAAAAAAGAATAGAAGAAATCAACAGGAGCTACGATGGGGCAGAATGGCCAGAGAATACTTTCATTGAGAGAAAACCATACACACAATGAATTCAACAAGCTATTTAGGCAGTACAGAGCATTTTAAGACTGAGGAATCCAGAATTATTGACAGCACAGCTGGGTGTAGTCCTAGTTGGGTAGGCTACTGTATCTAAAGAATGTTGGTCAATGGAAATATGCCAACCTAACTGCCTTGTCTCTTTTCACCTTAAATCCCAATTCATTAACCACTTTACCACCGTAATTGCCTTCCTTTATCACAGACCTGACCAAAGTCTATGTTTAGCATCTTAGCAGGGCACAGAAGGCCTGTTAGCATCAGTTCCATAACCAACCTCATTGTCAACCTCAGTGCCTGCCTCATTAGTCAATAACTGATATTGTGGGTCTCATATGCCATTTACTGAAACTGTTCCACAACACGGAAAAAATGGACAACTGAGACAACAACGAGATACATATGCTTAAAAAGACTCAAAATCTGAGTGATAAGAACACACTGCTGAGAGCCAGGAGCATTAATGCAGCACTTCTGCATACTCCACACATCAGCAAGGTCACTCTGGCAAAGATATGCCATTCTCAGAAGACACAACTACATCATGTGGCAGATGATTCAGGAAAGGAAGGTTTGCTTTTGGATGTATTAGAATTTTTAATTAACAATAGAAACAACAAAGATTATTTTAAAAGTCTAAAAATGTAAGATTACGTGAAGAGGTTTCATGAATATTTTTTGAGACTTATAAGTCTCCTAGTAGGCTGCAGGGTGTTAGAAGAGACATTTAGGATCCTTAGAATGCAAGTGCATGGGCCAGGGGTTTAGCTCAGTGGCACAAATGCCTGCCTGGCATTGCGAGGTTGTGAGTTCAATCCCCAGTACTAAAAGAAAGAAAGAAAGAAAGAAAGAAAGAAAGAAAGAAAGAAAGAAAGAAAGAAAGAAAAGGAAAACAAAAACAAAAACAAGAATGCAAGTGCACTACAGTTCTACTCCAGTCATGCTGGCACCTGGCCCTAAGTAGTGCCAACATGAATACACACCCTAAAAGTCCATGAGCAAAAAATATCCTTGTATTCAAGTTAGAAACAATAGGCTTAGTGAGACAATTACTGTGGTCCTTTTAACTGTTAACCCAAGCTAGTCCCTTCTCAAGGAACAAAATCGAGCATTTTGTGTGTTACATGACACTTGATGCTACAGTTTGAAAGAAGAGTCCTGGAAGGAAAGTGGGAGAACCATCTTTTGCTAAAACATTTTGTGGAATGCCAAGATTGCAAACAGTGTGTCAAGACTTAATGGATGGCTTTGCCTTAAGCAGAATTAACAGATTCTGGCACATAATCTGTAGGCCTTTTAACTTGCAGGAAAGCAGAATACCACCTTTTTTCCGTCTCACTTGGCTTTCTTCCCAATTCTAAACTTTCTCATTTCTCAGGGAGAAACTAGAAGTAATAATTTAAAAAAAAATTCCTGAGTCTGAAGACCAAAAAAAAAAAAAAAAAAAAAAAAAAAGATAATGTAAATAAAATGGTTTTGAAATGCTAAGGCATTAAATATAGGAAAACTAAGATTCTTTCTCTATTAGCACTATCACCATGATTACTGTTAAATTATCTAACTCCAAAGACTGAACTCCACTTCATGAACAATTTAAATGGTGTCTGCAGAAGGTACAAAGATTTATCAGTCAAGTTTTCCAACTTGTCAAGTAAGAGTATCACTGTATCATTTGAGGCAGGGAAGAAGGTCTCTCCTCTACTTAGAAAATGTTTACTTTTATCTAACATTCACCTCAGATCCCACTAACTAAGGCCAGTTTTTCAACAGAAATGGAGGATAGCAACTCATTTTTGTGGACATTATAACAGCTTTTAATAATAGCTAACATGATCACCGTGACACCCCTGAAACTACTGACTCCTCTTTTAATGCCCCAACGTCATCCATACAATAGACTGCAACAAGCACTGTCAATGTATTTTCTCCATAATCACTCTAATAATCCTAGAAGACTGCATTTATTCTTTTGATTTTACAAATGATGACCTGAAATTCAGAAATATTAAGGAACTCATACAGGGTTATAATAAAACTGGTGAAATAGGGGCTTTCAATCCAGGTTCTGAGTCAGCAGTTCATTATAAAAACAAAAGAACACCAGATAATAGGAAATCAACAATGGCTACCATAATAGCTCTTGTTTTCTATTATCTTGTTTTGAAGTCCTGTATTGCTTTCATTGTTTTGTTCTGATTAGCTTTATTCTGTTTGGTTTTATTCTCTTTAAAATAAAAAAAATTAGAAATAAGTCAAAAAACACAGCACCAATAAAAACTAGCAGATGAAATGGCAACTAATTTGGGCAAATACATATTGGAAGTCTTCTAGTATTTTAAAACTCACTAAACAATCAAGGTCTAAAATGCCCATGAAGTTAAAACTCTTCAGAACAAAATCTAGACTTCACTTCTCCAATTCATGTAACAATAGCTACGACCAAAGATGAGGCCATGCCTTTACAAGAAAAGCTCAAGGTCATGGTAAACTGCAAAAACAGTGTAGGATTTTATTCCAAATGTGAGTCTATCTGCATGGCAGGCTAGATTTGGAGAAGAAATTCAGTGGGGTGCCCATGATATTTGAGAAGTTTTAATCAGGAGGCATTTTGGGGAGCAGTTAATTCTTTAAGACTGAGCCACAAAACAACTTCACTTCAGGACCCACAGTGTTAACCCTATCACACTGTATGGGTAGAAGATGGTCAAACGAAACAGTTACAGAGGATGTGGGCTAGACATAGATCCCCCTGAGAAGTTGGAAAAGACCTTCTGTGGTGAGAATTCAAGCTGGATGTGTGTGGCTTTTAGAGATGGACTGATCTAAAGTGCTGGCTTAAGTCTAGTTGTTTACATAAAACCCCATCCTGCAGTCTATATCCTGCAGAGAGATCGGTGGTCAGACTGCTTTCCCAACTGGTTGGTCAGACCTTACATTTGACAGTTATCACAGCTTGGGGTATATAGACGGGGCCCCTGGAGCAGAGGGGCATTTCAAAAAATCACAAATTGTAAAAGTAGGTAGGCAGAGAAAACCACGACTTGCTAGATTCCAAGACTGTAAACTCTGAAAAGAAACTACTTATTCATAAATACAAAGGATTTCTGGATCCATTTGTATTTTAAATTTGTTTTCACTTTTTAAAAAAGTCTGCGCTATGTTCTCCTTTTTTCTTTAACTTTTTTTCCCTTATCTTCCTATTTTTTCCATTTTTTCTTATCTGTTACTTTCATCTAATTGCTTTTAAGTTCTTAAAAAGATCACTTACTTCACTTTTCTCTCTTCCTTTTGCTCTTGCACTGCTTAAATTTTCAAATTTTATTTATTTTATTCTTCTATCATCTCTTTTATCTTTACTAATACAATAATTAAGCATTCTTCTTTGGAGAGTTAGTTAACTCTGCTATTGCTGTTAAATTTTTTTCTAATGTTAGCAGAGGTGTAGTTTATTGCATTTGGTACATAACTACTGTATGCAATTATTTTGTTTCTTTTTGCGCTTATACTATCATTATATATTACTTTTCTGTGGTTAAGGGTGGTATATTATTGGTTCCTATAGTGAGTCAATATTCGGTATGTCTTTGATACTGTCACAACTGCTGATTTTGTTTCTATTCCCACCACAGAATAGTTGTAACTAATTGGTTTTCTTTATATGCTAATATCTGGACTGCCTTTGTGTCATTAACAATAATGTGGTACATTCCCAGAATTCAGTTCTAGACTAATTACACTGTATCTTCCCTCCCATGTTAACAGAGATAGTTTCTCTGTCTTGGGACAGAGAAAAGGCTTATATTTAGACACATTCAGAGAACATCATTGAAAAGCAGGCACAAACTAAAGAGGTCCTCTCTAGCAACAAAGTTTATCCACTACAATAAACCTGCAAATATCACCACATTAAAAAAAAATAGAAAGATGGAAAGTCAAGACAACAAAGCCGCTCCAAAAGTTCCCAACTACCCTAAAGAGGATGAATGTGGTATTGAAGAGGAAATCAAAGCACAGTAGAATTATTTGTAATAATAAAAGAGAACACAATGAAAGAAATAAGATGCTCAGTGAGCTCACAGAAAACACAATTAAACAGAAAATGGACTCAATGATCATAGAGGCTTTATAAAAGATACTAATAAAAAGCTACCTGAGCTAAATAAAACAATATAAAACATCAATAACCAGTTCAGAAAAAATTTAGAGTCCAAGAAAAAGTACCAAATAAAATCCAGGAGATCAAAAATTACACTGAAAGCATAGGCAGGAGAAATGACAAATGTGAGCACAGAGTACTGAAATAGAAGATGGAGCTGATGTTGGCGTTGAATTATTCACATATACCTTAAAAACAAAAAACATGGAAAATGGAGCCAACAGCTGCTAGATGAAATGCGGAAGACTAAATTAACTGGAAGGAGTAAAAATCAGAACGAAGTACAAATGGCATCGGAAACCTGCTTACAGAAATAACAGAAAAAACAAGCATACGGAAAAAAATCTCACATGTGAGTATTGAAGGTATATAGAACCCCAAATAGTTACAACCAGAAACAAAAATTCTCTATATACACAATATTCAAAACCCTAGAAGCCCAAAAAAAGGACAGAATGTTAAAGCTGTTAGACAAGAGCAATAAACCACTTATATAGTTATATCCATTAGAATTACAGCAGATTTCTCAACACAAATTTTAAAGGCCTGGACAGACTGAAGTGTTTCAAGCCTTAAAAGAAGTTCCAACCCAGACAGATATATCCTGAAACACAGTTTTTCAGAATTGAAGGGAGAAACAAGGTCTTTCCATAAAAAAAGAGCACTTTAAGAAAGTCATGACAATCAAATCAGACCCAAAAAATTCTCAGGAATATCCTAGAGACAACAAAGTTAACAATGTCAAAAAAAAAAAAAAAAAAAAAAAACCTATAAAAATAAATACACCAAGCAAGACGAGAAGTTGACTAGAATGGGGAAAAAAGGGAACCATAAACAGGAAAATAATGCAATGATAGCAATAAATCAATAGCTTTCTGTAATAACTCTTAATATGCATGATCTCAACTCTCCAGTCAAAACCCACAGATTGGCACAGTGAGACCCAGCAGTATGCTGTATATCAGAAAGTCATTTAATCCAAAAAACATTCTAGACTAAAAATCAAATAGAAATTGTTCTATGCAATGGGAACCCCTAAACAAGCAGAATTTCTTATCCTATTTCTGAAAAAATGTACTTCAAGGCAAAATTGATTAGAAGAGGCAAAGATTACCACATATTAAGGAAACAATTTAACTGGAAGAGATAACAATTATAAACATATATGCACCAAATACTAGCACACTCAACTTCAGAAAATAAACACTATTGGACTTAGAAGATCTGATATATACAATTATATTGAAGAACTTCAATACCACACTGACACAAACATATCAACTAGATAACAAGTTAACAAAGAAATACCACAGTTAAACTGAACATTCTAACAAATGATTTAATAGCTATCTACAGAGTTTCATCAAACAACATCAGAATACATATTCTTCTCAGCAGTACATGAAGTATTCTCTGAAACAGACTACATAATAGCCCATAAAGCATGATTCCATAAATTATGCAGAAGAATCGAAATTATCCAACACGTATTATCTGATTATAGTGCAATAAAACTAGAAATCAGTGGCAAAAGAAAGCACAGAAATTATGCAAATGAATGAAAATAAAACAACACACTATTGAATGATCAATGAGTCACAGAATAAATCAAGGAAGAAATTAGGCAGCTTCTAAAATCAAATGTTAATCCAGGTACAACATACCATAACATATTATACACAAAGAAAGCAGTTCCAAGAGGGAATTTTTTAGCTGTTAATGTCTACGTCGCAAAAGCAAAATGAATCCAAATAAATAACCTCATGATGTACCTCAAGGACTTATAAAAACAACAACAATCCAAATCTAAAGCAAGCACAAGGAACGAAGTTATAAATATCAGAGAAGAAATTAATGAAATTGAGAATAAAAAGCAAAACAGACTCAGTGAATCAAAGAACTGGTTCTTTGAAAGAATAAAATAAATAGGCAAATCCTTAGCAAATCATACAAAAAAATAAAGGTAAGACCTAAATCTTAGAAATTAGGAATTGTAACTGATACCACCAAAATCCAAACTAACTGCTTTGACAATCTTGAATGCCAGCAAATTGGAGAATCCTGAAGAAACGCATAGATTTCTAGATACAAACGAATTACCAAAACTTAACTAATAAGATATAAAGACCCTGAATAATACAGTCACAGCCAATGAAATTAACCATAATAAGACATCTACCAACAAATATAAACCCAGGACCTAACGGTTTCACCACTGGATTCTACAAGAACTTCAGAGAAGATTTAATGGCAATATTCTTCAAACTCTTTAATATAACTGAAAAGAAGGAGTACCCTCAAACTCATTCTTGGAAGCTTGTATTATTAGTATTGTACTACAATACTATTTGTACTGTATTACAAAACCAATCAAGAAGCAACTCAAAAAGGCCAATCTCTTTAATGGAGACAGAAGAAAAATCCTCAAGAGATAATAGCTAACAGAATTCAACAACCCATCAAAAAGATCAGATATCATGAAAAGTAGGCTTTATCTCAGGGGCATAAGAATGGTTTAATGTACATCAATCAATAAATATAAACAGAATCAAGGGGAAAAAAAAATCACATGAATATCTTGACACAGAAATAGCCACATCTTTGACAAAATCCCAAATCTATTCATGATGAAAACCTTCAAACAAACAGGAATAGAAGCAACTTAACCCCAATATAATAAAATCCAAAATATTACAAACCTACTGCTAATACCATATTAAATGGGTAAATGTTGAAAGCTTTCTTTCTAAAATCAGAAACAAAACAAGGATTTTCATTATCACTATTTCTGTTCAATATTGTCCTTGGAATACTAGCTAGAGCAACCAGGCAAGAAAAAGAAACAGGAGGAATTTTTACAGGAATAGAGAAATCAAATTATCATTTTCACATATGACATGAACCTCTACATAGAAGACTCAAAATATTGCACCTACAGGCTCCTAGAATTAATAACAAATTTGTAATGTAACAGGATAAAAAGTCACACAAAAATCAACAGTATTTTTATACACCAATGATGAACCCATGCAGAAAGAAATTAGGAAAACAATATGATTCAAAATAGAATCATAAAACTTAAATCACTTCCTTAGGCAAGGAAGGGAAATTTATCCACAATGAAAACTACAACATTCTGAAAAATAAAGATTGAAGAAACATCGGACAATGGAAAGATTTCACCTATTCCTAAATAGGCAGAAGCACTATATTCTAAATGGTTATTATTTCCAAACTGATACATAGGTTTAACACAATCCCATTCAAAATACAGAAGGATTCCTTTTACAAAAGGGAAGGGGATGAAGAAATGGAGGTAAGAAAAGGGAGAGGGCAAAGGGATGAAGAAAGGATTAAGATGTGTTATATACAGGTGCCAACTCCCCAGGAGGAATGTGCCCATTATGTACTGCATATCTGTACTAATAAAATGTGTAAGACTACATCTAAAAGATACGTAGTTATGGAAGACTTGACAAAAGTCAGGGATTTCCAACTCAAAGATGTGAGAATTTCTAGATGAAAACAGGCATGAGGATAGTCAGGCGGGTGAGATTTTAAGATATGTAAATGCAACCACAAAATAGTTTCCTGTATAAAGGAGAAAACAAAGTGTCATGCATTTATAATCACACCATGAACTATTTCCATTAATTGTTTTCAAACAATTGCAATCTAAGGGGAAAATTAATTAATGGATGAATCTAGTGTGAACTGCCACAAGCTTACTAGTATTTTAACAACCATTTTTTCTTTCTTAAAAACCCTTAGTAGATAACCCATAATTCCAGTAATAATAGTCAACTTTTGTTGGGAAAGTATCAGGTACTGTGCTGTGTTTTATTGTCATAATATCATTTAATAGGATACAAAAGACACTGTATTAACAAATTATATGGTAGAAATTTATGACAAAAATTACTGAATTATAAATCAGCATATGACAATTGTATAATTGTACAAATTCTGCTGTTATAATGAAAAACACACTAAAAATAAAAAGTATCCACTTAATTAAAATATAATAGTCTCTCAGTCTTCCAGCATAGTGTTTTTAAATTAATTGTCTTAAACATATTTGCTGTGTATAGTCAGTTATAATGAAAAAGAATACGACCAAGTACATCAAATAATTAATTTCCTTCTCTTTTCCTAGTGAATGATCAATTTTCGTTAACATAAAGGACACTTTCAGGCTTCCTCAGATCCCATTTTCATGTGTTTAGTGCTATCTCTAAATAAAGAAGTGTTAGTTAAAATGTAACACAAAGGACTTTAATGGAGGTCAGTCTGTTGTGTCCCTTGCTTAGTCTCTAGGCCTTGTCATTCAACAACACATTCAGTAAGATAGCCAGTGCCATAAAGGCATTTTAAAAGATGGGCTTAACATATTCAGTCAAATGACTTTAAAGGAGATTATTTCTGATCATCTGGGTGGGCCTGATCTAATCAGATCAAAATCCTTAAGAGCAATGTGGTTTCCCTGAGGAAGAAGAAATTCTACCTGTGGAATATATTTCAGCTCCTGGCCAACAAATCTCTAAAACTAAGAACTGGTGCCATCTTTCCTTTTACTGCTGGCACTCAATCTGATTATCACAAGAGACAGGCTAGCAGGGATGGCGAACCTTATAGAGCTTTCAGTGATAACAAACAACCCTCTGTGGCACCCATGCCATAGGTTCACTGCCAGAGGGGCACAGCAATCACCAATAGATGATTCAACCTGCAAGAACACTCAGTTCTGAAGAGGGAAAGTATTTCCAAGAACACTGTTTTCTGTCACAACAGGCTGCCGTACACCGCAGGCATGTGACATAACAATACTTTCTACTGAAATAGCTCTTCTTTCATGACTGTAGCCCTGTGTTTGCCTTTCAAACTAGCTGCGAAGATGGAGAAGTGAAAAAATCACAGCATGTAAGTTTAGTCCCAAAGCAATTCATGATGGCACTGCTTAAAAGAAGCCCATGACCTCCTGACGTCCAACCCAAACGCTACTCTAAGATACGGCCACCTGCCCAGTATCCACCATGAGTTTTTGGAGTAGGCTTTTCCAAACCATTGTGTGAAGTCACCCTGAAAACAAAGTTCCATGGCTCAGAAAGCCAAGAGAGGAACACATGGGAAAATATTGCCCAGGCTATTAAAGACGAGGCTCAAGTGAAGCTGAAAGGGACAACAAGAGAGAACTAGTAGGAGGCACTGTTAGAGCAGCAGTAATTCAAAAGTGTGAGGAATACTCTAGAAGTAAACACAAAGAGAAGGGCAACAGTAAGCTACATCGTATCTCAGGTCACTGTGTTCAGGCAGCATGAGTCTGAGCTAAATGTTTTTATTCCCAAATCATTTCATGCAAAAATTCAGTAAGTAAAAGAAAATGTAATGCTTAGAAAGCTTCTGTCAGTCAATCAATCACAAAAGCAATTATGTATGAACAATTTCTATATGGTAGCTGTGCGAGGCACTGTATGGCCTGAATTTCTCAATAAAGCACCTGCCACACTGTCCCCTCTCTTTATGTGATCAGCCAGAACTATGCCACGCATCCACATATGTTTTTGTCTCAATTAAGTATTTTTATGGGGAACAGAAATAAAACTACCTATGTACGACAAATCCTTGCAGATCTCATTGCTTTCAAAATACAAAATAGAAAACCTCCCCCCTTAACAGTACCATTCGCAGAGGAACTCTCATCCACCATGTTCTGGAGGCATTGTCAGGACGCAGTGTTAACGCATTTTCCCTGCTGTACATGTCTCTACGTCCCTTGTTGGAATGTCACCTTCTGGAGAGCAGGGCTGAGCTTTATGTGTTTCAAACTCTTCAGAGCTGCCACAAGGCCTCACCTTACTGCATTCTCAGAGGATCACACACACTGACATAGGAGCTGGGATCAGTGGGAGATAGAAGCCATGTTTTTCACTGACCAGCCTCCTGTCCCTCTAGGGCCACCTCATCATGGGGTCAAGCTGCAGAAGCGTACAATTTAAATTACTAGGATGATCATGACATCTACTATTGTCATCTGAGTCACTAGCCACTAGGTTCTTTAAGTTCAAATAGGAAGGCATTATATATATACATATATATATGTGTGTGTGTATATATATATATATATATATATATATATATATATACAATGTATTTTGTACTAGTACATAGCACTGAGTAGGCATGCAGTAAATATTAATCCAACAAAATAAAAACCACTGTACTTCTCCAACAATTTAACAGTGATTTGATGAGATCTTCTAGAAGAAAAAACATTGTTTTGCTCATCTAGTAATTTTGAGCAATGCCTAAAATTATCTTTCTTAAGGAATATTAGAGTATCCAAAGCTCTGAGAATTCTTGTAAGAAAGAAGCCACTCGATACTACACTTAACTCTTAAACCTATATGACAATAAATAGTTTTTTAAAAAGAAATACCCAGTCTATGGTCATACCACTCTGAATGTGCCTGGTCTCATCTAAAAAGAAACACCCAATAAAATCCTGTAGAAGGTGTTCTAAAGAATGTGTTTTAGGAAATGGTTCCATGGGCTATCACCACAGAGATGGTGATGTACATTTTCCTGTATTTATAAGGCTAGAGACAGATTTCCTGATGACTTAGGAAGAGAAATGTACTATCATTTACTGATCATTCTCACGAATGAACCTACCCCGCCTCCTGCAGCGGTGAATTCTCAGCCCTTCTTAAGTAGCTGCTACCACTGTGCAGCGGCCCAATGCTCTCAAAGCAAAGCTGGCAGCATTGGTCTACTTCACCCAGAAGCCGCCAGGCAAATGGCTTCAAATTTGAGTCTGTCTTACAGATGTAGGGTTAAATTTAACGTTGTATACTTCTCATTTAAATTTAATTACTTATTAGTGCATCATTTTCTCCAAAAAAAAAAAACCTGTTTTACAAGGACATCTCCCAGAGTCTTTCTTGAAATAATTTTCTCTCAGTTGAGGCATCAGTATATAATTTTTAATATGAACCTGAATATGATTTTGAAATGTAATGCAAGTTACTGATCCCGCAAAGAACTGTGAAAGTGTAGTAGTAGCTTGTGACTCATACAAAAACACTTTGTTCTGTCTGAACATCATCCCTATAACAGCACCACTCAAACTCACTTGCTTTCTAACATAGTTTCTTAACCGTGAGAGGAAGGGGCGTGCTGGTTGGCAGGCTGTGTTTGTGATATGTGTCTATTACTAATACTTCATTAGAAGGAGAGGTTTTAATTTATTCTTGATGAGAAACAAGAAAGAAACAGATGAAAAAGACTGCAAAACTGGGGAAAGGAGGCCTGATTTTGTGCCCCACCTGCCATGGAGACCATGACGAAAAACAGCTGATACAAAAAGCGAGCCTGCTTAATCCTTTTACTACATGCCTTAGTACAGATTAAAAATAATCACTCTTTACATAGCTTTTCAAGATCCCAAGAACTACACAAAGCAAGGTGAACCTGTGGCCATTTCAGAGTTAGGGGAGAAAGGTGGTGGCTCTCATCATATATCAAGGAGTTGCCAGCTGTCCTAGAGAAGTGCATTAAATAAACTGTTCTAATTTAGCTAGAAAGCTATGCAGAGCTGTCCTCTAATTAGAAAACAAATAAATGTATTCACACACATTTCAACTATGTTTGGGTTTGTTACAGCCTGCATTAAGTTATAAAAGTGAAAGTCCTCAAGTACAGTAAATCAAAGCTCAGTGTTTAACAAGCATTTAACACATCATACCCAAAGTTCCGAATCTTTGTGGAAGATATGAAATAGACTGAAACATTCCTGTCACCTCTAACTTCTGGCTGGGTTTTGCTTGCATTTTCTTTTTAGAATACCCATTTTGATAACAGGCGAGAGTTGAAGGAGACGCCCCTGTTTATGGCACTTCCAAGGTAAAAATGAAAAATTTCGATAAAGCTCACGGCCTTGAGGAAAATTTCAAGTGGTTTATTGCCTTAGTTGCCTCTTATTTCACCACACATTATCAGGCTGAATTGAAGGACAGATTCCGACTTTTGCTCTCTAGGCTAAACTCTATTCTCAGTGGAGACCGCTGCTGCTTACTTGAATGTTTTTTCCTTATTTATCTGTGTAGTCCTGTTTCAATGGGCTCAAAAACTGCAAAGCCCATAGGATGGAAGTCTGTACCTTGGCCAGTGGTGGGTATGAAAGATGTAAGCAAAGAGAAAAGTAAGTGCACCACAGTGAGGCAAACTATCCCCATTTCTTTTCAGGAGTTTTTCCTTTCCACCCTCTTTCTTTTCACAGGTTGAATAATGTTTAGCTGAGGTTTTCAGTAGAATTCGTCTAGGTTTTCAGTAGAACCCATCAGGTGTGAGAAAAATGGCCACAAGCCCCCTGGCCAGGGCATCTCTTATGACATTTGGCCTTTTCTGATACATATTAATCGTACAGCTAAGGGTGCTTTGTTACTGGCCCCAATTTCAGAGTAGGGCCTCATAAAGCTGGTGATGTTAAGACCAAAAATAATGTCATTTAGTGTCTAGGGAGAGGTTAAAAAGAGGATTAGATGCAGGCAGGCAGGCAGGGTATATTAAACTAGTCCATGACTAACAGGGTGTGACAGAAAAGAGTTTTATTCTTTTCAACAAAACAATTCCCTAGGGCTAGGACCATTACTCCACTGCGCCTTTATCACCTTGGAATTTTTATGGTTATTTCTGATGAATTCACATTTTTGTAAAGGCTTTTTTGAAATGATGCCAGTTTTCAATTTTTAATTAAAGTCGTAAATAATCTTAATTCTGCCTTAAAAGGTTTATTGTTTCTTTTTTTTTTTTTATTATTGCCTCCAGGAAATATTTCAAATACCAAGACCTGATGTGAGTGAGCAATTAGAATCTCTCCAAGGTCTAGTAACAACATTGTACCATGTAAATATAAGACACTGGTTGTTATATCAGTGCAAGATTTAGAAATGTAGATTGAACTGGCTCAGGTTTATTAGCAACTGCTTCTCTGATGGGAGTGGTATTTCCTCTTTTTGTTGGCTGAAGCAACTCTTATCACTTTAATTTCTACAAATTAATCCATCACAAATTCATAAAGGGTTTTTGAGATTTAAAAAAAAAGCAGGTTCAAATTTAGAAAGCAAAAACTGTAAACTCACTAAAGATTGGGCATAAAAGTCAACAAAGTCCATTTCATCCATTTGGAGGAAACACAGTAAAAATCAAAAGCTAAATCATCTAAAAGATACGCGGCTCATTTTGCCTAAGACAAATTTAAGAAAGACCTGCAATGTTAGATGCAGATCATAATACTACTTGACAACATATCCTTGAGATCTAGATTGTCTGTGGAAAGTTATTGGTAAACTGTCAGTAATATTATGTTTTTTAGTCTCAAGGTCTGGTTTTCTTTTTTCAATTAGTGCTTCTCTTCCTTTATACAGAGGTAGAAACATGTATATTTGAACAATAAAAATCTTTAATAATTTCTGAGAAGATCCATTGTTTCATTCTCGTATTTGTCAACCTGGGATGCCTTCTTAAATGGGTCATTGTGTTATTGCTTATTTATCTAGATAATGGATAAATAGCCTTTCATGTCTATGATAACCATTATGCTCTAAAAAGGTGCTCTCCAATTTTATTGATAAATTTGATACTATAGGTATAGCCTGACATGTGGAACAAGGTGGAGGCTGAGAACAGTCATACTTACAGTGAAAAACCTTTCATCTAGGAAGGTTATTTTTTAAAACAAATATAATTTACCACTTCAAATATTTAATGTACAGATAATGACAAAAGCCATTAATGATTCTGCTGAAAGTGCTTAGCACTATACAACAAGGGTGTATTATTTTAAGAAGATTAAGCATTTCCTTCCAATTTTACTTATACTATTACTTAGCAGTAGTATACCTTTGCTTTTCTAAAATTCAAGAATATATCCATGTCAAATGACCATGGACATAAATTTACTGTGATTCAAATTAAAAAGATTTGAATATATTTCCTGAGAAAAATAAATGATTTTAACAACGATTTACCAGATGGGGTTGGTGCACAATTAAGTGCATCTATTAAATCCTCCCAGTTGAAAATTTTTCTAACTAATAAGGACCGGCTCAGTCCTTTCCATATACAAGACCTTAGCTGGCAGTGTGCTCACAATCTCAAGTGAGAAAAACTTCAAGCAACCAAAAGACAGTATTTTCCAGCATTCCTATAAACCATGAAATACTGAAAGATTTTTAACTAGAAGCCACAGTAACCTGAAAACCTTCACTATGGGGTTAAATCACTCAAAACAATTTTGAGTCTTAAATTGACCTTACATTTGTTAAAAAGGGCCCCAAAGTAAATCAGGTACCCATCTTAATACAAACAAAACACTCAAAGTGCTGCAATAGCTCAACATGTAAACTGTCATGCAATAAAGATACCCCATGTATTCAAAAGTTTAAAAACCCAGTTGTTTGGTAGTGCCTCAAATAGCAGTAAGCTCCCTATCTGTAGCAGAAGTAAAGACCGGAACAGTAAACCACGTGCCAGATAGTGTGGGTTGGCTAGCAGGTCAGGCCTACTGGCTGACTGATGTAAAACATTTATTCCAAATCTGAGACATAATGATTTTTACAAACCTTGAAAAATGTGTTAATTCCTCAATGATCTCAGTTACTTCAAATTCAATTTCTTTTTCAGATTTGTGTACACAGAGCCTATCAAGAAACCTTCTTACTCTCTAAGCTTAACATGAATACTGTATTCTTATGCTAGAGGTTCACCTACCTTTTTCACAGAGCTAAAATGATTTCAGCCAACTGATAATTTGTGAAATAGTATGTCTCTCCACAAAGGGTTATTACTGTTTTACTCAATTCAATTTCTTACTTATTTAGACTTAATTTCCATAAAAGCCCCTTGTTACTTCCTGGTTTAAGTGACTTTTATTAATTTCCTTTGATTCTACCTGTACAAGAATTGCCCAGAAATTCTTATGTGGCTCTGTCAGCTGTACCTATCCTAGCCTGGCTCTTACTTCATGGAACACTTCCTTCCTCAAACCTGCTAAAGCATGTTACACCTTAAGAAGTATTAGTTTCCAATGCCCTGAAGAAACTCCAAGTACTACAGGATAATTTAACAGTGCTTTTTCTGGCTGATAATTCTCTTTAAAATTACCTTTTTCCTTGCTTGTTGGTCTTTGGAAGAATGTGCCTTCACATGCTTTCTTAGGGAACTCGGGTCTGTATAGCGTTTGGTACATCCTGGAATTTGACAAGCGTAAGGTTTCTAAATAAGAGAAGAAAAAAGAAAAACCAGCTGTGGTTAAATTATAAAAGTAACTGGGGAAAGTTCTACTCAAAGACTATCTAGAACATGAACTGTTACCAACCAACTAATGGAAACTTCTATGTAATACTCAGGTTTTAATTAGAAAGCCCAGAAACTTGGAATCATGGTAGAGAGGACAGTAAACTTTCAAGAAACAAAAAGCTATCCAATCCTTGATGATTTTGAAGAGACTGCTTTAGATTGCACTCTAACCACAAAACCGCTTGTGGGATTTTTAACGAGGAAATTATTAGTAAGCATCTCCAGTCATACTTACAGTTATGTTTCCCTGAGAACAATCTTTGGTATTGTCTGAAACTAGTAAACACATATTCTTTAAGAGTTCAGGTAAAGAAGCTGTAGAAAAGTCCAGAAAAGACTGGGTATGTGTCAGAAGAAACCTGATTCAGAAAGAGAGAAGGAGAGAATTAAGAAGGAAAAATTAGCACAAAGTGAGTAAGAGACAGTAAGTTTCAAATAACAGACACATGAAACATTAGCAAGAAGAACATTAATATTATTAGTTGCAGAGGAGTCCTAGTGCTGAGCCTGAGTTAATTGAGTAAGCACACCCCCCTGAAGCATGATGAGGAACACACTTCCTGGCTACTCCCCGTGCTCCTGAGAGATGTGAGGCGTGTGCAGTCTGAGATCTGGAATCTGCTTTATTTTCATATTCCTGGTGCTTGGTACATACTGTTTAGAAATGAGTGAATGAATGAATGAATGAATGAATGAATGAATGACAGACCCCCACATGCACAACAATTCCAGCATATAAACTATTTCTACTATAATGGCAAAATTTTTATCAAGAGTTTTAAAACCAACACTATTCAGTTACAAGATCAGTCCCAATCTTTTGCTTAATCCAAGAACCAGAGGGATAAAAAATTCCAGGATTAATTGTGGTTGTAAGATGTATTAATTGTCACTCATCTACTTAGGGACTCAGTACTTCATCAGGTGAGGTATGAGATCTGTGCCTATACGAGGTGAAAGATAAGGAGAACTAAAACCTTATCTCCAAAATAGTAATCTTGCTCTAGAAAGCTTCTACACTACTGGCCAAAAAATTCAGATTTTCTTTTATTGTTTATGTTGTACTCTTGTTTCCATGTGCATGCTTGTCATTTTGTGGGCCAACATACATGTGGGTTATATTATTTTCCTTGCTGGAAGCAATATTTATGGTTCACTACTTTTTCCTCCCATTTTAATTCCAAGAACAAGGTAAAATCATGAATATGTAATTTAATTTGACATAGTCAGTTTGAATTCTAAGTTTAATATCTGCCGTGTCTGTCGACTGGCTGACCGAGATCACTAAGTAGTTCTCAGCCTCTTCCAGAACGTGCTAGGCACTGCCTTAGTGGATGGAGCAGAGGATGAACAATAGATGAACCAGGTTCCTAATACTTCGAAATGTTTACAAAATGGGGGCTAATTATTGAAAAGTTACTTGCCAGTTTGCTTCCATTTAGTAAACAAAGATTTGGTTAACCTGCAAATCTTTTGTAGCTTTATAGAGCTTTGTTAAACTAGTCTTGCCTCCACTGTCTGAGCTTTAGGGAAATAGTAGCCCAAATCTGTACTTGAAGTGCCATTATGAGCACCTAAGTTCGTGTTTTAAGCGCTGGAGGATATGTTTCATGTATAAAGGCTTCATGAATACTAACATGTTACAGAAGTTGACGCATATATGATTTGGGATGGTAATGTCATTGGTATTTAATTTTGAGATGTTCTTGGACAATGTTTAAATATTCACCATTCCTCTCAAGGAGCCATTACTCTCTGCTCTTGCTGTCTGCCATCTGGGACCAGGGTATCAAAACAGCAATGTCAGGGACTGGCCTAAGTACTAATCTGTCCTGGTCACTTTATAATGGATTACTTAAGCTTTAAACAGGACGCTTTACTTCATTAAACTAAATATTTCATTGTTTTCCATATGTACTGATAATTGTTTTCCTTGTTTAGATATTAAAATGTTAATTGAGAAATGAATTGAAAAAAACATTTCAGGGTTATAATTAAGAACTGAGTAATCTTTATAGGAAAATCACTTTCCTATGTGTAAAGAATCCACTTTGTTTGAAACAAAGATAACTTTTCTAAAATTCTGACAGCATTTGCCTAAGAAATGATTAATGAAAGGGAACAGAAACCTAAATTTAAATCATAAATTCTTAAAGCAACTATAGTTTGCGTCTTACAACAAATATTTAACTTCAATATGGTTTCAAAAGCTCACCAGTTTGTTAAATTAGTAAAACTTCAAATAGCTTGTTTGGAACTTCAAGGAAAAACTGGTAGTTTAAAAGATTTAATAGAAAAAAAATTTTTTCAAGAAAAAATAGCTGTTTTAGGAAGTAATGAATTGAAATGAAATCTTAAAATTATCATCGTAGGTAGCTTTTCTCAAAAGTTTTAAAATGAGGTACATAAATTTTAAATTCTGAAATGAATTTTAAAAATGCTTTTTGTTAGTCAAAATTAGTACCAAGAAAAGGGTACTGTAAAACTGTAACACTTAACCTCACAACAGTTCTTTCAAACTACAGATAACTAGTTAGCATATAAGCAATTTCTCAAGACAATTGTCTCATGAATGTTCATTCTTCCATGATAAAATTTAATGACAATTTGGAAAATTTTTGGCTTCCCAAAAGACCATTTTAGATACAACAAAATAGGGTATTTAAGCATAATTTATTTTTTCATTTTTCTACATTAAAAATCCCACTACTTACCACATTTATTCATTTAATAATCTATTCTATTGATCCTAAAAATATCACTAAATTCAACTTGGCAAAAGCCAGAAAGAACCATCATACATCCCTATTATTCTAACTATATTTCAGATATTTATAAGGCAAACATTACATTAATGTATATTAGAGATAATTCTGTTTAGAATGGTTATGTGACATATAGTTAAAATGACTTGTATCAATGTGCTGAGAGAGACTAAAATAAAATTTAATAAATATGTCAACTATAACATCAGAAGAATCTTAAATATGTATGAGAAGGTGTGTAGAAATAACAGTATCTTTTCAAAATTCAAACTCTGGTGTAGTTTAATAATAGACATCAGAATGTTAATGCTGAGAAAGTACTGTCATGAATACATTATTAGCAAGAATGTGGGATAAAAGATCTGTGATGTCTATAATACACTTATCCCAATGGCTTTGTTAAGTGAAGTGAAATTACATAGGTCTACTTGGCCTCATGTAAGAAAAATGACATCAAAGCCTATCAACCTAAGGAGGCCTATCAACATAATTGGAAAAATAAAAGGCATAAGTTAAACAGAAAAGGTGTTTGTGAATGAGCAAAATGTAGCTGCACTAAAGGAGTTAAAGGTATGATAATAAAAATCAATTGTTCTCATAGGGTTGATATCCAAGGATACGTGGCTGTTAACACAGAAGAAGCATGAGAAATGGAGCCCTCGGGAAATATCTGCTGTTTCTTTCTAGATTTCTTGAAGGTGAAAATACCAGGTGTTTCTAAAGCAAAAGGCCAGATTCACTTTCAAAATCAGTCAGCTGCAAAGTTGTTACATCAAAAAGAAATGCACCACGGTCAACACAAGCAAGCAAACACACACACACACAAACACACACACACACACACACACACACCTCTTATTTCCCGCAGTAGCATACACTGCTATTCTGGTATGTCTCGATAGTTAACTACTTATTTTAATAGTCTTTATTGGTGATTGTATTAAAAATCTACTATAGGATATCATCTAAATGCTTTTTGTTTTATATATAGAAGTAACCAAGTAACCTTCTATTTCAGGAAGTTCTAAATATTATTTAGTATAAACCGTGACTATCAAAAAATGAAACAGCCACACAGGGCCCCTTTGAGCACTTTACCAGGTCCTGCTGCTGCCCTAGGGACTGTCCCTATGACCTGCAGGTTATGAAGCAAACACTTGCACTGCCCCACTATTAGAGGGGCACTTCTGTACACTGGGCTTTGCTGCAAGGTAGAAAGCTGCCACCATCCTTACAGTGTCCAGATGTGTCCTCTGGTGTTTGGCACGGTCACTGGAGTTGCTGAACGCCTTCTGACAGCCTGGGTGCTGGCACAGGTAGGGCTTCTCGCCTGTGTGGCTTCGCAAATGAATCTTGAGATTCTCGAGCCTGGAAAAGGCCTTCTTGCAACCTTCAAACTGCAAAAGGAAAACAATCTTTGGTTGTTGAGAAGGATCTTGAGGGATTTGGGGGGTGGGTGGAGGACAAAGTCTTCAGTTTATATTTAGCTTAAAACAATAAAACAAAATGAAATCCAAATAGGAACGAGTACTACTGCTAAAATTATTCATGTGCTTACGTGAACTGCATTTTCTCACTGTATATATATATTTCTATATGAATATATATAGATACTAGATTTGGGTCCGAAACTGATTTCTGTGATCACTATGTTAGAAAAAATTCACAGTGAGCCATCTGGCTTAGTTAATAAAAATACAGTAATATGTGTCTTAAAAACTTATTAAAAAATTAACACACTTTTCCATTTCCAAATTGGTCTACATTGAAGGAAGCAGGAAGGAAGAAACTTTTTGACAAATAATAAACTAACAGGAAAAATCGGAATGATGTATGAGAAAAAAGAATTGAAGATGTGAAGTCCAGGATGAAAAGAGCATGTATCCATTAACTTGATAGGATCAGAATTTCCTTAACTGTACTTGAAACTGAGTACCTTATTAACATGTAGGGTAGTGTTATAAACACACTTTAAAATGAACTAAAATCAGAACAATTCATTTAATGTTAAATTATTTTCCCAATAATTTAACTTTATTTTTACAATTTTTCTTACGTAATTCATTAAGAGAATTAAAAATGAAAGTTTGGATATTACAACAAATATGCCTTTGTTTTATCAATATTTATTGACAATAATATTTGCTTAATATCTCTGTGGGCAAAGTAACAGCTACTTCATAGGATCAAAGTGATTCTAATCTTTAAGTGACA
This sequence comes from Cavia porcellus, assembly GCF_034190915.1. Classification (NCBI taxonomy): domain Eukaryota; kingdom Metazoa; phylum Chordata; class Mammalia; order Rodentia; family Caviidae; genus Cavia; species Cavia porcellus. The sequence continues at coordinate 79,814,131 of NW_026947484.1, forward strand.
GGACAATAAAGAAAATGTTATTAGGAAAAGCATATAAATGAAGCATGCATTTGAGATGGAGATTTATCATGTAACACTCCCTTTGGTGCTAAACCCAAGAATACTTGTGTGACTTTGACAGTTTTAATTTTATTTGAGTACCCGCTAGAAGGGAAAGTTAAAAATATAAATAAAGCTATCTGAATAAAGTATAATATACTTAAAGTCATCAAAAAACCTCACTTCTTAAAGAGGATCATAGAGGTAGGAATACTACAGGAAAGAATACAAGAAGATTTTGATTCAAAATTAGCAGGAATCACATAGCCTCACTGCAAAGATTTAATGAAACTCCTTGGTTCCCCTATTACAATGGGTGGTGTAGATCACTGTGCATAAAGGATGATCCAGAGCCAGCCAAGTTTTGGTGACTGCATTTTTCATCTCCAAGTAAAAAATTAACTAAGTAGAAAGAATAATCAAACATGTCATAACTCCATCTATTTAAGTTGCTCAGATTTTGCATGCTGGAATATTTTAAGAAATTTATGAAACTTGCACTTATTTTTGATTGAGAGTTATACATGTTTCACAGACATATGTTGGTTTATTTCAATTTGATATTTTGCTTAAAATAATTTTGGTGTTTTCCTGATTTCTATTTCACATAAAAATAAATTTAGCCTCAATGGAAAATGAATGCTGACGAAGCCAAGTACATTTTTTCAGCAGCAAAGGGCATATAATGCCATGTCTTAAAGGAAAAAAAAAGAGTTGCGGGGATCATTTTTGCAGGTTTTCAAGTTTCTGAAGTTTAAGGATAAAGAGGCTCAAAATTAACTCTTAATTCACAGCTAAAGTGGTCTCCGTTGGCCAAACCTCTTGTTTTTAAGGTTCCCTTTGAATGACAGCCCAGAGCAAACTCCTGGAGCTCAGTTTATTTTACTTGGAATCACCTGGTGCACCACACTTAACCCTGAAATGAGCCTGTGGTTTTGGACATGCTAAAACTGTAGCCTGATTCCTTGCAAGGTTCTCTCATAGGGTAAATTTCATTCTGGGGCCAGCTCAGGGTCCATACCCAGAGCTTGTTTGACCCAGTATTCTCTTCGCCCTTCTGAGTCTTCTCAGAGAGAAAGCTGTATTGCTTTGGTACCAGCGTGGGAGTGGAGAACAACATTAGAACAGAAGCAGCTTCCTGTGAGTACCAGATTAAGCAAGACCTTTAGTTCTACAGTAGAGTGATCAGATGGGTGCTAGACTAATTCAAGTTGTCCACATGATCAGACATAAACTCCATGCAGGCTAGCAACTCCCAGGTCTTCCCAGTTAAATGTTCACTTAAATGCTCAGTTAGAATTCAGCTGACTGCTGTCATGACTATTAACAGAAGAAATAATAAAACCCTCCAAATCTCATTGCATTTCAAGCAAATAAATGAAAATGAGTAACATCTCAGAATACCCTGACCATTTTAAAATAGCAAAGGCAGAAGAAACAATGAGCAGCCAGGTTGAAAATGAAAACAAAACCACTGTCTAGTAAATAGTAAAAGTCCAGCTGATAAAAAAAATGTTTCTTCTGTAACAATAAAGGCCAGGAGCATCAACTTCTTTTAGATTTTCAAGGGGAGAACATTAAGAGTGAAGTGTTTTATCTCATTGAGTTGTACACATAAATTCAGAAGAAAGGCAATTTCACATATACAAGGGCTCATAACATATACTACCTATTCATTCTTGCTGATAAAACTAACTTGGAGAAACTATGATCCCAAGACCAGTTAAAGCAGGCACTGAAGGCCTGTCAAAGGATTAGGTGGGGTGCCTAACACCTACGCATCACAAACAATTACATGAATCCATGACACTAAAGATACTGCAAGAAAAAGGAGGTGCTGTTTGCTCTTCTAATGGTCTCTGGATAAAACTTGAAAGCAAATAATTTTATAATGAATCATTATCATTCATTATGGGACTAACCTGATAATTAAACATAAGAATTTCCTCTTCCTGAGACAGTTTTTACTCTTAGATATTTTACTTGAGTTTTTATTCTTTAGACATTCTTAGATATTTTCAAAATTAATAATAGGCATGTTTACATTAGAAGATACACCAAAACTGGATTCTTGGGTGTTTGGGCATTGGATACTTTTTATCCTCTTTCTTAGGTTCTCACGTTTTCCAAATCTTTATTAAATACTTATGACCTTGTAAATGAATATTTAAACTGGGGGAAGCAAGGACTATTCTAAGCAATTTCCTGGTTTTGATTGTAGGGCTTTTCGCTAAAGTTCCTATAGAGTAAAACACATCCTGAAAGGCAGGGTCAAATTGTCAACTGACTGCACTTCTCATAGTTACCAACCAAAATCTCATACAACTGAGCATTGGCTTTGTCTCAGGTCCTCTTCTTCCTGGACTGACTCTGGAACCATGAAACCAAAGCCCAGGGATCTAGAACTGGATCACCAGGCCTGAGGTTGGCCAACATTTATAGATCATATACGGTTAGGTAAGAGGAAAATAACACCCAGTCAAACGTTAGAGTCAACAGGGAAGTTCAAGGGTGAAAACACAGGACACAAGAGAGGCAAATGGCAAAAATGTGCAGCCAGTGGCGGGAAAGTGAGCTGGTATTCACTGAACATATATTCCATGCTAAGCTTCTTGCTATGTGTTTTCCTCAGGGCTGGTAATTTTGCTTAAATAACACTCTTTATCCTCCAAAAAATATTGAATAAATCCTACAGAAACAAAATGAATAAAATGCAAAACTGATTCACATGAAGATAGAAATGAAAGTCAGTGCATATGGTTGGCCAGGTTCTACACTGAAAAGCTCTTAAGAGTGATACTCAAAGACATGGGTCCTAGACCAGGGGCAGCATCAGCATCACCTGGGAATCTGTCAGAAAATCTCTGACCTCATTAATGTGCATGGGACCTCTCTATCTCTAGTGTGAGCCAGTGAGTTAGAAAATACCATTCAGACTTCAGGCCCATTTTCTTACAACAACCTTCCGAGAGAAGGAAAGCATTTTGCAGAATCCATTATTTTCTAATTTGGACAAGAGTCATGTGGACTAACATAGTAGCAGCTACCCTAGGACTGAAAGGAGTATCTCCATTCCAGGGTAGGGCAAAGTTATCTTCATTCATACAGCAAATGGAACAAAAATCCAAAAATAGTCATCTCTTACTAGAAATTCTTTAAACTCATGACTTTAAATCTGCTACGAGGCAGATGTCTGGTTCTAAAATAGGAATGCCCACTCGTTCTCTCAGTCGCTTCCTGACCCATGAGACACCCCACATTTCTACGGCGCCTTACAATCTTCTGTTGTGCAAAATCACTGAAGGAGAGCCATTTGCACATTTCGGTGGAATTACAGACACATATAAGAATAGTGCATGAAATTGCAAGTGACAGAACTTTAAATTCCATGTTTTGTTTTGTTTTGTTTTTTTTAATCTCATGGATTTTGAGAAATACTGTACTGCATAAAGCCTCACTTTTGAGCAATATCTCTTTAACTTAAGGTTCCTTTTTTGGTAAAAAAAACTTTAATTAGAAATTTTAAATGGCCTCAAATCTAACAAATTTTACCTTGCACCACTTTTCTAATTTAGAAAATTATTTCATATTTAAAGAATCACTCTGGACTGCAATCATCATCTCTATATATTAGTTTGATTAAGGATTGCTGACATTAAGTAACATTAAGATGACCTCTGAAATACCACTTTCTCTTTCTATTAGAAGCTTTTGTGTAAGGTTCTAAAACTGAAAGCCTCATTAGACACAATTAAAATGGGATTTATTCCATATGCGTAACCAATAATCAAGAGAATATTACTCCCATCTTTAATCAGCTACTTAAGCATGGTGAGAAGTTTGTATTCAAAGCAGTAATAACAGCAAACCTTCTTGATCAGGTTTCTTTACAATTGCTAATGTCAACAAAGCCAAACAGAAAGGAGTCTATGATGCTGGACATGTTTTTTTTTTTTTAAATATACATTTGATTTTAATTAAGGCTCAGTGTTGATGAGCATTGAGGTATACACATTTACAATTTCATCAGTCAAGACCAATTAGTCTCATTAGTGATAGCTGCCACAAATGATATGTAGCAAGGACTGATGAATTACAGTATATGCTAGTTTATTTCTCCACACCAGTCCAAAGACAACAGAGATGAAAGAGATTGATAAGAAGGTCAGCAAACATTTCTAATGCCCTGGATACAGTCAGGGTGACTTCCACAGTAAATCCAAGAGATCGAGTCTATTTGAATGAAATGCATGCCTTCAAAAGGTATGAACACCAGATTATTTCTGTGACTTAGAAGGAGATGGCCAAAGGGATAGCCAAGAGTTAGCTTACACACACCTGAGAAGACATGAGGAATGTGATGCATACATTGAACTGGCACTCAGTTCTGGATTTTTTTCCCCCAGAGCAATATTCCCAGCTTGAGGTGCACATGCATCATCTGGACAGGTCTGAGACGGAGCCTGCATGTGTGCTAACAGAGTGAAGCTTCTCCAAGCTGAATGCTTGAAGACCGCGAGATTCTATGGACCATCCGTGACCCTCATGTTGAAATGTTCAGTCTGACAGGATTCAGAAAAGAATAAATAAAACAGTAAAATAGAGAAAGAATAAAGAAAAGGCCTAACTTTGATGACCTAAACTGTGACAGCTTTGGTCTTAGGAGTATTGGGTTAATTTTTATCTAATTTTTAAACTCACGTTCAGAAAATGCAGGCAAAAAAGCAGAAGGAAAAATCATTTTTAAAAAAAGCACAAAGAATGAAAACAGACTTCAGGGGCACACTGCGCCCCCTGATTCTACTTCTCTTTCAGTTGATCTGCATTTGGACTGAGGGCTTGCCCTGTGCCACTCTGGTTTCTGCTTCCAGTGCATTTTAATTAGTATTGAATGCTCCAGAAAATCTTCGTATTTACCACATTCGTTTGTAAAAGTGTTACATAAATAGAAAAAAAGAAAATATTCAAATGTTCTGGGGCTTTCAAAAAGTATCCAATGCTTGAATCCATCGCATTGAGTAATACTGAATTCCTCCTGCTCCTAATTCCATTCAGACTAACAATTGCACAATGAGGGCAGAGGACATGTCTCCACATGCTCTCACATGTCTCTACATGCTTCCTCATCATGGTTATATTCATGTTCACAGGTGAATCACTCTCTTGTCCATAAAAGAATCTTGTACCCAGAGGCTTCTGTTTTCTTTTGGTAACCAAAGGTAATAAGTGATTTTTAAAATTTTTTTTATTTTTATTTTTTTATTTAAAAGGAAAAAGAGAAAAAAACAGAACAAAACAAAACAGTGTAAAGGTACAAGTAATACAGAACTACAAAAAAAAACTGTAAGATATCATCAGTTAATAGATTACACACTATCATCTTTGAAACGGAGATTCAGGTCACAGAATCAAAGCATACAAAGTGAACATTCAAACAGTGAGACTGCCAATAGTTGTGTTCAATGATCCAATCAAAAATATTAATATGGTCATCTATTTAACACACTTGCTGTTGTATCCTTTAGGGCACTTTTTTTTTTCCTCTCATTATTACAACAAAATTTACACATTTTGGGTTTTATTGCTCCCATAGATCTTATTACTTTTTTTTTGTAAGAGAATAAAATCAAACATGATAAAACAAAGCTGTCAGTCAAAACCAAGGATAGACATAGCACATGATGTAAAAACAGAGTACAAGGTTATCAACAATGGTTACCATAATGCCTCTTGCTTCCTTAAGAAGAATTGTCCATCTCATTAAGTATTATAAAGTTGAACAAAACAGTAGAGAACAAGGTAATAAGTGATTTTTTAACACTTCAATGTTCTATCCAGAGTAACCGTGCCTCATTGGAAATTATTTAAAGTTGTGGTACACAGTTTATCCTTGGTTAAATTCAGAGTTTTACGTCAAAGCAATCAATGCAACTCAGGCTGAGTTTCCAGATGTTCCAGGTGTCTAAACAGATTTGAACTGTCATTCCTTACAACCCTCGAAATTTGACTGTTGGCCCTGAAGGGGGAAAAAGGCCATGGCACTTTGGTAAGTGCAGGCCACTCATCTGGGATTCTAAAGGGCCCACGGTCCTTGTTTATCCAAGTTTTCTGGAACTATTAAATTTTGTAGAATTAATATAAAAATCTATCTTGAATGTTTTCCTAAACTGATACAGATTCCAGTCACCGTCCTTTTTCCTATGAAGCTGGTATATAAAATGAATCCATTAATTTGCTCATAAATTCAACCTCCTGGCTTGTTGTGCATCTTGTTTTTTATTAAATATGTATAAAACAAAGGTCATGAAACTGGGGAGGGTATATTTATCTCTAACTGGTTTAAGGTAATTCTCTGTGATTTAACATTTTGGGTCATGAGTAGCAGTTAATCTTAAAAGAAACTCTAAATAAAGTAGCAAAATAAGTAAAAGTTCAACCGAAAAGTTACAATGGAAAAACTGTTTTTTGAGAAGTCACATGTCAATATGGAGAGAAATATGTTACTTCTGGGCCAATAATTGAACCATACTAAATTTTTATGGAAATTATCAAGTGTCTGGTTTATAACAATTGAAAGGAGCTGGGGAAAAATGGAAAATCATCATAAGCATTATATTCACAACTGGAAAAAAGAATTCTTCACTGTACAACATTGATATTTAAGACATACCATATGACTCCCTCCAGCTATTTAATGAATGTATGGTATCATATAGTATTCATGTTGTATCAATAAAATTCCAAAAAACTACAATCTTAAGCAAATGACTATTTCTCTTGAGAGGATAAACAATGAAAAACTGGTTGTTAAGGGGCTGTGGGAACATAACAATAAGTTTTTCTTGTTGCTTATTAGCATTGATTTCATCCAATCTGTGAATATATATCCATGAGGCATACATACCTCGTCAGGAGTTGATGAATTACAATAAATGTACTTTAATTACATGCCAGGAGAGCAAATATACTTTAAGGTTATATAGTTAGTTGTGCATAAACATTCCTGAAAGCAATTAAGTTATTTAATTTCCTGTGTACCTGTGTTCCCTACCATCACATAGCCAGGTATAACTCCAACCTACGATGTGTGCATGTTTTAGTGGCTCTATACTTACAAGCTACAGGAAATCAGTGTTAGCAACCAAAAATAAAACTAATTTCTGTGCTTTCACAATATACAATCAGTTTTTAATTATTTACCTTCTTATAAACTTATCATTTATTTAACATTGTAGTATCCGAGCACTGTACTGAGAGTAGATAAATTATATATGCTATCTTGTACTTGTTGATCAGACACCATTATGCTCTTTTCTTTGCATCTGCTTTTCCTTGTGAATATCATTTATAAGCACAAGGCTCTTAAGAAGTTATATTAGGCACCCAAATAGAAGCAACATTCACATGCTATGCTACCACATATGAAAGAAAAGAACTCTTTCAAACTGTAAAGTACAAGTCAATATACCAAGTGACCAATTCCATGTTCCCAAATGGATTCTGCATATAATGAGTTGCTCCCACACCCAGCACTTTACTAGGTGCTGTGCATGACACAGGAAAAAACATTCTCAGTCCTGTCCTTATTACATCCTAGTACATTCCAGAATATTGGCATATATTCTGTGTGCTTCATTACCCTCCTATGATTTTTCTATATACTACAAGTGAAGTGACCACTGGGAAGTGAGGAAATAGGGAAGCTGGGGAAACTGTTGGTCTTAGGTACTCATTTTTGTGTGTTTTAAAAACATGACCCAAAACTAGTTTATCTGAACAATCCGGCTCAGAATTGCATTTTCAACTTTCGGAAAACCAAGATCAATGAAGTAAAAGAAAAGAAAAATAAGAGAAAAGAAAGAAAAAATGAAGTAGGGAGGCAGGGAGGGAAGAAGGAAAGAAGGGAGGAAAGGAGAGAGAGGCAGAGGCAGAAGAAGAAATCCACCAAAAGAAAGAGACCGAAAGAAAGTACCAGAGAATTACTGAGGCTTGGAATTTACAAGGCCAGGCCCTCTCCCTTTTCCCTACCTCCCTACTTTACCTATCAGGCTTCTGTCAAACCAAGCTGAAGCTCCCAATTAAGTGGTGTGCTCCTTTTTGCCTTTTTGCCTTTTCCTGGGTGCCTGTGAAACTCTACAGACCTTGAGCTTGGGGCCGCCTCCTCTGGGAAGTCTTCCTTTAGGCTTTCGCCAGAGCACAATGGCTCTCCCCCACACACTCACCACCCTCACTACTGCCTGGCCAGCACACAGGGGCACAGTAATTGGATTGTTCATTTCCCTCACTAGGCTGTGAGCTTTACGAGGTCAAGGAACTGAGTCTTATTAATCTTTTTATTGCCAGTACTACGTGCAGTATTTGGCATATACTCAAGTGATTATAGATTATTTACTAAATAAATGCTAGATGAAATGAAGAGAATGAACTCTATAAGAAAGCATATCTATTACCTAGACTTCCTTGTGTAATAAACTCATTAAGGCCTTTTAATTAGATAAGGCTAGTTATTACTCACAATGACATCAAATGACCAACATCGCAAAAGCTTTAATAAATGTATTTATGGGTTTTAGGTGCTGGTTTTAATGTCCTATAGAACTACTGTAAAATGTATATTTAATCATTTTAATATCTAACCATGTGGGAAATACTAATAACAATATATGGTTGTATTTGTGTGTGCGTGTGCGTGTGTGTGTGTTTGTGTGTGTGTGATGGATTAAATTCTTTATTGATGTTCTGAGGAATCTGTAGCAACACTAGTAAAATGAAGTGAGCTGTTTTCCTACCACACCCTTTTCTAAATTTGAGCTACATATACACAAATCCATTGGGAACATGTTATTAGCAATAATTCAAGCTTATAAATGTTGCCCTTTTCATACATAAAGGAAAAGGAGCTGTTTTAAATTGCACTTTAAAATCCTGAGCTAATATACACTCAGATATGCCAGGAAATAGCCTCTGATCAGAATTTCTCATGCAAAGAACAAAGATCTTTCAGACCTTGCCCTGAATTCCCCTAAGTATTGCCAAATCAAGCCAAGAAATATCCCTTGATACTATGCCCCTGTCAAACATCCTATAATAGTGGTGGTAAACCAATGGCATGTGTGCTGCAGTGGGCTGTCTGCATCACTGAAAGCTCTAAAAGGTTCGCGATCACTGTTCTATAGCTGGCCTCTCTGAAGTGAATGCAGAGGTTCCAATCCTATGTCTCAGATGAGAGTACAGAGACTGTATATGGCCAAAGCCTTGGTGTTAACTTCTCCATTGGTAGTTTGGACTTGACTGCCCACTAATTAATCAACTTCAACTGAGAAGATGAAAATTCCACTATCTGCTTCCAGCTTTCAGTGTTATTAAGAATTGGCATGCCTGGTTTAACAGTGCTAAGCAATGTATTTATTTACTGTGGTGTTTCCCAAAATGATTGCTGAATTCTGTCATCTCTTGACTGAGAAACTGTTTGCGGGATGAAACAGAATGTATGCTAACATACATTCAGCAACACAAACCTCCAAGACAAACTGTTTAAGTCAATTTGCTTATCATATAGGCACATAGGTGCAAATATGTGCATATGCACTTGTGGATGCAGCCATGGGCACACGCTTTAACACTTGCACACATATCCCACACAGATTCTGTAATAGATGTGTGTTTAAAGATCTGTGTGCAGGGGTGTAGAAGCAGGCAGGAATTTGCCAAGAGAGAAAAGGAAATTCACACACGAAGAGAATAATTTACCATAAATTGGCCCACACTGAGAGTATTCCAAAAAACGAAGTGCAAGATGCCAAATTTTTAATGGCTCTTGCTATTCCAGATCTGGCCCTGACAAGCTTTGGAAGAGATGCAAGTGGGCAGAAAAGATGGGATTAAACATTACATCTTACGCCTTTTTCACTTTCAAATGTAAAATTTCTACCACTATGACAGGGGAAAGAGACGGGCAGGGATGTTTTCCTGACACTGCTTTTCTCAACAAAAAGCCATCATTTCCATTATACATTGCTTAAATGTAAATTCTGAACCTTCTGCCATCTGCAACTGGTTGTTTAAAAAAAATCCGCTGATACGAAAATAATGGAGCGCAAAACCTTTCATTAGCATTGGTGGACATTACAAAGGGACTGTCTCAGAGAAGTGCCTCACTGTGGCTCCCAAGTCCTCTGACTGATGATCTTCTGTGACAACCCACACTGGTCCATCAGAACCACTCACTGACACTTGTTTCCAAAATGGATCTCCTCCATTGCCTTTGTCTCAACACTGAGCTTTTCTGCATGGTTTTCTCACCGTGGTGTTCAGAAAACCCTTCATTCCTTCCATATATCTATTCTTTCTTTCTTTCTTTCTTTCTTTCTTTCTTTCTTTCTTTCTTTCTTTCTTTCTTTCTTTCTCTGATTTTAAATTGCTCTATGCTGTTCCATCTGTGGTTTCCTTTCTTGGTTGTGAAGGGAATAGCTCTCATGCCTTGCCTCTTCCTCCTGTAGCCTTTGTTCATGGACCAAAAGCTGTAGTTATATGCATTAACTCTTTGCATGGATGACCTTTTAGGCTTTGAGACCTACAAGATATTCAATTATCGTCATGCATGCCCTGAAAGCTTGTCCCTAAAATTATTATAAAAATATCTTGGCTTCTTTGTGTGACTTAAATCCTCTTGACTGCCCTAAATAATTACAATTTCCACTCCTCCATTTATCCCAAGAATGATGCCTTTTACCTAAAGCTGTAAAATTTTGTGTATTTCAGCACCTCAGATATTTTAGATTTAATGAGAATATTGTTTTGATCACTATTTTGTCGGCCACTGTAATAGATTTGTGCTACTCTTATTTCTTACTCCACAAAAGTAAAAGAACAAGTAAGCTGAGTTGTTTCCACGTATGATTCTTTATCTCTTTGACATTTTACAGAGACAACAATGCTGGCAGGAAAGTACTTAGCACAAAGTAAATTCTCCATAAATGTTAGCCATCATCATCATCTATTATGCATTCAAAATATGTAGTATTTGTTACTCATATTCTATAAGGGAAGGAGGGAACTGAGTATTAGCAAGGTGAAGAGGCCTACTTAAGTCATACAGAGTAAGTGGAGAGCCTCAGCTGGAATCATGGCCTTTGGCTCAGCTACCAGGCACTCTCTCCATGTAATACAGGAAAATGCCAGCTTATCAAGAGGTCAAGAAGATAATAAAAAATATTCCTTAGAAGAACCTAATTGCACTTACTTTTTTCCTTCATAAAGTAAAAAAGTCAGTAATTTAAATTTATAAGGACCAACTACCTTAAATTATACCGTTCGTTCTCACCAAAGTCTGAGCCCAGAGTTAAGCCATTAGCTATGACTAGAAAGTACTGCATGCCTTATGTTCTTGGCATAACCTTCCTTTTAACTAACTATAGTTCTCAAATTTGAGGAAAAATATGGTATGCATCTGTGAGCCACTCAGAAGCATAGGCTGCTGAGAAACAAATGCAAAGCAAGGCCTGGCACAAAAGAGTCAACATGGTAATTCTAGAAGGAACTTAAGGTTGTATATTCAGCCAAACAATGAAACAGCTTACAAGATGAACCCTTCTTATTTCACTAATCATAGAGGTCCTGGAAATTACTACCCATTTACCAAAAGGAACAAAACTTGGCCCTTCTTCAATGCATACTTACCTAAACCTTTCTTAAAAGAACTTAACTAATGGAAAAAGAAAGCTATTTCAGAAATTCCTATAACTTAATAGAAGCTTAATATACATTAGGGGCTCAATACATTTTTTAAAATTGTGAACTGGTTGAATATTTTTCTAAATATTGTTATAGTACTTCCAATTCCATTGAGGCAAAATTGCCTGAAACTGATAAAACAGGTCCTTTCACTATTCCGCCTTGTTAGAGAAACAAATTCAACCTGTGTCACCTCAGAAAACACCTGTTTATCCACTGTCAGCATGATTTGGTCTGGACTAACCTCTAAGCTCCAGGCCCTTCTGCTGCCTATCCAATATCTGTACTGAGCAATCATAGGCACCTGGAAGAACAAATTTCAGCCTTTAAAAATGACCTTTACTCCAAAATAGTTTTCATTTCCTGTTCTCTGTCCACCCAGAAATGCAATCTCAGAGCCTGGAAGTCATGCATAACGTCTCCCTCTCGCACATGCCTACCTCTAATCTCCAAGTCTTCAAGAATCTCTCAAGTAGAGACATTTCTGTCTATTTCCTCCTGACCCTCTCTAGACTAAGCCACCATCATCCCCACCTAGACTACGTCAGTGCTCTCCAAACAGTTCTCTGTGATCCACTCTGGGCTCATCCATCGTCTGGGACCAATGTTACTGCCCAAAGAATCAAGTCAACTTACCTCTCGGTATCAAATTCTTCAAAGGTTTCTTGTTGGTACCTTGCCATGGCTCATAGGGTCGTTTGATATGGCTGTTGGCCATTTCCTTCACCTTTCTCTCTTCCCTCCTCCTCTAGATTTAGCTCATCAAAAATGCCAGTCCTTCCTCACCTCAAGGCACATGCCATTTCCTTACCTGGAAAAATGTTCTCCCCTTCTTTTGCTTGATTTAATCTTATGAATCTAAATTTCAGAGCTCACTGAAATATTTCCTCCTCAGAAAGGCATTCTGTGTCCTCCAAATTAGATTTGGTTTCCTACATATATGTCCTTATAACATCTTCATGGAACCATAAGATTCATTCAGACATAAGCCAGTGTATCTTACTCGGCATGACTCATCCTTCTAGGGCTTAAAATCTACTCAGAATCACTGTACACTTACTCAAGCAGTGCTTGTTCTAATAAACAATGGGGAATAATAAAAGACGAGTAGAACGTAGAGCTTCAGTTCTGGAGACAAAATGTTTATCAAGTTCTTTATAATTTCTAAATGCCACACAAAATGCATTATTTTTCTAGATTCCAACTGCACACACAGAAATATCTCAATTCATTTTGACAAAGTTATCTACCAGGGAGATGAATAAATAGCTTCACAAAATACATATGGTACAATTACATCCAGCAGTAAGTGACAATAGGTCTTGCTTTATTGTAATCTAAAAATTCAAAGCCCAATTATTTTATCTGCTCAGTAAATAATATTGAAAGCATGTGGTAATAAAGAAACTTCAGCACATACTGTATTAGTAAACGTTAATGATGTCTTCATGATCCACAGAACCACTTCTTTTTCTTCTGAAGGAAAGAAAGCTTTGCAAATTAAGAAGAAAAAAAAAAAATAAAGCCATCCATGAGCTACAGCCAAGAACAAAATGAAAGCAGGAGCACTTCTTTTCATCTTTCAAGAGCAGTATTTAGTTAAAAAAATATATGCTGAACTACAGAAAAATATGACCAGAAACACGAATGTTTGAATCCCAAAAATATGGTCATTGGCAGCTAGCCTTTTAAAATATATTTACAAGGAAAAAATGAGAGAAAAAGGACCTGTTTCCATAGCTCCAAATTTCAGGGTGAACTGACACTGACTTTAATGAAAGAGGTCAGTTTCTGACTTCTTAAAATGCAGAAGCATTGCAAGTAATTGGCATAATTAGCAGTTTAGATATGCAAATCAAACTCAAACTTGTAATGAGTAAGATGGAAAAGCAATTTCAACAGGAAAAAGAGAGAGGAAAGTAGAGGAGAAAGTATGAGAAAGAAAAAAAATGTAACAAAAACAAAAAGCCCACCGTAGCCTTTCTGGATGATTTGAGGTTAACTGAAAACACGGTAAAGACAGATTCTGGATTTGGCTGATCACTGTCATTACTCAAACTTGAAGATGATCTCAAAGAGGGACAGAGGGACAGTCTGAAGCTGCATAGTCACAGATCCACCCCGACCATGAAAATCTGTAGGATGACAATCAGTGAGGCAGTTCTAGAAATGCTGCTGTTTAGAGCTATTGTTTTCATGCCACCTGGACTTGAGTTTGTTACTTTTCTAATCTGAGCAAAATGTGTAAGCTTTTGATACCTCAAAAATAAAATCATATGCCCAATAAAAATGTTTGTTTAGGGGCGAAAAGTTACTGACATCCATTTCCTTCTCAGTCAACTTCCTACTTGGAAATGGTAATTAATGGCAGAACTCTTCTGCTCACCTGTGGCTCATCTGACCTAAAAGCCTCCTAGGAATCGTCAGCATTCACCACTCAGGATGCCTGGAACACTCTGACTTTCCAGGACAGACCTGACCAGCCGCAGCCAACCTGCGCCTTCTCTCCATGCTGTATTTTCCTTTCCTACCTCTTTATCCACGTGTCATTACATAATTACCTGCCTAGTGACCATCTCCTGAGTTCTGCACCAATCTTGTTTGTGCCTTTGCTTTCAGAGCCTAGCACAGTGCCTGTAATCTGCTGGTAATCAAAATCTAGAATTAATGGGTCAGTTGTCAAAATGTCAAAGTTACTCTCTAGATCATTATTTATTCAATGATCAAAAGTCCATTACTGAGACTTTATCAAGAAATTATTGTATAAAAACAACAGACAGGACCTGAAGCAACACTAAACCAAATTGTATGAGAGGACTCTGCCTGGTATCTCCTGGCAAACACCATACAAGGCAGACTCTAGTTCAGCATGCCTGTGTGGGCTGAAGACACCTTACAAAGGACGCTGATGCCACTTGTTCTCAGGTCACACTTTGTAATAATAAGGCCCAAGAAGATTCAACAGACAACATAAATACTGATTCTCCCAATGTGAATCTTAATTATTTTGCATTTTAAAAAATCACATTGTGATTGTTACCTAAGTGGTTTCTGGCTTAGATATTCGCATGGATGTTTTCTTGGAGGGGATGTGGGGTAAAAGGACACCAATTCCTGGTTTTTCTCTGGGGAGATCTGGAGTTCCGTACTACACATAGTCTCTAGTGAACTGACCTCTCATCAGAAGTTCTTCAATGTCTTTAGTAAGCTAATGAAAGATTCACTTGCTCAGGGGAATTTGACCAGAAAAAATAGGCAAACTTGGATTTTCTACAGGACATATTATATGATAAAACCCCAAGAATATATAATGGGAAACATCAGTGCATATATAACACTTAGGAGTTTATAATATACAAAGGGTTCATTGTCATCTGTTATATAGTCAATGCTGCACAGACCTTTCTTTCCAACAGCTTCCAAGTCATTTTAGAAATGAGCTAATAGACACTGGTATTTTGAACTGACTTCTACATCTCTTAATACTTGGTGATCCCTTTGGAAAGTGACAGCTTGAATTGCTCTCTAAAGCAACCACACAGTAATACAGATGGTTTTTGAAGGCAATATCTGAGTATCAGTTTGTACAAATGGTCTTGCCTCATATACTACAATGAACAGAGCTGATCCATGTTTAATGAGTTTTCTATGGATTAAAAATAAATAGTTTTAAATATTTTTCAATAACAATTCTTCTGCTAGTACTTGCTGCTGGCTCGCCTAGCGGAATACTGCCAATGATAATTAGACTTGTTTAAACATATATATATATATAATATATATATATATATATATATATATATCCTTCTTCCACCACCCTTCACACATAGACACATAGACACACACACACACACACACACACACACACACACACCACAGCCATTTGCTAAAAACATCAACATGTTGCTTTATGTCTGCAGCACATAGATCAACATATCAAAATCCAAATTTAGAATCCTAATTCACAATACCATTTTTTTCCTTTTTCTCCCCCTCACTTGAAGTAAATTAAATTCAGCCTTTGTTGGAAGGAAATGTAAAATGTGTTTCACACATATATTTAACACTAATCTGTTCTCCCTACTTTAATTACGCTTTGAATTTCTGTAGGATCTTATATTCCAAGGACTCAATTTACTTTTATATTCATTGAATCTCTCCTCGATCTTCATTAATGCTGCTTAACAGTACCCTCTGTTTTCCATAGGGAGAAACTGAGGCAGCAGAAAAGACTCTCTGGATTGTCATATGTTTAGAGCTGAAAATGTGATTTGGAAGCTCCTGTGATGAAGAGCCAACATTCTTAGAAATAATGGTACAGTGCTGGTGCACAGAATCAGAGTAACCTACTCACATTCTAGGGACAGCTACAGTCTTTATTTTGTCTTTGCCTTAGTATGAAGTACAGAAACAGAATAGCTGCCCTGTGGTGAAGGAGAAATTACAGAAAAGAACAGTTGGAGAAAACAAGGCAAAAGTACTTGGATTTTAGTCAGTGGGAGCCCATCACAGTAACTAATGGGCTGAGAATATTTCTATTTTTTTTCACCAAGTAATCCATATGCAAATTTCCTGCAGCATTCAATATGCACTTCCAAGCTCAGTAAATGTTTTCTATTCTTTTCTGCTTAGCTCTCTCAGCTTTTTCCAATTAGGCCTGTTTATTTAGAATAAAAAAGAAAAAAGAGAAAAGAAAATGTCTAAAGCAAGGATTAAGCTCTGTATCTTATGGAGAACGGACGAATATTACAAATTCTTTTAGGATCTAGAGGACACATTCTTCACTCATCCTCCCTGCTGGGATGAGTGATGAGAATAAAGTAAAAAGGAGTTGATGCTTTTTAGTTCATTTAGTTTGTTCCGCTGAAAACATGCCTTGACGATCTGGAATTAAGTCCAAAATTCATGACAATTCAGACAATGGTGCACATGGAGTGAGCCTGTAGATAAAAGTAAATAAAAGAGAGCTGTGGAAGCTCTAAAAACCAAACCAAAACAAAAAACCCACCTGGTGAGCACAAGTTCAGCGAAAGCAAGAGAATTCAGGACCTGGAGGGGACAGGGGGACAGGCTAAGGAGCGCAGCTGTACCCAAGAAGGCGGCCCAGGAAGCAGCTGTTACTTGGGTAGATGCCTCCCAAGCACGGCCTCATGGGGTGAGAGAGTGAGGGCAATGAGCCAAAGTCCTTCCTCCTCCACCATTACACCCTTGAGGACATATGGTGTTCTGCTCTGCCCACGTTTTTCAGGTTTCAAATTAAAAACTGAAGTTCACGTTGTGTTTAAAGGGAGATAGTTGGCCAAGGTTTTTCAACTCAGCTACACACAAATTCTGCAGTCCGTTTGTTTGTTTGTTTATTTAGAGAAACAAAACCTCTTGAACGTGAAGTCCATAGAAGGGAGGATGGAGATGTCCTGGTACCTCAGGAGGAATTTCTGTCACTCCATAATGGCTTCTTCACGAGGCTGTTGTGTGTGAAGGTCAAAGAGATGATATTTACAAACATGAAGCATCTTGACAATGAAAGAGAGTTGATGAGGAGTGGGTAGGGTTAGCCCTAAATTAAAGAACCAAAAATAATCCAAGGTGCTCCTTTCTACCTAAATAGAGCTGGTAAGTGTTACACACAAAAGGCACCAGTGTGTTAGGGTAAATTTCCTCTCCCGACATTTGGGGACTCAAGAATCATATGAAATATATAACTGATAAATTACAGTTAAGGAGAGACTGTTCACCTGGATACTATAAATATATAAAGCTCTTAAGATACCTTTATACTGAGTTTGGGGAAACAAAGAGTTCAAGCACAAAGAGGTAAAACTGAGGGGCAGAAGGGCATCATTATAGTCATCAAAGAGAAGTTCCCCTCTAATGGCAGCTAATGGAAGAACAGGGCACTCAAGGAAGTGGTGTATGCAAAGAAAGCAAATGGTTAGGATCCTACTAAGGCATCCCTCCTTTGCATAAGTATCTCCTGCTACCATTTCTCTGGACTTAAGAAAGAAAGAAGAGAGAAGAAGGAGAGGCAGAAGGAGACAAAGGAGCAAAAAGGAGCAGGAGAAGAGAAGGAAGTGGGAGAGAGAGGTGGGGCAGGAGGAGGAGGAAGAGAGGGAAGATGATAAAAAACAAGAGAAACAAGAAGAAAATGAGAAAGAAGATTTGTTCTTCAACTCTGGTCAAGCTACCTCTTTACACTGTTCATAAAAAGAAACCTGATGTGATTACACTGTCCAATGGGCATTTTTAAAAGTTAAACTCCATTCTTCAGCTCACCAGCTGAAAGAAAGAAAGAACAAAAAAACCCCAAATCCCACCTCCAATAGCTTTTTCAACTCTAAGTTCCAACACACAGTAACACTCTCAAATTTCAATTCCTTAAGTCTCAAGCTTAGAGAAAAATAAACTAAACAAAAGCCTGCCAAAAATCCAAGCTGTCTATTAAAATGTTACAAGCAAGCACCATGGGTCTGAGACTATAGATGGTATCCAAATCAACAGAAATGTCCTGGACAGAAGCCTTCAGATCACCATGGAACAGGCTTTGATGCCTTTGTTTAATTCTGTAGAGATCCAACCTTCAAGCAGAATGGATTTGGGCTGTCAAATAAAGGTCTTTCTCAGAAGCCAAAGGACTTAGAGACATCATTGATTCTCCGCCCATTCTTCAGTAACTTACATCCAATCTAACTGTTAGCTTTAGGGTGAACCAAAGACACTACATGGAGGTTTTTTGTTTTGTTTTGTTTGTTCTCTTCTACTTTGAAAAATTCCCAAAGAGTAATAATTCCTTTACAGAAAGTCTTGTGAGAGAGAGAGAGAGAAAGAGAGAGAGAGAGAGAGAGAGAGAGAGAGAGAGAGAGAGAGAGAGAACACACGCAGAATAGGCTTTAAGGACTTTGAATATTTAGTCTTTGTCTGTCTGTTTCTTCTACAACTTCACTGAAATGATGAGAGCTCCCCCCAAAGAGCACGCTTGTGCTTCAACTCTCAGGCACATCAATGACAAGAAGAACAATCTACATTTGCTGCCACAAGCTGATTATATCCCTGCATCTTCCCCGGGAAATCGTCTAAGAACTCCATCCTTGAGAACTTGCCCTGGAACTCACAGCATGGTATAGCAGTTGGAGCTAAAACCTGAAAAATCTTTTCTAGGCCTCTAAACCCTGACTCCCACCGAGCAGCGGAATGGGAAGACGGTCTCCAAGTGGCGCCGTATCTATCTATCTGTTCCTCCTTTGAAGGTGTGGCCTAGGGGTCTCAAATGGAAAAGCAGGATAAAATAATCATCAAGCAGTGGGTTGGGAGCCCTTTCAGAGAGTGCTTTACACTGCCTACACATTAAACCTGTTCTTGTTTATGCGGTAATCAATGTATTTGGATTAAATAACACGTCCCTGCTTTGGCTGCCTAGCCAATTAATGCCTTTGCTTTCACCTTTATAATTAGCACGCTCAAAAGAAGATTTTGAAAGTTGCTATTGAGGTAGTGGGGAAAAGGAAACAAGACTGTGTGCAGGAGGACAAAGACAAACTCTGTGTGGCAAGATGGAATTTGCATATTACAGACATGTTAACCAAGGGACTTATCAAGCAGCCCTAAGGATATACTACCAGGGCAGTAATGACAGAAAATTAGATTTTCGCCCCACAGGCAACACTACAGAGTAGTGGTTTTTAAATAGAAGCCACATTTAAAACTTTGCTATTTGGCAAGAATTTGTTCTATGACTTTGGAAAACAGAACAAGCAATCCTCAGCACCAACATATTTCTTGGTGAAGTTTCTTTAATTCTCATTTCCCAGTCCAGCTCAGATGCAGAGAGAAAACAGCTTCTGATTTTTTTCCTTTTGTCTTAAAAATTAAGCATTAACATCGTCTGCTCAGGTCCACACAAAGACTCACACAGTAGCTACTGCAAGGGTGTGCAAAATGTTCTGCCTCAAGTGTTCATGATGCCAATTAGGCAGCCTTTTGGGAAGGGAAAATAAAGTCCCAAAACAAAGGGACTATCACAGTTAATGAATCAGACCTTTACTGAGGGAATTCAGCAGAAGCAAAGGTTACACTCTTAAAAGTTTGTTATAAAGGGTGACTGGTAATGGAAAGCTGTGACTACTCCCAATGTCCAACCCACCCTCCACCCCAATTCTCCACTAGAATGTTGCAACCTTGTCTTTCATTCTCTCAGCTCCCTGGATGCATATTTCAGGGCTAAATGTCTGCCATATACAAACCCTGAAATGAACAACTGGTCAATTGAGAGTTTTCATGAGTCTTTATGTGCTTTCCCCTCCATGTATAATAACAATAAGGCTTTTTGAAAAGAAGGGAAGAGAAAGAAAAGACCACTTGATTGAGCATCTAGAAAGCACCAGGTCATAGCGTCAGGTGCACTCTCAAAAGTTCCCTAAATTAGACTTTTAGGGATCATGACTGAAACATTAGGCTAATTTTATTACTGAAGGAATGGAGATTCAAAGTTAAGCAGCAGAGGACAAACAGCAGTAATGTTAAGTAGGGTTGGACTCCCTGAGTCTTAACAGCTCCTCATTACTTCCACTGTATCCCAAGAGTTCCTAATAGGATCCTTCAGTGTAGGTCTAATCTTATACTTCATTTTGTCATTCATTTAATAAACATGTGGTGTTGGGTTTTGGGGGCTGGATCTCAGATGAACAAATTAGTAGTTTTTGTCCTCAGGAATCTCATGCAGTACTTGGCATGTAAAAAAAGAAATGCAATATATGTGACACAACAAAAAGCACAAAACAAAGGCAGCCTGTAAATGTGTAACTTAGAAGTAACAGTACTTTTAAGGGTGAGGGAGGTGTCAGGGAATGACTACAAGGTCGATGTGCAGAATAGGACCTCAAGGGAATGCAGGCAGATGAAATAGCAGGCAAGTCTAGAAGGCAAAAGGCAGTGCACGCTGGAAGGAAACGGTAAGAGAGAAGCACGTCCTTGGTGGTGAGGTATAGGGCAAGAGGTCCGGTTAGGCTACAGTGAAGACTTCAGGAAGCGCTTGATGCACAGTTTTCAGCAGCACTATATAGATGTAGGCTCTGCTGTGGTCTGCGTGTTTGTGGTCCTTTTAAATTCATATGCAGTAATCCAAACCCACATGGTGATAGCATCTGGATGTGGGACCCTTGAAAAGTTAGTAGATCATGGAATGGAATTAGTGCCCTTAGGAGGTCTCAGATATCTATGTAGCTGCCTCTTTCCACCATGCGAGGAGGCAGGGCGAAGGCACTCTGAGAAAGCAGTCACGAAGCAGGACCTCCGCAGGTGCCTTGCTCTGCCTCCAGCACGGTAAGAAACACACTTCTGTTGTTTAGAAGCCTCCCAACCTATGGCATTTTGTTACAACAGCCCCAAAATAGTAAGGCCACATTAAAATGAGAATCAGAATTACCAAGTGTTCTTCTGGCTTCTAATTGTACAGTGGTTCTCCCTTATCTGGAGTTTCATGTCCCATAGTTTCTGTTACCTCTGGTCCAAGATACAGGAAATGAAAGATTGCAGAAATAATTCCACATTTTAAATTGCACATCATTCTGGTGATGAAATCCCTTGCAGTTTTACTCCAATCCACTCAGGGTGTGAATCATTCATCTGTTCAGCATATCCGTGCTATATATGCTACTTGCCTGTTAGTCACTTAGGATCTGTGTCACTTACTGGATCCACTCTCCTGGTATTGCAGTGCTTGTGTTCCAGTGAACCTTTTAATCCTATCCACATAACACAAGAGTAATGCTGACAGCTCGAATATGCCCAAGAGAAGTCTCAAAGTGTTTCCTTAAAGTAAAAAGGTAAAAGTTCTCTGCGTAGTAGGAGAAAATACAGTATGTGTCGGGTTAGGTGCTAGCTGCAGTTTTGGGCATCCAGTAGGGTTCTGAAACATTTTCCACATACAAGGGGGCAATGACTGTGCTCCGAATAAAACTGAGGTTACTCTTCACAGCTGGCCAACAAAGCACAGGTGATCTGGTTTGCCATGTCCAACTTAATTCTTTCCCGTTCCCATTCCCCTCAAACACTCCAGCAACCCTATCCTTACACGTAAAGCCCTTCCTACCACCACAGGGACTTCAACCAGCCTTTTCCAAACACCCTGCCCGGGGCTTTTCTCAGGACACTTTCCTCTTCAAGTCTTAACTCCATTACCTTCCTTCCAACACTTCTCTGAAGGCCTTCTCTTTGGTGGTTTAACTGCTATTACAAGATATTAAAAGGGCCAAATTTTGTTATTTATTTATACTTATTTAAATTTATAAGTAGAAGTCCTATCCTCTCCCACTTCTAGGACAGTGACTGAATTCAGCAACAGGGTCTTTGGCTGTAGGGAAAGCCTTTATCTAATTTGTTCGGTGTCCTTTTAAGAAGAGGAAATCAGGGCATTGTAGAGACACACAAAGGAAGATGATCTGAAAATACAGGAAGAACACTGTGAATATGAAAACAAGCCTCTGCAAGCCAAGCACAAAAACTTAGAACAAATCCTTCCCTCGTCACAAGAGACCAACCCTGCTGATACCCTGATTGTAGGCTTCTGGCCTCCAGAACTGAGAGACTAATTTCTATCGCTTATGTCACATCATTTATGATACTTTGTTATGGTAGCCCAAGCAAACTGAAAGCCCTGCCACGTGCCCTAGTTATCTCTTCTGTAAGGCTTGCCACCACCTAGGACCACCTAATTTATGACTCATTTATTAACTACCCAGCCATTAGAATATATTCTCCATGCAGGCAAGGGCCTTCTCTTTGTTTATTTTATTCCCTGGCACTGAGAATGGTCTGAGTGCAAAGTAGTTCCATGATAAAATTTTTTGTAGAATAAGCTAGTGAAAACGTTGCTTTTTGTGCACTGATAACTAGTAATCATTTATTTCTCATGCACTCTAAAAAGTCCACACTTGGCTATAGAGCCTGCCACCCTGAGCAGAGGAAGGAAAAATAGGCCCTGGCTACACAAAGAAAATCTGCCAATAGTGAGGTCAACACTGTCCACTGGTGCCTTACAAAAATTCTCCTTTTGCTCTTTGCCCAAGTTTTTCCTCGGAACATACTTTGAAAGATCCAGTTGTTTCCTTAAATGTCCTAATGTCCCCGCCAAACCAAATTCAATTGATTGAAATACAGCCTGCTGATGCTTTTGTAAGGCTAAAGAAGCGATGGCAACTTTCCACCCCTTTACTGAATGGTGTAATTGGCCTGCCATAGAGAACTGGGGAATTTTAACACATTCCCCACTTGGCTGAGCTTACCAATTATTACCCAGTCTCTATCAGAGCCACAGACTTTTCTTCTTTGGGGTCATTAAGCTTGTCAAAACTAATTTGTCATCACAACTGCTGACCCTCATTGCTCCCACAGCAGCATGAGGATCACCCTAAATAGGTTTCTGCACTACCAGAAAGTAAACAGCTCTTCAGAGCCCACTGTGCTTCTGCTGTATGGCTTACCCCAGCCTTCCAACCCCCAAGATGTGGAAACACTGCCCCATGAGTGACACAAGTCACAAAACCCATGTACCAATCATTTTGATATTACAAAAAAAATAAGCAAGTAAAATGAATAAATGCTTGAATCTAATACGTGACAAAAATGCACTATTCTCCAACTATGACAAAATCTGAATATATTACACGTTCTCTCTCTGCAGCCGCCCAATGGAAGTCAGGTGGAATTAAATGTGCCATAAATCATGGGTCCTTAATAAGCCAGTCAGAATAACATTTTTTGAAAGTTTCTTGATTGTAAATGCAAAAATATTCCAAAATTAAGGCTGCCAACATTCAATAGGAAGAAGGAAACTTGCTGTAAGGAAACAGCATCCCATTCTGAAAGCACACTTTGTAGACTCACCCATATTGAGAGCAGTTACTTACCATGTGCTGGAGTTGGCAGGTCTAGAGTCTGCACATGAATCTCAGCACAAGCAGACAAAGGTGGGAACAAGCTGATTAATTTCAAAGGAATAAGGGGCACTTTGCTGACTGCTGATAAGACACTGTGAAAAGTTCCACTAACTCCTTCAAGCTTGAGATTACCATTTAACACAGGAACTAGAGAAACTTTTCTCCAAATAAAACATTAATTATAATCTCAAGACATCTTGATATAAACACAGAAAAAGAAAATAGCGTTTATCAAAGAACTTTCATTTTTAACTTCCTAAAGTGATTAGGAACAGAGAAGAACTGACTGCAACTAAATATTTTCATGGCATGATAGATTAGACACAATGACAATTTACTTACATAATAAAAGGAAGCTGTAAATATCTGATACCCATACTCAGGACTCACTAGCTTCTTCCCCAGCAATGTTCTCTTACTAAAGGAGACACAAGTTTCTCCAATGAAAATTAACACTGTAAGTGCACAACTAGCAAAAGGATTAAATCTCTTGAACAAAAAGGTCATGTCTTCGGTTGTTCACTATATTTGCTCAAACAAATCTGTAGGCTCACAGTTGGTCAGTGATGTCATATCTCTGAGCTCTGTTTTGCTTGCTTCTCATCTGAGGTTACAAGATGAACTGAAGAGCAGCAAAGGGGAGAAATTAAAAAAAAAATAATAAAGGTGGAATGTGAAAGCCAGAATCTCATGGGAGTCACAGATTCAGCTGAATTCTAATGATGTCATTCCATTTTCAATCTGGCAACCAGGATCCCCCACCCCCAAGCCCGGCACTTTCAGCAAGGAGTAAGCTAAATTCTTGGCAAATCACAGAGTAACAAAGTCCTGAATTGGCAGCCAAGATCTGCATTTGAATTTTAAGATGTTTTCTCCCCAAATGTCCAAAAAGATCTGCTATGATTTTAGAAGGGGGAAAAGAGATTTATTGATATATAAAAAGCCACATTTCAGAGTTGTCAGTGCTAATCAATAACTGGAATTTGACAAAAGATCATGTTAGACTCAATAATGAAAAGGACACACACATAAAGGCAAATATAATTACATGGTATAAATAAGGGAGAAGTTGCCAGAGATTGCGTGTTGCCAAGTGCCTCAAATATTCATGTTCTTTAAAAGACTTATTTTTGTGTCTATGGAGGATGAATAAACCTCACACACACAAAAATAAGGCTCTTCTCAAACCTTTGCTCATTTCTGGAATTGAACCCTTTTTCAGGTTCTGAAATGTTTGACTCTATTTTTCATTAATTCAACATGTTCACATATCCCCTGAACTGCTGGAGCTATGAACAAAACTGCCAGCAAGAACGCCCTGTAAGACCAAGGCAAGGACTGCTCCCTACCATGGCTGTGCTGCTATAGAAGGGCCACTTGGTTCCATAAAATGTTAGGTCACCCCCACCCGCCAAGTCTGAGTTATCACAGGAAACTGAGGACTTTCTAGTGCTTAGTCAAGTGTGTGTCAATCTCCAAACTCTTGGTGACTCAGCTACAGTCCAAGGCCACCCTGGGCTAATGGGGACCCATCTTTTAACAGCAAAATCAGACAGGAGAAACATTAATTGTTGAATAATGGATGCTATTGCTTTGGTCTTAAATTCACTAACCACAAACAAGGAAGTTAATTAAGAGTTAATGTCTGCTGTTTTGGTCAACTCCAGAAATTCAGATAAACTGATGGAGGGGTTCCTTTGGCAACCCTGACTAAAAATCTTATGTGAGACTGGGGGGAGGTTGGGGTACACTGAGACACCCAAGGACAGTGGTTCCCAGTACAGAAAGCATAAAAAAGACAAGTCCTTTGAAGATCATGCCTGGGAGAGCCTGCCATGTCTGTTAATGACTTAACAATTTACCGCAAGCATCATTGTGGCAGTGTGTTTGCTTACATACTGACTATCCCGGAGTGTCCCTCAGGCAGATGTCACTTCAACCAGTCATTCTTATTATCTTATTAAATTAACCAAAAAAATGCAACATTTGATCATCCTCCATTTACATAATTGGACTGGTAATTGGTTTTAAGCCAGTTTTCAGTTTCATTTCTGAATCTGATTGCCATGAAGCCACAATGAACCGAGCAATATATCCCACTGGTACACTGGAAGGCCTCCCCAATCTGTGAAGGTACACTGAACTGCTTTGGGCTGCCACACATGTTTTAAGTAAACAACTGTATTGGCATGCTAACTGGTAGAAATTACTGGTAGCTGCAGGTATTTTCCAAGCAGACACAGGAAGAGTGCTGGGCAACAAAGTATTACTGCTGGCCCAGCCATTAGATCCAAGGAAAGAATGTATTATATTTACTACAGATTGATGAGACTAATTTAGAGAATCATCAGTAAATGCTATGTATCTCCTCAGCCTCTTACATAGCCTTTTGTAGACAGAAAGATAAATCTGAACCTCAGAGTAAGCTCATTTAATTTTCATCTGACAGCCAGTAATAACAGAAACATCTCATAAAGGTTATGTTTCAATGAAAAAAAATCTCTTATTGGGCGTACATAACACTTGCATTAATTACATTTTCTTTGCACTGCATTTGACAAAAGGTCAAGACCCCCACCCTGACCCCAAGGAACATATGATGAGAATTCTACTTATTATCTGAATTTTCTTTCTCTAATTTCCCAGGAACTCAATCACATGCTCTGTTCTTTAATTAGTTACAACATGTAATTAAATCCAGTGTTCTGAAGATGACTAGCCAAAAAATATTATAAAATATAACAAGGATAAATTATTCTCCATCAGATGATGCTTTTATATTTTTAAAGTTGCTTGTGTCTAGAATATACCTTGCCTATGCTGGAATATGTGAAGAAAACAAGAGACAGAAATTTTATTTCTATAGTTTCAAAGCTATCAGGTGAAATGTTTTGTAACAGACAATGTCAAGGGCCTTATATTTCCAGAGTTTCCAAGTAGTAAGAGGACATCATGTTAAGGTGATTTTTTTTTAAAGGAAACTATGGTTCTTCAACTTCAAAAGTTGTAAATAGTGAAGGATGGCTTAAAAAGAAAAGAAACAGCCCCAAACTAAGAAATATCTGGCAGGGCATGGAGCTAAGGGTCTTATTTCTTCTTTGAAGTAAAATACAAATACCTCTATCTTAATACTACTTCTATTAAGTCTCAAAGGTGTGATACTGTACACATTTTCAAAAATCAGCAGAACATAAAATATTCAGAGAATTATAGTTGCAGTTTTGTGCTTGAAAATGCAAATAATAAATTCCTAAGACTTCTATAATGCCCACAGTAAGCATGCAAAAAAAAAAAAAAAAAGAAAAATACCGGTTTCTTTTTGGCCCAATGTCTTAATTAATTCTATTGTTATAATCAAATATGAGTTCAAATATGAGTCAAATCCTATGTCTTAATCATCAAGGACCCAGAGAAAAATTTTATAAAATCTGTAGAAAAATTTAACCTGCCTTTTTCAAATGCATAAATGGAAAAGGATGGCCAGTTGTGGGGGATACTCAAAGATGGTGTTTCAAAGAACAGCTGATTTCCCATTCTTTGCGACAGGCAATGCACCTCTCAAAAGATCAGCTATAAATGTCCCAGGTGATAATCAAAACCCTCCTCTTCCAATCTGCACTGATTTTCCAGATCTCAGGAAATAGAGGCAATTTGGAAGTCCAAAGGGTATGAAATATAACAGAACCTGATAATAATGGTGAACACTATGTGTGTGTGTCATCATAGGTTTCAACCTTGCCATAGCTACACTCCACTGATTCATAGCTTTGAGTTAAATCTTTTGCTCCACATAGGATTTGACTACACAAATCCAAGTGTGTTTTGACCAGCAACGTCACCTAGTGCTTGGCAGAAAACCTGAATTTCAAAATCCACCCCTTAAGAATTCAAACTGTGTTTTAACAGAAACTCCAGTTTTAAAACATGAAATATTGATCTTATCTTCTTTTTTAGACTATAAACTAGTAGATATAAGCTCTAAGAAGGGAAGTATCTCCACTTTTCTTGGACACTGATATATTCTACATGCCTAAAACATCATCTGACATGTACTAAGTATTCAATATGCACCTGAGTGGCTGTATAAGACTGATAATACTAATCAGTGCTGCAATAAAGTCATGGTTTCCTTGAAATGTGCTCTGGGAAATGACTACTTGCAATCAGCAGGAGCAAAACACCTTATAAAATAAAATACAGAAAATATTTATTGAGCAAATTCCAAGAATTCTAAGGCTGCAATAAATCAAACAGGTGTTAGTGGGCTGAGATTGACTTTACTGAAGCAAAGCTTGTTCTCAGATAATGCTAACTGATGATATAAAAAAGATGTTATGTGAACTGCTTTAAAATTTACCTCTTTAACCAACTGTCAGGACCAAGGACTTGTCCACATGTGAGTGGACAGACCTTACCTCTTTAACCAACTTTATTAAGGCATGACTTGCATTCCATGAATTTGCCCATTTAAAAAAATTAAAAGTGAAAACCAATGATTTTCCGTAAATATACTGAGGTGTGCAACTCTTACTGTACCCAGTTTTAGAACATTTTCATCATCCTAATGAGAGTTCTTATATCCATTTACAGTTAATTCTTGTTCCTATCCTCAACTACAGACAACCTCTAATTTATCTTCTGCAAAAAACTGATACTTAAAGGACTCCTCAGTCAGATACACGACTGATCAAATATGTGCCATTCTTCCTGGGCATTTAATAAAAATCAGTAAGGATCTGTGCCAGAATTTGGGCATCTGTCAGCTGCTGTGTGCACTTGAAAATCATTTGTTAAATTTATTTTTCCTTAACAATTTTCTATCCTATTGAAACATCAATATTAGTATATAAGAATAACTATGCCAGCATATTTATTGCTTCATTTATTGTAGGGCAGGAAACAGGACACGTGCTTGAGTCCTCAGTTATAACACATCAGTACTTCAGCTATGACTCAATTGTTAGCGATGTGGCACAGGTATGTAAACTGACCTTCAGAGTCATCCCCATCAGACTGCCAAAAGGGAAAAACAATGTGATGAGAAATATGAGTAGTATGACTCCCAATGTTATAAGAAAAAAATCACCTATGTTTATATTTCTATAACCATAAATAATGATGAACACCAAATTCTTAATGCTGTTTTAAGAGGGTATGTAATGGGTTCAGGAGGTATAGAAAACACTGGGGGGTGAGCAAACAGTGCTGGGCTGTTTGAAAAAAAAAACGCATAAATTATATCTTTAAAAAGTATAATATATTGTTCAGGGCTGGGGACTTAGCTCAGTGGCATAAGCGCCTGCCTGGCAATCGTGAGGTTGTGAGTCCGATCCCCGGTTTTAAAAGAAATAATTATATTGTCCATAAATTAAGATTTGCTTCCTTCACCTCATCAAAAAGCTATATTCTTATGGTTTTCCAAATTTGAGGGCTAAAATATGATTTGCATTCTTGTGATCTGTTATAACTTAAAGATTTTTTAAAACTAGATTTCAAATCCACTGCTTCTAACATAATGGGAGGACCTTGACAGTATGATTTTGTTGTGTAGCAGCAGTAGCATGCTAGTGAGAATAAAACCTTACTTTATTGGCTCCAAACTTACTCTAACGAAATGGGGCAGTAAGATACCCTAAATGTTTGGACTTCTGTGCTAAGGAGATGCAGTCCAACAGTGCTGTTTCAAGTCTCACTGTGGTTTAATTAAATAAGCAAAATGCATCAGTAAAACAAAAAAGGAGTTTTAAAATAGGAGCTAGCATTTTCAACTTCACAAAGTAAAATGCCAGCTATGCGTACATGTATAAATTCCACATTTGTATGACAGACTGCCTATAAAAACACCTAATAGAAGTATATTTGCAAAGATGTGTGATTGAACCATTCAAATGGTAGTTTAAAGCTCAACAAGGTTCTGTTGTTCTAACTTGTTTCACAGATAAGGTTTCTTTCTCTTTATAAAGTCTTGTCATGTTTGTTGGCTTCATTATTATTATTTACAAAATAAAATTTTAAGTATTACATCCAGGGAATCATGGATATGATATTGTGCAACCCAGTTAATTACTGGAAGCTGGAAAGACTCAGACAACCACTGTAGATCATCAAATAAAAATATTTTACCATTATTGCTAAAAAGAAAGTCAATCTTCAATTCCAGGGCAACAAGTCAGAATTACCAACTACATTAGGTGTATTTAGGCAGTTATTCAATCCACTCAGATTTAGATTGGGATGCCTGGGTAAAATTTAAATAGGAGTGAGCAAGCAAATTTAAATATGACTCTATGGAAGCGAGAGACCAAACACCCCTTAGCAAAACGTGTTAGGCTCTATCAACATCGCTTGCTGCTTTTTCCACTGTGTCACAGAAGCAACTGTGAGGACCAATGACTTGTCCTTGTTTGAGTTACAGAACTAAAGCCAAAGCCTTGACTCATCTCTGGTTCATTTTTACCCCGAGCTTCCTTTGTCACCAAGGTGTAGAGTAATGAAATGCATACGACCCGGCAAACAGAACAATGAACCTCACTGTTCAAAGAAGGTAAAACAGATGATTAATTTGTCAGCACAAAGTGAAGACTCAGAAGCCTGAAATATCAATCTCTTGTTCAGCCTATTATTCTTTCTCTGTATAAAAGGCTGCTTAGAATTCACATTCAGGTAAGAAATGCATAAGTTCAAAGGCGAGCAGTCCTTGCGCTGCACTCCCTATACCAGGCAGGAAACACCTTCAAGGAAGAAAGCACTTGGGCAAAGGATTAAGTACCCAGTGTTTCCACCCACAGTAGATCTTCTTTTGATCTTGCACACATCAGATACACATCTGCTTAACTTGATCAGAATTAACAGAAGGTAATCAGGATCAATTCCATGAAAGCAGAAATCTCAGGACCATGATGTGATTGTTGCTTACAGCATTAGCTGTGCTGAGGCCTCCAGAAGCTCAGGCCAGGCCTTAGCTGCTTCTGGTGCTCTTACCTTCTCAACAAAACAGAATGACTGAAGGACTCAGCTTGCTAGGTATGAATGAACCAAAATAACTTGGGTTCCTTGTTTTTGAGTTCCATGCCCATCTTGTTAGAAGCTCCAAATGGTTCTCTCAGAATCACCCATTCTGCCTGAGAAGTTAGAGAGTCCAGCACCACTGTCCAGAAATTGAGTAAAATTTAAAAAGAGGCATTATCACAACACACGTTTAGGGCTTTAAACAGATTCCATTATTTTGCATTTGGGGACAAGTTTGTACCTTGGTCAATAAATGCTACCTGTGAAAAAATACTCTATTCAGACTTGTACAATCCTGTGTATTGCAAGTCAGTGCTATGTGCTGCCAGTCACACAGAACCAGGAAGTGAGTGAGTTAGATTTACCTTTCGGCTTTGCCTACATGCAAAAAACTGGCCCATGATGTAACTGGAAAACAATTATTAAGTGTGGTTTACAGAGCTGGTACACACATAGAACTGCCAAATACCTGGCATAGATCCTTCTGCTTAAGCTCTGCTATTTCCTAAAGAGGAATGTAAACAATCCCCTCACTGTTTCATCGATGCTGGTAAAGACCTGGGATTAAAATAGTCAAAAAGAATCTTTTAATGGTGGAAGATTTCCAAAAAAATTTAATCTTTCTACTAGGAGAATATAAATAATTTTGATTCTTTTTTGATGGAAAACTCTGGTAATTATGGAACACAGAGTTCAAAATGTAATACTTTCTAATTAACTTGGGGTAACAAGTACATTGTTTGGAGTAGAAATGATTGTTTTGTCAACCTGTAAGTCTGCTGTAGCTACCTTCTTGAAAAATTTAGAAATAAGAGATCATCAGGGTTACAGCTGTGAGTGAGGATTCTCAAACAGGGATGAGTGATTCTGGTCTCTAAGAAGTAATTTTTCTATGTCTGATTAGCACTGAAAAAGAAAAGGACTGGTGGGTGTGGATTCCTCTGGTCCAGTAGTTTGAAGTAGGTGCAGATACACAAAGCTGGGTATGTTTGCTCTTCTATATGACCTTGGTCTTCTGGGAGAAAGAAGACAGAAGAGAAAAAAGACTCACAGGGCTCTCTCCCATCAGCACCAGCCACGCCCAGGTAGCCTTCCAGTCTACAGGAAGACCCTAACCACCTCCTGCCTGATGTCACATGTCAGAAGGACTCCAAGGCAAAACTCAAATACTGAGTGTTTGAATGATGTCAATACACAAAACAACCTAGACTAAGTCAAGGTGAAACTGACCCAGCCTTAAAATAAAACAAACAGCCAAATATTGTAGGGCATGCCTGAAATCCCAGCACTCAGAAGGCTGAGGAAGAAGATGGCTATAAGTTTGAGGCTACCCTGGCCTACATAGAGAGTTCAAGGCTTGCCCAAACTAGGTATGGAGGCCCTGTCTCAAAAAAAAAAAAAAAAAAAAAAATTACTCATTTTTATGCAGTTATCACTTACCTAAAAATGGCACTGTTGAGAAATGAAAAAATTCTAACCTATTTGTGGAAACCAGTAACAAGTGCCTTATAGAAGAAAGAGAGGAAAATGAAAAGAGACATGTTGTACCACAGAAACACAGATGCAAAAGATGTGCCAGGGTGCTGCTAGCACCGTGACCTCCAGGATTCACACAATAAAGGACTCTGTGGCACACAGGTAGCATGACAGGCACACAGCTATCAGACTGACATATCATTGCTGTGCTACTAGGTATTTTAACACTTAAACCTGTAATAATTACTCTTTGAAAAGGATTGTCTTGTATGTAAGTGACAAGTGAGCCGGGCATTAAATTCTATCACACTTTAGGATGCTGGCCTGTTTTGCTGTCCTCCTAAAGTTGAAAAGAAAGGAACTGGCTCCTATCCCACCCTTCTGAGTTAGGCCAGCAGTGGTCACTGGAGTCGAACTGGAGGTGCTCATAACAAAAGAACACTGAAAAACAGGCATGTTTCTGCAATCTGTGGTATGCAGAGAGGTTTCCACTCAGATGTTTAGGACACACACCGTTCACATTACACAGCAGCTGGAGTAGTTTTCATATGGAGGCTAAAATATCACTTAAACGGATGCTACTCCTCAGAACACTGGACCTGGGATAGGAGTATAGATCAGTGTTGAAGCAATTGCCTAGCATGTGTAAAGCCCTGGGTTCCATCCCTGGCACAACACAAGGGCAAAAAAGAGAATCCTGAATTTCTTAGCTATTTATAAAACATAAAGAAATTCTAGTTGAGGGAGTAGTGCCTGATTTTGGAAAGACGAAACTAGATATAACCGTCCTCCCACCACACACACACACCCAATACCCCACACACTAAAGTATGAGACTGTTCTCTGTCTCAGTGTAAAACTTGTGCATATGACAAAATGCCCCAATTTGTTCCATTAATAAAACTTTTAACTTCCCTCACCTCATTCTATACTCTGGCTATTGATTACTTCTAGATCCTATGAATGAGGAAGTGGGTAGTGTATAAACCTTGCTCCGTTTTGGAGTATATGCTAGCTGTTTCAGGTCAAAAAGGCCTGTGTTACAGATAATGATGTCCCAAACAAGGGGCTCCTAACTGAAGGATAGATTTCTCACTTAGTACTTAGTGCCAGCCAACTTCTGTATCTGGTTTCTCCACTGAGGGCTTTCTGTCTGATTGTGTATGGATTATCATGAGTCACTCCTAAGATCAACTATATTTAGGCACTCTTCCTTGTCAAGCAAGCAGTATGAAGTATGGTGGGGAGGAAAACTTCAGAGTGTCAGAGTGTTATTAGAAAACTCTGTGTGCTTAGCTTGTATCTTTATTAGTAAGTATGTATTTTCTTATTCTCAACTTCTATTAAAAATGATTTAAGACAGACTTCACCTACAGAAAAAGAGGTTTTGATCTCTGGGTTGCAGTAATTTTTTCCAAGCCGCATGTTCAATGAGTACAAGACTGTTCTCATGAATCCAGCTTCTAACACGAGCTCCAGTAGCTGATCAAACCACAATGCTTGACCCAGTCCTCCACACCTGACACCACCCACGAGGTGTATGTACATGTGAAAATCCTCTCAAGAACAATAATTCACTAGAAGGACCCACATAACCCACTGAAACTACTATATTCATGATTATGATCAATTACAGAAAAATACATTTTAAAATCAATCAAGGAAGAGAGGTAAGAGGCAGACTGGCAAAGTTCCAAAGGCAAATGCTTCCATTCTCTTGAAACATGTGACCTTCCTCAAAATGATGTGTGACAATATTCAGGGAATATTTTCATTCAGGGAAGGCCACTTGAGCTTTGGCATTCTGAGTTTTTATTGGGCCTTGTTATATATCATCATCAACTGATTGCTGAGGTGGTCAATATCAGCCTTCTGACTAGTATTAAGTGACCCAAGACCACTCCTGTAAATTGCCTGGTTGGTCTTCTTGGGATAACCAATCCAATCCTAACACAGGGATCACTGGTCCAACCTTAGATCTGGTATCTTACACTAAACAAAGACATTCCGATCAGATATGAATATAAATTAACTCCCAGACACCAAAAACAAGAGAACTCTCTTTAGGTAAGGATAACTTGTTTATCAAATAAATACTTTACCTGTTTTTATCGCACATGCTATTTCTAAAATGAGAATCATGGAGGAAGAGCTTAAAAAATATACACAATTTCATACTACTACATAGTTAAAAAAAGGAAAATATTAGTTTTCAATTTTTAGTTTTGCAAATTTTATATACTTAACTGCATTTCTGAAAGCTAACCATTTTTTTATTGTAACCTTCTGGACCTACGTTAGATTTCTGAAAAGGAAATTTTTATAAAATCAACAATTCATGAGCTCCAATCACTTATGATTCCTGTAAGTATGAAAAATAAGTGAACATATGGTACAAATTCTCACTCATTTCTACTTTATTTTACAAGTAAGATGTGTAAAGCTCTTCAAGACCTTCTTTTCCATACATGAAAACAAAGCGAAGAGTTCTGGATTTACACCTTTTTTTCCCCAACATGAATTTTTATGAATTACATACAGCAGCAGGTCAGGAACTGGTATTCAAAAATTAGTGAATGGTTTCTACTGCAATCAACAAATCTGAGGAATACAAAGCCACTGTGGTTTAATTTCATCTTTCTTCTTCTTTACTAAGGTACAGAACCTTCCTCCGATGCAGTTAATGGTGGGATGCTGTTAGAAGCTGTTAGAGTATCTGGTCTACATATACAATACAATAGAAAACTGAATAATCTCTTCTCAATTTGAAATTTCTATTTCATAGTAATTTTAATGAAATTAAGTCAGGAAGTGTGTATAGAAAACTAAGGTACATTATGCTCTTAGCCACTGTTGATTTCCTATTATCATGCTTTGAAATTCTATATCACTTGCACTGTTTTGTTTTGATTGGCTTTATTCTATTTTCTTTTGCTTGGTTTTATTCTCTTTAAAATAAAGGAAAAAAACCTATCCTATAGACAGAAACATATGGTTTCTGCTATTTTTTCTCTGAGTTAATCAACACAATTTGTATCCTCAGAAAATCCAATGGCTCACATATACAGAAGCCTGAAAGAGTACTGTTGAAATTTGTAATGTAACTATGATTACAAGTTAAAAGAACAACAGTCATGTGTTTCTTCCACCTAGGAAGTGTTAAAGTTTATGGATTGCAGCTGAGGGGGAATTAAGGTCTTTCTTTGCACATTTCACTATGCCTGTGAAGCTGAAAAAGAAATGAATTCACTTGCTAAAGGATGTAGTTAGCTCAGGCAACTTCACTGTCTTAGTGGGAAAATGTGCTTTTACATCATCAGTTAGGCAGAAGTGCTAAGGATCTGTGTATGCTTACCAAAAGAAGGTGCTAGAGCTGAAAAGGTTAAAACCACTGCCTAACTATCTGAAAAGTATTACTAACTGCCAGTGGGAATCCTATTCAGTAAAAGCCCTTATTGCTTTGTCTGTCCAGGTGGCCTTGACTTTTTAGAATACCACCTCTAGCCCTTGCTGACCTCTGGGAAGAACACTTTGTTTTGTTTTTGAATTTGCTTGGTATCTCCTTAGTGCAAGCTTGTTTCTTAAACCTCTCAAGTAAAATACCTTAAATAGACTGTATATTAAGGGTAACGTAAGTGTTACCCTTAAGGTTTCACTATCCTTTTCTACATCAACATTTTCAGCTCTGTTCTATGTGACTGTGGTTGTCCATCTTGACATTCTTACAGATTCACTAGGAAAACAAAACAAAATCAAAAACAAAAACACCCTATCATATAAGGACTCTACAAGAAGTATCACGACATTCAAAACCTCTTTCCACTTCCACAGTCCTCATTTAAAAAAAACTGCACCTGTCAGTAAAACATAGCTATATTAGGGAAATGTAAGCTAAACTGCTAAGGTAAATCAGTTTAAAAAAAAAAACAACTAAATCCGTGTAGGTGACAACTATAATTCTGCTGTTGTCTTACGAGATCAGTAGCCAATTATGTCCTGGCAGGCCATATGTGTATTTATAAATATATCTGCTAATGTAAAGGTCGTGCTGCTCACTGTTCAGGGAAATCAGGCACATTTGGAACCATCCTTAGAAGATTTTGGGTTTTTAAAAAAAATATTTTGACAATTTGTGACAAATGCAATCCTGCCCCCATATGTTTTGTACTATTTAAAGGGAAATGACACCCAGTTGCCTTCACAGCAACACACAAATTCTGTGGGTTTTTTTTTTTTAATAATGAAGTCAGAAGATAGGAAGAAAGTTACCTGCCATACATATTTTAAAAAAGATAAATATCTTTTTGAACTTTATATATCTATACTAGCCCAAAGGCTAGTTTCCAAAATCTATGACTGCTCAAGACATAGGATATCATGGAAACTTTTCTTCCAAATTGGAAAAGAAACTGGAAAAATAATTGGAATGACAGCAGAATGATGGCAGATTCTTGCCATAAAATTCTGTCTTCTGTCCCCCTGTCTGTTTTTTCTGTTCAGCAACTCCTTTTCCCTTTTCTAAGCATGGGAAGAAAAGAGACCCTGCTTAGATGTTCCCTCTAACAACCTCTGCAGAAATTTCCCATAAACTAATTTAGAACATCTCTATCAAGAAAAAGCGTAACATTGTAAGACGACATGAGCCAGAAGTCCAGAATAAACTCCCAAGTCTACATACCCATTTATTTGTATCTTACCCCATTCCTTAGTAGCAAAGAAATAAAAAGGTGTCTCTTTAGCATTGAGGACAGAAACTTTCCAAAAAAACAATAGCCAAACAAAGAATAAAACCACAATCAGAAGACATCTTTGGGGGAGAGTTTCCAACAAGATGGAAAGGTATGAAAATATTTTGAGAGAACTTGTTTAATTGCTCAGCAAAGCTTTCCATTCAATTTAGCCCACAAATCAGAATAACCATGACAGATGGCTCCAGCTAGTTAAAGAAAAAAAAAGAAAAAGGAGAAAATTAGCTAAACTTTCATAGAACGCAGCCTTCTGTTCTCCTACTCTGAGGTTTGTGCAGTTTGTTTAGCACGCTTTGAACCGCGGGCTGCTAGTTGGTGACCAGCTTTCACTTGGAGTCTGCAGAATTCACACCACTTGCTACCATATGCTCACAACTCCAAGCGGGGCGAGATACTGTCAGTTCGGATGACAGAAGACCTCACAGTCCCCTCCCCCAGCCACATCAGATTCCCTGTGTTACACACCAAGCAATGTTTCAAACATGAGGACGTAGAGAGCGCTCAGCTCTATCAGGTTTGCCATCTCTTTATACCAGAAAAAAACCCGTATCTGATGCTATAATTACAACCCTAATGGACACACTTAATTTATTTTGGAGAACTGAAGTTGATATCTACTAGTGCTATTATTAAAAAGACTAATGAGAGCTGCTTGGGTAAGAAAAGAAAAGATTTATTGAATTCCTTTTGGCACCCGGCACAGCTTAGTAATTTTGAGAGGCCATCAAAACAGCAGATATATACCCTGCTCAGATGTGCTGTACAGAATGTGAGCTGGGTTTCAGATTTTCAATAACAAATCTGTCACTCCGATTTTAATTAGACGGCTTAAAGCAGCTACATCAATAATGGCAGAATGACGGCTTAGTTCAAAGATCATAGAGATGTTACTCTACTTTAATAGTTCTTTTATGCAAGTACATATTTCAGAAGTTTGCAAGGCATTCATCTTGACTACCCCTTTCACCAAAGAGGAGAAAAAAATATTCTTAATTGAATTGAACCACGAACAGTAGCAGTCATCACCATTTCTACACCAGGCTGTTGCATCCAGCTGGTTAGGAGGTCTAATTTCACACCACGCGACAATGAAATGCTGCTAACTTTTATTTGTGAGAGTACAATGTAATGTTTTATGACAGCAAAAGGCCAGTTGATGTGGCTGGGTGCACTCTTTTTTGATCTACACTTAGGAGACCAATAAGAGGTCTCAGTGGAGTACTGACAAGTGGAGCTTTCTCATGAAAAGTTGAGAATAGAGGGAGGACTCATGTGGGGAAGAAGGGTGAAGCTCTCTGGAGAAGTTCACATGCAACTGTGAAGACTCCTCAGCCTGTGATACTGGAAAGCAGAAGGTAACCTCAGGAGGAAGAATTGGGACCAAGGCCTCACCATTTTCTTATAGGGTGTATGTATGTGCCAAAGGTCACCACTATATTTCCACTGATAATAAACGTAATATTCCACTGCATGAATAATCCATAAATTGTTTAATCAATTCAATCTCACTGGATATTTAAACACTCAAACTATTTTGCAACGGTAAATATATTTATATACATACTAATATATAAACATGTGCTATATAACACATATATACAGTCTGTTTATTATTTTAGAATAAACTACCTTACGATAAATTTTCAGTCAGAACATCTAGGTCAAAGTATTTGCATTTTTAGAAAAAGATCTTATACATATGAAACTTCTGTTTAATGCTTGAGAATGAAATGTGCTTTTTAGAAATATCGCTCCTAGATGAAATTCTGACAAAATAATTTAAATCTGCTACTATCACTTTCGCAGCATCATGCAAACCTACAATTTCATCTCTGCTTTCTCTGCAATGGTGTTCTACACTCTCAAGAATAATGTGCCTATTCTCAGGACCCAATTCGTGCAAGTCACTGTGTTTCAGTCTCTCCTCAGTGATGTGAAGAGAGTTGTGTTGACTCCCCACGCAAATGACTAAAGTTCTTTTGTTAAGTTTTAATACTGACTTTTGTAGTATCTAAATAGCTTAGGCTGGAGACAAAAGCCCATACTCAATGTCATTACATTGTTCTGTACCAGCTCTGCCACTTTTCAGGCAGGGACTTTGGCATGGACTTATCCTGTGTGAGCCTCCTAAGTGTCTCCACCAGGAGCCCTCCAGGATCTCTTAAAGGTTTTCCTTTGTGTCTCACTCTCCTCCATCAATCATTCAGCACAGCACTTAGCACATACTTTGATGGCTTCTTGGTTCCTTGTCCTTCTCCAACACTAAATAATCAGAGAAGAATCCATATATATCAACTTTGGTCACTACTTTCATGCAAGTCATTGAAAAACATCATTATTGAGTATCTACCTTAAAAGGTAACTGTTGTGTTCTAGATTACCTCTTTGGAAAAACAAGGGATCTAGCAGAGAGTAACATAGATCTCTTACAGCATATACTCCAGTGGGGGAAAGGGCAGGCCAATAGCCAAACAAGTCAATATTCAATATGGCAGATGATGATGACAGCTACGGTGGCAGAGACCCAGAACAGGATGAAGAGAGCTTGCTGCTGAGGAGCGAGGGGTCACTGGAAGAGGTGAACTGTGAAAAAAGGCTTGCTGGTGTTTAATTGGGAGAGGCCAATCTTTAAAGCTGGATCCTTCCTAATGGCTTCTAACAAAGTGTCCTAATTCAAGCACAACCCTTTGTATTAACAGCTTTGTGACAGATACTAAATAAAGTGATATGAGTGTGTGTGCACCTGTCCACGTGTACGTGTGAGCTGGGAACTGAACCCAGGGTCTTGTACATGCTAAGCAATAAAGTGCATAATTTCCCAAAAGATGAAAAAGCTCCTGGTAGGAAGTCCTTAAAAACTAGTATACCAACAGACCCAAGTTCACATCCTATGTAAGTTAAATTTTCTGTCTCTTTATCCAGAACCCATATCTATCTACTCCATCCAGAGACACAAGCTAGACCAGCAGGCTGCAATGTTGTTTTAATTCAAATCTGATGGAGCTGTGCAGCACTTGTATTGCTTTGAGTGTTTCCTCAAAGATTTTGCTGAGTGTTTAGACACCCTTGACAGCCAACACTGCACATAACCTAAACTGAACTTTACTTTTAAAGTTCACTGATGTATCTCTGTATGTTCAGAGTAGAGATTTTTTTAAAATCATAAGGCATTTTAATTGAGATTCCTTCTCACACAGTGTAGGTAGGTCTAATGGTAAATACAAGGTAAATGTTTCTTAAAGATGTGCCTAGAAAGTACTGCTCCTGGCTCAACTGTCTACATCAGATCACTGTCCAGTCCTGCCTTCTGCACCTCGCTGCCTTTTCTTTCTCTCTCTCTTTTTTCTGTGTGCTTCCCTACTTCCAGCTGCCAGCAAGTCAGATAATTAAATGCCAAAGCAGTGACACTTGGCATTTCAATGAGTGCTCTGTATTTACTATGTGGTCGCTCTCAACAGCCCTCCTGCTCAGCATGTGTGCAGGCTCAACGCTGCTCTGCTGAACTGAAGCGCCCCTTTGTTGCCGAGCTGGACGAACTGAAGAAAGATGAACTCGGGCAGCAGCCCAGAACTGAGAGGCGGGAGTCAGCAGATTCCCCAACCTCTGTCCTCGCCACCTCTCGGAGTCTATGTCCTCAATTCAATTAAACAAGCATTTGTTAAGACCTTAGCCCTCTGTGTTCAGCCCTCTGCTGGGACACTTTCAGAATGAATTTTGTATTAAAAGGAACAGAACTTTAGGCCTTTTCATTTCAACCAGTTACTGCCAGAATATTGTAGTCTACATGATTGAAAAGTCATTTCACCTTTACAGTTCATCCAATTTTATATGAAAGCTATTAGTCGGAACAGAAGTAGACAACGTTTGCAAAAGTAGTTTCAGTAGTCTTCCAAGGCAGTAGTTTAGACATTAGAAGAAAGACACTGTTCAAAATGTGTCTCTCTGTCCAATGCCATGTATTTAGGCTATTACCAAGCCATCATCTCTTCCTGGGGGCCCTAATGAAGCCATGTGTCTAGGTTAAGTGATCTCATATGTATTCTGACCCAGCTGCTTCTGCAGGGTCCCCTAGGCCACAGGGTATAGTAAGTAAGAACTCTGTTCACTGCCGCAGTCCCACTGCCTAGCAGGACCACAATGCACTGTTTCCATCAAACTGGCTTTGCAAGTGAGATAGTAAAGTGTTTTCGGGTGTCTTTAAGTCATATTGTACTAAATTTGCTCCTATAATTATCAATGATTATTAAATTCACAGGTAATTTTTACTGATTCATTCATGCATTCAAGCGAAACATATTTACCGAGCACCAACTTTTCAGACATAGTTCAAGAATTTAGAATTCATTTTCTTCCTCCTGTAAAAGCCTTTATTTTCTCTAGCCAAGATGGTGATTCATGGGCTTTATGCCAGGAACTGGTTCATTTGAACGCTTAGAGAAATTTTCACTCAGTGACTGTATCACAGGCTGAGAACAAATGATGAAGTCACTCTGGTTTTTTTTTTGTTTTTGTTTTTTTGTTTTTTTCTTTTTGAATGATCAAATCATATAGTACCAGTGCCTTGCAGGGCATATGGAATCCACTACATGCTCAATAAGTATTTGGGAAAACATGAATAAACAAACAACCTCAAATACACTTGATACTACTACATTTAAGAACAGGAAGGAAAACAGTACATATCTACATGGGAAACATTTACCACGGTAATTTTATTTTGGGTTAAAATCAAAGACTAACATGCAAGGAGACTATAAATCCTTGAGTGATATTTTACTCAGCTCAAATACCTCACTTCCAATTAATACGCTGCTTCTAAACAAAACAGAGTAACAGGAACCAGATTTACTCTCTGATATGAAACACACACCTGCTCCAAAATATATAAAACAATGTTTTTAAGGGACCAGAGCATCAGATCTCAGGCAATAAAAGACAGTGATTCTTCAAAGAACAACAAAAGTGAAGTTGAACCTGCCTATCTCCTAAAGAAAATTTCTATCGTGAAGGAGGACTCAGGAAAAACAGGCAACCACCTAAGTGGAGAAAAGTAGAGCAAGGGGCCCCCTTTAATTAGAGAAGTAGACAAGAGAGTCCACCTAAATTGAAGCAAGAGGGCAAGAGGTTACTAAGGCAGCTGGAGCTGACAGAATAAAACTGCAAACAGTACTAAGAACAGCCCAGAAAGATAAGATTTGAGTTGAACTGGAAAGTCCATGCACGCAAGCAAACTACCTGAACACAAAGAAAGAATGAGAGGATGCGAGGAGGGAGCACTGCTGGACACTTGGAGAGGTTGCATCACACTGCTTCCGCTAGCCAGTCTGGAAAATTCAGTTTCAAGGGATTGGATACAATACTTCAGGTAAGCCTTGGAGGAGGGATTAACTCTTTACGGAGCTAACAAATTACAAAAGCAAGATCTAAAGGAATCAAATGGTCAAATAACTTACCTACAGGGTAGTGTAAAAATATTTATGGAAATTCACTCAACAATAACAAGCATTCAACAAAATATCAAGTACCCAAAGAGAAAAATAATCACTAACCTGGCATCCAATCAAAAACTACTTATCAGACAACAGATACCTCATTAAAGAAGTTATACAGATGGCAAATGGTACATGAAAAGATGCGCCACATCATATGAGGTCAGGAAAATGCAAATTAAAACAATGAAATATCACTTTTCATGACTATTACAGTGATCAAAGTCTAGAACATGGACAACACCAGATTTTGAGGAGGATGTACAGAAACATGAATTTTCACTTTTTGCTGGTGAAAAACTAAAGTGGTAATCTACTATTGAAGATGATTTGGGTGGTCTATTTTAAAACTAAGCATACAATCAAACATTCATTATCTTTAGTATTTACTCAATGGAGCTGAAAACATTTCCAGCCCAAAACTTGTACACGGATATTCGTCACATTTTTATTTACAATTGCCAAAACCAAGAAGCAACCACTATATCACAGATGAGGTTAACGGATAAACTTGATATATCTAGACAGTGCAAGATTAGCACTAACAACGAATGAGCAATCAAGCCATGGAAATACATAGAGAACGTTAGGTGCATGTCACTAAGTGAAAGGAATCAATCTGAAAAGACTACATACTGGAAAAGGTCAGAGCACAGAGACATTAAAAGACCAGTGTTTGACTGAGGTTTGGAGGAAGGAAGAATGAACAGAACAGAGGGACCAGTACTCTACACAGTACAACAATGTTGGACATCAGTCACTACTCATTTCTCTAACGTCATAGAATGTACAACATCAGGAATGAATTCTAACATAATCCAAGGACTTCTGGGATTATAATGTGTCAATGGATGTTCACCAATTTAAAACAGGTACTGCCCTGGAAAGTAATACTGATAATGGGGAAGGCTGTGCCTGTCGGGGAACAGGAAATAATATATGGGAAAATCTCTTAATCTTCTAAGCAATTTTTCTGTGAACCTAAAACTTCTTTAAAAAAAAAATAAAGGCTTAAAAATCCTCCAATGTCTAGGCATGCAGAGAAGCAAGAAAATATTATCTACTGTATGAAAAAGAATCAGACCACATTTGCTGGGTGTGCTAATTGAGAAACAGGTCAGAATTAGTCGATAAAGCCATTAAAGTAGCTGTTATCAGTGTGTTCCGCAATGTAAAAAAAGACATAAACAATATACTTAAAAATAAACAAAACTTCTAGCAGTGAAAATGACAGTATCTGATAGGAAAGGTATCCTGGCGAGGATTAATAGCAGTACTCATACTTGAAGAAGCACATGTTAATGAAGTCCAAACAGAGCAATAGAAAGCAACTAAAAAGAAATGCAGAACTTTTAAAAGAACTTTTAAAAATGGACAAAGCATCCATGACCCAACCTAGAGATGTGCAGTTTCAGATATGTGTGACTTCTGTCCTGCCATATCATCTCAGGTGCACATGCTGCAATTGCCTGGCTGAGATGGGTGTTCAGCATACTTAGTGTGGAGCTCTAAGGCTGGGCACATGTGAGTGCGCTTGGGCACTGACGGTCAGCGTTCATGGCCTTCCCTGTACATATATCAGCTACAGACTGAAATTCACGAATGCTTGTCAGAGCATGTCCTGAGAACAAAACTTAGTTCCATGGATGTTTCTATGACTAAAAGAAACGGAAAGTAGGAAGAACTACAGTGGAGCAAAGAGTT
Organism: Cavia porcellus; assembly: GCF_034190915.1. NCBI lineage: Eukaryota > Metazoa > Chordata > Mammalia > Rodentia > Caviidae > Cavia > Cavia porcellus. The sequence continues at coordinate 79,858,258 of NW_026947484.1, forward strand.
AGTTTTGTACAATAAATCCTTGTAACACCCCAGAAAGTTTTGAATTTACTCTTCATACATTAGTATTGCCCAAGGCATCTAAAAAACAGCATCTAATTAAAGATAAAATAAAAGCTTTATTATAGCCACTACCTCGCACATAAAATTTTTTCCCCATGAAAACAGCTTACATTAGTGTGGCAATTAGCTCAACCTTGCTTCCTGACTCCTTTTGACGAGCATGTGGCAGGAACTTGGGGCCTAGGGTATGGAGGCAGCAATAGCTTCAGTTGCTAGCACCAGACATTTGGCACGAACTCAGTCATCATTAATACATTCAATTTTCAACCAAGCAATGGGGCAGAATAACCAGGTCACAAAATCCAATGGCTGAAAGGAATGGCAACAAATCATTAGTTCATTCATCGTTTTTGGAAGAATTAGCTCATATAATCACAAGGGTAAACCCAGGAGCTGACCACTCTCTCGGGAAGACACTGATCAGTTTAGTCAGAGGTTGGGCATGTTATCTATTAAAAGTTGAGCCAATATTAGATAGGCCCCCAGGCATTGGATTCTGAGTAAGTAGTTACACTGCCAAAGAACTGATTATAGACTTTCATCACAGAGAAAGTGTGCTGACCAGAAATCACTCACTCATGAACTTCGAAAGATGCCTTGAGTTCTACTCAATCCCATGTGTGCTCTTCAGGTCCCACATCGATCCTCAGAGCACCCCAATATCCTGTCTTTTACTTTACCATTTTACTATGGTCAATAGCAATTCCTACTTCAGAAATATATTATGGAGTAGAGTTAATGCATATAGAAATGAAAACAAAATTTTGCCAAAAGCTTCTGTTTGCAAACCAAATTGTTTGCAAACAAATGTGTTAATGGACAGAGGTACCACTGTATTACTAATAATAGCAATGTATTAATATATGTTACTACTAATAGTAATGTTGTTGATATTACTATCTTATTATTTTACATCTATTAAATGGGAGATTATACCCACTGCATGAAGGATTAAAATATTATACTGCAGTGCTAAAGGTGTCACTCAACCACATAGCTCTGTACAAATTTGGATGGTTCTCACTACAAGTTTGAAATCTTTAGAGAGACTGTTCCTTAAACTTTACTGACAGTATTCAGAGAATCCACAGATATCTTGAAGTGGTATGCAAAGCTGTGTGTGTGAATGTCTGTGTGCATGAGCATCTCTGTATTTGTGGCTGGGACAGGAGGAGTAGTCTCTTGACTTCATTCCTCCAAAGAAATGTACACCCTTCTTCTAGAGTTTCTTGAGAAAGCTAGTGAAATCCCTTTTGACCTTACCTAGTGTTTATCTGAAATTATAAGACAGAGGCAGACCTAAAATGAAACTGATCTCCAAGACAGATACAGCTCACAGCAGATCACTGGAGCTTGTCCACATGGCAGAAAAATCCCAAGACCGAGTAGAACCAGGGCTCTGGGCTGGTGGCTCAAGTAAAGTTTGTCTGAGAAAAGGGAGAATCCAACTCCAGTTGCAGGCTGTATCACAATATGCAAAGAAGAGGGGATCATGCAGGTTTCTCCTCTCCTTCCATCCAGCCAGAAGAGGCCATATTGGATTTCTCTGAAGAAAAGCAGAGTGAGAGGCTGAATTTCTAGTATGGTGAAGGTTCTAAAACTACTTCCAGATTGATTAAGGACCTGCTGGTATATAAGAAAAACATTAGAGTTTCAATAATGTGAAACTATTAGAGGTGAAGAAATGCTGATCTGGCATGGCACGTAACATCAGTATAGGGCTCAAAGTGAGGACTTTTAGGAACTAGTAAAAAGTATTTTCTTTGCACATGATATCCTGAGAATCTGAGAACAAAGGATCAGGGCTTTGCTATTGGAGCGTGCTTCCACTTTGCACATTAGTGTCCTCCTCTGTCAAGTAAAGCATTTGTGATGAGCACTTACAGTTCCTTCAGCTCCAATATTCTGAAAATTAATGGGAAAAAATGACAATTTTATGCATAAAAGGCCAAACATTTTACTCAACATCAATCACGCTTGCCAGACCTAAATTATCCAAAATCTAAAGCAATAGAATCTAAAGTAAAATCTCCAGCTCAGGCCTCTACTCTGCCCACATTTCTAACAGTTTCACACAACATCTGCCCTTGCCAATGGACATTAATGTGGATGTTTCAAAAGTGAAGGGAAAGGCAACATTGGAGATCATAGGATAACAGTTAATGTGATCACTAAACAAAAGAGAGAAAAGCCAAGGAATTAAAATTTCACTTGTAAATATAACTGGGTGATTTTATTAGGAAAATAATGCCTGAAAATTTAAAATATGAAACTCATTTCTCTTCTTAATTGGAAAAACCAGACAATGTCACTTGTAACTTTAAAATGCCAACTGAATGGAGAATAGGAGAATAATAAAAATGAAAGGTTACGTTTTTAAGGACTGTCTGGTAATTCAATTTATATACCCTGAAGCTGTGATGTGTTCTCTGCTCTCTTATCTATTGGATTTGCTGTCTTTATCCATCTATAGTTCATACCCTACACTGGCCCTTGAAACTGCTGGTGATGGATCAGGTATGGAATTCAAGTATTTTTTTTTTCAATGCATTCCTATAGAAATCTACTTTTGGGGACCATCTGGAAACCAGTTATTGATTACTAAGTATACATCCCCAACTATCTTCCCAACATGAGTTAATTCAAATAAAGCAGTCTCATGATAGAACTTTAGGCTTGTAGTGAGGCTAAGAATTAGTGAATTGTAGAGATCTTGAGCATACAAAAGGCCTGAAATACACTTTCTGCTTTTGAGAAGTTAATAGCCCAATTGCAAAGGTAAGGGAGAAAACTTGTACATGGTACAAAACAACAGAAAAGATCAGAAAGGTTAAGAGGAGGGACTAGGTCACAGGGAAGTGACACCGAAAGTATAGTATTTAGGAGAAAGAATTTGGATTGCTGACTAATGTGATGTCCAAGGAGAAAGGAGAGGAGCTCTAGATTCTAAGTTTCAATGTCTGAAAGAAATGTGAGTGATAGTATCTCCTGAAATAATTTTCAGCCCAAAATGGACATATTATGCCTCCCTAGAGTATTTGTTTCTCCTGTTGGCCAAAGTTCAGGTCAAGGCATCTAGAAAGCTTTTCACTCTTGTTTTTTTTTTTTTTTTTTATCCCTCTCTCATTGCCACAGAAAGTGAGCTAGCTTTCTGTCACTACAGCAAACATCTTGAGATTATAAACTTATAAAAGAGAAAATGTATGTTTTGGCTCACTGCTTTGAGATTCCTTTCCATGATCAGGCAGACTTGCTGCTCTTAAGGTATCTGGTGGAGGTGCTAGATAGTAAAAGGTACATAGGTATAAAACTTATCTCACCAACCAGAAAGCAAAAAAGGGAGCAAGAAGGGGCTAGAGTCCCATAATTTCTTTCAAGGTCATCCTCCCATGATTGAAACATACATACATTAGGTCTCACAAGTTAAAGTTCCACTGCCTCTCAGCAGCATCTTCCAGATGACCAAATCTTTAACACAAAAACTCTGGGGATACATTCAAGATCCTGTATATAGCACAAGCGCTTATATATTGGAACCTGCCCTGCTGGTTTCATCATTACTCAATACTCTGTTTGGTTTCTTCACCATAATCACAAGCCTATAAAAAACAAGTACAATTCTGCCACTTACTTCTGATAAAGCAATGCACAAATCTTCAATGCTTTCAGAAGAAAGTTGTGAGGCCAGAATATAAAGCTGTCAGGTCAATTTTCCCATTCCATCCTACCACAGTCCTATCTTAGGTTCCCGTAAATACCAGCTAATGTCTATTCATAATACACATGTGCATTAGCACACACAGCTCCCTCTGCAGTGAATACTTTCTGTCTCCTCTATGCCCTGAGTGTAACCTGCATGTCCTCAGAGAGGCAGTTTACAAGTCTCTTGCTTAGTGAAACTGTCACTTACTTACTGAAGCCACACACCATTCTAAAGCCAGATCTCACATAGATCATGATTTAAAGTACTAACTCACAGGTACTTAGACTGGATCCAGGTTTCAGATATTTGTGAAAGAAACCTTAAGCAAGAGCCATCCTTGTGAACAAAAGATCTCAGATGTCTTAAAGCACATCTACACGCATATAAATCCCCTTTGCCAAGAACAAAGTGGGGTAAGTCTCAGGGATGGGCTTTGGGTAATTTTAAATAAGGAGCATTTTATCATTCTTTGTCCTGAGCTTGCCTATGTGGAATTATGTACAAAATCGAATTACCTTGATTGCTAATAGGAGCTAATTCAACCTAGTCAATGCTGGAACTTTGTTGGCTGGACTCCTAAACTCAAGTCAGCTGCATAAGTGAGGCTGGCTTTTTATCGATCTTTTTGCATAGTCTTCATTTTCACATTCCATTTAGTCTGAATTTGTGAATAATACCATTTTTCTGCAACATAATGTATCTACTCTTCTTATGCTCACATTTCTGCAACAAAGAGCACCCCTCAAACTTAAAACATGGGTATTCTTCTCTGAATTAGACATGACACCCTATTATGCAAAAAAATTCTAACGCTCTATCCTTAGGAGGTATATTAAAGAGACTAAAAAAACCAGCACATTATCAACATCACTCAAAAAAGCACAGCTGAGACCACATACTTACTAAGACTCTTGGTCAGTTACTGGAACCACATACCAAGGTCTAGAGGTTTACATGTGACACCAGTTGGCCAGAGCAGTATCTCTGGACTTCAGAGAATCAGAACTGCTTTGTCTGTTGGCTCACTCAGGATGCTTGTGCTAACAGTATGCCACAGGCAGATTAACTCCCAGAATTCCTTACTATGCTGAAATGTAGACCACAGAATGTCTGGCTTCAGTGTCCCCACAGACTGCAACAAGCATGAGATGCTTCTAGGGAGCAGGCTGTGTTAAAGATGCTGCTTGACAAGTTGACGTAAAAGAGGCTATAAATATGCCACTGGTTCCCAACGCTGGAAAATTCTCCCTGACATAAGAATGATGTTTCTCACTGACACCGAGAAAAAGCATTTCAGATTAGTTTCAGGCCAGCTGAAATCTTGATGGATCTCACAGAGCAACTCTTTGGTATAAGTTTCCCTCCCCCTTACATGCCTTCAAAGTACCTTGTTATTTTTCTTTTGTGGCTCTTAACCCTCTTAAAGTAAATAATCCTGTACTAGCAACCTCTCTCATGGGGCTGCAAACTCCATGCGGGCAGAGATCTTGTTTATGCTGCTCATAGCTGTACTCTCAGATTACTAGCAGAGTTCCCGACACACAGGAGTCATTCAATAAGTATCTATGGAATGAAACATTCTGCACAATACCCTGGTTTTCCTACCCCTCAACTCCTTTTGCTGCCTCCATCCTCATCTCCTCTCCATCATGCAGCATGGATGGAATAAAACTAGCTCCAGGCAACAACTGCTGTTTCCAAGATTAAAAAGTACAGTTAGAATACTTAACCTTGCTGGCACTTTAACACAAAAGCAGCCGAGTTAGTAACAGATACCAAACCTTAAATCCAATCATTATAACAGGAAGAGCAGTAAGTAAGTAGCATTAGCGACATGCTCCTTACTTTCATGGTATTTATAATTTAATAGGAAATATAAATACGAAAAATTATAATCAGTAGCTATGGTCACACACAGGAAATACTTAAATGATGCAGAAAGAAGAATCAGCTCAAGCAAATGGAAATATTAAGTGATATGAAAATGATTGGTCCAGTTGTATATTATTAAATGTAGCCCGCCTTAAAGCAATTTTACATTATTTTACATATTCATGCTTTACATGATCAAAATTGATTGTGATGCATAAGGTTCAATTCCAACACTGATACTAAATCTCTTGAATTTCAAGTGGGGTCTAAGCATTTTTTCATCCTTGCAATTTAAACCAACTGTCCATATTTCTTTTCAAGGCTTTCCTACAGTTTGAGTGTTTTTGTCTTCTCCAAAACTGTAGATACTAAACCTCCAATCCATCAGCATTATGAGTTAGGGGTTCATGGGGAGTGTTTGGGTCATGAGAGCTCCACTCTCACAGATGCTGGCTGTACAGGGATGGCAGGAGTGGGTTCATTCCAGTTCCTTCTTCCCCATGGTGAGGACATAGCCCCCCTAGATTCTATAGGTATAGATAGCATCGAGGCATCATCTCAGTCTACATAAAGGTGAAAAGTAAGTGTCTGATCTTTACAAGTTACCTAATCTTCGATATTCTGTTAACAGTTGTTTAAACAAGCTTACACAGAGAGTGGGGAGCTGGTGCCAAATTTCTCATCAATACAGTCGTTCTTTGGAGTATGACCTCAATCTCTTTGGAGCCACAGAGTAGATACTAATCAATCCATAGTCAGTGAGTACCTGCTCCTGCCAAGAGCCTGGCATTGTTGTGGGTGATCTTAAAAATACTGTCTCATGACAATCACTAAATGCAATCATTCCATGGTGCATTTATATTATACATCATTGTTTTGTGCTATATATATATATATATATATATATATATATATATAGACTTCAGTACCATGGGGGAGGTTACCTTACCCCCTTAGATACCAAAACACACAAATATTCAAATCCCTTATGTAAAATGACAGCATTTATACATAATCCAGGCACACCCTTCCAAAAACTTTAAATTACCTCTAAACTATAAAAACTAAAAAATATAAATGCTACAGAAATATTTGTCACATAGTTTATGGAATAATGATGATAAAAATGTCTATGCGTGTTCAATATAGCTATAACTTTTTAAAAATACTTTTTATCTAAGGTTGTGACTCTACAGAAGTAGATATCATGAATAGGATACAATGGCACAAATGCATAAAACTTTAATCTGCCAGTTAAAATAACTTTTTCAAAAGAATAAACTCATTCCTATCTTCAAAAATCTGCAACATTGGAGAGACAAATAAGAGCATGTAAAACACTAGCCAAGATTAATTAAATGCTAAGTAAGATTTTGGAACAAAGCGCACTTCTGTAACCCCAGCACTCTGAGGCTGAGGCAAGAGGATTACAAGTCCAAGCTCAGTCAAGACAAGTTAGCAAGACCCAAGGTCTTAAAATAAAACATACAAAAAGTTGCTGCACTGTGAAAGAAAGAAAGAAAGAAAGAAAGAAAGAAAGAAAGAAAGAAAGAAAGAAAGAAAGAAAGAAAGAGATTTAGAAATTTGGAAGATTAAAATTAACACAAGTGGAAAGTGAGACAGACAATCACAGGAGATGAAAGGGTCTTGGGACAGTGAAAGACTTGGGCAATTTGTCAAGGTCAGGAATAAAGGAAATGTTACTCCTTTCTGACTTGGAAAGAGACCCTGTATATGGAGTGGGTGAAGGAAAGTGGCCTAGCTCTAGAGATATAGGGAGAAACAGCTCAGATTATAGGGACCAGGAATTGCCACTGACTGACCACGGGAAAATTTCAGGACCCTCAACGGGGTAAAGTAGGCCCACTGTAGATTTCTGGAAATAAATCTTACAAAATCCCCAGATCTTGACTTTTATCTATACTTTAAAAGAAAAAGATTCAAAGGAGATATGAAAGCCTCTGTCAATCAAAAAAGTCAATGGGTTGGTGTCAGAGACTCCTTAGGTAACATGTGTGCAGTAGGGGAGGCATCACCAAGCCACATGCTGAGTACCTAGTACTTTGTATAAGCTTTCCTCATGGCTCAGAGAAAGCTAAGTGAAGCCAGGGAGACTACTGTCCTCTTTCAGTGAGTGCAGATCTGTTTCCCCAAATGTGCAGAAAATTTGTTTTGTATTCATAGTTGGGGCTGATCTGGAGTGACCTCACTCAGCATTTTGTCAGTTTATCAGGAAATATGACCTTCTGGAAACAAGAATTCTTTAGAAACTAGTATTTGTTCTCTTGAAATGTTTGTGGTTTTTGTTTTTGGGGTTTTTTTTTGTTTTTTTTTTTTTTTTTTGTCAGTTGTTTTGTTTTGTCTTTTTGAGACGGAGTCTTGCTATGCAGTTTGGGTTGGCCTTGAACTCACTCTGTAGCTCAGGCTGCTCTTGAACTTAGAACGATCCTCCTGCCTCAACCTCCCAAGTGCTAGGATTACAGGCAGCATACCTGGAGAAATTTCTGTTATTAATAGTTAATAGTTACATGGAGTTCTTTAAGGGTGGATTTAAGTCTTTCCTAGGTGATCTAAATCAGTCTTCTGCCCTAGGATAACTTGGTAAAGCTTCTGCATCTCCATAACACTGAATGATTGAATAAATAAAAAATTCAAAGCCCTCTGGATAGATGAAGGGGTTGGTGGATATTTGAATAGAAACTAGAAATATTCCTTCTCTTTTGTAGCACATTCATACTTCTTGTAAATTTTCTAAGAGACTTCATAAGATAATCTTGTAATCGATGGTTTATGATAAACCTAAGAACCTGAACAGATTTGGGCTGTGATGTGGTGGTCTGGTTTTCTAGGGCTGTGGATGGCATTACAGCTAAGACTGTGCATGGAACCTCTTATACCTTATTATTCCACCAATCAACATTCGGAAGACTAGAACCTTCCCAAGTGGATGGCAAGCTACTTTCAGGTATGTTGTTTTTACAGAAGGATATTCAAAGGTCTAAAGTTTACACTACATATCTGTCACACGTGGCACACATCTCCCACAGTGGGAAAATCTTATATTAACAGCTTGAATCTTATTCCACTTACACCTAAAAACTACTGGACTGGCCTATCTGATTTTATTATGCTGTTATAGAATGGGACATTTTAATTCCTTTGTTTTTCCTATGTAGTGCCATTTACTTGCTAATGCAGAGAACAGGAAAGGACATGGCATTCCCAAAATGCATCCTTTCCAATTTGGTCTTTCCAGTTAGAAAAATAAAGGCCTGACTCACTACAGGCTCACTAGCTCTGAAAATATAAGCAGGAATGATGCAGCATCTATACTTTCTGAACTAGAAGACAGAGTGAAAGTCATAGTGAAGATCATTAATGAAGGCTCCTCCTGCCAACAGCATTTTCTCATATCTGGCGCACTTCATATACACGGAGTTTAATACATGAGGAAATTGATGTTCCTCCTCACCATTTCAGTAAAAATAAGATTGTCACTTTCTTGTGATTTCTTTTGCTGTGCAAAAGCGTTTTAATAAAGGGAGATCCTAGTTGTTGATTCTTTGTGATAATTTCTGAGCAACTGGGGTTTTGTTCATGAAGTTTTTGCCTATGCCTATGATTTCCAGTGTCCTATCTATTCTATCTTCCAGCAGACTTAGTGTTTCTGTGTTAATATTTAGATCTGTGATCCATTTTGATTTTAGTTTAGTGCATGGTGATAGACATGGGTCTACTTTTAGTTTCTGATTGTGGAAAACCACTTCTTCCATCACCATTTATTAAAAAGGCTATCGTTCTTCCAGTGAATGTGTTTGGCACCTTTGTCAAAGGTCAGGTAGATGAGTGCATTTGGAGCCATTGCTTTTTCTTTTCTACTGTTGTTGTTGTTGTTGTTACCAGAGATCAAACTTACAACCTTGTGCCTTTCCAGGCAGGTGTTTGTGCTGGCAAGCTAAACCCACAGCCCTGGAGTCATTTCTAACAACCCAAAGAGTGGGGGAAAAAAAATGGTCAGCCATTTTTAAGACATAGGACTAATATCCAGAACGTACAAAGAACTGAAAAAAAATCAGTTCTCCAAATTCAAAGACCTAAACCAAAAATGGGTATCTGAGATGAACAGACATTTTTCAGTAGTACAAACAGCAAATAAATACATTTTAAAATGTTCAACATTACTAGTCATTTGAGAAATGAAAATTAAAATCACACTAAGATTCCATTTCACTCCAGAAAGAATGGCTATTATCAAGAAAACAATTAGTAACAAATGCTGGCAAGTCTGTGGGGAAAAGAAATCCTTGTCTACTGTTAGTGGGAGTGTAGACTGGTGCAACCACTGTGGAAATCAGTATGGAGATTCCTCGAAAAAACTCAGTGAAGAGATGCCACTGGACCCAGCTATTTCCCTTATGGGTATCTTCACAGAGTAATTAAAAGCATCATATCACAGCGATATATATGCACGCATGTTTACAGCAGTGCATTTGTGATAGATACACCTTGGAAGCAAACCAGACATCCATCAACCAATGAATGGATAAAAAAGATGTGAGTTTTTTTTAATGTAATGGAGTATTACTTAGCCATACAGGACAAAATTGAGACATTTATAGCTAAATGGATTGACTTTGAGACCATGCTAATAAGTGAACTAAATTTGACACATTGTGCAAATATTGCATTATCTCTCTGGTGTGAAAAACTGAAAATGTAAATAAGAACCAAAATGTATAACAGATACTGTGAAATAGGAAGAAACTCTTCAAAAGGAAAGGGGAACTAAAGAGGGAGAAAGGAAAGAGAAGAAAAAATTAGAAAAAAAGAAGGATAAAATGAAAACAAAGCTTTGTGAACAAGGAGGGGGAAAATGTTTGAAAGGAGGAGATGGGAATGGGAAAAAAAGAGGAAGCAATATATATCGTGTACAAGTATAAATTTCCTGAAATAAATGTGACTATTATGTATAGCTTAAAATATACCAAAAACTTAAATAAACTAAAAAAAAAATTAGATTGTCTTTTCAAAAAGGAGAAAATGAACAAATCAAAGGATTATTAATATTAATTGCAAGACACTGATTCCTAGTAGGTAACTATTCAGGGCCAGACAGCAAATGTATGACCCTCTTTAAAATGCCATTTTCTACAACAGTGTACAGATATACAACAGCCACTACCAGGCTCACTATTTTTTGTAAAAAATAATGTTAATCATAATCATAAGGGCTATTTAAAATACTATAAAACATTAGGTTTCTTTAAAGCAATGTTTGGTTTCATGCAAGAAATCTAAGATTAGGAGAAGAAAGGCCTGATGGCATGTCAACTTTGAACAGAAGCAGAAGCCTGCGTGTTAAGGGCATTTTGGACAAAACTAAATGGATTTGATGACACAGCAAACTATAAAAGTAAATACATCTTTATGCTTCCCTCTAGTTTTTGACATTCCCAATTTAAATTAAAATTTTATAACATTGCTAAACTACAAACTGCATAGTTTGCCTACCCACATAAATTACAAATTAATTTGTCGAGGAAAAAGAAGAAAAATGATCAGTCACACTAATTTAAAAAAATTAAGTGAGGAACTGTCAAGACTGGCTCCCCTGAAGGAAAAGGAAGTCTCCTTTAGTTAAATTAAACAATAATTTATAGAAAATTAAAAGTGCCAAATGAATTCTCAGTACCTTGGAGTCCCCGGGTCTAGAGATCAGTGCTTTGCATTTCCACATTGCTGGTTCATGCTTTCTCTGACAGATGTCCCCTCTCTCTCTAACTAATGCCCTCTATGAGCAGAGTAGAAATAAATGGGCTGGCCAGACGCTTTAAGAGTCCATCCTGACTGGAAAACAGGGAATGTGGTGATGCTGGGGACAGTTTAGCTCTGGGGTTTATAAGATTACTATGCATCAAATTTAAATGGAGACCAAAGCTTTCCTGTACCAAGTAATTCATAATTCTAGGCTCCATTTGCCACTCCCAATATGATCTCTCAAATATATTTATGGTCACTGCGTGCAGGTAGCCAATACCTTCTTATCACCATTAGCATTACCATCCTATCTGTCTTCCCAATGCCATATGGACCCCATGAATTCCCAACTCATGAACTACTCTCCTGAGGCACCAGACTGTTCAATTAGTTAAGTGTTTTAAGATCAATCACACAAATTCTGTAGAATACTGTAATTGTCCAAAACATTAATGCTACTTGTATAGATCAGTGAAGAGTTTCACAAGCTGATATAAGGTCATCCAAATAGAGAGGCCACACACTTCATACCAGTGGCAATGTGGTCTGTGAGAGGTGATCCTGAAGATTGATGGACCAGGCAGAACCAGATCCATTAACACACACACACACACACACACACACACACACACACACATAACCCAAAAACTGACTTAGTGCACGACCACAAATTAAATCTGGATGAGGTCCTATATGTCTAACACCACTTATTCAAGACTAAGTGCTACTGTCTTCAATGGAATTTTTGCCTTCTAAGAAGGGAGGGATCAGGTGAGACCCAGAAATGCATGTAGAACTCTGATACTAATACTCATCATAAGGGCATGAAAATGAAAAATATTTAAGGAAGTGTATACTACTAACTGCATATTGGAGTGCACAAGTGAAAGAACAGGTTACCAGATTCGCCAAATGACACAATTTAGAAATCATCTTTGTCTCCATGCACCTAAGATACTCTTCTAATCAAGGGGGCACTGGTAGGGGAACCCCACACAGCCCCCCATACTGAAAGACACCCAAACTCAATAACCAACTCCAAGAATCTCTTTTGCCCCTCAAGCAGCATTACCAGAAACCAAAGGAACCCCGCTGTCATTAGCTAAACTTAGACCAAGCAAAACAGCCCCCATAAGAGCTCTGAAATTTAAACTGCCATTGAAATCACAGTCCATGAAAGTAGGTGAAGACTCATGTGCTAAATCTAAGTAGGGTAAATGTCTGTTAAAATAAATGACTGAAATATAAATTAGGGTTTCCAAACATAATGAACAAAATTTTAAAGTAGGGGAAGGTAAAGGGACCCAAAAGGAGGCAAGGTTTCCAATCTTCATTTAAAATTTATATTAAAGGCATAGAAAAATAGTAACAATGAAGACTACAATGCTAAGAGGTTTTTTTTTTTTTACTTGACTTCAAGGTTTCTTATTTAGTTGCAGTAATTAAGAAAGTATAGTATTAATGAAAGGGCAGACACAGTTCACAGGAACAAAGTAAAGAACTCAAAAATAGATGTACACAAATGCTCATGACTGATCTACGGCAAAGGTTCCAAATTAAGTGAAAGAAAGATTGATAGCCTTTCCAAAAAATGGCTGGCAACACTGAACAACCACAGAAAAAATCATGAATCTCAAACCGAATATAATACCTTATAGAAAACCAAAATGTATCACACATTTATATGTAAAATATAGCACTATGCAACTTACAAAAATTACAGGGACAAATGTTTGGAATCTAAAATTAACTGATTAGTTAGTTCTTAGACTGGTACCAGAAACACAATCCATAAAAGGAAATACTGGTAACTTCATCTTCACCAAGAATGAAAATCCTGTTTGGTCAAAACTCAAAGAGGACAAAGAGGCAAAAAGACTGGGATGAAATATTTGAAAAATCAAATATGCAGATCTTAGAAAGATTTTTTCTAAAACTCTCAAGGCTTAATGGTAATAAACCAATCCATTAGAAAATGAGAAAAGATATGAACAGATACTTCACCAAAGACGATGTACACACATGGAAAATAATCATATAAAAAGATGTCCAACATCATTAGCCATCAGGAGACTGTGAATTAAAACCTGTGAGACACTACTACTTGCCTATAAGAATAACTTAAAAACAGTGATAATACCAAATGCTACCAAGGATGTGAAAAAATTAGATCACTCATGAACCACTCTCCTCTGAACTGATGGTAAGAAAGTAAATAATTCAGTCACTCTGGAAAATAGTTTTCTTACAAAACCAGACATGAAATTATCATATGACCCTGCAACTTCAGTATTGGGCAACTATACAAAAAATAAAAATTTATGTTCACACATTAAAAATCTGTACACAAATGTTCATAGTAGCTTTATTTGTAATGGCTCAAATTGGAATCTGCCCAGATGTCCTTTACCAGGTAAATGGTTAAACAACTAGGAAACTTGGAATAAATAAGCCTATCAATGGTACTTAGCAGTAAAAATAAAGAAAATATTGACACACAAAATAATTGGGATAAGTCTCCAGGGATGAAAACCAAGTGAAAAACCCCAATCCAGAGATGATATATGCTGTACGATTCCATTTATGTAAAATTTTCAGAATGAAAAAAAAGTAACAAGAAAATATTTATTGAAAAGAAGGTGAGAGCCAGCATGGATGGAAAGCAAGTGTGTAAGATTATGAATGAAAAATAGAAAAGATGGCTATGATGTTGGAAATATCCAATATATTAACTGTGGAGTAAATATAAAAATCTACGTAGGCAAGGTAGATGTATAGAACTTGCACACACACACACACACACACACACACAGAAGTAAAACTGAAGAAATCTGTGACAGATAGATGATTTGTGTCAAGATCAGGATCCAGGTTGTGATATGATACTACAGTGCTGCAAAATTCTGTCCCTTGAGGAAACTGCAGTGTGGAAGGGCTCTCTTTATGTTACTTTCTACAAGCATCTATGAATCTGTGATAGTCTCGATAAACATCTGAATGCAAAACCTGAGGACTATCACAATGTGAATGGTGAATCCAGATAATATTTTTCCAGCGAGGTTCATTTTCCTGTGAGTACATAGTCACCAAAGTCAACTATACAGTGTGGTGGGTTCTTTGGGTAAACCCTTTTTGTGTATAGGTTTTCATCATTCAGTTAGCCAACAATGAAAAGCCACCGCTTTAAAAAAAAAAAAAAAAAAAAAGGAAGAAAGACAGAATGTTACATTCATTCACAGAGTATTAAAATCAGGCAAGAGTAAGACAGCCTATCAGTCAATCAGCAATTAGTGATACAAAATAGGTCTTAATTTGCAGAGGAAAAGGACTTGTCTGTTTTATTTAACAAAGGTTGTTTGGCACCCGACTCATGATAGGAATTCAGCTGAGCTGTTGGTGAGTGAGAAATAAACTCAAACTTGGATTTTACAGTATTCTGGCTCCATGTGGCAAAGAGGAATGGCCTGACATTTTGGGGATTGTCTAAGGATTCCCAGAGGAGGGAAAGAGTACTGACTTCCAAGAGAGCATACGATGTAACTAACTTGAAGATGTCTGTGCATTAGTTCAACATTCATTGTCAAATAACCAAACAATTCCATGTTTATTCTAGCAATTAAAAATACATTACAAAAAAAGTAAAATAAAAATATACCAAAAAATACATTACATTTCCTACAGATAAACTTTCAGGCAAACTGAGTGATACATACAAGCTTCCCCAACCCACCCTCCAAACAATAGGTTCATCACCTGCAGCAAGCATGTTCCAGATTTGAAAAATGGGCCTAATCAATAGAGGCTTTTTAAAAGTCTTGACTGTCAAAGTGACACAATTTTGTGAAGCCAGTAACCAAATGGATAGGAAAGGAAAATACTGTAGCTACTCTGGAAAACAATTTTCACACACAAACTAAATACAAAATTATATTTGACTCAGCAGTCAGTTTCTAATATAAAAAACAGGTCTATAGAACTTGACGAGTCTTTTTGTATCTTTAGCCCAACTATCTGTCAAGCACAAAGAAGTTTCCAGAATATGGCGGGGGTATTCAGCTCCTGCCACCACTTGAATGGAGATGTTAATGGAAAAGAAGAAAGAGAAGGAGGAGAAGAGGAAGAGGAGGAGGAGGAAAAAGAAGTGGTGACAGGTCAAACATTTTGTAACAGGAAGTTTTTAAAACACATTTTACTGAGATGCTTTACAGATCAATGTAGAAACTGGTATACCAGTAACCATCATTACAATGAATACTCAGCTTGATTTTTAATTTTACCTTCTCCCCTACTTGCTTCAATGAAATGCAAAAGAAAAAAAATCAGCAGGTATTACTGAGCACTAATCAGAAGAGAGTTTAGTAAGTGCACAAGATAGCAGAAATAAAATGAATCAAGTAATTCAAAAACCTGGATGCAGCAGCTGAAGTTGCGATTTCATTTGAAAGTTTAATATGTCGGGAACGCTTAAGCAAATTATACAGTCTGTTAACTCCACTTGCTCTGTCTTCATTTGCCATATTTCATATGGCGATCAACAGAATTACCGATATTTATATTTCTGTTTTAATTTAATTATAATTTTACACTTTAACTATTGCAAAACTTGAGAGTTAGTAATATTTTGTGCAATTACTGTAAGTGGCCTGAATTTTTAAGTGAAACTTTATTGAATCTTAAGGCCAATTACTTTTAGAGAAACTAAAATCAAATTTTATACTGTAAAGTTGAGAAAAATAGGACTCTCATTTTTTTAAGGGTAGGAAAACCTACTGGAGAATAAGAATGGGGAATAGGAATAGCTCCTGAGAGGCATGAGGGGTCCTGAGTGGGCAGCCAATGAGCCCACCTCTCAAGGGAAGTTTCACAGAGCAAAATCATGAGGCAGGTCCAACGTAGGCTCCCCGTTTAAACTGCTTTGGGAAAGATTTGCCTGCATGGCAATTTTTGTGGGGAGGAGTCTTTTTCTTAATTTCAGCTGTTCAAAATGTACAAGTTAAAAAACAAAACCAAGAAATTAATGAACTGTCTGTTTACTTTAATGATAGTTGGATGGAGGAGGGGCAACAAAGGAATCCTTCCTTTTCTGGTTTAGCTGATAATTCAAAGAAACTCCACTGCCATTTCCTCTCATAATGAATGTATAGAAGTCTTAAACCAAATCTCCACAAAAGAAGAGATTCTCATAAATGGCATAAACTTGGTAAGACTATTAACATATTAGCTTAATATGAATAAATACATTAAGTTTCATTATTAAGTGGTAAATCGCGTTAAAGTTATGTGGTAGGTTCATCATATTCTATTTTTAACAAGTTTTGTAAATTTCCATAGTAAAAGCAAAAAATTAGCAATATATTCATTGCTTTTGTGACCTTACAGTTTTAATTTAGCTGGTGTAAAAAAAGAGAGAGAGAGAGAGAGAGAGAGAGAGAGAGAGAGACACCAGAGAATGTGACATCCGACAATCCTAACTTGGACCAACTCTGATAAGGTCAAACACTTTTATGCCCCAGAAGGTACCACACCAAGTCTTCTTTAGTTTGATGTGTATGAAGATTTTCCACTTGGGAATAAAATCCTCATCAAATCCTTGCAGAGTGTTTTCCTTGCGGGACATGGAGCCAACTGGTTAAGGCTGTCAGTAAAGCTGACTGCCAGGGTAAATCGTATCTTTCCTGGCTTCACACGTGAGCCAGATGTTACGGATTTTCTCAACTACAAGATCGTGGAGAAGGAGGGTTTTGCATTTCCTGCGTTCTCACTCCAGCTCTCAAGCTTTTGAGATTTATTATCAGTCAACAGTATCATCAACTGGCCCGAAAATGTCTCAAGAGAATAACCCATTGGCAATGTGCTTCACACTGCCATTTGTCAGGTCAGGATGTTTGGTGCCACTTCCTTCCCCAACTATTCTGAGCAAGGTCAGTAAGGCAGGTGGCAACCTTCATCTTCGGAAACCTACAGTTCAAGGCAATTTACCATCATTTTTAAAAGTTTAGTTTCTTATGGATGGTATTCAATTAAATTAGTATCTGTAGATAAATATGAAAGTGAGAATATATATGTACAACATCTATACATGCAAGAATCCTTCATAATCCCACTGTACATAAAGAGCCAACATCATTTTCATAAATTTCAAGGACAGGAAATGAATTCCCTGGGATCCTAACGAATATCTGTATGCATGACAATGAACATGTATTTGTACATGCATACAAACATACATTTGAATAGCCTATCATAAGCACCTTTTTGATTATTAAGTATTCTTAAGTTATTCTGATGGCTACATAATTTCATCAAATATTTTTATATAATTCATTTTAATTTGCCTATCACTAACATTTAAGTTTGCTTTCAATTTTTCCCTGCTATAAATAATTTTTGCTACAAATATTTTGATGATAATACTCAATTTGTGAACAATTAGTTCCCTCTATTTTAATTCATTCCTCTTAAGAGCAGTTTTCAAACTCCAGTATATGTCAGGATTATCCAGTGAATGGGTCACAATGCAGGCTCCTGGGTCATCACTCTGGCATGTCTTTCTAAAAAGGCTCTTGATCAGACTCAAGATTTTGCATTTTAAACCAGTTCCGTGGTGTGGTTCACACTTCGAAAACCATGAAAAAAGCAGCTTCCGGTTTATGAAACTAATGACTTCTTAACCACCATTTCACAGTGCGTCTCATGGTATGACGTGTACAGGTGCCCTCTTTATGTTGAAATAGTGTAGTTCTGGCTGGGGAGAAGGCAGTTTGAACACCTATACCTTGACTGGGATTCATTTTTCTCACTCAGGATTTGTTTTTAGATCAGACTGGGAAAATACTCTTTCACAAATCTAGCTTACAAACCACAAGAAACAAACAACTATTTCCAAAACTAATAATATTTAAACTATGCTTATTTTGAGTTGTTTTTACATATTCTGTCAAACAAAAACTCTATTGATATACTTTGTTCACTTGATTTGGCATTGTATGACTTCTGGCTCTTCCCCAATGTCAACATAACCATAGAGAAATAAATGTTTTAAATCAATTCAGGATATCATGGTCGCCATCAGTATAACTAACTCATGAAAGAGGAATTCCAGAGCTGCTTCAGAAAGTGACAAGAAGGATGGGATAAATGTATTTGAATTGAAAGAGTCTTTTGAGGGTAGTAATGGCACTGTGTCTCTTACTGTTAATACATTTTTTACATTTAAAATTTACCATGAGCTTGATCACATCTCACAGTAAAGAAAATATTCAGAGTACACAGCACATCCACAAATGGTTAGCACATTTACCTAAATGCCTTTTTAAATGCATAGCTGAGGTAGTGTTTTAGTTACTTTTTACTTGTCGCTGAGACAAAATACCTGAAGCCCAAAGTTGGAGAACGAAAGGTTTATTTCTTACAGTTTTTGGATGTTTCAGTCCACACTCAGTTGGCTCCTACGCAGGGGAGCATGGCAGAGCCGCAGTTCATGGTGGATGCAAACAGAAAGCAGGAACCAGCAAAGAGCAAGACACACCTTCTTCCGGCCATTACATCACACCCTGGCTCCACCCCTATGTGGGTGGAGCACTGACACCATCAATCCAAGCACTAGACAATGAACCATCACAAATGCACAATGCAAACTCACGAGGCCTGAGGGCCACAGACATAAACCATGACAGGGGGCAAAAGAGTAAAGAAACAGAAGGCAGCAATTTGTAAGCAAAGGCAGAAAGAAACAAAACCTAGCAATCAAGAAATGTCTTAGTTACTTTCTTGATGCTGACACTCAAATTTAAAAGAAGAAAGCTTTATTTTGTCATATAGTATGTAGAGGTTTCAGTCCACAGTTAGCTGAGTGAGTGTTGTGGTTTATTTAAATGCTCCCTTAAAGCTTCATTCAGTCATGGAAGTGACTGAACCTAGCATTTGTGATTGGTTCATTGTCTAGTGCTCAGATTGATGGTGTGAATGTTTCATTCACTCAGGGGTGGAGCCAATATAATGGTGGCAAGAGGGCAGGTCTTTCTCTTTTGCCTTTGCTTTTGCTATTTGCAACAGCCATGAACAGCTGCCCCACCACCACCACCACCACCACCACCACCACCACCACCACCACGCCGCCTCGGAGCTAACCGAGTATGTAACCTCCAAGAACTGTTAAGAAATAAACTTTTCCTTCCCTAACTTTGGGCATCAGGTATTTTGTCTCTACAACAAGTAAAAAGTAACTAACCCAGCAAACATGGCAGAGGAGCATCACAAAGAAGAAACAGTCCATGGAAAGCAGCAATTTGTAAGCAAAGGCAAAAGTAGAAGTAGAAGCAGACTATCTTCTTTCTGTCCCTTTTACATTCCATCCAGGTTACAAGTTTAGTGCTCAGGTTAGGGCACCCTTAATCCCAGCATTACTGCTTTAATCCACATTTACATCCTCTAATCCAGCCACCTTCAAAACTCCCCACCTATCACTGCATGAAGCTTTGAGGGAATAGCCAGATATAAACTGTAACATTCCAACTCTGGCACCCAAAAGATTCAGGCACATCTCTTTATGCAAAAGGCATTTGGTACATCTCTAAAAATTGCCAAATGTGGGAGACAACTTCAAGGACTCCCTTTGAATGCAAAACAATTATTGTGACTTTGATTATTTGGAAACTCATTTCCTTATACTGATATGTAAAAAGCTGGCTAGGATATTTCTTTCTCTCTTCAACTGGCTCTAAGCATTGCAAATAAAGCTAGCCTACATGCTAATATGCAATCTCTATAGCCATCAGACAGTCCTGTTTCCTCACATAGTGTTCTCTGTACAATACAGATATGTACAGGATTGAGCAACAGATGTTAAGAGCAAACAGCTCCAGGAATTTCAACTGGGTACAAGCCTCAAGATAAGAGGCTATGACTCCCCAGGGCACAAGAGTTTGCATATCAGAAACCAAGATATAGCCCCCCCCCCAAAAAAAAAACCAATCCCACTGCTACCCTAACTGGATTATGTAAATTGATCCTTCTGCATATTTTTATCTCTGCAGTTTACATAGATGCCAATCTAGTACCTGGCCAGCCAACTCAAGTTACTCACATAATTCCTGCCATCCTCACAATCACTCATCCCTGAGCCACCTCCCTTTTTCACAAGATAATAAATTCTGAGAGAGGCCTAGCATCAAGGCCTCTGTCCGCATGTCCTCATGAGGACTGGACTTAAGATCCCTTGGCTGACCTTAACTTGGAATATGTCTTGGTGTTTTCACTCTCACGGTGGGTTGCATTGGTAGTGGAAGATTGGAATTAACTTGCTGGGATTCCAATAACATCTCAATGGGATTACAAATATAACTTTTCAGATTGGAGGAAAAGTAGGAAGAGGATTATAATACTTGGACGACTGAACTGGATATTTGGGTTTACAATAGCCAATGTCCTAACAGTTTTGGCCTAGTTGAAAAGTCCAAGTCCAAAGTCTTCTCTAAGATTTAAAGGAAACTTTTAGCTGTAAATCATTGTACATGTGAAAAGGAAAACACTTTCAACATACAATGGTATGAGATAAAAATTTGTATTACTCATTGAGGCATAGAAAGGAATGGGACAGGACCAAAGGAAGTCCAAAATCTAGCAGAGTAAACATTAAAGCCCATAGTTCCATGTTCAGCTTCTGGGGCAAGATTTGTACTCCAAAGGGATTATGGAACCTCCAACCCTGTAGTATTGCCAACAGCTAGAGCGCCAATGGCTTCTTAGACCAGCTTTGCTCACTCCTTGCAGCTTTCCTCAGAAGATCCACCTCCCTAACTTCTCTAACTTTCTGAGCTTTACATTGCACCTTCAGCTTCACACTCACAGCTTCACACTGCACTTTCTTGGGGGCAAACTGCTGGGCCTCCCAGACCTTCTTCTGAAATATGGGTGGTAGTCTTTCCGATCCCATACCTCTCAAATTCTACTTACACTTTAAATCAGCATTTCATGGATGATGTTAGGGAGTAACAGCCAGCTGGAGTATTAGCCTGCCTTGCTTCTCTCTTGGTTGTAGGGGTGGAGTGACTGGATTTTGAGCACTATGAACCTAATTTGGAGGAACAAATGCTCTAGCCTGCCACTATTATGGTGCTCTGGAGCTGTCTTCTCACAGCAAAATTATCTTTGCAAGTTTGAGGCTGCAAAGGCTGGAGTCCTGCTGGTTCTTATGATATCCTCAAGCAGTCTTTTCTATTTGTCCTCTTCGTCCTCAGCAGCCAAATTCTTCTCTGCTCCATTTTGGCAGTCTGAAAGTTTATTCAAACTTATTTTCTGACTAAACTAAAATATTTTAAAAACACTCTGCTGGGCTATTTGCTCTTGATTCTCAACAGAAATTTAGCTAAAAGCCTCCAACAGCAGCCATGCCATGGCCTCAACATTAGATGGACATGATATTTCTTTTGCAAGATTAATTAGTTCACTGTCTTAAATCTCAGTCTATGTCTAAAGCAAAGTTCCCGGGCATGGCAAAGTGCAGACAAATGGTCTGCCAAAGCTTAACACAAACGGCCTAGAGTACTAAATCTAGTGAACTGAAAGCTCTAAAAGGTTCACCATCCCTGCCCAATATGATCAGACTCAAAAACACATACCTTACTTATGCACCTGTAGCTCCTTCTAGCTGGCTTGTGTTCTTTCTGTCTTGACCTGTCCATTTGTGTACTTTCAAAATCAGCAAATGCTAGACTCTTAATAGACTCCTCCCTGAAAATTCTGATGGTTCTTCTTCCTGTACTTTCACAAATTTATAACCCACTTTTTTGGCTTGCATATCTTTCTTCCTTATCTATGAGCTCTCTGTAGCCAGATGCTACGTTTTTAGTTCAGTTGAACCAATACTTCTCATATATTAATTTTATATGTCAGTGTGTAATCTTGGTAAATAGCAAGCATTAAGAGAAAAGCCTGCTTTACACCTAAAAGATCTTGCAATCTAGTTATCATCATGCCTGTATTATTTATATAGATCCATCATAGTGCCTGGCCAGTGACAGACTCTTAAGCTACATCTTATGAACCAATGAATGAACAAATTAAGGGTGAATAACAGCTACATTTTTCTTAGAAAGCCAGAAAGAGAAAGAGAGAGAGGAGAGACAGAGACAGAGGGAGAGAGGGGGGGGGGGAGAGAGAGAGAGAGAGAGAGAGAGAGAGAGAGAGAAACAAACAGAGAGAGACAGAGAGAAACAACGAACCCAGGCCTAAGTCAAACAAAAACTCCAGCAATAAATTACACTTTCACTGTCTTTTATTTGTAACTTTTTAAGGCTACAAATCACATATGCCTGTCAAAGCCTAAATTTTGAGGAAAAAAAAACACCAAATGTGTATCCAAATGTGTATGGTAGTGTGTTTCAATTATTCTCATGGAATTTCGAGAAAAGAATAAATTTAGTTAACTAACTAAAACCTGAGTTTATTATATAACACAATATCAAGTAATAACATAAGACAAGTGTGTTAATGAAAAATGTTAATGAAAATGTTCCTTTTTGGTCTCTCTCATGTGAGACTGTGTTTGTAAACATGTTTATTTGGTGTTTCATTTTCTTTAAAAGGAAAAAATTCCCATAAAAGACTTCAAATTAAGCTTTCTTTTAAAATTTTTAATTTCTGAATAGCTTCAGGCATTTGAGTAAGCAGTCAGTTGTCATATTTGCTATTTATGAATATTACAATACATTTATTAAAATGAGGCCTTTTGCAGATATAAGACTTCAACAAACTGAATTCAGAAGAGCAAGTAGTGATTTTCTACAGTGGGGCTATGCCATCTGAATACATTATGATGGAATATATTATCATTCTCCCATAATCATCTTATTCTGGCTCTCTCAAATGGTGAAAAGATGATTTAAGTGAGCCCAATGTAACCCCAATGATCCCTGTAAGAGGAAGATAGGAGGATCCATTATTGTAGAGCAGATGACAATGGAAGAGGAAACGATGCGATACAAGAAAGGGGTCACAAGCCAAAGAATGTAGGCAGTGTCTGAGAGTTGAAAAAGAAAGAAAACAGACTCCTCCTTCAGAACCTTCAGAAGGAACCAGCCCTGCTGGAAAGTACAAGATTCTTTTTAGATTTGTGATCTCCAGTTATATAAGATTAAAATATTTGTTATTTAAAGCCACTAAGTTTCTGCTAGTTTGTTACAGCTACAATAGGAAATGAACCAACCCAATGATTACACTTCATCCCTATTTGATTCTCTTGACCCAGAATTGTTCCTTGCTAGGCAAAATAACTTCCCAATCTCTGAAAATCTATTTATACTTTTTTACTGTTACGATTTGTGCTAACTTGATGTTTACTAATATCAAAGACATAAAAGAATATAAGGACATTCCCAGCTTGTTCTTCTTTGCTGCCTTATAGTAAGGTGGCTGTAAATGCAAACATTCTTTCCCAGACTATCTTAGAAATAAGACATATCATACGTCGGCTGGAAGAAAGGAACATTTAAAGAAAACTTTTGCTTTCTTGACAAAAACAGAAAGTGCAGTCAGTTGCATTGAATGTAAGTGGAACGGTTAGAGCTGCAATACCTGTCTTGTTACCATGAGCAAAGGGTCAAGAAACCACAAAGACATGGGTCCTGATATTGCTGAGTCACTGAGACAAAGCCTGTCCTCACCAACTTCCGGGAATTTCTGACTTTGTGAGCACAATAGCTCTTCTTCGTTTAAATCAAGGTAGCATGGTTTAGCATTAACTTGGAGCTGAAAGCATTCCTAACTTAGCCCCCTTTATACCACAGGCAAGTATAATGTCAACACTTTGGAAAATATAACAGAACCCTCTATAGCACAGTTCTGTACATATCTACGTATGTATGTATATAGATGGACAGGGACAGAAAAGAAAGAGAAAAGTGAGAGACAGAAGAGGGAGTAAAGGAAAGATAAAATTCAAACTTAAACTGGCACCACTGTTACCACACTACAAATTGACAAAGAAATGCTGAAAAATAGAGTGACACCCACTTTAATTGCCTCAGACTTGGAGAACTGCATACTTTAAATACACATTGAAGAAAATTAGACTAAGATTTCTGAGCTCCCAGGGTTTTCTTCCAATATTATGCTGAATGTACCAAGTGTCAGTGAGTCTCTCTACCACTATTCTGCAAACTTGAATACCAAAGAAACTCAAAGGTTCATTAAAAGAGGTTTCATTTGCCAATCCCCACAATCACTAAAAAAAGGCTCCAGAGCACTGAAGATACACAGTATACAAGCTTCCTAGGGCACAGTACAGAAGGTAATGAGCACAAAACAGAGATGCTTTTTCTAGGGACAAAGCAACACTCTAAAATTCTCTCTTTGGCACTTGTGTAATGGATTGTCTTCTAATATTTGAAGTTGGTTAAGGTTCTTTATCTATTTTTTTCATAATAACATTTCATTTATCCTAGCTGTTACTATGGTGCTTCAGTGCACCGAACATTTCAAATTTTAGTCAACAACTTGTACGGGCTACCCGCTATATGGAAGTGACAGTGCCAGGAACTGGGACAACAGCAAATCATAGTACTTGCCCTTGTGAAGCTCATAGTCTTCTGTGAGTAATACAAATAAACACACCAAAGACTACAAAAGGAGAAAGGTAAGTTCTTTTGGGGGAATGAGGGAATGGACTTACAACATGAGCAACACAATTCTTTGTTACTGATTGATGGCCAGACCTACAGTGGTAAATAAGAAAGATTCCTTGATATTTGGAAGGTTAACAGAACAGAGTTATTTCAAGTAAAGTAAATAATGGAATTGATGGAAATGACGGGGCAGGAGGAGGACTTTAATATGTACACTAAATCCCTCCACAATACACAAAGTGTCTTTTAAGTTGAGGAATCAGTTAACAAGTAACAAAGAGCCAAAAGATGAAATGATGAAAAGAGGAGGCAGCCAGATCCTTCTGTGTGAACACAATTGAAATAGTTAGAAAGAGGCAATATCTATAGAAAGTACAGCTAGCAGAAGTTCATGTCACTGAGCACAGCTGGAGCAGATTTAAGGCAGAGTGCCTGGTGCGGGTCTCTTGGCTTACAGAGCACAGTGGAAAAGAAGGTTCTGCCTATGAGCCGTATGGTTTTACAGAACACCAAAACAGGAAGATATTAACATTCACTAAACAGTTATCAAGGGATCATTAGATATGCAATAGAATCCTGGGAACTACTCTGTGAGGTACCCAATATTAACCTCATTTTACTAAACTTAGAATACAGAATTTTAAACATACTTTTGACTCATGGCTCTATCATATACTGTTTTTTTTTTTTTTTTTTTTTTTTTTTTTTTTTTTTATTTAAGAGGAAAAAGAGAAAAACACAAAACAAGACAAAGCAGTGTAAGGTTACACATAATACAGAACTACAAAAAAAAAAATAAACATAACAGTAAGAAATCACCTGTTAATAGATTACATAATATCATCTTGGAAATAGTTGCTCAAATCACAGTATCAAAGAATACAAAGTAGACATTCAAACGGAGAGACTGCAAACAGCTGTGTTCAATGATCCAAAAACATTAATATAGTCAGCTATTTAACATCCCTAAACACACTTGTTGTTATATCCGTTAGAGCTCTTTTTTTTTTTTCCCTCCCTCTCTTTTTTATAACAAAATTTACACATTTTGGATTTTATTACTCCTCAGTTCTCATTACTCTCTTGGGGGGGAGATAATAAAGTCAAATATGGCAAAACAAAGCTGTAAGTCCAAACCAAGGATAGACATAGCACATGATGTAGAACAGAGTACAAGGTCATCAACAATGGTTATCAACATTGTCTCTTGTTTCCTTAAAAGGAATTGTCTATCTCATTAGATATTATAAAGTTGGACAAAACAGTGGAGAACAAGACCAATAAAACTTAGGCATTGTGAACATTGCAGGACTTCCAAAGGAGACAATAGTCAAACCAGAATGGGCATCTTTGTGAATCTTATTGCCTTCAAATTAGTTGCCTATACCTTCAAACTTGCTACTGTCGCACAGAATGGAACAGAGTCTAATCAGTCAAAACAAGATCTTGGGAGTATTACAGGACTTCAAAACAAGTTAATAGGAGATCAAAAAGAGTTACTACTATATATCCTAATTTTTTAAGTTTTTCCCTTAATTAAAATAAACATAAGAAATAGCTAAATAATTTTTTTAAAGAATAGTAGTTACCATAGTGTCTGTCTTTTTCCTTAAAATATTTGGATAAAACTTCATATACTATAGCTTCAAATATTTCCATATCAAAAAGCCCAGAGTAAAGCCTTTCTAATTAATAAGTGAAAATTTTATAAGGCTTCAAGGCCACATAATGGGGAATCATGATTATCACATATTTTTATATATTTGAATCATTACTTACATTAGGGAAACTATTCGGTATTCATACATGCGAGATTGATTTATTTCACTTATGAGTATGGTCTCAAGCTGCGCCCATTTATTGATAAATATCTCAATGCAATCCTTCTTTATAGCTGAATAATACTCCATTGTATAGAAATACCACAACTTTTTTATCCATTCCTCAGTTGATGGACACTTGGGTTGTTTCCAAGATCTGGCGATTACAAATTGTGCTGCTATAAACATAGGTGCACATATATCCCTGTGGTATGATGCTTTCAGTTCTTCTGGGAATATGCCTAGAAGTGGAATAGCTGGAATAAATGGGATTTCCAATCCCAACTTTTTGAGAAACCTCCAGACAGATCTCCACAAAGGCTGTATCAGTCTACACTCCCACCAACAGTGCAGGAGAGTTCCTTTTTCCCCACAGCCTCTCCAGCATTTGTTGTTGTTGGTTTTCTTGATCCTGGCCATTCTTTCAGGAGTGAGATGGTATCTCAGTGTGGTTTTAATTTGCATTTCTCTAATGGCCAATGATGATGAGCATTTTTTCATGTATTTATTTGCCATTTGCATTTCTTCATCTGAGAATTGCGTATTCATCTCAGATGCCCATTTTTGGATTGGATCTTTGAATTTTGAAGGTCTGAGTTTTTTTAATTCTTTATATGTTTTAGACAAGAGGCCCTTGTCTGAGAGAGAGTTCACTAAAATCCTTTTCCCAGTTTGTGGGTTTTCTTTTCACTATGCTGGAGATTTCTTTTGACATGCAAAAACTTTTTAATAAGAAGAGGTCCCAGTTATTGATTCTGGGAAGTATTTCCCGTGCAGTTTGAGTCCTATTCATGAATTCTCTACCTACTCCTATGCCTCCAAGGTTTCTACCCAATTTGTCTTCCAATAGATTTAGCGTTTCTGTTTTAATATTCAGATCTTTGACCCATTTAGATTTTAATTTAGTACATGGTGATAGACATGGGTCTAGCTTTAGTTTTCGGCAAATGGAGAGCCAGTTTTTCCAGCACCATTTATTAAAGAGACTGTCGTTCTTCCAGTGAACCTGCTTGGCTCCTTTATCGAAGATAAGGTGGTTGAGTGTGTTTGTAGTTGTGGTTGTATCTTCTAATCTATTCCATTGATCTTCAGCTCTGTTTTGATTCCAATACCATGTTGATTTTACTACTGTTGCTTTGTAGTATAATTTCAAGTCAGGGATTGTGATGCCTCCTGCTTTGTCTTTGCTGCTTAGAATTGCTTTTGCGATTCTAGGTCTCTTCTGGTTCCAGATGAAATTTAGGAGTGATTTCTCTAGATCTATAAGGTATGTTGATGGTATTTCTATTGGGATTGCATTGAATCTGTATAAGAGTTTTGGGAGAATGGCCATCTTCACAATGTTTGTTCTTCCTATCCATGAGCAAGGGATGTCTTTCCATTTTCTGAGATCATCTTCAATTTCCTTTTTCAGTGTAATATAGTTTTCACTGTATAAGTCTTTCACTTCTTTTGTAAGAGTAATTCCTAAATATTTCATTTTTTTGCTTGCTAATGTGAATAGACCAGTTTCCCTTATTTCCCTCTCTGTGGTTTTGTTGTTTGTGTATAGGAATGCTATTGATTTCTGAGTATTGATTTTGTATCCAGCCACATTACTGAATTTATTTATTGTATCTAAGAGTCTTTCAATGGAGCTTAGGGGGTCTTCTATGTAGAGTATCATGTCATCTGCAAACAATGACAACTTAACTTCTTCTTTTCCTATCTTTACCCCTTTTATTTCTCTTTCTTGCCTAATTGCTCTGGCTAGTACTTCCAGTACTATATTAAATAGGAGTGGTGATAAAGGACATCCTTGTCTTGTGCCTGATTTTAAAGTAAAGGCTTTCAATTTTTGGCCATTTAGTATGATGCTGGCTGTTGGTTTGTCATAAATGGCCTTTATTATATTGAGGTAAAGACCATCTATTCCAATTTTCTGTAGAGTTTTTATCATGAATAAATGTTGGACCTTATCGAAGGCTTTTTCTGCATCTATAGAAATGATCATGTGATTCTTCTTTTTGGCTTTATTGATATGGTGAATTACATTTATTGATTTGCGTATGTTGAACCATCCTTGCATTCCTGGGATGAATCCCACTTGGTCATGGTGTATAATCTTCTTGATGATTTGCTGGATCCTATTTGCCAATATTTTATTGAGGATTTTTGCATCTGTGTTCATTAGGGAGATCGGTCTATAGTTCTCTTTTTTAGTTGGGTCTTTCTCAGGTTTTGGTACTAGAGTGATATTTGCTTCCAGGAATGACTTAGGCAGGATTGCTTCCCTTTCAATTTCATTGAATAGTTTGAGGAGTGTCGGCATTAGGTCTTCTTTGTATTTCTTGTAGAATTCTGCAGTGAATCCATCTGGGCCTGGGCTCTTCTTGGTGGGTAAGGACTTAATTACATTTTCAATTTCAGTAACCGAGATTGGGTTATTCAACAGTTTTACATCCTCTTGATCTAGCTTTGGCACTTCATATGCTTCTAAGAAACTGTCTATTTCTTCTGTGTTATCAAACTTTTGAGAGTAGAGGTTTTCAAAATAGGTGTTGATGATCTTCTGTATTTCTATTGGGTCTGTAGTGACTTCTCCTTTTTCATTTCTTATTGCATGAATTTGAGCTTTTTCTTCCCTTTTTTTAATAAGGTTGGCTAGGGGCTTATCGATTTTATTTATTCTTTCAAAGAACCAACTCTTTGATTTGTTGATCCTTTGGATTGTTTTCTTAGTCTCTATTGCATTGATTTCTGCTCTGATTTTTATAATTTCCTCTCTTCTTTTGGCTTTGGGCTTGACTTGCTCTTCCTTTTCTAGCTGTTTGAGGTGTAGCATCAAGTTATTTATTTGTATTCGTTCTGTTTTCCTGATGTGGGAACTCAGTGCAATAAATTTTCCTCTCAGAACGGCTTTCATTGTATCCCACAGATTCCGGTAAGTTGTATCTGCATTTTCATTTTCTTTTAGGTATTGTTTGATTTCTTCTTTAATTTCTTCTGTGACCCACTGATTACTCAAGAGTGTGTTATTCAGTTTCCATGTGTTTGTGGGATTTTTGCGGTATCTTTTATCATTAATTTCTAATTTCAGAGCGCTGTGATCCGATAACATGCAAGGGATGATTTCAGCTCTTTTGCACTTGTTTAAATATGTTTTATGAGCTAATATATGGTCTATTTTAGAAAATGATCCATGTACTGCTGAGAAGAATGTGTATTCTGATGTTGTTGGGTGGAACATTCTGTATATGTCTATCAAACCCATTTGTTCACAGGTATGATTCAGTTCTGTTATTTCTTTACTCATTTTCTGTCTGGTCGATCTGTCCCTTGGTGTCAATGGCGTATTAAGGTCTCCCGTTACAATTGTGTTACTGATAATTTGAGTTTTCATTTCTGTTAATAATTGTTTTATATAACTGGGCGCTCTGGAGTTTGGTGCGTATATATTTAAGATAGTTATCTCTTCCTCTTGGAGTTTTCCCCTTACGAGTATGTAGTGACCTTCTTTGTCCTTTATGGTCATTGTTGGTTTAAAGTTCACGTTGTCTGCAAACAGAATGGCTACTCCTGCCTTTTTTTGGATTCCTGCTGCATGAAGAATTGTTTTCCATCCTTTGACTTTCAGTCTGTGAGTATCCTTCTGGGTTAGATGGGTTTCCTGTAAACAGCATATGGTTGGATTTTGTTTCTTGATCCATTCTGCTAGTCTGTTTCTTTTGATTGGTGCATTGAGACCATTTACATTAATGGTTATTACTGTTAAATGTTGTTTAATTGTAGGATTCTTATCTCTCTGCTGTTGCATCTTTATCTTTCTGTTCTGTTTAATTATTTGCTTTGCTTAGTGGTTTTTTCCTTTGTGTATCTAAACTGTCTTTCAATATTTTTTGCAGGGTTGGTTTGGTGTTCATGAAGTTCTTCAGCTGTTCTTTGTCATGGAAGTTTCGTATTTCACCATCTATTTTAAATGATAGTGTTGCAGGATATATCAGTCTAGGTTGGAAATCATTTTGCTTTAGGATCTGGAATACTTCACTCCATGCTCTTCTTGACTTTATTGTTTGTGCTGAGAAGTCTGCTGTGATTCTGATAGGTTTTCCTTTATAAGTGATCTGTCTTTTCTCTCTGACAGCTTTTAATAATCTATTCTTGTGTTGGATTTCTGGGATGGTGATTATTATATGTCTGGGTGTAGTTTTATTTTGGTTATGACTATTTGGAGTTCTATATGCTTCACTGATCCTGATGTCAGTTTCTGATCTCATGCTTGGGAAGTTTTCAGCTATTGCTTCTCTAAATATCCTCTTGATATCCTTTATGTTGTCTCCTTCTTTTTCATTAATCCCTATCATTCTTATGTTATTCTTCTTTGCATCATCTTGCAGTTGTTGAATTGTTATTTCCTGATTCCTTGTTATTTTTAAAAGATCTTTCCTTTCCTGTTCACTTGCTGCAATCCTGTCTTCAAGGTCTGAAATTCTGTCTTCACTTTCATTAAGGCGGTTTTTACAACTTTCAGTGGAGTTTTTTATTTCCTGTATATCTCTGTGCATCTGCATTATGTATTCTGTTTGTTTCTTATATTGCTCGTCTAGGGATTCTATCTTTTTGTTTAATTCCTCCAATTTTTTATCTGTGTTTTCTTTAGATATATTTAGAATCTCTTTCATTTCTTTTATCATTTCTTCTTTTATCTGAGAAATTATTTCGAGTTTGAATTTCTTTAAAGCTTCCTGGAGTTGCTTGTCAACTTCAGTAGCTATTGTGTCTAATATATGAGGAGGATGGGATATATTTTCTTCTAAATACACTTCTCCTAGGGTTTTCTGAGTTGGGCTGGAGGTTTGAGGTTGTAATTTGGTCTTTCGTTTTGTCATTTTCCTATATTTCTGTGTTTCAAGTGTTATTTGAAAGCCTCCTCAGGATCTGTTGAAAATCCCCTTCTATGTTTGCAGCTACTGAGACTCTGGCACCCCTCTACCCCAGGCCATTGGGCCTGCAGAACCAATGGCCCTTCTCTGCTTGATCAGAACTCCGCGGTTCCAGACAAGCTGGGCCTCAGGGACACTGTGCACCCACCTGCCCCTTGGTAGATCCACAGCTCTTGGATCGCAGCCGGGTTAGGGTACTCACCACAGACCGCAGTGCCTCAGGAGCCTGTGATCCCTCCCTGCTGGCAGAGATATCCACAAACCTCCAGACAAAGGAAGGGCCTCCTGCGGGCACTCCGGATCTACCCCGCTCCTCCTCTGCACGCAGATGGCTATGCGCGGCTGGGCTCAGGCCGAGGTGCCTCAGGAACCCGGGACCCCTCCTCCTCCAGACAAAGGAAGGGGCCTCTGCAGGCGGCTCCGGGTCCGCGCAGCTCCTCCTCCGCACACCGACGGCCAGGCGCTGCTGGGTACGGGCCGAGGTGCCCCAGGAACCCGGGACCCCTCCTCCTCCAGACAAAGGACGGGGCCTCTGCAGGCGGCTCCGGGTCCGCGCCGCTCCTCCTCCGCACACCGACGGCCAGGCGCTGCTGGGTACGGGTCGAGGTGCCCCAGGAACCCGGGACCCCTCCTCCTCCAGACAAAGGACGGGGCCTCTGCAGGCGGCTCCGGGTCCGCGCAGCTCCTCCTCCGCTCACCGAAGGCCAGGCGCGGCTGGGTACGGGCCGAGGTGCCCCAGGAACCCGGGACCCCTCCTCCTCCAGACAAAGGACGGGGCCTCTGCAGGCGGCTCCGGGTCCGCGCCGCTCCTCCTCCGCACACCGACGGCCAGGCGCTGCTGGGTACGGGCCGAGGTGCCCCAGGAACCCGGGACCCCTCCTCCTCCAGACAAAGGACGGGGCCTCTGCAGGCGGCTCCGGGTCCGCGCAGCTCCTCCTCCGCTCACCGAAGGCCAGGCGCGGCTGGGTACGGGCCGAGGTGCCCCAGGAACCCGGGACCCCTCCTCCTCCAGACAAAGGACGGGGCCTCTGCAGGCGGCTCCGGGTCCGCGCCGCTCCTCCTCCGCACACCGACGGCCAGGCGCTGCTGGGTACGGGCCGAGGTGCCCCAGGAACCCGGGACCCCTCCTCCTCCAGACAAAGGACGGGGCCTCTGCAGGCGGCTCCGGGTCCGCGCAGCTCCTCCTCCGCTCACCGAAGGCCAGGCGCGGCTGGGTACGGGCCGAGGTGCCCCAGGAACCCCCATATACTGTTTTTGATGGCAAAAATTAAAACTGTGATTGGGTGAATAAATGAAGGCTTAAAATCAATGGCTCTTCAATTTACAGGCAATGGTTTTGCTACCTGAATTATGATGCCCCCTATGGCAAACTGTCCAAGCTATTCTGAGCTATCATCAGAAACATTCAAACTACTTCCCTCATTTTTATGTCATTTCTAAATTTTTGGTGGTACTTAATGCTGTGAAATGTGTCGTGAAATAATTGCTGTAAGGAATAAACTGGTAGTGCATTCCGTAAGGGAGAGCAATAATCATTTATCAAAACTTCAAATGCACGTGCTCTTTACCTTACAATCCCATTGGTACTAAGTCCTGCCAATCATTTATGCATACCTATACATACAGGCTTACATTATGTAAAATGTTGCATATACAAGGCAAGACTGAAATACATGGTGTTTAAATTTTTTAAATGATTACAGTAAAAGACACATAGCCAATAACCCTCCCAATACTCTCCCTCACTTGGTGAAGTATACTTATTCCAGCCTACTTGTCACTTTCTTAAGCAGTTCTGAAAGCCCACTTTCCTGAGTAACTTTAGGAGACATGATCAAAAACACGGGTGAATGCTGGTTCTGAAAGGCAGGCACACACAAACATTAACTGTCCTCATCCATTTTTATTCATCTGTTCTGGCACTGTGTGGCTTCTGACTGTTCCCCTAAAGTCAAAATGACTATGACAGGTAAACCTGGAGGCTGCCATCACATGGCAACTATAGATAGGGCACCTAGAGATCTCATGAAAGAGAACATCCACAACTGTTTTAAGAAAGTGTTAAGAATGACGATATAAATGTGTTCAAAGTGAGGGAACTATTTTGAGGAAGGTTAATGGCAATATGCCTTCTACTGTAAATACTTTTTAAAAATTTAAACATTCCCTATATTAATCACATACTGTACATATTCATACATACAAAAGGCTAATAATAGGTTTCTTAGTACAGTGGCTAAGAATATAGTACCAGGAGCTAAACTCTGTAAGTTTGAATCCTGTTTCTACACTTTCTAATTGTGACCCTAGGCCTCTTGGAGTTCTGTACCTACTTCATAAACTTGTTGAAGAGATAAGTAATTCTAATTTAAGAATATAGGCCAGCAAAAATTAAGCACTGTATACATGTATACATGCTGTCATTAGCAGTTAAACATCATAAATAGCCAAAGAATCTGAAAATAATCTAATCATCTGCCAGAAATAGAATGAATTTCTAATGATAACATCCGTAGAAAAAAATGATACTGCCATTGAATACATTTAAATAAATCTGTATGAGGTACTTGGTCCAAAAGAGAGGAAAAAATATTATACAGTAGGCAAATAATTCTTTTCTAAGACTGTGTGGGGTCTTTCTTCTCGTCAGTCATCTGTAGCCATCTGTCAAATTACTTTATTACTGCTGTGATCTAAAGTCACTCAGTATGCATAGAAATGTGGCACAACATTGAAAACTAAAGTCATTTGTCTCTGCACATGGATATTACATCTTTACAGACCCATACAGGCCTTTCCTCCTGATGCACCTCCTTGCAATTTGCACCTTATTGTAGAGGGAAAAAAACCATGTAAACTACCTTTCTCTCTTCTCTGCTTTCAATGGACTTTCCACAAGAACTGCCAAAATAATTTGATAGAACGCATGTTTCCTGCCTGGATCTTCAGCATTAGGCCCTTTGCTAAAAATTATCCTTTTCACACTCATTGCTTGACAGGTAAACAGTGTGAAAGCTTCTTTTGCAGATTATTCAGAATATTGGTTTTAAACTAAAGTTAGTCATGTCTTTAAAAAACAGTATTTCTAAGTCACATTTAGCTATCCATATGGAATTTTTAAAACCTTAAGCAAAATGGATAAACCAGTTGATGAAAATATAATTCAGCTGGCAGCCTGATTACAACAAGGTATCATTATTGAACTTACACTTTGAGTAGAGCATATCCCTTAGATGAGGAAATTAGGATAATCTAAGATGGTCTGTAGGTGAGGGGTAGAAGAAAGGACCAGGAAGGAAGATAAGTTCCTCAACCCCAAATGCCTGGTGCTTTAGCTGTATCAAGTGCTCAGTTCAGTCTCTGAGACTAAGCATGTTACCTCCATGGTGTGGATGAAAACAGTGAGGCTCAGAGGTCTTAAAGACTTGCCCAAGTTCACTTAGCAGAAAAGAGACATAGTTCAGATTTGAAACCGAGCTGAATGGATGTTGAACTGCAATGATCAGCCTTCTAAAGATCAACATTTCCAGGTAAGAGCTGATAATGAGATGTCAGGCTAAAGGCAAGGATGAAGGAATGGACACTTCCATCAAAAACTCCCCCTGAGCTGCTTTCCTCAAAGAAATGCTAGGAGGTAACAGAAGATTCCTAAGTCCTTCTGGATGCAAGCTCCCCGGGAAAGAGGCAAAGACTGCAGGCAAGACCCAGTGTTATTAAGGTATTTTGCTGTTACCTAAAATGAAATGATAATACGGGCTGACTCCAAAGTTCTTGTTTACAAGGCGTGAGCTTTGAGACAATGAATCCAACATATCTTTATAGAAGGAAAGACACCTAAAAGAAAAAGTCCAAGAAACCAGTTGTACATCTAGGTACCCTAGAGGATCAGTGGACTTGGTTCAGACCTGGCTGAGCCTGCTGGGTGCTGCACTGCTCCAGAGGCTCCTAGAAAAGAAGGAATTGTCAGGATTAGAATGAATAGGGGGAAGAAAAAAATGCCCTGGCTGCCTTCCTTCTGATTGGACAATAAAACAATTAAGATTCGAGTTTTTGATAGTGTGATTCCATTTCCCTGTGGACTGCACTCCAGACTAAAAAAAAAAAGTCAAGTCCAAAGCTTTCTGCGTCACTCTCTCTTCCAGGTTCAAGGTCCTTTTCCTTACCCATTGTTCTCTCTGTATAACTTCTCAATTCTCTGCCACAGGTAAAAGATGTACCCTACCTAAGATTCTAATTGAAAAAGGAGTATGACGCTGAAATTCCCAGAATCAGTTGATATTTCAATGAGGAATCATTAACAAATAAAAATAACACTAAAGAAATGTGTATCAGTGGTAGAATTTCAGATTCTGTGAAAAAAATTTGACAAGGTACACAAATTCTTGTATGCATGCATGGATACACACATAAGAAAAACATGAAAGATAAAAGACACATATTAGTTATAAAACAAAGTATATATAGAGCACATAAGTCAAGAAAGTACACACACTTTGCTTTAGAGGGATTAGGACCTGGATAGCCACCACATATTTCTAAAGCTGTGCTAACCTCCAAAAGATCTTGGGTGTCATTCTAGCCTTCTGTAAAACAGCAAGTGCCTTGTGGCCAAAGGCCAGGCTTCTATTGATTTGCTTCTCTCTGTGCATACCAGGCTGCATATCCTTGATCCCTTTGCACCTAAAACTCCCACTTGTGCAGGGAAAGCCCCTAATCCCACAGTGTCTTAGATTCTCTCTACATAAATTTAACTCAATAAATCCTCCCAGTCCTTGGAAGTCTATATAAAAGATCTGAGAGTGGTTGAGAGAAGGCTTGACCTATTTTCTACATGGCTCAGAAGGAAGCTGCCCAAGGTTCACGTCCATAAGCCCATCATGAGGCATGGGTTTGGGTCACAGTAGACTCCAAAGCTGTATTTAAGCAGGGGTGAAGACCTACTTGGTCTTCTGTATCTGGCCAGTTCTGTATCTCAGGGAGCTGAAAAGTTGCCATGAGCCTGTGGCCATAAGGCATGGCTCATCTGATTAAGAAGGGACAGAAGTTGCCTGTTCAAAATGTTCAATGCCTAGTGTTCCAGGCCTTCACCAAAAGCCCCTGGACAAGATAGGCAGGTCTGTTGGGTTCTGGGTAGGCCACAGGCTTGACAATTTTTGACACCAGGGCAAAGAATGAATTACACAGTCATCAGGTGACTCTCAAGGTCTGTTTTTTAGCCACCGATCTAGTCTGTGAGCAAATCACAGAGGACATGCTCTAAGTGCTTGCTTACAGAACTCATGTGACATGAAAAGGGCCACAGACTGGAAATCTGGGACCTTCTGACCTCAGTCTAAATGCACTGAACTGAACCTTAAAGCCAGTGACATTTCTAGATAAGGAGGAGGAAGGGCCAGGAGAGGGGATTAAACAAGAATTAAAACGTATTACATTCATGTACTAATTCCACATAAGGAATGTAACCATTACGTATGGTAAACATATGCTAATAAAGTTTTTTTTTTTAATCTGAAGAAACCTTAGAGGTGGTAACATATCAACATCCACAATTTAGAGATGAAGAAGTAGAAGGCCAGGGATTTGGCTCAGCAGCGTAAGTGCCTGCCTGACAAGCCTGAGGTCATAAGCTCGATCTCTGGTACCAAAAAAAAAAAAAAAAAAAAAAAAGAAATAGAGATGAGGAGAAGTAAAATGACTTATGACTTAATCCATCATGTACTTCACCCAGCAGGTAAGTTAGGTTCCCTAACACAGTCCAGACCTTTTCCTCCTGCAGCATCAGAGTTCTGCCTGGACTGACAGATTCCTACACATCAGCCAAAAATGCAACTTGTTTCCTTGACCTTCTGATTTCCTTCTGCCTTACACACAAGACAGTGGATGAATCTAACATGAGTCTCATAAAATCTAAGTTAAAACACTGAGTCTCCCTTCTAGCCTCCCTCCTCCTCTCCTTCCTCCTAGAGCCATTCCAGAACACCATGTGTGAGAGAAAACAACAGAATGGAAATTGCTCATACCGAGTATGAGAAGGCTTCTCACCTCCTTTAAACAGCCCGTGTGCAAATTCAGCCCCTCAGCTGTGCTGCAGACACAATGTGGTTCATGCTCATTGTTTATTGTGACAGCTGACAAGCCAGCTGGCAAGGATCATTCCTCACTTCCAACAGAGACACCACCAGGACACATGTCATAGGAACCAGCTGCCACTCAAGAAGATGGGCAGTGCCCCTGCTGGCTGAAAGGTACAGCCTGTGGCCCCAGCCCTGAGACCTGTGGTCTCCACGGAGCCTCTCAGCAAAGCAGAAGGGGGACCAGGTTTGTACTATTAACAAGGAAGGAGGTGGCAGCTCCCCCGTGCTGGCCTGGTTACTGGGGCCATAGTTACAGCCAAAGGTTGTTCTAATGTTCCCTGTGGGTCTGTGCTGTATTTGGCAGAAAAATGGTAGTTCCAGACAGAGTAAAGAGGAGAAACGAGACAAAGTGTTGTATCTGAAAAACACACCAGGCACCACCAGGGAGGTAGGCTGAATATTCAGGAATCTGGCAGCCTCAGGCACCAGGGAAGATTCTAGTTCTCCAGGCTGGCCAGGTTCACCTGAATTCATTGCAAATGGAGAAGCAGCCCCTTCAAGAGCTAGAAGACATGGACAAAGAAGGTCTGGCTATTTTGGCCCAAGTTACAAGACACAAAGGAACACTCCAGAAGTAGATGCCAAAGAACAGGAGAAGCCCCTTCAACTCTTGAGTTTTCCTATCAACTCATTCTACAGACTGTAGTGTGGGGAGTCTCCACCTCAGTACTGTTGACATGGATTGGATAATAACTGGTAGTGAATAGCTGTACTCTGCACTGCTGGGTGTTTGGCAGTATCCCTTGATCTCCCCACTGGATTCCAGTAGTATCCCCCTAAACTAGAGTAATTAAATACAACTTCAGACAGATTCCTTTGGGTAGGGGTGAGGGGTTGACAAAACAGAATAGCCTTTAGTCGGGAACTACTGTGATAATGGTTAAGATCAGTGGTCCCAAAATCTGGACTCTAAATCTTAATCCTGCCATTTACTAGACACATAACCATGACTCATTCAATCTTAGGGTTTCAATGTTCTCAGTTGTAAAATGACAGAATGATGGCATAGCTAACCCATCTTATAGAGCAGTCAGAAATGTTATTTTTGTCCTACCTCTAAACCCCTTTGAATGGTATCTGGTCCATGGTAAGCATTCCTCTTCCCCAGCAGAGGTTAGGAAAAATGCATTCTTCCAGATTCCATTCTAAACTGCTTCCAAGGTTAGAGCCCACCCCTGAGAAGCATCGAGGTCCCCTCAGAATGCAGGAGAGTGGGAGAAGCCATGATCCCCCACCAGTAATGGCAAGCTGAGTTATATGAAAATCATGGGTATGAATTTGCCTCAGTTCCCAGACTTTCTCCTGCAAGCCTCCTTTCTTTTGTGCTGAGATCACTTGCAGCTATACCCTTTGCTTTCTGAAGCCACTTACACTTCTCCAAGCCAGACACATGTCCTTACCCTTCTCTGTCAGCTCTTGGAACAGTCTCTAAGACATACTATTTTTTTAGACATACTTTTCTTATAAAGTCTCCTCATGCTTCAAATACCTACAGTGGGTCCTGTTTTCCAGAGCAAATTCTGACCTCATGAACTTGATGGATATACTAAAATCTTACCATTAAGAAAATGTTCCTAAGACTAAGAACAGACCAAGCTTGTGTATGTATGTACACAGATGCACTTACAGTAAAACTTTTGTTTTCAAAAAATCCCAAAAAAGTAGAGCAGGTAAAAGCAGTATCTTATAATATATTTCAGTTTTATGCACATAAAGTACCTCCAGAGCCCAGGAAGGGAAGCTGGCAACTGATGATGAATGGCACTAAAGAATCTGATGGTTTAAGGACACTTTGCCAAGGCCTCGGAAGAGAAATTGGTGAGAACCAGCATCTATCTCCAAGGAGTTCATGAATAATAGGTGAAACCAGGAGCAAAGGTCCATGAGATGAAGAAAATGGCACATGGCATTCAAGGGCTTACAGGGTCTTTGGTGCTATAAGAAAGGCCTCAGAGAGGGGCTGGGGATTTAGCTCAGCGGCATAAGTGCCTGCCCTGGTACCGATAAAAATGAAAAAGACCAAAAAAAAAAAAAAATATATATATATATATAAAGTAAGAAAGGCCTCAGAGAACAGACACAGCTCCAGTTAATGCATGGCGCCCTCACAGATTCACAGGGCTGATCGAGGAGCCCACTCACCAAAGGCCTAGAATACAAAGTCATCCAAGCAAGGAAGAAATCCTAGGATTCTGTATCCCATCTAACTGGCGAAGGGAATACCATCTCTGGTCCCCTGATCTCATTGACTAGGATAATGCTGCCATACAATCTTTATTTTCCTACTGATTTTTTGTAAATTGCTTTCCTCTGGCTAGCTGGGTTTGGGTAGGTTGAATACCTTGTTTTTGCACTTTTTTTTGCATTTGCTATGACTTTTGTGAAACTTTAGGCATTGGTAGAAAAATAGGCATATCTAATCCTTACATTTTTTTTATATTGTTTTGACACACCCGCCAAGAGATTGGTCTTCTTTCCAGTACTGCTTTCAAAAGTCAGACTTTTATGGTTGAGAATTCTCATTAAAAATGATTACTTTTGGCAGCAGAAGTCAAAAAGGTGATGGGAGAGAGGGAAATATTAGAGACAATAAAGGTTTTTTTTTCCTCTTTCATTTGCAGAAAGTCTTCCTGGAAAAAATAAACATCACGGAGAAGGAAAAAGAAATCGAACGATGCACAACAAACCTTCTTCTAACCATTATATGTGTCATTCAAAACAACTGCTTAAGTACAGGAGCTATACAACTGCCCTGTTACCTCTTCATACCTATTCATTAGGCTATAAAGCCCAGAAGTATGGGACAGCATCTTCCACAACTCTGATGTCTGCAGAGCCACTGACATGCTCGGCAGTAGGAGCAGTGGGAAGAGCTGAATAATGAATAAATTAGTGACTTACTAGTAATTAGTGGAAGAGTGTGAACAAAAATAATGTATGTGCTGCAGAGGGTAGGATATCCTACGTGGGTAGAATACATTTCTTTCTGCTGAAGTTATTCTTCTTGTGTCAGCAGCACAAAATGAGGAAAGTGGGAATCTATCATTCCTAACTTCTTTCCAAAAATGCTTTAAAGGTCATTGAGCTTATAAAATATTCTTAAATATTTATGTAATTTTTAGAACACTGCAATTCATTCTTCCTTATATATTTGTGCAAATTACTGCATTCCCTTAGGAGCTGTCAGGAAAAATGGGACATTCTGGGCCCCAGCCACCATCTCTCTTTTTGTATTATTTCAAACTCTACTTGTAACTGATTCTTGTACATGAGCAGAGCATAAATGTGGCTGTCATTCAGAATGTACAGTTCTTGGTGACAGCCTGGGAAACAATCTTGTGTTGCCTGCAAATTGACGGGGTCCTCTGGTGGTCCATGATTTCTCACCTCCTCAACCTTCCAAGACCAATGAAATCATTTTTTAGAGGAACAGCCACTACACTTAAGTACTAAGACTGTAAGGCAGCTTCTAAGTTTAAAAACTGCTTCCACAGAAGACTCCATTTCATCTTGTATATTTTCTTTTGAAAACTGTTGTGACTTTTATTCCCAACATCAAAGGAAACAGCGCAATTATATTGAGATCTAAAGCATACATCCTCTTGATATAATCCAGTTTTTGTCCTTCAAAATTCATAGTTTCCTTCCAAATGACAGCAGCATTTAAATATGTTAATATGACCAATCTGTGTACAGAGGTATACATGTGTATCCTGTATTTAGGACCTGACACATCACAGAATTTCAATAAATGTTCACTTGGCTTCTCTCTCAAATTTTTAAAAACAAATATAGGCTGAAGTCTTTGTATTATTACCTTAAATTATTTTTTGAGTAGGAAGTATTAAGCCACATTTTCCCACTACTTTTACAGCTAATGCTTAATATTTTGGTGGCATGAGGAAATCTCAAATTAGAATAAAAGAGTCTGAGGGCCATAACTACTTTAAGATTAGGAGAATCAGAGGCAAACTCACTAAGAAACCTATACAACAGGATGACTCAA
Organism: Cavia porcellus; assembly: GCF_034190915.1. NCBI lineage: Eukaryota > Metazoa > Chordata > Mammalia > Rodentia > Caviidae > Cavia > Cavia porcellus. The sequence continues at coordinate 79,900,154 of NW_026947484.1, forward strand.
TCATGAGGGGTAAGACAATGAAAATGACAGGAGTTTGGGTAGAATTTTTAAAGATTTAGAGAGGCCAGTGCCTTAGCATATTGGTAGGCAGGTTGCATCAGCAGAATGCCCACTGATAAGATGTGGGGACTGAAATCCTACACGTGGAGGTGTCTTTTAGTTCTTCATGCAAAGGTACTTTAGGGGCTCTGTCAGCACCAGGGCCAAAGAAAGGCCAAAAAATGGAGATAAAATTTCATATGTAATTCAAGAATCAAGCCAGGCGTAGTGGTACACACTGTTAACACCAGCATTGCAGAAGCCAGGGCAGGAGGATACCAAGTTGGAGCCCAGCCTCAGCAACTTAGTGACTTATCAAGACCCTGTCTCAAAATAAAATTTTAAAATTTTAAAATGGCTGGGCATTGGGCTCAGTGCTAGGGACTTGAATTCAACCCTCCAATACTGGAAAAATAAATCAAGACTTCCACTGGGACACAGTGTATTCTCCCAGCCAATAAGCTTTGCTACATGCCTTATTGTTAGCTGCCATACCAACTCATGAAATTGTTCTCAGTGGAATCTGCAGGGATTCTAAGATCTGCATGGGGATAAAAGAATTATAGGAAGCTAAGTCTCACAATCAGAAAACTAAGAAGGGTTGAATATGGTCCCTCTCCATAAATGTTGATGGGTGGAGCCCATCAACATTTATGTCTACCTGGAATCTCAGACTAATTTTATTGGAAACAGGATCTTGGCAGATGTAATTCATTCAGATGAGGATATGCTAGACTAGGGTGAGCCCTAGGTGTAAAATGACTACTGACATAAGAAGAGGTGAGATACTAAGACACACAGAGGGAAGGCAGCTAAGTGAAAACATAGGAGGAAACTGAAATGTTGCAGCTATAAGTCAAGAGATTGACAAAGGTTGACAAAACCACCTGAAGCTAGGAAAAGCCAAGGAAAGATTTTTTTTCCTTAAGTCCAGTAGAGTAAGCATAGCTTTATCAAGGGACTAGATTGTAAAGTTCTAGTTCTAGAAATGTGAGTGATCATTGGTGTTAAGCTATTCAGTTCATGGAACTCTGGTTCAGCAGCCACACAACACTAGTACAGATATAATTTAGTCCAACCCTTCAAAGTTACATATGCACACTGAAACTGAGAAAGTTCAGCAACTGATCAATGCACAGGGCTGAATCCTAGCAGAACTGGACTAGTTCATCTCTTCCTTCAACACTTACTGAGATCTTTCTGACTGAGAGGAGATTACTGCACTGTACTCTGGCCATGATGGGAAAATATATATATACTCACCCAACAGAGCTGATAAATAATAAATTATTACCGTGCAACCAGTTGTTTAGTTAGCAGTGGGGTAAAAACTGCTTTAAAAAAAGCAGAGAAAAACATACCGTCTAAAAAGAATGACTGGTATCTGGCCTAACTTGGGGATTAGGTAAAATGTCTCTAGAGAGAAAATCCAAAGGATAAATTAGTTAGCTAACCATGGTTCAGAAAAAAGGCTGTGTGTCCAAGCACAGTACATGATGGAAGAGGCTTTAAGGGGAAAAAAATAAGAAAATATCTCAGATAAAAAAGTCTGACCTTCTCTCAGATATGCTTTCCACCATACTTGGCTTTTCTGGAAATCCAGTCCCAAGGAAAATAATGTCATTATTCTTTCAAGTTATGGTAATCAAAATGTTAACTATAAAATAGTTAAGCCTAAAAAAGTCAAAAAAGTCAAAAGAAAATAATGTCATTATTCTTACAAGTAATGCTAATCAAAATGTTAACTATAAAATAGTTAAGCCTAAAAAAGTCATTTGCAGTGTTCACAAGCTACCCATGTTACCTTACAAGTATTCTAAAACTGAAATATTTTACCTTTTGTGAAGCTGAAAATATTCTTTCCAATCTCACATACCACAAGCATGAAGTTATGTCTTTCCAGTCTACAAAGAACTTCTATAATAGCACTAACTTTTCTTAACCATGAATGGCATTACAATGCAGCCCTGATAAATAACGAGTTCTGTACTTACTGTACAGTTGATAAATCCTGTCCCAATGACACATGCCTGTCAAATTCAACTTTGTGGAGGGTTCAATCACAACCTTCTTGCACAAACATTTCATCCCTGGTTAAGGCACCAAATACCAATTCAAAGATGGGTCCTACCTCAAGTTCATCACCAAGTAAATTGGGTAGATACACTGACTGGCTAGCCCCAAACACCCAGACTTTAGAAAGTCAACAGTCACATAACACTGTCAACGAATAAAAAACCTCGCATGTCTGAAGCTGCTGTACATGGAGTCAAACATGAAGTCCAGAAGAATCTGAAGCCACTCAAATTCTTACTGCTTCTGAAAGTACGCCCCTGGTTTCTTTTTTCTATAGTGCGGTTGGCTATAAAGTCCGTGATTCCTTCATTTTCTCATTTTTACCTCACACTAACTAAATAAGAATTATATATTCTGGAAGAGAGCAAAGGGACTGGATGAGATTGGCATAGTCCATCAAGCCATAAATGCCCAAGAGGCATTTTAAAAGACTTTATGTCAAGTGACACAGATATTCCCTACCACTAAAAAACAGTGTGAGTCCTCTATTGGAGATTTCTGAGCTTGTTTCCAATAACTGACTTTGCCCACCCATCCTGTCTTGTTCAGGGAAGGCTGTGATGTTTTACCACAATTGCTTTGCTCTGCTCTGATGCCATCTTGAAAGACTCCTTCACATGGATGTACTCAATCACCCAGCAATAAATGAGACATCTAAAGATTCTGATGCTCACCATTTCTGTCATGTTTTCTCCACCCTTCGAGGACTCCATTGATGTAGAAAGCCACTACAATCCCATTAACAGTTGGTATGTGATCAGATGATAACTAAAGTGAACACAAACACTTAAAAAACACAAAGAACTTCTTGGGCAACATGACTCAAGAGATTTTTTGAGATCTGATCCACAAACTGAACAATCACAGCAAAATGCTTTCATCATCAAGGAACAGCCATGCAACCAGCCATCATGGGCCTGTCATACCTAGTTCTGCTACAGGAAGCAAAAAGTTTGGCCTTTATTCTTTTCTGAAAACCTTTTCTTTTTCAGTAACCATTAAGTCATTCTAGGCTTCTTCCTACCACATCACCACCCAGATACTTGCAAAGGTCATTTCTTAATAGGGAATATGTCTGTATTGCAGCTAGGTATTTGCCTGGAAAGATGAAGAGAGATGCTAATTTAGTTCTAAGGAAGTAATTGTAACCAGTTCAACATTTTGCTTAACTGTTCCTTAACCAACAAAGCTTTGAAAGAGACTGAAGATACACTATCACTTCTTTGAAGAAGTTGACAATTTGTGGGAATGTACATACACCCTAGGAATACAAGGCAATATATAAATGTCACATGAGGGTTAGAGACAGGGTGAGTATAGCATTTAGAAAAAGGAGAAATTTCCTTAGGCAGAGGTGATGCTAGAAGTCTTTCCCCATACAGATGACCAGTCTGTAACGGGTAGCTAGGGTGGTGATACATAGATATGATTCCCAGAAAAAGAGGCATTGCAAACAAAGATAGAACTTGGAAGATGAATACCCTGACTGAAGGCAGAGTGAGTCAGAGAAGTTCATGAAGGTGCAAGGATAATATTCCTCCTCCAAATACAGGTTCCCACAATGATGCCTTCTCAACAGCATTTAGGATGGGTGCTAAGATGAATTCAGCGGAAGCTAGGTGACTTCAGAGATTTCATGAGTAATTTGAACATCACAGGAAGACTGTGAAGCACTGACCTTGCTGCATGCAAGAAACATCTTTCTAATGTGCTGCTTCCCTGGCAACCAATAGGCCTGGCTTCATACTCCTGGCCCAGCTCCAGTTCAAGGAACTAACTGCTAATATTAAAACTTAGCTGCGTCTCAGTGCAGTGGGAATCCCCTCAAACACATGCATTCTCAAACACTTCGATTGAAAGAAAGACAAAATTCTTCCTGTAAAGTAGTCACACTGTTCAAGTCCATCCTGAAAGAAAGGAAGGGGAGGTGGGAAAGGGAGACGAAACCGCCATACACTTGACTACCTGCTAGTGGTCCTTCTCATGACTTGATAGGAGGAAGGTTGGATATAAAATAGGCAACTAGGATGAGGCTTAGGAGTAAGTTCTAGGCTCTGCTTCTCCATCCTCTTTCCTTAGTGACACTGAGCGCTGTTTCTGGCAGCCCAGAGGGAATTCACAACCCTAGCCAAACCCTCAGTTAATAGAAAAGTCACTGAGGAAAGAAACAAAATGAACCACTTCTCTTACTGGTTGTTTTCCATGAATTTCCTAAAGGAATGCTTGGGATGTCATAGTTAATTAACTCCTAATTAAATTAAGCCTGTCAAACAGACTAAAATATAACTTGGGCTTCATAGCTTCCTAGTTATAACGGGGATCCCAACTGGAATTAGTGCAGTTACAGAAGTGAAAAGCTGAAGAAGGAAAGGTAAGGGAACAGAGACACCAAAGTCTAGTGCCCCCCAGTTGTCTTCAACTTAAACCCTGGGGTCTGACAGCCCCAGTTCCCAGTGGTGGCAGTGAGTCCCAAGTCCCTGGGAGGCGAGTCTACACTTGTGGAGAAGAGAGATGTCCTAGTAGAGATGGTCTGTTTCTCTTGGGAATCACTGTAATAGAGGGAGAGCTACAAAGGGGGACAAGCTTGTGACACCAGTTTTCTCTGAAAAGGAAAGTATATCCCTTAGATTTTCTCTTAAAGGAATAAACACAAATAAGTTCTGAAATAGAAAGTCTGGGGTTCAAACTCTAGCTGTCCTACTATGCCCCATCCTTCCTAAGTTTCTACAGGAATGAGGAAAGGACAGTCTGTGTGGGAGAGGGGAGGAGTCACACGTAGAGTGCCAAGCTCAGCATCATCTACCTCAGTATGGAAATGCTAGTTCCATTTATTTGACGTATATGAGAAATGGAGGTTAGGAATTAGATGAAAATATAAATAAACTTGGGTTTTTAGAACATTAAAATTCCATAACAAAGGGTAGAATTTTATAGGGAATGGTAAAGTTTAAATAGCTCCTTCATATTTATGACTTCTTTGTCCCTGACAATCACCCTCTTGGATTGGATTAACCTAGGACATTCAGTTATGTGCTTGATGTCACACAACCAGCAATGATATGCAAAGGAAAAAATACACACCGTGAACAGAATTCAAAATAAATGATGTGTTTTTTTCTTATAAATTACAGCCTTATTTCCGGCAACTTCACCATGAGGTACGTGTATTTTTCCCAGTGTTCATACCATAAAGTGTATCCACTTAGCAAACATCTGTTGAATACCGACTATGCGCCCTTGGTGTTGCTATACCCTAAAGATGCTTCCCTGCAGACACATGAGGGAGAGGAACACAGCAGGAGAACAATGAGAACAGAAAACATTGGAAATAAGCACATTTTTCAGCATGCTAGAGTTAGTGTTATGGAAAAGTGTTACGGAAGCAGGACAAGAAGGATGGGGTGGGGCGGAAGGTGCTGGCTGCAATTTTAATAAGGTGCTAAGAGTAAGCCCCACAGAGAAGGCAACCGAGGTTGTCAGTACATAATAGCACTCTAGATAAAGGGAATCGCCAGCAGGAGGATGCAGAATCAGGGATGTCTAATGGAAAAGCTTTGTGGCCCATGTGGCTGGGGTGGATATCAAGAGAAGGATAACTGAAGGGAAATTCTGTTTGTTCTTAAGACTGATGGAAAGGTGGCTTACATGCTGTGAGCACACTGTGATTCCTTCTCACAAGGACCTGTGTTGTCAAAGCTCATCTCCCACAAAGCATGCTGTTGTCAGTTTACACTTCCTTACATCATAACCAAACATCTGGTCAACTTGAGAACATTTCACTAATCCTCATGTTTAGTATTAGAGAAACAAAAATTTTAAAAATACCTGAGATTATATTTTTCACCTTGTAAATCAATTAGGTTGGCTTTATGTGTAGTCTAAACTCATAAGTCAAATACTTAGCAACATGGATTCCACCACCAGGCTTTTCACCTAGGCTTTAATTTTTGAGAATTAATAACTTTTCCAATAAGCCTGAGATCCCAGCTATAAGATTTTTAGACTTTCCCTCAGTCATTTACAAAGAGCCAGATTATAAACGTCTGATATTGTATGAATTAGTGTCGAGCTGTGAGAACAAAGCAAATAATTAGCAGCAGCACACATGGTGGATTCTATTTCAGATTCTCTCTGACTGCCACCCTGATATAAGCAAATGATACCGGTCATGTATCTCCTGATCACAGTCACAGTAACACTCACCACACATCAACTTCCACCTGCTCACAGTTCCAAAAATAGAGCAGCAGAGAGATTTCTGTGTGCTCCAGAAAGTACTGGGTCTTAGAAATTGAAAAAGATACAATTTTTTTGATGCAGTGTTTGTTCAAGAGCAAAAGGAACCAAGCATCATCAATTCTTTGCCATGCTCCTCAAAGAACTCAGTCTCTAAGATTATCACCTGAGCATTTAATATATCATACATTGTATAATACATATGCTAGATTATAGCATATGTATTATACAATGTATGATTATAGCGTATGTATTATACATGGTTTATGTTGGTGGACCCCAGGCCTCATGCATTTGCATTGTGCATTTGTGATTGGTTCATTGTCTAGTGCTTGGATTGGGGGTGTGAGTGCTACACTGGCCTAGGGGTGGAGCCAGGATGTAATGTAATGGCAGGAAGAAGGTGTGTCTTGCTCTTTTGCGGGTTTCCTCCTTGCTGTTTGCAGCCGCCATGAACTGCAGCCCAGCCATGCCAGCCTGACTTGGAGCCAACTGAGTATGGACTGAAACCTCCAAAAACTGTAAGAACTCAACCTTCCCTTTCCCAACTTTGGGCTTCAGGTATTTTGTCTCAGTAATGAGTAAAAAGTAACTAAGACACTGTACTACATAAGGAATAAAGATCAAGACTGAAGAAGGATGGTTCAAATATGGGTGATGAAGAATAAACTTGAAATACTAACTCATATCATCTTTATATAACTTTTTTTACGCTACAGGGGACTGAACCCAGGACCTTTGCACTGAGCCACACACCCAGCTCTTTCTTTTTTAAAAAAAGTTTTTGTTTTTTTTTTTGTTTGTTTTAAATATAGGGTCTTGCTAAGTTGCCTAGACTGGTGGGTGATATAACTGAATTAGAAATTTGTCACTGTCTTTTGCAAAACCTATCCTAGCCAATCTGACTAGTGCTTCTCTTAATGAGATAATGTCACCATCAGGTAGAGACAAGAGTAGATCATATATGCTGTGAAACTTCACATAATAAAGACATATGTAACTTCATATTAATCTGATACATGGTAACTTGAAGCCTTGAGTGATTTCCCATTTTTATTTTGTGCTTTACAAATGAAAGCTTCCATTACATCCCAGTCAAATGTCCTACTCAACCACTGAATACTGGTGGAATCTCATTTTCAACCAATATGATTAATACAATGTAGACAATTTGACATATGGTCATTGCCATACTACTAACAATATGCCCAAGGGCCAAGAACAGTGTTGGCAAACCTGGGCCACATGTGTTGTTTGCATCATTGATAGCTCTAAAAGACTATCTCTAGCCTATAGGATTTCCTTGAACTAGCTCTAAGAAATCTTTAGGTTTTGGTCAGAAACAATCTGTTAAATCACTTACCAAGTTTTCTGATTTCTAAGCATTCTTTTTGTAAACACCTGGGTTTAATCTGAGCAGTTCATAAACCAACTCACTGATACCAGGTTATCTGTAGCAGCATATCTCTAAAACATGAAAGTAGTCATTTCTGTGCATTCTTGTGTCAAAAATTAGTGATCAGTACCTGTGTGTGCATGCAAGTGTGTGTGTGTTTGCCTCTAAGGCATCTTAGATATGTTTCAGATGATTTAAGCTATCTCCCTACACGCAACAAACATGACAAGAACATAATATCCAAAGGTCGCTTTGCCTAGGCTTTGTGCTAAGGTAGAATTTATCGCTTAATTTTTATAGCAATATTCTAAGAGTGACGGCGAATCTTTCAGAACTTTCAATAACAAACTGTTCAAAAAAAAAATAAAATAACAAACTGTTCTAAAATGTCACTACACTATTATCATTCCCTTTTTACAGATAAGCAAATGGAGGCTCAGAGAGCTCAAGCAACTGGTCCACATCGTCCAGCTAGGAAATAGTAGTTTCTATCCCAACTATTGTGCTTGGTTTGACACCCTTATGATTATAATTCACTTCTTTAATATCTCAGGGTTTTCTTTGTTCTAAGAATATATTTTATAAAAGTCCACTTTCAGCACAGATTTTCATGTAAAATCCTCCCAACCATAACCTGGTTTCATTCATTTGTATAGAAAAAATAAACCTTCCAAATCTATTTCATTACTTAGTGGCTAGATTTAGCAGAAATACCCTGTCCCAATTCCTTAAAAAGTTAAACGTACAGCTGGGCATGGTGGTGCATGCTGGCAGTCCTAGAATTTAAGAGGCTGAAACAGGAGAACTACTACAAGTTTAAGGCCAGTGTGGGCTCTAGAATGAGTCCAAGGCCAGCCTGAACTGCAAAGTGGAACCCTATCTCAAAAAGACTCTGCCCCCAAAAAGCTAAACATACAGAATGATAAAAAATATAGTAAACAGGGCTGGGGATTTAGCTCAGCGGCATAAGCACCTGCCTTGCAAGCAGGCAGTCGTGAGTTCAATCCCCGGTAACAATAAAAAGAAAAAGAAAAAAAAATATATAGTAAACAGTAATATTTTAAAAAGATTTATTTTAGTAAAAGACACATTGCCATTAATCCCCTCCAAAATATTTCTGCTCGCTTTGAACATACTTATCCCATCATTCTCATCACTTTCTGAAGTTCTAAATCCTGAATCAATTAAACATTTACCTTTCATAGTCATTCTGATTTGCAGAAGGTCAGAAGTCTCCTGATGCCACCTCCACACACAACAAAGTTTTTATTTAACAGAAACTTCTGTAAACATTTGATTGAAGACGGGTGAATGAGAAATACAGTGAATGTGTCAATTAAAAATTTTATTACAGTAAAAGACATATTGCCATTAATCACTCTCAAAATACTGCCCTCACTTTGAATATACTTATCCTACTATTACTGGAAATGTATCTTTTATTGTAATGAGTTTTTTAATTAAACATTCACTTTGTACACTTATCCCATGGCTCAGTCATCTCCTTCCTTGTTATTTGCCCAAGAAAAATGCAAACATCTGCTTGTGCCAAGATTTATACATAAACATTCACCGCCATTTCATTCAGCATAGTCAAAAACTGGTCTCACAGGGAAGCGAATAAACAAAACACAGTATCCACCCAATGAAGTAGTACTTAACAATATCAAGGAAGTAACTATTGATCTATGCAACAACACAGATGAATCTCAAGGTAATTAGGACAGTTAAAGAAAATACACACAAAAGTACATTCACTGCTAACATTTACCTAAAATTCCAGAAAATGCAAATAAATTCATGGTAACAAAAACCAGGTCAGTGGTTGCTCAGACAAGAGCCTGAGAAAATAATGGATCCAAGGAGGAGTAAGGAAAGGTCTGGAGAGAAGGAATATTTTCTTTATTATCTTGTTTGGGCCATGGTTTCACATTATTTGTGAAATTCATGTTATCTCTTTAAAAGCATATAATTCATTAAACATAGGCTATAACGCATTAGATTAGAAAATAAATTATATAGATTTATAAAGTAAATCATTTATGTATTGCACTCGTCAAATCATTTTAAAAATGTACTTGAATTTTTTTCAGAAACTGTCAGACTTTTACCTCATAGCATGCAGAGTTGGAGCTACCCATGTTATTTATTTACATTTTTAATTTTCTCTTCAGTCTTGTGTATAACCAACAGAGCATCAGCAGTCTAATTACTCAGAAAGTCTTCTCTCAACAAAACTTTGTTCTGCTTTTCTTTTTTCTGTGTCTTCCAAAGAAATCCTGGAAGCAAAGTCTAATTGAACCTACTAGCTTGGCCATCAGACCCCAAAAAGTATCATCAAGGCAATGTTTGATTTTGTTTTTAAACATAAAAGACTTCCAGAAACTCAAGAATCTGGGTAAAGAACCACAGCAAGTAAGTCTCAGAAGTTCTCTAAAACCCTCTATGTCAAGACAGTTTAGATCACGTGGGCCACGCAGCCAATGTCTCCTAGGAAAGTCAAGTACAGTCCCTAGTTTGAACTTTCTGGTTTTCTACAAGACAAAGGATCAAGGAAAGAAGGTGACACTACTGTTCCACGGGAGATCACAGGCCAGGAAGTATTCTTAGCTGTGGAGGAAGAGACAGAGCTGACAGGATTATGACTGCCGGTGTGTCACTGACCCTCAATAAGATGAGTACAGAAACTGAGCACGATCAGAAGTTCACACGGCATTTTGACATCACTGTGATTGGTAGACAAAATTCTCAGTGAACAAGGTATGGCGCATCCAGTGTTGTCAAACATGTGTGGTGAGTCTAGTCATATAGAATAGACTGTGTTTCATTTACAGTGGATAGAAAATTTAAAAAGAAAACAAAACTGATTCTTTTCCACAGTTGGCTTGAGAAATGTAGCTGCACAGCACTACTTACAGTGAAAGTTCATTTTCCCCAAAGTGATGACTGTCAGTTCCAGGAAGAAGCCATTCTCTATCATCTAGTGAAATCCACGCAACCTCCAGCCTGTCTGCAGGTGTTCAGACTGAGCTCGTAAAGTGAATTCAATAAATCTTCTCTATAAGGAAATATATCAAAAGTGCTGTTTCCATTCTAATTAGGATCATGGCTGTACAGCTGCAAATACAGTTGTCATCACATCAAGAATCAAAATAAAGGTCATGGTAATGACTGTGTGGATAGAATTAACTACTTTGTCTTTTCTTTTCTTTCTTTCTTTTGCACTCCTGTAGGAACATACTTATTCTTGAACCAGTGCCATTAGTTTTTGGAGTAATGAGAGTTTCAGATGCAGATGGGGCTTCTCCATGTGGTCACTGCTTAAATCTAATTATGGCAAAACTAAATGAAGCACAGGAAACACTGTCCTTTCATGTCTCCTGTTTTTGAGAAATGAGCTGGTAGGGAACTTGAGGCTACATTGTACTACACAGAGAGCACACAGAAGGAAGACGTGCCTCGTGATTGCATGTGAAGCTCTATGGGTTCAAAAAGGCAAGAAGAGGGATCATAACTTTAGATTTCATTTTGAAAGCAAGATTTACTTGATATGTACTCTTCCTTCATAATTCAACTCAACTGTGGCAGTCTTTCCCACATTCCCTGATTAGATTGCTTCCTCTTGTTTATTGCAGACATGATAAATTTTTGTCCCATGATTCTTTGATTGGTATCCATCTCTCCTGCTGTTTGGTAAGCTCCACCAGCAGGAATCAAACTATTCTCTTCATCACTGGGTCCCTAACACTTAAGTAGAGTGAACAATAGCGCATTCTCAATAAACATTTGGTAAAGGAAGAGATGAGGAACTGAATTGCTGGATGAACAGAAGCCTCTAGACACCAGATCATGCTTACAATCTCTTGGCCTCGGTCTTTTGACAAAACTAATCAGCCATGAATGTCATAATAAAAGCTTTAGGGAAACAGGCCATCATCAACCCTAAGAATTTGAGGATGAGAAATACATAAAGAGCATACAAATCATGGTTCTTGTCCATGGCTCACTTTGTAAAAAAAGCAACTTTCTTTCGGGAAATAACCAAAAAGAGAAAGAGATGTGGGTCATTACGTATGGAAACTAGGATAAACTTTTGCAAATCATGTTTTAAAACAAAAGTCATGACAGAGAACAACAAATTTTATAGCACATCCAGTCTATACTTTGTGTCAAATCAAGAACATTATCAATTGCAGCTAGTAAAAACCAAAGGGAATGAGGTCAGGCTTCTTTCCTGCATCAGTACTTATTCTTGAACCAGTGCCATTAGGTGCATAGGTGATGCATAGGTGCTTTACCAACCAGGATCAGCATTTCGAGAGGTAGGACAGGTCCAGTTTGGTTGGAGTCTGTTTACCCATTTAGTACTAAACTGAAAAGCTGAAAGTGTACTACAGATCACTTTCAATTATCAATCCACATTAACATAGGTTCATTATTCCCAGAAAACATACAATTATTTCCATGATTGTATATCTGAATAACACTTTTCTATTATTGTGCAGTAAGTTTTATTAATGTGCCTTTAAATATAATATCTCAACAAATGCATAAAAATCTATGTCCTTGAGGCATTTTCAAAAAACGTGAATGACACCAAAAAAGGGCAAAGATCTGACTGGAATGTATGTCTATGCCTATGTCTATGTCTATTTTATTTATGGTACAGTAAAAAAAACTGTGAATATTTAAAAATTATCACCGTAGAAAACATATCCCTATTAATTCCCTTCAAAATATCATTCCTTGCTTCAAATACACTTATTCATTCTTGCCATTTTGGGAGCAGTTCTGGAAGTCTTTTTTGACAAGTGTCTTTAGTTGTGCTGCCCTGGCTGCTTCAATGAATGAATCAATTCAAAATATTTACTTTTTACGGTCATTTTGACATTAGAGAAGAGTCGGAAGTCACAGGGTAGCAGAACCAGTGAATAAGGGAGACGAGGGCACGTGGTAATGTTTTGTGTTTCTGCAGCCTGTTTTTCCTCTGGACGGCGCTTGGCAGCAGCATTCGAATTTTCATCACACCTTATAAAGACACTCACGAAAGAGGATTTCCAGAACTGCTTGAGAAAGTGCCAAAAATGAGGGGATAACTGTATTCAAAATAAGAGGAGGTATTTTGAGGGAGATAATTGTTGATGTTCTTCTATTGTAATAAATTTTAAAGCATAAACACTCACCATACACTTTAATCACTATGTATGAATGAGAGAGAAATAAGTAAAATAATTCTTCTCTCTCTATATATATATATGTAAAATATAGTAATTCAATTGAAGTAATACAATAAAATATAAATTGTCTTGTGAATAATATACTTCCAGCAGACACTTTATGTCCATTTTCGCTAAGCACACCTAACTATTTTAAAGCATGTTTAAGGCACCCTGCCAAACAACTGGTAAATCACTTTTTTTCTCTGCAAATTGCCAGGAAGTGAATGACAGAATTAACGTATATAAACTCAATAATGGCCAAGCGCTGTGAACAGTACTTAATTTACTCAATATAATATCCCTTTCAAGATAGGTCTTGTCACTTTCTTAAAGATGAGAAGAGAGAGACTTAGAAACTTTAAAAACTATCCAGCTGGAAAGAGGTGGAACTGGATTTGCACCTGGGTTGGACACTATTCCACGGGTTCTCAGAATTTACACACACACCGTGGGAGAAGGTGAGTGAGGGGGTCAGCAGTGTAACTCCCCTCAAATTTGAACCCTGCCCCATCTCTTTCAATTGTAACTGTAAATCAAATCTTCAGACACAAACACATCTTTGATCTGGTGCACTATAATGAATTTTCTTCCTACAGCAGTTAAAGTCCAACAAGATACAATTTTAGTATCTTAGCTAAAAGGATACATCTGTTGAGCTGAACAACCCCTAGTCATTTCAGGAGCCCTAAAATGATTCCAGAAGTTTCCAGAAGATCTTTCCAACCAGCTTTTAAATCACAAGAAAACAATATAATCCAGCAACAGTGTAATTCAGCAGTTGTTTACAGCAAGAGTTTTGCTAAAGTAGTTCACAATTGGATACACTAGAATGCCTTTCACATTCCTCTTTGGTAAAGGACAACCAGTTCATTTGAGGATTAAAACATTTGCAAAGTGCACTATAAAATTACACATTCTCCCTCTCTCCATCCCCCCACCAGGTTTAAGGATCTTCTTGTCTCTCAAATCTATTGTTCCATTAATCTGTGCATGCACGCCAGAATATTCTAATTTAAATCTGAGCCTGTGACATACTATATTTTGTTCTTAGCTGCAAGAGTGTGAATGCCATAAATAAAAATGTACTGTGCTTGTTCCTCTTCCTAAACAGTCTGATAAGCTCATACTGAAATCATTTCAGCAATCACATTTGACAGCTCACTAGAATCCTGTTCAATCTAGCCTCCCAGCCAGTCCATTATTCCTGCCAGTTTCCAGGCAGACAAGGCAGTTAGACACTCATCTCTAAATGTGAACAGTCCTAGCGGAACCCTCATAGGAGAGGTACACTCCAGCTAACAGGCCGTCAATCTGTCAGTTGCTCTTAAGATTCCTCAGCCTTGTCCAACTGAAGGCCACCTTACCCAGTGGGTGAAGTCCTGTCACCTAACTTTCAATGGATTCATCTGCAAATATATGCAAGAACAGACCAGCAAAATCCAGATTCACCAGAGAAGCAGCATAACATTTTACTTCTTCTGATCAAGGCACATATCCATTTACTAAATAGGAACTCACTATCAACCAGTTAGCAAAAGTATTGTGTACCACAGAGAACTATGAAGCCAGTCTACAATGTCAACTCCTGATTTCTTTATACTTAGCTTATATGGGCCTATTTATTTTTAAGTAGCTGGGCCTTAATTTCTCCATCTGCAAGAAGAAGATAATCATACATCACTTTACAAGACTGCTGTAAAGATCAAATATGATAATGCATTTTTTCAAACATCTAGCATAATGCTTGACTCATAAAAAGATATTCAATGAAAGACTAAATTCATTTGCTTCTTTCTCACTTTAGGGGACCAAAACTTTTCCCATTTTTCTCATACTATATAACCTTTATGTTAAAATTGAGAAGATACAGGGCACAGAGAATTAGTGCATTTTCCCTCTTTATTTTTTATTGAAATAGTCAATAAAGTATAACATACACAGAGAAAAGAGTAAAAATCACAGGGGTAAAAAACTCAAACTCTTTAAAGTAACATATGTATGTAACCCAGATAAAGAAAGAATATAAGCAGCCCCTCAAGAGCCCTTCATAGCCCAGTCCAGCTACTGTTGTTCAACTCTGATTCTCAACCCCACAGATTTTTGCCTGTTTTTGAATCAAGCAATATTTTAATAATGCCTACACCTACAAATGGCAAGTAAAAATATAGGACATTTTATACGGATGAGCTATGTCAAAGGGATTAGAAGTTATAAAATAAATATACTGACAGCAACAAATGCAATGAAGGTATCAGAAGTTACTCGGACACTGTTAGGGTCTCCCCACCGCCCAACTGTTTTAATATCTGAAGCAAACTCTGTAGAAAAAGTGTGAGAAAATCCAGGTGCCAAGATTCACTCATTGCACTTTGCAGTGTGGTACTTGACTGAGAAGTAAACACATTAGTACAAAATGATGAAGGAGGAGGAAGTGTCTTTGGGAGACAGGAAAATTGAATTCTGAAAATCATTTCTATTGCCCTAAGCATGAAATACAAGTCTTAAATTTCCTAACAAAGTTAGATCTTTAAGTCACTGATATGCCCTCCTTGAATACCTTAAAACCCAACTTTGTAACCCTTGGGACCCTTGGAAAATAAATTTAGAGAACTCTCTAGTCAACTGTGACAATGTTTGCCTCTTGGGATCAGAATTTCCAGCTGCTTTTGTCTTCCCATTCAACCAAAATATATGTTCCCCACTATGCCTGACAGCATGGCTCAGTTTACATAACTCATTCTCCCACCAAGAAGTTAGCAGAGAATACAGAAACACAGGACAAGGCAAGGCATGCTGAGTTGTCTGGCTTTCAAATATTCTTGTATGAAATGCATTTTAAACACAAATATTGTAATGACATACTGACATTATCAAGAAACTTCTCAAAAGATACTTAGCACTATTGTCATTAGGGAAATATAATCAAATCCACAATGAGCTGATGCTTCAACCACCGAAATAAATTTTTTAAAAAAGGAAAAATAACAAGCACTGACCATAATAGAGAGAAACTGAAACACTCATACCCTGCTGGTGAGAATGTACAGTGATGTATTTGCTGTGGGAAAGATTTTTGGCAATACCTCTAAAAGTTAAAATAAAATTATGAAATGATCCATCAACTGTGAAAATGATATTCAAATGAGTATTTGTGCTATATACATGCTCACTGAAGTATCATAAATAAGAGACAGAAACAACCCAAATTTCTATAATAGAAAAATGAATCAACAAAATATGTGATATATCCATATGATTGGAATATTATTCACTCATGAAAAGAAATAAAGTACAGACATAATCTACAATGTGGATGAAGCTAGAAAACATTGTGCTAGTGAAAGAAGCCTGACATTAAAAAAAATTAACGTACAATTCACATGGGCCAGTGATTTAGCCCAGCAGCATGAGCTCCTGCCTGGCAAGCATGAGATTGTGAGTTCGATACTTAGTACTAAAAAAAAAAAGTCACATAACATATGATCCTGTTTACCCAAATTGCTCAATGTAGGCAGAAACAAGTCATCAGGGATTGAGAGGGAGAAAGAAGGAGTTCCTGCTTAATGGCTAGAGTGTTTCTTTAGGCTGATGAAAATGCTTTGAATGTCATGTCAATCACGGCTGTACAACACTGTGAATGCCCTGAATACCACTAAACTGTAAACTTAAAAGCAAATTTTATGTCATATAAAGTTCACCTTCATTTTAAAATGTCACAAAAGGCAAATGAAAAGCCAAAAAGCAAGTAAAAGACACTGCTCATAGGTACCAAAGGAAAACTACTTTTAGACGTATAATCGTGACAGAAGAGCAACCCAGCAGTCTGCCTGGGAGGTCAGCCAGAAACAGCTTGAACATCTCCAGTCCCTCTCTCTGTTTTGCCATATAATTAAGATGTTTAAGCCATTCTTTTTTAAATCAACACATATGCAGCAAGGATGCTAAGCGCCAGCTAGCCGGGAAGGCAAGAGTATTGTGCTACCGAGACAGTGAGAGTCCAGACAAGACAGGAAGTGAAGTACTACAAATTCAAAGGAAGCCAGCAGTTCCCCTCAACCTTGGCAGGAAGAGAGGAGGGTCCAGAAAGCCAGTGGGAAGCAGCAAAACAGCACTGAAGTCCAAAGGGTACCCAGTGAGGCGCCCCATCACCAGACAATTTCAATGCCATGGGTTCTGTCCACATTATCTGCTACGTGAGGGTGGGTGGCCCCTAAAATTACAGAATTTCACTGCATAAATGTGTGGGTAAACACTAAAGACAAACAAGACAGTTTGGGTTCAACAGAAACCCTTTCGTTTCTTCCTGAGTTTTTCAGAACTGACCTCAAAATCTGCATGCCAACCAGAAATTTCAGTCTGTACTAGTATAAACTGGAAGAACCAATATTTTACTCAAATTATGAAACCTACAAAATGTAGAAGTATATCATCTTCCTTTCTTCTTCACACACCCCTGTCTTCAAATACTATGTCCAAAATAACTTGTGGGGTGACAAAAAAAGATGGCAGAACAGCCCATCAAACTAACAGTAAGTATCCACATGTACTACCGTGCAACAACAAAACAAACTTGATCTTTTCTAATGTGTAAAAAAGAAAATGCATAACATGTAAAATAATGAAGGATCTCGCTCTGTGGAAATTACAAAGCATCGCCTGGTTAGATTTGTCCTAGGGTTTGCAGGACACGGGCCAGAATGGAAATGGAAGTCCATGCACCACAAACCAGGAGGTTTCTGCTCACCTCCCACAACTTCTGTTCACAGGATATCCATAGTCCCCATGGCCAGGGGCATTTGCCTTTCCAGTTCCCTGAAGAACCTGCAGCTGGAATGCCAAGTTGAATTTAGAATTCTTGAACTTCTCCAAACTTTGCACCAGGAAACATAAGTGCAAGGAGAGCCACACACACTCGGACTCGCCCTCTTCTCTTTCCAAGCCAAGGTCTGTCTCATGCCTCATACAACTTCATACACATACCACATTAGCATCACTGATTACTCCTCAGGCCTCGGGTACACCCAGTTCAGGAGGATCGATCTGGAGAAGACCCCAGGTCATTTGGGTGAAGAATTCTAGAGTCCCAGAAATACACAAGGCCAGACCAAAGCTGTAGGTAGGCACATGTCTTTGGGCCTGTAGACTCCTTCGCCCCTGTGGAAAGCAGACAGAGAAGTGAGAAGATGCAGGAGTTCAGTATTAACAGAGCCCTTCAGGGAAGTGCTCCCTCCAAGTATGCTTTGCCAAAAGAAGTCTGAAGTCCGCTTGGAAGCCTGAAAATGTGACCCACCCCAAGCCCTACTACTGCAGACTCACTCCATCAAAGTTTCTGGAGGATCCCAGTGGACACTCAAGTTTAAGCACAGGCCTGAACTCCTTTAACCAGAGCTGAGTGATGCTATGTCCAGCAACTGCCAACTCCCTGAAACTGCTACTTACCAACTTCAAACTACGAATGCCAGCTATGTCAGATGAAAAAGTTCCATTTCTGTACATGACAACATAAGGGCTTGTTTAATTCCCACAACAATTTAGGCAAAGAATCCAAGGAAACTGGAATGACAGGGATTCTATCTATATTTCTGATTTTAAATTGAGCCACGGGGTTTTTAAAAAGTTATGACAGATCCTCAGAAACTTTATTAATTCTGCCAGGGCATAATATCATCAGCAAAGAAGTTAGAAACACAAAAATCGGGCTCTATAATTAAGAGTAGGATTCCACAATCTAATTATTATATTTTCAATTAAAGCAGAGCTCTCAGTATGTTTTTCCACTGTTTCTTGAATTAGCACAGACCTGCGAGCGTGTCCTAAGCAGGGATATTTTAATTAGGGAGAAAATTTCCCAATAAAAGGCTTAGCCTACATCACCTGATAATTAGGAATGTTGTAATAATTCACTGACCCTTCAGGGTCCCTTTTGTAGTGTTGGCAGTCCTCAGAGATTCACAGAACTTCACATCACGATTTCTCCTGGTTGTCACTTTTACTGTTGCTTTTGCAGACGGCCACATTTTTAAGTCTTCAAGAAATACACTGAGGAGCTACATGTCCCTGGAATCACTGTGCTTTCTTTTTCAGTAGGGTCCATCTTCTGTCCATAGGGTTCCTTTAACAGCAGTCTGAGCACTACATGGCCGACGTGTTTAGTGGTACAATTCCTCATACCCCAGAATCCTGTCTTCACAATCTACATGTCGAATGCCATGACATGCTACACTGTCCCCCCTCTTCACCCAGGGGGGAGTGGGGCCACAGCATGAATGTGGGAGGCTTCACTACTTCACATACTCAAGTAGCAGCAAATTGGTGCTTGACTTCACTTGCTGTCATGGGTCCTATTATTGCTAGGTAGGTTAGGGCACTCAGGTTCTGAATATATTTTTAGAAACATCTTTAATAGAATCACAGATTAGACAATAAAATGCAAATACAAACAGAAGAAGCCAACCTAGAAGCACTTGGAGTAGAAACAGTCAAGAGTGCTTACTAGTGCTGTCAGCCATGCCAAGTACTTTGCACACATGTGTATTGTCATTTAATCTTCACAACCCATCATGGTAATTGTTATCATCATTTTGCAGATGAAAATATTAAGGCTCCAAATGTTTTTAGTAAGACAGAAAGCCATGATTCAAAATCAGGCCTACCAATTCAGGTTAAAAGTTCTTGAGCAATGTACTGTACTCCAGCTTAAGAAGAAAGTTCTACAAAGTCCGAACAGATCCTTGGATGTTCGATAATTTCAGGGTACCCCAATGCCCCTATTTGTGTCGTGCACTACACCTCCTTCTGTCTCCTACTTATACCTCTAAGATAACCAGATCTCTTCAAAGCAACTACCACACATTTTACATCATAATCTTTTCTGTCCCACCACCACTGGCCCATCTGAAGCACCAGTCACTTTTTTCCTCTGGTCTTACAACAGTGGCTAAAGTAAATGTCTTCTACCCAGGCCCTCATTTTTATTACACATCTCTCTCCCCATGCCAGAATAAGCCACTGTTTTTCTAATTTTTATTTTTATTAGAACATGTTTGAAGTACAGAATCATTTCATTCATTGTGGGCAGTTAATACATATACGTAACACAGCTTAATTCTTTATTAGCCCTTTTCTCTTCCCATTCCCCTCCATTTCTTATTCTCTTTCTTTGTTACAAAAGACCTATCTTCATTTGCTATTACCTTTTTATTTTGCTCTTTAATTTATTTATAGTTTGGGCATCTCATATAAAAAAATCAGATAACACTGAAGCTTGTAAAAGCACCAGTCAGGACTTCCCCTGCCTCAGAAACTACCAGCTCCTAAAAAGCCTGGTCTCACACTAACCTCCCTCCTCTTTTGCCATGTCATTCTCTTGTATTTGACCCAAGGAACTGTGTTTCTATCCTCCTCTCACCAATGATTTTGATCATGGCTTATTCCGTCCCCAAGCACGGAAATGCCTATGTCTTCTTTCTCCAATCAAAATCTTTCCCTTCTGGGGCTGGGGATTTAGCTCAGTGGCATAAGCTCCTGCGCCTTGCAAGCAGGCAGTCCTGAGTTCGATCCCCGGGACTGATAAAAAGGAAAAAGACAAAAAACAAAACAAAATCTTTCCCTTCCTTCAAGGCTCAGTTCAATGCAGGCTCCTGTTGTCTGCTCAGCTTCCTCTGTCAGAATAAATCTTTCCTTCTTACCTACTTCCATGCTGCCTGACTTGTCCTTGAGCTATATTTATTATATTGTATAGGTATTAATCAGCCTGACTCTCTGTAAGAATAAAGATTCAAAGTCACTTTTACATCCACAATAACCGTAAGTTTTTCACAAGGAATTACCATCTGAAAGGAGCTCAAAGTGAAAGTTTTCTTTAATTTGGAGGCTGCTTTGTTTCTCCTGCTCAACAAAAATTCTGGGATTGACTACATTTCCCATTTTGCTTTTGCTGGTTTTGGTATTCTTCTGTTTTATTTTCTAGCTAAGAAACTAGAAATCGTATCTTTTTCTCCCCTCTCAGGTCTTGCCCTCTTCTAATTTCCTTCTTCATCAACCTTGATTTTCTACTTTATGGTTTTATTTTACTATTTTATGTTTCCTTTAATTTATCTCAATTTCTGTGGAACATGATGGGATATAAATAAACAGATATATAAATAGAGTATTTTTTTTTTAGAAATGCTTGACAACTTGAATTGAAAAGAAGATTCCTACATGGAAAAAAAAAAATTCAGACCAAATTGGTTATAGTTTCTATCAATAGCCCAAAAGAGAGGATTCAGACTCAAACAAGAAACAGTTTACTTTCTGAAACTCAGAGTGTGTTAGTATAGAAAACATGGGGAAGCTTCTTTGAAGACCTCCAGCTTTAAGCATTGAGACCCACGTACTAGCAGGGTGTCCAGTAAATGGAGCACTACCTGAGAATTTTGCACTTAAACTTTGACTCCTCAAATCTATTCCTGCCACTGTGATAATTTGCTTGTTCACAGGGCAAGAGCTGGAGAAAAACTGTAGGTGATTTACCAGGAGAAATTTCAGAAAAGTTGGTGTTTGAAAGACCACTCCTGGTACCAAAAAAAATTTTTTTCTTTAATTTTCTTCCGTACTCCATACATTGTGTAGAACTACTGACCTTCAGAATGAATGAAACTTGGTGTAAGATGGTAGAACTTAGAGGGGAAGATTGACGTGGTTGCTTGTTCAAGTCAGAATTCACTCCCCACCGAAACCATGGCAGAAAGCAAGCCAGAGTGTCCCTGTTCCTGCATTTTGCCTCCTAGGAAAATCACACACCTCTCCAAGCTGTTTGTACTGTCCTAAAATGGAAACAGCTGTTCTTTCTTCACTGGGTACTCTGAGATCAAATGAAATGAGACATGACTTTGCTTTATAAATTAATCATAGGTGAACAAAACTATTTCCATTTGGTGAACAATTTATTGTGAGAAGTGACATACAATAGGAGCACAGGCTTTGAGACCATGTTCCTAACCTCTTTGTGTCTCAGTTTATCCCAGTGTAAAACGGTGTAATAAGATAACCTTAATAATCTGATAGGGTTAGCATGAAAACTAAATGAAGAGTTTTTCTTTTTTTTTACCTCTTACCCAAAGTACCTGTGTACTAATATGTCACTCATATTTCCTAAATACATCAGTTAAGACCGTCCCACAAACCAAGTGCTGTGTTACACAGAGTGTGCAGATTACACATGCACTGCCCAAGAGTGAATCTGGAGGCATTTTAACAGGCTCAAGCATTAAACTCTGACCCAAGTGTTAAAAGAAACATCGCAAAGACAGGAAAATAGGTAACAACCTTGCCAATGGACTCATTTGAATTTCGTTATTCTCCTGAATTCTAAATCTCAGATTTCATTTTGCCTATGTGGTCACTTCTTATTTAGAGTATCTCTCTGGGAGTTTCTGTGGCTCATTTATGCTCATGAAATGTTGAGGTGCTTTTTTAAAACAATCATTCATTTAATGAACTATTATTATGACAGCTGTGGAGAAATTTCACTTTGCTGTTTTCCTGAAGGAATATTTTATACGTACCTTTCAAGGGAAGACACAAAATCCAGGAAGAGATTTAAAACATAAAAAAAAACACTTCATTGAATGAAACATTCACAAGATAGCCTGTTCATCTGGTGAGCTCAGAAGTTTCTGGTTTTTATTTTGTTTGTTTGTTTGTTTGAAGTGGAACATTAATGAGAGAAAAACATCCTTTCCCTCTTCCTGTTCACCTGGCTTGGAGGAAGTAGCCTGGTAAAACTTCAAGGAGGCCCAAGTAAATTCTGTCAGTCTTGGATAATTTAGTTGCAATTAACCAAAGGTTTTATTTTAAGATGATTAGCAGTCAGCCCTATTCCAGTTCTGACATTCTAAAAATATCATCTTGTGATTGACTACTTCTTTTGAAGTGCTGTAGAAAAGTTGTCCAACTTGTTACTAAGTTCCAAAAATCCTTTCTGTTGACACAGAAGGAAACCTCTAATTACATGAGTCACTGTAGTTTTACAACTGAATAAACTGCTCACTAAATTGGAAAAACTGTCATCGAGATGATAAGGGCCACTCTGGAACTCCATGCCAACACTCCTGACTTGTACCTTTCAGAGAAACAACCACTTGTAAAGAGACTGACATCTAGAAGATTAAATGTGAAATCCAATATGCTTTCCTAGGTCTTAACAGGCTGCTTTATTCCTGATTAAAGGGAAAAGGAATTTCCAGGGCATGTTCCTTTAAAGTATTCCAGGAATGGGCATGAGAATCCGTTCGGTAAGCCGCTGTGCTAGCATCTTATGAAACGTGACCAGCCCTTTGGTTGTGATGTAGTTTGCATGCATACTTTTTTTAACTCTCCAGTTTGCTTTTGTCCATTCCCTTGCTTCGAAGTTTACATTTGTGCGAACTGATTAATCCTACTTTCTTCAAAGGGTGGACCACATGGCTCATGCCTATTAGTGTTAAGTGCTGTATATATAAGCGTCCTGCCTTCAGAAACATCAGGAAGCTTGTACACTGGATTCCTCCTAACTCTGCTCACCTGTTTTCTTTCTCTGCAACTCATCGCCAAGACAGCTTCATGTGCACAATTGAAGAACTGTATGATAGCCCATGTCTTATCTCACTGAGCCACAGGTCAGTCTGGACAGCCTGACACAATGTTAGGAACCATTAACAGAGGAGAAATAAGAAAACTAATGTAACAGAAGCTCGGGTACCACACCTTGCTCTACCCCTTTAAGAAAGAACATCTGAAGGGCTCTTTCATACTGAGGGTGGTTATAGACTCTGTTCATTTCATATGGAACTTAATACACCACCGGATTAGCCTTTGGATAGCGGAATAACAAACTCACTCATGAGGCAGTTTCTATGTACATTAAAATTGTTTCTGAAGACCAAAATTTGAAGGCTTAACAAAATTGTTTTTTTGTCTTCTTGAGACAGGGTCTTGCCATGCAGTTCAGGCTGGCCTTGAGCTCACTCTGAAACCCAGGATGGTCTTGAACTCTCAATGATCCTCCTGCCTCTACCTCCAGAGAGCTGGGAATACAGTTGACAGAATTTTTTTTTAAAGATTATGTTTCCTATGTGTCCAGTGCTGTTTTATTAGCTACTGAGGGACAAAACAAGGAAAGCTATTAGAGAGATTCCCTACTGGTATCCAAGCACCTGTCTTTCTGTCTTCCAAACAGTATATGCCTCTGTAAGTTACTGACATTAAAGAGAACCCCGAACTTCACAGAAGCTATTCTGTCTCCTAGGTCTTTAGCTCACAATCCTGAACTTCATGGCCGCAACAGAGCAGCTCTAGCACGAGTTTCTGGGCTACTTGCTCCCTCAACTTCCCAACAAGAATGATAAAGCAGGATAAGGGAAGTTGCTTTCCCAAGGTCACACCACGGATTAGTGTTGCAGCCAGCCTAGAGCACAGCTGGCGTCCAGTCCAGTGCTTTTTGTTGTTGTGTTTCCTAAGATAGAAGTGTTTTCTTCCAGTGTCCAGATGCTATGTCATACAAATTTATGTGAGATGTTGGCTATTTTTCAATGATTATTATTCTAAAGTCATGAAAGGAACAAATAAATGGGAGTGAGGATGCTCAAATTAGACATGGAAGGAAGAGATGCATCACATTAAGATTCAAGTTCACAGTGTGAATCAGAGGACTGGCAAACACAATAGGGAAACGGCAAGTCCAGGACCAGTTTCTCTCAAACATGGAGAATATCTGCATCATAAGGAGAGAGTCACTAAGATCTTTGCTTCAATTGATTCCAATAGAAGGATCATTGAGAGCTCTTGTTTATGAAATTTTCATTCTCTGATTATCCGTCACAAAAGTCCTCTAGCCCAATATCTAACTAACCAAATATTTATCCATTAACTCATTATTTCCAGATGAATGATGATTTTAATGAGAGATATAACTGGGCATTATGTTAGTCACAGTCTTGATCTTCAAAGAATCTGTGAATTTCTAAAGCACAACAACTGTGTTCTCAATTTTAAACATATTATTAAGCATTGGCATCTCACAAAGAGAAAAATGCAAAATAAAATTAAAATGTTACATTGTATAGTCCCCAACTCTAATGATTTTTTTTGCCCAAAATTATTAATTCACTGTTTGACAATGGCCGTTAGACTTCTAAACATTGAAACTATATTTCCGTAACCAAATAGTACACTACATTTTCAATGAAAATTGAAAAAAATCTTCACTGACGATATATGAAATTAAATAAGAAGTCTTATCATAGAATCTACAACATTAGCAAATTAAGAAAAACAGATTCAATGAATGACTTCAATTCCTATTAGAGGAGCAGTGACCCAGTTGTTCTAAATGAGAATCACCACTCAAAGCCCAACGTAGAACATCTGATGAGCAATCCCTTTTCCCTCACTTTGTCACATTTCATGGTGTTTTCTTCCCCCCAGCTTTTGTAATTCAGTGCCCATCATATTCCACTGAAGGCACTCTTACTGTTACCAATTGAAGTCATATTCATCATCCAGGTTCTTAAAAGTAGTTCCTGGTCCAGCAGCATCAGTATCTTGAGAACTTGTTGGAGATGCAACACATCAGGACCCATTTCAGATCTAGTGATCTGACACATCTGACATTTGAGAACTTGTATAGATCAAACAGTGCAAGAAGCTGATTGCACAGGATATTTGCAAGTTAGGTATTTTGGTCTAACAGTAACTGCACTTCAAAGCACTGGTTCTCAAGACGTACTGGACAGTGGATCCCTGAAAAACTTCTAAACACCATAATGCTCTGGATTCCATCCCCAAGAAACTCTTACTTAATTAATATGGTGTATGTCCTGGGGATCAGGAGTCATCAAAGATCCCCACATGACTCTAATATGTAACAATTAGTAACCAATATTTCAATAAATTTAGATCATATATCATATCACATTTAAAAAATCTTATTCCTGAGCCTTCCTTCTTGATTCCTGATTTTTGTTTCTCATCCAAGAGATATCACTAATACAACAAATCAGTTAGACTCCACTTCCTGTAGGCTGGTAGTTCACAACTAGGAGCCATATGTCTCAGGACATTTTTAAATGTGAAGAGAAAGAGCAAGGAGTTTGCTCCTGAAATCTAGTGAGTAGAGGACAGGCAAATGGTCAACCACCTACAGCACGCAGGACAAGAACTATTTGGTCCCAAATGCCCTTAACACTGCTTTTTTATTTGCTTATGCAAATCAGCCACTCTCAATCTGTTCTGGCTTCTGTACATGGTGGAAGAAAGGATGGAGTTCCTCCAGTCACCTTAATTCAATGCACCTGAGTAGAGCCCTCTGTCTATGTGTATCTCTGTGCAAGACTATCTGTTAACTTATTAACAAAAAGATGCTTTGTCCTCTGTATGACGTGGTTCTTTTTGCATGTGCTCTGCTCAGGCAGGCAGAGGAAAGAAAGAAGCTTGGAAAGATTTGGATGCTGAAATCAGACATGATACCCTAACAATTATAAAGACCACATTTACAAGGACCAGCTGTGACTCTTCATATGCAAGTTCCTGAGTTTTTTAAAATGATATAAGCCAGGAATCTGCAGAATAGAGAAATAAAATGGAATTGGATCCAACTGTCAACAGAACAGATGAAACTATCTTCATTTGAACAGAACCAGCGCTGCTGGTTAGTCCATGAGCACACAGCACATGCCTCCTGCAGCTGAGAATACAATGTACCAAAGAGCAGGACATTTACATTGTTTTTATTCTGGCTTGAGAATAAGTAGAGCAAAAGCTTCTCACCATTTACTGTCTGTTTTACCCCCACATCCTTCATATCCACTGTTCCAAAGGTTTCCACACTGATTCTAAGCAATTTATGTCAGCCCAGGTGTTCAAAGTTCCAGGTTGAAACATTTGGTTAATTAACATGATGCTGCAAACACTCAAAATCACTTCAGCTGCCACTAGAACAAAACAAAATTCCCCAAAACAAAAACTGTAGGGGAAATATAAACAAATGGCAGTATTCTCTGGAAAACAATGTATGATTCTGTGGACAATAAAAGCACCAAGGGCTTTCTTGAATTAATACTGTGTTCCTTAAAAACATTTTTCCGAAAAGAATTACACTGAGTTTATGTAAAGGCTTGAATGTACACATACTTATACAGAATACAGCTATGTGCCAGGATGCCAAGTCATTAGCACTTTCCTGAAAAGAAAAAAAATGGCAGGATGAAAAAACAGTGTGAACCCAAGAGTGGCAATTCGGAAAATATCAAAAGAAATGGCCATTCTTCCACCAAGAACCCCAAATGGCTTTCTTCCTCTTGCAGAGCCACAATGAGCTCAGCTGTAGTCCTCTTTACACTTACAGCTTTCTGTCTCCTCCCCTCAGCCCCACTCAAAGTCCCAATTTAACGCTTGCATTTTAATCCTTTTAAACACCCATTTTTTCCTTTCTTTTCAATCACTTTTGGTGAAACTTTATGTCTATTAGAAAAGGCATAATTCTGTCAGAATTAGGCTTTTTTTTTTGGTATGAAATGCAGAGTGTTTATAGAGTGTTGAGAAAGGAAGCCATTTTTCTTAGTTCTGAGGCAGGACATAGGGCTGAGGTAAAGTTCTTTATTTTATTTTCCAAGTACTAAGGAGGGAAAGGGGAGTGGTGAGCAGCAGTTCTGGCTTGAGATCTGGCTGGTATCCCAGGTGGTCAAGTGTGGCCAGTCTGAAGCGAGAAAGGCTCCATCAGCTTCGATCTCTAGAAAGGGTTACTGAGGGGCTCACAAGGCTGGGCACAAAAAATGCCATAGGCATTGGAGGGTGTTCCATTCTGTCTATGACTCAGCTTGTTCCCAGGAAAACATTTTTCCCCTCACAGTCTCGGTATCCAGGGATTTGTAAATAAAGCATGAAGAAATATTTGGGGAAAAACAAACTTTTTCCCCCACACAGACATGTTAACACAAATCTATGAGGTGATGGGCCTATGGTATGCAGGCCACATTGGGCAGTTTGTATCTCTGAAAGTTCTAAAAATTTGCCATCACTGCTTTAAGATAATGTGATGGAGAAACAAAAAAAGAGAGAAGAGAATCTCATTTAAGACAAGAACAGGACATTGGCTCATTTATGACACAGAAAGAGCAATGCAAGTTTGCTGGACTGGGGGAGTTCCGGAATAGCAGCTGCAGGAGCAGCAGAATCTAGCAATTGGAACACCAGTTAGCACTCATAAGCTGGGTGGTGTCAGTAGCAACAGAGGGCAGTCACCTAGGGACAATCAAGAGCACAAGCCAGGACCAAGCAGCAGAACAAGTAAACATCACTGTGTTAATTTTCTACAACTGTGACAAATACCTGAGACAGTCAATTTAAAATCAAGAAAGATTTGTTTTCACTCATGCATTCATGCAGGTCCAGTCCATAGTGGCTGATGAGGCTGCTCACTTGATAGCATCCAGGAAGCAGAGAGATTATTTAATATCTCAAAAAAACTCTCCAAGAGTATACACTCAAAGATCTCACTTTCTTCTATTAGGTACTATTTACTAAAGATCCTACCACCTCTGAATACCCACACAGGCTGGCGACCAAGTCTTCAACACGTGGACCTTGGGAGGACATTTAAGACCAAAGTATAGCAACTACCAACAGAGTCTTGCACAGACATCCTTCAGATCCCCAAAAAGCTGGGGACGTCTATCAAAAAGGAGATAGGAAAGAAATCTACTCAAGAGGGTAATGAAGTTTCTATGACAGAATAGCCATCGAAGTTTAAGAAGAGTGTGCAGCGTTTAACTCTATGATACCACCACTCAATCTCCATTCCTTGGTGCCAAGTTGTATAAAATAGAACTTATGTACAGTATATGATTATACGCACTTATTTGATGCTGCGGGAGATATTACATAATCTCTCAAAGTTCTTAGAATATTAACATTTATTACTTTCAGGATTGTCCCTTAGGAGCATAACATACAGTCTTTGTTCTCTCACGCTATCTCATTGCTCTGTCACCTTGTGCTCCTGACACCCTTTGTCTTGTCCTAGTTTTGTTTCTTGATGAAAATTTTTCACGTACTACTAAACTCATAGAGGAGTCTGGTTGGTCTTTCTCATCCCTGTGTGGGCTGCTCAGCCCACAATTCAACTGTCTTTGGGTCAGGTGCACATTTACAATCCAACGTTGCGCCTTGAGTCGTATAAAAGCACAACATTCTAGAAGTCAAGCCACTACTCTCAGGCATGACCAACATGGTGATTGCTCATAGTACTGTCACATAGTTAGAGCCATTAGCAGAGCATTAACGTATTTTTAAATGTTGATTTGAAAAGAAAAATAATTAAAAATTTATTTTGATCTTTGGACAGACCCATTATTAAACTATTCCAAATACCCTCTTAAAAGTCCCCCAGATAAGGAAACGTGTAAGAAATAGACTACAAACTACAACACAGCTATCAAATTTTAGATCCTTCCAAAAGTATGGGCATATTTCTAGGCTGAAGAATCCATGAGTTTTTTGGTGGTCTAGGAGTACATGATAAAGTTTAAAAAATAAAAACAACAAGAATCTGTTCTTAGCACAGGGCCATGGTGGGGAGTCACTGAAACTTCAGCTGTTAATGCCAATAGCCAGATAATCCAGTCTCTAGACTTGCCTTAGGTACTACAGTTCCAAATCCTGACCATTTTAAAAACTTAATTTGTGATTCTAAGGGGTGTTTTTTTCATTTGCATCCTTATAATAAGTTCCACTATTTGAGGGAGCTGTCTTGCAAATGAGTGGAACTAGCACATATACTAGGCCTTTTGGATTTCACATATCTAAAGAGCTGCAGAAAGATGAAGTGTTCTGAAAGTTTTACTACAAAGATTTTTTTTTCTTTTATACATGGCAATGTAATAACTTGGAAAAGAGTAAGTTTGGGCCCCAATGAGCAAGCCCTACAAAAAAAAAAAATCAGACAATAAGCTTAAGGTGAAATTAAACATACCCCTGGAACCACAGTCCTAGATATTATGATTCCCTATAAAAAAGATCATTAATGCTCCATCCCTGCCAGAAATACTTTCAGTAATCATGGAAAACTGAAAGATATGCCAAAAGTTCGGGAGCTGGAAAATGTCATTCAAATTTTCAAATTGAAGAAG
The DNA here is from genome assembly GCF_034190915.1 of Cavia porcellus. Classification (NCBI taxonomy): domain Eukaryota; kingdom Metazoa; phylum Chordata; class Mammalia; order Rodentia; family Caviidae; genus Cavia; species Cavia porcellus. The sequence goes on from NW_026947484.1 coordinate 79,930,267, forward strand.
TAGAGTCTAAAATTTGTGTACAGGTCACCTTGGGAGATCTTGGGAAAAATCATAAAAGGTTTATTAGACTGTTTGTGAGCAGCCAGAAAGGGGAACTATAATTGTGAGGATATACCAGAATTTTGGCTCAGAGTTGGCTGTATCACTTTAAGCTCATGTTTTCTTTTAATTATACTGCAGTGCCGAAGTATAAACTGCAACAATGCATTTAACAACATCTCTCACAATATTCTTACACATTATGGTTGAAACTTGGTATAAGCCACTTTTAAAAGTTGACATCTACTTCAAGAGAGGTTTTCTATAGTTTGCTACAGGACTCTATCCTTGGTCTGTTCAGCTTAACATTGTCATTTTGTGCTTACATGAAGACAGTGAAGGGATCCCCTTTAAATCTTTCAGAGCAGATGCTGAGAATGACTACAAAGCACAAATAAATTTGGCCAGCATTAGAGATGGGCTAGAACTAGCAGGACATGATGTTCTTGGGTCCAAATAAGCACTCTGTAACTAGAGACTGGGAGATACATAACTAAACACCAGAATCAGAAAATGCTATACTTCATCAACAGAAAGCTGTCTACGAATCAAAATAGGGTCACCCCATCTAGCAATGTAAGTTAATCTTAATGTGCATTCCATTTCCAGAATTAATGTGATAACAGATTTTTCTCAACTCTGGACCATACCTGGAAGACTGTCATCACTTGATACATTTTTTGAGATCATATATTTCCTGTGATATATTTAGAGATTATTTCCCAGGAAAGTGCAAGAACTCTTAAACCACAGCACATGAGAAATGGCTAAATGAACAATATATCTTACTTAGCAAGAACTTGTTGGGGGTGCAGGGTGCATAGAAGTTCTTTTTGAAATAAAAATGGTCACATGAAGAGAAAGAGATTTCATCTAGGTGTCTCCCAGGAACAAAATTAGAGACAAGACTATACAAGATACTTTAATTCACTCAAATAGAATAGAAACTTGGCAAGAATCTGAAGGCTCAACAAGCACTAATAGGAAAAGTATAGAAGAGAAAAGATTTTAAAATGGGATGTTGGACTGGATATTACTTTAAGGTCTATTTCATATTATATGTGTAGTACTTTTTTTCAGTACTGGGAACTATACTCAGGGCCTTCACACTGGGCTACATCCCCAACCCTTCCTTTCTTCTCCCTTTCTTCTTCTTCCTTCTCCTCCTCTCCTCCCTTCTTCTCTTCCTCCACACTTTTTGACAAAGTCCTGCCAAGTTGCTCAGGTTGAACTCAAAATCATGATCTTTCTGCCTTAGCCTTCTGGAGTGCTGGATTACAGCATGCACCACCATGCTGAGGTATGCTATTAGTCTTACATTTCAGATCTGATCTTCTCATTTTGTTAGTCTAAAAAAATTAGCATTGCTTCTGAATACAAACATTTAAATCTACATTTCCAACTTGTAATTTAAAGACCCCTACCAGCTGACCCACTTGGGTTTAATTTTATTTTCACAAGTATTTATTGAATATACCTAATATAATCTGGCCACTATCCTAGGAACTAATGACATAAAAATATCTCATGTATTGTCACTGACCTCAAGGAGCTCAAAACCTAAGGAGAAAGAAATTTAGTATAGTAATTTTGGCATGAAAATAGACAGAGTGGGCTAAGCATGCTACCTGATGCAAGCATGCCGGCAGAAGCCTGGAAGAGCCAGGAGCAGGTTTTATGACAGACTTTGTGTTTCAGCTCCACGGTCACCATTCCTAACCTCTCTGTGTTTTCTGCAGTATAGAGAAGGTGATCCTCGTAATATGAAAGTCAATGAATTTTTGTGAGATGATCTCTGTGGGGTAAGAGGGTACAAGTAGAACCTCACTTTACTATCCTCCTTTATCCAAGTACTTTCTAAACTCCTCCTTAGACATATTTTGTGTAAAGTTTCTGTCCTTCGGGCCACTCTTTACAGGAAAGAGACTAATAATTAGGAGACGCTGACAGCCCCTGGGACCTGGTAAATCCAGGATGTTACATGCCCCACGACTTAACTTCTATCTGATGGGTCCATGGAAGTCCTTGTTGTTTAGTTCAATCTTGCAAGGAATTCTAAAGTGGAAAGGAGTGTAGGAACAACTCAAGAGTCAAGCAGTGAGGAAAGGGTCCTCCCTGCACTCTCTGTCCTAACTCATGATCAGAGAGTACTAAATAAATAAGTACTTTGTTCATTTGCTATAGTTGACACGTTCGTGCTGAATTCACTCGACCACTGGAGCAGAGGAAGAATAATGTTGGTAATCAAACCCTATTCTGACCCTCTACCAAATTCTAAATGATTAAACATAATACCACTTTCAAAGCAAACTATGGAGAACAAACAGTATTTTTTAGTTCAAAATGATATCCATGAGAATCAAGAGGAGGAAACATATTTGGCAGAATATGTAAGGGTACAAATCAAGTTGGGAGATGGTTTGTGCACTACAGAGGATCCTGCTGTAAACTTATTATCCTGTGGATCTATTTAAACAGTAGGTCTTAAACGCTGATATTATGTGGGTCCACTGTACAGTCACGTCACAGCTCAGTATGTACATAATATAATACAAGCTAATCTTATAAATAGAAAAGAATTTAGCTTGCACAGTCAGAAACAGCTTGCTTAACCACATTATAATATTTAACTGAGTGCTTATTTTTAAATGGCACCAAATTGCTCTGGAGGCAATGCCATAATAAAGACAGAAATCTCTCTTCATGGAGGGCATGAAAGCATCCTTTAAAACCATGATCAAAGTCCTCTCCACGGTACTCAGAGGCTGTAAACTTCTCAACAATGTCACTGCTCTCAGAGCTTCTTCCTGACCACCCATCAAGCACTCAGGTATTGCCTGTGCTCTTGTGAAGATGCCTACACAAATATCTCGCCAACTATTTTGTTTCTTTCAACATTCCTGTCCTTTTGCCAAAAATAGGCAATCTAGATCTCTCAAAACTATCTCTGGAGTGCCAGTGACTTCACTGCATATGCTCTGAAATAGTCACCAATATATAGCAGGACAAGACCTAAAATTGTTTAGGTACCCACTTAGCAGGCTTCTACCTGCACTGAACACCACAGGCATCCAGATTGCTGAGCACAAATGGCTGGGTTCTAACTAGATAACAGTTCAGATGGGCACCAGTGACATCTGATCAAATTATCACAGAAGCATTCCATCCAAGAAACAAACACATCTACAACTGCCAGCAATAACCAGCAGCTGTCTTGTGTACCAAGTAGTCTACTTCCTAAAAGGCACTATTTGAGAAGGCCAGGATACAAAGAGGTCCCAGAGCTGCAACTGATACACTGGTTCTGTGGCTAGTCAAACACATTTACAGTGTCCAATAGCTAAAATCTCTTTCATTGACCTGTCACCTGGGATCCCCTTTCAGGACCCTTCCTTCCAGCTCCCACAATATGACTAATAAAGGATGAACGTTTACCACATAGGGGGCTGCCAGGACCCTGGTCATATACTTAGTGTCCATTCTGAGTCTTTAGTACCGAGGCAGTCAGACTAGCTACCACCAAAGCCCGTACAGCCCTGGGGATGCTGGCAGAGTCCTGTGCTGAGCCCATTTATATTCTGATTCTTTCCTTCCTTCTCTTTTATTCTATGTTATATTGCACCAAATCACATGTCCACAGGGATAACTGTCTTACATAGGAATCCTCTGAGCAATGCCTCGAGAACATTGAGTTATGTCTATGCAGAAAAAGCTATGTCAGATGAGGGGTCTGTACTGTTTTCATACCTTTCCTGGAGGATCCCAGTATTTTGGTGGTCTCTTTTTCTTAATCTTTAAAGACTAGAGTTCAGTGGAAGACACTGGCCTCACTTTTACAAGCCTGGTTATGCTCTCACTCCTCCTATCAGAGCTGGATCTCCAGTAAGAGGAGATAAAGAGTAAGCCTTCACACCTGCAGGTGAAATCTAAACCTGCTGCCAAGGTCCCTGTAGTTGAGGAAATTTCACAATAAACTAGAGATTTATTTTCTCTTCTGTCAGAGAACAATAAACACCTTCTGATGAATGTAGGATCCTAGGCAAGTAATTATTACTGAGGCTCATGTTTTACAGAACCGCCTGAAAGCACCCATTGATAATCTCCTGTGAGGCCTAAAATTTCCCTTCTCCCAACCCCTAAAAAAACTGGGTCAAAATGTATGCAGACAATGGGCTTCAAGCAAACAGGGCAGAACAGGCTTCTCTTGTCTCACAAGTTTATTAAGAAATTCAAACATTGTTTAAGCAATACGTAGCATTAGTTACTTCTAATGTGGAATGGGGTCGTAAAATTAGACCAAGAAAAAAAAAGCAACATAGGGCGGTGCCTCAGTTTGCAAACGTTTTTGTTTACAAACAATTTGGTCAGCAAACAACAAGTGGCAAAATTTTGTTTTTGTTTACAAAGCCTACATCTGGTGACAGTCATGACCATCGCCATTTTTCTTGCACAAACACAAATATGGCCGTATTTTTCAAAACCTTGGAATCAGTGAAGTTCGTCAACGGAGGCATACATGATGGGCACAGGGAAGAGGGAGTTACTGAAATGGTGGGCAGAACATTTGTGGAATATTCTGGATGGCTGGAAACTAGATTAGTGTTAACATTTTCTGAGCCAGTCTGGTGGGAATACTTTATATCTAAGCTTAAATATTCAAAATTCATCTGTCCAACAGTGTACTTGGACATACCTTCACCTCCTAGTAACTATGCAGATCAGAGGAATTGGTAGAAAAACCAATCTGTCCAGCTAGCGTTTTATTCACATCACTCATGAAGATTTCATACATCAAACAAATATTAGTTCACAAAAGATACTGTAAAAGAATACACAACAATTCTTACAGAAATCTGAAAACTCTCAATGTCACTGTTAATTTTGCTAGGCTGGAGGCCTTTCACTAATTTCTCTAACTCTAAAAAATGCCGGTTGGATGACTCACCACATAAAAGTAGGAAAAGAAGCACAGTACAGCTGCTGTAGTTGATGCTGTGCAGTTTGACGAAAGGTGGTCCTCCTACTTATATTTATTTTAGGAACCAGGTCCATGGAAAGCACTAATTTTTATAAATAATATCTACATATGCTAATAGAAATGATGTCTGAGGGGCACAAAGTAGTTTGGTGGTAGGTGGGCCAGGTGAATGCCAGCAGCACTCTTCCTGTGCTCCTAAGCAGGCTCAATTTACAGTCTTATCTTCAATTTAATCCCAGAAAACCTGCCCAAACCTCTACCTGCTTAATTCCAAGGCTGATGCTCCTGACAGGGAACTCTCCCCCTGGATCCTCATCTTCCTCAGGGCTTTCCCTTTCCACTAAGACCTCAAGGACAGGCAACAACTTCACAATGTGCCTTGTTACCAGTGGCAAATTCTCCCACCAGAGCAGGGCCCAACCTGTCTCACTGTTCAGACACAGGAAACAACTAGATAGTAGGGTGCATTTGGAGAGGCTCATGTATAAAACTCATCTTACTTATTTCTAAATAATTTAGAGCTTTAAAAAGTGAGTTATGGAAAAGTATATATCTGAATATGTGCACATCTGTATTTAGATTCAACTCTATTTTTATCAGTCCCCAACAATCCCTTTTCAGAGGGAGTAGACCTAAAATAAAATACCAAATAAAACTGATATAGGAGAATGAAACTTCTGACCTACTAGATGTCCGGTACAAGTTTGTGTTCTCTAAAATCTAAGAATGAATTTTAGGAACAATGGAGATGAAGAGCAGAAATATTTATTGAGAGAAAGAAAGTTTCTGTTTGAGAGAGAGACAGAAGGGATCCTCAGTGGGTTGCCAAATATTCTGTATTTTCTAGGGATTTTTATAGAGTAAAACCATGAGGTGTGGTGGGCCTACGGTGGGGAAAATTGGGAACTTGCGAGGTAGATATACATGGGGTGGGACACAGCTATCATCAACCAATACATTTAATTGTACAGGTAAAAATGACCAAGTCAGGGACAAATGGGGAGGGGCTGGAATGGTGACTCCTGGCTTCTCCATACCTAGGAGATCCATACCTAATCCCTAATGTTTATGCTTAAGGATATGGTTGCGTTCGTTTTACCTTTGTCTTGAGATCTGGCCCACAGCAAAAGGTGTGTGTGTCTCCTCCAACATCACCAGGCATCTGGTCCTCTGTGCCAGTTTCTTTAAGGGCCTAGCCTGTCTGACTGCCTATAATATTTCTAACTAGCTCAGCTGCCTGTAACAAAACTTCTCACCCTCTACCCTCAAAAAAAAAAAAGGACAAAGCAGATAGACATAATCAGTTTTCAGAATATTTCCAAGTACACACAAAAGTATTTCAGTATGAAATCATGTCAAACATTGTGCTTACATTTAATTTCTTTAACTGTCGTAAAACACAACTACCACTTTAACTATTCTCAGTATGTTATTCACTAGTTATACAATGACTATCACTGTCTAGTAGCAGAACTTTTTCATTACTCTGAAAGGAAACCCCAAAGCCATTGGCAGTCATTTCTCATTTCCTACCTCCCTTCGCCTCTATTCAACCACCAATCTGTTTTCTGTTCCTGCTGCTTTTTCTGAACCTATCATAGAATAAAACGATACAGCACATGGACTTCAGTGTCTGCCTTTGACTTAGCACAATGTTTTAAAGATTAATCTATGTTGCATAAGGTATCAGAACTCAACTCCTTTTCAGGGCTGAATAACATGCCATTGTATAGATATACCACATTTGGTTTATCCATTCGTTCACTGATAGACATTTGGGTTGTTGCACTTTTTGGCTATTATGAGTAATGGTACTATGAACATTGATGTGTAATGTTTTTTCAACATCTGTTTTCAATTCTTTGGGGCATATAGAAGTAAAGTTTCTCGGTCATACAGTAATTCAATGTTTAAGTTATGGGGAAACTTCCAATACATGTCCCACATCAGCTACTATATTTTATATCCATATTTAATTTTACAACTGGTATTACTAATGTGAGTGGCTAATACAGATTAAGCCCGGCTTCTCTGTAATATATAGGCCCAGTTCACTAAACATGTCCTCAGACAGACCCTATCATCACTAAAACTAAAAAACTCCTGTCCACATCAACATTTCTTGATACCATCCTGTTTCATTTCACCCTCTTTACAGCATTTTCAGAGTCTCTAAAATCACCGGCATGTTTGTTTGGTTGTTGATTTTCATCTCTTTTTTCCTAGACTGTCAACCCTATGAAAGCAAGACCCTTCAATATTATTTGGCACAATGTTCAAGTGCCTAAATGTGAAACAGTACAGGAAACATAGGAGCACGTCCTCAGTGGACAAATGAACAGTGTGTAAGGCTCAAAAGAACCAGAGGAAGAAGCAGATGCGTTACCTACTCTATTCATAAAGAGAAAAATTCTTGGTAACAACAGACTCTAGAGCTCCAAGATAAGAAGGGAACACTACAACTCCAACTGATCAACGATACCCTAGACCAGTTTCAGACTTCTTACATTTCAAATCTGCATTAAAAGTGCTACCTTAATTTACTCTGCACAGATCATGGAACATTGTCATGGCTTGTTTTTGTTCCTGAGGTAAAGATAAAGAGAGGTTAGGGTAAATTCCTGCTTCAGACTTTAATTTTGTTTTGTTCTGCTTTGTGTATCAAATAAAAGCTTCCAAGTACTTACTTTAAGGTCAATGCCAAAAGTCAAGTTATTCTAGAAGATCCTTCAAGTGTACACTCTTACCTTCAATCTTTTTTTAATAATGATCTGATGCTTGCTATTTGCATGAGAAAAAGGAGCAAAAGAAATTTTTAATGCAAGTATAAAGTTTCCAGAGGTCTAACTCTTTTTAAAGGTGAATTAAGTGTGTCCGCGAGAGGTCCAACCCCAAGTCAAGGGGCTCCACACTTAGCATTGAGGGCACCAATTCCACGAGGGCAGAGAGTCCCATCTTTCATGGTCACTGCTTGACTCTCAACAGACTCAGGCCTGTAAGTAGTGTGTCCAACAGATGTTTCTACAGCCGCACAGGACCCCTCCATTCCAAGGCCTCAAAGACACAGAACAAGTAAACATTTTCCCAAGTTCTCAGGAACTGCCTGAGTTTAAAGGCTGACAATAAACATCTTGGTGAGAGTAGTGTTAAGCATATGTTTTTAGAGTCAGCAGGCAGGGCTCGCAGTGCAGAAATGACCATCTAGAGCAAGAGGGCAAACATGGGCTTGATCAGGGTCCTGGGCAGAGTCAAGTCACAGGTTCATAGGGCACATGGGCCACAGAGCCGCCTCTGAGGTAAGTCAGAGTTTGCAGACCTAACAATCATTCTTCCTGAACCTTCATGTATTTCTTTTACACAGACCTATACTGGTTCTCAATAAAGATAATAAGAAGAACATCAGCACACCATAGAGAGGCAAAGCCAGAGTAGATTTTTAAATTTTGTGCCATGGTGTGTGTGTGTGTGTGTGTGTGTGTGTGTGTGTGTGTGTGTACTGCTGACCAAAATATCTGAAAACCAAGCACTTTTCTCAGTATAATTGACCACTTTGGTGTTCAATTCTTGGAAGATTCTGGGTTTTGGGGGTTTTTGTTTTTTTCAAATGAAGATGGTCCAAGGGTTCTCTCACAGCTTTTCCCACTGGAGCTACAGATGAATTTTCTGGGACTTCTCAAGGATCTGTGTAACATACCAACTAGGGTTTTAAACATCATTAATGTGTTGCTTCATTTTTTAAATTAAGTCTTCCTGCTATCCTGATCTGGCACCAAAGGGGAGAACAGGAGAGGCAACACCATACTTCGTCTCTCTCCTTTAGATTACTTCTGCATGCTGGACTCAACAGTGAGTAGTGCAACTACGACTTTCTGTTTCTATGCAGATAGAGTTGTCATCCATCCTTGACATCAGCAGACTTGGCAAAAGCTTTTATTTTCTCTTTCTCAGGCTATTCTGAGAAACGTAGCCACAGATGTCGAGTTTGACTAAGCAGAATCTAGACTCTGATCGCTCTACATTTCAGATGCAATTAAATCAAGAGTGCTCTGTGCATACCTGGCTCTGATCCTATTTTTGTATGTCCCTTAGCATTATAATCAAAGCCCTTTACAAAGCATCTTCCATTTGCCAAATGTGGACCAGACACGACAGTTCCAACGGTGATCAAGACAAAGGTGCTGCTTCTCAGGGGCTTACAATCTTGAAATACACGAACATTTAAAATACAACATTACATGATAGAGACTTGTGTAAGAATAGATGGTTCTTCCTACAAAAGGCTCAACTTAAAATTTGAGAAGAATGCACTGTAACGATCTACAGAGACCTCTGGAGTACACAGGAATGGTGGTGCCAACACTTTGCCAGGCAGGCATACATGCTCTATGCATTCCCAACAGCAAGCTGATTCATGGTCAACACTGCTCACTTGCAGCTTTCTTGAGGCATATAAAAAAGCCCTAAGAAGAGTCTGGCTTTCATAACAAGACGTTTGTAACACTTGGTAAGGTTGGTACATTACAAATGCACCTCACTCTCTGCTTTACGTTTCCTATTCCTCCCCTCCTTTAGATCTCCTTCCCATTTGCCAAAGGTCTACCTCTCTATTTCCTACTGCAAGGTAAAGTTGGGTTAAAATGAACACAAGAGGAGCACTAGATTCCAAAAGTCTAGAATTTGGAAATGACAAGCAAGTAAATAAATAAAACCTTTTTCCTTCTTTGTCATGGTGATGGACAGAATTGTAAAGGGTTGATAGTGCATTTAAAGGTATGTCCAGTTTAGATCCATACATCTAAACAGTTACAAAAGCTTTTGTCCCCGCCACGATCTAGCCACTGAGTCTCTGAACCCTGGATAAATCTCTGTAGGGCACACCTCAGAACACTGGGATGGTAGCTGACCGGGTTCACAGTAGCACTTTCATAGAGCACAGGCTCTGCAAAACAGAATCTCTGTTTTATCTGTAAGATCCCCTCCAGCTCAGAGAATCTGAATTTGATGGCTGACCAGAAAAGCTTAAAAATCAGACTGTCTTCTTTGAGATTTTATTCTTTTTTCGCTCTCCCAGTAGAACTTACTATGGATGCAGCTTCAAATACAGGACTCTTTTTTTTAAGCTATAGTTTTAAGTGTGGTTCCAACAGGCACCATCTGCTCACAGGTTTCATTTAAATTGTTAAAGTCTCTCTTCCATTTACAATTGAGGGGTCCAAGTATAATGCTACTGCGAAAGCGGACACACTGAATGAAATGCAAGATTTCCGTGCCAGCTTTTCAGAAAGTCACAGGTCTGGGGCAGAGTGAAGATTCCAATGAGAGAGAAAAGACAAAGGGAAGCAAGCAGAGAGGACAGAGACAGAGAAAGAGGTTTAAAGGGAGAAAAACACATAGCCACATACATGTGTATTGCATTAACATAGACACAGGAAGAGAGAGGTCACTTACAGTCAAAAGAAGGCCTTAATCTATAAAAGGTAAAACAGTAACAGGTAGAGAATTGGCCACAAAACAAAATAATTGCCCAAATAGCAACTTTGAGTACTAGAAAAAGTCTCTCTTCTTCAAGACAAGTTTCATGCCATCTGCCTGGAAAAAAAAGCCACAACAATCATCTAAATGCATGATGGGGAGTGAGAGTGTAAATGGCAACCCCCTTAGAATTGTGTAGTCTGGTATCTGCACAATCTTACATCATGACCATGCATCTCCCACTACAAGTGGGCTCCTAAAATTCATCTTAAAACCTTGATTCTAGAGGATCTAGTAGTTTTGTGAAATATCAGCAAAGGCCTGAACACCAGAAGCTAAGGGAAGCCTAATTCCAGGACTGCTCTCACAGGCACGCAAGCTATGTGGTCACACAAGCTCTTATCTTTAGACATGCTCCACACTCAGCCAGTATATGTGCACACGCCTGCAACTGCAGTGCTGAAAAGTGGAATCCCAGGGCAAAGTCTTACCTGGGCAACTCAGCAAGATCCCATCCCAAAATGGAAAAAATCAAAAGGGCGTGAAGGTCTCCAAACTTGGTCTAATGTTCTGTTTTCGCCATTTTAAAATTCTAAACCTATTTCTGACTAAGGCTGTGATTCTGGAGCTGATCTTACCTAATTTAAAAATCAGTTTTCCCTGGTTATGTCCATTTCTAACAAACACAGGTAATAAAGCTACCATAGCACTTTTTTCTAGAGAGATAAACAGGAAAGCAGAGAAACAGGCTACAATGAACAATTTTAAAACAGATAATCACAAAAAAAAAGAAACAGGACCTTTTATCATCTCCTGTAAAAAACTTGAGTTCAGCAGGCATTTGGGTCAGTTTCAGACTCATATTTGTCCTTGACTGAAAGGCACAATATAAAGTCACATTTTGTGTGAACCAGTTCACTCCTTTTCAAATGAAAAATAAATAATAAAAAAGAAAGGTCAAATCGACTTCCTAGGGAACAGTAGAATGCAGCTGGAAAAAAAAACAGTTTACTCAACTTTTTCAATGATACCAAAAGGACCTTTTGACACTTCTTAGCAAAGACATGACAATACTTTTAATGCTGTAAGAAAAAAAAATCTTTACTGAGAAAACTTAGAAAAAGAAGCCATGATGGTGATTTTAACAAAAAAATTAAAAATAAAAAATCTCACGGACCTTGATCTTCCTATGTAAAGGTGGTGAGGGTGGGGAGATAGCCCCAAAGAAATTGTTATCTAAAAATATCCATGCATGAACATCCCTATTGTGGGCTTTGGAACTCAGACATTTTTTTTCCGGTTTATCTGCCCTTCTGAATAAGTGATGTCTTCAAACAAAGCCAGGGACAAAAGACAAAGTGGATGCACCATGCATGGCTTGGTGCATGTATTGTACAGAATCACACATGTACCTCGAGCTTTATGACCACGGAAAAGGAAGTGAATCTCGAATTTAGCCATGAGCCTAGTTTTTTGGAACTCTAATTTCTCCAGTCCAGGAATCATCTAAGGGCTTTCACTTTGTTTTCTTCTTTTGTTTGTTTTCTGCTTTTTTTCTATAATCAGCCACTATCAACCAAACATACACAACAAGGACACAAGAGCATGGCACAGAGTAAGCAGGTACAGCTTTGGGTTTAGAAATCTTACCCCTATTCAGTAGAGTCTTTGTCTACTGATGTCTTGGCTTTCTAGACTCTCAGTACATGCTTTTCCACCACTCCTTTTTAAAGAAATACTTCCCATTTCTCTGCTGAAATTTCCCATTTACTCCCTTGTGTTTTCATGTTTTTCACTTGATCTTTTTTATAAATTTAATCATTTAAAATGCTGAGTGATAATTCCAAAAGCAGAACATCTCTGTCTACTTCTATTGACAATTTTTCTTGGCCAAGAGTCACATTTGCTCGCTTCATACATCTTATAACTTATTTTGTACTGAACACTTTATGTAAAAAAAAAAAATAGGAGAGAAGGAGAAAGTAATATTTACTCACAGACAAGGCCTCAGGCTTCCGCCAGGTCACTAGTTGGGAAGAAAGCAATCCAGTCATTGGATATACGGTTAAGTTGAGTCTGGGTTTTCCTATAGTGTTAATTACATTCATTTCACCACTGGCTTTAATTTTGAGGATGTTATCAGAATTTACTTGTTTAGTAGGTTTGAGATCTGAGCACTGACAACATTTCAGGGATTTTTCTGTGCTGTAAGACCAAACCAATGGTTCCCTAAAGTAAAAGATAATTCTCTCAGCTTTACAGCCTGGAAGGCTACTGGTTTAAGTCATTAAAGGATATACTTCACTGTTCTTTACATTTCCTAGCTCTACATATTTGGTAGCTCCTCTCTTCTCTTCCCTTGACCTTTGGATGATGACTACTGAACACTCACAGGGACCATGATGGATTCCTCTCGGCTCTCTTGCTCTGTTCCCAGTCATCTCAGACCCTTTCTTTGTTCTTGGAAAATAAAGCCCTATATGCCTTACTGGGAAACTATCAGCTTTTCTTCCCAACTCTTGTCTTCTGCATACCATCTCTATCCACTTGCCACAGGACTGATTTAGGTCATGATTCCGGGATCATTTTTTGACAGGAGATATTTGGGATTCTGGCAGTCACGCCAGCCAACATGAGGTCATTCAAAAATCAGTAAAAAGTCAGGCTGATTTCTTCTTATTCTTTCCATGTCAGATCTCTCCTCTTACTCTTCCAAGGATGAAAGTAGCCCTGGGTTTCTTCTCTTCTAGGAAGGGTTTCTCACTACCTCAAATTTAGTTTATTCATATTTTTTGTCATTGATTTTAAAACATCGAGGAAGTGTTCCTTCCTTCGTTAAGTCAGGTAGGAGGTCAATTTTCTCAGTTTTATGTATCTGAACCAGAATCCTACCCTTGCTCTTTTAAAGTCATATTGAATTCCAGGTATTTTTTTTTCCTCCTGGAAAGACTTTCAACCAGTCTGAATTTTGAGCCCAGTTTGTCTCAACTAAGCATCAAGGCTTGAAATTCCAGCCTACTCCAGACCTCTCACTTGATGAAGTTTTCATGCTGAATTTCATTATTTCCTAAGATTCCTAAGATTTCATTATTTCCTAAGATTATCCTAAGATAATCCTAAGATTTCATTATTTCCAATTTCTGTCTCCACTTTCCATTTTCCAATTCAACAAATATTGTCTTTTCAACCACAAATCTAGTTCTTGTTTCCCCTCCCAGGCAATCTATTTCTTACCTCTTGAGTGACAATCACTTTCCCCTGGGTGTAACTCTTGGTCCTTTCTACCTGGGATGTCTTCTCTCAGCTCACTCATAGCCTGCATTCAGAGAATACTCCTTTTTCCTTTTCCATTGGTCACTTCCCTTCTGCCCAGGAAATCAAAAGGCTTATCCATGCTCACAGGTACTATCACAGGCTCAGCCACCCCCACCTCTTGCTCCTTTCCAACAAATTTTCTACACGTGGAACGTGCCTTCCCTGCCCTTCAAAAAGCCTGCCTCCTAAGCCCTGCTTTCTGAGATATCCCTTGCATGCTTCAGAAAAAGTTTCTTCTGGGTAAATAGGACTTAACATCACCCTGCTTTATAATGGCTGGCGTTCAGTTCTTAACACTATACTGCAGCATAAGAAAAAATAAATAAAAAGGAAGACTTCTACCCCAAGTTTGGAGCATCAGGTAAATAGCCACAAAGTGGTTTGATTGGACATTTGCAAAGGCTAAATGACAAGTTATTTTTTCTGCAAACTTGTACCAAACATATTCCATAAAGAATTATGCTGGAATGACATAAACGAAGAATGAAAACTGTCACTGAACACTTTACACAGCTCCTTTCAGTTTATCAGAGCTCCCAGGGTCCAGAGACAGTGTCCTCTGCCTGGCATAGCTGTAGTTTCTCAACAAGTCGGGTAGCAAAGAGGCATGGGGAATGCCAAAGGATGCTGTAGAAGTCCTTATCCTCTTCATCCTCACCTCAACTGCCTCGAGGTTTCAGGCAGTACGATCACCACTCTTGACACAATTTCATTACCACTGTAAGGAAACTGGATGGCTAGTCTGAGAAAGGAAATGTCTGTGGAAGAGAGTATCTACTTTTGCACAAAGGTGTTCAGCAACTTCAAAGTCATAATAAAATGATACACTGTTGTATGGCTCAATGATTAACTTAGAAGGGAGGAAATGGGCATTTCAAAATGAAAATTTTGAAATGATACTGTATTTCATGATACTGTATAAGTTGTTTCTTAAGGATACTTTGGTAAGCTCCTTATACTGAAAATGCTGATGGGATCAGGAGAGGGATAGATGGGAAAGAATGGGTTTTACACCTCCTTTGTCTTTGTGTCAGTCTCTCACACATGTAATTTCTATTTCTTATCATTCAAAAAGCTCAAAGTGAAGTACGAATGAATACTAGTTTAAGATAAGAAGACAGTGGGTGTCTCAGTTACTTTTCTTGTTTCTGAGACAAATACTCAACATCCAAAATTAAAAGAGGAAAGGTTTATTTAGCTCACAGTTTATAAAGGTCAATTCAGGCTCTGTTGACTCCAAGGCAAGGTGAGAAGGCAGAGGGACACTGCAGAGGAGAAACAGTCCATTGCATGCAAAAGACAGAAAAATCATGTAACTGTCCAGTAACAAGCAACATTAGCAGCTTCTTTTTGCCTCTTTTACATCCTCTCTGGGTTCCCTGGTATAGAATGAGTGCCAACCGAATCGGGACACCCTAAATTCCAGCACCACCCATTCTAGATCCAACCACCTCTGAAAAATCTCATCTATGACTACATGAGGTTTTGGGGGAGCACCTAGACACAAGGTATAAAATGCAGGAAGAGTGTGTAATCTCAACCACATCACTTATCTATCGTATCATAGGCCTTGAGCTATTTACTCTCCCTGAATCTCGGTTTCAAACCTATAAAATGGGATGGTAACAATTCTTGTACCTACCCTATCACTGTTGTGAAAATAATTTAGGTAGTGTGTATAAGAATATAAGTACAATATACAAGAGACCTAATTCTTACAGATATATTGACTAAGCACTCAGAATAAATTTATCTATGTATCTTAGATCCTTATCTCATCAGGTTAATCTATATTGAGCAAACCAATTTTCTGCAACAAAAACACACACAAAGTAAAGCTTTATGAGTCAACATCACCACAGATTCATCTGTGATCTGTACATTTCACAATATTCTCAGGAGCCAAATGTATAGGACAAATCCTTTCTTTCTTACCATTTACACTCCTTTTTTATTCCTCAGTTAGTGAAGTTCCAGTTTTCATAGAACAAGCAATATGATGGATCATTCAGTATGAAAGAGACTTTTAAAGCTATGTAATAATTATACTGGGAGAAGTGATGGTTGGGCCTTCTAGGGCAGGAAAGCAATGCACCGAAACCGAATTCTACCACAAGAATGGCTAATTCTATGAGTAAAAGATGATTAAATACCTAGAAATACATTCATGCAATTCAGCACATTAACATAATAAGATAATCAACTAAATGACTTAAGCAATAAAGATTTAAGAAACTCCTGAACATATATACACCTGTTTATTGCAACACTATTCGTGGCAGCAAGCATATGCAATCAACATAAGTGTCCATCAACAAGTGAGTAAAGAAAATATGGTATACATTCATGATGGATTCTTCAGCAATAAAAAAGAATGAAATCCTGTCACTGCAGCAACCTGGTGGATACAATGTTACATGAAAGGAGCCAGATCCAGAAAGACAAATACTGCATGATTTTACTATGCATGAAATTCTTTAAAAACTAATATCATAAAGATAGAAAGCAGAACAGAGGTTGGGAAAGACAGGGGAGACAGGGAAAGATTGGATACAAATTCACAACCAGCTAGTGTCAATATGTCCTGGTATACTGTTACAGAGAAGGAGAATTATAGTTAATATTACATTGTATATTTCAAAACATCTAGAAGAAAGTATTCTCAATGTTCTCATAACAAAGAAATGATAAATGTTTGTGATGATGGATAAACTAAACATCCTAATTTGATCACTATAAATGTATCCCATAAAAATGTACCATTATTATGTACGAATTAAAAGTTTTAAAGTAAACTCTATTAACAAAAGCTTGATAAGAATCAGCCCAAATTCATAATTTAATAAAATAAAAATTCTTTAAAGATTTTTTATGAAAAATACATGTGTTAATTCAGAAGCAAGATAAGAATGTTGCTATAACTGTAACTCAACTCTGTAACTCAACAATGGATTGAAGGTACCAAATAATTAACAAGTGAAAGTATAATAGAGTCCCATCTATTCTGTGTATGTACCCAATGTACGTAATAAATGTACAGCTAAAAGTGAAATACATTTGTGAAAATCATAAAATATGAAGTTTCAAGAAACAGGAAACATCCGGGCCCAGATGTCAAACACATCTGAAAGCTGTAAGATATTTCTGGATAAACTCTTGAAATATAGAGATTCAATTATTAACACATTGATCATGGAAACAGGAAGAAAGATAAAGAACAAACAGAGCTAGACAAAATTTAGAACACAGCTTATGCTAAAGGCAGCATCTTGTCTCAATAGGCGAAAGATAGCTTTTATTCAATGATGCTGACAAAATGACATTTATTAAGGGAAAAAGCTAGAGTCATAAGAAATTTCCTTATGTATTACACAGAAGAGAATCTACAAGAAATAAACAGGTAAGAGGAAAATGATGAAAGTATTAGAAAAAAAAACACCAGAGTTCGTTTTAGTATTAAAATAGAGAATGCTTTCTTAAATAAGGTAAAAATTCACAAATAATAGAAATGATTGATGGGCAAGATTACCAAAAATTTAAAGCTTTTACACAACAAAGCACAGAGACACTAATTACATAAAATTTACACATTATTTTCAAGATTTTCCTTGACGGTTAAATTTTCTGCACTACTAATTTTTATTTCCTAAAACACACCCACTGGATTATGTAAAGGTTAAGTAAGATCTGCATCCTCATTGGGCTGGCCCCTTTAGTATCAGTACTCAATTCCAGACCCTCTGCTCAGCAAAGACATAAAAAATTAACCAAAGTCAGAGAGAAAAAAAAAAAAAATGACTTCACTACTACATCACTCCCATTTTCTCACATGGGCAATTGAGCTTCAAACTGTAAAACTGAGAATTAATTCAGATGGTAACGATAACTACAGAAGATATTTAAGAGGGTTCTAGGATCCTGGCAACAGAGCTAGTCCTGGTTCCCCAGAGAGCTTGAAGTATTTGTAGATGTGACTACCCACCATCTGGAAGCACAGACGAGAGGCCTGCAGACTAAAATTGAAATTGTTCCTAATTTTTCTGAAAAGGAAAAAAAAATATTCTGGGAATTACAGAGGTAATGAATTTAATCCCATTCTTGTTCTAAAGCATACAGCTGTCCTTTCCCTGCCACCCATAATGCACCAGATTGAGGCATTTACAATCCTGGCCTTCCCAGGGGAGTTAGCCACCTCTGGAATCCTCTGTGGGTCTCCCTGGCTCACAGCTGCCCCTCTAGGGAGCCCAGCTGCGCAGGGACACAGCTCAGACAGGAAAAGAAAGGAGCGTCAGAAACCCTGAACAAAGAATGATTCAAGGATGAGGGGAATGGGTGGTATTTTTAAACTATTATGATGTTTGCTTTACTTTCACACATCGGATAAAGCCCTTCACTTTTTATTTTACCTCTTTTGAATCTTTTTATACCAACAGCAGAGGAGTTAAACTGAGAAATCTGTCAGTTTTTAAAATTCAGTACCAAATTTGTTTTATTCAAATTCCCAACTCTTCTGCCTTAATGTATTAAGTAACACACATGTCATGTTCTACCAATTAATAAACAGGCTTACTAAAATAGAAGTCTCTGTATTCACATGCAACGTTTCCTTCAGGCCAGAACAAAATCAAGTAGCAAAATCCAAGTGCTCTAAGTCTACAAGCAAGTGTGATGTTAATGAACCAAATCAGCAAGAACAGAATACTGCAGGAGAAGAGGTCTGTTTTAAGACGCTACAGTTTGGCTGTACTGTATGTATGGACCACACCCATAAAAATTACACAGATAAAGCATGCAGTATATTCCAGCCCTGAGACTATCTCTAATTTCCTTTAAAAAGGAAACAAGAAACACAAGCTAAACTGACTGTTTTTTAAAATATATATATAGGAAAACACTTAAGGTACGTTTAAAACTCTGAAACTTCCTGGTGATAAGGTAGTATAAACATATACATATGACTCTTTCTTCCAAAATCGCATTAAAATCATCAAAATAAACAAAAATAAAAAGCAGAGGAAACAAATTTTAAAGGAATTTAAAAAGAGAAAATTCTTGTACCAACAATGTTAAGGCATTTATATTTCATAGAACAAATATCAGCAGCTTCCTGGCAATAAGTAAATGAAAGAGACCCCAGAAAAACATTAATACTCATTAATATAGGACAGTTGAGAGCTTATCTGAACCAAACAGGATTAACAGAAACATCTGGGGCTTCCCAGATGGGAACCCCTCCGGGCTGTATGTCCCAGCTTTCCCTTGGGGATGATATCGGCACTCCTCAGAGGAAAGGGACTTTCTCAGCCACCTCTTCTTGACAGTCCAACAACAACGCAAAGCTCACTGGAGTTGGGTATGGTGGTACACTTCTATAACACCAGCCATACGGGAGGCTGAGGCAGGAGGATCACAAATGCAAGCCCAGAATGGGCAACTGAGAAATTTAGTGAGATTCTGATTCAAAGTGAAAAAATAGATACAAAAAGGACTGAGAATGTACTTCATTCAGTGCAATGGCTGTCCCTGGGTTTGATCCTCAATTCTGAAAGGAGGGGAGAAGGAAGGAAGAAAGGAAAAAAAGGAGAGAGACAGAGACAGGCAGGCAGAGACACAGAGATGGATGAAGGGAGGGGTGTGGCAGTCAGCTGTGGTGTCAATCTAATAAGAAAAACATAGCTGACTGTTTAGTACAGTTCTAGGTGTGTCTGCATGATGATTTACTGCAAAAGAGGCACCAACAAATATGCTTATAGCCTGAATGAAATAAAAAGGGAAAGAAGAAGGAAATCTTGTTTCTGCCTCTTCGGGAGTGCTGGTCACTGTCATTGTCTTTGGATGTCCATCTCCAGGCTCCCCAAGCAGACTCTTCAGCCTTCTGGCACAGAGCCTTCAGCTTCCTGATCCACACTCACATGAGACTCTGCAGTGTCCAGGCCTTCAACTTTTGACTGGATCCTTGGGATCGGCAGCACTGGCCCTTCTGCATTCTTCCACATCTGCCTCCATAGCTGGCCACTGTAAGCCTACCTTATAAATCCTTCACACATCAGAGAAACTCATTACTGTCTTTGTACTGATGCCATGGCTCCAGTTTTCCAATCAAGCTGCTGAATCTCTAAGCTTTTACTGGGTAATGAATAACTGTGTTAAAACTATCCCTCCATTTTTTTTTTCATCTCAAAGAACTCATCTATGCCAGTTTTCAAACTACTATCAATTTCAAGTCCACCCTTGTTTGTTCTGCTCTGTGATACTATGCTGGGCTAACTTTTCTCTTCTGTCCACTGGAAAAAGTCAACTTTGCCAACAGAGGGAGCAAGAGGGACAAGGCAGAGTGGAAACAGAAGGCTTATGTTCTCCCATCCTTTGCAGCAGCCTGCAACAGGCCCAGTATGACTTCCTGCCTACTGAGTTCCTCCAGAAACCCAGTAGACACCCTCCGGTGGACCAACCCAGCCTGCTGGCACTGAGGTAAGCAGCTTTCTTTTCAACAGCTCTTACCCACCAGTACCCCAGTGAACTTGTCCACCACACAGAGATGCAGTCAGACCCTCTACAATGAGGTCTATTCCCAACCTCAGTTGAGCAAGAAACAGACCTCTCAAATTCTTAGCTCCTTTCCTGCAGCAGACTTAAGGGAAAGTTATTGTTTCTTGTGTTTTCCATCTATGTATTCTTAGAATCCTCGTGACATCTTTTTTAGAAGAGAAAAACTTTGGTTAAGTAATAGCTTATATTGAACTTACTCTCTTGAAATTACTGGTGAGTTTTGTCTCCTTGCGGGAGCCTGACTGATACGCTGACTCAACACCTTATTTTGCATATGTGAGAAGCATCTTTGCAGGAATAAATATGGGGGAAAGGAACACAGAATAAAATACTGTGGGTTAAAAGAAAGAAACGGCCATGAGATTTAGGAATTAATGCATTTCTACATGATTCTTTTACTGAAATAAAAAGAGATAGTTTTTGAGAATTTCCAATTTTTCTGTTCAAAAAGATTCATTTGAACATTTCACATATGAAACAATCTGAAGTAAACACTAATAATGGGAAAACGCCTAAAGACAGTAAAGTATTGAACAAAGGAGCCATGGAATTTAAAACACAAACCAGAGGTAGCAAACTGGATCCTAGGGTAGAAGACAAATAAACAATATGTCAGTGTTAAAACAAAAGACACAAGCATCAAGACAAGAGGATACCAGTAAACAATAGGTTGATAACAGATTTCTCCACAACATTAACAATGAGAAATAAAATGAAGCAACAACCTCTGAACTTTAAAAGAAAAAGACTGTGACACAATGTGTCTCAATTCCAGTAGAGTCATCATTTTGGGGCAAAAATAACAGAAAAAAATCTTCAGAATACATCATCAGGAAGCATTATGCTGTTCCCGAGTCCTCCAATTGATGGAGAATTCAAAATTAATAGATCAAAATTGGAAAAGGCTGGTAGTAAGCATGACTTCAAAAACTAAAATCTTGTAACTGAAATTTATACAAGCAAAGGCAAACTGCAAGAATGATTTGGAGGTAAAAATTCAAAATCTAGTCAAAGCAGTAACTTCATTATAATAATCTAAGGCCAAATTCCAGTGCAAGGAACTAGTAGAAAAGATAGGGTGTTTTTATCTCACACCGTGGAGTACTCCATTCATGACTTTGATAACTAGAGAAAAGTCAAGCTGTAACATGCTTAACTATAAAATTAATCTTAATTTAAAAACAGGATTTATAACTTCGAAATCACAAGAGTAGGCATGGAAAGAAATATTACATGTAAGCAAAGAAAAAAGGTTAACATACAATATCCAAAATGTCAAGTGTTCAATCCGTGAATTTACCATTTTTCATTCATGACAATTTTCTGCCTTTTCCAATTAGTTTAAATTGACCAAATATAATCTATATTATGTAATCAGGAGCAAAAATAAACAAACAAACAAAAAAAAACCCTGGGATTCCAAAAGCCAGCGTTTGAGAGGAGACATCCCCACACATCATCCATTGCCGTCTGTGTACGACTGCACTAACCCACACATGACCATCTGAAGATGGACTACAGCCATGAAGTGGGGACATCGCAAGACAGCGTGGTCTACACTTTTTTCTTTGGCTATAGGTTGTTTTTTGTTTTTAACTCTGGGTGTGTGTGTGTGTGTGTGTGTGTGTGTGTGTGTGTGTTGTCTATTCAACTTCTCTACAATACAGATTTGAACAATAAACCCAGGTCTGATCATTTAACTAAAGAATACCAGAAAAATTGGAGTTTTTAAAAATCATCTGTAATGCAATACTCTTGTCTTATCCATACAGAAGGAAGGCCCGGACAAGTAAGTGGCTTGTTCAATTCCAGCCAATAGCGGTAGTTCAATAAATGTATGAGATTAGTAGAAAAACTATAAAACTCATAGTTTTATGAAGCCTTGAGGGCCTGGGATAAGGTTCAATAAAAATGTCCTGTTGAATATGTACAAACTTGCCGAGCAGAGTAGATTTCTAAGATACCAGCCAGCTCTAAAAGTTTACGGTTGGGGGAATTAATTGGGAATTTTGTCTTCCAGATTTTGAGTCTAACAGGTTGCTAATTTGGGTTCCTTTCAGCCTCTTGGCCTGAAACCAGTGGAGAGGTAGCCATGCTGTTGACTGACCTCTAGGGATTAGCTCCTCAGCCATGAAAAGCCCCTCACTCAGAAACTCCCACTACTGTCCCCACAAGACAGGAGGATTAGAGATAAAATATCTGAATACAAAATCATCATAAGCACCTATAGTCCTACATGCACACTGAAAGCTCAGTTCTTAAATTTGGAAAGGCTTAAAGTCATTTTCACAAATACTGTCTGAAAACTCTCTCAGGTTTCTTTTCAAACTACCTGTCAAATATAAGGTTCCCACCCCAGAATTTCAAAATGTTTTGGGTTTGTTGCTTTTTTGTTTGTTTGTTTTGTTTTGCTTCCTAACTACATGTCTATATCCAGACTGAGGCACACATACCTTGAAATGAAAGTGCACGTGGAAGGGTGCTTTTCTGCTCTATCGTGAATACTTAGAGGGAAATTAAGCCATTAAATTTTGCCAATAGCCTTTTTACAGCTGTTTTGCTATTATGCCAAAGCTGTTTTATGAAAGATTTGGGAATCATTCTAAAATACCACAGTAGATTTTAAAACACAAGTCAATCCCAAGGCATTCTCCGGCTTGAGGTATAACTCTGAAAATGTCCATCTGGAAGCAGAAATCTGTGGATGACAGGAGTGGTTCTGGACATTCTCCAGTCCCCCTAAGAGAGACCCAGGAAGTATGGTACCAAGACTTAATGCTGGCCATTTGATCTACAGCCCATTTGGTTCAGCCTGCATATAGTTAAGGTATTCAATCTGTCTCAGTGTGTGCATACTGGATCTTAACTCTGTCCTCGCTGTCTCTGCTGAATGTAAAGATTTTCTGATTGAGGCAGCTTTACAGAAAGCACTTCAAATTCTTCAATTAGCTAATCATTTCCTTGTAGGAAGATTTCATAGTGATATATTCTGTGCTAGATTTTTCTTTCCTGCTTATTACAATTTCACAAATAATGATTTAGGGTAAAACTCCAGGTTTGCATCAGGAAAGAATAATGAGCAAACTTATAACATGGACTGTTTCCTGAGTAACTCCGTTCATTAAACATAATCTCTCAGGAATCTCAGACTATGTCCCCAAACACACTTTAGTCTCTCTACACACTCTGTGACCAAAAAGACCCTATAGAAGGCAGTTGTTACTGTGTCTGAATGAGTGGGAGAGAGAGAGAGAGAGAGACAAAGACAGAGACAGAGACAGAGACAGAGACAGAGTGAGTGTGTGTGTGTGTGTGTGTCTGTGAGAGAGAGAGAGAGAGAGAGAGAGAGAGAGAGAGAGAGAGAGACAGGGGCAAGGTATATGTCTTTGTACATGAGAGAGAACAAGAAAAATAGAGATGGGTGTGTGGATAAGCTGCACACAGGTGAAAGCCTATGAATATTTGGTGCAGAGTAATAGCTTCATTTAAACTGCTACATCCCAGAGAAAGTGATCAGCATTCAAATATTTAAATAATTAAGGAATCCAGTAATTAATTAATCATGTCATCTGTTGCTAGTGAGTCTCAAATTATTTATAAGAAAGCTTTTTACAGTTCTTTTATAGACCAGCCCAAAGAAGCCCAACTAAGATAGAAAATGGCTTCGCCCCACATGCTAGCAAGATGATATCACCCTGCTTTATGTACCTGTATGCTCACATTCAGAAATACGCACATGTACACTTATAGAACACAGCTACTTTGTCATTATTTTTCTCTTTCACACTTGGGGTCATTTTTTCATTCTTTAAAACTCACATATGATGCTTTGGCCAATATCATGCAAAAAGATCTGTAAATCCTTTCAATTTCAAAGCATGTTAATATACCAAAAGATTCCACCGGGAATTATCAATTGTCACAAAGCACCCCTTGAATTTAAATAAGGAGACAATGCATTGTTGGGAGGCACTGGCTTTCAAATGCCTACAGACAATGTAATGGGGAATAGTCACAGAAGATACCTGCTATGTAACCACCAGGCCAATCCAATATAAAGAAATAAGTCACAAGCAGATGTCCTTAAAAAGCTTGCATATTTATATTCATATACACTCATATTTTTCTCTCTCCCCTCCTTCCTCCTGCTTCCTCTCCTTCAATCTTCTCCCTTCCCTCCCTCCCTCTTCTTCTCCTTCCTCAGTTTCCCTTTCTTTTCTCCCTTCCTCTCCTTCCTCCCTCTCCTTTTCTTCATCTCTCTGTCTTTGCAAGGTACACAAGGTATACAGAATGTCTTTATAAACAATCCAAAATGAGAGGATACATAAACAAAAAGTATTATGAATTAATGGTCCACAAACCCAACTTAATTCCAGCCTTGCTAGTGGGGTTCGGTGGGACTGAATTAAGAGTGTCTGAAACAGACTATTTCTAATTCATCTGTGTCTTTGAAATCTCTAACAGTATTTCACTTTACACTACTGGATTTCAGATTTTGACTTTTAAAAGAATTGTATAGATACTGCTCAGTGTTAAGGAAGAGAATTAGTACGCAAAAGCTTAAGTGATAGCTGACAGTATTTGTATCTTTTTAGAAGCACTCACTGCTACAAGTGTGTTCCTGGGGGTGCTAGAATCAGAGGAAAAAGAAAAAATTCCCTTTCCCGTATACCTTGAAACCCTCAATACTGTTAGCATTATCATTACTATTGTAAGTAAGACGGCTTTATAGTTTGTAATCTAAATTTTAATAAGTTATTCTCAAGAGTTTCACAAGCATAAGAACTTACTCATAATAAAGAGAAAAAAAAACTATACCACATCAAGAAACAAATCAGAATAGGAAACAGGATTGGAGGCAACCTTCGGGCTGGAGAGTAAAGCTCTGGGTAACAAAGGGATGAAGCTTAATAAATACTGCACCCACTTGTTAGATCTGCCCATTGTCTCAACTGCTCAGGAAGGTGGGCACAAGTTGAGCAGGGAGGCCTTCATAACTCATCAGCTGATCCCCTATTCCCAGGTCCCATACTGCCTGGGTGCTTCTTTCCTCCAAGGCATGGATTGCTTTCTAGTTATCCATCTTCTCTATTAGAGTTCATCTTGATAATATCAATTTTAAAATGATCAAGTGCAATCATTTTCTAAACATACAACTCAAAACCATCAAAGCAGGCCTGTCTATGCTATTTACAATCATTGCAAGTTTTAGACTTGTGAAAAGGGCCAACCAAAGAAGCCCTCAGTCAACACGTGCACATGGACCAGAATACTACATTACGATATGGTAAGCACATATTGTTTTATGGCAAGGCCACTCCCCCAAGACAATAAAGGGCTGTATCTTCAGTTTGGTGATAATGTCTGGGCAATAATATGTTAACTTCTGGAAAGGGAGTAGGATTGTTTATAAAACTTTCAGGGCCATTTTAAATAGCCCTTATTGAACTATCGGGATTTGGTTCCCATGTATGAGACGCATTCACTGTAAATAAAACATGACGTTTTTCCTTTTTACAATTTGCTGAAAAGTCTAGTCAACCATGAATTTCTTTTTTATGACATCCTCCTTATTACAGAGATTTCAGCACATGACAGAGAATTGGATTTCTAGAGCGGACTATGCCTTTGTGTTGTTTTATCATTGTGCATTGTGGTTGTGTAGATTCTTTCTTCTGTGTAAGTAGACTGAATTAAAAAAAAGAACCGTGTGATACACATGAGCAGCCTAACAAAACCACATTCATTTTATAGTTCACTTACAGCACCAAAAAGAACTGAAAGTCCAAATTAGTAGCAAAACAACTCTTAAATTAAAGCATATGCTCTCTCCATAGAGTATGATGTATATGTTTACAGCACTATTTCACTTGGTTTATTATTGTTTTTTTAAAAATTATTGTCTCTTAAGTTAAATGCATCTACCGTTTTGGATAAAAATAGCTGCCACTCTCACACTGGAAACCACCTTCATACTTGTAACCATTGCATCTGTGCTGCACACCAATTACCACAGCACAGTGAAGACAGATATATTCCTCGCTACAATTTAAAGCATTATTACTACAGTTGGGCTGGCACAAAGAATCACTGGGCAGCTATTCATCAAAATTCAGGGTGTATGCAGGATACTTCAAACAATGCTTCTCCAATCTCAGTACCTATCCAAATCACCTAGGAATGTATTACATCTTGCACTTGCCGGGTCTCTCCACAAAGGTTTCAGGTTCAGAAGAAGGTAAAAAAAAAAAAAATCCTGGATGGAGCAAGGAATTCAGAATAAACACTCCAATCGTTATAAAGCCTGCAGGGGATTCACTCATAAGAGCAACCTGTATCTCCACACCCTGGTTTAGACATACAGAGAGAGTGCCAATGACAGAAGCAGAGCAGAGGGAAAACATTTACAATACACAGCCACAGAACAGAAACTCATGGTGGGCCCCGCAGGGCAATATACACTGTATGATGAAAAACGCTTGCTTTATTATTCAATTACTTCTCTCTTGAAGCACCTCTTAAACCTGGCCAGGATATACCAAGTACTGAGACAACATAATGGCAGCTAGGAGTCTGGAGTTAGACTAACTGGATTCAAACCCTTGTTCCATCAAGGCCTTTACTCTCTCTGCCTCAGTTTCTTAATCTCTGGCTGGGAATAACAAAGAATTAATGGAAATTATTGAGGTTATTTAGGAAAATGAATACATGTGAAGCATATGAAGTTGCCTTTAACACATTGTCCTGCCTGCATCTGACGCACCTGCTTTAAGGAAGAATACAAAATAATTATTTAAGAGGTAATCTGTAGTGCGTAATTACACAAACCGAGAGCCAAGGTATGTTTTTTAAAGTTTACTCAGTAAGTCTGTACAAGGAGTATAACTCTAATCACTCCCTCCACCATACTCTCGCATTTCTATTCCTCCATCTCCCTTCCAGCTAGTGGCTCCCCTCTCCTCCTTCACTCACAGGGCTAGCCTTATTAATTTACTGTCCAGCTGCCTCCTGGCCAGGCACAGTCAACATGAAACAGCAATCAGGGGCTGGGGATTTAGCTCAGCGGCATAAGTGCCTGCCTTGCAAGCAGGCAGTCGTGAGTTTGATCCCTGGTACTGATAAAAACGAAAAAGACAAAAAAAGAAACAGCAATCACCTAAGCAGAGCCACTGTAGTGTGGGGTCTCCGACCAGATCTCAAGTTAAAACAGCACCCTACTCAAACCATGACTTGGTGCCCACACTTAGTCACAAAATTCCAAAGATCTAGCTCTCTTATTTTCTGAACACTTGTTTCTAATCCTTCTCTGGCTCACACACTTCTAAACATCTCTTGTTAATGATTTCTAAAGGACTGTCTTCAAACCCCCAAATTCTGAGAGATTCAAACACATTCCATCCCTGTTCTCCATCTCTACTCTTCTCAGTGGCCTACACTGGTTTACCATCTCAGATATGGAGGTTCTTCTCAAATGGAATATATGCTCTCATGGCCCCTTATTGTTATGTTGCACATGACATCAGAGAAGACTTGCTTTCCTTATTCCAGTGACTTACTTACAAACTCCACCATGAAGCCTGTCCCTACATCAGGACAACCTAGCACAAACCTAAGCAAAACCTAAGTTATGTTTCAACTTCCTTGTCTCAGCTACCGCTGTTACCTCTAAAGTCACCATGATCTTGGTAAATGAGATTTTGCCTCCACTTAATGATTAGGCATTTTCACCAAACCACAGAATGTGATACATGTAGCCAGTCTCAGTCATCTAATTGAAGTATTCTAGAGTTTCCACATGAGAAACTGAAGTTCCTTTAAGAGATTTGTTCAATGTCAAACACAATGAAAACTGCTAGAGGTGATGAGTATGTTTAGTATTTTCATTGTAGTAATGGTACTATGATGTCCAAGATCATCAACATATACATACACACACATACATTATATGTGTGTGATATCTGTATACCAATTATACATCAATAAAACTTCTAAAAACACTTAAGAAAAATAAATAGCATTCAGTAAGGATTTATGTTTGCAGGTTTTTTTCTGAAAATGGAACAGTTCAAGGGCCCATGAACAAATTATGGCATATTCATATAATGAACACTACTCGGCAGTAAAAAAGGAATGAGCTATTTAAGCATATAGAAAAAAAAAAACGAATCTCAAGAACATTATACAAATACAAGAACCATGAGCAAAATTATATACTGAATGATCCCATTTATGTAAAATTCTAAAACACACAAATCTAATCTATAGCAAGAAAAAACAGAACTGGTTGTCTAGGTCCAAACCTGGCAGAGGAACCAATTGCAAAGGGGCACAAGGACACTTCTTGGGGTTGTGGGAGTACTGCATATACTGACTAGAACGCTGGCTTCACAAACATATGCATTAGTTAGACTTCTATGAAGCTCTATACTTAAAATAACTGAAGGTAAATTATAACCCAATAAAGTTGATTAAGGAATACATTTGTAGATAAAGGGTGGAAGAAAATGTAAGTACCAGGTTCTATCTACTATCTCATGAGAACCATTCTCCCTGAGCCCAAATATATATATATATATATATATATATATATATATATATATATATCACTGAATTTTATGCAATTAGAAGCTTATCACAGAGCAACATAATTATAAAACAAAGAAATATAATGGCTGTTTTACCAGTTCTATATTTTTAAATGAAAGGAAATTGTAATTCTATTATCAGCCAAATCGTAGCTATATAGTGTCATGCTCTTATGACCTATACATATGCTTTCATTCCTATAGTGTTTTCTGAGCACCAAATTAATTTTTCGTCATTATGAAAGAAAAACATTGCAAATAAGGCATTTTAATTAATTACAATTTGTAAACTATGTTTAAAATACAAATTACTTAACAAAAGGAAATCCAATTTACTAGAATATCTCCATCTCAAAACAGCCACCATATCATGGATTTTGAGTGAATATCCATTGTCATTCTTTTAAAGATACAGATTTACATATATGCTAGAAAACTTGAATGTTGCTATGTACTGATGTCATTTCATAACCTGCTTGTTCTACCTAAAAAAACATGAATTTTTCACATTGTTAAATTTTCTTCTTTCTCCTCATTCACAATACCTGCTGAGTGTTGCACTGTCTAAACAAATTCTCTGCTCTCAAACACGAATGGGTTTTCCATGTTTTAAAGATTATCAGCAACTCTGAAATTAATAATCTTATAGCTAAATTTCTATGCAAACCATAAAAAATTCATAAGGATAAATTCCTAGAAGTGTAATTGCTAAGACAAAGTATACATATTCTTAAGACTTTCAATAGACACTGAGAAATTGAGAGCTGTATTTAAAAGAGATGCTGACACACTGGCTTGTGTCCAAAGGACGACAACCAAAATGTCTACACAGTGTGTCCTTGAGACAGACTGAAGGGACGGGGTGTGGTCAGCCTGGAGAAAAGAAAGCCTAGAAGACAAAGATGAGTTCCCTTAGAAAAGGTAATTTCTGTTTTCCAGATTGCCTGGTCTCATTTGCACTTAAAGCTGATTCACTAATAGAACAAGAAACAAGAGAAAGGTCAGTTCCTGGGTCGGTTATTAAGCTCCTGTCTCCCAGTCTCACCCACGCCCTTCTGTATTGTGCTTGTGATGCTGGCAATTTTCAGCCATCTTTCACCCCACCAGAGAGTTCCCTGCCAGCCTCCACCCATGGCAGGAACTGAGGGGGAACCGAAGGAGAGAAAGTGCTGGCTCCCTCCAGCACCGCTCTGCTCTGTAGACACCTCCTCCATTACAGTGCTTCCTTGTGGCAGCAATGGATTCCATGTGTCACATTCCCAACACTTCCAGAACCAACTTCAGGGGCACAGTCTCCGCTTCAGAGATCTGGTTCCAAGTTCAGAACCGTCTCTGAGCTTCTAGGTTTTAATAATTCCAAGTTTTTCCTTTCTTTCTGTCTCCAGAGGTAAACGGCTGCCTCCTGTAGATCTTTCTTGTCCTTCTCTTTTTACTTTTTCATTTTGGTATTATCAATTTAATAGAGTTCTCTCTATTAAAATGACTAGTGGGATTCCAGTCTCTTCACTGACTGATATAGTTCCTCCTCACTGGAGCTAGGAAACATTAAGAATGAATTGCCTCTGGTATAAGATATTGCAAAAGAAAATACTGGAATGGAAAAAAATTGTACCAGATAAATGGTCTTAAAATTATGTTAAGCAATGCAATCATTTGTGAACTTACAATCACAAGTCAAACTAAACATGTAAAGAACAAAGAGCAGTACTACTTTAGCTAAAGCAGAGGCAACAGCACGTAATGTTCTTACCTGGAAGATATTCCTACACAGCTCTTCTCTACCCTCCTCTCTTGGGCTTGGTAATGCCTGCTCTAACAATTGCCAATTTGGGCAATTCAAATATCCTTCCCGATCTGATTCTATAACCATGTAATTCTTCTTCCATAGTTTCAGGGCTCTCCAAAGATCTACATGGCACCCAAAAAAGCTCAGGAAGAACAGAAGGCATCTACCACAGGACACCTCATAGACTCCAAACTGTCACATCCACATATCTGATTACCCACGAAGCCAAGAAGTTCCTGTCATCCAGGCTAGGATATGTAGTAGAGAAACCGTTAGTACTGTGGTTTACCATTTCTGCTGCTGAGTTAAGGAGAGGTCAGTGTTTTTCATCATAATCTCCCTTCTTTTAGCAATTTCTAACGTGGTTATAAAAGTCTGCTCTAGGTTAAAGTTTGTCATAAAAGTTTTTTGGCTCTAGGCTATATTTTCCTTCAGTGAAGCTACTAAGAATGTGCTTAGTGACTTTAAAAAAATCAGAGAGGATACTAAAAATTTTGAATTAAAGAAAGCTCTGTCCTTTAAAACCTCCTTCTTCACCATCACTCTCCACTTTTTTCCCAGAAAAATTAATATGCTGCCTTTTCTTAAAAATACTTTTAGGTCCTTTGTTAAACTGCAGTGTGGTTTCTTCTGATTAATTGTTAATCAGAACCAAGCCTTTTTGACACTTAAATTCTCCAATACATAAACAGGTTAGTACAAATAAGACATTTCATACTAAAAGTGGTTTTCCTACATCCATATTCCATTATCTCTGTACCTTTCCCAGTTCTAAAAATAGGGTCATATTGCTTTTAGAGAAAATTCCAAATATGTAAATTTGTACATATAACATTTGTAACTTGCAAATACATTTTGTCTTTGCATCTTCTCAAGAACTGCTAACAAAAATAGAAAGCACAAGTTATTAAAATTATTTTCCTTTTCTTAGAAGAAACGACTGAAGTCCAGAGAGTTTGACTTGCTTAAAATCCTGGTCAAAGCCAAATTAGGGAAAAGACTGCACAGGCATGCAACTTGTTCTTGCTAAGAGAGACATGATATTCCTAAACTTCTTAACAATATCTGCAAATAGGAAAGAAAGCAAAAAATAGGTGACAGAGTCTGGAAATAGCCACAAGTCTAAATGAACTAACTCCACTATTAGAATTTCGTCATGAAACTCTCCAGGAACTCTCCTCCCTACAGCAGGGGTCAGGACATTTTCAAAGTCCTCAAGCTGGTTTCTCTTCCTTTGGCTCATTGTCTGAGTCACAAGCCAAGAAATGCTTTTAACCTAATGCATCCTCATACACATGCAGTTCCACCAGGCAATCAGCTTTCACAGGCAGTTTCCATTCCACAAAGATATCTTTCCAAACCTACCTGCCGGCTCCTTGGTCAAAACAGTAGAGGGCAGAGTCTGCCCCAGAACTGTGTGAAGACCATAAATGCCTTAGCTGTTCTTGGGTTACACAAGTGTTCAGAAATACCAGTTTATCTCTGAGGATTATTGTATGATGTGAGAA
Organism: Cavia porcellus; assembly: GCF_034190915.1. Lineage (NCBI taxonomy): Eukaryota > Metazoa > Chordata > Mammalia > Rodentia > Caviidae > Cavia > Cavia porcellus. The sequence continues at coordinate 79,962,499 of NW_026947484.1, forward strand.
CATGACACCAGGCAGAGCTAGTACAAATGTGCCTCATTTTAATTGTTTTCAAAATATTAAGCATCTAGCATCTCTCTTGCAGGTCACTCCAGTCCTTTGCCCATGCTGGCCTTACCTTTCCACTCAGCTACACATACTTAACCACTGATGACAATGGCTATACAGTATATCAGACTACATTTCCCTGACTTCCTTATCTAGTCTGACCCTAAGCCTGACTTCTGGCCAATGGGATGGGACTAGAGAGACTTGATCTTTTTTCAATGTTCCTATGGGTAAATCTCATCCCTTTTACTTCTATTCTGGTTAAATGAAGAGAGTACTGCAGACCTGAATGACATTGTAATCTAAGGTGGGTGGACCTTGGGTCCCTGAATGAACTTGTGGAAAACCCTAATAAATAGCTAGGAATACATTTTGATTGTGTTAGGTCACTGCAATGTAGCAGGCTAGAATAGAAAATAACCTATTGTGATTAGTATACTTCCCTAACTAGAATACCAACTCCTCATTGAAAGACTATATTCACTGCATCACTGTATTCTCAACCACGAGCTGTACACAGTAGGTGTGCAATACAAGTCTATTAGAATTACCCACCATGATTTCCCTCTTAAAGCTCTTATACTCAAGTGTCTCTACCAACATTACCAATAAATGATAATGAATTGCTCTCCTTCTCTGTATATTCTCAAACTTGAAAATGAAAGCAAAATATTCCTAGAATCTGCTGTTGATTATAATCACTAAATAGACTGATTCATACTTCTTAAATGCCACTTCATGTGCATAATCAGCTAATAATCTAAACATAAGCAAACATCCAAGACGGCGGACAAGTCAGAATGGAAGCCACAGCCACATACTTGAATGTGCCTCTGGAAAGATTTCTAATGTACTCTGGTGATTTAGGATATGTTTGTGCTCTGTGCATATCACAGCTGACATCTTGTCAAAACCAAGAGAAATAATTGCATCCCTGCATAAGAGTATCATGCAGGCAGCAATTTAAATGTGGCACTGCTTATCAGCACCGATTTACTAACATCTTACTGTATATAACCATGCGTGGTTGGAGAAAAACGTATACAGTCTTACCAAGATTCAGGCATAAACACAAAATCTGTTACATTTCCAATTCAAATGAAGTTAGAACAAAGGAAAAATACACAAAGTGAAAAGCTGCATTTCCTTCCCTTAGAAATAAACTTTTAAAGAAATGTAAGTCCTAAACTTTACATCTTCATTTAGGGTGGGATGGGCAAAACATAAGCCAGTTTACTCAAGTCTTGAGGGATAAGAAAAACAACCTACCTTATGAGGTTATTAAGCTAACACCTCAGCAAGCCGCAAGCATGCTACATTTATTACACAAAACTGAGATCTTCTAACAGTCAATAATTATGTGCTGAGCACTCTAATGAATAACTCCACCATCAGAAGGATTCATGAAACTTTGATCAGTGTCCCGAGAGACAGCAGGTCAAGATGAACCTTGAAATCTGATTAACATCATCCATTCTTATCTAGCATTCTAAAAATACCATTTCGTATCTCCCTACTCTTTACTTGGATATTTTGAAAACATCATTTTGTCACAAATCCTAGAGCAAATTATAAAAATACGAGTACTCACTTTTGAAACAGATTTAAAGCAAGAGTTTGTATAATCTCTCACAAATGTTTCTTGACACCTCTTTTGCTCCTAGACCTGTGATCATTAAAAAAACTCTAGTTTTAGGATTCAGTACTATATTAGATGAGTAACAGGCTATAATTTATTCCTCATCCTCTGCAAATGCCAAAGTTTTGAAGATGATCTGGATATAAGATCACACACACACACACACACACACACACACACACACACACACGCGCGCGCGCGCACACACACACACAAGCACGCACGCACGCACACACATTCCTAAGCTTCCTTAAACCTAGAGCTGTCTCTGGGATATCTACTGATGGGGTTCTCTAAGGATGAAGAACCCCTGTTAGAAACATACATGCATGGAAAGGGAGAAATAACAGTTTCTAAATCTATAGTACAAAACCTCCCAGCAGGTTCTCTGCAGTGGAAGAGAAACAGCCACAGGAAAGGACTTCACACAAGGAGATGAAGAGGAGCAGCTGGGGAGGAGGTGGGAGTGGGTGACAGAGACATGGAGCCAGAAACAGAGTTGTGAGGAAGAAGGGGGAAAAAAGGCTGAGCAGCCGAAGGATGGTGGTTAAAATAACTCATGGTAACAGAGTGTTCTTTGTTACCACACACTGCTCTTTGTTATCACACATTACAGAAAGTTATAAACAACAGAAGCATGCCGTACAGTAAAGCTGCACTTCAAGCTCTGGGCTCTGGTGACCTAACAAACTCCCCAGCTTCCTCCTCATGCAGATTGATGCTATTTCTAGAACATCATGTTAGGACTGTGACCATTAATCTGTGCATCTCAGTCTATGCACAGGACCAATCTATGATGTTGGCACCGAGTCCTTCAAAGAAGCCTTTTACATGCACTTTGATGCAAAGCAGGAAGATGTAGGCAAGGCTGATCCGATCTGTGATGAAAAGCATTGAGCTCCACAAAGTGATATAAAACTTTTGGAGGAAGTTTTTAGGAGGTGCACAGAGAACCACCTCATTTGTATTCATACATAAAATGAGTATTCAACAGAACAGTGAAACAGCTTGCCAAGTGAAGGCAATAAACAGGCTAATCCAAAGCTCGACGGCAGACTCACACCCATGGTGATTCCACTGAACCCTCCTCTTTTCTTTCTTTGACATGGCTATTCACACTCTAGACACTCAGCTTCTGCTCCCCTAGTGGGTTCTAGAATTGAGCTTTTACTTCCCAACGACCTTGGGGAAAAAGAGACTGAGCAGATTACATGAGAAGGAGAGATAGTATGCCAACACTGCTTCTTTTCACGATGCCTGTCACGGCCAGAAGCCCTCTTGTCACCTCTCTCTTCAACCCTGCATTACAACCTTCCTTTTCTTGCCAATATAAGTCATGTTCGCCCTCAGATACTTTCTAAGTGCCAAACCCCGTCTCAATCTTGATTTGATTCTAAGTAAATCAATGAGCAGACACTAAGGACTGCTCTGCTCAAACTCCTACGCTGTGCCCTTTTCAAATGCTCATCACCTACCTACCTCCACGGTCAGTGCTTTTCACCTGTCCACTGTTTGTCTTTTCTCAGGATTCTCCTTTCTTCTCATTTCTTATTCTGCAGTCTGAGGAATGTTGTTTCACTTTTGGTTGTTGGGTCCTTCTTGAGACTGTATAAAGTCATCTGCAGCCCTTAGCAGGTACACAAATCCTAAAGTGAAGCATGTTTGTATGCATCAAAGCCTGTCCTTTCTCTTTCTCTGGTGTCTCTCAGATTTCACTCTTCTTCACTTCGAGTGCCACCTTCTCATTCTGTCCTGTCTGAGGGATAACCAGCGTTGCAACCCTAACAGATCACCACACTGACAGTTTCTACCCTGCCCATTCCATCCTTCTGAGACCACCAAAATTATCCATGTACAAGAAAAATAGGCCTCAAATCTCTACTGTGTATGTTCTTTCAATAACTTCCCTTCTTCCTGCTCCAATAGTCACACACATCTCTGTCACTGAACATGTAATACTGCAGGTTGTATCTTCACATGTATCACACTGTGAGCTCTCAGACACCAGGATCCTGTTCTTGGCATTCCCAGGACATAACAGCACATGTACAGAACCTTTATTACATGAGGTTGAATTTAATGATAATTTAAAAAAATCTTCCAAAAGTAATTCTTCAACAATCAGTCAGACAGAGGAAATGACAGAAGTCAGGTGCCTGTGCTAAGGCAGTGTCACCTTCCCTGTGGAATCCTCACCCCATCTGTGTGCCATAGCTGAATACAGAACTGAGGAGGTGCAACAGCAAGTGCCTGGCACTGTGCATAGCAGGGAATTCAGGCATCAAAGAACAGCTGCATTCCCCAAAGAAATCTACAAACTTAGCTTCCTCCTGTGTCAATTAATCTTATTTTCCTCTCAACGTCCGCAGAACCTTGTTGTTCTTGAGTTATAGTATTTTTCACCATCTAATTAACAATGGAATGATTTATACACAATCCTCCACACTGAATCATGAACCCCTAGAAGACAAGGGCTCTCAAATCCTCATCACCGTGGCCTCTACAAGCCCTAGTATAGTGCTCTGTGTAGAAATGACAGTAACTTGGAATTGCTCACCTGAATTAGACTAGTGAGGAAAAAAGAGAAACTTTACAATGAAAAACAAAAAAATAATTATACTTGTTTGCAACCAAAAGGCCATGTACAGCAGAGGCCAGGAAGAAAAATCCTAAACTACTAATAACAGGTAATAGAGATGCATATTAGTTTTTCTCTGGTCAGATTGAATATCATCTGTATTTTTATGCTTTAGGTCATGGATAAACATGCATTATTACTTCTTTATTTATGTAGCAAAACATACTTTCAAGTGAAATCCTTGAAAATATATGCATCCAAGCCTAGACAGGGTCACTATTAAGCGAAGATGAAAAAAAATTTGAGATGAAAGAGGAAAAGGAAAATGGATTTTGAAATGATATCCTCATAAACAAAACAGGAAAGCAATCAGCAACTTTCAGATAGATCTAAAGCCTAACTCTTCTCACGAAAATACCTCAACAATCCTTCAGTACCAAGGAGTCGTTTGAAAACCCTTTGCAAAGGGTACCAAATATAGAGTTCAAAATCTGTTTGCATCCCAAACCACACTGAAAGTTAGAGAAACAATGGGAGACGTAAGGGGGAAGGGAGTACAACATCAAAGAATTCATGTAAATGAAATAAGCATTCACTGAACAAAACTCACAGAATCCACAACCCTATGTAAGCTGTAAGCTGTGTTAAAAGAGTCTGAAGGTAACCCAGCCAATCCTATTATGCACAATCCAAACATGATCATTTCCCCTACAAAGTCTTCAGTTTTCTTCCTTCACCTCCAGCTACTTCCTTCCATTCGCACACACAGGACTGTGCTCTTTGGCTCCTAAACACACTCAAATGTGTTTTCATGCCTCACTTATCTCACTGTCGCCCACTTTGCATTGTAGCTGGTTGGCTACATGGAACTGAACTTCAGACCACTGCACTCAGAGTCCACTTCTCATTCATGCACTGGCCACAGTCCAACACAGCTGACTGGTTAGTGTCTGACTGCAGTCAGGTAGATCCATGGATTTGTCCTGAACCCCCATGTATGCTATAAAAATTCTCTTTTTCAAAGAAAAAGAAGGAAAGGAAAGAAGGGAGATGATAGAAAAAGAAGGATTAGTACAATATGCACAAATTCTTCCTATCAGGACATTCGTAACAACTTAATTTATTGACCTGTCTGTCTCCTTTTAGGGACAAGAACTGGATTTTATTTACTTTTACAGTCCTGTGGGCTAGCCCAATGCTAGGCATTAAACATGTGCTTAAATGAATAAATAATTATCTGGTAAATCAAATAATTAAAGAGAATATAAAGCTACCAAAAAAAGGAATGTTCTCATTTGACTAGTTCCCACTGTAACGAGAGATGAGTGATGGTCAAGAGAAGTATAATCCTCCCTTATTTTCTCTGTCCAAAATGCTTCCTGAGGCCCAGGATTTAGCTCAGTGGCTCAAGTGCTCACTTGGTAAGCATGAGGTCATGTGTTCGATCCCTAGTAACTCCCCAAAATCAAACAAACAAAATGTGTCCTCAGTGATCTGATATTGTGACTCTCCTGTAAGTCAAATTTGAAAGGACGTTACAGTTCAGGGGACAATTGTCTTCTTAAAACCAGCTACATATTGTTGAATGAATTCACTTCATTGTTTATTGACTGAGCATCAACTATATGGGGACAGGCTATGTTTCCAAGGCCAGGAAGGACTGACAAATTGACCTTGACCCTTCACTCAAGGATGCTACATTCTAGCATAGTGTAAAGTTCAGTACCTGTTAATCTGATGAAAAAAATATGTTGTTTCATACTTATAAAATCTTAAGCTAAAAAAATTCCTATGCTTTTACAACCATGGCCAAAATGAATTTACTAATCCTTCTTGCAAAAGTCCAAATATTTTACAGGCAAAATCCCCCATGGCAGTTTGCCAGTCCAAATGGCCTTGTCCCAGAAGGCCTGTTTTCATTTCTCTGGAAGAAAACAGAATAGACAGTGTTTTAGATGGAGTTATTGATGACTTAATTTTGACAGAAATATCTTTATCTATGTGTCCATGTTAAAGCTGGTAGAAAAGCTATTCCCCACAACCTGCTTCAAGGAAAAAGTAAATGTTTGCTTGAGTTTTAATTTTATAAATTAAATTATAAATTTATACCAATCTTTTGATCTAGGCTAGTTTTTCATGACTCAATTACTGAAACAGTCATGTCTGTCACCATAGAGGTGTGAAGGTTTAAACTCAGGTTATATGGTTCCACTATATAATGGGGATAGAGCTACAAAGACTAGTGTCACCTAATGAGTTTAATGCTGATTCAACCCAAAATTTAAAAATTAAAATGTTTTCAAAGTCTAATTATAAAAAAAAGTAAACAGGAATGGGGATATAGCTCAGTGGCATAGTGCCTGCCTAACAAGCCCAAGGGCCTGAGTTCAATTCCTGGTGCCACACACACACACACACACACACACATACACACACAAAGACTAAGAAGGATATTTTTTTCTTCACAAAGCTTTAAGAGAAAATTGGATGTGTGGCAAGTTAATAAAAAGCTATTTACCTGTATGACCTTAGAAGTTCAAATAACTTAAGAATACAAGAGAAAGGAAAGTATATTATTGTTTCAAAATTACTAAGGAAGAAAATATCCAAAACAGAACAATAACAGACACTGAAAATCTAATTCTCGAGTGTCTTCATTGGTGATAAGAAAAAGTCCCCATCTGAAGATCACAGAAGTAAAAGCAGTGCTTCTTTCTGTTCAGCAGAATGGCACCCTTCTCATCTACCACTTTCTTGGCAGGAGAGGCGTGGTGTGCAAGCGCTATACTCCCTGCTCTAATCGTTTCTGCTTTGAGTCAGAGAGCAGGCTTAGTCAGTCTTTGGGGGGACTTAAGGCTGCCCTTGAATTAATTTCTACTGAAGATCCAAAACTAATTTACCAAAATAAGACAAGACTTGGTCATTGCACCTGGGTGTATCACTACCTTTTGTATTTAACTTTATTTTGGATTTTTTTTTTTTTTTTTGTATTTTTACCGGTACCAGGGATCGAACTCATGACTGCCTGCTTGCAAGGCAGGTGCTTATGCCACTGAGCTAAATCCCCAGCCCTATTTTGGATTTTTAAAAAAATACAGATTCCATGGAAAATATCAAGTACCTGACGAACAGCCAAGCAGGGGGTTGGTTTGAAATCCCCAAACCCACAATGCTGTCCTGCTTCACATAGCTAGGCCTCCAGGTCCAAGCCACAGTCTTCCAGCTGGGAGCCATCAGCATAGTGTAGGGAAAAGACACTGGAACTAGGTTTGATTGTAGCGCCACCGCTTGGCAGCCATGGCCCCTTGGTCCTCAGTTTCCTTATTTGTGGGAATACTGAAAGAGGTACGTTAATGCCCTAGGAGAAGGAGATTGGCTTGGGCAGGTGAAATGTTGAGCATGGCACATAAAACCCTACATGTCCTCTTATGCACCAGGGGTGTCACTACTGTCACTGCTTGGCTGGAGCTGATGCTGTTACCATCAGCAGAATGCCAAGAGCACCACGTGCACATTCTGGAAGACAAGTTCTATGCATAACCAACAACTGCAGGTTTCAGAGTCTGATTGGAACCCCAGCATGGGGATTTTCTAACTTTGTCAAGTACCTTGAACGATTAATTTATCCATGCCATACTGTCTATATATAGAAGAGGATTTTAACCTCCATGGGGTTGTTGTGACTTTAACACAATAAAAATGTTAGTGCAAATGGTACATAATAAACGTTTTTCTAAATATCCTTGGTGCTTGAAAAAAATTACTACTAGTAATAATAAAAATGGATTATGATCAGCAAAACATTTCATTATGCTACATATACACACACTCAGTGTATATTACAGATGGAACAGGAGTAGAAAAACACACCCAAAAGTCCTTTCAAGCCTGGAAAGGACAATGCTCTCTATATACACGACAGAAGGGTCCAAACAAGGATCATGGTTCTTGTACACCAAATTCAATCATCTTTTTTTAAAATGAGAAAACTGAGGCACAGAGTAGAAAAGTAACCGTTTGGTCCCATAGTCTGTAAGTGGCAGAGTCATGATTTAAACCCAGGCAGTCTGCATCCAGAGTTCATGCTCTTAATTATAGTATGTTCCTATGTCACCTGGAAAAAATGTGAATGAATAAAAAATTCTTGTTGAAAACACACTTTTTAAAAAGTGACATTCGCCTTGACTGTGTTGTCACAGACTGTGGACACCTCTTGTCAAGGAGCAGAGGACAACCACAGGGAGAGGTGAAGAAGGACAGGACACATCCCTCTCTGAGCCTTGCAGGGGCTTTCCAGTGAAAACGTCAACAAGAGAGTGGCCTGAATACTTAAAATCTACTCAGGGTGGTGACCGTGACTCCAAAGTCATTTAGTTTCCTAGAACCTTATAGATACAGGGAGCAAAAACTTACACTAGTTTTTGCCTTCTGACAGTATGCTGAGGGACTGTGAAGAGGCAGGGACTGAAGACAGTCCTGGGGAAGCTTCCTGAGGCCATGCATCTGCACGGCCCTGCTGCCCCAGGCGCTGAGACACACTGGTCCACCGACAGTCTTCCTCCTCAGTAGCTGGTGCATTGCACCTGGGACTGTCCAACAGTTTCCACTTCAATTTTAGGACATTTAAGGTAAGGAAGGATGCCACCTCTGATTATGACTGGTTGACTAGAAAATCATATCAATACTTCACTATCTCTAAGAGCCTCCCTCACCTTATGAAACCCCATTCCAGAAATTCAGACGTTTTTGAACTGTGAGTTAAATCAAAAGTTTACTATTGACTTATTCTTGTGAGTGACTCACTGTTCTTTTCATACTCTTTGACTTCAATTTCTAGCCAATGTTTGAGCTGTCAGTTCTTCCAGATCTGTTTAGTGAATGGTTCTAAATAAAAGAGAAGCAATCTAAACATCAGATAAGGTACAGAAAGGGATAGGCCAGGATCACGGCAGGGAAGAAAGAGATGCTGAGGAACAAAAGGGGTGGCTGGTAAATGTTCCCAGGAATCCAGTATGCTTAAGGCTGGGTCATTAGCCTGCGGCGCTACTAGGAGGTGATAGAACCTTTAGGAAGCTGGACATAGCAAAAGAAAATTGGATCACTAGGAATGTGTCCTCGAAAGGGGATACTGAGATTCTGGTCTCTTTTCTTCACAGCTGCCACGAGTGATCAGCATCTTGCACCATGATTTTTACCCACACTAAAAGCAGTGATGCCATACCATCATAGACTGAAACCTCTAAGCCACATGCCAAAATAAATCTTCCCTCCTTACAAGTTAATTTTCTCAGGAATTTTTCACAGCAACAGAAAGCAGACAAACACAATGGGAGAAAAAGATAGATCATCAAATTCTTTTTTAAAAATCAACTTTTTAAAAAAAATCTACCAAATTTACAAGTATCAGGTCCATGTACTAATGTACTACACTGGTGAGTTGTGGGAGAAATTGGAACTGTTGGATAGGACCAGTGAAAGTACAACTCAGTATAACCTCCTATGGAAGTAAATTCTGTCCACATTTATTCAGTTTTAAATGCGTGTATCTTTTGAACAAACCCTTCTACTTCTGGGCATACATAAAACTGGGTGCCATCTCATGGTGTACCATAAAAGCACCCAAATTCTGAGTACTTCCATATTTGAGGATAGATGTGAAAGAATGGGTTTCATAATAACCACAGGACTCACAAGTGATACGTTATATAAATATGCCTTAATTAACAAGCAGTTGGAGATCATACCTATCTCCAGGTCTTTTGGTGGGAATAGACTGGAAAGTTGCAGAGGTGGCTGCTGTTTTGTGGAATTCAAGAGTAAGGATTACTAGATCAAAGATCAAGCTATATTGTAAGAACAGTGTAGGCCCAAGGAAGGGACTTATGGAATCTGATTTCTACTGAAAATAATGTCTTCCTGAATAGAATCTTTCTTTTTACTTCCTCATCTGTGAGTAATAAAAGCGATCTGGCTATAAATTTTCTTCTCATGTAATAATCCATCTACACTACTACTAACCTGAGCTGAACCTCAACCTGCCCACCCAAAAAGAAAAAGAAATTTTAACACTTAAGTGAGTTCCCACTAATTACTGGCGTTGTACTTATACACTGCTTCTCTTACCCTTGTCAACAACGCCACAGGTAGTGGTACTGTCTTCTTTTCCCACGCTAGGACCCTGACAGTCAGAGGAGTTTCACACCTTTTCAAGATTCAAAGCCAGCAAGTGACAGAGTAAGGAGTAAAACCCAGCTGTGGTTCCAAATTCAAAGCTGGGTCCTTTGCTCTGAACTCTTATTTTCTTCACATCCAGTAATCTAAAGAAAAACATTTTTTTTCTGTTAGGGATTTTATCAAAATATACTTGGATGCGAAAAAACACAGAAACATTTTTAAAGGAAAATAAGGAAGAAAACTAAAGGTAAGTTTACTATCCAAAGAACTAAATATTTTTAAAAGAAAACTTCTAAATCACCATGGTGCTAAAATTACTAGATTATTTATTCATTAACTCTATTTAAATCAAGATAAACACAGATGATTGGTTCTTTTTTCAATACTAGTTGTGTTACGGACACACACTGAATCACTCCTACATCTAGCCTTGGTATACAGTTTCAACTTAAAGTCATTTGTAATGCTAACTCATATCAAAAACAAAAGTAATAACATCCATTCCAGGAATAATACCAAAATTCGTAAGTCTTCAGTGACCCTTTAATTCTGTGACCATGTGAAATTTTTAAGAAGTGAGGCTGGGAATGAGGAAGTGGAGTCGTAAGTTATTTAAAGTTAACAGCTAAAGCAGTAAAGTAAAAATCACATATAATCTGAGGTTATTCACAGTTAGGACTATTTTCTCCCTGAGTTTAGGAGAGTTATATGTTATATGATGTAGGCTTAGTTAATGGAGGAGAGAAGAGAGAGAATTGGGGTTATTAAGTTATAAGGTTATGAGCTCACGAAAGAAAGGAAAGGAAGGGTGGAATAAGATAGAAAGAACTCATTCTTCACCCCATTAGGAAGGCTCCTGCTTACAGAAATCCTTCTCCCTAGAGGGTCTTGTTGTTTTAAGAGATGCATACCTACAATCTGCTGGAATAGAAGTATCTTCTCTTTAATTTCCTGCCCCTTGAAGCGGCTCAGAACCAAGGGTGCCTCTAAAGTTATAAAAAATATTTTTTGAGACACGGTAGTTCAGGCTGATCACATGTAGTCCGATATGGCCTTGAACTTGTGTTAAGTCTCCTGCCTCAGCCTCACAAGTGATGAGATTACAGGTGTACACTACTATGTCTTGCTCTCTACTGTAAACTAAGAGGCAAAAGGAAAAGAGTCTTTCAGGACTGAAAGTGAAAAGGTATGAGCAAACTTCTGCTGAACATCTGTAGCACTGAGTATCAATATATGTCTGAAAAGGAATATGAAAAGCCTTATTCCTCCCTGAAAAGGAGATAGAAATCTAGGGACAGAAGGCATGGGCTCACCTACTGCTCATGTCACTCCCACTGAGGTCACCTGGGCACCCTTCAGTGAAAGAACAGATGGAGGGCGGAGGCATCACCTGCAACCATCTCCACTAGCTCCACTTCTGAGACTTTTTGACTAAAGACCTTCTCAAGAAGTTGTGGACAATATCAATACAAGATATGAGAAACTACCATCACCAACACTGAGCAAAACACCAGTAACTGGTGCATTAACACCGGTAACTGGTGCATGCTGTTCTGTGTTCTTGACCATGCACCATGACATACTGTGACCAACATGGACAGTTTACCAGGCTGTTGCCCCAAGAATTCAACGGGGTCTGATTTGCCTCATCCACAAAAGTACCAGAGAGAGGGAGCTGTGGCACACGCCTGTAACCCCACCAATCAGGAGGCTAAGATAGGAGGATCGCTGTGAGTTCAGTGCAGCTTGGCCTACACAGTGAGTTCCAGGCCAGCCTAAACTATGCAGCAAGGCCCTATCTCAAAAGAGAAAGAAAGAAAGAAAGAAAAAAAGAAAGAAAGAAAGAAAGAAAGAAAGAAAGAAAGAAAGAAAGAAAGAAAGAAAGAAAGAAAGAAAGAAAGAAAGAAAGAAAGAGAAAAAGAAAAAGAAAAAGGTATCAAGAAGAACCATTACCATGTTAACCCTCCATGCCCCCCCCCAACCCAAAACTATTATGTTGCCATTTATTTATGCGTTACTTTGGGGCTCTGTTCTGTTCCATGGGCATTTTAGGGTTTTTGTTTGCTGTATTATTCTTACACCTTTACGCATGTCAGAAGCAGTTTGTAACTTTTTAAAATCAAGCATCACGCTGAAAGGCCCACAGATTCTTCTACACAGCAGGACACAGGACGATTAAAGAAAGAAGAGCTGTTGCTATTGAGGGATATGAAAATAGAAACAAATTTCCATCTCAGAATTTAGTTTCTCACTGAAACTAAGAAAGAACTGACTTTCAAGACTTGGTAACACTTTCATACTTAAACGCTAATTCTTTTTTGCAATTCTAAGTAATGATTCCTCTTTTAAAATCCCACAGCAACAGAGTCATGCCATTCACTGACCTTGGTGTATTCCTAATGAGATGTGCCTCTGTGACACAAGAATTCCTAGCAGAGGCTGGGAATAATGAATGGGAGTATGGAAGATGAATGATACAGAAAGGACACTGCTAACATTTTCCATGAGCAAGATCGATGTGCCATGTAACAGAAACATAACAAGCTGCTTCATCAACTAACCCTCATCCCCCAGAAAGCAACCCAGAGGTCTGGCAGTAGAACCCAGTAAACAAATTACCCTGAGATATTAATTGGATATGAACTAAAGTTTCTATGGAATGTCTTTCCCTCCAACTATACATTGTACAACTGTAACCTTAAAACTGTCAGTGTGGCTGTAAACTCAAGTCTATTTTTCTAAGCTACTGAAATAGTCTATCCCATCTCTTGCTGCAACATCATACTTCTTTTGTCTTTTTACTTTCTTTTTATAGTAAAAGTTATGATCAAAGTTGAGACATAAAAATCCAGGGATCATGATTTAAATATAGATATGCTCATGAATTAATTTCCCTAGAAGCTCACTACTCATCTCCCCAAATTAGCTCTCATATACTGCCAAGACATATTAAAAGAGCCTGTATTCAGAGCTCAAAGTGAGGGATACCCATGTCTGGGTCACAGTGTGCATATCCTCAAGTTCCCATGAGTCAGCTTCAGAAAACAGACACTGTTAAGTACATTTGTATGCCTGATACACAGCATATTAAAATGGGCCCAAAACAGAAAACTGGAATGCTCCGTTCTACCCTTCTGGCTAATAGGGCCCGTGCACAGATGAAGCTGTCCTGAGGGATGCAGGATGAATTCAGGGTGTCCTCCAACTCATTTTGTGCCTTCACACTTCAGCTGGGCTGGTATAAAACCCTCCTTCCTGGTCTTTAGTTTTTCTCCCATTCCAGAAACCATTATCTATACTTCAGCCATAGAGATCATTTAAAACAAGATGCAATCACTTTTTCTCCTCAAAATATTCCAGCAGCTCCTGCCATCATCAGGACTGAGTGCTGAAACCTCCAGCATGATTTATTATAATTATGAGGCCAAAAGGGAAATGATGGCGGTGACCAGCTTGTCAGGGGCTGGGAGACTTGTGTAGAAGGGAGCCTGTGCAGTGGTCTCCCATGCCAATGGTTTTGTTTCTGCCATGTCAGCTGCCTATGAACAACTGGCATCAACACATTTCAGTCACACTCGTCCTGATGTACTGTCAGGTCAACAGTGGCTGCACACTACATCACAACGCTTATGTCATTCACCTCATCACACAGGCACTGTAACATCTCACACCATTACAAGAATGACTACGCTGCAGTAAGATATTTTGAGACAGATACAGAGACAGAGAGAGAGAGAGAGAGAGAGAGAGAGAGAGAGACCACAAACAGAGCTTTTATTATGGTCATAATAATAACTGCTTTATTTTATTATGTTATTGTTCTTAATCTCACATTGTGTCTAATGTATAAATTAAAACTCATCATGGCCATTGTGTACAGCATATAGAAAATCCAGCCCTAGTCATGGCTTAGATATACACTGTGGACTATTGTGGTTCCCTTAGATTGTAGTACAAAACATCACAAACTGGGAAAGACAGCTTAAAAAAGACAAATGTATTGTGTCACAGTTCTGGAACTATAATTCCAAAATTAAAGTATGATCTGAAAGTTGTGAGGGTGAATCTATTCCACACCTCTCTCCTAGTTTCTGATAGATTGCTGGCAATTTTAGACTATAGATTCATCACAGAAGTACCTCTGCCTTCACGTTCACTCTCTCATCATTTTCTCTGAATTTCTATCTCTCCACATCATCTTCTCCCCTGTGTAATCTGTCTCTCTATCCACTGTCTCCTTCTTACAGGGACACCAGTTATACTGGGTCAGAAACTACTCTAATGAACCCATTTGAACCTGACGCCCTCTATAAAGACTGTATTTCCAAATAAAGTGACATTTTGAGAGATTAAGGGTGATACCTTTGACTTTTTAAAGCCCTTTCTAAAAATCTAACTTTTAATAACTTCTGTCTTAAAAGACACAACAAATTACATATAAAGTATGCTCAGAAATGTGATCATATTTTTAAATATGTGTATTATATTTCAAATATTTCACCTCATTTTTCCACAAAGAATTTAAATAGCCCTAAAATTTGTTTTCACCTTTAAATCCCTAACGTTAACATATCCCTAACATAAAGATTTCCAAATAATTTTTTAACTTGAGAAATTCCCTCACACAACTTCCCTGGGCCTCAGTTTCCTAGTGCATAAACCAAAACCAATTAGACTACACATTCTTTGTTCCACATTGGGTTTGGTAATAGTAAATGAATATAGAAGAATAATAAATGTGTAGAAGAATGTTTTGAAGATGTAAAATGGTATTAAAATGAAAGGCATGGTATATACTCTTACTTAGCTTTCTTTCTGTTATTTAATAGCAACAGAATTCCTACAACAGCAACCAGATCAGGTACGGCAGTAGAAGAGAAAAAGTTCATACTGAGAGGTCATTTCGATCCCATCTTAATTGCTCTCGCTCCACCAGGGCTGAAATGCTAAACTACACACTAACCTAGTCACTAACTTCATCATCTCACATGCATTCTGATCCCACAAAATTGATCACTCATTACAGGTGGAAAATAATTTCTGGGAAACATGAGAGAACATCAGTGTATTTTTTAGAAATGGACGTGTACAACAATAACAGCAACAAAAAAACCTGAATAACTGAAATGGTTTTAAAAGTTCACTTCCATTACTCCTTGTTAATATAGTTCATATATGCAGTCTTCATACTAAAAATAAGTTATATAGAATAACCAAATTTAGGGGCTGGGGATTTAGCTCAGCAGCATAAGCACCTGCCTTGCAAGCAGGTGGTCATGAGTTTAAGCCCTGGTACCGATAAAAAAAAGAAAAAAAAAAGAATAACCAAATTTAAAACCACTATTCATCATTATAAAGATGTAATGATTCTATTTAAAATGCTGGAGTCTTCAATTAAGGGATAAAACTAGTGGAATCATTTTCTTTTTAATTTTGCAGGACCCAAGTGTCCATTTTTAAAAATAGTATTATAAAAACACACAGTGTTTTAAATGGGGAAATGCTAAAGGCTGATCCATGTAAGATCCCAGAACAGGGAGCCATTTTACCCATCCACTACATCACTCCACAGTATTAACTGGCACTGGGGTAGACACTGACCACAGGAATGCATTTCTGTGTTGGTTGTATACAGATTAGGCATCTTATAGTTGTACAACACCAGGAGGTTCACAAAATAAGCATTCACCTCCATGTTAACAGGCCGGGTGAGCATTGTGGGGGACAGCATTAGGGACTCAGAAAAACAGCAAAGCATGAATGAACTAAACATACCTTACATTAACTTCATAGGAGGCTACAGTAGAATGGAAGAAAGATAGTGGTCTAAGAATCCAACAACAATGGGTTCTGGTTCACAACCCAGTTCTCATCAGTTGTATAAACTTAGGGAAAAATTCACACAATCTGCTCCCTCATTTTAAAAAGAAAACCGTGCACTGTAGCCACCTTTTTTACCTTAAAGGTTTGTTATGCGAAACCAATCACTCTGTGCATGGGACAGCGCTTTGCAAACTTAACAAAAGGCAGTAAGATTATTTTGGGGTAGCATTCAGCTTCCCTGCAGTCTGTCTCAAACTATGAAAACTTTTTTCACTCACTGGGTCCAAAAGCAAATATCCAAACACAGCTGTTCCTGTTTTCCTTAATTTTCATCTGTCACTGAACATAGTGGGAATTTTATTATTATGTATAAAACATAAAAATATGCTTTCATTTGTCAATGTATATTATTGCCACTGGTTGTTTTATACAAAGTACTCCTAAACTCAGCTTTAAGAGAAGTGGAGCAGGTTAGCTAAACAATTTATAATTTGGACATTATTTTTGTAGTGTAATACATGTAACTACCAATAATTATACCTACTATTTTCCTGATTAAACCCAGAAAACTGTTTGTTTTTCAACTGCTTAGAATTAGCTGATTTTGAAAACTTTAATCTTATAACTGCAGGCCTGATATAATTATAGATTATAGGCTTCTCCTGGCTTCTAGAGCAAAGTTGGGTCATAATGGAAGGGCACCCCTTTTCTGCTAATGAGACACCTCCCCTAACACCATGTCAGGCAACAAAAGCATACACTTTTAGTAAGCTATTCTAAAAAAGAAGAGTGTGTGGGTTTCATTTCTACAACCAAGAAGCACAGCTTCCAAAGACATATACTGTAAAATGTTAGACACAAACCTTAACCTCTATGTTGCTGCATACTTTCAGTACATTATAGTTCACTAGAAATTTATCAGTGATAAGAACTGCTCTCTCTGGGACAAGATGGAATCCCCCTGTTGTTTTAATCTGAATTTTTGCAGTGGCAAGCAATGTTAAGCATTATGGAAATGATCAAGAAATCAAGTAATAGGCCCCACGGATTTAGCTCAGTGGCATAACGCCCGCCTGGCAAGCACAAGGTTGTGTTTGATCCCAGGTACAAAAAAAAAAAAAAAAAAAAATCAAATAATAACAAGTGCTGATGAGGTTGCAGAGGAAAGAGAAATGTTTCTACACTGTCAGTGGGAATATAAACTAATACAACCACTACAAAATCATTATGGAAATTCCTCAAAAAATGAAAAATAAAAATTCCATTTGATCCATCTATTTCTTTTTCTAAGAATCTTCCCAAAAGAGTTAAAAGATGTCATATTTCAGTGATACATTCAGATCCATATTTATAACAGCATAATTTATAATAAGCTAAAATTTAGAAGCAGCCTGAACGTCCATCAACAGACTAATGGAGAAAGAAAATGTGGATTTACACACAAAGGAGTTCTACTCTGCCATACAGAAAGATAATCTTAGTCATCTGTAGGAAAACAAATGCATCAAGTAAAATAAATCAGACATGAAAGCTTAAATATTGCAGAGTGGCCCTTATATAAGAAACGTAAATTATAAATAAAGAGCAAAATGAAAGACAACAGCGAGTATGGAGACATGTTTTTCTAATGGGAAGGAAATCAAAAGAGGGAGGGAGAAAAGGAGGAAAAGAAGGAGGGACAGAACTGAAAAGAGGGAATTAAGATGTGTTATGTACGCACACCAACTCCATAAAAGGAATGTAAATATTATATATTACAAATGTGTACTAATAAAATAAACAAGTAAGTAAACTGCCCCCATCTAAGGTCAGCATTCTTGCTTAAAATATTGTTATACTTCTACTCTAGAAGCCTCTCTTCTCAAAACAGATTAAATTCTAACCACAACCATTATTTTTAGGGGAACTAAATCTTCAGTTCTTTGTTGTTGCTGTTGTTTTGAGTCAGAGTCTCACTACATAGTTCAGGCTGGCTTTGAACTTACTATGTATCCCAAACCGGCTTTGAACTCATAGCTATCCTCCTACCTCCGCCTCCTGAGTGCTGGGATTTCAGGCTGGCACCATCACACCCGGTTTAAACCTCCATTTCTATCAGTATTTTTGCATGAAAAAGAAATCCCAGTGTCAACTAAACACTTGAAACAGTTTGTATGTCTTCCTACTACAATCATGGAAGGAAAATGGATTTCTTTTCTTATCAACTAACCGTCAGAAGTAAAGGTCCCAGCTAAGGTTCTTGAAGTGGCACTAGTGGGAAAGGCTCTCACAAGCTCTCACCTGACAAAACCAGAGAGGTTGTCTGTTTTTAAGCTAAGTATTTCTGTTTCACTTACTAGCTGAAATCTCCAAATAACTTACTTATCTCTACATGAATAACTCTTACAAATTCAGGTTCCCCTAAGCCAGGGTTGTCAACCAAGGGCAAGTCCTCCATCAAAGAGACACACAGTAATACTGGCCGACATTTCTTCTACCACCTCTGAGGAGGAGGGGGTGCTACTGGCATCTAGTGGGTAGAAGCCAGGGATGCAGCTTACCAGCCATCAATGTCCAAGAGAGTACCTCAAGAGTTACCCATACCCAAAGTCCAAAATGTCAGCAGTGCTGCTGTTACAAAGCTCTGACCTAACTGCTAAGATAGTTTACCTTACTAGAGAATATCAGACAATCCCCAAACAGATGCAGATTCCCTAACTTATAGACTTAAATATTAGACACCACTATTTTGAAGTACTAAATGTGCTTTCTTTCAGCGCACTGGATAAAAAGCAAAGATACAGAGCGTTTTAGTAAAATTAGAACCTCCATTTTCTCACTGTTATCCTCAAGAGGTTTGCACAGAAAGAAAAGACAAAGGAATAAGTAGGTGTTAGCAAGATGGAAGGAGATGGGAAGCGACAGAAGGGGAAAATAAACACAAAAGGAAAAATAAAATTCCTATCCCTTCTTTGGATATAGACACGACATAACAAATAAGAGGCATCCAGCTGGAGCCAACAGGGTTTTATTACCATAGACATGAATATCATAAAATTTCCCAAAGCTAAATTGTAAGATTTTGTTCACTAGCTATCATAATTCACAGTAAACAAATTCAGCACATAGTACACAAAAGGTTTTTCATTACGCTGTTTCTATATTAAGAAGAAATATATAATTGCACAATCTTAAAATTAAAACAATTTCCTCATGCTCACTGGATTTCACTGATGAAACAGGATCTGGGCCCTTTATGAAACACACACATTTAGAATGTAACCCTGAGGACAGCTCAAGAGACCTTCTAACCAGTAGCCCTTTCACATCCCTCTTCCTCCTCAACAGCATGCAAACATTCACGAAACAGGCTACCTCAGCACAAGTCTACAAGGCAACTGAGAAGATGCATTGCAGAACATAAGATGCCATCCAAATTGCTGTGAAATTAATTCATTAAAAGGCAGCGTCTTGGAATTCAACTGTTAGAAAGGAAGACAAAACCACTATTGTTGTTTGAATTCCTTCAAAATACTGATCACGAAGTTATCCAGTGGTTCCTTTTCACTCCAATAGCAGGGTGGCTCAAAACTGTTTCTCAGAGTACCTACTTACACACTGCTAAATTCTATAGGAACTAAAAAACATATAGATGCTGGCATGAATGGCCTCCAATTTCAAGAATACAGACCATGATGGTAGAAATCAAATTGCTGTCTTAGACATGCTCCCTTGTTTTTTTCCACCTGATCTGAAAGCATAACTTCAAGTATCTACATGACGAGCTAACCCAGAACAACCTCTTCAACACTACCTTTGTCCCTACAAAAACCCCTGGAACTTCTGTTAGCTATTTTAGAAGTGGTGGTCAGAACGACAAAATAAAGCAGGGGGAAGAAGATGGAATTCACTCCTACTACTACTCATTTCTCCTTTTATCCACATGCGATGGAATGCACAGTAGGAATCTGTCACCACTCTCCTTTCTCATTCCCTTTACAGCTTTAAGTACTATTGACACAGTGATTCCCAAAATCCTAACAGTCTGAACTTCCACCCTGATTTCCAGACGCACGATCTGAATGTCTGACTGGTTCCTCAGCCTTTCCAAGTTCGAAACCAGTCTCTCAGCTTTGTTCTCAAACCTCCCACAGGTGTTGCCACCTCAGTTACAGGTAACTCTCATCCTTTCAGGTACACAAGTCAAACCCTGGAGTCACCTTGACACACTTCACAAGACACCCGCTAGAGTCTCCCACTCCCCATAACTGTATGTTTGCATGGCCAGAATCCAATTGTTTATCCCAATTTCTACTGCAGGACATAAGTAGGAATACCAGATAGACGCTTACTTCAGTGAATTCAGTCCTGAAAATTTGGTCTACCTACTTCTTTTTGTTTTCCTTTAATCTACTCTCCATACAGCACTCAGAGATTCTATTAAAACATAACTCAGACTTTTTAACATTTTTCCACTCAGGATCTTCTTTTCAGTGACCAACAATGCCCTAAACCATCCAACCCCGCCTTTTCCTCCTCATTTCATCTTTTCTCTTCTTTGTTCACTTCACTCCGGCCACTATGGACTCCTTGATCTTTCTGTGACACACCAAGGGTGCTGACCTGTCCTCAAGGCCACCACTCTTGCTATTCCCTGTCTGGAACATTCCTCCCACATATATCTACATAATCAGCTTTCAGTCCAATCTGTACTGTCCACTGCGTATCCCCAGTGTCTACAAGAGTGACTCACATGAAAGAGAAGTTCAATCAGTAGATGAATGAGTGAAACAGAGAAAATTAACACAGGCATTTCTTTCCATTTTGCATCTGAGGGCCACTTTTAGAGACCACAGACAGTAATGCATTTCTATAATTAGGTTAACAACTCTGCACAAAATGTAAATATGAATCAAATATTTAAATAACTATATTTTTAAAATTAAGGAATTACACATAACCTTAAATTTGTTTTGTACATTGTATCAACTTTTTATTTCCTTTTCTTTTTTAAATTTTATCGTATTTATCAAGTAAAAATGAAAGAGGACAAAAAAAAATGAGTTAGAGATGGCCAGTAAAATATTTTTTAAAGAAATGAATTAAATCTGTATTTAAGAGTTTGAAATTGTCCCCTGTTGCAGACACCTTCAATTAAGTCTATTCTAATCTGAGCTAAGTGAGAATTCAACTTCCAAATTTCACTCCCAGGCACAGCTGTTTGACAAGTGCAGCAGGAGCCTGTCAAGACACTTGGCAGCATCATTCCTTTGGAACACAATGGATTTTTTTTTGGCAACCCCTATTACTCACTGATGGTAATTAGTAAGCCAGTCTTTGGAAGAAATGTACAATCCAGCAACTATAAGTGCCTTTTATGGAACACCTCCTTGAAAATATATCATTGACACTAGAAATGGTCAATGTATACTCTTAATTTTTAACTAAATTGCCCATTGATTCACCAAGATCTATGTTTTGACCCTGTTGTCCAGTGAAATTCATCCTTTCTGTAATTGTGAATTAAAGAAGAACATCAGTGACACACTGGTTGATTTTGATTTAGTACCTCTACAGAGTAAGCAATTAGAATGATTTCTTCATTATTTGCTCAGATTATACAGCTCCTTCCTTGACTGGTCCCATCATAAAAGCCTCTTTCTACTGGCTCAACACAAAACAGGAGTACTGTCTTACTGTCTAAATCTGTCCTTCCAGGCACAAACAATGGAACAGGATCAAGGCGACCCAGGCAGCCAGAGAAGCTGAGGTCCTCACCAGCAGTTGGTCAATGTTCTTCGATGGTGAGAGATGAACAACTAGAGACATTACAATCAATTCAGTTCATGCCTCAAGAACCCAAATACTTTCTACCTCAATTTATGATGCAGTCTGGAGCACTCAAAAACAGTGCCTGTCCTACTGTCATAGCTTTACAACAAGTTGTATCCCAGCACATTTCTCACCAACACCATCAACAAGTTTCGACAAGCACAGCTGAATCACTTGAGTTGGACCAAAAGGTCAGGGCTCTGAAACTTTGTCTGTGATTATCTAAAGCCACTGGAAAACACACTATGCATTTCAGAGAGCAGGTAGACTTTCCACTACACAAAAGCAGCTTTGTTTCTGAATATGTGAGGCCTCTTAATTAGAATCAATGAATTTTTTTTATTGTCGCTTCTGATAAGCTTGTTTGCCTAGCTTCATTTTCCTAAAACACTTTAAACGTTTCTAGGAAGGGTAAGTGTCGGCGAAACACTGAGCTAGGCCTTGAACTAGGGCCGTGGTATTGCATGGTGTTTATAATTTGTCATCCTTGGGGGTAATTTTACAAGCTTAAACACACTAAAGGACATAATACAAAGAGCCAGGCAATTTCATTTGTTTGAATATATTTATGGAAATGGACCAAAAGTGTCCATAGAGGCATATTGTCATTTTTTCCTTGAATGTTTGCCAGTTTGTGACCAAAAGCAAGCATTCAGAGAATAGAAGAGCATTTATAACCACACTGTGTGTATCAAATAAGCTACTTTATGAACAGATAGGGAATACTATGTTTCAGGGTCTTAAGAAAAACAGCCCTTCACACCAAGTTTCTATGCATGCTGATAGGTCTTTTGGTGATTCATTTATGACCTAACCCCTCGATAATGAGCAGATCTCCCTTGGGAGTGTCTGTAGGTCACAAAGACACTGCACATTCTTCTGACTTCGAACATGATGAGCAGAGGGGAATTATGTACCAAGAACATGTAAATTGGACAAGGTGGGAAAAAAAAAGTAATCTACTTGAGATAAGGAATTTCCTCAGCAGTGGTGACTATATGGCAATGGAATCTTTGGAGAGTAAATAAGAAAAATGATTGGGCTGAGGAAGATTTAGTAAGGTAAAAAGTAAGTTACAGGAGCTAAAACACTACTGATAAGAAAAAAAATGGCCTTTAACAAAACCAGTTTGCTGAGAGAGGGTCATATTCATGGAAAACTCAACGACCAAGATTGAAATTCTTCTTCTTTTAAAAGGACGTAGAAAACCTCTACAAATCAAAGGTAAAACAAGGGGCACATCTAGTTTCTGGGTACACACTACACTCTGTTCATCAATACTCGGTGTTTAAATTTCTTCCTGAGCGCTCAGTAGGCCACACTTCCCATGCTCCATTGCAGCCAGCTGGGTTCATATGACTTGGTTCTGCCCAATAGCATAGAGGGAAAAAGTAAAAGGCATCACTACTAGAGATGGCATCTCAAAGCTTCTCAAAAACAACTTTCAGCCTGGGCTCAGAATGCTGGGCCATTAGACTAAAGGATCCCAAGTTACTGTATGACTGCAAAGAACCATAACAGTACATGGACTAGAAGTAAACCTTTGTCCTACCAAGCCATTGATATGAGGCTGTCATTACCAAGGCTATATTATCTTAATATTTTTCAGTAATGCTCCCCTCTTAGCGTTTGCCTCTTCAAATTTCATACTACTGCATGTAAGTTATCTCTCATTTTATTCTTAAACAGAGTAATTTCACAGACCTTCAAAAACAATGGAAAAACTTAATGTACTTCCAGATTAGTAGAACCAGATTAACTAAGAAAAAAATAGTTCATATCACTTTCTGAGGAGTTGGGAGGGAAAACTGTTCTCTTCTTTCCTATAAATTAAGAAAACATACATTTATCATAGAAACTTTCCATAAATTTTAAGTTTTATGATAGAAAATTTCAAATACATACACAAAACAATGAACCTCCAAGTTTCTACCATCTAGGTCCAAAAGATGAAGCAGATAAAAATGGTTAGGATGTGCTGTGTACGTGTACCAATTCCCTACAATGAATGTGATCACTATGTGCTGCAAGTTCATATTAACAGAAGACAAATAAAATAATGCTTAACTGACGCAAAAGAATGTCTGCAGGTTTGTGCTCAGATATGTTCATCTGAGGTCTCTATGCTCATCATTGAGCCAGGTGCTGTGGGTGGGTCTCAAATGCATCGAATATGCAGTAGAAAGAGTTCTTTGGGTCTAAGAGAGAAATTTAATGCTTCCTAGTCCAAATGTAACTCCCCCTGGAAGAATATTTCCTTAGTCATTTACCATAATAAATATATGGATTTACCTTTCCCAAAGTTACTTCTCGAAAACCATCCTCAAGTAGGTAGATAGGAAAAATAAGGAATCGTACAAGGAGTCCTTGAGGCAGCACGAAGACACCAAGGGAAGTCACCACAAATGAAACGGGAGACAGGGAGACAAATTCCTATTTCAGAATTTTTGTAAGTCTGGGTCCTTCATTCTCCCTTAGTAACAACTCTTCTCTCGGCCCCAAATCCATTCTCTTGGCTCACAAAGCATCATCTCATCTTTTCTGGACAAGTTTCACACTAAAAATTGTGACTGGGAATGGGTGGAAAGGATGGCAAAAGACAGAGTCCAGCAGTAGCAATATTTCTTATCAAAGGACAGGTTTAACAGGCCTAATACTCAGTGCTCAAAAATGAAGGCATTGTCAAACGAGCATTCTAAAACACAAAAAAGAAACTGCTCTGGCAAGACAAGCTGGAGAAGCTGCTGTCTCATAAATTTTAAGAGCAAGGATCCCGGATCTGGAAACACTCTGAATGCCTGCGTCCAGATGGGGCTCTAGGCTGGGTTCTCCAATCACACAGGCAGATGACCCAACCCTGGGCAGAGAAAATTGTGAGGAAGCTGGTACTAGCAGAGCAGAGTGGTCAAGTACCACAAGACGCATCTATCTCTCACCTGCCCTTCCCCAGTGCAGCCAGGCATGGGACCCTCTGGATGGAATGCAATCACTAGGAATAGGCACCATTTTGGTGGGAATCTGTTTAACTTTCTTTCTTTTTAAAACTCCTTAAACATTTAACTCTGTTCACTGTTAGTTAGCCTAAGCGGGAAAAAAAATTTTCAAAAGTAAATCTCAGCAGCAGAGAGAAAAAAAAGTCTTGAAAGGACTGACAATCTCAGCATTATGAGCACCAGACCAAACCTTTGTTTAACTGTACTTCAGTCTCTTTACAGATTATAAAAGGAAATGTTTAACTAATGGAAAGCTTCTCATACACAGGATAATATATGTGGCCTCTGTCTACATCTTAATCATTCTACATAATCGATCAAATAGTTTTGGTCTCCAGTGTCGGGTTTTTTTTTTTTTAACTTTAATATTCACAACAGAAAACGCTTTAATGCTTGTCTCCTATATGTGTCCCCTGGGTTGATCACCTGCCATAAGAAAAATTGTGTTTTACATGATAGCTACTCACAGACACATTTTAATGAAAAAACTACACAGTGGATTTTAAGAGACAAAGAGAATGTTGTAAGGGAGTCAAAGTTTCATTTCACATGCACTAAGACAAACACGTGGTACCTCCTAACTTTTTTATTTACTAGATTTTCCTTGTTATTAACTGACTTTGTAATTTCTCCAAATTTTAATAACATTTTCTCTGTTTGATAGTAGAGTACTTCCATGACCCCTTTCAGGCTCACCATCCCTGTGTAGCCTTGGCCAAGCTAACTTCTCACAGCTTGTTTCCGCCTCTGGATTGCCACGCGCCTGTGCCTCAGTTTCAATGGCTTCCTTCCTTTCTCTGCAATGATGAATTGCACTCTTCTTTCAAAATGCCACCACCTCCTCTGGTTAAGCCTGCTCAACCTCTGCAGGCAGAGATGAGAGTTTCTTACCCTGTTTTTCCATTAAAACTGTTTGCAAAGATGTGTGTCACAGCCATTGCTCTGTTATATTTCTGTTGCTCCTAGGAGACCATGACAGCCCCATGGTAGTGTTCCCCGTTTATTTTTGTGCTCCTCAGCTTCCAGGACAACATATGGTACATGGTTTGCATTCAAGTGATCCAATGAATGGATGGAAATGCACTGAGTGGACACATCAGTATACCTATTATCTACTGAGTTTCCAACCCTGATTTAGACTGATACTCCAGTGAAACAGAACCTTTCACTCTCAAATGTATCCCAGTTTGCTGGCCACAGTGGTACATGCCTTTAATCATGGCTACTCCAGGCGGTTAAGGCAGAAGGACCGCAAGTTTAAGGCTAGCCTGGGAAACTAAGGAAAATTCTTGCCTCAGAACTTAAGAAAAAGGAGAGGGGATTGGTGATGTAACTCAGCACTCCTTGGGTTCAATCCTCAGTACCAAAAACTAATATACTAATTAATTAGTTAATTGGGTCATGATTTAAATAATAAATTATATGGTCACTCTAACTTTGGAGCATGGGATATAATTACTTGTATGTATCGTTCTGTCTGCCCAGAACCTGACCATCTCATTTTCCAGTTGTTCAACAACTTATCAAATTAATCATTTTTCAAATTCTTTAAAATCCTTCTTTCAAAGAATTACTTAATCTCCTCACTCACGTCCACACCTATGAAATTTAAAATACTACACTGCAGAGTCAGAACACATAGGCTTCATTCCACTTTTTAACCAAATTCCCTATGAGTAATGACATCTACTTAGAATGACCAGTGTCCCCACTAGATGACATGTAACTTCCAAGAGTTGGGGCAGACACAAAGTCAAATCTGCCCTCGATTGGCCATAACACATTCAATGCCCAGGGTTGCAACATCTATTGTCTAAGGGACAGTTCAGAATCCTTGACTCACTAACTACAGCAGAAACTAATAAATCTGCCTGAAAAAATAATAAACACATTTCTTCCAAATCATCTCACTCAGATCTTAAAGAAAGCATTTCTAAAAGATCAAAGGGAACAAGACTACCACAGGACTACCTCTTTCTCTGGAAATATAAACATGTTTGGTCTTTCACTCTGCACAGTCAAATTCTATCTGGACTCAAAGATGTCAACACAACTACTCAAAGAAGAGTTAATTAAGAAATACCCTAAAGGTCACAAAAGACATTTCTAATAAATTGCCAGAATAATTTTCCACACCAGTGCAGTCTGCGAACTAAAGAAAATACATTTTTAAATACACATATGATCAAATCTCAAAGGTTTGACACATACTCCCTTAATCTGATCATTTATGAAAAGACTTACATAATTATTTCTAATTTTTAAAGTGTTATCTCAGGGCATAAAATTAGAGAAAATCCACAAAACAAATATGAACTTCAGGGAACATTAACCATCATGTAGTTAATGATTTTGTTTAATGAGAATAAAGCCTCAAATATTTAACCTCTTAGGGTTGCTCTCATTATCTATTATTTCTCATTAATCCTAGAATCACAGGGCAAAGAAACATAAGCCATGACTTGCTTTGAAACGTTTGCCCGAATCTGCTATGAATTTATTTTCAAGACAAAGTTCATGAAAGGCCAGTTCCCCAGGTAAACTAGATTAAATCCCTTCTAAAGGGAAATCAAATTAAACCACTACCAAATGGCAGGTTTCTAAACAGTGTTTGGGGATGTGAAATCTGATTTGACAGATGCCTTATAGACTGTGGTCAATCTCCATCTGATGAGAATTTCTGTGGTTTTGTTTTTATCTATACTAAGGGATTTGTAATCTATGGTGACATGTAGATGTCTACATTATGTTGAACACGTATATACATATATAAATAGGCCTGAATCTCTTTCTTATGTAAAATCACTGGGAAAAAAATCTTTAGATTTGGTTTTACTTGTTTAAATCATTGAGTTTGCATCTAATATTTGACAGAGTGATGCCTTGTGGGATACAATTTGGAAGCTACATTTTCTCTGATCTTTACCAGATGTTTCACTGGTGGTGTTTTAGCCTCAAAAGACAAAGAGGATATTAATGTTAATTTTATTTATTTAATCACATCAGGCAGATTTGATAAAAGGGAAAATTCAATATTTTGGAAATTTACCAACTTCAGAATATATATAGTAGCAAAAATGTTTTGAAGATTATTTTATGTTAAAAGCAGAAAAGCTGCAGTGTGTTTACAAGGGAGAACACATTCTCACCTTTAAAAATGAGAAAGACGTGGAAGATTTGCTAGCATACTTTTAGGTCAGGGAAGCAAGGAGGTGGCCATGATTTATACCTGGTTCAGCATTATCCTCATGCTAACTTCTAATGACCTACTAAATGCAGAGAAAGAGTGCCCTGCACAGGAGATGGATGCTCTAGAAGGCTTCCTCCCACTACTTGAGTCTCTCTAATGATCTTCTTAGCTCTTGTCTCTGAATTTTATTCTAAGGGAACTCTAAATTTCTCTGATCATTGTCAGGATATTGTTAATAATGAAGAGGTGCTCTCTACTGAATGCAGCCTTCATATACTTAAGTATATGAAACCAAAGTATATGAAACTTAAGTATATGTAACCAAAGTTACCAAATAAGTATGCCTAAGGTCAAGGTCAGAATTTGGACACTTGGAAAGTACATACTGGTTCTCAGCCTTACCTGTCTGTCAGAATCACTTGGGGAGCTATAGCCCAGGCCAATAACACTGCAAGCTATGGGGTGAGATTCCGGTATAGGTATTCTGCAAAGCTCTCCAGGTAAGTAAAATCACAGCCAAATTAAGATCAGTGCTTTAGAGATTCTAAGTGGGGAACAGCAAAACCATTTAATAGTCTTGGAAAAATCAATAAAAAGGCTTTATTCTCATCTGAAAATGGTATGTGTAAAAGAGAGTTGCAGTACTATATTAATTTTCTTTTACTTTACAGGTAAAAATACAATTATAAAACATTTCAAATAGATAGCAAAGCATCTAGACTATTGTAATAGATACATATAACATCTATATTATCACCAACTTACAAAGAAATTAATATCTTCTGTATTCTGTTCTCTCTCTTTGGAAAGAAGATACAGTAAAAATAATATATCTTCCTCCTTTACTCTCTAGAAAGATTATTTCCCTAAGGTGAACCTTCCCACACAGTTTTATTGTTTAGTTACATATAGTTTATTTACAGCAATTATATAATACTTGTCTATGTGTTTAAATGCACATACATTATATTACATGGTATATATCCTCTTGCATATCAGGTGTTCACTGAATACTGTTTCTTTCTATTCCTGCTGATACATTTGTGAATTTCACTAATTCTTTTCTTTATATTACTTTAATAAGAATAACCAAGTTTATTGATTTGTCTTATTTGTGAATAGTTAGGTTATTTACACATTTTTTAAAAAAATACAAACAGATTAAACATCATTCTCAGATCTCTACCACCATACTGCCGGTCTCTAGAGGAGACATCTGACCCGGTTTTGTTGGTTATGTTCCTGTTCAGCCTAACTAGTTATCCCCTTGTGCTTACACCAACGCACTCTAGCAATGTCAGCATAGTCCCTCTCCCTCATGCCCTTAATCAATATTTGGCACTTTCAGGTTTTACTCATTTTGCCAATACGAGAGTTTTGAAGTGTTAACGAGCTGTTACTGTTAAATGGTATTTTCCTAAGGTCCTTTCTGGTCATGTAACTGGCCATCACATCAATGCCAAACCCTATCAAAAAACAAAATAAAGGTTGTGGAAAGAAGACTTTTCACAGCCTACTTTTCCTCAAGAAATATTCTACATGGCTAAAGCTGGCTCATGAACCCATATATCAGGCCATAAAAGAAGAATGAGGACACAGCCCCAGATCTGTATTTATTTTCTGTGTTCGTAATCCAATGTTACTTAAAAAGCAAACTGCCCCACACTGAAGCCAAGGAAAATACAGTACTCTGGATTTTGCCAAGTGAAATGCCTGCGGAGAAATGAGTCAAGTCATACAAAATTCAAAACTGTCTTTGGTCAGTAACATTTTCATGAAAATCTGTGGGTGGGTAAAAGTTTTGAAAAATTTCTTATTGCTATTGGACAAAATTCATCCAGGAAAAACAAGCAAAATTTAAGTGGCAACCCGCATTCCCCCTAATTCCCTTATTAACACTCCTAACCTCCCAGCAGAACTGCTTTCAATTGCGCACAAAGGCAAGCCTCATCATTTCTGATCCTGGCAACAGAACCCTGGGCCCGGCTCACTGTCTCCTCATCAGACACGTTTCCTTCACAGGCACTAATAGAGCGGGTCTGATCTCATTCAGATCACACCTTACCAGGAAACTACCCGGCCTTGTACACCTTTCTATGTAGGGGAGGAAAAATGCAGCATCCTCTCTGCCTGCACCCTGTGGAACCATTACTAAGGATCCTGTTAGAGATGGTCTGTGTCTTTCTCTGGTTTGGGGTTACACTTTATGCACTCCTTGGAAAATGACATAGAGGTTTGAAAAAAATGACAAACTGGATACTTCATGACTTGTCTGATCTGAGAATCTGGAACCTTCTGATCTCATAAAAACTTAACTGAATTCCACATAGCTGGGAATGTTCAACACCTAGGATAAGTCTAAGATTTACCAAGGCTTGGGATTGGTTTAATCTCAGGAAGTAGGAAATAGAGTGATCTGGAACCTAGAAACTGCTTTAGGTGGTACACTGCAGTGAATAAACTTAGGGTGTTCTTTAGACATAACATTGTCATATCTTATTTAGCCAGGCCTGGCTGGCTGTCTTCTGAGGCCTTTACTTCTCAAGGCTTTTGCCACTGGCTGAGAATCTCTTGGTTATAATGCCACATCTACAGAGAGAACAGCTGGTTTGGCTTCCCAAAGAGCAATATGAACAAGATCTACAGAAAGATAGGGTCATTTCTATGAGAAAAGAAATAGAACCAATCTTCTTCCAGAAACTGAAGCAAATAATACACAGTCACCTAAAATCTTGTGTAATCTGCATTCCAGAACTCTGGGGTTAAGGCTGGGAGTCATGATCAGAGATTCCAAAAATGCATTCTCCCATGCTAGAAAGGAAATCTGGCACTAAGGGAGGACACCAGTGATAGCCTCTTACTGTAAGCAGTTGTAGCCTGGGTCACATCCTCCTTTTACTATAATTTCCAGAAGCTCTTTGTATTACCTGTAGTCATGGTCACCAAACACAAAGAGGTCATCATTCTTTTCCTGGGTCAATAAACCAAGTGAGTGAAATGATGACTAACCCTATCACACACAGAAATTAATAGCAGTTAAACATACATAAAACAAGATGGACTGGGTCTTAATATGTAAACTGTTCTCTTGGCAGCATGTGAGATAGCCACAAAAAAACAAAGATCACTTGGCTAAAAGAAGAATGTGATTGTCTTACTTCACAGGGATCTTTGGTTTTGAATCAACTACTTCAGATCTTAAAACAGTTAAAAAATTTTTTGTGTCTGGACTCCAAGGGTATAAAGATTCATTTTTGCAAAGGATAAAAAAAAAATGCATGTTTCTCAAGTGTGCAGCCACGTTAAGTGCATATCTTTTATCTGCTGTCTACAATTTGAGAGGACACCTAAGCTTTCACAAAAAAACGTATTTACTGCCAGTTGGCTATAACTCCACAAATCAAGCAGATGATATGAACAATAGAATGGTCCCTCAGATGACATAGGTCCTTTATAAGTATGCTTATATGAAAATGGATGCATTCTTGCTAAAAATATGTAGGTCCCAGACTACAGTCACAG
Organism: Cavia porcellus; assembly: GCF_034190915.1. Classification (NCBI taxonomy): domain Eukaryota; kingdom Metazoa; phylum Chordata; class Mammalia; order Rodentia; family Caviidae; genus Cavia; species Cavia porcellus. The sequence continues at coordinate 79,994,274 of NW_026947484.1, forward strand.
CATTAGTTGGCTCCTAAGAAACTCTGCTTTGAATAAATATATTTGCACTATAACATGATATATGCTATTATATTAGCAATCCAAATTTTGCAAAGATTCCATCTATAAGTAGGGAATAGGCAGATTAGGTGAGAAACATTACCTCCTGTACTTACCCTGAACAGTACAATGAAGAGCTATGCAGAGGTCTGTAAATATTCACCTCACAGTCTATATTCAATTATTTCTATTTTTAATACCCATTATGTACTTCAGCAAAGCTCAACTTCATAAAGTTATAGATCTTTAAAAAGCCTGGAAACAGTGAAAAAATGGGGGAATCCTATTGCATAAAAATTAATTTTGCAAACCAGAAATAATTTTTTGATAATTCAAGATTTTGGGTTTATTTCAGTAAAGCCAAATCCAGTAAACTATTTTCAGTGAGGATTAGTCAGAACTGAAAGGTTGGACTGTTCTCTTTCAGAGACTGAATCTCTTTCTTCCTGCAACAGGCTGGTGTGTTCCAAACAGAGTAAATGGAATTGCCTTCAACTACTTGTCTGTTTCGGGCATTTCTAATGCAGAACCCTACTGACAGAGGAAGGTTTTGCCTCCGAAATGTAATTATTCTTTTCACTCATAGAACCTGGCATTCTCACAGCTTCAGGTTTTCTTTCAGAAAAATATCACAATATGGGACATAATGCAACAACCAAAAAATTCAGTTTCATTCTATCAGAAATTCTTAAAACTTTTTTACTACTGGACAGTGAAAAAAGTGCTTCTAATACTGTGTTACAGGTACCACATGTTTGGTTTGCTTTTTTACATGAATCAGAAAATTCGGCCAATCTACGATCAAGCACAAACATGGTCCCGATTCTTTATATCATGATATACTATAGAAAAAGGGAACTCAAGTTGGGGAACACAGCTCTAATAAACTCCTTTTCAGATTTAAACATTATGACATATTTAGGAATATCTAGTATAGTGAATATCCAAGGAGTATATAGAATTCTTAGATTTGAACTCTAAAGAAATATTCCTGTCCTTCTAAACTAATACAAAACACATGTTCTTCTTTTCCAAGAAGTAAGTAGGCTGTCTTGAGATGGTGTTAAGCCATCACTGTGATCCCCAGGGTGATGTCTTGCTTATATACCCTGAGTGTTTCTGTAAGGTGTGAAACTTGTGAAATCATTTAAGAATCATATTATTCAAAAACAGCGAATTTTTCCAAGGACAAAAATTGTATTCCAGGATTGATGTTTGGAAAAAAGGAAGAAGGAGAAAGACACAGAAGGTCCACTTCTCTCAACACCAAAGACACATACTCTTCTTTCTTTATACCGCCCCATAAAATTTCCTCTGCTTAAACTCAGGTGACAGTCAGTGTGGTATTCTCTGCAGTTTTCATGCTGACTACAAACCATTAACTAACCTCCAACTACGAAAGTTGCTAAGTGATTAGTTCCTCTCTAAATATCCAAATCGTGCTGCTTCCTACCTTAATTCTCCTCCAGTTATTGATAAAAAGAAAAGATAGTATATTTGCTTTTGGGAAAGTGCTGACATTTAGTGGTGATACAATGTCTTCCTCTGTTCCTGCATATCCATGGCACCTCCCGGTTTGTGTCCAGCAGACATTTCCCAAGAAGACAGAGACAGAGAGAGAGAGAGAGAGAGAGAGAGAGAGAGAGAGAGAGAGAGAGAGAGAGAGGCTTCTCCTACGTTGCATATGAGAATCTAGAAATGTAGAGAAACTAGCAGCTGTCAATCACTAAAGTAACCATTACCTTTCTATAGCTGTAAAAACGCCCAGTCCCAGGGAAGCCCTAACATGCAAACTGCACAAAGAAACCATCCCGGCCAGTGTGCCAATTTTGTAAAAATATATACATGAGAAAGGCAAGCTAGGCCTTCAAGAAAGGTCGCCAACAGGCTTCAGAAACTCACCGTACACTTGTTGGGCTTCTCCCCGGAGTGGACTCTCATGTGGATCAACAGTTTGTAGCGGGCGTTGAAGGGTTTATACCTTCGAGGACAGCCAGCCCAGAAGCAAGTGAAGTCTTCCCCCTTGCGCTGGTCTATGTGCACCTTCTCGATGTGCCGCACAAGTTCCTCCTGCTGGTCATACAAGGCACTACAGTCTATCCAACGACAGCAATGCTTGCCGCCGACATCGTCCATATCCCCTTCTTCATCCATGGTGGCCTGGGGCAGAGCCAGGGGTTTGGCATGGCCCACGAGCTCTGGGTGGTGAAGGCGCGGGTGGGCATGGTAGGGAGGGGGTGGGCCTTGGGGTGGTGGCAGAGGAGGAAGAGGGGGCGCAGTGGGTAGGTCCAGGGCACTGTCTGGGAACTCCTCCAGGCGCTCGGTCTTGAGCATGCTGGTCGGCTGGCCATCGGCGCCCCGCAACCCATGCTGCACCACCATGTTGTTGACCTGCCCGGGCTGGAGGCTGCAGTGCTCCAGCTGCTGCATGCGCTCGTACTCCAGCGCGCCATCCTCGCTATAGGCCGGGAGCGCCAGGCCCCCGCCGGCCACCAGCATGCCCTTCTGCCCGCCAGGCACCGCGCAGGGCTGGGGGATGCAGCTGCCGCGTACACCCAGAAAATGCCCGTACACCTCTGGCTGCGGGGACATGTTGGCCGGCGAAGCCCTTGACCCGTTGATGTAGGCAACCAAAGACGTAGGCGAGGTGCGGATGATGGTATTGAAGTCTATCCCGATGCCATCCGACAGTGGGGACAAGGACAGCGCTCTCTTCTTGGAGCGGGCCGAGTGTGACCTGGCGGAGGAGTGCCGGGGACTGGGATAGGAAGAAGTGTGGCTATTTTCCATGCCAAAAAAGTAGGGTGGCAATGTATTAGAGGCACTACTGCTGGACATGGGAGTCCCCGGAGGAAGGCCAAGGAGGTCCCCTAGATCTGTGCCATTTTGAGAGCCGTGGTTGGAAGAAAGCAAAGGAACAGTCTTGTAGCCCTGAGACCACTCTTGTTTCACGCTCAAGGCCGACTGACTCTCGGTCAGGCTCAAAGTCGTGGATGCAAGAGACTCCCGAGAAATAAGGGACCTGGAAGAGCAGTCAGAAGGGAAGAAAAATAAATAACTAAATAACATTTTAGCAGTATATGCACTGCCTAAGAACTAGAAGAACATTGCACTGACAATACTTTTAAGTATTTCTCCTCACTACATTCTAGGCTAAACACACATCCTTGGGCTAAAATAAAATCCAAAGCTTTTAGTTCCAGCTAAATACATTTTACCAAGATGAATAAAAGCTAATACTCACTAAAATGATGAAACAAAAGGTTTATTGTTATAAATAATGTCAACATTTTAATAATAATAGCCCTTGCTCTAGTTTTAAATATCTTTTTTAGTGTATGTGAACAAATTAAAGACCTGGGACCAAAGGACTGATGCTGTCACTGCAAATCACATAAGCAAGTATTTGTTAAGCACCCAGTATGTGAAGTATGCTATGATAGACTCTGCGATCCATACAAAGTTTAATCAGAGTCCCAGTCTCCAGGCAAAATCTGTTTCAGGTTGTAACATACACATCCACACTTGATTTGAAAAAACCTAATTCCTTCAAGTCAAAGGATTATTCAAAGGACTGAAGGATAATTTCACAATTTAGTTCCATGAATATTATCAACTTCATATGAATTTTAAACAGCAATTTATGTTGTCACTACTCAGTCATAACACCTAATCATCCCCTAAATGAAAAAATATATTTAGACTGAGAGTACAGCTCAGGAGTAGAGCCCATGCTTGGCATGCAAGAGGCCCTGAGTTCAATCCCCCTGATATTTTTAATAACATGCAGTTATAAGGATTTCAGTTAAACTGAAATCAAGTCATCTGGAATTATGTGCTAGGACCATGTGGGGTTTAATTACACTTGCTAGTAGTTAGTTCACTGTTGCAACAATTCCTTTCCTGTTCTTACCCTTTCCCAAGCATGCTTTATGTGTCACAATATATGGTCTGCATATCAAAATGGTTCATAATGTAGCTATGATCCTTTAAAATTCATTTTGCTTTATTATGACATTTAAAAGAATAAAAGAGAAAGTTATGTCACTCGAACAGAAAATTTGTCACAAGGAGATTAGACATATAGCATACGCCCTGTATTCTCAAAGTCAAACACAGTATATAGCAAAAAAAAAAAAAAAAACTTTGTTTTTTCATATATACACACACTTGCTTTCTAAAGGAACCTTTTTTGTTTGATCTGTGGTACAAAAAAAAAAGATACCATTTTGGATCAAAAAATCAACCACAACAAAATGTTATAAAATGTGTGTCTTCTCAAAAGGAACATGTTTACTATATTCAGCTGTTAATCATCAATCTATTACAAAGAATCTGAGTAAACAGGCATTTCCATCCTCCTGTTCCTCTTACTCTATGTCACAAAATGGAAGAGAGAGAAGAGCATATTAGGAAGAAAACATTTCAGCTCTGAAATGCACAGCAGAAGGTGATAATGCTGTGACTGACATGATGTTACAACTGGGTGATGCTATGTTTACCAATGACAAATACAGCAGGAATTTATGTCCAGTTGCCCTTGACATAGATTTTTTCTTGGTCCTTATCCTTTCATTTGGGCTGAAGTCCTTCACAAGCCCCAAAGTGGTTTCTAAACCATCTGGGGCTTTTTCATTCCCTGTGGACACTTTCCAATTATGTTCTTAGCACACTCAGAGCATGTGGCTGTTTCTGTAGTGTTCAGCAGAAGGCTCCTGGTGACTGGATGTCGAGGGCCTTTTTGTCCGTTCCCTAGTGAGATTTAGGAGTTGTTTTCAGACCCAAGCTAAATAAGTCCTTGTGTCCTATATGAAGCAGGAGAACTGACTTTGCTTTACACCTTGACATCAAGAAGGTTTATAGATCATGAAGACACTATGCTATGCTCCTGCGTGGATGTTCACTCTCAGGGGTGCATTTGCCTATCAATGTCACATTGTAGATTTTTAAGCAGTGACTAACAGACAAAATATTTTATCCACCTTTGTAAACTTGGATTAAGCAATTGTATGATTTGGTTCAAAAGCAATCTGCAGTTAGACATGCTCATTGTTCTATTGTTGAGAGATGACTCTTGCTTCTCTCAAATTACATCCAACTATGGCTTAATTTAAATCTGAGCATAACTCCGTGCAGGTATGTTGATTTACTCCTTGGATGTCTCAGTTTTCTAAAGCTGCTATCATTTATTTTTCAAAAATCAAATTGCACACTCTGTTATTAAAGCAATACTATCAATAGATTTCTCTCCTCCTCTCCCTCTTCCTCTTGATGTTTTTTCTATCTTGAACACCTAATAATACTTCCAACAAATGGCTTTTTCCTGAAAGCAGCCAGTCTTCCTCCTATACAATTACCTAAACCTTTTCATCTTTCAACATTCTAATGCAGGGACTCTCTCCCCAATACACTAGCTCTCAGTAAGAATCCTCTTTCCAAAACAGTTACATAGCGTCTACGCCTTATACCTTGAAGCAGCTCTGATGTCTTCAATAAAATTCAAAGCATTTCAATAGAAGGGATGATTTTTTTATCTTCCCAGTAGCTACTAGAGCTACTAAGTCCTCAAAACATTTCCCATTTAATAAAGTGAATAAATAATCATCATTGTTTATAGCTTACAAAGCATTTTCCCTATATATTATTAGATACAGCATGCAAGGTAAGGGTTGGGGTTTTTTTTTAACAATTTTTGTTATACAAAACATAAAACCAAGATTCTGTGAAATTCCTGCCAGCGACACTAAAAAGTTGGTAGGTTGTGGCAAGAATCCTTAGAGAAGTACAGTGAAGTCGTGCTGGATAGGCACAGACCTAACTAAGTCACATCCATCTTCTGCTGTTGTTCTCACATTGCACCTCACATGTGGTACATAACGCTCCGTTAGACTGAAAGCTTGGTAAAACAGGCTTAAAGTCACACAAGCTATGGCTGGAACACCAATTTTCAGTTCTGTCAGCAACAATATGTTGAATGCCTGTGAAGACTGCTAAGGATTCTCACCTCTAACCTCCGCTGCTACTCATACCAGGACTGCAGGAGGGAAAGTGACAAAGAGCCCAGAAAACTGTGTCACCATATTGGAGCAGTCTCTATTTTCGTATGTCCATCTGATCCTAAGGGTATTATTTCTAGGGATTGCTTTATTTGGAACCATATGTGAAAGGGAATAAGATATATCTCAAAATAAAACTGATATGAAAAAAATTAGAAACCATCAGCAAGATTAGGATAGCTGGTGAAGGAAAACCTGAGAAACTCTCATGGAGCCATAAGAGGTATGATTATCAGGTTGAATTGCTCGGTTCATTGCCAAGCTTCAAAGAAATTCTAACTGAAAAATTATGTAGAATTCCTCATACTGATACTCAAACCTCTGTGTGTGTGTGTGTGTGTGTGTGTGTGTGTGTGTGTGTGTGAGAGAGATACATACATAGATCATGGAATAAGAGACCAATCCTACTCCATCTGGAAGTTCTTCTCTATGCTCCTCAATAAATCTAAAAGAAGTGGCACGGCCTCTGAACCCAGAACACCGTTTTTAAAATGAGAGAACTTACAAAGAGCCTAGAGTCCTTCTCAGCCCCCTTGGCCTCCTCTGAGCTTTGTGGACACAGTGAACAAAATGACAATTACCTCCAAGAATTTCTGGTCTAGAATACAAAAACAAATATGGTGCCTTTGAGGACACAGGAGGACATTATTAGGTCATGAATAAACTTTGTGACTGACAAGCTAAGTGACAAATCATCTAGACTTTCTGTTTTGGGCTCATTACGTCTTCAACCAGAATAATACTTGCAGTTTGTGTGAGTATTCAGTTATAAGATGCAGAATCACAATGCCTGTGGAAAAGCTAATTATATTTTTTTAAAGCCCATGCAAGTAGCATAACATTTCTTCTGCCTAACATTTGCCAGATTATGACATGAAACCAATACACACAGTTACTGTGTGAGTAGCTCAGCATTGTCACTTTAGGAAAACTACATATGATGGATTCTGTAGCACAGGGTTTTACAGATGCTTGAACTGAGCCTGGCTGCTGGATCTTCAATACAAAAAGATATAGTTTGCACTTATCATTAAGGTGAGCTAGTCAAAAATGGTTGGGAAATTAATCAAAGCAAGTACACAGCATAAAAACAGAACCCAACAAAGATAAGGAAGAAGCCCTTTTTAAAAAGTAAGCATCCCAAGAGATAAATATACTCAAATGAACTCAAAAAAAAAAATGCAGCCAAATAAATTCATGAAAACTATTCAAATCATCAATAATTTAAAAGTACCTATTAATATAAAGTAACATTTTATACCTCAAAATTTCCAAGCTTATAAAAATAATAACACCTAATATTGATATAGTCTGAAAAAACAAGCAATCTCCTGGACTATATTGGTGAATTTATAAACAAGGAAGTCTTTTCAGCAGTGCAGTTTAAGAATATGCATAAGACCATCAAACTGTACATTCCCACCAGCATACTGTGTGTGCCTCTAATCCTAGCTACCTGGGAAGCCAAAATAAAAGTAACACAAGTTTGAGGCCAGCCTGGGAAATTTAGCAATATATACACACTCACATAAATAGGGTTGGGCATAGAGCTCAGTGGTAAAACACCCCAAGTACCGTCAAAAAAAAGAAGAAAAAACCTGTACATTTCCTTTAGCAAAGTTTACTTCTAAGACTTTATGTCTACTAACCAGAAATGTGCAATGAAAGATTTAAAGGGTCAACCTAATAAAGTGTAACACAAAAATAGGAGGAAAGAACAAAATGTTCAGTAATTTAAAAAAAACTGGTAAGAATTAAATTTTATTTATATACTTTTTATAAGATGGAATTTGGGAGCAGGAAGAAACCATTAACCACACTGATGATGATTTGTATTACAAAAGAGCTTATAATACACAAACTAAAAAAAAGTAATATAAAAACTACATCAGTAATAGGTCAATTTGGTGGGAAGGAAATGCTTGTTAGATACGTGTTTACGTATAACTGGATACATGATTATTAAAATTCCACCTAAAGGTCTGCGAGACAGAACTTAGAAAGACTATAATTTACTGCCTAATGTCTTTGCAAATCTACTGAATTTTCTACAATCAATAAGAATTACATAGGTAATCAAAAAAAACACACAATACACGTTTTCAGACTTTCCTAGGGCAGGTTTCTTAAACTGAACCATTCAAGCCCTCTCCTGCTGGCATCTACCCCGCCCCCCCAGCAGGCCCCTGACAGGTAAAACTCTAAGCTGGTTCTTTCACTATTGTCTGTATCTCTAGCCTATAAAATGCCTTCAAGGCAGACTGTTGCCTTTCTTCTGATGGAACGCAAAAACCAATTTAAAGATCACAAATAATATGCAACCTTTCCAAATTGCAGAAAGCAGGTTCCGTCCCTCATAAAGCCACTTCTTAACTCCTGTTTCTTTGCTTATCCTGCAAAAAAAATTTTTTCTTGGAGAAAGGCTCATGGAATACATAGTCAAAAACACTTGTCAGTGCATTTTTAAAGGTATTGTCTTTTAAGGATGTTAAATTATGCTAAGGAATCAAATATGCCAGAAAACACTGAGATAATGACCTCTCCTTGGCTGACCCTTGAAAGGAACTGCATAAGGTACATGGCTTAAACAGCCTGTGCTCTCCCTACCATAGTTACTCCATTAATTATGACTCTGCCTTCAAGGCATGGGCTGGACTTGCCACAGACAGGAAGCTGAAGACTTCCTGGTGACACCCACCCATGAGCACAGTTAATTTTACATGCAGCACTCAGCAAGTCTGAGGAGTCCCTCAAGGCATAATCATCAATGGGAAAATGACAGCAGCTTCCCATCACAAAAAGTCTCAGCTGAAAAACAAGTTTCCACCTCATGAAAAAATTGGCATAAATAAATGATCCAGGAACTATGATTTCAGAGTCTCAAATAGCAGCTAGGAAGATAGTGCAGGAAGACAAGAAAGGAAAAGAGGGGCAGGAGGGGAAAAAAAGGCAGAAGGAAGCAAGGTCTCAGAACCTCAGGGCACCTTAGCAGGTTACAGCCCCCCAAGAAGAGGAAGCAGAGACCCAGAGAGTAAAATTCCTGGGCAAGATCACAGTTACAGTAAAAACAGGACTTAGCCACAAAAAATTTGTATTGTAGTTTCCCAAGACAACAACTGCAAAATCAAACAAATAACTTCTAAGAGAAATGGAGCTTAAATATTGCACAGTATTTTGGGAGTTTTAACCCCCCTCCACCATCGACCTTGAAGAAGAAAAAAATTTATCTGAGGAAGTGATTTCTCTTTTCTATTCGATTCTTCCCAATGGAGCTGGCTCTATGGCATTTATTCTATTTACTTATTCTACTATCTAATCAGACACTGGCTTGAAATATTATGTAACACAGATATAAAATATGTCTTCCTAGGCATATAAAGTCTCAGAATTCATGACTTCTACCTTTATTCTCTCTATTAACCCTAACCTTAAGGGTATAAAATTATGCTAAGGAATCAAATATGTCAGAAAACACAGAAACAATAATCCCTCTATGGCCAACCCATGCAAAGGACCACATATGGTATATGGCTCAAGTATCCTAAATGTATTTTATTTTTTATTTTATTTATTTATTTATTTTTTTTATCGGTACCAGGGATCGAACTCACGAACATGCTCTTGGCAAGGCCGGCGCTTATGCCGCTGAGCTAAATCCCCAGCCCCAGGTATCCTAAATTTATGACTACTGGATTATGCAAATAGTTGGTGTTTAATCTATATTTGAGTAAGTGGGTGGATGGATAGAAAGATGGATTTACAATACAGCTTGAAAGCAACCTAGATATTCTGTAGTGTACATTCTGAAGAGCTAGCAGGTAGGATACATGTGTGCTAGGCTCTGGTATGACCTGCTTCACCAGGAACTTACAAATTTACAGACCGCCCACAATTTCAAACTGGGCATTTATTTCACTCATAGCACAAGACAGCAGATATTAAACCATTCTTCTCAGTTAAGAGGATATGATAGCACACAGCTTTTAGACACATTGCCCTTCAAAGTTCAAACTGGAGAAGTTGCTTGATAAAAGGGGGAAGAGAGACAGAGACAGAGAGAGAGACAGAGAGAAAATGCATATGTGTATATGTGTTTGTCTGTACAGGAAGCGAAAGAAAAACACTCATGGGGTGTGATTATACCATAAAGAAGGGGGGAAAAAAAGTAATTTGAGACCTGGTATCTGAAGGAGGTATATTCAGGTTGGCTGCATTCATTGCCCTCTGTAAGCTAGGACTGATCTGGTTGCATGCTGTAGAGACCTGGCTTGCTGGAGGTGAAATGGGTCCCAGTCGCTGAACCATCATGGGACTGCTGGTGACCACTAGATTGTTGCAGCTGCCTTTTCCAATGGACTTGCACTGAGGCCCAAAGCCAAGAGCCCCTAAAAACAAATGAATCAGGTTAGCTTTCATGTCCCTTACATCAGAAATCAGTAAATACACGTATGCACACGCATATCAGGACCCATCTTTAGAGACAATCCTTGGATTTTCTTTCTCTTTTTAGTATTGATTATACCAAAGCATCTTCTTTTAATTCCAATGAAAAAACCATACGGCCAGGTCAGTGGTATGAAAGCCTGCCTAGCAAGCGCAAGGTCATGAGTGCGACCCCAGGTACCACAAAAAAAAAAAAAAAAAAAAAAAAAAGCCACAATGCTACAAGAGAACCTCTTCCAAATTGCCACTCATTCAAAATGTGGTTAAATTTTATTCCTTCCATGTGACAATCATATTCTGATTACAATGAGAGTCATATAATATCCTTACTGATATGGCTACGGTGGTAAGTAGAGAGAATTACCTGTATTGAACCAAGTTGGGTTTCCCCCTCCCTCTAGAAATAGCTAATATCTTGAATCATCCAGCAAGGAAGGTTGACACTGCTTTAAAAAAAAAAAAAAAAAAAAAAAAAAAAAACCTGTTTTACTGGTTTATTTCACTCCAAATCTGGACTTCCAAAAAGCCTCTTTAAAAGGGTGTAGTCTGGCTGTGTCTTTCCAAACTTGATCTTTTTTGTTTTTTTTTTTAATCTTGATCCCAGAAAACACAGGCACTAGAACTATATCCCATTTAAAAAAAAAAAAATCAAGATGAGAAAACCAGAAAATACTCCTTTGAAAAGCAACACAGTGATTAAATCTGACATAGATATTACATTTTCATTAGTTAAAATCCTCCAGGATAGAAAAATTGGGTACATACCCAAAGGGAGAAGTCCACAAAAATCTGTCATTATGGAGAAGTAAAAAGGAAAAAACAAACACCACCAAGACTTGTTTATAAAAATATTAATAATTGAATCATTCTAGACATTCTATTTATATGCATGTTCTTTAACACTCTTTGTCAATTACCTTGTAAAGCATCAATAACTGTACATCCTAATTGCTCTTTTAACAAATAAAATAATTATCTCAATTTTTTGCAAATTAGGCTCCGAACTTTTCTCACTCAACTTCTCATCTTTTTTACTGATGCATTTGAGAGCAAACAGTGTCACTACAATTTCTTTAGCCTTAAGGAGCATAATTTCCTTTTCCATTTTCCCCAAAATTAAATCAACACTAAAAAGTGCCTTTACCTGTTACGTTTTCTAACATTTTCTTCCAAGAGCCCCTAAAACCAAAAGACAAACCAGACATTGGAGTAATCATCACGTGCCCGTCAATACAGCCACATTTCAAAAATGCTGGCAGAATCACAGCATCAGTAGCTTGCAGGAGCTAGGTGCTTGTCCAGCTTCCCAGAAAATCCAAGTGATAACTGACTAGCAGTGTCACATAAGCATTTAATGACAGCTGACACTGATGCTGATAGGGTGCTTAAGCTGGGGCTCCAGGATGCTTAGTTTCTTCTATGAATACTTTATAAGATCATTAGATTCAATGGAAATTGCTGGTTTTATTTTTTTAGATATACTAGCCACAACCTCACCTGCAGCCTGATCAGTTATAGATATTCTGTTTCCACAGCTCATACAACATATTACAAGGGCTTCATCTTGAAACCAAGAATGGTGGGTACAGTTTTGTATAATGCATCATAAAAGAAATATATTTGCAAACTCCAATTCATTTGCACTCAAACTTACTTTTCACCTTAGAAAAAGGCAATGTGATGCTCAGAATCTCTAATTCAGTACATAAGAACTCTAAATTGTGTCCCCAGGTTCCATTATTACCAGCTATTAGTATTAAAAACAACATCAGATGTCAAGTATCCAATCAAACAGAATACCATATACTCATACAAGGAATTCAACCATTTCAGGCCTATTTCCTGTTTAATAAAAGAGTATTAATATCTATCTGTCCCCTAGAACAAAGACATGAGCAGCTAAAAGAGCACATCTAAGAAATACTACTTGATCACAAAGCCAGATTCGATTTTTCAACTCTAAAATGTCACATACCATAAGAAATACTGTTATTTTATGTACCAGTAAGAATATGAACAATTACTTAAACTTGGCATGGTGTCCAGTTTCTGAGATACTGTGATTTTTAAAAAATGTATCTTTGAATCAATAAATACCTATATGAACACTGAAAATGTCATCTAACACTTGTGTTACTCATGCTCTTCTCTCTTGCCTGGAAAACCCTTCCCCTGACTTACTGGCCTCATGAGCATCTCCATATCTTTAAGGTTTCTATTCAAAGGTTCCTCCTCTAAAGCCTCCCTTCCCCACTGGCCACTGGGTAAATGTGACAAATTCTTCCTTTCATTTCGGTAACACAGCTGCCCTGGCACATGAAAAAAAATGACAGGGAACTTGACTGTTTACCTGCCTATCCTTTACTCATTTTTTATACTTTATTGCTTTTTATGGACAAAATCTTTGAGATGTCTCTGCATCCTTAAGCACTTAGCCCTGGGTCTGTTATATAGTACACCACAAACACTGCCCAAAAAGATTAAGAATGAATAAAGGAAAATGAAAAAATAGTTACAGTAAATACTAAATACTGACCAATATGGAAGTCTGATTGTCTTTTAAAAACACAATGTCGTTTTTAGAAATCTCCAGCTGCATCAAATCACGGATGTCTCTCCACAGTATGCTAACTAGGTTGGCTAGGTTGAATGGAAGATAAAAGCCAGTGGGAACAGAATTGTATATGGGTCAGGGTTGCCCATGTAATCCTCTACTCAGGATTACTATAGTTTCATTATTTCTTTGTCCTATAATAATGAAATATTATTCTTTCCCTTCCCAATATCTTCATCATTTTTTTTTTATGTTACTACTTTCTACTTTCAAATTTACTGGTCCGTCTTTAACACCGTCTAACCATAGAATAGTGACAGCTTTTGACAAGTGTCAAAGATGACAGCCTTGAAGCATGAGAATGAGTGGTGAATTTGTTAGGAACATGTAATGTTTATGTGCAACCAGGAGAATGTTCTGGGAAAGGGCATCATCTGTCTCACAAGTGAGGCAAACAACTGTTTGACCAAGAGCCACTGTGGTTGATGTAACAATCTAATTCTTAATTCTTTTTCATAATGCCAGACATAATGAACACCTCCAGGCTATTGAGTATCATGCAGCGCTTTGGAGTGTGGACTTTGGAGACTGCCTGCCTGGGACGGGCTAGCTGTGTGACTCGGGCTTAATTACTAGAATTGTGTGCCTTATCCCTCTGTCGACTCTGTAAAATATGAAGGAAACATCACCACCTCATAAGGCTTCTGTACATCTAGTGTCAACAACAAACATAATCGACCCGACACACTGTGTAGCACATAGTAGGTATTCAGAAGATGTCACCTATTACCATTATTATTGTCTCATGCTTGCCTTTACTTTTATGTTCTGTTCTTTTCTTAAAATAAGAAAACAGTTCTTTATAATTCCTTGCACAAAATTAAGATAGTAAATGATGCTGTTTAATTCTCTGCCCGTTTCCAATGTTCTTTCTGCTTTATGCCTGGAGCCAACTTTTTTTAAACCAGGTGTCATCACAGATAGAAGAAAAGTTTGCAATTGGCCAAGTCTGAATGTTCCTTGGCTTGTCATACCCTACAAACAAACTGTAAAACTTTTCTGACTACCAGATGTGCCAACTTCTTTTGCACTGGTTTTCATTTTGAAATATCGCTTATTTTTAGAGACAACACGATGTGCTTTTAAAATGTGTTTACTGCTCAAATAAGGACACGAGAGGATGGCATTCTGAGTACCACATACTCTCTAGCCAAAATCACTGCATGCTAGTGGAGAGCCCAAATGATTTACATTTTTGGGTTCCTGAACTGAGAGGTTATCTTGTTAGTGGGCATGTTTTAAATTAATGTCTTTATTAGTTAAATGGTTTCTCTTGAAATCAAATAATTGATTATGTTGCAGTTATCACTGATGAGGCTGTATCTTTCCTAACTATGTCCACCCCTTTTCTGGATAGGAGATACAACAAAATGAAATATATATGAAGAGTGAGCAGAGAAGTAATCAAAGCTGTTTTGGCTATTACTGCTCATTCAGGGACACTCAGCAAATGGTCAGCAACAGGCCAGGCAGTTCATAATGAGTTAGAGGGACACAACCTCCCAGAGGGCCCACTGCCTGGTCATGAAGACACAGCAGAGCAATCATTACAAGGAGATGCAAGCCTGCTCCTAGGGAGAGTCAAATAAAATTGCATTTCATAGGTAAGACATGATCGTAAAAGAGAAATTTCTATGTAGTTCAAACTAATTCATATGCACAATGTTTTGAAAACAGAAATATACATGTCAGTGTTTGAGTCCTCCTACCTTCACTGGCTGTATGACCTTGAACAAGGTCCTTATGGTACCTGTGCTTCAGGGTCCTGTGCTAAAACAGGGACAGTAATAGCAAGCAGCTCATAGGGTTGTTCTGAGAAATGAAAGAATTAGCATTTATGAATATATGTCTCGCTGAGTCTACCTGTTAGCAAGGTTTTTTCTCATCCAGAAACATTTAAAAAACATTTTTAAAACCTACAGAAAAGATTCAAGAACAGCAAAATGAACTCCAACCCAACCTGTCTACCTACCTCTGTATACATAATCTATCCTAATTGTCTACATAGCTTTCTACATATCATCTTACTATTTTATTGTTAAATTTTAAACCATTTAAGAAATAAGTTACATATTTTATGCCCTTTCTTCCTAAATATATGACCATACAATGACCATCAAATTCAAGACAGTTAGCACTGGTATCATATGTAATACACTCTCTATATTCACCATCATCAGTAATTCATTTGGGTCATGCAAAACAAGGTCTGGAGACACACTCAAGTCGCTCTTCAAGAATAGATCAGTAAATCACTGGACCCCAAAGACAGATGGAAAAGTGGAAGAGCTAGAGGTAGAAAAGAAGTGAGAGGCTAAAAGAACAGCACAGAGTTAAGAGCGGTGAGTCTGGGTACCTCCTCCATCACTGACTGGCTGTCTGACTGTGGCAGGCTCCGTAAGCTTAGTGCCTCAGGGCTTGAGTTCTAAAATGAGCTAATACTAGCAGTTTAGCAATCATCTCATTGCTTAGAAGATTAAAAGATCTAACAGAAGTAATAAAAGGTGTAGTAAGTCAGTGTTCCCACCCCTGAGACACAATACCTGACCCCCACCACCAAAAGGAGGTGAAGTTTAATTTGGTCTAGTTTCAGGGCATTCAGTCCATCCATAGTCAGCTGGCTCCAAGGCAGAAAGAAACAGCAAGCAGAAGGGTGTGGCAAAGCCAAGCTGCTTAGTACACAGTGGACAGGAAGTAAAGCAGGGAAACTGCCAGAGAAGAGTGGTCCAGAGACCACACAGAGTACCCAAGGTCAGGCCTCACATTCCACCCACACACCCACAAGAGCCGCTTTTCTATTCCCCTGGTGTCTCTTAACTCAGTCAAGCTGATTTATCACGATTAAGGGTCACAAAACACATTGTAACAGTTAACAGTCAAGTTGATTTATCATGATTAAGGGTCACAGAATACACGGTAACAGTTAGTTAAATTTTATTAAAGAACTTGTCTCTGGTATCATATTGTTTGTTTTCTCCTGAGTGTCCAGGGACTGCAAACTAATGGTTCCCTGCCCAAGACCTTCACATGTAAACACACACACACACACACACACACACACACACACACACACACGTCCTCTCTTGAATAGGAGGACAGGCTTTACACTACTCTCTTTCCTCAACTCCATTTTACTTCTTTCAGGTGAATGTTTAAGAGAGTCTGTTTATCTTAGCTAAGGTGTAAATTACTAGCCAAATAACTCAAGAGCATTTTACTGGAAAAAAATTATAATGTCAAAACTTCTCAGAACTGGGGCAGGGGGGGGGGGCTTTTTAAAAAATTAGCAAGAAAAAAAGATAAGTATTTTAAATTTCTCAGTTAATTTTGTTGGAGGATTCGTGGTGGTGGTGGTGGTGGTGGTGGTGGTGTTCGGAATTGAATTCAGGGCCTTCATATTGAGCAACACCCCCAGGTCTCTATTTTTATTTTCAGATACAATCGCACTAAGTTGCCCAGGCTGACATCAAACCTGTGATCCTCCTGTCTCAACCCACAGTAGCTAGGATTACAGACGCCTGCCACTGCATCTGGCTCTCTCAGTAAACCGTTTATCATGCAAACTGGTCCATGTCAGACTGGCCCTTTTTTCCCAGAGGACACAAATTAAGATAGAGTTAAAAGTCAATTCAGATCATTTTTAAATGAAGTTTTTACAACTTTCAGGCTCAATTTTTTTCATTATTTCTTATTCTGAGTTTTGAAGAACTGCCCATTACTGTCAAGAATTCCTTTAATAAATCCAAATAAATGCCCACTACAAAACAGCAACTTTATATACCCTTCAAAAGACAAACATTTCAAATGCTACTGTAAAGTGCCATTATTTTGTCTGGGGGAAAAAGTCCTGCCTGGATAGCCAGCCAATATATAGAACTTTGGTCACCAAATTAATTTTAAATTTCAGTATCTACTATTATAGAGGAAAGGTAATAGAGATATTCTTTATGTACCTACTTAATCATCATTGGTCTTTTTGTTTTCGTATACAGCTCTGTACATTTTGTTTACAGAGCTGCAATATCTTTTTCTTATTCAGTATACCTTGTTTTCACAGTACTGTGACTTTTGCTGATTGTATTGTGCAGTACTTTAGTTTTATGAACATACATTACAGTACTGCATGCAAATAAAAGCAGTCATCAGGTTGGAGTTTCCTTTGAGCTTTTCTTTGTTCTGAACATTTTAAAGAACATATGATGTACAACTTTTTATTCATTGACCAGTTCATTGGCCCTGGTCACTGTACCTTAACTCAGTTGCTAAACAAGGATTCTCTGTATCACACACACTACGGGGTCGCTTCAAGAATTAGAAACAACCGATACACAAGATATGCCTGCTCAGTATAAAGCAGACACAGTTTTTGTTATTGTTATTATCCTCATTATGTCACAGAACAACCTTCTGATTAATGCAAATTGAGCCTTAAGATGGAAAATGATTATCTAATTTACATATCCAAAATCAT
The DNA here is from genome assembly GCF_034190915.1 of Cavia porcellus. Lineage (NCBI taxonomy): Eukaryota > Metazoa > Chordata > Mammalia > Rodentia > Caviidae > Cavia > Cavia porcellus. The sequence continues at coordinate 80,011,897 of NW_026947484.1, forward strand.
GGGAATACCTCTTCTTAGTTCCTTATTTTCTATGGAGAAGTGTATTTTAGTATACACCTGGTCTTTCTCTGCCAAATTAGGAAGAGTAAGTGGATGAATGTCTCAGAACACTCTTCTTGTCTTCTTTCTGGAACTTTCTTAAGCACAGCCAGTCAGAATTCTCCACAGAATGTAAGCTTTACCTCAGTGGCTTGTCCTGATAAGCTGCCCTCAACTAAGTCAGTAAAGTGACCTAATTTTAGGGTCCACTCTACAAGCCTATACGGCTGCCATGCAAAATTATTCCCTATCAACCCATCCTGTACCACAGAAAGAAAGATACTCTGAGACTCCAAACTAGATTTGCAACCAGAGCATATTCATTGTAGCTTAGCATATATCTAAACATTGTCTAGAATGTACTGGTTATCTTTTATTCTGGATTACCTATGTTGGCATTTTATTCAAAATAATATGTATTTTTGAAATAATATGTATTTTTGAATGAGTATTTTTAAAAAGTACAGTAATGAAGAAGTGTGTAAAATAAAGAGCTCGTATTCCCCCTCATGCGTTAGTCAACTTGAACATCCTGACGTGTCTCCTTCCTCACGTGTCTCTAAGCTCGTACAAACACAAACATGTACCATCATAAAAACAATGTGAGTTCAGCACACACTACGCCTTCAATTCTTAAGAGAAATCATCAGAATAGAAAACACCTATTTTAACAAAGAATGATGCCTCTAAACTAATACTGAAATAACATCTAACTTTGAAGCATACATAAAATACAAGTGGGATTGGGTTATAACCTAAAAATTTGCATGCCTTTTTCTTTTTCTCCTATTCTATTCTATTCTGTTCTATTCTTTGTCACTGCGCTGGTCTCAAACTCACTAAGTAGCCCAGTCTGGCCTTGAACTTACAGACCTCCTGCTCCTGGCAGGCCAGGACTGTAAGTGCATTAACCATATCTGACTGCACTGTTTTTGCTGTTACTGTTGTTGCTGCTGTTTTATTACCAAGGACTGAACCCAGGTGCTCGTCGATAACCAGGTATGCAATCTAGATCAAGGTACCGTGTTATCTAAGCTCTTCTACTCCTCTCAACTGGGGCACGCAACATCAGATACACTGAGAGAACTTCAAAAAGTATCAACTTTTCACCAAATAGAGGAATAGGCAAGACAGAACTCTCATCTAGCCCCATGCAAAAACTCGTCAAAAGGCTACTGACTGGGTCACTTATCCCAGCTTTCACTCATCTTCCTCCCTAGAACTAGAAATAAAAAACTTCTACACAACAAACATACTAGGTTTGTTATGCAGTGTTTTGACAAATTTATAATGCTGCATCTCAGCAGTGACGATGTAATGAATACGTGCTAGTGTGTGCTGTACCTCTGAAATACAGTAAGACGTGGGTAGAAACTAGAATATCAAAGAATGAGAATCCGAATGCAATCACTCCTGCTATTCAATTTTGTAAATGTTAAAAACGCTCAAGACTGCACAAAAGCCATGGAGAGAGAAAGAATGCTGGATGTAGGATCTTGCTTTCATGGAGATTATAATTCCTAAGCAGTAAGACAGACTCAATTAGGAAAATTAAGATAATATAATTGGATTGTACAGCATTAAGCATGAAGCTAAGTCACAGAGTCAAAAGCTCAGAGAAGGAGGATGATCACTATGTAACAGATAATTCAATGAAAAACCACAAAGATATCTCCTAAAGTTCTTCAGGATGTTCAAAGGTTTTAAATGATAAACAAGGAAAGTTCATGGAGATGTCAACAGTTAAACAACTTACAAAAACTCTATAGTTTAACGTATCTTTTGATTACAGGTTTCTTAAGAGTTTTTAAAAACTGCAAATGCATATAATAATTCTTCCAGGAGAACAAAGGATACATAAAACGTACTTGCGGAGGGTGTTTTCTTTTTCCTAGGATTCACTTAAGACTGGTTTTCCAGTGACACACTTTAAAAATCAGTAAGCTAAGACATGAATACACACGTGAGTTAAAAGGGTATGTCAGGGTGGCGATGTGGTAGGAAAGGCACCCTGTGCCCTGGGGAATGGAGAACAGTCAGCACAGCCTGCAGAAGCCAGCTCTGACTAGGAGAATGTGACAATTCAGGGCTCAGAAATTGACTCAGGTAGACAAAAGGACCTGCCCTGCAGTATGGGTCCGCAATGTCTCCTAAACGTCCGAGTGTTACAGGTTTGGTCTCGAGCTCGGTGCCATGGGGAGACAGGAAAGCCTTAAGAGGGGAGTCAGTGTGAGGTTTTAGGTCACTAGAGCTGCCTCTCAACAAGGGCTGTGGAAACCAAGTCCCTGGCTGTTCTCTTTCCGTTTCCCTTCCCCCTTTCTTTTCCTCTTCTTCCTCCTCCTCCTCTTCTTTTTCTTCTCTCTTTCTCTGTCTCTATCTCTCTCTCCCCCCACTGTGTGTATGTGTGTGTACGTGTGTGTTCATTTTGAGGCAATACCTTGTTAAATCACTAAGTTGCCCAGGCTGGCCTCAAACTTCAGACCTGCCTGCCTCAGGCTCCAAGAATGCTGGGTTTACAGGCGTGTTCTAACATGCCTAACTCCCCCATTTCTTTTTATCTTCCCTGTTTTTAGGTGAATGGCTTTACATCTGCTATAATGTTCCTCCCTGCTACAGGCCAAAAGCAATAGGATCAAACAATAATTGACTGCAAGTTCTGTAATCATGAGTCAAAATATAATTTGTCTTTCTATGATCAAAAATAAGGTTAATGTTTAAAAATTTTAATGAGTTATAGTAAAAGACACATTGCCATTAATCCACCCCGAAATCCACCAGTCCCAGCCCTCTCACTGTGAACACACTTGCCCCATCATTCTTACCACTTTCTGAAGCAGCTCTGCAAGTTCTCTTTCATGAGCGTCTTTGGTTATGCTGTTATGGCTGCCTCGATATCCTGAATCAATTGAAAATGTTTGACTTTCATGGTCATTTTGACTTTGAGGTAGGGCTGGAAGTCACATGGTGCTAGATCTGGTAAATACGGTGGGCAAGGATACACCATAATGCTTTTATGAGCTTGACATTCCACTGGATGACACTCAGCAGACCATTCACTGTAGTTTTGGTCACACCTTGTAAAGGCACTCGTGAAAAAGGCCTTCTAGAACTTCTTCACAAAGTAGTAAGAACAATGCAATAATGTGTTAGAAGCAAGGGGGCAGTATTTGGAGGGGGACTATTGGAAGTGTGTCCTTTACCAAAATAAATTTTAAAAATTTAAACATTACTTGTTTAGCTTAATCATGCCTTTTAAGTTAATCGTGTCAGGTACTTTGTTATAGTAACACAAAGTTATCTCAACCTGATTTAAAAGCTGGACATCATACAGTTACCAATGGCTACAAAGTTATCTGTACATTAAGATAAACAGTGATATGTTTCAAAAAAGCAAACTCCCAAGGTCCAATCCAGCCTCGTGCAACTGGACAATACTGGTAACTGGTTGCCTTCTATACATCTAAGGCCCCATGCTGTAGGTAGCCATGCCGTCCACCGAAAGCACAGTTCATGCAAGATAAATCTGTTAGAGATGCAGAGAAAGACTAGAGCAGCACATGAACCAAAAGGCAGACAAATAGTGCGGGAGACTCAGAGTAGGAAATCAATAAAACTGAAGACTTTTAAATTGACTGATAAATATTTAGGAGATCAATTTTAAAAGTGAGAGGCAGCATATAAAGTCAATCTTCTGACTCCATTCCAAACTAAGCCAATAAATAAACCAAATAAAACCCAGGGAGATTGCTGTGAATCAGGCATCCCCCCACCATCTTGCTCTCAGAGTGCAGCCTGAATCTCCCATGTTCATCCCACAAGAATGCAACTTTCACACCAACACTCTTCCAACCTCCACCACTGCCCAGGAATGTTTTCCCTGAAGCACAGAATCACCAGCTTACTCACTCATCTTATCCTTGGGTTAAACAGAGTCCTCATTACACCAAGAGATTAAGAACTACGAGATTCCTTTCTATACCACTCACTGGTCTACATTTTTTTACAGGAAGCCTCAGTCTTGCTCCCGTTATTGGGCATTCCTGGTAACAAGTTTTATTACAAATATACAGCTTTAAGCCACCTCATAAAGATGGAAAGATACAATATTGCTAGGGTTTATATCCTAAAGTCCCATCAGTCAGCTATTGTACATCAATTATCAACTAATTAGTAGAGAGTGCTTAGGCTGACCCTTCTGTTCTCTCTTGTAATGATTTGCCAAGTTAACTGAGAGTTGCTCTGCTCCACAGAGACTCTTAGTATAGAAGAGTGTTAAGTAAAGATCACCTACAATTAGCCCAGAAAACCAAAAAGAAAATGTAAGCACATTTTACTGCTTTTTTTTCCAGCAAATTTTCTGACAATCCCACGGGAAGAGAGTAGATACATCTGTTAACTACGCAAACCTCACTCTGAAAAACTGAAACACTAGTACAAGCACAATTGAGTAATTTACTGCGCATGGACTGGGTACCCACTTGGTCGCACGCTTGCTCTGTGTTACAGTATACACTCCTGGGAATGTGGTACAGAATGAGTCAGGCAATTCTTACTTACAGCCTAATTTACAGTGCCTCGCCAAGGCCTATCCTGTGGAATAAGCTGTGGACATGTGCGAAGCTGGTTAACGTACTTTACAAAATGAAGACTACATAAACACAGGAATGAGACAAGGGAAGGACAGAGCATATGTTACTGGGAGAAAACTGCCTCGGTTTCCCAAAAACCGTGACCAGTCACATTTACGGAGTGCAGGTATGGTTAACCTTCAGTCAGTGAGCTTCCAACATGTGGCAGTGTGTGAACTAACACAGAAAACACTTGGGAAACGCTCCATTTTAAACGGAGTGGGTTTAATGCTGAGTACAAAAAGAGCTCAAGTGAGACAAAGATCTGCATTTTAAGATGGAGAAGGTTTAGTGGAACTGGTGAGGCTCGAACTGAGTCCCTCAGTGGCGAAAGGAGAGCATACTGTGAGAGTGAGGTGGACACAGTGGAGGGAGAGGAGCGTGCTGAGGCAGTACGGTGGAAGCAGCTCAGGGGAAGGAAGGAGTGAGGCATGGAGATGCCACCGCCTGGAGCAGCTTTTCTGACCAGCTGTGTGATCTTGGGCCAGTTCCTTAAACTCTCTGTGCCTCTCTGGAAATTTAAGGTATGCTTCTCTGGAAAAGTGGGTGATGATCTTTCCCACTTTCTAAATGTTTGAAGTACTAAATGAATCCTTGTATGTACAGAACTTAAAAACAGTGTCCAGCACACAGTAAGAATTCCATAAGCTTCGGGTATTCATAGTCTCACTAACATGCTATGAAATGGCTCAACATCTCCATGGCCAAACACTGCCAAAGGGCTACGGGGCGTTTTTAGGCATGAGTGTGACATGATGAAAGACTATGAGGAGAACAGTCTATTTTTAGCACACTGGGGAGCAAGGCAAAGACGGAAGGCAGAAAGCTAACTACGAAGATGCTGCGTTATGATCGCAGCATGAGGGCTGCAGGCACAATCAGAGTGGACAGGAGAACTCCAACTCTTCTTTTTCTTATGTATTATTACATGTTTGTAACTCATGCAGTTTACAGTCATCTTAGGCAGTAGTTTCATGTACATATTACAGCTTATTGTTTCTTATCCCCTTATCTCTTCTCTCCCTCCTCCTCTGATTCCCTAACCACCTTTTGGTACCTGTTGAATCGATCAGCACTAGCGCCTGTTATGGCTTATGATATTTACGTTGATTAGGGTTATTATGTTGCGATATATGCCATATCTTTATACCTGTCGTTTCCCCTTCCCTCCCTCTGCCCCCTCTTCCTGTTTCCTTGTACATTTCCCTATTGTGCATAATTTGTCCCTTTCTATTTTAATTCTTGGTAAGAAGTAAATATAAATTGTTGAAATGCCTTTAAGAAGCACTAAATTCCAAATTTTTCTTCCATACATCAAAGTCATGTATCTCCTAAGTTGCTACTTCTCCTGAAGACAACCAGAAACAAAGGATAAAGGAGGAGGGGTAAAGCTCCCTATTGGTAAGACCTGTTCGCCATATGCAACAACGACTATGACTCTGTCACATAATGACTGCTCAGCCAATGTATGTCAAGAGAAGAGGTGAAAAATTGCCTCGTAGGGCAATTAAAAAGCAAGGGTAATTTGGCGTCACAAATGAAGTTAAGAAATTTGTATGTATGTGAGTCAGGCTGTGAAAAAATGATGAGGTTTCTAGAGAACACAACTGTTGCTGTGTCCTTTTTCTCTGAATTATGAACAGCTAGTTCATTTCTATTTTCCATTAATTTTTTACCTCTTCTCCATGCTCCCTCCTATTGTACACATTAGTTTTTTACCTCTTCTACACACACACACACACACACACACACACAATCTCTCTCTCTCTCTCTCTCTCTCTCTCTCTCTCTCTCTCTCTCTCTATGTGAAGAGAGTATAGATGAACTTAATATAAATCAATGGAGCTTTTTAAAGTATCTAAGTGCTGGTTCAAAAGTAAACTCCCAGCCAATCCGAACTCAGTATCTAAGATCTTACATAGGAGCCATTAAAGCTGCTGGTCCATCTCTATTTTTCCCCAAACAATAATTCCTTTGAACTTTCCAAAGAGATACACTATCATTAAAGTTTTTTCTATTCCACATTTTGCATGGGCTTGCAAGACTAGATGGTATGTTGAGAGGCAGTAGCTCCCAAGAAAAGGCAAGTGGTTTTAAATTGCATGCTTTTTCATTAACAATTAAGTCACTCATATTGTAAGAAACAGGAAGTACCCTCCTTCCTCCCCAAAGTTCCCCAGGGCTGCTCAACTGTCACGTCACCCCAAACACCCTTTCCTTCTCTAGGTTGCTATGTTTCAAAGCCCACTCAGCAGCTGAGGTGAATGTCAAAAAAACTCGAGTAACTGTATTGTGTGCTCCACTGTCTCTTATAAAAGAGATGAACGTATTACACTGTTTGAATTTGTCCCCTCAGTCCTATATAGAAGAGCAAATTCGTTGAGATTATGCCAATAAATCAGAATCCTGCAGAAGTTTCTGAAAGAGGAGAGCACCCCTAGGGGAAGACCAGAGAAATGGAGAGAAATATATATGTGAAATTAAATATTTTATATATATAAAATTTTATATACAATATATATAATTCTACATACAATATGTATAATTTTCTATATAATATAAATAAGAACATATACAAGATAATTATACTACTAATCTGTTAGTTCAATGGTTTGTGCTTTCATTGTTTAATCATTTTTTCATTCCTGTATCTTGTGATCTGAGCAACTACTTTGAACAAGATGCAATGTATTAACCATTGTTAATCTCCTACCACGTTGATTTGAAATTCTGTGTCACTGTTTTCATTTTAGAGCAGTTTAATGGTCCCCAATGAGGCAACTCCAAAGGAAGTTAATGGAGGCAGACAGTACTGCTACCTGACAACTGTATAGAGTCTACAACTTTGTTCCTAAGGTTCCTCGTTCCACCAAAGCCTCCTGCATTCCCAAGCAATGCACAGAGAAAAGCAGACCCCAGAGACCATATAGGGCAACCAGCAGCAGCCTAGTGTGCAAAGAACCAAAAACTCCATAGGAATGTTCTAGACGCTGGAATATTGTTCTATCTGGCAAGGTGTGAAGGTGTCATCCCAAAATGACTGAAATTAATTCCCCACTAAACAGCAAGATGGTCTTAGAGTTTGATGCATTTTGATTTAATGGACATAATTCAAAGAACTCGTTCTTGTACATATGAGTTGGTAGAATAAATTGTATCCATTACAGAGATTCAGTTAAAATTGTAGAGCTATGAAGCCTGAAATATCTACCTTTTGGCTCAAACAACTTGTCATTGTATAAAATGATGTAATTTTAATCAAACTGTTAAAATATAAAAACAAGATTTTCACATGGTAAATCTCAATGCACAAGCAATCTGGTTGGGGCCTACATAATTCTAGTTTCTTCTGTTCCTTTACATAAGGCTATTTTTTGAATTTAACAAAAAAGAACCAGACTAATCTAAGCATCTCTGCATACATAACTTATTATTAAAGTGACTGTAACTGTTTTATGTCTGTACCCTGTGGATGTTAATTCAGACCCTGTAGTAGCAACAACTCTTAACAAGTAGTATCTGAGTTTAGGTCAAACAATAAAGAGCACCACTTTCAATTCGGATTCGTTCTCATTAAAACACAAAAGAAATCCTATACATACTGATGTTGGTATTTTAAAAAACTTAAATTAGAAGCATTAGTTACTAATCTGAATGTGAACATTAAAGCTGAAAATCATTGTGAATAAAAAGTTGAATGCTAATCAGACAGTTGGTTAGGGCGAAGTATCAATTTGACTGCCTTTGGGACCCACCTGGGTCAAACACAGTTCTGGTGTTCTAGGTGGGTCATGATGCATGACTTTGGGTACTACATATGGTCCCAGTCTTCATGAATTAGCAGCTTTGCTCCAACGTGTCATTCTGCCATGATGCTTCTCCTGAGAGCCAGCTGACCATGCCCTGAATCCCCCTGAAACTGAGCCAATTTCTCCTGTAAGTTCAAGACACCAGGTATTGTGTCTTAGTGACAAGAATGATGACTTGGTTGAAAGGCTTAATACAAGGTTGAAAGCTTGGTTGAAATTTTTCAATACAAGGTTGAAAGTTTCTTTCCTGAATAATGCACAAGTTCTTAGAAGGGAAAAAATAACACATCATGAGCAATTTAAAACCCTATAGCTTTCAAAGTAAATGAAAAGGAGAGAAACAAAATTCTTCTCCAATTCTCAAAAGGTTAATTAAACAGAAGTTTTGGTGGCGTCTCCAATTTAGTGTTGGAATACCTCCTCAGCTCACTGCTCTGGGAGAACCAAAGTATGAATCAATTGCCAGGATTTATTCCCTTCTATCCTATGCATCCTGTAACAAAATAAAAATAACAACTACAGGTAAATAATCTCACTTTGATCTTCTTGAACTATGAGAGAAACTTAACCTTGAAAGAAATCCATAGTTTTGGAATTAAATATTATAGTGAATCCCAATCACATCCTTACAAGTGCACAGAAAAAGTTATGAAACTACTGCCAAAATATTTTCAATAAGGAAGACTATTAAACATCAATTTCAGCAAGGCTAAACTCTAAGTTCTCAAAATGGAGTCTCTTTGTTAAACCATCTAAGTGTTTAGCATTTAAAGATACGTATGTTTCAGAAAATTTTTAAGGAACCCAATACATTTTAGTATTAATAAACAAAGAAATTGCTTCCCTCCCCTAGTTCTTACAGCTATAACCTAGCCCACTCTCTGAAATACTAACCTTGTAAAATATCCACAAAATAATAATAAAATACAAAGCGTCTTTTCTTCTTTTTCCCCTAGTTGTACTGGAGTATAACTGGCAAATAAAATAAGTCTAAATTTAAGGCATGCACTGTGCAAATTTAAGGTGTATAAATTTATTTTTATGTATACAGTATGATTACCACAACTAGGTTAGTCAATACATCCATCATCCCATAGTTACTTCTGTGTGCTTATGTGTACCTACATGTGAACATGCTTGGTAAAAGCTTAACATACATCCTCAAAATAAATTTTAAGTCTATAGCCAAGTCCCGTGGTGGTACATGTCTGTCTGTAATCCAGCTCTCTGGGAGTCTAGGGCAGGACTGCAAGTTCAAGTCCAGCAATTTAACACTTTAAAAGGCTGTCTCAAAAAAAAAAAAAATTTAAGGGCTGTAAGCACAGCTCAGTGCAAAGGCCCTGAGTCCCATCTCCAGAACTAGAAAAATATTTTTTTTTCAATTCTACAATACACTTTTGTTAACTACAGCCACTTTGCTGTACACTAGATCTCTAGTTTATTCATCTCACAGAAAGGAATTCTTGTATTCTTAGGTCCTATTTCCTCCACCCTCCAACTCCTGGCAACCAACCACCACTCTACTCTTTTTCCTTGAGTCCCCCATTTCAGATTCCATATACAAGTCCGATCACCCGGCATTTGCTGTCCTTGCTATCTTTTCATCCTTCACTTTCTTCTATTAAGCATACTAAGCTGTCCACTGTAAAACCATCTCAATGTCCCAAAAAAAGTTCTGTTTGGAATTCTAGGATCCAGCCAATGAGAAAGAGAAAGGAATGGACAGAGTCTTCCTTCCAATTTAAACATAGTGAGCATCTTTGTTTGAAAAAATTTTCCCACTATCTTCTTTCAAAAATGTGTCAGAGGGGCTTAAATGCGGGTGCAGAGGAAGGGAGACTGAGACAGTTATTGTTCCTCGGGCCAGAAGGCAAAGGGACAAAGATTGAGAAACTTTGCTGTCTGAGTGTTGTTCTGTCATATGACACCAGCTACATGGGGAATGCTAGTAACACCTCAACCCAGAGGAGGAAAGAATAGAGCCTGAAAGAAATTTGAAAAGAGTATAATTCAGCCCGACCGACTTGTTTTTTGACACGTAACCTTGAAAAGAACAATTTTACCTCAGAAACCTGGCAAGTGCAACCTGACTTTTTTATAAGTTATAAGCGTGCATTTTACTAAATGCATGAAGATAGAGTGAGGGAGAGAAAGGCCAGGTATCCGAAGACAGGGTGTTTGCCAGGTTTCTCATTTCTGTGTCATTTCTGTTTAGTCGGTCAAATGAAAATTCAAAACCATATAATTAGATGGTTGTTTATACATGATTAAGCATGAGCTCATTGGACTCCACATGCCAAAAAGTCAGAGATGTGGTTAAGGGCAAGAAGGAACTATTAATAAAAGGAAATAAAGCTGTAATACAGTTTTCACATGAATAAAAATAATTCAAAGGTCTCTACATGGTAAAAGAGAGAAAAATCAACCCTGAGTAAGATCAAGAAACCAGATAAAAGTTTTTTAAAATTTAAATTAAAATAAAAAGGAAACCAGATAATTTTATAAATGGGTAGAATTCATGATCTATAAAACATAAGCCACTGGTATGAAAAGCCTTTGCTCTTCTATGATTCTAAACCTATTTTTGCTTCTCATAAATATAACTCCCAATGAGAACATAACAAAACTTACCTGTATTGTGTTTCTTTAGGATTGTTCTGGGAAATATTTAAGCAAGAACATGTTGTTCATTTACAAGAGTTACTTGTTCTTCCTAACTATCTTCACAGGAATCCTCTCTGGAGAAACCAAGAGTTGGCAGCTCCCTTGAAAACGGCAGTGTCTTTCGTTTTTCAAAACTGCAGAGTTTTCTCCTCAAAATGAAGGGAGTTCAGGGAAAGCAAAGTTTACCTGACCATAACCTTGCTAAAGGTAAGATGGATCTTCCCAGACCTGTGATCTTAAGACTGGGGCTCTGAAAAGCAGTGAACCAACTGCACACAGATCAAACACCCAGCTACAGACAAGGTCAGAGGGCAAGTCTTTCAGATGACAGAGAACAAACTGATCTAGGATCAGCCTGCTACTCCTACCTCAGGTAAGGTTTTCAAGCCTGCTGGGAAAATACACCAATCCAGGTTCCAGGAGGCCACCTCAGCAAATGAAAACCTAATCCCAGGAGTGGTTCCACTGTGTTATTATCTATAACCAAACACTCTTGGCTTGCCAGTGTTGTGACTTATACTCTGATAGATAGTAGAGCCCACTGGTGGAAAGACAGGACATGAAATAAAAATGAGTGGAGTCCATGAGAAAGCTAACACACAGCTGTAAGAATGAGGTTAAATAATGAGTCTAACACTCCAAAAGCTTGCAACACCTGTAAAACAGCCAAATCTCAAAACAGTTTCCAAAATCACATTCATTTCCAACATGCTACAGACATCCAATCTTAATCTCAACTTCCCAATCTTCCCTAGCATCAACCAGTTCTGTTCTAAGAGCAATCTTCAATTCATGTTTTAAGAACATGCTGCTTAGAATTTAAACAAAATAGACTGAATATACTTTCTTTAATCTGTATGATAATTTTAAAATATGCATTTTTTTTTTGGCAACACTGGGGATCAAATCCAGGATTTTCTTTGCATGGGATTTATTTTGAGATAGGACCTTGCTAAACTGCCCAAACAGGACTAGAATTTGTAATCCTGCTTCAGCTTCCCAGAATGCTGGGATTACAGGTATACACCACAGCACCCAGCCCAAAATATGGAAACTTTAAAAAATTTCATTTCAAAAAACTCACGTGACCACAGAGTGCATACCTGAAAAGGTATAGACAATTGAGACATGGCACAAGACTCATAATTAATTTGGCAACTTTAACTTATAAAACCTTCTGTATTATCTCTGTGTCTTACATGAAATAGGTACTTTGTTCTAAAGATACTTTTTAATTACTGGCCTCACTTGGTAAAACTCATTTCTTAGCATATTTATTTAGTATTAGAAGTTCCAAAAGCCACAGGGAGACAGACGGATTGCCATGAGTTTGAGGTCAACCTAGGCCATACAATGAGTCCAAGGCCAAGCTCGACTATAAAGTGACACTGTCTCAAAAAATAAAACAATATGAAAACAAAAACCCCAAACGTTTAGGGGAACGTGCACTTCCATAAAACAAACTCTTCATGTTCTAGAAATTCATGGATTTTTGTCTTCAATGCTGAAAGAGAAGGGGAAATTTACTAACTTAATAAACATGGATTATTTGAGAGTTTAATATCTACTCTGGCTCAAGATAAGAAATGTGATAATTTATTCCCAAACAATGTGTGGCATGTAACTCAAAACCGTTTCTCATCAATAATTAATATTAATAATTAACAAGTATAAACAACAAAAATACCTTTTGGACATGTTTCAACCGGGTCCTTTCCTCATTCCACAGGTTGCCTATTGCTCCTCTTTACCCTCTGTTTGGGGTTAATAACTAAACTTCCCTCATCTCTGACATGCAACACTACCCAACAGCAATCTTCCAAGAATGCGTTTACAAATACATAAGACTGAAAAGAAAAAAACTCTTATCAAAGTCACCTGAATCGGGCACATGAATTTCTAAATTGCAACTACAGTTACAATCCACTCCACAGTGAGGTTTCTCTTCCCTAAGGACAGCACCCTGCAGAAAGCTCACCTCACTCACCTGTTCTCTTACCTAGACATGGAGTTTCTTCTGTCTCTAATCAGCCTAATAATAAAGATTAATCTTCTCCATAAACACAGCAAAAGAGAAAGATAATGTACGAGCTACTCATTTAGCCTGGATCAGAACCAATGTCTGAAGACTTTTTCTGACACATAATAATCCTACAAATTTACAGACCACTACGTGATATTCTGATACAGGGACGCCAAGCATTTTACTTGGTACTCATACCAAATAGCATTTCATTTCTTTCTAAAATTGTATTGCTTTTCTTTTCCCGTTTATCTGCTTGACAGCATCTTCAAAGTCAAATGTGCTCACTCTTACAACAAATTAAAGGCATCTCATCACTTGTCTCTTATTCACCGGATATCTTTCCCTGGCATCACATGTTTAAAATTTTAAGCCCTTTGCAATGAATCTCCTTTGGCCATTCATTCCTTCACCAAAACATACACTGTGCAGGTAATAGCCTAAGAAATTTTAAAAGTGCAACATCATGCCGTATTTTAATTTTCATAGCAAATACAAATTTCCCATTCCAGTCCCCTCTGCTCACTCTATATATTGCCATTATTCTTTATGAAATATTATCAGACTCATCAGCAACAGCATGTTGTATTTAAATAGATTCATGTTCCTAGTTCCCAGGCTGTTTGGCCCGAGCACTTCAAAGTGTTGGAAACTAGAAGTCCTTCCGCGCAGTGGAGCGTCCATGTGCAGTTCTGCTTGGGTACACATGTGAGTATGGAGGTGTTTATGTCTTGCTCTTCACTGGGGGCCTCAGACAGCTGTGCAGAATATTTTGTATACATTTCCAGGGCTACTCGCTCTGTGGTTTCACAAAGTACAGGCAACAGGAACTTGCAGGGACTTCTAAGACACTCAGCAACAGCTGGCGTGCAGGGAGAGAAGAGTCTCTAACAAATGCAGCCTAAGAAACAATGTCTCCCTTCAGGTGGAACTGCTCGTGAAGTCAGCCAGTACTGGTTAGTGGGGACAATACTGGGTAGGTCATTAACTTGCCTGGGTCAGAGCAGACGTCGATGAGCTCACCCACCTTTCTGCAAGCGCTATTTTAGCTGCTGAGTTTATACAAATAAAACCCATAATTTTCTAATGGCTAAACTAGGAATGTGTTCGAAAATAGCTCTCTGCGAACCCTGCAGAAGACACCCAGGGAATTCACAAAGGTGCCTGGACAGTCTGTTCAAGTCTGCACACAGCTCTATAATAGTTACATATGTACAGCATTATACTGAAAACAAGGGGCCACATAAGCAAACAAAGTTGGTTTGCAAAAAAGGATTGAGTATTTTAGATTTTTTAAGTGGGGTGGTGACTACAACATTAAGTTTTCTCCCTCTCCCTTTTTCTTTTGCATAGAAAAGAGTTAGTGGTTAACTACACAAAGCAGTTAACATTTAACTTGAAGGCTGGGAATGCTTGAGCTCCTAAATCCCCCCCCCCCTTTCTTACTGAAGCTAAAATAGTTTCAGGAAAATTCTTACTAATTATCACTGATTCTGGATGAGATGTGGCAGCACCAGTTTCCTTGCTGCACTCACAGGAGGCTTGACCCCACCACCAATCCCTTCACAGGTCCTCCATCTCAGCAGCCAGAATCCCTGACCTCCACACCTGGCACACTCCCTTGACAAAGATCAGCTCAAATGTCACCTCCTCCTGGAACCTCTACACCTCCCATGCCAAATTCAAAATGCCTTATCCCTCCTCTAAACTCCCAGGATGTTATTTGTGCATCTTTTGTGTTGTTGATCACAGCTGCCTTTTCCCCTTATATATATGATCTCCCCCCACCCACCTTACTGGCAGGTCCCTGAAGGAAGAGACTGTACCTTATCTGCCTTCACACACACCCCCCACCCAATTCTCACCTGTGCAGTCCCAGACCACGGCTTCCTGCAGAGGGCAGACATTCACTACTGTCTATGGAAAGGTAATGCCCATACCACACCTGGAGCGCATGTTAGTACAAACAAACAGGACCTCTTTCCACGGGTTGATGGGAGAAGGGTTAAAAGGAGAACAGGATTTTATTTGAAGTAGGCATAAAATTTTAAAACAAAATAGTTTACTTATAAACAGGGGGTGGAGGGCATAGTAGTAGAGCTGGCCATTCCTAAACCAAACCCTTCTCCGAGCTTGCTTCACACCAGGCACACTCCATGCCCCAGCAACCACAGCTCCTCCCTAGCCACGCAGCACTTTCTGAACTATTTAACATACCAACCTTTTCCGTGAAGCCCTCCATGGAAACAGAAGCATAACAAGCCTCCTCCGCTCCTTTCCTTAGCCATTCAAACAAGGTAAAGGTTACCTAGCTATTGACATGTGACAATGTGATCATATTCCTTCTCTAAGAACTTAAACTACTATAGCTGCTGCTACAGAATTATAACAATGATGCACTGACACATCAAAAAATAAAATGGAAACCAACATCAATGGAAGGCTCATCTGGCACCAAGGGAGGATACATGGCTCAACACTCTAACCTCATTCAGGTCACACAACTCTGATTATCACCATCCTGTTTCACAGGGGAGGAAACATGAGATTCACAAGACAGAAACTTGCTGAGAATGAGGCTTCCAAGTGGAGTAGTCCATCTGAAAAGCTGCACACAGTTTCCCATAAGCTCATATGCCTTAATCACCCACCTTCACACAGCGGGCCAAATATACCTCAATAGAGAAGACCCAGGTTTGGAAATCCAATCTTCTCCCCCAATGGAACGAATACCCATAACCTCCAACATCGTGGCTCACATACAAAAGCAGTAGTCATGTTTGTATTTATCCTGTATAGCTACCATCAGTGATATCAGGCACACAAATATAAGTAAACGACACTTAGCTAACAATTGGAATAGGGATTAAATGTCTACTATATTTTTTACTTTCAGGTGGTTTTGATGTATGACCTTATATTCATTTTTTCATTTATTCAGCAGGTAAAAAAGATCAAGAGAATCATAGCACAAAATAATATCTGAAAAAATAAGATTTAAAAAAAGCTATTGGCAGTGCAAAGGCCCTAGGTTCAATCATCAGTAAATCTCTCCCTTCCACACACACACAGAGAGAAACACACGTATAAGGAGATAAAAATCTGGATGAATGGGTAGAAGGGGTCAGCCGCATAGAGGCTAGGGGAGTCAAGGCCAGGACATTCAGGGGGGTCAAGTTTGGTTCATGGCTTTGTGACTGGGTTTTTGGCCACATCTCTTCAACCAATTTGGTGAGATCCTCTAACGAACTTTATAGCACTGGGCTGGCTCAAACTTGATCAGTGATCAAGAGATGTTAATTCCTCTTCCCACTTGCTGATCACATATGAAAACCTTACATCTTTCATCATTTGAAAGACAATCTTTATATTAGAATGGATGCTAAAACAATTTTAGTGTCTTCCCTCACAGAAAATAGATGTATCATGCTATGAATTCAGATTTGTATGCCAAGAAGAAATATTAGAAATCTTATGTCCACCTCATTTTACAGACAATAAAACGCCAGTATAGAGAGATGCAGTAACTTGCCTCCAGTCACATAACTAGTTAACGGCAAAATCAGTCCTTGCATAAAAATTAAATAGCTGGACACCCAACTAAATTCACTTTCCACTAAGTCCTACTACTTTTATGGGTTACCAGTCATGAATGATGTTTATTTGTGCAAATACATGTGATCCAATTAAAAATGTCTTACCCCATCAAAATAGTAAAGATAGCTAATGGTATAATCCTTGTACTGAGCAATGGGTTTGGGACAGAAATGTTCATGAAGAGATGGAAGAGCTGGAAAAAGTAAGGGAAGAGCACAAAAGAAAGGACCAGAGACAAGAACAGACCATCATGCCTAAAGATCAATTCCATTTCAGTCTACAAATGAAATCTGAAAACTCCCCCAAAGTGATTTCTCTCTTCTTTTTGTCTTCAACCCTAGAGCATACAAAAGCCATCACTCTTACGATCAGACAAAAATGTGTGAATTTTCAGAAGAGAGAAATGAAATTGTTTAACATTCTATAAAAGAAGTTTGGTTTGAGTTTACTCATATATCCTTAAACCTTAGGTTTTAGTACAACTACTGCCTGCTTATTTATCTGCTAATGCAAATGTGTTAAGGAATCACCATTCAGGTTGCTGAGGAACAGTAAGCACCTTACCAAGAAAAAGAGAAAAAGTCTAATTTAAGCATATCAAACTTGAAAGCATAATTTTTGAAAGAATCCTCTCTCAAGGCAAGTTTACAAGCACTGAGTGAGGCTACAAGGCTATTATTTCCTGGCATAGTAAGAACTGTGGAACAATTGTCTGCCAGTTAGCAGTTATGGACTGAGGGAATTCCTTTGCATTGTGTACTTACTTTCTTGGTCTTTGTTCTAAAGAAAAATTCTGCCTTCAGGAGTCTGAAATAATGAAAGGATTCTTCATTATGTCGATGAGTTTGGATAGAGTCCCCATGGCACAGGGACCTTGCCTGGTAATGAAGCATAAGCAACAGCTGTTCCCAGTTAAATCTGCTCATCCCTCCACAGTAGGAGGCAGCTCTGGCTGAAGGTTCCACGGGAAAGAGGACGCTTAGAAGGTGACAGGAAGAGGGGCATCCTAGGTTAAGACCCTCAGCCCTTCCTGGCCAAACTCTTATCCACAAACCTCTCAATATAAGAACTATGAAACATCAAAGCCATTTCAGTACAGTGCTATTCAACAATGCAGAATCCACAGGTTTTGTATAAAAAAGTAAAAATAAAAACCTCAAATGCTCTCAACCTCATCGCTTATCCAGTTAACCAGCAAGAAAGATAATTCTTTTCCCAGTGCCATTCCAACCTTTTTGAGCTGCCTCTTAGACACCTAGTGAAGACTGCTTCCTCAAGGCCATTCAACCAAAAATGTGTACTCCATTCTAGACTAGGAAGTTAAATTAGCTTCTCTTGATCTCAGATTTATTATTACTAAAATGACACAAAAGCTTAAATAATCTCTCAATTACCTTCTAGTTTAAACATTTTAACGTTTTCTGAATAAATGTCGAGTTTACTCATTTTTCCAAGTTAAATTTCAGAAATTCTACCTCTAAAATTCAATAAAATATGCTAAAAAGAAACTATTAGAAAACTGAATATGGTGACAAAAACCAAGTATGACAAACCAATACTCAAATACTCTCAATTATGAGTTACAGATACAACAGAAAAAAATTTAATTACAAAATTCTACATAGTGTGTAATACAAAGAAAACTGTTTTCCCTAAAGACATAAACAGACATATACAGGCAATCCTGGAAGAAAAAATAAATACTGCAAGTATATTTACTGTTATAAACTATTTCATAGGCTTAATGTATTTTCTCTGCCTCTACATTATTAATACTTTGTGCTTCACAATTCTGTTGCCAGGCATACTCTGTGTGTTACAGAAGGTTGAGTAGCATCTCTAGCTTCTACCTGGCCGCATCCTAGATGTGACAAGCAAAACCAAACTCTGTCCAGACGTTGCCAATGTCTCCAGAAAACACCACTTAAGGAAATCACTGGCCTGATGCAGTCTTAATGGGCCTTTTCTTTTTCATGACTTTGGCAATGAGATTCTAAAGTTTACCTGCAACAATAAAGTACTAACACATATCAAAAAGGCTTTGAAAAAGAAAATAAATACATTACAAAACTATCAAATAAAAATTGTGAAACACAGAATGAATACTAATTGAACTGAATACAGAAACGTAACAGAAGCATATGACCATGACCCAGTGTATACAATAAAAATTAACACAAGATGACATTACAAATGAGCTCTAGTAAGGAGATCAATCAATAGTAGTGAAGCAGATGTTTATTATAGTTTGGGGGAAAGATCAAAGCTAAATTCTTTTGCATATTATATATGTTCTGATTAATAGTACATAAAAACCACTGCACAGCTAGACATTTAGAACAGTAATATATTCTCTTTTGTGGTTTTAGGGGTAGACCGGGTTCAGCGGGGACCATGTCCCTGGAGGTCTCAGGCACTGCATTCAGAAGCCAGTTAAGGTTGCAGTCTCCTGAGGGGAGAGTGAATGGACATGTAAGGTGGCCCATTCCTATGCCACCAACTGATCTAGGCTGTCAGCAGGGCCTGTCAACAGGAACAAAGACACATAACATTGGCACAAGGCTTCTCACAGCATGATAGCTATCTTCCAAGAGGCAGAAAGAGGGGATTTTCAGACCCTATCACTTCTGCCATCTCTCACCCAAATTCAGGGCAGCAGAGAAACAGCCTCTACCTCTTGACAGGGAAGTGGCAAAGTCACACTGCAGAAGAGCACATGTGCTATTGTTCCAGTCATCACAGAAAAATACAATCAGTAATAAAATACCACAATAAATTCCAGGAAAATAAAGAGCTAATATATAAAATAAAATGGAAAAAACTAAAGGAAAGAAGATTTGAATTTTTATTTCATTTTAGGATGCAAGAGGTAAAAATAGGCAGTTACAAGTACAAATACAATTTAGTTAACAAAGAATAAAGTAAAACAGCAGAAAAAAGACTAGGAAGCAAACCAGCATTCTACATATGAGAGTTAACTACTTAATGGATAATGATGCCTTATAAATCAACAGTAAAGACAATCATTTCTATGCAGGAAAAAACAAAAGATATAAATTGTTCGTAAGAGAAGAATCCAGTAGACAAGACAAAAATAAACACTCAAAATTCTACTAGCAGATTGAGTTGAGAATGCAATTTGTGAAAGAAACTTTTTGGGAAACATCTTCTTAGCACACTTAAAAAGTACTTTAAATCTTCATATGACCCATTCAGAGGTTTACGCCATTATTGTCAAATAATGTGATAATTTATTTTTAATTTTTTAAAAAGTAAACTTGATTTTAAAAATTGTATTTTCCCACATAAGAAAATTCCAGCTGTACATAAAAAAAAACAAACTTTCAAATAATACTGAAATACATAAGGGAAATTTATAATTCAGTGTTGAGATGAGACCCCAAAATCTGAGAAAAAACCCCAGGATATATAAACATTTTTATTTTATAAAATGTTAACAATTACTGCCTCCATATTCATGAAGATGATTTTCTTTTATTGTTTTGGTTGACATTCAAAAGTTTTTCTGCAACAAACATACAGACATTAATTTTTAAACTCACAAGAGAAATAAATGCTATTTTATACTTGATCTTAGCCAAAAGGCTGAGAAGCAATAATAAATGCTATTTTTAAAAAAAGTAATAGACACTAAAAAGGCTGCATACTAGTGACTTTCAGGATAAAAAAGCAAGTAAAAAGCCAAAAAGAATAAGCATACTTGTGTAGTCAGTGGCATCAGACAGGGACCACACCAGGAACCACTGACCCATATCAGCCCATTCAGCCTGCAACCCAAGTCACTTTCCCAGGTTCATAACCACACATGACACGGATTCATATGCAGTTGCTCAATGTAATCACTTTATAAACTTTTCTTTTTATTCTTTCAATATTCAACCCATTTTTTTCTCTGCTGAGCTAAAAGGACAGGCTTTCAAAATAATGAAATATTGAGGAAAACCTCAAACTCACACGCAAGCTGCTAGCCACCATCAGCAACTTAACCAAGGAGCTTCCTGAATTTCACATGCTCCTGATCAGGCACAGCACCTCTACTGCTCCTTTAGATGGAGGAACCATGAGTACAGAAATTCCTCACTCCCTGATTCTCAAACTTCAGTGTGTTAAAGAGCTTATTAAAACACAGATTATGGGGCCTCACTCACGTTTCTGATTCTGGCATGAGATGGGGACTGAAGATTCTCATTTCTAACAAGTTCCAAGAGGGTACTGATACGAAGGGTCTTTTATTCACAGTAAGACTATATCATTTTGGATCTATTAACAAACTTAATCATCCATAACCCAAATAAATCCCAGAACCACTCACTCAAGTTTCAGATGGACAGAATACACAAGCAACTCCAACAACAGATGAAAAACACCACTGCTTGTGTTGTCTCTCTCTCTCTCCCATTACTCTTGATTAGCAACAGAGACCACTCAGCCATTCTGAAGACTTCCTTCTCTCTTCTACCCTCCCACACAGTTAAAGAAAACTCTCCCCTACTTTCTTGTGGAAATGTCTTTCCTCCTTGGCTCTCCTTGTCCTTTGATCTTCTCTTGGTCCTCTCCAATCCAAATTTCTCTATTCCTTTTACCTCAACTGTCTCTTACTAATTAACATATTAATCCTCAGTATGTTAATCCTGGTGGTGTGGATGTGTGGAAGGTATGCTGAAAACCATAAAACTACTTTCTTTTCAGTTATGCTTTCTTCAGTGGGCAAGAGGAGAGAAGCAGTGAACTGCACAAGCTTTAGTTTAGATTCAGTACATGCTCACAAGGTGTCTACTCTGTAACACGTATGGTAGCTGATAGGAATAGAAAGAGAATGTGAAAGCGAGGTGAGCTCACTTGAAAGGTTACTGCAGTACAATTTCTGCGTGGACAAACTGAGTATTTGTCTTCATTCAGAAGTCAGGACCTGAATTTTATGTCCCCTAATATCTTTCTACCCACTGGGGAGTATCTTAAACATATTCTCCGAAGCTTCATTGCTTTGATTTCACCCCATTAAAAATTCCCACTTTCTTGTTAAGGGTACTCTTTTTATACTCAAGAGTCATTACATTTGTGTGTAAATAAGTTTTATGCCCTTGTCTGATAAGACCTTGTATGTCTTACACAAATAAAAGAAACATCTTTTATGGAAGAAAACTGTATAGGACAGGAGTCTAGAAAGTATCTGAAACAAACCACATCCTTACCTGTCCATGGCTCCCCCAAAAGATATGCCTGAAAAATGCCCATTCCCACCACCTGTAGTAGTCCTCAAAGTATAGCATCTATTACTGTAACAGCATCAACATCTCCAGAGGAACTGCTCAAACTGTAAATCTTCAGGCCCCACTCCAGGTTTACTGAATCATGAACTCCAGAAGTGGGGTCCCTCTGGAGGGTTCTGATGTATACTCATGTTTAAGAAGCATTGTTCAAATGTTTATTACAATGTCTGCCCCTATAACATTAGTAATACTACTATTACTGGTCTTAATGATCTGTCAAACTCCTTTATTAGTGTGTGAATATCACTTTCAGACAGGTACACTCAGGATCATAAGTCACTTGTTGACAGCAAGGTTATGTGTTGACAAAACCTGTGGTTAACACATTGACTAACAGGGAGACACTGGCTAAAAAGCAAAATGGCCAGTGATAAAACTCAAGGCTGGCAGCTCTTATCCTACCAAAGTCATCTGCCTCCCAAATCGGTGCAACTCAGCATCAAAGCAACACTGGTTTTGCTTGTTCTTTTTAATTCTCAGAGCCCTCAACAAAGCATGTTTTTCCAGGCAGTGGGAAAAAGCCCACATGAATCTCTGTCCCACTAAAATGTTCATGTCTTGGTATTTAGCATTCTTAGTCTCTCTCTTTGTGGCAGGGGAGAAGGGAAGGTAGAAGATGCATATTTTTAGAACCAGGGAATGATTTATCATTCAATGAAACAGCACAGATAGAGGCTTAAATCGAGAGTAATAATATATTGTTATTACTAGTCTTAGGTCTGCTAAATTATAACCTATAAACCCTGCATTGCTTGACTTAAATATTCCATCCACATTTGTGGGAAATCGAAATGGTCATTTCCTCCTTTAGCACATGCATTACAGGAAGATTTACCATTGCTTCCACAAAGCATGTATGAGAGCATGTTATTCAGATGTCAGTGTAACCAGGCACAATTGATAAGCACACAGCTCACATCACACATGTATTCTGGGAGCTTTTATGTGCAGTTAATTAGTTTAGCTATTGCTTTCATGGTTCATTTAGAAACCTCACGCTTCATTAAATATCAATAAATTCTATCCTCAAAAAAAACCTTTTCAGTAAAAATATGATTGTCTCTTCAAGTCATAATCATGTTAATGGATGTATAGATTGCAAGTACGTCTAT
This sequence comes from Cavia porcellus, assembly GCF_034190915.1. Lineage (NCBI taxonomy): Eukaryota > Metazoa > Chordata > Mammalia > Rodentia > Caviidae > Cavia > Cavia porcellus. Next base: position 80,035,060 of record NW_026947484.1, read on the forward strand.
CAGGAATGACAAAGTCTGAATTGCCATGGTTGCAGTACCCCGAAGTGATATGCAAATTTTATTCTATAGTTTAACACACATGCCTCATCCACACATATATTCCTATAGTAAGGAAAAAAGGCCTTTTTTTTCTTTTCCAAAAACGATGTGTCTTTTAAGCTTCTATTTTTATTTCATCAAGAATGCCTACTTATGTTTCATAAGCTCCTTTTCTCCATTACATCAATCCCAAGTTTCTTTTTATTAGAAAGACAAGTTTTTAGCAACTTTCCAGAGCGTGACAGAAGTTGTCAGTAAACATGTATTCCTCACTTCCCTTGTGCATGTGTCAGAAAAGGGCAGGGCTAAGAGTTACTTGGCTGTGACCATCAAACCTACCACTGAATAATCTGAGCTGCTCCCTGAATGCCAAGTCCAGTGAGTCAGGTGGGGATGGTCTGGATCGAGAATAAAGCACTTTACGAGCACAGGTAGAAGTAACACCTTCTGCTGCGCACTCTTCCGCCTTCCAGGTCCAGTTCACCTGTCTTTTCAATGAAAATGTCCTCCCCCTGCTGATATACAGTAGTTGTCATTCATTTATCATTTTCTTTGTTAACATTTTCATTGTAGAATATATTAAAATGTATTATGGTTGTTCATATATTCATTCATTCTTCCAACCACTCAATCAATGATAAATAATTAAGGTCCCATCCATGTTCATAAAGTATACACTTGAATGGTGAGGGAATACATATCAAAACAAGTGAATGGATGAATGAGCAAGTCCATTTCAGACAAAAGTAAGTGTCGTGAAAGAAATAAAACATGAAAGTGAGATACAGGATCAGGGGTTGGGAGGCTCCTCCACCTGGCAGAAAAGACCTGTGGAAAAGATGGCTCATAAGCTGAGATTCAAATAATAAGAAAACAATCATGTAATAATATTGGAGGAGAGTTTCAGAAGGAGAATTATCCAAGTACAAAAACTTTGTTTAGTCACTTTTCCAACACTGGGATATATTACCCAATGCCAGCAATTTAAAGAGGGAGAGGTTTCTTTTGGCTCATGGTTTTAGAGGGTGCAGTCAGAAACAGCATGGGAGAAGGGCCTGAAGGAAGAAAGCTGCTCTATACATGTCAGTTAAGAAGCACAGATGTAAGGGTGGAGCCAGGGAAAGAACACATTCCAGATCATCCCCCAGTGACCCACCTTTTCTAATCAAAGCCCCACCTCCTAACACCACAATTATCAATGAGCTCAAAAAAGGATTAATCCCCTGATGAGGATAGCCCCCCACACTATGATGCAATCAGCTTCTAGAAGCCCCACTTCTGAACACACAAGATTTTAGATCTAACTCATAATTGACTTGAGGCTGAAACATCCTGCTGTGTTGGGAGGAAAGAAAACAAAACAAATACATAAAAATGGGAAGCAAGGTAATAGTAAATATTACAATGATCTACCTTTCTCTCAACTTTATAGACTACAAGCTTCTAGAGAATGGTACCTATACTATGTCTTACTTGAGTTTGCACTTTTAGTACCTAGTCCCACGTTTAATACATGACTCACTAGTGTGGGCTGAGTGCACAGTCTCCCAGGGTCATATATAACAGCTACACTGAAGAGTTTGTTCCCATTTTATACAATATTTGCTTTCTCTCCCCCCTTCTTTCAATAGCATATTCTATCCTTTCTGTATAGAAAGAACGTACAAAGGCCTCTTGAAATGTCATTTTTATATTATATAATATTTATTTGTGGTTAGAGGTTCATATGGTTTCACTGATCCCTCATACAATCAAAAATAAAACACATTCAGGAAGGAAGAACCCAGGAGTTTGCTGAACAAGCCAATAGTGCTTCAAGAAGTAGCTCCAAGTTGTTCCTTTTTTTTTTTTTTTTTTTTTTAAAATGAGAATCAAACTCAGGGCCTTGCACTTGCCAGGCAGACCCTGTACCGCTGAGCTATATACCCAACCTCCAAATTGTGCTTGTTTTAGGATTTGTTTAATTTATACTGTGCTTCAATTTAGCCAATGAAAGATAATCAAAAGTGAATATTAATATTAATGTTGTCACTGTCACCTCTTTGAACACAAATAGGTATATAGAAGTGAACTTTCTCAGTGAACTTATTACCATGATAAATGAGGAGAAAGAAGAAAAGAAGACAACATGCTAGAAACACTTGCATTTCTACTCTATAAAGTACTTTCAGTCCTCGAAAATTGGTGTATCTATTTTGTCTCCACTGTTTCTTCACTGTAACTGACATGGTGGATGGGGGACAATTTTTAAATACTAGATGAATGAATGCTTGATTTCACGTCTTCCAAGTAATGTCCAGTGGTGATGAGGAACTCCCAACGTCAGCCATGACAGGCTTTAAGACCACCATAAATCCACAAACCCAACTGTGACTGCATTGGATATGTGTGAGAAACACAAGCTCCCTGGGCTTATGCACACCAGTAAAATTCCAAAGAGGCCTCATGCCAGGAAAATGCCTTATTTTGTCAGAAAGTACATCTCCTACACAGCAGCAGGTCTGGCATAGCTTGAGCCACATGTTGAAAACAAAGCAAAGTGACATGTGATAGGGGCCTCGCTGCCTGATGACAGAATTCACGAGCTGTCTTCACTCTGAGCTTTTCTGGAACAAACTGAGTCCATATAGTCCAAGCCTATTTGACGGCTCTGTCTTAGTGTCATGTTGTTTTTTGCAAAGTCCTTGCCTTTTAGGTAACTATGATTTATTTTTCTTATTACCATTTCAAGACTTATTCCCATTTTACTTATTCCCATTTCCAATCTTAGTATTAAAAATTATAGCCACACCTGAGGAACTCTGTACTTTCTAACGTACTCTGTCCAATTAAAATTTCAGATGCATGAACTGTTTCTCAACTTCTCAAAAGCATGTAAATGACTTTAAAATAACATTTAAATGAACTGACAAACCAAGAAGTGGTGCCTCTCTTCACATTCACTGTGTGTACAGCATTTCAGTATCTCTAATGGCCCTGATTATAATCTACAGTATATTGACTTTATGAAAGTCAAAACTTTTTTAAATGTTGGTGTAATGGAAAGTACAATGTTCACCAAGCTCTCTATCTTGGTATTTCCATGACATCTGTTAGGCTCCTGGACAATATGGGTAGAAGGAGCTCTTGGAGGCAAAACCATGATGACAGTAAGCAGCTCCAAGCCTTTCTGTGTGTATGCACTGTATTTTATTTTTTGCCTTAGTGTCTACTTGTCTCCCTCTCTCTGTGGCTTAAAAATAACTACCTTTCTTTCTGTACTACTGTCCTCAGGTTGCCTTAACAAAAGTACCACAGACTGTATAACTTTAACAATGGAAATGTATTTTCTCAGGTTTCTGGGAGCTAAAAGGCCTAAACCAAGGTGTTGGCTAGACTGTGTTCTCTCTGAAGGCTGTACAAACGATCCTTTTCTCCTCTTCCTAGCTTCTGGGGTTTTCTGGCAATTCTTGGTAATCCTTGGCTTATAGAAATTCTCTCTGGTCTATTCCTCTGCCATCACATGGCCTTCCATGTGTGTCTTCTGTATTTACACGGCATTTTTGTTTCCATGTGAGTGGACAAATTTCTCTTTTTATAAGTATACTAACAAGTGTATTAAGTCACACTCTACTATAGCATGACTTCATCTTTTAACTTGATTTCAGCTCCAAAAATCCTATTTCTATATAAAGTCACATTCTGAGATTCCAAGTGGGCATGATCTTTGGAGGAACACTATTCAACCACGTATGACCACTAAGTCAGCATCCTTTCAACTTCTACCTTTTCCAAGAAATCTAAATAATATTTGCAGGCGAAATAATTATCGCAAAGACGAACAATGAAAGGAAGGTGATACAATTCAGTGAAGAAGTCTAATAGGAAATCTGTCACCAGCCTAACTGGTTGAAGATTGAATTATTCTCACTTGGGTCAATCATACGAAGATCCAACCACATAAACATATCTCTACAGTATCTTTTCAAGAAAATATTCCTTTGGGTTTAACTACTCTCTTCTCTGGAATCGGCTGACTATGTAGGGTGACTACTAACCAATGTTTATACCATTCATGTGGGGTCAAACAGAAACACCAACACAGCCTGGACCCCATACTGAGGATTCAATACACATTCCATCACAGAAAGGAAGGAACTAAAGTTCAAAGACTAAAGTAATAAGACATACAGAAGAGTTAGGGTTTGCCTGGACCTAAAGTCATGTCTCATTTTTTTTTTAATTTTAAAGAGAAAAAAAAAGCACAGAAAAATAAAAAAGCAATGAAGCAAACAAAATGCAACAGCCACAAAAGCCAAATGGCAAAAAACAAAATGATAGTGATATAGGATTTCAAAACAAGATAATAGGAATTTAACAAGGGTTGTTACATTTCATATTGTTATCTTCAAAATAGTTGCTCAGGGGCTGGCTATTTAGCTCAGCAGCATAAGCACCTGTCTGGCAAGCACGAGGTCATGAGCTTGATCCCCAGTACCAAAAAAAAAAAAAAAAAAGTTGCTCAGGTTACCAGATACAATCATGTCTCATTTTTATGCCTGAATGTGCATGCACACACACACACACACACACACACACACACACTTCAAAAATTTTTTTATTTACTTGTATCTAGGGTGCTGGGGATTTAGCTCAGTGACATAAACACCTGCCTGGCAAGTGCGAGGTTGTGAGTTCAATCCCCAGTACAAAAAAAGAAAAAAATTACCTGTATCTAAAATTCATCATTTGCTTAGTCCATCGACTACTTGAACTGGAAGATACCTTGACTCTCATCTAATACAACAATTTTGGCTCATAAATGGACACACTGAAGGACAGGAATGATCAGTGAGTGATTTGTCCAAGATAAAGGGAATAACTTGAGACCAAACTGAAAATATGACATCAGACTTGTAGGCTCCCAATTCAGTCAAGCCACCTATATATTCTAATGACAGTTCTACCTGTGCAGTAAGACCATACTTCACAGGCAGATTAATATGGTAGTTTGGAATACAGTCATTAAAATTAGGCTGCAGGGATTCAAAAACAGGCCTTTAATTTACATATGTGGGCCAGTCTTTTAGTGGTTTATACTCAACATTCTAAACTCTAAAGTAGAGATAATAAGAGCATCAGTCACATAGTATCTAGTATCTCACAGTATTGTTAAGAAAATTAAATGTGCTCAAAACACAAAATGATCAGTATACAGAAGCGGTAACAGTGGTTTGAGGGTGGTTACTATACTGCTATCATATACAATATAAAGGCTAAAAACAAATATGTTCAGTGATTTTCATCTCCACACATTACTACCAGCTATGCTGTTGCAAATCCCCATTCAAAGATACAATGGTGTAGTGATTTCTCGGTCCTTCACAGTAATTAACTTTAACTTTATTTCATAATCTACTTTATGTCCACCCAATTGTCATGTCTTCCTCTAAACACAAAATGGACTAAGCTCTGCATTCTGGTTTTAATTTCCTTGAGTGTGTGAGTTCACATTAAACTGCCTTCCTCAAATGATAGTGAATCATTTAGTGTCCTTAAAAGCCAACAGTGTTATTGCATCCTGAAGCTGACAAATCCTTGTTCTTGTCTCTCTGGTCTTATCTCTGTGAGTCTCAGGGAGGCAAATGCTGGGAAAATTATACAAACAGACCCAACTATTTGACATTAGCATTGTCCTCACATGCTTGTGCCTCTTTGAAAGCTTAGAGCATTTTTCTTTCAGTTTTATTCTTTCATTAGTCCAAGGCTTGCTAATTAATTGGAATTTTCCAGAGCTTTTATTGTTGTGACAAACGCGAACAATACAAAAGCTCATTCCTTCATGTTAAAGAGGGTCCATCTAGTCTCCAAGAGTGCACAGAGATGGAGGGAATAAGCAGGAGGATTAAGGCAACTGTGAAAGGGTCAGACTCATGAGTTCTGCTCCCCTCTCCCGACCCACACCTGCCTTCATCTTCACCAAAGCTGATTTATGGGAAGTGACATCTTAACCACAGCTTTTATTACACCACAGGAGAGGCTGCTTAGAGGGCATTATGAGTGATCTAAAATTAGATGGCAAAGAACATCCTATACGCAGGGAACAAACAAATACTGAGAAGTAAAAAGATTCTGTAGAAAGCGAGAGGCTTATTTGAAAACAAAAATTTATGGATGGGGAGGAAGGGAGTAAAACCCAGATGAACACTTCCAAGTAAAGCAAAGACCAGACTTAAAAGAAACAAAAAGATGCTTAATCTTAACAAAAATAGCACTGTTTAAACCAAAGATAGCAGAGCAGCTGGAGACTGGGCATAGTGAAGAGGAGTGAAGAGAGATTAATTCCAAATTTTGTTCTTGGGTTCCTCTTAAGCTATCACTCTGTAGTTTGATGCACTGTGGTACTGGAACTTAGGAAAAGTGACATGGGCTGTGTTTATTTATACTGTGAGAGGTTCTATCACACATCTGCCTTTGAGGATACAGAAAAATGGTGGCGAGCAGGGCCTTCAAACAGGCCAAATAGGCCATTTCCAGTATAATCTCTGCTGAGTTCCTTTTGATATGAACAAAAACTCAATAGTCAAGGCAAAAAAAGAAAGAAAAAACACTTAAAACTTAAGATCTTTAAAACTACATTCTGTTTCATAGTGAAATAATCTAATTTATCTTATTTATAGGTAAATGCTTATAAAATAATTTCTAGCACCCACATCTGTACATTCTGACATACAACTGTATCTATAATTCCACTACAGAAGAATCTAAAGGGCTCCTAAAGTAGCCACCACCTCTAGGCTGATGCCTACAGGGAAATCACTTTGTCACCTAAAGTGGTACCTGCCTCTGAAAAAGCTGAGTGTGAATTGGCTCTGCAAATAGGCCAGTAGAACTAAACAGAGGCAGCTGGAAAGGAGTGTCAGGAACTGGGCCCAGCACTAGGTTCTGAGCATATCAGTAAGGACAGAGTCTTCAGTGCAGTTAAGATGGCCCAAGCACCACAAATGTACAGGGCTTGGAGATCAGGAACAGAGTTGGAACTCTGAGTATCTCTAAGGTTTAAGCAGGGAGGCAGAAACCAATCTTCAAAAGAGGCAGAAAAAGAAAGGTGGGGTGGGATTTTACAAAGCCAAAAGAAAGTGGGGTGCAGGAATGTTTAAACGCATAGCCTCTAGGCTGAGATGATTTGGTTTCAAAACTGGAACCACTATTTACTGGACTTGACATCTCAGGCAAAGCACAGAACTTCTCTAAAGCTTAACTGCTCCCAGGAATATGGGGAGAAACGGTTGTTCTTCTGAAAAGTACTTAACACAGTGCTATAACTTAGATCTTAAATGTCCCCTAAGTACGCAGGTGTTGAAGGTTTGGTCTTCAGTCCATAATGCTACTGGGAAGTGGTGACACTTTTAAAAGGCCGGGCATGAAAATAGAAGTCAGATAAATCCTTAGGGTCATGTCTGTGAAGAAGACTGTGGAGCCCTCCTCTTTCCCTTCCTCTGTTTCCTCTGCTTCACACTCCCACCACAATGTACTGCCTCACCATGGAACTGCCAGCAAATAAACCTTTCCTCTTTTTAAACTGCTTATTTTAAAAGGTGTGTTACAGAAATGGAAAGCTATCATAAACCGTGCCAAGCTCATATGAGGCAAAACTGTTAGCCAGTCAAATTTTTAAAATGGTTAACTATAATGAATGTATTTATTAAGAAACAATAAGATAAGAAGGGATGCACAGGATTTAAGAAGACCAGGAAAATTTCAGCTATTTCCTATAACTCCTTCAAATGGTAAGAAAATCTCAGCCCAGAAGACATTAGGGAAATCCCATAAGGCTAAGTAATAAAGACCATACATAGGGCAAATGGAAGCTCTGAAAGGACATTTGCTGTTAAAAAGAGTCTATAATGTTGGGCCACCTAAGAGCTTACGTAGAAGATAACCATAAAGATAATCATTCTTACAGCAATGGTAGAGTGAAGGATATTTGCACTATTATTGGAGTTCAAGTTCCAGTCTGACTCAGTGGACTCCTGGAAAGGTTCCTTTTCTTTCTGGAGTTTCACTTTCATAGATTTCCAAATGGCCGTATCAGTCACTTCTCTCATCATTTATGATTTTTGGTGTCCTATAATTTAAGAGTTGCAGCCACAAATAAAAGCAATAACCTTATGAATACATTAGAGAACAGAAGGTGTTACTCTCTCATATTCTTAGAATGAAACAGAGAACTTGAAAGATCCTTTAAGTTTATAATTAAGGGGATAGACAGTAAAATATAGAGATTTCCTCCGCTTCTCTTTCCTCTTCCATCTGCCCCCAAACAAGACATAAGAGGGGAAAAAAAGAAATAAAGGTAGCTGAATCAAGGCTTTGGAAGCTAAAACCATGTTCCTATTCACTAGCAACTCCAACAAAGCATTGAGCATAAAGGCAGGGAGAAGGTGGACACAAGAAACACAAATGTAAGTATAAACAACACTGACTCAAGTGGAGGATCAGAACAAAGATCAGTTATTGTCAGATCAAGAGGGAACAAAAATCACACCTAATTCATACACACCTAAATCACACACAACTAATCCTAACCCTCACCATACCATTGAGAGAAATGACTCTGAGAGCCCAAATTAATTACCCAAGAGAAGCTGGAATAGGAGTTCATGTTTACAGTTCAGTCCAGTACAAATTCTACATATTTTTGTACCTAACTGGGCACATTCTATGTTATACCAATTCCTGAAAAGATTCTTTTTCTTAAGAAATAGTGGGAGAAATTGACTGAAATCACTAAGGTCTTGGGAAAGTTTTGGATTTCCTCATTTTGCCTGAAGGCTGAGAAGACAAACAGGAAAGGGAAATAAATACATTAAGCTGCTACTATGTGCCAGAAATTCTGCTAAATGACTTCACATATGTTTTCATGTACACCTCACCACTTTGTGAGTTTAGCAGATTCTGAGCTACCTAAGGAGTGGGGAAGTTCTTACTCATTAATAAATACTCAGTGTCTGTGTACTGTGATTAGACAATTGGGTGATTAGACAAGTGGGTGCCCAATATATATTTTTTAATGAAGGTAAGATTTTCCTGGTGCATGAAGTAAGGATGAAGGAGATTATATAATTTATTTAAGGTGGCAGCAACAGGATCCAATCTTGAGATTATCTCATGCCATCACTCATGTATTTTCCTTTCATTGAACAGGGCTGCTTGCTATCCATTTCCTCAAATCCCACCAAAAATGCTTACTTCCTACTACACAGACTGGGCGGGGTGTACAACTACGACTACTGTAACCTCATTGTGCTTCCTCTTTCCAAGCATTTTTTTCCAGATGCCACTTTTGGTCTCATTAGTCCTCTCAACTGACCAAGTCTCATAGTGACCTCTAAGGCTCTTATGAGGACATTCTAAAGGGCCAGATGCCAGGGAGGACCACAGGAAATATCGGCCTTGCACACAACTGCAAGATTGCTGCTGTTAAGAACACATGACATGACCATCCTGATTAAACACACTGTTTCCTTACCTCGACAGCAAAGGATTTTTAATTTTTATTAGTACATGTTTGCAGTACACATAACTATACTCATCGTGGGGGATTGGTACAATAGTACATCACACATCTCAATTCTTTTTCCTCTTTCCTCACCACAACTTTTTTGGTGAGAACTGGATTCATTTATTTACCTTATAAGTCTTTATAAAGTTAATAATCATACTGCAGAGTAACAGTCAAACTAACAGGCTAAAAATGTTCAAAACACATGAGACAATTATACTAAATCAATGCAATTTTCAATTCATTGTCCATGCTGGATTACAATAATCAATCTCTCTCTTTCTCTCTCCCTCTCCCTTTCTTTCCTATTCTCTGTCTTTTGTTTTCCACTCTTTATATAGTTAATTTCTCATATAAGAGAAACCATCCAATATTGTAAGTCTAATTTACTGCCCTTAACATTACGGTCTCAAAGTGCATCCATTTTCCTACAAAAGACTCATTATTCATTGCAGAGTACTACTCCACCGTGTATAAATGCCACATTTTCTTTATCCATACATTTGTTGATGCTCCTAAGATTTAGCTCTTCTCAATTGTGCTGTTATAAACATGAGTGTGAATAATCACTGTGGATGATACATTTAACTCTTCTGGGAAGACATCTAGCAGGAGAATAGCCCAGTCAAATGAAATTTCTATTTTTAGTTTTTTGAAGAATCTCCATACTGATTTACATAGTAGCTGTACCAGTTTACACTCCTACCAACAATGGAGAAGGCTTCCTTCTCCTTCACCCCCTCCACAGCCTCTCCAGCATTTTGTTATTGGTTGATGCAAAGAATTTTATCTGAAAACGCAGCAAGCAAATCAGTCTGTCTGTCTCTTTAGAGTTGGTATCTCTCTTTCTGTCTCTGTGTCTCTCTCTCCGTCCTTCTTCCCACCCCCTCATGCACACAAAGGCACACTTTCCAAAGCTTCAGACTTGCTCTCTGCTATAAATGACTGTCTAAAGTATACATAAAAGTTAAGGTTTTTCCCTAATTATATGGATAAGACAAGTTATGCTCTTCAGATATTTTTGACTCGCGGCTGTTAACTGGACTCTATTTGTTCCATCCAAGAAAGTCCAAAGAAATGAATAATGATCCAAAACAGACTTCACTTGAATGGTACTATACATTATATGCAAAGAAACATTCCCACAACAAAGTCACTAAATGAATGTCACTATGCCTGAATAGAAGAATAAAATTGAATTGTGATAAAAGCAAGTTGTTTAAAAGATCTTTAGTTCATGTCTTCCAAATTATCCTGAACATTATGTTCTGAACAAAGGCTCTGATACTTGTATTATTAAGTAATAGAAACATTTTGAAAAATAAGCCAGCATTTTTACTTTAAGGAAGATTTATGTATCATTTTCTGGTTTTATGAGTGCTGTAATTGTCCTCTAAACCTCTGAACAATGCCAAATTCTTTTTCTAGCAGAACACTCTACACTATTATGTTCTTTTAGTGCTAGAGGCCATGATGGGAGGCCTAACGTAAATTAAACAAGGAACAGAACAGAAAAAGATACAAGATTTGATTTCTAGTATGCCTAATCATTGAAACATCAACCTCTTTATCTAAATTTTCTGCTAGATAACCAGAAAATTCAGTTATGCAAATCATGGTAGCAATCTGGGAAAGTATGTTATTTAATTTATAAAAGATGAACTACTTAAGCAAATTTTCACATAGTATTTTGATGTTTTTACCAAACAAGGTCAAAGATCATCACCACCTTCTTCAATGATGGTGATGAGACAGTTGATTCTAATGCCTTATATTTCAGAAGTCTCAATCCTAGTTATTTCTTAGACAAGTTTTCTGTTGGATCTCTAAAATTACTACCTGGTAGTTCTCAAAAAGTTTAACCTCATACATGACCTCTACTGCCAGACACAAGAAAGCATGAAAAATAACATCAAGATTTCTACTTTGCGTTTACTAACGATTTTTTAAAAATCATTATTAGCACCAGATTCTGGAAGTTAGTAAACAGTCTTTTTTTGTTTGTTTGTCTTTTTCCTTTTTTATCGGTACTAGGGATTGAACTCACGACTGCCTGCTTGCAAGGCAAGTGCTTACGCCGCTGAGCTAAATCTCCAGCCCTAGTAAACAGTCTTGAAAGCCCTAAGTATACCCAAGGTTTTCGGGTCACTGGTGGTGCAGTCAAATATGAGTTCTAAAGACGCTATTTTAGGTTAGGCAGGCAGAAGGAACATGAAAGAGAGTTTAAGATCTGAGTGCCAGGCTCACATCTACCACATTGTGCTGTTTAAGCACCGGGCATGTGAAACAACTGGTGAAGTCATTAAAATCTTTATATTAGCTAATAGTATTTTTTGATGTTAAATTCTTGATTTTAATAACTGTACTATTACTACCTAAGAGAAATGTTTCCGTTTTCAGGAATTACACACTAAAGCATTTAGGGTAAACTCTATGTTTACAACTTATTCTAAAGGATTCAAAAAATAATACAGGAAATGATGAAATAAGTATGGTAAAAATTTAATGTTTAGAAAACCTGAGTTAACACTGTAAGAATCTTGTGTACTATCCATGCAACTTTTCTATTAAGTCTGAAATATCAAAATAAATCACAAGCCTATAATCGACAGTAGATATTCACTGAATATCACTTTAAATTTCCTTGGATACAGTATCTTCAGGTGAAAAATAAAAGAGGATTAAATCCCAGATCTAACAAATCTAACAAAATGCATCTAACGAAAAATGCCTCTGAGTATGTAATAAGTAGTGACTCCCTTATACAGAAAATTTCCAACAGCATATGGAGAGAACAATTAATAATATAGACCTGACTGCTGCCTTCAAGAAGGATGAGTTAGTAAAACAGAAACAAGTGTTTAGGATGAGAGAAAACCAAGGAAATTTTTCTAAGAAAAAGGGTTTCAGTGGGCTCCTTAAGGCAGTGGAGCTACAAGTTAACAATAAACTTACATGGGGATGTATGGAAGGGTCACTCTTTGGGACAGAGGCCTGAAAGTAGACCAGGAGGAGTTTCCTACCAGGAATTCCAAGAAGGAGTGGTACACAGAGAGATGAGTGAAGCTGGACTAGTCAACAGATATGAGGTATTTTATTTTCCAAAGCCATATGTGAGTCTGCAACCAAGGTATGAGGGCTGGTGTAGAATACCTGCTCAACTCTTTGGAATAACCTCCAACTCAACAAGCCAACTATAGTTCAGTGAAGTCTTTCAGAAGACCAGCTTCAGTATTGTGCAATATCACTCTCCAAGCATGTACCCAGTGCTGCCTCCCCCAAATCAAGCAGTTTGTAGTCAACACATTGCTCTTACTTTGCATCATTTCAAAAAACTTCGATCAAGAGTAAAATGTACAGTGGTACTCCATTTTCCATTTTGCAAAGTCTCTGGAAGGCTGTCAGTGGTCTGACTTTTATGCTTAGAATTTTTTTTACTGTTAACTACCTAAATCCATCTAATCAGGAGCATTCAAAAGATCTCCACTGTAAATACTAAATAAAAAGCATTCAAGAAGTTATCATAAAACTTTCACAACTGGGGATCACACTAAGAGGCAGGGAACACAATGAAAAGTACAAAAATAAGTTGGTCAAATAAAAATTATTTAATTAAAAATCCTATTCCTAAAACCATGTTTAGCACACTGAGATCACACAAGCAGTGTCATATGATACTGATCAACATTCTATCACATGATTTATCACATTTGTGTATATAAGTGAATGCAATTTTATCAGTATCACCTGCAAGTTATATGTTGAATACCAGATATTCATTCATGAAATACTCTTGATTTCCATCTTAAATGGCTATTTATTATAATTCAGTTCTTCAAGAACAGACAAGAATAAACTGATACATGTGTGTATGTGTGTATGTGCATAATTTCATCATAAAAGTATGAAGAGTTCTTTTTATTTACTAACATAGTCTGGGGAATAGCTTAAGTTAAGCCCTCAAAAATGAAAGTGGTGTGTCCAAGCCTAGTAATAAAAAAGATTCCATAGATGCTGCTTAGAGAGAGATTAGATTAAAATTTAACCTATCACATTCTGTTCTCCAACTTAAAAGAAATGTTAAATTCTCTAGTTGAGCTTCCATTTTTAGTGGTAAAAAAAGAAAGAAAGAAACACAGATGGAATAAACCTCATTCACTTAATTTGAAAATCAAAAGCAGACTTCAAAATCTGAAATAAGGAAAGATCCTTGCTGCTTGATTTCCTTGAAGAATTTATCTTTGGCTGTCTGAGGAGAAAAATGCTTCCACCATTCAATGTGATCTTCAATGGACTGATACAAAAATTTGTAACAAAAGCAATGAAAGGCATCTCAGATGGTTGAAACTCTTTCTTTTGATATAGATTAAGCTTCAAACTTACTCTGCAATAGTTAAGATATTTTAGGCTTACAATGGGTATCATTTTGAAACTACCATATCACACACAGAACAAAAGTTCAAATGTCAACTGGATGAACAATTAAATGACTGAAGAGGCTCCTAAAAAATAGGAATTTGTTTCTGAGTGTGAATATTTTATTTTCAATCACTTGAATCCAAAATATAGACATGTAGCTGGTTGCCTCTAAGCTGCTTCATTTACTACAACAGTCTTCTCTTTTCAAAAGATCTTCTTATTATATGGAATCACAGACCTCAATAGGTATCTTAGAACTCTTCTTCTTGGATTTCTCAGATGATCCAAAACTGCAGCCCCTTTTCCCTGGCCTGCTCTTAATCACATATCCATGTGTCTGATGACCCTACCCTACTTGTTCATCATCCTGGCCGTCAGCTCTGACTCCTCCTCCATTCCCCAATGCACATCTTCCTCTCCACCCAACCTGACATCAGCGTCAGCCTCACTACAATTCAGGACATACAGGTGAGTGTCAATACAGAATAAATCTACAAGGAATAGGTTTCTGAAGTTTTTGCTTGTATTTGAAGTCCTATTGAACAAAAAAGGTCTTATGGTAGCTTTTTAAACATCCCAACAATTAACAAATTTGCAGAAAATTTCTTTTTTGTAAAGTACTTCTTATAGTTATCTTGCATTCAATAGTCTGTGAAAAATGAAGTTTAGGTTTGCCTCCAAAATGCTAGCCAGCATTTAAGAAAAAATAAAAATATGTGCTTTCAAAATGAATCACAGTCAGGCTTAAAATAAATCCACATGAATATATATTTTCTTATTTACTTGGAAAATCTTGTATTTGTATCTGTCTTTCTTACTATCAGTGAGCTTTCTTTTCCAGATCAGTAGCTCAGCTCTAGTCATCAGCATATACAACCCTTAGTTATTCCATTCCTAAGGGTAACCTGAGCCTGACAGATACAGGATCATCAGCTCCACCCACCCAGAGCATTAGCTCTTTATACAGCACGGGAAGTGGCCATCTCAAGTCGATTCTAAACATCGGAAATCATCCCAAATCACAAGTAGTGTATATAATGTCTCCTTTTATACAGCATGAGTATTTAGAACTTTCAGCACTCAAAGGTAGGAGGTCATCCTGCGCTACACCATGAGTTCAAAGCCAGCCTAAACTGTATAGTGAGACCATATCTCAAAAAACAAGCGAACAAGACTATTTAGAGCTTTGTAAAAATATCAACTATAAATGGAGTTCCCTGGACTTGGGTTTGACAGCAAATAATGATATAAGTATTTTAAATGATGAACCAATGAATAAAGAAATAGTCAACAAAGAGATATCATGTGGAATGAAGTGTAATGCACAAAGGACTTTGTAAGCAGTCTCTACAGAGAATAGTAAGAGAAACCTATAGTAAGGCAAAGAACCACTACGAAACAAGCAATACATATTTCCTATCAGGAAACAAGCAATACATATTTCCTATCACTGTCTGGCAAACTGAAAACTCTTTGCAAGCAAAGGCCATCATAATCAGGGTCTATAAAACCCCTCCCTTAGTCAGGCAATGGAAAACACATTCATGCTCCACACAGACACCATCTGATGATGTAGGAAAGTAGGCCAAATAGTTGGTCACTCTTTCAATTTTCCAAAGGAGACCAAAAGTCTGAAGTTTTCTGTGCAATTCTCTCATGTTTATGTGTGAATTCTGTATTTTATTTTTTGTATTATGTGGACTTAACAAAATACAGCTGTCGGCCACACTCTACCAGTGGACTATCCCTTTGTGAATCTCTTTCCTCAGTCTTTCTACATTTCAAGAAATCTGAGCTCATTTTTACATTATCTTCAAGTCTGACAAAGGATGGGAGTCAGCAGTGTTATACCAACATTATTAAAGGAATCAGCCAAAACAGGAATTCAAATGGCAAAAACAAGCACAAGCTTTTAAGTGCCTAAATTCCACTAAGGCTCATATTAAATTAAGTCCTTAATGCTCTCAATCTCGGTAATTATGTTTACACTTCAGTTGGCAATTCATTTCCTCCTATTTTATCACCCTCCTTATTCTAGCCCCCTAATTGCTCCCCAGTTCTTCCTGTGTATTAATCATGTCATGTAGGTCTCCTTTTTCTTTTTGTAAATAGCTTCAAACTCTTTTTTTTAGAAAGAGGTGGGGCATAAGCAAATTTCAACAAATAAAATCTTTCACGTGTTCAAGATACTTTAATTACAGGCAAGTACATTACTGTATTTAGCAGCTATTTTTACCACAGGAATCAATTCTCTGAGGGGTTAAGGTTTTTCTGAAGCAGCAAATGTTATTGAGAAGTTCTGTACACCCACCCACCCCCGCCATAATACAAGAAGATCCTTTCTTCAAATGATTTATGTTCTTTGGACCTTTAGCAAAAAGAGAGAGAGAGAGAGAAGAAAACAAAACAATTAACGTAGTCTGAGTATCTAGTAAAGACATACATTCACAAGCATTTTCAGAGAGATAAATAACCTAAACACTCCCATGGATAAAAAAATCTTGAAAATGCAGATTCCCACATTTCTACCTCACTTTTAACCCTCATGTATTAATATATTCATAAGAAAATCTACATAAGTAGTTAAAACATAAAAGCCTTCTACCGAACACACATCTCCTAGGAGCAAAAGCAATTAAAATACTAGGGTGCCCTCAAAAAATAAAGGTAAATACAACTTTGCAGGGGATAAAGCAATAACATGTGAATTTATTTCATTGCAATCAGTCACCTATAAATCCTCCTTATCTACAAATTAAAACAGGCCTCAAGTATTATAACTACTTAGAAATAAAATATAATAACCTGTGAACTTCACCTCAAACGTATTACTTAGATATGCCAAGGAAAATACACGAATAGAAATTTCTCAATTCACTACTGATAGTAATAAAAAAAAAAACAGTTCCAGAAACTCCAACAACAAATATGGCATATAAAAAGTATATTAAAATTTCAACTTATAAACTTAAATCTTAAAAGACACGAATACTGTTCAGCAATAATATTTTAGTGAAAATCGTGAAAGGAAAAAGAGACCTGAATTATGCAAAACCGATCAGTGTGTGTGTGTATAATCAATTATCTAACTGACATTTTTATAAATCTACTGCTACTTTGCTTTTTATTGCATATGCTAAACAAGCAGATGCTAAGTCTGTAAACTGTGAATTAACCTCCCTTTTAAATTAATTGTTCCTTTGAAAATACTGGCTTTTAAATCGTGCGCTGCAGTTGTGTCATCTTAGAGACCCGTGCCAATCTTGCATCCAGGTTCCTGGGCTAGATTCCAGGAGGCAGTACATATTGATTCCATTTTTAATTATTCAATGAATCATTTGCATTTTATTTATACATTGGCATCTGACCTGGTTAATTTATAATTCTCCCAACCTGAGCCTTCAGGCCTACAAGAATCTACAGAGGACCATCTTTACAGCAAATATAACTGGAGACATTTGGAGTAGCAACATGACTCAGAAACGGGTCAGGTGACAAAGGAAAGCCATCAGAGACCTGTCAGTGCACAGTGGTAGGCTCTCTGTAAGGGCATGGTCTACCGAGTTCACCACTCCTTTCTTCTTTTAAAGAGCAAACCACTTAAGCAGAACCTACTCACAGAAGTTATTTCAAGGCTCTTCTATACGGTTTCCCTACCTTGAAAATTCCTCCTTGCAACCCGGACCTCAGAATCTCTATGTTAGAAACCCATACTCCTGAGTTCTAAATTCCCTTACTGAAAGCAAATCCATCAAACAAAAGTGTTATGGTTTGTATCTTGAGGGTTCCCCAAAGGCCAACATTTAAAGGCTTAATCTTCAGGTTGGCACAATTGGAAGTTATGGAAAGTTTTAAAAAGTAGAGCCTCGTGAAAGGGCCTACTTTAAAAGTTTGGGTCCCTGAGAAAGGGACTGCATGCCCTTGAAGGGGATTTTGGAATTCTGATTTCTCATCCTTTCCTTTCTGCCACACACCCAGGTCATGCACTGCAAATCTTGCTATGCCATGCACTTCCCCACTATGATGAGCTGCCTCACTCCAAGTCCAAAAGTAACAAGGCAAATCAACCACGAACTAGAATCCCCAAAAATGTGAGCCAAACTTAACCCTTTCTGCTATTCATTATCTGCTATTTTGTTACAGTGATGGAAAGCTTACTAACACAAAAGGTAAATTCAAATTCTGTTAACAGGGCTAGGTATATAGTTCAGTAGTATCGAATGTACTTACCAAGTGCAAGACCCTAATTTCAATCACCAGCACCATGCACACACACACACACACACACACACACATACACACACACACAAATCTGTTAATAACGTCATTATGTCAAAATGATGGATCTGAGAGTAATTTTCTGAAAAGTCAAAGAAGGGAGATTGGACTCTAAAAGGCCTTGGAGTGAGTAGAGGTCAAGTCCTCAATGTACTGGATAAGAAACTTTCAAAGCCCAAGTAATATCCCCTGTGTAACTCCCATAATGCAGACAGGAAGCTCAAAGAAAGTGAGCCAGCACAGAAAATGAGGATGGCACATTTCTTTTATACCAACGTGTGCCATACTTACATATATTACATATCCTTCTTTGTCTTAATACATCACAAAGGAACTATCATCATCTTCATTTGACAGAAGAAAATACTGACACTCAGGAAAGTTTCCTAATTTGGTCAAAGTTCCATATCAGGAGATGATCTAACCGGAACTGAGACCCAGGGCTTCTCCTTTTTGTAGTTGAATAAAGTGTCTTCACATTGTTGAATCCTAATGGAGCCCAGCACTGTACACTGAGAACTCTGCATGAGCCAAATGACACAAGGAAATCTCTTCTGTTCATGGAACCAAAACCACACAGTGGAAGGCGGCCTCTGGCCCTTTCCTCATTCCTGGATTATGTCAGAAAGTAACCCAGAACCAAGATATTAGTGACACTTTTGGTGTAATTGTCAGAAAGAGAAAACTTTATTTCTCCCACTCTAACATACAATGTGAAAAATTAGGAGAATATTTTTAGAGTCAGGGGAAAAAAATAATAGTGACTTGTAATTCTTTTCTGGAGATACCACAGAATTTTAGCCTATTTGTTCCCAGTCTGTTCTCTGTACCTGCACATACTATGTGGCCTGTATTTGATATGCAGTATTACATAAAATTATGATCACCCAATCATACTTTAAATTATTTTAACACCTTAAAACAATTTGTAAACTGAATCGCAGTATTTACCATACAGACACTAACAGTTTCCTTAATTATTCCTTTACATTTATGAATTCAGAGTAGAAATTTGTTGCACTATTAGAAAAAAGTTACCAGAAAGAATATCTCTATGTATATTCTTTTACCATATTAAAAGAGTTTCTTAGGATCAATTTCTAGAAGTGAAGTTATCAAGGTATATCAACACACTTAACCCAATAAAATGGGTGTGCTCCCAAACTTTACAACATCTTTAATAATAACTGAGAACCTGTCTAAAGGTATGCTGCTTATGCCTTATTATCATCCTTACTAATGTGATGCTCCCGCCCCTCCCAAAAAAAAATCACCATTGCTTTAATCTATAATTCTCAGTTCAATGATGTTTAAGCATTTTCTCCAAAGGTTTATTTCCTCTTTGTGTGTGGTGTCCTCATGATTCTCTCCATTGGAGAGTGAGGAGAATGGGGAGAGTAGAGATGATCCTCCAGTGGGGAGGTGGGTCACCTGGAAGGGTGCATCTCCCTTTTCAGCTCCTCCCTTCTCTGATGCTTCCTGGCTGCCATCACATGAGCAGCTTTCCTCCAACAGACCTCTCACCACGCCCTGCCTGCCTTGGAGCCAGCTGGGTACAGACTGAATTTTCTAAAAACCACTACATATTTGTCCTAAGTTTCAAATGTTGAGTATTGTGTCTCAGTAACAAGAAAGTAACTAAGACACTTTTCAAAGGTTGCAGCAACATCACAAAACAGAACAGAATCAAGGATCTGGCCATTAACTAATGGTCAGGACCTGGCCACTAACTAAGGGCCAGGATCTTACCATTAACTAAGTGGAACGCTTGGAACTAATCACTTTACATACAATAGAGGCTTCAAATCTGGTTACCACGTTTAGAGGAAATTTTACACAGAGACCAATATATATAAATGAATGTGCTAGAACTTAAACAAAGGACCCACCTCTGACCAGGTACTCTACCTTGCACCCTTTTCGGAGATCTCAGAGCAATCCTGCAGTTCTGAAGAATAAAATAAAATGTTTCTAAGCTTGTTGATTCTAAAGATCTCTTTTAACTTCTGTGAAACTAATCTTTCCCTGGGTAGCAAAGGAAACCTCCAGAAATTATATTAAGATTGGGTGAGTTAGGAAAGTCAGCATCCAAGAGACATCGTAAGAGCCTTTACATGGCAAGGATCCCTGATGAGCCTGAGGTATTTCTTTTTTCTCCCTGAAAGTACAGTTGGTGCAGACAAAGAAAGCCGTATTGAATAAGCTATGTGACAGAAAGATAGGAGCATTCCAAATGCTGAATGTTTCCAGCAGATGTATCCGCCATTCTCAGAATTCACTAACTCCCAACACAGCTTGGGTCCTGGATGAGCAGAATCAATGTGAAATATTTCTTCCTTGATCCTTCCAGCTGAAGCAGAGAGTCAAAGCACATTGATTATCGCTACCTTCAGGGAAATATAGTGATTTATGGAGTGAAGCTAACAATTATTCTGTCCTTTTTCAAAAGCCTCACATTTCAGCATAGCTTTGCATGGAACAGCTTATTCTTAAAAATATGTTCCTATTTCTGAGTGCACTGGAACGGCTCTGGTGGATTGCATCATGTCAGATAAGCAGGTGGACTAACACTAGCTCAAGAATATCTGTGAGGTGCTAAGGAAGATCCAGCCCTGCCCTTAAAACTTTACTCCATTACAGCGCGTGGCACACCCACTCACTCCTGTAGGTCATTTTTGTCAAAGACACCCTACAGAAAGGGTAGAAAAGATTAAACAGGAGCTAATGTGAGCTATTATCGCTTATTAACAGTTTTTATGTTAACTGGAGATCTAAATCTTAAAGCAGATGGGAAAAGACAAGTTTGGGCAAAGAGAGGAAATACACAGAAAAATTTATAGCTAACCAGGTCTGGTGGCACACGCCAATAATCCCAGAATGAGAATGGGATAAGGAGGCCAAAGGTCAAGGCCAGCCTGGGCAACTTAGTGAGACTCTATCTCAAAAATTAAAAAAATATGAAGTACTAAGGATGCCTCTCAGTGATAGAGCAATTGCCTAGCATGTGCTAGGCCCTGGGTCCAAACTCCAGCCCAAAAAAATGGAGGGAAGGAGGGAAGAAGGATGAATTTACAACTAGAAGCATACGGTTCCCAGACAGCTGAGTACACGAATGCCCCTGAATGCTTGTTTCATGGTTTTGCCTAGGAAGTAATCTGCATATACCTTAGATATCCAAACATGCAAGTATAATCCATATCAAAAGAATCACAGTTTCTAATTTAAAAAAGCAGAGGACTATATATCCAAATTTCCTGTAGAAATTCAGAAGGTTAGTGGCACTATTTTCAAGTGCATAGAATTATTTCTGATATTTACAGGTTGATCAGATTTTCACCCGAGATATTTTTCATTTACTGTCCCCTCCCAACCACTAACCATTAATAATATAAAACTTACTAATCAAAGAAACAAACATCTTGGAAAGTACCATAAAAACCAGTTATTTAAATAAATTTAAAAATCTGGAGAAGCGATTATACTATTTGGGTTTTTATTTTACTGTTTCTACTAACTTAAAAATAGATGTTTAAAGACAGTATGAATTACTCAGGGCTGCAATTACCAGAGTTTTTGTTACACAACTTGGCAAACAGCCATTCTGAAATCACAGAAAGTCACACTTCAGTTTGAGTTATGGATGGTGCAAGAATTCACACCTTGGACATTGTTTCATTTCAGTATCTTACTGCTTCATTAAGGATGTTTACATTTGGATAGTTTGCAATGTTCCAAATGAAAGACAGAACCCAAATGTGTGATCCAGACAAGAGAGACTTACTGGTAATTTAAAAGCGCTGAGGCTATTAATAATGAGCAAACCAAAAGTTACGCTCCTTTCCCTGTTTCAAAGTTTGCCCTGGAGATGTGCATGTAGTTTATTTAAAATTACTGAGACATTATCTAAAACAACATGTCTACAAATTACAAAATACGTGCAAGTAGTCTCCAGCTTTCAAAGATGGTCTGTTTTAAAATTCCTTTGTGTAGGGAGCTATATGTTCCTGTTCACTGGAGATGTTCTGGGGTATTACTTATAGCGCCCCGTTTCACTCTCAACAGCATTCTGTTTAGACGATAAAAAATTCGAAGCCCTATTTATTGACTCTTTAGTTATTAACCCAGAACACAATCTCCCATAGAGGGGAGAAATACTAACTTTTTTAAAAAATCATTTAAAAATTAATTTCTAGCAACAAAAATAAAAGATACCTCTTCTTGAGTGCACATCATCTTCTTGGACCTGCAGTAGCAACTGGTGGGTGTCTGACATAGCGACTCCTTCCAGCTCTAAGCTGTCAATGTCAAGGCTGAGCTGGGGAGAATCAATGCGGGGTCTACGGACACGGAATGGTGTGGGGTGCAGGGGGACCATGCGCAAGGAAAGAGTGAGGACTAGGGACACTTAGAGATTCCTACCAGAATGATCTCCAAAGCTACTCCAGTCCTAGCCTACACACACAGCTCCATTTGCCAACCCACTTAGTTGTAAGGAGCAGTTTAACACACCAAAAGAACTCAGCTTTTCCCTCTTCCTCACTCAGTGTGCATGCCTGGACTGTTTAGCTGCTCTTGGCTTTGATGTTTCCTCATTACCCATGAGGGAACCCCATCACCACCACACAAATTTTTAGGGTTATTTTGGGATCAAATTAAATACATACTTGTGACATGCAATGGCATCCTGATTTGCGAGCATTCAAGTTAGGAACTTTCACAGGTGTACTGTGTAAGACTCACAGGTATACTGTGTAAGACTCACTTTGTCATGGATTACAAATGAATCTGACTAGGAACCTTCTCCCAAAATGGAACTTTTTCATAAACTGAGGACTGTAGTTCTCAGGATTACACACAGTTGGTACTCAATAAATATCAAGCCTATCATCAGAAACATTTTTCTGGAAACTCAGAGGATTCTGCACTCCCTGCTCCCACAAAGAATAGACCCCACGTGTGTAACTTTTTTCTATTCTCTTTTCCTTAAGGAAATTTTAGCAGATTTTTAAAGTCATAAAATCCTATCCTATCTTATATGTAAGCTAACATCTACTTTTGAGGACCATTGACTTTATTTTATACATGTAAGAGCTATAAAATGGACAGTCACAAACTTGGGTGAGTTTCACCACTATCCCAACCGAGGGGTGTGGAGATAACAAGGGGCAAAGGGCCTATAAATAAAACATCAGATCCACCTGATCCCTTCTGCCCACAAGAGCCAGCATTTCCTGGGGCATGTAAATGCCACTCTCTCTTACACACACCCCTCAAAGTTAAAGTTGAAGCTCGGTGTCCACCCCAATAGCAAGATGAGCTAGGTAAAGCTTTTCCACACGGACAGGTGTCCATCCTACTGGAAGATGAACAGAAGACTGGCAGTCAGTATCACTGGTATACTCTGCCTGATGGTACTGAGAAGGGTTTGCTGACAAGCTCCTTGCCACAACACCATTCAGCTCTTAAGGATCTTTATTAGCCAGGCTTCACCTACTTCCCAGACACTGGAGATGACCAACCTTGCATGAAGATATGTAACTGCACAAGGATGTTGTTTAGGAAAAATCTTTATTAAAAGTTCACCTTATCACTAAAACTAAATACCTCACAGCTATCAATTAAAGAATCAAGTAAAGAATGTAATAACAGTATTTTATTTTTCTTAGCATCTGTGTTAAAATACTCTCAACACTAAAGAAAATGACTTGCTTCCACTCTACACATACCTGAATAAGACTTCTAGATAAGTTCCCTGGCTGAGTATCTGAAATTAAGGAACCACTAGAATTAGCCCCTCACTGATAGATGCAGAAAGAACTGCTTTTGCAAGAACCATAACTCATGTGTTTGAATACAGGAGAAAATCAGAGAAATCCAGTTAGCACAGCAGGCAGGAGAAACATTCCAGCAAGGGGAGCCCTTAGCTCAAGGAAAGGCCTGGAGACACTTGGGACAGAAGATGCCTGAATACTAACTCTTCCTTGTAACAACTGCTGGGAAATGCTTTTATGCACATAGATTTATGCCATGGAATCTGTCAATATTTCATGGCAGAAAAACAGACCATTAGCTATAAAAACCAATACAAAGTTGTAGTTAGAGCCTATTTATGGACATAAAAAGATACCTAATGTGTACTTTTTCAAAAACAAGTTTACTGATGTACAGTTTTTGTGCCATAAGTATACAACTGAATTATGCAATAAGCATCATAATCTAGGACTAGAACTTTGCCATCATCCCAGGGGGAACCACGGTGTCCATCTGCAATGCTGTTTCCCATTCCCAAACGTAGGCAACCATTAAGCAACCTTCTGTCCCCAGTGATAGGACTTTTTGAACACTTCTTACCAATAAAGAATGCAAAGCACAACCTGTGGTCCTTTGTGTTTGGCTTGTTTCACTTATGTTTCTAAAGTTTGTGTGTACAACGGACTGTTTCAGAATCCATCTCGTTTTGATGCTGAACAATATTTTATTGTATGGGTATTTAATTGTACAGGTCCACTACATTTTGCTTATCCATTCCCTAATTGATAAGACATTTATGATTTTTCTATTTTTTGCTATTATGAATAATGCCACTATTATTCATAATGGTACGCATACACAAGCCTCTGTGCTGATACACCTATATATACATTCATGCGAGAGAGGAAACAGAATTAATTCTAAGAGCAGCACATGTTAATACCTTGGCAATTAATATATGCCTTACAACTGATGGTTTATGCATCAGTCTTTGTCCCAAAAGGAAACAAATTAAGTTCCATGAAGGAGGTTTTTATCAAGGATTAAATATAAAAGTAAAGGTCAGGATGAAGCTCAGAGTCAGTAATGTAAATGAGAAAGCCTTCTATCTTGGAGCACATTAGGCACAAAGTGTCCTTCAGGGACAAAGGTACAAGACAAAATCCTTCTTGATTACTCTTCTCCTTCCCTTGATGTCTTGCACAGGTTTCCCACTGGCCAGATCCAACAAGAAACCAGTAGACAAGAGAGATGACTGACAATATCTTCCAGGGAAGACAGAACGCTAGGGAACAGATATAGCAGCTGAGGGGCAGCTTCTTCGTTCTTAGTGATACACAAAAACAATGGATTGTCTTTATTAGAGAATTTCAGAATCGATAAAGTAAAGAAAGAACAATACTTGTTTTGTAAAAGTCATCATTAGTAATATACGCTTGTATATGCATGAGCTAAAATCTGGACATATACTTCATCAGTAAGAGGAGGTTAAAAGGAAACTTATTTGTCTGCAGTAAAACTTCCTGAAATGTGAAGATTTTTCAGTGTAAACATGTTACAAAGAAAGACCTTGATCTTCATGGCTTCTAAATATCAAGCCTTGTTATTTCTCATCAAGCTTCTTTTCATTCCGTTTAACTCCTCTTTGTTTTTCCAATCCATTTTCCCTACCTGACAGAAAGCCTGGTCTTCTGCCTTACACTTAGAAAGCATTTCAAAAAGAGAATGTTGACTAGAGATAGGATTTAACATACAAGTCAATTAATAAATCAAAGCGAATGAGGTTAGCAATCTTTTTATTGACCTCACTGGTGCCTACCTGTCCTCCTAGTCAATGTACAAGGAAATTAAGGACTACAATAAAAATACTAATAAATTAGAGAGGAAAATGAGGAGACAAAAGAAGAAAAGGGAAGACAACACTGCTAAAGCTATAAATGGAATTTTGTTAAAGGAAGTTAGAAGTAAATGGTTAAGTTTTATGCTCTTATTTTTCCCTCTAAATTGCATCTCTCTATATTTACATTGGGTCCCTAAAAGAGGCTTGATGTCTCTAATGATCTCAATAAAGTTTCTTGTGGCAAAGAAAACTATAAATTTTGTGAAGTATAATGAATATAAAACAGAACCGATTTTCTTAAAAATACTGTTTCCCATAGAATGTTTCCGAATCTCTCCATCTACTTTCTTTATCCACACTATTCCTTTATCAGCATTCAGGCTTATTTAATTTATAATATTACACAAGGTCAGGACGTGTTTTTTAAAATTTCATGGGATAAATTTATTAAACTATTTTAATAAAATGTAAAAGGTTAACACTTCAGTTTTCTAATTATGTTCGCACCATTATTATCTAATAATCTTTTGGCTAAACGGTTTAATATAATTATAATATCATGTATATGAGAAAATGCATTCTAAGTTTTGAACAACCAGCTAACTTATCAACCATAGGAACCCAATTCACCTCTATGAAGAACTGACTGTACTGATGATTTCAACCCATGAAGCCACCAACACTTTGGGCAGAGTTAGCAAAAATGGCTCATTTATCTGCATCGTTCTACTCACTCATTTGTCCATTCATTCAAGCGTGCATGTCTGCATGCGTTCAGCAAATACCTACTTAGTGCCTGCTTTAGTAGCACAACACCTAGAAGTGCAATGATAGGATAGTGGAGTAAGACACTGTTCTGTGAGCAGGAAATCTCTTAGTGAAGCGAATAAATAAACAGTTCTAATGCACTGTAAAGAAACAGGAGGAGGATAAAAAGGAAGATAAGACAGAAAAAGAGATCAGGACCTCTGAAAGAAAATAGCTCAGTGTGGTCAAGAAACTTCAAGGAGGCCAGTATTTTGGGGCATGCAGAACAAGATACAAATTGGCAAGATGTGATGTTACAGCTCTCATCACAAAGGAACCAACAGGCTATCTTGACCAAGATGAACCTTGTTTTTACAGATCCTGTGAGAAGAGAATTCATTTCTTAGCTATCTCATTCTGCCAAGTAGGTAGAATGTGTATCCGTAAACTGAAGCCTGTAAGGCTTTTATTTGGCCTGTGAGCTAAGAATAGTCTTTATGTTATTAAAGCATTCTTAAAAATTAAAAAAAATTCATATTTTTGTGACATACAAAAATTATATGAAATTCAAATTTTGATGTCCATAAAGTTTCTTTTTAATTTTTTCAATTGCAGTATACTAATTGCACATATTTCTGGAGAATAAGTGTAATACTTTGGTATAGGCACACAATATGTAATGGTCACATAAAGTTTTATGGGCACACAGGCCACATTTACCTATTTACACAGGATCGATGACTACAAAAGCAAAGGCAGAGTTAAGCAGTGACAACAGAGACCACATGGCTTGCAAAGCCTGTAGTATTTACTATGTGGCCCATTAGAGAAATTGTTGAACTTTGGCATAGAAGATAGATAAAAGAAGAAAAAACAGAAAGATGGCTTCTGCACTAGAATATACCAACTGAAAATGACATAGGACTGCTCTAGTGTAGGGTAAATAAGGACAGAGAGGGCAGGGCAATATTATAACACAGGATACCAAGAGAGCAAGGTATGTGAATGAGATTCAAGACTGCAGAGAATAACTTCAGATATCTGTTTTTAAATAACCAGGGAAGAATGGTGGGGTCTCCACTTGTGCTAAGAATGGGGGAGTGAAGCTGGCTGAATGAGATGCCCTTCAAGTCATTTCTATGGCAAGGTCCTGGAGGCAACTGAACAGGCAGGTGTGAAATGCAGGCTGCAATAAGTCCCCACTCATTGCACTGCTACACATGGTACCCTAAAAATTCACAAATCACTTTCTATGTGCCACATATGCACTTTGTATCTTTATTTGATTAATGAATATTTGACCAGTCACGTGATAACCCCACTGCACTTACCAGCCAGATGTTCAGTTCTGGCAGAAACAGCAAGATCTTCATCCAACAGTGTTTTGTACAATTGTGTGATTACCTGCATTTATTACATTTTGGCCTTACAGTTTTAATAAAAACAAAAGGAAAAAAAACACTAACATAGTGATATTAATAAGAAAGATAAACTTCATACAAGTCAGAAATTAGTAAAATGTCAGGTAGTTGCTAGATTTAAACTGAGCAAGCTCTACTGTGAAGAAAAAGCACTAAATTCAAGAAAACAGGTTTCCTATTCTGAAAATACCTTCTGGTTGAAGATGCTATCTAAAAGAACAAATATAATTAGGGATTTTACAAAAATTGTTCACACCCATCTCGATGTCTTCTAGAGTTTGATTTTTGTACATAAAACCATTTGGTATGTTTTCAGGAACTCATTATATCTAACATTAGGAGTCTCTGTATTAAAACATAAAAACATAAAACATGAAAGTAAGAGTTTTAAGAAAAACAGACTGCATTCTGGGGAAACCAATGTTGATTGACAAGAACAATAAGAGGAGTCCACAGAGGGAGCCAGGGTATGAGAACCCAGAAAGATTCAGAGAGCCAGAAATATCAAGGTCAGAAATATCAAGACAAAAGGTAGGGATACCATAGTTTCAAGAAGGAAAATGCTATAACCATTTCAAAAACAGCAGCCACTTCTGTTGCCCAAGACACTCCCCTCTTCATTAACAGCACCCAAATATGCCTCTTGCTCCACTCTCAATCATTTGATCTGAATTTACTAATCTCAACTGTAAGACCAATGATGGGTCATGACCGGCATTAACCTGTCTCCATACTCTAAAGCCCCTGGCCAGTGTGACAGATTGGTTCAAGCACAGACAGGAACATGAGCAGAGTAAATAGAACATTGCTAGGAAATCTGAGAAACAGATTATTTTTCTCTCTTCCCTGTAAGGTTTAATGTGAAGATGTGTTATCTGGAGCTTACAGAATCACTGCTGTAAAAGGTTTAATCAGTAAGTTCTAAAGTTAAGTGGGTGACACAGAAGAGCCTATGGGCAAAGTCCAAACAGAGACATCTAGGTGTTCCATGAATCATTTCAAGAAGTGGCATCAAGGTTCATCCACTTCAGGATTTTCATGAGCAAAAAATGTTTCATTATTATGATTGTGGTTGGAGTTGGTTCACCAAGACTGCAGTTTCCAAGAATGTGGATGGTTTCCCTTTAAGGTATAGGAATGAAAAGGAAAAGCTGAGGTAGCGCTCAAAGAAGGCTCAGGTATCAGCAAAGAAGGATAGTTTAAGTTTAGTTGAGTTTTAAGTTTAGTTTAGTTTAGTTGTTTACTTGTTTGCTTGATGGTTTGTTTCAATATACAGAATATCTGAACCAGATTTGATGTCTGGCAGAAGGATCTAAAAGGAAAGATTAGTTGAAGGTCTGGGGAAAAAAGAGGGTAACTTGTTTCATTTTCAAATAATGGAGAGAAAGTCTATGCAATTTCCTGTCACTGGACCTAAGGAAAACTATTACAGGATTGTCTGCAAAAGGAGACCTGAAAAGCAGTCAAGGGCATTTGTAGATGAGTTATGTTTTCTGTATTTTTACTGAAGACTTTTAAAAAAATATTCAAGTGTTTTGCACTGGAAATAAGCAGTTTAGGGAGGCTATAATGAAGCCTTTCCCAAAAAAAAGTACCAAAAGACTACTTCACATGGACTCTTATTCATTAAATTCCAATGTTCAGAAACTGGCTGGTATCTTCTAACTTTGATTTATTTTCCTCAAATAAAATTACTAGCCCCAATACAAAGTTATAATAATGTAAAACACAGAATGCCTGCCCATAGAAAAAGTAGGCATATCTTTATAAACTGCTTAGGAAAATGACAGACAGCATATGTGCAGTGGACTTTCAAGGAAACCACCATATTTCATGACCTCTGAGGTCAATGAAATGAGCAAATACTTTACAGTCTCTCCCACAGAATGTCTTTGGGTTGAAGGAACCAAGCATCTCAGACATTAAATTCTCAGATCTAATAAGAAGTCTGAACTATCCATAAATGAAATGATCTATCTGTGAAAAATGCAGAATTGTGGTAACTGCCTGAATGAAGAGCTTTAATAGATATGAACTCCGGGTCAATTTACACTACCGCTGAACTGCTTAACTGTCTACTGAAATGTGACCTGTCAAATCTTGGAACAATTGAGAGATTAACATAGTTTTCACATTTTAATGTAGATATTTGGCACATGGCCCTGTAAGAAGGGAGGGAGGATCAAATTCACGATAATGACAAACAGCAACCACCTAACACCCTATTTGGACGCTCATCTCCACTGAAACCAAGTAAATTTTTTGTGGAGCCAAAGGGACTGAAAGCTGCCAAATGCAACTTGTCCTTTTAGAATTACAGAATTGCTAGATAAAAGGGCCCCTGGAAAGTCACTACATTTATTTCTACCTCCAGGTCACACTTCCTGATTCATAAAGATATGTGGTGAATAAACCCGTAGCCTCTTTCTATACCCCCAACCAATGGCGTGTTCTAATTCCATGTGCCTCACACAGAGCAGCCTCTTGCTGAAGCTGCCCCACCGACCCTCCACTGTAAGGGCGGGACGTGACTCTGCCGGCCCCACCTAAACTTAAGAGGTATCCACAAAATATTCACAACAACCAGCCCAGGAAGCAGAATACTCTTACTTTAGGAATTTTCACTCTCTCAAAATAAATACTCATCGGTAATTTGTATTCCTCAATTAGATGCAAAGGAAGTATTTGTCAGGTTAAAATGTACATTCTTTCATTAAACTTTTAGCTCAAAATTATGCTTATGTAGTTATTCGGAGACAGACTACATCTACAAAGATTCATGATTAATTAATTGTGTTTAAAGTTAAGAACAGTAGATAATAACAATAGCTTATTACTAGGAGCCATATATGCAACAAAATCTTCCAGTGCATTTAATTGTCACAGCAAAGCTATGACATAAGCATTATCTTTCTCATCGTGTCTGCATGTAGATGAGGAAACAGCACTAGAGGAGATGAACAGGTAGCCATGGTCACAAAAATAATGAGAAGCAAAGGGGAAATCAGAGCAGGCAGTCTGGCCTGAGCCCACACCCTTACCCATCCCACCACACTGCTTCTGAGGAGAGACTGAGACAAATTAAATAATTTTTCACTTTTAGGTCACTGATTCTCTGACTCAAACTTCATCTGGCTAAAGTACTTCTACCTTAACTACCACGGGAATACTATACGTCCCTCGAGCAAAACTGGAAGCAATGACAGTGTGCTTAAAACAGCACAGTGAGTGTGTGTGACTCAGCAACCAACCTGCACACCAACAGGAAATTTACTCTTGTTCTAACGTCACGTTAATCTCCTTGGCTGCCAAAAACAGGGCTAACTAGGCCTGGAGTTTTCATTTTGCTTCAGTCTCTCGGGAAAAGAGCTTTTATTTGTCAAAGCATATCCTTACCACACGTAAGTAATCTAAGAAACTAACTGCTGCTTTATATGACTCCAAGTATGTATTTCCCCAGTTAAATGGCAAGAGGGGAGCTGATAATTAAGGGTGTTGGGCACGCGGAATGGAGAGGATTTCTAGCTTAAATCTTGAGATAGCAATGGCCGTGGATAAGTTCTGGACTTTGCCAGGCATGTCACTGTGCATACATGGCCTGACGTCAATGGAGAGGGACTGAGCAAGGACCATGCCCCTGAATAACTTCCAGAGAGTGGACTTAAGAATATAAAGTCATACTATGTTGCTCAATGCAGTGTAGCCTGAGTGTTTGAAAACAAGTGTGCTATTTTGCTCAAGCTGCAGTGGGTAAGATTGGAAGATGCTGTTTCTTCTGGGCTCTTTTGTGAGAGGCAATTATGCAATTCAACCATGTCCCCATGCTCTTTGTAAAGTGTGAATCAAATTTTCTGTGGGGGAATAGTATTTTCCACACTCATGTAGAGAATAATTTGAAAAACCACAGTGGCTTGCCAGTTTTTAAAATTTCTGACTCCATGTGACAAGGAACATGTCAATTTTTGCCCAAAGCCCTATACCGCTCTCCAAATACAAGGAGATGGAACTCGCTGGGTGACTTCTTTGGGACATGGTTCATCACCCTGTGTGCCCTTCAGTGGAGGTGGGGATGAATCCATGACTAGAACACCCCAAGCTTCTGAGATATTCCTTCCCATAATTTAGGCTATCAGCAAACAGGGCTGAGTCTCTGAGTTCTCTAATGCTATACCTCATCAATGAAATGCTACTGAGCATTTCTCACAAATACACTTCCATCTTTATATGAACTATGTACCCAGATCACTACCCAGACCAGATACATCTTAAAACATTAAAAAATGCACCACTTAAAAAACAAATCTGAAAAATAAAATTACAGAAGTAATACAAGATTTTCTTCTTGCATTAAGATACATGTCCATGTTCCACTTCAAAGACAGATAAAAGTATGTGACTCAAAGAAGTAGAAGTACTTCCAAAGACAGTCATTAAGTTCATCTAGAATCCACACATACTGGTTTCTAGATCAATTCTCCTTCCTTGAAGAGGCTTGGAGGAACCTTCCTTCAGGGGGATTTGGAAGCACATGAGATCCCAGGATTTGTCATAATACCAGATCACATTACTGACATTAATGGATGTGTTTTAGAAATGCTAAATATCCTGCACTTCATAGAACAGACCCACACACAGAGAGAAACCTCCCACCCTAAGTGTCAACAGATCCCCGGTTTGGAGCAGCTCTCTTAAAACTGGCTTTATTTTTCAAAGAGAAACTCCACCAGTGATGGGTCTGTGTTATTCCTGTTGCAAATGCTATCCTTTTCTGTTCTTATAAATCACTTTCTCCAGTGTTAATCATAATATTTGTCAAAAACAGGCTCATGGTAAGAGGCTTTGTAGGATTCCTCTCATTTTATGTTCCTCTCTTTCAGCGTTTCTTAATCTCTGTACTATCAACGTTTGGGGATGGATAATTCTTCGTTGTGGAGAGCTGTTCTGTGTTTCAAGATACTGAGCAGCACCCCTGACTTCTGTCCACCAAAATACAGCAGCATCCACCAAGTTATGACAATTAAAATGTTTCCAGGAATTGACAAACTCCAGTTAAAAAAGGCTAGGTAGCAAAGAAGTCTGTGCACAGGCTCAAAGAAGACAAAACATCTCATCTTATCACCTCACTCATGTTTTTTGTCGATATCAGTTTATGGCTTGACAACAAAATAAGGTGTATACTTTATGGAATGTGGAGATGATGTTTGTTTAGCTTGGTATCTCCATTCCTGGTCTAATGCCTGGCATACAGCACATACCCTGTAAGTATTTATTGAATGAAAGAATCCTTCTTCAGAACAATACATACCTTAGTTAACTCAAGCCTTAATAAATGAGCTTAATTCCAGTAACAGAAGCCTCATAGTCTTCTTGAGAAAACATCAGAAAGTACCTATTATAATAGCTTTGTAATATATAAAGGATTTGTGATGTGGTTAATCATTCCATCTTTGAACAACCCAACCAGAAAGTAACCATCAGTTTATCTGGCCTCTTGTTATCAGTGAGGCTCGGCATCCAATTGCCTTTCCTATTTTGCGGTGGCCTGAGTTTATCTTAACATCCCCCTGTAATATCTGGGAAAGCATTTGAATTGCCAATCTGAAAACAGGTCTGTGCAACATGCTTTGAATTAGAATAGAATTTCAAATTTGGTCTGCTTAAATTCATATCCAGTAAGCTATTTATGACTGCTAAGCAGGGTTTTGTTTTTTCGGTTTTGGGTTTTTTATTTTTTTTAAAGAACAAACTTTAATGAGTTGTCCTGGGACTTTTTACTTTTTTTTTTTTTTTTTTCAAAAATTTAACAACCCAGAAAACTTAAGTCTTCAGTTTAAAATAAGCAAAGCTATCTGGGATATGACAGAGATTCAAATCACAAAAAGAAATGCAATGCCTATCATGCTAGTCCAGAAAGCAAGTATCTGCAGCACCCCCCCCCCCAGCTCCATAATGTAATGTAGCTTCACATGCCAAGTCAAGGTGCTCATTGTCTCACCAACCAGCATTGATGAGCCTTCTATTCTGTGGTCCCCCAATTAAAGTACCTCCCATCTTCCCTCTTCCAAGGTAAATTGCACACAGCCAGGAAGCTTTCCCGACCCTTTAAGCACCCATAGATAGTCCTTTGCTCAGAGATGCTACAACATTTATAATTTTTTTAAAAAACTTGTCTCGCGGGATTTGGCTACAATTTCCTGTGTACTAAACTGGTCTTCCTAGTAAGCCTGAATTGCTTGACCATCTATGTCACCATGTCCCACCAGTATTACCTCAATCCTGTCCACACAGCAAGTGCTAAATAAAAATTTGTTCCATGGGCTATTCCAGATCGTCCTAAATGTATAAATCCATTCCCTTCTCTTTATGTACAAATCTATGGATTCCATGTGATTTGTATAAGTTTAAGGTCCACATGGCTCTCCTCTATTCTCATTCGACTGTGTATGGGCAGTGGGCTTTCCAAAAGATTCCTAAAAGTTTCTTTTATGGGTCATAAATTCATTTGCAGTACAGAAAATGACTCATTCAGGCTTACCACAATCTCATCCATAGCGTACCTAGCTCTATAAAAACTGTATATTAATTCCCAGCATGCCATGGTATAAAAGGATGCATACAGTTTTGGTTAAAGCTTTCCCTTAAAAACAAAGGTTGGTCTACATAAATTGCTGGTGGAAATTTAAAATGATACAGCATTGGAAAACAGTGGGCAGTTTCTTAAACAGTTAAACATAAATCTACCCAGAAATCCCAATCCTAAACATCTAATCAGGAGAAATGAAAGCATTTATCTGCTGGAAAACTTTTACGCAAACATTCATAACTTCATTATTCAAAATAGCCAACAATGTATACAAACAACTCAGATGTCTACAACTGATGAATGGAGAAATAAAAAATGGTATACCAAAATAATAGATTGTTATTTGACAATAAAAAGATTGAGATGTTAATGTACAAAATGGATAGAATCTGAAAGAACCCAGACACAAACGATCACGTGTTACACAACTCATGTATATAAAATCCCCAGAAAAGGCAAATCCTTAGAAACAGAAAGTAGATTAGTAGTTGCCTAGAGCTAAACGAACAGAAGGAATCTTACTGAGGTAATAAAAATTTTTCTTAAAGTGGATTACAGTAATGGTCACACAACTTAGTAAATTTACCAAAAGTCATTAGATTGTATGTTTAAAGTGGTTGGATAATATATGCACATTACACCTTAATTTCCAAAAGTTGAGCATAAAAATAAATAAAAGGTCACTGACATTCTTTCTTCATGGAATGACTTCCATCTCTTCCCTTTAGTCCCAGTTGAGATTTTAAGATTTCTTCTATTGAGCCACAATGATGTTCATTCACACTTTGAGAATCATACTTGTGACTGACTGATCACACCTTCCAAATGGGGATACACCATGGAATACATTCATTCATTCATCAAGAAAATACTCACTGAACTCTTCATATGCCAGGCACTATGCTGGGTATTTATGGTAAAACGGGAAATGAAACATTTGGTTCTTTATAGTCCCAGAACCCAGGGTTACTCACACAAAAGCAGGCTAAACAATACTGTGTTTTATGTGCTCCAATAGAGGGGGCACAAAGGTGGGGCATCTCACCTTGTTTCCAGGAGCTCCTGAAGAAGTTCTCAGTCAGGTCTAGAAAGGCAAATATGGAAACAAGGAGGAAGAAGAAGGGGAAGCAAACAGCTTTCCATGTAGAGGAAACTGCAGGTGCAAAGGACGAGAAGCAAGAGAGTTGGGACAAAAACGAGGAATTGATGTTAATCTGGCCACATGAGTCACAGTGTAAGAGACAAACAACAGAAGTCTCAGAAAAGGGTAAAGGGATCTTATCACAGGACACCCAGAAGCAAACTAAGGATTTTAAGCTAGTGGTACGGGGAGGCAAAGAAGTGTTGTTCTAAGCAAGTAGAATAAAACATCGAATTTGGAGTTTGCTGGAGATGAATGAGGGAAGTCAAAACTTGAAGTAGGAAAACACATTAGATTATTAAAATAGATTGTGGGCTGAGAAGGCACAGAAGTCTCCTTAAGACAAGACAATACAAAAACTTGTCTTCATGAGAAGTGACTTGTGCCTACACACTATCCATCCATTCACGTTTATACCTCAGAATAAACAGCAGACCCTCCTGTAGCTGATCAGAATAAGATACCTATTTTTAAGCTCTTCTTATATGTACAATGTACCTCAGCTGACAAATTTAATTCTTCTCATGATCTGGTTGCAAATGGAGGTAGAAATAAGACTGCGTCTAATGGTTAGGTTCAATGTTGACCTTTTGGGGAAATTTAATCCAGTTCTTGTTGAGTTCAGTTTGTGACCAGAATCGTACAAAGAAATGAGTTCATGAACCAAGGTGCCACTAGAGCTCTAAAAGTCCCCCTAAAGTCTCGTGCTCAAAAGTGGGAGTTTCAGAAGGTAACTAGATCATGAGGACTCTATCTGCATCAGTGACATGGATGAGATATTAATTTGATAGCATTATTGGAAGGTAATGGACAAAGGAGGTGGGGCTCAGCTGACAGGAGTGATCCTTAGGAGTAATGACCTTCAGGACTATAGCTGGTTCCTAGCCCTTTATCTAGCTCTTCCTCTTTCTCTCTGCTTCTTGGCCACCATGAAACAGGAAGTTTCCTGCCTCAATTCCTTTCCACCATAACGATTCTGATTTATCACAGGCCTAAAAGCAATGAAACTACTTGGACTGAAACCGTGAGCCAAAAGAAACCTTTCCTTCTTCAATTAGCTTGTCAGATATTTTTTTACAGTGACAGAAAGCTTACATTTATTCTCTCTTCCAGCTATTTCTTCAGAATTAAAAACTACCTTCCTTTGACCCCTTCAGCCTGTTTAATCACTATGCATTATTTGTCTCATTTTAAAGAAGTCCTTCAGAAAGTCATTTCTGACAATCTAGCCACACACATGTCCTACATCTTCCTTTGAAACGTACTTATTCTCTAGACAGCACGTATTTTATTCTTCTATCAAAAAAGTTCCCATTTGTTAATGTTTTTATAACTACACAAAGTTTATCCAATATAACTTTCTACAATGTTGGAGATGTTCTGTGTTTGTACTATCTAGTATGATAACTGCTAGCTACATGTAAGCATCTGAAATATGGTTGGTATGGATAATAAAATTAATTTTTAACTGTATTTTAATTTAACCAATATCTAAATTTCCACAGTCACATATTTCTAGTGGCTACCATATTGGATAGTCTAACAATAGGCACTATAAATTTGGGTACTGTATATTACTCATCACTAAAATCCTAATATGTAGAAGACTACAAAGCAATTAATAGGAATTTGGCAAATATTTGTTATTAAATAATATACATAGGTTCACAATACTAACATTTTGCTTATTCATTCATTCATGCATGTATGCATGCATTCAACAAACATTTATCATGTACCCACAGTGTATCCAGGATTGATCTAGATGTTAAGTACCTTGCTTTTACAATGCTTATGTTTTTAATACAGAAGGCAGAAAATAAACATGAGCAAAAGAAATTAAAAACTAGCAACAACAAAATAAGCAATTTCAGATTGTGAAGCTTATTTAGAAAAGAAATAAAGCAAGCTAAGGAGATAGTAACGGAAGAGAGCATGTGGTCTCAGTGACAATTCAAATCACTAGTAGCACTTCCCAAATCACAAGTAGCTTCTGCTGTCTTGGCATAGATTGTATTCTAGCATATATCAAACAAAACTCATGGTGAAAGTTAATGGAACAAATTTTAACAGAAAGTTGGATAATTGCTCAGAAGTAAATTCTGATCATCTTGTCATAAAAGCTTTCAAGTATAAATTTTTGTGGAAAAGATGAAGCAGCAAAATTGACCCATATTCTGTTTCAACGCTATTAA
The DNA here is from genome assembly GCF_034190915.1 of Cavia porcellus. Taxonomy (NCBI): domain Eukaryota; kingdom Metazoa; phylum Chordata; class Mammalia; order Rodentia; family Caviidae; genus Cavia; species Cavia porcellus. The sequence continues at coordinate 80,073,018 of NW_026947484.1, forward strand.
AGTGTCAAATGGTTAACCCTAGAATGCAGAAAATTTCTGCAAACTTTGGGGAAAACCATCTTCTGAATTACTTAGTGTCACAACATCTGTCAGAACCAGTGGCCAATCATAACCTCCACCTGCAACATGTGTCTTCTGTCATGCAAAATTCACTGCACATTTACTGAGCACTTCCTTAAGTGCCAGAGCTGTGCAAAACCCCAGGATAGAAACTCCTTGGAGTCTGCCCTCTATGAGCTCCCACACTAGAAATAAGAAAAGCCTCACATAAAATAATGAATAAAATAAAAAATACAACGTGGGCAGAGCTATATGTCACTTTCTCTCTGCTCATAAAATTTGCAAGGATGCTGTATTCTTCCCTAAGACCAAGGCTATTTCATAATTTCACATCTTCGATAACAGTAAATTTTATTAGCTATCTGAGTATCTATCACCACTGAAATTACAAATTGTGTATCTAGGAAACATGTTAGAATATAAAGTGTACTTCATAGCTAGAAAAAAAAGTGGCCACATAAAGCACGTCAATGGCATATAACTTATGTTAATCATTTGTTGGGAAAAATCACCAACAGGCTTAACCTGAACTTTAAAAATATTTGCTCACTTCAATCTGTTTATGACATTTCAGTGAAAGCAAAGAAGACAACGCTCTGAACTTTGAAAAACCCTTTATAGTCGCAAGAGTAAAAATGATGGCTTTGTCCTACGCATTAGTTGATTTGTAAACAGGTTCACAGAGAACAGAGCAGGGCAGAGAGATTGAAAATGCAGTGTCATAAAGATAAAGATAAAAAATTTTGAGATTCCCTCCTCTCTTCCTTGGAGGAGAGGATTTGTATAAAGACAAATAAAATCCATGAGAAACCCTTCCAATTTCACCTAGTAAAGTTTCCAACTAAAACATCTACGTGGAGTGGTCATTGGTCTTATTCTGCCTGTAATGATTGTGTATGTGTCTCTGGGTGTATACCTGCATGCATATATGTATGCATGGATTCATACACATATAAACAGCATGCATGTGTTCTATATACACTCAGAAGCTGGAGAGGAAGCTTACTTCTCTTGTTAATGTTGTATGTGAGTTCTGTGGAGGGGTAATGTAGCTAACATCTATGGTGAAGAAAAGTATCGGTTTGGCCTTCTTACAACTCTTTAAGAAAAGATTCCTGGATTTTTCAGTGCTCTGCTTTCATTTTCCAAGTGCTAAAAACACTGGAGCCTCACAACAATACCATTGCTTGGGTCTATGCCATAGAACCATCTTTCTATGATTCAATTTCTATGCAATGAATGCTCCTATCATCAACTTCCATTTCCCATACCTACTGAAAACTCTAGACTCTGAAACATGTCTGCATAATTTAACCACTTCAAAGTGTCCTCATAACATTGTGTTACTACAAAGTCATGTTCCAGCTTTCAATGTTTGTCGTCTTCATCAGTATGACAATACATGGTTGGTATTTGCCTGTCTTTAAAAGAAACGCGAGCTCAGTTGTTTTCAAAATCCTTTTCAAAAGTGGTTCAGCAACATAGGGATAGACACACAAGAATTTAAAAATCAAGTGGTTCTAATGAAATTCTTAATTCAAATCTAACTCTTTTGATGCTGGACTCTGTTGCTTGCTGCAGTGTCTCATTGTGGCCTTCCTAATGTTTGTGAAAATCATGTTCACATAAATTCAGTACATATGCTCAGAAAAGGTTTTTTTTAAAGCCTTTGACTTTTCTTTCTATTTAAGTAGACAGATGCTAGGGCAGGTTTTTTTCCTTAGTTCTAAATTAATTCCATGCAGGAAGAAAATGTGGGTTGCATTGGCCAATTCATTGGACTTACAGACCTGCAACAGTGGTTCTGAAAAAAGGCTGCAAAGAGCCACGATTTGGCTGCCACATATACATTTAGGAGATGTATACCTGGGTTCTTTGTTTTTAGTTCTAGTCCAATTTTCCAATTCTTTCCATTTCACGCAGACTCCATTGTGGCCTAGAACTCAAATTTTAAAGCTCCCCATCACTTTCCTGATGAGTTGATTCTTATTATAGATATAGATCTGTAAATACTCATCCTTTATCTGACAAGTGGGGATGTGGAAGAGAGGGCTGTCACCACAAAAAGAGATGAAGCAGATGAGGAATGTCACATGCATTATATTAAAAATCAAAACCCTTCTCCTGAACAGCAAATTGAAATCGATCTGATTTGCACAACATCACGGAGAATGAAGACCTCACTACATTAATGACTGAACATTCAAAAGAGAAGGAGCCACATTAAGAGGCTCACAGCTAACAGGAGCTCTAGTTCTATAAAACGCCAGAAACAAGAGTCAGGGTCCCATTTCCAGAGTTAACCCCAGTTTGCTTTTGTGAGCCCTCTGTGATCTCTCTCCTTCTCACACAACACTTAAGGAGCTCCAGAAGTATGAAGTAAGGCACCACAGTGACTGGCTCATGCATAAGGGCAGTGAAATGAAACCCTAGCATCATACTTCAGGATGTATGCAGGGAAGAGCAAAGTACAGACATGGACTCATTCACCTGGCTTAGACCCCATGCCTGGTTATAGATCACTAGCCATAAAAACACTGTAGCATTACAAAAAAGAAAAAAATAACCACTATCAGTATGCGATCTCTCACCCTGACAGGCAACTGACTCCTTCCAAACAAGGCAACACTGACAGAAATTTCTCAAGAACTTCAAATACATGCACTTACTTACATACAGTATTCTATCCATACACTGTTCACATGTCTGAAAGTATCACCTCTCTGTAAAGGAACCAACAAAATGCACCTGGCTTAAGGGTAGGGTACAACAGGCCAAAACAATTCACCCACAGTTGCTCTTTTAGAAAATATGCCATATCTACATATTTTATGACCTACCTACATGTCTTGCCAAAATAACAGGTCAAGAAAGCTTTAATTTACTGGTCAGAGACCCCAGGCCAGGGCCCTCCACCTGTTGTCCCTTCATAAGTAACTCTTAAGAAAAGATAAAGCCTCATTTTCTGGTCATTTGGAATTGGCACCTCGCATCATGGAATTCAAATAAAATGAAAATAAACAAAAGGCTTTCTCTAGAATTAAACTGTGTAGCAGCATAAAACTGTATTTATTAAAATAACCAACAGACAATAATAGTCTCTTTAAAATTAAAGCAAGATGAGAGTTACAAACATATGGGTCTTATTTAGTATCTGCTATGAGATTAAGAAGCTCATCAAAATGGACTTTTCCTTCTCCATTTCCATTAAGACACAGATTCTGCTCTAAAAGAGATGGCATAATATGTGTAACAGAACTCTAGAGTCTCATAATCAAGAGGCCCATCTTTTTAGCTACTCAAGTCAAAAAGTCTTTAATTTGTCTCTTTTTACTACATCCTATTACTACATCCTATTAAGCAAGCAATCTTTGGTTATATTTCCCAAATTTATTCCAGCCCACCTATTTCATCCTATCCCTAATACAACCACTATGGTCTAAACCAGAGCTGCCCAATAGAACAATTTACAATAATGGCAATGTTCAATTATAGCTTCTAGGTGATGTGGTAGGGACCAATAATATGTTTCTGTGGAGCACCTGTAAGTGGTAACTGAGAAAGACTATAATGTTAATAAACTTTGAACTGAATTTAAGCCGCCATATATGGCCAGATGCTACCACACTGGACAGTCAAGTCTTCAAACATCATCTTTTTCCACTACGCCTCCCCAAATCCATGCCTAACACACTAGCCAAATCAGTCTTTAAAAATTGCAAATCACAATATAATGGCCAACCACAACCTACCTTAAAAACTCTTCTGGCTCTCTCTTCAATGCAGCATTCAGAACTATCTGGAACAACTCATTCTCTTTCTTTGTTATCTTTCCTTCCTACAGTGTGAGCCCCATGAAAGGTAAAATTGGTAATCACCATGTCTCTGTTGTCTCCGACACTCCCTGGTATGTAAGTAGAAACTCAATAAATCAATAAATATATGAACGATTTAAAACAAAAGTCAACCAAATACTAGTTGATTTGTCACAATCCTGAAATGGAGGTGTAGAATCTCCAATATATTCACGTAGCCAGTTGTTTAAGAGTTTCTGCACCTGACATGCCAGTGAGTTGCTGTGAGATACTTTACATTGTCTTGCATGCGACCACTGACACAATCTGACACAGAGACCAAGCCTTCAGGACCAGAAAGGCTACAAAAAACAAGATTTAGGTTTTGAAACTAATGTAGCCTCTTTGGAGTACCATATTCTAACCCAGAGCTTATTAGATAACAAATATAAAAAGACAAAGATAACCTGATCACCCCAAACCTCCAGACCCCTTGACTGCATCCACTACAAGTCATGCTCATTTTACTTTGTATGCAGTACAAATATCACTACTTTTTACGTATGTCAACATACCCAAAGAGTTGAAAAGCATAATACCACCATTTTCTATACTTGTCGAAATACAAAAAGGCTGAAAGCCTCTGCTAAACCACTGAGCCCACTACAAATGTGAGCAAACTCAACACTCTCAAACTTTCACTCAAATATTTAAATGTTAGTCACTTCTCACACTCCATTGTGAACAGGGAGGGGATAAAAATCACCAGTTATTAATCTAACTTTAGTTAAAGCAACCACTATTGTAAGCATCTGCTAATGAAATGTAAGAATGACTTTTTTAAAAAGCTACATTATCACAGCTGAGCTGAGTGGAGGTGTGGAGTCTTGGCTGCTATAATCAGTACATGCAGCTGGCCCAAGGTGGACAAAACAAGGTAGAAGAATACCCAGTACAAATGCTGAGCCACAGAGGTTAGGACTAGGAGACAATTCACATGGTTAAGAGATTGAAAAAAACACATCAAGAACAGCAGGAAGAAAACTCCCATTGTGAGAAAAAAAAGAGATACAAACATGGAAAGGGACAAAACAAGAATAAACCTATGGTGCTGGACTAGAACTAGAGGTATTGATGTAAATTCTTATTTTTCAGCTTCTACATATACACAGGTATATAAAGCTAAACAAATCCTTGTGTATGTACAATGTGTGTGATGTTTATTTTTTAACATTTCTTAGATCTCTCTGCTGAGACCGGAAAAAGAATGATACCTCAGTAGCAGTAACTTCATCTACCACTCAAATCTTGGTTTCTCAATACCATTCACTACCCACCAAAAGCAGCTATAGCCCTTTGTAGAAATGGCTGATTCTAGAAATAGGGCAAGAAAGCAGTGGAGGAGTTCAGAATATCCTGTTTTGCCAAAAACTGAGGAAATACACAAAGAGTGATGCATACATTTCAAATGGATTCAGGAGGCAGCTTGAAAGTGCTTCTGACGAAATGTAGGATGTTTTGAGTATCAAAATATATACTGACAGTACTGAAAAACAATTAAAACCCACATATATTATATAAATAAAAATATGACTTTTAAAAATTATGAAGTTAGAAAATAATAGCTAACTAAAGGCAGACAATATAGTTTAATGAGGAATAGGCTATTTTAAAGATCTCAAAACAGCTCCAAGTTAAAAACTTATTATTCACTTATAAACTCATGGATATAAAATATGTATTAATTAACTCAACAGTGGAGAAACCTGGCACACACTCTCTCGACAAAGTAGTAGAAGTTCTCATCACTAGTACTGGACAAATCAACACCTCCTTATTCAATGCACTGTGAACATACATCACGCATCTGAGATATTACTGCCTAAAACACAGAGCCTGGACCTCATGGTCTCAACACGACGCAACATAAACAAAGCAAAACGCTTCAAAAACGCTAAGTCACTTCAGAAACTATTCCTGATTAAAGAAGATTAAAGAGACATGACAAAAACATGAAACTCTGGGCTGGGTACTAAAGCAGAAAGAAAAGGATTTCATTTTTTCTCTCCTAGGAAATTTACACTAAGGTATTTCAAAGTGTAGGACGAAATGTCTACAACTTAATTCTAGATGATCAAGAAAAACAATGTAGGTCAAAACTTGACATTTTTGAAGAACAATGAAGGAAGAATGCCAAGCTAAGAATCAAGCAAAATGTTAAAATACAGAGACTGTAGGTTCAAGATATATGGGCATTCTTTCTATTAGTTTTACATTTTTCCTGTAATTTCAAAGTTATTTTAAAATCCAAAAGGTAACCAAAAATGTATAGGCAACAAAGGAAAACAGAAAAAATTACTTTTATTTGGCATTTTCTTGAAACTCTTTAGCATGTGCAAACCACATGTATAGTACGAGGTCTAGCTAGAAAATTTCCTATCTTCTTGATATGAATAGAAATACAAAGATAAATTTAGAAAGATAAAAGGCTTTAAAATTTCCTTAGGTTTAATTCAGGTATCTCAACTGATTTCTTTTTCCCACAACCTTCTGTTGATATCAAAGAATGTCTGAAGAAAGAACTACCAGGGCAGGGGTTGGAAAACTAATACTTCCCGTCAACTAACATGTACTGTAAGAGACGGAGCAAAGATGATATATGGAAATACAATGGGCAGAAATGGTTGAGGTGGGTGCTGTGTGTACTCCCAATGAAAGGAAGAAGAGGCTCTGGCACGTAATGACAGAAAATAAAGACTAAAAAGTCAGTATCTTTAGGCCTTACACATGAAAAGACTCAGGGCTGGGAACTGCCTCTGAGAGCTCTTGAAAGGGATCCCAGAGGACACCCAAGCAAACTTGACATCCAGGTAACTAATAACTGGATCTGGGTCACAGCTTGTCTCAAGTTGGAGATGACAGCCAGAGCTACAATATCTCCATCTCCCATGTAAAACAGCCCTGTTAAGACACAGGTGATCCATCTGTACACCAAATCCAAGACACTTTCTATCCTTTATCAAAGAGTCCAAGTTCCACCCCATGTATGGCTAAGTGAAGCATACCTGGACCTGAGATCAGCTGCCTGTGGAGAGATCCAGAAAGAGAAAGAAGAAAAAGCTACTTTGGCTCTCAGGAAAACACTTGGAACATTGCCACAAGCATCAAAGGAACCTCCAGATGTCTCTGTTTTCACCATTTATGCACCAATGCCAGTTCCAGGCACCTCTCCCTCTCTCCCTCTCTTTTTCCATCCAGAGTCCATGAGATGATATTTTGTGACCTCCCTTTGCAAACACTAAGCACTGTACAGACATAAGCCATTGCAGACTGTAATTTTTTCACCAGACACTGCATCAAAATATATCTTCCTTCATCTTCTCCTGAGCAACAAAATGCCACCTAGCTTCCTCCCACTACTCACTTAATGAGAAGACAATTTTTCCCTGTGTCAGGTTTCTCATGACTCAGTGCTTCCAGAAAGCCCTGCACTGACTCATCATAGGACCTGGAAAATGGATAGGCAGAAATGAGATGCTTACAATGGGCCCACCATTTCCTCTTATGTTTACTCGGTTTTCTTTTGTGAATCACTTAACACTCATTACCTACAACAAACATAAACAGACCCAGCCCAGCCGAAAAACTGCCTAACCCTTTAGTACTGGAGCTGGCCACAAAGGTCAGAGAACAGGTTTAAAAGAAATAAAAGCATCATCCAAACCAGGTCTGAGCAGTACCAAGTCCAGGAGAATGTGTTATTCTTTAACTGTGAAGTAGCAATTTGAGTTTTAAAATGTAGTGTATGTTTTATATCTTAAAAATTGGATTAGCAAGTGCATATGTTTGAGATAAAAGACATCAAATTCATTTGGCTGTCAGTAAGATTAAAAAGAGGCAATGTTCCATTTCTCGAGCCAACGTGTTCATTCACAAAGCTGTACTGAGCAGGAAGGGGAGTAATGGTTACGCTCCTGCTCTGTTTATCTCAGTTTCCTTTCAGTTTACTCCTTTAATTGATGCTTCCTAGAGTATTGGAGGGGGAAGCTACACTCCTTTTAAGGTAGGCTAGGATCTTTCCTACAAAGAGAAACTTCACTTTTTGAATACTTGTATCTTCCACACTTACACTTCAAAAGTGGAGCCCTGTTTTGTATTTATGCAGATTATGCTTTGAGATGGTCTAGCTCTAATTGTTAATTTTACAGATTAGAAAACTGATAGCTGGAAGAAGGAATTTCACATTCATACTGCCTCCTTTGTCTCTCTACCCCAGTGCCTTCACCTTCCCCCAGCTCCAAGCTGGATTGAGAAGCCTCAAGTTGTAGTCTACCACTGAGTCACTTTGGTTAAATTATTTAACCTGGTAAATGGGATAAACACTGGCTCCTCACAGTCGCGGCTTCTAATACATATATTCCATGACCCACAACCTCCAAGTTGAAAATCTCCAAGTGTACTTCCTTCAAAGACTCAGCCAAATACTTTACAAAGAGCCAAGTTCCTCTAATTCCTCTCAAGTCCATTGCCTGACATTTTAGAAGACTCATCTTTATTTTCTCTAGCACTTGGGCCACCAGTTTATTCTCTATGTTGCTCTAAGTTCCTTGATGATAGAAATTTGTCTTCATGGGCTTCTAAAATACTACAGGAACCCCCTGAACAACTGCTGCTCATATCTGAAGTCACTGGCTATAAATGTGAGCAAACGACTTTGCTACAGAAACCAACCTACAATTCCTGTAGGCATTTACCCAATATTTAAAATTTCTATCTATGTCTCAAAATTAACTGGTTTTTTATATTTGCTTAAATATTGATTTTTTTCAACATTATCTCATAATAATAAAGAAGAGAAGCAGTTCACGTAGTATAATTATAAATGTTGAAAATTTTGCACATGAAAATTTGTTCTCTCAGATCCAATTTTGCAGGCTACTAGGTATCTTCTATTGTGGAAACTAAACAAAAAAACCAACATGAGACAATGCCATCAAATTCAATAGCTTTCTATTCTGCAGCAAATAGAAGGGGAGAAATATATAGTAAACTGTTAAACTTACAATTAGAAATACGCACAAAGTACTAAACAGTACTGATACTGAGACCACAAAGAATCACAAAGAACTGGCTAACAGCGAAGTACACGCACTCAGAACTGTGAACCCCACAAGTAACCTTGAGCTTTAGCTCAAATCTAGTACATCTCAGTTCCCTCATCTGAGAAACAAAAGGGAAGCTGATCTTGAATTATGTCTGAAATACTTTTAAGCATGATTATAACAAAATTTTAAAAAGCTTGTACACAAGCAGTGAATTTTTCAATAATTTTTCATCTGGCAACCACAAGAACAGCCTCAAAAAACATAATACTGTCTAGCAACAAAAGGTTTTGCTGCTTTGTCCTCTTTACAAGGACTCCCTGGGAAAAATGCTGTCTTGTGTCTCATCATTAAGAATAGTCTTGATTCACTATTTCATCTTATGGGTACCATGATTCACACAGCTGATGTTTCTCTCCTTGTACTTGTTGCAGGAAAACTCAGAGCCAAACCTCTGACTCATCTCTGACAAACAGAATAGGGCCTCAATGAGACATATTTGGGATCCTATCTGAACCCTTTATTTCACCCCATTTTTCCTTCTCCTGTGGCCTTACATGTTTATCATCTTCTGCTATCATCTTTATTTGTAAAAGTTGCTTTTAACCCTTTTTGAAACAAAGCTGGTATTTCAAGCTACTTCATTTATTGACACTAATATGAAACAGGAAAATAATAACTTGTATTCTCAGCACTGACACAAGCATCCAAACATCCATGAGCATAGTAATGCCAAGATGTAGATTAACACTGTCACTTCTGAGTATCATTATAATTACTACAATAGTCTTAAACCTTTAACAGTCACTCAGATCTTCAGAGTAGTTTTCTACTGAGGTTTCACACTTGTGATCTCATTAGATTTCTCAAGAATCACAACAGATAGTTCCAGCAGCCATAGTTATGACTGTCCTCATTTGTATGTATGATGAAAACAAGGCTTGACAAGTTAAGTATTGTGTCTACTACACAAAGTTAGGAAGTTAATAAGACAAGGTCAAGTTTTTTCCCTTTCTTCAACTCTGGCATTTTCCCCATAACTACAAAAGGTTTTGTCTCAAATATCTTACTGTTGGAAATTTTGGCCTAGAATTTCTGACTCAAATGTTTCACTTAGATTTTTGAAGTAGTATCAAGCTACTAGTCAAAATCACATCAATGACTATTTGGCAATGGAAGTCCTACATACTGAGAACTGGACAGCTAAGACTCTGGAAAATATTTCAACCATTAGAAAATGCATGAGTAATGTATTTCTTCCATTGGAATTCAGTGATGGCATTAAGAAAACTCATTCCTGCAACCTAACGAGGAACATAAATACTTTAATGTGGTCTGCTAAAATAGTTACACAAAGTAAAATGGACTCCTGAGTCACTAGAACTAGTAACACCACTGAGTAGAAGATGAAATTTACAAAAGGCAGGCTAACGGGAAGATCTAACTAGCTGCTGCTTCATCATGAGCTCACTGTACTTCAACCACTTCCAAGGGAAGGAGGCATGAAGTTCAAATGATATTAATTTCCAAGTCAGTGACAATGCTAATGCATGAGAGGGTGAAATGTTGACAACTTGAACTCTTGAGACCTTGAATAAACTAGTGTCTATTCATTCTACGAGTCATGACTTTGGAAAGTAGAGAAGACTACGTATGTGATTTCTGAGCTTTAATTTCTTCAGAGAAAATGAAGGAGGTCAAAGCAAGCCACAAATTTTCTAATTCATCATTCTATAATACTTATTAGCTCCATCTACCTGAAATGTATTTTTAACATTGGCTGCAACTTTCTAATATATAATGTATGGGTAACTGGTTCTGTTCCAACACACTGAAATCAGCCAGGAATTTGACTATGTTCCTTTAATCAGTTTCAAACATTTACTGTTTTGAATTACTAGTTCCCACCCATGAGATAAATATATTCATATAAATGTCTTTTCTCAACAAATTTGAAATGAATGTGCAAGTTAATTCTGCTTTCCAACATCTTGAAATTAAGAATGGAGGTAAGCTGGTTAATTACTTGGTTAATCCTATTTTTCTCTTACATTTAGCCTACATTCTTCCTACCTAATTTATAAAATTTCACTATGATGGGCCTGTATATGTATTTTTTAAAATTTTGTATCGTGTTTATCACATACTTATTAGAACAGACGTGTGTTGAATTAAAGAAGAAATTAACAACAAAGAACTCATACAACTCAAAAAGGGCAGTATTATTAGCTCTTTTCCTAGAGAAAGTTAAAGAGTGCTTTGCCTCGGCTGACCTCTATCTCACAGAAACAACCTGTCTAGGCATAATGGGGAATAAAACAGTAAGAAAGAGCCAAGTTGGTTTCAAGATAAGAAAATTGTATGGTTTCCTGCTTCTTTATGAAATAGGACTTTATAACACTGCTTCAAAGTTTAAAGATAGCAAGATATAAAGAGAAGAGCCAAGTCTCCTGGGTCTGGCTACTTCTTATCTTTGTGACCTTAAGCAAATTATTTAACTCTCCTGAATCTTGGTTTCCTCCACCACAAAATGGGGTCAGAGTCACAGGATTTACCACACAGAGTTCTACATGAGGACTGAGAAGACAATGAGTATAAAATGTCCCGCTCATACTGTGACCTCAGGATACAATGCCTATTATTGCTAATTAGTTGAAAATAAATTCCTAGAAAATCAATGCATGAGATTTTAAAGGAATCAGAATTACTCATTTTTAAGAGATACAAAGCTATCTCCACCATACACAGATTAAATCCAGCGAGAAGAAATCCTGAAGAAGAATCTTGCAGAAGATGCCACAGGATGGCACAGCAGGTCTGTCCCTATGTTGATCTGATGGGAAGTATGCAAAAGGAGTTCCTGGAGTGAGCTCTTTTGCTTGAACAGCTGGCAAACTCACCAAGCACTCCATTATTTTCTCTTCCTCTCCACAGTACTTGAGACAGGTGATCTTCCCTGGTCTCATAAAATCAGGACAGAATTTGCCACCGGGCTCCCAAAGATAGCTCTGGGTCATGTTATGTTACAATTTTTTAAAAATAAGTTAGGTCTACTTAATGATGGTTTTGAGTGTAAAATTAGGGAGAGCCATTGAAATATTGAAGCAAAAGAGGCAGCAACTCTAGAACCGCATCAATGTATTTAATGTGAAAACTTGTCCTAACACAGTGACAAAATATTGGATAGATCAGTCAGAAACTTTGGGTACAAAATATTCATAATTCTAAATGTGCGCTCTGATGACTCTTGTATGACTTTCCTACCATTGACTGAAGCAGTAATTTAAATACCTGAAGAAGCTAATAACTCTTAAGAGTCAAGTACTGATTTACAGAACACAAAGGAAGATTTGAAGAACCCAAGGATTTGTAAAAGGTTGACATAAAGATACACAGTAGTCCTACTCTGGACTTTCATAAGATCAAAAGGTTCTATGAAAACACAAGGCCCTTTCAGGAAGGAAAAACAATGCCGATTCAATTAAAAATCAACACTGTTAAGGGCCACAGAATCCCCTTCATTTCCTTATTTCCGGGGTCTGTCCATGAATTCAGAATGCATGCAAAGGGACAGTAATAGTAGAAGATATTTGCATGAAAATCTATTTGAGATTACATAATATTGAAGGGATATGTACACGTTTCACTTGTAAAAGCTTGTAAGGACCACATCAATGTTCCATCCTCAATGCAGGAGAATTATTCTCTCCATACTTAACAGGAATGAAAGAGGAGTGGCCAGGATAATCATCTACTTATAAAGCTACCAAAACCTTTTATTGCCAGGGAACAGAAACAAAGGAAACTGTTTAGAAAAACAAATTAGAAATTGGTGGGAAGAATTTTAAGGTGGAAACAGAAAGAAAAGAAAGGACCTGCTCTCTGGATACTAATGATAAACTTAGTTTTAAAATGCTGAATTTTAAAGGGTGATGGATGTCTAGGCACAAGTGATAGGGAATATGGGGTGGCAGCAGACAGAGATAGAGAACTGTCAATTTGAATATGATAGGTTAAGCCCCAGAGTATCCAATTCCTCAGTGCAATGATAAATTCACTCATGTGCAGTCAAAGCCAAATTTCCAAGATAAACCTCACAAGATAACTGCAAAAATATATTTCATATGTGTGTGTGTATAAAGTCGTATTATGATTATTAATGTACTAACTGTCTGGTCTCACTAGATGAGTGCTACTCTAAATAGAGGCTAGGCAAGGAAAGAGATGCAGCATCATATTACAGGTACCTGTCTACAAAGAGCTTCTTAATCCTCTCTGAATGTATGCATGCATGGGCAAGCCTCTAGGCTCTCAGGTAAACACATCTTTGCTCTTAATAATCTGTGAATACAACGATATGAAATGAAAAATGATCAAAATGATGATGCTTTCCCATCTCCATACAGCCCAATACAGAAATTGCTGGTGCCACCTATTGTTGAAAACACAGAACTGAAGGGCTGGTTTCTGAGCTAACTTCTGCAGTGAAATTCTGCTTCTGTTACCTTCCTGCATGCAAAGTTTCAAAACCTACCCACTAAGAGCAATGCAGTGAGAGTTCAGTCTGCTCCAAAATACAACAAACACGTTCCCACACGATGGTTTGTTGAGTACAACAATCTTGTAATAGTTAACTCTTCTCGTGTTTAAAAAAAAAAAAAATCACAAGGCAACTTTGTATAGACTGATAGAAAATGAGCTCCAAAATAAATGGTTAAGTATTTTAAAAAATTTCAGAATGATGTGCACATTGATAGATGATCATTTTTTAAGCAAGGGCACATGTAAGGATGCATAAGCAAGCATAACATCTTGAAAGAAGGCATTCACTGCACTTGTTTTGTTTAAAAACTTTATCACATACACATATTTTGAAAATCATTAAAGAATAATTTAAAATGAATAATACTTTGTAATACAATAGCTGACATTAAACTCCTACACAGTGGTACCTTGGTTCTTTTCATTAATTTGTTCTGAGAGGCATTTCGGCTGAAAAGAGAAGTGAGTCACAGGCAACTGACAAGGGCAAGTTCTAGCTTGTGTGTGGTGTACCAAACAAACAAAAAGTAATAGGGCAAAATTTGCACATCAAAATTCAGCAAGTATCAAATTATACCAGTTTCAAAGCAGCCAAGTACCAAGTTAGGACTAAATAATGTCAAGATAGCTAACTTTTGTGGGTAATCAGAAATTTTAAGATATTTAACTTTCATTCGTTATTGGTACCAACTACCAGATTTCAGGATCAGAGCGGAAGAGCACAGAAAAGATGCGAACATGGTAGTGGGTCTTTGGCTGGTTTTAAAGGAGGCCTGAAGAAGCTTTTGCACCACAAAGCCACCCTTAAATTTCTTAAGGCACATTTAAAAGTGCCCTGAAGCATGAAAATTCTTTTCCTTTCTGAATATATTAAGATATGAAAAAGATAAATAAATGTTTTATTAACATTTGCTTTTCTAAAAAGCTTCGATAGGAAGTTTTTTATCATGCTATCCCTTCTTATTTAAAAAATAAGGAAGGAAACCATAACTCATGGTTTTTCAGCTACTTCATAACATACATGAAAGCTAAGCAGACATTTATACTTGAGTACATATATCAAATGTCACATCTCCTGAAAACTGATTCACAAGAATAATTTCTGTAAACTTACTTACTTCTTAATATTATTCTCCCTAACTTGAGATAAGGCTGACATTTACACTGAAGGCGGAGCTCTGAAATTTATTCTGAATATTACCCAATCACTCTAATACCAGGAAGAAACTAAATCCCTTAATTTCTGAAGCAGTTCTGCAAGAGAAAGGAGAACAAGCACAGAGCACTACAATAGCACCTCTGCATTCCTGGGGAAAGAACCTGGAAGAAAATAAAAATAATAGAAGTCGGTGAAGCCTGTCTTCTAAGTCCAAACCTCAGTAGCCATCTCTGACCCAAACATATATTTTGACATTTTAAAATTTTAATTTTAAAGAAAGAAAACCAGTAGGTAGTATCAATTTTAAAGGCAAGTTGAATCTCCACTGCCAGGAAGAAAAAAAAAAAACCAGAAACACACAAAGAGGGGTTGAAGGTAAACAAGTACAAGGCTCCTAAGTCAGAAGCAGGCAGGAGCAGAAAACTGGACTTTTAAAGGGCACACAAATTTAAATTGTCACGTGCTCCACAAGAATTCAGTGCAACTTTGTACCTAAAGCCACGGATCAAGGTAGATTACCCTTCCTCCTCTGCAAATATTCCAATTCCCACACATTTGTAAAAGAAGCTGCACAAAATAATGAAGGTCCAACTGTCTAAGGCTCCAGGTTGATCAGCAACTGGCCTTTGAGAAAGAGGGCAGAATCCTTCAAAGTGGAATGGACTCAGGTTGTCCGCTTGCTTCATGACTTTATGTCAGTCCCCAAACCATCTCCAAGCAAGGAAACATTAAGCACCATTATATTTAATTATCTACTGGGCCGGGGAACTAGGTGAAAGCAATCATAAAACCACCAAAGTATTAGTCAAGAAGGGAGACAGAGAAAGAATACAAAAAAGCAAGAATTCTTCACATTCAAAATGAGCCCACAAACTACAATTTTGAGACATATAAAAGAACTGAATTCTAAGAAAGTCAAATCAACCATCAAGTTATGAATTCAGCCCAAATGAAATTAATTTCATAAAGTAGTCAGACAAAAACTTTAAACATGTTTAGGATGATTAATGAGATTCATGAATAAGGAATCAAACATTATAAAGAAGTATGAATTTATGAGAATTAAAAAAAATGGGTAGATATTTAAAAAGAAATAAAATTTTGGAACAGTATCAATAAACCAAACTATAAAAATTTTTAAAATTGGTTAAAATCTGCATTTGATACACTAAAAAATGGTAATTAAGAACATCCTGCTAAGGAGGTGTCCTAGTTAATTTAGAAGGAAGCAGGGGAAATACTCTTCTTTAAACTTCAGGTTCAATAAAGAGACTTGGAAGATATATTGATATTGATATCTATAGAATGATAATTTCAGGGAAATAAAGAATGGAGGAAACTAGAAAGGTGGAATATTTGGACAGCTCTGCTAGAACTGGAGAAAGAAAAAATTCTTAGACTGAAAGCATTCCTGGGATTAGAAAAAATGATGCATTCAGACATAGATACACTGCCATGCAACAGAAAAACATGCAAAGAGCAAACCTCTCAGACAAATTACCGTGAGATGGCTAGCAAACTTCTTAAAAGCAAAAAGTCAATGCCAATAACAATAAACCTTCTAAGTGCTGAGGAAAATAGAAATCAATTAAGAATTTGATGCCAAAAATACCAATTTTATGCCCAACTAAAGTATCATTTAGTCATTAAGGCAATACTTTACAAGGATATTTTCAGACACATAATATGAGGCCTAATACTCACAGACCATGCAGAGAACATAATAAAGGATGCAGCTGAAGCTGGCCTAAGAAAAAGCCTGGGACAGAGCTGACGGAGCCCCGACTGTCCCGGCGATCCTGTGAAAGGCCTTCCCTCTGTTCTACAGCAAGCACACTCACACACAGTACTTGTTCTCAGTTACCAGAAATCAGGAGAAAAATTCTGACATTTTTACACTTATGTGGCTCACTGTTTCTCAACTCAAAGCAAATGAAAGAAAGGCATCGACCTTTAGATTATACCTAGATTTTTATTCTCACTCCACCGTTCACTTACTATGTGATTCTGAGCAATTCAATACTGTTCTGAATGCCCTTGCTTTATTTTAATCAGATACCATGCCATATTTAATTTAGTGGTTTACTTGGAGGTTACTACACAAGAAATTTTCTAAACTTTATGCGACGTTTTATGACAACAGGTGGATTACTACCAAACCATAGCTATATGCTTCTTGGATATAGCTTTATTAAAGATAAAGAAATTGGGGAGTCTTTTAAAAAGGCATCTAAAATTAATAAATCATCCACGTTACTCTTATTCTTCTATTTTTTCTTCCTAAAGTTTCCACTAACTAATTGATGTTTAAATATGCAGTATTAAGAAGTAAGTTTTAGGTCTGTGGGATGTAGTGGCAGCAATTGCAGCACTTTAGGAAGCTGAGGCAGGAGGACTGTGAGTTTAGTGATGTTACAATAACTTAGGCCAACCCAGAGACAAGACTGTCGACCACAGAATACTTTGGGAGCAAAGAGGTGGAAAAAAGTATTTTTATGGTTGAGCCAGTTTCTTTTCTATTCTAGAATATCATCAACTACTGCCCTCCCAAGACTACCACTACCACTAAGACTGTCACCACATGACAGTAGTATCTGTTTTAACAAGGAGGAAAAGCTCTTTGGATCAATTACATAATTGTGATATCATGTTTACAAATAAATAAATAGGTGTTGCCTTTTTCAAAAAGAAAGAATTTCAACACTGTCCTCAATCTCTGAACATGGCAGAGAAGTTTATCTCCTGCTGTTCTTATAAATTAACTGCTGCTTCTCTTGTGACAGTCTCCATTCAAGTACCCAAAAGTCACAGCCAGCCAGTGTCACTATAGCCAAGTATAGGCACTAGCCAGGGACCCTCAGAAAAGGCTTGTGCTCTGCAGTACCAGGACTGGTCCCTCCTGAGCCTGCTCAGGTTCTATTCAGTTTGTCCATCTTGAGAAGCCCAGAACCTCCTTTAACGTAGCTCAGGGATGCTGCTCAGTGAAATTTGTAGGGCTCCCAGGAGTGTATTAAATGATTCTTGACTCTAAGATGTGGTGTCACAACTGAGGTTCAGCTACACAAATCCTCACACCTCAGCTTTCAAACCAAAAGACCTTCAACTAAAGTCACCACAGCTAAACCACGTGCTGCAAGCCATTTAACCAACTATTAATATGTTAGATCTTCGACATTACTCCTGCTCACAATCTCCCTTCCAAATAGTCTTTCAGAAGCAGGGGGTCCCAGTGACAAGACCTCATGGCAGGGAGTGGCGGAGGGTGAGTGTGATTATACAGTTATCCGCCACACACTGGCCATACTTCCTTCAACAAGACTTAGGACCTCCCTGCATTGCTGAGCACTAAATGAGACACAGCATGTGCAGTTTGCCCAGCCAAACCCAGAACAGAGAGTGATCAGTGAATAGCGAGCGGCCGGTCCCTGTGTGAACGTCTACCAGTAACACCACATGGTTAAGTGCCCTGATCAGGATCACTCCACTGTTTCAAAAGTGGCTCATCTTACTCTTCAATCCCTCATCGAGACTCTAAAGTTAGGACTCACAAAGGCACCACTGCACATACTCCAAGGCATCAAGTCTCAGCTGCCTCAGTCAAGCATGGAAAGCTCACCCATCAGACTTAATAAGTATGCGATGGGAGGATCAGTGTAGGAAAAGCTGGTGTGAGTAGGGGAAGAAGACTCGTGTGTGTGTGTGTGTGTGTGTGTGTGTGTGTGTGTGTGTGTGACTTTCATCAGCTTCAGGTTTCTAACAGCTTCATCTCAGCCATTCCGCCAGGCTGGGATTCAGCTCAGAGTGTTTCTCACAGTGATTCAGTCCTTTTGCTAAGTGCCAAACAGAGCAGAAGAATCCCTTCACCCGCGGTTATTCCTACTGGCTGTAGGCTAGCACCTTTCCTAATGGCCAAGTCCTCCTTTCTGTACTTCTTGGAACCAAGGTCCTCTGTGAGTGTGAATATGTGAGTGGGTATGTGAATCCAAGCGTGAGTGTGTAAAAAGGCACTTGATAAAGGGCACCGAAGTATTCCCAGAAGTATTCCAAGAAGAAAAATCTTTCATCTTGGAAAACAAAATCATTATCACCAAATCACTTTGCTGCACTAAAACATCAATAATAAGGGGTCTGTGTGCTGCTAAAACTGATGAAAGAGAAGCAAAAGAAACAGAGGACTGAGTCAAGCTCTCTCTGCAGACCGCATCCCAGCATACTGATGAACTTCTTTTTCAGATGCTGCCAATAGACAGAAACAACAATCACCCCTAAAGAGCAAAATAACTATGTAAAAGAGATTTTGAATATGGCTCAAGCTGCTTACTGATTAACGATTTTGCACACAACACTCCGCACAAACCTGCGTAGTCATTGTTCCTAGTAAAACAAGCCTTTGTTGACAACTGGAGACAAATGATCCTCACTGACCAAGTTCACTGTTCTCACACAGCTTAATAGTTGGAGCACTGCTCGCTGTGCACAGCCAGGAAAACTTGACGTGGTTGTCAAAAAAAAAAAGCAGGAAAAACAGAAAAAAAAAAAACAGGAGAAACCTTTTGTTTTGAAGGTGAAGAGACCGCTGACCTCATGCGCTAACCATGTTTGTGGTTTCTGTCCGTTTGTCTCTTTCATTTATTAAAGTCTTGAGTTTCTAAATAGGTTCAGCTCCAAGCAGTTTATAATACTCAGAATTCCCACTTTTAAAAAGTATTTCCCTTTTCCACAAGGGCTGGGATGTGACAGATTGAATATTTGTTTTTATGTTTAAGCAGTTTTTTGTTACAGTATTTGCAAATATTGGCTGTTAACAGTGAACTGTAGAAGCAAAGCTAATTTTAAGAAAAACCTGGGTGGAAAAATATCTGAAATGTCAAGCAGAACAGTCTAATTTTCACACAGCAAAGTAATTCACTTCACTGTGATTGTCAATTACAACTTTCCCTCGACATCTCATTTACTCACAAATGGCATGGAGCCCCTGCTATACGGAAGGCATCTTTAGATACTATCTGAAATGATTTAATTTATTAAAACTTCACTTATTCCCTAAGTTCTGAGGCCCCAAATCTTTACACAAAACAATGCCAACTTGGAAAAAGACCCTCCAGTGAAGACTACCTAAAATTTCTGACTGGCAAGTTTTCTTTTTTGCCCATATTAGTTTATTGTAAATGTTTTTTAAGTCCAGTATTCTTCTGGAGATTACCCAGCATCACCTCAGCTGAGAATCATTTCCAGCTGCACTAAACACAGAGAATCCTCCAGCCTGGGTAGCATCAGCAGGCCCATGCGGCTGCATCCACTCTTGCTCCACAGGGAAAAGAATCACAAAATGCTTTAGAAACTTCTATAACAACAAGCCTAAATAGTTACCCAGATGTTCATTTGCTTCACTCATCTTACTTTATAAAATAATTTTAATATTCCAGTAAGTAAAAGGTACACTGTACAAAGATATTTACAGTGAATTATCTGAATAACAGAAGTGCTCTTTGAAATAATCTAAATGTCCAATACAAGGCACAATCAAGGTGGCTTAGGTGAAATGTTATACAGCCATACATATTATGACAACAGGAAAAATAAATAACCATTTGTGGCAATTTTTCTGTGTCTGGAAAATATCAAAATACAAATTAAGTCTTTAATTAAATATGCAAAAATATAACAGTTTGAAACAGAGAAATTTCTCTTTCAAGGTTAGTTCAATAAACCCTGAGGGATGCCTGAAAACCTATGCATGGTAATTTTATCATTTGGGATTAATTTACTTTTTAAACCACCAATCCAGCTTTTTAGTGTGGCATTTCCATTTTCTAATTTACCTACTGTTTTTATCGAAGTTTCATAAATGCAATTTTTAAAATAAGGTTTATCAAACTGATGATTCTAATTGCCTCTCTATAATCAGATATGCCATTTGTTTTGCAATATTTTTGCACTGTTTGACTTAAGTTTAATTTCAAATTGACAAGATCGTTTCTCTTTCCCTGTGTTTTGAAACACTGGAAACATTTACCTTGTTGCAGTCCTCCACTACTTGGCAATTCATCCAGTTTGATGTAGTTTTAAATAATTCCCCCCTCTTAAATTAATAGCCTAGCTGAGCAGCTCCACATGAACAAGCTAAGTCTCTGGATTGTTCCCTTTCTTCTACCTTTGACCAGGGATTATCAGAAAATCCTTCCTCAGGAGCTCTACCTAAGAATGTCCTAGAACAACAATTTTCCTCAGGAATTTCCTGTTGCTACCTCGCCTCTTTCTTTACCAGTGAGCACAGTATCAGGCATAAACTCTGAGAACCACTCCCTGTCCAAGAACCTTGGGACTTCTCCTGCCTGCCTCAGGAGACACTTATGCATGCCTAAGAGACAAAAACAATGTAACTAAAAGGCAAGGCTGTAATCTCTGCATATACACTCAGTATTATTCTCCCCCAACCTCTGCTCAAAATAGGGAGACTAAGCAGACAGAATTGTTACTTTGATAGGAAGAGAATGAGAACAAGACTCTAAAACCTTTTGGCTTGAGAATGAAAATGTCTACCCACATGAAAGAGATACTAATCATCCCCCAACTTGTAACTTCCTTTCTGAAATATACCTAGACCCACCAATTTACCATTTAACAAAGAAACGCCCCCACCCTAAAGTGCTGAACCACTGTGCCTACCTGAACTCAGAAGGCCTATGAGAACCAACCAAAGAAGCCACCGCTCTTTCTGGAAGCAGAATAAAATCTCCACCAATGATTTCTCAGTTCTTAATGAAAACACAAACAATTTTCTGGATAAATGGTCTTTCTCTGTGTCACTCCTTGTGAGTCACATACCTATCCACAGTACTGCATATCCACTGGACGTCTTTCTTCCAGGGTTGGCTTTCTTTAATTAAACCCTTAAACATCAATGTCCCAAAGCCTTCTGTGACTCAGGCTTTCCCTGGGAATAATACTTCTGAAATGACTAGCTTTTGATAGTTTCTCATAGCCGTTTTCACTCCCATGGCAGGCCATAGCCAGTGTCTTCGGCTCTGTGTCTTCTGTCCTGTGGTTGAAATTTTCATGCTTCTGTATTCCGTATTACCAGAAGCAGGCCTAGGCTACCGGCTGCAGCTCTGTGCCATTCCTGGAGACCTGGGGGGCCAAGCTCCAACATGACAATATCTCAAATAAATTTCTGGGATCTTGGCATCAATGTTGAAAATCACTATATTAATGCTCCCTAGTTTTTCTAAAATTCAGAATTACATGAGGGAAAGGAGGGCAGGAAGGGAAAGCAAAGCAAAAATTATTAAGATGTGATATGGATATAGGGCTGGGGATTTAGCTCAGTGGCATAAGTGCCTGCCTTGCAAGCACATGGTTGTGAGTTCGATCAATGGTACCAAAAACACACACACACACACATATATATATATATATACATATATATATATATATATATATACCAATTCCCCAAGAAAATTGTAATTTGCAATTATATATTGCAAACATATACTTAAAATACAATTTTAAGGCCCTGACCTTGAAGGTTGGAGGGGATCTGGATAATTGTTACAACATATCTCTTTCTCCCTTCTCAAAGACCTTCTCAAAGAAGCACTACTAAAAAAGAGATCTAAGGGTTTTCTGTCATATTTGCATTCCCTACACTTCCTTATTTGATTATATCTAGGGTATAAGTACAATTCCATTTGATTATATCAACAGACAATTAGAAAGTATTTTAAGACATCTAAATGCAATAAAAAAAGAACTATGATCAATTAAGTCTTCCCTGGGTACTACACTTGAGGAGTATCGGCAAGTAGAACATATATTTTCTAATTCTGAATCATTAGACCTTTACCACAATAAAGAATTACAGTCCCTGTATCACTAGTCTCTATTATTTTGTTCATTATTAACTTACTTTTCCCAACTTTTTTCCTTTAAAATAAAGCCATTAGCAATAATGATGAGCAAGATGAGATGGTACTAAATCACAATATTAATAGATTTATTTTCAACTTATAGTCAATAAGCATTAAGTCTTAAAATCAGAAAAAGTCAAAAAAAGAAAAGAAAAAATTAAAAACATACAAAATTAAAAACATAAAGGAATGACAATTTTCTAAGTAACACAGCCCTACCTGTTCATCAAATTTCAGTGCAAATATTCAAATAAAAACAAAGAATATTCAGGTATATATGCATACCTATGTGTGCATAAATGTATTTTAAAACTAAACTTCCACTGAAATTAATCTTTCTGGTCATACAGTTGTTGTCCTTTTTTCCAAACTACTGATTCACAACTTCTCTCCCTCTATAATACTTCTTTCCCTTTATAATACGAGTTTGTACTAGTGCAAGTTTGTACATACTCTGAAACCTTCAAGTGCATTAAAGTCAAAACAGGACGAAGCACGGTGGGACAAGCAGAAAACACAATGCATTTACAAGTCTTTCCTCACAAGCAAAGAAAAATGATCTCCAAGTTTAAAGAAAATAAAGCAATTCACTGTCAGCTCTTTTTCTAAGACTTCCGTTTTGTTCTCTAGTGTGACTGAATTCTACATTATGCTCATCAGACAGCTACATTTATTTTAATACAAAAATAATAGCACTCTTCTTACTCTTGGAGCAAAGTTGTGCCATGTTTATCCTGTCACTTTGGGTCCCTTAGCAATGAAGTGGGCTCACTGGAGTGCCCTGAAGCCTGAACAGAAAGGGAGAGTCAGTGCTCTGCTGTGGGCAACTGACACATTCTGGACCCCTGGAAGAGTTTCCAAACTGGTCAGTTTCAGGAATGTGCCGTCTCCTATGACCCCCCAGGGTAACATAGGACTGTTTTTCACCTTCTAATTCCAGGGCATCTCCAGGAAGTGTGGAAAAATGTGTGCCAACCAATCTATAGAAAACTTGCCCAGGCTTGGATGTCATCCAGGAAATCTTATACTTGTTACTCAACAAGACCCTTTCTGAGGAACAATTCCCTTTATTCAGATCTCTGTAGGAATCCATCTGCTCCCTCTGAGGTGAAATCAAACACACAGTGGCATACCAAAGGCCGACACTCCACAAAACACTGATTCCAGCTGCTTGTTGGGCATGACTAGTGCATACCATGGAACCAGCCTGGCTGATGGAGGTTGTCAAACAAGTTTCCAGTACTGAGTGGGCTCCAAAACTGTGAGAGGACACACTCCCTGTCCTCACAATGGGACACTGTACTTCAATAGGGTAGTGCTAGCCATGTATGGAAAACACACACTTGCCATGTCTGAACAAAGACATGCTACATACTACATGCTAGAATCAGACCTGGCATGAAAAGGTAAAATATCTCATTATCTACTTTATTTTATCTTGGTTATACACTGAAATACTGTAGTTCTAGTGTTTCGTTTGCTATACTGGGGATTTCACACACGGCATTTACATCTGTGGCCCCTTTAAGTCTTTTTTTCTTTTTATTAATGACACAGTCTTACTAAATTACTAAGTTTCCCAGCCTGGGCCCAAACTTGGGATCCACCTGCCTCAGCTTTTCAGAGTGCTGAGATTGCAGGAATGCACTGCCACACCTGGCTAGATCTAGTTGTGTTAAATAAAACACATCATTAAAAATAATTTCACTCATTTCCACTTTTTGATGTGGCTACTAAAAATGTTTAATTACAGGGGCTGGGGATTTAGCTCAGCGGCATAAGTGCCTGCCTTGCAAGCAGGCAGTCATGAGTTCAATCCCTGGTACCAATAAAAACGAAAAAAAAAAGACCAAAAAAAAAAATGTTTAATTACATGCACGGTTCATCTCTGTGGCTTGTAAATTTCCAGTGGACAATACTACTCTAGATAACCTACTAATACAAAAAAGCCAGGCTTTTTTAATATGTATTCGTAAGATTTCAGTAAATTCCAAAGAAAATTACCATAATTATTCCTGCAACTACTTGGTCCCACATTCAAGATTCCTGACTTTGGGGTCCTGATGACCTTCCATCTCCAAGAATCCTTTTTGTGAGAAACAACATTGAAGGGACTACTACGCTAAGCTTTTACAGTAGCAATTCCACTTAATAATAAAGGGAAGCTTAGCAAACTGATAGGAGAGTTCGATCTTATTTAACCTGTGACAGAGTTCAGGAAGGAGGAAGAGGAAGTGGCCAGAAAGGATCAGTCAAAAGTGACTGAGGTGAAAGGCCGGCAAGAAAAGAAAAAAAAAACTCTCCTTGTAGTCAGAACCCAGCAGACAGAATCTCAACCCTTTCACTTTGAAGTTTCACCTTTAAGGTTGTGTTAGCTTTTTCTCTAATCAAGTGTACATAATAATCCATTTATTGTGTATCAAAATTATAATCCATTTATTGTCTGTCAAAATTATAGTATACTTTCATGCATTTGTGTATATAATTTATATCTGCTATATATTTTTCATACATAATTATATTTATACGTGCATATATACACAGATACATACATATGTACACTTATAATGTCAACACAGATTATATACAGTTAGTATTGGCACATTTCAGGGTTAATTAGAAAACCGGATGAGAAATGATTTATGCTTTTTAAAGTCTCTATTTAGTAGGTGTAGAATAAAGAATACATAAAAAAGATTTTTATCGCTTTGGGATAACTCAGCTTATACGCAAGAAATAAGGTAATTATTTTCAAATACACAAAGAGACATTAGATTTGTACGGAAAAAATCCTAAATGTTTCTCTTGTTGTTTTCTTAAAACAAGGTGGCCTCTTGTCTGCTGGAATGGATTAGGTGTGTTCTACATTGAAGATAAGAGGCCAGATATCTAAGTCTCTATCACAAGGATTTTTCATACACTCTCGCCCCACCTAGAACTTCCCTTCCAGAATCCCACCCATTTTAAAGCCCCTTCCCAAGTACTCTGAATCCTCCTATACCACCTTACCTCCCCCCAACCTCAGCTCCTCCCAGTAATGTTCTGCTGTTCATGCTATCACAGCCAAATCTCTCAACTCACCAGAAGAGCAGCTTTCTGCCATTTTCTTTGTAAAAGACACTAGAGTTGCCCATGGCACGATGAATGCTCTTGGTTAGGACACTGCTTTCCAATATGCTAGTGTACCTAGCTCCCACCAATGCAGTTGAATATTTACTAAGAGTCATTGTGTTTGTTCCCAAACCCATTTATGATAGACATGGTTATGACAGTTGTATGCTGATAGTATTTACATAATTTAATTAAATATTTCATACAGTCAGTAGAAAAAGAAAGTAAGGCTGTTTTTCTATGCAAAATACACTGAAAAGTTTTCTTTAAAAAAAGAAGAAAAGCTAAACTGCTTTTAAATACTGTTGCTAAATTAGATGTGAGACAGACTACCTGTAAGAGATCTCAGGGGAAATTTTTAAATTTAAAATGAGTGTGTACACCTCAGATTGCTTCACAAAGTTCTCATTCCACACTAAAGAAATCAATGCTTTTAAATTACAGAAGGTTTATGCAAGAAAGATAACTGAAGTGGACTCTGAGAAGATGACCCTCAATCAAAGAAAAGACTTTGGTCCTACCTCAAAAGACTGATAAATAAATACGGGTAGATGTTTGGGTGGCCATAACATGTTTAAGGTGTTTATCTCAGTGTTGACTTACTGATTTTTTAAGTGAGCTGAGCACTAATTCAGATCATGTTGGTTTGGAGGGATTTCTGCTGCTTTGTAGGTATATGGCCTCAGATCCTACAAAGATTTCTGCCTCTCTTAGAAAACCAATCACTGTAACCCACAGCCTTTAGAATTCTCCACACAATCAAGTGTTTCATAAACAGTGGAAGTTATAATTTGCTTAGGGAATCAGAACACCCAGATTCTAGCGCCAACTCCCTACTTGACAGCATTCAACCGTGAAGTTTTCAGGTTTTACATAGATAAAATGGAAAACACAACACCAGCCCCACTTAGTGCATTGACATGAAATAAGGCAGTCAAAATTACAATGGCACTTTGAAAAGTACAAGCGCACTATACACGTTAGGGTGTGCGCTAAGGACTTTCTTCCTAAATCATGAGAGAAAAATACATGGGATAGAAACAAACTAGCAACTCTCTAAGGTCCCAACCACATTAAGAAAGGGCTGTCATGAAAACTAGTGTGATCTCTAAATGCAACTAATGCATATTATTTTCTTTCCCAAAATTCTTGGTCACTGGCTGCCAAAATGGTCTTGAAACATCACACAAATCATGTCATTTCTTTCCCCAACATCCTTCAGTAACTTACCAGTGCCCACACAGAAAAACAGCATCGGAGGACTTCCTATCGTGGCTCCACCATAGTTTCTCAGCCTTGTCTATCAACTCACCTTGCCATGAGCCACAAGGAGACCGAGAGCCTCAGCTACACTTTCAACTGGGCAAGCTTTACCCCTCTCTGGTCTACAGTGGTTTCTTTCCAGAAATCTACATCTGAACTGAAAAGCACAAATTCTCATCTTCTCCACTCCTCAAATTCCTCTGGGTTCCCATCATACTTTATATTTTTATAAATATCTAATAAATCTGCCTTGCTTGTTAAAAGACTCCAAGATGGCATGCATGTTACCATCTCCAAGACACCTCACAGTATGTCACAGTGCCTTACTGACCCACGGGAAGCCTGATGCAGAATTTTAACTTACTATCTTCTTGTATCTTCTATTCCTTGTGCAGACATTTAGTTTTCCTTTTCCAGTCTGACTTAGCAAACTGCACAAAAAATTATCAGAAAAAAATAATTTTTAGCTGTGTTTCTACCTCTCTTCTTTCTAGAAAAGGAAACACCTCACTGAGTAAGGCCTATTTCATTTCTGAAGCTAAGAAGCAATAAACTTCCTTAAAAGGTATGTTATAGTTAAGATCTTAAATGTCCTCCAAAAGCTCATGCATTGAAGACTTGGCCCCGCTGCCACAATGTTCAAAGCTGGGGCCTTTGGTAAGTGATTGGACCATGAGGATTGTGAATGTGTTAATATGTTATTGTATTTATAGATTCACAGATTGATAGGCTTTGAGTGGTGGTGGAAACTTTAGGAGGTAGGGCCTAGTTGTAGTAGGTCACTGGAGATTCCCCTGAAAGGTACAATTTGTTCCTAAACCTTCTCCCTCCCTTCCCCCTCCCCCTCTCCCTCTCTTTCCCCCTCCTCCTCCTCCTTTCTGTCTGTCTCTCTCTCTCTCTCTCTCTCTCTCTCTCTCTCTCTCTCTTTTTCCACCCCTTCGCCCCCACTTCACCTCCTCTCCTCTCCCTGCTCCACTTCCTAGATGCCATAAAGTGAGCAAATCTGTTCTGCCATGTGTTCTTTGCCACAATATTCTCCCTTGGCACAGGTCCACAATGATGAAACAAATCAGCCATGAACTCACCCTCTAAAACCATGAGTCAGAGTAGTCAGATTAAATATTTCTAACTTTAAGTTGATTTCTACGAGCTCTTCTGTCACAGTAACAAACCTACCACATTTAAATGGTTAATAATGCTCCAGCTAATCAATTTGCATATAAGCCAACATATATGAAATAAGTCACTGCCTAAAGAAAGAAGTCACAGATCCCCAAGAATGCAGATAGAAAGTGAGCTTCTCAGGATCTTACTAAAGATAAAATATTTTCAACTCCATAGAGGACCTTAATATACACGCATTTTCTCTTAAGTGCCAATGATTGATTGTTTCAAAATTGCTAATGTCTCCAACTAAAAACTTAAAAGAGTGTAACCAAGTAGATACCCTTAGGGGAAACCTTAGTGGTCTCAATGGAGCTACAGTCCACCACTTCAAGAATGTATTTAGCCAACAGAGTAGACTTTAGGACCTTCACTGATTGCTGCTGATCAAAGGCACTTAGCTGATAAGAAACACGCTCAAAGTTAAAGGTAAGAATTGGTCTCATCTTTTTCCTCCTGTCCTTTCCTAAGACAAAATTACACAGACCATTACAGAATCTATTTGGAGCTTTTAAACAGACCTCAGCTTCTGTCTCTATTAACTCCTGGCATAAAATATTTTGTTTAGTGAATACTGTTCAGTGAGATAATCTCTATCATTTTTCCCAGTCCTCTTCATTATTGAGCTTTCATACCCTAAATAAACCAGCCCACATGTAGTTTGGGTTACATATAACAATTTGTGATAAGTAGTTAAATTCTCCAATGTGTCTGCCACCCAAATGATAGAGTTTCTAAATCACCTTGAGTTTCAAAAACTGCAGTTATCTTTTGTCAGCTCTCCTTCCTGTGGTCTTCTGATTTTTGTGTGCTCCAAAATACATGAGAAAGGTTTTCCTCAGCCATGAGAAAGTACCTTGAGCCACCACAATTAAATCTCACAAATGCTTGGATTCTTTCAATAGCTGTTCCCTTTTGCGGACACCACCATCAGTCAAAACTAGCTATTTTAAGGGGAAATAGCCTTAAAATTCTAAGGATAGTTGTTTTAAAACAAATAAAATTAAAAATGAAAGTCAAACAAAGATTACAGTGTTATGGTAAAATGAAGCACAGAAATAGAGATATACTACCCACACGGTTAGAATAATGCATTTAATTATAATATAAATTGCACCAAAGTAATTATAATACATAATTACATAACTATTTAGTAACATATAATTAATATGTAAGAATGTATATAAACTTATAAATAAAAATACACACACATAAATACTCATCAAACCAAATGTTTATGTATGTTCTTGGTGCAAACAGACACCCTAAAGCCCATCCATCTATTTTCTTTTTTTCCATCCATATATTTTAAAGAATGTTAATAATTCCTGCACCAGAAGGATTCCAATCAAAGTCAGGAGCAAGATGATTACTATCACCATTATAATTTAGCACTATTTTGAAGATACAAAGGATTCAATATGAAATAAAAGATTTAAATACTAAAATAGTAGACCTATAATTCTTCATAGAAAATATTAACTTGAAAAATGATCACTAGATAACATTACACTAAATATACATAGTATATAACTAATATATTAAATAATATTAGGCTACTTGAAAACAATACTTGGCTACACCAGTATGGCGTTACTGTCATTCTTTTCTCTTTTATGCAAGCAACATTCCACATTCCTAACACATGGTAATAATTCAACTTCTGTACTTTTCCAACCTTATTTCTAAACATAGTCCTTCAGACTTCCTATCACCAAGCACTAAGTGTCACCCAGCAAAGAATTTTCCTGTAGCAAATACCAGTGAACCTTTGTGCATTTGCCATTCAGTAGCTGCCCTTGTTCCCTGCACAATCCTCCCCCAAACATTCCTGATGCTTCTCTAACATTAAAGAAGACTCTACAACTTGGACCCACTCTCTTTGTTAAAAGCGCAGATAAGCAACACATCAACTATTCTGTAAGACTGAGAATTGAGACTACCAAGGGCCTTAGGTTTCATGAGATCTAAGGATCTGTCTTTAACTGCTCATCTTTAGGAAGAACTAATTGATTGCAGGACCAATAGCCCCCCAGATAGTCAGTACCTATCCACCATCCCCCTTACATACAGATAATTAAAAACAGACCCTCCTCATAAGAAAGAAGAAACACATTGTAAAATGCCTCATTTAATTCAAATTGCTTACTCCAAAAGGAAGAAAACAGATGAAAGTCAGGGGTGAGAGAAGGAAGGTACAGGGAGCTAAAGTTGCTCATATTCCCTTTTACTCATCTAGCTGCTGCTG
This sequence comes from Cavia porcellus, assembly GCF_034190915.1. Lineage (NCBI taxonomy): Eukaryota > Metazoa > Chordata > Mammalia > Rodentia > Caviidae > Cavia > Cavia porcellus. Next base: position 80,103,371 of record NW_026947484.1, read on the forward strand.
ACTCACCAAATCCGCATCCCCAACCTGCCTATGCCTTATTCTCAAGATAGACTCAAGACTAAAGCTAAATGGGCGTGCTTTTGGTTTATGCTTCTGATGGTGTTAGGCAAGAGTAACCCAAAGAACATAAGATAATGCTTAACCAAGGCACCAGAAGCAGAGCCTGTTCAAACTTGCCCCTATCCACCGACAGGTGGGGAATGGGCAGTATCTCCTGTCACTGTGACCCTCAACCTAGGAAAACGTGTCACATTTTGAACCTTTCTGGAATAAGATGCCATTCTGTAACTTCAGGAATAATTTAAGTCTTTTTTATCACATAGATCAAGGTGTAAAAAGGATATGTTTCCAAGACTTAAAGACATACTTAAACAGTTAATTACTGAGTTCTTTTCACCAGCAAGGCTAGTCTTTATTTGTTTAGCTCTTAGACTTCCAATAATGAGGAAATTTAATATAGAAAGTAGAAACAGGGAGATGGGGACAGGAACTAGGTAGTTGCATGGAAAGAATAGCAGAGACCTTTGGCCTTCTACCTGCTTCAGGTCAAGTCCCATACCCCTCAGTTAATTAGGCACCTAGGAACTTGTCACTGAAAGATACTGAACATTAAGATGCTTCCCATGCCCATCTTACTCACCACGCAGTTGCTCCACTCGCTCTTTTCTATGGAAGCCAAAGGTCAAGAAAGGTTTTTAATTCACAATTGCCTAAAACCTCTCTCTCCATGTCTTACTACCCAGAGCTGTACTGTCCAGTAGGGAAGCCACTAGCAGACATAGCTATTAAGCAGCAGAAATGTGGGTAGCCCAAAATTATATATTCCTACTAAAAACTAAAACTATATATATGGTTCACATTTGTGCCTATAATTGTATTTCTACAAGTCAGCACTGCTGTGGAGATTGGCTACTCATATTCTCATAGTGCTACTGTAGAGATAATGGTCCTACCTAGAGATGTGGAAACCCAAGGATATAGAAGCTCATCCTTCCAAATTTTATGGCATTCTAGAGAAATGCTTGAGAAACTCAGTCCAGATGAACTCATCTTAAGAGAAAATACATTCATGGGGATCATCTGGACCCTATCTACGAGTTTAACACAGAATATTACAAAGCTCTGATGCAACATTCAGGCCTGGAGTCAATGTCCCAAATCCACTGTGAGCGCTTCTTTCCTTTGGGCATGCCTGAAAATTAGACGTGCAGCTCAAGAATTCTGTCATGATGAAAGCCATGAGAGCTGAGAAGAGAGGAGAAGGAGAGAAGAAAGAGAAGAGTGGAGGAAAGGAGAGGGACAAGGTAGACTGAGACTAAAAGTGAAGAAAGGAGCCAAGTGTAGTGGCACATTCCTGTAATCCCAGCACCAGGAGGCTGGGCAGGGGGATCAACATGAGTTCAAGGCTAGTCTGGACTACATAGTGAGTTCAAAGCCACTTTGAACTAGAGTGAGACTCTGCCTCAAAAAACCAAAAAGTAAAAAAGAAAAGAAAAGAAAGTGAGAGGCTGGTAAATGTGTGGTTAGGAACATGGAAGCTAGGAAGAAAAAAGAGGTAGGAAGAACAGCTCTCCAGTAGGGGAGAGAAATGCAGAATTCTTACTGCTCAGAGTAATTTTCAAGACTAAAACTGAGAAGATCACTATCAATAAATTGACAATTGCTCCTAAGGGGAAAAAAAACCAACTCAATAAGATCATTCTTCAAAGTTATACAAGTGAAGGTAAAAGAGACCTCCCAGGCACTCTGAGTCCTCACAGTACCCCTGAGCAAATAGATGATGCCACATTATGTAACTTACTTTTCCGCCTTTAATCTTTTTTGATGGCCATAAATCTACACTTTCACTAAGTTCCGAGTCTTAAAGCATGTGGCCCTGTTTCACAACCCATGAAAACGGGTCCTTTCTACTCACATCTTGGATCTCAAAAACATACTCTTCCTATGAGCAGATAGAAACTTGGAGTTTTTAAGAGCTAAGTACAATATGCCACAAAGTATAGCCTATTATACTGTCTAAAAAGAGGGCCATCCGACAGACCCAGGTGGTCCCCATGTCATACAAGGCCATGTTGTGGAAATTTCCGTGTATGGTAATTATCTAGAGCTCAGAACACATTTTCATGAACAGGAAAATGAAAAAGAAATGAAATAATCTTTCACGAGAGAGATTCAATTTAATCCCAAAAGCCTCCTTAACCATCTATCTGAACCACATACCTTAGAAAAGCCCTATTCTGGAAGCCATGGTGCAATGCTTGCTGCAAGAAGACCTGGTGGGGAGGCGGTGGAAGGAGAAAGGATGCTCTCTGACTTCCTCCTGGATGGGGAGTAACACTAGCCATCTGTGAGTAGGGGCTGCCAGCAAGCTGTACCCAAAGAACACTCATCTGTCAGAAGCTGTATCGCTCAGAGATATCTATAGGTTTCACAAATCTATCCAGTCACTCACAGGAACCCTTGACAGAGTGCTAAATGGCATCAATTTAGGGCAAGATACAGGGCAGCGAAGAGGGCAGGGCGAAGAAGGAAGCTGGGTGCCCCTCTCCCTTTTCTTTTTGCTAGATGTCTAAGATGATAAATCAAACTTAGCAAATCTTCTCAGTTCATAACACTTTGGTGTCTCAATTTTCTAATGGCACCCCTAGGCCCAGGCAAGTACCTAATAATTCTATGTGTTAAATAGAATTCTAAACAATTTAGTAAATACTCATGTTCTAACAATTTAGTAGTTATTTTTAAAAAAGCAAGATATAAACTGCTAGGAAAGTGATATTTTTGTTTCTTAATTTATGACAATTTAAGAGGTGTATATGCTGGCATTCACCTATAATGCCAACAGTCTTGGCGGCTGAGACAGGAGGGTTACAAGTTTGAACCTAGCCTTGGTGATCTATCAAGACCCTATCTCACTAATTAAAAAAAAAAAAAACAGTCTAGGGCATAGCTCAGTGCAAGGCCCTGGGTTCAATCCCTAAAATGGGAGGAGGGGGGTTCCACAATAATTTTTAATGGAACACAGTGATGCTGGGCATTGCACAACCTGAAGTAAGATGGGGTGCAGCCATCCCATTTCCTGCTCCACATTAATTTTTACATGGTGGAGGCTTTTTATCACAGCAAATTCTGAAAGCCCTGCTTTGCAAAGATATGACATCACTGAAAGGAATGTTGTGATCTAATACAGCAACTATGAATTACCTTAAGCCGTAGTTCACATGGTAGCTGACAAATGCTGATTATTTCTGTTTGCCTCAAAAACATTAAAATATCCTACAGCCTCTCTAGGAACTCCCTGTGGAACCCCATGATGCCTCAGAAAACAGTATGGGAAAGTGCAAGGCTAGATTAAGTGTACCCAGGCTGGTTTACACTTGACAATAGGGTAAAAGAGTTGCATGGCCTGCATTTAAATGGCCTTGGGCTTGACCACTGAAGTAACTTTGCACGTGCCCTAACAGTGTTCTCACAGCAGTACGTGAGTAAGTGAGATAAACTATCTAGAAGGCTAACAGACACTCTGTAACCTCCAGGGCAAGGAGGAAAGGGGTGTGGGTATTAATGGATTAAGTCACCTTTTTTAACTGTTTCACCCTATGGTATAATGTAAAAGAAGGTTTAGAACTATTACAGTTTATCTAGTTTTCATTAGTTGACATGTGAGGTAAAGGTTGACTCTGTCATAGATTGCTGATGGGAACAAAGATGCTATGTGTATGTCTGATTCATAATCCCATGATTTTGTCAGCAGTGAGGCTAAAAAATAATGTGTGAAAGAAGCAAGGATGCACTGAGGCAAAAAAGAAGGAAGAAAGTCAGGCTTGTCCATTCATTCATTCTCCAGATCGTTGTTTTCAGAACCCTACAAACACTGCTCAGTCACAGGGGACGTAGTGAATACACCAGACACAACATGACTCTGTCCTCTTCCCAACTCAACAGGGAATCTTCTGGTTTCATCAAATCCAACTCCCACCATCTGACCTAGCTGAGCACTCCTTCATCACTTTGTCACTTGTCCCCTAAAACACCTTTTACCCTGGTTCTCCTCGGCCTTCATTGGTTGTATCTTATGAGTTTCTTCTTCCTAGCTTTCCTTTTTGATATTCCAAGCCTGGGCCAATTTCTCTATCTTCATTCTCTCTTGGGGTGGTTCCCTGTAATCTCATGACTTCAAGTATCATTTCTGTGCTATGAACCTCCACTTCTATCTCTAGCATCCACTTCACTCCAGAGCTCCAGACTGTATATCCAATTATGTGTTCAACATCCCTACATGAGAAGTCTGATAGATGCTCCCAATATTACATATTTAAAACACAGACCTAACTTACTACCACAACCTCAGGTTTCTCCATCTCTGGAAATGGCACTACCATACACTACGTGCTCAGGACACACCTAGAAGTCTTCTTAGAGTGTGCTGCTTCTTATTGCCTCACAATGAATCCTCAGCAAGTTCTACTGGGTTTGCTATCCCAACTCTACACTTCCAGCCTACCATCCCACCCTAAACCACCATCTATCTCACCAAGCGGGCAAAACCTAACTATTGCTCTTGTTTCCACTCTTGACCTCACATATAGTCTATTTTCAACATCAGAACAAGATGTTCCTCTTTAAAAATGCAAGTTAAGCCAAGAAAATCCTTTATTTAAAAGCCCTCAAAGAATTCATCAGACTTGTAATCTCAGAACACCCTATCGTAAGAACTGAAGTCATCTAGCTGTTATCTGAGCTAAATCAGACCTCTGCATGTGTTCTTCTGTCTTCCAGGAGCTGCAGAGGGCTTCCTCTTCACTTGACTCAAAGCAGCCTTCCCTAGAACCCCTTCTGAAATATTCTCCCCATCCTTCTGAGACCCATCATTCTGCTTTGTTTCTCCCATAGCACTTACTACCCTGTGACACAGATCTCAGGTATTCACTGCTTGATTACTACTCCCATCAAAACACAAACTGAGCGGTTACTTTGCTGTGTTCACACAGGTACACACTCACTAAAATCGCAATCTTCTGTCCTCAGAGTTTACATGTGGTAAAAGGTGACCAGGAAAACACTTCAAGCTCAAAAGACTCAGTTCTCGGATGCAGTCTGTTGTTAACTATCCAAATCTCACAATATGCTACCTAACATACTAACATTTATGTGCCCAGAATTATGCTAAAATTCTAAACATCTATTATTTTAATTTTTAAAGTTTTAATAAGTACAAATATTATCCCTTAGAGAGAGTAAATCATTTGCTTAAGGTCCCAGCACTGATAAAGGCAGAGTTGGGGTTTAAGCTCAGATCAGTCATGTTCCTGGTCAATATCTTTATACCACCTCTATATTGCTTTCTGGAAAATGGGATGGTTGTGCTAAAATAACCTCTAAGATGTCAGTTCTACCACCTGACAGACAAAAAAAAAATGTTGTCACTTATGTTGCTTTAAATTTAATTTATATATTAAATCTCAAGACCTTTTTTATCCAAATACTGTATAAAAAAGACTACAGGTCACAGATTCATGCAGAAATGCACACATAGAGACCACGTACCATGTTTAGGGCAGACATCCACTGAGACATTCATCATGACATTTCACCACCAATATTACCCACGCTAGGAACACTCCCTCGGACTACAAATTTAAACAGGAACTACTAGAGGTGACAAGTTCACAACCTGGAGTCAACCAAAGCAGAATACATTAATAAAATACACTCACCTTAGTTCTCAGCTTCATCTGTCACCAGGAAAATCTGCCACCTGACATATGCAGAGAGAACCAAGTCTGCTCTTATTTCAAACTTTGAGTAACTGTACAATATGGAGCGCCTCAGAAAGGCGTCCCTTCCAGTTTGACGCAGCTCTAAGAGAAGTTTCTAGGACTCTCTAGCTGAATTCTAAACTGCTCAAGCTCTAAGAATAAGTGCCACAAGATCAGAGATGCAATGGTAACTATTTCTTTTATTCTACTATAAGATAAGGTAGGAACAAACCATCTGTGCACGCTGTCAAGGTAACAAGATCCTACTACCCATGGTAGAAAGGATACACAAATGTAGACCTACACTTTACAAATACATACATCCATACACCCTCTTACCAACCTCAGGGTTCTTGACTGTGTATGGGACAGACATCATCCACTACAATAATGACTTAAAAATAAGATAAGCAGTAAAAACTCTGACACAATTCAAAGATTAGGAAGATTTGGAAAACAAAACTATATCAGCATTTAATTTTACAAATAAACAGGAGACAATATTATGTTGCTTTAAATTAACCAGAAATAGTATCAATTTTGACACTAACAATCTTCAGTACCTAATCTGAAACTATTTTGTACTCTAAGTCCATACATTTTAAGAAATTGCTGATAAAGTGCTACAATGCTGCAATACAACTCATCTAACCTTTGAGGACTAAACTAAATTCTTTTACAATGACACTGCAAAATGTGGAAATGAAGAGGAATAGAGAAAAAAGAAAATACCTGAGAGTAAAGGGAATGTCCCCATTCGGAATAAAAAAGGAGCTGTCCCCCAAATACACACCCACCCTCACACACCCATGTTCCCTCCTTAGCTTCACAATAAGGTTCTTTAAGCAAACAAAATCACCTCCCACTTTCTAATCGGGGAGCTTTTTGCTGGACTCTTCTGGTTCTTGGGGCTTTCGTAGTCTCTGTGCTCTAGGTCTCCATCTTGAGATCAAAATTAAATCCATACAGAGGTCAGCGATAAAATGGGAGAGAAGGCAGTCTCTTAGAGCAAGTGACACTTAACAGAGGAACCATCCACTCCTGGCTAAGCTCTCCAGAAATAAGATGCCTCCCAAGTAGGGCCTCATCAGTTCCTGACAAGAGTAAGTTTTACAAGTAAAAAAAAAATCAAAATTCAGCAAAAAGTGGATAATAAAACAACCACCAGCCCCATGTCCAAATACGTGACTAAAGCAAGTCTTTAATCTCTTTATCCTTGACAATCCTTAATCATTTAGCTATCAGTAGTACACTAGTACCAAATCAGTGATGAAATATATTAGAAAACTGTTAACTCTTCTTGCAAGGAAGGCTTCATCTCTAGCTTCCAGTTTCTAGAAGGGGACAAAGTTCTTTCACTTCACAAATTATAAAACAATGAAAACTAGAAAGAATTTCTAAAATCATTGCATTCAACTTTCTCTTTCTAAAAGAGCTCAGATTGTTAAATTTATTCTCTGAAAAACTTAATATTTACAACACAGTTTAGGTTTTGAGTTTGATTCTCCTGCTCACCAAGCTAGGAGTTCCACTTTGTCACTGTTGAAGAAATGAATTTGTTATCCATCTATAAAAATGAAATGCAATATGGCTTTAGTGACTAAAGGTATGTACACAAGAGCTAACTGACTGGCTTATATGCTGGCTCTGACACTTGGCTAAGTGACTTTGCGCAAATTACTCAATCCTATCTTATTTTCTTTGTCTTCAAAATGGAAGGAATAATAATAACAGCTAGCCTGGTGGTATTCACCTTCTGGGGATTAGGGCAGCTTGTCCTTCAAACTAACACATGAAAAACAAGTTATCAAGCATTTATAAACATCCACTATAACATAAATGGTATGTATTGGCTATCATTATCCTTTCAATCTGATTAAACTATAAAGAAATCATGAAAATAGAGCACTTTGCTTTATTTCTCTGAGCTTTTTTCTGAACATTGCATATATACAAGCATCATTTCATATAAAATACTTTAAAAGGATCTCAACAGCATAGTTGAGTGCACTTTGTCTAGACCTAACTAGTCCCACTATTCTCAAGAATTAAACAACCAGAATAAGACATGGAAAGGGTCCTATTAGTCACAAATATACCCTGACTTCTGCACTGAAAATCATCATATACAGCACTCCCAGATCTGCAGTGATACTTCACAGAGGTTCACAGAAGGTAGGGCGCATACCTAGTCATGATTCTGGAAAAGTCTCTAAAAGTGCAGCTTGTTGCAGTTCTCTCCACCAGCAGTACAAGCTGGCTGTCGGCTCCAAGACTCTAGCAAGCTCTTCCCTTCTGACCTTCCAGCTGTAAGGTGGTAGCTGCTTCTTAAAGCTTCTATCTATTCCTAAACAACACCTCTCAATCAATCTCTCTATATACATATCCCTTCTCTCTCTCTCTATCTCTCTCTCTCCCTTCCCTCCACTTTTCAGTCCTTCATTAACTGTTTAACAGATTCCCAATATGCTATGTTAAAATAACTGGAACAATTTCTCCTTTTGGGGGCAAACACAATTGAATGAGCATTTAGTCCAAATTTTCTCACACTATACAAAATTATTGTTCGTCATTAAATCAACAGACAACAACTCGAAACCTTCACATAAATATGCTAAAAATGACCTTGTAATGTTCAAGGGGAATTTGTTTTGTTTTTGTTTTTGCTTTTGTTTTTGGAGGAGGGTCTTGCTAAGACATTAAGTTGCCACGGTTGTCCTTGAGCTTCCCTCAAACTCCCTGAATGCTGGAACTATAGACAGGCATGGAGCTCTTCTTGATGTCTAATTCAGTTCTTTCACCTGAGATATGCTAGCTCCTCTTAGACTGTTACAAATGTAAACTACAGACATCTTCCACACTGCCCATGTATACTCAGAGTCATCCACACAGTCATCCTGTATGACTGCTATGAGTTTTTCTGAGTTTAGCATCTAAGTCTATTTTATTTCATGATTCTTATTTATAATAAATTACCTAAGGTTACAGTGCAAGTCAGACAAAGACTGGTCATCATTTGGATAGAAATATTATAAAGTACTGTCTACATCTCACCAATCATATCTTTGAAAGTAAAGCTACTAGATATCTAAATCAACAATATAACCCACCTGAATCACCAGAGCCTTAGCTAATTCCACTTTTAAATGAAAGTTTAACTCACTGTTTCATTACATCTTTCTAGTGGGTTATGTTGGAACATTTTCATATTTAAATCCGTATTTTAATCTAAACTATATTGCTCCTATACTTCTCTTGTATTTCAACTAGGAAACTTTTTAAAATTGTGAATAATAAGTAGACAATATTGTCTATTAACTTTATTTGAGAATAACCACCAAAGGGGGGGGGCTGTGAAACCCGATATCAAGCAGAAAGGAGCAAAAGACTATCCCTCAGCAGGTATTTGATGATGCCTAAAATGTCACTTTTCTCTAGGTAAATAAAATGCCACACCAGTGTTTCTCCCAGATCCCAGCTAGTCAAACGCACCAAAGGGCAGGGGCACTGGAGTGAGACAAGGCTGCATTAAACCTTGGCTGCGGATCTTATCAACCACGGGAATGAACTTGAGCAAGTAATTTCACTTCCCTGAATGTTGGTTTTATTATTGGGAGTAATAAAAAAATTCCTCACAGTTGAGGTTGGCTCTGCAAAATCTTAAAGCTTGTCACTAAACCAGCCCTCAACGTAAGTTAGTTTCTTCTTTCCTTCTATATATTTCCTAATTTAAAAAGGTATCCTTGGTGGTGCACAACTGTAATCCCAGCGCTCCACAGGGACTGAGATAGGAGGATCCCAAGTTCCAGCCAAGCCTGTACAATGTAGTGAGGTAGCAATACCCTGTCTCAAAATTTAAAAATGAAAGGACTGAGGTTGTAACTCGGTGTGAAGGATCTGGGTTAAGTCCCCAGTGCTGGAAAAAAAGCTGTCTTAAAATACATAAAAACACACAAAATAATTGTACGAGTTATCTATTGCTATCTATATTTAAGACAATTGTAATGTCTTAAATATATATCCACTAAAAAGACAAAAAAAAAAATATGCCTCTATGGTCAGGAATCTGTGTGCCATACCTGATTTGGTGTCTCTCTCAGGCTGCAATCAAAGCACAAGCTAGAGCCACAGCCTCACTGAAGGTATTCCAAGCAGGGCGCAACTGCTTCCAAGCTCACAAGTTTCTTGATGGTTGCTGGGCTGAAGTCAGCTTGTTCTCTCCGTTGATCAGAATTCAGCCTCAGTTACCTGCCACGTGAGACTTTCCAACATGGCAGACTGAGAAGACAAGGAAGAGTCTGACCACAGACAGAAGCCAATCTTTTGTAACCTAGTTAACACTAAATGCAGGTCCATGTTTAAGCTGGAACATGGGTATTCTCTTGTTTTCAGACTCAGACTGGAAAAGTATCCAGAGCTCTCTTGGGTCTCGGGTATGTCAGCCACAGATGGTGAGACTTCTCAGTCTCCATAATCACACAACCAATTCCTCATAACCTCATATCCTCTCTCCTCCCTCTTTCCCTCTTCTCTCTCTCTCTCTCTCGCTCTCTCACTGCTACACACACACACATACATTAATCATGGGCTGAGTGAGCAATTCTGCTCAGCGCACCAGCAGACCAGAAAAACACAGATTAAAAAAAATCAGTCATTTCTCTATCCTGCCTTTTCACTTATTGTTATAATTTACTTGACTGTATCAAAACCACTGTGTTAAGCAATAACAAGGGGCACCTTCAACTCAAGTCAACACAGACATCTGCAACAATTTACTTCACAATGATTCCTCTCCTCAGCCTGCTGCTCTTTTCAAAGTAAACATATACCAGACACTACCCCACCGCACATAGTAGAAACTCCGCCGGACACTATGTATTTTTCAGGAAATTATTCTCAATTGCCAAGAACCTAGCCCTCCCAGGCAAAATATCTATGTGCCAAAAAACAAACGTTTTATGGAGAGGTATTTGGGGATCTAGAGTGAGAAAGGCACGGATTAAAATGCCCAGCTTCTCCCACTGAGGTTTTTTTCATCTTTTCCTCTCTCTCCTCCTGTTTTCAATAGGGACAGACACTTCATAAGGTCGCTGAGGATTAAGTTATGTAAAGCTCACCACATTCTAACGTATGTAAAGTGCTAAATAATTGGTAGCTACTTTGCTTTCCATTCTACAACCAAAAGTATGTATTTTCTACATAATAATATGCTAATAATCACTCACTTCCCCAACGTGTAATTTTGCTATTAACGTATATGAGACTAACCCGGAAAGTAGGTTGAATTACTCTACCTTTAGGCCAATGGGTAAGATTCTGAATCACTTCTAAAGAGGTGGCCCTTTGATTTAGAATAGTCCTGGACTTTACTAATAGAGTCCCATTTCAGTCTTAAAAGTGTCCCAATTTGGATAATAAATTATATACTCGCCCTACCTAAATAGAATAAAAACTTCAGGTAAGAGATGAAAGTTTAAAATATTTTATCTTCTCTCAATATTCATTTGTTGTAGTTTAGGGATTTTTTTCTCTTTCTAGTTTTTTGAAACAAACTGTGAAAATATATTTCAAGAGTGAGAACTGGGCACACAATAGCTTTTCATACTGTCCAGACATGGAATTGTGACTAAGCTGTGGACCTTTACTTGAGGACAAGCCACAGCATGAATAGGGTAGTGTACCGGGACAGCCTGCTCATGCAACTGCAGGGGCTTTGGCTTACAAGTACACACTGCCATGCACTAGTTCACAATCAAAGGACAACCATAAGTTATGTGCCCCTAGCTGTTTAGTTTAAAATGTACTTTCACGTCTATCATCCAATCCCTAAACACAAGTACTGTTTTTGTCCCACTATCATACATGCACCAGAGAGTTCCACACAAGGGGTAAGAACCTGGAAAGCAATTCACACAGCTCAGCCTCTGACACACGCCCTCCTCTCTACTAAGGGCACATGGCCAGGGATGCCCTTTGCCTAAATTCTACCCATTTGAAGTAAGGATGCAACAAGAACCCCATTTTATGGAGAAGGAAACTGAGGCAGGGAGGCTCATTGGCTTTTCAGGGTCAACTTCAGGAGTCTTTTGTGAGTCCTTTGTGTCCAGGACCCTGCTCTTGCAGCAGTGCTTCCCAGAGTCCAGTCTGTACTTGCAAAGCAGCTACGTAATTTGTGGGAATCAGTGCAAAACTGAATTGCTGGGACTCATACTCAGAAAGCAGGAAAAGATCTTTTTAGATCTCTCCCCCAACCCTACCTCTCTTCTCCATCCTCTCTTTGGTGCTTTACACTGGGTTCCTTCCACCCAAACTACTCGTAAGGCAAGTACAGATCATAGCTACCTTAGCTTCACTCAGAATAGAACATGAGAAGCACATCTGCCTCGATCCCCCTCACATCAGTACCCCTGTCCCTGCCAGAGGCAGAAGGAAGCAGTGGACACTTGGCGGGAGATAGGCCCATTTCTGGGCTAACTCCAGGCCTCCTGCATGCTCCATCAGACTGCATTTATGAAACCCAGACTCAAAATCAGTGAAAAATGTTAGCAGAGAACCACAGAAGATTACACCCCAAGTGCTAAGCATCCCTGTGCATTTGGGACCTTCTGCAGCCTTGAGCCAGCCCTAAACACAGAGATCAATTGAATTTGTTAAAAACACATTCCAATTTAGTAGGTATGAGACTGTACATTTCTGCCCAGCAGCTGGAGGAAAACTGCTGGTCCGCAGGTTCTTCTTGAGTAACAAAGTCCTTCACCACAGGATTCAACTTTTAACCCATTTTTATATTAAAGCCAGTTATAAACCTTCTACTTCTCTCATTATTCAAAAAAGGCAGCCTTGAAAACGGGTATTAAGGGGCTGGGGATTTAGCTCAGCGGCATAAGCGCCTGCCTTGCAAGCAGGCAGTCGTGAGTTCGATCCCTGGTACCGATAAAAACGAAAAAGACAAAAAAAAAAAAAAAAAAAAAAAAGAAAACGGGTATTAAATACAATTGACCATCCCTTGTGTCTTTAAAATGTGATGAGTGAAAACCAAACCTATTCACATTCATGATCTCCACCTCTTTGTGTTTGGGCATTTCATATATAGAGAAAAACAGTGTCCTTGAATAATCACTGCTGTCATCCCTGTGGTCACAACAGGAAGTCTGCCTGGCTCCTCCCCAGGTAGATCCCTCCACACTCAGAAGGGTCACTCACTGGAAGAGGTCAAGGAACACTGTCTAAAACAGGAGCCACGCTCATGTATGGGAATGGAAACGAGCGCCTTAAATTGCTCAAATTGAATGCTGAAGGCATTCTCTTTCAGGAATGGCAGTAACCCCAAGTTCTAGAGGAGAAAGAAGACAAGATTTCCCAGAACTTCTGTAGTGTGAGATCTCAGGACTGTGGACTCACCTTCAGGGTAAACCCACACGGCCTATACAGTGAGATGGTCAGCAAAACTGAGCCTCAGCTCCCAAATCCCCCAAGTGGGGCCAATTACACTTCCCCTACCTAGCAAGACAGTGCCTTCAATCAAATCACACAGGAAAATCAATACAAAAGTTTGTGAACTCTGTTCTTGCTTAAGAGCCTTTAGAAATGTTATAGGTGACTAATGGATGTTACATTTCAATTTCACAACCTACAGTATTTGGGGGCTGGAGGGGGTTCTTAATGGAATATACCTTATTCTCTTAAAGGCTTTTAAAGGTGGAGTGTTACCAGAGTGACAAACCACTTTTACAACTGGAACAAACCATCCCTGACATTCAGGAATACTTGGAAATCCATCATCAATTTGATTTACACCCAGCATCAATAAATCACACAAAGTAGACCCTGTATAGCACAGGGAGTAAACAAAAGTAAACACTGTATTTCACCTGCCTTGTTGGCTAGACAAAATGAAAACTCTGGCCTCCTCAACTGGAATAATGCCTTTGGTCTGTGGCTTGTTTGGTTATTTTTGGAAACTTTTATGGAATATTAACTTTATTTGCTCTAATTCTGCAGGAAGCCACATTGGCAGTGGAAGGAAATATAAAATGATAAAAAAGCACAAGTGAAAATAAAAAAGTAGCCCAGTACTTTGCCCCAACTTTCTTTAGCTAACATATTAACTGTATCTCTCCCAAAGTATCAGTGCCAGTTGCTACTTTAGCTCTTGTTCTAACATGGCTACAATGGACCTGGGGCACACTGGGTTCCCACTGTCTGTTGTTTTTCCAGAGATAAACATAAGTGAAAGAATGATACAGGAAGGTAACATTTTATATCAGTGGCAGTGTTTTAAAATTTATGATGTGGTAGTGGGAGAAAAACACCAAGCTGTCGGACTCAGTAAGACAGCAAACACTAACCGAAACTCCAAATTACATCCAATTGAATCAGCCAACCACAAACAGTAAAAAATAAAAATAAAACTTGAAGTATTACTTCAAGTACATTAATTTTTAGACCTCCCAGGTTCATACAATACATTATCTTTCCTAAACCAGGTCTTTATAAGACACACCAGTCTTAAATGGCACAAAAGAGATTTTTAATCCCAATTAGTTTTGTGCCCTTGGTTGGTATTATTCTGGTGGGTTTTTTTCTGACCAACAATAATGAATAACCCACAAATGCGCTAATGAATAACTAACTCCCTTTGTCTCCAAGGACAGCAGAGCCCAACAAGAAATGTCAGAGGCCCCGAGGTAAAATAAAAACCTTTATAATGAAAATCTTCCCAATTATACAGTCCTCAGGGTACTAGGGATGAGGAATTGTTTTAAATATTTAAATAGTATGTCAAATGTGCTTAAAGTGGGAATCATAAACCTGATTTCCCAGATGCTTTGAAAAATGCCTTTCTAACAGTCTAATTACAATGAGTAACTGTTGGAACAGGAAGTAAGGGAAATGCTGTTATTGGTGCAACATAACTGGGAGCCCTTGCGCACAAGTCCTAGCAAGGCCAGCAGGTTGCCAACTGTAGAATGTCTCCCATGCTCATTCAGTGGCTCAGATAAACAGGAACATTCTTATCTCTGCACATTAAAAATTACATGAAGTAAGCATTCAATTTTAAAACCACTATCTATAATCTTAGAAGCTGTAAGCTATAAAACAGCTTTACTATAGGACAAAATAAAAACATACTGATGCTGCTGAAACTATGCAAGGAGGAAGCATAGGAGAAAATTCAGTAATATATTTTAACTGGAGTTCATTATCTTTTCCAATATACTTCTTAACTCTGTTGGGAGGGCTTAGAATCAATGACATCTCAGTCAATAAAGACACATTTTCACAGTTTTCCAAATATCACATCCACCACGTGTCACTCCCCCCCACACACACACCTCCTCAACTGAAAGAGACTTGCGATTCTGAAGAAAATAGATGATTCCAAGTCTGGGGCTGGGAACCATAAGTGAGCCTAGGACACCTTGCTATGCTTGAAAAGAAGAAACTGCTAGATGGGAACACGTTAAAAGGACACACAAACCAAGTTTAAGAGGTCCTCTCTGGCCTAAATTGATAGTTTGAGCATCAGAAAAAAAAATGATAATGAATGATAGCACCATAAACTTTAAAAAAATAATCCATGAATCTACAGTGATTTTCAAAAAGAAGGAGAAAAGCTCTCCTTTCCAACAGAATACCAAGTAATAAACACAGCAAGAATAACTATTATCAGGAAATCACTAATATGTGATCCACAAAGTATAAACTGATACAAAGATCATCAGTGGAATCTGTGAAAGGTTGTGGAGAACAGAATATCCCAGTACGATTACCTCTGAAAGAGAAAATGTTCTTCACAATACAGTGATCTGCCGGCACCACCTTACCCAAGTAATCAAATGTGGAAGCACAAATTCTCATAGGAGCATTCAGTGCTTCCTGTGGAATGGTTGGTGTACAAATCCCCTACACAGTACTTTCAACAAAAAATTTAACCTGAATCACACAAAATTAAAAGGCAGAAAGGGCTGTTCTAGATTCAAAGAGGCTAAAGAGACATGACAACCAAATTTAAGGTGTCTTTGATTAGATTCTGATCAAAAGGAAAAATACAACTAAACAAGAGGTTTGGATTGCAAGGTGCAGAAAATAATTTCTAAATAATAAGCAGAGTAAAATATAAAATAATACATAATTTTAATATGGACTGTATTTTAACATATAGCTACATACAAGGAGTACATCTGTATCAAAATTAAGTTCCTTGGTTATAATGAACACATGCAGGACGACTGGGTAGGAATTGAGTGAAATGTCACAATGTCTGAGTCTTCCAAAGTACTACTGCAAAGAGATACAGGTGGCCAAAAGATGGAAAGTAAAATTAAATAGAATTTCCATTTTTTATGTACATAAGACAAGATTAATCTTCTTTTAAAAATTCAGGTCCAACTATGAATTTTATCTAAGAAATAGTTTATGTAATGATTGGCTCATGGAAGGTGGAGGTAGCTGAATGGGGCTTCCAGGAAAACTGTTTTAAGAGGATATATTGGGGAGAACTGTCTTTTGTTATTATTTTCCCTTTTGTCCTTTCTTGCTTCTGCCACTTCTCAGAAGGCAAACTGTAGCCAGAGCTGGAGGGAGGCAGCCAGTGTGCAACCAAAAAGAGAAGACAGGCCATGATCTTGGACTTTATACACAGAAGAGCTGCCAGTGAGAAGCCATCAACCCGTACGCCGTACTTCCCTGTGCGAGAGGCTTCCAAAGGTTCTCAGTTCACGCTATGCTTAGCCCCTCAAGAAGTTTTTTTTTCATGGTGCCCCTAGGCCAAAAGAAACACCTAACACTTGCATTTATTAACTAGACAGATGTCAGCACATAGTAGCATTTTTGTACTACCAAATTATTAACTGCTTTAAAGAGTAATGCACATCTATTGCTATTTAATTTTAAATGACCACAATTATTAATGAAATGGGTGCTCCAATGGGTGCTTCCACTTCTCAAACCTTAAAATAAGAATGGATAACACCACCCTCATTTCTTATTCACAATGAATTTTCACTTAGTAGTTGCTTTGTTCAATTGTGAGAAAATACACAGGACATAAAATTTATAGTTCAGTGGCATCAAGTTCATTCACATTGTTGCATAATGTCACATTACCCATCTGCAGAATTTTCTCATTTTCTTCAACTTAGAATCTGTCACCATCAAACACTAACTCTCCATTTCCTCTTCCCCAAATCCTTATTAACCACCATTTTTTCTGTTTCTATGAATCTAACATTCCTAGAACTTCATTGTACAACACTTATCCTTCTGGGACTAGTATATTTCACTTAGGGTAATTTACTCAAGATTCATCAGTGTTGTAGCATATGAAGTTTCTTTTGTAAGGCTAAACAATACTCCAATATAGACATAGATGTAGAGACAGAGACACAGAGATATAGACAGATAGATATTATTATTATTATATTATACGTTTTATATATATATATATATATATATATAGAGAGAGAGAGAGAGAGAGAGAGAGAGAGAGAGACCTTTTTATCTATTTATCCAATAAAGGACATTTGTTTCTACCTTTTGGCTACTATAAATAATGCTGCCATGAACACAGGCATAGAAAATATTTGTTTCTTTAAAACCACAACTACTGGAAACAGCTTTGCAAAGATTAAAGGAACATTGTGCAATTTACTACTGAAACTGTCAAGCTCCTCAAACTAGTAGCTTG
Organism: Cavia porcellus; assembly: GCF_034190915.1. Lineage (NCBI taxonomy): Eukaryota > Metazoa > Chordata > Mammalia > Rodentia > Caviidae > Cavia > Cavia porcellus. Next base: position 80,120,816 of record NW_026947484.1, read on the forward strand.
CCTGGTGTTTAAAGGATGTCACATGTCACCATGTTTAGATGTCCCAAGACTCTGAGTTTGTGTGGCACTCCAGTGATCCTAATGCACTGTCTGCGAAACACACCACATGATATGAAAAGTCACTGTCATTCGCATTGCCAATTGAGCAAAACTGAGTCGTTAAGTAAACCCTACCATCAAGTGTATACTTTCCACAAGGCTTCCACTGGAGATTCTCCAGTCTTTAAGCCAGATACTTGCCAGTGATAATCCTTAATTTAAATTCTCTGTTCACAACTCCGCTATGTTCTTAAGAGTTACTATAACCACTCTCAAGGCTCAAAAAGTGCACTTTCTTACCCATCATGTAAATTATACATTGTCCTTAAACAATGATAACTCACTATAATGGTTAATTTTCATGTGAACTTCACTGGGCTGTAGATTGCTCAAATATTTGATCAAAAATTATTCTGAGTGCTTCCATTGTGGTGGTTTCGAATGAGGTTAACATTTAAATTGGTAGACTGAGTAAAGCAGATTGCTCTACTAACACAGATGGTCCTCATCCAACCAGCTGAAGGCCTGAATAGCACAAAAGGCTGACTCCTTCCCTGAGGAAGGCAGAATCTTTCCTGCCTTTGAACTGGGACATCAGCTTTTTTCTTGCCTTTGGACTTAAACTGAAACACTTTAGCCACACACACTGCAGATTTTAGAATTTAACAACCTCCATAATCTTATCAGTGAATTTGTTATCACACATACATACATACATACATACATCCCGTTAGTTCTTTCTGCGGAGCCCTAAATACTACTTGCAGAGTCACATGTTCTGTCAGCATTCTCAAGACAGAACCAAACTCCTTGGTATACAGTTCCTGATTCTTCTCCTGCTTTCTGCTTATTCCTCTGCAGCCCTCTCTCTTAAGCAATCACTGCACCAACAAACTTATGCTATGTAAATCCTGCAGAAATTCGTAAAATACTCCATGATCCCTCCCCATCAAGTTCGCAGTATGCTTTACTCCCTACCTAGTATATGTTCTGAACAAGCCCTTCAAGCACACGTGTTCCGTGCATGTGCACATACACATGCAAATACACACAGACTATGCACTCGCACTGCAAAGCTACCTCCTCACGATTCAGGCTTCTGCCTTGATGTTTTACTATCCTCCCAGATCCACCTACCAAGAACAAGCAGAACCCCTTTTCTAAGGTTGTCATGGTACTCAGAGCGCATCCTATCAGAGCCTTTATTATGTTTTAACTACCCATATATTTGTCTGAATTTTCCAACACCTTGAAAGCAAGGGTTATGTTTTATTGGCTATTGTGTCTCCAGAATGATGGCTCATCATCATGCTTAGTAACTTTTTATTGAGTAAATGATTAGGTAAAGTTCACACAGTCCTAAACCATCAGTTATTGGTGTAATTTAGGAATTGTCAACCAAAATCTGAAAGGACATGTTCACCCATTTCTGACATCATCTAGATCACTCATGGTATCCAAGCTGTGGGGCCATCAGGGATAATAATAGTGTCTTTAATTCCTTATCTGTGTCCATGAGTGCCCCAACCACACAGTGGGTCCAGAACCCACACGGTAAATTAACAAACTGACTGAACCAGAAGGCCACAGAGAAGGGAATCAGGAAGCAGCACTATTTATACACGCATTCCAAAGTAGATTGACCCTGAGAGCTAACTATTCCTTAAGTACCTGAAGCATTTTTTAACCATGATCATAATTACAGTCATTTCTGATCACCACCAAAGTAACTCCTTCCTGGCTGTGTTTCCAAAGGTGCTTACTCTTTCTAAATCTTAATTCCCTTATCAGTTAAATCAACTTGGGGCTGTTGTGAGGAATAACTGAGACTATGTATTGCTCAAGAATGAACGGAAAGATTTTAATAGGCCCCTGCCCTGAGTAATTAAACAAACCCTGGGGTTTGTATTAAGGAACTTAGCTTGACATGCCATGAGCAAACAATCTAACAATAACAACTATTTGACAGACAGCCCCCAGGGAAATTTTTTCCTATACTAACATCAGTACCTCTAGGAAATAAAACAACTCAAAACCAAACCTAGACCAAATATTAATAAATAAAAAACAAAAATTAAAAATCTTATGAATATTTAGTGTTATGTTGGGTTTTTTTAATTTCCCCATTTGTACCAGCTCCTCCACATACAAAAATACACAGACACTATGATAAATGACTGTTGGTATACTTGTCTAATATAATTCATTTATACACCTTAATTAACCAGGTGAGTGGTTATTGGGAAGGTTTCTTGTTCATATTATTTGATGATGTAAGTGTTTTTAATGTAAACATTGAAAACTAAGTCTAAATAAGGAAACTATAATTGTCCAATTTTGCATAACAAGGCTGTATTATATTTATATATACATGTTCTTTTTTTACTTCCAGCCTAAATGCATATACCATCTGCAACATAACTTCATTAAGTCAACATCAGTTTCTAGAGAGCATCTCCAAATAATCTGCTATTCCCTGACAATTATGCTTCAATCTAAAATATACAGTAATATAAAATTGAGTTAAAAGGAAATTCTTTCTGCATCTCAAGTTAACTAGGTTTTCTAGTTCTTCACAAGTACAAAACACCTTTTCATTATTCTCCTCCAGCTTTCTCCTCTCCCGTTAACAGCTGCACTGTAAAAAATTAGTTTGCTCATAAATTAATTTTTCTTATCGTTCATAAAATGTGCCAGTTCTTTGGATCATTAAAATTTCTCACATTTTTAGCCTTTTCCTTCCAAACATCACCTTTCTTCTAGCATTTCTAACATTAGCATAAATGACAGTCCCATTCAACCCTCTCATCCATGACCAATAGGCAGAGCTACATGTACCCAGAGGGCAGTATTTTTCTAAAGCAGGGTCTTTTTAGGGCAGGATAACCACTGTTCCAATTCTCTACCTCTGATCTTTCTTTTTGTCCTCACTGTTTCCCAACCCAATGATGTGTCCCATGTTCGGGCCCAGCATTCACACACACAAATACACACCCACAACCTTACAAGGCAAGCTATGTAATCATGACACTACCAACTTTGACTCTGACAATGAATTACATGTTTTTCTATAGAATTTACTGGCAGGAAAAGCACTAGGGGGAGGAAAAAAAATAAGTTTCCACTTTTAAAAGATCCCAAAAAGACAATCCTACCTTTCCCAGGATTTGGAGGAAAAGGACTTCCAAACTCTTGCTGCTTTGGCTTTAAAGAATGGGTCCCTGACATGCCTCCAGGCTGGGTGACCTGGAATCTTGGCTTCTCACTGGTGAAAACTTGTCTCCTGGGGCTCAGAGCGGGCAGATGGATGGGGCTCTCAGCCATACTGTGCTGAAGAGCCATCCCTCCTCCCAAGGGCATCTTGCGATGCAGGCTGTTAGAAAGGCTTCCAATAGCGGGGCTTGGTGTGTTGCCACAAGACGAGGGGCCAGGAGTCCCCGAGTGGGTTCGGATGGGAGGAATATGTTGGCCACTGAGCATCCCAGGCCCCTGTGGGGTTCCCGACATATGGTGAAGACTCATGCTGCGTGACCTTCCATTCATCCTGAAAAACCTGTGGCCAAGATGGTCAAATATCCAATGGCACTAATGACTCCTTTCAGGCAAAGTCCAATAAGTTATCCATGGTGTGGGTTATAAGCCTGTTTAAAAAAATAAATGCAGGCATTTTTAAAAGTAAAAATGAAAACAAAGGACAGAGTTTTCAACCCGTGTAGCATTCTTATCAAGAACAGAAGAACCTTTAGCAAAATGGCCTTTTACGTAGAACAAGATCATAAAATACAGGGCTCACTGACAGGCACTCTCCCCTTCTATATTCATAGGAGACAAGGATTATGGATCACTATATTGTTGTTTGCCACTGAGCGTTCTCAACAGGGTGCTCTTCACAACTATAATGCATCTAGTGAGACCAGCCTGCAAATTAAACTTATTTTGATCCCTAAAGGATCTGTGCATACGAGTTCACTTTTTTTGTAGTGGGTCCTGGGAAATGAAAAAGTACTATTTTCATGTGCTGTATGAGGCCAGGCAACAATCACAAAACAGACCTAGGCTCTCAAGGGGTTAGTGAGGGTATGATAGCATCTCTCACTTTCACTCTTAAGATGAAGCTTTTTTTTTTCACTCTAAGATGAAGCCTCTACATTTACAAATGTCTGACATTACATACTGTGATACTATCCAACAGCCCTAGGAGATACTCAGTTGTACTCAATAGCTCCTAAGCCAGGGAAAAGTCACAAAGGCTTTACATATCCGTATATTCCCTTTAGTATCAGAGTCTTGGTTACATATGATGGAAAGCACGAGGACAGACTAGCCCTCCTAAAGGAAATCTATTCAGTATGTTCACTGTGCCCTGTACTGTAGTGTTTATCAGTCATAGCCCCATGAAATTTCCTATGGGAGAACCAAATAGGACCACAGGATACTATTATCCACCCATATGTGATGAAGTCAGTACTTATGATTCTAAAACATTTTTCTCCTTTGCCCAGCTGCTCCCCAGAGTGTGATGTAATAGGTGGCCAAGTGCTATGGTAGTGTCACTTCTCCACATGCATGATAGACCCCATTCATAGTCTGCCTTTCCTATAGGCACGATGTCATGGAAAGAAGCCAAGCTGCACACAGGAAACAAGGACTGAGTGCAAAGCAGTAATGTTCAGATAGGTTCAGTTAGACAGTTTGGCTTTTTCTATACAATCCACTCAAGGTTGTAAGGCAAATATTTTCAACTCAACTCCTCAGAAAGCGAATCAAGGAAAGAAAACTTTTCAGGAAGAACTTTCTTTCTTATATCATTTGAGGAAATTTTAAAACATTAAGTTTCAAGTCAAATCTCACTGTGCCTCCTGGAAAGTTTACCACATGTGAGGAGTTTCCAACACAGTGAGCACCCAGGCATGGTGGCAACATTCCCGTAATTCTGACCTAGGAGGCTGAGGCTGGAGAATCACAAGTTTGAGCTCAGCCTGGACGGCTTAGTGCTTAGTGAGACAATGTGTGTGTGCACAATTTGGAATGGTTTTTTGTCTCTGCCATTAAATACTATCATGTCATCCAGCAGTCCTCAGAGACAATCAATAGTACTAATCTAATCAGGGTTGCTCATGCCTTCTTGCTGCCCTTCCATGAATGGAAAGGTGAGCCTAAATGAGCTAAACCTCCTCATTTTAAGTTTGTTTATGGAACAATAAGAAGTAGACCCTGAAGGCTGAGATTCAGCTCAGCCACATAAGCACCTGCCTGCCAAGTGCGAGGTCATAAGTTCGATCCCTGGTACAAAAAAAAAAGAAAGAAAGAAAGAAAGAAAGCAAGCAAAAGAAATACCTCCTGAAATCACACTGTTTATGAGATTATTTTTCATGCTGGAAAAACTCCAGTGCCTTTTCCATTGTGTCCATGAAGAGTCTGAAAGCATTACCAGTCAGCCTGTTGATTCACTCATTGGTTAATCATGAGCAAGAGTCATTTAAAGTCTCTGTGCTCCGCCAGATAAAAGTAGCCATCTATTCTCTCTTCACTGATAAAAATGTTGTTTTCTGAGTCCTCTGAACCCGAGTATTCTTCAAATACTTATTCAGCACCCACCAAAAAAACAGCAAAGAAGTAAGTCATATTGGCAATTTTCTGAAAATGAAGAATTGTTCAACATGACTGGAAATATGAGTCACTAAGACCATGGTCCAAGTGACAAGTGTCTACAGATTTCCAGACTGTGTCCATTTCCAGGTTTTTAAGGGAGTCATTTTTGCCAGCAGGATTGTATACAAGCAGGAATTCTCATCAAAGATGTTGCTAAAAACATATAAATAAGCACTTAGCATGAAGCTTACCCATTAAAAAGGTGAGGCTACAAGAAGGAAAAAAGAACCATAGTACTAAGAAATTAGTTAGATATCAGGCATTCACACATGTCTACCTTGCACTGACTATTTTATTTTTTTATAAAATGCAATCCTGTTTAAATAGTATTAGGTTGAAAGTAAAATCAACACAAAATGTACTTAAATTTTATTACTGAAAATAAAGTGATTAACACCATAAAGAAAAAGCCACAGGGCAATGACATGTAAGCTAAGCAAAACCAGATTCAAGACAAAAAAGAAAATATGTAAAAATGTGCCTAAAATTCCAGCTTCTCACACTAATTATGCTAATGAATTTTTCAAGTATTAGATTCCAGAATGTAAAAATCAATTTTGTTTATTCATATTATAATATTTTGGTATATTTTTTGGCTGAGCTATATGATGAGCACAGAATTCTAAATTCACTTGGTTAACAAAAGGAGAATCATTTCGGTTTATACTTCAATCCTAGCACTTGGGAGACTGAGTCAAGAGGAGCCCTGTGAGTTTAAGGCTGGTCCAGGTTACATAAAGAGTTCAAAGCCAGACGAAACTACATAGCAAGACTCTGCCTCAAAAAAAAAAAAAAAAAAAAAACCAGAAAGGATCAACTGCTGCATTTAAGAGAGACACATGCTCATAGAGTCAGATTTAAGAGAGACACATCCTCATACAGTCAAAGTGGAAAGAGCACTCGACAGGTCAAGATATCTGAGCTTTGCTAACAAACCATTAATAACTTCCGTTTTTTCATCCACAAAAGGCTGAGGAGTTGGATATAATCACTTTGGTCTCCTGACATTTTGTTAAACTGGATAATTTAGATGAGGAAGATTATTAAAATATCCATTTACTATAATCAGGAAAATAAATATGCAGCTTTTGAATACCTGTGCACTTAAATCTAGGGGGATTGGATAGATACAGAAATAAAAACAACACCACTTCTACCAACTCTGAGTAAGAGCATATAAGAAGGCTTTCCCACTGGTGGTGCACAGAATGACATCAACCAGCAAAAATGAATTGAGGATTAAACTTGCACTTTGCAAAGAAAGTAAAATCACAAATCAGTTATCAAAAATGTAATGGATACAATTTAACTAAAGATACTCTTTCTATTTGAAAATCTGATTGAATTTCCCAGCATTTTTAAATCTATTTTCTTCCACCCAATTACTCTACTGTAGGCTATCTAAAAAACAAAAAAGGAGCAACCAAAGTCTAATAAGTTTAGAGTATTTTGGATCTGACATTGACATATTTAAATCTTTATACTCCACTGGTTGACACAACGAAAATGTTCTTTCTGCCAATGAGTCAACATAAGAGTTAATAAATCTCTACTTTTGACTACTTTCAAATTCTTAAAAGACTCCTGTAAATCAGGTCAGAGAGGAAATGACTTAACTCCCTAAGGAAACGAAGGCACAAAACCATCTAATAATTCCACCAGTTTTCTGGAAAACCATGACTTTAATGAAAATATAACATCATGACTCTACCTTCTACCCAAGGCCCTAGGCACCATTCCTCCTATATTAAGAGATTCAACAAAATGAAAGCAATGTTAACTCACCCATTCAAGAAAATTCCAAAAATACAAGTTCTATAATGCCTATTTACAGCCAAAGGCCCTTTCTTAGTAAATATCATTAATAGACTCATCTGGAGTCATAATTCATCTGATGAGCCAGTTAATTATTAATTTTCATACATCATTTCATTTCCTTAGGCTACATTTAGCCTTTGTTGTATTTTCCATTCCTTATGCCACAAGTATTTCTTTGCCTGCACAGAAAACCTGATAACGAGGCACGAAACGCAGGTCAGCAAACTGCTCCATGTATACATACACATATACACACAGTCCACCCAAAAAAAGTTCTTATTGATTCTTTTAATTTTTCCCTGTGGGTTAATGACTATAATTTCATCAACACTGCCTTTTCAATTCCTCTGCCTTCATCGTTTAATAGCTCTGTGTTATTCCTGTGAGCTTGTCTTGTTACAGCTTTTGAAGCCTAAAGAATATAGAAATGAAAAGCCTACTGATAGATAATACAAGTTATTCTCATGCACGGCTGCAGTGTGAAGTACATTTTGCATTCAATCTAGAACAGATAGACCTGAATGTTCTTAGATCCCAGGAGTTCATTTTAATAAGCAGAATGTACCTTGTCCTAACACAGGTGACTGACTCCTCAGAAAAGATTGTATAAACAAAAACCAATCATGTAAGTCATTTTATTGGCAACAATATAAACACAGCTATATTAGATGTCACCAATAAATCAAAATTGTTCTTGTCTGCAATTTTAACAACAGGAAAGTGCAAACATGTGCCTGTGAAGGTGGAGGATATTGTGGAGGCAATGTATTGGACGTATACAGTATTTCTCTAAACTGAAACTGGAGAGTCCTATATTATGAAAAAGCAACCTGCAACAAGGTACAGTTAATCATTTCTGTAGGCTCACAGCTTTATCCAGTGAAACTGAAAATTTCAAAAATTAAAACAAATTACACTAAAACAGAGCTAATTCCTCATCATTAAAATGTGAAGAAGAAACTTCAGGAAATTACATCTAATAACTAGCATGTGCAGACCTACTCATGAGTGTATTCCCCAGTCTTAATGTTGGCAGTTGTAAATATATTAAGATGTACAGATGTTACTCCAGCAATACAATCACCAATAAGATGAAATCCAAGAGGCTCATTCGGAATTACACTAATTAAAAATAAGTAGACAAATCAGCGTTTCCTCCAGAGACTCCAGATCATCTTTCCGAAGACCATTCAGAAGACATAATATAATAAACACTATGAATCCCATTAATGGAAACCTTGACTTGAATTTACTGGTAGCCTTAAACCCCTAATAGATATTGACTCATTTTAACATTTTTTTTACTTTTATATTTTATACAGTTTATTCAAAATAAAAAGAATCTTTCCTGGACTTATGAGCATAGTAAACCATTTTAAACTGAAATTATAGTTATGGCACTCAAAACATACTAAATATAAATAGGACATAAAAGAAAGGAAGGGAAAGGAAAGAGAATGGGAAAAAAGAAATTCATTCCCTCTTGGTCAACCCTAACTCAGAAATCAGAAGCAGCATTCAGAAACTTACACAGGATGACAGAGATTACAGATTGCTGGAGGAAATTCAGAACCCTCACGAAAATATTGCTGGAGGGCAATATTAAAGTTCAATAACCTGTCTCAGAATCTACTTTCCATACTTCAGTGCATCTATCCTCTCATATCCTTGTAGTTTACTAAATGTCACCAGTTTAGCAGTAATTAATTCAAGTGTTTCATTTACTCTGCTTGAATCATTAACTCATCAATGATTACAAAAAGATCTAGAAAACTGTGGCCCGACCAAAAATGGCAAAGGAAGGGGGCACAATTAAGGATTTCCTTGATGATCCAAAAGAAATCATACAAAGTGAGAGTAAATATGAAACTAAATTTTTTTGTTACCACATGACTGTGATACATAATAGTGACATTTGTCTTTGGGAACTGATACATACACATACCACATCTTGATCATTTTTATTCCCCTTCTAACTTCCCTATATGCCCTTCTTCAAATCCCCTTCCCATCACCCCAATGTCTATCTCTATGTTCCCTACCATCTCTCTTTTATTTTGATCTTTATTTATATTTTGAGTTTCTCATAAAAGAGAAACCATGAGTTATTCATCCTTCTGTGTTTGATTAATTTCACTCAGCAGATATTCTCAAGATCCGCTCATTTTCCTATAAATGACTTAAATTTATCCTTCCTGAAGGGTGAGTATACTCTGCTGAAGACAAAGAGGTAAGGTTAGAAAGGAAAACAGGCCCTAGCCAATTCTAGGTATAAAAATGCTGTTAAGTTCTCAGATCTACGTTTAACAAAGTACTCTTTCTAAAACGGTGTTTTCCAACTGCATTACAATACAGTGCTGATCCATGAAATCAATAACTCAACAGGGAAAACTGTATTAATGAAATAGAACCAACCAGAATACAGTAAAACCTATCAAGAGTACTTAAAATCTATTAATGGTCAAGAGTCATTTCGTAAGTTACTTGTGGGTGTATACACCTCAGTATGTAGACAAGACAGTATGTAGATAAGACAAAAAAAATTGATTTATGGTGGATCATAGTCAAAAGAAAATAAAAGCCACTGTTATAAAAGCATTTGTATTATCAGCCTACACAAGTACCTACAAGAAACAGATGAGGGTAGAGTCAGATTTAAATAAAAGTAAGATACAGTTATGATGAACAAAATATCCAAAGTAAGTTTGGCATTTTTAATTTTATTCCCAAAAAATGAAAGCTAAACAATACAGTCACATACCTACCAGTGCTGTGCTTTTACTCAATAGATATCAACTGATCAGTTGTGTTTGAATAATAATTCATCAACTAACTCAGAGGATTAACAGCAAAATGATTGACAACATTAGGTGTTCCTTACTGCAGAAGACAGAGGACCCTCTCCTGGAACAAAACCCTGCTCTTACACTGCAAAAGGGGAAAAGTTTAAAGTAACACATCACTGTCTTTGAGAAAGTAGGTTTTCAAAATGTGTTCTTAATATGAGTTAACCATAAGATTCTGAGACCAGGATTTCAAATGGAAAAATGAACGCATTCCCTATGATGTCACCACTGAATTAATTACCTGAGTTGAAGAGAGTGAGCACCACATGGCCATAGTTTGAACACAAAGTTTCTTTAAAAAATATCAAAGCAAAATAATTGGATGGAGATTTTTCTTAAAATAAATAAATAGCAACTCCATTCTCACACAAAGGGGTATAAGAACAGTAAAATACAGCAAAATGAAAAGAGCAGTCTTTGCCATTTAGTCTGAATAGCTAATAGTCCATACAAATAGCCATTTTCAATGATAAAAACCACAATTCTCTCAAAGGCTAATAAACATGTATCTGTAAAAAGAGTCCAGAAATAAAATGTATCACTCCTTAACACCAATATTCAAGCATATTAAAGCATCTCTATTACCCATGTAACTGAGAGATTTCTTTCCTCCAGTGTAGTTGTTGCTTAAAAATGACCACTGTCACTATTTTTAGCTGTTGGTAGAGACAGAAGTTTTATACAAGTTAAATTATGTTCATTGACATCAGTGTAAAAGTATGAATGTCCACAACAATGACTAGGCCCTTAACCAACATGACAACATATTTATTAAAAAAAGTTTAAACCTCTAGGAATGACTCAGCCAAGCTACAGACAGAAGTGGAATTTATTGGTCATGCTAAAAAGGTTGGGAAAACATTAATCCATTTCTTCACACACAAGAATAACAAAAATTTGTACATAGCTTTGGCATCTGGTTGGTTTTCTTGTACAGTACTCAGCAGGCCTAGAAATGAAATTTCACAGCTCTGGCTCAGAACTGAAGGAACACTGCTACTCAGAAAGTCTGACCTTTCTATCAAGGATTGGGTTAGATCTTAAACTGACCCTATCTGCTCATCTGCAGTTCAGGAAGGCTTGCTGCCCCTGAAGGAAAGTGCAGCATTTCACGCTCTTGGCCTACGAAAGATTGCACTAGACAAGAATGACCCCATCAACTTTCTTCTTCTCAGTCTGCTAATACTGAGATCATTCATGATTCAAGCTTTACAGACAAATCCCTGATTTTGTACCCAAAGCAGAGCCTGACTAGATCTTTGTTCCTGTGCATTCTATACACTGTCTTAGGATTCACCTCGATAGTCTGACTCCCTCTTTCCCCCTTTGGTCCTTTTCCTCAAAAATCCAGATACTTCTCTCCTTCCAGGGCCTCCCTCAGATACTTATGTTAGGGCCTCCCTGCTCTTTCTAGCTTCCAAGTCTCTGGTCTAAAATCAGGGTCCTTATACTATTGTGCACAGTTTGTGATATTACGTGACAGTAAAGATGAAAATACACATCACATTTAGAATAGTTCCTGGGATGTAAAATAAACCTATAAATGTTAAATATGTCACCCTAAATACCTCTCTTAGCATTCATATCTGCTTATATTGCATTATAGTTATCTGGTATGTTTCACCTCCCTGTCTAAATTGAAACTTCATTAATGAACTTTCTCCAGTCCTTACATTTATGTACATGGCTTTATATTATATTTATATACTTATATTTTCCATACTACTTTATCATATATATTGTAATACTACGTACATATTCATGTATATTGATTATATTCATATTATTCATTTTACCCATCACACTGGAAAGATACCCATCACCTGTATCTGGCATTTAGCCCTTATTGCCTGAATAAATATAGTATAAAATGTGACCATTTAAATCATGAGTCCCACAGTGTGGACACAGGAACTGATTTAACTTCAGTTGTATGTTTCCCAATCCTCATCTAGTCCAGTCTCTAATAGGGAAAAGTAGTACAGAAATGCTATTGCACTCTCCTGGGAAGGCATTTCTTCCTCACTTTTATCTTGGCGAGCTGGTTAACAATGAGAAATCCTAGCTAAAATTTGCAAAACAGGTCCGTGCTGAGACCAAGTTCCTTCCACTATGGTGGTATTGGCCCCAGCAGCGACTGACTACCAAGTACATTCTAGGTTTCTCACTAGGAGGAACCCCTCAGTGTTCTTTAGCTGGCCTACAGTGGGGGCACACTAGAGATGTCACTCACACCTGTGCTGTCTCTCTAATCACACTATCATCATGACATAATTAGTACATTATGTTTTAGTAGTATTTTCCCTTAATTCCATCAGGTTAAGTAACACCTGGACAATTTGTGAAAGTCAAATGTTTAAAGGAGAGTCCAAATTATTTGACCTACTAAATGGTTGTGTTGAGGCTCCACATTGAAACCAGACCCCAGAGTACATATTGGATTGTTCCATTTATATTTTTAAAGAAACAGGCAAAACTAACATATCTCTTAGATATGAAAGCATTAGTTACTTTAGGAGGAGGCAGTCACTGGAATAGCAAGAGGTGTTTCTATTTCTTAGTCCAAATGTTACTTAGACCTGTGTGTGTTCAATTCATGAGAAGCTAAGTTTAAGACAGCTGTGCTTTTCTGTACACATATTTTATCACAATAAAAAATAAGTTTTGGGGTCAAATCTGCCTGAAATAAAAAACTAAACTTGGAACTTAAGCATCTTGTAATTCAACTATTTGTTGTTACTTTAAAGGTTTTGCTATGTCTCATCCTAATTGAATATAAAGGGTACCATGTTTTCTTGCCCAGATTTTCCATGTGCCTTTCTTTTCTTCAGTCCTGACTTAGTCTATGAACCAATAATACTTAAAAAGTTAGAGAGTTAAACTGCACAATGGCACGTGGCTATAATCGCAGCATCCTAAGAGGCTAAGACAGGTTCCAAGTTTGTGACCAGCCAGGGCAACTCAGTGAAAGTCTGTTTCAAACTAAAAACCAAGAGAGCTGATGAATCACCTCAGTATAAAAAAGCCTTGGGTTCAATCCCTAGTACCACACACATGCACCCAGAGGAAAAAAAGCTTAAGAGTTAAGCTCTGAATTTCTACCTTATTTATGATACAACATCCTTACAGAAGCACAGGAAATAACTTGTCTAGAAATGAGAGTATGCCTGGGATGCTGCTCCCTTAGTTATCTCCTTCAAAAGTACTCTGTAACCTGGGAGAATTGCATATTAACATTCCAACCCCAAGATCAATAACTACAGCGTAAGAGGAACAATGTAAATAGAATTCCTCGGGTTTAATTTACTAGCAGAAAATACAGACCAAAAAAAGACGACAAGAAAATTAAGTTCATCTTAAAGGAAAGACCACTTTCCTCCACATAGATAAAAGCAAGACTAATACACAACAAGAAATTGATTTTACTGAACCATTCCCACTCTTGCCTATTTGGGCCCAACAAAAGTATCACCCACTATGTTAAGCCTGGACTCCATCTGAAAAGAAAAAAATGATGCCCTGTTTGCAATTATTATCACTTCTTCCTAAGCAAACCAACTGACCCCTGGTACTCAACCTGTGCTACTACCAAGGAATCTGGTTAGAATCAGGATATCAGAGAAATGATGGTCACCTAAAAACTAAGGTTGTCAGAATTAACTACTCAGACTCAAGCAGTGCTGAGTCCTCCAAGCAAGATAAGAAACTGCCAGCTACCAGAAGAAAAGGTATTTTGGAAATAATCAAAAAGAAATATTCTTCCTTTCAAAGGTAACATTGGAGCTGACAAGAAACAAAGAAATAAAAATGTATGAAAACTGCAGTACACTTAAGAATAATCTTTTAACTTCAACACATTCTCAATTTCAAAAGATAACATTTAATATCAGACACTTTTGTCTCTAGATGACTACATCGGTTCAAGGAACAGTCTTTATTTGTTTCTCTGAAAACTTTTGCAAGTTGCACCTGCTTGCACCTCACCGTAAACAAACTAGGGGATTTAAACTAACACAATCTTTATTGTTTTTCTGCAAACTTTCGCAAGTTGCACCTTCTTCACACCTCACTGTAAGCAAACTTGGAGATTTAAACTAACAGAATATTATAGCCCCCCCCCCCGCCCAAATCATTCTCCAACTAGTTTAAAAATGAAAGTAGTTTAAAAAGTGGGAGCCACGATCAGGAATATGGGAAGAAAACCATACCCAGCTACCTTTAAAGGCAGAAACCATGACTCATCAAAGTTTTTGGGGGGGGACGCATATGAGACTTTACATTTGTCTTGAGTTCACCTTTAGCCCAAGAAATGCTCACCGAACTGGGAAATGGACCGCTTAAGGGTTTGTCCTGGTTCTGCGAGGACTAGAAGTGAGGTCTTCAGCAAAATCCCTAAAGGCACTACGATTTCTCATCGCAGGTGATGTCCAAGTCTCCTCTGGCCTCCACAGTTTGTACTCAAGTCTAGGAATGAGACATGAGGGGAACCGGTCCACTGAGGGAACTGCAAACCTTCCCTCTCCTTACCTACTCCAAGATCCTGGGCCCCAACTTTCAAGAGATGCTGCTGTCTTGGAAGAAGGTGGTTCTGGTGGATTGGTAAGAGGATGCAGGGGCCCTTCTGCTTGTAAAAAGGAGCCCATAACCGCAGGAGTCCAGTCCCTACCACTCAGCTCTCTATGAGTCCCGAAGTAACCCCCTAACCTGGGCCCTGCTTTAAATGTTCCAGGGATGGAGGCCAAGCCCAAGCCAAGGGAAACCTAGCTTGAGGTCGAGGCTCCCAAGGTAGCAGAGCGCGCGCGGGGCGGGGGATGATGGGGGCCTGCGGGGCAGGACAGAGGCGCTGGGGCCGAGCGGGAGGACAGCAGCCCTCTCTGGTTCCTTACCGCGGTAGGCTGCCCGCGGAGGTCAGGCCCTGGCCCCCCGGGCTCCCAGGCAGTTAACGAGGGGCGGGCCCGGAGGCGGAGGCGACCGGGCCGCTGGCCTGCGCGTCGCTGCGACCCCGTCACTCCCCGCCGCCTCCGCCCCTAACCTTCAGCCGTGTCCGCAGAAGCAGCAAAACAAAACAAACTCGTGCCGGCTTCCTGTTGTGCAACCCAGTCCTGAGGAGGTCGGAGGCTTAAAGGGCGCCGCCGCTGGAAGCCGGGGCTGCGGGGACCCGCGCGCGCAGCCCGACCCGGTGGGAGTCCGGAGCCCGAGAGCGCCGCAGCCCCGCCGCTGCACCCCTGAGGCGCAGCGCCCCGCACGCCCACCCGGCCCCGGCGGTGCAAACGGCTCGCCCCGGCGTCCCCTTGCTTCCCGCCTCCCAGGCTCCCCCACCAGGTCTCGGGACGCGAACTGTGGAGCCAGAAACCTTCCCCAAAGTTTCTCCCTCCAGGTACCTCATTGAATCATCCCTGGATGACAAATCAGCCAAGGCCAAGATTTCCAGACACAGGGGTGATTTCCTCGTCCTCGAGGTGACTTGTCAGCTCCAGTGAGTAACTTGGAACTGTCGCTTGGGGCAAGGTGTGTGTCTAGGAGAGAGCGCAGCTCACTCATGCTTTCCAGAGAGCGGCTCCGACAGACTTCAAAATACACACAGGGTCATTTATAGGGACTGGAGCCTTGCGCGGGACAAAGTCCCCGAGACTGAGACATTTTCCAAACAGTGCTGACATTTTGTCGGGCCGCATAAAAATGTAAACGCGAGGTGACGAACCGGCGGGGAGTGTCGGTGTCTGAATGTGTCTGCGTCCGTGGCGTGGGAGGTCCGAGTTATAACCTAGCGGCTGCTGGTCGCCCGACCGGCCCCCACGACTAGTATACCTACCCCCAAGCACAGGACCTCCGAGACAATGGGGTACCAGCTTGGGTGAGGCACGGGGTGCAAAACAGCCTTCGTGGAGCTTTACAAACACGTGGAACTTGAAAAGGCAACTACACTCCGTGCGAGCGCTAAAGACCTCACGTCACCCCATCAGTTCCCACTTCGCCAAAGTTTCCCTTTGGGGACATCTGAGGGTTGGGGTGGGGACCGTGCACCATGCCCGTGCGTCCTGTAACTTGCCCTGACTGTGGAGCCCCCTAGAACCTACAGTTTACTTTTTTAAAAAAAACCACAAAAACTCTTCCTGATGAGCGAAACTTTAAACACCGTGTTGATTTCCTTCTGTCGCCTCCGCTCCAGGCTTAAGGAACTGACAACAGTGCAGCCTGACTCCTTTTTGAGGGCTGCTACCAACCTCAATAAGCGTAGGTCTCTAAATAAAAAAACACTTCGGAATCTGGGGGTGGGGTGCGCGTCTCCTTAAACCCGCCGGACCGCCACCGGCTCAGCTCAACCTGGAAAACTATTTCTAATCCCCACTAGTTTGTCCCGAGCCTTCACTCCCCCACACTCTCGCACTCTCGAGCGCCTCACTTCTCCCTGTCTCTCGCCTGCGAACAAAGTTCCTATGGCATCCACTTACCAGGTAACCAGGATTTCCACAACAAAGCTCGGCGTGCGTGTGGCTTCCCCGGGCCGGCCGGTACGAGTGACAGCAGACGTCTAGCGCTGGCGCTGGCGCGGAGCAGCTCGGTCTCCAGCCCTTCAGCGCGCTCCTCGGGCTCTGCCTCCTTCGGAAAGGAAAACTCCCATCCAAGCCGGGGGACGGAGCGCGGAAACCCGGCCCAAGTGCTGTGTGTGCGCGCGCGTCTGCGAGGGCAGCGGCGGCAGGAGGAGGAGGAGGCAGAAGGGGGGTGGCTGGACCCTCGGCATCAGCTCCTGCTCCCCGCTGCACACATTCATGCGCAAATAATGTTTTTCAGAAAGTTAAGTTGCGACTTTGTGCTTCGCCTGCCCTGCTCATCCTCGCCCTGCGGCAGGGGATGTGTCTAGGGCCGGCCCGAGATGCTGGTTAATTGCTACCGGCGGGTGCAGTCAGGGGAGCACCGGGGCGAGCTTGGACGGCGGCCAGCTGCGTACCCGGGCGCGGGGAGCGCGGAGGTGGCGGCCCCGGGCGCCGGTGTCAGTGCACGCCGCGCTCTGGGCTGCCCGGGCGGCGCAGTGTGGACGCGGTCGCTGAGAGGGGAAGGGGAAAGGAGGGCGAGAGGGAGGGCGGCTGCCCAGCGAGCAGTCTGTGTGTGAGCGGCTGCGAGGCCCGGCCTGTAGCCAGCTGCTTCCTGAGTGCGAGCGCCAGAGGGGGGGCTGGGGGCGGGCTCGCTGGTCACCGGGCCGGCCAATTCGAAGGCCGAGCCTGTGTCTCCCTCTCCACACGTTCACACACACGCACGCACACACACGTGCAGTTTCCGTGCGCGCCTAAGAGTCCCAGAACTCCAGAACAGGGTCATAGCAGGAAAACGCGAAGCCTTCACCTTGGCCTTATTGGTTGCACTTTTATTTTTTTAACATGAAAAAGTGTCAACCTTCTTACAGAATTTGATGTTAATTATAAAGAAAAAGAGAAAATATATATATCTAATAGTAAAAGACAGAAAGCAAAAATGAAAACAACGCAAAACGGGTGCACTTCACTCGTTTTGAATTGAAAAGTGAGAGGTGCTGTTGGCGGCTTTTCAAGGTGTTTACCAGGAGTGTAGCTGGGGCATGAATGTGAATGCAGGATCTGTTGCTAAATGGAGGCCCCCACGCTGCAAGATGCTGATGCATCTCTATATCAAGTGCTTTCTCCTTAAGAATTCAGCGCCTTCATACCTTGCTTAAGCTATGCCCCCCATCTCTTTTCTGTTTGGCCTAACTAGATCTCTCAAAAAGCTTGCTTTTAATGGATCTCCAGGTACACTCCCATAGAAGGGAGGATTTTCACATTAGGAATCAATGTATGGATTGCACACATATCTTCCATTTAGGCCTTTCTGTAGCGAAACTATTACGCACCTTTGTGACTGAAATGAATGAAGGGACCACAGAAACTTAACAATTATACCAGTTCGTGGACTGTATTCTGTTCTCACTCAAGCATAAATTTGTGCTGAAGTAGTAGATAGGGGGGCTGGGGATTTAGCTCAGTGGCATAAGTACCTGCCTTGCAAGCAGGCAGTCGTGAGTTCGATCCCCGGTACCGGTAAAAATGGAAAAAAAAAAAAAAAAGTAGTAGATAGGATGACCAAGACGATAGAAAATGATTTACCGCAGCCAGCCAAGCCAAAAAAGAAGCAGTTTTCATGTTTCTGAGTTCAGCAGAAATATTACTAGACTTGGTTTTTATCCATGATAGCAACGTCACCTAAAGAATACAGTTTTTATGATGCTTTTTCTTTTATGATTCCCTTTTCCTTAGGACACAACCCCATCAGAATGTCTATCAGCAGAAGTGGAGAGAAAAAAATCAGTATTTATGATACATCATTACAGGGTTTTCTAATCTTTTCCCTCTCTTCTGTTTCCTTTTTAATATAAGTAACCAAGACCAGGATGCTGATAGATAGGTTCGATCACACATAAGAAAAAAGAAAATACTCATAAAATGAAGCATGCAGCAACATCACAAAAACAAAGAAACCAAGTGGTGGAAATTGCCATGACTATTCCACTGTGGCTAGTTATTGCAACATGCTTGACATTCACATAAAAACTCCTCCTCATTAACTCCAGCTTTCAGGAGCAGAGCAAGATGAGAACACTGACCATTCACACATCATGGGAAATTCTGTTCATCAGACTTATGCCCAGGAACAATACAAGTCTGGATGGAAGCTAGGAAAAACACTATCCAATGACCCCCCAAAATAATTTCAATTACAATGGTTTTGACACACGAAAGGTTTACAGACCCTTCCAGAACTTCCTATTTGGTGGGAATAGTGGAGCTGGGAGAGAAAAACATAGTATTACACCCTATGTGAATCAGTGGCTAGTGGGAATAAAGTGTTGGGAAACCTAGGGGTAATCAACCTGGAGATCCCCCAAATTCTCTTAGTTTACATAAATCCAAGGATATAGATGGTCTTTTATTTATGTAAGACCTTTATAAACCTGTAAAATTCTAAGGACATTTACTATAAAATAGGTACAGAGTGCTTCAATTGGATTTTTTTTCTTTTTTGGCAAGAATATAGATAGGTCTATAGAATGTCATTATATTCCCTGAGAATAATAAAAATGCAATGCTACCAGTATAACCCCAGAGTGACTCAAGTGAGATCTGTACCTCTTGGGGTGAACCGGTCAGCAGGGAACTAAGAGGTAGTAATGAGAGATAGTAGGAAAGGAAGTAAAGTTGTTCAGAAATCACATTCTTCCCTCCCCATGAGCTTTCCATCCAGGGACCAAGCCCTGGTGGCCTTTCAGCCAATTAGGAGGGAACTACAGCCTAGTCAGTATCTTTCCTCTAGAGACCCACATCGTATATGCCTAAACTGCTGAGTCACCTTCCTGACTCAGCAGGCAGGGCCCTGCTGCCAGCTCATGTCTAGTTTTCATTCATTTAAGAAAAATTCAGTGAGTATGTACTACTCTGTCCAAAGACTGAGATGAAAGGAATTTATACTTGTAAGCATCACACAGGGGAGAAGATTACACAAAGTCTTTTTCATCAGTGCTAGGATTATAGCAACCCATCAAGGAGTGGGGGCTCTTTGCATATATTATTTCATTTTTCTTCAAAGAATTGTATGGTATTAGTAAACTTCTGTTTAGGAGCTAGAATGCTAAAGCTCAGTAAACAAAGAGATGGCCAGGTAAACTTGTGGTCCCACAAAATAACTGCATATTTGCTTTGAATATGTGCAAAGCATATTGCAGGAGTAAAAAGGACAAGGTGGCTTGTAATCAGTGTTGGATGAGCACAATGAAGTATGCAGGGAGTGTGGGGGACACCGCAATAATTTTCTACCACGTGGTATGCAATAGCCTGGTTGTTTGACCAGGACCCCAAATAATGAGTAGAGAAGTGACAAGCAAAGCAGACCATCACAAGTGGAGGGATCAGCATCAAAAAGGACCCCAGGCATAGATTCTGTGTAGCTGCTCATACAAAGCCAAGGTCAAAATAGGAACATTCAGGGCCTCATAGCTATAGCAGTAGAACATTCTTAGAAGGAACATGCTAACTGCAAGACTTCAGGAGAACTATTATTTGTGTCAATCTGAGTAATCTCATAGCAAAATATTTCCAAATGTACAAACAACTGTGATCAGTTTCCTACTCTTGTAGAATGTCTATAGTGAGAGATAAATTTGAGCACCAAATTACAGATAAGTTGAGCTAACAGCACTGGTGATAATATGTCTATCAGAAAACATAGTCACATACCAGGTGGCAACAGTCCAGTTAGGTAGAAATGCAGTGGAAAAAGTCAGTGTTTGCCAAATTAAAGAGGAAAACCGAATGTGTCAGATGGAAAATTTCCATTTTACCTCCCTCAGGAAGTGGTATCAATAGTGGAATGCATTACATTTCACTTATGTTATCAGTATTTGATACTCTAATAAATTATTAGTTGCTCTTCCTACTAATTTACCACAAGTATGATTTCCTGCTCACGCATTTCTAAAACTTTTCATTTATACCCACTACATTTGCATCATCATACCTCTTTTCCCTCCTAAGGTCAAAACAAAATCAGTGTCTAAAACATACCACTAAATTAACTGACCAAAATGTGAAATATTTTACTTTATACACTATATTCTAATCTTTTCTGACTATATATTTTCCCCATTTGATATAAACCTAAGATCTATCTAAAATTTTATTATTACTACTATTATTGTTATAATTATTTTGCAGTAGTAGGGAGTAAACCCAGAGCTTTTGCACTAAGCTATATCCTAGCCCTTTTTATGTTGAGACTGGGTCTTGCTAAGTCTCTAAATTTCCCAAGGTAAGTTCAAACATGAGGGCTTCTTGCCTCAGCCTTCCAGAATATACCACCACATCCAGCTCAATGAGATAGTTCTTGGTATATCTGTGAACTAGCTGGCTTCTCCTTTGCTGCACACAATATCCAAGATTCATTACTTAAGAAAGAAAAGTTTAATTTAGCTCAAGATTTGGGGGAATTCTGTTCCCATTCAGCTGGCTCCAAGGCACTAACATCATAGCAGAAGAGCATGGTGGACCAAAGCTGCTTAGCTTGTGGCAGCACAGAGTAGACAAGGGACCGTATGTGATAACTAAGAGATCATGACCCTGTAATACACACAGACACACTTAGG
This sequence comes from Cavia porcellus, assembly GCF_034190915.1. Lineage (NCBI taxonomy): Eukaryota > Metazoa > Chordata > Mammalia > Rodentia > Caviidae > Cavia > Cavia porcellus. Next base: position 80,142,317 of record NW_026947484.1, read on the forward strand.
AGCTTGCTCTACTAATCTGCTAGGAGCTCCTTCATCCAATACAGCTGACATATCAGGATTAAAGGAAACAACCTGTTAAGAGGTTATCTAAACAAAATGGCTCTGTGCATGTATGCAATATTCTACAATCAGTTATTTTTTTACACTTAATGTTCATACTATCTGCTTACATATCTGTATTATACATAACTAACTATCTTGTATGAATGTCTTCTAAGGGCTATAGCTTACTTTTCTCTGAAGCCTGTCATGGCCTAGCAGTAATACAGGAACAAATAAAGAATAAAGTTAAAGAATAGTTTCCCTAGTTTCAGAGATGGTGAATAGAACTAACAACTCATATCTGTGTGTGTGATCATTTCAATATTCTAGAAAAATATAAATATCTGTCCTTTTCTTTCTGTATTCCCAGGCTCTTCATTTTTGTTTAGCTTTTTTCCTTGATGAAGGAAATCCAAAGTTTATATGTAATACTTAAAAGTTAGAGGAGAAATTCCTCCACCCCCTCCCCAGTCTGACAACTACACCATTCTTCACCTTCACCAGGAATGAGATCATTTGCTGCTTCATTTAGGATTCTACTCAGAAAAGTAGAATATATACTAAGTGATGGGGAGAAAGAAAATGAGTAATAAGAATACAGAGGGGAAAGTGAATTTTTTTAGAAGAAAAAAAAAGGAGGGGGATAAAGAAGACAGAACAACACTGGGACACCATCGGGATTATACTACAGATTTGTTTGAGGTAGAATTAAGCTCTGGGGGAAAAAAGTGATTTGGAGGCTTTTCAGATTTCTCCCTGACTTGCTGGCAAGAGAGTTTCAGTAGATTACTACAAGTCCAAAAATTCCATGATGCTAAAGCTGTCAGGAGATTTCTACATGTATACACACTTCTGTTCTCTTTTAACCATGTAGGTACAGGCAAAGGTAATTGTGTTGTACATTGCTTAAATGACCAATTGCCCCCAAAGCAGACCTGGCCCTGATAGAAGTGCTGGCATCTTTTAGGCTGGAGCCTTGTTCTAGGTTTATTATCTGCATTGTTGCTTCACTTAATTCTCACAACAGCCCAATAAGGTAGAATCTAGCACAACAGAGAAAACAGAGGCAGAGAAATAAGATGTCTTTCCCAATATCAGCCTGCTCATGTGGAAGTGACCCACTTTAAACAGAAACAGACTCCTTTATTAACTATTGCTCAGTTACTCTTCCAGGCCAGGAAAGCCTTCTTCCACCAAACACTTATTTGTTTATTCACTCAGGCAGAGTGATCTGTAGAAAGAGGATGGACTTTGGATTCAGAAAACCTGGAAATCTCAACTCTGCATTTACTGTGAGACTAGGTGCTGGTACCTAAACTGCCAAGAACTTCAGTTCTACTACCTGAGTTATTGCAAAGATTGAATGAGAATTATGCCACTGGCCAGGATAAACATGACATCAGGGGTTCCTCTGCTGGTAAAGGACACAGCCCATGTGCGTCACAGAAAATTGACCCAGTCCTAGTCGCAGCTCCAGGAATACGATTGATAATTCAAAGAAGAATTCTACTGACTTCATCAAAGTGAGCGGTTCATAAATCTGGCTCTAAGCCAATCAATGTAGGTCGTTTTCCTAGCCATGGGAATTAGCTCAAGAGCAAGCATGTGGCCCTACTTGGGCTAATGAGAGGTAAGGCAGAAAGGTCATGGTGGATTCAGAAGACGTGGGCTTTTGTCCTTGTGGATTCAGAAGATGTGGGCTTTTGTCCTTTCTGTGTTATGGAAAGACACAAGTAAGTCTGCCTTCCTCTTACCAGAGAAAGCTGGCACTAAGCAGAAGGAAGGCAGAGAAGCTTGCAGAACACAAGAGCAGAGCCCTAATGGAACCACACCTGGTCTCCATTTGACTTGGCCATTTGTGAGAAGTTTTGAAGACACAGTGACTTACTGAAGTATCTAAGGTTCCTGAGGTATCGTAGACTACAAAGGATATAAGGTGTAAAAATAAGCACAACAAACTCCAATAGGCTCCCAATAAGAACTTGGTTTTGTGGTATTATTTAGCATATATTTTATTTTATTATTTTGATACCAGGGATCAAACTCACGACCTTGCACTTGCCAAGCAGTTACTTATGCCACTGAGCTAAACCCCCACCAATTAGCATATATTTTAAATTAAATTACGGCTCACATTGTCTTCAGGAACCTTTTACCATCTTACATAGTATATTAAACAAGAGACATTCCACTCTCCCCGTAGTTACACAGTGCCCCCTCTCAGGCCAGCTGGCCAATTCTTGGGGTCAGCTAAACTAGCCAGATAAACTAGCTTATCCATTTGGTTGTCAGACAACTGCCTTGAAAAGCCGGGACATTTCTACATGTTCCCAGTTACTGGTTAATAAATGTCGCCCCAAGAACTAGTACCTAATAGGAAAGGTATGCATTCCCAACTTCCTGTTGAAATTGGAATTTTTCTCATTCCCTGATAAAACAGCCTTTTCCCTGGGTTCACATTTAGAAATCAAAAAGAATTGTATTAGGGGTGTTTTCCTGGGTGTCTGAGCCCCACTCATTTTTACAGTTGTAAATGTTATTATTAATCCAGTCTTTGAATGTTTCAGTTCCTCCTTGAACATCCTCCCCATTATCAGGCTTTTTCTGTCCCATTTTGTAACTAAATGGCATTTAAGGCTCTAGCTATGGATATCATTTGGGGCCATTGGCATAAGTGGCAGAGACGGAGTCCTTAGATTCTAAATTGAATTTAGGGCCCAGTAGCTAGATCATTTGAACCCAATAATAATGAGGTATGACTCAACAGCTTGCATAGGTCAAAAATATTCCTCCTGCCATTTTTGATTTCCAGCAAGCAGTGGATATGAAAGAGAACATGAGAGTGTCAGATATTGAGCAGACACTTTAAGACACAGTTTAGTTATGACCAGTAACAACTCATATTTGCTAGGTGTTTATTAAGTTTCGGGTCTGAGCAGAGTACCTGAGAGTCTCATTTACTTCTCACAGGTAGGAAGCCAACAAGCAGCTGAGGTGAGACAAGCCCAGCCACCCCGCTCCGGCTCCTGCTCTTTGCTCTAACACTGTTCTGTACTGCTTCCAGACAGCACTGATTATTGTAAGACATTTTAATGAAACACATGTGCAACCACAATTATATGTAAAACGTAAGAATAAAATCTGTTGTCTAAATAGTACATATAATGACCTGGTACAGAACACTGCCAGGTGATCCTGAGCTTGCAGTTTCTCCAAGCCTTGTGCTGCACTCTGAATGCTTGTCCCCCCCAGTATCAGTAGGACCTGAAGACTATGCCCCTGCACTTTCATGAACAGCCCCAAATGGTGTCTATAGCTAGCATTTTAAAAGCCAGTTAGTTACAAAACAGGAGATAGAAAAGCATAGGTGTGGGGACAATGTTCAAAGATGAAACTTTCAAAGCTGCGTTATTAATTCAAAGGTTGAACTTCTGGGAGGTAATTAGCATTAGATGAAGTAGTGATTGCAGTAGCAACTTTATAAGGAGAGAGAGCTGAGCTGGCAAGCTTGCTCTGTCTTCCTACATGATGTCCTGCACCAGCGTGGGACTCTGCAGAGTCACCAGCATTAAGACCCTCACTAGATGCCACACCTTGACCTTGGGCCTCCAGAACTGTGAGCTGAATACACTTCTATGCTTTATAAATTTCCCAGTCTGTGGTGTTAAACTATAGCAAGAGAAGTGGGCTAAGACACCTGTTTTACATATTCTTCCAAGATTTCATACCTTGTTGTTCTAACTACTGACCTTTATTGTCTGCTACCTCCTATTTTGTGAGGTTTTCTGTGGTAGGGAGGATAATTCCCCCCAATTGGCCCCAATTTCCATCCTCTAATTCTTGGAATCTGAGAAAATGTTCAGCTAAATAGTGAAATGGACTTAACATTGCAGATAGAGGTTGCTATTCAATAGACCTTAAAATAAGGAGACTGCCCTGAATTATCCATCTGAGCCTGTTGTAATCACATGAGTTCTTAAAAGTGGGTGAGGGAAGCAAAAAAAGAGTCCAAGAAAATTATTTGAAGGCTATAGATGAGGGGCCTTAGGGATACTACCTGGCTCTAGGTAGTGTGATGAGCTGAGTGTGGTGACACATACCCGTAATCCCAACAGTCTGAGAAGGTGAGGCTCAAACACAAGTTTGAGCCCAGCCTGGGAACTTAGCTAGAAAAAGAAAGAAAAGGTGGGTGGTGCTGGGGATGGACCTCAGTGCAAAGGCCCTGAGTTCAGTCAGCAAGGGGTGGAAGGGAGAGGAGGGTGGGAGAGGAGAAAGAAGGAGAACGGGAAATAGGAAGGAGAGGGAGTAGGGAGAGTCATTAACTAAGGAATGTGGCCAGCCTCTGGAAAGCGGAAATGCAAGGAAACAGATTCTCTCCCAGAGACTGCAGAACGGAACACAGCCTTGACAATACCCTGATCTTAGCCCAAGGAGATCGGTGTCAAACTTCTGTCAAGCTTGGCTCATATAAAACATTATGTTTATAGTTCTTGTACAGCAGCCATAAAAGATTAAAGTACCTTTTCAGGTTAACTCTCCCCACACCTGCAGCACCAAATGCCAGATATTCTGGGTGCCGTAACAGAATGTAATATAAAGGAGACTGGTCCTCTGTCCCACCTCCCCCCAGGACATCCTTTCCTCCTTCCTCCCTGAGCTCTGCCTCCCCTTAGGGTCCAGCCCACTGCAGTGGTTCTTGGGGACAGACGCAGACTAGTCTGCCCTGTAACTGGCTGGCCTCCCCTTGAGAGATTCTGATCTGATCAGCCCAGATGGAGTCTAGGCATCAGGACTATTTAAAAGCTTTTCAAGTGATTCTAATGGGCAGCCAGGGAGAAGAGCCACGGCCATCTTTAGCTCACCTGGAATGGCTCCTGAGGTCAAGAGCCCTGGTCTGGGTCCCTCCCTCGGCAGCTGGAGCGGCTGAACTAAGGTGATGGGAGAGCCCTGGAGCCAAACTGCTGGGTTCTGTCCTGCGTCCATGTTTAATAGCTTGGTGACTTTGGGAAGTTCTTTAGCTGCCTTGTGCCTGTCTCTCCATCTTCAAAAAGAGAATGAAGATAGCAACCATTGTATGAAAACTAAATGAGTTAATATTTTCTAAATGCTTCGGATCATGTCTACACACAGAATGTACAGTAAAAGCATTTTTAGATTAAATTAGCACACATCATCTTCATATTGTTACTCTACCTTGTCATACTGCTTAACCTCTTGTGTTCGTGCCCCTCCATAACTACTGCACCCTTCTCTAATTGGCCTCACCACAGCCACTGCTCCCCCTGCTAAGCTCTGTTAAGAAAACAAAGCAGGGCTGGGGATTTAGCTCAGTGGCATAAGCACCTGCCTTGCAAGCATAGGGTCATGAGTTTGATCTCTGGCATCGATTAAAAAAAAAAAAAAAAAAGCAAAGCTAAGAAATAATTGCAAAAATATAAATCTGTTCATTAAGGGTAAGAATTGACTATAAGGTCAAAAATGTTTTAAGAATGATCATTTTAATAATTACTACACATGAGTTTAAATAAAGGAATGAGGTAGAAGTAATAGCAAATGTGTGGTGTAGGGAAGAGTCCTGAAGCAGATAGTGAGAGCGGATAATTCTAACTCTCTGAGGTTACAGAAGCATTAGAAAGAGGCAAAAAATGAAAAGACAGAGGGCATGGCAAAATATCCATGTCAGGAAAATCAAAGGCCATGGAAATCAAACGTTGCTACTTCGTAATTGTGCCTGAGTCTGGCCCAGTCTAGATTTCTATTTGGATGGCTGATTTGCATACATGCTCACATACATTTCAACTCTGAAAGTAGAATTCCATATGTGTTTTATTTACTCTCATTTATTTTTTATCTTTACCAGTTGGCCTATTTTTTTTTCTTCTCCTTCTTCTCCTTCTTCATGTTACATCAGAGACCATCATTGCAACAAGCAACTCTGCTTAGAGTTGCTGGGATAATTCTGAAAGAAACATTTGAGACAAGATGTAGGGCTTTCTATTAGGGTACAATAAAATTTACAATGCACAAATTTGGCAGCCAAAAGATTTCTCTCAAAGGTATGAAAAAATGTCTGTGCTTTATTTTCAAAGAAACCAAATAAGACATGGTCCCTGAATCACTGTCTGAGTGCAAACAGCATTTGGCTTTGATCTGAGTTGTTGAAAACTATGACCAATTTATCCCAAGGATGCCAAACCATCAGAGAATGTTTTTAAGTCTGGATTTCCATATCGGAATTCTGCTACACACTTTTTCTCTTCGTTTTACATGGGGCCAACCCAAAATAGTACTTCCAACAATAGATGGAGTTGGTATGATAATTTCACTTCTACTTATGGGCAGTGGGGTAAAAAGACCCTTTTCTTACTGACATACTGAACATGGCCTGGAAATATATGAAATCATAATTTAACAATAATTGGGACTACTTGATGGAAACCCTCTCTTGCATTGTATTAATAGACTTAGGCAGGTTCAACCGGTTTTCTATTGAATGGGTGATTTAAAAAAAACCAGAAAGCCATTTGTCCAGTGTGGCTCTTGAATCTGCCCAGCCTTGCCTGCTGCCAGCCGCCTTCCCAGCCTCTCCACCTGGTCCAAGAAGAGTCATTGCTGATCTTCTGAATTCTACCTGCAAATTTAAACCCTAAATATGCCCATCAGACTCAGTGCCAAATCTCATTTACCCTGCCCCTCCCTGATCCAGAGCTATACTGTATGTGTGCACATGTGTGTGTGTGTGTGTGTGTGTGTGTGTGTGTGTGTGTGTGAAGTTTACACATGGAGGGAACAATTCCAGCCCCATAAGGAAACACATCAGCTATCCTGCAAGCATGTGGCGGTACCCACTATAATGAGTCAATCACCCAGGATTACCCAGCCTTCAGACTTGGTGGAAGTCTTTTTGCAGGGGGAGGACGTGAGACTAGATCAGTACCTAATGTTTCCAGAAACCCTTTTCTGCTCTGCTGACGTCCTTCTGAAATAAGCAAATGGGAGTGGTATGTTGATGTTTACCCAAATTCTCTACATTTTAGGGCCTCTGTATCACCCAAAGGTGTTTGTCTAAACACATAGTCTAGAGCTAGAAACTTGAACCCACTCTGCATTCTGGGTGCCTCTCTGGTTATACAAATAGGGTGTGCAGGCTTCAGGGAGTAGGCAATGGGCAGTTCCTAAGGATGGAGGCTCTTTTAAAGCCAAGTTCCTTTGTAGGAATTTTGAATTCCAAGGGGCCTGTAAATAAAAGAGTTTACTTCTTGCGATCTTCTGTGTTTTATTTTAGGCATTAAAACCCTGTTCTGACAAGTGGTCCATAGCTTTACCAGATCCCCAAAGGTGTCAATCACACAGAAAGGATTTCCTCCCCTACAGCTGTCCATCCAGGCCCCTTATTTAGAGGTGTCAATGCCCACTGCTCCACCTCCTGCCCCACACCTACTCAGCCAGGTCCGCCTCACCCCACTCCTCCCTTCCTGATGTGCCACGCTGTCCTCTCCAACTTCAAGCCCAGCCACCCTGACCCTCCTGCTTCTGCCCTTATCTGGAGGAGGGTGAGGGCCCTCTCCGCATTTTGAGTCACTTCTGCCTTTCATGATACTATCCGGTTCTGGAGTCTTTGTTTTTAAAGTCTGTTAGTAGTGGTTGTCTGTCAGGGGAGGAGGGAAGTGCTAAGGAACTTTGTTCCATGATAATTTAATTTTGAGAATGAGTTTATGAAACAGTCATGAAAACAAAAGATTTGTGAAGTTCTATATTGCTCTTCCCTCTGATTTTTCTTGGTCCCTCTTGCTGTTCTTTCTGTCACCTAATTGTACTGCTCCTAAGAACTCCTTGGCTTCCCTCTCATCTGTTCTGTGGTTCAACCTCACTTTAGCATGGCACAGCAGAATTGAAGGAGGCCTTGAAGCCAACAGCCCTGTGTTCAAATCCTGGCTCTACTGTGTCCGCAGCCAAACCTTTTCATTTCCCTGCTCCAAGGCTCACTCATCACTAGGAATAGCTAACATTTCCTGTGTGCTTATTCAGGCCAGGCCTTCCTTGTTAACTCATTTGGTTCTCACAACCATGCTACAGATGAGTAATGATGTTCCCATCTCACACACCACACTCTGAGGTGCAGAAAGATTGTAACTGTAGCTCCTCTACTGATTTTAGTCTTTTGGTGTCAGAGTCTGCCTTGTTGGCACACTATGGTACGTTACCTTTTTAAAATGAAAACCACACTCCCGTGGAGCATTGCTCATCTGTTGATTGGAAAAATAATACAGGGGAATCTATAGAATACTTGCTATATTGTGGGTAACTGTCATAATATTTCTCAAATGGTCATTACTGTGAGCATCAACCATAAAATCCCATCACTGACCAGTGCACAGGAATCTTAGTTTGAAGAAGTCAGCAATCATTGGCTTCCTTTGCTGTCTTCTCAGCCAGTCTATTCCGTCTTACCCTAATCTTCTCGCTTTCCTGATGTTTGAGATTTCTACCCATGATTGCGCTTCTGCCCCCTTGCCCTGCCACCCAGCTTGGGAACCCTGGTTCTCACAGCCAGACCGTTTCTGTGGTCTCTTCACAGGACTGCCCACTTCCAGTCTCTTGCCACATGAATTCGGCTTGCACGCTATTGTCAGATTAAAGGTCCTGGATATGATTTCTCAATCTTGAAACTTAATATTTTCCTCTGGGAATATCATCTGTCCAATACCCAGTTCTTGAGTCAGACTGCTCTAATTGTTTGAGTCTCCAAACAGAGATTTATCTCTGCCTGAGATGCCCTTTTGGAATCAGGCTCCCATTTTGAGTCTGAGTTCCAAGGCTGCCTCCTCCTGAAGCCTTCTCTGGGAGTCTCAGCAGCGTAGTGGCCTTCCTCTCTTGTTTGTGTTTTTCACTGCATATGTCTGGGGGGTAAGGTAGGGAGCCTGTGTGTTGGCTTTTCCACTTCTACCTCATCCATAAGGTAAAACACAGGCTTGAGCTTTACAATTTGTTAAAATTGTGAATTTATAAATAGGAAAAACAGAAGCCCAGAAAGGTTAACCAACATAGTAGGTCAGTTAGCTTATGTTTAGTAGTATTACATAACCGTCAGAATGCCTGGTTTTAAGCCAACTTTCTACTGCTTACTACCTGGTGTGATCTGGGACATCATTACTCATCTGTAGCATGGTTGTGAGAACCTGGTGTGATCCTCGTGTGAACTTAACTGTTGTGTCTCAATTTTTTCATCAGTAAAATGGGAATAATAATAAGTTCAAGATGGCCCTGAGGATTAAGTAAATTAACTTATGTAAAATGTCTGGAGTGTACTTGACACATTGGAAGCACTTAAATGTTAGCTATTATTGTTGTTAATGGCAGAAGCAGAATTCAAATCAATTACCAAGTCTGTGTTTTTTACACAGGGGTCCGTAACCCGGCACTATATGGCTACTTTCTGATCAGTTCCATGTTTCCTCAGTGTCCCTGTATTTGTTCAACCTCCTCGCTCCAGGCAAAAAGGTATGCTTATGTGGCATGTGCACACATACACAGGACTTCGAGGCAGTATGTAAATATTGTTTCTATCTAAGTAGCCTAGAATTTTGATGAAGCTATGTAGTCTTCAGTTATAAACAAAAGAAAAATGAAAAGACAATCTCTGTCAATCATGTCACAGGATATTTTCTTCTGTCTAGAAAAAAGTGAATATATTCCCTTATTCCAAGATAATTCCTGTGGCACTTTCTGAAAGGCTGCTGTTAGAGTCTCACAGTATCCCAGGGCCAAGAGCACCAACTAGAGAGCCAGGCAGAACTGGGTTCCTATGGCTCCCTCCTGGCCCTGGAGTGCTGTGGGAGTTGGTTTTTCTGCCTTTGAAAACTGAAACTGTTCTATTGCTATTTCGTAAGGCTATAGGAGGCCTCTGTGCAAAGCATCAGCCCAGTAAGCCCTGTTGTTTCACTCGTTTGGGCTAAGCAGCACTCACTCATCTCATTCTCCTTTAGGTAAAACCAGAGAGTGAATCTCAGTGGAGGGTTGTGTTTAGTGTGAATTTCTTTGTCAGGATGCAGGGAGCTGGAATTCCCCCAGAGAGTAATGCTGCTGGGCTGGAAAATGAGAAGGCTAGTTTGCCAAGAAGCAGCCCAAAGAAGATTTCCCTCTCCTCCGTTACTGTCCTTCCACTGTTTTGCATTCTCTTGTGTACTGACTCAACAGAAGCATCTTTTCTTTAAACACACCTCTCATCATGTAGGAGAAAGGACATCATTATGGGTCTCTGTTGATCTAGGAAGTGGCCTTTCTCACACCTAAAATCATGTGTCCCGGATGCAGTATCCTGGTAGAGGAAACAAAGCCCATCCATCCATCTTGTCAGCCTCGAATGCACTTTTCAAATTGCCCTGACAGGGTGCTAAGCTGACAAATGAGTATGACTCCATCACCTACGTGAGGAGCTTAGGCTGCAGGGTTTGCCAGGTGCCCTTACTGTCTGTATATCAGTGCTTCATCGCTTCAGTAGGAACTCTAAAACTCTGTGTGTCTACAATGACACTTTCCCCTCTCCAGCTCCGCAGCACTGGGGATTGAATTTAAGGCCTTTACATGGAGTTACTTCCACAACCATTTCAAAAGTGTTAAATTTTGAGACAGGGTCTCGCTAAATTTCCCAGGCTGACTTAAAACGCACAGTCCTCCACCTCCCAGAATGCTGGGCTCACAGTTGTGCACCACCATGTCCACCATGCTACGGAACTAGCATGGTCTGGCTAGCATGGTCTATTTTTAGTACATTTCCCACTTTGTGTTAGATAGCAAAGTTTTGTTTTTAAATGAAATGGAGCTCTTTTTAAAATCTTTTATTCTAGCATTAGTTCCAGGATTTTCTGCACCAAGGCTATCGATAATTTTCCTCAAGGGAGACTACTTTACCAAAGATAGATTATTCCAGAAGACACTTCACTTTGTGTGGCTTCATCTTTCTGAATTTCCCCCGAGAAACCAGCACAAACAGAGTCCTTGGATCTCTGGGGCCAACCTCTCTGGACACTTCAGAGCCAGACCAAATGGGAAGTTACTGGGAGGGGAAAAAAGTGTAACTTTAGTTGGTCAGTAGGTGGCGCCATTTCCCCGGCGTTATCCTAGACTCGGGCTCAGAGGTACCCGCAGGTATTTTTCCAGGTATGTGCATCTAGAATTTAAGCCCTTTTGACCGGCAGTGCCATGTCACTTCTGAGGATGCTGTCAAATATGATAATGTTCACTGATCTCTGCTACCCTAAAGTTTGGATGGGAACCAAATTATTACTCACATTTTTTAAAAAACAAAACACATTTTCCCTTGGAGTGATGACTACAGTGGAAATTTTTCTTTTAACTATTAAAGCCATTTCCCTTCCTGAAGCATAGACTACACCACTACCATTCTTACCACCTCCCCTACCATTCTATCCCCACCCCAAAAAATTTCTACCCTTTTCTGGGTTTAAAAGAAAATTTAAGATTTCCACAAATTAATTCCTAAAGACCAACCATCAAATTCATCAAGCTACCTTTGCAAAACCAATGACTGCTCTCAAACCAGCCACATTTTCTCTCCCATAAGGTCTCCAGCTTTTCTTCTTTTCAAATTCCACCTTTGCTTTCTGTAGGTTTTTAACTGGATTAACTTTATCACAGGAAAACAGGAAGGTTAGCAGCTCCTACCGCTTCCTGGGCACAGAGCAGCACTTTCAAGGGGTTTAATCTAGATAGAAGATCAAGATGCTTAAGCAGAGTACTGTATGCTATGTACCAAATAAAGGGTTCAGACTGACACTATCACCATAGACCCAAGCAGAGAGAGTTTACCGCGAGGCAGTTGTGGTCAGGGAGGCTGCACCGAGAGGATCGCTGGGGCACAGCCAGAGTTTAGGCCGCTAGGAAAGGGGAAGGACAGTGCTTTTGAGCAGAAAAGTAGGCTTGAGTAAGTAACCAAGCAAGAAAGTAGGTAAGAAGCAGTTGGCAAGTTAAGGTTGGACGATGTGACCTTCCAAGAGTGATCTCTCCTGTAGAAGTGCGCAGCGCAGCGGTGAAGATCAGAGTGGGCCCAGGGACGTCCAGGACAGGGAGAGAGTGACTTCGTTAGAGGTGACAGCAGAGAAGAAAGTCTGAAAAGCTAGATTGGGGTCTCAGATAGACACTGCTAGGTGTCAAGCCAAGATGTTTCTCTAGGCCAATACTATCCACAAAACCGCACTTCACTTTGACAGTGATTATTCACATGAGGTTAACTTGAAACAATAGAAAGATCCAAAAGCAAAGCCTTGGTGTCAGAAAGTTCTCATTCTAGTCGCTGTCCTCTGGTTTACTATCAACATCACTCTGGTGGTCTAAACCTCAGTTGTCTCATCTGTAAAATAGGTTTGACCATCATAACCATCTAATTAAGACTGCTATAATTCAAATGTGATGATAAGCGGCACAGAAGACAAAGATGAACCCTATATAGGGAAAGTAAACTACTAGTAAGGAAATCTATATTATTTTCCATCTCAAAATTGCCCATATTTGACCAAAGAATCACATGGAATGCCTTTAATACAAACTGCCTATGTTACCCCTTGGAGCTTTAATTCTGTAGGTCTGGGACAGGGCCCAGATTCTGTAGTTTAAAAAATATGCTTATCATCAAAGAAGTATGGGACCACTGGCAGAGTTTCTCAAAACAGTGGTTCTCAAATTGTACTCTGTGTCGCTGGAGTTTGCAAACATTCTGACTGCTGGTCCCCACTTCCAGGATTTCTAATTCAGTCAGTCTATAGAAAGGCCGGCATTTCTAGAAAGTTCCCAATTGTGGCTGCAACTGTGGGAGGGAAAGGGAAGGGCTGCTCTGAAAATCACTGTTCAAAGCAAAGGCCAAAGGCCAGGTGAACAGGAATCACCTGGGATGCGTGTTACCTTGGCTGTCTGAAACCTGCCTGAGAGTCCACGTTCGTGACAAGAACTCTGGGTGATCCACGTGATATCTTAAGAGCCCTGCTCTTTTTTAAGCGTCAACATGAACACCTATATACATGCTAATTCTATTATGTGTCAGAAATATTAAAATATGAAACCTCACAAACCATAAAGTGAAGATAATGTGGTTTTAAACATCATATTGGCTAGTTTTTTTTTTTAAAGAATAATCAATGCCTTTCAGCTGCTAGGTTAAGCTCAGACTTTAAATTCCAATCTTTAAACTGGAAATGAGACACAGAGCAAGGTCCCTGTGCTTGGCCTGTGACCTAAACCACCCTCTCCAGTCCCTAATTCAACTTTTCTCCATCCATGCTGTGGCTCACTGGTGAGTCAGATATCCAGGCCAGTTTTTTAAAGTACTGGTACCTACCTTGAAGAGTCCGATTTAATCACCATGGGTACACCCCAGTCACATCTGCCCAAGAGTTCCTATATGTAGCCAAATTTAAGAACCACCGCTTCAAAGGCTTTTGTTATATGTATGTTTTTAGGAAGTAGGTATCATTTTAAAATTATCACTCTAAAGAAGACACAGGTGTGCTAGGAATAACAATGGGAAAATGCTGAAGCGAGTATAAAAAATATTAATTACTTATACCTTAGGATTACTCGCGCCTTTATGTGATACATTTTCATCTATCATAGATTCAAAATGCAACTTTTAAAAATTCAACCATTATGAAGCCCCACTGTGTGAAACGTTCCTGAAGCCCTGAGTTCACTCATTGTTCATTCTTCCCGGAACCTAAAGAATTCAAACCACCAAGAGAGAATGAAGTGGTATATGCAGAGAAGTACTTTTCAAATTGTAAGCTGCCAAACAGATGGAAATTATTATCAACAACCTCATTGCAGCCTCATTCAGACCAAGGGAATTTTTCTCTGTATGACTGATGATAAATAATATCAATATACACTTCTGCATGATAGAATCTCTGTAGAGGTATGCTTCGAAAAATCTGAACATGTTTGAAATGTGAGAAAACTAACGAGGAAAAAATTTGAGAAATGAGGTACATCAAAATAAATTATTTCAGCAGCTGGGAAAGAAAAAGAGGAAGGAGAAAGGAAAGGAAGAAAAGGAGGATGGTGTTCCTGCTTTAAAACTCATGCTCTAAATAAGTAAACATATCGGAAGCCGGGGTACTTACTAAGGAGAAGGTGGATACAGCAATGAAATAAGGGGAGATAAATAAACCCCTACTGTTTAATTTGAATCAAAGGCATCAGTCTGAACTCACAAAATAATATATATCTCCTAGTTGTTTCTGAATGAACCTTGTATACGTGCCATCCCAGACCCATGAGCATACCTAGGGCCCAGAGTTTAATTTCTAAAAGAGTTTTGCATTCAAAGGAAACAGGGCCCATTAGACATGTGGCTGATTGCAGAGCTGGGGCAGAGAAACTACAAAGTGAACCATAAGAATCTTGGTGGCAGAAAGTAAATCCTCAAAACTATGCAGGGCCATGTCAAAAGAACAGAGGAGCCAGCAGGAAAGAGTTCCCACCAGCAGATCACAGGCAAACTTGGCATCAAAATAGCAGTAATAGGTTGTAATTGATTACAAAAGGAATCCAGGTATCCACACAGATAATATAATAATTAAACAAATGGGTACTAGAAAGCTTTTCTTTATGGTGACATGTTAATGAATGTAGAAGAAATCTTAGTTTTAAGGAACCACAAACTTGTATCCTCCACAATAACGATGTCAGATGAGACTCTTCAGTGAATGCTAAAATTATTGGGCAAAAGTTTGTTAGTGAACAGGCTATTTCAGAGGCTGAGTCTGTCTCCCCACGGATTAACTGCTGATTGCAAACGGGGAGTTCCTGTATGGTGGGGAATGTGGCAGACACAGCCCGCTCTAACTGATCAAAGTGACATCATGTACCTCCTGGTGTGAGTTGCTAAGGACACAATATTTGGGCATTCCTGCCCAAAATGTAGAACCTAAATCTAGCCATGAGGAACCAATCAAGAAAATTCAAACTGAGGGGCATTCTATAAAACAGCTGGCTCGTAACCTTCAAGAATGTCACCATTGTGAAAGACATGAGGAACCGTTCCAGATTAAAAGAGACTAAATATCTGCGGCAGTCAAATGCAAGGAGGGATCGTGACTGGATCCTGAATCAGAAAAATAAATTACAGAAGTGAATGTTAAATCTGTTTTAGGTAATGGGACTGTCTAGATCCTGAACTGGACCATTGTGGGGTGGCTTAAAGAATGCCACGGTATTTGGGGGATACACACTGAAGTGTTGGTGGCCGTAGAATCCGCAGCTTACACTCAGTGCATGAGATGAGGGGTAGAGAAAACCCAAATAAGAAAACTGCTAACAACTGGTGAATCTGGATGGAGACATACGGAAGTTCATTATTCTATTCTTGTAACTTTTCTGAGGCTTTCATATTTTTCAAATTAAAAATGTTTAAATTCTAAAAATATCTTACAGTTGATTATATAGTATGTTTTGATAAAATCCAAACACTAGCACCTTTTGATAGAGTTACAATATCAGAAAAAGTCTCCCACAGTGAATTTATGGAAATATACTTTATCAATAATATGATGAGTAAGCAAACATTAAAAAATGATATAGAACCAAAATTATCATCTGGCTACCCCTTGGGTCACAGGGTTGTTTTGTTTATCCTACAGGATAGGCTCTCAAAGTAGGGCTATGTGGCTGGGCACGGTGCCGCATGTCTGTAATCCCAGCACTTGGGAGGCTAAGGCAGAAGAAGCCCATGAGTTCAAGGTCATACTGGGCTACATAAGAGAGTTCAAGGCCAGCCTGAACTCCATAGTGAGACCTTGTCTCAAAAAAAAAAAAAAATAGGTGTATATGTATGTGTTTAAGAGTTGTTAACTGAGAAGCATAAAAATCATGATTTTTAGCTCTTTTTTAAAAAATGAAGAACTAAAACACTTGACTTCTCAATGCTCTTATCTGGGTTACAGTTATCCCTGTCTGATGTGTCATGTTCTCTACTGGTCTCCAGAGCCCTATTCTGCATGTCTGCCTGACCCAAAAAGCTCCACTCATTCAGGTTACATCCCTAGTCCAAGAAAGAATGTGAGCTTGTGATATGTCTTCTAGGCAGTAAAGAATAAATAGGAAAGAAAAATCATCATTTCAGAGATGAGTTGAGCTGAGAAAGAGGTAGGGCCTGGAAAAGCAAAGCTGATCTCTCCCTTTGCCCTTCCCAACCAGAATCCTAGGGACTGATCCTGGGCATCCTCCCCTCTGTCAACACATGTATCAAATCTCTCTTTCAATTCTGCAGATTTTAATTTCTAAATATTCCCAAATATTTATCTCTATTTTTAACACTAAAAAGCAGTATCATCACCAACACCACCAGTACCGCCCCTGCACCTACATTGTGGTCCTGAGGGTCCCTAAGTGGCTCCTCCATGTGCATTTTGGTCTCCCCTTAATCTGGCCACTATTCTTAAGACAGAAGGATTATTTTCAAAACGTGTTTCTAAGTCCATGTCTTACTTGAAAACATTTCAATAGCTCCTACAATGCTTGGGGTGAAAAGGAAATTGCTAGGAAACATCTTCAAAGCTCTTCATGGTTTTTTCATTTCCTGATTTCCCTGCCTCAGCTTTTCTACTCCAACTCTGAATATTCTTTAAATTCCTAATGCTCAGGATAATGCCACTTTCAAAAAAAACTCAAGATGCCCACAGTTTAATTAATAATAATTATTGGCTTATGTCATGCCACTAAAATGGCCAATACACAATCCTCTTTATGTGTTTAAAACCAATAGGATGAATCTTTCAGAATTCCCTATCAATCCCATTTTCTATAACATTGCCAGTAATTTATCATTTCCTCTGTGAACCCATCCTTTTTCATTACTCCTCTGAGAGTGACCACCATTTCAACATTTGTGCTTGTTTTGTATTACATTTTGTGTTTTATTATCTAAATAATATGACTTCATTTTTATTGTTTTAAAATTTTATATAATTTACATACTGTCTGTACAACTTGGTTTTTTCACCTAATACTGTGTTGCCAATATTCCTCCATTTTATTGTGAGCATCAGGAATACATTCGTTCCTATTGCAATATTCCATTGTGTGCATGTTTCCTGCCTGTAGTACTCTGTCTTTTTAGCCTGGGTAGCTATTACTTATCCTTTAGAGCCTTGCTGGGATGTCACTTTTCTGGAGGTGTCTCTTGACTTCATAAGTAGAGTGATACTTTATGTATTATAGACTTTCAAAGCACCAACTGTGTCTGTTTTGTAGCTATTACAACATCAGCAATCTCACATTGGTGTGATGATTTGGGCTCTGTATACCCCATTTGACTGCAAGCTCCCTCAGAGCAGGAACCTTGTAGGAGGGTGGTTGCAACAAAGTCCTCTCAGTTCCTAGCACATCATGAGAGTACAACAGAAGTTACAAATCAATGAATCAAGGAATTAGACATTTGTCTTTACTAAATAACACATCATGCAACTAAACATCTTTAGAGATAAACAACACTAAGACCAGTCTCTCTTTCTACTTTATGTTTTTAATGCTATTATCATTTTTTCAATCACTGTGCCTAAAAAAGGTTGACATTCAATCTGATTATAGTCTTTTCCTGGTCCTTACACTTGATCATTTGCCCAATTTCTTTGTTCTCTTTTGCAAATGATGCCTATCCCAACATGCCATTCCAGCACCATTTGATTCCCACATGCATAACTCACATTTAAACAGCTGAACTGTTTTTTGTTCCTTAAACTCTGCTTTACAACTTCACAGTACCTTATATTTCCTTATACTCTACCCTCTCTTCAGAGAGTCCTTTTGTTATCTGTGAGTACATAAGCCCTATCCAAAGCCCATTTCAAAAGCTACAGCATCGGAAGATGTGTGACTTTGGGAAATTATCTGCATTCTAGTTCCTTTGTTATACAGGAATAACCACATCTAACTCCGGGAGATGTTGCTCATATTAAATACAAACATACATATATACATATCTGGAAAATGCTATGAAAGAATCTTCTTTCCTCTTAGCCTGTGCTGTTTCCTCTTTCCCTGGTGTAACACTTGTGCCCTCACCCCTTGTGTCTTGGTCACTCTTCCAGTGGGAGGGAAGAGGACAGACTGATTAAATTAGTGAGTTTGGGAGAAGGAAGTGAACATCCTGGCTCAACCTCTGGCCTCCTCTTTTTCCCTGTCTCCTTCTTCCACATCCACCCCTCTCCCCTGCCCTCCGCTGCCCTCTTCAGCCCTGAAGCTCTCATCTGCCTATTTACAGTACTTAGATAGCCAGGTCCTCCTTCCCAGGCGGTACTTAATGAGGCAGCTCAACCGTCTGGTGGAGGGGAAGCTGCAATGGTCTGGTGCTGCCTGTGACTCATGGGGAGAGTCCCCTAAACTTGCCCTTAACTGGTGGCAACCTTCTTTGGCCACAGCCCATAAGCCAGTTCTCCCATTAGCTTATCTGTGATAAAGCTCACACTTTAATCTCCATCTGTAGCTTTTTTGTGTTTGATTTCTCAGTTGGTGCTGGACTCCAGTGTTTAATGACTTCCTAAAATCACAATTATAGAAACACACTAGAACTTTCACACTCAAATAAGGGAAGCCTTTGGAGCAGTCCTCTGAGGAAGTGACACATATATTCTACTACATTCCAGCATGACTACTCTGGTCCAATATCTTTTCGATGTATCATTAGAGTTTGTGACTCTAGTGTCTTCATTAATCTCAAGGCTCATTAGAAAAGAGTGGATGGAAGTTTGGGAAAGTCATTTGAAACCAAATGTAGTAAATAAACAGAACAAAGAGGGAATTCAAAAGTAAGAGAAGAAGCAGAAAGGAGAGGGAGAGAGATAATTTAAAAAGCACCCTTAAAAAGCTTGCACAGGGGCTGGGGATTTAACTCAGCGGCATAAGCACCTGCCTTGCAAACAGGCGGTTGTGAGTTCGATCCCCAGTACTGATAAAAATGAAAAAGACAAAAAAAAAAAAAAAAAAAAAAAAAGCTTGCACAAATCTCATATTTTCAAAATAGCACACAAATTGATTACTGAAAAATAGCAATAATTTAGATAAGTAAAATTTTCTGTATTTGATGTTGATTGAACTTCTGTTACACTATTTTCCTCAGTAAAATGATGTTAATAATGGAACCTGCCCTAGACACCTCATAAGATCTTTCTGAGAACCATATGGGATAAAATGCTCTTCATCAATGGTAAAGTGTAAGCAAACATCGGCTACATTGTGAGGATTATGATTATGACTGATATCTTTCTTAATGGTTTCAAATTTTTCCCTCCTTTCACACATAAGTTTGGCATCCAACTTGTATGTTGAAATATCCTTTCATACAGAGACTGAGGTCAATCTGAATACATATTTCAAGATTCAGATAAATCACTAAGGAAAATGCAAGGAAGCAGGAAGCCTGCCAATGACTCAGTAAGCACCATTTTCTGTAAATCACTTGATTTGTTTTGCACCATTTTCTGTAAGTCATTGGATTTGTTTTGGCTTTGGGTGATTTGTTTTGAGTTTCTAAAACAGGATTAGCATTGGTCATCATTTTCTCTTACTTTGCTCTAAAGACTAAGAGAGATCCTCCTTTAGCATCTCTATACCCTTAGTTGTAGCTGACATTTACTGACCACCGTGCTGGCTGTGTGTTGGGTCATATATTGAATGTGTCAATGTAATCTTTAATAGAAGTTGGTTGCTGTAGGTACTACTATTGTTTCCATTTTATAGGTGAGACAAGAAAATCCCAAAGAAATGAAACCACTCGCCCAGGCCACAAAGCTGGGAAGTCCTCAAGTAGGCACGTCAGCCCAGCTGGTGTGTGTACAAAGCCCATGGCTTCAGCATACTCTCCACCTTGAAATGCATAAGTCTGGGTTTCTAAACTGCAAACTTAATCACATTTTTTTCCTTTATGTTTTCCTTTTGAGGGTATCACAGGACCCATTCTGGAGCTGTTTGTGTGTTCTTGATGAGTGACACGCTTCCCCTGAAACCACTTGAAAGGATAGAAGACCCCCTAATGTGGTGACTAGAACTCTGAGAAATGTGCTAGGGTGTAACATTTGAGAAAACACAAAAGAAATAAAGGCTTAAGGAATAACATACAATTCAACTTTAAATCAGCATCTGCAATGGACTTTCAGAGCCTACTTAGGAATTTGTACTAAACCCACTTCCCTCAAAACTCATTCCTACTCAACCTTCAGATTGCTCTCCATTCTCCCAGGAGCCCTCCCTTTCCTGCAAAGCACTCACATTTTGCTAACCACTAAGATACCTCCTCCACCTTTTCTAACCCTCTCCTGCACTGGAATAAGATCATGCACACTCCAGACTCATTAGGGTTCCAACTAGAATCAACTCTTTTATTATTTTTTTAGAAAAATGCCATATTCATTTTTATTTTTTCACCACAAAAGTAATTATGTTGATGGTAAGAAAGCTTGAGAAATAAAGAAGAAATGCCCTGGGTGAAGGGGCTGTTTCATGTATCTGTATCCCCAGAGTCTAACATGCTATCCAGTATAATCCTTGGAGAGCTCGGTGAAAGTCGATGAGGAGGGAATTTGTAATTGACCCGCCAGCACTCATGGCCAACATCCTTCATGGCTGCTATGCCTCCAGGGATTAGGGCATTCCCCACTGGTCAGAAATAGTAGGTACTTACAGAATAGCGAACTCTCAAGCAGGAGCACTGAGGAGGATCTGGGCTCACAGTGACCTTGGGTACCTGTTTGTTGAGTTATATGTGAACGAAAGAGGATCCTGAAAAGTCTGCTGTAAAGTTGGGGTGGAGACAGCATATATTTACTTGTTCCCTAGAATGTCAACGCCATCTACCTGTCCTACATTGCTGCCCATTGTTAAGGCCAGCCCACATACTTCTCCAGGAAGCCTCAAGTAATGTTTCCACCCCTATAAATATGCCCACATCCTAACACCTGAAACCTTTGACTATATTATCTTATATGGCAAAAAGGACTTTTCAGAGGGACTAAATTAAGGATCTTGAAATGGGAAGTTATCCTATATTGTAATCCCAATTGTAATCTCTTATAACATTATAATCCAAATATTGTAGTTCCTCTTTCTGTGCTCTTTGTGGCCTGAAAAGTTTATAATGGTAATCTCATTGAAATGTTATTGGAATCCCAGTGAGTTGATTTTAATCTACCACCTCCAGTTCATCCCATGATAAGAATAAAGGCACTAAAATATATTCATAGTTATGGGTAGCCTCGAGGTCCTAAATCCAGTCCAACTGAGAATTCACAGAACAAAGGACTTGATCCAAGGCATCACTGAGAAATTATTATCTTGTGAAGAAGGGAGTGGCTGGAGGATGAGTGATGGTAAGAATGGCAAAAATTGTATGACTTATGTGAACTGAGCTGGCCAGGTGATGAAAAAGTACCTTTGAAATATGCAAGGACGAGGGTATGCAGAAAGTTCAATCTACATAACTCAATTGAGGTAGCATTTGAATGATTTAGGAGGCTGTTGCTTTAGTTTTTGATATGCAACTTTTGTGCCCTGGGAAGTCATAGCTTCTTATCTTGACTTAAACCCAGTAGACATGGCTGGAGCTATGTGGCTCTGCCATCGCGCTGTGCTCAACTGTTTATAGGAAACACAATGTGAGGAAAGAGAAAACAATTGGTGGCTTTAAGGATTACATATCAGTACATAAAGTGTCCTGTGGACACTTTGGCGCCATAAAACTGATTCCAGATCTTTGCCCCCAGGGAACTATGGGATAAATTTGCAGTTTTGCAACACTGTTGATAATAACTTGTTATAGCAGCAATAGGAAATTAATACCTGTTCTCTAATACTGAGGTCTATGTCAAACTTTCCCTGTGAATTCAGTTTAAATTTGAAGTCACAACATGGCACTGAAAGCTCCACAGTCTGTTTGTTGGTTCAGGTGTAATTCCTTTGGCTATGGACTTTTCCTATGCTTGATAAATTTCTCCAGGTAGGAATGTAAACTTAAGAATAGCTAGATAAAAGGGTTTACAGATACTTATTGGAAGGACGTAATAATTACAGTTAAAAGCTCAGTTATACCAAAGGGAGGAGACATCTTGTGATAATAGCATGTCACTGAAAATAGAATTTAACAGGTATTTGTGCACCAATATTTACTATAGTATTAGTCACAATGGCCAACGGGTACAAATAGCCTAAATGCCCATCTACAGATGAATGGATAAAAAAGAAGGGGTATATACATATGATGAAATTTTATTCCACCTCAAAGGGAATAGCAACCATCCAGGACTTGAACAAAAAGACTAGAGAAGTGAGACTGAGAAAATGATAGGTGGATAACCTTGATGACAGATAGCTGGGCCTGGGCCATGATCAAATCTGTTGTCTTTCTCTTTATAGCAAAGTGGCTGGAGAGCGGTGTTTGTGGAGAATGAGGAAGAAGAGAAGGAAGTTGGGATTCTGTGATCAGATCTGCGTTTTGGAAAGCGAGTTAATGAGAGACCATTTAGGAGAACACTGCAGTGATCAAAAAGAAGGAAATGGAGTGGGCTAGGGAAGTATAGGAGGAGATGAAGAGACTGAGCAGATTCAGTGGATTTAGGGATAAAAAGACAGCATAAATTGTACCCAATGGTGCATAAGAAAGAAGTAGGGTTCACAAACAAGTGTTTTGTGAAACCAGAGAGAGGGACTTTCAGATTCACTGAATGAAGGTCCTGTTGGCATCACTACACGGCACATTTTGCAGTCAGTGGGAATGGTGCCCTGGAGCTGTGCACAAGCCACAACCCTTCAGGCAAGAAGTGCCTTCCTTGGTCTGGGCCCAGCTTCCTCCTGTTTGTCACTTTCCTCGAGGGGTAGGTGAGGGCTGCGATCAATGAACAGCATGCCTGACCTGAATGAAAGCATGCATGTCATGTTGAACTGTTCAATTTAAATTCCACTGATCTGTATCCTCAGTCTGGGCCTTCAGAACCATGCTGGGCAAAAGGAAACTAGGGAAGTGAAAGAGTCCATATGAATATGACTCACGTTGGAAGCATGTTGTATGGCTGTTCCCTCTCTCTCCACTCATCACTACTGTCAATGCTCATGGAACCCAGCACATATGGTTTTCCAGTCATGCAGTCCACTGATGGGAAAGCCTTGAACACTGAAACTTCAGGCCTGCAGTGCCAGTAAGTCATGTGGCATTACAGTCCCCGGAGAGACCTAGACTGACTCACCCTTTATAGCCTAAGAGGGCAATAGCTAGAGGACAGCTATCTCCCCAGGCCTCGCATAGGGGTATGCCCTTGCAGAGTAACTTGGCCACAACTCCACCTGGAGTTTTGCAGTTGAATAAAGCCAGAGTGCACTCCAACCACTAAGTGGCAGCAGACAGAGCTGTTTACCCCTCTGAGAATTACAGCATAGCAGAGCACTGAATGGGACCCATGGAGCTTCAACCTGCCATTTTGCCTCCCATATTCTCAGAGTGGAAACAGACAAGCTGACTCTGCCCCAAACCACATTCCACTGATAGGTTCATTCCTTCCACCTGGTGAAGGGAAGAAGAAGAAAGCCCTGACTTCACAGGGCTCCTGAAACCAAGCAGATAACCTGTTGCCTTTCAAGACAAGAGTGCATGTCACTTGTGCAGAAGGATCAGTTTCATTAGCTGTCTGGTTACGATCCTTTACCAATGCTTCCCACTTCTGTCTGGATGTCTTCTGTATGGCTACACATACAGGTCACCTAAGACTGTTTAGCAGAAGGATGCTCATGTTGCCCTGGACCATCTATCTCAGTCCCCTAAAACTGCTGTAACACATTACCATAAGGTGGATGATTAAAACAATAGAAATGTATTGTCTTACACTTTTAGAAACTGAAGTCAAGATATCCGCAGGGTCATGCTGCATTGAAAGCTGTAGGGACGAAAACTCACTTGCTTTTCTAGCTTCTGGAGGCCTCAGATATTCCTTGTCTCGTGGAAGTACAACTCTAATCTCTGCCTCCTTCTCCACGGGATCTTCATTTCTGTGTGTGTCTTTATCTTCGCTTTTTTCCTATGAGGGCATTAATCATTGGTTTGGGGGGTCAGCTTTGTTCAGTAAGACCCCATCATAACTAAATCTGCAAAGACACTATTTCTAAAATAAGATCACCTTCTAAGGCTCCAAGTGCACATGAATTTTTAGAGACACCAGCCACCCCACAATATCATCTAAACTACCATTATGAAGCTGTCTCACTTTCTCTTTTGAATTTCTCAGTGCTTTAAAACACAAGTTTTTTTTTTTTTTTTTTTTTTTTTTTTAAATACAACACAGATAACAGATTTTCAGGGCAATCTCTTGAGCCTGGACTTGAGAGGAGTGGTCAGTGGTGAATCCACCTCACTACACAATCATGTCAAGTGTGGTGTTTTGAAAAAGGAAATGTGGGGTGCCATGGGAACTTGGAAGACAGCACTGATGACAGTGTTCCAGAAGTTTAGACATTAGGAGAAGATGCGAAAGATGAACAGGAAGTATCCAGAAGACAATCTGGGTGAGAAATGAGAAGTTGGGGAAAGGTATTCCAGGCAAAGAAAGAAAATGTGATTCACTGAAGGAGAAAAAGAAAGCCACTGGATTCACTGTAGTGTAAGGATTGGGGGGTGAAAGCATTTCAGTGACTGCAGTGTAGGAGCCACTCTGTCTTTCAACACTTCAAACTTCACAGAATAGTCACATTCCTTCTTCCAGGTAGGACTTGGGGGTCCCGATGTGTCTAAAGATAGATATCTTGTCTGTATATCTCTCTTCCAGAAAAAAATACATTGGTATCTTCCAAGGAATTCTTACATGCATTAGAGTCCCATCCTGTCACTAACTATTGTAGTTGAAGTCCTGCAAGTCTACCCTTGCTTGTCTAAATCTGTTAAAATAGAACCCTCAAAATGCAAGAAAATATTCCAGATCAACATTTTATCCCTAATGGATATCATTCATGAAAAACACTCTCATTTCCAAAATCCAGGTGTAAATTTGTGCCAGGTTTTTGAGCCAGACACTGCTAACTGACTTTCAGTATCTATAATAGTTTTGTTGTGATATTAATTTCTTCCCTCATGCTTTAACTGAGCACATGGCTACACAACCAGAGACTATCACTCTTGACTGCCTTGTACCTGGGTATGATCATGTAAATAAATTTTCATCCACATAACCTTAATAAAGTCACTCTTGATCCTACTATCCCTGTCTTTCTGGCTGGAAACAGTGACAACTGTAGCAGCCTTACATCCAGAGATGGAAAACCTAGGTTGTGAACAGCAGGCAGGCTAACCCACCTGGGTCTTTGGAGGATTTAAACAGAAACTGTTAGAGGAGACACAAAGAAACTTTCACACTCTCTGAGCCATTATAACCAACCCAGGGGTTGATCCCATATGGTCTCTATTGCTATAAATTGCATTTTGTACAAATATAGGCTTAAGAGTTTAACTACCTATTCTTTCAGTAAATATGTTGAAACATGCTAAATGTGAGGTTGTGCTCTGAACCTTATACACGGTGGTATTGATGTCTCCAGGATGGACAGTCTATTGTTTTCTTTTTACAGTCTTGTTTTGACTACCAAGGAACTCCTGGTTCAATGTCAGCATTTTCAGCTCCTTGTTAATCAATTGCCTACCCTATGACAAACATTTTATCAAAATCAATTGCCTGCCCTATGACAAATACTTTATCTGATTATATTACTATCAAGCTTTAGAATAAGCTTATGTATTATTATTCCTATCTTACAATTTAAAAAATTAAGACCTTTCATACATTTAATTTGCTTGAGAATCAGCAAATACTATAATTTTTTTTAAATGAGAGATTTCTAGTATTCTGGGTAGTTAAGAGTGACAGAGCATGATATTGTTCAGTGACCTGTCCACATTACTCCGGGGTATAGTTCCAAATTTGACCTGTTGAACAATAGTCCAGAAAAGGCACCTGTCCAGCTTGATTTAACCCAATGTATCCCAAACACACTTGGTTCTGAGAACTTTTGTTCAAGTATTACTATGAGCTTCCCTTAGAACCTTGAGAAACCTGCTCGAAGGAATTTTCTGTTTCCACTGTTTGATTCTCCATCACTTCCAGGTGTTGCACCCGATGGGCAGTACCTTCCCAAGAGAAACTGTATTATCATAAAGCCTCTTGTAATATTTTACAAAAAAAGATGGAATTTCAGGTAACATCAGGGAAAGCTATTTTTCCCTGGGAATCTCTTGAGATCCCTCAAATCCTACCTAGAATGCTACCAGTTTTCTGCTGGCCTCTGCAGGGAGAGGTAAAGAGGGGTCTTGTTAGAGGCTTCAATATTTAGAAACAAAGGAGGCAGATAATAGGATGGTCTCATAATTCAGGGGTGCCTGGATTAGAACCTGAAGACAGTTACCCCAATGTGACTAAGTAGTGTGATGCTGTGTAAGTAACTCAAGTTTGGAAATGAGGAATGATTGTTTCACAGGTGGAGAAACTGAGCTGAGAGGATAATGAAGGACTCTCTGAAGAGTGGAAACCTAGCAGGTTCTAAAGCTAGTTCTCAGGGAGCCTCCTTGGATTCATGGTTCAGTCCTTCCACAAGTAAAACAAAAGCATAGAACTCTTCAAACTAAGCATCGGTAAAAACTGACAGAAAAGGAGGTATTGTCAAGGAGCTGGTGGCTGGAGAGGCTGGGAAGCTGCCATGTGCCCTCTGCCCCTTCCTCCCTCCCGGAAATGATTGCAGTGCAAATGCACGCTCATTAAACCACAGGCCCACTCCAGGGCAGACTTTTCTGGCCCTGTTTGCAATGCCAGAGATCTTGCTCCAGTGTTGTCATGGGGAAGTTATTGTTGTCCTCCTGGCAACAGGTTACCTAGGTGAAGGCCAAACAGCTGGACTGGCCCAATGAGCAAGGATCTCTTCAGCTGCTATCCCCACACTGCTTTGCCCGCCCTCTCCTTTCACTCTCCGGCTCCTTCAGCCCACACCACTGCCTTTAGGAGAGGCAGCATTCATTCTTACGCACAAAGACACTATAGAGGCCTCTTGTGTGTGTGGGGAGGGTGGCCACAGACAGCCATGGGCAATCATGCCTGCTCCCTTCACCTCACAACTAACATGAGAGCAGCTCTCATAAAAGAACTATTTTCACTCAACTTTTTACTGTGCATCTTAATGCCAATATTGAAACATATTAGAGGCACAAGAAAGACTTCTCATGGTGATCAAAGTCTACACCACTAAGTGAAATGAAGCCATAAGCCAATTAATCCGTGAAATTAATTGATCAATTGTAGACTGCAAAACCAAATGGCTGGGTTAAAAGTAAATACTCAGTGGCTCATAGAGTTGTCATATTTAGCAAATAAAAATACATGGCAATGCTACCCAATAAAGGCTTTTGTTCAAATCATGTAAAGCATCATCTCTGTTTCATGTTCTTTCCTGTGTAGACTAAGCCTTTATGGGTGGAAATGTCTGTCCCCAGTTCTGGGTTCCAGCCCAGTTTATGCCTGGCAATCTGCAGCACTCAGGTACACTTTCAACACTCCTTGGGAGTTTAGCTCAAATTGGAATCTCAGGGTCCATTTGGGCCTGCCACAGAGAATCAAATTCTTCCAAGAAGGTTCAGAAACCACTGGTCTCCCTGTGTCACTGTCCTCTGAAATGTGCTTGGTTCTGTCTCCCAACTGAACCAGATTTACGAGTGCAAGGTGACCCTTCTCTCATTTTAAGTCTCAGTGTTTGCATACAGTTCCAAGGAGTTCCAGGAGTCAAGACAGAACTAAGAATACCTCAGGTAAAGTTCTGCTGACTTGTAGAAATTTACCTGGTGACAGGCATTGGGGAAGAAAGAACAGTGGGTGGTGAGCTTGGAGACCTGAGATTGGAGACAAAAGACTGTGAAATCTTGAGCAAGTCCTTGCACCCCGTGGGCTTCAATTTCCTCATCTGTTTGTTACTCAGAAGTCACACAGTGTGATGTGGCAGTGAGGTCGCCATAGCAGTGGAAAGCAGTATTTCTTTGACCCTAGCTCACTGCAAATCCTCCTCTAGCTCTAAATTTAAGAGTCTCTAAACACTGTCGTATGAGGGTTCAAAATAATCCTCTCCATCATCATCTAGGATCCATGGCTTGCTTTCTTTTTGGCTCTGGATCCTTTTCCAGATTCCTGTGGCCAAGGCTGCTGCTGTCCCTAAATTCCTGGGGCTGGTACCGTAATGAACTTTGAAACTGCTCTTCAGGGCAAAGCCACCGTACCTTTCAGTTCATCAGTACTCTGACGGACAAATCTGAACCAGACTCCTCAGTACACTACTACCATTACCACTGTTTCTGGTGCCTGATCCTCTAAGTACCAATATATGTATCAGGATGTTATTATATAAATGCCATGTCTTTGGAATTTTCAAAAAGCAATGTAAATAAGCTGCAATAATTCACATTTTATAGAAGAAGAAAATAAGATTCAGAAAATTTAAATAAAATCAAGCTCACAAAATTCATTAGTGGCAAAGTCAGAATTTGGACCCAGGTCTATCCAACTCCAAACTTTACCATTTTACCAACCTACCACTCACAGAAATCAAGGGATGTTAGCTGCTCAGGGACTAGCATCCCAAGCTGTAAGTAATTTATGTATTATTTCCTTTAGTGAACAAAAGTGCATGATAGTAACTAGATTTATACTAATTGTACTACAAATTGGTTATGTTTCTGTAAAAAGAAGTCTATAAAATTGTCATTTAGACATGACTACCTGTACAGAATGAGGAGGAAAACACTATGTTCCAAGAGGAAAATAGATCATAATAACAGGTGATAAAATAGAAGTGAGTAATAAACATACAAAGAGTTCAAAATTATTGGTAAATGTTTGGAAATGCATTGAAATGAGATAACACATTTTAACCTATGAAATTAGATGAAATACTCAACTTTGGTAGTGTTACTGGCTTCTAAGGCACACACTAACTGACAGCAAAAATCTTTAAAAGTTTATGTCATGAAATCCAAAATATTCCACCATAGGACTCAATCCTGAGAAACTTATCCTTGAAAACATTCATTAAAATATTAATTATGAAAACAAAAATGTAAGCAGGGATTTAGCTCAGCAGCATAAGCACCTGCCTGGTAAAGGGAGGTTGTGAGTTCAATCCCAGGTACCAAAACACACAAAAAAAGTAAACAATATAAATATGTAACAATCAGACAATGATCAATTAAATACACCTGTATGATTGGCTATTATGAAACTCTTAATGGGATATTGTCAACAAAGATTAATGACATAGGAAAGTGCTCATCATATAATGCTAATTTGAAAACAAAACTACAAATTGCTTGGGCAATATGGTCACACTTTTGTACAAACATTTCTAGTATTCGCTACAGTGATGTGCATTTCCATTCTAATGAGAAGGTATATCTAAAAATTTTAAAGCTCCCATGGGTCTTTTTACTGACATGCTGAATTAAATTACTAAACTAAAACAGGATGGTGGATCCCACTTGGGCCATCATTCTCTTTCTTCCACCTCACAAAATGAGACAAATGTCAGTTGCTTAGGTAGTAATTATAAAAGCAACCGAGTTCTTTACAGATAGCCCTTGTTTAATGATCTACTTGTTCAGTGACTCTTCACTCTCATAAAGAGAATGCACTAAGACTTCAGATCCATTTTTTTGTATAGTACTGTACATTTTTAGAGCCTCAGTGTCTTCTTTTGTACAGTACACCTTGTTTATACAATGCTATAATTTTTGCTGATTGTGCTGTACAGTACAGTACCGTAGTTTTAAGTTGGTATACATTACAGTACTGCATGTAAGAGTTATGCAAATGAAAGAAAGTCATCACGTTGGAGTTTTCTTCGACCATTTCTTTGTCTGAATTTTGTAATGTATATACTATATACAATTTTCCTCATTTAGCAGGCAACTGATTTAACAATCTAGAAGGAAAATGAGGAATGTCTGTATATGCTATAACATTTAATCCTCACAAAACTCAATTAGACAAGTATTATAAAGAAACTGGTGTTCACAGAAATCAAAATACTTTACCTAAACCACACAGCTAATAAGAGAGTAAAGGGACACTAGCCCAGATCTGACTCTCCTGGATGCTTTGTTGTTTTTCTAATGTCTGAGAGGTAAAGTAGATAGGAGCATTCATTGGATATGATTGGATTTTTTTTTAAATTGAAATACACAAACTTGTTTGACCATAGCCTGACTTTTTTTTGGTATGAGTCAAGTCACCTGTGTCTAACTTTATTGCTTTTCTTAAGTAGCCAAGCGACCCTGAAAAAGTAACTTCTGATAGAGATTTAGTTGTTACTATGTATTGGAGGTATCTGATATATATAATATATATTTTGTCTTTTTCCTTTTTATCGGTACCAGGGATCGAACTCACGACTGCCTGCTTTCAAGGCAGGCACTTATGCTGCTGAGCTAAACCCCCAGCCCTGGTATCTGATATATTAGTTCTCCCTAAGCTTAGCTTGCTAAACATAGCTTGCCAGGAAGTTTCAGACTACTGAACTTCCTGATGGAGCAGCCCTGACCTTCTGAGGCTGAAGCAGGACTAAAATCTGGGGGCAAAAATAAATATGTGTATATATTATATTTTAACATATGTATACATTTTAAAAACAAAGGTCATTGTTACTCCTGAATTTGAAGTACGAATTTAGTCTTTGATCTGGTATTTGGGAACCATCATAGAAGACAATTTATGAGGTATCTTTCACAGCAACTGTGTAGCAGGGATCTAAGATAAAGACTGGACATTGTTGGATTTCAAACAGGTTCCAGCTTGACAGAGATAGTAGGGATGGATGGGCCATTAGGAATTGATCTGCATGAGGTTGAGGACAGAACCCAAGGAAACAGATGACCTGGGGAAAAGCAATGCGAAAATTTTTGGGTTCCTGCACCCAGTGAACAAGATCTAAACCTCAGGAAAAAAAAAAATTACAAAGAGAAAGTAAAGGAACCAAGCAGTACAGTAGCTTCATCACTTAAAGAGGACACACCACACACACACACACACACACACACACACACACACACACTACCCAGGTCCCCTCCAGAGAGCCTCACTTAATTGGTTTGGCACTGTGCCTAAGCCTTGGGATTCTTAAAAGCTCCCCAAGTGATTCCATCTTGAAGTTCAGGCTGAAACCCTGCATTAGCACACAGAGACACAAAGCCCTCAAAACGAGGAGGCTTTGTGTGCTATAGACATATCCTTAAAACTGTTGAAAACCAGTATTTCGAGGACCCTCCTGGTGAGTTCACAAGGAAAGAGAACGAACTTTAAAACAGTCGAGAGACTCAGTACAAAACTTACTAAATACATTCTGGGGATAAATTCAGCACTTAGGCCATAGTTTAGTGGCATGGCTTATATATTTGGTAGCTTAGAAAGAATTCTGTCTCCAGGTGTGTGAGTCAGGTGCAGCCCGTCCTAACTGATTGCATTTTTCTTCTTTGCTGAAGTGAGTCAATTGATGTGTTGTTTTGTCACTGTGAAGCGAAAGCCAGTGGGAGGATGCCAGTTATCATTTGGAGAAAAGGTATCAATTTGAAGTACCAAAGACAGAGGATGAATTGTGTTCGTGAAATAGACGTTTCACTCTACTTTTTAATTTGCTCCTATTTGAGTTAACTGTGAGTTTCGTCTTTATTTTTAAAGAATGACATTTATACAGCCGCTCAAACTGCCAATCTGTTACATAAACAGCCCTGTTTTCCAGAAGGCTGGCGCCGCCTACAGGCCAAGTGTGTGCAGCGTTTTTGGATTTCGGTCCGCGTGGAGCTTCCTCAACTTGTTGGCTGTGGCCGCTGGTGCTTTGCCTTGGCCGTGAACAGTGAGAGTCAGATGAAGCAAATCTGGTTTCTCATGCAGCACGATTTCCTAAGCAAGAATGAAGCTACCAGAGTGGCCTTTGAAAGCCTGACAGAAATGTAAAGATGGAGCTGGGGAATCCTGGAACAAAAGAAGCTTCTCACTGGCAGCAAAATCAATGTTTTGGAACTAAATGGGGAGCTTTGCCAATGACTTTGCATGTGGGGACCTGGGTTTATTTACCACGATACACGGGTGGAGGAGTTCCGCCCTTCGAAGCTGACGCAGGGCTGAAGTCTGAAGGGCTGCCAGGTTTGGTCCACAAAGCCTTGAAACGATGTTTTGCATGCCATCAGCATCATCATGGGCGCTTGTTTAAAATGCCGCCCCCTACTGTCCACTTTACACCCAGAGACCTATAATCTGTCTGTGTTGGGCTCAGGAAGCTACATTTTAACAAGACATTGTAAGTAGTGCTGATTTGGATTTTTTGTAGAGCACAGATTTCAGTGAAGGAAGAGGCCATGTGTGCAAGGCCGACTTCAGATCTCTTCATTTCCCCATGTGCTCCACACATCCCAGTCACGCTGAGGCCGCCCACCAAACAGCCTTGTACTGGGCGGACATCTCATCCTGGGGTGGATTCTGGCAGCCTTTCCCAATTGATTGGGCTGGGCCCCTTGACTCAGAGTACCAATCAGCTAATCAGATCCATTAGTCATTGCTAACTGATTAATGCTGATTAGAAAGCTCTTAGCACCCTTCTGACTCTGCCAGATTCTGATGGTCTGGGGTGAAACCTGAGAATCTGTATTTCTGCAGTTCCCAGGTGTTATGGTTGATACATTTTGTATCAATTTGAGAAGTTTGGAAGTTTTAATTGAGAGACTCGGCAGGGAGCCAAATCCTTACTTTGTAAATATCCTCATCATGTGCAAGAGGAGAGCAGAAAGATTTTGTGAGTGATACATTTGCCCTTGAAGGGGAGTGGTAGCCTGTGTACAATATAAGGGAGAAAATAGAGGCTTGCTCTTCCCCCTTTTGTTTTGGCTGCTGCCTTCAAGTGTTGCCCCATACCATGCCATCCTGCCTTGGAGCTAGCTGATTATGAACTAAAACCTCCACAAACAGTAAGCTAAATAAACCTTTCTTTGCTTCATTTTGTGTGTCAGGTGTTTTGTCACAGCAACCAGAGAAAAGTAACCAAGACATCAGGTATAAGCAGTTCTCAAGCTTTGTTGAATGTTAGAGTTTCAAATTTTGTTGGATATTAGAGAGCTTTTAAAAATCTTGACAAGTAGACCACAGATCATCCAGAATATTCTAGGGCAGTGATGGCAAACCTATGGCTTGTATGTTTTTAAGACAAAAGATGTTACTGTATGAGTTGTTTTTACTAAATTAAAAATTCAGCATTTGGGTTTAATTGCAGTGTTGGCACTTTGCAATAAATAAGCGAGTATTGGGTTGCAGATTGAGCACTGGTCTCTAAAAGGTTCACCACCACTGTTGTAGGGGCTGTTTGTACTTTTTAAGTTACTCCAGGTGATGCCAATGTGCAGTCAAGTTTGACAACTACTGGTCTATGCAGTAAAGCCTTGTGCAGTAAAACCTTGTGGGCTTTGCTAAGAAGCAGATTCCTGGTCCTCTACCCAAATAGCTCTGATTCATCAATGGGGCTCACTGGGGCTGCAGCATTGAAATTTTTGACAAGCACCTCAGAAGATGATATCAACCAAAGCATATGTGTAGGTAGGGACACATTAGAATTCTATGGCAAACTCTTTAAAAATGGATGCTGCCCATCTAGAGATTCTGATTCAGTTGACCAAGTATGTGACTGTGGCATCTATAATTTTTGTAAGCCTCCCAGTTATTTTAATACTTTAACATACAACCAAAGTTAAGACCCATTAGTTTGTCAATGGGTGTTTCAGTTTGCATAAGTGTTTCTAAAGGGTCCAAGTACTAAATAAAGGCTTTGCCCCCAACTGTTAAAATGTTAGGAGGAGAGAAAACCTTTAGAGTGTGATGCCAAGTAGGAGGCCTTCTGGTTATTGGAAAGGTGATGCCCTTGAAGGTCACTGGGCCCAGCCCCTTCCTCTTCTTCTTTTCCTCATCCAGTCATGAGGTAAAGAGCTTCTTCCACCATGTGCTCCTATCACAATGTACTGCCTCGCTACAGGCCAAAAAGTAGTGAGGCCAACCAATCTTGGACTGAAGCTTCTAAAATTCAGAGCCAAAATAAACTTTTTCTTTTCTTAAGTTGATTGTTTCAGAAATTTGTTATAGTAACAGCGGACTAACACAAGTGTCATCCAAAGATCTTATTAAACTATGTAGATATTCATTCCTTACTTTACAGTTAGTGAATCAAAATGTTCAGGACTGAACCCAAGTATTTTTAATAAGCATCATAGAATATCCTGATCCATGGCCATATTTGAAAAGCATTAGTCTAAATCACATTTCTCTCTCTGTCTCTCTCTCTCTCTCTCTCTGTTTCACATTTCTCTTTTTAACCAGAGACTTCCAAGAAAAACCTTTAAAAGCTACTGAGCATTGCTATTCTTACTGTTTCTGTTAAAAACAGCAAGCATTTCTTAAGCACCTAGTACTGCATATATCTATTGCTTCTGTACATATAATTTCCATCTTCAATTGACAAAATTCAATTTTGAGAGAAAAGTGGTTGAATATTTGTGCCCTCCACAAAATTCTCATGTTGAGGCATAATCCTTAATGTGAGTATATATAGAGATGGACCCTTTGGAAAGTTATGAGGTCATAAGGGTTCTGCCCTTACAAAAAAACACTTTTTGATTAAAAAAAAGTAAAGATTACCCTTGTGCTTGCTTTCTTAGAATGGACTGAAGAGCAGTCATTTGTGTTGGTATTGATCACGCAAAGACTGGGAGTAGTCAGTACTTAACGCCAGGTGCTTGATGACACTTCTGCTTCTCTCTCAGCTGTGAGCTCAAAGGGTCCTTGTAACTTGTCTTAACGTGAAAGTGGTATTTCCTTAGAATGTCTGGGTCCATAACCTGTTTCTATAGACTTCTTCATACTTTAATATTTTCTTATATGGCCAATTTTGAATTACAAGGGAATAGAAGTAATAAGTATTTCAAAACTATAATCTAAAAAGGCAGCTCCCAGATAGAAAGGCACCAATTACAAATCAAATAGGAAAAAATTAGTCTTTCCCCATTATTTTCACGCTAATATCTGAATTTTGAGCTACGTAGACGTGAGAGTAATAGACAACTCCAGTTTATTGATTAACAGATAATTTGGTTAACCCTAGTACAAAGCAGTCTTATATTTTGTCTCACCTGCACTGTCTTTAGGGTAAATTCTCCATCTTTCAGGACATGTCCTTTATCTTCCTTGCCCAGCTGGTTCCTGGGTGTAGTGGTAAGCTTATACGTACTTACAGTAGCAGGAGAGCAAGAATGAGGGGGACAGTTCATGGGCTGATCTCCACACCCTTATTACTGACCACAGCAAAGAAGGCGGGATGATCTCTTGGACAGCTGAACTTGGTAACCATTGTTACCAAGGAACCTGATCTTACCTGATTCTTTTGAAACACTGTGTCACTACCCACAGCTGGCATTGGTTATCCAAGAGACAGTCTCTGGCTACAAGTTTTATTTAGCCCTAAATCAGATTATCCCTATCTTTTCTGGTCCATTACTTCCTTTTCCATTTCTGTGTTTCCTCGGAGAGGGCAGATTTTCCTACATGCCTTGTCTTACCTGCAGGCCTGTGCAACATTCTGTGAAACAAGGCTTCCCTCTCTGCTCATCTATCCTCACTCTCTTTCTGGCATTTCTAATCTATCACTTGTGCAACACATGAATTAAAATTTTCCCACTGTGCATCCAAGGAAGCGAGGGATGAACTTACTTATTCTAGGATTACCCACCCATAAATGTCTCGCAATACTTCACCTTGGCTAAATCTAACTCCCCTACTGCAGGCTGACATGTGTGGCTGGAGATAGGCACAATCATGACGCCTATTTTACACTTAAGATCAGTGATTTCAAGTAGATTCTTAGTGTTGCCCTAGGTCATTTTTTCTCCCACTCTCCTCTATGACTTTTTTCACACTTCTCTTTTCTTCTCAACCCCTTACAACTTTATTTATATTTGCTTATATCTGATTAATTAAAAACCACAGTCACCCAATTCATTGAAAATATAGAAACCAATACAAAAGCTTCTACAAGCATTGCATCACCACCTCTAATGTGGGCTCGTGTATTAGTAGTGCTCATATTGTCTGCCTTCCCTATGACTATGGACATGCACTCTAGTCTCCTAACTAAAGACAACTCCTCCACCTCAGCATGAGATGTCATTGCTAGCAATCCTGCAATATTGCCTTTTTCCCTGTCTACCAATTCAAACTGTAACATTTAAACATGCCATAATTTCTTGTCCTATCTTGAACATATGTGTATCTTTCCCCCTTCTTCACTTCTCTCTCCTCCTTTACAGTAAAGTTCCTAATAACATTTGTCCATATTCACCATACCAGCTTTCTCTGTGGTCCTCCTCCTTCCCATGGCACAAGCAGCGTACAGACACAACTCCTGCCAAGGCCAGCAGTGACCTCCATCCTGCTAAATCCAGGAGTTAATAATAGTCCTCAGCTCACTTTACTTCTTGGTAGCATTTGACAGAGTTGATTTTATTTTCTCCTTGAAATACTTTCCTATTTGACCTCTTGTAAGTCCTGTTTTGTTGTTGTTTGTTTTTTTCCTGACTTTATTATCAACTCTTCTCCTACTCTTCCTCTCACTGGAGTGACCCAGAATTAGTTCTTAGGCCACTTGACTTCTTCTGTGTTTTATTCACATTCATTCTCTTTGGAATTCTCATCTAGTCTCCTAATATTAAATGCCAGCTATGTTAATAACTCCCAAATTTCATTTTTAGTCTAAACTGCCCCCATGAACTACAGATTCAAATATCCAACCATCTAATTTACAGTTTCACTTGGATGACCAAGAGGCATCTTAAACTTGATATGTTCACAACTGAATAAACTTCCTTCCCTGTTGAAGGACGTGGCCTTCTAATTCCACACGCAAGAATTCCTTGTCTGATCTCTTCCTCTCAGGTTGCCAAGGCCCATCCATCAGCAAAGCTTATTGACTTCAATTTCAAAATACATCCAGAATGCGCACATCACAGTGTCTTCCCACTGCACTCTGGTCCAAGTCTCTCTCTCTCTGTCTCTTTCTGACTTTGGCATTAATCACCTGGCTCTCTAGTGTGCACCTTTTTCTCTCTTCACTCTATGCTAAAGTGATGTCTGTCAGAGTGATCTCTTTGAACTAAACTCAAATCAGAGCACGCACCTATTTGAAACTCTCTAGAAGTTTCTATCTCAGTGTAAAAGCCAAAGTACTTGCAAGATGTCGTGCAATCCGACGCTCACGCCTTCCTAACCACAGGGCCCTGCCCTCACCCCCGGACCTTATGGCCTACCTCCGTTCTTCTTTCAGTCTGGCTTTCTTAGCTGGCTCCCTTACCTACGTCGTTCATTTGCTCAGATGTTTTCTTAGTCAGAGCACACTAAACTGTACCTCCCTATCCTATCTATCTCCTTTCTTTGTTTCATCATAGCATTTTTTAACCAAATAGTGTTGATGTATATTTTCCATATTTGTTTATTGTCTGGATCTCCCATTAGAGTGTTCGTGAGGGATTTTTCACTAGAAAAATAGGCACCCAACATTTTCAAAGGTACATCTTATTATTTCTAGTACTTACTCCCCTCCATCTGGGATTTTAGCCTGGAGAGGAGGAAATTACCACTTTTCTCTTTAAAGACTAAATGTGGCTGAGTGAATAGAGTTGTTTACCTCCATTTCTCCCCAAACTCATTTTCCAAAGTAGGAAATTAATAGACAATATTTAAAATTTACAAGTCAAAGTTACACATAATTTGGAAACATGGAGATAACAACTAAAAGATAAAGCAAAAAGAGTTGAAAGCAGTTGCCCCTGGGGAGTGATAACTTGGAGGAAAGGAATGCAACAGGATTATGTGGTTTTTTCTTGTTATTTTAAGCATCAGAGTACAACCTGACTGTGAAAGAATATTGCTTTGATAAAGATGAAATTTAAATTCAAAAAGAATATTCAAGAAACGAATGAATAAAATACAGTGGGAGAGACTAATATACTTTCAAATCAATGAGATCTAGGAGACAAAAAATAAATACAGACACAGAGGAACTGAATATTACAATCAGCTCTCTTATTTTAATAGCTAAAGAACCTGACAATCATTGAAGGAAAGACAGATTACCAAAATCGATCCTATGCTTTGCCTACAGAGAAAACCTCAAGAAAATATGAAAAGTAGAGATTTTACAGACCTCATTGTTTAATAAGAATCTAATAAGATCAGAAATAAATGACATATAAAGGAAGCTTTGGATATTTAGAAATTCTGTTCCTCTCTTGATGCAGCCTAGCTTTCAACAGCCCTTTTTCCCTGGGGATAAAATACATAAAAAGCTTCATTTGACAGTCAAAGCTAGGCGATGACTTTGGTGTTTGAGCCAGTGACTGCCCTGCCCCTGAAGCATTGAAACTCATTGATTAAAAGGATAGGGAGCCATATGGCATCTTGATTTAAGAGGAATAAAAAATACATTAAATAATTTCTAAAATATCATATCCATTATTCATTCGTGTGGCCATTACTTTACATCCAGAGCTACAGGATGTCAATCAAATGACGGAGAAGAGCACAAATGCCAATCTCAGTTATGCCTCTGTGCGTACCCTTGGTCAGCTTCTCGGAAGGACTAACAGGCAGAGCAAAGGAATGAGACTTCCTAATAGACAGGCTTTCACACAGTATCTGAGAAATATCTTTAAAATATTTGGAGTAGTGCTTTCCAAAATGTCAGGCCTGTAAAACGCAAATTCCAAGGCCCTGCCCTAAACCTGAATCAGAAAACCTAGAGGCGAAGCTCAGGAATGCACATTTTCCAACAGGCATTGGATGGACTTTCCTGTGTGCTTACATTAGACAACTACTGACTTACATAGCTACTAACATTAAGTATCTCTCAGTTCACAGTGCACTAAAGCCAGAGGAAGAAATTGATCCCAGTAATAGGTTTTGTTTGTTTTGCTCTATTGCTTTACAATTTAATTTAAATGAAAATCTTAATGAGACCTAGGCACTAAGTACTAGAACTACTAGGAAGTCTTGAAACACAGCTATCTATTTTCATTGCTTTTTGTTCTGCTTTACTCTTTATCATTTTGACTGTGGTTCATTACCCCTTCTAGTAAAGGAAAGGGTAGTGTTTTAGGCATGGATTTAGGATATGTGGCCCTACTTTACTTGTTCCTTGCTCAAAGGAATTGCCACTAAGAATAACTTCTTAAATTAGGCACACTACTTCAAAAACAGTTAAAGAAAAAAAAAGTCTATAAATCTTTCAATTGATAATTCAACATCCAGAAAAATATTCTACAATTACTCAGAAAAAATGTGTAGAGATGTTTGAACAAGTAGGTCCAAGCATAGCTTTTAATAGCAAAGAGTTAGAATCAGCCTATCTATATTAGTTAGAATTAGGTTGTATGCACCTGAGAAAATATTTCAGGTTGGTCAAAGGATACAAAATTACAGTTAGAGGAATGTGTTTGAAGAGATCCGTTGTATAACATGCTAATTATATTTAACATACTGTATTCTTGAGAAGTACTAAGATTTTTTTTTTCATTTTTATCCGTACCAGGGATCAAACTCACGACTGCCTGCTTGTAAGGCAGGCGCTTATGCCACTGAGCTAAATCCCCAGCCCCTAGAAGTACTAAGATTTTAAATGTTATCACCACAAAAGTGATAGCTTCATGGGCTAATACAAATGTCAATTAGCTAGATTTAGCTATTCCATAATGTGTATAATATATATATTTTTTAAACATCATGTTGTACATTATAACTACATAAAATTTCATGTAAATTTAAAAATTATGTTTAATTTTTAAAATTTAAGATAATCAGTACTTCAGTAGAAGATAAATATATTTATTTCTCACCTAAAAGAAATTGATAGGACATTCAGGGCATATAGTATTTTGCAGTGTTATCTAGACCAGGCCCATCAAGGATCAAGGTCATCTCATAAACCAACGTGCCTGCCAGGTCTCCAGCCATCACCTCCCCATTCCACGCAGCAGAAAAGTGATAGAAGGGAAAAGCAAAGAGGAGCTGTTCTCCACTAAGTTGTCTCTTTTTATTTTTATTTATTCCTTTCTGTACTGACAATTGAACCCAGGACCTTTGCACTGAGCTACATCCCCAACCCTTTTTTATTTTTTATTTTGAGACAGGATCTTACTAGCTTGATAATTTGCCCAGGCTGGGATTGAATTTTTGGTCCTTCTGCCTCAGCCTCCCAGAGTGCTGGGATTACAGGTGTTTACCACCGTTAAAAAGTCTCCTTCAAGGGGCTGGGGGTTTAGCTCAGCGGCATAAGCACCTGCCTTGTAAGCAGGCAGTCGTGAAGGTAAAAAGACAAAAAAAAAAAAAAAAAGTCTCCTTCAAATTGCTAATAAGTGTTAAACATGTCATTGGCCAAAACTTGATCAATGGGCACATCTACTTAAAGAAAGGTAAGAAATATAACTTTTAACAGGACATAGTCTAGAGCCAAATAAAATTAGGGTTCTCTTGTTATGGAAGAATGTGCAAGTGAATTTTGAGCACTCAAATACTTGGCTTTTCCCATGATCCACAAATGGCATTGTTTAAAAGTATGATAAATATTATTCAGTCATTTAAAATTATGTTCCAGCAGGGCATGGTGGCACATACCTGAGGCTGATCCAGGAGCTACGCTGCAAATTCAAGGCCAGCCCAGGCTGCACAGTGAGTTCAAGGCCAGTTTGAACTACATAATGAGATCCTGTCTCAAAAAATATGATTTAAAAGAATCTTACTTGAATAAAAAGTTTTGATAATAAATGAGGAAGAAATAAACAGGAACAAATTCAATATGATTCTAGTTTTTACTTTTATAAAACAGATTCACAGAAAAAGACAATTTTTTATGTAAATAGTATTTTTTATTTTCACTTTTCACCTGTTACAAAATCAAGTCTTATTTTTCTGTCATTGCAGTAAGAATTTAGAAAAGAGGAGAGAGTAGCTACATGTGTCCAGTCATCCTTCTTTTTTAAAAAAATGTTTTTTTATTTTAAAGAGATTAAGACAAAAGAGGACATAACAAAGCAGATCAGAACAGAACAATGTAAGCAACACAGCACTTCACAAGACAACCTGTAATTAACAGTAGCTACCATGTTGCTTTCTTTGAAATAGTTGAGCAAAAAGACAAATTATAAAGCCAAAATGTCATCAGTTGACCCTGTAGAGCAGAGTTATAGAGGGTGCTTCATTTTCTGTACGTTTCTACAATAAACATGTATTTTATTTGTGATCAAAAATTACTACGTGGAAAAGACACAGGAAGAAAATATCCATGTTATCACCACTACATAAATATGAGGCTGCAACACTATTTCTCTTCCAAACTTACCAAACACCAGAACACAGAAAACTCAGGATGAACCTTTTCCATAAGAGCTTCTTCAAAGAACACCTAGTCAAGAGCTTAAGATAGCTGTTATTAGGAGCATGGATATGAACACTTGTTAATATGCACACTTGTGATGTTACTTATTTTATGCCACCTTAATTTTCCAAGAAGATTATATGATCCATATAGACAAAGAATTTGCCTCTTCTAGATGCCTTTT
This sequence comes from Cavia porcellus, assembly GCF_034190915.1. Lineage (NCBI taxonomy): Eukaryota > Metazoa > Chordata > Mammalia > Rodentia > Caviidae > Cavia > Cavia porcellus. Next base: position 80,184,057 of record NW_026947484.1, read on the forward strand.
AATAGAAGTGCTCCTACAGTGACTTATTAAACAATTAATTGGAATACTTGCATTTGTGTCCTGGAATGGCCACATTGTACAGTACTATCTCACAGGATCTAATTCCTGTTGAGGACTTATATTAGTGAATAGAGGAAAATCAGAAAGGTTCCTGCATAGAAAAAAAATAGATGACAAAAAAAGAGAAAAAATGCATACCAAAAGTTTATTAATTGAGATTGTACTTATTTTAAAAGGATAAAATGAAGTATTTTCTCCTTAGCCTCTGAAAAGGAGGGTGTTAAAGTATATTATTACCAAAATAAGATCCTGGGACTTCCAGACAAGATGGCAGACAGAGTATCATTCTGCACACAGAAATGAGGAATAAAATAGAAAAGTAATTTATTTCAAGCCAGGCTTGACAGGAAAAAAAAAAAAAAGAAATCTTCAGATGCCAGAAATAAAGAAGGAAACTAAACCCATAGGGGCAAGAAGAAATGTAAACACAGAATGTGCTGAATTGGTCACCAGCCTTAAGTTTATCTGGAAGGCAGATGAACTGAATCTGTGGCCCTTCTGTCAGGCTTGTCCCAGCAAGAGTAAGGTGACCTGCCAGAGAGTGCAGGTCAATGTCCCGTGCCTAACAGCTGGGACCAGGCAGAAGACACTTAGAGGGGCCAGAAGCAGTGGGGCAAATCTGACTTTTAACAAAGTAAGAGACTTAAATCTCAAGTGTTATGGCTTCAGAGATGTACAATGACAGAATAGTGAGCAAGGACTGTGGAACCAAGGAGTGCTAATGTGGTGGAGGCCAGTGAGGACCCAGAACCCTGCAGGAGGTGCGAGACTGCCACCCCTGACCACATGCCCATGTTCGCTACATCCCGCCATGTGTTCACAGGTCACCTCAGAGAATCAAGGGAACAGGGGGACGTGTAAAGAACCAACCACTTCACTTAGGTGAGAAAAAAATGTTAAAATAATTATTCTGAAAACAAAATTTAAAAAGACTATTCCATTTATCACGCTCAGTCAGGTTTACTGAATTTGACTTACATTTTTTACTTTTCCTCCTACCTCTTTCTGATGGGAACCATTAATGAAAATTAGGTTAATTAACAGAAAACATTTTCTGTCATTTTCCGTGTTCACCTGAATATACTGTGAGTAAATTTTAAATCCTGCTATACAACATCTCTTTGAAAATTCAAGGCATGTTTTCATTTTACAGTCTCTTTCAGATTATTTTCTATACATTTTTAGGGGTAGAGATTGAATTCTCCTTTCAGAGTCGTAAATGTCAAATCAGATAAAAGGATCCCGCTATTAGTGTTCCTTTTAAATTATAGAAAGTCTTCTTTTTTCCTTGCCAAGAAGGAGTAGGGATCCATGTGTGTCACACAGCCTTTCCTGGCTGTGTGTCTCTTCTAGTCCAACACACTGGGGTCAGCAGAGTTCAGTTTTTCTTTTCATGCCTCCTAAGGACATCCCTTGGTACCAGTACCAGCTACATAAATTTCAGGACTTAGTTCAAGATATAAAAGAGCTTTCCACTCACAAAGTATAAGGAAGTTCAAGACGGTGACAGAAGCAGAGCACTAAACTAACTGTGGGGCTCTGTGCGACTGTGCAGACGACACCACCTCGAAGCTGCTCCTGCCTGTACCCAAAGCCTTGAAGGGATTCGGCTGTGCTCTCCTACTCACCAATGTTCTTCTTTCTGCTTCTTGCTTAGACCTTGAGGCTGGTTGGAATAGCTTCACTATACTCACAGGAACCTTGACTTCAGGCTAATTTTCTTGTTGCCTACTCAAAATCAAATCTAATAATGAAAAAACTGATCAGCGTATTTTAAAAAATCACAGATATTTCTCAATCTCTAGAGGCCTCAGCAGTCACACTAGCATTTAGGATAAGGAAATTATAAATTGAAAATATTAATAGTATCCTTATTTCAAAAGAATATAAATCTTTAATCTAAAAGTAGGAGATGTAAAACAAGAACAATTAAATTTGAGAAACAATTGAATAGAAATCTAAGAAATGAAATGCACTCACTGAGATTAAAAAAAAATTAGTGCGTTGAAAACTGAAAAATAATTAGTGCATTGAAAACTGAAAAAAATAGGGTCTGGAGGTTTAGCTCAGTGGCATAAGCACCTGCCTTGCAAGCAGGCGGTCGTGAGTTTGATCCCTGGTACCGATAAAAATGAAAAAAAGACAAAAAGAAAAAAAGGAAAAAAAACTGAAAAACATAGCAAACACAGTACAGATAAAGAAATAAAGAGGCAAAGGGGATAGAAGTGGGACAGTTCAATATACCAATATCCAAGTAGAAATTCCAGATAGAAGTAGTAGATGAGAATTTCTCCAAGACAATGAAATAAAAATAAAAGTAAAAAATTAAGATTTATAAAATAATTACAAAACCACATTGAGTCATGAGCAAGATAAACAATTCCAAAAACAACTGCCTTGCACTGAGAAGACAAACTATTAAGAGCAAATCCTATAGGCAAACAGAAAGAGAAGGTCAAATATCTCCAATGAAAAAATCATGCTTTCAAACTTCTCTTGGGAAGCAAACATGATCCTTCAAGAGTGAAAGTAATATAAATACATTCTGTAAACAGCCAAAGAGTTGGCTGACACTCAGCCAAAGGACTCCTGTAAGAGTTTAGAAAGAACAAGAAGCAAGGAAGAAAAATGGACTTCAAGAACAATGCCACTATTGACAGTATCCAAAGTATGGAAGTAGCATAGGTGCTTAGTGAGATAAATAACAAAAACGTGATCATTGTACAGAATGTAGTATTATTCATCCATAAATAAAAATGCAACTCCATCATTTGCAGCAAATGGATGAAATCAGAAGTTATTTTAAGTGATATAAGACACACATGGAGAAACAAGTACTGCATATTCTCTCTCATGTAGACACTAAGAAAATCTGAAAATAGCATAGTGGCTACTGGAACTTGAGAAATGTGGGAGGGGTGCATAAAGAATACATGTATGCACGTATGGAAGTATCACGCTGAATTTCACAAATATGTCCAACTAATGTATGTTCATCAAAAACTTTTTTGAAAAAGAACATTGATGAGATAAGGGGATAAATGACAAAAATGTTAATGAATAGCAAGTAACAACCAATATTTTGTATTAAAAACAAGGCAGAACAAAAATATTAAATAATCAAATCAGTTTGAATTAAAATTAAAATATGTTAAATCGCTTGTTCAGAACAAGACTGTAAATTAACATTAATACTTATTAACATAATGTGAATTGAATAGTTAAAAATACTCACTAAAGGTAAAATTTAAAAATTGCCAATAAAGAACTAGATATAAGCTATGTTAGTTTGAAACTAGAAGAGGAAATTTTAAAAAGTTGGCCAATGCAATAGAAGACAAGAAGGAAAAGCAAACAAAATAGAACAACAAAGGCAAACAAAAACAATGAAACCAGAATAATATACATATTGCCAAAATGTTTGATGCTATAAATAATACAACTAAAGTCATGTATCAATTGATATATTCATGGACAAACTAATGTTAAGTGTAAAAGTAAGTTCTAATACAAAAATACACAGGGTAAGCTGTCCCTTATGAGCATTTAAAATGTATCTGAAAATGAGAATACACATGGGCTTAGTGTTAAGCCTTGTGTCCAGATGGCCCCCAAAGCCTCATGTGGTCATCGGTGGAGTTTTTTCAGAGGTGGCTGGGACTAGAGTGTATAACACTGGATTAACTCATGGTGCAATGCTAGACTCAAGGGCACAAGGATTAAGGGTGTGATTGTAACCTGCACTAAGTAACAGGATCAAATATAAGAGACGGAGGAGCTGTGGTCGTCCCTTGTTGCATTGCTGCCTTCTGCCCACCATAAACTGTTTCTCTGTGATACCACCCTGCCTTGGATCCATCCAATTATGGACTGGACCATCTACAAACTATGAACCAAGTAAACCTTTCCTCCTTTAAATTTGGGTATCAGGTATTTTGTCTCAGCAACAAGGAAAGTAACTAAGACAGCTGGCATATATGTCTTTTGATACATAAATTAAATAGAACTTAAAATGCTTGTGGTGTGTGTGTGTGTGTGTGTGTGTGTGTGTGTATTCATAACCCTAACTGACTAAGGGAAGGGGATGACACAATAGGAAACAAAGAGGATTGCAATTCATTCTGCAAAGATTTTTTAATTAAAAAAGACTGAAAAGCAAATGCAACAAATTGTTGGTGGGTAGTGAACATATAGGTTGTTTATAATTTTACTAAAATGCTCTTCTGTATTTTCTAAATTTCTAATATTTAAAACCCTAAAAACTAGCAAGATGTTGAAGGATTAGGGAAAATCTTTTACATAGATCATAAAGTGTCACAGTGCTTCAGTTTATTATAAACTGTTAGAAAGTATACTTAAAACAGAACATGTCTTTCTCTAATAGTACTTTGTTACTCAGAATTGGCTAATTGAGCTTTCCATTTAATTGCTCAGAATTAATGAAATTCTCATGAGTAAAGAAAAGCAAAAACTATGTAATTTGAATTGCCTAATGACATCATCAAATGATGATAGAAGATATTGTAGTCCCTTGCACAAGAGGGTGTAAAATAGTATCCAAATGACTAACTGCTACTTATTGATGGTCTTCGATTTTTAAAAATTAGTTTCTGAACTTCTTTAAAAAATCCAATTTTATCTTTAAACTAGAAAAACTGGAGCACAGAGAAGTCATTTTCAGAGAAAATGAATGTAGAATTTTCGTTAAAAAATAAAAGCACTGAAGATTCAGAATCTGGAGAAGAAAAAAAAAAAAGCTAGCAGTGCCTACATTTGAGTTGTGTTTGGGATCCAAAGAGTATGATTTAACCCTTGGAGGGATTTTAGCTATTCTTAGTTTAAAAGTAAATAAGCAAAACTATTTTCTAAAATCTACTCCTTTTCATGAAGTGTGGTCACAGGCTTGTGCAGTGCTTGCTACGCATGAAGTAAGACTCACAACAAAAATGATAAAGGAGGGCCAGTGATTTAGCTCAGTGGCATACACGCCTGCTAGGAAGCACAAGGTTGTAAATTCAATCCTTGGTATGAGAGAGAGAGAGAGAGAGAGAGAGAGAGGAGATTTTCAGCATTATAGAAGACCCCTTGTCATCATAGTAGCTCTGCTGGCATCAATAAAGCTCAGGCAACAGCTAGTGCTACTCTCTGAAGTCAATTTTCTTAAGGTCATGCGAGGATAAGGCTCAGAACAAGGGAGAAACCTAAGATTGGTCTATGATGACGACAACTACACTAGGTTTTTTGTGTAAGGCCCTCAGTCATCCATCTCTGTGTTAAAAATAGTTTAAATCCACCTTGGGTCTCTCTGGTCTTTGAGGGTGTGGGAACGAGGACATCAGAGGCATGGTTGGACATCTTGGTTAACCAAGGACCTTCCCTGGTTAACCCCTAGAATTGAAGGGACAAAATGGTAACCCAACAGGAAGCCTCTTGTAGATGGCCACTAAAGTAAACTCCCTGGGGTGAGGCGGTCTCTGTATTAGGGCTGTGTTCTTCCTTTGGCTGCCTCCAGGCTTTGAGAGTGTAAGTATTTTAGAGGGGAGAAGATCAGGACCAAGCAAGTCTCAAGGGCAAGGTATGGCATTGCGAAGTTCAACTGCTCCTGTGCCTGTGTGCCACTGGCTTCCGGAAACAGTGCTTTGGTGCAGAGATCAAAATAATGGATTATTCCTAACCAAACATTCTCGAACATTGGTCAGAAATGAATATGCATGCTTTGGTGGGCCAGGGGGAAATTTTGTGAGCTTTAAGGGAAATATATACCCTGTTGTACATGAACAAATACTTCTCTTTACACATTTATCAAGTGTAAGTAGTCACTCTCCCTTCACATTGAGATAAGGAATCCTATTGGAGCTCCAGCCCTTGGTGGTTCATTGGTTTAGTATTTTGATTAATTTAGTTGGCTCTTTGGAAAACAGTCTTACCCTGGGGTCTACTCTACCCTTTCCAGGCTCAGCTACCTTTTCTGTTCTTGTGCAACTGCAACTTGATTTTACATCCCTGTTTCTCTCAGACTCTAAGAAGCACCCTTTCTTGACTTTCCTGACCCATTCAAGGTTAAAACTAGAGGCAAAGGTAACCTGGCAAACCACCATCAGTGGGTAGACATTGGTAGCCCAGCAACTACTCAAAGCCTCCATTGTCTTGCTGCCCGTGAAATTGCTTGCTGTATCATCTGCTTTTGTGCGGTCTTGGTCTTCTGATCGCCGGCAGCTTTCTTTAAAATATGACAAGGAGGTGTGAGAATTAACCAGCTACAAAACTAACCAAGTCTATTGGGTTTTAAAATTTCCAAAGTATAGGATCCAGGTTTATTTCTAGACTCAATCCAGTCAGAAAGGACTAAGGTATTTCTAGAACTGTAGCTGGATATTGGCCAAGGGCAGTGCATGTATCAGTGTGTTGCTAACCCAACTAAAGACTGCATTCTGCTTCCCCATCTAGAGTATCTCTTAGCAGGCCTGCAGTCAAGAAAGTACCAAGAAAGAGCTTTAACCAGAAGCAGGACTCAGTCTAGGATGTTTTCAAGACACAGCCAGCTGTCATCCCTAAATCTCAGTTGTTTCTTTTGGGTCCTACAAGTTCCCTGCATAGCAAAGTATGGTCTGAATTACATGTGTTGTACTTAATTTGGTGCCTGAGCTATTGAACTGCTTTCATGTCTCACATCCTTCCCTGAATTACTTCAGGAAAACTTTTAACAGCCAAGAGGAGTTTTTTTTTTAAAAAAAAGAGTATTATGCACCAGTTGTGGTAGCACTATCTTTAATAGTAGCATTCAGGAGGTTAAAGAAGGAGGATTGCAAATACAAGGCCAGCCTATGCTACATGGCAATTATAAGATGAGCTGGAAATACATAGCAAGGCCCTGTCTAGAAATAAAGAAAGAAAGAAACAAAAACAAAGCAAAACGTATTATGCTAAACTTGCAATAGATAATGACAAGCAAAAATGTATGACTAAATCTGAGTTTTCTCTCAGGCCAGACTTCCTAAGCCTTTTCTTTGTGAATCAGGTTTAATTCTCACTCTCAAGATGAGACAACCCTTTCCGTGCTGTGGGGAGGAGGCTTCAGCACCACACTAGGCATGAGGGTTCTAGCAAGCGTGACCTCCTTGAGTGAATGGGTGATTAGTTCTCTCCTTTTACTATAATTAAGAGTTATACACTCCAGCCTAGAACCTAAGGTTCTGTAGGCCATATTGCCTATAATACCTGCTTGCCCCATCGCACCCCTAGAATCCACCTGCCCCATCTTCTCTGGGTCACAGGCTTGTCCCAGACAGATATGGCCACAGTTTATTCCTTTGGAATGGTGCACTATTCATGGGCTTTCTTGGGCCTCCCACCGTGGTCAGGACCAAGTGAACAACCCCACTGGCAGGACTGGGATATTGCACAAGTGTCCATTACTTCCCTGGCCATATATCACACTTCCTCTAAGAGGACTTGATAGGTCAAATTCCACCTTCAAAGAGTCATTCTTTTTGGTTTAAACACTGTCATCTTTGAGACTTCCCATAGCCAGAGTAGCAGAACTGGACAGTGTCCTGGCTGTTGGAGTTCAGTAGCTATGATTAATGCAAATTCCACTTACAAGCTGGGTGACTGTAAGCAAATGACTTATTTGAGCCTTTAGTAATAAATCCTAAAATTTTAGGGTTCTTGTAAAACAAAGGGTTCATTTACTTAATTCTCTTTGTAAGAGTACCTAGATAGCTCAAAACCTAACTAGAAAGTACTACTTACATCTCACAGCACAGAAACTAAAGGAAATATCTCAGAACAAATGGGGATGAGGAACCAAAGGCAAGCTTTTTCACCCTTATAATCTGGCCTCTAACTTATACTCTGGCCTGTGAAAGCTGTAGATACTGACTCAGTGAAACTGCTTACCTAACATCATATAGTTAATTAAGCAAGAATTAAAATGAAATTCCATATACTCTATTACTAGTTATGGGCTCCTTGCCAATAATGGTGTAGGTAAGCATTGGTGAAAATCCATTGGTGACAAAAACAATACACTAGGAACCAAAGACCTGCTTTCCAATGAGAATGAAGAATGTGATGAACCACTGTGGACAATTAAATGGTCTCTATTTTGTTTAGTGTTTGTTGGTTATGGTTACATAGATATATACATTTAGCAAAATACATCAACTAGACTTTCAAACTATGTGCATCTTATGGTATGTACATTGTACTTCAGTAAAATTAGTTAATAAAAAACATGCTTTATACTCCAGCTGTAACATTAATAAATCGAGTGATTTGGCCAAGTCAATCGAAGCTAACTCCCTGGGCTTCGGCTTTCTTGTCCTTGTAATGAAGGGTTATGATTACACAAAGCCCAAAGTTCCCGTCAGCTCAACAATATGATTCAGTAAATAGGATCTCTTTCTTTCATTTCAGACTCTATTTTTTTATGCCTGCTGTGTTTAACAGTGGAGTCAGAGAGATTGGCACATAACTGAGGGGAAGTGAACAGTAACTTAATGGTATGTTCAGGGGACCTAGTGTCTTTGTATTGCATTACCAACTTTCCAGCTACACTTTCAAGAACACAATTGGTTTTTTACAGGGATCCAGCCATGCAACATGATTGAGCCGGGGATGAGGATGATCTGGCCCCAGAGAAGTTGTATCTGCCACCAGAGATAACAATTTTCACATGGAGAGTGGAGAAAATGTTTCCTGGACGATGGGAATGACTGACAGATATTAGATGGGAGGAAATTGAAGGCTCTGCCAAGTTTCATGATAAAATGCGATTTCTCACGGTAAGGTCAAGCTGTCTCTAGCATGGTTACTGCTTTTAAAGTACAAAGGGAACACAGCAGATTCAACACAGTGCAGCAGACTTTGCAGAGTATATGATCAAAGGCCTGTTTCATTTATAAATAAAATTGGATGAATAGTACAGCAGTAGCAATCATCAAGATGAATTTGGAATTTGCTGATGAGCCAGAAGCTGAGAATGACCAGTAATAAACTCTCTAAAGGTTTGATCCCAAAGCCCTCTGAATGCAAAATGCCCACTGTTGTTTGTGAGATTATACATGTAAAAGGCAGGTTAAATCAGAATTTCAAAGGAGAGCCCTATGCCAGGAGCTGGGATTGGCAACACTGTAATATATTAATGAGTATTTCAAAGAGTGGAATTTATTCACCAGCACTAAATCTTAGTTTCCAAAGACTAAGAAACTAAAAGTGAAACCTAGTATGTACATATCACTGAGTATTAGAGACTTCACTCATGCAAACAGTACAGAAATAAAAGCCACACTTTAGTCCCAAGTTACATTTTTAAAAAAATGAGTAGAATTTGTTCTAACTTAAAATCTTTGGGAATAACTCTATGTCTTGGTTACTTTCTCGAGTTGCTGAGACAAAACACCTGACACCCCAAATGAAGCAAGGAAAGGTTTATTTAGCTCACTGTGGAGGTTTCAGTCCATAATCAGCTGACTCCAAGGCAGGGTGGCACTGCACTAGGACAATACTTTGAGGCAGCAGCCAGAGCAAAAAAGTGGGGGAGAGCAAGCCTTTTCTCCTTTATATTGTACACAGGCCACCCCTTCTCCAAGGTGGGTGTAGTATTAGCAAAATCTCTGTGCCCTTTGCTTGCACAGGATGAGGATATTTACAAAGTAAGGATCCTGGCTCCCTGCTGAGTGTCTTTAGTTAAACTTCTAAACTTCTCAAGTTGACACAAAGTATCAACCATAGCACTTTGGGATGGTTCATTTTGTGTCAACTTCACTGGGGCACAAGGCCCTGTGCTGCTCGTTTATCAGGAGGAACCATATCCACTGAGTCTCTGTTAGTGATGCCTCTGAAGCATGATAGAGATGTTCATTGTCAAATTACTTGAAAGGGTAAATGACTCAGAAGAATGCAAATTTCTACCTATGAAAGATGATTAATAAGTTATGTTACTTTAATATGACAGGGTGCTATGGATATTATGCCTTTGTCTTTAAAAAAATGGGGCAGATATCTATTATCTGATAAGATGCTAAAACTGAGAAAAAGACAAAGAATATGTTTTCCCATTTGTAAGTATACGTGTAAGTGTTTTTAAATTTTTGAAAAGCACATAAACTATAATATCAGTTACTACTGGGAAGTAAAATTGATAGAACAACACAGATTCTGGCTTGCAGTTGAATACTCTTTTTAATGTTTAACTTTTTCCCTATGGCCAAGTATTTCTGTAATTTACAAAATTAGATTAATGTAAAGTTCATTCATTCATTCCATAATAAAGTATCATGTACCAAGCAAAGTGCTAGTATCATTAGAAATTGAAGTGCTCACTGTCCAGTGAAATTTCTAATTCATTGGTGTAGTTGTTGGTAGTAATATAATTGTTATTGATGTTGTGGGTAGTTAACGTACCTAGATTCTGGAAATATCAGTAACCTTAACAAAACTGTGGCTCTCATAGTCCTTACAGTCTACCTATTTAAATAGGAAATTTTGTATTCTGTGCATCAAATTTAGGTGGACACTCAGATATTTATCTGCACACACACGTGTGTGTGTGAGTGTGTGTGTGTGTGTGTGTGTATGCATACACAGGCTATGTGTTGCAGTATGTCTGGCATTTGTATAACCACTCTGTACAGTGTGCAGATGAAATAGATGTGTGAAAGTTCCCTGCTATGACTTGAACATGTTTTTAATGTTTTCCCCAAATGTTCATGTGCTAGAAGCTGGTCTTCAGTGTAGCAGTACAAAGGAAATACAACTCTGAAGAAGCAGCTTAGTGCGAGGTAACTAGGCCACTTGTGTGGCACCACCCTTGGAAAGATGAATGCTGCTTCTGGGAGGAGGGTGCTGCAGGTGTTTGGTTACCGCAACACACTCTGTTCTTCCACTCCGAGCCCTCTAGTCTGGTTATGGTTCAAGGCATGGTTGGATCCTAAAGTTCTTAACACTCCTGACTTGTACCATTCTTGATATTCCCAAATGGTAGAAGTGCAGTGCCTGACAGAGACAGAGGTTTATATATGTAAGGAAGGTTTCGAAGGCCTCATATTAGTTTGTTAATTGTCCTGGTTACCGGTCTCCTGTGGTTGACAATGGCAGCTCCCGAGTAAGTCAGTTGCTACAGCTGCTCTGGTACATGGCAAACCCCGAATGTCAAACCAGGAATGGCCACGGCTGTGTACACACAGAGATGTGTACATGAGGCTCTCCTGTGAACCTCCTGCTTCACCACCCACTCCTGGCTCCGTTGCTGGAGTGGCTGGAGCTGGCCCGTGGCTCATCAAACCTTTTCTCTTTCTTTTCCTGCTTGACCTGTGGATTCACCCAAACTGCTTTGGAACTGCTGGCTGGGAGCAGTATGAACAGCTGCTTATCTTCCTTCATGGCAAAGAGCCAGATGGACTCCTGATTGTTATTTCTACTCTAATGAGATTGGGCTAAAAGTTTTCAGCATGAATCCTGTACATAGTCCCTGCTTACCTTTGACCACCTTACAATGATTCCCTCATATCCACAGAAGCGTAATAGCATCTGACTGGTGACAAGGGCCACAGATCTAATAAATACCTTTATTTAACACTTCGTAGAAAGAACTCTGTAGTGCACAGTACCCATGAGATCTACAACTTGGGTTTTAATTTAATTTTAGAACTAAAATGTATTTAAAATGGTGGAGTTGCCTGCTTTGGGCCTTGGGAGTACAATAAGCAGACATTGATTTCTGCTGAAGTTAACATTGAGAATTATTGAACTGAGAGGTATACACTGCCCTGGTCTCCACTTTAGTCAATATTTACCTTGAAAAATAATTAATCTTGATGCGAAGTAAAATTAGGCACCAACATATGCATTGTTTATTCAGTGCTGAAACAAATTTTGAATATATATACATGAAAATTTAACTTATATATTTATAACTTATATAGATTTATTTTATGTATACATTCATGTGTATTCATTCACATATATAAAATTTATGGGTAATGTATTTAAGCATCTTAAAGGAATATCAGGTTTAGTTTAAAAACTTTAATTATGAAAACTGAAGTCACTATAGTTTTCTGCAACTTCTAATGACACCACATTCCCCTCGGCTGTCTTTGCTCTACCTACTTTATGCAAACTCTGTTATTTGCTCCCAAGACAGCAGCAGGCTGAGAAAGACTAGTGTCACTTAATCGACTGACCCAGGCCTGGCTTTTAGACCATTTAACATCAGTGCACGCTGTGTCTCCACATGTCTTCCATGTGTGAACAGAAGCCACAATTGAAGAGCTTATGACTGACCGCATTTTGTTGTTATAAGAAAAACACGATCCATCTCAGAGAGATAGTCACACTGTTAGCAAAAATCCACTTGTATCCCACACCTGGAAAATACAAACCTAGCAGCCCAGACAGATGTGGCTGATGTCTAATAATACTGATGCAAATATTATTAATAATATTAAGTTGCTTAATAATACTGATGCAAATATTATTAGTAATATTAAGTTGCTGTCATTTAAATAATAACTGTTAACATGCATTGGACCCTTCACATTTATGATGCCAGTTTGTCACTTTCACCCAATGAGGTCGATGTTACTGGCTCCATTTTATAAATGAAAAGATTGAATCTGAGATGTTAAGTCCTTTGGTCATGGCCGCACCAGTAGTAATTGTCAGGGTTAGAATTTGAATCAATACCTGTTTGATTTCAAGGCCTGTGCTCTTAAAATTACATTATGTTGGCTTTTCTTGACACAGAAAACAGTATTAAAGCATAGATACCTTGAAAGTGCCTGCAAAAGGAACTGTTAACTCATTAGCTCTTATTTGGGGAAGGGTACTACTGAGGCAGAGGAGCTGGCTGACTGTTCAGGGAGGCACAGGGCAAGTGAAAATATAGGAACTTGTGAAAGCCAGCCTCTCATTGCCCTGACCTTTTGCTGTCCCAAGACCTTCATGCTAATCTTGATATTTTAACTCTGACTGAGACCTCACTTTGCAGTGTATCAAGAGTATTCATGATCTCAACCCAGTTGTTGCTAGATGCTGGGGAACCCTTCTGACCCCGTCTGGAAGCCAATGCCCTCATACCTGAGAGCCTTGCTAGTGATGCCTCCAGACTTTCCTATTTGGGGAACAGCCTTCCACCAAAGGGATCGGTGGACAGAGGCTCCCTGGGGGCAACCTTGAAGTAAAGGCCAGCAGCAAGACCTGACTGCAGTGACTGCTCCTTGATGGTCCCTCTGATGGGTCATCCTGATCTGGAGTTTCCTGGGGCACTGGCCCAAACCTTTCTTGCCATTTCATCATAGTTCAACCTTTGCTTCTGACCAGTTCTGCTTCCCTCGTTCCTCAGCAATGCTATTCTCTTTCCTGTTCCCTTAGATTTCCCAACCTGAAACAACAGTTCTAGCAAATAAATTGATCGCAGAGTTGATTACCTTCCCTTCCTCTCTTTAGTGTCAACAAAGTTCTATAAAGACATTTCAATTTACATGCCTGGGGCTAAGATCATTCCTAAGATAGGAGAAAGTAGAAGCCCAAATTTCCAAATTCCCATATTGCTACCCTCATCCCTCCATGAACAGACCTGACTTGACCTTACTCTGACCTTGAAAACATAATGGGAGGAGTTAGCAACAAAAGTCAGTTAAAGTTTCTAACCACATTTCCTGACCTTGTTGTAATATGATAATTTTATTATACCTTACAATCATAAATTTGGTTGCTCATCAATAGAAAATCTACAGCCTAATTTGAAGTTCCTTCCCCCGATGGTGAAGGGAAGTATCTTGTAATTGTTGAAGGTTTTATTATGCTTTTGCAAGTCTGGAATGTTATCTCTCTGCTCCCCATCCAAAAGAAATAAAATGTGTGAGCAGTTTAATGAGAAAAATCTAAGTGAAATTCCAATGATCAACTGATATCCTCCTTCCAGCTTACAAAGTAGAAATGAACAAGAGAAGAACAGTCAGTGTAGGGGATATATTTACTTACACAGTATCAAATTGCTAAGGATTCTCCTCAGTTTGCCCAATAACACAGGTGTCTGGAGAGGCAATGCTCAAAACAAAACTAAGCAGGCCATTGTGTATCACATTATTTTTTCCCCTGAAATCAGTGAGAAGAGGGTGGATTTTTAAAATATATTTTTGCTATGTATTTCTCCCCTTACTTCTTTCTTACCTTCTCTTTTTTTATATTTATTTTTCTTTATTTTGAATGAATACTCTTTCATCCAGAGAAGAAAGGAAACTCTAATCTTTCTGCTGACTAGCTTGTGCACAACTGGAAATTATCAAATAAATTGCTGTATCATTGATGTAGTAAGAAAACAGGAAGACAATTTTCATCTCAAAATGAGCCCTCTCAGCTGAAGCTGCCTTGGGAATTGATGACCACAGGTTTTCCATCTTGGCATTAGGCCAGCTTTATTAAATCCTATAGCAACAGCTTATTTTTTCAAACACTCAGAAGCAGATATTTTATGATGGATTTCCTCAGAGTTGCTCATGGTCATGTGTTTGCTGCCATCAAGAACTCCAAGAGAAGAAGGATCTTACCTCGTAAAGGCAATGACTGGATGTTATTTTTGCAATCAAAAACATACTGGAGCATGTGGGTAATACTCAAGGATGACAATGGGGATGAAGGCACAAAGGGGATAGGAACCCAGCTCCTTGAACATCGTCTCATTGAACAAATAGCAGTAAACTCTGAGGGATCTAGAGAGCTAGCCAGAAAACCAGGTCCTATGCTGAAGAACAATGGGAAAGAATAAAACGTGCCTACTTTTAAGGAGTCTGAATCAGAAAGAAGTAGATTTTTGAAGAGTTAGAGGAAGGCAAGAGAGAGGCAAAGAAGGTAACAAAGGAATAACACAGTCGTCCCTTGTTCCAAGACCCTCCTCCCCATGAATGCCAATAATCTATGTGTTCCCAAGTCTCATATAGATGGCAGAATATTTTCATATAATGTGTGCACTTGTTTCTCTATAGTTTAAATCATCTCCAGATTACTTATACAATCTAGAATAATATAAGTGTTACATAAAGTTATACTGTAATGGTGAGGAAATAATGACAGGAAAAGTCTTGTCAAAAATGTACATGTTCAGTACAGAAGCAATTTGTGTTGGACACATTTTTATTGTTGCCAGGACAAAATGCCTGACACCCGAAGTTAAACGAGGAGAGGTTTAGTTAGCTCACAGTTAGTTTTTGGAGGTTTCTTACCATAATCAGCTGCCTCTAAGGCAGGGAGGCACATGGCAGAAGAGCAACTCATGAATTCATGATGGAGGGAGCAAAATCAGCAAGAGCAAAGGAGGAGAAGGAAGAAGACTTTTTCTGTCCATTTTATTGTACGAAAGCTACCCATCCTAGATTGGGTGTAGCACTCACACCCATAATCCCAGCACTAGACAATGACTCTAGATTCAGTTACCTCCAAAAAGCATGATTCCAAGACTGCATGAGACTCGGGGTGGGGGGACATCCAGACATAAACTGTGACACAATTCTAATAAATAGTTTCAATTTGTGGTTTGTTGAATCCATGGATGGAATCCATAGGTGTAGACCCCATTGATTAAGAGTGATGACCTTACTGATGATACCATGAGAAAATGGAGGTGAGAGTAAAAAGAGAAGATAGAAGAAAAGAGACGAAAAGGAGAGAAATGGATACTAATTTATTACTTACTATATAAATTGGAGGTCAGTTCCATTAAGCCCAAGAACTCCAATAGAAGAGACAGCACCTTGATCTAGGAAACTACCAGAAATAGAAATGACTAATAACCAATAATCGAAACCTCAGATGATTTTAAAGCACTTGATTGTTTTAAGGCCTAGTAACTGGAGAGTATCAGGGCACAAATGAGCAACATTTACTTTTAAAAAATAAAACAAACTCCCTGAATCATATTTAAGATATTCATAAATTAAATACAACATCTAGAGTAGAATTATATGCACGGCAGCAAGAGAAGTGATTGAGAGACGTTTGCTAGTATTTTAGTGGTTAGCATTGGGAGGCACCTCAGGGATCAGCCTCCCCAACCCTTTTTTCCCACTGGAATTTTCCCTTCTTCTAAGCTATCCACAGCCTATGGGTGCTCAGGAACGTTTCTAAAGATACTGGTTTCCAATTACGTCTTTGTTGTTCTGATAGAGGTTTCCTTTAATTCTGCTCAGAAAATACAAGCATCTACAAATATGCAGCTATTGTTGATTAACTCAGTATCAATTTAGTATTGGGTAGATATGGAGGGTGATACATTCAGTTGAAACTGCTTGTGGCAAGTCTTCATGGTAATTTCCAACAGTATTTTCAATTATAAGAACACAAGGATAGGTGGTTCAACACTGTGAGAGATATTTCTAGAGTCTTCAATCCTTGGCTTCAACTCCCTATTGGTAACCTTGTTTCAACAAAAGCGAGCATATAATTTTTATAGAGATTTATCCATTGAAAAGTAAAAATGTATGCTATTCATATAATAATTAATGGACAGGTTTTAAAAATCTACCTTTCTTAAAACTAGTTTTGTTAAAACTCAAATGGTGTATTTAAGGATCTCATTTTAAAAGCAGTAACACTTGTGTCATTCTCATTTGATCTTAATGTATCTCTAACTCTACTGAGGAACTCATACCAAGTAAGAAATCACTCCCCAATTCTCTGGAGCCCTCTGGCCCTATCTCTGAAAAGCTAGATAGAGCCACAATTCTTTTGGATCACATAGTAAATTCCTTCTTCAGAAATAATGCATGGTGTACCTTGGGCAAGGGTAATTCTTAAGATATGACATTTTGCCTTTTTAATGTGAACAATTTAACAGAGATTGGTTAGATTGCTTTAAAAGGTGATGGGGTACTACCCTGCCATTAAGGAAGATAAAGTTGAGGCACTTGAAGGCAATGGATGCAACTTGAGAACACAATGTTAAGTGAAATAAGTCAGATCACCAGCTTAATTATTGAATGGTTTCTATTTTATGAGAAATTGAGATATATATATATATATATGAAACAAGAAGTAGAGAGCAGTTCAAATAATTCCCCAAATTAATTCCTTTGTTTCAAAAAAATTCAGCATATATGCTAATTTGTTTCATTTATATTACTAGTTTCTTTTAGTTTATTAAAAAGAAAATTTTGTGCCACTATCTGCTACTGTTTCTGTTTTGTAAGGAAGTCTTTTTTTGGTCTATAACTCATACTTTGAATAACATTTTGACCATTCTTTTACGATTAAGGTACTGCACATATTAATTTGTTTTTCTTCTCCTTGTTATGAATTTTTTTAAATAGAAGAGAGTTTTTGAATTTTACTTACTAATATCTATTTGTATTACATTAAAATAAAAAGTGAAGATATTTTCAGTAAGACAAACTGTAAGTTACCAATTAAAATGATGTAAGTAACATTCACAAAACATAAATAAGTGAATAAAACCAAATAACAAAATAATAGACATAATATAGTATCATTTATTGTGTTTTAAAAATAAATTCAGGGAAGAAAATATCTCAAATATTATGTTCCAAAATGTTAATACTTTCAACAGTGATTATTTTCTGAAGTAATGCTTATCATTTACTTTTTTTCATTTTTCTGTTACACTCCATTAATATTTTGTTTTTATTCTCTCATCACATACTACTTTTAAAATGAGAAAAATGTAAAATGTTTTTTACTTTAGAGTGAAAGAAACAAAATCATTTAACTTATGAAAAAAGTCCGTGCTCTTTTGAGAGAGGTCTTGAGGAGGAATTTCCTTTCAGCGGATCCTGGGGCTGGTGTGGTCTTTCCCAGGCGCCACCCTCCAACAGCAGCTCTGGTCTCCACAGAGGGCCATTTCCTATTACAAAGGGAGAGGAAGGCACCGGGAATAGAGATGGCTTCAGCAAGAGAAGGATCATATACAAGTGGAAAAGATGAGTTCAAACATGCTAAAACCTTGTGTTGCATCTTGTCTCTCTGATCTGTTCACATGGTTGAATACAATTTAGACTCCAAAAACACAACAAATGTAGGTGGCTACTCACTTTGCCTCTCAGTAGCCCGATCTCAACTTACCCCACTCCACTGACAGCCAAAGCATTTTTCCACCATAAAATGAGGGGGAAATTACATTACACCTTTGCTTAAAAATTAACTGAAATGTCATCACCAGCTATTTATTTGGGTGATCAAAATTTGCTTATAAAATATCACAGCCCCCTTTCTAACTCCTAAAGAGCCACAAGATGAGGTGTGTGTGTGTTCCCACAGCCACATGTTAATGTCTATTAAAATTGACTTGATCAAATTTATTTGTTTAAACTCAGATGATAAAGTTCCATTCAAACTTGTAGGTGAGAGAACTAACAGGGAAGATAAGATCATTAAGGATATTTTTTGGGAAACTGAGGTCTGACTTGGGCACATTGTATGTCCAGCAGACAGGAAAAAATGGGCCCAAGGAATCAGGAGAGAGTATTAAAAAGGGCAAGAAGGAAGGGTGAAGACCAACTCCACACTTCTGCCAGTGTTTGTACCTTCTGTTATCATGGCTGTAATTAAACCAACCAGAGCAAATCAGGTCACTTGAATGTTCTCACTGGCTTTGGTTTGCTCATACACCCAGCCTGAATGATTGCTTTCAAATAATTTAAAATAGAAAAGTGAAATCGTGGATTTCTTGAGCCGCTCGCTAGAATCCAATGAAATGCATTAAAAAGTGAAAATAAAATTACAACGTTTTCTTGAGAGCGGAGGGAAAGAGTCTATATCATTCTGAGTCATTGATTTGAGGACATTTTTCTGCCTCAGATGAAAGACAGCTTGAGTGTCCTGAAGACACAGCCTCTCTGTTTCTTTCCTGTACTCGGGAAAGGAACGTTCCATTTCATGCAGTTCATGAATTTTAAAAACCATGAACCTTCCTTCACATTTCCGAGGAACACAAACGTTTTCCTGTAAGAGCTGTTTTGAGTATAAATGCTCAAGTGATTGCGATGGGGACAGGGAGAAGCCTTTCAGACTAAGTCTTTGTTCCCAACTGGCTAGAGGCTCCAGGCCTAGGACATATGGTTGGGCACAGGGAGCAGAGACTGGAGTTACCAGCCACCAACTGCCGCAACGACCTCGTCCCTGGAAAATGGCCAAACGTTGAGGCAATGCCAGCGCCACCATGTTGTCCTTAAACAATGTTCCCACGGAAGATTGCATGACCGTGGAAGACCACTGGCTCTCTCTAGTGGTGGAGCACAGTGGTGCATTTTCTGCCTATTTTGGTCAGGAAGATATCCCTGGGAAACGCAGCTCCTAAAGCAATCCTGTCAGCCTTTTTGAGTAGTTACCTCTATCTCTCCAGTGATCTGACAGTTATAGTCTCTTAATTTTAATCACAAAATTCATATTATTTACACTCATAAATCACCCAGAGATTCTCCATTGCCTTTAAAATTGCCTCTTGGAACCACTGTCATGGCTTATGAGCCCCGGTACACATTTCCAATTTTCTCTCTAGCTATATCAATTGCTACTCTACCCCTCACTTCGTATTTCTTGATCTTTCTCCCCTTGGTATTTGCATGTTTGATTGCTGCCTTCGTTTGGAACAGTTGAGATATCCCTTCCCTACTAACACCCCATCTCATCTGGCCAAGCCTTATAACGCCTTTGCAATTTAAACAGCTCCACTTCACAGAGAACCTTCTTGAACTGCTAAACTAGCCCTCCTCCCCCATCTTGCTTAGTACTCTAAATTTCCTTTTAGAGTTATCAATGAAGTAGCAAATCCTAGAATTAAAAACATGGCATTTATTCTGTGCCAAATACAGGCCAAGTATTTGACTAGATATTTGCATATGTTATTTCATTTCATCTTCATTCAGTACAGCAAAGGAAAATATTATCTTCATAGTGAGGAAAGTGAAATTCAGATACGTTTGAATTCACAACAGAGTGTAGTTTCACAAGCTGATGAAGTTTCTACTGTATGATGCTTCCTCTTAGGTAACCTAAGTTAACCACAGTAGATTACTGCTTACTCATGTCACTGAAGGAATCACATGGTATTGCTATTTTCAGAGAGCGAATCATACTAAAATCATTTATGTCTGGCCTTAGGTCATGCTTATTTTTCTTTTGTTCTTACATTTTCAGAGGAATTTTTAATGTTCTTAATATTTCCAGTGAAAATGACTAAGTCATCCTGAAAAGCCCTTACTAGTGAGCTTTCCCAGCCAGAAGGTAACAGAACATCACAAGGCAGGAAATAGAAAGATGCCAGGGTAAGGAGGACATGACTTCCCTACTCTTGAGCCAACTACAGAGCCTGGGTTTTGGTGGATGTATGACTTCCACTTCATGTCTAGAAGCCTTAGTTTTTCATTTTTATAAAGGATAGAAACAGAGTAGAATAGATTCTGGAAGACCCCATAGCTCTCATATTCTATTGTTCTAATTCCAAAGGGAGCTGGTTTCCAGAAATTCATTGGTTTATACTTAAAGCAAAGTGGTCACGCGATCTTAGCCAAAAGGCTGAGGAGCAATACAGTCGTCACTTTTTTTTTGGTCTGGTGTTTAAAAATATGTTTAAAGATTTTTAATTAGAATAATAAAAATCTTGTTTACATCAGCTAAATTTTAAATTAACAGAAGGATTGATGCCTAAAAGAATGCTTTCTTGTTACTGAAAATCTTCTCTAACTTTGATTTTTACATATAGAGAAGTAAACTCAATCTCAATTCTATACCAGAGGTTTTCTTGTAAGTGATTTATGACTCAGATCAAGAAGCACCTCAGAGCTCTCCTGCACTCAGAGGGCTTTGGGAAGGTGATTGGATCCTAGGGGCACTGTACCTAACTTGCCACTGGGAAAAGGGGGCCTGCGTGGAGGTAGGAACTGGAGGGTCTTCCTCCCTTCCCGGTCCGTTCCTGCCCTCTCTGCTTTCCTCTCCACAGTGAATGTGAACAGCTTTTCTCCACCTGGCTCTTCCTCCTTGGAAGCCAGATCATCAGGACTGTAATCATAAGACCTAATAAACCTCTCCTTTACGTTGTGGATGTCAGGTATTTTTCTTCAGGCACAACACAGGTGACCAAGACATTTATCTTTGGAAATCAGCTTCATCTTGGAGGTTTGCACATTACTGAACTTGAAGTCCTCCCATGTTAATAATACCTAACAGATTATCCAGCTATCCTTCTATATGTTCTAAAAAATAATTTTAAAAAACATTTTTAAAACATTTTAAGAATCCCAGAAAAGGAAAATGTATTTCCCACATAATTCTTTGGGGCAATGACTAGTGCATAGTATTCAGTTTGTCCTCTGACCTTGAGCAAAACTATTTTACTTTCCTGGGCTTCTGTCTGTAAAATGAGAACAATAATAGCAATTCTAGCCGTGCAAGAACTGGTTGCAGAATGTTTGTGAAAATACTATTCAAAGGGCAGTTATCTGCTATGTTGTTTCTAGGATTTTCACCCTTAAGTTTAACATGGGCTCAAAATGGTTCTCGGGGTGTGTGATACCTGGAAAAACATTTGCCTGAGACTCCAAAGCCTGAGAATGGAATGGACACACCCTGTAAAGCCTTAGAAAACAGAGATCCTTCTTAACTCTGAAGCTCTCAACTGTACACAGAGGATTACAAGAATGGCACGCTGATCAAATGTACATGTGACTCGGACGGTTAGCTTAGAGACTTACTGCCCGAGCCAGAATCACAAAGACTCTGACTTATTGGAACCATGAACTAGATCTAAATATGGTTATCTAAATAGTAAAAATAAAATATTTAATTCCCAAAGAACATGAATGACAAGGTAGTAAAAGAAGTTGCAGACTAGAAGCAAGATACAAATCAATAGCACATTATGATTGCCCACAATTTCCACATCAGGGAGGAGTCTCCCCTTCCCTGTGACAGCCTTCGGATGTGTGAGAAGCATCACTTCTGCAGACTTCTCCACGATGAGCACTGTTCGTCCAGTTCTTCCCACTGTCAAGATTTGTTCCCACATCACTATCTCAAGTTTTAATGCTTTTTTCTGTAGCGCTTGTTAGATTTTCCTACTGTAAAGACTTTATCTCTCTTATTAAATCTTTTAAGATTTGGTTCATTATTCCAAATTCTCAAGGTCTTGCAGGGTTTTATTTGGTCACAGTCTCTTTTCCTCTAGATGCGGATGGATCTCAAATGGTGGTTTATAAGGAAGAACAAAAGGACCAAGAGCTGCATAATGTCAGGTGTTGTGAGATGGTAAATATATTTAATATATATGCATATGTATTCAATATGTAATACTGTATATTTGATGGTTTTTATAATACGTTAACTATATTATTTTATTCAATTAACTAAGTTGTATGTATCATTATATGCTTATTTTGACTAAAGTATTTAAGTTCAACCATTCTCCATGTGCATTTCCTGATGTTCCTAGCCCTCAGGCCAACAATGAGAAAAAGGACAGGAGAGATGGAAAGACGGAGAAACAGAGAGCTGGGGATAGAGACTGCTCTGGGGAATTAAAAATAAATAGCAGAGCAAACCCAGTTCTACTTCCAGGAGAAAGACTCAAAATAAATATATATTAAAAACACAATTTTTTTTCAAAAAAGAAAAAAACCATATTCCAAACTAATATAAAAAATTCTCATCTTCTGTGATTCAGTGGCTAATGTGTTTGTCTATAAGGTGGGAGGCCCTGGATTTGATCCCTGGCACTGCAAAAATAAATAGTAACTAAGTAAATTTTAAAAGATTCTAATTTTCATAAATTAAAAAGTCAAAAGCATAAAATACTGATGGTACATAACCCTAAATATTAGTAGTGACTCATCATGGATAGAATTATACTTTGCTTGTATTTTTCATTTTACTCACCTACAGTGTCTAAACTTCAGACTTTTTCAATAGGAGGAAGTATTACATTTTGATTGTTTAAGAAGTTTATGCATAAACCTTCTGACCAGGCCTGGTTTCCGGGCTTGGCCAAGAAGAAGCACAATGCTTCCACCTGCTGACTCAGTGCATGCTCAGGACAAATCTCGCCTGGAGGGGACAGGAGGCATTTAAATTGCTGTCGTGCATGGTTTGGAACTGAGCATCTCTGAGTCAGTCCCTCTTACGAGCTGTCCCTCAAGCCCACCCCAGCTCTCCTACTGGACACCTCATCGCCTCAGTCATAAGCTCAGGACCTCCCTCTTGTGCTATTTCTTTCCCTCGAGCTGCTGTAAGTGGTCTGTTGTTCTGAACTCTTCCCTACCCAAGGGTTAGAGTTCTCCCCACAAATCCTGGCCCAGTAAGAGCAGTTCTTGTGTTTCTCCCTTCCTGAGCTTGCCACTGGAGACACCCTGCCACCGCCAGGGTGTGTCCCGCTCTGCTGTTCTCACATCAGGATCTCCTAGATCCTGAGCTACTGCTGTAGTCTTCCTGCTCTCCTCTGCTTTGGCCTTGTCTCTCTCACTACCTGTGCCTGTACTTTGGCCAAACTCTTCTTGCTGAAGCAGAAATCACACTATGTCACCTCTCTTAAGGCATTTCAGGGGTTCCCACTTCTAAAGAGTAAATTTCAAATCCTTAGCCAGGTTCAAGTTCCTCAGAAGACCCAGCCCTTTGCTTCAGCACAGAACGCAAGCATGCGTCCTCCCGCCATCACCCCCGGGATGCTCGGCTCTGCCTGCCTGCCTGTCCCTTCTCTGCCCATAACCGCACCTGGCTCTTTTTCAGTCCCCATTCTGACCCAGCGTCCATGAGTGGCTCTGATCCAGAGTCTTGCCCATTCTTCTCTTGTGAGATCCCTGTTTTTGAGGATGTGACTGACTCTGTAACATCTAGCCATCAACTCTGGCTATCCTGTAAAGAGTAGCTAAAGTCTCTTGGGGCAGGAAGAATTAATGTAGACAGAATTCATGCAGGAAGAAACGGTTCTGGCCTCCTGGGAATATTGCCTCTGCAGTCGCACAGGGACCAGAAGTGCTGTTTAATGCTCTGGTTTTGCCGTCTTGAAAAGATTTTGCAATTTTATTTTTTAACTTCTGTTGTAAAAATCATATTAATTGTATTTTAATTTTTTTCTTAATAAATCTCTGTAGTGATTTTGTGTTTTGGGGCAGTGTGAACCAGGGAGGGGCCTACCCATAGTTAGCTAATCTGTGAAGTCATCAAACAAATTGTTGGTGAGCATGACAGTAGATCCAGACCCAATGCTCCAAATAATTTCCTCTATTTGGTTTTTACCACTTTGGGAGGCAATATTTCCCTACCATAACCATCCAGGTACTGCACACTAAGGATCATTTCTGCAACTCAAACCCACCGTTGTTATTAAAACTAGATAGCCATGGGTAAACTCCATCCTTAACCCTGCCTTTCTCATCCTGCCCATGAAAACCACATTAAGGTTGTGGCCATGTATTCTCCTTACTCTTTCGTCTCTTGACTAAGCTTGGCTAATTATATTCTCGAGAAGCCATAAAGAGAGTATACTTTGACCATAAAAACAACTACATGAGGTATTATATTTGTTAATTAGCTAGATTTAACTATTCTTAAGTGTACACCTATTTCAAAACATTACATTATATATACATATCAATGTAAGTTTTTAAACTTACAATGTAAACTTATCAATGTAAGTTTTTTAAACTTTATCAATGTAAGTTTCTTTAAACTTATCAATGTAAGTTTTTAAATTTAAAAGTTTAAAACTAACAATGGTAAAATTCATGCTAATAATTTAAAATTTTTAATTTTCCTTCCTTAAAACTTTGCACAACTTCTTCCAAACAGCACAGCAAGAGTAGACAGAGACCATGGAAGAAGGAAAACATTTTATCTTTTAATATCATTTGCTGCATTTTCTCTCTGCTTTTAGAACAAAAGTCCCCATGTTTTGATTTTCCATTGCAACTACAAGTTACATAGGAAACTCTGAGGAAAGCATATCACTTACTATGCTGATTACAACCAAGTCCTAATGCACACTAATGGTGGGTGCCTTCTGCAAGATGAGTTTTGGTCAGTGGAAACCAGAACAATACCTGGTTAAAAACCAGACAAGTCCATTAAAGACTTCCAATAATCTTATCACTCCTTGCAGGGGCCAGAGGACACAGCCTCTTGTGGCAGGGTGCCCCATGGGTAGTCAGCTGGGGAAGTTGAGGAGCCTCAGGACCCACATTAGAACTATTAAATCAGAATCTGGGGGTGGTGTTGAGACTGACTGTGGTGGGGAGGTTTAAAGCTATTTCACATGTCCTGATGTGGTCCGTGCACAACAAGCATTTGGAAACAAACATTCTGGGATGAGAAACTGTTAAAGCAGAATAGCCAAAGACTCATGAGCATAATAATTCTTCAATAACAATCCCACAGAATTTGCACTTAAATTTGAACTGCCAAATTTTTGAAAGCTGCCTTAACTTTAAGACTTCCTAGATTCACCTAATTTTGGGGCCTGTCTGGTGACAAAAAAGGAAAAAATCTTGAAAGCAGTATCTGCATGGAGAGATTGAGAATCTGCTTAAGTAGAAGATTTTCCTTCTGACTCATAAAAATAGAGTCAAGAATTGAGGAAGATGTTGCAGTTAACGATGGCCAATCCAACCCTTGAAGAAAGCGAAGAAAGCTCATGCCTTATCTTTATTTCACCCATGCTCTTCCCAGCCTCCCATCACTGTGGCTGGTATCACCTCATCTGGTGACAGGAAATTCACAGTCCTTCCTCAGTCTCTAGTGGGCAGTGAATTCTCTGGGACAAGAACGATGGCTGATCTTTGTGTCTGCCTCAGTACTTCATTCAGTGACTAGTGGTCCCTGCATCAATGTTTGCAGAAGGCAAAAATGTACCAGAAAGATAAGCACACAACAGACAATCAAATGCCACATCTCAGAGCTAGCTATCACCCCCAGGACAGTGGGTTTCCTTGTTTCCCAAATTCCAAGCACATGCAAACATGGAGTTCTGTGATATGCATCTTTCAATTCTGCCTGCTAATATGAAACTGGATTTTCTGGCACTGTAATGGGACCTGCAAAATGCAGCCTGTCTTCCTCAGACATCTCTGATCTCATGCTGCATCAAATATAAGCAGGAGCAGTTAACATCTTTCTGGTCTCCAACATCTGGATCAGCGGTTTCCCATTATGATGGTATTTCAGAATCTTCTAGGATAGTTGAGGATTCTCAGGACCCATTTAAGAACTGTTAAATTAGAATGTGGGAATGGAGTTGAGGGGCTGGACTTTGTGCAGAGGTGTAAAACTTTCACATGTTAAGATGTAGCTGACAGCCAGCATTTGGGAAAACTTGCTCTGGGATGACCAGAGCAGAGGAAGTTCCTGGGATGACTCAAATTACACACAGATTCAATTTGAATTATGTAAATGTTATGCAAAACTCTTGACCAAATTCTCCTTTAGCGGGGCTGGCATTCCATCTTGAATGTCCCCCAGAGGCCCATTGCTTCTCAGGGGAGCACTACTGAGAGGTAGTGGAACCCATGAAAAGTGGATCTTGTTAGAATTCCTTAGCAGGCACTGTGGGACCCTGATCTCTTCATGTGCCTCTTTTTGTTTCCTGATGCTGAGGTGAGCAGTTTCACCATGCAGGCCCACTGTGGCACGCTGCCTCGCCACAGGCCCAAAGCAAGAGTCAACATGCCATGGACTGGGACCTCCACAACTGGAAGCCAAAATAAATCTTTTCTCTCAGGTATTTGCTATGGTGGAAATTTGACTAACATGGGATCTAAAAATGACTTCCTGATACTTCCTATGAAATTAATGGCTTTTCTTTACCTGGGAGAAAAACAATATTTTTTAACCTGCACCATTGACCGCTTTCCACTGCATGTCTGCACCCGTGACAAATACATTTCACATCTTACAGCACGTGGAAGTGAACAGTGGTGCTTTCTTATAAGGCTCACTGGTTGTGTACAGACCTCTGCTTAAGTATTTTGCTGCAGAAGTACAGAGAAGGACTTGACTGTTGGAACCGCCTCAGGGGACTGCTTTCTAACTGAATGAATCACTGCCAGGTATGTCTGCTCCCAGAGAAGCTAGAAAGTGAGTTAAAACAATTCCCCTTCTCTGAAATAATGGCTTTTAGGCCCCAAACCCTCTATATCCTCTCTCTACTCTGTCCACTCCCCTGAAGCAAAAACATGCAAAACAATACTGTAGTCAGTATCTACTGTATTCTGTTTTCCTCACTACTCTGAAACTTCTAGCTTGTAGCATATCTTAAAGAACTACTGTTGATGTTAGTACGAATAAAACTTCCAGCCAATTTTTAGCCAGTTCCTAGAAAAAGCATCTCACATAGGCTCAGCAGAGGCTCGTAAAAGAGCAAGGCCTGGCCAAGCAAAGCTCACACTGGGCAGCTGTCTGACCCCCGCCCCGCTTAGGGAACTGTCTCCATCTCTATTCTGTATAATTCTGATGAGGCTGTCAATTAAGGCTCTCATCCCCCTCACCATGAGGAAGGGAGGAGGGAGAGCTAACTTGAGAGTACAGCTCTCTCATCTGCTGGCTGAGGGGCCAAATTTATAAAGCAACAAATTTAGATGCTACTCCAAAAAAATAAATTGGCTCTACTTTGAAATACTGTGGTACGTTTACTGAGTATCCTTCCCATCAAGACAGGCACATGCAGGCACTCATGCACACTGAAGTACACTGTTCTGTCATTTTTTTCACTTAATAATCTTGATCATTTTCCCATTTGCTGAAGTATTCTCCTGCATCTTGTTAATTATCTGCAATGTTATGTACCTCTATACTGGGTTCTATCCCATCCCCTACTATGTTAGTCATTTTCTTAGTGACAGCAACAAAACTCTCAGCATGCACAATTTAAGGAAGGAGAGGTTTATTTTGATTCACAGTTCAGTTCATAATCAGCTGACTCCAAGGCTGGCAGAGGAGCCTAACACACAGGAAGTAGTGAGGGAAGTGGAGGAGAAGGGCAGGAAGATACACCCTTCCAGGCCAGGGCTCCAGTGATCCACCTCTTCCAACCAGACCCCTCCTAACAGCAAACCAGCCGTACCCACCCCATAATCTTATCTCTTTCCATGGCTTTGGGAGGCATTTTAGATCTAAACTATAACTCCTACTGTTGGGCATTTGTGTTGTTTCTAACTTTTCCTTATTATAAATGATACTCTTATCATACTGTCTGCTTCATCTTACATCCAAATGCTATCTTCTACTGACATAGCACATTGCTCTTAGTCATTTATCATATTGAAAAAATGAATTTCAAATCTTTTCTGAAGAGCTAACCACCTATAAGCAGCCTTTTCTAAAGGAGAAGGAATGTTTGCAGGTTTCAAAAGAAGGGGAGTCTCAATCAACTCTAACCAGCTCCATTAGAGCAATAAATTTCTCCTTCAGTGGAAGTGAACAAGGATGTAATATTCGTGTGGAACAGAGAAACCTTTACTTTTTTAGGGCAGAGTATGTGTAGAGAAAAAAGAATTGATCAAATTGCTACATATGCAAGTTTACATTTTACTGTGATTGAAGGATAAAAGCAATATTTGCACATGAGAATGTAAGGACAAGGTTTATTCCATGTCTGTGCCTCATTTATCCTAAGATCAGTCTCCTTCTGCAGCAGTCTCTGTAGAACTGTGCAATGGTACCATCTTGTGGCTGACACAAAAGATAATCAGAAGACTTTCTGATGGCTTTCTAGTGTGCAAGGGTATAAGAAATACCAACTCAGTGCCACCGCAGGCCCTCCTGGAAGGAAATGCCAGTTCCCATGTAACAGAATGTGCACATGTTACTGATTTTTAAAATGTGTGCATATTAAGCAAAGGCTCAGAGAATTTTCTGTCCTCGATTGATACCAATCTGACCTGGTTAGAAAAGTTTCAGAAACTTCAAAAACACTAATACTTGACAGGAAAAATAATAATGTGAGTGCCTGGCTTTCCCATTGTAATAGGAAGCCATACATAAGAAATTTACGAATAGTGCAAAGATCACAAGAGCTGCTGATGGAATCACCAGGTTTCAGGGCCAGCCTAACCAGTTTCAGTGACCTCAAGTCACCTGACTTCTCAGTTGCTGGTTGTTTATCTGTGATGAGTGCCTGAGCTGTGATGCTGAAGTCACATATGGGAAATGGGCTGAAATCTGCTACGACGCCAGACAAAATATAAAGCCTGATTATTATTATTTAAAACAGTTGCATTAACAAACTGAATTTAAAAAAAAAAGCTTTGTGTGCACTTCTTCAATATTCTTAGACGTGCATCTAGCAGATGAGAAGTTGTTTCTAAAGGAGCAAGTTCCTTTGAGGGAAGATGTTAAGAAAGAAAGAGGTTAACAGGGAAAGGATAAGAAAGAAAAGTTAATCTTTTCAAGTACCAAATATTATGAGGATACAAGAAGAGCTATCAGGCACTGAAGTCTGTTTGTTAGGTGGAGGCTTTGAAAGAGCAATGGAGCTTACAACACAGAACAGTCAGGTATGGTGTTGCCCACTTGTAGTCCCAGCACATAGGAGGCTGAGGCAGGAGGATCACTGTGAGGCAACCTGGGCTGCACAGTAAGGTCAAGGCCAGCCTGAATTGCACAGTGAAGACCCTATTTCTTCTAAACACAAGAGCAAGGAAGAACTCTCTCTCTCTCTCTCTCTCTCTCTCTCTCTCTCTCTCTCTCTCTCATACACACATATTTTTCTCTATCTATATTTAAACTTCATAAGCCAAAAATTTACACACAAAAGTGGAAGGCAAGCAAATTTGATTCTGAAAGTTGTTTACCATAAGTGAAAACAGTTTGTTAGATCCTAATATACCACAGGGTACTATGTAAACATACACCTTATAAAGAAGAAATGGAATTTGTAAACCATACAAAACCACATCAACTTGATAAGCATATGAAACCATAGTAACTTAATAACCAAGAAGATGCAACTCTAAAACTATTAGATGTTGTTTCTCAACTGTCAAATATGAGAGAGAAAGTTTACATGAGAATACTCCATGCTGGAAAGGCTGCACAAAACAGTCAAGTGCCCCTGGTAAAAGAATATGGCTGGCAGTGTCTTAGTTACTTTTCTGATTGCTGAGACAAAATACCCAACACCCAAAGTTAAGGGAGGAAAAGTTTGTTTAGCTCAATCTGTAGAGGTTTCAGACCATAAGTGGCTGGCTCCAAGGCAGGGTGGCTTGGTAGAGGAGCACCACACAAAGTAATAGTTTATGGCCCTCATAAGATAGCAAAAGCTACAAGGGAAAAAAAGACTCTTTCCATCCCTTATATTGTATGCAGGCCACCACCCTAAAAGGGTGGGTGTAGCATTCACATCCTTCTTTCCAGCATCACACATTCTAGATTCAGCCACCTCTGAAAAGTCCCTCTCATCATGGCTGCATGAGGCTTTTGGGGGGCATCTAGACACAAGCCATAACAGGTAGTATGGATCATGATGTTTCCAAATGTGCATGCTCCTAGTGTCAGCTGATTCCATTGATGAAATCTGCATGGTGTAGTGATGAGGAATGCTGACTCGGCCAGGTGTGATGGCACACATCCGTAATCTCAGTACTCTAGGAGGTTGAGGCAAGAGCAACTCAAATTCAAATTCAGTCTGGACAATTTATCAGGTAGGTGAGACTCCCTCAAAATAACCAAAAAACAAGATGGCATGAGGTACATAAAGCTCAGTGCAAATGCCCTGGGTGGTTCAATTGCAAGAACAGGGAGAGAGAGACAGAGACAGAGACAGAGAGAAAGAAAGGCTCTGAGCCAAAGATTTCCTGAAATTGCCAACCCGCTCCACTTACCAAACAACTGGACAGGAAATTGCCTAATCTCTTTGTACCTCAGGCCCCTTATCCATAGGTTACTTAAAATGGGACTTCAAAACGGATTACTGCTCTCCATTTCCATTGGAGATTATATTAGTAAATGTGAGCAATCCAGGACACATCTATTACACAAGAGAACATTAATATTGTTCTTATTTTTAGTCCTAGATCTAGCAATAACTTAAAAATCGAAATTGTTTAGGAAATATTTATTGAGTATTATTGTGGGTTGGGTAATGAAAAATAAATCAGTTATGGGATCAAATGAGTTGATTACATGCAGTTGAATACATGTTAAAAATGAATTTCCTAGGTGTTTATTTAATATTTACAATAGCAATTAATATCACACCAATATTTAAAAATTCATATTTATAAGGTAAAATAGCATAAAGAATATTACAATTTACTCTGAAGCAGATAAAACTTGTTTAGAAGACCTAAATTTTTCATCTGGTAAAGATATAACTTAGAATCATTCAGAGGATCAGAATGAGAATATGAAGGTCTCTGGAAATGATATGATCATATCAAAATCTATTTAATACTATTTGCTAGGGTCTGCAGAAACTAAATTATGAAAATAACTTTAAATAACACTTACTACTTGCCAAAAACCACACAAAGATTATCTCATTTAATCTTCCTTCTGGGGTGCCAGGTTTAGAAAATAAAAGCAATATTTGCACATGAGAATGTAAGGACAATGCTAGTGAAATTTAAATTCAGATAAATGATGAAAATGCTTTTTGGGTCTGAAATTATTTGACATGTACCTGAGATATGTAAAACATGCTCACACTAAACTTCTATTTTTTTAAATTTAATTTAATTGTTTGAAAAAGGGATAATACTAAACATAACAAAACAGAACAAAGCAGATCAGAAGAAAACAATGTAAGTGACACAGATTTCAAAACAAGACAACAGGAGATCTACAGTAGCTACCATAATGTTTCTTGTTTTCTTTTAAATGGTTGTCTGTACCTTCACATACAATGAATTCATACAAAACAAAATAGTATAAAACGGGTCAGAACAGGGTAATGAAGGCATTACAGGTCTTCAAAACCAGAAAATATGAAAATTAAAAATGGCTACCATAATGTCTCTTGTTCTCCTCAAAATAGCTGTCCATACTTTCATGTATGTTGAAATTAAACAGTACAAAACAGACTAAAGCCACTCTGAACAAAGAATAGAAGCATTATTGGATTTCACAGTATGATGATATGAAATCAGCAATGGATACCATAATGTCTGTTTTTCTTCAAAATAGATGTTCATTTCTTCACACATAATATAATCGATTCTCATTCAGTCCTAGGTATGTGTAAGCCTCTACATGTATACCTATCCTTTCTGCATTTGAGGAAAAAACAAAACAAAACAGAACAGATTAGTAGAAAAAAAAACAAAAAAGACAAATAAATAACAATAGCAAAGAGCCCCAAACAATAATGATACAGGCCTTCAAAACACAGTGGTAGGAACAGAACTAAAATTGATATTTTGCATAGTGATCTTTAAGAGTTCCTCAGGTCACCTGACATAAATATGCAATATTGTTCCAATCCTATGAATATTAACTGCTTTGTTCTATGAACTTATAAAGTTTGTAGCACAGTCATCACAACTATCGTAAGTGTACTGAACTTTTATTTGTTATTTATCTGAAATTAAAATTTCACCAGGCATTCTGAATTTTATTTGGCAACCCTACATTGATATTATGATATAGGTACAATAATAATATGTGTTAAGTGGAGGAAGAGGAGCAGAAAGAGAGAGAAAGAGAGGGAGAGAGACAGAGACAGTTTCGTTTTCACTGCACTGTGGAAGACTGATCACTATTCTTAGTATAGTCTATGTAGAGAAATGTTAAATCAAGAGGCATTAAGGATGAGAAAGCCAGGTAATTTCCTTAACAAGTCCTGATCACAAAATAAAATGCTGGGAGGTATACTGAAGGCACTTGGCCAGTAGGGGTGACTCCCTGGATTTGATCCCCAGAACCTCCCCCACAAAGAGAGAAAGAAAGAAAGAAAGAAAGAAAGAAAGAAAGAAAGAAAGAAAGAAAGAAAGAAGACAGACAGAAAGAAAGAAAGAAAGAAAGAAAGAAAGAAAGAAAGAAAGAAAGAGAAAGAAAGTTTTTCCACAAAATATCAATCCTAAACCCAAAACATAAGAAGGTGTTGCAAAGCTAAACCTAAATGACATTTCTAGCCATTTTGCAGGGCTGACAACAGTCTCTTCTTTTAGTGCAAATTACCCGAAGATGAAAGAATAAATGTGTAAATACTTATAGGCTGTTTCAAGTTGATGAGATTTCAGGATCTGGGAGCTATATCTGGAGCAGCTTCATTTCCACTGATGGTGGCAGCTGATTAGTTTGCTGCTGTGTCAGTGGACCTTGAAATGATCATGGCTGTTTGCTTCACTCCAGTGTACATCATCTCTCCTCATTTGCAATCAACACCATTCAGGGAGTCAAATATATTAGTTCACAGTGGCTCTGAAGATACAGAGCCATTTTCATGTATTTTTTTGCTGCTGGAAAGGATGTCACGTTACTTTTGCAAGAGGTGAGTGCAAAAAGAGGCCAATATTCAGTACACATGTTTTGTTGCAAAGAGTGGGACCACTGTGTTTGTGTGTTAGTTAATTAACAAAAAGAAAAAAAAAAGAGGTCTAAATTGGCAGTAGAATCAATAAATTAGAAGTAGAACCAGTTCCTACCTCAGAACTGGGCTCCTATCTCAGATCTTTAATTAACTAGCTGTGTGACCTCCACAAGTCCCCCTACCCATTTGAGCCTCTTTTTTACCATCTGTAGCATATCAGTGTCTGCTCTATTCCACAAGAATATTTTGGGACAAAATTTCAAGCCTGGAAGGCATCTTGGCTGTATGCTACTAGGAGAAAAAAGATATAATTGGTTTATTATTGATTCTCCCAGAAGTAGTTTTAAATGGAATAAATTTTGACTTCTTGATGCATGTTAATTGGACAACTATTTAACTCTTTCTTTTGTTAATGCCTTTCTGCTGTTGTTTGAAGATTTTTGCTGTATGTAATTAAAAAAAAAAAACCTCTGACACACACACAAAAGATAATAATTGGTTCAAAGCAAATGATTTCAGTAATTAGGGGGAAACTTTAAATTGTTATTGCCCATCTGGGAAGTCTGGTGATATGAGAGTGTTCTGTTAATGACAAAAATATTTTCAAAGCACCAAAGGAGGTAAGAATAAAAATGTCAGAATTGAAGACAAAAGCCTTTATTTGTGCCTCTTGCACTTTTGTATAACCAGAATCTCCTGATAAGCTTATTAAACATTCAGATTTCTGGGCCTGAATCACGGATTCTGAGTCAGTTGGGATAGAATTGGCCCAAAAATCTTCAATTAACAAGCTATTTGGGTGTTTCAGAGGCAGGTGATCTATTGAGGACATTTTGAGAAATATTGGTCACTACCAATAAAGTATAAGCATACAGTTAAGTTTTTTAAGTGAATCAGGCAAAGAAAAACTGATAGAAAAATATGGACTTAATTCAGTATGAAGTTCCATACCAAAGGAGACAAGCCTGTCTCATCAGGGAGTGACAAGGGAAGGATTCATAGTGTTTAATTCCTCAAAACATCTGGAAAGATGATCTACAAGAACCAGGTATTAAAAACAGTAGGGGGAAATGGACAAACTTATGAGCCAACGAGCCCATGCAAAATTGGAAGAAGACTGCAGAAGGACAGACTGAAATGGCTGAAAGGGTCTTTCCCTACAATAAATTACTGTGCATTTGTGGTGGTCTAACATGGCGGAAGGCCAGAGCGAGAACGCCTACCACTTCCTGATTCTTCTTCAGCCCTAATTCCAAGTCCCCTTCCTGTTTGCACTCACAGAGAATTCCAATCAGTTCCTCATATGTCATCAATATCCACCCCATTAGCCACTTCAATCAGAGGTCATATAACCCCCTGCCTCCCTGTATTTGGTCAGAGACAGCTCAGTTGCCATGGGTTGTGTGTTCCTTTCCACATCCTCAACTCAATAAACATGTTCATTTTGTACTTTTGCTTCTCTATTGCGCCAGAATACTCTAACAATGGCCAAGGAATAAACAACCTCTGAGATAGTAGAGTTATTGGGGTATGAAAAGATGAGAGATAGCAGAAAAGACACTGATGAGAGATAATTTGATCATCAAAAAGGAGAGCAAGAACCAAGTAAGGGATAAAACACAAAAATATGAGTGTTTTTACAGTTCTAAGAGGATGATACACAATATTCATGAGAAGCTTGTTGATTAGAATATGTATTCAGTATGAAAATATCTTAAAAGTTATTCTACAAGAATTGGAGGGAGGACGTGACTAAGTTCTTTGACAAGCATAAAGACTGTATCCTCCCAAAGCCCATGTAATAAAGGCTCAGTCCCAAAGTAGTGATCTAGGAAAGTGGTAGAACCTTTTGGGGGGCCTAGTAGGAGTCTTGCAAGTTACTGGGGATTTGCCTTGAAGAGTACTGTGGTGCCCGAGTCTCTTCTTGCTCTTCTTTGATTTCTGGCCACGAGATGACTGGTGCATGCTTCACATGCTCTTGCCATGATACAGCATTACTAAGCCGTAAAAGCAACAATGTCAATCAATCATGAACCAAAAGCTCCAAAGACAGCCAAAATATACCTTTTCTCTTTGTAAGTTGATTGTATTAGTTATATTTTATAGTGATGGAAAGCTGGCTAAACCAGAGTTGAACATTTCATCTCTTCCAGAAGATACCAGAAGGAAAAATTAGATTGAAGAATTAGGTCATTATTGAATAGTATGATTCTAAAGTTTGCTCCTTAAATGTCCCCCAAGCCTCGTATGTTAAACGATTGGTCACCAGGCTATCATATTACTGGGAAGTGGTAGAACTTTTAGTAAGTGAGCTCTAGTGAAAGGACGTACCATCCTGGGGCATAGCTGTGGCACACCCTCCTTCAAGGGGATGTTGGAAACTGGGCTGTTTCTTTCCTGGTTTTACTTCTTAGTCACCATGAAGTGAAAAGCGTCTGCTGACCCACATGCTCCTGGCACAGTGTACTGCGCTTCCATGAGCCCAAAGCAACAAGGCCAAGCAACCATGGACTAAAGCCTCTAAAACTATGAGTGAAAATAAACCTTTTTCCTTGTAAATTGATTACCTCAGGTATTTTGTCTCAGTGACTGAAAATTTACTAACATATATATAGCAAATACATACCCCTGCCCCCACCATCGTGGAATAGCTCCCTGCTTATGTTACCTTGTTGTTTTTATTTTTAAATCTCTACAAGAATCTCTCCCTCCTGAAATCATCTCTGATTAATTCAACCACCTTTGGTCTTGATTACTTTGAATTCCAATCATTCTCTGATCCCCTGATTTCTTTCTTTTTTTTTTTTTTTTTTTTTTTGTCTTTTTCCTTTTTATCGGTACCAGGGATTGAATTCATGACTGCCTGCTTTCAAGGCAGGCGCTTATGCCGCTGAGCTAAACCTCCAGCCCCAATCCCCTGATTTCTTGATCCCATCAGGTATGTTATCAATCAGAGAATTCTTCTGGTTCACTCTCCAAATCTCAGTGGTCATCAGAATTCTTAGAAAAACACTGATACCAAGACTCTATCTCCTCTCTTAATCTCCTGAATTAAAATTTTTGGAGTGAGGCGAAGCTGGTGTAGAGTAGAGGGGGCATCCATATAGCTCTGATACTCTCCCGGTTGATATTCTTTCTTAAGATCAGGGCTCTTTTATTTCTCATGTAGATTTTACTGAGCATAACAGTTTAAGCAATAAACAAAAATCTGCCTTGCTGGGCGTGGTTGTACACACCTGTAATCCCAGCCCTTGGGAAATTGAGGCAGAAGGATGGCTTTGAGTTCAAGGCCAACCTGGACTGCACAATGAGTTTAAGGCCATCATTAACTACATAAGGACATCCTGTCTCAAAAAAACAAAAACAGTACAAAACAACAAAAACAAAACAAAACTGTTTATCTTTCCAGGGAGTGGTATGAGAGAAGATTCCTCAAAAGACCAGGTGGTGTCACTACTGCCTAATTAATATTTCTGACCTAGTGAAAAGTATTTCAGTAGCAGAATTTGACCTTCCCTGAATTCCCTGTATAGTTGAACCTCCCTCCCCATCCGTCCTAAGAAGTAGCTAGATAAGCCTCACCGAGAAACAGTCAGCAAAACCTTGGCAGTGCAAGCAGTCTAGGTTCTGTGATAGAAATGATGGCATGCCCGGAGGCCATCAGACTTCACATGAAAAAGCAAGAACTAAAAAGAACAGATGTGGTGCTCCTTCCCATAAGGCGTAAGATTTCATTGCCCTAGAGGTGGGTTCTTCGCATCAGCATTCTGAACCACAAGTGTAGGAATCAAACACTTAAAAGAATTTGCAAAACACTCTGAACTCCAACACGATTGCGTTTTTTTATTCACCTTTTACAATCTCATCACTTTTCAGTAACACTTGAAGTTGTTACTCAAAAAGTTTAATTTGTGTTGACTGCTTCTCATTATTTACTAAAATTATTTCCAATTCCTGAAAAAGCAAACTAATCCTGCTTACCATGAGCCGTTTATTATGATACATCGAGGTGATACACAATTCTTTCTGTCTGGAAGTTGTTTAGTAATTATTTCTAATTACTAACAGTATGAGGTCCAAAAGCAGTTTCCATAAAACTTAGACCAGGCTATATTTTAAACATTTCTGAATTCCAACTCTTTGGTTACATTAATGATGCATTACAATGGTTCAAAGGAAATTTAAAAATCTAGATTTATGAGTCTAAAAGAGAACTTTATGTCCCTGTAACAATCTTTAGGCAACACCCTGGCTTGACCTTCTTCAGTTAAGCACCTGAGTAGATTTCCTGGATAACCACCTCCATCTTTGTGCTAATTAACCAAAATATTATTCTGCTTTCAGAGGCTTAAATTTCAATGGAGAAGGAGGCATTAAATGGTAAACAGATCTCCAGGAGTAGAAATACCTTCCTCCTTAACTTGAACAAAGGTTTTTGTTAGCTGGGTGGTCCTAGAGAGAACTTGAACCCTTAATCACCTCACCCCTAGATGCCTCTCCTTCAAGACTTAAGTACCTATTTATTTTTAGTGAACAGCCAGTCTCTACTTACATTTCAAAATATTCTGCAAGAGAGTTTATGTGTTCTTGGCTACTGATCAGTCATTTCGTTTACAGGGCATTAAGATAGTACCATCTGTTCCCCCACTTGGTACTGAAGATGCTGTCTGTGGTCTTTGGCAGTTAACCAGTTACATCCCACCAATCTGTTCAAAGATTGTGTCAAGGAAGTTTCCAAGTTCTTCTCCCACTCATTTTGAGGAAACCAATTTTGTTGTGATGTGGGGTGCTGGACTTTTGAGTCCTGGGATTCCATCATGAAATAATAGCAGTGCTGTCAGGAAGAAAATAAGAGGAAAAGGATGAGGAAGAAGCAGGAGAAAGAGGAGGGGGAAGAGCAGGAGGAGGAGGAGAAGGAGGAGAAGCCTCTAGGGATAGCCAAGATTCATTCTCATTGGAAATAACTTTCTAGAGATTGCAAGGAAAATAAAACATCATTTTCCTGTTTAAATTTTTCATTAGTATATGCTTGAGGTATTAATGGTAACATTTATTGTGGGGAGTCAGTACATGCACAGAATACATCTTAATTCTTTTTATGTCCTTTTCCCTTTATCCTCCCTTCTCCCTCCTTTCATTTCTTGCTCCTCTTCCTATTCGGAAAAAAAAAAAAATCTATCTCTCTGTTTCCTGTTAACTATCTTTTATTTTAATCCCTAATTTATGTAGACATTGGCTTTCTCATATAAGAGAAATCATGTGATATTTAAGCTTGTATGTCTAATTTATTTCACTTAGCATTATGTTCTCAAAGTGCATCCATTTTCTTCCAAATAACTCATTTATCCTCTCTTATAGCAAAGTAGCCCTCCATTTTGTATAAATGCCACGTTTTCTATATCCATTCATCTATTGATGGATATAGAGGCTGCTTCCAAGATGTAGCTATTATAAATTGTACTGCAATAAGTATGTGTATACCTGTACCACAGTAACAGGATGCCTTTAACTCTTTGGGAAAGAGACCTAGAAGGGAATTATCTATTTAGCATTTTGAGTGTACTCTATTGAATATTTGAGTATAAATATTATTTAGTATTTTGAATAATCTCCATAGTGATGTCCAAATTAGTGGTTGTGCTAGGTTGCATTACCACCTGTAATGTGGAAGTGTTCATTTTTCCCACAGTCTTACTAGTGTGTGTTATTATTTGATTTCCTGATGATAGCCATTCTTTCTGGAGTGAGATGGGATCTCAGTGTTGTTTTAATTTCATTTCTCTAACAGCCAGAGATGTTGGAAATTTTTTCATGTATTTACTGGCCACTTGTCCTACTTCTGAGAAGTGTCTATTATTTTCAGTTGCCCTTTTTTGGTGTGAGTTGTTATTTGGGAGGTCTAACACTAGGGACTCTACATATTCTAGATATTAGTTCTCTGAGGAGTAGCTGGCAAACTTTTTTTTCTACTCTGCAGATTGTTTCTCCACTCTGTTGGCTGTTTCCTTTGCTGATCAGAAGCTTTTTAAATTTAATATAATCCCATTTATTGATTCTCCACATTATTTCTTGTGCCATTGGGGTTCTATTTAGAAAATACTTGCCTATGCCTACTTATGACATCAGGAGTTATAGCTATTTTATCTTCATGATTCATTTTGACTTTAGTTGAGTACATTATGACATATATGGGTCTAGCTTCAATCTTCTGCATGTATAAAGCCAATTTTCCCAGCACCATTTGCTGGAGACTGTCTTTCTTCCAGCATATGATTCTGGCCCCTTCATCAAAGATCAGATGTCTGATCTGAATATGTCTGGGGTTGTTTCAATATTCTCTGCTCTGTTCCATTGATTCACATGTCTGTCTTTGTGCTGGTACCTTGCCTGCGTGTGTGTGTGTGTGTGTGTGTGTGTGTGTTTCATTTGTCATTATAGCTCTACAATATAACTTAATATCTGGAAATGTGATGCTTCCTGCTTTTCTCTTGTTGCCCAGGATCACTTTTATTATTCTTAGTTTCTTCTGGTTCAATATGTATTTTAGGATTGTTTGCTCATGTTCTGTGAGTATGCTGTTGGTATTTTGATTGAGGTTGCATTAAATCTATGTATCAGTTTTGGAAGTATGGCCAATTGGACAATATTGTTTCTGCCTATCCAGGAATGAGGGATGTCTATTTTCTGATGTCTTTTTTGATTTCCTTTTTCAGAACACTGCTGTATGTCAGGGATGGTGATGCATGTCTGTAATACCAACACTCAGGAAGCTAAGGCAGGAGGATTGCAGCAAGTTCAAGACCAGCCTGGACTACAAAGTAATTTCCAGGCCAGCCTGAATTACATAGTGAAACTCTGTATCAAAAGCAATAATACAAATGTGAATATTACCGTAGTTGTCATCATAGAAGTCTTTTATTTCCTTGGTTAGGTTAATTCCTAAGTATTTAATTTTTTTCTTGCTGCTGTTGTAAGTGGTATTGTTTTCCTAATTTCTTTCTTGGTAAGGTTTGTTATTGCTTTACAGGAATACTATTTTTGTGTGTTTGCTTTGTATCCTACTACACTGCTGAATTTAGTTATTAATTATAGGAGTCCTTTGATTTTGGGGATCTCCTATGTAAAAAATTATATTATTTGCAAATAGTGATTTTCCTTTCCTGTGTGTATTCCTTTTATTTCCTTGTCTTACCTGATTGCTCTGGCTAATGTTTCAAGTACTGCACTTAACAGAACAAAATAGGATACATTCTTGTCTTAGTCATGATTTGAAATGGAAAACATTCAGCTTTTCTCCCCACTTAATATAATGTTGGCAGTTGATTTGTGAAAATGGGTTTATTTTATTAAAGTAATCTTTACATCCTGATTTTATTAAGGTTTTTTTTTTTTATTATGAATGAATGTTAGATCTTGTCAAAACTTTCCTCTGTTGAGATGTCCTTACTTTGGTTTATGGTATATTACCATATTGACTTGTATATGTTGAACCATCCTTGCATCCCTGAGATGAAGCCTACCTGGTGAAGATGTGCAATCTTTTTAATGATTTGCTGCATTGTTTGCCAGTATCGTTTTGAGAATTTGGGGACCTATGTTCATTAAAGCGACTGACCAGTAGTTTTTTTTTTTAGGGGGGTTCTTGTCTGCTTTTGGATATAGGGTAATGCTAGCTCCTAAGGATGAGTTTGGAACTACTCTTTCCTTTTCAATTTCATTAAACAGTTTGAGGAACATTGGCAGTTTTTCCTCTTTGAAGTTCTTGTAGAATTCAGCTGTGAATCTATCTGTCCTGGACTTTTCTTAGTTAGTATAGGCTTTTTATTACTACCTGAATTTCACTGTCTGTTTCTGGATTGTTCAGAGATTTTATGTCTTCTTTGTTTAGTTTTGGTAGTTTGTGAGTGTCTAAAGTTCTCTACTTTATTGAGGTACAATACTTAATAGTAGTTATTAAGGGTGCTCTGGAACATTATGATTTTACCTTTTTGATCTTTATGTGAATTGATATGGCTCTTTTCTTCCCTTCTTTTCATATGCTTGAAACACTCATTTTCTATGTTTTCAGTATCAGCTCTGCATTTTTAAACATAAACTATAAGCCAAGGCAAGAGTTTCTCTTTCTCTCCTTCTTTCTGTTGCTCTCACTCTCACTCCCTCTCATCTTAAAAATGCCAACTCTCCTATCAGCCCTGCCAGCTGGGGAGAACCATGAAGAAGGCCACATTCCCCCCACCCCTCATAAGTCAGCTGTCATGCAGGCTGAGAGGGTAGGAACCTCCCTCCCCCAAGCAACTGGCTGATTTGGAGCAACACAGGCTAAGATGATAACAAATGAAGTAAAGATTCAGCCTAATGCTTGTATTGTTTGACTTTGCAAGCCTAAAGCTAGTAGTCTGAGCCACTATTTAGAAGATAACACTATGCAATACAGTAACTATCTATTGTGGATTCCCTACTGTTTTATCACTGTTTTGTTTTGTTTTATTCCTTTATTTTATTCCCCTTAAATAACAAAAAGCCACTATATCTTGGTTTAATTTTCTCTCATTGTTGGGACAAAATACACAACACCCAAAATGAAGGAAGGAAAGGTTTATCTTGCTCACTGTTCGTGGAGATTTTAGTCTCATTATTAGTTGGCTCCAAGGCAGAGTGGTATGGCACCGGGCAACACTTCAAGGTAGTAGCCAGCAAAAGTAGCCAAAACAAAAAAAGAGAGAATAAGCCTCTTCTCCTTCCTTATATTGTAAGCAGGCTACCCCCTCCCAAGGTGGGTATAGGACTTATACCACCTCTGTGCCTTCCACTTGCACAGGCTGAGTATATTTACAAAATTAGGATCCTGGCTGGCTGCTGAGTCTCTTAGTTAGATTTCCAAAGTTCTCAAGTTCACACAATGTGTCAAACACAACACACTCTCTTCTCAGTTTCTTCCTCAACAGCAAGATTCTACCCACTGCCTTACCTCCAGACCTAAATCATGGTCTTTCCATCTCCCATGTTGAAAGGTTAAATAAGTAGACTTCCTTTTTAGTGTAATCCCAAATGTTGAGTACGGTAGTACGAGTATTGTAATTCCTTTTCCAGTCTTCCTCACAATCCAAAACGTTATATTCGTAATCCCACTGAGACGTTATTGGAATCCTGGAAAGTTAATTCCAATCTACCACCTCCATGGCAAGAGGAAAGACACAAGACATATTCCACGTTAAGGGAAGCCAAGGGGTCCTAAACTCAATCCACTTGAGGATGAGCAAACAAAGGCCCTGATCCGAGGCCTCCCCCAGAATTTATTATCTTGCAAAGAAGCCGGTGGCTTGAGGATGAGTCACAGTGAGGATAGCAGGACACTGTGAGTAACTTGAGCTGGCTGGCCAGGTAGGGAGAAAAACATCTTTGCAAAATGCAGGGAGAATGACATAGAGAAAGATCAATCTGCAAAATACAATTAAGACAACATTTGAATGGTTTTGGGAGGCAGTTGCTTCAGTTTTTGAAATGTAAACTTTTGTGCCTTGGGGAATCATAGCCTCTTGCTTTGAGGCTCCTACTCAGCTGACATTCCCTTCCCAGAGCTGAGTGGCTCTACCACCCTGCTGCACTCATCTTTTACAGAAAGTGCTATGTGAGCAAACAGGAGACTGTCTGATGGCTTAGAGATTACATACGGTACCTCAGCTAATCTTATTTGCAATGCTTACAGCCAATTGCAGAAAGAAGGAAATACCTAGCCAGCTCTGTACATATCAATATATGGAAATAAGCCTTAATATTCATCAGTGTTGGAGCAAATGTTTTGCATTCAAAGGAAATCACTCAGATTGTTTCCTAGACCTTTTGAGAAATTTCTCATAGCAGATTGATAACCACAGTTGTGTGTCTTCTTGTCATTACCACACACTGTCACTTACTCAGCTTACACAACTCACTTACTCCACTCAACCTCCAGCTTCCAAATGTATCCCAAACATGTGGATATCTACAGCGTATCAGGTAAAAGGCTTCCAAGATGGGAACCTGGAACCTGGAGACTCAGGCCAGACAGGGTTGCACAGCATTGTTTTGATTTAAGCACACCTATCAGCGTCTCCATTTTATGAGGTTAACCTATAAAGGACCAGTAATCATGGCCAGATGTCTCAGCCTTTTAGAAATTGTTCATAAGATACGTTGGAGCAAGAGATTCTGAGTTTTGAATTTCTAAACAAAGGAAAATCTCCCAGCACATGTTGGGACAGTTTACTGGGTGAACTGATATCAGCTAGTATACCACTTGCAATTTTAAAGGCTTGTTTGTGCAACTTTTTATTTTTTTAACACTCATTTTTCCCTCAGCAAATAAAAGTTTCTAGGATTTCCCATAACCAAATGTAAAAGTTGGTTTTTAGTACTAATTTGATGCTTTTTTTCAAGCTGCACAGATTATAAACTCCTTCACAAACCTTAGATCAGCCCTGGAATACTAAAAAATGT
The DNA here is from genome assembly GCF_034190915.1 of Cavia porcellus. Lineage (NCBI taxonomy): Eukaryota > Metazoa > Chordata > Mammalia > Rodentia > Caviidae > Cavia > Cavia porcellus. Next base: position 80,228,056 of record NW_026947484.1, read on the forward strand.
ACTTTTTTCCTGGCATAAAAGTTCATCTTGTTCCTCACTCATCCAGAAAGAGATCCTCCCAATCTCCTGTAGCACATGTACCAGTCATGTGATACTTAGAGTAAAATGTTAGAGTACAAAGAAATAATTTCAGATTGTCTATCCCTAGTCCTATCTGATGGTGATATCGTCTCTGCTTCAACAGTCATGGCTATCCCTGGTATGAAGAATGGACTTCATACTTATATGCTTTGTTTTGATTTATCTCTTTATTTTAATAATGCATAGTCATAGTAGAAATGTAATAGAGAAAAGCCCTAGAGGGAATATGAATAAAATCTCCAAATTGTCCTACTTTCAGAAGGAACTTAGGGCTGGGGATTTAGCTCAGTGGTATGAGCGCCTGCCTGGCAAGCACAAGGTTGTGAGTTCGATTCCTGATACAAAAAAATAAAAGGGAAAGTATTTGAAGAAATAATGGCCATGTTTTCAAATGTCATTAGATAAATCTTTGGAGTTATAAGCTGCACTACAATGGGAAAAAATGCCCCAGACTACACATTTGGAAACCCTAAGCCCTGGAATTTCTAAGAAATATAAAGTGGAAAAAAGGATGCAGTCTGGCACTTGCAAAATCGTGGCCCCAGAACTTAAGGTGCTGAGCAACAAAGGAACCTGCTCACCTCCCTGGTAAGCAGCCGTGGCTCGAGTGAGCAGCAGGCAACCCAGGGAGAGAACCAGCTAGCCAGTGTCTCCCAAGATCCACTCCATGTGGGAACTTAGGGAGCTGGGCAACAAAGGATCCTGCTCACCTCCCTGGTAAGCAGCCATGGCTCAAGCGAGCAGGGAGTGACCCAGGGAGAGAACCAGCCAGCCAGTGTCTCCCAAGATCTACTCCATGTGGGAACTTAGAGCGCTGGGCAACAAAGCAACCTGTTTGCCCCCCTAGTAGGCGGCTGTGAGCCTACCTGTGTGTGGGCTGAGAATCAAACATCCCTCCCCCTCACTCCCTGGTTAGCAAATGGGTGCCATTTGGGAGGTCTGAGCATCTCTTGGGAGGATGACCATATGCAGTATAGCAAATATTGGAGGATTTCCTTCTACCACCTTTTTGAAGGCAAATATTGTCATCACTGTTTTACTTTGTTTTGATTAATTGTATTGCTCTATTCAATACTCTGTTTTGATAGGTTTTATGATGTTCTGCACTTGGTTTGATTGAAAGTACAACTATTGTAATGATAATGAGGTATACTATGGTACCTATTACGGTTATCCTGGTAACCTGCTGTGATGTTCTGTACCAATTTCACTGCACTGTCTTGATTGGCTTTATTATGTCTTGTTCTGTTGTATTTTATTACCTTCAAAATAAAAAAATAAGAGGTGAAGTAGAAGTATCATCAATTATTAAATTTTAAAGAACTTATGGGTAAGAAAATAAAGTAAAAGTACTTAAGCTAACAGAGGCTCCAAAGCCTCAGCTGTCCTGAACTTACACTGGTATCTAACAGCTCTGCTATCCTGCTTCTACCTGTGTTGGTTATTCATAATGACTCTTCCCATACAATGGAAGCACTGACTTTTCCTCTTATACACTTAACTACAGTATAGAAAAGAGGTGGCATTGTTCACAGCCCAGAACCATAGGTTATGAGAGAAGAGGACTGCTTTCCTGGAGATCTTTCACTTTATACAGCAATATGGCACTCAAAAGTATGAAACTCAAAAGTCTATTTTTGTGAGTGATCTATATTGTGATCTAGCCATTAGACTCTGTGTCTCCAAACTCTCTTTGGACCTTGAGCTAACTAAAAATATAGAGTTCTAAAAAACTTCTAAATCTAAAATAACTAGCTGTGTATACTTCTTGGTCCTGGATACCGGTAGATACAGATTCCTGCCACAATCACATCATTTGAGCTAGAAAGCCACATCATAAAGATGTCTGCATTGAAGGACAGACACATAGACTGTACTAATACTCGAATGTGGTAGATAAGCAGACGTCCAAAATTGAACAAAGGTTCAAATAAATTCAGTGAGGATTTGACGAGCACCTAGAATATTTCAGACACAGTTTTGTTTGCACTGTTGGGCAATAGTGCCAACCATCAAGAGTCTGTCTAGAGTGCAGCACATACTGCAGGTGGGCCCAGAACCCCAGCAAAGGGCATATCATAGGTGGAACCAGGAGCACAGAAAATTCTGAAGCAGTGGTGAGAATATGCGCCAGAGTTTGGTGAAAGGTGAACTGGCACTGAGCTGAGGTACACGGATACATGGAAAAGAAGTGGGCAGGCAGGGCCTCCACTGGATTTCAAAGGGCTCAGGAGGAACTCCAGCAGTAGAAGAGTCCTGAGTTACTTCACTGTCAACATTCCAGAGTGGAATGAAGGAAGAACCATCTAGTCACAGTAGATTGCCAGCAGATACGAAGCGAACCAGGGGGAATTCTGCAAAGAGGTAGGAGCTGGGATAATCTAGATTCTACTCCAATGGCCACCAAAAGCCAGTCTAAGTCCTAAGTACAGAGGATTGGAAGTGTCCTCCTTGCCTGAGACTAGCAGAGGGGTCTTGGACCAGTGGTATAAGCAGGCACTCAGCTTTGACCCATAGTGGGACAAGGGTACACCTTCCTCCCAATGACCAAGAGTTATCATTGGTATGGAGCATGGAAAGCTTTGAAAAGTCTAGCAGGAGTCAACTGTACACAAATCTGGGAGCAATGCCAGGCTTTCACTACCTAAGTGTACCACAGCAACTGGGAGAGCTCTGTTGAGACAATCATCCAGAACATTGTCTGCTTAAAACCAGTCCAACCCCCGCACATCCAGAGGCCAAGATCAGTCCCATAACCAGAATAAATCCTACTGCAAACGTGGCAGGATTACATAGCACATTTCTGAGGTTAGAATTAGACACCACCACAGAACTTTGTACACCAGAGGAATTTTATTCTTTTATTGATTTTATTTTTCATATTTTATTGGTTGGTTTTCTCTTTCATTCTTTATCTCCTGTATTCTTCAGTTTCCCAAAACTTGGGTGATCATCCTTTGTCCTCCAGTTTTCTGTCTACTATACCTGTTCTCACTCATTTTTCTGTCTTGTCCCATAGTCCCCTTAAATTCCTCCACATGGTAAAATCTCTCTACTAAGTGGAAAACATTGCATGCAAGTTGCTGGTATGTGTTGTATTTTATTATATAGCTTCAGAACTATAGTTAAAGATATCAGGTAAATAGTGACTTCAGGTTGTCAGCAGCTAAACAGTGCTTAATGTTATTACTATTATTAACTGTAGCACTTTAGCCAGGTTGTCAGAACTGTTACAATTAATTTTTCTCCCATGTATGACAATGCTGTGATTGTCTGGGGTCATAACCATCAATATATAATAATCAAGATTCCAGAAATTCAGCACAACAACAAAATTAAATGCAGCTAGAGAGAAAAAACATATTACCTATAAAGGAAAGCCCATCAGAATGATGGACGACTTCTCAGCACAAACCCCCCAATCAAGAAGAGCATAGAAAGAGATATTTTAAGCCCTAAAAAAAATCCCAACCCAAATTGATGTACTCTACAAAACTACCTTTCAAATTCAATGGAAAAATAAGATACTTCCATGACAAGGAACAACTGAAGAAATTCATAACCACAAAACCAGCTCTCTAAAATGCTCTGAAGGATATTTTAGAAAGAGAAAATAAAGACCACAACTACAAGAATACCAATAAAAGAGCCAACACGAACGGCAAACAACTGAACAGATAGGAAACACTGGAAATAAACAAGAGGAAAATAATATGAGAAGGATAAGCCAATATATATCAGTTATAACTATCAATATAAATGGTGTCAATTCACCAGTCCAAAGAATGAGACTGGTAGAATGGATCAAAGCCAGAGCCAACAATATACCGAACACAAGAAACACACTTAACTAGAGAAGAGTTTTAGAGACTGAAAGCCAAAGGATAGAAAATAATACTCCATGTGACAGAAACTCACTCCCTAAAAAAAGCAGAGGTAGCTATTCTATTTGCAGACAATGTGAACTTCAAGCCAAGACTAATCAAAAGAGACAAAGAACATTACTACATACTTGTTAAGGGAAAACTCCAGGAAGAGATAACAATCATACATATATATGTACCAAATTGTGGTGCATCCAACTACATAAAACAAATATTAATGGACAGGAAAAATCAAATAAACACTAACACAACTGTAATGGGGACCTTAATATCACACTGTAACAGATAGATCAATTAGACAAAAAAAAATCAGAACTAAACCAAATCTTGAACAAATGGATTTAGTAGGTGTTTACAAAGTGCTCTACCTACCACATCAGAATACACATCTTGTCAGATGCACTTGGGATGTGTTTCAAAATAAACCACATATCACCCCATATAACATGTTTAAGTAAATGCAGAGGAATTGAAGTTTTTCCATGTATATTATTTGACCAGTGCAATGGCAAAAGAAATCACTAATGCTGAAACTGCCTAATGAAACTGAAAGGGAAGCAAGTCCCCAAATCATTCGTGAAAGTAAGTATTACTCTGATACCAAAACCAGAGAAGGATGCAACCAAAAAGAGAACTATAGGCCAATCTCCCTAACAAACACAGGCACAAAAGTCTTCAATAAGATATAACGTGCAGCAAATCATCAAGAAGATTATACACCATGACCAAATAGGATTCATCCCAGGCATGCAGGGATGGTCCAGCATATGCAAATCAATAAATATAATATAACATATCAACAAAGACAAAGACAAATATTACATAATTATCTCAAGATGAAGATAAAGCATTTGACAACATCCAATACCCATTCATGATTTAAAAAAACTCTGGAAACATTAGCCAGAGCAATTATACAATAAAACATACAAAGAAAGAATGAAACAAAGAAAGAAAGAAAGAAGTAAGTTAAATTATTATTTGCAGATCCCAAAAACTCCACAAAAACTTGTAGATTTAATAACTGAATTCAGTAGTGTAGCTGAACACAAAACCAACACTCAAAACTCAATAGCCTTCTTGTACACAAACAACAAATACACTGAAAGAGAAAAAAGGGAAATCACAACTTTCACAATATGAAGAAAAATGAACACTTAGGAATCAACCTAACAAAGAAGGTAAAAGAACATTATAGTACTCTGAAAAAGGAGGTCAAAGAGAATATCAGAAAATGGAAAGATAGACCTTGCTCATGGTTAGGGAGAATCAACATAGTAAAAATGGTGATACTCCCAAAATTTTAATGTAAATTTAATGCAATCTCAATCAAAATGCCTTTAACATATCACAGAGAACCAGAGAAAACATTTCTAAAATTCATTTGGAACCAGAAGAGACCTGAAATAGCAAAAACAGTTCTGAGAAACAAAGGTTAGGAAGAGAGTACCACAATCCCTGACTTGAAAGCTACTGTGATAAAACCATGGTACTAACAAAACAAAATGAACAAACAGACCTGGCACAGATTGGAAAATGCAGAAACAACTCCAGACACACCAACCACCTTATCTTTGACAAGGGGGCCAAACGTATTCACTGGGAGAAAGACAGCCTCTTTAATAAATAGTGCTGGAAAACTGACTTTCTAGTCAGTTGAAGACTAAAACTATTACCATACACTAAACTAAAATCAAAATGCATCAAAGATCTAAATATTAAAACAGAAAGACTAAATCTGTGGAAGACAGAACAGGCACAACTCTTGAAGACATTAGTGTAGGTAAAATCCTGCTTGCACAGGAAATAATACAAAGAGTCTGGGATCTCATCCTATTAAAAAGCTTTTGCACATCAAAAGAAATCAACAGCATGCAAAAACAATCTACAGAGCAGGAAAATAAGTTAGACTGTTGCCCCTCAGATAAAGTACTTATGTCTAGAACATATAAAGAAATGAAAAAAAATCAGATTTCCCCAAATTTAAAGACCCAAGCCAAAAATGAGCATCAGAGATGAATATACACTTCTCAGGTGAATAAATATAAATGGCAAATAAATATATGAAAAACTGTTGACCATTACTGGTGAAATGCAAATTAAAACAACACTGAAGTTACATCTCACCCTGGGAAGAATGGCTATCATCAAGAAATCAACCAATGAAAAATCCTGGAGGAGATGATGGAAAAAAATTCTCCACTGATTATGGGAGTATAGAATGGCCCAACCACTGTGGAAATCAGTGTGGAGATTCCTCAAAATCCACTATTTAAGGTCTCATTTGACCTAGCTATTTCCCTTCTGGGTATCTTCCTGGAAAAGTTGAAAGCATCATATCACACTGATACATGCACACCTATGATTATAGCAGCAAAGTTTGTAATAGCTAAATCTTATTAATAACCCAAATGTCCATCAAGCAAGGCATGGTTTTAAAAAATGTGGATTTTTTACACAGTGGAGTACAACTCGGCCATAAAAAAGATAAATGAGATATTTCTAGGTAAATGGATGCTCTTGAGACCATACTCTTAAGTGAAATAAACCAGACACACACTTAAATACTGAAATATTTTCCTGGTGTGACACTGGAAGAGAAAATGAAGACCAAAACATGCAATATATATTGTGAAACAGGAAAAAATTGTTCAGAGGGAAACAGGAACTAGGGAAGGAGAAGTGGGAAAGGAAATGAAAGAAAAAAGATGATAAAAATATAAAATGGAAACAAAGCTTTGTAAATAGGGAAAGGAAGAAGAGCTGAAGGGAGGAGAGGGAATTGAGGAAAAAAAGAGGATTCAAAATATATCATACACAGGAACACAGTTCCTACGCTGTAGATGATCATTATGTATACCTAAATTTTACCAATGAACTTAATTTTAAAAAAAAAGAAAAAAGGAATTTGTCTGTATCAGAGAGACATATAAAGAGGCAATACAGTACAACAGGTGAAATGACGGATACTTTTGAGGAGTTCTAAGAGAGAGGAGAAATTAAAATGTATAGGAATGAGAGAGAGAGTCATTCATTCATTGGTTCCCTAAATATTGCCTGTACAAATGCTATGTGCTGCAGTGGGCTAAGACCCAGATAAACTTCTAGCAGAGAAGAGAGATATCATAGACAGAGAGAACTACTGTAGATAAGGAAGATCATGGAGTGTTTAATAAACTCTAAGATATTTCAAATTGTAGGAAACACTTGGAAGGGGAAACCGCATGTGGCTGACTATGGCGATCTTACTATGTATTTAGTGCAATGATTCATGCTGGGGTAGGGTATGAGGATTCATACTATGTATAAGAAACATATCAAAGCACACCTTGTGGCAGTTTAAGTCCTAGACCCTGTACATATTAGGTGCCTCATGAAGGTCCTGAACTACTAATAGGATTTAAATGCACACCACACACCTGTAATCCAAGCACTGGGAGGCTGAGGCAGCTGGACTGCCGTGAGTTTGAGGCCAGCCTAGGCTACATGTGAGTTTAAGGACAGCATGAACTGCATAGAGAGACCTTATCTCAGAGAAAATAATACTAAATAAATAGATGCATATAGCCATGTAAGTGCCTGACCTTTCTGCCTTCAGCCTGATATCTCAACAAGCATCTGGGAGAAGGCAAGATACAGGGCCAGGGCAGCTAGGGAGTCCTCAGTCTCCTTCAGAGTGGAGGACCCTTGGCCAGCAGTGGCTCTCGCTGCCCCCCAGCTGTCCACTGTGAGAAAGGGCAGGAGCTCACCAGACACGACCTGGCTGCCTCTCCTTACGCCAACTTCTCCACCTTTTTTGGGGCTCCGCTAGAGAAGATTTAGGTCATTCTGTTCCTGAAAGATTCGTGTATGACCTTAAGCAATAGAGAAGCAAAAAGAGGAATTACAGCTTCTTTTTCTTTTTAAAAAGTCATCATTCCTCCACATATCTCAGAAAAAGACCAAGTCTCCCATGATTGGGCCTTTGAGAAAATATCACCACAAAGGCTGGCTTCCTGCCTTATTTTCCTGTCCCCTTATCTTAGCTTCTCCTTCATTTAGGTATCATCCTTCATTATCGTCTTCCCACCCCCTTTCTATCTCTCACATTTTCCCTGTCAGGATTTTGGGTCCAGCCTCTTCACCTCTGGTATCTTTTGCAACCTCTGGTCTCTGCTGGATTCCAGTGGCGGCTTCTCCTGACCCCTCCTCTAGGAATAATCTTGTATCCCATGGAAGGGACGGCTGTGGGAACATTTCCCTGCTCTGATTTCTTCAGAAGTTCGTGGAAGACAAACTTTGGGAAAAAAAGCAATTTCTCACAAACATTGTTTCATGTAGTTTATGTAAGTGTGTATTCTTTTATTAATATGGCTTTAACATTGAATTAATAACACTGACCTCTTTCCTTCCCTCATATCCATTAAAGTTTCCCTTGTTAACAGAAAATTGTTATGCTTGGGTCACCTGGCACCATAGTCAACATTTTTTCCTATTACCAGATTTCTTCCATGGTCAAGATGTGTGTGTGTGTGTGTGTGTGTGTGTGTGTGTGTGTGTGTGCGTGTGTTAAGATCTTGCGCTGGGATTAGGGATTCAATTTATTTTACCAGGTATGTAAAACTTTATTTGAAATTTAAAAGAGATATTTTTGAACTCCATAATGGATAGGCAAATTAGAAAGAGGCTTTGCCTGATCAAAAGGATTTGGTAAAGCATTTAGCACAATGAAACACACATTCGGTACTCAGTGACTATCATTATTCTTACAAACTATGTCTTCCCAGGAGACTTTAAGGTCCACTGGCCTAGGTCCACTTCCTGTAGGTCCTTCGTAGAAAAGGATACTGAAGTCATTCACTTGTCAAAATGACCCAGTTGCAGTTTTTCCTTTCTTATCTGGCCCAGGGTATTAATGTTTTCTTCTTCCCAGATCAGCTTCTAAAATGCAACAACCTTTGAAGTATTGAAGCAAAGGGAAGAGGGACACGCTGTTTATGACATCCTTTTGTTTCTGGATGAATTAATCATTTCCTTCTGTCATCACAGAGGAACACCTCCAAGCAGCCCCATTTTCTGAGTCAGTTCAGTGGTAGTTACAATGATCAGTGAAAACACACAACAGTATGCACAGAAGCCACTTTCCAGAATTAGAAACTGGAAAAAACAATTCTACTTTTCTACTTTTGCTATAATTCTTGAATCACTGCTTCTATTGTATTCCTCATTCATTGAAACTTGATTTGTTTTTCAAAATGAAGAAGTTTATTTGACCCACCAATCTATTTTCTCAAATTTGATAGATACAAATTCACCTTTATATAATGCTGTGTGTAGAAAGTATTTCTTGTGATCAATAAATGGCAGCCCTTCTAACATTATAAATTAATTTTTTATTTTGCTATAGTAGTCAGGGAATGCTTCTATATTTTTTATATAAATTCACTAATTGCTTACATTTTCTATAGTCCATCTGTCTCTATACACCCAGTTCTATTTCTGTTTTTTATTTCTAGTTCTGACTATGATTGCCTCCCTAACTCATTCAAAATTTGGAAACACTATGCTTCTTTACTAAATTCAGTGTGAATTTCATAAGAAAAAGGATTTTTAAAAATTTAACCACAGTGTGATTATCAAAACCAGGAAATTTAGCACCAATACAACGCCATTGTCACATACATTTCATATATATTCCTCAATTACCTAGTCATGTCCTTTATATTCATTTGGTTTTTCCCAATCCATGACCTAATCCTGTACCACACGTTGTATCAGTTGTCAGGTCTCCTCAATCTCCTTTAACCTGAAATAGTTTCCCAGGCTTTCTTGCTAGTTTAGGGTTCAAATTTTATAAAAACCAAAGTCAACCATTTTGTAAAATATCTTTCAAGTTGGATTTGCCTGATGCTTCTTCATGACTGGATTCAGTCTGTACACTGTTGGGAGGAAAACTAAAGGAGTAATATTGCATTCTTCTCCACACGTTGTATCAGGAGCCACATGAGTTTGTCTATTCTTAGTGACATTAACTTTTGATCATGTAGTTGAGAGGCAATTCCTTTTTTTAACTGTTGCTGATAAACAGGAGAAACTCTTTTGATCATATTCTCTTTTTACTTCCAATAAAATCACTATTTTTTCTATGATCTTTACTGTCAATTGGATCGTCTCTCCTGTACCTGTTATAGCCCGATGGGTCTAAACTGAATTTTTCATACTAAATACAGAATAACCAAAACTGGATCAGAAAATGATCCTCTTGAATGGGCCTGAACAAGTAGAACTTGGACTAACTAGACCTAATTCCATTAAAGGCTCAATTGCAGGAGGTAAAATTTCTTTCACATGCTGAGCTCATTTTTTGGCTGGATTTGCTTTGAATTTATCGTGACTGCCCTTGGTTTTCATTTGGAAGTACAGTGTCTACTAAGTAGATAGAATAAAGACCTTCCTATAATTCAGATGAACCACTTGTGTGAAACAATCTGTAGCCTTTCACAAGGTCAGCTTTATACCTTATACCAAGATTTTTTTAGGAAAGACAGTCCACTGCAGTCATTTGACTTTCCTGAAGAAAATCTGATTTTGCACATCTGATATGACATTTGCTTTTACTGAGTACAGATTTATGCAAGCATACGTTTCATTCCTTTCATCACTAAAGAGAAATATTATAACCTCAGATAGCTTTCCCTGCATCACAGCCATAGCAAACCACTACCAAATATAGCCACATCTAACTATTATGAATGTCTTTATGCTTGGAGCCCATAACCACAATAGTTAGCACTATAATTAGCTACTTAATCAGTCTGGGCTGGAAAAACATACCATGAGTACAATTCTTGCACAGATTATCCAGTACATGACTAACAGCTGATTTAAAAATTTGGAACCACAACTCTTAAATATCTGTAACACTGTAAAATGCTTTTTAATTATCCATTAAGAATAAAATGAGCCTCTATTTTAATGTGTCCCCAACATACTAAAGGTTAAAATTGAGGTTTTATGCAGCCTACATTCATAAACCTACAAATTGCTCCCATGAATTTAAATCTCACTAATTCAGCTTGTTAAACTCTAATCACATCTCACTTAAAGGCACAGTTTTATACATAGAATATGAATGTGTTCATTAAGGTAAGTCCCACATAGTCTGATTATTTTGTTGAAATGCTGATAAGCTTTTCTATTTCCCCTTTATTACTTACTACAATATTTCAGTGTGAACATGTGACCCTTAAAGAGATCTCAACTCCTTTCCTTTCTTTTGGTCTCCACTAGTTGGTGTGAGGTAAGTGGTGGTGTCTGCCACCCAAGCCTATCTTTAATTCTTTAACTAATAGAAAATTTTGCATAAGGCTGAGTCATTTGGGGACTGTGAAGTTCACTATGGGGCACTGTGAGGGTGACACCTCTCTTTCCAAAAGGACCTGCGCACACTCCAAGAAAAGGCAAATAGGGAAGATTCTTTATTAGGGATCATGGCTTCTTTCCAGTGGGCTCTTACCACAACTTTGGCTAAATTTTGACTGAGGCAGCGACTTTCCTATCTGTATTTCAGTTTGATAATTTCAGTTTGATAAAACGTGATTGTCCCTCTTATGTAAAAAAAGGCAAGTAATTATTTTGTGCCATTCAATGTTGGAATTGTTTAACATTCTTTTCATTTGTATAGGGACTTTCAGTTAAGACTTTGCCTTAATCTCAGAGGAGATTTAGGACTTGCAGCTTTCAGCAGTGCTGAAACTGTTAGAAATTTGGCGACAATTTGAGATGGACTAAATGCCTTTTGAATAGAGAAATGTGCATGCATGTTGGGAGGTGGCCAGGGGTGGAATGTTATGGTTTATGTCTAGATTTCCCACCAAAGCCTCATGCAGTCACTGGTGGTTTTTTTTCAGAGGAGGTTGGAATTAAAGTGTGTGATGCTGGTATTAATTCATGGTTCAATGCAATGCTAGGATCAAGAGCACTAGGATTAAGGGTGACTGCTACCCAGCTACGTAGCCTGAATAAAACGTAAGGGATAGAAAGAGCCCTGGTTCTCTCTTGTTGCTTTGCTCCCTTCTGTATGCCATGAACCATTTCTCCTCTGGGATATCTGTCTGCCATGTCACCCAACCTTGGAGCCAGCTGATTATGGACAAACTACAAACTCTGAGTTGATAAACTTTTCCTCCTTTAATTTTGGGTGTCATGTATTTTGTCTCATACTGAAAAAAGTAGCTAAGATACCCGATTTGTCTCAGGAACATGAGAAAAGCAACTGATAGACAGCTAAGTTACCAACAAATCATTTTATTAGGGAGAACCATAGAGAGAGATTTATTCATTCTGAAGACACTTACAAAGTCTGTACTGCATTCCAGAAACTGAGTACATGAGTTTAAAAAAGACACACTCCCCTTTTACCCTGTAAGTTTCTCCTGCAAGATTGTAGCTTAATCTTTGCAGAAAATTATGTTGTTTTGGGATGTAAAGGATGAGGTTCTTAATCACTAAAAAATTCTAGAATGAAGTTTGACAGTCCTTAGGATGCTTATTCATACTTTTACAACCAAGAGCTTTTCAATTTTTAACTCAGTGTTTCTCAATTGCAGCAGTATTGACATTCTGGGCTAGAAAATTCATGCTGTGGGGAACTGGTCCCTTGTGTTTTAGCTTATTCAGAATCATCTCTGACCTCTAGTTCCTTGATGTTGGTAGTATATTCCCTCTTGAAAGAACCAAAATAATCTCCAGCCATTGCCAAATTCTTTCTGGGGCACAAAACTGCTGACATAACTCGAATTTATTCTGTTGGAATCTGCTATCACGTTTATGTTGTAGTTTACTATGGATATTGAAAATAATTAGCCACTATTTATTTTGAATGATGTCAAAGGAAGGTACTTTAACTTTTCTAAGCAGATATAAAAATTTGGGGTGCACCAATGGAGGTCCTGCCAATCAGGGAGAACCAGGAAGGAAGGTATGTAGCCCCCTGTGTGTGAGGTGGCCCTGCTGGCCCAGGAGAAACAGGAAGGAAGCTACACAGCCCCCAGGCACCAGCTCTGGCTCTGCTGGCTGGAGAAAAAACAAGAAGCAGCCATGCAGTGCCCCAGGGGCCAGCAACAGCCCTGAGGGTTAGACAGAAACAGGAAGGAAGCTAAGCATCCCTCCATGTACCAATGGCAGCCCTGATGGTCCAGGAGAAAGAAAAAGGAAGCTACACCCCCCCACCACCACCAGCATGGGCCCCGCCAGCAGGGTTGGGGGGGGTGACCAGGAAGGAGGCTACACCCTGCCATGAGCCACTGGTGAGCAGGCTGGGAGAGAAGACACCCCCTCCCCAATAAGCCACAGATTGATTCAGAGAAACACAAGATGAGACAGTAACAACCGAAGGAAAGAAACAACCTAATGCTTGTATCATTTGATTGATTTGCAAACCTAAAACCAGTAGTCTGAGCAACTATTTAGAGGATAAGAATATGCAGTATAGTAACTATTGTGACTCCCTACTGTCTTATCACTGTTTTGTTCTGCTTCATTTTATTGGTCTATTTTATTACCATTAGAATGAAAATAAAATAAAATTTAAACAATAAAAATAAAAAAATGTGTCATCTTCAGAATGACAAATTCTGGATTTTTAATGAATGGCAGTGTAACTATTATTTTGATTTCTTATTGATATAAGATTTCTAGCTCTTCTCTGTTTTTCATTATTTTTATATGCAAGATATCAAACAGATTTTTAAATAACTTCATGTTGAATTCAGTGATTCTTGAACTATTTTATATCATCATTTGGTATGCAGCTGAGTGTGAGATAAGTGGCCTCTCCCCAGAAAGATAAACATACCCACTGCTATTGTTGGTACATTGTGTTGACTTCAGAAGTCTAGACGTATAACCAAGTAACTCAGCAGCTCTCCCTCCTGGGGTATAAAGGATATGCTGTTACCTCTCTAGGATATTGTTCACTGTGTCAATTTGAGAAGGTCAGAAGTTTAAGTATTTCAGCAGGGTGTCAGGGTCCTTATTTTGTAAACATCCTCAACCTGTGCAAGAGGAGGGCACAGAGATGGTGTAGGTGCTACACAGACCCAAGGGGCATGGCCTGCTCCTCTTGCCTCACCCTTTTTGTTTTCACTGTCTTCTGCACTTTGAAGTGTTGCCTCTGTGCCATGCCACCTTGCTTTGAAGCCACATTAGACTGAAACCTGAACTATATAAGCTTTTCTTTCCTTAATTTTGGATGTTGGGTATTTTTTCCCAGCAATGAGAGAAAAGTAACCAAGACATGCACATAAATATAATTTTTACATATAATATTAGGAGACTCAAAGACACGACCTCTCAAATTTCTTTCATGGATCCCAGGTTAAAATTCTTTGTTAAAACTAGTGCATCACAGTGCAGGAGCAAGATGGCGGATAGATAACAACTGGCTGCAGGATCTCTCTGAGATAGTCAACTTAGAATTCAACATAATACAGAGTGGGGAGCCCCAAACAGAGGGAGATGAATTCTCTCGCACCAAGAAGAAATTAAGGTGACTTGCCGACCATCCTAGATCCTGACATGGTCCTGCCACGGCTTGCTGAAGTCCTGCCGTGACTTGCCAAGGTCCTGCCACAACTTGCCAAGCTGTCCGAGGGTCCTGCTGCTCTGACACTGAGTTCGGGGACTGGCAAGCCAAAGGGAAAGCTGAGTTGGCAGGGTGCCTACCTTGACCTGTGGTGAGTGATGGGAGTGGAGCTATTTCATAAATAGGGGGGCTCCAGCAGACAACCTTCTGGGACCGGGCAGGACTGGTATAAGAAGCAGCAGTGACTTCAGTCAATTGTTCCCTTCTTAAACCAGATTGGTGGAGTGCACTAGGCCTGGGTCATGTGACCTGGCTGAGACCCAATAGATTATCTGAAATCAAGTCCCTACAGTGGTGGCGCACACTAACCACACTAACCCAGTAAAATCTCAGAAGTTTGACTGACAGTGCAGGCCACAGTAGCTTCACTGATGCAGAAGGGAGGCGGTGCAAAGAAATGCAGTGCACATCACAGCAACTTGACTGATCCCCATGCCGCCACACTCCAGCCGCTGCCTACAGTGCCTCTGGGCCACTAGCGAAACCTGTCACCATGGGCGAGGGAGTGACTGGGCACCCACCAGTGGGTGTGCCCAGTGCCGACCCAGAGGGGAGGTGGTGCAAAGTCTGCCATTACTGCCACTGACACTGCTGCCGCCGCTGCTGCTGCCATGTTCCAGCCACCCCACCCAGTGGGGAGGTGACGCAAAGTAATACAGTGCAGGCCACAGCGCTTGACTGATCCTGAGGGGAGGGGCCAGCATACACTGCCTCTGTCTGCAACTCACTAGCACATAGCAGTGTGAAGGGTCATCTAGCCAGCGTGCTTCAGAAGCAATTTAACCAACAAATAAAGAAACTGGGGCCTCCTAGAAGAAGCAAAAAAGATGGGAAGAGGAAGCAACAACAAAAAGTCCCCAGGTCCCTGTAATGTTTAAAATGCCTAAGTTTTATTGGTCTTGTTCTCTACTGTTTTGTCCAACTTTATAATATCTAATGAGATAGACAACTCTTTTTAAGGAAACAAGAGACATCGTTGATAATCATTGTTGATAACCTTGTACTCTGTTTTACATCATGTGCTATGTCTATCCTTGGTTTTGACTGACAGCTTTGTTTTGCCATATTTGACTTTATTCTCTCCCCCCCCCTCAAAAAGTAATAAGAACTAAGGAGTAATAAAATCCAAAATGTGTAAATTTTGTTGTAAAAAAGAGAGGGGAAAAAAAAGAGCTCTAACAGCAAGTGTGTTTAGGGGTGCTAAATAGCTGACTATATTAATGTTTTTGGATCATTGAACACAGCTGTTTGCAGTCTCTCTGTTTGAATGTCCACTTTGTATTCTTTGATACTGTGATTTGAGCAACTATTTCTAAGATGATAATATGTAATCTATTAACGGTGATTTCCTACTGTTTTTTTTTTTTGTAGTTCTGTATTACGTGTACCCTTACACCGCTTTGTTTTGTTTTGTGTTTTTCTCTTTTTCCTTTTAAATAAAATTTTAAAAAAAAGTCCCCAGATCCCAACCTTGAGAACATGGACCCAGGACAGGTAAATACAAAGGAGAATGAGGACAGCAAACATGCAATATCAGACACAGCACCGGTGGACATAAAGAGATATATTCAGGACCTCATAGACAAGTTCAAAAGTGAAATATTTAGCCAAATAAAGTAAGATATAAGAAGAGTAATAAAAGAGATACTAAGCACCCCTCAAGCAGACACAGATGGAAGAAAGGAGGAACTCAAACAAAGGAGAGAACCATTTGATGAAGAATATAAAAAATATAGAATACATGAAGCAGATTCAAAGATCACCAGGAAATTAAAAAATCTATGGAAAGATGGCAAATCAGCTTGAAAGAAACTAAGGATAGATTATCCAAACTGGAGGACAATTTTGCAATGTGGAAGTGTGAAAGGGAAAACTTTTTAAAAATAACAAGGAAACAAGAAGTAACAATACAAAAGCTAGAAGATGATAAAAGGATCTATAACTTGAGAATAAAGAATGTGAATGAAGAAGTTGGGGTACAAAGGAACTACAAAGGTTATTCACAGAAAAAATTAAGGAAAACTTCCCAAACATAGGAAAAGGAAATGATATTCTGATATATGAGGCATACAGAACTCCAGCCACCTACAACCAAAACAGAGCTACACCCAGGCAAATAATAATCAAGATCCCAGAAATTCAATATAAGAACAGAATATTAAAAGCTGTTAGAGACAAGAAACAGATAACCTATAGAGGAAGGCCCATCAGAATTACGGCAGACTTCTCAACACAAACCATCAAGTCAAGAAGAGCCTGGAGTGAAATATTCCAAGCCCTGAAAGAAAATAACCTCCAGCCCAGATTGATATACCCTGCTAAACTGTCTCTAGGAATTAATGGAGAAACAAGATACTTCCAAGATAAAGAGGAACTTGGGAAATTCACAACCACCAATCCAAGTCTACAGAGAATACTGCAGGGCATTCTAGAGAGAGAGAAAAGTACTAGGATTCCAGGAACAGTGGCAGAGAGGCCTCAATGAATGGAGCAAAAAAATAGAATGAAAAAGATAAGCAGACAACTGATGGCAAACAAGAGCATAACAGAAATGAGGCAGAGAAGATTTTATTCAAAACTGATATGACTGATAGCATCAAGTCTGAGAGTATAGGCAACTACACTGAAGATGACAAGACTCTACGATATGCATTCTGGTTTGACAACTGACAGTTTTTGAAGTTCTATACTATATACAAAGTTGTGTTTTTATTAATACTGTTATGTACTGATATATTCAATTATACTATGTCTGATGATATAGCCAATTCTATTGGAGATAACGAGACAACACAGGAACCATGGTAGAACTCTTTGTACAATGGCCTTATATGTTTATTTCATTTCATGTGTTTATAGGATTATGTTTTGTTTTGCATTGCTTTGTTTTGTTTCTCCCTCTAATATAGAAAGAATATAAATACATGTTAAGACTCATGCATGTGCAGAATCTGTAAATAGTTTATGTGAACAGATCTTATGATGTATGATGAAATGAACAGATACTTTGAAGAAAAAGAGACACTAAAATACCCAGTGCTGATCCTGGAGTGTCAGATTGAAACCCAGCAATAGTATTACTCTTTGTTCAGAGTGATATTAGCCTGCTTGGGTTTATTGAATTTCAACATAATTGAAGATATAGATAACTTTATGTATGTTTAAGTGTATAGGATTGATAACCATATTTCTAGGTTTTTGTTGGATAGTTGAACAGAACTGGTTGCAATCTCACTGTTTGAATCCCCACTTTATATGCTCCACTTTAGTATCTTAAATAATTATTTGTAAGAAAATCTGTAATCATCAACTAGTGATTTCTTACTGTTTATTTTTTCTTTGAAATTTTGTATTACCCATTATTTTATTTCATAACCTCACAAGCTGTATCTCAAGAGATGCACTAGTTTTATTTTTTAAATTTTATTTAAAGAAAGACTAAGCAAAACAGAAAATAGGTAGAAATAATACATACATTTAGAGAAAAAAATAAACAGTAAGAAATCACTAGTTGATGTTTACATATTGTCATTTTACAAATAGTAAAATGACATATCTACCCGTTTTCTGTTTTGTTTAGTCTTTCTTTAAATTAAATTTTTAAAAAGGTACTATAGTACCCAGTGCTGATCACAGAGTGTCATGATGTGAAATCCAGCAATACTATTATTCTTTGTTCAGAATGATTTTAACCTGCTTTACTTTGTTTAATTTAATCATAAATGAAGATATGGATAACTGCATGTATGTTTAAGTGTATAGGATTGACGACCATGTTACTAAGTTTTTGTTGGACAATTGAACAGAACTGTTTGCAGTCTCACTGTTTGAATTCCCACTTTACATATTTCACTCATACCTTGAACAACTATTTGTAAAATGAGTAATGATGATGAACATTTTATCATGTATTTATTTGCCATTTGTATTTCTTCATCTGAGAAATGTGTATTCATCTCAGATGCCCATTTTTGGATTGGATCCTTGAATTTTGGGAGTCTGATTTTTAAAAATTCTTTATATGACAGAAGTCCTATATCCGAGGAACAGTTCACTAAGATTTTTTCCCAGTTTGTGGGTTTTCTTTTCACTATGCTAGAGATTTCTTTTGATGTGCAGAAACTTTTTAATGAGAGGTGATCCCAGTTATCAATTCTGGGAAGTATTTCCCATGTAGTTTGATTCCTTTTCATGAATTCTCTACCTACCCCTATGTCTTCAAGGTTTTTACCCAACTTGTCTTCCAATTGATTTAGTGTTTCTGTTTTAATATTCAGATCTTTGACCCATTTAGATTTTAATTTAGTACATGGTGATAGGCATGTGTCTAGTTTTAGTTTTCAGCATATGGAGAGCCTGTTTTTCCAACACCATTTATTAAAGAGACTGTTGTTCTTCCAGTGAACATGTTTGGTCCCTTTATCAAAGATAAGATGGTTGAGTGTGTTGGTGGTTGTGGTTGTATCTTCTAATCTATTCCATTGATCTTAAGCTCTGTTTTGATTCCAGTACCATGTTGATTTTACTACAGTTGCTTTGTAGTATAACTTTAAGTCAGGGATTGTGATGCCTCCTGCCTTGCCTTCACTGCTTAGAACTGTCTTTGCTATTCTAGGTCTCTTCTCGCTCCAGATGAATTTTAGGAGTGATTTCTCTAGATCTATGAGGTATGTTGATGGTATTCTTATTGGGATTACATTGACTCTGAATAAGAGTTTTGGGAGAATGGTCATTTTTACAATATTTATTCTTCCTATCCATGAGCAAGGGATGTCTTTGCATTTTCTGAGATCCTTTTCAATTTCTTTTTTCAGTGTATTATAATTTTCCCTATATAGGTCTTTCACTTCTTTCATGAGAATAATTCCTAAATATTCCCCATTTTTTTTTTGGTTGCTAGTGTGAAGGGTGTGGCTTCTCTTATTTCTCTGTGATTTTGTTGTTTGTGTATAGGAATGCTATTAATTTTTTAGTATTGATTTTGTATCCAGCTACATTGCTGAATTTATGTATTATATCTAGGAGTCTTTCAATGGAGTTTTGGGAGTCTTCTATATAGAATATCATGTCATCTTCAAATAATGATAATTTAACTTCTTCTTTTCCTATCTTTATCCCTTTTATTTCTCTCTCTTGTCTAATTGTTCTGGCTAGTATTTCCAGTACTATATTATATTGGAGTGGTGATAAGGGACATCCTTGTCTTGTGCCTGATTTTAAGGTAAAGGCCTTCAAGTTTGGCCATTTAGTATGATACTGGCTGTTGGTTTATCATAGATGGCCTTTATCATATAGAGGTAAAGACCATCTATTCCAATTTTCTGTAAAGTTCTTACCATGAATGAATGTTGGACCTTATCAAAAGCTTTTTCTGCATCTATAGAAATGATCATGTGATTCTTCTTTTGGCTTTATTGATATGGTAGATTACACTTATTGATTTACATATGTTGGACCATCCCTGCATGTGTGGGATGAATCCCACTTGGTCATGGTGTATAATCTTCTCGATGATTTGCTGCATCCTATTTGCCAATATTTTATTAAGGACTTCTGCATCTGTGTTCATTAGGGAGATTGGCCTGTAGTTCTCTTTTTTTAGTTGGACCTTTCTCAGGTTTTGGTACTAGAGTAATATTAGCTTCCAGGAATTACTTAAGAAGGATCACTTCCCTTTCAATTTCATTGAAGAGTTTGAGGAGTGTTGGTATTAAGTCTTCTTTGTATTGTAGAATCTGCTCTGATTTTTATAATTTCCTCTCTTGTTTTGGCTTTGGGCTTGACTTGCTCTTCTTTAGATGTTTGAGTGTAGCATCAGGTTATTTATTTGTATTCATTCTGTTTTCCTGATGTGGGAACTCAGTGCAATAAATTTTCCTCTGAGGACAACTTTCATTGCATCCCCCAGATTCAGGTAAGTTGTATTTGTATTTTTGTGTCCTTGTAAGTATTATTTAATTTCTTCTTTAATTTCCCCTGTGACTTACTGATTACTCCAGAGTGTTGAGTTTCCATGTGTTTGTGGGATTTTTGCAGTATCTTTTATCATTAATTTCTAATTTCATGGTGCAATGATCTGATAACATGCATGGGATAATTTTGACTCTTTTGCATTTATTTAAATATGTTCTGTTGGCTAGTATATAGTCTATTTTAGACACTGTCCCATGTACTGTTGAGAAGAATGTGTAATCTGATGTTGGATGGAGCACTCTGTATAAGTCTATGAAGCCCATTTGTTCACAGGTGTGATTCAGTTCTGTTATTTCTTTGCTGATTTTCTGTCTTGTTGATCTGTCCCTTGGTGTCAATGGTGTGTTAAGGTTTTCTGTTATAATTGTGTTATTGCTAATTTGGTTTTCCATTTTTATTAATACTTGCTTTATATTTTGGTGTATATATATTTAAGGTTGTTATCTCTTCCTCTTGAAGTTTTCCCCTAACCAGTATGTAGTGATCTTCTGATCATTCTTGGTTTGAAGTTCACATTGTCTGCAAACAGAAAAGCTACCTCCACTTTTTGGGGGGTTCCTGTTGCATGAAGTATTGTTTTCCATCCTTTGACTTTCAGTCTATGAGTATCCTTTTGGGTTAGATGGGTTTCTTATAAACAGCATATGGTTGGATGTTTTTTCTTGATCCATTCTGCCAGTCTGTTTCTTTTAATTGATGCATTGAATCCATTTACATTAGTAGTTATAACTGTTATATATTGGTTTATTGTTGACATGTTATCTTTCTTCTGTTGCACCTTTATATTTCCATTCTGTTTACTTGTCTGCTTTGCTTAGTGGTTTTTTTCCTAAGTGTATCTAAACTGTCTTTCAGTATTCTTTTTAGGGTTGGCATGGTGATCATGAAGTTCTTCAGCTGTTCTTTGTCATGGAAATACCTTATTTCTCCATCCATTTTGAAGGACAGTTTTTCAGGTCACATCTGTCTAGGTTAGAAATCATTTTCCTTTAGGATCTGAAATACTTCACTCCATGCTCCTCCTGACTTTATTGTTTGTGCTGCGAAGTCTGCTGTGATTCTGATAGGTTTTCTTTTATAAGGTGATCTGTCTTTTCTCTTTGACAGCTTTTAATATTCTATTTTTATGTTGGATTTCTGGGATAGTGATTATTATATGTCTGGGTCTAGTTTTCTTTTGGTTATGGCTATTTGGAGTTCTATATCCTTCACTGATCCTGATGTCAGTTTCCATTCTCATGTTTGGGAAATTTTCAGTTATTAGTTCTCTAAATATCCTCTTGACATCTTTTATGTTGTTTCCTTCTTTTTCATTTATCCCTATCAATCTTATGTTGTTTTCTTTGCATCATCTTGCAGCTGTTGAACTGTTATTTCCTGATTCCTTGTTATTTTTAAAAGATCTTTCCTTTCCTGTTCACTAGCTGCAATCTTGTCTTCAAGGTCTGAAATTCTATCTTCAGTTTCATTGAGGTGGTTTTTACAACTTTCAATGGAATTTTTGATTTCCTGTATATCTCTTTGCTTCTGCTTCATGTATTGTTTGTTTCTTATTTTGTTCATCCAGGGATTCTATCTTTTTGTTTAGTTCCTCCAATTTTTTTTAACTGTGTCTTCTTTAGATATGTTCAGCATCTCTTTCATTACTTTTATCATTTCTTCTTTTACCTGGGAGATTATTTCTAGTTTGAATTTCTTTAATGGTTCCTGTAGTCGCATGTATATTTCAGTTGCTATTAGTTCAGGTGTATGGCATATGTTTTCTTCTATGTACATAGCTCCTAAGGTTTCTTAGGATGGGCTGGAGGTTTGAGATTGTATTTTGGTCTTTTGTTTTGTCATTTTCCTATATTTCTGTGTTTCAAGTGTTATCCCAAGGCTTTCCCTGGGCCTGTTGGAAATGCTCTTCTATGCTCTCAGCTTCTGGGACTCTTCCTGCCTAGTCCCCCGGATTGAGAGAGGGTCACTGGGGGTGGGGCAGGCAGGCCCAAGCCCTGTTGAGCAGGTCCAGTGCAGGAGGAAGTAGCAAAGTTCCCTGGCTGGGGGGAGCAAGGATCTTAAACTTCCTCCAAAGGTTCAGGATGGTGCGGGGACACTCACCCCAGGCTGCCCAGTCTCCATAATTGAGGGTGCAGTTAGGCAGGACCAAATTCCTGGAACTGACCGAGCAAGGCAGGAAGCCAGAAAGTTGGTGCAGGCAGGCCCAAGCCCTGCTGAGCTGGTTCACTGTGGCAAGAAGCTGCAAAGTTCGCTGGCTGGTGGGAGCAAGGCTCTTAAACTCCCTCCCTGGGCTCAGGATGGTGTGGGGACACTCACCCCAGGCCACCCAGTCTCCAGAATTCAGAACTACATTTTAAATGATATCCTTGAGTGATTCCCATGGCCATCAGTATGCCCTCCACCACCATCCTCATACCTTTGCCACAACGGAATTGCCTAGGGCAAACACCGCATTGGATCCTGAAGACATTGCCTTCTTCCTCCTCCACCCTGAGCCACAGACTATATAGTGGATCAATTTAAGAGCTAGGTCAGTAGGTTTCTCTTTAGCTAATAGTGAGTACTGGCTCCCTCCATCTCATGACTCCTACCATGCTCTGGAATTTGAAATGATTGTTCAAGCTCTTAGATTCTTTGATGATCTTCTGTTCCTCCTCCATTCATCTCATGCTTTGACAGGAAGGGGGAAGCACATTGGCATCTTATGAGTAGTCTAATATGTGCCAGGCACTTTGCTAAATTCTTTATATGTATCAAGTTCATTTAATCTCTTAAAACAACACTGAAAGAAGATAGTCATAGCTCAGTTACAGATGAGGAAACTAAGGTTTAAGAAGATTAAATAACTTGTTCAAGGTCTCCTACCTGGTCAAGAAGCAAAGACAGGATCAAACCCTGACTTGCCTTTCCCCTGCCATGCTGCCCTTCTTTTAGAACCACGATGCCAGGTGATTTTTATATTTTTTTGGAGGCTCAAGGCAAAGATGTTTACATCTATGTATCAAAGTTTTCTTTCCCTCTAGATCTTGTCTCTTTCCCTAGTCAGTGTCGGTGTCGCTCCCGGCCGGCAGGAAGAACACACAACAAATTCTGACGGTGTGCAACCTTGTCTTTATTTGTCTTCGCATGGGCCGCGTGAGGCCTCTGCTCTGCCACCAGTCCTTTCTCACCGGTGGACTTCCTCTATCTCTTCTCACAGGGAGGGTCACATATATATATATATGGACTCATCATCCAATAGGGCAACAGCAAGCAATGCAAGCTGATTGGTCATCGTCATTGGTTGCTAGGTAGACCAATCTATTGCGCGGGCTGTTTAAGTCGCCAGGGCAATCAGGGGGCAGGAAACAGGCGCCAACTTGGCTCACTCGATGGGAGGGGTAATCTAGCTCAGGCTTTGCTCTTTCCTACAGGCCTCACGTCCGCCAAGTAAGGCGACCGGGCTCGGCCGCGGCTCCCAACAAGTCAGCATGCATATGAAGCTATTTCTGACAAGTAAATTGTAATATGGTGTGATATGTGCTACAGTGGTGCTACCTATGGGCTGCTGTGAGCACCATTGGGAGGAGCATCTTGGCCAGCTGTGGGCATGAGGTTAAGTTTATTTTGAGGCTTGAAATTGTCACTGAGAGTTGAAAGAAAAGGTGAGAAGTATATTTGAGCAAATGACTCAGAAAGCACAAAGATCATAAGTGAGAGATTATATATTTGGTCCAGGGAATGGAAAGAACTGGTGTGGCTGGAACAGAGCATAGTAGGTTAGGCTACAGTGAGAAATGGAGAATGGAAAATGAGATGAAAAAAGATCTGTGGTCAAGCAGGATTCAGATTATAAAGAATCTTAAAAGTCATATGATGAATTTACTCCGTGGAGACAACAAATGTCATTAAAGTTTTCAATACAGGAAGGATATGATCCCCTGTTTTAGAATAATCATTCTTGAGTGTAATAATGGATTGAAAAGAGAGTATGAAAAGAATGATGGACAAGAGTTAGAGGGTAGTTGAAATAATATAGACAAGAGGTGATAGAGGCATACACTAGACAGACAAGATAGCCTACATGGAGAAGGAAAGATACAGGAGTCACAGGTAGAGCTATTTAAGAGGTAAATCTTAAGAGAGTTTAATCTATGAGCCTTGGGAGATACTGGGACATTGGGATGATGTTCTTTATTTTTGGCCTGAATATATTACCAAAAATGCTCCTACCAGTGATTTCCAAATTAAGACATGAGCCACTTTAGGGCTCCATTTGCCTTTCTCATGGTTACAGGAAGTCTCCTAAGTCATCCATTACTATATAAACATGTTCACTTATGTAACTGGATTACTATGAAGCACACAGTGGGAATTCCTGTCATAGCATTCTGTCCAAACAAAAATAATTAGGCAGGAAAAACATTGAAGATTCCTGTTAATTTCTACCTTGAGTTGGAGTCATTTGATTGAGGGATTATTAAGTACAGGTTGAAGAAGCAAGGAAGAAATGATAAAACGTAAATTCTCAACGTGAAAAAATGAGTTGATCATAAATAAAAAGATTTCCAAAGGAAAAACATATCTGCACAAGCTAATCACACCTAGAAATTTACTATGAGAACTTGCTTGTTATTAGCTTGTGCCAATTTCAGGTATGATTACTGGATATTTTTCAAGTCTACAAATACCTACAGGTGATATTTATTATTTCTCTTTGATGGTGCACATAATACAGAAATAGCTTTTTGAAAAATATCCTTATATTATGAATCTACAGGGCCGAGTTCTATCTTAGGGTTCAGATCTCAAGAAGCAGCTAATCAGAAAACAGTTGCATTTTTTTCTTTTTAGCACAGAGATATGAAGAAAAGTCATCCATATTTCTTCAGCTTAATTAGGCCAAAATAATAAATTATGAAAACTAAATATTAGGATTTCAAGTGTATATAAAGAATTCAAGTATATTTGAGCAAATGACTCAGAAAGCACAAAGATCATAAGTGAGAGATTATATATTTGGTCCAGGGAATGGAAAGAACTGGTGTGGCTGGAACAGAGCATAGTAGGTTAGGCTACAGTGAGAAATGCATCTACTGAAACAATTAGTGAAAAATTCATAAGGACTTCACATAAATAGATTCAAATGCAATAAAATTTATTAAACAATAAAAGCTAAAAGGTCTAGCGGTTGTACATTTGCTTTGGTCCTTCACTTCAAACCAAGTTATCTTAATTGCTATGTGTCCTCAGTTATCTTGTATCAAAGGGTGCTTAGAAATAGTAATATTACACTCACTGTCTCTGTGATCATGGGATGTTGTCAATACTGAATTTTGTACTCCTCAGCATTTCCTTGTAAAATATAGCCAATACATAATTGCCAGCCAAAGTTTCCCTCTGAGCAAATTGGATATTTTAATCTTATAGGTAAGGTAAATCTTGTTTCTTTTTTAGTGACTAGGAAGGTCAGTTCAGACTTTGTAGCCCATCTTTAGTTATTGTGTGAGCATAATTTTCACATACCCTTGAAATGTTTCTTAAAATTGTGTTAAAAGAGTTACAAATTCTTATGTCAGTATCCCCTATACAATTTTTTTTTTTGTATTGGGGATTGAATTTACAACCTTGCGCTTGCCAGGCAGGCACTGTGCTGCTGAACTAAATCCCTAGTCTTTCCTTATACACTTCTAATTTTTTTTTTAAATTGTTACCAGGGATCGAACTCATGACCACCTGCTTGCAAGGCAGGTGCTTATGCCGCTGAGCTAAATCCCCAGCCCCCACTTCTAAGAACCAAAACAAATACATAAAATTTTCTGCAAAGAAATGAAAAAATGGTATAATTAATTTTAATATTCTTAGTAAACATGATGAAGAAGCCATATTGTCAAAATTTTACAGCCCCTCCCCACACACACTATGTTTCCTGGAAGATTACTGTTAAATCTTTATTTATACAGTGTGTTGTAATTGCTTTGATTTTTTGTTTGATGCAAATATACAATTTAGATTTCAGGTCAATCTCTATCTCTTTACACAATTATAATAATAAACACAATACCAAGAATGAAAATTTTGTAGTGGTACTAGGTTATAGGGTAATCATACATATGACTCAAAAGATTCTATTATTTTGAATTACTATGAGAAAACAATACATAAGACTAACATTCTCTTGAATTTTAGCCGTATGTTCTAGTTGGGAGTCACTGATTTAGGGGCTAGTGACATATCAGTTTTCCCTTTGGTCCTATTTTTCATTCTAATTTTATTTTCTTACTGACTTCATTTTTACAAAATCCATTGTTTTTATTTGTGGTGTTGTGGGCCCTGTGATAAACTACTTTAAATGCTTTTCTGAAGTTGAATAGAGCAAAAGTCCATGGTGAATGCTCACAGAAAAATAACCAGTGGGCAACTGGCCTGGAATATTATCCTGCACAATATTAGTTGAAATTGTAATGCAATATTTCTTTCCTACAAGCTTTTGATTATGGTATCAAAGTCATAGGAAGCTGACAAAAATGTTTTTAAAATATTTTTTATTATAAATATCATTCAACATCTTGTCTCAATATAGTCCTAATTCATTTAGATAAAATGATTTGGCTTAATATCAGCTGAATTTTAAACAGTGAAAGTTTTTATTTTAAGAAACAGCCGGTAATTTTAGTAAGGGTATCAAGAGAGAAGGTTGGGGATAGGGATGTTCAAGGTTGGAGTGACTGCCTAGCAGGCATGTGGTCCTGGGTTCAAGCAACTGTGGGGAAGGAAGAAAGGAGAATGAGAAAGAGAAAGAGAGAGAGAGAGAGAGAGAGAGAGAGAGACAGAGAGAGAGACAGAGAGAGACAGAGAGACAGAGAGAGACAGAGAGAGACAGAGAGAGACAGAGACAGAGAGACAGAGAGAGACACACACACAGAGACAGAGAGGATTTGACAAATCCTTTAACAAAATTATGTAAGTTTCTATGTAGCATCCCTGTCTTCATTGACTTCCTGAGAATATCTTGTTCACTATACTACTCACACAGCCCAGTACCCAGTATCAAGACTGAGCAACACTTCTCCAATAAGGCCTACCTCCGGACATGGCAAGGTCAAATGTTTATCCTGATAAAACAATTTAAGGATATAAAAGTAGGTTTTGTAAGGTGTACAAAATGACATTTGTGTTATACTTTAATATCTACAAAATTTTTAAAACTATGTCACTTATCTCTCTGTACATGTTTGCAACATGTAATATCTACATTCCATGTATGGAGTTAGTACTTGTACATAACATGTCTTAATTCCTTTTTATTTAAGTTAAAAACAAAATAAAATAAGAAATGATGTAGAATTTTTTAAAAAGTAGGAAATTAAATATATTTCATATTGTTAGAAGTATTTGTTTAGGTTACAAAATTTATACATGAAAAAAATGATCAAAGAACCAAACAATGAGAGCACAAACTGTTCTTTTTGATGAACTTACAGAGATCAGTATTGTAGCTATCTATCTTGTCCATATGCACATACACACATATACATGTATACGTATACACATAGTCTTTCCTTCCTTTTCTCCTTTCCCTATTCCAGTTGTTCTTTCTTTTTCAGTACTTTCTTTCCCTTTCATTTTCACAATAACTATTGCACATTTTGGATCATATTACTCTTTCCGTTTTTTTATACTTGGGAAACAATACAATATTTATACATGTGAGTTTGATTTATTTCACTTATCAGTATGGTCTCAAGTCACATCCATTTACCTACAAAAGCCTCAATTTTATCCATCTTTATACCTGAGTAATATTTGGTCCCTCAGACGACATATATCTAGAACATATAAAGAATTGAAAAACGTCACGTCCCCCAAATTCAAAGACCCAATCTGAAAATGGGCATCCTAGATGAGCACACATTTCTCAGGTGAAGAAATACAAATGACAAATAAATACATGAAGAAATGTTCAATATCACTGGTCATTTGAGAATTAAAACAACATTGAGATTCCATCTCATGCAGAAGAATGGCTGCCACCAAGGAATCAACCAATTAATTCCTTTTTAAATCTCCCTTCTTTCCCCTCTCTCCCCTGTCCCTCCATCCCTTGATCCCTTTTCCCTCTGAGAAAGAGCTATCTCCCCACTTTCCATTCTCTATGCATTGTACTGCTATGAACAAAGGTACCCATGTATCAGTATAATATGAGATCTTTAACTCTTTTGGGAACGTACCTACAAGGGGACTAGTTGGGTCAAATGGAATTTCTAGTCTTTGTTTTTGAGCAATTTCTATACTGATTTCCATAGTGATTACACTATACAATCCTACCTGCAGTGTAAAAGGGTCCTTCTTCCCTGCACCCTCACCAACATTTGTCATTATTTGATTTCTTGATGAGGGCCATTTTTTTCTGGAGTGAGATGGAATCACAAGTGTTTGAATTTGCATTTCTGTAATGGCCAGTGATTTTTAACATTTTTTTCACATATTTATTGGTCATTTGTACTTCTATTCATTACAGTTTTGATTGAGTTTTTAAATTTGGGGGCCTAACTTTTTAAAATTCTTTATATATTCTAGATATTAGTCCTCTGTCCAATGAATAGCTCAGAAAATGTTTTCCCATTCTGTGGTTTGTCTCTTCTCTCTGCTGGTTGTTTCCTTTACTCTGCAAAGGCCTTTTTTTTTTTTTTTTTTGTATTTTTACCCATACCAGGGATCGAACTCACGCTTGCAAGGCAGGTGCTTATGCCACTGAGCTAAATCCCCAGCCCCATCTGCAAAGGCCTTTTAATTTGCTACGATCCCATGTGTTGTTCATTGGTATTATTACTTGTAGAAATGGATTTCTGTTCAGAAAATCCTTGCCTATCTATCTATATCTTTGTCTTCAAGAGTTTTGCCTATTTTTAATTCTAGCAGATTAAGTGCTTCAATTTTAATATTTAGATCTTTCATCTATTTTGATTTTGGTTTAGTATGTGGAGAGAGATATGGATCTAAATTCAACTTTCTCCATGTGGATTGCCAGATTTCCTAGCACCATTTGTTAGAGAGGCTGTCTTTCCTGCAATGTAAAATTTTGGCTTTGTTAAAGATCAGGTAGATAAATAAGCCTAGAGTTCTTCCTGCATCCTCTATTCTGTTCCATGTATTCATATGGCTTTTTTTCCCAATACCATGCTGTTTTATCACTGTAGCCTTGTAATATAACTTGAATCTCTGGGTTGTGATACCTCCTCCTCTGTTCTTGTTGCCTAACACAGCCTTGGTATCTTGGATTCTAGGTTTCTTCTCATTCCATATATATTTTAGGATTTTTTTGCTAGTTCTGTGAGGAATGCTGTTACTACTTTGATTGAGATTGCATCAAATCTGTATATTAGTTTTGAAAGTATGACCATTTTCCCTGCCTATCCAAGAACAAGGGATATTATTCCATTTTCTGATATCCTCTTTGATCTCTTTTTTCAGAATTATGTAGCATTCACTGTAGTTTTTACTTCTTTAGTTAGGTGAATTCCTAAATGTTTAATTCTTCTTAATGGTATTCTGAAAAGTATTGCTTCTGTAATTTCCTTTTTGTCAAATTTATTATTAGTGTACAGGAATGCTATTGATTTTTGTGTTTTATCTTGTATTCCACTACACTACCAAACTTGATTATTGATTCAAGGGTATTTTGGGGGAATATTTTGGGTTTTATATGTAGAGCACTGTATTATCTTCAAATGATGATAATTTAATTCTTTCCCCCTATAGATATCTTTTTATTTATTTCTTTTGCCTGATTGCTCTGGATAGTTTCAAATTTCTCTAATGAATGAGAGTGGTGACAGTGGACACGCTTGTCCTATTTCACATTTTAGAGTAAAAACTTTCAGCTTCTTTCCATGTAATATGATTCTGGCCATTGGTTTGTTATAAATGACTATCAGATTGAGATAAGGTCCTTCTATACTATTTTCTTTGGGGTTTTTATCATGAATGACTGTTGGATTTTATTAAAGATCTTTGATGCACAATTAAGATGACCACTTGATTTTTGTCCTTGTTTCTGTTTATGCAATATATTACATTTATTGAATTGCATATCTTGAACCATTTCTGCAAGCCTGAGATGAATCCTAAATGCTCATTATGTATGATCTTTTAGATGATATGGCATCTTGTTTGCCAGTACTTTGCTGAGAAGTTTTGCATCTATGTTGTCATGGCTTATGTCTGTGGCCCCCAGGCCTCATGAGTTTGCATTGTGCATTTGCATTGTCTAGTGCTTGTATTGAGGGTGTCAGTGCTCCACCCACATAGGGGTGGAGCCAGGATGTGATGCAATGGTAGGAAGAAGGTGTGTCTTGCTCTTTGCTGGTTCCTGCTTGTTGTTTGCAGCCACCATGAACTGCAGCCCAGCCACGCCCACCTGCCTTGGAGGCAACTGTGTGTGGACTGAAACCTCCAAAAACTGTAAGAAATAAACCTTTCCTTTCCCAACTTTGGGCTTCAGGTATTTTGTCTCAGCGACGAGTAAAAAGTAACTAAGACATATGTTCTCTAAAGAGATTGGTCTATAGTTCTCTTTTTTGGTTACATCTTTGTCTGGTTTTGGATTCAAGTTAGGTCTAGCTTCCAGGAATGACTCTGGGGATACTCCTCCCCTTCTGGTTTCATTAAAGAGTTTAAAGAGTATTGCCATTAAACCTTGTCTGAAATTCTTATAGAATTTGGCAATATATTCATTGGAACGCGGAAGTTGTTAGTCTTTTTATTACTTCTTCAATTTCATAGCCTGATATTGGGTTTATTCAAAACTTTTTTATCTTCTTGGTTCAGCTTTGGTAGATCTCATGTATTAGGAATCAATTCATTTCTTCTGAATCCTCCAATTTATTAAAGTACAGTTCCTTGAAGTAGTTTTAGATTGTGATTTCATCTTTTTCACTTTTAATTTCAGTTATTTGGGTCTTTTCTTTCATTTTTTGATAAGATTAGTTAGAGGTCTGTCAATCATTTATTCTTTCAGAGAACCAGCTCTTTTATTCATTGATTGATTGTGTTGGATTTTTAGTTTCAATTTCATTACTTTTTGCTCTGATCTTTATGATTTCCTTTCTTGCACTAGTTTTGGATTTGGATTGTTCTTGTTTTTCTAGCAACTTGTGGTGCATCATTAGGATATTTATTTGGATTAGCTCTATTTTTCCCCTGTTTTTTTCTTGCTCTGTCTCTCTGGGTCTCTCCATCTCTGCCTCTGCCTCTGCCTCTCTCTCTCTCTCTCTCTCTCTCTCTCTCTCTCTCTCTCTCGCTCTCTCTCGCTCTCTCTCTCTTTGTGTGTGTCTCTGTCTCTGTCTCTCAGGTATTACAAACCCTGAGTCAAGGGTTGACTCTGAATAGATCACAGTGAGGAAGATGCTCTGCTATGTACAAAATTCTAACTCAGAAACAGGTTGTGTTGTCTGTGAAAGGTTTAGCACCAGGTTCTCCATGAACATACACTACGTGATGAGTGAGAATTGGGAAACAGTCCACTAATGTAGATGAGTAGAGGACCAACTATCCAAGACCAACCAAAGCTCCTTGAGTGCTACCTGTTCCACCTGGATGGGATTCTGACTGAGAGGTGGTCAGTTGTAATTTGCTTTTGGGGGGTGGGAGGATGTGGGCATTCACATTTACAAATGTCCCTCTTAGGACTGCTTTCATAGTGTCCCACAGGTTCTGTTATGTTACACTGGCATTCATTCTAT
The DNA here is from genome assembly GCF_034190915.1 of Cavia porcellus. NCBI lineage: Eukaryota > Metazoa > Chordata > Mammalia > Rodentia > Caviidae > Cavia > Cavia porcellus. Next base: position 80,260,341 of record NW_026947484.1, read on the forward strand.
CAACTAATTTATTACTTGATTTTTTTTCTGTGACCCATTGGTTATTTAAGAGCTATTGTTTAGTTTCTAGGTGTTACTATAATTTATTTGGGGTTTTTTGGCCATTGACCTCTAGTTTCATTGCAGTATGATCTAATAGTATACATGCTGTTATTCAATTCTTTCTTGCATTTACTTAGCTTGGCTTTATGTGCTAGCAGGTGGTATTTTGGAGAAAGTCCCATGTACTTCTGGGAATTTTATTTATTCTGTGGTTGCTGGGTAGAACACTCTGTAGATAGCTATGAAGTCCATTTGTTCTAATGTTTGGTTCAAGTCTGAAATTTCTTTGTAGATTTTTTCTAGTTAATATGTCTTTTTGTCTCAATGAGGTATTGAAGTCCTCATTGTAATTGTGTATATAATATCTATCTGATTTTTAAAGCCCAGTAATATTTGTTTTATGAGGTTGGGCATGCTAGTGTTTTCTGCATATATGTCTATAACTGTTATCTCTTCTTATCAAATTGTTTCCTTAACCAATATATAATTTGGCTAACTATAGTCCTTTGCCTCTGTCTTAAAATCCAACTACTTCTGCTAATTTGGCAGGGAGGGGATGAAGTGAATTTGGTCCACCACCTACTTCTGTGGGAATGGATCACAGTATTGCTAATGTTACAAAATGTAACCTCAGTGTTGTTCTACAGAGAAAACCCATTAATAGTAACAGTTATGAAACCCTGGCAATATCAAGCAAATCAGCAAATTAGATATTTACATATCATACAAAGGAACAATGTACCACTCCTAACCATAGAATTGAAATCCTCAATTATAGTATAAACACTAAGACAACCCAGATATTTACATATAGCAAATATGTACTAAATACAACAATACTTCTACTTACAAAAGAATACAACCAAAAGGGCATAGCTAACTCTCCAAAGATTAACAAAGCTTAATAGTTATAGTGTTAAAGATATAGGGGGTTGGAAATGGGAGCATGCAAAAGGAAAAGACTGAAAAACTTAAAAAATGAGAGATGAGAAAGGAGGAGAGAGAAGTGAGACAAAGGATAAGGAGTAAAAGGACATTAGATAAAGCAGAAAAACTCAAGTGACAAATAGAAGATAAAAGAGAGAAGGGAGAACATCAAAAGAAAAGAAAGAAATTGTGTGAAGAATAAAGGTAATAAAAACTTAGGTGGAAAACTAAAAAAGGAATTAAAACCTTTTTAAAAAAACAATGAAGGACAAAGAAAAATTTCCCAGACCCCAATAAACTAGTGAAGAAGAAATAGAAAAGGAAAACAAGAGGAATCCAAAGACAGAAAAACTAGTTCTCTGTATTTTTGAACGAGTAATTTTCCTCCTAAATCTGCAGTTTTGGAGTACAGCAATTCATGAGTTTTCTCTGCCTAGCCTTACGGCCTGTGGATTGATTTGCAAGGTGCCCATCTGTTTACCTCAGGCTGTAGCAATGTCCAAGCCAATGCATGTCCCTGCTTGTACCCATATATATAGAAGGCAGTCAGACTCCAAATTTGTGCTGGATTCAGGCAGTGCAACAAGGGCCAGCACTTTCAAGAACAGTGCAATTCAAGTTGGGCCTGGCCTTCCACTGTCGAGGATGGGGCTCATTTCCTTCCCAGCCAGAGCTCAGATTCCTGAAGGGGTATATTTCTAGCTTGTTCCCTGTCTGTGGCTGTTTCCTGTGTCTGTCTTTCACTCAGTCACTGTGGGACAGTAACAGTGGGAAATCTGAGGTGAGGCTGCCCCTTAGCTGTTCTGAGTCCTAGATTCAAACAGTGCTTTCTCACAATGCTGCCTAACCAAGCACTTTCCGACATGGTGGTAGCCCATGTTGAGCTCCCTATCTGGCTGTTATCTGCTATGTGGAGGAAATCTCATAGTAAAATCTGCACTGTCCCCGCAGATCATGACAGCTGTGGACACCCCCTGGAACTTGCATCACTGGCCCAGTCCACTCCCATTATGTCTTCCTGAAGACCCCTATTACCTACCTTGCTTTTGCAGAGCAAGGCTCACCTCCCCACAAGCTGTGAGCCAGGAGCCTGTACGTGAATAGTGTTTTGCAGTCTGTCTCTCAAACTTTTCTGTAGCTTTCAATTGTCTCATCAGTTTCTTCTCCACTCCTAACAATCTACTTCTCTTTTCTTCTTTCCTAACTTATTTTTCAGTGTTTAGATTCTGGATCTCGGAAAGGCTGAATTTTGCAACTGCTTACCACTCCACTATCTTGATTTTTCCTCCCAATATCACATTTAGCTATAAACTTATCATGATGAGAACACCCTCACGATCCAATCATTTCCCCAAAGCCAGACCTATGATTGCATGGGCTTTGGAAGAACATCTAGAGAAAACCATAATGGGATTTTAGAGCAAGAAGTGGTGAGGAAGTATGTAACTTTTCCTCACTGATGATTGTAAGTAGCAGTGAAGCCCGTGAACAGTTGAAACTTCTAGAATCTACTGAATCTTTTCTCTGTTCTGGAGCATTAGTGGAGAAATTATCTCAAGGAGAAAATTAGGTGACTTTCGAGGTTTTAAAATGTCTTTTGGTGTTGGTTCAAAGGCAAGCCTTCTTAACTTGGCAGCCTTGGACTCACAGATGGGTACCTCGGGTCTCGAACCTCACAAAACCATACGCCATGTTTTGTGGTACATAAACATATTTCTTGTCTGGTAGATGGTCCATAAGATACATCACTTTCTCCATGGTTACATAAGTATTGCAAAGCATGTTTCTAGGGAGAGACAATTGGCAGTCATCTGTATGGTATCTTCCTTGGAGACAGAAACTGGAACTAATGTTTTACTGACATTTTGGGATTGTACAAAAGTCAAAACTGAGTTTACATTGCAGACTAATTGGGCCAGGAATTTAGCTCAGTGGTGCAGTGCCTGCCTGACAAGTGTGTGGTCCTGAGTTCCTGGTACCCCCCAAAAAATAAACAAATAAATAAAATTACAGAATCATAAGTGAAACCTTCCAAGAAATATGATGACTGTGCACAACAGGGACTCGACGGCACTGCAGGTAATACCTATTTTTATTTTTATTTTTTTGCAGATAATATCTTTAACAGTTTCAGCTGAGTTGGTACTAGGTAAATTTCTCACAAATCTTTCTGTGAAAATGTCAATAGGAACTAGATCACTTTCAGATTCTGTTCCAGGAGGTTCAGGTGGTCAATAAGAAACTAAAATTTCCAGACAGGTAATAGTTGTCTAGCATGACTGCTACCCATTGTATTTTAAATCCAACCCAGGAGTCACTCAATGATACAACAGTCTTGAGAATGAGGCAATTTATGTGAGAAAACCTTTCGTTTCCTCCTCTTTGTCACATTATTTCATAACTCACCAGGCAGGCCCTGCCATCACTGTTCCATTTGAGGGGCTGAGAGCAGGCAGGAAGAAATAGCCAATGACAGGAACAAGGTTTCCAGATAAATCCTTTGATTCTCCAAAACAGTCGCGGTGGCAGCTGGTTTGTCATCAGTGGCATGTTTTGTATTGTGATACTCACTGACAGAGAGAATCAATTGTGTCTGTATTTTCCATCGGAATTAGGACCGTCAGAATGTGGCAAACAACAATAGCTAAAAATTATAGAAAAAAATTTTTTACTCCTGGGGATTGAACCCATAGCCTCATTTATGCTAAGCAAGTGCTTTATCATTAAGTTACATCACCAGGCTCCATCATAGAATTCAGTTGTCTCTCATGGAAGTAATTCAGGGTTAATTTGGCAACTCAATGATTAGCAGAGACCCAGGCTCCCTGAGGCTTGTGCCTCACCAAAAAGAACTCTTGGCTACTTCATGACCCAAGACAGCTCCTCAGCTTCCAGCCATTACACTCGTGTTAGGTATGTTGCTAGAATCTGCAGCCTAGTACTTTGGGCCTATTGTAATTAGAGAGGCTGAAATTCTTAAAATTTTAGAGGTGTAACAGGTATTATTTATTTAGCTGTTTTGAGATAGGGCCTCACTATGTTGTTCAGGCTGGTCTTGAACTCGTGGGGATCATCTTACCTCAGCCTTCCAAGTGCTGGGATTACGGCCATGCACCCATAAGAGGCTGTAGAAGCCACTTTTTCTAACACTGTAATTATATAGTTGGGAAAACACAGAATAAAATCAAATGGGGTTTTAAAGAGAATAAGCGGCATAGTTAGATCTGGAACTTACATCAACTGATTTCAAGTTCCAGGCTCCTTCTGCTACCTGGATTTTCTTCTTTCTCCCCTCCCCTCCCCTTCCCTTCCTTTCCCTTCTCTCTCTCCCCTCCCCTCCCCTTCCCTTCCTTTCTCTTCCCTACCCCTCCATTCTCTCTTCCACTCTCCTTCTTGCTTGCTTTTCTTTTCTTTCCTTCCCTTCCTTCCTTTTCCTCTTTTTAGTAAATCACTTAAACAGGAAAAATGTATATCTTGATGGGTACTCAAGGATTAGGAGGATTTTCTTGCAATTAAAATTTCTGTCAAAAGTCCTTGTGCCTCAGTCATTGATTATAGAAAATATTTCTAATATTTACCTTTCTTTCTTCATTCAAATAAATTTAAGAGGCCAGGGACATAGCTCAGCAGCAAAGCACCTGCCTGGCAAGCACAAGATCGTGAGTTTGATCCCTGGTACCAAAAATAAAAACTAGAAAAACCAAATAAATGCAAGACATGGGACTTGCTTCATCTTTTTCTTGCTGTGGGTTAGATCTGTTGTCTGATCATAGCTCATATTTCACATCTAACCACAGATTAAGTGCAAGACCATGTAGAAAACAAATTGGCAAGCAATGTTTTATAAGAGATGCCAAGTCTCCACTGATTTACTTCTGACATTATAAATATGGTGTGTATGAAGATGCTATGGACAAGAATAGACAACTGAAGGGATAGAAGAATCAGAAAAGATATCCTAATAGAAGCAGTTTGAACTATTTTAATAGAAACAATTTTGCATGTCTTTATGGCACTTGTACACTAACTTAGCCAAAATATACTACTCAGAATTGATTCTAATGGTCTGTGACCTTGACATATTCCCTAGAAATTAGAAGATTTTTTTTTAAAAAAGTGCTTTTATAAATTTTTTTAATAGCCACTAGGTAGGGTTTTTATAGATTTTTAAGGATATATAAGTAGCATCTTTTGAGGCTGCTGCCAGATAGGAGCTTTGGTGTTATTTTTTATTAGGAAAGGGCGTGATTTTTCTACAGGTCAAATGTGGAAAGGCAAAACTAATCATTTTTCCTAGACCTGACTGGGAAAAGATGCATCGAGCAGGATGCTTATGACTACCAGGAAGCTTTAGGAGGAAGACTGAGATGCAACTCGAAGGCAAATGCTGCTTTTCTCTGTGGTAAAAAGGGTTTTCACTACTTCAGGCCCTGAAAAAATCAGAAATATAGGGCTCCGGTAGTGTCAGGTAAAAACATATTTATGGATGGCTTCCAGGAGTGAGGAGGGCCCTCAAGGCAGGCGGTAGTGAGCTGGACTCAAAAAGGCTTAGGGTCACCCGGACCTGAAGAGGCACCCTTCAGGTGGAAGGTCCACACAGGCATATACTTGGGCACACAATCCACGTCCATGCTCTGTTTCTGGCTTCTTGTGACTCTTTGGCCTTCAGACCACCCCTCTTCTGACTCCTGTGATTTGTTCCTTCTCAAAAGCGAACATATGGCAGGGGAACAATTACCATCCTTTAAAAGATTTGGGTTCTTTGATTCAAGAAGACTGAGTATTGACTTGTTTCCATTTCAGGGGTCTTTGAACTGTATGCTAAATTCATTTCTTGCAGGTCGATACCTCTAGGTCTTAGCGAAAATATCATCTATTTAAGAGACCCTTCCTGGCCCCCAGATGTTACACAGCAGGCCCAGGAAGTCATTCTTCATCCAACTTTGGTTAACTTTTCTCATCTCTAACTGCGCTTTGTGTTTCCTCATGTGTGGTTTGTTTGTTCTAACTTCTTCACTAGATTGAAAGTAAGCAATGCTGTATTCCCATTGCTTACCCTGAGGCCTGGAACAGAAAAGATGCTTCACTAATATTTTTCATGATCAGGTATAATGGCACATATCTTTAATCCTAGCACTCTGGGAGGCTAAGAATTGCAAGTTTGATCCCAGCCTGGGCAATTTAACAACTTAGCAAGACCTTATTTCAAAATGAAAAGAGGTGGGATATAGTTCAGTGGGAAGGCCCTGAGTTCAATTTCCAGTACAGAAAAATCTTTCTGGAAATGGACTGTTGACTGCAGAGGACATCTCTCACTCCTTGATTTTTAAAAGGAAATCTTAACACTATCTGTAATTACATATTTGTAATATTATTTCTTTAAGGCCTAATAAGACTTTTTAAAATCAGGAAGTAGATTCATAAACTTTTTGTGCCAATGTTAGCTTTGGTATGTGGTGAAGCTTATGAACTTGTGCTCAGAATAAAGCTTTTAAAAGCATAAAACAAAACACATATGATTATAAAAGAAACTCAGTATACTGAAATCAAATCACCAAAGAGTTAAAATGCAGAGTTTGGAATGTAGCTTTGTATGCACAAGACCAGTGACACAGCATCTCTCTCTCTCTCTCTCTCTCTCTCTCTCTCACACACACACACACACACACACACACACACACACAAATTATCTGGAAATGTTAAGAAATAAATTTATAATATAGTTAACACATATGTTTCTTCATTAGCAAGTTAAAGAAAAAAAAACTGATATTGAGACTAAAACCCATTATAATTTTTGAGTAGTGATAAGGACAATTTACTTTTTAAGCTATCTGCAAAAACACAGCACAAAGACATAAACATGTCTGTGTTTTGTTTTGGTAACAGAGGCCCAAGAACCTTTAATACTGCTGTGGGTTGCTGCCTACATTCATAAAGAGTTAAATGCTAGATTTCGGTATGAGATTGGTAAAAATAATGATGCAATTTTTCCCTATCCACATTTAATGACTCTGAAGCTTGTCCACAGATTCCACGGTGTGTCCCTAGAATATGAACTGAGTCCCTGTTTAAAAATTCCTGCACCAGAATATTTAAGTGTGATTCACCATTTTAACACTAGTACCTAAGGCATCATAGGGAAGGAAAGAAGGAAGAGACAGAGGAAGGAAGAGCAACTTTTCTGTGTCTGACACTGTTCTCTGAACAAGCTTGCTGAATGAATGAATTCTGCAGACAGGGTAGTAAGTTGCTCAGTAATAAATGAGAGTGCGTCCTTGCCCGACCAGTTCCAATAAGGATTGTTTCTTGGATGAGTACTTTGCTTTCAGTGAAACCCACTGGGTATCTCATCCATCACCAACACAGAATTCATAGCTGAGCAATGAAATGCCTCCTTTACCAAAACAAATACCACCAATATTAATCCTGTGTGGCTGATTACTGTTTTTGAGACTTCTCTCACACCAAGCAGCTTGATCCTTGGGCTGCCTTTGACTCCCTTCCCACCAGTAAGTGTAGCAGCCTTTACTAGCTACATTCCTCTACCACGAAGCATCTCTCCATTGGCATCAGCACCTGCCCTCAGTGAACTGTCTTGTACGGGCCCCTTTGCTGTCCGGTGGGAAGGGACCCTGTGGGAAAACAGGATCATTAGGAACCAGCTCTGTCATTTGATGGTGATTACTTCAGGCTCTCAGAATATCACCTGGACAGATCAACTCTAGGCAGCTTACTGTTCTTCTAGGGCCGTACAAGTTAGTGGTTGCTGACAGGAGTTAAGTGAAAACTCATTTTTAGTGGAGATGAGAAACAATGAAAGCATTCAAAAATTCTTACTATATCAGCATGTAGAAGGTAACATGCATGTTTAAGACACTATCAAAAATTTGGGGGTGATTTCTGAGACAGTTAAGAATACATGAATACTCATCTAAATGCTATATAAATGAAGGATTCATCTTTAGTAGGGGAAGAGATAAATAGATGGGGAAATAAACATCAATTTAATGTGACTAAAAACTAGATGTTACACAGGGACTTGCTTTATTGTGATTCAACGCTGGAATCCATCTGTCAATAGTATCATGCAGACTAAATAATAAACAATCTCTGGTGTTCTCCACTTGCCTCACCCTTGAGCCTACTGGTTTGCTTAACTGGTACTAAGTAGAAATTATACTTTTCTCAGATCTCAGAGCCAAACATATAATAATGTAGGCCTAGCGATGCTTTGGCTATGAAATCATCTAATTATCCCTCTAAGCTTGTTTGTTTAAGTTTAGAATATGGACTAAGAGATGAAAGGAAAACATGTCCTATCTTCTTGATCTCCATAAAACTTCTGACCTGTTCTGGTAGTGTGGCACTTGGCGGGCTCATGGATTCTCAAATTGTTTCTTCTTTTCCATAGTTCTATTGAATGAATCCTTGGATTCTATGATTTCCCATACTGTTGGTCATTAGCGTCACCTGGGTGTGATTTATTTTTAAAACCAACACCCCCAGGACCTTAGGCAGGTGTTTGTCAAGGTCCTCTGGTGACTGCACTGAGAAGTCTAAATCCTCACCACCTATTCTTAATCACAGTTCCTGTCACCTTCCTGTAGATGGTTCTCAACCTGAGGTCCACACTCCTTTTTTCAAAAGAGATCAGCAAGTATTCAAACCAGATGGTTCAGCCTCTAATGGAGCCTTTCTGATGTAAGCAGAAGGATTACATATCTGAGAGAGAAAGTGTGTATAAATTTCCCCTTTTGGGGGTAGAAAGCAATATTCATGGACTACTTGCTTCTAAGAAATTTTTAAATTCCATCTCTCAGCATATATTGCAACTTATGGGACTGTACTTTAATTGCTTAATGACAGATTACAAGGTCTATGTCATATTTTCCCAAAAGATTCAGCAATTTGGTTTACACTTTACTCTTAAGTCATATCCTGAGTTGACTATGCTCTAATCCAACGACTTTACCACACAGAGCAGCAAGTTGCTCCACGAGGAAAGTCAGGACACAACCCGCATCCCCACTACTCCTCCTGCAGAGGTAGCTCACACGGCTGAGCCTAAGGATGTGGACATTGCTTCCATTTGAGAGACTGAATATACAACCATGAAAACACCATCAGTGCCTTTCTCTTCATCTCCACCATTTGAAATTCCACTCATCCTTAATGACACATTTCGAACAGTTTTTTCATGAAAACCTTTCTCATTGTAACAACTGAATCAGCATCTTTCTCTAATGTGGTTTTATCCACTTTTGTATTGATAGTCTAGGCTTTGCAAACTGTTGTACACCCATTTCTAATACTTAACTCAGAAGGTTTTACAGTTAGAATAAACAATGTAACATCCTCATTTTAATCTGTTCTTTAGAGCACATTGTAAACTTTCATCAAGTTATAATCTATGTCTATTTTTTCCCACCAGAGGGTAATGACCTCCATAGTTACATCACAGTATATTCCCTGCAATAAATATTTGTGGAATTTAAAGGACAGTTGTCTTAGTACTTTGTAGCACTCTGTAAGGTTCAGGGGTAGCTTCTTCACAGAATATGTGGCATTTGTTTAAGATGGCTTGTGAGTGACTGTTAACTGTTGGTAAGAAGATTGAGATAGCTAACTTATTTATTCTCAACTAGGCAGTACATTTCAAAGATAGCTTTGAAGATAGGTATGCAATGCTTTAGTTATCACAAAGACTAGAGAAGTTGCTGGTGTAGTAGGCATAAGTCAGAAATTGTAGCTATATTGCATTTTGTCCTCAAAGTGTTGTCCCACTCGGATGTGTGGACTGACTAGAGGAGACTCAAATGCCAGCCCTCTCCTGAGAGTTGGTGCCATTTGCCTGCTTCAGGGGAGGAGAACAGGAAGTCAACAAGAAGCTAAGACCTCCTGTGAGTCGGTGCCATGTGTGGGCTCACTGTGGGAGAGCCAGACACCAGCCCCTTACAGAGTGCAGGCAGAGAGACAAGAAAAGCCAATGTCCTCCACCCCCAGAAGTGACTGGCTGATCTGGAGAAACGCAGACTGTGATGATAGTTAATAATGTAAAGCACAACTTAATGCTTGTAGTGTTTAGTGTTTCACTGACTTTATAGGCCTAGAGGCAGAAGTCTGATCATCTATTCAGAGGATAACAATATGCAATCTAACATATACGGGGTTCTCCTTCTGAAGATCGTGGCCATTGTTAATCCTTATTATCTTGTTTTGAGATTCTGTATTATTCTCATTGTTTTGTTTGGTTACATTTATTCTGTTTTATCTCATTTGATTTTGTTGTATCTGATGGCATGGGCAGCTATTTCAAAGATAACAAGCTATATTATGGTAGCCATTTTGAATTTACTATTATCTTGTTTTGAAGTCCCATATTGCATTCATTGTTTTGTTTTTATTGGTTCTCTCCTATTTCTGTTTTGTTTGATTTTCCTATGTCTGAAGGTATGGGCAGCTATTTTGAAGACAACAAGAGGCAATATGATAACCATTGTTGATTTCCTGTTATCTTGCTTTGAAATCCTGTGTAACTTGCACTGTCTTGTTTTGATTGGTTTTATTTTGCTTGGTTTTATTCTCTCTAAAATAAAATATAAAATAAAGGGTCATCCTACTCAAAATACCAATTGTTTCCTTCTCTCTGTATCTACCTTAGCAGATTCTATGCACATCAAAATAGTTATTTTATTAAACTTGATTTGTAAAAAAGGAGAACAAAGAAACAAGAAACCTAACAAAGAAACCCATTTGAATCATAAGCAAAATGTTCTAACCTTGTTATCAGACAAAGGGACAAAGTTTAGTGATACTTGGCTGGTAAAACAGGAAATCTCACATGAGATAGGTGAGACTATAATATGATATAACTATTTTGAGGGCAATATTAAATATTTAAAACACATTCCTTTTAATCTAGAAACTTCATTGCTAGACATTTGCCCTACACATGTATTTACACAAAGGCTCACAGTTGCATGTACAGGAATGTTCATTGTAACATTGGTCACTATCACAAAAAAAGAGGACAATCTGTATATCCATAAACAAGAAAATGGTCAGATTGGTATTGGTGTATTCAAATAGTATGTGGCCACATGAAGAGAGAACTGAGATGTAATTAAAAAAAATTTTTTTTTTCAGTGGAAGGCCTGCCTGGGAATCAGTGCCATTTGCCTGTTGCTGCTGGACTGGGGACAGCCAAACCCAGGCCATTCCCCATCTGTCAGCACCATTATGCGGACTGTGGGGGAAGAGAACAAGGCTACACCAGGCAGCAAGCCCCACTTGGGAACCAGCGCCATGTGCCTGTTGCTGCTGCAGGAGTGGGGACAGCCAGATCCAAGCCTCTCTCTGTGAGTCAGCATCATCAGTGGACTACAGGGGGAGAGAACAAAGCCACAACAAGAAGTGAGCTCCACCTGGGAACCAGCGCTATCCGCCAGCTGCTGCAGGAATGGGAGAGCCAGACCCCAGGCCCTTCCAGGTGCAGGGTGGCAAAAAAGAAGTACCAATCTCCCCCCACCATAAGCAACTAGCTGATCTAGAAAAACACAGGTTGTCATGATAGCTATCAAGGTGAAATGCAATTGGATGCCTGTGGTGCTTTGGTGTTTCACTGACTTTGCAGGTCTAGGGCCAGTGTTCTTCTGATCATAGGTTCAAAAGGGATAGTATTACGCAGTGTGGCAACTAGGAGGGATCTCCTTCAGAGGGTGTGTTATGGATTAAAAACTGGTGGTCAACTTAATGCCAGCTGGATTACATCAGCAGGGTGCTGAGTGTAGATGTCCCACCCGAGGAAAGTTGCCAGCATAAATAGAGACATGGAGAAGGAGAAACTATGCATTAAGGTGTGTTGAGGCACTGAGGCATTGTGAGTTCTCCTACGTGTTGCTGTTTGAGCTGTTGGTTCTCCTGGAGAAGCTCTGGTCCTCACATGGACCATTGCTTCCTGGCTCTGGAGGGGAAGACATGTGCTGCTTGGTCTCCAGGATGAACTCCTCACGCTGGCTTCCCGGCATGTACTTGACTGTGTTTGTCATCAGAGAGGCTCGGGGCCTCCATGTCACTGAGGATGACTGTGATGCTTTTCAGGACAGCCCTGGTCTTTGTAGTGAGTGTGACTTCTCAGCTCCAGCATTGAACCCTCAACCCATCAGCACAGCTCCTTCACCCTGTTGGCATAGACTTCCTAGCTTCCACCACTGACCTTCCCAACACGGATCCATAAAAGGCGTGAGTCCTTGTGGGCTCTGGACCTCCAGTTGGACTCATGAGAGGCATTGTCAAGAGCTCTGGGTCTTTATCTGGACTCATGTAGGACATTGCTGTGGGATTCAGGCCCTTGACTAAATATTCTATGTCTTTAGTGTTGTCAATAGATTTTCTGCGTTTTCTTGTGTTAACTCTGGATGACCATCATAAAACAATATTATAAACTCCATGTCCTGATTCTAATGTTCTTTGCACAACCCCTGACTACAACAGAGTGATATCCATTGATGATTTCCTATTGTCTTGTTTTGAAGTCTTATATCATTTTCATTGTTTGTTGCACTGGGTTTTATTCTCTTTTGTTTTGTTTGATTATGGTAAATCCTATGGCATGAGCAGCTATTTCAAAGATAACAAGATATATTATGGTATCCATTTTGAATTTACTATTGTCTTGTTTTGAAGTCCTTTATTGCATTCATTGTTTTTTTTATTGTTTCTATTCTGTTCTATTTGAGTCTTACTATATCCAAAGGTATCTGCAGCTTTGTAAACAACAAAAGGCATTATGTTAACTATTGTTGATTTCATAATGTTTTGAAGTCCTGTATCACTTACACTGGTTTGTTTTGATTGGTTTTATGTTTTATTTTCCTTGGTTTTATCCTCTTTAAGACAAAAAAATTTAAAAAGACAAAAAAGTGAAGTGTGACAGATATGATGTGATCCATTTGTCTTTGAAGTATATAAATTTGCATGTACACAAAGTGGGACAATTCTTGCTTTGTATGTTTCCAATATGAACAAGTTCTAGTTGCCATGGTTTAATTAAATAATGTCAGTCCCTGAAAACATAGTTCAAATCCAGTTATCACAGTATGTTAACTATCAGCCATTGTATTAAATACAAAATTTGCTGCTAGCTCTTTGTGCCATGAAACACTATAAATAGTTACTGCTCACAAGGAATACCTATTATTCTCTAAGACTTTCTTTGAAGTCTGTCAGTGATTGGTTACTGAGTATTTGTTACCCAGTATCCAGTTCAGACATAGACTGGAAGTGTACAGGTGTGTTTTCTTTACTTCCAAAGATAAGCTCAGGTAACATATTACACAAATGGGCAATTTAAAGAGGAAATTAGACCTGACACAAAAACAAACACAGTTAACATTGGAAGATAAATTAAAATTGAAAATAAAAAATTATAGAAGAAACAGCTGGTGGTGAGGATGCTGATGCTGGTACCATATGAAAGCCTTCAGATGTGGGCCAGAGGAGTAAAGTGAACGTGACCCTAAGAGGATAAAGGAGGAAAGGGACTGTGATGGAAAGGATCAAGGTGCTCCAGGGGAAGTGATGCCAGCAAGATTCTTCATCTGAAAGGAGCTCTTGGAGTTATTTTATGACATGGAGAGTATCAAGAATAAAATATTGGAAGCTGATCTAAAAATATGGTAATTTACCAAGGCATAAAGAAAAAAAATACTCCATATCCTGAAGTTATGTGCTGGAAAGAAGGTAAGCACTATTCAAACTAATCTTGATAAAATTTTCATAAAGCAGTAAGAATTTAATTCTCAATGTTTCTGATATTTAATATTACAGTGCACTAAACAGAGATGCTATGCTTTCTTTGGTTTCCCCTCACGTTTATAATCAACAATAAGAAAAGTTGTGATGTTTGAACAAAAAGTTTTACAGGTAAAGTAACAGTTTAATTTGCCCCATTGAATATTTAGCTCTCTTTGCATGGTTTCAGTTTGCACTTATTTGGTCCTGTGTTACTGTGTAAAATGAGGACTGTCTGTATATATAAAATACAAATACACATGTCTATATGTATTTTAAAGGCAGGAATTGGCTGGGAATATAGCTCAGCAGCATAAGCACCTTCCTGGCAAATGTAAGGTCCTGAGTTCAATTCTCAGTACCAAAAAATTAAATTAAATTAAATTAAATAAATAAAATAAAGGCAAGAATTGTCAATAGTAGCTTCTTCTAAGGACTGGGACAGAGAAAGAGGAGAAACAAAGGTAAAATTTTATTTTTATTTTGTATACTTATGAACCAGCTATTTTCTCCTTTAGAATATATTCCTCTTTAATATAAAACCTTATTGACAAGAAATATAAATATAAAGATGAGTAATGTATTGAAAAGCATATTCATCTGTGCTTTCATTTTTGTTTTCTGAGGGAGATAATTCAAAGCTTTCATAGAATTTCAAGAGAACTCGTGATACCAAAAAGGTCAAAATCACATTTACACTTTTCCCTAAGCACAAAAATCACAAAATATGCAATTTCTTCAGGAATAAATATGATACAAGTTGTTGATTTCACCCATCTGTGTGGGAGAAATGGCTTAAGAACAAGTCCAGCTGATGGTGATATTCAAGTGCAATTTGCAAACAGATGCCCTAAAGGAAATGCCTCCAGAGTGTCTGCTTCTAACATGCATCTGTTTAAGAGACAGCAGGGCTGAATCAAAGTATGACCTTGTGTACAACCCTGAGAGCTCACTGGCTGACAAACAAAATGCCAAATATATGGTGAGAAGTATTTGGAGAAATACTGTAGAGATTAGTGCTAGATTCACTCTGCCAGGGTTTGGGTACTCAGAGAATGAAGGGTACCACAGCTCAGGCTAAGGACTTAACCTGATTCAAGATAGCCAGGCAGGACTGGTCGGAGAGTCCAGGGGATGAAATGATCCTGTTATATTCTTAAATACATGTAAACCAAGTTATCCCCAGAAGATGAAAATTCTCTAGAATAGTCTCTAAGGCCTCCTGGACAGATGAGGTGGCCCTTCAGAAAATGTTAGCTTATTCTAACCAGTGTCTAAGAAAACCACAGTTGGACAATAGCAAAGGCAGTAGCAACATAGATCTTATTTATGACTATTACAATACAAGAAATGAGGCTTCAGTACAGAACTGGGATCAAAATATTGCATGAACAAGTAGGAAGTATTTATTTATTTAGTTTCTGAGATAGGATCTCACTTTGTGACTCAGACTGGCCTTGATATCACTACATAGCCCAGACTGCCCTCAAACTTGTGGTGAAGCTCCTGTCTCAGCCTTCTGGGTGCTGAGATTGTAGGCACATTCCCCCATACCTGTCTTACAAATGGTAATGTAATCCTGAAGAGAAAAGTAGGGGTCAGTGGATAGAAAATCACAAAGCAGAAACACCAGGAATAGGGGAAATTCTGCCTAAACTGACCTAACAGGATTCTTGCTAAAATCCACCCAAGATAATCAGGTATTATCCAGGGGATGATGGAGATGAAGAAGCTGATCAGACAGGGAGAACCAGAGATTCTGGCTAACCTGACTTAGCAGTATTCTAGATAAAGCTAGATTTTACAAGGATGTGCACAGGTGGACCCAGGAAAAGGACCAGAAGCCTGACTAAAGTTTGGTCAAGCAATGGGTCTTTGTTAGCAGAGAAATTTCTTAAAACACTAGGGAGTGGTCAAGATTAACCAAGTAATCTTGAAGCATGCAACAAAAATCCATCAGTCAGCATCGTATATGCATATTTTTATTTAATGCTCAGTGCAATCCTATGGTGATTTTATTACTTTGAAGCCACTAAGATAACTGTAGTTTAACTGAGGTATAAGGAAGTTAAGTAACTTGTCTACTATTATATAAATTTAAGAGTTAGACCTGAGACTTGAAGTCTGATTAAGAGTTAGACCTGAGACTTGAAGACTGAAGTTATGCATACTCACTGAGTTGCTTGGAAATGCCTATAAACTGCACATGTTTTGGCTTGTCTTTTATTTACTGGATATCTTGCTAACTCTAGAATATCTAATCTACAATCAGCCCAGCCCTGTTACATCTTTCAGAACTCTGCTGACATGGTGCTTGCCACTGTGGATATTCAAGCCTTTGACTCTAGATTCTTCTCTATCATTTTGTGTTGTCCTCACACGACCTCTGTGGCCAGGAGTCATCTTGCTTTTGCCAACTTCACATTCCATTGGTTCAGAGAAAATATACATGAGCATTTAGTGTTTTCCCTTGAAGTAATTGTGTCCCTTGGCATGATGGAATGGCTTTCATTGATTTAGCTAAAATTTGTATATCTACAGATAAGAAACTTCTGACCACAGCTCTATAAAGGTAAATGATGGCATTGGGTGGAGTGCAATACCATAATCTGGCAAGACTGAGTCATATTTGGATAGCCAGAACTTCATTTAAAGAAATCCAAGTTTTAAGGTAGAATAAATTTTATGTAATTTCAATTAATAATTCAAAGATGAAATCATATTCTTTGGGACACTTTAGTGGTTAAAATGGACAGTGGAAGACATTCTCTACTTGACATAAAACTCAACATGAAGTCCTTTCCCAACTTCAGGTCATGCAAGGTCTGTGTAGCAATGTTCAGGATGCTGTTGGAATTCTTCCTAAATAATTGGCTCAAATCAGGAAACTTTCCTTGTCAGGAAGAGTTTGGCACCCTAATGTCCATCTCAAAATAAGACATATTGAAAAAGGTGACTCTTTAGAGGTGGAAACTGGAAATCACATATATCTGATAAATGAAATTATCATATATCTAATAAATTTGAAATAACGTATATCTGATAAATGACCAGAGTTCAAAATGTTCGGGCTGAGACAACAAGTCTGTGTCCAATGAAAATTCCTTTTAAAATTAGAACAGACATAAGAGTGATGTCATGAGATTAGAAGAGACCAAGAATGATCAATCAAACCAAGAAAGATGGCAATTCCCATAGGCATAGCGGTCACTCTGTGGTTTAATTTAATGCACCAGGCACTGTACTAGGATTCAGTCATATATACCATTTAATCATCTAAACAACCTTGACTTTGGATCAGGATGTTAAATGTATACCCAAAGCTTCTGAGTTACTGGATGTCCATTATAGAACTCAAATTCAGACTCTATTTAACACACTTCACATCACAATACCTTATCTTTAATGAAGCCAATAAAGCATCGTTTATTTAGCTAGGGTACTGAAGCAGATCAACTCTTTAAGTCTCAGTGATTCACCAAAGCAGAAGTTTATTTCTTCCCACATTAAGTCTCTGTGGTAGAAAGGGCTGGCACACAGAGTCCTTGTTCCACATAATTATTCAGGGATCCATGCTGGCACAGACCCTACCATCTTTCATTGGCTAGCAAGGATAACTGTGGCTGCTGACATCTAGTGGCAGATGTGGGAAGAGAGATTCTGGTGGATCATATGGTAATTTTTTGGGCCAGGTCTGGAAATTGCATTTTTGTCCATAATCTATTAGTCAGGTGTAGTCATATATATATACTTCACTGAAAAGGTAAACTAGCTATGGGATCAAGAGGAAAGGGAGAGGGGTTTAGCAAATAAATATTCGCTCTCTAGTATACTTGTATTCCTCTAGAGTTATTAGAATTGAAGTATAATAAATAAATATCATCATCTACTAAATCCCATGTAACATACCTGTTTCTGGGATGTACAAATGAATGACTGAATGCATAGCCCCAAGTTTAGCAGAGGATTAGACAGAGATACACACATCAGCATGGTACAGATGACATTCTTTATTAACCTTTTGACCTGCTCTCTGCACTTGAATATAGTAAGATTCGCTTAGTTCAGAATTAATGATTTGGCTCCTTTTAAATCCTTAAATTTCTTAGTTGAAGATGTAAATCTAAGTCTCAGTATAGGGTAGATAGCCTTTACTCCTGTAAAGCTTTGACTTAGTCCTCCATGGGAGCAATCAGACCCGTGTCAGATGAACAATACCCCTTCCCCATGTGAGCAAACAGATACATGTTGAGTGAGTAGCACTCTCCTGCACATGAGCAACCAGATCCATGAGAGACATGAAAGCAAAACAGGTTCATGCTGGACACAGGATGCCCAGCACAAAGGTACCACCACCCACCAACTCAAGCTGGCCCTGCATTTTGCTTCCCCAGGACATGGGTCAGAAGTGGTGAGGATTAACCAACATACTGATCTTGGAGGAGGACAATGATGGATGAGGGCATTTTCAATCAGACTTCACAACTAGGAACATTAAATCCAACAGCACGCTCAACCCCCACCCTACAACCTACATCTATCTACCAGATACCAAAGGACTGATGGCATTCCCAGTCTACCACTGGCAGGAGCACGAATGCACCTTGGTTTAGATAGTAATCACAGTCCAGGGATGGAGACAGAAGGGCCTCTGGTGGAAGGACAGCATGTCCAAAACTCATAGGCCCTAAAGCTAGGCAGAGAAAATCACACCTGGTTCAATCACAAGACTGGAGATCTTGGAAAGAAACCACTCATTCATTCAATAACACAGGGATTTCTTTTTCTTTGACTCAATCTTTTTTTTTTCTATTTTACCTTTTCTTCATTGGGTTTTTGAGGGGTTTGAGGGGTTTTTCCCCTTTTCTCAGATTTTAGTTTCTTTTTTTTTTTCCTTTTCACTTTTTCCTCTTTCCTATCTTTTTAATTTCCTATTTTATCTTTTTTCATTTTCTTGTTCATTCTTTCCTGCAATTGTTTTCTGTTTCTTAATTTCCTTTTACTCTACCATAGGAATGCCTATTTCAATTTTCTCTTCTCAGATCCCATAAATAATTTTCTAAATTTTGCTTTTTCATTCACAGGTTCCCCGCCCCCTCTACCTTTTCTACTATAACCACTAAGCTTCATGAATTTCTAGATAACTAATGAACTTTATGTCATCGATTTTGACATCAATATTGACATTTATGTCATTGATCTTGGCAGTTATACTGTTAGTAGAGGTAAAGTTGTGCAAGTTAGCAGATATTTACTGTAGGTCTATATTTGGTTTGTCTTAATGTTTATACTATAATTATAGATCTCCTTTCTATGGTTATTAATGATACTTTATTTGTCCTTGGGTTTGTCAATATTCAACTTGTATTTGACATAATGATTGATGTGGGTTTTATTACTATATCCAAGGTAACATGCTATTGCTATGAATTAGTTTTCTTGAAACAACAGTGTCTGAATTACGTTGGGATCATTAGAAGTATTGGGGCCCACTGCTGGAACATGGTACTAGGCCAATATGGTACAACTTCCTCTCTCAAGTAAAAGGAAGTGATTGGATTCTGGGACAGAGGCAAACACCAACAGCTAGCCATGCCCAGCGTAGTAGACAGTTAACTAAAGAAGACCCCATATTAGAAACAAAGATTTCTGTTAAAATAACCCACAAACTTAACACATGACAACAAACAAATAGAAACATAAGGAGACAAACCAACAAAATACCTCCCAAACCTCCGATCTTTCCCATAGTTGATCTGTATGTAACCAAATGGAAAGAAACCAAAATCATACACGCAAGTTATTCCAAATGTTATCAAGAGATACAACAAAAAAGATCAATAAGGCATTTGGAAAGCACATAGAAGTTATAAATGGTAAGATATTGGGCAAAATAAATAAAACAATCAGCAAGTATATAGAAGACACTAGTAAAAATTTAACAGAGCTAAGCAAAGTGATGTAAAACACAGATGACCTGCATAGAAAATTTATAGTCCAGGAGAAGGCTCCAAACAGAAATTCAGGAGATTAACAATCTATTGAAAGTATGAGCAGCAAAAGTAACCAAGGTGAGGTCATAATGTTAGAGCTAGAAGACAGGGCTGTTGTCAGTATATGACAGTGCAGAGATACCTTAAAAATAACAAGAGAAGCCAGGGGTTTAGCTCAGCGGCATAAGTGCCTGCCTGGCAAGTGAAGTCATGAGTTCAATCCCTTATATAAAAAAAAGAGAGAGAGAGAATATGAAGAAATGGTTTCAACAGCTCTAAGACTATGCAGAGAAGACTAATCTAAGGTTAACTGGAAATAGTGGAAAATCAAAAAATAGTACAACTGATTTTTTTTTAAACCTGGTTTACTGAAATAACAGCAGACTTCTAGGAAGATGATGGAGCTGTAAGCAGCAGACAAAACAGCCTCTCTCAGAGTCACTGGCCAGATGCTGGAATATAGCATCGTGAGGAAGATGAGAAGCAAGGAAGTGGGTCCCCTGGACCCAGAAAGAATCTGAAGTATAAACTGAAGCCCACAGGCAGAGTGAAAAGAGAAACTTGAAGGAAGAAGAAGGCAGTAGCAGACAGGACCTTCATCCTGAGATGGGGCTCACTGCAGGAGAGCTGTTCAAACCCATGGATGCATGGTCAGTGACGGGGATGGCTGGGGCGCCCAGAGACCTCTGAAAAGTGGAGGGGAGCAGTGGATGTAGAGGACTGCCCTGGCTGGCAGTGAGTGCAGAGGACTTTGTTCTCCCATGGGGAGAATGTGATTAGCTGGGAGCCATCTTGGAGGTGGGTCAGCTGAGTTTGAAACCTAGAACCGCTTCATCTGGCAGCTCCCAGCCGGGCTCAGACCCATAGGAATTGCTTGGATGATGGGTCTGGTCTCAGGACAGGCTGAGATTACCCACTACTTAACCAAAAAGCAACAGCTGGCTTTCTGGGCTAGACTGGCACAATTTGGGACTCTGTCTCCACAGGTTGTCTACTAGTGAAACCAGAGAAAATCCTGGAAGCAGACTATTTGTTTTGCTTTTGTTTTTTTCTTCTCCTTCTTTGTTTTTATATATCCATATATCCATAACTTCCTTGTGGGTATAGTTCTGTTCTGTTCTGTTCTGTTCTTCCTTTTACCACTTCCGTCTGTCTTTTCCTTCAATCTTCTGCAACAGTTTCCCCAGGTTGGCATGATGCCCCTTTCTCCTCCAACCTTATTTGTAGTCTCTTTGTCTTCTCCCACTTCTTTATTTTCTCCTTAATACATTTTCAATTTTAATCCTCAAGGGCAAAATTGACACATTATAGACTTACATATTGCATATAATTATCTGGTTTATTTTACATTTTGTTATATAGTCACAAATCTAGTTCATACAGTTAAAAGTTGCAAATTAAGGGTTAGCTCAGACTGTTGATTTCTAGGCTGTGTTTGATGCTATTAGTATAATAATAGCCAAAATTGACATGACTGTTCTAAACAGCTGTTGGTGCTGGTGACTGACCTGACTACGGGTCACAGAAAATAGAGCAGCACAGTACCAAAGAACAAGGGACTAAGACAAACAAGCAATAACTTGTCATCTCCAACAAACTAAAGAGGTAATATCTTCCAATAGACTCAAACCCAAAAACCAACTACACCTGGAAGATACCTCAGAGAAGTCATCATCACGTAAGCATTCTAAATACTACCAATAAAGACACCCACTATCAGCAACTTACAAGCATCACCCTAGGAATTAAACTAAAAAAAGAGAGAAAATAAAATAAGAAGACACTTAAGCAAAATGCAACCCCAGACATCCAGTTCACCAAAGGCAAATCCTGGGGGCAATGAGGTGGGACAATCTGAAAGCCCTCCACCAGACTTCTCTGAAGTAATAACAGAACTGAATGAGGCTCTGGAAAAAATGAAATCAGAAATAATCATAGAGAAATAATCTCTCAGATAAGTACAGAGATTACCAAATACACACCATGCTTAGTGATGTTAGAGCAGACATAGACAAAAAAAAATAGATGAGCTTAAGATAATTATGGAAGATCAGCACAGGAAAGAAATGAAATCCATGAAGCAGATTCAAACAGATATCCAGGAGACTAAAAATTCCATTGAAAGTATTTGAAGCAGATCAGGTAATGTGAGGACAGATCTCAGATATTGAAAACAGGTTTGCAGTTAGTGACCAGGAAAAGAAAGATTTCTCAAAAACAGCAAGGGACATGATAAATCAACCCAGAAGTTACTAGATGAGACAAAGAAGAATAACCTAAGATTAACTGGTGTCAATGAACAAGCAGTAGATATACTACAAGTGACATTTAAAAAGTGTTCACAGACATTATGACAAAACTTTCCTAGTAGAGAAAAAGAACTTGACATACAGATAAATGAGGCATATAGAATTCCAATTAGTAATGATCAAAAAAATATCTAGAGCCAGGCATATCATAGTCAAGATTCCAGAAATTCAACACAAGAACAAAATCATAAAAGATGTCAGAGAAAAGAAAGAAATCACCTATAAAGGAGCTTATCAGAATTACAGCTGTCTTGTCAGCACAAACTCCCAAGTCAAGGAGAGCTTGGATTAAGGTAAACCAAGTTCCAAAGGACAACAATTTTCAACCCAGATTGATGTATTCTACAAAAATGTCTTTCAAAATTGATGGAGAAATAAATACTTCTATGACAAAGAACATCTGAGGAAATTTATAACCATGAAACCAGAACTCCAAAATGTTCTGAAGGATATTCTAGAAAGAGATAACAAGGACTATAGCTCCATGAATCCTAACAGAAGGAATCTACTAGTGAAGGTCAACAGTTAGAGGGAAGGGGAAAAGAAGGGGAGAGCCAAAAACAGGAAAACAACATGTCAAGGATAAATCAATACACTTCAGTTATAACCATCAGTGTTAATGGTCATAATTCACCAATCAAAAGACAGACTGGAAGAGTGGATCAAGATTCAAAAATATCTTGCATATAAGAAACACATTTAATTCAAAAAGAAATTCATAGTCTGAAAGTCAAAGGATGCAAAACAATACTCCATGTGACAGGAACCCAGAAAAAAAGCAGGAGTAGTTATTCGATTTACATACAAAGTGAATTTCAAGACAAAGCTGATTAAGAGAGATAAGACCACTATACATCCTCATAAAGGGGACAACTCAAGGGGAAGAGATAACAATTGTAAATATATATGCAACAAATACCAGTGTACCCAACTATATAAAACAGTTACTAATGAACATGAAAAATCAAACAAGCCCTAATACAATTGTATTGGGAGATCTCAATACCCCATTGTCACAAAAAGACAGATCAACTAAACAGAAACTCAATAATGAAATATTAGAACTAAATCAAACTTTTGAAAAAAAACTTAGTAAGTGTCTTTAGGATGTTCCACCCTACAACATCAGAATACACATTCTCAGCTGCACATGGGACATCTTCCAAAATAGACCATATACTGGCTCATAGAACACACTTAAGTAAATGCAAAAGAATTGAAATTGTTCTGCATGTACTATCAGACCATAGTGCGATGAGATTGGAAATTCATGCTAAAGGAAACCACAAGAACTTCATAAACACATGGAAATGAAATAGCACATTACTGAACAACCAATGGGTCACAGATGAAATCAAAGAAGACATTAGACAGTTTTTACAGCTGAATGACCACAATACAACATACCATAACTTATGGGACACAATGAAAGCAATTTTAAGATGGAAATTTATAGCAGTAAATACCTATATCAGGAAAATAGAACAAGCATATATAACTGATTTAATACCGAACCTCAAACTTCTAGAAAAAAAGAAGTGCAGGGCAAGCCAAAAGCTCATATAAGGGAGGAAATTATGAAGATCAGAGCAGAAATTAACACACTAGAGACAAAAAATACAAAGAATAAATTTATCTAAGAGTTGATTCTTTGGGGCTGGAGATTTAGCTCAGCAGCATAAGCACCTGCCTTGCAAGCAGGCAGTCGTGAGTTGGATCCCCGGTACCAATAAAAAGGAAAAAGACCAAAAAAAAAAAAAAAAAAAAAAAAAAAGACTTGGTTCTTTGAAAAATTAAATAAAAGTGTAAAAGAAGGAAAGAAAACTTATCCAAAAAGAAGGAAAGAAACCTTATCCAACCTTATCCAAAAGAAGGAAAGAAAAGACTCAAATCCATGTAATTAGGAATGAAAAAAAGGAAAATCACAACAGGCCCTACAGAAATCCAGAAAATCTATTTTGAAAACTTGTATTCCAATAAGAGGAAAATATAGAAGAAGTGGAGAGATTCCTAGATACATATGAATTAGCAAAGCTGAAATAAGAAGATGCAAAAATCCTGAGTAAACCAGTATTAATCGATGAAATCAAAGATGTAATTAAAGCCCTATCAACAAAGAAAAGCCCAGGCCCTAACAGAGTCACAGCTGAATTCTGTAAGAAATTTACAGAAGTCCCAATACCAATACTTCTCAAACACTTTAATGAAGTTGAAAAGGAAACAAGACTCTCAAATTCATTCCAGGAAGCAAGCATTACTCTGATACCAAAATTGGAGAAGGACCCAACTAAGAAAGGGAATTACAGGCCAATTCTCCCTAATGAACATAGATGCAAAAAAATTCTCAATAAGATACTGGCAAACAGACTGCAGCAAATCATCAAGAAGACTGTACACCATGATCAAGTTGGATTCATACCAGGGATTCAGGGATGGTAAAACATGTGTAAATCCACAAATGTGATATATTAACAGAGTCAAGGACAAAAATCATATAATCATCTCAATACATGCAGAAAAAGCTTTTGACAAAGTTCAACAGCTATTCATGATAAAAAAGACACAAAAAATTGGGATAGTCTTTAGCTCAATTTGATAAAAGCCATCTCTGACAAGCCAACAGCCAACATCATACTAAATGGACAAAACTGAAAGCTTTCTCTCTAAAATCAGGAGCAAGACAAGGATGTACACCATCTCCATTCTTATTCAACATAGTCCTGGAAACTTTAGCCTGCACAATTAGAAAAGAGAAAGAAACAAAAGGAATAAGGATAGGATAAGAAGTTAAACTATTATTATTTGTGGATGACATGATACTCTACATAGAAGACCCCAAAAACTCCATTAAAAATCTACCAGATTTAATAAATAAATTGAGTAGTGTAGCTGGATACAAAGTCAACACTTATAAGTTAATAGCCTTTCTCTAGAAGAAAGAAAGAAAGAAAGAAAGGAAGAAAGAAAGAAAGAAAGAGAGAGAGAGAAAGACCTAGGAATCAATCTAATGAAGGATGTAAAAGGCCTCTACATTAAAAACTACAGTACTCTGAAAAAGCAGATTGAAGATTCAGAAAATGGTAAGATATCCTGTGCTCTTGAGTAGGAAGAACCAATATAGTCAAATGAGCATACTTCCAAAACTGTTATACAGATTTACTGCAATCCCAACAAAATTCCAAATAACATATCTCACGGATAGAAAAACTCCTAAAACTCCTAAAATTCATTTGAAACCAAAAGAGACCTAGAATTGCAAAAGCAATTCTGGGCAACACAGGCAAGGCCTGGGGCATCTCAATCCCTGACTGAAATTATACTATAAAGATACTGTGGAAAAACACTGCATAGCATTGGCAAACAAAACAAAAACACAGCCAAAGATCAATGGAACAGATTAGAAGATGCAGATATACTCCAGTCATACTCAGTCACCTTATCTTTCATAAAAGTGCCAAACACATTTAATGAAGAAAGATAGCCTCTTTAATAAATGGGGAGGGAAAAACTGGCTCTACATATGCCAAAAATTAAAACTGGACCCCTTCCTTTCCCTATGCACTAAACCAAATCGTAAATGGATCAAAGATCTAAATATCAAAACAGCAACATTAAATCTGATAGAAGATAGAGGAGGTAAAACTCTTGAAGACACTGGTATAGGAAAAGACCTTCGGAATAAAACCCTAATTGCACAGGAACTATCAAAAAAGAATCAACAACTGGGATCTCATCTTATTAAAAAGCTTTTGCATAGCAAGAAAAACTACCAACTGAGTGAAGAGACAACCCACAAAGTTGGCAAAATGTTTGCCAGCTC
Source organism: Cavia porcellus (assembly GCF_034190915.1). Classification (NCBI taxonomy): domain Eukaryota; kingdom Metazoa; phylum Chordata; class Mammalia; order Rodentia; family Caviidae; genus Cavia; species Cavia porcellus. The sequence goes on from NW_026947484.1 coordinate 80,286,227, forward strand.
TTTATCAGACAAAAGATTACTCTTGAGAACATATAAAGAATTAAAAAATATCAGACCTCCCAAATTTAGAGGCCCAATCCAATAATATGCATCTGAGATGAATACATACTTCTTAAATGAAGAAATACAAACAGTAAAAAGTATATGAAAAATGTTCAATGTCACTTGCCACTTGTTGAGAGATACAAATTAAAACAATGAGATTCCATCTCACAAGTAACTATCTTCAACTGCCTTTTCTCACACACAAATCCATATTCAGTCATTTTGGACTGTGTCTTTGTAGTTTCCCAAACATGCCAAAGTGAATTCCTCCCTCTGCGTTTGGTTAGGCAATTTCTTATTGCCATGACACCTCTCTGACATTCAATTTCTGTCAAGATATCACTTATTCTCCAAGACTCCGGGGAAACATACTTCTTGCTAAAGCTTTACCTGAACAAGTCTTTGTGTACTCATCTGAGTTTAAACATCTAATCCAGAAGTACTGCACTCTAAAATGATTATTTGAGTGGCAAAATTGGAAAATATTTGGACCCTTGAGGTTGAGAATCGGAATACCTGGGTCTTTTCCTGGCTATGTGGTCTTGTTTACATTTCTTAACCTTTCTGTGCTTCTATGCCTTTTAATAAAATGGATACAATAGCACTTTCTACTTCATAGGGTTAAGTAAGGATTAAATTAACTAATTCAGGAAAAATTCTTAGCATAGTATCTGGCACATTGAAAACAATTGATAAGGATAAATTACTTTTATTTTTGTTAATTGTATACTTTTACCCACACCCCTTACAATTAAACCATAAGTAGTTTAAAGAAGTAGATAGAACATGAGTATTACTCATCATTTTATACCTCACACAATCTAGGGGAAAAAATTTGCATGTACTAAATAATTAGTGGGTGCTATCTGAATAAAAGTGAACCATTCATAAACATGTTACCTAAGAAATTAGAGACCGTTGTCATTTATATCTCATGAATGTGTGACAGACCCCAGAATAATAAAATGGATACTGTACTGAAATTATAAATCATTTTGAGTCTTGAAAAAAATCATCCTGATTGAAAATCTCTTTTCTATTCCTTTATTTGCCATGAAGAACATGCCAAGAATTCTTATATTACCACCTTTTTGTTATTGTGGAATTTCACAGATAATTATTTAGTAACTATAAGGTTCCAGACACCATGGGTAGGAGTGGGAATTAGAGATTAGAAATGTCCTTCTTCCGTTCCTGAAAACCAGCTGTCATCTGATGTTGGACTTTGAGCTTAGGGCCCAGGACCTAACACACTTCTATATCCTCTGACCTCGAAGCTTAATGCCACAAGGCAACTGGTCTACAGGATTTCCCTCCCTTGTGACAAGTGGCACGTGCTTATGTCCGGTGGCAGAGCAATATATCATACTTTCTTATAAATATTGTACTAATATTTCACAGATTTTACTAGACTGTTCCAGCCTATTACCCTAACCCAAACAGAGCTCAGGCCACATGGAAATGTTAGATACAATATAAAAAAAAATTTTCTCTGCAACCAAGTTTGATCCATCAGTTAACAAAGGAATTCCCAAGCGCTAGGAATACCATGAAATCAAATTAGAAAAATAAATATGAGCAGATACCAAGAGGAAAACATGGGGACTTCAGGTGGAAATATGGAGCCTTGGGACAAGGAAAGTAGGTTTCCAGTAGGGAAAAGAAAAGTGAAGCTCAACTCTAAAAGAGAAACAAGGGAGCTGAGCTTCCTGGATAAACTAGCCTGGGGTTTTAGACAGATTTAAAAATAAATCACTAGACTTTGAGCCCAGGCCATACGTATTTTGGGGGCCTTAATTTACCAAACTAATGATGTGGAACCTTAAATTGGTTATTTAAGATAGCAAAAAGTCATGTAAGCCCCAAGGAACCCAGTTAACATCAAAGAAGATGTTTCTGTGGAATGTTTTGTAGGCTGTCCCCACTGGGTTCTTGCAAAGGCACTTTGAACTCCAGGTACAATCAAACCTGATTGATTATCTGCCACTGCACCCCGCTGTCAGCATCCCTTCCCCTTAAGGCGCTGAGCCTGGGTGTTGTCCTTGACACACCCACACCAATCAGTCACTAAGTATCGCTGACTTAAAAATCTGTCGTATATTTAAATAACCAATGCATCATCTAAATGCCTATCAGATTTGTCCATTTCTTTCCATACCCAATTGCTCCACCCTATTCCAAATCGCAGTCATCTCTCTGTAGCCTCCTAACTGCCCTGTCCTGCATTACACCATCAGATGGCACCACAGGAAACTGACATCTTTTAGGTAAAAACTGCAAGTGGCAGTCTCATAGCATTCACCTTAATGTTTTTTCCCATTCGATTTTCACACTGCAGATAGAATTATATTTTCTTTCTTTCTTTTTTTTTTTTTTTTTTTTTGTCTTTTTCATTTTTATCGGTACCGGGGATCGAATTCACGACTGCCTGCTTGCAAGGCAGGCGCTTATGCCGCTGAGCTAAATCCCCAGCCCCGAATTATATTTTCATAAAGCAAATTTGATCATATCACACTTTTCAGCAGCGGTATTGTTGGGGGGGGTTCCTATTATTCTTGAGAAAAATATAGTTGGGTACGGTGTACACACTTGTAATCCCCACATTCTGAGGCAGGAAGATCTCCCTGGACCACACAGTGAATTCAAGACCAGCCTGAACATAGCAAGACCCTCTCAATAAATAAATGAATGAATTTCCTAGTGAAACAGCTGTCTTACTTCTGCCTCCTTATCCGGCCTCAAACTTCTCCCTCTCCTTCCTTCCTTTTCCCTTGGCGCACTGGATTCTTCTGGCGCCTTGCACTCTCCAAGTTTTTAGCCCTCTATACCTTTGCATGTACAGTTACCACTGCCTTGGACATTCTTCCCAACTCTCTTTGATTGTACAGCTCATTTTTAGAGCTTATCTTTGACAACATGCTTCATGAAACCGCTATCTGACCTCCTCTTAATGTCAAGCTTTCTCACTCATAGCACGTGTTCACAGGGAAACTTCAGATTTATGTGTGTAAGTATCTGAATTATGTTTGCTCCCCCACTAGAAGTGTAGGTTCACCAAGATAGAGATTGAATCTATTTTCGCTGACCACTGGCTCTTCAGCTCAGAGTCAGACACAGAGAAAGTGCTCAACATATTTTTAATAAATGAAACATGTAAAACTATGGAATGGGGCTGGGGATTTAGCTCAGCAGCATAAGTACCTGCCTTGTAAGCAGGCGGTCATGAGTTCGATCCCCGGTATCGATAAAGAAAAAAAGTCAAAAAACTATGGAATGGAAATGTGGGAAGACACAGGTGCTGGCAGTAGAGACAGATGGACACTGTGATCCTGCAGAAGGCATGTACCTGAGACTAAGGCAGGTTTCCAATCCAGTACCTGTGCTAATCTTCCATAGTCCATCCTTGGCTTTACAGGTTTTATAAGCAAGGGAACTACATCTATCAAATAACTTGCAATCAGGGTCAAATAACAGTAAATGTATGAGGTAAATCTAGGTTTCCTGACTCCAGATTCAGTCTTCTTCTTTTAAAAAATTATAGACAGGCAGAAGAGACAGTGAACTGCCACAGAGCGAGAGGTGGGAGCTTGAATGTTCTCTGACACCAGGAAGGCAGTGTGCAGATCAAGGCAGGCCCAGGCTAAAATCAGGACAATTATTTGTAACTCATCGATTTAGAATGCACACATCCATTTTTAATGCGTGAGAATACAGGCCTAGTATTTCTGGTTTGTTCTATTTTTTAAATTCAAACCTGGGTGTGGAATCTTTCTCATTTTAAAGCACTATATGGATCACACAAAACGTGTTTTTAAGGAAAGAGGGGGTAAAAAGAATAAAGATGTGTTATGTATATGTACCAACTCTCCACAGTGAATGTAATCCTTGTAAAGCATTTTAATTTTTTAAAAAATCATGTTTGTAGAAGAAACTTAGGTACCAATTGGCAGCTCCTAGTCTAAATGGATGGGAGGTCTTCTGGGAAGATGCGCTGTTGTCAGCACCCACCTACATTTGTATCTTGCATGGATAACATTTGTGTGGAGCCCTCATAAATAATCTTAGCAATAGTTGTTCAGCTTGAACTTTGATGGTTCCATGCAACTGAAAAGATAGAATCAGTTAATCTATAACTGGTTTTATGGTCCCAAGATCATGAAGTCCTATTAAAGCAAAGAAATGACAACTAGCAAGAGGACAGACTCATCATTCCATGATCCTCATGAAAAGGAATGGGCCAGGAACCTCAGAGACCACCACTGGAGAACGTGGAGGTCACTGTGCAATTCTCCTTTCAAAGAATATCTAGTCTAAAGAGAGACTGGAAATGGTTCTTAACTTAATTCAAAATACATTAACACATTTCTAGTATGCCAGAGACCATGGGAAAGTTCATCTTTATCTCTGTATTTCTAGTGTGCCTTATTGAAGGGACTAAAGGATTGCACAATCTTTAGAGAGATGCTATGATAAAATGACCGCTTTTCAGTTTCAATCCCTCTAACTTTGGAAGGCCCTGGCATCAAGAAGAGTTTCACAGATTTTTCTCAATTTATTCTTTCTACTTGAGCCCCAAACAAGTACATGTCTCAGTAATTATCAGGATGTTTCCCCCTGCATTATATATTTACTTGGTTAAATCGCTAGCAACTCAGTCACTAAGGCCTTTGTAAAAGTTGTTCTGTGGAGCAAATGCATGACTTGAGTTTAAAATATCTTATATCCTTATCTGCAAAGGCATCAAAAAACAAGAGGAGAACCCAACAACAACCTTCACATATTCCTGGATCTGGACAAAGAAATCATTTGATTGCTGGCCTAGACAGCACAGTTATCACAACTATTCAACTCTGCTATAACACAAAAGCCAGGTACGCTATGAAAGTGACAGGTTAACAGTGCTTTAATAAAACTGCACTTACAAAACCAGGCAGCAGGCTAGACTTGGCTCATAGGTCAGAGTTTGCCAACCTTTGCTCTAAGACCTTGTCTTTCTCTGTGTTCAGCCACTGGACAGATAAAGAGAGTCACAGCAGAGCATATGCAAAATTTATATCTATCCTACTCCCATACTCTCATTGGATTGCTGGCCCAGATACTCCTTGATACATATCCGTCAAGAGTACTATGTTAAACAGAACTGCTTAAAGTGCATCATACAAATATCAGTGTATAGGAAATGCTCACTAAATGCAACTGTCATCATTTTTAACATGCAGGAATGAGTGGTTTGATAGGAATGAGTGGTTTTGATTTTTATGGGAAGAAGTGGTCATATTTAATTGAATGAGATCTAGAAAGGGTACAGTCAAATCTTAAAGGCAGAATAGAATATTAACACACAGAAATGTGGGAGCTGCCTTGGCAAATATGTAACAGCAGGAAAGCATTGTGGGTTAAGTGTACATACTTCAGTTTGGGATTATGTGGAGAAGTTGTAAGCAGACAAGTCTGGAAAGGCAAGATGGACTTCAACACCAGGTGCAAAGTTCAGAAGCTCAGTAGCAACATGGAGCCACTGAAAGTTGTTGAGAAATGCATACACAAGAATTGTGTTCCACGGAACTGTTTCCAATTTCACTGTATGAATGTTCACTTTATATGCTTTAATTTTGTAATTTGGACAACTGTTCCTGGGAAGATAATATGTAACCTATTAACTGGTGATTTCTTACTGTATATTTTTTTTCTTGAAATACTGTATTATTTGTACCCTTTTACTGCTTTGTTTTTTTATGTCCTTTCTTTTTTTCTCTTTAGATAAAAAAAAAATCTGTTTGTAAGTTTGCTATTTAAAAGAGAAACTGTGTTACCTAACATGCTGTAAGGAAAGGATACTATAATCTCAGACTAGGCTCCAGAAAGTTGCTTCTCAGATATTTATAACCTTTACCTGTCTACAAAGGAGAATTATTTTACTCAATTAGCATGCCCAGAAAATTATTCAGCTAAAAAGCTATATAAATGTTGCTGTGACTATCATTGTCTTAATTAAAATAAGCATCCCTAGGATATGCGCCCCAGTTAATGCACAAAGATTTGTAGCCAACTGCTGAAATTTCTGCAAGGGTGATCTATGGTTAAATACAGACTCGATTTCTGACAACCATTTGGACACTGGGAAATGATTTACATGAAGGTAAATCACAAATTCAGAAGCTTGTGTAGGTTGGCTTACACTTCTAGATCTCTAAAAAGAAATACTTCACACAGACTGACCCAGACCTATTATGTTTATTGGTCAGAGCCCATCTGTGCTGAAAGCATTGACTTTGACTGCCTTTTACCCTGAAATCCATACTTCCAACTTCTCATGGAGAAAACTGTTCTTTTTTTTTTTAACGGAAAAAAAATTTCAAGACAAGAAAGTAACAGTGGTTAATATATTAAACCTTGTTATCTTTAAATTAGTTACTCACAGTACAAGATATCAGCATTTAATTGTCCAGGTGATCCAAGGCCAAAGTTTCTTTTCAAAAATGAACTAAGAGTAATTGGTAGTATAGCTTTTTTATCTCATATATATATATATATATATATATATATATATATATATATCTTTTTCCCTTCCTTCTTTTCTCCATTTTTGCATCCCAGTTTCTCTTTCCTTTTGAAGCTTCTTCCCATTTAACCATATCTATTGTACATTTTGGATTTTACTTACTTTTTAAGCTTCTTACATTAAGGAGACACTATGATGTTTACACATGTGAGTCTGATTTATTTCACTTATGAGTACGGTCTTAAGTTGCATCATTTACCTATAAAAGGCTTCACTGCATCCTTCTTCATTGCAGAGTAGTTCTCTACTGCCTAAAAATGTTGATGGGCGTTTGGATTGTTTTCAAGATCTAGCTATTACAAGTATGCTGCTGCAAACATGGGTGCACAAATATCGCTGTGGTACAATCTTTTTAATTCTTCTGGGATGACATCCAGAAGGGGAATAACTGAGTGGAATGGGATAACTATTGCTAGTTTTTTGAGGAATCTCTCACTGATTTCCAAAGTGCTTGCACCAGTAGGTATTCCCACCAACAGTGAAGAAGGGTTCCTTTTCCCCCACACCTCTTCCAGCATTTGTTATTGGTTGATTTTGCCATTCTTTCCAGGGTGAGATGGAACCTCAGCATTTAATTTGCATCCCTCAAATGACCAAAAATGTTGAACATTTTTTCATATATTTATTTGATGTTTGTATTTTTTCATCTGAGAAGTGTATATTCATCTCAGATGCATATTTTTGGATCGAGTCTTTAAATTTAGGAGTTCTGAATTTTTAGATCTTTATATGTTCTTGATGGTAATCTGAGAAATCTGTTCTTATATTCAAGAATCACCTACTTTAATTGCAACGAGCAGAACAACTCAAAATCAGGTGATCCAAGGCCAGTGCCTCACCCTGACATTTGCTGTGTATCAATTCATGTATTGCACGTAGTTGTGTGAGTACCTCCTATGTGTGAAGCACAGCACCGTGCAGGAGTCAGTAGAACTCATCAGTGAGGGCCAAACATGCGACAAACTTCCCTCATGACTGCACTGATCTTTGGCATTGTGTTTCAAGTTTCCACTTAATTTATCTGTGCTCTGATCTTTGTTTTTCATCTATTAATTTGGGGCTTGGTTAATTCTTGATTTTATAATTCCTTGAGATGCAATAATAGGTTATTTGAAATGTATTTGTTTGATATGCGCCTTAACTGCTGTAAGCTTAGCACTGATTTTGTCCTTCCTGTAAATTTTGGCATGCGTTTCTTCATTTGATTTGTTTTAAAAAGGTTTTTTAATTTCCTTCTTGAGTTTTTCCTCATTCAAGGTTATTTAATTTCCATGTATTTGAACTTTCTTTCCAAAGTTTTTCAGTTATTAATATCTAGGTTTAATATATTATGATCAGAATATATCTATATATAGATGCTATCAATATTTTAAGTTTTTGACAGTTTGTGTTGTGACCTATCATATGATGCATGCTGGCGAATATTCCATATGCTGATGAGAAAAATGTGCCCTTGGCAATTGTTGAATAGAAGGTTCTAGATGTCTGTTAATGTCCATTTTGTCTAGGGTGCAATGTAACTGCCATTTTTTTGTTGATTTTATGCCTGGATAATTTGTCTATTGCTGAAAGTGTAATATTGAAGTCCCTAACTGTTACTGTATCTCTTTCTCTTTAGATGCATTAATATTTCTTTATATATTTAAAGTATTCCAACATATGTGCATACATTTTAGAACTGTTGTTTCCTCTTGCTGAATTACTATTATCTAATGACCATCCTTGAATTTTTTACTGCCTTTGATTTAAAGTCTGGTTTATCTGGCAGAAGCATGGCTAGTCCTCCTCTTTTTTGGATTCCATTTCTGGGCTATCTTATTCTATCATTTCACTTCAGTACTTGTGTATCCTTCAAGTGAAGAGAGGGGTTGAGGGTGTTATTCAGTGTTAAAATGTTTGCCTAGTAAATATGAGCCCCTGGATTCAATTTCCAGCACTAAAAAAAAGGATGAAGTCAGCATCTTGTAAGCAACACAACGTATAGTTGAGTATTGTTTCTCATTTTTCCCACTGAGATACAGTGCTAGACCCTGTGTCTGGTTTGTTTTATCCAGGAAATCACTCTGTGTCTTTTACTAGGAGAATTTAATTTATTTGCGTTCAAGATAATTATTGGCAGGTAAGGTGTTTGTACTGTCATTAAATAGTTTGTTTTCTAGCTTTGTTGTAATTTTTTACTTTCTCTTCTTTCATATAATTAAGTGAATTACTCTAGTAGTGTATGATTTTTGTTTTTCATGGTCCTTGGAATTGTGGTGTATTTTTATCTATAGCTTACTATTTTTGGTTTTGTTTATTACAGACTTGCTCAGTGGTTACCATAAGACTTACAAAGAACATCTACTTTGATGTGATAGTAACTTCAATGATTATAAAAATTAGAAAAACAAAAGACAAAGCTAATAAACTCTTCACTTGTACTCCATTTCTCCCCATTTTTAAATTTTGATAACTCATTTTATGCTTTTCTATGTCATACCTTAACACATTAGTGCAGTTATTATTTTAATTTGGTGTCTTCTGCCTTCATACTACAAATACGAATAGTTTATACACAATGCTTAAACCATTCTGAATGCCTGCCATAACTCTTGCCTGTGAGTTTTATACCTTCTCATATATTCCTCCTACTCCTTAACGCCACTTTCTTTCTGTCTGAAGAACTCTCTTTAGCATTTTTCACACAGTTCTGGTGATTACACATCCTCTCACCTTTTATCTGGGAATGTCTTAATCCACTCCTTCATTTCTAATGGATATCTTTCCTGGGTATAATACTCTTAGTTGGTAGCTGCTTTGCTTCAGTACTAGGAAAATTCATGCCATTCTTTTCTGGCCTCTGAGATTTCTGCTGAGAGGTCAGCCCTCAGGTGAACTGAGGTACAGCCAAGGGGTTGGTTTTTACTTCTTTGCTCTTGCAGACTTCAAAATTTGTTGTTTTCACCTTTGAGAGACTGATTATAAGGTCTCCTGAAATAGAACTGATTCGATTAAATTTTGCTAATGAGCTTTGACTTTCCTGTATGTAGGTGTATGTATTATTCTCTAGATTTGGGAAAGTTTTCTAGTACTTCTTTGAATAATATTTTCACTCCTTTTTGGAATTCTTAATTTCCCTTAAGCCCTCATAACACAAACATTCAGCATTGTCCCAAATTTCTCTAAACTATTTTCATTACTTTGTTGATCTTCCTTTTTCTCCTCCAACAGTTTATTTTCATTCCTTCTTTCTTCTGTTTGATCTGTCTTGCTCCAGAGACTTTCTTTTGCATTTTAAAATTTTTCTGAGTGGTTTTTCCAGCTGCAGAATGTCTGTTTGATTTTTTCAAAATTGCTTTTATCTCTTTAGGTTTCTCTATTAGAGAATTGAAACACTTCTGTTCTCTTCTGATTCATTAAGTTTCCTTAAAACAATTGTTTTAAACTCTCTGAGAGTTTTCCTATGTTGATTACCTTGTCAGTTTCTGGCATTATTTTGAACAGGATAAGGTTATAGTTTTCTGCAAATTCTTAATGTTTGTTTATGTGATATGTTATCTAGACTTTGAATCATTAATCTGACTTTATCTGTTCCTGACTTTCTAGAAATTCTGAGCAGGCTGGTTATTTTTCTTGGAGACTATAGTCACTTCTACTATTTCAATACTGAAAGGTGACTAGTTCCAGATTTGCTTGGGGTGTGCTGATGGTTTTATACCACTGTCAGTATGACAGCATAGTCTAAGTCAGGGTTTGTACCAAATGCAATGTTGGTATATTGTCCAAAAATAAACAGGAGAGTGCCTAGACAGAGTAGTCTGGCCCACAACTTCTCCCTGGGGCCAGAGTACACCCAGATGACTTGGCTGCAATTGCTGGCCTATGGTCAGATGTTGCAAAATTTTTCCTGTCTCTGAGCAGAGTAACTGTGGACGACTCAACCCCGGGTTCCCATGTCACAACTGTGATGACCAATGTCATTGAACTGTATCACACTCTAAGTCCGTAGCCTATCAGCACAACACTGAGTTAGGAACAAAGTCCACATTTCTGTGTGTTGTCTATTAGCAAGGTAGACAAAGACCATAGACTGCTTTAGTCAGCTACAGGTGATGTTATCTGAAATAGAAGTCCAATAAACTGTGGCTGCATGTCTTCCCCCGTACTGGAGCTATTCTAGGGGTTCCTTTCACAAGAAGGCCTGGGAATAGGTAAAGTTATAATCTACCCAGTGTTAGGTTTTACCAGCCCAATGCTAAGTGCAAGGGCAAAGTTTTGTACTTATTTCTCTGTCCTACTCCCAGAAAATGGCTCTTATACCATCCTGTGCTGCCTAAGATTGGGATATTGGTGAAGGCAATGCCTTAGCCATCCAGGGTAATGCTAACTGGGTTGTGTCTGCCCCTCTCACAGCTATAAGGACCTATGCACTCTCCTGTGTGGTAGGGTAGCTAGACCCCTGTGTGTAAGGGCTGGTATAGTGATAGCTGTGCTACCCAAGGTTGGTGGACTAGTGGTGGAGACAGTCCCTTGGTCATCAAGGCTGATGCCAAACTGGGTCTACCTGAATCTCATAGCCATAGGGGCTAGTACTGCCTCAGGAAGAGGGAAGCTTGCCTAGGAACCACTCCAGAAATTATGCATACCGAAACCTGAATATATTTCCAGCTGGCACCCGGCCTATATCTGATGCCAGAGCCAATCCAGAGGCTCCTTGGGGAGCTGTAGCCTGTGTACAGGGATTTTACTTTCTACCAGGGTTTTGCCATGATGGGATTAGAACTGGGCTCCCAGACAAAAACCAAAAGCCACCAAAGGTTAGGAAGTTAGGGAGGAGTGGTAGTGGTAGAGACTGTAGATTATCTATTCCAAAGTATTTCCAGTGGCTCAGTTTAGAGGGTTTCACAGCGGTGGCCTGATGCAGGACTAAAGCTTGAATTTAATTCTTTCTCCCTGCCCCGAGGAGGAATTGTCTGTCCATGATGGACTGCTTGCAGTTGGGGAGGGGGTTGGTTATGTGCTCAATTCCTGTCTTCATTTTGTTTTATTTTGTTTTGTTTTTCTTTTGAGGCAGGGTCTTAGTATGTGCCTCATGCTGGCCTTGAACATCCTCCTGTCTTGGCCTCCTAAATGCCGAGATTGCAGGCCTCTGTCACCACACCTGATTTTCTGCCTTTTTCAACATGTCTTTTTGTTTTGTTACCCTAGAAGCAGGCACTGTGTGGTCTCTTACCTGACTTCCTTAGCTCTTGTGAGACTGGTTTGGTGCATGAATACCTTTTCAACTTAAGTCTATACGAAGGTGAATACTGGTGGCTCTTACTTGGTCTCCATCTTGCTCTCACTCTGCTGATAACTGCTCTCCCATGGTGCAGGGGAGACAATCACCTGTACAATCTCAGAGCACAGAGCTGATAGCTGAGATACAAGGAGATGACTCCAAGTAACTTAACTTCAGGTCTAATGCCCTGAACATTCATACTAGCTACATATACCACTCAAATCTTTATTAGACTAAACTAACAAAATTAAATTTATTAAAAATGAGGATCAGAACTTATTCTTTATTTCAAAATTTCTTCCAAATGAAATATTTCCATTCTGAAAGGAACCTGCTCACCTCACTGGTAAGCAGCTGTGGCTCAAGCGAGTGGCAGGCGACCCAGGGAGAGAACCAGCCAGGCAGGGTCTCCTGAGATCTATGCCATGTTGGAACTTAGGGTGCTGGGCAACAAAGAAACCCACTTGCCTCCCTGGTAAGCAGCCGTGAGCCTACCAGCACACAGGCTGAGAATCAAACATCCCATCCCCTGCCCCCATTAGCAAATGGGAGCCAGAGGTCTGAGCATCTCTTGGGAGGATGACCGTATGTAATATAGCAAACATAGGGGATTTCCTTCTACTATCTCTTTGAAGGCAAATATTGTTATCACTGTTTTGCTTTGTTTTGATTAATTGTATTACTCTATTCAATACTGTTTTGATAGGTTTTATGATGTTCTGTGTTAGGGTTGATTTTTGCTATACCTGATTGAAAGAACAACTATTGTGAAGATAACGAAATATACTATAGTATCTATTATTGTTATCCTAGTATTCTGCTGTGAAGTTCTGTACCAGTTTCATTGCATTGTTTCAATTGGCTTTGTTCTGTCTTGTTCTGTTGTACTTTACTACCTTCAAAATAAAAAAAAATTTTTTTCCATTCTACATGAGTCTAATGAGACTAAAATAATGAATTCTCGGTAACCCCTACTAAATCTCAATGTTTTGCCATATTTTTTAGATATGTGCTTAAAGAATATGTCTAACATATTTATTATGATATAGAAGACTGTATTAATTGCACATAGTGAAAGACCAGATAGCAAAGAGTTTGCATTAGCCTGTGGCCTGGTGAATTTCCCTCATTCTATAATCATTTTTCTAAGGAGGATGGAATGAACCGACAGGACTGTGAGATGGTGGTAGTGTCACATTTTTCCTCTTTGATCCCTTCTCCCATCTTGTTCTCATTCTACTTGAGAAAAAAAGAGCTTTTCTTGAATTTGGTGCTTATGATTTTCTTGCATGTTTGGCATAATCCTACTACACTGATAGAATTTCTTTAAAGATAGCATTGCTTTTAAAATTTATATACATGGAGATCACAATGTGCCGTCAAAGTGGCCACACTGGTCTTTCACCCTAACATCTAGTACCCTTTCAACATACTTTAATGTTTTCACCCCTTCGTCTCCTGTTGGGAGCCGCAGCCCCGAGCCCGGTCGCCTCACTTGGCGGACGTGAGGCCTGTAGTAAAGAGTAAAGCCTGAGGTAGATTACCCCTCCCATCGAGCACGTTAGTTTCCTGCTTACCGCGTAAGCAACCCGCTCAACAATATAGTCTGCCTGGCAACTGATGATGTTAGCCAATCAGCTTGCCTTGCTCACTTTAACATGATTGGACACTGTATCCGTATATATACTGGTGCCACCCCTGGGGGGAAAAAGGAAGCCCGGAAGTAGAAGCCCAGAAGGAGCCGCGGGGAGCGGACCAAAGGAGGCTTCGGCTGGGAGCGATCCCAGGGCAGGCTGTACGGAGAAGGAAAATAAAAGAAAAGGTTGTCCACTGCCAGGCTTTGTCATGTGTCCTTCCTGCCGGCCGGGAGCGACATCGACATTTGGAGGCCCGCACGGGGACTGATCACCCCCGAGACGTGACAGCGGACAACGCTCCAGTACAGAGCTGCGAGACAGGTGAGTTGGGGATAAGCCTGGGCTCTGGGTGGCGCGCACCTACAGGGCTTTTAGACTCCCCTCAGGCTCACGCGTAAGTGGCGGATTCCTTGGGCCTCACGCGGTGAGTAACATATTAAAAGATGGGAAACATGCTAGGTAGCAACACTAAGAGCGAGGGTGGTTGTGGAGAAAGCTCTCAAGAGCTTACAAAAGTACGCAGGGTATTTGAGCAGGCCCAGTCAGGGAGCTCCCGAGAGGGGCCCGTCAAGGGGAACAAAGATGCTAAGGAGAAGGACGGGGCTCTAGCCTCGGAGTCGTCTGACTCCGAGGACGAGGGAAAGTTAAATGGCAAGGAGGCCAAAGAGACCAGCTGTCAGGAGCCTAAGTCGCTCGATAAGGAGTCGCAGGGTTCTTTCCCAGCGTTGCGCCGTGAATTGCGCTCCGCTCAACTTGGTCTGCGGAGGAGTAGAGAGCTCCTGAGCGCTCCCCGGTGCGAGAGGGAGGCGAAGCCTTCCGCCCCACCTTGGGGGCTGTTCCCGGAAGCGATCCCTCGCCACGAGGCGGCCGCCCGGGAGCTCCCTTCCTCTTCGCCAGAACAGGAAGTGATGCACGGGCCCCCATTTTCCGCCCAATCATGGCCGTCGTCTTATGCTCCGCCGCCGGCGGGTCGGTATTTTTACAGGCGGCTTTGGCAGGGGGGACGTTTGTCTCATGAGGTACATCCACCACCTGGGATAGATAGTGGCCCCTACGGGATATTTCCTGTACAAGTAGCTATGGGCCAGGGACGTAATGCATGGGAGCCTTTTGAGATAAAGCAGATTAGAGAACTTAAAAATGCAGTTACAACCTTTGGGCCGACTGCGCCTTACACCATTGCCATGCTGGAGAACCTGTCTTCTGGGCCCCTCACCCCCGCGGACTGGATTCAGCTGGCAAAGGCGTGTCTGCCCTCGGGCAGTTACCTGGATTGGCGAGCCTGGTACGCAGAGTTCTCTGCAGAGCAGGCTGAGAGAAACGCCAGTCGGGGAAACCGGGGGTGGAACAAGGAAATGCTTATGGGAGAAGGTCGGCACGCTGATGATCAGACTCAGTTCCCCGGCGCTGTCTATGAACAAATCAATGCCATAGGGCTCTGCGCCTGGAAGCAGGTAAGTGGTGCCGGAACAGCCTCCTTGTGTCTTTCAAAAATAATTCAGGGTACCACAGAGCCATTTGTTGACTTTGTGGCCCGAATGCAAGATGCTGCCGATAAGATATTTTCTGATCCGGGAGTGGCTCGACCGCTGGTAAGGCAGCTGATTTTTGAGCAATGTACAAAGGAGTGCAAGGCAGCGATAGCTCCTCATAAGAACAAGGACCTCAACGCCTGGATTAGGATATGTAGAGAGATAGGGGGGCCGCTCTCCAACTCGGGAGTGGCTGCTCTCCTGGCCGCGGCTGTACAGCAGAGGGGACCTCGCGGGTTAGAAGGGGAATGTAAGGCTAAAGGGTGTTTTGCCTGCGGGGAGCCAGGACACATTAAACGTCATTGCCCAAACAATACAGATGCTAGGCCTCGCCCTAGGAATGAAGAACCATATGTTTGTGGGCGATGCAAGAGGGGATCACACAAAGCTGAGGAGTGTAGGTCGGTCTTTGATGCTCAGGGCAACCGTATTTGTGGACGAGATGCTAGAAGGCCAAAAAACGGCCAGAGGGGGCCCCCTTCACAGGCGGGCCCCTGCTCCAGAGACAGGACAGCTCAGGATGGCAGCCTTCAACAAGGGCCACCCCTGGGTCAGCAGGTGTGGACCTCAGTGTCGCCTCCAGACTTATATTAGTGCCTGATATGGGTGTTCAAGTGGTTAAAACCACCTTTAAGGGACCGTTACCCGAAAATTCCGTGGGTCTGGTGATCGGGAGATCCTCCACGGCCCTTCGGGGTCTCATAGTAGTCCCGGGGGTCATAGACTCAGACTACACAGGACACATTAAAATTATGGTTCAATCTCTTGTGGGTACTATGGTAATCAATAAAGGAGACAAGATAGCGCAGCTCTTGCTGCTCCCCAGTCTCCACAAGAGATTCCCCTCAAAGCAGAAAATTAGAGAAAGTCAAGGTTTCGGTTCCTCAGGGGAAGTCTTCGAGGGACTCCATATAATACTTGATAAAAGGCCCATGCTCTCACTTAAGGTCAATGGCAAGAATATAACAGGGCTCCTAGACACAGGAGCTGACTGTTCCATTATCTCTAGAAAGGATTGGCCCTCCAACTGGCCCACCAACACTGCAGATAACACGCTGCAGGGCCTGGGGATGGTGTCAGCTCCTCAGGTTAGTGCTTCAACCCTGTTCTGGTGCGATGAGGAGGGTCATCAGGGCCATTTCCAACCATTTGTGTTGCAGTTGCCAGTGTCTCTATGGGGAAGGGACATCCTCACTCAGATGGATGTCACACTTACGTCAAACTGCTCCCCCCAGGCTAAAAATATACTCAGGAACCAGGGATATACCCCCGGCAAAGGCTTGGGCAATGCCCTACAGGGTTGGACATCCCCAATACCAGTAGAGAACAAAAAAGGTAGGCAAGGGCTGGGTTTTTCTTAGGGGCCGCTGAAGAAGCTCTCCTACCCACTTCGATCAAAATCACCTGGAGGTCAAATGATCCGGTTTGGGTACCTCAGTGGCCCCTGCCTAAGGAGAAGCTATTAGCCTTGTCAGAAATAGTCAGTACACAACTTAGATTAGGACACATTAAGCCGTCAACCTCCCCATGGAACACCCCCATTTTTATAATTAAGAAAAAGTCTGGCAAATGGAGGCTGCTCCATGATCTAAGGGCGGTCAACAAGCAGATGCAGTCCCTGGGGGCGGTCCAGAGGGGGCTGCCAGCTCTCTCAGCCATCCCTCAGTCCTGGCCAGTTTATGTTATAGATCTTAGAGACTGTTTCTTCTCAATCCCCCTGCATCCAGAGGACACTCATAGGTTCGCCTTTACTTTACCCACCATTAACCAAGAAAGCCCTGATCTCAGATACGAGTGGATAACGCTGCCCCAAGGTATGGCCAACAGTCCCACTATGTGTCATATTTACCTTGATTCCCTACTGGCCCCCCTACGAAAATCCTTTCCCAAGATAAGATGTGTGCATTACATGGACGACCTTTTGCTCAGCGGCAGGGACCCAGACATGCTAAATAATATGCTCGGCCAGTTGGTCGAGGCCCTGAGACAAGCTAATCTGCATGTTGCCCCCGACAAGATTCAGGGAGGAGAAATGGTGACCTACTTAGGCGCGAAAATCTCCCCTATGCTAGTCTCTCCACAGAAGGTCACCATTAGGACGGATGGCGTTAGGACCCTAAATGACATGCAAAAACTATTGGGAGACATTAATTGGATTAGGCCATATTTACATATACCAAATTCAGATCTCAAACCCCTGTTCGACCTTCTGAAGGGAGACCCAGATATAGCCTCCCACAGGAGGCTCACTCCTGAGGCAAGAGCTGCCTTACAGAGAGTGGAAAAAGCCTTAGGTGGGGCTACCTTACACAGAATTGAACCAGGGCGACCCTTTGATGTCTGTTTGCTACAGACTAGTCTACAGCCCACAGCGGTGATTTGGCAGAAAGGACCATTACTGTGGATACACCCTAAGGTCTCACCTGCAAAAGTCATAGAGCATTACCCGGAGGCAGTCGCTTCATTGGCCCTTGAAGCACATGATAGAGCTGTCCAACATTTTGGCTCAGGACCACAAGCCATCCGAGTACCCTATACCGCCAGCCAGATCAAGACCCTGGCTGCCTGCATAGATACATGGGCCATTCTGAGATGTGTTTTCCATGGGGATATAAACAATCAATACCCTAAAGACCCTATCTTGTCATTTGTCACTCAGCACCCTATAACTTTTCCAAAGGTTACTGCCTCTGAGCCATTAGTCCCAGCAACTACAATATACACAGATGGCTCCAAGACGGGGATAGGCGCCTATGTGATCCTAGGCAAGCCCCCGGTTACCATACAATTTAAACCTGATCAGCCTCAGGTGGTAAAACTGCAGATCATTAAAATGATTCTTGAACGGTTCTCAGAAGCCATTAATATTGTCTCCGATTCTAGGTATGTGGTCAATGCTATGCAAGTGCTTGAGAATGCCGGTTTAATTAGATCCACTTCCACAGTGGCTGGGCTGTTCCTGTCTATCCAGACATTGCTTCAGAACAGACACCATAAGGTCTTCACCACCCACATAAGAGCACATACATCCCTGCCGGGGCCCATGACACAGGGGAATGCAGCTGCTGATACTGCCACTCGCCCGTTATGGATTTTTACCTTACTAACACCAATCGAGCGAGCCCGTGCCTTCCATGATAAGTTTCATGTCAATGCCAGGACACTAGCAAACCATTTCCATGTTTCCAGAGCAGATGCACGAGATATCGTGCGACTATGTGACTCCTGTGCCACATACAAACCTGCCATACCGATGGGAGTAAACCCTCGAGGTTTGATCCCTGGTGATGTTTGGCAGATGGACATAACACATATACAGGAGTTTGGGACTCTTAAATATGTTCATGTTTCCACAGACACCTGTTCTCACGTCATATTCGCAACAGCAGAAACAGGTGAAAAAGTGTCTAATGTGATCAATCATTGCCTGGCGGCTTGGGCCGCATGGGGCAAACCAAAAATATTAAAAACTGATAATGGACCAGCCTATATAGGCAAAGCCTTCAATGAGTTCTGCAAAATGATGGAGGTTCAATTAAAACATGGTATCCCATACAATCCCCAAGGTCAAGGAATCATTGAGAGGGCTCATAGAAGCCTCAAAGAAATTTTACAAAAACAAAAAGGGGGAGTAGGCCAAGGCCTGGCCCCAAAGGCACGATTATCCATGGCACTATTCACACACAATTTTTTAAATTTAAATAATGATAATTGCTCCCCAGCCGTGGAGCACTGCAACCCTTCCCCCAACCATAAAGGGTGGGTGAAGTGGAAAGATGTCCTGACAGGACAATGGATGGGCCCGGATCCAGTGGTCAGCTGGAACCGAGGCGCGGTTTGTGTTTTCCCACAGGAATCGGGACGAGAACCACTGTGGGTACCGGAGAGACTGACACGGGCGACAAAGCCCTCGACTGAAGATCAGACCTGCCCTACCGGAGATCCATCACAGACCAACCAACAAGATGAATAGAAATAGCGGTAGCCCGAAATGGACAAGAAGATCCTCAGGCATATGCATGGCTCGCTCGCCTAGCCTACGACCGAGTCTAGGGGTGGTGAGCTTCCCACACTCCTCCTCTAAAAAATTATGACATAGCTGGGTAGGAGAGTCAATGACGGGTAAGAGCGTACTCCCCCGGTGCGACTCAACCTAAGCCAGGCCCTACCCCATCCTGCACGTAAGCCGCTGGACTGTTAGATGCTGCCCAGGTCTAAATTTCTCTCCGAGGGGATTTCTTTACGGAGAGGAAATGAGTGCAAGCTTGTGTGCATCCAGGTTCCGTCCAGTTTGTGCCTGGCCCTAGAAAAAGGACGAGGGCCTCAGGGCCTTGGCAGACCATGGGACGGCTGACCAGGGTCTAAGCCAAGGACCTACGGTGGGCCTATGCATAGGGCATAAGCCTCTGCACCCAGTCCAGAAAGGGCTACGATGCGCACATTCATAAAAAATAAAAAAGGGGGAGATGTTGGGAGCCGCAGCCCCGAGCCCGGTCGCCTCACTTGGCGGACGTGAGGCCTGTAGTAAAGAGTAAAGCCTGAGGTAGATTACCCCTCCCATCGAGCACGTTAGTTTCCTGCTTACCGCGTAAGCAACCCGCTCAACAATATAGTCTGCCTGGCAACTGATGATGTTAGCCAATCAGCTTGCCTTGCTCACTTTAACATGATTGGACACTGTATCCGTATATATACTGGTGCCACCCCTGGGGGAAAAAGGAAGCCCGGAAGTAGAAGCCCAGAAGGAGCCGCGGGGAGCGGACCAAAGGAGGCTTCGGCTGGGAGCGATCCCAGGGCAGGCTGTACGGAGAAGGAAAATAAAAGAAAAGGTTGTCCACTGCCAGGCTTTGTCGTGTGTCCTTCCTGCCGGCCGGGAGCGACATCGACAGTCTCCATTCTGTGTTCTGAGTGAATTCTTAAGTACTACCTTCCAATTTCTTAATTCCTTCTTCAAGTATGAAATTCTGTATTTAAGAGACTATTTTTAAAAATTTTCACGGGGATCTAGCTCAGCAGCATAGCACTTGGCAAGCATGAGGTTCTGAGTTTGATTCCCAGTACAAAAAAAATCCAGTCTTTCTAATTTAATTTATTCTTTTAACTTCAGATTTCATTTATTACTTTCATTTTATAAGTCTTTTTCATTTTATTTTTATTTTTGTAGCTTGTGGGATGGAGCCCAATACCACTCTCAGTTCATCACTTGTCACTTTTTGTTTTGAGACATGGTCTTACTAAACCTCTAAATTTCCCAGGTTGGGCTTGAACTTGCAACCCTCCTGTCTCAAGCTCCCAGAGAGCTGGGATTGCATGAAAGTATGCACAACCATGCCTGACTCAATTCTTTATCTTTTACAAATTTTATGCCTTCCTTTTTCTCCTTGAATACCTTAAATATTTTCCATTCAAATTAATTAAAAATAGAGATCAGAGTGAAAAATAAAAGTCACACTACCACCTCTCACAATTGTCCCTTTGGGAAAGTTTCCTTGGGAAAATGATTCAGGGTGGGGAGGCTTCACTCAGAAGGCAGTCTCTTTGTTTAAGGGTCCTTCATTGTTTGTAATTAATACAATCTTCATTACTAAGGCAAATATCTTGGCTGTTTCTATGTTTTCTTTAAATATTATATATCTACCGGAAATACAGCAAAGTGTTAACATTTATTAGGGTAACAATATTCACCAAGATTACTTTTAACTTTTGACTTCTACTTGTTTAACATGATTATAAAATGAAACTTAAGCAATGAAACTTAGTATTGTCTTCCTTTTCAGATTATCAAAGAATGATGACATTGAACAACAAAACCCCTTTTTATTTGTCTACTTTAGATCGGTCAGGATGGGACTTTTGACCCACAGCTAGGCAGATCAATGCCCCTCCTCAGCCTGAAGCCAGTAAGAGAAGGCAGCCTTTCAGCCCCTCTACACCCCTTAAGAATAAGGGGTACTCTGAATGTGGTGGTACACGTCCATAATCCCAGTGAAGGGCAGCCTGAACTACATAGTGAGAACCTAACTTAAAAAAAAAATGTGGGGGCCTGGATGGAAGTCTAGGGTGAGGAGCAGGAGTCAGGTAGATGGAAGAAATAAAGATAGAAAGGAAACAAAATCACAACTTTAAAAGGTATACTTTGAACAATAATGCAACTCCAGGATACGCCAAGCTGTGTTTATGCCTGTTAGGCTTATTACACCTCAAATCCCTTACAGATATTTTAGGTCAATAAATTACCTTCATTGATAAAGAGAGAAACCTGATCTTAAAATAAAGGAACAAACTGAGAGACAGCTCAAAGAATATTCTTTGGAAAAATATCTCAAATCATACATTAAAAAAAAAGGTCTTTAATCTGTAAAAATGGGTCATTATCTTTCTGTAGGTCAGCCATCACCTTCCCCCTGTAAACTAAGACCAATATGAAACATCCTGTAGAGTCACAAATTCCACTGCCAAAAACAGGTAAATATTTTGTCTCCAAATGATAGTGCATCTCTCTCTTTGAGTGTGTATTTCTAAACTTCTGCCTAATAAACTCTTTACGCTCCTTTTAAAACAAGAAAGGAAAAAGAAATCCTCTGATGAGACAGGAGATTAGGGCTTGGCAATCCTAGAATACGCACGTAGAACAGCTCCCAAATCCTGAACATGGACTCCAGCAGCCTTTCAGTAGGATGCACCAGACTGTAGCACCTTTAGGACTCACAGGAAGAAGTTCTCTTGGGTTTCCTCGAGATCTGGACAGTATAAAAAATACAAAGACCAAGAAGCGCTTGCTATTGTGACTTTCTTCACGGTAGCCGCCCTGCTTTCTCTTGTCCTCTTTTGTTTGTTTGTTTTTTCTCCTTTACTGACTTCCAGCTCACTCTACAGAGCCAGTTTCTTCCTCGTTCTTTCCTTTACAGTCTTGAATTAAACTTGGCCACTGCTTTTTGCTCACTTTGTTCAATTCTTTGTTTGCGATGAGGACCTGAAATGTAACTCCAGAGGGAGAGGTGTCGCTCAGTTGAGAACCTGGAAACATTCAGTCGGTGAGCCACTTTTAGAGAGTTGCATGATAACCTTGTGGTGATAACTGATATGTTGAATTGCATTCCAGTGCCTGGTCTAGTCCTCCAATTTCTATGGAATGTTCTAGAGTCTCTGGCACTTGACACTGTCAGATTCTAGACTCAGAACTAAACAACCTTGCCACTCCAAGCATTCGCCACTTCATTTCTAATGTATAAGGACGTTCATTACATTGTCTCTGTCCATCTGTACTTTAATATACACTACACAGAATTCATAAAATGTTACCACCTTAACCTATAAAACTGCAAAAGTTCAATTTAGTATGTTTTTTCATATTTTATCTGTCAGATCTATATTTTAGAGCACAGGAAATGTGTCAAAATTTGAATTTATTTTTTCAATTTTATCAGAAGTCTCCTGTCCCTTAAAAGAAAATTCTTATTCATAATGAGTTGGAAATTGATTTCCAGGAAAAAATTGAAACAAAGGTTTTGTAAATAGGGAGGGAAAAAAGGGATTGAAGGGAAGGCAGGGGAATAGGGGAAAAAGAATCAAGATATGTCAGGTACAGGGACAAATTTCCTACGTTGAATGTGATCATTATGTATACATAAAATGTACTGATAAACTTATTAAAAAATAAAAATCGCAATGCCAAGAAATAAAGAGAAAATGACTTTCAGGAACACACACACACACACACACACACACACACACACACACAAGATACAGGGTTTTAAGGTCAGAAGAAAGAATTATGGGAAAGAAGTGTCACCCAATCCAGAAGACTAAAGTAAGAGGAAACAACAATGGAAGAGAAAATAAACAGGGTTAAAACACAGAACAATTTGGGATTAAAGGAATGAAAAGCACACTGTTAGAGAAATCACTATAAACCCTGTTTTCAGAGACCAGATCAAGAAGTGGTTGTGGGGCCCAGAAAAAGGATTAATAAGCTTATATGTCAAGTGACCACAAAGAAAGCAGCTTTGACATAAAATCCAAATTGTCCTGAGAATTCAGAAAGGTTACTAGGTTTCCCAAATTCAAGAAGAAATTGCTTAGCTTGCCCTCACTCAGAGTTTGACCCAAAGAAGGAAATATTATGTTAAATTGTCACAGGTTTGCGTCCTACAACTTTGCTCTGTGTGTCCTTGTCTATCTTCTGCCTATGTCCTGAGCTTCCCTACAGTGACATGAAAGTGACTTGGCTCCCTAAAGCTGTGTGATGTGTTGCTGGCTCACTACAGAGGATGAGCCCTGGAGAGAACCAAGAGGTTAAAAGCAGAGAAAATGTTGGTCTGGTGGTCAGTTACTAGAGTGACCAGGAGAAAGTGATGGAGGCTAATTGCCTGAAAGGTGACTTTGGTTCTCACTCAGTTCAGAATATCCTTCTAGCAATCAACATCTCAGACATACAAAAACTCTTCTCTAACAATATGCACCATTTATCTTAATTCACAAGATCATTGTAATATCACTGTTCTCAAATACAATAATAAAGACACTTAAACAGTGTCCTTCTGTTCCTCAATATAACCACATTTAATCCTTTTCCTTCCTTAGCCTATCATCTGTGTTAGCATCAGTCGTCTTTCAGTTATCTCAGTCGTCTTTCAGTTCACACACTTTTCTTCAATGAAAAGAAAGATAAGCTCTTGGCACTAGGCTTTCTGTCACAAATGAATGAATAAAGCCAGACTCTTACAATTCCTTTGCAGAGCAGCATTTTATTTCCAACAATTTCAAATTTGCCTGTACATAATGCAAAATATCTGATTACTGGACATGATTCTGCAATGCTGGCCTTGATCATCCTGTTGGTTACATGAAGAAAGTAGTCATCAAAGTTAGGCTCCTTCTCCCTTCACCTGGATACAAAAGAAGATCAAAGTTTTTGGCATGTTTGGATCAGTGACACTTTCTTTCCCTGCATAAGTGTGTGCTCTAACTACTCTGGGCTTTATTGCATCTGGGGATTAAAAAGTTGCTTAGACATGACTACAAAGTAACTTCAAAGATTTCATGCTTGAATAAATTATCTGAAAATAGGTGAGTGAAAATCTATGACCTTATTTCCTTCTTGGCACAGGATGCCAAAATTTTATGTGTATGATCAAAGTATGCTTAGGAATATATGAATATGTCATAATGAAACTCGTCGATTTGTATAGCTAATATGTATTACTAATAAAAAAGAAGCATGAAGATTAAAAATTGTGTAAGGCCAACATTTTTTTAAAAATACAGAATTTGTCCCATTGTCTTGAATGTGCTTTTCAGGCTTTTTACCTATAGTTGGTTGCATTATTTGAATCACTGGGCACCAGCCCTGAGGAATATTAGCAAGAAGAAAATTGAGGTACATAGTACATCATTGTGGAATAGCATGTTTAAAAAGAGCAAAGTATTTGTTTCTTTGGGCTTTATTCACCAACTCAATCAAGGATATAATATATTATCACAAATGGACTGTGAAAATACTCATGAAAAAATTTTAAACTACAAATTGATATAGGAGTTTTAATCACCATTTAACATATAATGGAATAATCCTACGACGAAGCAGGAAGATCCCTTAAGATAGACTAATCTAGATTTAAAATCTGAGAAAACCTAAAGACAAGAAGAACCAAATGGCCCACTCATGGGCATACAGCATGTTGGGACAGCTCAAGTTTTGAATGCAAGTATCTGAATCCTTTCAAGCCACTGTCTCCATCCTAAGGGTGACACAAATAAATGGAGATAAAGAAGAGATGACTTTCAGTGGTGGATCAGTAACAGCAGTGGAGACTACAGGAACTGAAAGTGGATCTGCCCTTTCCAGAGAGGACAGCTAATGTTTACCTCCAGGTAATTTTTATCACACTCTAGTATAGGTCCAAGATCGCTAGATCTTCTCATTGTTTAGAAAGATCAGAGATCTAAGATTTTTTTGATATGTGAAAACTTCCAATTTCTTAAACATTTTTTCAATTTTTAAAAATTATGTGTGTTGTCCAAATAACCTATACAAGATTTATCTGTTTTTGCTCTCTGAACTATAGTCGCTATGGTTTGAACATTCCCTCCAAAATGCTTACTGAAACTGAAACCTGACTGTAGAGTATTAAGATGGGAAACTTTTAGAGAAAAGATGAAATCATGAAGGTTCTACCTTCATGAATGAGAATGGTGGGAGGGAACACCCTTGCCCCTTGCCCCCTCCTACTCCATGAGATATCCAGGGATGCTATCAATAAAGCAATGAACATCAGATAGCAGGTGTATTCATACTGTTGACTTTGGACTTACCAGGCTCAAGAACTGTGAGAAATAAATTCCTATGATTTATCAGTTACCCAGTGTAAGGTAGTGTCTTACGGCAGTCGGAATGGACTAAGAAAACAGGAAAACATCTGAATTCCTTTGCATTGTGTCAAAAATATTTCATGGTGCCTGCTTTGTTTCTCCAGTTCACTTCCTACTGCTCAATTTGTACTAGTTCCAGTTGCAGCTTGGGGCTCAATAAACACACTCACTGACTCATGCTGACTGATTTTCACTCTACCACCTTGTTCCTTGTACATGAGCTGCCTTATATCTGCAATGAACTTCTGTGCTGTAACTTGTATTTTTCTTAAGACAGTTTGGGTCTTATCGCCCCCAGGAAGTAATCTCTGAACAATCTTCCCATTAACACATCCCCATCCAAATGTTCCACCACTGAATTTTCACAATATCTTGTTCCTCCTATTTCATTTACCTTGTAGAACTGCAAGTACTTGTTTTATATCTGTTGTCCCAATCAGAATCTCAGCCAATACTGAATTGAAAGTAAAC
Source organism: Cavia porcellus (assembly GCF_034190915.1). NCBI lineage: Eukaryota > Metazoa > Chordata > Mammalia > Rodentia > Caviidae > Cavia > Cavia porcellus. The sequence continues at coordinate 80,312,105 of NW_026947484.1, forward strand.
TCTTCATTCTTGCTTAGAATGAAGCAAGAGCTCACTTGAAGCACCTCACTCTGCATCTCTACTGGTCTTTGACTCTAAGTACTGCTGATCTATAGAAGAGATGTTGAATTTTATCTCTAATAGATGGCTTCTTGCAGGACATTGTCCCACAAGGACCTTTAGACTTGATGCTGTAGAAAGTAGCCAGCCTCCCGAATCCAGCCTATTCCATGTGCTGGTCTTCCCTGGCTCCCAGTTGCACTGTTTTTTTCATTGTTTCTGGACTTTTTGTGCTCTAGGGGAGCCCAGCTTTCCCTGGATACTACAAGTCTCTAAAGGCAAGCCCCTAGAGCTTTCATATAATTCCTCATTTACTGTTCCAATCCAAATCTGATGGTCTTTTAAAACAATCCCTTCAGCTACAGATCAAATATGACTCCCCACTAACTCCTTTTTTAAAAACTGATCTACACAGCTACAAATCCAATATGATTCCCTATTAATTTTGTAACCCTACATCTATTTACCTAAGCTGTATTGCCTATGATATAAGAACTCAGGGACAAACAATTTCCAACAAATTCATACATAGAGCCAGCTAGCTAGATACTCAGACAACCAGAGCCTAATTCCCTACCTATGAGCATAGAGTTGGCAGTGTCTTACCAGATCTACTCATCATCTGATGACAGACAAGAAGCCATTTCTGAGCCAGCTTTGAAAGTGGTATAGAGGCAGAGGAGGCTCTTGATGGTCTCCTCACATCAACCCAGTGCTTTCTTTTGCACACTGCACTTCTAATGAGAGGCACACACATTTCTAATGTTTCCTCACACACAGCAGTATGCACTCCCTCTCATGCTTTGAAGCAAATGTGGCCATATAACTTGCTTTGGGGGATGAAAGAAATCTTTGAGTCAAAGTGAATTAGATCATTCTGGGCAGAAACTCTAGACATCCATGTAAGAACCTCCACTTGCTTTTGATTCCTGCCTTAATCACAGAACCATGCTGAACTGAAGTCTCCAGTAGCTTGGATCACAAAATGACTATGATAAATTATCACCCTAACTTGGGCATATAACTTGAGGTAGAAACAGTCTTTTGTTGTATAAAAACACAAATACTTTGGAATTGTTACTGAAGCCTAGCCTATCCTGGTTATATACATATAAATGTTGACGAAGAGATCATGTAACTTCTGTATGGGACTTCACCACAAGAGTCTACATTTCCCACATTCACTATTTAAAAGACTGTTGTTTTTACAATGGTTTTAAAATCTCAAGTAGTTAAGCTTTTTTTAAAAAATTACCTTTCCACTATAATTTGTAATTTAAAGGATACAATTTAAAGATTTTAGTGATATTTAATATATCTTAACTATATTTAATGATATCTCATTTCTGACATAGTTCTTGATAAATTTTTCTAAATTTTCACACAGCAAGAGACACATCACATTAGTATCAACCACACTTGGAGCAGCATAAATTTCCAACCTTTATAAAAATTGCTTCCCAACAATTCTGCTACAGTGAGGAAGTCAATATTCCACTTTCAATTTTAAAATATCTTTATGTTTTAAAAAGTTCAGAATCAGGATATCATACAAGTTACTTCAGAGTCCAGATCATCACACCAATTCTTCATAAGATATGCATTCTGTAGCCATTAATATCTGCAAGGAAAATAAATTTTGAAAAAAATCTAGAGCTAACTCTGTTCTGTTATGTCACATTTGGTTCTACTCCCTTCCAAAAAAGTAATAAGAACTGTGGGAGTAACAAAACCCAAAATGTGTAATTGTCATTGTACAAAAGAGAGGAAAAGAAAGTGCTCTAAATGATATAACCGCATGTATGTTTAAGTGTATAAGATAGAAAATGATATCACTGAGTTTTATTGGATCATTGAACAGAACTGTTGGCAGTCTCACTGTTGGAATGTCCACTTTACAAGCTTTAACTTTGTGACTTGAACAATTATTTCTAAGATGACAATATGTAATCCATTAACTAGTGATTTCCTACTGTTTATTTTTTTCTGTAAATCTGTATAACTTGTACCCTTTCTCTGCTTTTCTTTTCTCCTTAAATAAAATTTTTTTAAAAAGTAAAAAAAAATCTAGAGCTAGCAGTGTCTCATATAATTCATAGAGTATACCAGATAGTTTGTGATTTTAAACTCGCTTTCAAGTGACAAAAACTATATTTAAAAAAAAAAAACTTTTTAAAAATGAAAAAAAGCTAGGTGTGGTGACATATGCCTGTAATCCCAGCATTCAGAAGGCTGAGGCACAGGTCCAAGGTCAGCCTAGGCTGCATAGCTTAGGGCCAGCTTGAACTACAAAGAAAGATCCTCATAAGAGAAAACGTATGTAAAGAAAAACATTTAAGATTATTTTAATACATTAAAGACTTAAATAAACACAGAAGTATATTGTGCTCTTGGGAAGAATTTTTTTTTTTACTGATTTCTGGAATTTTTGTCTTTCTTAATCAAAATAAATTTAGTTGAATTTGAGTTTAGAATTGGTATATTTGATCCACTGCTAGGAAAATTATTAAAAACAAGCTTGTTTCCTCAAATGACATATGCATGTTCATAGTTTTTTCTTACAAAAGTACAAATATTATACCTCAACATAAACATCTTGAAAAGAGCAAAACTCCATCTTTACCAACAGGTTAATCTTTAAATAACGGCTGTGGATGGGACTCAGTGGTAGTGCTCTTGCATAAGGACCTAGGTTTGATCCCCAGTGCGTACACATATACACATGCTCAGTTTTTCTACCTGATCTCTGAGTTACTAGTAGGGAAGAGAAATGTTATCATTTTATTCCTTGGCTCCCAGGTGTCCTGTACCAACTGTCTTGAAAGTTAAACATTATCCTTCCTCACATATGAGGAGAAAGTGAGGTTCACCATAGTTAAGCAATCACGTGGTTAGTAAGGGTGGGAATGGGATGTAAACCCAGAGTAGAGGAACTTCTGCCCAGCCTGTCTCTTGCATTGTACCTCATCTACTTCTGTCTGTTGGTCAGAGCCTCATTAGGGCAGCAGGAGTTACTGAAGCTTTGTAGAAACAAGAGCCAACACAAAATCTCATGTTAGCCTTAACCCTATGCAAGGCTCTACATTAAAACTGCCAAAAGCCAAGAGATAAAGAGACTAGTGCAACCTTGGTGTTTATCTCAAAAAGCCTAGACAAGAAAAATAACTAGGTATCAAAGCCTAAAATTAAAGGGAAAAGGTTTAAACAGTAGAAATAGGGGCAGAGGTAAAAAATCACAAATAACAGATTAGAAAACTAGAGACGAAACCATTGAAGACTGACTTTATAGGAAACAGGATGTTAATAGGCAGAAATAAGCAAAGAGAATGTCTCTCCTGGCATAAAGAATAGCATGGCCAGATCCTCAGAGCTCAGGAAGTGTGGAATGCGCTGCAGAAACTGAAAGCAGCAATGTGTCCCTAAAGGAAGGATGGTAAGGGAGACAAAGGCAGAGGAGTTAGGAAAGACACCGAGTTCACTTCATACAGTTAACGGTGGACAACAGGTAAAAATCCATCTAAAGCTGTATGAAGATCGCTCTAGCATGAGTTTGCATTGCCGTGGGCAGAGGCAAGAGATAGCAAGAAAGCCAGTTATAGCACCATTACAGTAACCTTAGTGTATGTACTTAGGTTTAATTGCATAAACCAAAAGCAAAACAAAAACACAACAACGATGACAACACCCTCATTTATACCACAGGGAAAACGTTGAAAGCACATTGTGTGTGTTTGTCTGTATTAGCTAAAATATGCTATGATAATAAAGCAACCCCTGCAATCTCATGTGTTGGTATGACAACTGTTTATATTTTTGCTCCTATAATGTACGAAACTGTGCTGACAACTCTTTAGAATAATTATCCTGCTTTACGATTCAAGATTTTCAAAGCAGTATAAATCAGAAAATCTATACCTATTCCTAAGTACCATGTTACTTTTACTTACAGCTCACTGATCAAAACTAGTAACACAGCTTTACCTAAGTATTAGGATGCTAGGAAGTGTAGTAGTGTATGCAATATGCGTGGTGAACACAACTATGTCTTCTAGATTGTGTCACCTGGAGATTCTAAGGACATGTTGCATCATCAGACCAGATAATGTCGTAAGATGAAACTGTATTCTCTGTGTAAGAATTACACAGAAAGATTATGATAATTTATCCGTATTTCATATCATAAGCATTCCTGATATACAAATAAACATCATCATAGAGTAAACACAAATAAGAAGAAAGTCTAACTTAATACAAACTCAGACTATGTCAAGGTTCAAAAACTTCAACGTATTTTATCTTGATTTACATAATTCATTTCAAAAACAAGGCTATCACAGAAAAAAAGTAATATGCTCTGATACTTATCAAAGAATTCTTCAGTTAGTATCAAACAAGTAGGACATCTTTAACTCAAGTCAAACTGGTCTCAAAATTTTTAATTTTTTGTGGGTAAGAAATAATTCCCTCAGACCTTTTCTCAAATAGTGCTTATTTTAGTCAAAGAATTAATAAGCCTTCTTAAATATCTAACAAGCAGCCAAGGAGTAATTGAACTCATTTGAGGCCAGAGTTCTTCGAGGTCTATTTTTATTTTAAAAATACTTCAAATTTAAAATGGTTTGTTAGAACTGAAAGAAAGAACAAGTTTAAATACCCAAGGCTACAGATGATAGAAGAAAAAAAAAATGAAACTTTTTTATGCGTCTCTTGCCTTTCTCTCTTTGGCAATGGTTTCTCATTTTTCTTTTGGGCTACATATTGCTATACCCTTTTAGCTTTTCTTGGGAAACCTTTTTCTGCTTTGTTGTATGAGATATTAGCAGCAGCTTTTTCTAGTGTTCACAAAATGGAAATGTGGGAGAAAAAAATGTGCTGTTCTTCCACTAGTCAGAATATCCAGAGACACTGATTTTTGTATAAATGCCTGCAACTTCTTCACAGAGCATAGTGTACCAGAGAGAGAGAGACTGCAAAGGTGCCACATAGTACAGACTCCATCTCAGAAACATAATAGTAATCTTTATGTTTGTCACGATAGCCTATAGGCTTATATTGAAATTCCAGTACATACAGAGTCCACTGACCACATTCTCTCATTTGATGACTGATTATGAAACTACTTCCGTGAAACTAGGATTTTCAACCCCTTTTAATGATTGAAAATTATGTGACAGATCCATTGTAGGGGGGATCCATGGTGATCTCATCTTCCCCCTAAGAACTGCCCTTTTCTCCATTTATATTTGTATCTCCTGTAATAGTAATGCCTGTGGTTTTAGGCATCCTGAGATGCCCCACTGTTGATGGAGCTACTACTGAGCATTAAATTGTCCTTCGCCAGGGTCACAACTGCTCAGTCTAAAGAGGGGATCTTGGACAGAAACAAGTTAATTACAGTTTGTCTTTGGAATTTTTAAAACTGGAAGTGAGAATGAAGTGCATCTTCCGTGACCCAAGCTTTTAGAGTATTTGTCTCCACTGCTGCATTAAAATGACTCCTGTCAAGGTCACTGGGCCCCTCTAGGGGTATACACCATCGTCAATTTTCAAGCTTCATTTTTATCATTCGGAAGCATTTGACGCATTGATCACTTTTTCCTCCTCTTTCTCCAGGTGGCTTCTGGCGCACCACTGTCTCTTGGTTCTCTTCCTATCTTGCTGGCTATTCCCTTTCAAACATCTTTGGAGATTTGTTCCCAGACCTCTGATCTGTAAAGTTTGGAGGGCTCCAGAGCTCCAGAGGACCTCTTATATCCTCTTACTTATTTTAGGCTACCTTTGATTCCATTTTCCTCTTACACCTTCATATGGAATATTTCACCTTATAATGATAATGACTTTCAAAACATATTTGTTATATGGCAGCTTTACATCAACTTTACCACAAGGTCCAAACTCCTTTATCTCTTATAATAATTATTCAAATAGCATTAAGAGTAGTAACCCTACTTTCACTCTTGCCTTCCTGCACTTAGTAGCCAGTGTTTCTACTAAAATACAAGCCAGATCCTGTTATTTTTCAGCTCAGTGTTTTCCTATGACTTTTACCTCAAGGTAAAAGTCTAGATCCTACCAATTGTCCTGGGCCTATATGGCAGGGCTATGGCTACATTTACATTCTTATCTCTCAATGCTTCACCCTTCCCCTATTCCTCCTCCTGCACAGTGGCTCCTTTGATTGTCTTTAAAATGTCACACACATCCCCATGTCAGCATCTTTGTGGTTGCCCTTCTTCCAAATACATATATTACTTCTTTCCAAACCTTTACATTTGTTCAAATATAGCCAAATAGGGCTGGGGATTTAGCTTAGTGGTCTAAGTGTCTGTTTAGTAAGGGCAAGGTTGTGAGTTCTTCATTGGCTTGTATAAAATAACACGTGAAATAATATCACCTCTTCCATCACCACTGGTAATCCCTTCCTGGAGTACCTGCCTGGTACTCCCTGATTTCTTAAATAGGTTACTTTTCTCCATAGCAGTTACCACCACTTACCATGCTATTTGTGTATTTGTTTATTGTGTGGCTCTATCCATTCCACTGGAACATGAGCTTTCTGCAGACTTTCTCCTTGTCAATATGTTGCAGTGCCTAGAACATCACCTGCATCCAGGTAGGCTCAAAAGCAACACGAACTGAGCGAATAAGTTAATATAACTATCTAGAGCTGTGGGCGGCCATGTTTTCTTTTTCACAGAGAAACCCGGTCTGTAGTAAAAGAAAAAAATGTTGGCCTGTCAGGAAGGCTGGAGGCTGGATAGAAGGGGCATCTGGGCTAAGTTTGAGTACCTATTGTTCTTTGTCCTCACGTATCTTCCTGCTCTGCTGCAGTTGGAGGCTTGATCCTTCCTTGGACTCTATGGACCTTTGGGCTTAAGGAATCTTAGAATACAGGCGGGGGTAGGGTGCTGCACTTAGCAGAGATCTAACAAGTTCACCAAAACCATATGTCCAGCAGACGCTATAGTAAGAGCCAGAACCTAGGTCTTGGAATTTTAGTCTACTATCATACTAGTTTCTTCTACTCAAGACCCTTATACAGTTGCAAGACCCACACATGTATGTGCCCAACCCCACTCAAAATAAGATCACAGGTGTCAAGAATGAATGGTGTTCTGCAGTTAAATATCTACTTTCCTCCTTCCACTGAGGTACAATCAATTTCCATATAAATATACAGTATTTCCAAGATCAAGGAAAGAGCAATAAACACATTATCTTTGAGTTATCATTAATGATTGCTTTATGAAGATTATTAAAAATAGAGCTTTTGAAAAATTAATTGCATAAGCACTGAAGAAACTATGTGAAGTTAGGATTGGAAGGAATGTTAGAGGCTTCTTTCGCTGCCTGGAATAATTTTTTTAAGACAGGTTCGCCCGTAGCTCAGACTGGCCTTTGAACTCACTGTGTATCCCAGGTTAGCGTCTAATGTGCAGGGACCCTCCTGCCTCCACCTCCCAAGTGCTGGATCACAGGTGTGTGCCACCGAGCCTGACTTTCCTGAAGAAATCATATGATCCACCCAGGATAACTTGATTACTGTCAGCACTAGAACCAGAAACCAGGATATCTAGTCTATTTGACCTCAATACAAACTTTTTACAACACATGATGCTCAGTTTTTTTCTTTCTTCCTTGTCCTTTCACTCTTGTCCTAGCTTCTGAGACTATAGCCACATATATTCTATTAATGATCTCTCCATTAATGAATTGTGGGCAATGCTATTTGGTTGTATACAAAGAATGTAGTGATACATTATAAATGGACTCAGAATACTGAAGACCATACGATGGAAGATAATATCATACTACCTGTGAATTAAATATAAATCGGTCAAAGCCAGACCCAAAGGTTTCCCATGAGTCAGTGCCATTCTCACACTGCAGGGGGAGAGAACAAGGTCTCACCAAGAAACAAGCCCTCCCTGTGAACTAGCACCACACGCAGGCCACCACTAGCAGGGGACAGCCAAACCCCAGCCCCTTGTGGTGCACAGGCTGGCAAACCAGAAGAGCCAATCCCCCACTCCAATCTCTGTAAGCAACCCGTTGATCTGGAGGAACACAAGCTGCCATGATAGCTAGTGAGGTGAAATGCAATTTGATGCTTGTGGTGGTGGTGTTTCTCTGACTTGGCAGGTCTTGGGCCAGTGGTCTGATCATGTATTCAGAGGATAGTGGTACACAGTGAGCCCTCTAGGGCAGATCTCCTGAGGGTGGTAGCCATTGTTAATTCCTTATTATCTTGTTTTGAAGTCATGTAACATTTTCATTTTTTGTTGGGTTGGGTTTTGTTCTGTTTTGTTTTGTTACATCTGATGGCATGAGCAGCCATTTCAAAGACAGCAAGATACATTATGGTAGCCATTTTGGATATACTACTGTCTTGCTTTGAAGTCCTTTATTGCATTCATTGTTTTGTTTTGATTGCTTCTATTCTGTTCTGTTCTATTTCATTTTCACTATTTCTGAAGGTATCTGCAGCTATTTTGAAAACAAGAGGTAAATATTGCTGATTTTTTATTGTTTTGAAGTCCTGTATCACTTACACTGGTTTGTTTTGATTGGTTTTATTCTATTTTATTTCCTTGCTTTTATCCTCTTTAAAATTATATATATAATTATATATATATTTAGTCAAAACTCAGCAATTTATGGGCTCAGCCATGTGAAAGACTAATAACTTTAGAAGATGCTATAAAGACAGGTTTAAGGTCCATTATGAGTAGACTTTTTATATTTCTGTTTTAGAAAGAGAAATTGTTTTCTTGAGCCTAAATTGTACTTTGTACTATCTGTCCAGAACTCTAGGAAAGTGTGTAAACTACCTAGCCAAGTGGAAAAAAGATTAAGGATGTCTTAATTCTTGAAAGCTTTGGGAACGTGATTGGTATAAGAGTAAAAAATAGTTACAACAAAAATTAAAGAAAATCTATAATAACAAAGCATTTTGTGTGTATATAGATATATGTAGACACATAGATAGATAGATAGATAGATAGAGTCACACATACACAATACTAGAATATAAGAGATCAAATATTTTTCAAATTGTGAGGTGTGCTACTTCACATTTCCAGTAAAAGAATGAATCACTTTCAGCCATATGTCCTTTCTTGAATAACTGTATACATTTTGAAATTATAGGATAAAGAACCTAACTGGCTCAGCCTGGAACACATCATACCCCCTGACCACAGGAGGCAAAATATATTCCCTAAAATAAGGGAATGATAGTTCCTAAAAAAGAAATAGAAATGAATTTGCCAAAATAAGAGTAAAAAGGAGAAATAAGTCATGTCCTCTACTGTTTTCTAAACTTGCCCTTTGTCTTCTCTGGCATGCATCTTACTATGTTAGGAGAAAGCAGTGTAGAATAAAGGACTCAGACTTGGGTTTAAAGACTTGAACTTGACCTTTAGCTTTCTATAACCTTGGGAAAGTCATACATAACTTTGTTTAGGCTTTATTTTTCTCATCTGTAAAATTAACAGACTTAACATATTATTGCAAAGATTTCATCCTGTTTCAGATAATAAGAATTTATCTTTCAAGCGTGGGTGCTGTCCATGGTTCTATCAATGCAGAGCAAAATTTTAATAACTAGTTCAAAGACTAGAGTTTTTCTTGGTTAAATAGTAAGAGCCTTAAGGTAGGGGCTAAAGTAGCCACTTATACTGGGATGGCCAGGAGCTTTGGTCCAGGAATTAGGAGGACATTGTGCCATGGTACAATGTTCATCTGAGTTTTTGTCTAACATTCCTTTATCTGTGTCCAATTAACAGCATCACAGTTTTCTTTTGGTCAGTCATCTGCCATCAGTCCATGCAATTCAAGTAAAGTTGATCTTTCCCCCCTTCTCGTCACTCATTGTTGCAAGGAGAAATTGTAACTCTGTCAAGATTCCAAAAGCAATAGACCAAAGCTAATGAGAGTCAGGCCTGAGAGTTCAGCTGGGATTATCTTTAAAGTACTACCTCAACTGAGGTTGATAAACTAATAGAATGTTATCTTAGACCTACTTAGGAAGAAATTTGATAAGAATGAAGACAACCTAGAAACATTCAAGCCTGAGAAATGGAAAATTATTGGCCTTTGAGCAACCAGATCAAGTTAGGCTTAAAACCCTAACCTGTACTTGAATATTTCAGTTTAATGAATCATTACATAATAATTTCATCTCGCCCTACCTCTTTCTCTTCTCCTCCCTGACTGTTTTCCTACTTGTATTCTCTTAAATCAGTATAAATTTTGTTTCATTCCTTGAAACTAACAGAATCTTGATAAAATATATACAGAAGAGTGGCCCAGCTCTGGTAGCCCCAGGTCATTCATTTACTATATTTGAAATTCTGTCCACTCATCTGAAAAATAGTTGGATACACTAAGCAATTCAGCAATTATTTAGTTCTTTGCTAGATCAACATGGCTTCTCAGAAGTCCTTTGTTGTGTGTTGGGGTGTGTGTGTGTGTGTGTGTGTGTGTGTGTTTGTGTGTTTGCTTTTTGAGACAGGGTCTTGCTTTGTAATTCAGGCTAGCCTTGAATCACTTCATAGCCCAGCCTGGCCTCAAACTTGAAGCAATTCTGTTGTCTCAGTCTCTTGAGTGCTGGATTACAGGTATGTGCTATCATGCCAAGCGAAAAGTCCTCTTTCAATGAACTCACTTCTTCCTTTTTATTTCTAGATTTTTTTGGGGCAAGTTTTTGGAGGAAGGAATCTTTCTCCAAAGGAATCTTACTTTGAGGACTACGGGTAGTTATCCTTAGGATGAAATTTCAGATGCCAACAACACTGAGAAAAATTTGAACACTAAAAGAGTTCCAGTCTGCAACAAGAATTTAAATAAGGTGACATTACAAATTCTGGGCTGTCAGATATTCATAATCTTTCACTGCCATACTCAAGTACTCATTAATTTAAACTAGCACGGAGTTCTTCTCAACCAGAATCCCACACTCTTTTTGATGCAATATTCTACTTTTTCTTTGAGGAACTACTTGTGTCCTAATGCATACAGCCTCAATAGGACTGTAAACCAAGGTATTCCATTGTTTTTGCCTGTTTTATATTTCCATATCAGAATTTCACAATCTAGATAATTTACAAGGAAAACAAATGTAAATATCATAGTTGTCAAAACTGGTAAACCCCAAAAAAAAAAAAAAAACTGGTAAACCCAATATCAATGTGTCAGCATTTGGCAAGAGCATTTTTTACTGTGGCTTCACATGGTAGAAGGCAGGAGGGTGAGAGAGAGCCTGAGAGATAACAGAGAGAAAGGGGAGAAAAGGGGATTGAATTTGTTTGTTTGTTTTTGAAAAAGTCTTGCTATGTACGCTGGTCTTGAACTCACTGTATAACCGAAGCTGGCCTCCAACCCATGGCAATCCTCCCTTAGTCTCCAGACTGCTGGGATTACAGGAGTGTGCCACCACCCCGATCTTTCATCAGGAACCTGTCCCACAATAATAAACTGTCCTTGTAATAACGCCATGAACTTATTCATGAAACCAGAGCCCTTGTGACCTAATTACCTCTCAGAAGTTCTCATCCTCCAGTAACACTTACAGAACTGAGAATTAAGTTTCCAGCACATGAACTTTGGGAAACACATTCAAACCACACCACCTCCCTCCTCCTGCTAATCAAGACTTTCTGGGAATTAGGGGTCTTAAGTAACACACGATTGCAAAATTAGTTGTAGCTAATTCTTTCTTTCTCTATAGTGCAGTGTGAACAAATTTTTTAAAACATTTTTTGTCTGTTTTGCTTTGTTTTTTGTTATTTCTGCACTGGGAACTGAACTCACAGTCTCCTGCTTGCCAGGGAGGCACTGTGTACTGATATAATTAGAGACTTTAAAAATTATAATAGGATAAAAATTCTCATACACCCTTCACTCACATTCTTCAAATGTTAGCATTTTTACCACTTCTTTTTCAGTCTTTCTCTGTCTCTCTGTCTCTGTCTCTGTCTAGTTTCTCTGTCTCTATCTGTCTAGTTGGATATCACCCATCTATTAACTGTCATCTACTTACTTTTTTTTTTTTGTACCAGGGATAGAACTCATGACCTTGCACTTGCCAGGCAGGCACCTCTGCTTGCTGAGCTATATTCCTGGCTCTTTTAAAAAAAAAAATTTTTTTTATAGCAAGATGTAGCCAAAATTCTCTCTTAATCCTAAATATATTGGTATGTCCTTCTTAAAAACAAGACATTCTCTTCCATATCACAAGTACATTATCAAAATTAGATAATTAATGTTTCTACAATTCCTTAAATCATTCATAGGTTCTGTTTAGACTTTTCCAGTTGTCTCACTATTCTTTCCATGGCTGCCTTGTTCTGGTACGGTTCTCTAAAGGGACAGATCATTCTGAGTTCTTCTGTCAAGAGCCCTGAAGCTGCCCTCACTTGGGCCTTTTTAGAACATGATTATTTTTCTATGAATAAAACAACGCAAAGTGCAAGGAAGTGAAAAGAAAATGTTTGGGGAAATAGATGAAAATATCCCAGTTCGAGAAGGCAGGATGACTTCCGTCTGAGTCACTGTCTCCATTTCCTGCTTCTCACAGTTTTCCCTGCCACAACTTCTTACATAAAATTCCCACATTTTTTCATAACAACATTTAGCAGAGAGAGGAGGTGGTCATTGGTATAAAAAGAGTCATTTATACGTAAGGCACAACTCAAGGACATTTGCATGAAGAAGGAAATATAAAATGCTTGGAAGAGAAGATATTTAGAGCGCTACAGATGTTAAAAGATGAAAAGAGCTTTTGGGGCAGTGCCACTCAGTGTACCCCGAAGTGGGACATGAGATGCCTCTAGGTGATATGTGGGCAGATCTTTAAATAAAATTTAATTGCACAATAAAGAAATCACCCCATCTGAAATGATCTGTTGAGTTCTTTTAGTTTATTAAATACAGTTTACATAGTTCTTCAAACTTCTATCTATTGCTTATTTTAAGAAAGTGAGCAGGCTTGTGGCTCAGTCTTTAATAGGTAATGGCCTCTTTAGCGTTTAATACTATTGTTGTACTTTCACCATGACCCTGAAAAGTGGTACTAATTTTTAATTTGTAACAATGATGTTAAATTTCTTTTCAATTCACTCCTTTAAGAAAAAGAAAATGAATTAAAAAAAATTTAGGTAAAAACAATACTGCGTTTAACATCAACAGCACATATGCATGAAAAGCTTTAGGGAGGGTGTGAAGCCAGGAAACCACTGAACTCGCTTGACTGAACTTCGATATGGGACACAAACACGCATGTGGCACGAAAAACCCAGAGATGGGATGAAGATAAAAACCCAGACCTGTCACTTATGGTTGGTGTGGTTAATTCCTCTGAACAGATTTGCATGAGCTCAAAGGAATGTGATCACAGCGAGCCCACAGACTTCGGTGACACATGTCCTGGGAAACTGTTTACATTTGCACATGAATCGAGGGCACTGTCAAAATCAGAGCATTTCCTCCTGGTTTTCTCCCATGAAAAGGGAACTGGGGACTTGTCATGACTGACAGATTTTCCACTGGGTATGGTGGCACCTCCCTGTTATTCAGTGTCTGTGAGCCTAAGGCAGGAGGATCACAGCGAATTCAAAGACAGCTTGGGTTACACAGTGAGTCTGAGACCAGCTTGAACTACATACTAAGACATTGTCCAGAAAATAAATAAATAAATGAAAAAAAAAATAAAACATTTTATTTTTAAATTAGTGTACATTAGTATATTAATGTATATTAGCTATTTTGGGAGATTCATGCTTACAAGTAAATATTTCAATGATTTCCAGGCTTCTAGTACCCCCACTTCTCTTTCCTTTTTTTCCCTTCCCTTACTCTCTTCTTTTTTAATATCTACCTTCTACTTTTACGTCATCTCTGTTTTTCGTTTTTTGCTTTAGATTCCACATACAAGAGGAAACGAGTGATATTTGTTTTCCTGAGTCTGGCTTAATTTGTTTTACAAGATGACCTCTAGTTTCATTCATTTTTCTGAAAAATAACATGATTTCATTCTTCTTTATGGTCATATAATATTCCATTGTGTATGTATACAACATTTTTATTCCTTTATCTCTTGATGGGCAGCTGGGTTGAGCTATCGTGGGTTGAGCACAATAAACATGAGTATGAATGTATCTCTATAATATGCTGATTTTATATCTCTGGGGAACACGCCAAGGACTAACTAGGTCAAATGGTAACTCTATTGTTAGTTTTTTGAGGAATCTCCATACTGATTTCCATAGTGGCTGTACTAACTTACATTTGCACCAATAGTATAAAAGTGTCCTTTTCCCCCACATTCTTATTTATTTTAATTTTATTTTATTTGCATTCTTGATGAGGGCCATATTGAATGGGTCAAGATAGACTCTTTATATAGTCTTGATTTGCACTTCCTTGATGGGTAAAGAAGTCAAACATTTTTTTCATGTATTTATTGACTCTTTGTATCTTTTTTTTCTTGAGAGGCATTGTAGTCAGTGTTTTGTAAGAGAAACAGATTTAATGCAGGACACAGAAATTTACAAGATTAGCTGACAATATCCTCCCGCAGAGAGTCAAATGCAGAGGCGTACAAGTCTGTCCTCGCACTAGATATCTGAGGCATCCAGTCAAGGGCCCAGAGCTGGCACAATATCCTGTGAGAGTCTGTATCAGGAAGCTGAGGAATCTGCCCTGGAGGAATGAAGGGTCTGGCCCAGGGGCCAAAGGGAGGATGCTGGAGGCCAGGAAAGGGGCCCTGGCAGCTGAAGTGTCTGTACTAAAATACAGAGAGCCCAGGAGAAGAGCCCAAGGCCCTCCAAGGAAAACCAGCCGCAACAGAGTGCTTCCAGTGAAGCTCTGCTGAAATCCTTCCCTCTGGTTGCTTCTCCTTTTACAGCCTTCTGGTCATCCACTCCAGGATCACACACCATCCATCCAGCCGGGCGATCCCACTCAGGCTACTAATTAACCAGCACCAGAAGCATCCTGCAGTTCATTTGCCTATTTATTGATTTGAGTTTTCAGTGACGGTGATGTGAAGGTTTCAAGTTCCTTATATGGTCTGGATAGTAACCCTTTGTCACAAGACAAGCCGGCAAAGATTTTTCTCCCATTGTAGAAACTTCTTTGCTGTACAGGAGCTTTTTAATTTGATCTGGTCTTATTTGTCCATCCTTGATACTGTTTCCTGAGCAGTTAGAGGCCTACTCAGGAAGCCTTTGCCTGTGCCTCTGGTGTTTCCTCTGTGTTTTCTTGTAGCAGTATAAAAGTTTCTCATCTTATATTTAGGTCTCTAATCTATTTGGAAGTGATTTTTGTACAGGATGAGAGATAGGTATCTAGTGTCAGACCTACATATAAAGGTCTAGTTTTCTCTGCCCCGTGTATTAAGGAGGCTCTCTTTTCTACAATAATGTTTATGGCCTCTTTGTCAGGAATCAGGTAGCTATAGTTGCATCGGTTTGTTTCTGTGTCCTCTATTCTATTCCATTGGCCTACATACCTGCTGTTATGCCATACCCTGCTGATTTTGTTGCTATGGTTGTGTTGTATGCTTTAAAATCAAGCAAGCTGATACCTCTAGTATTTGGCATATAATACTATATACATTTTTAGTCCTACTTATGATAATAAACAGCACATTATTAATTTATTAATTCAGACATTTGTCAGTAATTGTGGCGTACAGTTTGCCTTTACTCTGGAATCAGTATGTGTGAATTATAACCAATAATTTATATAAAGCTTTGATTGAGATCAACAAATGTTTTTTACACAAGATACATTCCAAGAACTGTGCTAGGTATTACGAAAAGATAAACAAGATAGTCTCTTTCCCCATGGCATCTCTATGTTGTAGAAATTAAATAGGAAGCATATCATAATTATAAAACTCATAAAAGTTTTACTTGAATTACATGTTTCTTACAGAAATGGCATAATGCAAAATATTATTATTCTTACTTTATAGACAAGGAAACTAAAAAAGTTTATTTAAATTATATGACTTGCCCAAGATTATTAATACAAATATTAAGCTACAGAGAAAGGTTTTCAACTTAGGAACCCTAAAATATTCGAAACTATTCCTTTCAGATTTCTGCTTCTGGTTCTAACAAAATAACATGTGGCCACTTAGCGCTCGTACTGAGAACAACTCAAACCCTAGAAAATATGCATGCCTGTAACCTCAGCACTTGAGAGGCTGAGGCAGGAGGATGGCAGCAAGTTCAAGGCCAACTGCAACAACTAGAAAATACAATGATAAAATCTATTAAAAGTATCAGATCTATTCGAAGTTTGATCTAATGTCTATACTTGGGAGTATAAGATAACAGTGATAAGAGAATTTAAAAAATGTGAGCCACCAAAAAAAGAAAATCGATGAACCCGAAAGTGAAAGGAGGGGAAGTTTACACTCTTATTAAGACTGGTTAAAATTAAAATATAAAAGTAAAGAGAAGTAAAAAATATTAGAAGGAAAAATTAAAGATCTCACTGCAGATCTCAAAGACATTATGAATATAAGGATACCTTATAAACAAATGTATGCCAGTAAACTTGCCAACATAGATGATAGAGACAAATTCATTGAAAGATATAAATTACCAAAGCTTGTTTTCATGTTTGTTAATCTACTTTTCACTTTCTGTTTTCATTGATACCTTCTTGTAGTACACAATGTTGCATTCTTCATGGGAAGTGGTTAAGTGTACATGATGCGTCTTAATTCTTTTCATTTTCCTTTCTTCTCCCCTCCACCCCCGCTCCATCTCTTGGTCCCTTCCAATCTGCAAAAAGTCTATCTCTCTGTTTCCTATTATCTATTGAAATTATCAAAATTGATCTGAGAAGGAATAGAAAATTTGAATAGCTCAATGCCAAAGAAATTTAATTCATATTTAACAACTCCCCACAAAGAAGGTCCAGATGGTGTCATTGAATAGCACTGAATGTTTAGTGAAATTATACTAATCTTATACACATTTTTCTCAGAAAATAAAGGAGGAAAAATCAAATCATTTGTGGAGATATTACTCTGACTGAAAAACCAGATAGAGTCACTGTAAAAAAATATAGAATTACAGAACATTATTCCCTATGATATAGATGTATAACTTGACCCAATGTTAGCAAATTTAATTGAACAATATATAGAAAGATATCCTGATCAATGGAGTTTATCCTGGGAATGCAGGTCAGTCTATCAATTAAGACCCAAGCAATAGAGAGAAATCATATAGAAACTTAAGGAAAGTTTATTGTAAGAAATTCCTAGTTCTAATACGCGAGTAGCTGTATACCTATAAAGATACTGGCAGAGAATACAGTAGCTCTGAGGAAAATACTCAACAATGGATAAACTTAGAAGAAGGTTCTCTCCCCAAGGCTGAGATTCAGACCTAACTGGAGAAAATATGGGTGTAGCACGTAGGCTGGTGAAAAGCTCAGAGTTGCACAGGTCACAGTCTGTTCACATTTGTTCAGGAAAGCAAGAAACATACTTTTGAAGCTCAGATGAGCCAAAGCTAATGGGTGGGCACCCAGGGGAGTCAAACATCAGGAACCCAGTGACTCTCCAGGCAGTACGAGGCCTGGAGTACCAGTGTCCGTGTCAGGAGGACCAGCTGAGATGTTTCTTCCAGAGCAGAAGGAAAGGACAGCAAACACATTCCTCTGAAGCAGTCATAAAGAAGGGTAAACTTGAGGCTTCTATAATTGGGTGTAACTCAAGACCAAACTCATAAGTAAAATGAATCAGATTCACATGTGTAAACATTGTCTCCCTGGTGTGAGAAACTGAAAGAGTAAATAAGATCTAAAATGTACAATAGATATTGTGAAATGGGAAGAAATTCAAAAGGAAAAAGGAACTAGGATGGGTAAAAGGGGAAAGAATAGGGGAAAAATGCAAGTCAGTTATACAATTAGTGCTCTTAGTTCAGTGAAAAGGAAGGTTTGTGTTAATATCGATTGGAGAAATTTTTATGCCCCTATCTTGTATCGTGAGCAACTACTTTAAAGATAATAATACATAATGTATTAACTATTATATTTCTCCTATTATTTTGTTATAAACTTTTGTTTTAACTTTTTTCCATAAAATAAAAAAATCCAAAAACATATAAAATAAAAACATTTCTGATAAAGGAAATATATTGCCATGAGACCTGTATTACAAGAAACATTAAAAGGAATTCTTACAAAAAAAAGAACAATGATTCCAGCAGAAATACAGAATGCAGAAAGGAATTATCAGTACCAGAAAAGGTAAGACTATTGTATATGCAAAAAATGTTAGAACTACCATTAATATTATTAATTCTGCCTTGTGGAGTTTTAAATTTATGTAAAATTTAAATGTATGACTACAGAAACATCAAAGGTAAATGAAGCTTATATGTTCTATGGTCTTATCACCATGAGATAAGTGTTGAAGAACCTTAGACACCAATAAATAAAAAATGAATATAGCAATCTCCAATGTAATCAACAAAGGAATAGTTTAAAAATATGCAAACTAACAGATGAATATAATTAAAAATATATTAATCCTAAAGGATGCAGTGGAGGAGACCATTAAACAACTGAGACATAAATTAAAATAAATTCAAATATTGAACACAACAAATTAAATATTCCAGTGTCAAAACTGATATTTTTATCCTGAAAATAAAATCAAAAGCCAACTATTATTTGTTTTTAAGATATTTGTTTCAAATATTCACATAGAAGATTTAAAAGGTATGCTTCCCATATATGGTGTAAACACAATTTAAAATAAAAGTGGTATACTTGACCAGATATGATGGTGCACACCTATAGTCTCAGCACGTGGGAGGCTGAGGCAGGAGGATTGCCTTGAGTTCAAGGTCAGCCTGGGCTACAGTGAGTTCAAGCCAGCCTGAACGACATAGCAAGACCATGTCTCAGAAAAACTAATACCTCAATAAAACTGGTATAACTATAATAATATTGAACAAAGAAGACGTTTAGATAAAGAGAGGCAGAGTAACTAAAAGTATGAAGATATTAAGATTACGTATGATATTGGTAAGTATTACTATGACTAGTATTTCATAAACATTGACCTTTGTCAATACATTACAACATTCTAGTTATTCCAAAGCTTCACCTCCTTAAACTATAGGTCTGAAGTATGTAAAGCAAAGAAAAAAAAAAGAAATAGATAAACCCACAATCCGCACATGTCTATAATTCTAGCACTCTGGGAAGGTTAGGCAGCAGTGAAAGTTGTAGCATAGCCCTGGAGCTTAGTGACTTACTGAGACCTTGTTTCAAAATAAAAAATATTTTTTAAAAGGGTGGAGACGTAGCTCAGTAACACACACAGCATTATAATAAGATCAAAATAAATCAGAAAAAAATCTATCGCAAGTTGGTCAAGACAGCCACAACAAAACTTGCAAAATATTATTTATAAAAGCTAAAGAAGATCTAAGTAAATGAAGCAATAGATCAGGTTAATGTACTAGAAAACTCCAATTCCATGACCTGATATACTGTAAAGATGTCAATTCTTCCCAAATCACTCCAAAACAAAATCTCAGAAAATTTTTCTGTGAACATTCACAAACTATTTAAATTTTATATAGGAATTCAAAGGATCATTGCTGAGCAAGACAATTTTAAGAAAGGATTAGGAGATTTTTTTGGAGCTTATTATAAAGTTATAGTAAACACTTTGAGTTGGAATTAGTGGAAAAAAAGAAATAGGTCAATGAAAGAAAACAAATCCACAATGTACACATACATGCACATACACAAATGATGTTATGATGTAGTGGAAACAGAATGATCTTTTCAATAAGTGCTGGTGGGTTGATTGTATACTCATGTACAGAAAAAAGGATACAGTTATTTTTTAGATCAAAATGAGAGATGTAAAATAAAAAGAATAAATTATACAGTATCTCCATACTTTTGGGTAGATCAGAATTTCTTAAACAGAATCTTAAATTCTCCAAACTTAAAGAATTTTCTAATAAACTGAACAATATTAGAAATTTTTAATTCAGAATATCTAAAGAAATCATTTAGAGACTAAAGAGGCAAGCCATAATGAGAAAATGTATTTGTAATATGTGTCTCCAGCAAAAAGCTCATATATTAAGAAAAAAATAAGAGGTACTAATTGAAAAGCAAGAGGAGATTTCAACAGACACTTAATAGAGTAGAAGATAGTACATGTGAAGAGGTGCTCTTCTTGGGGGTGAGTCTTGGGGGAAAAATGCATTAAAACCATAATGAAATACTATTACACATCTATCAGAATGGCCTTACATAATACTAATAATTACTATTATCATAATTTTTCAAATATGATAATATAATTTTAGACCAGTTTCTCCTACAAATGTACTCTCAAAATAGCAAATTTATATGTGGGAGGAATTTTGGCAGATATGAGGAGAGCACAGCTGGACAAAGGGGAAAATCCTGCTGCAGAAAGCCAGTTCATCTTGGAAGGAACACTTAAGTCCACATGGGGGAAGCTGCCTCTCCCCAACACTCCCACTGTCGTGCATACCACATCATTATCCCTGACATCAGCATCACCACCACCACAGGTGAGTCACACAGGTGGCTGCTTCCGAGGAAGGGGTAATGACTTTGGGTATGGAATCACTGTCTGCTTGAGGGCAGCTTTGGTCGAGGATTTCAGCAGAGAGCTGCCAGCTACCAGGAGTACTGGAAACTAAGTGACTGAGTGTTTCAGTCCCAGAAAGGCTCTGGGTGAAGTATTATAAAACATCCACCAAACATCAAGTACTGATGAAGGTGGATTAAATGAACTCTCGCACTACTGGTAGTGCAGTACAGCCACACTGAAACACTGGACGTTGAGCTGGATTATCACTGAGCACTGCACACAAAGCTCTATTCCCAACACCTTTATATATGTGCCAAAAGATAGGAATGCTTGTAACAGGATCATTTATGATCACCAACAATCGGAAACAAGCCAAATATCTGTCATGAGTATAGTATACACTTCTTATTTTAATGTATTTTGTGTATTGTTCCTTTACTTTTCCTAATAATACAGTGTATTACTAACTTTATTTTTCATTCAAAAGAATAAATGTATAAAATATAACCCTTTCCCAGTATTTTATAATTGTAAACAAGGATAAGTGAATTAGGAAATGGAACCCTGACATACACATGAAACACCGAAATAATGGAATAGGAAGCTGAGTGATACTGCATGTTAAGAAATTACTGTATCATAGGTCCAGGATTACTAGAGTTTAGAGAAGAGATGTGATCAGAGACAGCTTTTTGGAGGGATGAGCTTGTTTAGGATTTAGTTAGCTGAAGAGGTGCAGGGTGCTATTTGCCTACTAAAAACTCTCATTTTCCATTGCTTAGTAAGTTAGCACAAGCTTTTCCATCCAACCTTACAGATAAGTATGCCCAGATAGTTAAGTGCTCTCTGTGAAATTGTAATCAGAAGTACTGTAAGCCTCCAGGAAATACCCAAAAGGTAGAAGGCTCACCTGGGCAGTGTGAGAGCTTGACTTTTCTGCCTTCTTCCTTCCTGTTCTCTGGTGTATGAACATGATGTCCACTGCTCTGCCAGCCTCTTTTCCTAGGGAAGAAAAATAGATCTTTGTACATTCTGTAATATTCAGGTGAACTAGTGCTAATTTACGAAGAGAAAGGAATTGCTAAGCAGATATCAAAACATGCTATAGACACAGTGGTGTGTTGTCTTGAGCCAGATCATGAGAGTCAACTGTTAAATTTTCAGAAATATCTGTGAGTTGGTTGTTAAATAATTCCATTTTAAAAATAAAATTACATATGCATAAACAAATAAATTACATATAAAATAAAGGTAATAAAGATCTAAAATGCACTCCTTTCTGCTTATTTTTACTACTTTTTACTATTTTTTATGCCCTTGAAGTTATTTGCACCTCTCTTGATCATATGGTAGAAATATTATATGATGGTGAATTACAGTACTCTACGTGCCTCCTGACTTCATACTCACTGGCTTCATGTTGGCAGTTGGGAGCGATTCTTGATGGAATCTGGAATAGATTGTATATCAGATTTTTGGTTTTGTTTTCCAGAGCTAGTTGGTCAACATTTACCAGAGCACTGCTGTGTGAAGTCAGCGCTGATCCTTCCAGGGTGGTTTGTAAAAGCCAGACACCAGAAACAAAGCCAATGTCCATCAGCAGAGAGACAGTTAAAGATACTGTGAGCGTATTTGCACAGTGTGTATTCTCCAGCAGTGCAAAGATTCCTGCCATACAGAAAGATTTCTGTATGACATACACAGAGGAGGAGGAGTAAGCAAGAATGAGGAAGATTTCTATACTGTGGTTAATCATCAGGATGTTTGTTCAGTGAAGACCGTAGAGCACTGAGCAGAGCTGGAAAATGCTGCCTTTGTGGAATAAAGGAGAATACAATACAAATACTTAACTGTTACCTATCCTGAGGGGAAAAGGAGCACATTATAAAGGAGATGGAGATCAAACACAGAGTTCCTCGGTTAGGTTGTTTTACAGCTGATTGAGTTGTGTAAATATTTTGTACAATTTTAAAAATACTAAAATTTTAAAAACCAATATCTAAAATTTGAAAATAAATAAAACAATATGACTCTAGCTACAAGTCAAATTAAAGGAATAACTACATAGGGAAAAGCATTGTATCTCACATTGAGAAAAGAATTAGGTTAAGTGACTTTTTAAGACAATAATTTGATTATTACGACCTAATCGTGAAGGTAGCCACAATATTTGATGATGACTTAATGGTGCAGGTCCTGGACCCATAAAAAGCATTAAAAAAATCTGACCACTCAGTGGGCTTCTTATTAGAAATAACATGATCTTGATTTTTAAAAACTGTTATTATATATTATAGGAAATAGGAACTTGGATTAATGTCTTTTAAGAATCCAAAATTTCAAAATAAAGAAACATAAGAATAATATTTTGCAATTCAATAAAAAATCATGTAGTCTTTTTTAAAATTTTATTTAAAGAAAGACTAAACAAAACAGAAAATAGGGAGAAATAATACAAACATTCAGAGAAAAAATAAACAGTAAAAATCACTAGTTGATGTTTACATATTGTCGTTTTACAAATAGTTGTTCAATGTACAAAAGTGGAACACGTAAAGTGGGAATTTGAACAGCGAGACTGCAAACAGTGCTGTTCAACTGTCCAACAAAACCCTGTATAGCCCTCATCATATTGCTTTGACTGATTTTCCTCTATTCTGCTTTGCTTGATAGTACCAAGTTCGAAAGTATAGGCAACAACTGTAAAGACAATGAGATTCATTATGACGCCCATTCCGGTTGACTATTATCTTCTTTTAAAGTCCTGTAATGTCTCCAATGTTTTGGTTTTATTCTTTATTGTTTTGTTCAAGTTTATCATAACTGATGATATAGGTAATTCTTTTTAAGATAGCAAGAGGCAGTATGGTAACCATTGTTGATCACCTAGTATTTTGTTTTTACATTATCTATTATGTCCATCCTTTTGATTTGACTGACTCTGTTCTGTTATGTCACATTTGGTTTTACTCTCCTCAAAAAAAAAGTAATAAGAACTGTGGGAGTAATAAAACCCAAAATGTGTAATTGTCATTGTACAAAAGAAAGGAAAAGAAAGTGCTCTAAAGGATATAACTGCATATATACTTAAGTGTATAAATAGATAACCATATTACTGAGTTTTGTTGGATCATTGAACAAAACTTTTCCAGTCTCACTGTTTGAAAGTCCACTTTATATGCTTTAATTTTGTAACTTGAACAACTATTTCTAAGATAACAATATGTAATCTATTAACTAGTGATTTCCTACTGTTTATTTTTTCTGAAATTCTGTATAACTTGTACCCTTTTTCTGTTTTTTTCTTTTTCTCCTTTAATTAAAAAAAAACTTAGTAACATGGTTGTCAGTCTTGTACCTTAAACATAATGCAGTTATCCATATCTTCATTTATGTTTAGATTAAACAAACTAAAGTAGGTTAAAGTCATTCTGTGCAAAGAATAATAGTATTGCTGGATTTCACATCATGGCACTCTGGGATCATCACTGGGTACTGTAGTGTCTTTTTTTAAAATTTAATTTAAAGAAAGACTAAACAAAACAGAAAACGGGTAGAAATAATACATAATTTCAAAGAAAAAAATAAACAGTAAGAAATCACTAGTTGATAATTACAGATTGTCTTCTTACAAATAGTTATTCAAGATACTAAAGTGGAGCATATAAAGGGGGGATTAAAACAGTGAGATTGCAACCAGTTCTGTTCAACAAAAACTTAGAAATATGGTTATCAATCCTATACACTTAAACATACATGCAGTTACCCATATCTTCAATTATGTTGAGATTGAATAAACTGAAGCAGGCTAATATCACTCTGAGCAAAGAATAATACTATTGCTGGGTTTCATATTATGACACTCTAGGATCAGCACTGGGTATTTTAGTGTCTCTTTTTCTTCAAAATATCTGTTCATTTCATAATGCATTATAAGATCTGTTCTCATAAACTGTTTACAGATTCTACACATGCATGAGTCTTAACATGTATTTCCATCCTTTCTATATTAGAGGGAGAAACAAAACAAAGCAAGGCAAAACAAAACATATTCCTATAAACACATGAAACAAAAAAGACATATAAGACTATTGTACAAGGAGTTCTACATTAGTTCCTGTGTTGTCTCTTATCTTCAATAGAATTGGCTATCATCAGACATAGTATAATTGAATATATCAGTACATAACAGTATTAATGAAAACAGAACTTTGTATATAATATAAAACTTCAAAAGCAGGCAGTTATCAAACCAGAATGTCTATCATAAAGTCCTGTCAACTTCAGTGTAGTTGTCTGTACTCTCAGACTTGATACTATCAATCATATCAGTTTTGAATAAAATCTTCTCTGCCTCATTTCTGTTATGCTCTTTTTTTACCATCAGTTGTCTGTTTATCTTCTTCATTCTGTTTTCTGCTCCATTCATTGAGGCCTTTTTGCCACTGTTCCTGAATCCTAGTACTTTTCTCTCTCTCTAGAATGCCCTGAAGTATTCTCTGTAGACTTGGATTGGCAGTTACGAATTTCCCAAGTTCCTCTTTGTTTGGAAGCATCTTGTTTCTCCATTAATTTCTAGAGATGGTTTAGCAGAGTATATCAATCTGGGATGGAGGTTATTTTCTTTCAGGGCTTGGAATATTTCGCTCCAGGCTCTTCTTGACTTCATGGTTTGTGTCGAGAAATCTGCCATTATTCTGATGGCCTTCCTCTATAGGTTATCTGTTTCTTGTCTCTAACAGCTTTTAATATTGTGTTCTTATATTGAATTCCTAGGATCTTGATTATTATTTGCCTTGGGCATAGCTCTGTTTTGGTTGTAGGTGGCTGGAGTTCTGTATGCCACATATATCAGAATATCATTTCCTTTTCCTATGTTTGGGAAGTTTTCCTTAATTTTTTCTGTGAATAACCTTTGTAGTTCCTTTGTTTGTACCCCTGCTTCTTCATTCACATTCTTTATTCTCAAGTTATAGATCCTTTTGTTGTCTTCTAGCCTTTGTATTGTTTCTGCTTGTTTCCTTGTTATTTTTAAAAAGTTTTTCCCTTTCATACTCCCACATTGCAAAATTGTCCCCCAGTTTGGATAATCTATTCTTAGTTTCTTTCAAGCTGATTTGCCATCTTTCCATAGAGTTTTTAATTTCCTGGTGATATCTTTGAATCTGTTTCATGTATTCTATATTTTTTTATATTCTTCATCAAATGGTTTTCTCCTTTGTTTGAGTTCCTCCCTTCTTCCATCTGTGACTGCTTGAGGGGTGCTTAGTATCTCTTTTATTAATCTTATATCTTGCTTTATTTAGCTAAATATTTCACTTTTGAACTTGTCTATGAGGTCCTAAATATATCTCTTTATGTCCACTGGTGCCATGTCTGATATTGCATGTTTGCTGTCCTCATTCTCCTTTGTATTTACCAGTCCTGGGTCCATGCTCTCAGGGTTGGGACCTGGGGACTTTCTGTTGTTGCTTCCTCTTCCCATCTTTTTTGCTTCTTCCAGTTTCTTTCTTTATTGGTTACAATTCTTCTGAAGTGCGCTGGCTAGATGACCCTTCACACTGCTGTGTACTAGTGAGTTGCAGACAGGGAAAGTGTATGCTGGCCCCTCCCCTCTGGATCAGGCAAGCTGCTGTGGCCTGCACTGTATTACGGTGTGCCGCCAATGCCTCCCCTGTGGATTGGCGGCGGGGGTGGGGGCAGGGGCAGGGGCAGTTGGTGGGCACTGAGTCACTCTGCTCCTCCAGCCTCCAGTGGGCCCATGGTGACAGGAGTTGCTCACAGCCCAGAGGTGCTGCAGGCGGGGATCCAGGGATCAGTCAAGCTGCTGTGATGTGCACTGCATTTCTTTGCACTGCCTCCTCTCCGCATCAGTCAAGTGCTATGGCCTGCACTGTCAGTCAAACTTCTGAGGTTTCACTGGGTTAGTGTGGTTAGTGTGCGCCACCACTGTAGGGACTTGATTTTGGATAACCTATTGGGTCTCAGCCGGGTCGCACGACCCAGGCCTAGCTCACTCCACCAATCCTGTTTGGAAAGGGTACCATTGACTGAAGTCACTGCTGCCCCTTGTACTTGCCAGTCCTGCTCGGTCCCAGAATGTTGTCTGCCAGAGCTATCCTATTTGTGGAATGGCTCCACTCCATCACTCACCACAGGTCAATGTAGGCACCCTGCCAACTCAGCTCTCCTTTTGGCTCACCGACCCCCGAACTCAAATGTCGAAGTGGCGGGACTTTGGATGGCTTGGCAAGTCACCTTAATTTCTTCTTGGGACTAGAGAATTCATCTCCCTCTGTTTGGGGCTCCCCGCTCTGTATTATGTTGAATTCTAAGTTGACTATCTCAGTGAGCTTCTGTAGCCAGCTGTTATCTATCCACCATCCTTGCTCCTCCCCAAAATCATGTAGTCTTAAGTTCAAATTGCTTCACCTTCCATTAGAATGATTGTTAATTTTTAAAGTAGAACTTAAAAAGTCAGGAAAATACAAAATTTGCAAGAATGTGGAGAAACTGGATCCCTTGTGCATTGCTGCTAAGAAAGTAAAATGGTACAGCCACTGTGGAAAACAGTATGGCAGTTCTTCCAAAATTTAAACAAAGAATTACCATGGACTCCAGCAATTGTGCTCTGGGAATAGAACCCAAGGAATATAAATCAGTGATTGAAACAGATATACGTACACCTGTGTTCACAGCATCATTATGTACAGTAGCCAAAAGGCAGAAGCAGCTTAAGTGACTGATAACCAAAGGACAGATAAATAAACTCTGTCTCTGTCTCTCTCTGTCTCTCTCTCTCTCTCTCTCTCTCTCTCTCTCTCTCTCTCTCTCACACACACACACACACACACACACACACACACACACACACACGAACATTATTCCGCCTTAAAAGGAAAGAGAATTCTGACACCTGTCATTGTGGCTGAATCTTGATGACATCATACTAAGTGAATTAAGCCACTTATAAAAGGGCAAAATATCTATAGGTACAAAAGTACAACTGGGGTCTCTGGATTAGGGGGGTTGAAGGTGGGGGAAGAGAGGTTGTATTTAATGGGTACAGAGTTTCAGTCTGAGAAGATAAAAAACTCCTGGATGTGGATGGTGTTGATGTCATAGAATAATTTGAATGCACTTAATACTACTAAATTTACAATTGGAAATAGTTATGTAGATTATACCATAGTCAGAACTGAATTAAAAGGAACAACAGGAATTTATTTATATTTTGTCTCTCATCATAAAATGCTTATTTCTGAAACGTGTCCATAGAAAATGTCTAGAAACAATGAAACCCTTATAACAATGAGTCCTCTATCACCAAGATTGTAATAAATACTGTCCCCCACAAAAGAACGCTGAATTCTTTGAAGAACTGGTCAGTTCCAGCACCGGGACAAGACAGATACAAAACAAACAAAGAATTACAATGATTTAAATAAAATGATGTTTAATAATCACTACCAATAGATATTCAAACTGCATGTGAAATATAAACATGTCATAGGTGAATCAGGCTGACATATCAGAGTACACTTGTTCGATCTTAGCATTGTCGGGTATCAGATCTCTAGTTCTAACCCTGAGCTGATAGGAAACACATAGAATAGGAGAAAAAATTAATTGCCACCATGAAAAAGCAATCTGCCAAATTCCAAAATGTAGAGAGCTTTGTAGGACTCAGTCATAAACAAATAAATGAGACAAGGAAGATTAGTTGTAGAATGAAAAAGTACAAATAAAAAAACTTAAAAACTGACAACCAAAAGTAATGTGAGAACTTACTGAAACCTACTGTCCATTTGGCCATCACCTGTGGCTCTGGCTGCAGCTTGCCTGTAGTCTTCATAGTTGAAATCTGTAACTATCAAGTTGTATTGTGACCTGTCTCTCTGCTTTATTAAGCCCAGACATGTTTAACACACAGCCTCAGCCTTAAACCCTTCTTCCCCCAGCTTCTGCTGGTAACAATTATGCAAGTTTCTGCATTGGGCTAGTTCATGTGGGATCCTCAGCCCCGACCCAGCATCCCAACACTAGGAACTGGTGCTGATGGGGAAATGAAATTTCAGCGCTTCTCTCTGTTTGATCACCTTGCCCTGCCACAACTGCATTGGTAAGGGTGCACTCCAGGTGGACAAGATGTAGCCTGGGAAGCTACTTCCTGAGGAGTAAGGGACAGAGGTGACACTTTCTTTTCTTTAACTTACATACAATCAATTGCTGGATGAAAGAAGGCCAGAGAAAAAACAGACTTCCATCTCTTCCCGTCTCCTTTTCTTCT
Organism: Cavia porcellus; assembly: GCF_034190915.1. Taxonomy (NCBI): domain Eukaryota; kingdom Metazoa; phylum Chordata; class Mammalia; order Rodentia; family Caviidae; genus Cavia; species Cavia porcellus. The sequence continues at coordinate 80,341,060 of NW_026947484.1, forward strand.
TTCTTCTGCAATGTCCTTGCCAAGAAAGCGACTCTATGGGTTTTGTTTGTTTGGTTGGTTGGTTTTTGTTTGCTTGCTTATTTCTTTTTTGACACGAGGTCTCTCTATGTAGTTCAGACCAGTCTTGAACTTACTAGGTAGCCCAGGCTGGCCTCGAAATCATAGGCAATCTTCCTGCCTCAGCCTCCTAAGTGCTGGGATTATGGATGTGTGCCACCACACCCAGATTTTCCCTAGATCCTCTTACCTGCTGTGACAGATTGATAACTGTTTTAGATGGAGGAATGTCTTTCTTATACTACAGAAAAATTTCATGAGATGCATCTTCTAAGCAGGCGTATTGATATTCTTATGAGAAAATGAAGGACTATGGGGTAGTCTTTCTCACAATAATAGTCTTTCCTGCTACATAATTCTATATATCAGCAGAAAAGAATGTTACCATATTGAAAAAATCCTTTTTCTAACAAGTCCTAATCATTCAGAAAAGAAAAGAATATATATTCAGAGGGGTAAAGGTAAAAATCATATTAACAATTTTCATATTATTGCTCTTGAACAGAGTTAAGCAAAATTAGAGAATGCATATTTTGTTTTATATGTGTAAAAATACAAGAAATAAATGATTAAATATTCATTGTAAAAAATGCCCTGCCTGTTGTTTTATAACTTATTTTTGTCATTTCAAAACATAACCTTGTATGTATTTACCTCTTTCCAATGTAATGTAATTTCCTATGTAATTCCCATGTAATCGAATATTCTACAAAATCCAGTATTCTACAATATTCTACTAATTTAATTTCCTGAGTGGTGCTCCTTTGTTCAGTGCACATTTACACGCTTAATCTTTACCCATTCTACTTTACTAAATAGTAGTTTCCAACTGACCTGGGATGAACGACCTTTGGGCACATCTTTGGTTATTTTGAGGGAACATATTTCTAGAAGTAGAATGGCTGAACTAAAGACCACAAGAAGATTTGATAAAAGATGTTAAAAATTTTCTATTCATTCTCAGAAGTACAGTATTTTCAAGATCTATCAGCCAGTAGATCTTATGCTCATTTCTCTTTATCTTCTGAAGTACAAAATTTATATTTAAAATGATACATTTTTTCAAGTATATATTTTAAATATTTTATGTTAAAATATCTTTGCCCAGTTGGCAAATAAATATTGGTTTGAATTGGTATTTCACTGAGTTCTAGTGAGACTAAAACTTTTTCTTAACTTATTTTGATTATTACATTTATTACTCTACACTTGATCTTAGCGAAAAGGCTGAGAAGTGAAGCTTTTATTACTCTAACTGGTATCTTCAGATGAAGTTCAGAGAGGCTAAATGATTTGGTCAAGCACACACAGCTTGTGTGAAGCAGATAGAAGACTTTTTATATGCTGAAGTGAACTGAATCATCCTTCGGTTTTCTGGGTAAACAAAGCTTGTGAAGCAAACTTTGGTGGAGTCCAATAGTCCAAGGATTAGTAGTGAGTTTCTTCCAACCAAATCATCTTTGTGAAATATTGCTTGGAGAATTATCACGAAAGTTTAATGGTTAATAGGTCTTTTGTCTTTGATTCATAATTCCAAGACAAAGTAGGCCCGGGCTGAGATGGGAAGTTACAGTGGAGATTGCTAAAATAGGTGTCTGGATGTGCTGGCAGCATCCTTCTCACCGCCATCAGTCATGGAAGTCTGTAGCTGAGACACAGAGGGAGCCTTGACCAGTGCCCCAGTGTGAGACGAAGCAACCAGCCGCATCTGTTTATGACAGTGTGTCTACCAGCTATTTCAAGAGACACTCAGAAGCTGATGCTTCACTTTTCAATTCCAAATGCCTTTTTTAAAAAAAATTATGTAAGGTCACGTTGTCACCTGCTAGTTTAACCTTGGGTGACAAAGTCAAAGTCTCTTTAATAACTAACTAGAAAGTCCATGAGTCAACATTTGTTAAAGAAAGAAACAATAATAAAGAGTCTCAATAACAAAGGGTTTCATAAATGTTGAGAAAGAAGTGGAAGAGGAGGAGAAAGAACATTAGCAAAACGTGATCAATAAATATCAGATGAAGGTTTGTTTGAATTAAGGAATATGCAGGAGCTGAGGGAAAAGGAAGACATTAACATTTGTTTTTAAAAAATACTTTTAACATTTCTTCCTAGTTGGCTCCAAAAGTCTTAACCCAAGAGTGATTTTTTTTCCTTCAAAGAGCAGGCAGTCAAGTGCCCATCAAGCAGAGTACAAGAGGAAGTGCCTTTTAACGCCTGTTCAGTCTGAACTCAATTTTGTCCATGATTATTTTAGGTCAGAAGAGTAAAACAATAATACAGTCCTCATCATCTGTAATCTCCCCTCTCCCCAAAGAAATATTGAGAAGCAGAAAAACCCCACAGGAGCCAGTAACAGCGATAAACATAGTTCAGACCTTAGTTCAACCACAGCCACCGTGGATTCAGTGTCTCCTCTAGCATTAGGACCATACAGATGGGTGGATGAATTCTTTAAGACCTTGCATAAAGGTCTTTTACCTCAAGGGTAACTTTTCTGTTACAACTCTGTGTATGTTCCTCGTGTAAGAGATTTTTGAGTAAATACATAAACAGGCCTCTTAGTTTAGCCTGTGACCCACCTCCTACTAACACAAGGAATGTAGACAAGTGAATTAACTTTTGTATGCCTCAGTTTCCCCAACTATACAATAAGGATGATGAAACACAGTATCTCAGTTGATTTTTCTAAAAGCCCCTTGAGGCAGCTACTATCTCTGCACGTCTGTTGAGTTGACCAAAAGAATTAATGTGTGTAAGTAAAGTGCCGACTAGAACTGTGGAAATTCCTCAGAAAACTAAAAGTAGAGATTCCATTTATCTTCGGGGTATCTTCCCAAAAGAAGCAAAAGGCATCATACTAGTCCTAGTTTAGTGATGGTGAACCTTTTAGAAATTTCAGTGTCACACACAGCCCACTGCACCACCCATGCCATAGGTTTGCCGTTACTGCCCTAATGTATAGTAGCGCGACTCATAAGGGTTAAATCTTGGAAGCAGCCCACATGCCCATCGACAGAGGAGTGGATAAAGAAAATGTGACACGGACACAAGAAGTACAACTTGGCCAAAATGCAGAACACATTTGAATCATTTGTAGGAAAATGCATGTACACCGAGACCATGTTAAATAAAATAAATGAGAACAGAAACTACTGCGTGTCTCCTCTTCAAGGAGAAACCCAAGCTGTAAAGCATTTAGAACCAAAATAAGAGATAAGTGATAGGAAACGGGAAGATAGACTGTGGAGATGAGCAGGGGATCTGGGGCTTGGGGAAGACAGGAGAGGAGGGGAAGGAGAAGTAAAGCAGGGCAATATGTACCAGTGCCTCCCACGATGAATGCATTATTGTGTACTGCGAACATATACTAATAAGAAGGGCAGAAGCAATAAATGAATTTTCATTACTATTAAAATAATAGTGCTAGCAAATAAACTCTTTGTGTTTGCTCTGTCTTTTCTAATATACTATCCAAAGTGGAGCTGCCACGTAGCAATGGCATAAACAGTCTACAGCTTGCTTCTGGGAAATTTTTATTACTTCAAAATAATATGTGTATAGACTGGCACCTCATTAATTTTTATATTGCACTATCTCAAACTTGCATAATACAAATAAGCATAAAATGAATGTTTATTCGAATAGGCCTAAGGTGTCAAAGTACAAGGGCTTCTTAAGGACACCTGCTCTTTACTGATACTCAAAAACTCTGGTGGGCCAGTAGCTGTTCAAGCTTTGTCCAGGACACGTGCTTGCTGGTGGCTACAAACCACAGAGATTTAGAATATGCTCATACAGATAGACACCAAATAAGACCAGTAACAAAACTCATATGCCAGACACCATTCTATGCCTTACGGGCACATTATCGTATCAGTTCTTACAATGCCCTGTGTAGTAAAGATCACATGTGTCCCATTTTACAGATGAAGAAACTGAGACACAAAACCTGTAAGCAATGTGTCTACAGTCACCTTGTTGGTAAGTGTTGTCACTGGAATTTAAACCTAAATACCAACTTCAGAATGCAGGTGTAATTGTGCTACTACAACTCAAGAAGTTGTGAACTGTGCAAAGCTGCTCTTATGCTCAACTTTTTCCTCTCTTCAGTTATTTTATACATATAGTCCCACCAGCAAACATACTCATAATGATCATGAGCAGTATGAGCAGATACTGAAAACATACAAAGCGAGAAAGGGAAACGATTCAAATACGATGTTCTCATCCAAAGATAACCACTGTTTATTTAAATCTGGGTGTATTTGTGTTTTTTTCTATGTATGTGGTTCAGCACATATGGTTATGAACCTGTGGTTAAATTAGACACACAATTTAACCTTTCTTTTTTTGTTCTTAACCCATGTGATAAAATCCTCATGAACACTCTATGCAGACTACATAATGTCCAGCTGCGCGGTAATTCCATCACATATTTACTAATCGTCTCAATTTGGACACCTGAGTTCTTTCAGCTTCTACCGTGCAATGAGTCTCTCTTTTTTGATAGTTCCTCCTGGTATATCTGCACAGCTCCTTCAGACATTCAACAACCTTAATACCTTTTATGTTCCCTTCTTTCAAAACTTCCTTACTTCCTGATCAACTCATCTGTACTGTGTACGTTTGAGAAAGCTTAATTTATTATCTTTTAAAGGATGCACTTACCAGTTTAAAACAAAGGAATGACGCCTGAACTGTGAGATGTCAGTTATCAGATAATCTAATCCAGGGCATTCCACCAGCCCCCAACTAACTACAGAGCAGCCTCCACAATGGCAAAAAGTTAAAGGGCTGACTTAATTTTAGCAAAGCTGTTAAGACAACACAGAACTACAGAGTTGATGTGCTCAGGGAAGGAAAGAGTTTATGGAAGATGAACAAATTGGGTAGAAAAATGAAAGAATTAGAAAATTCTTGGCAGCGTGAAGTGTATTTGGCACCACTAACCCAATTTCCCCACCTCTTCTTTCTAATTGTACTTGGCCCTTGGGAGGGGCCAGCCCACCTTCCCAGAACAGCCTGGTCTGGTTCTCAGTCCTAATTACTCTACCAAATGGCGCCACGGAGCGAATCACCCGGAGCGGAAGTAAAGTTGTGAGAGGGACCATCCTCCCATTTTCTGGGAGCACTTCCAAGCCTGCGTTCACAGGCAAATCCTGTTGGAGCCTCAGCTCCCGCGACTTAAGGGGAACAAAACCTGTAGGGGAATCAGGGCCCCCATGCTGTGTTCCCAAAATCCTGTTCTGCCTCCAGAGTTCTCGTCTTTCTCCTAGAGCCTTCGGGCTTTCGTGGATGTGGAAATCACAGCCTCTGCGCAGAGGAGCGAGGGACCCGCTTCCCTCACCCCGAAACCTCTCCCAGCTCGCCAGAGCGGGACGGCGGCTCTGCCTGGGAGGGAGGCGCGGTGGCTCCGCCCCCTCTGGACTGGAGCCTGCGGGAAACCTTAAATCCCAGACCCGGCGCGCCGGGCGGTAGTAAGCCTCACTCCTGCCGAAGGCTGTGGGGCGGGACGCGTGGTTCCCGCAGAGGCCGCCGCAGCCCCGTCCGCAGCGCCCGACGCCCTCCCACGCCCACCCCGCCGGGACCCCCAGCGCCCCGCGCGCACCCACCGCCGCCCCGGCCCGCCGCTCCTCCCTCCTTCCCGGCTGGTTGGCGGGGGCGCCACCGAACGCTGCAGCAGGAGGAGCCGGGCGCGGCCAGGCAAAACCACCGCGCTAGCTGGTGGCGGGTGGGGTGCGCGGTCCCTGAGGCGGCGGTGACAGTGACAGCGGCCGCGGCGGCGGCGCCCGGCACGCACCCTCCCCCTAGTGCATCCGCATCCCGCCGCCTCCGCGCCTCTGAGCTGCCCGAGCCCCGCGCACGGCAGAGCCCCGCGCACAATAGCTGCGGCCGCGGCTCGGACCTCCAGAGCCAGCCATGGGGAAGCCGGCGAAGAAGGGGTACGACTGGAAGCGCTTCGTGAAGAACAACTGGCTGCTGCTCTCCACCGTGACCGCGGTGGTGCTAGGTGAGCAGCGCTGCGGGTGGGCGACGCGCGCACACTCACGCGCGCTCAGCGCCCAGGCCGCGTGCGGGGCGTGCGGGAGCGCGGGTGGACACGGCGCGGCGCGCCCTGGCTTTGGGCTCGGACCCCACGCGGAGGGTTTCCTCGGGAACTCCCCCGCGGAGAACAAAGCTCCGCGGGGACTCCCATGTGATTTCTCCGTGAGCGGTCTGTGCCTGCTTTACCCCTCATGATCCAAGAGGCTTGGGAGCTGGAAAAGGAACCAAGTGGCTCTCTCGGAGGTGATCCTTTGTAACCAAACAGGGTTTAATTTTTTATTCAACGCTACGTGTTCCTTCATTTCTCCCCCTTTTTCCCTCTGAACCACGGTTCAGAAAGTGGTGTGACAGCGGTATGAATTGCAGTTACTGGTCGCACGGGCAGAACCACCTTGGCCTCCGGGATGGCGGAGCCCCTCAGCCAGAAAGCCCGGACATGTTGCTGCCCCTCGCCCAGGGCCATGAGTGGAGAGCCCCCTTCCTGTGGGCAAGCGCCTGCTGCCTCTACCTGGAGTCCGCTAAACTGCCAGATTCCTGCTGGAGATCAGGGATGTGCAGATGTGCGCAGCTGTGGCCCTCCGGAGGTTCAAAGGGACGAGAAGTCAGCACCCCCTACCTTCCTGGGCTACCTTGCTCTCCACGTGTTCCTCTATTAAAAATAATTGTAAGCCATTTTTACTTGTTTTTAAACAAGGATGCATTTAAGTGGTTCACTCCTGACATCACTGGGTTAGGTGGATGCCTGAGCCATTGCTCAGTTGGTAGGTGTTGTTCATAGTTAGAGTGTGAATTTCGGCCAAGGTTACCTGTTTTCTAAATTGAGCTTCAAGCAAGATGTCTTTGGAGTTGGAGCCATTTCTCCTTGTCCTAAGAGCTTACACAGGTGAGGTCACTCCAGAGGGAAGGCTGGTGCACCCTCTGGGGAAAGTGGATTCCTTGGCAGGCGCCACCTCTTGTTTCTGAAATGCAGCTGGAAAGGGGTTGTTGGGGAACAGCCTGTCCCCCTCCAGGTCTCCTGCACTTTGCTTTCCAGCTGCTGCTTCCGAATCCGGAAATATTTGGCATTGCCTGTTCTCCTTGCAATGCTCTCCCCACCAAAAGAAAATTATTTGGCAGTTAGTGGGATTCTTGTGGTCTAATTGACTCCTTAAGAACTTTATGCAACGGACAGTCAGGTTTCTAGTAAATAAATAACATCCTGTAATTGCCTTAGCTGAGGACATTCTTGTGGGAGGAAAGGAGTAGAGAAACAAGGGTTGACTTTTTCCTTGAGGAAGTGCCAAATGTTTTGGGGCATTTTTAGGGAAGGTTTATCCTACCCCGCCACATAGAAATAACAGAGCCCACATAGAGTAGTTTGATTTCCTTTCAGCCCAAAGAAGCAATGACTTTGTTTGTCTTCCAAGTGGTAAGTCCAGTATTAATTATTAAATCCTTGTGTCTTTTGTGAAATGGCCTTAGGCATGTGCCTCCCTCCCAATTTCCTGTGGTAGGGCACTGGTCCTGATTTTTCAGCCCTGTATTCTTCAGAGAAACTCACCTGTTGACCAAGTTCTGGGCACCACTGGACAGTGTACCCACTCATTAGAGGCTGTTTTGGAAAGAACTTTGAGCAGCTGTTTTCTGGCATTTGGAACAACTTGCGTAAATACATTCAAGGGCTGGAGGGACCTCATGGCCTTTGGTCTCAGGTGTGCCTTTCCCCACCTATAATGTAAATGAGCTACAGGAGCCTGACACAGTTTTGACTTTTTGTTTGTTTGTTTTGTTTTCTTCATAAAGGAAATCCTACGTTTAAAATTTGTAAGTGCCTGGCTAAAGTGTTGCTGCACATTTGTTCCTCCAAACCACAACACAAGGAAGTCCCTCAGTGCCTCCGAGAAATCTTAAGCCCAGACCATCCCAAGACATCCATCGCAGCCCACTCTTTGCTGTTTTCATTGGCACATTCTGGGCCTGAGTAAAAAGAATCATACCTCTTTCCTGTAGTCTGCACTGGCCCTCTTGTTTAATAAGCAGTGAAATCCCAGCTTATACTGGCACCAAATATTCACAAGCCCTTGCTAAAGTCATGATAGAAAGGGATTTTTTATAACTGCCTTAATTGGTCTAGAAAAATTGCAAAAACAATTTTTTAATGTAGCCTCTTTTTGGGCTTCCCAACATGTGGATCTTAAAAAAAGAAAAAAAAAAAAAAGGTTAAATTTATTAAATACCTTGGTGAAATGTTGTCTTCTGATCACAGCCATTGAGATGTTTAGTCCCTGCTAACATTCAGCAGCTCTGACTATAAAATATTTTAGTAATTAAAATGAAGGGCAAAGTTTTTTTTTTTTTAATGAGCCTGCCTAAAGTTTCTGGTTTTCCAAAATATAGCGTATGAAGGGAAAATGCAAGTGGAGTTTTTTATGGACCAGAAGATGCAATGAGCTAAACATTTCTCAAATTCTTATTCACAAGGTAAAGAGATCAAATAGTTAGATTACCATCATTATTAATTTCTGTGAAGCCCTACAAGATCCTGAAAATAATATCTTGCATTTTCACTAAAGAAACTGTCCTGAAATACTATAAGGATCATTTTTATTGCTTGCGTTATAATTCTTACAGGTGTCCCTGTTTCTGTAGTGTAGTGGATGAAGCACAATGCCTACAGTCTGGAGTCCTGAATTCTGGCACTTCCAGGCTCTACTATCTAGATAAATTGTTTATTCTCTAGCATCCTCATTCAGAAAATGGGAATATTTGTTATTAGGGTTGGTTAAGATAATGTGAACATGCCTAATTCTGTGGTTGGCATAAAATAAGTGCCCAATAAGTGTTATTTTAAGGTCAACCTGACTCACTGGATTATTAGGAAATTATTTTATGAAATCAGAGTCTGCTGCTGTATCTCTTTCTTCTGCTTCATGTCCAGTAATTTAGAACCCAGGATGATGCAAGTATTTTGATGACACATTCTGTCTAAGCCACCACAGCCTCTACGACAATCTTTTTTTTAAATTGAAATGAAAAGAATCATTTTGCTTTGTGCTCTGAAGCCTAACTCTCAATTCACTTAGCAGGCAAAAATCTTGAGGGGCAGAAATGTTTTGTTGTTGTTTTTGTTTGGGGGTAGGGGTTTCTGTTCAAGCAGAATTTCTTGAGTGTGAAAATTCTGTGAGCATTCTGACCCAAGTTACCAACAATGATTTTATAATGTGTAAATGTTGGGAAGTGACTTATGTCCTCATCTTACCTACAGCTTACAGCCTCACCTTCTAATTGCTTATATGTTATTCTAGTCATTTTTTAAATCCATGGTTTCAGATTTAGGGACCTCTCGAAAAAGGTAGTAGGTATTTTATGCAATGGAGCTTAGATGCTTCCTTATTTGAAATAATTTCCTTTGAAGTATGAAAGAAACAATCACTGATAGATTCCAATTCATTATCTCACATCAGAAAAAGTCTTTCATGTTTTTAATAATACTTTGGCTCAACCTGTGTCTCTTGCCCTAAGGCTCTGTTGCATATACCTGGCAGTGTTCATTGGAGACTTGATGACTGCTTTCTCCATCTGTGTGCTTCTATGTCAGTCTGTAAAACTCCTAAGCATGGACCAGCCCAAGCTGTGGTTCCAGGTCCAGCCCTATCTTCCCTGTCGTTGGCTCAGCAGTAATTAGGATGATACCTACAGGAACTAACATTTTCATCATTCAGGAATCCAACAAAGGTGTGCTAGGCACCAAATACCCTGAAGGCTTCTTAACTTCAACTTGTCCACAGTAGAATATACCATGTTCCTCTCCTTCTGGGTCTTCTTATCCAATTAGAAATCATCACTGCCTTGTCCACTAGCCAGATCCCACTACACCCTGAGGGTTAGCTTGCTGGGCACTGCAAGCTTGCTCATCAATCCTGTACCTTCAGCTCCCACTACAGGCTGCTTAGCTAGCTGATTGCTCTTCCCCTTGCCTGGATCTTGGACTTGATCCACCCCACTGTTGTGTACACCTCTTACTCCATTTGTCTCCTCCTACTTTCTCCCTCTTACACTCCCTTGCTTTTTATCCCACACACAAGGGATGATCAAATTACACAGTGACTTTTCAAATGGAAAGGGGACAAATGGAGGGAGGAGAGATGAAGTAAAATAGATTAAGATGTGTTATGCACTGGTACTAGCCCTCCACAATAAATGCAATTATTCTTCCAGAAGAACATGGCGGATAGATAGCAGCTATGGAGGCTCTCTGAGATAGCCAGCTTAGAATCCAGGAATGGTGCGGTGTGGGGAGTCCTAAGCAAGAGGAGATATACCATGCTGACCCAGGAACGAACTAAGCTGAGAGAAACCAACTGGAAATGCAATCCCGATGCTATAACCGGAACAGATAAAATCTCAGTGCCTAAGCTGGAACTCACGCCTCTGGAAACCGTGATTTGAATTTCCCACCACCACTGCTGTGTCTGAATTGGCACGGCAGGGACAGAGACATGAAAGCTCTGAGAGCGGGACTTGGCGAACCGAATTGAGAGCAGAACTGGCGAGGAGCCCTGCATTGACCTTCAGTAAGTGAGAGGAACGGGGACCCTTCCATAGACTGGGAGGCTCCAACAGAGGACATTCTGGGACTGGGAAGACTAGCTGGAACAGGACGCTGCAGTGACTTTAGTCACATATTCCCTTCTCAAGCGGGATTGATGGAGAGTACCTGACCTGGGTGAAGCTGTGGACTAAGACCCAGTAGGCTAGCCCAAACCAGGTCCCAGCACCTGGTGGTGCACCCTACCAGTGAATCCTTCAATAGGTTGACCTGGAGGGGTGGGCCCAACATACGCTGGCCAGGTCTGTGTCTCCTTAGTACACTGCAGTGGGTGGGAACACCTAGCTGGCGGATTCAAACAAACTGTAACCCACAAAGAAAGAAACTGGGCCTCCTATATACACCTGTATGGAAGGAATAAAAAATATGAGAAGAAGAGGCAACAAGAAAGGGTCCTCGGTCCCCAATCCTGAGGACAGTGATCCAGGAAAGGTAAATACAAAGGAGAATGAGGACTGAAAGCATGCAATATCAGACATGGCACCAATAGACATAAAGTGATATCTCCGGAGCCTCATAGACGAGTTCAAAAGTGAAGTATTTAATGAAGTAAAGCAAGATATAAGTAGAATAGTTAGAGAAATGCTAAGCACCGCCCAAGAAAAAATAGATGGTGGAATGGAAGAACAGAAAAAAGGGGAGAATTGTCTGATGGAGAAAATAGAGAAAACATAGAATACGGGAAGCAGGTTCAAAGTGATTACCAGGAAACTAAAAACTCTTTTGAAAACTGGCATAACAGCTTGAAAGAAACTAAGGATAGATTATCAGAACTGGAGGACAGATTTGTAATGTGGGAGCATGAAATGAAAAACTTTGTAAAAATAAGGAAACAAACAGCAATAATACAAAGGCTAGAAGATGATAAGAGGGTCTATAACTTAAGAATTAAGAACATAAAAGAAGAAGTAGGGACACAAACAAATGAACTACAAATGCTATTCACAGAAATAACCCAGGAGAATTTCCCTAATTTAGTAAAAGGTAAAGATACTCAGATGCGTGAGGTGTACAGGACCCCAGCCACCTACAACCCAAACAGAACTACACCCAGGCATATAATAATCAAAATACCAGAAATCCAGTATAGGAACAGAATATTAAAAGCCATCAGAGACAAGAAACAGATCACTTACAAGGGAACACCCATCAGAATTACAGCAGACTTCTCGCCACAAACCATCAAATCCGAAGAGCATGGGGGGAAATAATTCAAGCTTTGAAAGACAATAACCTCCAGCCAAGATTGATATATCCTGCACAAATGTCCCTAGAAATTAATGGAGAAACAAGGTGCTTCCAGGATAAAGAGGAACTAGGGGAATTTGCAACCACCAATTCAACTCTACAGAGAATACTGCAGGATATTCCAAAAGAGAAAAATACCAAGATTCCAGAAACAGTGGCAGAAGGGCCACAATGAATGGAGCAGAAAGCGAAATGAAGAAAACAAACTGACAACTCATGACAGAAAAAGAGCTCAAAAGAAATGATGCAGAGAAGGTTGGATGGTAGGAACAGCTATTTTGGAAAAAACAACACATCACAATAGCTAGTGCTGATTTAGTATCATCTTGTTTTGAAGTCCCATCAAGCTTTTGTTCTTCTGTCTCCATTAGCCTTAACATGTTGTATCTTATTGGATTTTATTATATGTGATAATATAAACAAAAACTTTTATAGGCAAGGAGATTATACAGAAACCATTGTTCATTTTCTGTTAGTTGGTTCTAAATACCCTGTGATACTGTCATTCTCTTGAATGGTTTTACATTGTCTTGATATGTTTGATGCTACAGTATATAAAGTTATACTCAAAGATTTCAAGGAAAGAGACACTATGGTAACTACTTTTATGTCGGGATATCTTGTGGTGAAACACTATTTTGCTTAAATGGTTATGTTCTGACCTGTGCTGTTTTGTTGTTATGTCCTCTTTTATCTCTAGCTCCTTTTTTTATTATTTACTTTTTTATTTCTATCTTTTTAGTTAAGGGAAAAATAAATTAAAAAAATAGCAGGATATATTATAGTAACCCACTTTGATTTCCTATTAACTTGATTTGAAACCCTGTATTGCTCTCACCATCTTCTTTTGACTGACTTTCCTCTATTCTGTTTTGTTTGATAGTACCAAGTTTGAGGGTATAGGCAAAACTGTGAAGACAATAAGATTCACTATGACGCCCATTCTGGTTTGACTATTATCTTCTTTTGAAGTCCTGTAATGTCTCCAATGTTTTGGTTTTATTGGTTTTGTTCTTTACTGTTTTGTTCAATTTTATTATAACTGATGATATAAGCAATTCTTTTTAAGATAGCAAGAGGCATAATGGTAACCAATGTTGATCACCTTAAATTCTGTTTTTACATTATGTGTTATGTCCATCCTTTTGATTTAACTGACTCTGTTTTGTTATGTCACATTTGGTTTTATTCTCTTCAAAAAAAAGTAATAAGAACTGTGGGAGTAATAAAACCCAAAATGTATAATTGTCATTGTAAAAAAGAGAGGAAAAGAAAGTGCTCTCAAGGATATAACTGCATGTATATTTAAGTGTATAAGATAGATAACCATATTACTGAGTTTTGTTGGATTATTGAACAGAACTGTTTGCATTCTCACTGTCCACTTTATATGCTTTAATTTTGTAACTTGAACAACTATATCTAAGATGACAATATGTAATCTATTAACTAGTGATTTCCCACTGTTTATTTTTCCTAATTTCTGTATAACTTGTACCCCTTTTTCTGTTTTTTTTTCTTTTTCTCCTTAAATAAAATTTAAAAAAAATAAATGCAATTATTAAGTACTGCAGACATTACTAATCAAAATTTTAAAAATTAAAATAAAGCAAAGTAAAACACAACAAAACAAAAATTACCTGTGGGGGTCAGAGAACTATGATGATTATTGTTTTGTTTTGTTGTTGTTGTTTTTTTTGGAACCTGAACAGAACTTACAATCTCATTCCTGCCAGGCAGGAGCTTGTGCTGAGCTAAATCTCCAGCCCTGATTGTCCAGTCCTTTTGTTTGCATGATGTGTATACATACTAACATTGCACTTAGGAGTTACTTTGGAACGTTGACATCTCAGAAACTTTGTCCCTTGTTCCTTCCAGGTGGTAAGTGTTCCGACAGAGACCTTAATCATAATGGAATCTAAATCAGTGTCCAGTGTCAATGAGAAACCAGAGTAAAAATAAAGAGCAAAAGAAAAGGTAGAAAATAGAAAGTGGAGATAGATTGTTCTCTAAGATCAAGAAATGGAGGGAGGGGGTAAGGCAGAGGAGGAAAAGGGAATGAAAAAGGACTTAAGACGTGTCAGCTACATGTACCATCCCCACACAAGGAATATGAACATTAAGTACTACACATATGCACTTGATAAAAATTTAAAATAAAACAACAGGTCGTGGCTCAAGGAGGGAGGTTGTTTAATGAATGCTTCTCCTTTTGATATTATTGGGCGTAGGCCATGGCACTCAGATTTGCTGTCAATCTTGTTTTGGCCAGAAGGCCAGATCGAGAGGAAGGAATTATATATACAGTGTTTAATCTTAAGATGTCATTGTGCTCTGTGGGGTTGTTTTAGGTCTGAGACCTAACAAATGATTATAAACATATTACGCATTGAAAAAAATAGGATGAAATGTTTAAATTTTTTAAAAACTTCATTACAGTAAAAAACAGGGCCCACTGACTCCCTTCGAAATATTCTTGCTTATTTTGACACACTTATCTCATAGTTCTTGCCATTTTCTGAAGTGGTTCTGGAAATCATTTGTTATGGTTTATATTTAGATGTTCCCCCAAAGCCTTCTGTATTCATAACTGGGGGTTTCAGAAGGTAATTAGATCATGGAGGCATGACAGGCGTCAGTGGATTGGTCTTCATTAACTCATTAAGGATTAAGGGTTGTGTTCATTTCCTGTGATAGCTATGGCAAGTTAACACAAACTGGATGGAATAAAAACAACAGAAATTCATTCCCTCCTGGTTCTGGAGGCCAGAAGTTGGAAATCTGCCAAGGTCACACTTCCACTGGGATCTCTACAGGGAAGTAGCTTCTGAGCTCTTTGGTGGTTGTTCAGATGGGGAGGCTACATCTTATCATCTTTATACTTTCTCCTGTGTTTGTTTGTGATCTTTCTCTAGCTCTGGGTTTTGTGGCATTTGGAACCCACCCTGGTAATCCTCTCTGGAGATCCTTAAGGAAATCACATATTGCCATCTAAAGTAATAGTTTTTCTTCTGCCATATAGGATACAATTCACAGAACTAAAATATGCACTGAAGCTTCTTTCAAACTCCTGTAACAGTTAAGAGTTGAGACTGCTGTCAAAGTGACCTTTTATAAATCAGATAATCAGATCACATAGGTCTGAGTTACTAAGATATGATCCTTGATGATTTATTTCCTCCATAAATTCTTCTCTGCTTCCTTTAGCCCACTCTGATCTACATAAATAACATAGATTAACACTTAATTCATCTACATATATATCAAAGCATGTCCATCTTCCGCAACTACATTATAGACCCTTGAGGCCTTTCCCATTACACTCGCCAGGAAATTAAAAACAAAATGAGACTTTAATGCAACTGACTCTTAAAAAGCTATAAGAAAAAAAGTGTATGTGATACTTATACTCTTTGGGGCTATGTTGTCTTTTAATCAGAAAATAAGAGGTCTAGATTAACTGCCAGAGCAAAAGGAATCCCATGCATGTGCCAAATCCCATTTATGGGTTGTAGACTGTGTGGCACAATGTTTGCTGAGAAGTAATTGGAAAAAAAGTTCTGAAATTGATGACTGAGATCTGCCAAGGACTTAGGATCAAGGTGTAGAGGCATGTGTACTGTGTACTAGCTGACCCAGGTTTAGACAATCTTGGAGGTCACTTCTAGTTTTAAGAACCTTTGCCTCCATACAGTCTTTCCTTGGTTCACTGGTAGGAGCCAGAGGAACTCTTCTATAGGGAGTCAAGGGGGCTGGGTAGAGTCTTAAATGGAGAAGAAATGACCTTGATGTGGAATTAGCTGTTCTGTGACTTAGAAACAATAATATAAATTGTACATGGGGCCATTATCAAGGTAATGTTCTATGTCAGTGTAGGTTCATTTATTACAAGGGTACTAAAAGGCCTAAAATGTGTTTTTGGATTTTATATATTTCTAACTTAACATATTCTTGAAGCACAAAATATTCCAAATCACAAAAAATAATGTTTTTCAAAACTTTTCTTTAAAATAATAGAAATGGCCTAATTCCTGTATCTTAAAAATCAGTCATTTTTACAATATAGAACAATCAATTTGATGTGACGAATACAAAAATGACATAGTTGTCATAGGTAATAGGGACTTTTAATGAAGAATATAACTTTAGATACATATAACTTTGAAAGCAACTAAAAACAACCCAAAATTGCTAACTTGTTCATATATATATATATATATATATATATATATATATATATATATAATTTGTATTGGTATATTTAATCCATAGAAGTCATAGACAAAACAGCATTATTAGCAAAGTAATGATTACTACAAATTGGTTTCATATTTTCTAGAAATTTTAAAGTTGATAATAAAGAATTGTGTAAGTCACTTTATGCATGACTAAATAACATATGTATATATGTATTTATAGTATATATGTACTTGTGTATGTATCTATAATGTATTGCTTAAACCTTCCCTGTCCACTTATACCTGTGTATCTGACTACCTGTCAGTCACATGTATCTGTTTAAATGCCATAGAGGAGTTCTTTAGTTGGCTTGGTGTACACTCCATATATTGAATTGAGAAAATTGGGTTTTGAATGTTTGTGCTTTGTTTTATATTGAAACTAAATTTTACTAGATCAGAAGAGTCACTGAAAATACTCTGATTTGGGGTGGTTTTATGCAAGATGTATACCTAAGTCTACCGAATTGACCTCAGACTGAATTATCTAAACACAAAATTATAAAATTAACTTTAAAAATGATGTTTCATACTATATTATGCATAGTAGAGTTGATGTGTGCAAATGTATATATATAAACACACAAGGTACATGTAATTATATATGTACATATATAGATACACACATACATGCATTATACATGCAACATGTTGGAAGGACTTTGAATATAAATTGCTAATGGTTGATATATATTAAATGTCTCCTTGAATATTGCTTAATCTAAGTGTTTTATTTAGTATAACTGCAGACTCAAAGTTCTACCTGGCAAAAATTTGAGCACCATGAGCTGAACAATGTATCTCAGTGGTAGAGCACTTGCCTGGCATGTATGAGGGTTTCATCTCTTGCCTAGCATGTGTGAGACCTGAAAAAATGGTAATAAAAAATAAATAGAGTGGTGGAAGAAATAAAGAGAACTTCAGTAAAGATGCTGTATATTGCAGATGTTTGTGTGCTGATCCCAGATGTGGTGGAGCTCATAAAATACCTCAGATGAGTTAAGTCAGACAAGGCATAAACAAGTAGGATTAGGAATCCGCTGCTGGAGAGCATGTGAATGCGTGTGTGAGCTCTGAAGGCTTATGGAGAGAGTGAGATCTTTCCAAGTTAATTATTTGTGAGACATTGTGATTACCTTTAGCAGAGCTGAGACTGAAAATAATTGTCATGGAGTGTCAGTGACGCACTGGCCAGGTGCCAGGACAGCTGTGTTCGCCTGAGGAACTGCAAATCTCCTGTGTTGCTGGAGATTTGGGGTCTCTTACAGTGTGAGGACTCAAGCATGCTTGAAGAAAATGCTCTCATTTTAGATTAAATTGAGTGGCCCATTTAAGCCCCCCGTGCAGTGTCTGTTAAAGTGGCCAATATTTTTAAGTGTCTTTTCCTGTTTTGGATATTAAACATACATCTAATAGAAGGCACTAGTGAAGACCATAATTCACTTTGAAGCTGTAGTTCAGCTAGACAGTAGTTTTAGAAGGAGTTAATTCGTTATACTTGTTGAACGAACAGCCTTAAACTACAACAAAGAGGGCTCTGTTATGATTAGCACACTCCACAGTAACACCTCTGTTAATGAGCAGGAAGTGTTTCTGTGACTCATGCCTTGCCAGAAATGTTGCTACCTTATTTTGGAAAATATCTTCTGACTGCTAGTTCCATTACTACAGGTAGGATATTTCCTGTCCAGCAAATACTCCTTTACTTCCTGAGAGGGCTGGCGTTTGTACTAGGTCACAGATGTTTCATACACCATGTCCTGCGTGGTTCCTCTCCTGAGTCATGCCCCAGTTGCGTGAGGTCCAGGCAGTGGTTCCCTCATAGTCAAGATGTGACACCCAACATCATTCACCACCACTGCAGACCGTAAGGAGCACTGAAAGGGTCTCCACTAGGCCTGCTGTTCAACCTGAGCACTTGGTTGCTGGGCCCCTTCTTAATCTCAGATTCCCTAGGTTCAGAAACACATCACTCACCAGGGCAGATCTCCAAATGTCTAGCAAGGATCTTGATATCAAAATCATGTGACTTCTGCTAAGTCTGCATGTTGAAACAAAATTTTAGCCTTTGGGACTGGAACTTTGGCTCAGAAACAACCCCGGAGAAGGGCTGCACCTAAGTAATATGAGGAAACTATTTGGGTTCAGCACGCATATGGTTAAAACCACAGCACTCGTTCAACCAACAGGAAGATCCTTAGGGGAGAAAGCTTAGGTGAGATTTTACAATTAAATTATCTCTCTGCTTGTGCTGTATTGCTTAAGAGTTATCTGACTTCTTATAACAATAAAAAATAAAGTCAGCAATACAAAATTGCACCATCACCACAGGTGCCTAGCTACAGGAATCCTAATCTCCGTAATTTCCATTCCTGGAAAAAACTGATTTTGCTCAGTTTCTGTGGGTTTCACCTGTGTTTAATTGTTTTCTAAGCCACTCAGCTCCTTTAGAGGTTTCATGTAACATTTCCTAAATTAAGAGACATTGAGAAAATGTTCTCCCTTTAAAAGTGCTGTCTCTGTGGCTAACCTAGCCTGATACTAACTGTATTGAGAGCTTCCTATGAGTTTTATGCACATTTATTTCCCATTTGATCCCAGCACAATGAATGAGTTAGGAAGTTTCCCATTTTGCAATGGGAATTTATTTATCCTGTCCCATACTGTAACTGAAACTTAAAAGACTCAGGTCATATAAACCTAGTACAGAAATAGGATTTGTACTAGGGAGTGTCCTAATTCCAAAGCTCAGATTATTAATCATTAAGTAAGGTTTCTTCATTCCCAGAAACTCTTGGTACAGGTAATTTGGTAGTAAAAAGCATTCTTGCAGATTTCATTTTTGCTACAAGGCAAAAAGGTATATCCTTCCCCACCATCCTTCCTCTTTCTCAAGACTCTTCCTTACCCTGCCTCTTGACTTAGGGTGTTCCATAGTAATGAGTCCTTTTTCTTACCTAAACTTTCTATTTGCACTTAACCTCTATTTCTTTTATTTATTAATTTGTTTATTTCTGTGATGCTGGGTTTTGAACCCAGGACCTTCACATCAAACTGCATTTCCAGCCCTTTACTTACTTTTTATTTTGAGAGTTGCCTAGGCTGTGCTGAAACTTGCAGCCCTCAGCCTCCCAGAGTGCTGGGATTACAGGTATGTTCCACTTTGCCCAACTTTGGACTTTATATTTTAGTTGAGCTTCTCTGGTGGTTGCTTTCCTAGCACAAGCTGTATAATGCTTTTGTTCAGATGTTTCATCTAGTCCTTTCCCACCCATTTTGAAACTTGTATCTAATGCCCACTTCTATCATAACCAGAGTCTGCCAAAAAAAAAAAAAAAATGTATACACACTGCAGCAGTCTGGAAGCTGCACTTTGAACAATGCTTGTAGTTGTAGAAGCCAAAGGTAACTTGTATCGATCTCATGGAACCTCGGTATATTTACTATTAGAATATTTCTGCAAGTTTTTCTTTTCCTGATA
This sequence comes from Cavia porcellus, assembly GCF_034190915.1. Classification (NCBI taxonomy): domain Eukaryota; kingdom Metazoa; phylum Chordata; class Mammalia; order Rodentia; family Caviidae; genus Cavia; species Cavia porcellus. The sequence continues at coordinate 80,360,714 of NW_026947484.1, forward strand.
CATACATATTTTAGTGGAACCTAAAGACTTCTCTGTACAATCAGAGGTGATCTTCCTCCTCTGTGTTCTTATAGCCCTTAACTTATGTTCACAAATCAGCATTCGTACCACTACCCCCAGTCCTCCCCTGTGGAAGATATTATGAATTTATTACAGCAGTCTTTACTAATAAGCTCTGTCATGGCCTCAGAATCCTGCTAACTATGCTCTAGGCAACCATTCATCAAACAGAATTGGCATCTTAGATGAAAAGTATTGTCTGTTGCTAGGAAAATCTATTCATTTAGCAATCAATTAGGAACTCCATTTAAATTGAGCAAATGTAGATGCTACTGGCAAGAGCGGCAGAGGCAGAGTCTGTGTTTTGTCTTTGCCATTTGTTGGCAGCTGTACATGCACAAATATCCCTAACATTAGCTTAAGTAGGGAAAGTGCTACAGGAAAGCTACAACATATCTTGGATCTTAAAAAAGAACGCTGGAATTGGGAACGAGTTTCTAGAAAAGGCCATAGCTTGAATGACGTGGTAGGATCTTCAGGCTTAAAGATTAGAAAGATCAAGTCCAGAGAGTAGAGATGATAGGAGCAAAGAAGTCTATCCTCACTTGTCCAGTTTTAGTATTGTATGAAACTTCTATTTATCTTAGTCCATATTTTGTTGCTATAATGAAACAGTTAAGATTGGCTTATTTATGAAGAAAGAGGTTTATCTGAGCTTATGACTCTGGAGAATGGAAACTCTGAAAGTGTGCCAGTGAGGGCCTCGTGCTCCTTCATTGAATGGTGGAAAGCAGAAAGACACACAAGTACATGTAAAGGAGACAAAACTCTATAACAGACTACTTTGCTTTGTAACAACTTGTTCCTATAGTTAATAATCCAGTCTTACAAGAGCAACCTGTGCTGGGGAGAAAGTCATGAATCTTCCTAATGACCCAGTCATTTCCTAAAGATTTCACCTGCCAGCACTACTCCAGTGGCAAGCAAATTTACATTGATCCATAGCAATACTGTAACGTTTTCATACTACTCCTTCTCACCTTAGGTTCCTGAGGGTAAGAATGTAGTCCTATCTGGCATCTAGCCTTGCACTTACTTCCTAAAAGATGTCCCAAAATATTTTGACTCATTACAGAACTCTCTTCAGAGACATAAAAAACACAAATTCTTTCTTTTTTTTTTAATTTTATTTAAAAGGGAAAAGAGAAAAACACAAAACAAAACAAAGCGGTGTAAGGGTACAAGTAATACAGAACTACAAAAAAAAAAAAAACAGTAAGAAATTACCAGTTAATAGATTACATATTATCATCTTAGAGATAGTTGCTCAAATCACAGTATCAAAGAATACAAAGTGGACATTCAAACAGTGAGACTGCAAACAGTTGTGTTCAATGATGCAACCAAAAACATTAATATGTCAGCTATTTAACACCCCTAAACACAAGACACAAATTCTTGATGGGCCTGTTGCATGGACCCTCTAATTACCCATACAATTGTATGTGTTTTTAGAGGCCACAGAATACTACTTTTATCTAAGTCTCAGTCATCCCGAATATATTTAATTCCCAGTCAAGAGGAGGGTCCCAGGAAAATACCAAGTCTGGTTATGAACAGTTCTTGAGCCATTTTGGTGTGAACTCACCCTGGCCCTGAAGTTTCCAGAAAGAAAGACATCTCTCTTCCCTAAGGAAGAGCTGATCTCCAGAGAATTCTTTGAACCAATTAGAAAAAGTAGCATATCTTTGGATTCCGGTAGTTGGGCTATAGATTAGAACTGAATCAACTGTGGATAGTAGAGGTTTTGCAAGTAAGATATATAGCAACTCCTACACTTTTAGCATATTTCAAGGTTTCCCCCTCTGTTATCCTTTGCCTCTTCTGTCCTTATTCTTCCCATTTCTGTCTCTATTTGGAGATTATTTCTGTGATAAGGAGTTAGTTTACCTGTCTGTGCTACCCATTCCAGGAGACTTTGAGTGACTGCCTGCATAAACACTAGGTTTAGCCACTAACAACTCTGAAGCATCCAGGGATGATAAATCATGGCTCTGTAATCACAATGCTCTAAGAGGCTGAGGCAGGAGAATTGTAAGTTCAAGCATGTTCTGAGGAATTTAGTGAGACCGTGTCTAAAAATAAAGAATACAAAGGCCTGGGGATGTAGCTCCGTGTGGGCTTGAGTTCAATCTCCAGACACACGTGCACACACATGACTCTGAAGATAGATTTGTTCTTTTTTATTAGTAGAAGTTAATTGTCCACCAGGAAATGTAACAAGCTTTTTATTTCTGCTTCCTTTCTATGAATTTGTTTCTTGTGCTTGGAGAATTTCCTGAGGTTTCACCAGGCTATGGAGATTCCACTAGGCTATGGAGATTCAAGATCTTTTGGCCAGTTCAGAGAACAAGGAATCTGGGAATCAGGTCTCCTCTGTAACTGCTTTGACACTTTGATTGAACATTTGTATTTTCTAGTAATTTTCAATTAGCTTGGTTATTTTGGAAAAAATAGACATTTATGTCTACTTTTATTTAAGTGGAAGTGGTTGAATAAGGCCTGGTTGCTTTTTTAACTTCAAAGTCAATAACCACAGAACTCTGGCCTTACTGCACCTGAGATCTAGCACCCTGAAGTTAAATGTGAAGTGGTGCTCATCAGTGAGCTGGGATGGAGTTACTGTATCCTTCATGCAGTAGGAGAAAGAGTTGGCAGATCTCACTACCTGGGGTATCCTGCTATGACTCTGGCTTAGATTCTGTTTCTGTTCTCTCCTCTTACCATGCCCAAGAGAACATCTGTGGCCATGCAGACAGTCTAAAAAAGGGAGATGGGAGGGCTCCAGAAACCATAAGATTCTAAAAATAAACAGAATTCCCAAGTATTGCTGTGGAAACATTATCCTTGCCATGTTTGACTTCTTGATCTGGGATGGTTATTTTGGATATATTCACATTCATTTCTTGGCCTTAAATCTAATCTGTTGTTGTCATCCAGTGAGCTGATATATGTGGAAATACTTTATAAAATCATAAAGTACCTTATAAATGTCTGTGACTGTTTCCCAGAAAGAAAACATAGCGGACTTGGCATTTTTTAAAGTTTGGGTGGTAAAATTTGGATGGTAGGCACAATGTTATTCTTTGCAGGCATTGGCCTATGGTGTCATCTTTGTATATTTTCTTGGGACCTACTTTCATCCTCAGTGGAAAGGCATCTGGGCTTCATTTAGTGCTTGTATGACATGTTTCATATTCCACACACAAGTGTTCTTTCCTTTCACAAATGATAACCCAAAGAGCTGGCCTGTCTGTGCCTTCTTCCAGTGAGGATTGAGATAAGCACTTACAGTATTATTAGAAGTATTTATAGACTGAAATTCCTGACCCAGCCTTTCAACATGGGAGCTGTCTTCACTTTAAGAAGTACAATATCACAAAATTCTTAGACATGTCTTAGACGTTTGAAGACAAAAATAAAGGTTTCTGCAGTGGAGAAAATAAAGGTTCTAGGAGTGGAGAAGATGTAGGAATTATGGTTCCACTCAAATTAGGAAGAGAAGGGTATACAATAAATATACAGTTGGCAGGCAGGCTGCATGCTTAGCAATCATGGAGAATGGAGTTCAAAGTGATATAAGATTTCTAAAAAGAGGTAAGGAACAAGCTGAAAAGTCAGAGTCGCAGTTATTCAGACTCAGATTCTGAAGGTTGTACATTTATCAGTGTGGAAATTGTGCACTTGTGGAACGTCTAGAAAATCCTGGATGACCAGCCACATTCTCCCAGGTCAATCTGATTTTGATTTGTCTTGCAGGAAAGAGGGTCAGGTTTTGTTTATAAGCAGAGAGAAGGTTGCCTAAAGATGTGCAAAGAACCAAGAAGATATTTTTATAGCAATTGTGAAACTGACTATTGTAGAAGGCACTGACCCAGAACATCAGGTGTTCAACATGAGGAAAAGTTGTGTTCTCTAAGCACCAGACTCCAGGGTTTCTCCAAACTGCAGGTGCATGTGGCTAGAAGCTAAATCTTACTGAGAAGTAAGTGAAATGTGATCACACGAAGAGGGAAGTATTTCATGAGAATATATAAAACAAGTTGATAGGTAGCATCACCTTTGAAATTCTAAGATATGGACCATTTTTACAGGAGAAAGTTAGAGTTAAATGAGTCAACCACAGGTAAAAAATGGGAGATTTTAAAACTCATAAGCCATGGATATGTATGTCAGGAAATAACTGGACGACACTTGTGTGACTTACACACCTGTGAAGGAGTGTTCTTAACTGAAAGATTCACTCAACAACATGGCGGCCTCTGAGCTAATGGGATACTTGCTCTAATGACTGGGTCCCATCCAGTGTCATCTTCAGCTGAACCCAGAAGGCTCCTCAGATTCCAGAGGCCTCAGAAGCTTGAGATTGTCGTGCACGCAGCACCCCAGCCACTGTCAAAGGAGACCAAACCTATGAGTCCAGAGTTACAGCAGAGGCTGGGTTTCATGCTCCACTAAATAGTATTCATAATGCCTTCCTGGTTCAAAAGAGTGCAGCAGGTGTCAGACACCTACAGTGTGACACGCTTTGAGCTAGGAGTTGGAGGAGGGTACACATGTGAGCAGACTGCACTTCTGCCTCCATCTTGGGGTGAGGGACAACAAGGAAGCCACAGAACTTAGAGTGATAATGGGGACATAAATAAAGCTCAGTAGGGTCCACCTTGGGAATGAGTCTCTGCAGACTCAGCTTGGGAAGGCTTTCTGCAGAAAATAGCATCTGTTTTGTTTTGTTTTGCTTTTTAAGAAATTATTTTTATTAGTACATGTTTGTGATACTTATTTAAAACATATGCATATACCTACATGTATTAATCTATCTCTATCTTAATCCATTTTTATTTCCTCTTCCATCCCTTCTCCCTTTCTTTCTCCATCCCTGTATTCTCTCCCATCTCCAGAAGAGGTGGCATTTTAACGAGGCTTTGTGGCAAAATGTTTTCCAAAAAGGAGGCATTGTGTGAACAAGGGCATAAAAGCAAAAACATGTGAAGCACCCTTAGTAAACAGCAAAGAGCTCATGGTGACTGGCTGTGCTGTGACTGAGGGTAAGAAGTGCTTACAGGCCCGTGTCAGCTAGGGACCAGGCAGGAAGCAGATGGTACACTCATTTGAAAGGGTTTCACTGAGCAGAATTTAATCAAGGAACTGTTTAGAGAGTTAGGCAGGGTTAAGAGAACCAGCAAGAGTTGCTATTAGCTCCCCTGGGCCTGAACAAGCAAAAGAAGGGGGATAATGCTACTACAGTCCATTGAGGGCTGAAGCTGCTGCAGAAGGACCAAGTGACAGGACCTGTGTGGCCACTGAGGACCACAGCCATTTCCAGGAGTCTGGAGAGGCAGACAGAGGGAGAGAACCCCAACCATCCCTCTCCCCGTGACATTCACAGGTTCACACTTAGTGCCTCTCCTTGAGTAAACACAGCCAGATCAGAGGACATGGATCCCTGGATCAGCCTTCCTGCACACAGAGCAGGACAAAGAAGGGTAGAAGGCTGATGGAGAACAAGCAGCACAGAGCCATATGGCATCGAGTGCCACACTTCAGGATACCATTGTGTTTGAAAAGCACTGAAAAGATAGAAGGTCAGTGAGTAATGGCATAGACATTATTCAATTCTGATTATAACTGGTGACTGCCACTAATGAGCACGATGTAACTAAGAGGTTACCAGCCCGACTGCTCTCCTACCTTTTCCTGCCTCAAAATCCCTTGTCCTTGGCCTCCACGTCCAGAAGACCTTGCTCCAACATTTACCAACTTTTCTTTTATGCAGGTAGGGCAGGAGTATTTGATGAAGAGAATACCCATGACTCTCTTTCCTTCTATAATTTAGGGCTCTTCTAATTGGAAGTGCCAGAAAATCCAGTTTAAACACATTTAAGCCAGAATGATAAGAAGTAAGATATAGAATTTATAGCTTAGGGGTTCAGAAATGGTACTTGGGTACAGAAACAGCTAGAATCAGGATTTCAGACAGTATCATCTGGACCTTACTTACAGGCTTTATATTGCTGTGTTGTTTCTGCTCCTAGCAACACTCCTGCAGATGGGGAGTTAGCTGACACCATAATTCAAAAATTTTTTTTCTCAATTACACACCCAGAAAAGGAGAATGATTTTGGTCAGCAAGACACGTAGGCCTTAGCATAAGACTCCTTCAACCCTAATTGCGACACAGACTGATACTTCAATAATGTATTGAGGCAAAAGAAAATGATTATGTGCTTGGCCAGACTGAAGTCACTCCCTCATCCTATGCTGTCTCCCTAAACTTCTGAACTAGTTATGCTGTTAACATCAGGCACAATTAATGACCATTAGATGACAATGCCAGCAAACGTCTTGCCTTTTGTTTAATGCATTCCTGAGCTGTTTCCTGAGAACAATCATTACACACTGGTGGGTTAAATTTTATTGAATTTGTAACATTACAAATACCATTGAAGTTTTTGTTTAATTATTAACCATGTGTCTTGGTCTGTTTTCTACCAGAGAGTGGAAAATTTATAAAGAATAAAGGTTTATTATGCTCATGGTTGTAGAGGCTGGAGGATCCAGGACTGATGAGGGGCCACATCAGCAAAGGCCTTCCTGCCCATGGAAACTCTGCAGAGTCCCAGTGTAGTGCAGGAAAGCATGTGGCAAGAGGAATGTGTATGGGCTGGGGATTTAGCTCAGTGGCATAAGCGCCTGCATGGCAAGCGCGAGATCATGAGTTCGATCCCCAGTACCAAAAAAAACAAAAGAGACTGGGGGGCCAGGCTGGCTTTTATAACAGGCCTACTCCCAAGCTAATCCATTTATCCATGATTGAACTGATCTTTTCATGAGTACTCTGCCTAATCAGTCACCTTTTAAAGGTCCTACCTGGTCTTACCTCACAATGAAGATTAAACTTCAACATAAGTTTTAATGGGACATTCAAACAATAGCATTGCACAGTTTGAAATTAATTGAATTTAGACAGAAACCACATTAAACCTTGATGGAAGATGTGTTAGTCTATTCAAATTGCAATAACAAATTACCGTAAACCGAGTAGCTTCTGAACTGAAATCAATTTTTCAGAATTCTTTGAGGCTGAAAAGTCCAAAATCAAAGTCCTTTGGGCCATCCTTCTTAATGCTATCGCGTTGGTAACTATGTTTCAACACAGGAATGTAGAGTAGGGAGGGAGCCAAAAAACATTCAGACCATTACAGAGGAGAAGAAAAATAAAGCAAGGCCATAACTGAGGTTTTACTTTAAACTTTAAAGAACCACACATTGCACACATGAACACACACACACACTTTTTCTCTTTTAAGAACCCACAGCTAATATCATATTTTTGTTAAAAGTTTGCTTTTTTCCTAAGAACAGGAATAAAGAAAAAAATGTCTCTTCTCATAATTTCTATTCAGTGTCTCAGTGGATGCCTTAACCAATGCAGTAGGACAAGAAAAGGAAAAGCATAGACTGGGGGTGAAAAACAAAAACACAAACAAAAACAAAAAACTGTCTTTACTCACAGGTGGCATGATTTTTTACATTGGAAATCCCAGGAAATTATAAAATAATTTCTTCAACTAATAAACAGTCTCCTTAGCAAGGTTTCAGGCTGCAGGTTTTCTGAGGCAGACATAATACAGTCCTGATATTCAGATTTAAAGGAGATTATGTAAACATGTACTGGTAAAAACTTTAAATTAAAAAAAAAAACTTAAAGAAAGGTTTAATTTACCTTTGAGTTTGGGAAATGTCAGTTTGCAGTAAACTGGCTCCAAGGCAAAAACCTCAGGGTAAAAGAGTAAAACATCAGAGCAAAGCAGTGCCATTCATGGCAGCCAGGGAACAGAGCAGCAGAACACAGTACCAGAGGACAGGGCAGGGACCATGCGTAGTGCACAAGGCCACGCTTCTGTGACCCACCCAGGCGCATCCACGAGCCTGCTCTGCTAATCTGTTGTGGGTTTCTTAATTCAGTGAAGTTGGCATATCAGGATTAACAGTCACTAAGGGCAACACAAAAATCATTTTTTGCTTCTGTATCATAGCAATATACAGTTAGCAATAGAAAGGTTAACTTGTGTAGAACAGCTCTATACAAAAGATTAGGTATACAACTGAAAGGACAATAGGCTGAAAGTTATTTTAAAAATGATGAAAGTGATTAAAGAGTATGTGAATAAGTAGAAAATTATACTTGGCTCATGACTTGGAAGACTAAATATAGTGATGATATCAATTCTCCTATAATTGATTTCTACCTTTAATGCAATGCTGACTGAAATCTCACCATGGATATATCAGATGAAGTGATTTTAAAATTATATGAAAAGTCAGAGGAATTAGAATAAAGCATTTATGGAGAATGTAGGGGAAAATTGGGGGGATCAACTTTCTTATTTTAATACAGTAAGACAGTATTCCTTTGTGAAAGGGTAGACACAGGTCAGCAATGCCGAAAAGTGATTCCAGAAATACACTCACAGAAAAATGGCCAAATGATTTTTTTTTTTTTTTGGTCTTTTTGAGACAGTGTCTTGCTATGCAGGTTAGGCTGGCCTTTAACTTACTTTGTAGCCCAGGATGGCTTGGAAGTCACAGCAGTCCTCTTGCCTCAGCCTCCTAAATGCTGGGATTATAAACATGCACCACTGCACCTGGCTCCAAATGATTTTTGACAGAAGTGCAAAAACTATTCAAAGAAGAAAGGAAACTGTTTAATAAATGGTGTTGGAACAACTGCAAGGCGTGAAAAAAGACTCAACCTAAACCTACATGTCACATTTTATTTTAAAAACCTCGCTCCAAATGGATCGTAGATCTAAAGGAAAAGAGTAAAACATGAAACTTTTAGGAAAAAAATTTTCATGACTGCAGTTAAGTGACTTTGACACCAAAGTCAAAGTCAGAGAAAATATTGGTTAATTGCACTTTACAAAAAATAAAAATCTTTTCTCTACAGGAAACATGTAAGAGAAGGAGTAAACAATCTACTAACTGGATGAAAATAATTATGGATCACATATTCAATATATTTGAACTTCTGTACAGAATATATAAGGAATCTTCAAAACTTAAGAAAACAAACCACCTTTAAAAACAGACAAACACTTCAGCAAGGAGAATATGCCAATGGCAAACACATGAAAAGATGTTTATCATCATTATCCATTAGGTAATTATAACTAAAGGCACAATAGCTACCTACCATTAAATACCCATCAGAATGGCTTTTAAAATGTGCTGATGAGGATATACAGCAATTCTTAAACATTGGAAAATGCTACTGCCACTCTGAAAACAAACTGAAGTACACCATTAGCATATGGCCCAGGAGTTCCAATTTTGGATATGGATTCTAGAGAAAGAAGAATTTATATCTGGATAAAAACCTGAATACAAATGCCTATAACTCCCCTATTTATAATCACTCTAAATAGGAAACCACCAACTATCCCTCAAGAAGTGAATAAATAACCAAACTGTAGTCCGATCACAAAATGGGATCCATCCAATAGGAAACAGAAGCATTGTTGACATGCACAGAAACTGGATGAATTTCAAAGGCATTACACAGAGTAGAAGCACCTAGTCTCAAGATGCTACATTAGAATGTGAATCCATCTGCATGAAGTTCTCAAAAAGACAAAAGCAGAGGGAAGAATACTCAGCAATTACTAGTGATAAAGTGTGGGCAGAAGGTGTGAGTTAAAGATAAGACGTGAGGGAATGCTTTGGAATTGTATAGGGCTACCCTATATTTCTAATTTTAAGGATAAATTAAAATACATTTAATTTAATTTAATACATTTAATTTAAAATGTATACTTTGGTACCCTAAAAAGGTTGACCTTACTATATGGTAAGTGCACTTCTATACATAGTTGATAAGTCAGATTAGTGCACACACATCCAGCAGTTTCAAAAGGTGCTCTGTGTATATTGGTGAAGAAGCCCTGCTCTCATCCTTTGGAAGAACAAAGCTTACAGTGGCCTGATGCTACCCTAATCTTCACTAAGGATTTTTTAAGTTTTTAATTTTTATTAGTATCTCTTTGCACTATACAATGGCTGCCTTCATTATGGGGAGTAGGTACGACTACATAACACATTTTAATTCTTTTTAGGTCCCCTTCTCCTTCCTCTCTCCCTCTGTCTCTTGGTGCCTCCTCATTTGCAAAAAATCTATCTCCTTGTTTCCTATCATCCATCTTTTTTTTTTTTTGTCTTTTTCATTTTTATCGGTACCAGGGATCGAACTCACGACTGCCTGCTTGCAAGGCAGGCACTTATGCCGCTGAGCTAAATCCCCAGCCCCAATATCATCCATCTTTTATTTTTCTCTTTGATATATTTATATTTTGGGATTCTCATATAAAAGAAAACATGCAGTATTTAACTTCTTGTGTCTGATTTATTTCACTTAATATGATCCCAAGATATATCCATGTTCATCCAAATGACTCAAATTTACCCTTCTTCATAGCAGAGTAGTACTTTATTGTGCTTAAGTAACACATTTTCTTTATCCATTTGTCTGTTGGTGAACATAATAGGCTACTTCCAAGACTTAGCTATTATGAGTAGCACCACTGTAAACATGTGTACATGTCACTGTAATATGATGTCTTTAACATTTTGGGGAAATATAGGATTTTTAGTTTTAGTTTTTTAAGTGACCTCTCTACTGATTTCCATAAAGGTTTTACTAGTTTACATTCCTGCCAGTGATGTAAAAGGGTTCCTTTTTCACTGCAGTCTTAAGAGCAAGTGTTATTATTTGATTTCTTGACAGTATGCATTCTTTCTGGAGTAAAATGAAATCTCAGCATTGTTTGAATTTGCATTTCTCTAAAACATTATTTCACGTATTTGTATTTCTTCTGTGAAATGTCTCTTTCTGTTGCCCATTTTTTGATTGGGTCTTTTACTTTGAAAAGTCTAATTTTTAACATTCTTTATATGTTCTATATATTATTCCTTTGTAAAGGGAGTGGCTGGTGATTTTGTCTCATTCTGTAGGGTTGTCTCTTCACTCTTTCCTTTGCTGTGCAGAAGCTTTTTAATTTGATATAATCCCCTTTACCAATTCTTGAGATTATTTATTATGTAATTGAGGTTGTGTTCACAAAATCTTTGCCTATGTCTATGACTTTAAGACTTTTACCTGTTTCATTTTCTAACAAATTAAGTTTTTGTTTTAATATTTAGATATCCGAACCATTTTGATTTTAGTTTCATATATGGTGAGAAATATGGGTTTAGTTTTAATCTTTTGCATGTATGTAGATGGTTTTCCCAGCCCCATTTGCTAAAGAGGCTGTTTCTTGTCCAGTTTTTGGCTACGTTGTCAAAGATGGGATAGCTGAATGTGTCTTGGGTTGTTTCTTTATCTTTTATTCTATTCCTCTGATGCACATGTCTGTTTTTGTGCCAGTACTGTGCTGTTTTTATCACTATGGCTTTGTAATACAACTTGAAGTCTGGGATTGTGATATCTCCTGCTTTGCTATTGTTGCTCAGAATTGCTTTTGCTATTCTGGATCTCTTCCAGTTCCATATACATTTTAGGATGTTTTCTCTAATTCTGTGATGAATACTGTTGGTATTTTGGCAGAGATTGCACTAGATGTATATGTCAGTTTCGGAAGTCCATTCCAGAAGTGGACAGTATTGGCACTTCTGATCAAGGAAGAAGGATGTTTCAATTATGATGTTCTCTTCAACATCCTTTTTCAGAGCACCGTAGTTATCATTGTAGAGGTCTTTCACTTCCTTGGTTGGATTACTTCTTAAGTATTTAATTTTTTGATGCTATTGTGAATGGTAATATCCTCCTAATTTCTTTATTGGTAGGTTAATTGTTATGTGTTGATTTCATATCCTACTACATTACTCAATTTGGTTATTAATTATAGGAGTCTTTTGGTGGATTTTGATCCTGTATATAGAGGATCATGTAATAATTTGGGCAAGCAGAAGCCATATAGGCCAGGAGAAGAAACAAGAAACCAGACCCTTCCTGTGAGCCAGTGGCAGCCATGCAGGCCAGGAGGAGAAACAAGAAGATAACCCCTTCCTGTAAACTGGCCAGCATGGGCTGGGAGAGCAGGAAGAGCCAAGGTCTCCCCTTACCCTCTTGCAAGCAGCCTGCTGACCTGGAGAAACACAGGCTGAGATGATAGCTACTCAAGTAAATAAATTTTTAAAAAATTTCATTCTTATAGTGTTTAATGTTTGATTGACTTCCAGGTCTAAAGCCAGTAGTATGAGCATCTGTTTAGAAGATAACAATATGAAATACAGCAACTATGAGGGATTTCCTTATGAAGGTTATCCTTCAGAAGGAAATTACAGTTGGTACAATGTATCCATTGTTAATTCCCTATTATCTTGTTTTAAAGTCTTGTATCATTTTTGTTGGTTTTGGATTGGTTTTATTCTGTTTGTTTTGTTTGATTTTACTATATCTGATGGCATGGGCAGCTGTTTTGAAGATAACAAGATATATTATGGTAGTTTCTTTATCTTTTGTTTATTGTTATTTCCTATTGTTTTGTTTATTTCCTATTATTTATTGTTTATTGTTTATTTCCTATTATTTTGTTTTGAAGTCCTGTATTTCTTTCATTGTTTTGTTTTGATCAGTTTTGTTCTGTTCTATTTTGCTTGACTTTATCATGTCAGATGGTATGGGCAGCTATTTTGATATTAACAAGAGGCATTATGGTAGCTATTGTTGATTTCCTATTATCTTGGTCTGAAGTCCTGTATCACTTTCTCTGTTTTGTTTTGATTGGCTTTATTCTGTTTTATTTTGTTTAGTTTTATTCTCTTTAAAATAAATAATAACAATAATAATTTGACTTCTTTTTTCCCTATATATATCTTTTTTATTTCTTTCTCTTGCCTGATTTTGCAGTGTTTCTTAACTGTACTTAATAGAAGTGGTAATAGTGTACACCTTTTTCTTATTCTTGATTTTAGAAAGAAAGCATTCAGCCTTTCCCCCGTTTAATACTATGCTGGCTATTGGTTTGTCATAATAGTTTTTATCAGATTGAGATAAGGTTCTTCTATACCTGTTTTTCTCAGTTTTTTCATGAATGAGTGTTGGATTTTGTCAAAGATTTTTTTCTTCATCTGTTAAGATGATCATGTGATTTCTATCCTTGTTTCTGATTATGTGATGTATTGCCTTATAATATTGAGCTGTATATGTTGAATCATTCATACAGTCCCAGGATGAATTCTACGTAACCATGATGTGAGGTCTTTTTGATGATTTGTTACATTCTGTTTTCCAATTTCTTGTTTTTTTTTTTATTTTGGGCTTTATTACAGAGTATTTAGGATACAATATCATAGATTGTAGAACCTTTTTTTCTGGCCATGTTAAATCCAATCTTGTAATTCAAATTGAGGATTCCTCAAACTTCAGAAATTTGGCTTAAAACTCTAATAAATTTTCAGCATTTACAAACTCATTTCATCCAACACAAATTACAGAGGAGTTTTTGGAGATAGGATTGTAAAATGGTACAATCACTCTGGAAAACAGTCTGGCAGTTCCCCCAGAGGTTAAACATAGAGTCACCCTGTGACATGGCAATTCTATTCCTACACATCCAAGAGACTTAAAAATGTATGTCCACATAAAAACTTGTCCATGAATGTGTTAGCAGCAGTTTTCATAAAAGCCAAAGAAGTAGAAACAGCCCAAATGTTAATCACCGTAATGGATAAACAGTTTGTATACCTATACAATGAAGTTATTCATTCATAAAAGGAATGAAATGCTAATGCATGCTTCAACATGAACTTTGCAAACATACTAAGCGAAAGAAGCTAATCACAATGGACCACATATTGCATGATTTCATCTACAGTATTGCATTTATCTTATTGAGTATCTTATTGAGGATTTTATGTTTGTGGAAGGGAGAGACGGATAGAGTGTTACTTGGTCAGTAGAATCAGCAGAACTTGTTATATGGCACAAGACACAGAGGTATCTAGAACATCTTCAATGTGTACTGTTTTGGATCCAAATTGCTATATTTCAATTGGATGGCTTATTTCTTGTGTGGCCTTGTGCAAGTTATTTCATTTACTAGTGTCTCAGGTTCTCACCTGAAAATAAAGTTATAAAGTTGTGAATCTGTTTCATGGTATCTGTTTCATGGTAAGCCCTTGAAAAATGTTTGCAGAAAACACAATTTAGGTATACCTAATTCTGTTAACTTATCACCCTCAAATTTAGTGGCTTAAAATCACAGTGATCCTATTTTTGTTGCTTGTGGTTCTGAGGGTTGCCTGAGCTCCTCTAGATACTTCTCATTTGGAGTCTCTTATATGATTGTAGAGAGCTTGTGGATGGGGCTGGAATCATCTAAAGGCTTGTAGCTCACTTGTCTGCTGCTTGGACTGATATGACTCAAGCAGGAGCTCTCTTTTCTCTCTCCTGTCTCCTCTTGTCTCTTGTCTCTTATCTACTCTCTCTCCTCACCTCTCTCTCCTTCTCCCTATCTCTTTGTCTCTTCTCTCTCCCCTACCCCTCCTCCCCCTTCCTCTCCTTTTCTCCCTGGAAAAGTCTCTCCAACATGTCAGTTTCAGGGTAGCTGGACTGCCTACATGATGACTCAGTGCTTCAATGTAAGTGTCCAAAAAAGATAAACTAGCACAACCTTGGTCTCTCTAACCTGTCTCCAACTCCATGTAATCTCCTCCGAGCTGCATTCTACCTTAGAAGGCAATCACAAAGCCCTGTCCAGGTTCAAGAGGAGACAAAGACTATATCTCTTGATGGAAAGAGTATTAAATAATCTGTAAACCCATGTTTTAATAATACTGGGGGGGGGGTCAAATTCAAGGGTGCCATACCACTGAACTACATCCCCAGTCTTTTTTCTTTGAGATGAGGAAACTACCACCCATCTTTTGAGACAAGATCTCATTTATTTGCCCAGGCTAATTTCATACTTACGTTCTTCTCACTTTACCTTCCTGTGTAGCTAGGTTTACATTGTTCCCAATTCAACAGACCTGTTTTTAACCCACCACAGAATCCAAGATGTAGATTCTGAGGTTTCCTGGGGAAGTAGAAAAACAAGTCTATCGTTCCCACATCGGGTCCCATGTCAAGGTAAAGATTCCAGAAGGGAATTGTACATTGTGTTTAATACTTGGGAGAAGAACAAGACCAGAGATTGAGGCAGAAGTTGAAACCACAAGAGTAGGTATGGATGCCCAGAAAGAGTCTGTAGCCCAAGAGCGTACAAGACAAAACCCTTTGGGCACACCAGCACAAAGTGGAGTGCATGTCAGAGGTTGGAGAAATGAGTGCTTAACCTGGCTGTGCTCTTCCTGATATCCACCTGTTTTTACCCCTTGAGTGCTGTAGCCTAAGAATGTTTTGTTTGAGTGTTGTACCCACTTGGAAAGAAGAGTCACCTTTTCACTAAAACTGGCCCCCTGGCTGCCTTGGAATGTCCACTCCCACTTCTGCCCCAAGGCTGCTAACAGAATCCCACTTCTTCCACAGGGCCAGGGGTGTGTTGTGTAAGCAATGCGTGGCTCTGATTGTTTCTGTCCTGTACAGAGCCAAGATAGAACAAAGAATGAGATACTCTGCCATACTCCCAGTTGAGTATTTTCCCTGAATTAATCAAAGAGTCTTTGAACCATTGTTGGGAAAGTTCCTCCTCTCTAGCCATTTCATAATGTTCTTCTGAATTCAAGCCATATTCCAACAATTAGCTTTCAGTTGTTCTAGAGAACATTGGTTCCTCTTTGAAGAGCTGCCACAAGGAAGAAGTGACCTGAAGTTCTGTGAAAGAGATAAGTTCCAAAACAGATGTGCCTGACTTCAGGCATGCCTGAGCCCTTCACTCTTAGCATCTGTCCAAAGACACCAACACAGATATGTGTGAACTACCGAATACAATATATACCAACTGACTCCTGACAGTTTAAGCTCTGTGTGGAGGGTTTAGGCTGGGCAAGTAGGTGAAATAAACAGAAATTGCAGCTGAACATGGCAGAGTCAGAATGGCTTCCCTCATCTTCCATTTCTCTCTTCAAACAAAATGAATAAATGAACAATTTGTACTTCCTCTCACCTAAACTCTGCAATAATCCACCCTTTCATCTCCCACACCTTTTCATAACTCTCTTTTGGGTCCAGGATCTTCATTCTCCCCATTCCTGAGGCTGATTCTCCCCATTTTCCCATCCCATGGACTGCCCTCCCATGCTCAGGAACTGTCGTGCACTGCTTCATCTCTCTGTTCTAATCCACCTCATGCATCTCAACTGGCTTAACCTCCAATCTGTGCCTGCCCTTATGCAAATATATGTTCAGTGGCTGCTCATTAACTCTTGGAATAACTAATCTTTATATTTCAACACATTTTTTTTCATTAATCCTCAGGATGATCTGCTATCATAGGTACAAGAACTCAGGGTCAAGTAAATGTAAATTCTCAGCCCTAGAATTGAAATTCTCTCATGGAATGCACACAAATCTGTGTGTCTAATCATATTTCTCTCTAGCCAAACTCTTACTGCTTCTGTTTAAAAGGAACTGAATGTAGGGACCAGACAGACCTGGGGCTCAAGGCTGGCCATCTGACTGTGGGCAAGTTTCCTATTCCTTTTTGCATTTTTCTTTACCTGTAAATATAGTGCAGTCTCGTTAGAAAAATAAGATGCAGAATGAACATCCATAATCTGCTCTAAAATCCAGACTTCTCAGTGCTGGCATGACATCACAAGTGAAAATTCTACAACATTGTTTCTTGCACAAAGCTATTAAAACTATGAAAATACTTTCAGGCTATTTGTATAAGGTCTATAAAAAACATTAATGAATTTCATGTTTAGACATAATTCCCATCTCCATCTTATCTCAGGTATATTCAACTATTCTAAGAAAAAAGTCAAAGT
Source organism: Cavia porcellus (assembly GCF_034190915.1). Lineage (NCBI taxonomy): Eukaryota > Metazoa > Chordata > Mammalia > Rodentia > Caviidae > Cavia > Cavia porcellus. The sequence goes on from NW_026947484.1 coordinate 80,377,712, forward strand.
CCAAAAATACTTCTAATCTCAAGCATTTTGTATACTCAGACTATAAGGTATTATAACACAGACACTTGGTGCATGGTAATTTTTCCTGATCCCTTTCCTTGTTCCCTCCGTTCTTCTTCCTCCTCCATAGTCTCTGTGTCTGTTGAATTACTGTTTTCACATCAAAGGTACATCTGAAATTGTGCCTTTCCTAACCCCGCCTAATAGGAATTTAAAGGGTACCCTTGAACTCTTGTCACTTGGTAGCAGCCTTTCCTGTAGATTAGCAACTTTCCCTGTCCATCACAATCAAGAATTGTGCAGATCCTATTCTGCCTGCTCGATTTAGTTCTGGGTTCTCAGAGCACTTCCCGTCGTGCTAGTACAAAGCAGTTACTCAGATGACATTTGTCACATTGAGTCGAGACCACAGGAGGCTTCATGTGTTCTTTGTGCTTATTCCCTGATGCTCTGGTACTGGTTTTCAACAGAACACTAGTCTCTTTCCCTGTTCAGCTACGATGTACTGTGGGAAAGCCAGAGGGAAAGATGACAGACAGCCCAGAATACTGAGTTACTGAGGCACTTGTCGTGACTTCGCAGAATTCAACAACTGTTAATAAGTATATGTGAACATTTAAGAATTGTGCAGTTTTACACAAAGATCCAGATTCTCTGGAAAACTGTAGAAGCTGAGGCCACCTTGGGCCTTCACTTTTGAGTGGCAATGCTTGGTCAAAGTGGGCAGGAGTGCCACACAGACCCCCCAGTCCTGTTTCCTCACTACCTCCCTGACCCCTGAGTGTGGTGCCTTTGCAACCTTTGATGTCAACTGCAGAAATTATTGAACTGCATTTAAATTCTGTCCTTAAGAATGGAGTGGTTCTTTCTGATTTTAGGACAGACAACCAAGAAAGTCTTACCTCTCAGTGGTGAGAAGATTCTTCCGAGGCGATTCTGATGTTTTTAAACATCTCTGGGACCACCATCCACAGGCTTCTTTCCTTTTTGAGAATCAGCTCTGGTGGAGGTCCACAACTTGTTCCAGCTCTAGCCCTGTCCATGCAGTGTCTGTGGCTTTTTTCAAATGAAGGAGCCGTGGTTCCCACTCTGCTTATAACAATACAGCAAAAAATCCCAGGTCCCTTGGCTTCCATTCTCAGCTTTCCACCCCTGTCCTGCACTGAAGTAGAAAAACAGACGTGACAAGTAAGGAAGAAATAGGTCAGAGAGAAATTCCTGACTTAAGCGTTAGCACCTTTAATACTCAGAGTCTCAATCAGGTGTCATCCTTTCCTGGCGGATGACAAGAGCACAAAGAGACTGTCATTTATCCTGTCCCAATTTAAGTAAGTGATGGGCAGTGTTTGGAACCCATTACGTCTAACTTACCATATTTTCCACTGTTTTGTCTGCCTTAGAGTCTTCAACAGCTTTCTGCCATGTTTCCAGAAGTGGAATTTGCGTAGTGTTTATTAGTTTGAAGACAACTGCAAGCTGAACTGAATTCAACAAAATTTGGGGTTTTGCCTACTCTTAATGGAAGCTTTTGTTCAGTGCTTCACTGGGAATGTGTATCCTCACACACTCTGGGACTATGTGTCTCCTTCTACCCCTCCACCCCTGTATTGAGGGTTAAACCCAGGTCCTTCCCACTGAGCTACATTCTCAGTCTTTTCTTTTTCTTTTGGTCTCAGGAATCGAACTCAGGACCTTGTGCTTGCCAGGCAGGCATTATGTTGTTGAGCTATGTCACTGGTCTTCTTTTTCATTCTTTTAATTTTGAAACAAGTTCTCACTAAGTTGCTAATTTTACCAGGCTAGACTTGAACTTGTGATCCTTCTACTTAGGCCTCCCACATTAAAGGATTTGTAAGTGTACGCAATCAAGGTCAACTAAAGGAATTATCTTTAGTCTTCTAAATTTTGCAATGTAAGAATCTCTATATTTTGAATGTTTTCTTAACGAAATAGAAACAAGAGTAGGCCTATAGATTGTGAGGTGAGAATAATGTAGACTATTGGTTTAGATCACACAATACTTCATATATACATTTTCTCCTTTAGCCTTTACAGTATTTCTAAGGTACCTTCATTGAAATTTTTAGATGTAGCTATCAAAAAGTAAAAGGATTAAATGATACAGCTAAGCATATGATAGAAATGGAATTGACAGATAGGAATCCCAGCACTCAGGCTAAGGCAAAAGGATCACTAATTGAGGTCAGTTTGGGCATGGTGAGTGACTGTCTCAAAACAAATAGGAAGAAAAGAAGGGAGGGAAGGAAGATGGAAGGGATTAGAATTCAGATTCCTTTTCTTTTTTTATATTTTAAACAGGGTCTCACTATGAAGTTTAGGCTGGTCTTGAACTCACTGCCTCAGCCTCCCAAGTGCTGAGATTACCAAGTATGTACCATCAAGTCCGGCAGGAACCAGATTCTTAACTCCTCTTTCCACTATCTGATTCTGCATAGTTTTTGCTTATATGAGCATGTAAGTTAATTTTGAAAGTGCTATGTTCTCTACTCTTGCTGCTATTATCTTTTGTCATTATTCAATCACAGCTAACACTTATTAAATCTTCCTGTGGCCCAGGGGTGGGATTCAGTGCACTGCATTCACTGTTTCATGTAACACAACAAATGGATGCCCTGGTTCACACTTGTAATCCCAGGTGATTGGAAGGAAGATATTGGGGATTGCAAGTTCAAGCCCAGCCTAGGGCAACATAGTGAGATCAGTGTCTCAAACCAAAAGTAAAAACGAGAAACCACCCACAATAGCCATGTGACTTAGAGTTTCTGCTTCTCTGTTTTTAACTGATGAGGTTAGTGGATCTTGGAGAGGTTAAGTCACTTACTTGTGGTTGCATTACTAGTAATTGGTAGAGCATGCTCAGCTCTTGATCTCAGTGACTCCTGAAAATTTCTGCTATGAATTGTGAGAAATAAGATCCCTAGATTGTAAACTGCATAGGGACCAAGACCTTGCATCTTTCCACAGAATTTAGCTAAACGGGTTGTATGCAGCAGGGATGCAAGCGGTTCATTCATAACAGCTGGGATTTTTTTTGTAGATGGTTAGATTTCATTTTTCCTTTCCTTCGGGGATTTTCAGATCGTATGCCTAGAATAACACTGGTTTTCTGTTGGCTGTTTTGACTCATTTTTATACTCTGCAATTGAAAATTAAGCTCTCAAACATCTCTTTTGTAGGTTGTGAACCACAGTCTGTAATCACAACTTTTCTTTAAATGTATCATCTTCTTCTGAGCTGTTAATAAACATGTCTGACTCCATTTGGGATTTCAAATTATTATTTCCAGATGGTGAGACTTTTAATTTTGATAAGCTTATACACCTCTACCAAATTTGAATAAAACGCCACATCTTTGGTAGTCTTTGCGCTGTTAAATATGGTTATTAAAGAAAAAGAGGCTTTCCCTATGTCATCATTTCTCACGCCCCATGAAAAAGCCATCAAATTGTCAACCAATCAAAATGTAAATGAATCATATTTGATATTATTATCTGGTATTCCCCATTTTTAGTCAATTTAGTTCATTTAAGAGTGTTCATGTATTTAAAAACTGAGATAAAGTGGTAATCTTACGTGAATTATAAAGTATTTGATTCATTGATTTTTAGTATATTCACTGTGGGGTGTTTTTGGCTTTTGTTTCATTTTGGTTTGATTTGGTTTTTTAGGGAATATGTGGAATTGAATTTAGGGCCTTTGCATTGAGCTACATTACCATCCTTCCTCTCTTTTTTTTTAATTGTGCAACAAAGTCTTTACTGAATCACTATGTTGCTCGTGCTGGGCTCAAATTTGTGATCCTCTTGCCTCAACCTCTCACAGTACTGGGATTTCAGGTATGCAACACCATGTCTAGCGTTTCACTGGGTAGCACTACCATTACCATATCTAATTTCAAAACATTTCCAGTCGTGCCCCCAAAAGAAATCCGTGTTGGCAGTCAGTCCCAATCTCTTACTTCCTTCATAGCAACTAGTAATTCTTTCTTTATGAATTTACCTATCCTGGACATTTTATATAACTATATTTATCACGCTGGTACCTTACAAAAGTATCTTCATTTACAAACTTATTTATTATATGATTTTGGGGAAGGCGACTGCATTTGTGTTTGTGTGAGAAAGATGACTGTGGTCCTGTTTGTCATCCAATGAGAAACTTACCAATGGAAGCAAAATTTTGCCTAACACTTTTGTTTGCAAACCAAATTATTTGCAAACAGAAGCCTTTGTAAGCCAAGGTATTACTCTTTATCGGTACTTTATGCGTTTTTATAATGGAATAGTATTCTCTTGTATGGATATACCTTGTTCTATTTATTTAACAATAAGTTCATGAGCATTTTGGAATTTGTTTTTTTACTATAATGTTTCTGTGAACATCTTACATATAAGATTTTGTTTGAAGCTTTTTTTAAATTTTATTTTGAAAGTAGTAAAAATACAACAGCATAAGACAGAACAAAGCCAATCGAGACATGCAGTGAAATCGGTACAGGATTTTACAGTAGGATACTGGAATAGTAGTAATATGTACTATGGTGTATTTCTTTAACTTCACAATAGTTGTCCAGTCAATTAGGGATAGCAAAATCAAACCAAAAATAGAACATTATAAAACCAATTGAGAATACTGAATAGAGCAAAAGAAACATAACAAAACAGTGAAAACAACCTATGCCTTCAAACAGAAGATAGCAGGAAATCCCCCATATTTGCTAAACTGCATATGGTCATCCTCCTAAGAGATGCCGAGACATCTATCCCCAGTAGATAGGGGGGAGAGGGTGGGTGGGGGAAGGGTGTTTGATTTTCAGTCCATGTGGCAGTAGGCTCACAGGTAATGGTTCTCCTCCAGGCCCACGCTTACAGGTGCTTAGCAAGAGGGCGAGTGAATAAGCTGCCTGAGTCCCACCATGGCCGGATCTCGGGAGTTCTGAAGCTGTGTTTTTTATTTTGTGAGAATATCCTTGAGTGTAATCACTGGGTTGTGTGTTAACACTGCTTAACTTTATGAGGAACTGCTTGTTTTCCATATGGACTGTGCCTTGCATTTAGACATATTTGGAAGGCCATCAGAATTTATGCCTGAATGTAGGGATTGAGGTAAAAAGAAAGTACTTTGCTTGCAGAGTTTCACTGTTGAGGTCTTACATGAATCCTTAACGACAGCTTGGAGGCAGCACGGTCACCATCTCCTTCAATGGAAAATGTCAAGAAAGCTGACGTTGCAAGCTGTGACACATGCTGTGGATTTATATTATAGAAAAATCAGGTCCCAATGTATGAGAATTGACATAAGGTGCTGTGAGGACGACAAAGAGAGGTAGGCAGATTCAGAATTATTCAAAGTATAGCTTATAATGGGGGCTTTAAAAAAGCCATTGGTTCCTTCCAGTTTGGTCAGAAGAAAGGGGTTTGTAAAGCAGTCAGGATGAAAGTGACTTCAAACTGAAGGTATCTGGTTTACTTCAAGCTGATATCAAACATGTCAAGTACATCTCTGGTACTGATAGTGCAGGATTTGGTCATAAAGCTACACACTTCACTCTAATGCATTTTGTTTTATTTTAGTATACTGGGCAACTATGTGGTTAAAACTAGCAGAGTCACTTGGCAGCAGTATTTTAAGTTGTCACCCAAGATTGCTGCTATCAAGCAATGCTTATTTCCTTTTACCACATTTTTTATCCGTGGTCGAATGGAGATGTTTTTGCTTCAGAATTTCTCTCAAAAGTTCTGAGGCAGATAAGCCCCCATCAGCATCTGGAATGAGTATTTAAGCACCCTTCTCCTTGAAATGACTTTGCCTGTTTGAGGTGGTGTGGTTGGAAGTGTCACCGTCCCTCAGTCAAACTCAACTGTGACTTACTCCCCGCCTCCCCTGGAGAAGCCTGGAACCCACACTGAGGCAGAACAGGGATGGAGGAAGCACAGTTGAAAAAGAGAGAGAGAATGAGCAGGCAAAGTCCTTCAGGCAGGAAGTGGCCCAACTTGTTTGCACATTGACTGAGCCGGCCGCTAGCCTTGTTGCTTGAGGCTGCAGCAGAATCTTTCTTGTCTGTGGAGGAGGAGGTGGATGCTGCCAGCGTGGTGGCAGGGCTGCCCCTTCTGGGTTTTCCTGCTAGGCTCATTTACACCTTTGCTACTTCAAGTGTAGTCCCCCAAATCTGACCCTACTTTTTAATGAGATCCCCAGGTGATTCGAATGCACATCAAAGTGTGAGCAGCATAGATTTGTTTTGCTCTCCCTATTCACAAGGTTATTCAGGCTGTATTTGTCTGAATCAGCCTTCATTTTTGTTTTTTCTTAGCTTCTGTAGATTTGCCCAAGTCTAGTCTTGCTGTTTGGCCTACTGGTGGCTGAAACTTCTTTTCATTACTGGATAAAGAAAAATAATCTTGGTCAACTGGCATTTTCTTGAAGTGCTCTTGGGTTTGCAAACGGTTGGATAGAAATCCTCATTCTGATTCCTGCCTGTACTGAGTTTCATCTGAGATTGGTCCTCATTGACTGTGAGAAACTTGAAGGACAGAGTCTTACAGCATCTGTTTTTATACCTTTATTCCCATCCTGGACCTAACCCCAACCCTTGAACATGTAAATATTTGCAAAACTTAATTAGGTTATTGACCCACAACAAAAATTATTTCAGATGACACTGAAATTTTTAAAGTGCCTTTTCTTTTTGTTCCATCAAGATCCTGAGGCTTTTATTTCTATATTAAACGTCATAGAGATTAACACCACATTTAATGTACTCAAAAGTCCTTTGTGTATTCTGATTTTTAAAAAATTTATAGCAAAAATGCAAATATTTCTCTACCAAAAGAAATGTAAAAGACTAAGAGAAGAACACTGTCCATGTTCATACTCTGAACTTTTTTTTATGTTAAGTTCACCCCTCAACTGATTCTGTTGCATTTGAGCACTGTGAACTTGATAAGCTGTCAGAACAACAATTTTGAAGATTTCAGGGTAAAAGCTATACAGTCATATTCTGTAGTAGGTAACATTAATTAGCCATATTTACTATGTGGATAAGTGCTTTTTATTCTAAATATTTTACATATAGTCTTTTTTAAACTTCTAATGGATTCTCTGAGGCTATTTCATTATGCCCGTTGTTATAAATGAAAAAACAGAAGTACAGGCAACAGAATGAGTATTTTGCCCAAAATCATACATCTAATAAAGTGAGGAGGCCAGGATTTGAATGTAGATAGTCCAGCCACGGAGCCTGCCTCCTGCTGAATTAGCTTTGCTTTCTTTCCTTGTGTACATTAAAGATTCCTTGAGTACACACCGCTCTCACATGTGTTTCTCCATTGGCTAATGTGTTGTAGAAATTAGGTGGTTTGTAAATGATCATTGGCTAGTTGAGCTTAAATAGAAATACTTAGTAAAGTAATACTTGTTTTAGTATATCAATTCCTTAATATAGCAAAATCTATCCTCTATTTTGTGGGGCTCTCAATTTTGGTCTTCATTAAGTCCAGTTTCCATCTAAAAATGAATATCTGGAAAGGATAAGGAATAAATCATTCATGATTATGATGATGACAATAATGATAATAATGATATAATATGGAGGTTGGGCTAAACTAGATAGTTCTCTAATCAACTCAAATACAAACAAATATCCAGTTCCCCTCTCTTATGGTTTGTGACTAGATGTCCCCCAAAGCCTCATGCAATCATAGGGTTGGGCTTCTGGAGTTTGTGATTGATTCATGGTCCATTGCTAGGATTATGGATGTGAGTGTTACTTATATTGTATGCTAGACCTAGTGTGGTCTAGTAGCCTGTATACAATATAAGGGAGGGAAAGAGGCATGCTGCTTCGCTCCTCCCTTTCTGCTCTTGTTGCTGTTGCAGTTTTCTGCCACCATGAAATATTGCCTTCTGCCATATGCCACTCTGCCTTACAGCCAGCCAAGTATGGACTGAAACCTCCCAAACTGTGAGCTAAATAAACCTTTCTTTCTTTAATTCTGGACATCAGATATTTTGCCCCAGCAGACAGACCCTTCTGGTGCATAGGCTGGCAAACAAGAAGTACCAATCCTGCCCCACCCCCTGCCGCTGTAAGCAACCAGCTTATCCAGAGAAACACAGCTGTGATGATAGCTATGGAGGTGAAATGCAATTGGATGCCTGTGGTGCTTTGCTGTTCATTTGCTAACATTGTAGGTCTGTGGTCAGTGGTCTGATCATAGGTTCAAGGATAGTGGTACACAGTGTGACATCTAGGGGGGATCTCCTGAGGGTTGCAGCCATTGCTGATTCCCTGTGGTCTTGTTTTGGAAATCCTATGTTGTTTCCATTGTTTTGTGGGGTTGGGTTTTATTCTCTTTGTTTGTTTGATTATGTCAAATTTAATGACAAAAGCAGCTATTTCAAAGATAGCAAAAAATATTATGGTAGCAATTTTGGATTTAGTATTGGCTTGTTTTGAAGTCCTTTATTGCATTCATTGTTTTGTTTTTATTGTTTCTATTCTAGTCTGTTCTGTTTGATTTTTACTATGTTCAAAGTTATCTTCAGCTACTTTGGAGACAACAAAAGGTATTATGGTAACTATTGTTGATTTTATAATGTTTTGAAGTCCTATATCTTTTACACTGATTTGTTTTGATTGGTTTTATTCTGTTTTATCCTCTTTAAAATAAAAAAAGTAACTGGAAAATAGAAAAAAATGATTCACATATAGTGTGAATAGGATATTATGACTTCTAAAATTGAAACTAAAAAACAGTGAAACTAACTCAGTGAATGAATTAAATATCCAATAAATACAATAAAGCCAGGATTATAAACTGGAAGATGGGTGTGAGAAAATCAGCCAAACACAACATAGAAAAATGAAAAGGACTATAAAAGCTTCCAGATTCTAGATATTTGAGTAAGTGAAAAGCATATTTTAAAAGAACTTATTGTTCAAAGAAGACAGAAATTGTAAGTCATTTAGAACTAAGTGAAAATGCTATATAATAATTCAAGAGACATCAGCACAGAATTTAGAAGGCAGTGGATTGCATGAGATGTGAAAAAAAAAAGGCTGTATGTTCTAAATAATCAACTCAAAAAAAGTCAGAAAAAGAGCACATGACCTGTATGGAGTGGAGCTGGCCTGAAATCTCAGCACTCTGGGAGGCTGAAACAGGAGGTTTGAAAATTCAAGACCAGACTGGGCCTAACTAACTGTTTTTAAGTTAATCAAAGAGATTATCCTGTGTAGGGATGACTTTGTCAGATGAAATCCCTTAGAAGAGAGCCCTGACCCATTTCCTCTGAACATATTCTCCTGCTGACTCTAAAAAGGCAGCTGGTATGTTATTAAGGAATAGTGAGGACTTTAGGAAGTGAGCACAGCACCAGATTGATTGCCATCAGGAAATCAAGAACTTCAGTCCTACAACCACAAGGATGTGATTCCTGCAAACAACCCATCAGCTCAGAAGAGAGCCTCAAGCTCCAGAAAAGGATGCAAGTCTGGTTGGCACCTGAGTGCAGCCTTGACCCACAGAACTATGAAATAATAAATGTGTGTCATTTTAATTTGCCAAATATATAGTGATTTGTTACATAGTAATACAGACTAATTAGTACACCAGATCACTATCTACTCTGCTGTGTGAGGATTGCCTATAAAGTTTGCATACTTCATAAACACTGGTAGTTTTATTATGGTATTAATTTACATTTTCAAACTTCTGTGATCAATGCACCAGACTATTACAGAGTAAGGTGTACTACATTTTTCTATCCTATTGTGCCCTCTCTTAGAATACCATTTCAGTTGAGATAATCAAATAGACTCTTGTTTTAGACAACATTCCCACAAAAGGTCTATAGAAATTGTTTCTAAGTTCACGTAACAAAAATGACAGCAACCAATTGTCAAACTCCTCCAGGACTGACCACTAGTTTTTAAATTGAAAGGAAAATTGAGAGTGCTCAGTATGGTAGTGATGCAGAATAAAGTATTACCTTTGTTTCAAGAGCTACTTCAAGGGCTATCCATCCCGAGAGAGGATGTCATCTCTTTTGCTGGGCACAGAGATGTGGGTTTAGTTCAGTAATGTGCCAGATCAAAACCATTTGTCCTTTGGGCCAAACTTCTACACCAGAGGAGCCCATTAGATCCTTGATAAGATCAACTTCTCCATTCAGACTGAATTCATTGTAGGTGGTATACAAAAAAAAGAGATGACTCAATATAACGAGTCGCTATTATTGACAAAATAGTGCAAGCTACATTTCCCATTGATAATGGATAGTGTCATCCATAAATAATAATATTATTTTTGCAATAATAAAATAATTATATTCTTTTGACTTATCCTTTGACAAGTCTCTAGCATTCAATCTAGTGCTTGGCACATAGTTGGATACTAATAAATGTTAATTTATTATTGCTTTTAGCTACTACAAAGAATGTGTTTAATGTCCTTTCTTTCCTTCAGCCTGAAAAATTACAATAATCTTAAGCCTCTGAGTCATATTTGATGTTTATCACCTTTGGTTATTGGGAAATCAGCAACATTCAGGAAAATTGTCTAGGATTGAAATCTCTAACAGCTGATGGCTAAGGAGCAAGCTTATCAAATATTCAAAGTAATATTATTTAGCACTTTAAAAAGATAAAAATGTTAAATATAGAAAATAATTATAACATTAAGTGAAAAATACTTTTTAAAAACTTACCTACAAGTTACCTTATGGACGAATCTTGAAAACGTCACACTACTGAAAGAAGCCAGACACAGGAAAAATTGGCTTTCTATATGCCAAAAACCAAAACTAGACCCATGTCTATAACCACACATTAAAATGAAGTCAAAATGGATCAGATATCTAAACTTTAAAACAGAGATGCTAAATCTGCTGGAAGACAAAGTAGGTAGAGATCTTGAAAATTTAAGGGTATAGGCAGAGTTCATGAACCAAAACCAAACTACAAGGGAAATGCTTCACAGAATCAATACCTGAGATCTCGTGTTATTAAAAAGTTTTTGCTTGTCAAAAGAAATCACCAACAGAGTGAAAAGAAAACTCACGAATTGGGAAAAAATCTTACTCAACTGTCCCTCAGACAAAGGAGTCCTACCTGGAACATGTAAAAGTTTTTTAAAAATCAGTCCTCCCAAATTGAAAGACCCAATCCAAAACTGGGCATCTGAGATGAATAGACACTTCACAGATGAAGAAATACAAATGTGAAGAAAATATATGAAAAAATGTTCAATGTCATTGGTCATTCAAGAAATACAAATTAAAATAACACTAAGATTCCACCTCACTCCAGAAAGAAGGTGTATCATTAAGAAAACAACCAATAACAAATGCTGGTGGAGCTGTGGGGAAAAAAGAACCTTTCTCCATTGTTGGTGGGAGTGTAGACTGGTGTAACCACTGTGGAAATCAGTGTGGAGATTCCTCAAAAAAATAGAAACATTGTACTGTCTCCCTTGTGTAAGAAACTGAAAGATTAAATAAAGGTATTGTGAAATGGAGTGAAACTGCTCAAAAGGAAAGAACAATTGGGATGGGAAAAAAGAGAAAAGAAGGAAGGAAAAAAATATATATGTACACACACACACACAAGATAGCTAAGATAATTGTACCATTGATCCTCTTAATTCAGGGAAACAAACTATTATTGCTTACATTGTTTGATCTGTTTTGCATGCCCGTTTCTTATAATCTGAGCAACTGTTTTGAAGATAATAATATGCAATATAGTGACCATTGTTAATTTCCTATCTGCTTGTTTTGAAATCCTGTGTTATTTCTTCTGATTTGTTTTTAGTTTTGTTTTCTTTAAATCTCTTTAAAATTAAAAAAATAATTTTAAAAAGAAGCGAGACACAAATTTTTAAAAAGAAGCCAGACTTATTATTTGAACCTATTTATACGTCTTGCTAGTAGTGTAGGCAAATCTGAACCAACAAAAAATAGATTAGTGGTTTTCAGCGGCCCCAGGACCACAAAGGGAATGAGGAATGCCTGCTGTCAGGTATTGGATTTTTTGGGGGGGAGAGGAGACAATAGAGGAGTTAAATATGGTGCTCGTTGTGTAAGACTGTGAATACAGAAAAAAAAATCCACTGAATTGTATACTTTAAAATGGCAAATTTTGTGCTAGGTGAATTTTTCTGAATATTGAATTACAAAAAATATAATTGTATATCCCTTAAAATTTACAAAGCAGCCAAGTGTGGTGGTGCATGCCTATAATGCCAGCACTTGAAAGGCTGTACAGAAAGGCCATTGTGAGTATGAGACCATCAGGAGCTACATAGCAAGTTCAAGACCAGCCTCAAGTATATACCAAGACCTTTTCTCAAAAAAACAAAGAAAGACTACAAGACATTATGTATGAGATAATTTATTTAAGGCAACAGCCGACATATAGTAATGGGTTCATTTTTGATAACTAGTATATTATTCATAATTGCAAGGTACATGAAGAATAAAAACAATTTCATGTTACATCTATTTGAGTTAGTGAGTTTGAGGATGAACTTGTGTTTCTGTTTTTGTTTTATGAGATAGGGTCTTGCCGCGCAGTTCAGGCTGGCCTTGAACTCACTAGATAGCCCAGGTTGGCCTTGAACTCATGGTGCCCTCCTCTGTCAGCCTCCGGAGTACAGGGGTTACAGATGTGTGTCACTGTGCCCAGCATGTGGATGAATTTTATAATCATTTTTATTTTCAATTGAGCTGTAACCAATATTGCTAGTATAGTACATACTTTTCTAAGGATTAAAAAATATACCAAAAAAAAGCATTATAGACTGAGGCATCTGGGTTTTGAGCCAAAATTCCTGTGAAGAGTTTGCATCCCTGGAGCTCCTTAGATCTTTAGCGAAGAAGAAAAGGATGAGGAAGGGATACAGATATATTTCAGTGCAAGGACAGGCCAGAGAAATCATCCCTGCCATTTATCCAGTGTCTGCACACTGTCGTAAGTTATCATGAGTGGCTCCAGAAAGGCAAAAGGCCACATGTTAATTAGTGCCTAGCACGATGGCATGCTTGATAACTATTTAAAGGGTTAATTATAAATATTTTCCTTTGTCAATAATTCTTAAGCCAAAGTTAATTTGTGCACTGGAGAACTATTGAAAACACACACACACACACAAATCTCTTTTCTGCAAATCCCTCCAAACAAGAACAATGCCTTTTTTATAAGTCTGAGCCAAATACAATTCAACTGTCATTCCCAGGCTAATCTCAGAGCTGCAAGAAGTGTAAGGCCCGAGAGCCAGGCTGGTTAGGACCTAGCAGGGGGAGGAAGAGATAGGTTCATGTGATGATGCGTACTTTTTTTTTCTGCATAAGATTGTTCAATATCGCATCCCACACATTAATAATTTTAAAACTTAGAAATAAAAACTAAATCACCCCGAAACCTCTGAGACAGACTGAGAGACTGGCAGATGTTTCTCCAGACAACTTGGGCACAAAGAGCAGCCATTCTGTTCATTTTCTTTTTTTAATTTGCGTCTTTGAACCACAGAATCCCTGGCTGAGGTTTTGATTGCTTTCTTCCCATGTTTTTTTCTTTGTTACTGACATATTTGTAGTCAGCATAAAAGCTAGAGAAAGCATGGACAGTTTTCTTGAGATTCCGTGATCCCTTTTAAAGCTGAAGAAAACAAGGTTCCAAGTGGATCACAGAACCACAGGCATTTGAAGGGACCATTGAAGGCAGCTCATCTAATCCTTGCTCAGTTTGATGAGGGAGTTAAATTTAGGTTCTAATCTAGGTTTCACACCTCTCAGGTGACAGAACCAGAATTTGAGCCTGCTCACCTAACACCAGTATTCTTCCCGCATTCTCTTTTTATCTGGTTGGTATCATTTTGCCAGTGGTGATGGTGCGAAGCCCCCAAATGGCATGCTGAGTCCCTTACTGAAGCTGCAATTGTCCAGGTAACTACTTTACCTTCGGGGACTATTTGTTGAGTCTGTCTCAGCCTCCATAGAACCCCACCATTGAGGGAGGTTGTGGTAACCTTCACTTTCTGTCATTCTGGGAGTGGCCCAACCAAGTGGACTGGTGGTGTGCCTCCCAGCCCCATGCCCACACACAGTAGGGAATTATTCCTAGCAACCTTTTCTCTACACACTTTAGTCCAGCTCTGTGAATGGTTAGGGAAGGTTTGTGTCCTGTGAGTTCCCTCATCTTGGGACCTGGAAAATCATCCGGTGGTTTTCCTTGTCCTGATTGCAATGTTTCTAAACTTAGCTGAGACCAAGATAAAACACACCCATTTACAAGGCATAACTCTGGGCAGCCAGAGGTTTCAGGGTGACATCTTCCCAACTGCTTTTCCAGCACTTGGTTGGCATTTCTACTCTTATTTGCAGTGAAATAAAGAAACACAGCAGTGTAGTTTGTGGTACTCTACTTTGAGAACAAACCTAATAGAAAGTTTTAATTGCCAAACACAATAACCTACAGTATTCATCGGGCATGTCACCTGGGATTGCTTACAGACCACTCCGAGTGGCGACTCTTTTGTTTCTGCTGTAAAACCTCACATGTGGCTAAGGGTTGAAAATAGCAAGAATATGTACACTCATTTTGGTGGAGTTAATTAGAGGCACATTCATTATTGTCAGCATAAACCCTAAAGTTGGGCACGTAGGGTTGCCATAACTTAGCAGAGTGCTTTTGTGGCTGGTGTTTGAGCGCTGGCACATTTTTATTTTTACACACTCAGATTTGCCATACAATCCGAAAAGTTACTTGAAGCAAACTAAGCAGTATGAAAATGATAATATGAGAATGATTGTTTTTTTAAAGCATTGACGTTTACAGATGTTCCTGTGACATTACACAGCTGAACATAGGCAATTATAAGGCAGAAATGAATGCATCCTGCCTTCTAAAGTCACTCAAAATATTTTGAATCCTTGGTGAGTCTCAAATACTAAGTTTTAGTAAATAAACTAAATTGGATTGACAGTAGAGTTGTTTTGTTTGTGTTAGCCACAATTTGGGAAATGTTTATGACCAGGAGTGCAGTCAGCAACATATATATGTATATATATATATATATATATATATATATATATATATATATAAAATAAAGAGATCAAAGTAAAAGACCATATGGGAAAATAAAAGCTAAAGATAAGTCTGTTACATAAGTCAAGTGAGGCCATCTATTTGTTCTTCTAGTGGGCAACGGAGGGATACCTGACTTTAGATGAATATTCTACTTTTGGTTATAATTCACATTTCTTTTCATTGCCCTGTGGTATTTAACTGTTTCCAAACAATGCTAGATTTTCACAAATTATTTGTGAGTTTGCATATTCAGTAATACCCGCCTTGAATCTTCCACCACTTAATCATTTTTACTTCCAATTAGCATGTTACTCATCAGAGGCTGGTGAAGGAAAAATATGAGTGAGTCCTCTCAATCCTTATTTCCTGGTTTTGTTTTTTTAAAGTGTGTTATGGGGAAGGAAAGGTCCCAACTGGATTTTATTAGAACTGTCTGGAATGAGGTAAAGAGGAATTATGAATTCTTTATGAGTTTTAATTATGAAAGTTATCATTAAATTATGTTCTTCACACAACTGTAGGATTTAATATAGTAATCTTTTAAGGCACGATTTCAGAGAAAATGTGAACATATACCTATAATCACATAATTATAAGCTACTATGTACAAGGAACATAAGATCAGAAACTTCATAAAAAGCCTCTTGATCAAGTAAACTTGAGCCTGTCATTACCTGGAAATAACTGGAAAGAATGCAAAGCATTTGAGACTAGTTGCTCAGTAATTTGGTATATCAAAATAAAGTAGCTATAGTCAATTGCCTGAGATAATGAATATTTTCCCACAGTATTCTTTGATGTTTTTGTCATTACAATAATTATATATAGGGAAGAAATGAAAACAGAAGCTTTCAAGTGAATAATACTTTTTTAACAGATTTACTGATTAATGTGTAACCTTTAAATTGTAGTGGTTAAGTCTAAATTTTACTGACTCATGGAGATGATCTAAACTTTTTCTTGGCATTGAAATATACCAGTTTTTTTATATTTTTGCATCAAAATATATAGAGAAAGCCTCAACAGTGTTTCTCTGTTTTCCTTAGGCATCGTCATAGGAATCTTGGTTCGAGAATTCAGCCAGCTCTCAAATCTAGACAAATTTTACTTTGCTTTTCCTGGAGAAATTCTAATGAGGATGCTGAAACTCATCATTTTGCCATTAATTGTATCCAGCATGATTACAGGTACTTTGATATTCTGTATATTATTTAAGAGTCCAGAAGAGTCTATATTATTCTTTTCTAATTATGGGGAAAATTGAAATGCATTAAATGCATCACACTACAAACACACTACACCACCCACTTGAAATGTGTATGTTTGGTTGGGGGGAAAGATTTCATTATTGCTTCATTGTCCTGATGTTTTTCTAGCACCATCTACCAGAGTTCAAGTCTTCATTTGTGCAACATATGTTGTCTTGTGAGTGAAATACCATTTTCAAATACTTTAGAAATAAAAGCTCTATCTAGGACAGAGAAAGGAGAACAGGCCTATTTGGTCACTGAAATGTCATCTAGAGTCCTCAGGAAAAAATGCGGTTGTCAATTTTGATCATGTTTTCAGTAGTTCATAAATTTATTTCCTAATTCTAGCTGTCCTTCCCACTAAGCATTTGGCAGTTGCCTGCAGGGTCCCTTTACCTCTGGCTCTCACCCACTTCCACTCCTCCACAGATCTCCAGACTGGCTACATACCTGTCTTGAAAATTTGCCACAGGGCCAGAGGCCAACTGCTATGGGAAAGGTTTAATTAGGTATTTGGACCATATTTTAAAAGGCTAGTATTTTTAAATATGAACTTGTGCCACAGTTAAATTTGAAAATGATTTTTCTCTTGTTGCTATATTTCAAGAGTCCTTCAAAGAGCAAGTTCCCCAAGAGATTAATTCGGTTTGTAAAAATGTCATTTATCTGGGTATGTTATGCTGCTGTGTGCACCCCATTGTTTCTTGTACATAGCTTAACTCTGGCAGTTGGTAAAATGTGGCTTGCTATTAGTCATCAGCTTGAAAGTCAAAGTTTTATATAACCATGCAATTAGACTTGCTTACAAGCCATCTTCTAGAATGCTTTTCTGCATTATTTCTGAAAAAGCCTGATCTTTATCAGGTCCTAGTCATTGGCTGGGTGTCTAGATCTGCTGAAGTCTGTAACTGCATGGTTTCAAAAAAGCTGTCGTATTTGACCATTGGCCTTCCCAAATGCCAAACTACAGCCAGACCCGAGTCCTGTTGGAGTTCTATTGTTGTTGTTGCTGCTGCTGCTGCTGCTGCTGTTTCTAGTAGTACAGAAAAAATTAAACCCAGGATTTCATGCATGCTAGATAAGTGCTCTGCCACTAACCTCTACCTCCATCCTAGAGACTATTTTTAAATAGTCTTAAAAATAAATAAATAAACAATCTTGGTGTTCTTGGCTTATTAGAAACCTAAAGCGAGCAATTAATTGTTTTTCTGTATTCGACTAAGTTTTGAAATGCCTGGCTTCTTTGAAGCCTAGCAGGCTGAGGGGCGAAGCATTAGACTCGCTGTTTGTACCACGTGTTTATTTGTTTAGCTTCACGTTATCTTAAGCATTTAAAATTTGGAAGATTTCTAGATTTCTCTGAAAAGAAGTCCGATGTGGAAGTGCTGGACCCATGTTCCCATATGTTGCTTCAGTGAGCTGCAGCCTAGAGACAGCTGCTCTCTTTAGTTGGAATAAATGCGTTTGAGGATGCCTCAGCTCCCCCCACTCCCTCTTCACTAACACTTTGGGCCCCAGTGTACATTGCAGTTATAATCCCCTAAATTCTTTTCTATATCAAAGATCCTTAATCTTTGTTTAGACTCCTTTAGAATAAGATGAAAGTTTTGAAATCTCTCCCTCCAAAATAGTCACAATTTTACATATAGAAAGTAATTTGTGTGCAACTGTACAAGGTCTTAAGTCCCATGATAAGTGACACTATTTAATTCTTGTGTCTATGAGGAAAGTACAGAAGATGAGTCCAAAGTAGGCAGCAAACCCAAAACTCAGGTACTAAGCCAAGTTTTAGAATAAAGGGCAAAAAACCACACGCTTGAAAATACTAGTTTATATTGTGTGTTTGAAAATATGCAGGATTCTTAGCAGTTGGAAACTAGTGACATATTTGCAGGCTAGGTGTTTTATGTGTAACTCAGCCTTCCAGATAATCTAGGGGAATAATTTACAACTCTCAGCATTCCACTGACCTATCTCAGCTGCTTTTCCAAGCTGTCACCCAGGTCCAGTAATCTCTACACCTTTCCTTCACCGAATCCCAGTGGCTAATTAGGAGGCAGAGAGAGCAAAACTACTACTGGTTCTCTTGATATGGAGCAGTAAAATGGTCAGAGATCCTAGGGACGTGAACAAAAAGCAGAGAGGACAATGATGCTGTATTTATGTTTAAAATTGTCAGCTTAAAAGGAAAAAGTGACCGTGCTAGCATTGGCAGGCATGTGGGAAAAGGTTTATTCATACATTTTCAGTTACCTTATGAACTGGAACAGACTTTGGGGAAGGCACTTTAGAATATGTTCTGATATTTCCACCTAGAATTTGTACTTCACATTCATCACAAATAAATACTCAGAGGTATATGCAAAGATTTGGGCACAGGGATCTTCATAGTAGCATTTTGGAGTGATGATAAATTATGAGTAATCTGAATGTATGGCATACCCATAAGTTATGGTGCTGTGTGACTTACTAAAAACTTTGTTTGGATACATATTCAATGCCACGTAGAAATCTTTTTAATATGACACAAAAGGGAAATATAAAACAAATTACACAACAAGATGTTTTGTACAATCCAGATTTTATTCAAATGTGTGTATATTTTAAAAGTTGGGTCAAAACCAAAAGATTAACAAGGGTTCATTCCAGATAAAAGAAAAAAGATTTGTTGTGTGTTCTTTGCATGTTTAAAATAAATACAGTTATTTTTGTTACTCCTCTGTCTTTTTTTTTCTTTCTTTTAAGAAATAGAGCAGAAGGTGGGATAGACACGTCCCTGTGTTCCTCAGATTCTCCCTGTGGTAGTTTTCCTGCTCTCCTCCTACCTCTGCTCCTTGTCCCTGTCTGCTCAGGGCCACCTTTACCCCGGAATGTGGGTTGTTTGCCAAGCCCTGCGTAAGATAATTATGGAAAATACACAGGAAGGGCAGTTTTCACATTGCAAAACCTTCATAAATCTAGCAGGTCAATAGCCTAATTGATACATTTATTAGACCAAAAGAAGTATGTGGGAAGTGGGGAAGGGTACAAGGAGTCCCCTAGGAGTATGTAAATTAGAGACTCGGACTGCCAAAGTGAGAGTCAAAAGTCATAATCCATACTCCCACACAGCTATTGCAAAATTAACAGGTAGAAAAAAATCTGCCATCTGGGATTTAGCTCAGCAGCATAAGCGCCTGCCTGACAAGCATGAGGTAGTGAGCTCGATCCTCAGTACCAAAAAAATAAAATAAAATCTGCCACCAAAGTCTCCTAACATTAAAATGCTTACTTTACTGCTATTTTTTAAACAGGAAGAATTCCATTTAATATGATGAAGAGGTTAAGATGTGCATGTTACACATATGTTGTGTGGCACACCTTTAATCCCAGCTACTCTGTACGCTGAGGCAAGAGGATTGCAAGTTCAAGGCCAGCATGGACAATTTAATAAGACCCTGGCTCAAAAAAAGAGAGAGCAGAGAAGAGAGGAGAGGAGGGGAAGGGAGGAAAGAAAAGAAAAAACAAAGGACTGAGGATGTGGCTCAGTGGTACTTGTCTAGTTTGTATGAGGTACGTGCTGATTTCTTTCCCCAAAACATACATACACACACACACACACACACACACACACACACACACACACACACAAGTACATGTTAATCAGGGACATTTGAATATAGACTAGATATTAGATGATATCAAGAGATTATTGATCATTTTGTTAGAAATGACAGTGGTATATAGTTATGTAAGAAAATGTTCTTGTTTTTAATGCACATGGAATTATGTAGAGATAAAACAGCATAATGTTACAAATTTGCTTAGAAAAACAGGGAAGAGAGAGAGAGAATGACAGCACAGTAGATACAATCTCAAGATATTTTCGAAGAAGACAGTGCAGCATTAACAGAAAGAGTCCTCTCCGTGGTTTATGTCCTGAAGAAAGAGCACCGAAGATCGGTGCCCTCAGGCCCTTTTACCATTTAGGTTTCTGAACTGTACTTATGTAAGGAAATGAGTGTGGGCATGACTGAGAATTGTGGCCCTGGAAAAGTCCTAGTCCAGGTCTCTGTAGCCAGTAGATTTGAATTCAGGCCCATTTTTTAGAACTGCAGTTCTGATGGCTGGAGCCTCTCCTATGACCAGCCCAGAAACAAAGCCCCTACAGCCCCACACAGATTCCCCTAAGTAATCATCCTTCCTGGATACTCTTTGCCATCCTCACAAAGAAGTCTTAGCTTTTCCACTCCAGCTCTTTGCCATGGCCTGTTCTCCACTGGCACGCCTGCATCCTCTCTGTACGTGCTGCTGCAACTGTTCTCCCTTTGTTCCTTCAGCCTAAAAGAGATGCAGGAGTTTAATTCTCTATGGCATGAGTGAGACCAGACTGCTACCTCAGACAGAGCTTTATTAAATGTTTGGAGGCAACTCAAAGCAGAAAAAAATCACCAGTGGTGACATACAGCTGTTCCTGGAAGGGGAGCTTCCAAAGGCCCCAGTAGTTAGAAGGACTGTGCCTTTGCTTAGCTGCCAGTTTGCCTCCAAGAGGCTGGGACAGTTTATGGCTCCATGTGGAGATACTCTAAGCACCACCACACTCCAGCACCTGACACCATGTTCTAAGAAGGAACAGTTCTCTAACCACACTGAGCCAGGTGGGACCTCTTCCTGTGATCTTTCCACGATAGAATTTCATCTTCGGAGAAAATCTCCTTTGCAGCCAAGGGCAGATGGTCTGGCCTTGTGGGCTCTGTCAGGGGATTGAACTGGTACCCTAGTCCCTGCTAGGTTATTGCCTATCTACCCAGTCTGTAGAATTTGAAGTTTATTCAGGTCAGACTGGGCCAAGTCCATTTTGGTTCCTGTGTACTTTTCATTCTCTAAAGAGGAAGCTCATTCCTAACTACCCCTTTGATATCTGTACTTTGAATTTCCTGCCGATACCTGCTCAAGCAAGAGTGTAGATGGCAACTCAAGAAGCAGCCCTAATTTTCAGCTCAGTATATTCCAATACAAAGCCCAGAAAACCCCATCCTTTTCCCCTTCTCCCTTTACAGGCCTCTGGTGTATGAACCCCAAGACTGATTTTACTTCCTGGACAAGTCATTTCACTAAACAGTAGATGTCAGTGGAAGACATCTCCATTCCATTTATTAATGACTTGACTGTCCCCACAGTAATACTGGTTGGTGACTGGATTTACTGTTTGTGGAGCTTCTCCAAAGATAAATTTCAGGCTCTGTCCTAGGAAGATTTAAAAAACAAAAATCCTTCCAGACTTTTACATGATTGTTACTACAGTTTATATATCAGAATTTCAAAAAGTGTAGGGCCTGATGTCAGCCACGTGAGCAGAAGAAAACAGACTTTAAACTTTATAAAAGCTTAGCTCTAGAAGTATTTATTAAATAGACAGTTTATATGACTTGGTTACTTTTCAAGAAGGATCAGCAAGGTTTTTCAATAAAGGGCTAGATAGTAACTATTTTAGATTTTGTGAGCCACTGTGTTTCTGTCCAGCTATGCAACTCTGGTTGCCATGGGAAAGCAAGCAGAGACAGTGTATAAATGATTGGGGATGGTTGGGTACCACCAAAACGCATATTTATATAAACAAGAGGCCAGTACACAGCTGACCCCTGCTGTAGATGAAAGATCAGCCTAGATCCCGACTCAAGAAACAATAGAGTTGATACTGAGTCTGTGTAGCAAAATAAAAACACCAAGCAATGAGTATAAATGCCCTGGAGAGATGCTGAAGAATACAGAGGATGGAACTAATAAAGTGAGCCAAAGAATTTGAAGATCTTCATTTTAAATTCAGCTTTGCAGAAGATGACACACTTGGATCATTTGGTCTGGGGAAAGCATTTTTTTAAGGCCATGAATTCATTTACTCATAGACAGCTGTGTACCTGGAAATGATCCCATATCCGTCATTGGAAAGAACCATGCCATGTGTTTCCTGAGACAGGGCTCTGCTTTATTCAACAAACATTTGTTAACCTCAATTGCATGACAGTTAACACAAAATCAACTATAAGAGGGTGAGGTGCTGCCACTCACCTGGGCATGGACCCCAGGTCTTCTTATGACCAGGCACACGAGTCCTCTGTTGACGAGAAGATGCAAGATTTGAAGATGCACACATCACTTGTTTGTACAGCCTGCTGATGCAAGGTTGTGGTCTAAGACCGTAAAGTCTAAGAAAAAACTTCTTGGCTCATTTGCAACTTCTGGAACCAGTGAGTTCTTCCTGCCTCCCTCTCAGTCCTCCTTTCCCTGTCCCCAGCCTTGATTGGGAACAGGGAAAATAAGGCAGTCTATGCACCTCTACTTACATGAGTTGAACCTATCTCCAGGGTCATCAAGAAATTTGGTTTGAGTAAGAATACAGCTACTTATGCCAGAAAACCTTTTCTATTAACTTGATTTATTTAATGCCTTACCCCAAAGATGAAAGGAACTCATAGTGTAAAAGTAGAGTTCCCATAAAGAATGTACCACTTTCATAGTCATTAAATGAGAACTGGCAGGAGATGAATATGCCCTGTTTCAGTCTGTCCCAGAGGCAAGTGAAACTCAGAGAATCAACCACAAATGGGTCTTCCGTCTGCCTATTCTAGAACCAGACTGGTTCACAGCTCTGTTTGGTGTAAGATAATGCAATTTTGTTCCTTTAAAAAAGGAGAAATCATACAGGAATTTTAAGGACCCTCTAATGTACTGAATCAGGGACCAGGGAAATCTTTTGTTCATTTACTCATTCACTGCATCTTTAGTGAGCTGGGATCCATGTTAGACACAAATACATAAATTTAAGTCCTACCCCAGAAAACACAATGGAGTATATTATAGTGCTGCATGGCAGGAAGTTTGTTAGAATACTGGAGGGGACGCAGAAGAAGAATTTTGAAAAATGGATAAGAATCAAGAGAATGAGAGAGGAAAAGCCATTCTAGAAAGAAGAAAATGTCAGACAGCATAGCTTGCTGGGAGAACAGTGAGACTTTCACTGGAATAATAGAAACATGGAAAGGAGGAAGAGATGGAAGGGTAGCATGTAGCTGTGTTAGCTTTGCATGTCTTGCCAGAAGATCCAGACTTAAACCTGTGGGCACAGGAAAGCAAGTTACCCTGCATAAATTTCAAGTTACCCTGCGTCTACCGTATAGGCAGATGGTACCTTGCATCATAACAAGGAGAGAGTAGCAGTCAAGGGCCCAGACTGACGAGGCACAGTCCAAGGGTTACAAAACCATGGATAACTTATTTAACTTGCTCTCAACTCTGGAGTAGAAAATAAAATAGTATTGTGTCATAGTACATCTAAAATATGGTTTGTTTACCTACTGTTACAAGTTTCTAGAAATCCCTGAACAGTCACCAGAGGTTACAAGGGTCAATATTAGGATTCAGCCATACATGTAGGAGAGCACTGCATGATTTCATTCAAAACAATTTAAAAAGATGCACTAGGCCAACGAGTTCATCAGCACGTAAGAAGTTTCTACCTAGAAGCCTTCACTACCAATGCTTTAGGCTAAAGAGAAGCAAAAAAGCAGAAAAACAATTTTTAGATTGTGGCAGAAAACCAGATGTATCTCTTTGGGCTATAAATTAGCTGTTAATGTGAAAACATTCACATGACTTTTGGAAGAGATGAGTTCAGTTCCTCATCCTCTGGCATGAATTTAATGGTAAGCCTCCTGAAAAGCGAATGGAGTCTTCTGGCCAACTGGTCCTGACTACGGATACCATATTAAGTGTTAAAACAGTTCCCAGTTGAACTGTTGGTTGCTGAAGAATCAAGAGACCAGCCACTGCTTCTTGACACATGTTTGAACATCAAAAGTGGAACAGCTGACACAGGCTACAGAGTGACCTTTCATTGATTCTGCCTGAGGATTGTTTTATGTTTGTTAACTTCATAGAATGGCTTAGAGTGGTGATATAATATACTTTAAGGGGGTTCCTTGTATTACTGTCTCTAAGAAATGCAGATGGTATAGGTAATCAGGTCTCAGAAATATACTCCCCTCTGCCTTTCCTCTTCCCTTTCAATATACCAGGAGTATTCATTCGGACTGCTGAGATTTCCTTGTGTCCTAGATTTAACAAAGTGAGATCATATCCAGCCTTATTTCCCTGGGGAATAAAAGAAATATTTCTTAGTTTAAAAGCTGTGAACTTGTTTGTTGATCCTCATAGCAACTCTATGAAGTATAAAGTAGGTGGGTCCTTATCTCTATCTTTAGCGATAAGGAAGCAGGTTGGAAAAAGATTAAGCCGCTCTTCCAAGATCACACAGATCATAAGGGCAGCACCTGGAACTCATGAATTGCATTCCAGGACATTCTTCTGCCCAGGGGACAGAGCCTGAGAAAGGAGTCTGTGGCAGATGGCCATACATAAATAACCATGTTACTCATTCAAGCAAAATGTCTACTGAGCTGCTCCTATGTGGAGGTACCGGGTATACACAGGGGAACAAGCAGCTATCTTGCACTCCTGCCTGCATGGAGATTATGGTCTAGAGAAAAAGATACTAAATGATGATTCTAGTGATTTTTAAAAATGTGAAATATTATACATACAGGACACCAAGCAAGGAAATCAGAGTCTTGGTACTCAGGGGAATGATTCTTGGAAAAACTTAAAAGCTAAATGAAAAGCAGAGAGAGGAAAGCACCCTCTGCAGAAGGAAATGCCTTTTGAGCCCCCAGGATGAGAAGGAGCTTGATGTGCAGAAGAGGGTTGGAGAGGTGAGCAGACACAGGTGGCATATGTTGGGGCTGGAGAGGCAGGTGGGTGGACCTTTTGGAGGGTCTAATTTATTAGGGTAGAGGTTTTTAGTGACATCGGAGAATTACACTAGAGAATAAAATTACTTGATTTACATTTTTATTTGGTTTTGTTTCTTTGTCAGAGGGGTTATTCCAGAAATCGAACTCAGGACCCTGTGCTTACCAGGCAGGCACTATACCACTGAGCTATATCCCTGGCCTTGATTTATGTTTTTAAAGCTCTCTTTGATGACTAATGAATGAATGAGTAAAGGAATGAATGTGGTTATACTTGAGTGCCTTCCATTGCTCGTTGACCTGTCTTACTGACTATTCATTCCATAATAATAGATGCCAGATTAAGTCTAAACGCTGTACCAGGCTGCTACAGATATCATCTCTAATCCTCGTAACAGCTGCACAAACTGAGATTGTCCCCTTTTTCCTTAAGAAGGATCATAAATTTAAAACCTCCTTTGTGTAGGTGAAGAACTGAGTGTAGAGAATAGAGGCTGGGGTTGAGTCCAGTCTGTCCCACCATAACCCATGCCTGTGTCTCTTGGGTGGCACCTCTGCTGGAAACAGAGAGATGGGAATTATTCTACATAGGGGGGTTTTATTCTTATGCAATACCAAGGTCCATTCAGAATTGTGAAGAACTGTCAAATACTAGACTGAAAAAAGTTCCCCTAACAGAGTTAACTTTGACACCTTAACTACGAGGCAGAGAGGAGCCTCATGAAGACTGTTCTCCAGTGGGTGGTAGCTTCATCAGAGAGCTTTCTGAGGATCTTTTACCCTCAGAGGTTTATTTTTAAAACATGCTATTGTTTAGCGCCGGCATTGCTTCCTTTGTAGTGCTTTTATAAAAAGTTCAGATGATTTCTGTTTTGGCCAGGAGCCAACATCTGGGCTTTCAGGGGCTCCTCCTGAAGTGAAGAAGTAAATAAAGAGCCATCAGGGGCCCCTGCCTTCCAGGACAAGCTTGGATCTGGTCCCTGTTTCAAGGGCACATGTCAGCCTCAAACTGACCCTGGTTTAAAGGATGATGCTGGCCTTACTGTAGCTAGAATTGCGCACATTTTTTTTCTATCCAATTCAAGTATCACCTGCTCCATCAAGTCACTCCCAATCACCTTCTTTTGGTGATACCTCAGTCTGCTTTGAAAGCCCTTGGTCCCTGTGCCACACACCAGGGCTTCACAGGGCTTGTTTTTAAAGTGGATGGAGGGCTGGGGATTTAGCTCAGCGGCATAAGCACCTGCTTTGCAAGCAGATGAGTTCAATCCCTGGTACCGATAAAAAAAAAAAAAAAGTATAAAGTGGATGGGAAACTTCAGTTTTAAAATTTCCAAAATATCACAGGTCAGTAACTATTATTAATGACAATAAAAGTCAATTAGTAGGAAAATTATTCAAAGATATGCAAAATACCAAACTAACCCCTTTTATGGTTTTATTCAGCAGTCATAAGATTACTGTTCCATTGCTGTGAATGCTTAATATAATCAGTGCATAATGTAAATCAACACTTCTGCTGATTGTTGTGCAAGTCCTGTTGTACTGCTTTGTCAGCTCACGTAGGATAGCATCAGCTTCCAGGAGAAATGAGCTGAGAGTGGATTGTAAAGAGAAGTGGGTCTCGTAGGCTTTGCAGACACCAGCCCATAGAGCAGGAAAGCCAGGTGAGTGCTGAGAATAAAGCTAAGGTAAAGCATGGTAATAATTCACCCAGGGAAGCTAAGGTGGACGTGTTGTCTTGCCTCCCCCTAGTAAGTGATGAGATGCTGTCTTCACACTTTTCTGGGCAGACCATTGCCCCTGAGTTCCTCACAGTGCCCATGCCACCCCCAAGGCAGCAAAAGCTGATAGGGAGAGAGGTTTCTTACTCTCATTATGTAAGGCATATGTATTTATTTAGTATGTAAACAGTTTGTGGCATTAAAATTTCATGAAGGTGATAATTAGAAAAAAGTCTAAATGTCTCTGGGAGAGGGGATACACAGGAAGGAAAAACAAGTTGAGAGACACTAAGATGCTAAAATGCCTCATATGCAGGGCTTTTATGGATGGTCAGTGTTCTGCTGGCTGCCTTGGGACTCTAACCAAACCACGTGTGTAAGTGGTTTTGTAAGGACACTACCTGCTGAGCTCCACATTTCTGATACACAAATGAACCTCTAAAATGGATTCAGTCAGTAAGAGAAGGAAGCCTATAAACACTTCCTGTCATATGGAAAGCTTAGAGCACAAACATTTGTAGAGCACTTTATTTAACGCACTGGGGATCCAAAGAAGAGTAAGCCTCCGGCTCTGGGGAAGCATGGAACCATGTGCCAGGGGATTGTGATTTATCATCTTTCTTTCTTTTGCTCCTCAGCTGGCAAAGGTAAGAGGTCACGCTGAATTTCAGCATGGAGTTAAGCTTAAATTTGTCTATTCAACATTGTTGAACACCCTCTAAATTCTAAGTGCTTTGGTAAGGTCGAGAGATGGTGCTGTCCAATATAATGGCCACATGTGGCAATTTAAATTGAGATTAATTTAAATTAAACAAATTTAGTTTTTAAGTCATACTAGCCACTTTTTAAATGCCCACTAGCCTTATGTAGCTTGTGGCTATTTCAACTAACAACCCAAATATAGAACATGTCTGCATCACAGGAAGCCCTACTGGGCAGTGCCAGCTAGAATTTTGTAGCACATAGAAGACGCTGGTATGGCATCGTGGTAAAGAATATGATCTATGGGGTCAAAGCTGTGTTGAGATCCTAGATCAATCACTTACTCTCACCACAGCTTTATGATTATGGTACATTATGTAGCCTTTCTGAGCTACAGCTTTCTCCTTTGTATGATAGCATAATAATGCCAACCTGTAGGGCTATAATGAGAATTAAAGGAGATGACTGGTTAACATGCAGTCACTGCTCAAAATAGTGTCTGTGGCCATCAGCAGTAGCAGCAGCAGCAGCAGCAGCATCCACAGGTGGGATGTTTAGACCCATCCGTATTGGTATTTTACAGCTGCCAAGTTTTGCAATGTTCCTACGTTAGAGGGCTTCAAATATTAAGCTCCTGTGCTGCCTCTTTCTACAATGGGCACCACCCTTAGCCCTTCCAGTGCATTATAAATCATCCAAGAGCAGGCCGCTTCTCTGCCCCACATCACCGATGACAGAGAGGAAACTAGTGAGAGAAGTAAGATTGATTTGAGTGAATTTCTGATATATCCAGGAAAACTGGAGGAGTGAGGCAGATGAAAGGAATGGTAAATCAAATTCTTCCTGCAAGTGACTACAAGATAGCTGCTATGCTCCAACTGAAAGAAGCTGGCCAGCTACTCGGGGAGATATTTGGTTAATGTATTTCCATCAAGAAATTGCATTATGGTGAAGCCTTTTCTAGCCAGCTGAGTCTTGTTTAAGCAGAGGCACAGCACATAGCCAAATCATTAAGACATATTAACATATGCTGGAAACAGTTATCCACATAGATTTAATTTATTTCACTTTAGGAACAGAGTCCTAAGAGGGAATCAAACACATACCCAAAAAACAGTTCTGTAGTTACCCTGTGAAGCCATTACTTATCAGCACTTCAAGGGTGGAAGCTTCTTAAAATGAACATTTACAAAGAAGGACAATATATTTGAAAATGCATTCTGTGTGAGGTCCAAGAGGTGGGTCCTTATGCAGGTTACATGGAATTCTGCTTAAAGGGTGGTTTTCCTGTTCCTCTGTAGCCTACCATTCATTATTTTTATAAATATTTTAATTTCTTCAAACAATAGGCTGAGTTCTAAAATGAAATTTCATAAACATAAATATACTTAGCATTTTTTTATATTTGCATCATCTGTGCTCTTTTTTAAAGAGACCTGAACTAAAAATGAAATTTTTCATTTATTTCTGAATTGTGAGCTTCAGTCCTTCTTGGATATTTTTGTTGTTGTTATCATTGTTCTTTTTAGTTGTTTCACTATTAGGAAAGTAAGCACCAAATTCTGTTTTTCACAACAAAAGCAAATATAGACTCCCTCATGAAGGTTATTCCAGGATGTCACTTACAGTGTGACCCTCCTTTGTAATAGCACAGTGCTGTCCTAGAGGTCAGTAAATGGGCCCTTAACAACATACCAGGGTGGCTACTAAAGAGTCCAGGGCACTTTCAAATATGAGCTTCCAAAGGAGTGATCATCTGTTTGAGAAGTGGTGTGTTTAAAGTGATAAATGAGGGGCTGGGGGTTTAGCTCAGCGGCATAAGCACCTGCCTTGCAAGCAGGCGGTCGTGAGTTTGATCCCCGGTACCGATAAAAATGAAAAAGACAAAAAAAAAAAAGTGATAAATGATGTGTTCCATTTTCTTTTTTTTTTTTTTTTATTTAAGAGGAAAAAGAGAAAAACAGAAAACAAAACAAAGCAGTGCAAGGTCACATATAATGCAGAACCACAAAAAAAACATAACAGTAAGAAATCACCTGTTAACAGACTACACATCACCATCCCGGAAACAGTTGTCCAAATCACAGCACCAAAGAACACAAAGTAGACACTCAAACAGAGAGACTACAAACAGCCGTGTTCAACGATCCAAAAACATCAATATAGTCAGCCATTCAACATCCCCACACACACTCGCTGCTATATCCGTCAGAGCTCCTCCTTTTCCCCTCCCCTCTCTCCACAACAAAATTTACACATCCTAGATTCTACCACTCCCCAGTTCCCACTACTCTTTGGGGGGGGGGAGAACAAAGTCAAACATGGCAGAACAAAGCTGTCAGCCAAAACCAAGGACAGACTTAGCACATGATGTAGAACAGAGCACACGGTTATCAACAATAGCCATCAACGTTGTCTCTTGTTTCCTCAAAAAGACCTGTCCATCTCATTAGATATTATAAAGTTGGACAAAACAGTAGAGAACAAGACCAACAAAACCCAGACATTGCAAACACTACAGGACCTCCAAAGGAGACAACAGTCAAACCAGAATGGGCATCCCAGTGAATCCCACTGCCTTCAAAGTAGCCGCCCATACCCCCAGACTCGACACCATCCCACAGAATGGAACAGAGTCCAACCAGCCAAAACAAGACCGTGGGAGCACTACAGGACCCCAAAACAAGTCAACAGGAAATCGAAAAGAGTTACCACCATACATCCCAACCTTTTAAACCCTTCCCTTAATCAAAATAAACACAAGAAATAACTAAATAATTTTTTTAAAGAATAATAGTTACCATAGTGTCTGTCCTCCTCCCCGAGACATCCGGACAAAACCCCACACACTATAGCTTCAAATATTTCCATATCAAGAAGCCCAGAACAAAGCCTTTCTAATTAATAAGTGAAAATTTTATAAGGCTTCAAGGCCACATAATGGGGAATCATGATTGCCACATATTTTCATATATTTGAATCATTACTTACATTAGGGAAACTATTCGGTATTCATACATGCGAGATTGATTTATTTCACTTATGAGTATGGTCTCAAGCTGCGCCCATTTATTGATAAATATCTCAATGTGATCCTTCTTTATAGCTGAATAATACTCCATTGTATAGAAATACCACAACTTTTTTATCCATTCCTCAGTTGATGGACACTTGGGTTGTTTCCAAGATCTGGCGATTACAAATTGTGCTGCTATAAACATAGGTGCACATAAATCACTGTGGTATAATGCTTTCAGTTCTTCTGGGAATATGCCTAGAAGTGGAATAGCTGGAATAAATGGGATTTCCAATCCCAACTTTTTGAGAAACCTCCAGACAGACCTCCACAAAGGCTGTACCAGTCTACACTCCCACCAACAGTGCAGGAGAGTTCCTTTTTCCCCACATCCTCTCCAGCATTTGTTGTTGTTGGTTTTCTTGATCCTGGCCATTCTTTCAGGAGTGAGATGGAATCTCAGTGTGGTTTTAATTTGCATTTCTCTGATGACCAATGATGATGAGCATGTTTTCATATATTTATTTGCCATTTGCATTTCTTCATCTGAGAATTGCGTATTCATCTCAGATGCCCATTTTTGGATTGGATCTTTGAATTTTGGAGGTCTGAGTTTTTTTAATTCTTTATATGTTTTAGACAAGAGGCCCTTGTCTGAGAGAGAGTTCACTAAAATCTTTTCCCAGTTTGTGGGTTTTCTTTTCACTATGCTGGAGATTTCTTTTGACATGCAGAAACTTTTTAATAAGAAGTGGTCCCAGTTATTGATTCTGGGAAGTGTTTCCCGTGCGGTTTGAGTCCTGTTCATGAATTCTCTACCTACTCCTATGTCTCCAAGGTTTCTACCCACTTTGTCTTCCAATAGATTTAGTGTTTCTGTTTTAATATTCAGATCTTTGACCCATTTAGATTTTAATTTAGTACATGGTGATAGACATGGGTCTAGCTTTAGTTTTCGGCAAATGGAGAGCCAGTTTTTCCAGCACCATTTATTAAAGAGACTGTCGTTCTTCCAGTGAACCTGCTTGGCTCCTTTATCAAAGATAAGGTGGTTGAGTGTGTTTGTAGTTGTGGTTGTATCTTCTAATCTATTCCATTGATCTTCGCCTCTGTTTTGATTCCAATACCATGTTGATTTTACTACTGTTGCTTTGTAGTATAATTTCAAGTCAGGGATTGTGATGCCTCCTGCTTTGCCTTTGCTGCTTAGAATTGCCTTTGCGATTCTAGGTCTCTTCTGGTTCCAGATGAAATTTAGGAGTGATTTCTCTAGATCTATAAGGTATGTTGATGGTATTTCTATTGGGATTGCATTGAATCTGTATAAGAGTTTTGGGAGAATGGCCATCTTCACAATGTTTGTTCTTCCTATCCATGAGCAAGGGATGTCTTTCCATTTTCTGAGATCATCTTCAATTTCCTTTTTCAGTGTATTATAGTTTTCACTGTATAAGTCTTTCACTTCTTTCGTAAGAGTAATTCCTAAATATTTCATTTTTTTGCTTGCTAATGTGAATAATCCAGTTTCTCTTATTTCCCTCTCTGTGATTTTGTTGTTTGAGTATAGGAATGCTATTGATTTCTGAGTATTGATTTTGTATCCAGCCACATTACTGAATTTATTTATTGTATCTAAGAGTCTTTCAATGGAGCTTAGGGGGTCTTCTATGTAGAGTATCATGTCGTCTGCAAACAACGACATCTTAACTTCTTCTTTTCCTATCTTTACCCCTTTTATTTCTCTTTCTTGCCTAATTGCTCTGGCTAGTACTTCCAGTACTATATTAAATAGGAGTGGTGATAAAGGACATCCTTGTCTTGTGCCTGATTTTAAAGTAAAGGCTTTCAATTTTTGGCCATTTAGAATGATGCTGGCTGTTGGTTTGTCATAAATGGCCTTTATTATATTGAGGTAAAGACCATCTATTTCAATTTTCTGTAGAGTTTTTATCATGAATAAATGTTGGACCTTATTGAAGGCTTTTTCTGCATCTATAGAAATGATCATGTGATTCTTATTTTTGGCTTTATTGATATGGTGGATTACATTTATTGATTTGCGTATGTTGAACCATCCTTGCATTCCTGGGATGAATCCCACTTGGTCATGGTGTATAATCTTCTTGATGATTTGCTGGATCCTATTTGCCAATATTTTATTGAGGATTTTTGCATCTGTGTTCATTAGGGAGATCGGTCTATAGTTCTCTTTTTTAGTTGGGTCTTTCTCAGGTTTTGGTACTAGAGTAATATTTGCTTCCAGGAACGACTTAGGAAGGATTGCTTCCCTTTCAATTTCATTGAATAGTTTGAGAAGTGTCGGCATTAGGTTTTCTTTGTATTTCTTGTAGAATTCTGCAGTGAATCCATCTGGGCCTGGGCTCTTCTTGGTGGGTAAGGACTTAATTACATTTTCAATTTCAGTAACAGAGATTGGGTTATTCAACAGTTTTACATCCTCTTGATCTAGCTTTGGCACTTCATATGCTTCTAAGAATCTGTCTATTCCTTCTGTGTTATCAAACTTTTGAGAGTAGAGGTTTTCGAAATAGGTGTTGATGATCTTCTGTATTTCTATTGGGTCTGTAGTGATTTCTCCTTTTTCATTTCTTATTGCATGAATTTGAGCTTTTTCTTCCCTTTTTTTAATAAGGTTGGCTAGGGGCTTATCGATTTTATTTATTCTTTCAAAGAACCAACTCTTTGATTTGTTGATTCTTTGGATTGTTTTCTTAGTCTCTATTGCATTGATTTCTGCTCTGATTTTTATAATTTCCTCTCTTCTTTTGGCTTTGGGCTTGACTTGCTCTTCTTTTTCTAGCTGTTTGAGGTGTAGCATCAAGTTATTTATTTGTATTCGTTCTGTTTTCCTGATGTGGGAACTCAGTGCAATAAATTTTCCTCTCAGGACGGCTTTCATTGCATCCCACAGGTTCCGGTAAGTTGTATCTGTATTTTCATTTTCTTTTAGGTATTGTTTGATTTCTTCTTTAATTTCTTCTGTGACCCACTGATTACTCAAGAGTGTGTTATTCAGTTTCCATGTGTTTGTGGGATTTTTGCAGTATCTTTTATCATTAATTTCTAATTTCAGAGCGCTATGATCCGATAACATGCAAGGGATGATTTCAGCTCTTTTGCACTTGTTTAAATATGTTCTGTGAGCTAATATATGGTCTATTTTAGAAAATGATCCATGTACTGCTGAGAAGAATGTGTATTCTGATGTTGTTGGGTGGAACATCCTGTATATGTCTATCAAACCCATTTGTTCACAGGTATGATTCAGTTCTGTTATTTCTTTGCTCATTTTCTGTCTGGTTGATCTGTCCCTTGGTGTCAATGGCGTATTAAGGTCTCCTGTTACAATTGTGTTACTGATAATTTGAGTTTTCATTTCTGTTAATAATTGTTTTATATAACTTGGTGCTCTGGAGTTTGGTGCATATATATTTAAGATAGTTATCTCTTCCTCTTGGAGTTTTCCCCTTACAAGTATGTAGTGACCTTCTTTGTCCTTTATGGTCATTGTTGGTTTAAAGTTCACGTTGTCTGCAAACAGAATGGCTACTCCTGCCTTTTTCTGGATTCCTGTTGCATGAAGAATTGTTTTCCATCCTTTGACTTTCAGTCTGTGAGTATCCTTCTGGGTTAGATGGGTTTCCTGTAAACAGCATATGGTTGGATTTTGTTTCTTGATCCATTCTGCTAGTCTGTTTCTTTTGATTGGTGCATTGAGACCATTTACATTAATGGTTATTACTGTTAAATGCTGGTTAATTGTAGGAATGTTATCTCTCTGCTGTTGCATCTTTATCTTTCTGTTCTGTTTAATTATTTGCTTTGCTTAGTGGTTTTTTCCTTTGTGTATCTAAACTGTCTTTCAATATTTTTTGCAGGGTCGGTTTGGTGTTCATGAAGTTCTTCAGCTGTTCTTTGTCATGGAAGTATCGTATTGCACCATCTATTTTGAATGATAGTTTTGCAGGATATATCAGTCTTGGTTGGAAATCATTTTGCTTTAGGATCTGGAATATTTCACTCCATGCTCTTCTTGACTTTATCGTTTGTGCTGAGAAGTCTGCTGTGATTCTGATAGGTTTTCCTTTATAAGTGATCTGTCTTTTCTCTCTGACAGCTTTTAGTAATCTATTCTTGTGTTGGATTTCTGGGATGGTGATTATTATATGTCTGGGTGTAGTTTTATTTTGGTTATGAGTGTTTGGAGTTCTATATGCTTCACTGATCTTGATGTCAGTTTCTGATCTCATGCTTGGGAAATTTTCAGCTATTACTTCTCTAAATATCCTCTTGACATCCTTTATGTTGTCTCCCTCTCTTTCATTAATCCCTATCATTCTTATGTTATTCTTCTTTGCATCGTCTTGCAGTTGTTGAATTGTTGTTTCCTGATTCCTTGTTATTTTCAAAAGATCTTTCCTTTCCTGTTCACTAGCTGCAATCATGTCTTCAAGGTCTGAAATTCTATCTTCACTTTCATTAAGGCGGTTTTTACAACTTTCAGTGGAGTTTTTTATTTCCTGTATATCTCTGTGCATCTGCATTATGTATTCTGTTTGTTTCTTATATTGCTCGTCTAGGGATTCTTTTTGTTTAGTTCCTCCAATTTTTTATCTGTGTTTTCTTTAGATATATTTAGAATCTCTTTCATTTCTTTTATCATTTCTTCTTTTATCTGGGAGATTATTTCGAGTTTGAATTTCTTTAAAGCTTCCTGGAGTTGTTTGTCAACTTCAGTAGCTATTATGTCCGATATATGAGGTGGATGGGATATATTTTCTTCTATATACATTGCTCCTAGGGTTTCCTGAGATGGGCTGGAGGTTTGAGGTTGTAATTTGGTCTTTCGTTTTGTCATTTTGTATATTTCTGTGTTTCAAGTGTTATTTGAAAGCTTCCTCAGGATCTGTTGAAAATCCCCTTCTATGCTTGGAGCTACTGAGACTCTGACACCACACTACCCCAAGCCATTGGGCCTGCAGAACCAGTGTCCCTCCTCTGCCTGCTCAGAACTCCACAGTTCCAGACAAGCTGGGCCTCAGGGACACTGTGCGCCCACCTGCCCCTTGGAAGATCCACAGCTCTTCAATTGCAGCCGGGTTAGGGTGCTCTCCACAGGCCGCAGTGCCTCAGGAGCCTGTGATCCCTCCCTGCTTACAGAGATATCCACAGTCCTCTAGGCAAAGGAAGGGACTCAGCAGACTTCCAAGTGTAGCCGGGGGGGATGGGGGGCAGCTGTAGTGGCCTCTAACCCACTGCTCCACTTCACTGCACCCAGAAGCCTGGGGGGTCCGGAACAGTCTGAGATTTGGGCAGACTGTGCTGGGCACTCACCACAGGCTGAGGTGCCTCAGGAAGCTGCGATGCCTCCCTGCTTGCAGAAGTATTCAGTCCTTCAGACAAAGGAACGGGCTTCTGCAGGCACTCCGGATCCGCCCAGCTCCTCCTCTGCCGAAGATGTCTGCCCGCCTGCCCGCCAGGCACAGGCGGAAACAACCCGCCCCGGGGGGAAGGGCGACCCCGCTTCCTCTCGCTTCGCCGCCGTGGAGACCCCAGAGCCGTTCCACGCCGCAAGCCTGTGTTCCATTTTCATAATGGTGACAGCTTCCTTGCAGATTTTTCCTGTACATTAAATCTGTATCATTATGTGTAAGGACCATAATCCTATAGTTACCTTAAAAATAGATAGGGCCTTTATAGTGAGAAATGAATATAAAAACTACCTGTGCACCCTGATAGCCTTACAGTTGTACTATATTTCCCTTGGGGGTGCTTTGTGACAACCTCTTCCTTTTTCCTGCTACTATTTACTTTAGATTTTGCAAATAGTCATGGGATGGTTCAATGTGTTCGCAGTACAAAATCATTTTCTATGATGATCATTTGATTCAAAAATGTGATCCCCACTTTGGAAATCAGGCAGGTTAGAAGGCAAAATCTCCAGACGAAGCTTGCTGAAAGATACTTTGGTTGCTTCTCAGTTTGCTCTTCCTTTGTCAGAAGCCCAGTTAGAAAGCATTATCTGACTTCATTTATACAACCATCTTGGATAGAGAGCAAGGGTTTCAGGCAAGCAGAGATGTATACTACCTTCCACCTCTAATACACCTCTCCTTGGTATTCCACACAAGCTTCTCAAGTCTAGACAATATTCAGTTATTTTGTAGGTAACCAAAGAGTTTGAAACTAGATCCAACAGAATGGCTATAAATATCTTAAATTACCTGTGCCCTTGGAAATTATTAATTTATATCTTTCCTCTTTCAAACAGAAAACTTAAGATATGTTCAATAGAAACTAAATGCAGTAAAATGGTTCACCTACAAACAATTCGAAAATTGTGAAAAGAGGAAGTAAATACACTAGCCAGGATGGATAATGAAATTACCATGAGATATTATAGAATTATGTCCTGACACAATCTAAAGATCCATAATAAATGGATGATTAAATATATTATGGAATAGACACACGATAGAAGATTATGTAGCCAGGGAAAAATGCTTACAGTGAAATATTAAGAGAATGATTTTAAAACTATAAAATTTAGTTATATGTACAAAAAACTCAGGAAAAATATTGGAAGAAAATTCACTAGCACATTAACTGTGGTTGGTGAGAT
This sequence comes from Cavia porcellus, assembly GCF_034190915.1. Classification (NCBI taxonomy): domain Eukaryota; kingdom Metazoa; phylum Chordata; class Mammalia; order Rodentia; family Caviidae; genus Cavia; species Cavia porcellus. The sequence continues at coordinate 80,414,945 of NW_026947484.1, forward strand.
AAGTGACTTTTGATTTTAAGCTTTATATTTCTGTCTTTTATTCGGGCAGTTGTATACTTTTATAATCATATGTAAACATTATTTTTTCAATTGAACTTCCCAACAGAAAACAATCATGACTTGCATGATTCTTCTTGTAGATCTCTAAATTTTCCTTGCTACTGAATTCTGAAAGAGGTTTATTGAGTAATGAGTAGAGAGAGAGAGCATATAATGTATAAATTTTGTAAAGTTCTCAGAGCACTTACAGAAGGGACTGCCTGTGACTATTTTATGACCTCTCCCAAGAGAAACAGAGACCACAGCCAAGGGAAAACTTGTTGAGTGCTTCTTTTGCCTTTTTTATATTATCCAAATAAACGGTGTGAGAAGAGCCTTATGGATGCAGAAAACAGCTCTCAGACCTTTGTTTCACACCTTGAGTATTGAATTACCAGTCCTGGAAAACTGTCTTTTAAAAATGAGTATAATTTGGTTTCTCCCAAATCTCTTTGCAGGCGTTGCTGCCCTGGATTCCAATGTATCTGGAAAAATTGGTCTGCGGGCTGTGGTGTATTATTTCTGTACCACCATCATTGCTGTTATTCTAGGTAACATTTATTTCTGAATCATTTTCTTCTATATAATTGTGACTTTTCACTGAAAAACTTTCTTAAATGTACATTTTAAATCAGAAAGTAACACTGTCAAACTACCTAGACCTTGTGGTCTTGAAGTCTTCATAGCACCTTCTATATAAATAAAACACAATCCTGAATGAATCTTAGCCCTGGTCTGTTTATCAAAGCCTCTTCTAAGAAGCAGAAATGAAGTGACAGTTCTGTGCCTCATCAGCATCATTAGACAGAAGAAAGTGAAGCCAAGAGTTTATATAATCTTAAGCTGGATAATTAGTTGAGTATAATTTTAAAATATTTCCAGAAAGGTAGCAATGCAACATATTTCATGCTTCACACAGTAAGGCCCAACAGTCTTGCTAAGTATAAATCTCACTTTTAAAAGGGAAACAGTTCTAAGCAGGGATTGGCTGTGCATCATTAGCATGAGATTGTGAAGGAAGCTTGCCCATCATTTGTGACCCATCATGACATTTTATTTTTAAAGAGAATAAAACCAAACCAAACCAAACCGAATAAAACTAATCAGGACAGAACAATGAAAGTAATATGGAACTTCAAAACAAAATAATAGGAAATCAACAATGGGTACCATAATGTCTCTCATTTTCTTCAAAATAGCTGTCCATATCATCAGACATAATAAAATCAAACAAAACAAAACAGAACAAAACCAATCAAAACAAAAGAATGAAAGCATAACGGGACTTCAAAGCAAGATAATAGGAAATCAACAATGGCTACTACAATATATTCTTTTATCTGCCCAGGCCATCAGACACAGTAAAATCAAACAGAACAAGACAGAATAAAACCAAACCTAATGAATTTATGAAAACAATATAGGAATTCAAAACAAGATTAAAGGAAATTAATAATGGTTACCACCTTCCCTTTCTATACTCTTGCTCCCCTATCACTTTCATAATAGCTATTGTATATTTTTGATACTACTAATCTGTTCAGTTTTTTATCCTAGAGATAACATAATGTTAACCCATGAGTCTGACCCACTTCACCCATGAGCATTGTCTCAGTTTGCACCCATTTACCTACAAAACCTCAAGATTATCCTTCTTCATAGCTGAGTAGCTTTCCATTGTATGAAAATACCATGTCTTCCTTACCCATTCTGAGGTTGTTGGGCAAGCTACCTCTGCTTTTTTCTGGTTTCCTGTCCCATGGAATATTGTTTTCTCTCCTTTGACTTGGTCTATAAATTTCCTTTTGAGTTAAATATGTTTCTTGTATACAGCATATTGATGAATCTTGTTTCTTGATCTACTCTCCCTGTGTTTCTTTTTATTAGTGAATTGAAGCCATTGACATTAATGGTTACAGCAGGCATGCATTGGCTCATCTTTGCCATGCTATCCTCCTGCTGTTGGCTCTCCACTTTTCCTTTCCCTTCAGTCGCCTACCGTGTTTGGTGATCTCCCTCTGCTGCTCTTCCTGGAACTGTAGTCATCTTTATCTCCCTAGAATATCCTTCAGCACTCTCTGTAGGGTTGGTTTGGTGGTAATAAATTCCTTCAGTTGTTGTTTACCATGGAAGTATCTTATTTTTCCATCAATTTTGAAAGATAGCTTTGCAAGGAATATCATTCTGGGTTGGAAGCTGTTTTGTTTTCAGGATCTGAAACACTTCAAACTCTTTTTGGCTTCATGGTTTGTGTTGACAAGTCTGCTGTGATTCTGATGGATTTTCCTTTTTAGATGATCTGTTTCTATTCTCTAACAACTTTTTTTTCACTTAAAAATTTTTATTTAAAGAAAGAAAAACAAAATAGATAAAGGGAGAAATAATACATAATTTCAAAGAAAAAACACTAAGAAATCACTAGTTGGTAATTACATATTGTCCTCTTACAAATAGTTGTTCAAGTTACGATAGTGAAGCATACAAAGTGGACATTCAAACAGCGAGACTGCAAACAGTTCTTTTCAACTATCCAACAAAAACTTAGTAATATGATTATCAATCTTATACAGTGAAACATACATGCAGTTATCCATATCTTCATTTATGTTGAGATTAAACAAACCATAGCAGGATAAAATTACTCTGAACAAAGAATAATAGTATTGCTGGATTTCACATCATGACACTATGGGATCAGCATTGGGTGCTGTAGCATCTCTTTTCTTCAAAGTAGGTTGTTCATTTCATCATGCGTTATAAGGTCAGTTCTCATAAACTATTTATAGGCTCTACACATGCATGTGTCTCTAGATGTATTTTTATCCTTGCTATATTAGAGGGAGAAACAAAACAAAGCAAGACAAAACAAAACATATTTCTATAAAAACATGAAACGAAAAAGTCATAAAACCACAGTACAAGGTGATCTACAATGGTTACTGCGTTGTCTCTTGTTATCTTCAATAGAATTGTCTATATCATCAGGCATAGTATAATTGAATATAGTAGTACATAACAATATTAATAAAAACAAAACACTGTAGACAATATAAAACTTCAAAAGCAGGTAATAATCAAACCAGAATGGGTATCGAAGTGAATCTTGTCGTCTTCAGCGTAGTTGCCTATACTCTCAGACTTGATACTATCAACCATTACAGTTTTGAATAAAATTTGTCGATACCAAACAGCAATCTAACAAACCAGATTCAACAAAGATCAGTCATGGTAAAACAGTATAAGTTATACAGGGCTTCAGATTAAGTTAATAAGAAATTAAGGATGATTACTGTACTATATCCTGCTGTTTTTGGGATAGGTGTCCGTGCCCTCAGATCTAATGCAACTAGACAAACTGGGACAGAATATAATCTATCAAAACAGAGAGATATGAGTAATGTGGGTTTTAAATCCTGATACACTATTAACAATATTCTCTGCTTTCTTTTTTAGACTATTCCTCCCCTTTCACTCCCACAGGGTGCACTGTGCATTTTTGGGTCCCACTAACTCGTTCAGTTTTAGATTGGGGGCAACCTGCAAACACTTTATGTGACCTGTGTATACACTATTTTGAGTTTGGGTGCCCTGGGAATGCTCATGGCTATGACATCAACATCTACAAAAGCTTCTGCACTTCTTTTTCTCTAGCAAAACCTGTATCCACCTATTTTGTCATACAACATACCAATATTTTCCTCAGTATTTCAATTGCTTTCCAACCAGATCAGATGTATTAATATTTTTTCTTTGGTCTATAATTTTTGTCTTTTTGTTTTGTTTTGTTTTGTCTTTTTGAGATAGGGTCTCACTATGCAGTTCAGGCTGGCCTTGGACTCACTTTGTGGCCCAGGCTAGTCTTGAACTTGCAACGATCCTCCTGCCTCAGTCTCCTAAGTGCTGGAATTATGGACATATGCCACCGTGCCTGGCTTATTATTTTCTTTTGGTTTAGGTGTGAGTTTGTAAATTTTAGAGAGTTGTATAATTCTTCCACTCCAAAATGATGTGTTCATACTTGTATTCAATGCTGTGTCACTCAATGATCTCTATTTTTCATTTAAATATTTTACCATCACAAATTCATCTGGATGTATAGAGGGAGGCAAGAAAAGTTTCTTTAGAACTATTTTTAATTCTCCTACAACATTATTTTCTTATGCTTTTCCCTTAGCCAAACTTTTTGGCTTTTTTTTTTTTAATTTTGAAGGTAGTAAAAACACAACAGAACCAGACAAAACAAAGCCAACTGGGACAGTACAGTGAAATTGGTACAGAACTACCCAGCAGGATACCAGGATAACAGAAATAGGTACCATCGTATATCTCGTTATCATCACAATAGTTGTCCAGTCAAGTAGGTATAGCAAAATCAAATAACATTATAAAACCATTCAGAAGAGAATATTGAATAGAGTAATACAATTAATCGCAATGAAACAAAACAGTGAAAAAAACACCTGCCTTCAAACAGAAGATGGAAGGAAATCCCCCATATTTGCTATATTGCATACGGTCATCTTCTCAGGACAGGCTCAGATCCCTGTGCCCAGTAGCTAAGAGGGGTGGGGGACTGGGACCTTTGATCTCCATCCCTTGCAGGGACGGGGTAGGCTCATGGGAACTACTGACTGGGTCTGCTCCTGACTCGTGCCAGAGGGCGGCGCTTACCAAGAGGGCGGGTAAATTGCCTTCTTCTGCAGCCGCCTGGGTTCCACCCTGGCTGGTTCTTGGCTTTTGTTTAATAAAGTAAATGTTTTCTTTACTTCAAATATAGTGCAAAACTACTTTTAGGTGGCAAAATATTTCTTAAAACCCATTTCCTATTTTTTGGAATACAGATGGTTAATATTTTCCACATTAACTAATATAGTTTGTTTCACTTACGACTTGCTTACTGTCTATTACATCCTGTTAATGCCTCCCTTCAGAGTTTTTTTCAGTTTTTTTTATTTAAGGAGAAAAAGAAAAGAAAAACAGAAAAAAGGTACAAGTTATACAGAATTTCAGAAAAAATAAACAATAGGAAATCACTAGTTAATAGATCACATATTGTTATCTTAGAAATAGTTGTTCAAGATACAAAATTAAAGCATATTAAGTGGACTTTCAAAAAGTGAGACTGGAAACAGTTTTGTTCAATGATCCAACAAAACTCAGTAATATGGTTATCTATCTTATACACTTAAATATATATGCAGTTATATTCTTTAGAGCACTTTCTTTTCTTTTTTACAATGACAATTACACATTTTGGGTTTTATTACTCCCACAGTTCTTATTACTTTTTTTTGAAGAGAGTAAAACCAAATGTGACATAACAGAACAGTCAGTCAAATCAAAAGGATGGACATAATAGATAATGTAAAAACAAAATACAAGGTGATCAACAATGGTTACCATACTGCCTCTTGCTATCTTAAAAAGAATTGCCTATATCATCAGTTATAATAAAATTGAACAAAACAGTAAAGAATAAAACCAAAACATTGGAGACATTATAGGACTTTAAAAGAAGATAATAGTCAACCAGAATGGGTGTCATAATGAATCTTATTGTCTTTACAGTTGTTGCCTATACTTTCAAACTTGGTACTATCAAGCAAAGCAGAATAGAGGAAAATCAGTCAAAGCAAGATGGTAAAGGCTATATAGGGTTTCAAATCAAGTTAATAGGAAATCAAAGTGGGTTACTATAATGTATCCTGCTATTTTTTATTTACTTTTCCCTTAATTAAAAGGATAAAAATGAAAAAGTAAATAAAAAAGGAGATTGAGATAAAAGAGGGCATAACAACAAAACAGCACAGGTCAAAACATAACCATTTAAGCAAAATAGTGTTTCACCACAAGATAATCCCAACATAAAAGTAGTTACCATAGGTCTCTTTCCTTGAAATCTTTGAGTATAACTTCATATACTGTAACATCAAACATATCAAGACAATGTAAAACCATTCAAGAGAATGACAGTATTACAGGGTATTTAGAGTCAACTAACAGAAAATGAACAATGGTTTCTGTATAATCTCCTTGCCTATAAAAATTTTTGTTTATATTATCACATATAATAAAACCAATAAGATACAACGTGTTAAGACCAGTGGAGACAGAAGAACAAAAGCTTGATGGGACTTCAAAAACAAGATGATATTAAATCAGCACTAGCTATTATGATGTCTTGTTTTCTCCAAAATAGCTGTTCCTACCATCCAACCTTCTCTGCCTCATTTCTGTTGAGCTCTTTTTCTGTCATTAGTTATAAGTTTGTCTTCTTCATTTTGCTTTCTGCTCCATTCATTGTGGCCTCTCTGCCACTGTTTCTGGAATCTTGGTATTTTTCTTTTTTAGAATATCCTGCAGTATTCTCTGTAGAGTTGAATTGGTGGTTGCAAATTCCCCTAGTTCCTCTTTTCCTGGAAGCACCTTGTTTTTCCATCAATTTCTAGGGACAGTTGTGCAGGATATATCAATCGTGGCTGGAGGTTATTGTCTTTCAAAGCTTGAATTATTTCCCCCCACACTCTTCGTGATTTGATAGTTTGTGCCGAGAAGTCTGCTGTAATTCTGATGGGTGTTCTCTTGTAAGTGATCTGTTTCTTGTCTCTGATGGCTTTTAGTATTCTGTTCTTATCTTGGATTTCTGGAATTTTGATTATTATATGCCTGGGTGTAGCTCTGTTTGGGTTGTAGGTGGCTGGGGTCCTGTATGCTTCATACATCTGAGTATCTTTACCTTTTGCTAAATTAGGGAAATTCTCTTGGATTATTTCTGTGAATAGCTTTTGTAGCCCATTTGTTTGTGTCTCTACTTCTTCTTTTATGTTCTTAAGTTATGGATCCTCTTATCATCTTCTAGCCTTTGTATTATTGCTGTTTGTTTTCTTGTTATTTTTAAGAAGTTTTTCATTTCATGTTCCCATATTACAAATCTGGCCTCCAATTCAGATAATCTATCCTTAGTTTCTTTCAAGCTGTTATGTCAGCTTTCGATAGAGTTTTTAGTTTCCTGGTAATCTCTTTGAACCTGCTTCACGTATTCTGTTTTCTCTATTTTCTCCATTAAACAATTCTCCCCTTTTCTTCTGTTCTTCCATTCCACCATCTGTTTTTTCTTGGGCGGTGCTTAGCATTTCTCTAACTATTCTACTTATATTTTGCTTTATTTCGTTAAATACTTCATTTTTAAACTCGTCTATGAGGTTCTGGAGATAGTGCTTTATGTCTATTAGTGCCATGTCTGTTATTGCATGTTTTCTGTCTTCCTTTGCATTTCCCTTTCCTGGATCAGTGTTCTCAGGATTGGGGACTGAGGACCCTTTCTTGTTGCTTCCTCTTCTCATACTTTTTGTTTCTTGCATACAAGGGAATGTAAGAGGCCCCTCTTGAACAACTTTTAATATTTTATTCTTGTGCTGAATTTCTGAGGTCTTGATTATTATATGTCTAGGTTTAGATTTATTTTGGTTATGGCTAGTTGAAGTTCTATTTGTGTAGCTGAGGATTTAGGTCAGTGGTGTAAGCACCTGTGTGGTTATGAGTTTGACCCCTAGTACCAAAAATAAATATAAACATACATGCAGATATGTTTTTCATATATGTATGCCAGGTCCTTCCCCCGTGTTTGGAAAATATTCTGTTACTTCTGTAAATAGACTTTTTATGTCACTTGTATTGGCCCCTGCTGACACCTATCATTCTTAAATTATTTTTCTTTGCATTGTCTTGCAGCTATTGAATTGTTATTTCCTAGTTCCCTGTTATTTTTAAGAGATGTTTTCACAATCACTAGCTGCAATTCTTTCTTCAAAGTCTGAAAGTTTATCTTCAGTCTCCTTCAAGTGGTTTTGCAGCTTTCAGTAGAGTTTTTAACTTTCTGGATATCTCTGAATCTGTTTCGTGCTTTGTAATTTCTTCCTATATTGTTCACTCAAGGTTTCCATCATTTTCCTATGCTCCTCTTTATCTGTGTCTTCTTTAAATATGCTCAGCAATTCTTTTATTACATTTGTGATTTCTTCTTTTACCTCAGATATTATTTCTGATTGGATTACTTTTACAGTTTAATGAAGTTGTTTCTTCACTTTTGTCACTATCCTCTTGGGAGATTTCAGGTATGTGTGATTTCATTTTCTTCCATGTCTATATCTCCGAGACTTGTTCTGTGTAGGCTGGAGGTCTGAGATTGCCTTTTGCCCCTTCGTCTTGACATTTTCCTAGGTTCCTCCCAACAAGCTGGTTGAGGGGTCCCAGGCAATTCCCATGTTGGCTGCTCCTCCACAGTGTAGGGGAATGGGCCAGGCACCTGGGTTTCTCTGGACCTAAGTTCCCAGGGAAGTGAGGCATGGAGCAAGATTCTCCAGACCCATGTAGCTACACCGAGACTTTCCTGATGGCCATGGGTGCATGGTGGCAGGGTTGCTGCTTCTGTCAGCTTACATAGCTCCATGGGATTCTCCTGATGGTGGCAGGTGCACAGAGGCATGTTTGTGTGACTCTCCTTGCCTGTGCTGGTTGCTCACAGGAAGGAAGCATCTCCAATGGTCTGCAGATGCATAGGGTATATCTGGCTGTATCACCCTGTCCACACTGGTTACCTGAGGGAAGTAGGCTTCCTGATGGCAGCATATGCACAGGGGCAGGTCTGGCTGTTTCTCTCTGCTCATGCTGTCTGCCTGCAGGAGGCAAGTCTTCCAATGATGGCAGGCATGTAGAGGCAGGTCTGACTGTGTCTCCCTGCCCACACTGGTTATTTGAGGGAAATAAGCATCTAGATAACCATACTGACACTTAAAGGATGATGTCTACAGTGGAAAGAAAGGGAGGAAGTGCACTCAGGTGTGGTAGCCAGCTTAACCTCTGCAGCTCTGCTTTAATGAATGGATAAAAAGTGGTGGATGGGAAGGTTTCAGTGGCATTCAGAAGTTTATCCAGGGAGCTTCAGGGGGCCTGAACTCTGCCCTAAACCAAAGCCACATCACCTCAAAAGGCTCCTGAGGGAGACAAAGAAAAAAAGCAGAGAAAATGTAAGATGGCAGTGTATTATTAGCTGGTGTTATATCTCATCTGTAAGCCTCAGTCAGTCCACCTGTATGACATGTTCTCACATAAGAGCCTTCCAGATATCTGAAGGTGTTACAGCAGGAAAATAAGACAAGACAAAGGTTATGAAAGATATTGAACAAGTTCACTGGGCTGAGAAATGAAATCTCCTCACCCCAATACCTGCCTAGGCTGATTTCATAGGCAGGGTTTCTAAAAGGAACCCTAGGATGGGACCTCCTCATTTGAAAAAAGAAAAACACAGAAAGTTCTTTCTGATTATTCATTTCAATAAAAAATTACTAAGGCAGCTGCTGAGGTTCTGGCAGTGGCTCCACATTTTGGCTGGACCTTGGGGTCCTCCTCACAACAGTATTACCTGGTACCACTCATCCTGCTTGGTGTGAAAAGTGTATACCAGGATTTCAGGGACCCTGGAAGTCCTTATGCTATGTGGATTCTCTTCTTGGTCATAGGTATTGTGCTGGTGGTAACCATCAAGCCTGGTGTCAGCCAGGAAGTAGCTGACATTGACAGGACGGGCAACACCCCTGAAGTCAGCACAGTGGATGCCATGTTAGACCTGATCAGGTGAGAGTCTTGGCTTCCTTGTGTCATCAGTGTAGCTGTACAAGCCATGCATATGGCTTAATGCTCTGCTGTCATGGTCTTAAATTATTGTACATCTCCAATTTGCCCTGTACCTCACAAATTGCATAGCCAGTAATTTCTGCTTACAGATTATGGTTCTAGGAACAGACTTCTCTCTTAGAATTTAGGATGGACAGAGATGCAAAAGTATACTTATTGTACGAAGATACTGGACTGGAGTGGATGGTCAGAAACACCCTTGGAGAAATACATTTTTATGGTGTATCAGGAAGCTCCTTAACTAAAGTAATGAGAAACAGAAACAGGGCAATTTTTTGAAATAGTAGTTAAATCAGAAACGCATAGAAATGTTATAGGATATGCGCTTGGCATAAAATCTGGGAACAAATACAATACAGTGTTGCTAAGCATATTGCTTACTTACCAAAACAGTAATGTGCAGAAGTTAAAGAATTGCCTTTTGCCTGGGAGTATCCTCCTGCCAGTGCAATATCTCATTGAGTTCGGCCAGCCTGTCACTTAGTGAATTGTTACGTGACAGTTGCTGGACAGTTTTCTGGTACTCAGTTTAGGCTGAGGATGAAAGAAATAAGTCTTAATGCAAGGAAGTATTATACAAAGGAGAGGCTAGAAGAGAAAACAGTATTTATTCTATATTATGTTCATTTCCTCCTATGTAGAGTATGAGAAACTTAGTATGAGAAAAATGATCCCACTTTTGGCCCTACCATAATACTGCTTTTCATATCTTCAACAGGAATATGTTCCCTGAGAACCTTGTCCAAGCCTGTTTTCAGCAGGTAATAGTAATGATTTTTGTCCTCAGTTGCTCCCATCTTCCTGTTACCAACTAAGATTTTTTTTTTCTGCTATGGCCCAAGAAATGGAATTAGCCCATCAAAAATGGCAGCAGAAGCACACCTGGGAGGGGTGGAATCTCAGGTGACGCCTCTGTTTTGTACCCATGGTCTTCCCAGTCCACAGTGAAGTGCATGGCATAATTTGCACTGCTCCCTTTTCTAATTTGCCTTTTTCCTTCATAAGTGATCACATGGAGAAAATGAAGAATCTGTCCAACGTGAGTGTTTTAAAATGTGACCTCTAGTACCTAGTTTGGAGAATCATGTTATATTTGTAAAGAAACTTGGACTCTGCAGATGCAATGCAGTGAGAAAAAGAAAAACAGTTCTCCATCTCCTTTCTCCAGCTCATCTCGTGCTGACAGTCCATGTCTAACCCATGTGATGTGCTGGTGTTGCTAGAATTAGATCTTTTCCTTAACCATTTTCTGCCCATTGCTGGCATTCTCAAAGCAGTGTTACAAAGCTGTGGATTTTTCTCCTCCAAAGTTTAGCAATCTCTTTGCTTTATTTACAAGTATTTTTGTTTCTATTTATCTGTGTACTCTGAGACAGCTGAGTCTATCACAAACTGCTGTATTCATTTACATAAATTACATGAACAGAGTCCTCTGTGTACAGCAACAAAAATGGCAATTATATTGTGGCCTGACAACCTCAATGAGGCACAGAATCACCTCTATTTCAGGGGTGCCCTTACAGATCAGCTACAGTTAGTCATTTGTAAGGGTCTCAGTGCTGGCAGAGCCCTGTAGGAGGAACATTTATGCCTGGCATAATAATGTACTAGGTCTTTCTTAAACCTCTGTGTTGAAGCTACACACAACCAAACAGGGATGAAGCAAGAGACTTCAACAGAAATCTCACTCACAAGAATAGCACTGAAAGGAGTGTTGACTTGACCACATCCATTAAACCTTTAGTATTTGTCAAATGTATGAAGACAACTTTTAGCAAAGTGATGTTAGTTTTTTGATATTAAAAATAATCAGTTAAAAATGTGATCATCAGGAATCCCTAGAAGATCTGTCTGTGAAAGTGTCTACAGATAAAACATTTTCTTTCCCACATTTCTTCATTAACTTGTCCCTTATTATGAAAGTGAGAACACATTCTGACTTTATTGAGTGGTGGGGTTATGGGAGTCAGAAATCTGTATTTCTTTTATCCTGTGTTCAGTGCCAAATCCTCATGGGAAGAGTCATCAAAAACTAGACACAAAAGAGGCATCAGCGGTAGAATCCTTACTGGCACTTCTTTGGCCAAAATAATATCTTCCGTTGGTATATCCTCAGAAGCTTAAAAAGCTCTTTTTTTTTTGTTTGCTTGTCTTTTTTTTTGTTGTTGTTTTTGTCTAATGTGCAGTATAAAACCAACCGTGAAGAAATAAAGTCTTCCAGTGATTCCAACAGGAACACTACAGAGGAACCTGTCACCACCACCATCATGACAACGACGGCTTCTAAGGTACCATAATTCTGTCTCCTCCGGCTCACCTTTCCCAGCAGGCTGGTACCTACCAGTCAGGAGTGAACAGGAAATGGGGAGATAGTCAGTCATTGTTTCTCACAGAATCTACATTTGTGAATTCACTTCCCTGCTAAAACTTATTGGTAAACCCAAATTCAATATTCATGGTCTTTTTCATGAATGCTGGCAAAGAGAATTTCAGAATTGCAGAATTTCAGCCACCCACTAAAGAATTCTCAGCTAAGCTGAACACTCTGCCTTCTTGTTTTTGGTTCTCATACTATACACAAGTGTCTGTTTTGTAGTGTGTTCAGTGCCACTTTTGTGTGTGTGTTTTTCCTTGTTATTTAAAATAAGCCAAATCGTACTAATAAAGTGTTCTCTAGTGTTCCTAAGCACAGAAATGCTGTGATGTGGCTGACAGAAAAATAGATGCATTTAAAGCTTCATTCAGACATGACTTACGGTTTTGTTCACTATGAGTTCAATGTTAATGAATCAACAATGCATACTGAATGAGATGTCTTTAAATAGAAACTTACTAACATAAAACAATGTCAGGTATTGATTGTTTGATGTAAACTATGTGACTAGGATTCCCAGGAACTTATCTTTGTATTTAACCTAGGTGCAACAGTTCAGCATTTGCTAACTCTCTTTTCCTGAGATCTGGGCAGGACTACCAGAAGGGGAAAGAATCAACTGTACATACAGAGGGGGAAGCCTCATTGCCATTGTGTCTCCACCACTCCTTTAAGTTGGACAACTTAAAGTTGGACGCTTGCTTTCAATTTGTAAACACATAGTACAGGCACACAATTCTTTATCCAAATCCCTCTGCCTGGGTGGCATTCCAGCTCAAGCAGTGTGGGCAGTGCATAGTTCGCAACATCTCTTACAGGGATGGTAACACCACTCTGGAAGGCAGCATTATCCGTTATGTCTGCAGCAAACTGCTGCATATTCTGCTGGACAAGAGAAATAGATTCTTGGTGGATTTATCTCTATTCGGGATAGGCTTTGTTGCCAAAGGAGTTTGCCATAAACCTATAATTAACATCAGTAGGCTTTGAGAATTTTAGAGATTTCAGAGCTAGAGATTAGAGCGGTGTCTTTGTAGGCCTATATTAGATTCTCCTGAATGCTCCCTGCCCTCACACAAAATTAAAAGAGAAAGATTCAGCTAAGAATTCAAATTAAATAGAGGCTGTGGTTAGGGGCCTCCATGGGCTGGCTTCTCTCAAGACTTCCCAGCTTATTTCCTAGTGGATCTTTCTCTGCCATCCAGATTTGCCTCCCCAGTTATGCCTTATCCTTGCCTTTTGATGTTTCACAGACATTTTTCTGAACACTTAATATGCCAGGACTTACGGGGTATTATAATTATAATAATCAAAAAACAGATATGACAACTGCCTACCTGTAGAAAGTGGTTAAGTATTACAGTTGGGAAGAACAGGGTGCTTGGAAGCATTCAGCAGGGAGTTTTAAGTTAGTTTGGGGGTTGCAAAGGATGGGTAAGGATTATTCAAGCAGGTTACAAAAGACCCAGTACGCCTGACCTCTGCCTTTGCTTGCCATTTTCTGGAACATGCTGTATCTCCTGGTGCTCTCAAATGTAGCATTTGAAGCCCATTCATGGCCCAGGCTCTATGTGACACTTGTAACTCATAGCTTGGCATCAGTTAATTATACACCAACTTGGTATTGGCTCATATTTTTGTTTGTTTCACCTCCCCAGCTAAAGTTTAAGACCTCATGCTGTAGATAATGCAGTTAGAACATTCCAGCTACTCCAAAATACTTGTTTAGTCATAAATAAAAAATGACTGGTATTCGTTTGCTTCAACATAACTCTTTATAAACCTGGTTTGTACCACTCAGATTATGTTATTTGCTCTCGGTAAATCTCATGCTGGTTTTACCCAGGATAAAGTAAAGAAATGGTTTATAGTAGCAATTATCTGGATAATTTTTGTATCTCTAACTCTTGTTGGTCATCCAGAGCCAGAGGCAGTGAAATATGTTTCTATGCTTCATTATCAGTGTAAAGCACAGAGTAAAATGTTCCAAAAAGATTCACACTGGTGTTTTCTACCTCCTGAATTATTAATTCCTATCTTTCTTAAACTCTGAATGTAGCATAAGTAGTTAAAATTACAACAAAAAGAGCCCTGGTCCTAAAATTCATAACACAAATGTAAAACATTCCAAAATTAGAAATTTTCAAAAGATATTCAAATATGAACTTATTAAGAGAAGGAAAAAACTGTTAACCTTCAGTGGGGGGATAACATTTGTTACATACACAGGGATGATGACGATGATGATTAAATTTCCTAAATAATGTTGACTTTGATTGGGAGACCACTGTGATTATAACCATGCATTAATATATTTTCTTGGTTTTGATCTACAGAACAAAACAAAGGAATACAAAATTGTAGGCAATTATTCAGATGGCATAAATGTCCTGGGTTTGATTATCTTTTGCCTCGTTTTTGGACTTGTCATTGGAAAAATGGGAGAAAAGGGACAGATTTTGGTGGATTTCTTCAGTGCTTTGAGTGATGCAACCATGAAAATCGTTCAGATCATTATGTGGTGAGCAGATACTATTTAATGCCATTTTGCTTCCCCTAAACAACTCTGTCTCAAAATTAGAAAAAAGAAGGCATTGTTTCAACTGGCCTCTTCCTAGAGGAAGCAGACACTGAAATGCAAGACACTAGAGTATTAACATACTGTTCAGCAGTTCATTCTTCGTAAAAGACTACCTGTCAGCCATTGTCTTTCTCTCAAAACCTCAGGAGGTCATCTTGCACCCAGCCAGCACTGATGTAAGCCGTGACTCTGAAAGCAGTGATCTGAAGTAGTTACTTGTACATGGAACACAAAGTGCTTTCCTTCTTAGGCCCCAGGCAGGGATTTCAGATATTAATAACCTGCTCCAGTGTTGGCACTAACACTCCTGAAGGAAAGCTGCCATCTGAACATCTAGAGACACCACCCAAGTGTCTTCCCTGTCTCTGAGATGCCAGAAATCACATTTTCCAAGAGACCTCTGCCTCATATATCTCTTATAGAACTGGTTCATCATTTTTAATCCAAAGGTAGACATTGATAGTGATATAAAAAATTCATTAATAACAGGTAAGTGAGTCACTTAATCCTAAAAAAAACCCTCAGCTTTATCATCTGTAAAAATGATAATAAAGCCTATGTCTAGAACCAGAACAGGACATTCAGTGAAATGATGCCTGTAAAATACTTTCCTCAACCCCAAGACATAATGAGTTCCACAAATAGAGCTATTATGACCACTGTACTACTACTGCCATTGCCTCTGTTGCTGGTAACTGCAAAACAAAATGATCATGGCTAGAAAGAGCCTACCATCCATATTTTATAGTGAAAGTCAAGCTCAAGTGAGATAAGCAGATATAACAAATCTGTAGGATGTATGCACACTGTGTGTTTGCTTATGACATGGGATATGCACCAGTCTGACCACAGATTGTCAAGTTTGCAAACTACTCTCATAGTAGTTTGAATAGGTAGAATCTAAGGTACATGCTGGTACTAAAAACCAGAGCCGGTAGCACTCAATGCTGAGCCCTAGATTTCATGCTGCTGTGTGTTCCTCTCAGCTGAGTGGGCCTGCGCTGGAGGGTGTATGCCCTGGCCTGTCCCATTCCCAGCATCCTCAGCCAGAGAAAATCCCTGGTAATGGACTTGTGTCTTTATTGTGCTTACTTCTTAGCTACATGCCCCTTGGTATTTTGTTCCTGATTGCTGGGAAGATCATAGAAGTTGAAGACTGGGAAATATTCCGCAAGCTGGGTCTTTACATGGCAACAGTCCTGAGTGGGTATGTCTGACTCAAGGAAAGAAACAGAAACTGCATTGGTCTCATAGAATTGCTACAGAGAGAATAGGGTACCGTTGGTTGAAGTCAGCTTTGCTCTGCTCGCTAGTGCAGAGAAAAATAAGGTTCAGAAGTAAAGAGCAGGGGGAGAGGGTTGCCCTTTAACAGCTGTACTGTAGGTGGATCATTCTTGGCTAATAACCAGCTCTTGGCAGAACAGCCTGGACCAGGTTTTGCCACTGCCATTGTTGGTTGTATTTAAATGATTTCTTAAACCAAGAGAGAAAGCCACTCATGGCTTCTTTCTGTTGCTTCCTGCCCATTACTTCCTCAAGAATATAAGCCAGCCAAGCAAGTATTAATACCCTCTCCCCCAACACATACTCCTGACATTAGAGTTTTAGGACAAACACTCCAGCTCAGGGTGTGCGGGACCTTCCCAACAGACCAGGCTGGGCCCCTTGTCCCAAAATGCCACTGAGGGAGAGGAGCAGTGAGGAAAGGTGGGAAAGGAGATTTAATCAGCATGACCATGACATGAGGGCAGACAGAGAAGTTTGAGATCTGTCGTTAAGGAGCTCAAGAAAGTTTAGGGTTTTATAGAAAAGGGGAATGACACAAGGACTGAGGGATTGTGTAGCAGGCAGCATAGGCAATCCTGGCCAAGCATAGTCTGAGTGAAGGTTATCTCAGGACTGGTTCTCTGAGGTCTTAGACAGCCATCAGTGCTTGGGAGGGCAGTTTGGTTCCCTTCCTGAAGTATTGGCTTTTACTTAGGAAGGCTGCTGTGGTTCCATCACAGGGTAACTGGTCCATGAAGGGTGACTTCATCATGGGGTGGTGTGTGAGACTCTGCTTTTCCTGGAATCTGAG
The DNA here is from genome assembly GCF_034190915.1 of Cavia porcellus. Taxonomy (NCBI): domain Eukaryota; kingdom Metazoa; phylum Chordata; class Mammalia; order Rodentia; family Caviidae; genus Cavia; species Cavia porcellus. Next base: position 80,431,709 of record NW_026947484.1, read on the forward strand.
GTAACTGCAGGTCTAGGAAAAAGAGCAGAAATTTCTAGGCATCACTTCAGGGAATCTGGAACTAGACAATATAAAAACAGGCAATTGGATGTCCCTGAAAATTCTGAAAACTACTTTAGTTACTCTTGGTATCCTCAGTGTTAAAGGGAGATGATACACACTAGGTAATTTTAGTGCTAATTATCCTTGTATTACTAGTTTTTAGAAAGAGACTCCTTATGTGATTAACATGCCAACATGCAGAGGTAAGCAGGAATTTGGTCCAAAGTTTTAACATAATAAAGGAAACATCTATAAAGTGAAGGCAGGGAAACCAAGATTTGTCCTGTTTTAGTTACCCTTTGGGCATCTGCAGGTCCAGCCTCTACATACTAAGACTGGAAAAAACTAAGAAGGGTCTAAATGGAGTCAGACTCAAGCTGGTAGGAACAGGAAGGCTAGTTGGTTTAACTGCTATTCCTGGAGCTGGGGCTAATGCCTTGCCCCACATCCCCAAGGTGTCAGGGAGAATGCTGGGGAAATAATCAGGCTTCTAAGAATTGTGTGAGGCCATAAGGCAGAAGGATGGGTCACTCGCAGGATACAGTCAATAATTGGGTCCTTCAGAAGAAATGCAGAGGGCGGTTACAGATGGTGCCCCCTAACATAGCCAAGGGCAGGATATGTCACACATGTTAAGAAATATAGGCCAAGGGAAGGAAAAAGTAGTATTGATTTGACTCCCACAAGTCAAACACCCAACATAAGCTGTCAACTCACTTATTAAAATTGATTGCAATGGAGAGTTTCTGCTGCACAGTGATTCTTAATCTGTGTTTGCCAGAAGTGTAGTCCTGCCTGCCAACACAGAAGCAGCCTGGGTTTCTACAGTGTGAGGGCCAGAAGCTCAAGGTCAGCGACAATGGCCAGCGCTTCTCTCGGGCTTCTGTAAGAGGCAGTACCAGGGCTATGTTGTGATATTCAGCCATTCCACAGTGTAGCTCTGCTGGCTTCTTTAGTCTAGTAATATATAATATATATATATATATATATATATATATATATATATATAAAACAAATAGTAATATATATATTAATATATATAATAATATATATCACAAACAGTAATATATATAAATATATATAATATATATATAAAACAAACAGTAATATATAATATATATATATAAAACAAAACTAAAAGTTACAGTTAAGAACTTCTAATGCTTAGCTTTAAGCCCTCTGTTGAGAAGACCCCATCTAGACACCTCCAGGACTTTTATTCCCAATGATCTTTTAGTATTTCAACTTGGATCTGTAGACTCTGAAGTGCCACTTACATATACATGCCAGCTTCCAAATGAGTCTCCTTTCTAAATTCTTTATTTTGGGTAATCCTTATATTTCCATGTGGAACAAGAAATAAATTTGAGAAGGCAGAAATAATAAAGAAAAGAGGACTACTCCTAAAGTATGTGGAGAAGCAGGGACTTTTCTCTTATTGAAACTGACTTCCCCCAGTGGACACTGTTGAGCATGATAGTGGTATGGTCCAGGAGACAGCAAGAAACAACTGTGATAAGGGCTGTGATAGGGTATCACAGGGAGACAGAGAGGAGACATCAGTTCCACCTGGGAAAGCGAGGGAAGACTTCCTGGAGAAGGGGTTTGTAAAGTGATGTGCATATACACCCATGACAGAAATAGCACATTACACAGATAATGGCGGCCTGATGCAAGCTGTTCTGCAAGCTCTGAAATCTCAACTTGGCTACTGAATTTGCCATCACCTTTGACAAGATGCTCTTTACTGACTGAGCCTCTCCGTCCTCATCTGTGGAGTAAGGACACATCATTCCTGCTCCATGTTCCATTTTCTCATTGGTTCATTAGGAAAGTTTTAAAATGTGGTTTGAAAAGCTGTCTGAAAAAAGGAGTAAGTATGAGGAGCTAGTATTCTCTAAAGCTCTTTTTCTCTCTCTCATTTGCAGGCTTGCAATCCATTCCATTATCATTCTCCCACTGATATATTTCATCGTTGTACGAAAGAACCCTTTCCGGTTTGCTTTGGGCATGGCCCAGGCTCTACTGACAGCTCTCATGATCTCTTCCAGGTAACTAGGAAAGGGGTTTCTAGAAGAAGCTTCCAGGCCACACTGTCAACTCTCATGTGATGAAGCAAATTGTAGTTTGTGGTTTTCATAGTGCCTTTGAGAGAATCTCATTTTTTCTGCCCTGGCCTTGAGCATATTTTTTTCACTTGTCTGAATGTTCCTGGTGCTCCTGGCATGGTCTGCAACCCAAGGAGGAGTTGCAGTGCAACTGGGGCAGTAATGGACACAGCACTCTCTGATTTCTAAACTGGCCCGAAGGGCCAACATGCCTCAGGCCCTTTGTTTACATTTTGGAAAAGAGGTGGGAACTGGAGACCAGCATTCTTGCACCATAGTTCTTTTCTCTTTTTATCACACCAGTTCAGCAACCCTACCTGTCACCTTCCGCTGTGCAGAAGAAAAGAACCAGGTGGACAAGAGGATCACTAGATTCGTGTTACCTGTTGGCGCCACAATCAACATGGATGGGACTGCGCTCTATGAAGCGGTGGCAGCTGTGTTTATTGCACAGTTGAATGACATGGACTTGAGCATCGGACAGATCATCACCATCAGGTGAGGATGGTGTCATGCTCATTTCCATCATGGTTACTAGGATTGCCTCAAGAAAAATGCTCTGGGGAGACCACAGATGGCTCAGCAAGGCATTTTTGTTTTGTTTTTTGTTTGGTCTACAAAATTCCTTCCCAAGATTCAGTATAAATAGTGGGCTCATACCCAAGATTTCTGCTTCAGGATCTGGGTAGCCAAAGCATTACTTTGCCCAATTCAGTGGGCCTAGTAAGTTCCAAGTGCAGAGTACACACCAGAGACTTAGAATTGAATGAAAGCTAGTGTTTACTTATAGTGGATCCCTGGTAGGTAGGGAATAGATATCAATGAGGAATAAGGGTTTAACAGAGCAAGATAGAAGATATAAGCTCTGGGTAGCAGAAGTAGCTCATACGGGCTTCATCCAGGGCTAATTCCAGAATACAGACTATTCAGTATAGCCAAAATAAGAAATATAGTGTAGATTGCATAAAACGAGGAGGCCGGAGTCAGCATGAAAGCTTTATATGGGTTGCTCATATCATGAACAGATTTATATTTTAGGTAACTGGAAATGTAGATGGTTTGGAGGGAACAGGGATCACGAGCTGGAAAACCAGTTAGGCCCAGGTGAGGTATTTAAAGGCCTACATCAAGGCACTGACACTGGGGATGGAGAACAAATGAAGCATCATTTGGACTTCAAGTGAAGGACAGAGAAAGACTAGGATGACTCCCAGGATTGGTGGATAGTTGTGGATTGGTGGATGGGGCTTACCTAGCATAAGACAAATAAGAGAAAAATATGTTTTGAAATGCATTGAATCTGAGATGCCTTTAAGATTTCGGGGGTGGGGTGGGGGGCAAAAGCTAGGCATGGTGGCACATGCCTGTAATCCCAGCACTTGGGAGGCTGAGGCAGAAGGTGCACACCTGTAATCCTAGAATTTGGGGAGGATGGGGCAGGTGGATCACAAGTTGGAGCCCAGCCCAGGGAGGGCAACTTAGTGACTCAATAAAAACCAATGTATCTCAAAATTCTAAATAAATAGAGAGAGAGAAAGAGAAAGGAAGAAACAAAAGAAAGAACCAGCAAACTAGAGTGTAGCTCAATACTGAGGCCCTGGGTTCAGTTCTCACTACTAGGGGAAAAAAAGCCTTCTAGCTAGAGATATGCAGTGAGAAGTATCTATCTGATCTGCCGATACAGAAGTCAGAATCAACAGCTTAATGGTGGTCATCAGTATGTGGGTCACAAGTCAGTTGGCTTGTGTTTTAATCTCAGGAGCACTGTGATTAGCTGTGACATTGGGCAAGAGACATGCATTCCATAGCCTCTGTTTTATCACCTGTAAAATGGGGTACATAATAGGACCTCAATTTATCCGAATGGTGGTGATTAAATAAGCTGATGCATATAAAATGATTAGTGCTTATACAGTGTTCTTCAGCAAATAATGAGGACTGCATGACTTTATGTAAGGAGAGTTTGCAGCAAAGAGATGGAAACAAAGGGCTGAGCCTTGGAAAATCTTAATATAGAGGTAAACTGATAAAGGACACCCAAAAGGAAGAGCAATTAAGAAAGAAGTGGGCCTGAGACCAAAATATCTCACCACATACTAACTAAAATAAATATGAATTAAAGAACTAAATGCTGAAACAGAAACAATCTGCTCAAAGATAAAATAGGTAACACTCCTGAAATCATAGGGTTAGGCAAGGACTTTCTGAACAGAACTGCAGTTGCACAGGAAATAGTACCAAAAATCATCTGGGGTCCTACCAAATTAATAACATCGAAAGAAACAACAAACCGTCTGAAAACACAAGTACAGAATGGGAGAAAAATTTTGCCAGCTATTCACTGGACAAAAGGCTAATATCTGGAATATATAAAGAACTAAAAAATGCAGAACATTCCAAACTAAAACACCCAGTCACAAAATGGGCAAGTGAAATGAATACACACTTCACAGAGTAACAAATGGTCAATAAATACATGAAGACATATTCAGCATCACTGGCCATTCTAGAAATGCAAATTAAAGTGACACTGAAAGTCCATCAGAAAGAATAGCCATGATCAAGAAATCAATAACAACAAATGCTGGTGAGCCTGCATGGCAAAAGGAGTCCTTTTAGACTGGTGGTAGAAATGTAAACTAGAACAAGCATTACAGAACTCGATATGGAGATTCCTCAGGAAACTAACAATAGAAATTCCATTTGACCTGGCTATTCCCATTCTAATGCATCTTTCCAAAAGAGTTAAAGGCATCATGTTACAGAGATAGCCAATTCACAATAGCTAAATCCTGGAAACAGCCTTATGCCCATCAGAAGATGAATGGTTAGAAAAAAATGTGATGTTTATACACAATACAATACTACTCTACCCATAAAGAAAGATAAATCTGAATCATTTTTAGGAAAATAAATGTACTTTGAGACCATAATATGAAGTGAAATAAATCAGGCATACAAGCTTAAATATCATGTTTTCTCTTATATAAGAAACCCAAAATTGAAATAAAGAGCAAAATAAAAGAAAGGTAATAGGAAGCAAGGAGATAAACTTTCTCAAGTGGGAAGGGGATCAAGAGATGGAATACTCCCAAAACTGTAACACAGAGTTAATGTAATCCCCATCAAAACACCATTCGCATACCTCACATGTCTAGAGAAAACATTCCAAAAATTCATTTGAAACCATAAGAGACCTAGAATAGCAAAGGCAGTTCCAGGCAATGAAGGCAAGGCAGAAAGCATCACAATCCTAGGCTGGAAATTATACTACAAAGCTACTGTGATAAAAAAAAAAAAAAAAAAAAAAAAAAAAAAAGCATGGTATTTGTGGGGGAAAAAAGACCTGAGGATCAGTGGAACAGCTTAGAAGATGCAGATATAGCTACAAACACACTCAGCCACCTTATCTCTGACAAAGGGGCCAAATATGTCCACTGGAAAAACAAGTGGTGCTGGAAAAACTGGCTCTGAACATGCTGAAGTCTAAAACTAGACCTATGTCTGTCACCATGCACTAAAATAAAGTCAAAATGGATCAAAGATCTAACTATTAAAACAGAAACTAAATCTACTGGAAGAAAAAGTAGGTAGGAATCTTGAAAACATAAGTATAATCAGAGATTCATGAACAAAACCCAAAGTTCACAGGAAATACTTCAAAGAATCAACAACTGGGATCTCATCTTATTAAAAAGCTTTTGCACATCAAAAGAAATCACCAACAGAATGAAAAGACAATCTACAGTGTGGAAAAAAAATTTAGCCAACTGTCCCTCAGACAAAAGGACTTCTATCTAGAACATACAAAGAATTGAAAAATATCAAGCCACCCAAATTCAAAGACCCAGTCCCAAAATGGGCATCTGAGATGAATGTGCATTTCACAGTTGAATACAAATGGCAAATAAATATATAAAAAATGTTCAGCATCATTAGTCATTTGAGAAATGCAAATTGAAACAACACAGAGATTCCATCTCACTCCAGAAAGAATTGCTACCATCAAGAAGTCAACCAGTAACAAATGCCAGCAAGGCTGTGGGGGCAGAAGAACCCTTCTCCACTGTTGGTGGGAGCACAAACTGGTACAACCACTGTGAAAATCAGCATGGAGTTTCCTCAAAAAACTAGGATTAGAGGTCCCATTCAACCCAGCTAGAGAAGAATTAAAAACACACCACAGCAATATATGTGTGCCCATGTCTATAGCAGCACAATTTGTAATAGCTAAATCTTGGTAACAACTCAAAAGGCTATTAACTGAGGAATGGATAAAAACGTTGCAGTATTTTTATGTAATGGAGTACTACTTAGCTATAAAGAAGGATAAACTGGAGGCTTTTTTGGGTAGATGGATGCAACTAGAGGCCATACTCATAAGTAAAATAAATCAAATTCACATGTGTGTACATTGTGTTGTCTCCCAATGTAAGAAACTTAAAGAGTAAATAAGATCCAAAATCTATAATAGATACTGTGAAAGGGAAAGAAACTGCCCAAAAAGAAATACAACTGGAATGGGAGGAGAAAAGGGAAAAGAAAAAAAATTGTGTATATATATACAGATATATATATATATATATATATATATATATATAGTAGCTAAGATAATTATGCTAATTTCTTTCAATTCATTGAAAGGAACTGTTTGTGCTTATATTGTTTGACCAGTTTTGCATGTCTGTATCTTGTAATCTGAGCAACTTCTTTGAAGTTAACAATATGCAATATATTAACCATTATTAATTTCCTGTCATCTTGTTTTGAAATTCCATATCATTTTTGCTTTTTTTCCTCTTTAAAAAAAGAGAGGAGGCAGAAAGGAAGGGAGGAAAAGGAATAAAAAACTGAGTTAAGATGTGTTATGTACAAGTACCAGCTCCATACAGGAAAATGAACATTATGTTCTGCAAACACATACAGCACTAATAAGAAAGAGGTAGGAGGCAGCCAGGAGCCATGGGATCATGAAGGCCTAAAAGAAGAAAGCTTTCAAGGGTGAAAGTGCCTCGAGTCAGATACTACAGAGACATCCAGTCAAATGAGGACAAAAACTGTCTGCTCAAGGAGACAGTGGAAATGTCATTAGTGAATTTTGCCAGAGTTGTTTCTGGACAGTTCTGTCCATCATGATGGCCACACACCTCATGTGGACAGTGGCTGGCTGATACCAAACAACTCCATCACGGCAGAAAGTTCTACTGGACAGCACTGCATTTGCGTGACATCCTTGGATTGGCATCTACTTGGGGAATTCAGTTCAGTTCAGAGTGGAAGTTTAAGATGAAACGGGTCCTCAGGCCCATTTAAGGTTGAATCTGAATTGTTTAGAATAAGCTGACTTTTATAACCCAAGCACAGACACAAATGCCAGGCATAAGTGAAAGTCTGGTAACTGGTAGTGTTCTAATGCTGTGTATTAAAACAAAATCCTCCCCATCCCTGAATCATGAAATATTGCTGTTTGCTTGAAATGGACAGGAGACAAGTGCAAAATACACCATTTGGCAGACTGCCCAGTGAGTAAAACAGATATGCATTGTGTATAAAAAGTGTCAGTGTTTAAAGAAGCCCACGTGGGAAGAGCTTTGGTAAGGTCCTGCAGTTACAACAGCAAGGAGAACATGAAAACTAAAACTGAATTGTGCCTGAAGAAAGTCTCTGTTCCACAGACACCGCTGTGGTTCCAGCAGTCATTACTTTTAATTTTCCAAATGTCCCCACAACCCCACCTCTTTACCGGGCCTGGCAAATCCACTGTGCACTGAACTAATTCCCAGAGAGGGGTTGTCTGGGGTGCTGGTGCTTCTTGCGTGTTTGCCACTTTTTACAATGGATGTCCTTCTACCGCCTTTGTCATACCTTTTCTAAATCTATTTTTAAAAAACCTGGCTGCTTCAAGGAATCCTACTGACCAATTAGCTAATTCACATCAAAGCCTCTCCCCTCTGGCATATTCTTAAATCTGACTTACTGGTAGCCAGTAGCGCAGAACTGTGAGGCACAAAGTCATCATTGACTTAAAGTAAAAAGTCTTCTCTGGCTCTATCTGGAAAACAATAAAAATTTTTAACTTTACAGGTTATAGTTACATCTCATGTGGCTAATAGTTAAAGATATTTCTGGACATGTAATATATTTCTTTCTGTGGAGTAGACATCAGAGAAACACAGATACGATCCTTTTGTGGTTTTATCTTAATATCTCCTTATCACAGATTATAAGTGATGGAAAATGGGATGAATTGTCTTAGATATTTACAGGATTTGGATTTTAGAAAGGGATTAGAGAAAAAAAAAGTAGCTGTAGTTGTTGTAATAGCACAGGTTCAGTTACCTTTATCCAAAATACTTGGAATAAGAAGTGTTTTGGATTCTGGATTTTTTTCTCTATTTTGGAATATTTGCAGATACATAATGACAGTGTAACATACAGAATGGGGGTGGGATAAGCAGAGCCTCTGAGGCTTGTATAAAAGCAACATGGCATGGAATTTATTGTGCCTGAGGCCATTTGCTGCAAACAGAGCAAAATGTGTCCCTTTTTATAGGGATGGAGAGAGAGCTGAGACATTAGGCAGGAAGATCCCAATAAACATCTGTGGTCAAAGATCTCTGGCAGTCTTGCATCTCAGTGGGTAGAGTCCTTGAAGTGTCCCATGTAAATTCTCAGGGGGTCTTCTGTGTCCCCCGGTGTCCCAGGAGCTGCCAAATTCCTTGTCCTATCTTATCTCCTTTCCTGTGCTTGCCAGGATAGGGACTGAGCTAAGTTCCCTGCTGAGAGCTGAGTTCCTGTAGAAAGTAGCCCTGCTGGGGGCTGGGGCAGTCAGGTCTGATTAAAACGCTACCGAGAGATCTTGGAGATAGAACCAAAGGCTAAACATAAACTTCACTTATGCTTCGTGTATACCTTGCCTTAAGGTAATTTTATAGTTTTGTTTTTAGTGCCACCTGTGTTTTCACTGCTGTCTGTCACATGAGATCAGATATAAAGTGTTCCACTCTGCCATTGTGTCAGTTTTAGATTTTGGAGCTTTTTGGATGTGGGAACTTTAAATTAGGGAAGTTAATTAACTAGTTCCACCTAGTTATTTTGGTTCCACCTAGTTATTTTGGTTGTTGTAGTGGCAGTAGTAACACTGGCGGTGGCAGCACTAGTAGATACATAACAGCTGCAGAGAGGATATGCTTTAAACTACTACACAGGTGTCACCCCAGATGGCCTATGGATTGATCTTCAAGCAGCCCTGCAAGGTAGACATTGTGTTCCCACAGTATATGCAAGAGTTGAGACTAAGAAGTGACTTGCCTAAGTTAGCTCTGTAGGTAAAACAGCAAAGCCAGGAGTGTACTTAGGTGTGACTGACTAAAATCTATGCTCATTCTAATTCACAGTTCAGCCTTCAGCCTTGTTTAGAAAGCTGAGGTAGGGCTGGGGGTTAGCTCAGTGGTACAAGCGCCTGCTTGGCAAGCACAAGGTCCTGAGTTCGATCTCCAGTACTAAAAAAAAAAAAAAAAAAAAAAAAGCTGAGGGAAAAGTAGGCCCCAGTACTAGGAAAGAACTTTCTTTGTACCTCAGAGAGCAAAAATAGTCTCTCGGCCAAAGTAGTGTATGTTCAAAAGCAGGAACGGGTTTTTAGATTTTTACCTTATCTGAAAATTTAGTTCTGAGTTTCAGACCAAAGCCAGTCTTTCAAAAGGTGGAAGTTTGGCACACAAGGTCAAAACTCAAAGGCAGAGTTTTCTTTAACTGAATAGGTTTTGAATTTCAAGCCCCATTTCAGGCTATAAGAACATGGTTAACTATAATGTATGGAGGCTTCTGAGTGGGATCAATAGACCTAAACACAAATCACTTGACAAAGAAAACCTACTGATGCATTCAGTTTAAATTTCTTTTCAGTAAGTATTGAAATAAAGTTGGGTTTTCCACAGAGTACTTAGGCTAGAACAAAAGATTATGCAAAAAAGATTATGCAAACGTGAACCTTTTAGAGAAACTGGTACAGCCCAGACATCTCTGATCTGCTATACATTGGTAGCTATAGGCACTGAAGGAAAATGCACCCATCACGCTTGAACTTGAATTTGTACCGTCAAATGGCCTCTGTAAGACATCACTGTGCAAATGAATGGGCAGTAGAATGAGCTTCCTGAGATCTCAGGGACTTTTTGACCCCACAAGAATATGGTTTTGTGCATAGGATTAGGGTGTTTTCTAGTTTAGATGGAGGAGTTTCTGCACATTAACCTCCAGCTCGTTAGCACTGTGGAGACGCAAGCCTTGGCCCAAGGGTGAGGCTGTGTGTTTAACGCGTATTGTGTGTGTCCTGTCAAATCTCATCCAAGTAAGGGATTTTTCAAGGCATCATGAGGTCTAATTTCCTCCAGAACAATCCAATTACAATGATAAAGTTGTCACTGATTTTTTTTTAAATGCACATTCTAAAGAGAAAACCCTCTAATGCCACATCTTGTCTGCCCAAGAGGGATCTTTCTCAATGCAAGGAAATAAAAGCTTATGTGGCTGCCTTTCCTGGATCCCAGATCTCTCTGCCTTTGGTACAAAACACATTCACTGGCAAAAACAGGCAGCCAAGAATAAATGCTTGTACCTTCAACAGGAATCAGTCTGTCTTTCAATTCAGTGTGCTAAAGGTCTCTGTCAAAGAGGTCGAGTCTTATGATGTCCAGAAAGTGCATAAAACCTACCCACACCTTTCTGCATTCCTTTACTCTCAACTGAAATACCCCTACCACTGTCCCTCTACTCATCCTTCAAGGCAGCACAAATCCCTGGAACACATTAGATGTTCAGCAAATAATAGGCCAGGTGAGTAGGTAGAAGAAGGGAAGAAAACTTTCAGAAAAGTATCTGGCTTTACTTTAGGACAGATGCATGGACAGGTAGGTGAAGCCTTCTTGCAGCTCTTCTCCGTTTCCTGTGTCAGAGTGATCTGCCTCCTCTTCCCCTGCCACTGCCTGGCACCATCTCCCTCAGTCCCCTACTGCTCTCATCTTCTGATTAGGCAGAGCTAGTGCTTAGCAGAACACAGATTCTGACTGCCCAAATGGGGGACATAGCAGTCATCCCCATGGAGGTATTGCCCTAACTTCCAGGCCGGGGACCTCAAAGGAGAAATAGATGTCTAACTTCTTCTCTGCTGGTGTTTTGGCTACAGCCTCACAGCCACAGCTGCCAGCATTGGAGCTGCTGGAGTGCCCCAGGCTGGCCTGGTGACCATGGTGATCGTGCTGAGTGCTGTGGGCCTGCCTGCTGAAGATGTCACCCTGATCATCGCTGTCGACTGGTTCCTGTGAGTTGAAATAAATGCCCTGCCTCAGCTGGGTGGACAAGCAGCTTCTAGTCATGTAGAATCTGCAGTCTTCCATAATTATCTTCTCCGATTGCCTAATGAGCCATCTGTTGCTTAATTTCCCCTCTGACCAGGTCATCTTGTAACATGCTTAAAATTTAACTCGTAACTTGGAACAATATTAAAAAAAAAAAAAAAGCCACCAATGTGCTCCAATCTGTCATTATACCTGATAATGATCAAGGTTAGGATCTGGGTGTGGGATAAAATAAACACAGTATAATAAAGTTAAGGAGCTGGACAGAGCCCTGTAGCTATCCCAGTTTATCCCAACTCTGGTTAGTAATACAGGCCTAGAACCACCAAGTTCAAAACCAGTGCATCTTCCCGAGCATCTTTGGACTCAACAGAGGCAGCAGCATGAGCAAATTTTTTGGGACAAGACTGAGGTAGTTGTGAATGCCCACTCCATGTCTAACTTTTTGTCCTTCAGCAAGTTCATTACTTCTCTGAGGTCTAGGTGCATTATTTGAACGCCAGGTAAGTCAAACTCCAGTCCGAGGTGATGAGATAAAAGACACTAGGGCTAATTCACTGCCTGGCCTTGGTCTAAATAACAGAAGGGCATCCAAAGTGGAAATGAATGGGCACAGTTGGCCTTTTCTGTCTAGTGAGTACAGTTTTCACAAGAATATCCATGTTCACGGTTCTTGGCAACAACCACCACTGTTCCAGTAAATGTGCCCCCCTGCAGTAGTCCTTCTGTACCTGCCACCAGCCTCTTCTCCAGGCTGTATGGGAATTCAGTGCGGCTGAAGTTGTTTCCAGAAGTCTCATCCTGGGCTGACCTGTGTTCTCTGCCATAGGGCTGACTCAGGCTGTGACATGTCCCTGCTGACTTGTGCACTATGACCTCATGTGATAAACAAGCAGACCAGAAAGAAAGAGAGAGAGCAAATGAGTTCAGGTTCTCACCTTAGTCACAAGGTCACCTGGGCAGTGAACCTGCAATACAGAGTTTAGGGCTGGGAGATTTAAAAGAGTTCAAAGCCTTTTTTACCCTCAACATTTCTGGGTAGACTCTGTTCATGTTTCTTTAGGAGGAGAAAAAGATTTCAGGAGATTTAGGGAAGTCATTGCTGTCCTTACAGGAAGCACAGATCTGGTAGATCCTGTTTGTGTCTTTAGGAATGAACTTTTTTGCTTCAGTTCTGTGAGGTACCTATCTATAGTCAGGCAGTGAGGAACAGTATTTTCTGCACTGGCTTAAATCTGAGCTGACTACGTCAAGTCCTTTCCTTTCTCCAGACAGTAAGGAAAACGAAATCTGAGCTCCCTGATTCTCCTGTTTTCTCTCTAGGGACCGGTTCAGGACCATGGTCAATGTCCTCGGTGATGCTTTTGGGACTGGCATTGTGGAAAAGCTATCTAAGAAGGAGCTGGAGCAGATGGATGTTTCATCTGAAGTTAACATTGTGAATCCCTTTGCCTTGGAATCCACAATACTTGATAATGAAGACTCAGACACCAAGAAGTCGTACATAAATGGAGGCTTCGCAGTAGACAAGTCCGACACCATCTCATTCACCCAGACCTCACAGTTCTAGAGCCCTGGCTCCGATGACTGGGATGCTGAAGGACATCTCCACAAGGGTCATCTCTTAATGAATTCAAACATTTAGGAAAAGAAAAAACAGTCAGTTGTACATTTAGTTTGATATACAGACCTCCAGCTTGTTTTATTTTCTACATTTGGCTTGATAAGCCTTCACTGTCTGAGTTTCAAGATTTGGGGTGGGATAAGATGGAAAAAAAAAGATTCTACAAGGAAGTTGTATTATCTGGCTTTTAAAATTCTGTCAGACAAAGTTTGGAAGTACATAAAACACTGGAACTAGGTAACAGTGGAGGAGAAATTGTTTTCTCGTGTATAGACCAATGTCTTGGGTTCTAGAAAAAAAATTCTCGCATTGACAACAAACTTTTACTCAGGCTTTATATTGGTGTGGATTTCCTTTGACTTCTCACTTTTATAGATAATAACGCATCAAAACAACCCCATCTAGTTAATGTGCCATACTTTCCATTTTGAACTCATCTCCAACCAATTTTAAGTAAACTGCTTAAAAGAAAACCAGCCAGCACAGTTCTGAAATAACAGTTTTAAGATGAACATAGGGTCCAGGGGTAAGGGAGGATTCTTTTATAAATGTACTGTATTGGGACACTGGTAACTGTTAACCCAGTGTTCAGCACAGAACTATATATGTGTATATAAATATTTATTATTTTCATATAATTTGCAAGACAGAGATCAGAATTGAACTGTCAATGTGAAAAATGACTTCTCCTTGTACTTGAATAACTATAATTCCAACCCAAGTCTGCTTTGGGGTTTATCAAAGACTCCTCAAGAGGAAAGACGAATCATGTTGTCAGAAGGTTTCGTGTCTGTGTATCTTCCCTAAAGCAGAGGTGTATTTTGGTGATACTCCAGGATGGCAAAGGCATTCTATTAGAACATCCAGATTCAAGCTGCCTGGAAGGAATCCATAGCAACTGTACCTAAGATTACATACAAAGGTGTCACTTCAAAAAGGTTGGCTGTGCTTGTGTCCAACTAGAAGACTTCATTCTTCCAAGTTCACTTACACCCACTGAAAGAGGCCAGTATTTTGCTGCCTTTGCACTTTTATACCTAACAGGTCCCAGATAACACTAGCAAGCTACCAGCTAAGTTGTATTTTAAAGTACATTCTGTTTTTGGTTGAATAAGCTACCATGCACACAAGCTGTTCTACCCTGAATTTTTGTAGAGTTAATCCCATGACATGAGACATAGGTATCAGTGGTTCAGGGGAAATTCTTCTATCCTATGATACTGGCCCAGCCTCCTCCAGAAAGGATTGTTCTAACTTGTAATCTTGATCATTAAAATTTTCTGCTAGTCATTCTCCTCTGATGTAATGAATATAGCTTATTAGTTTGTGCTTTCATCTTGTAAATAATGTTTAACAATAAACTTATACTTAGATCCAAAATAGTCATTTCTGTAGTAATGTGTACCCAGCTTAAACCTGTACTTTTACATTTTAAAAGAAGCTATAAATTGTGCCAAAGAGAGCAGAAAAGTAAATAAATGCTCAGTACTGATGACCTGGACCTGAAATCTCTGAGGAAAGATGCTCAATTGACATGTAAGCCTCATAGTGATCATTGATTCAATGTGAGTTTAAAATGCAAATAGTATGTTGTTTATAGGAAATAAATCTAAATAATTGAAATTGAATCAATAATTTATTTTGGGCTAAATGGTTCTATCCTCTTATCCGGTGACTCTAATCCATGGCACTAGAGTTGGAAGATCTCTTAATGAATGGCAGTTTATCCTTATTTCAGAGTTTGTAACCAGCCTTTTAACACATTGTGCTGTTAAGTCAAAAGAGAAGAATGTTCCATTTCAGTGTCAATAAATATGTCTTTCATTCTTTCTTTCCTTCCTTTTTCTGCCTGGTTCTTCTTTTATGTCATTTATATGGGTAAGTGTAGAAAAGCTGAAATCAGATCATCTGAATTGGACTATACACAGATTATTATTTTCAAAACTTTTTGCCGCCCCAAGAATGAAAAAGCAGGGCTGGAGGAAAATAATTCTTCATAATAACCAGTGAGAATTTCAAGGCTGAAATACAGTACCATTAGGAAATGCTGTGATCATAGGTTTTGACTGAAGGAAAACAGAATTTTGTTAGAAATTACTGTTATACAATATAGGCTTCTCTGTAGAAAATGGTAACTTGGTTTAACTGAAGGACCAACCCTTTCCTATGAAACATGACTGCAAATAGAGTGTTCTGTAAAGAAATGGCTCTGTCCTGCTTGAAATAGCTGAGCCATGACTGCTTTCCGCAGGACATGGCAGACTCACCTGTGTGACTGACATCAAAGAAATGGCCCCCTGGGACACAGCAGTATAAAAATGTCCATTACTGTCTTGCCACAGGAATACAGGGTAGTTTCTTTTGATTATAACATGGTGGGGATGGGGGACACCAACAACACAACCTCCCAGAAAGAGATTACATTGGAAAAGTTGGTGTACCAGTACCAGAGGACTTCTGTATGATTTATTCTGGACAAAATACACAAAAGATGTCATTAGTTCTGGACAATGGCTTTAATTTTTCATCAAATTTTGTAAGCCTACTGGGTAAACTTTTTTTAAACATACTTCATTTTTAAAGTAACAATGGGAAATGGGTTTGGCTTATCCTTAGACAGTGGACCAGTAGGAGTGTTGGCTTTGCAGGTTTATAAGAATCTGCCCTCCTGCAACAGCAGAGAAGCAGTGGTCCTGTGGAGCGTTGGCAGGATGCTAGAAGATTCTGTGCATCAGTGTTGACTAACTGCCCACCAAGGGACCATGGGGCACAAGGAGTAAGCACATAGCTCTGATTTCATTTTTGTGACCTTGCCAGTAATCTAAGCCTGGAGTTCCTCTTCCATGAAGCAGGGATAACAGTCCTTGCCTTGTAAGCTTGCTTTAAGTGAGAAAATGTCTGTGATACCTCTAGCAAAGACCCTGTCACATAATATGTTCAATAAATGCTAGAGCTTCCCCTCTACCCCAGCCCCTGAGTAAGGACGTTAGATCTATACCCTTTGCCTCCTCCTCCATTTACATAACTAATCCACAATGTAGATTATTCATGTGCTATAATTAGATAAGTGTCCCCCAAAGGCCCATGTATTAAAGCCTAGATGCTGGCCTGTGGTGCTGCTGATTACCGGAGGAAACTTTAGTGGGAGGAAGTTAGGTCATTGGGAGCTTGCCCTTCAAGAGATACTGGTACCCTATTTCTCTCTCCTCTCTCCCTCTCTGTCTTTGTCTCTCTTTCTCTCTCTCTCTCTCTCTCTCTCTCTCTCTCTCTCTCTCTCTTCCTCTCGCAAACTCTCTCCTTTCCAATCACCACAAGTTGAACAGCCTTCTATATCACACATTCCCACCATGGTGTTCTGCTTTGTCTGTCACAGATCCTGAAACAATGGAACCAGTGGGCCAAGGACTAAAACCTCTAGAACAATGAGCCAAAATAAACCTTTCCTCCCTAAAATTTGTTTAATTCAAATATTTTTCCACAGTGACAGAAACTGACTGGCACAGATGCAACTGTAATTGCTCTTTCAGTGTTTCAGGACCCATGTGCAGATAGGAAATGTTGCCCCCACCACTGGATGCTAACTGGATTATTATAGTGAACAGTACACCCAACCTAATTGAGACTTCATAAAACCACCCCATTCTATGGAATGGGGAACTTTCTGGAAATGGCACCTTTAAATCTTAAAATATTTGCTCCTGAAAAGCACCACATGGCAAAAAATAAGTGTCTGCAATCTTTTTTGCTATTGTCTGAGACACAGAAGGGACTGAGCTGCCCGGGCCGCCTGTGGGAGGGTGAGGTGCCTGTTCCTGTAGCATTCCTTCATTATGTCCTGAAAACACGAGGTTCACCTCTGCAGTCTCAGCCTACCAATCTCATGTGACTCCACAAAAACTATCCTCTCTGCCTGACAGAAACAGACTTTATTCTACTCCTCAACTGGCCTTTTAGTGTACCCTGTGGTGACAAATGTGCCTTCCTCTCCTGAAATCTTAAGACTCTTTAAGTAACATCCATATAGACAAGAAGTAGAATTTGTTAAATTGGCCTAGGAACAATATAACAATGAACATATATGGAACAAGATGACTGCACTTAAGTGTCTCAGTTATTGGTTATGGGTAGAAATTACCCAGAACATTGCTGGTGGCCTAGGCTATGTGATCCTGCAAAACTCCTAATAAGCCCATAGCAAGATTGAACCACACAGCTAATGTCTCACTCTTCCCTTACCAGGACAAAGCAACTCCATGTACAATTTGGATCATGTATCTTCAGAATTACTGGGATACTTCCAACCAAAAATCTCTACCTGGTCTGCCACATTTATGATGTCACAAAATTCAGAACAGTTATGAATAAACCCCAAGGACAAGATATACATCCATTTCTTTTGTTATTCTAGTGAGGAAAAATAGAAAAGAGTACAGTTGTGACTCTTCTAGAAAGCCACAAGCCCAGAGCAAGGAGGCTATTAACCCACAGGAGCAACACTGGGGCATTACACAGAAATTTGATTACAAAGTACCACACACACACAAAGACAAAGAAGCCTGAAACTAACACAGAATCAGCTTAGCCCCTAAGCAGTGTTATTCAAATGTCAACCTTGTTTTCTTTCCAGGAAACTGCCTGCTCATGGCAGATTGGAGACTCGCTCTGGTAGTTGCCATTCCTCTGTAACTCAGGAAACCCACTTGCTTTATGATGTAGCATTTCCTGCTTCACTTTAGGGTGTCTGTGGGAATGCAAAGCAAGGCTGCATCATTTAAGTGGTTCAGAGTCAAAGGTCCAACTGCCAGAGGAAGGCACAGGAGCCCTGGAGATCTGATACTAGCCAGGAGTTGCTTTTCATATTCAGACTGTGGAAAGGTCCATTTCCCAAGGTAAAGAGAAGATGGATTAACATTAATTAAGTCATGAAGGAAGAGTAATCAGTGGAGCAATGGCACCACTTTGTCAATGTTATGAACACATCCTCAAAGTGGTAAAAGCATGCACTTTTTTTTTAATGACCTAATCTTCCACTAGACATTCTTACATAGCTTTGATTTAGTCTTGTGTTTTATTTTCAAAGTCATAACTTAGCAAGAATATAAGACCAACAGGGGAAAAAAATTGTCTGAGTTGGAAAGAGGCAAAAAGGTTCTAAAAATCTGAATTTGAAGGTAGCAAACTTTCAAATCTTTAGGTAAGTGGATGGAAGTTCTGCTGTGTAAACTCCAGTTACAAACAGTGGCAATCCAGGAAGCAACAGAGGGGCATTGGCTAATCCTTCCCAAACACATGATTCTGTCTTCCCAGCACTGGTTTCACCAATGGATTTTACCTCTCTGGACTTCCCAGCGAATCCTTCATTTCCTAATTTAGTCAGAAACAAGATAGACAAGTATGTGTCAGTTTCACATTAATCACACACATATCTAAGATGGTCTGTAAGAACTATTTAGTCTGCTCTTCTGGCTCTAAGGACAGACAGACAACTACCCCCTCTGTTCTTGTGCATCTTTCAAGTCACTGACCTAACTCCTAACAGCTTCAGGCATGTCTCAGTTGCTTTTTCTTGCTGAGACAAAATACTTGACACCCAAAATGAAGGAAGGAAAGGTTTATTTAGCGTACAGTTTTTGGAGGTTCCAGTCCATACTCAGCTGCGGTTCCAAGGCAGTGTGGTGTGGCTAAGGGCAACTGTTCATGGCAGCCACAAGCAACAAAAGTGAAAAGAGTTAAAAGGGAAAAGCATGCCCCTTTCCCTCCCTTATATTGTATGGCCGGCTACCCACCCCTAGAAGGGTGCAGCACTCACAATGCTAATCCCAGTGCTAGTCAATGAGCCAATCACAAATGCTAGACTCAGTTGCCTTCAAAAGACCCATCCCACCATGACCACATGAGGCTTTGGGAGGACATTTAAATACAAATACCTTAACAAGGCATCAGATGTGGCAGTGTCTTCTTGCCTGGATGAGTGTAGGAGAGGGTTGGGTGCCCTGATTTTAGAAAGAAGAGAAACACAGAGGCAAATCATTTTTAGGCATTTGGCAAATGTTAGCATTTCAGTTCCTGGGTGGCAAGCACTGTTTCAAACACTTCCATATTAACTCATTTAAAATAATAGCACCATGAAATGAGTACTACTAGCATCCCTTTTATACAGATAAGAAAACTGTCTCAAAAAGTTAAGCAAGATCATACAACAAACAGGTGGAAAAGCAGTTTGGCTACAATATTCTTCAATAGGCACTGTAAGTAAGGCAGAGGAAGCCAGGAGTGCTGGAACATTAACTCTAAATCAAGTCTGAGGTACCCCAACACTTTCAAAATGAGAAATACTGTAGATATCTACTTTACATCATAGAGCCTACAGTTAACAATATTGCATTATACACTTAAAAACTTGGTAAGAGTATAGCTCTTAGGCAGTAAGTGTGTTGTCTCACACAATGGAGAAAAGATGGATGGAAGGAAAGGAGAGAGGGAGGGAGGGAGAGGGGAAGGAAGGAAGGAAGGAAGGAAGGAAGGAAGAAAAAGAAAAGAAGGAAAGGAAGAGAAGAAACTAAAGAGAGGAAACTAGATGGGACAGAAAAGTATATGGCATTGACTGTGGAGATGGTTTCATAGGTGTATACAGTACTTACCACCAAACTCATTAAGTTGAATATGCTAAATATGTACAGCTTTTTGCATGCCATACATCAATAAAAAGATTTACCAAAATAAATGAAGAATTGTTGTTAACACCAAGTGTCAATTATATGGTAACACGAAGTAAATATGTTACACATATAATCTTACTTATGCTTCTCAACACTCTTATCAGGCAAATGATATTACCCTGTGTTTTCAAGATGAGAATACTCAAGCTTAGCAAGATTAAATGACTTGGCCAGGGGCTGGGGATTTAGCTCAGCGGCATAAGTGCCTGCCTTGCAAGCAGGCAGTCGTGAGTTCGATCCCTGGTACCAATAAAAAGTAAAAAGACAAAAAAAAAAAAAAAAAATAAGTTGGCCAAGTTCACACAGCGAGACTCAAAAATTATTCCAAAATCTTTTCCTAATTTTCAATGCACAAGCTTCAAAATGCCTAAAAAGACAAAGCATGATAATAGCTCATCATCACTTCTTTAAAAGTTGTTCATCTTTTCATGTCATTTAATTTGCTATAATCAAATTTACTCCTTCAGATCCCCTCTCTCTGTTTTACCATTCTAGTAAAGATTAATTTAAAATGTGCCATTATTTAGTGGCTTGAACTTGCCTCCTTTATGGCCGAGACATTACCATTCTGTCCTTCTCCTCACCTTTAAATCCTTCATTCAAAACCCAGTTCTTCCAGGAGCCCTATTTGTTCCAAAGCCAGAGATAGGACGATGTTAGAATAAAAACTAGAATGCTACTTCTCTTTTCTTCTCATACCAAATTCTTAGGGCTGCTTACTGGATTTCATACCTCCATTTCCTCCCCATTTACCTGAACCCCGTGAAGTACAGTTTCCATGTCTGTTCTGAAAATCCAAGGTAACCCATGACCTGCTTATAAAATCCAAACAGCATTATGGTAATATCTCCAGTAATTTTAGATCATATGGTTATACTTCTGCAATATTTGTCACAATTAGCTGCCTTGTATTCCACTAAACTCTCTCCGTGGGTTCCACGTTATCACCAGGCTTGGCACTTCTTGCTCTTTCTCCATTGCTCTCGCATCATCTTTGTAATCCGCTCCTGCTGCTGCTCTTTGCTGTGGGTCTTATTTCTGCCTCTGCCAAACTCAGGAACACCTCAAATAGGTGAAATGACTCTCTCTCTCTCTCTCTCTCTCTCTCTCTCTCTCTCTCTCTGTCTTTCTTATGGCTAAATTTATCCACTCTGTGCAGACAATTACCCAAAATGTGTATGTACAAATTGTAAATATAGCTGCTCTTAGTTTTTCCTTCTCTCTTAGCCAAACTTTGGATCCCATCTGCAGCTGCTATTGGGCATTTTCCATTGGCCTTTTTGCCATTCTAAGCTACACTTAGTCAATATCCACCTCCTAATTTTTTTTCTGAAATATTTACTAAATTTTATGTTCTCAAATCACCATCATTTCTCCAGTAATTTGAGATCATAACGGTTTCTTCCTGTTTTTGACTCCGAGAGGTCTAAGGTTGTAAGGAAGATCTACAGACATTAGTTCATTTATCCAAATCTCTCTGCCCTGGGATCCAGGAGGGAACCCTGAGTGAACAATGTCGTCTCTGTGAAGCAGCTGGCTCAAGATTCAGTCACCTTTCACACATGAGTAACTGGATGTGGTCTATTCCTGAATTTGCACTTCTTGTGTATTCTTTGAATAAATAAAACTTGTATTTTGATAACCCTTTAATTCTATTTACAACAATGAGACCTTCATAGTAAGAACAAGAGTCCAGTGGATTAAAAAACATGAAGCCACTAAATCAAGTGTGGTGGTATTATAGACAACTGAGTTAGGTAGAAATATGATAGTCAGATAGGGATGGACCCTGGAGAGAGTAGCTGGAGAAAACAAAAACTCCCTACAGCAGTGGGCAGAGGTGTATCTGTTGGAAGCCAGATTGTCAAGATAAAGATGAAATGACCAAGCCTAAGACAAGTGGTAACACTTGGTCTAATAAAGTCTAGATAGACATCAGTCACTTGCATGGGTGACCAAGACTCTCAGATTCATTTCTTCCTGAAAAATTCTTTGTTCCTTCCATGTGTACTTTGCTACATGATTTGCTTCCCCATTGGATCAATATTACCTAAGTGGCTATACTAATAATCTTATTGGTTGATCAAAGCTTTAGCCCATAATGAACCCATGTGATTGTGCTCTCGAAAACTTCCCCGAGAAATGGAGTCTTCTGCAACCTACTCAAGACCCCTCCTACCTCTCTAAGAACTGTATGTCTCCCCTACAAGAAATACTTCCTACTCTTAAACCTCTTTTCTTCCTTGGAATTCATTCTCTGATTTTCAGGAACATGAACTCAGTGCATTGGACATCCAGCAGGCTGAAATTTATAATATCTCATTCCTATATCATTTGGAGATCCTATATAATTTCCTATATCAGTGGTGCATGCCTATAATACCAGCACCCAGGAGGCTGAAACAGGAGGATTTCTGGGAGTTTCATGCCAGCCTGGGCTACACCGTGAGACACTGTCTCAAAACAAAATAAAACAAAAGAACCACAACACTAAATACAAGATGGCTTGCATTGCCTTGGGAATCCACTCTGCCCCTCAGTGCCCCATATGCTAGTATTCTGAGCACTCCTTCATTTATCTCCCCTGCCAAAAAGAGACCATGAATAAAAGAATACCTCCTCAAAAGATTTTACTTAATCTTCTATTTTGTTCTTTCAATCCTTGAGATCACTTTGCCTCAGGTCATGAAAAACATGAATCTACAAACTGAAGGATTTATATCTACAAGATAATCATTCCTTTAATCAATACTTTACTTCTTTGTGCACACCTGTCATCCCAGCCCTCCAGGCTGACTCAGGAGGATCATTGCAAATTCAAGACCAGCCTGGGCTACAAAGTGAGCTCAAAGCCAGCCTACATAGTGAGACTGTCTCAAAAAGACCAAAAAACAAACAAACAAAAAAAAACCCCACTTTACTTGTTAGGATAAAAAAAAATCAATAGTGTACTTGTACATCAATAATAAACCTACTCAGAAATAAGTAGGAAAATAATATCATTCACAATAACTTCAAGAAAAAAGTACATATTTAGGAATTAATCTAAGGAAAGTGGTAACATTTGGTAATAATGAAAACTGTAGTATTCCCAACGGTACTATACTAAAAGAAGACCCAAGAGGACATCAGAAAATGGAAAGATATATCTGTTCCTAGCTAGGCAGAGCCAATACTGCCAAAATGGTCATGCTTCCAAAACTGATGTATAGATTTAAGGAAATCCCAATTAAAATATTCATACAACTAAAGAAATCAATTGTAAAATTCATAATGAAAGCAGAGGAGACCCGGCAAGGCAAAAGCAATTCTGGGCTACAACAGCAAAGCCAGAGGCATCACAATCCCAGACTCCAAGTTACACTGCAAAGCTACAGTGACAACAGCACGGAACTGGAACAAAAACAGGCCTGTGAATCAGTGGAGCAGAATAGAGGATGCAGAAACAACCCCAGGCACATTTGCCATCTGACAAAGAGGTCAAAAACAAATGCTGGCAGGGAAAATAGCCTCTCTGATAAGTGGTGCTGGAACAACTGGCTATTCACATATACAAAATTGAACTTAAACTCTTATCTTCCCCGATTTACTAAACTTAAAATCGATCAAAGGTCTAAATATTAAAACAGAAAACACTTAACCTACTGGAACATAAAATAGGTATAATAGGTATAAAATAAGCAAAGACATTCTGAACAGAACCCCAATTGCACAATAAACAACATCAAGAATCAACAAATGGGATTACATCAAATTTAAAAGCTTCTGTTACAGCAAAGGAAAAAACTAATAGAGTGAACAGACAACTTCAGAATGGGGAGAAAATGCCAGCTATTCCTCAGAGGACTAATATCTAGAATATAAAAAGAACTCAAAAGAAAATTAGACCCTGTTATGGCTTAGCTCTAACCAATGTGCCTCCGTCTTGTTCTGTATGCGCCGTCTCGATAGGGTTAAGTTTCTAATTCTTGTAAAAGCTTAAGTTTCAGCTTCTTGTAACTTCCCTACCTCCTTTCTGCATGTTATTGCTAGTGAGCTGTTCCAAGATAATTAACTCCCCTCCCCCTTTTCCGCATGTTATTGCAGGTGTGCTATTCCGAGATAATGTTTAACCACAGGGTGGAAGTAGCGGAATGCACCAAGAGCTCCAGATGTTATCAGAACTAAGTCAACAGCTTTACAGCTTTGCGGGTTTTTTAGCTTTAAATATCCCTCCCTTAGTCTGTCAGGCGCACAGTCTCTGGGTCGATCCTGATGAGGCTGCATCACCAGGCTTGAAATAAAGCCTTTGCTCCCAAATTTCTTGCTTCCTTGGATTTTATTCTAAGGTCTGAGCTATCTCAGACCCCCCCTAATAAAACACTGTCATAAAATGGACAACTGAATTGAATAGACACTTCACAGAAGTACAAATGGACAATAAATATATGTAAATATATGAAAAAAAGGTCAATGCTAATGGCCAATAGAGAAATGCAAATTAAAACTACACTGAGAACAGATTATATAATGCAAGATGTAATGAACAGATACTCTGAAGAAGAGATGCTAAGAAACCTGAGGCAAATTTTGTAGCATTATGATATAAATTCTAGCAATACTATTGTTCGCTGATTAGAATGACATTGGTCTGGTCTCTTGAGTCCAATTTCAGCATATGTAGAGATGGGGACAGCTATCACGAAGAGAATGAGAGATGCGATGATAGTTATTATTGTCTTCCCTAATGTTAGATCTTGAAGACCTAAAAAGCCTTTATCATCCTGTAATGATTTGATTAGTTCTATAATATGCAATAAGTATATAAAGTGGGTGAAGATGGGGACAACTATTTGTAAGAAACTAGAGACAGTTAGATAGACAGTGAAGATCTCCAGTGGACTTGCTTTGAAATCTGTATTTCTTTAAATTGTTTTTTTAACTATTTTCTGTTTTGATATGTTTAATCTTACCCTCTTTGAGATGAAAAACAAATGTGTAGGACTGATAACCATATTACTGAGTTTTTGTTCGATCATTGAGCAGAACTGTTTGTAGTGTCACTTTTTGAATGTCATTCTAAATACTTTAATTCTATAACCTGAACAGCTATTTCTAAGATGACAATATGTAACTTATCAACCAGCAATTTCTTACCGTTTGTTCTTCTGTAATTTTGTATTATTTCTACCTTTTTTTATCTCCATGTATCTTTTTGTTTCCTTTTCTTTAAATAAAAAAAATAAAATAAAATTACACTGAGATTCCATTTTATCCCAGAAAGAGTATCTATCATCAAGAAATCAAATAATAACAAATGCTGGTGAAACCATAAGGAAAAATGAAGCCTTCTTTTTTTTTTTTTTTCTTTTGTCTTTTTATAGGTACCGGGGATCAAACTCACGACTGCCTGCTTGCAAGGCAGGCGCTTATGCCACTGAGCTAATCTTCTATATTGTTTGTGGGGATATAAACTAGTACAACAACTATGAAAATCAGTTTACAGGTTTCTTTAAAAACTAAAAATAGAAATCCCATTCAATGCAGCTATTCCCCTTCTAATTATCCACAAATAAAGATGTCATATTACAGTGATACATGCATATCCATGTTTATAGCATCACAACAAGAAACAAACAAACAAATCTTGGAAGTGGCCTATATGTCTATCAACATATAAATTATTAAAGAAAACACAGTAGTTATATACAATGGAGTGTTTCTGCCAGAAAGGAAAATAAATTGGAGTCTTTTGTAGGAAAACTGATACACCTTGAGACAGTAATGTTAGGTGAAATACATCAGGTACACAAACTTAACTATCACTTGGCTTCTCTTGGGGAGAAGGAAGGGGAGAGAGTGGGAAGTAAAAACAACTAAGGTGTATTAAATACATGTACCAACTCCCTACAATAAATATAATCATTATGTACTGTGAACATGTATTAGTAAAAATAAAAATGAAAAAAATCACTCCTAATAATCAATAGTTCCCCTACACTTTATAACTCAGCCCAGGTCACCTCATTTAACCGCTAGATCTTTTCCAAACTCACGGGTTTTAAAGCATTTACTTAAAGTAAGTTACCGCATAAGTTTCTTCCTATCCCCATATTTACTGTAGCCTTTTGTCTTGTGCAATCCTCCTACTCAGGTCGATGTTATTATCCTAATTTCCAGACTCTAGTGGCTTTCTCAGTCTCCCCAGATACCAGCCTCTACCTACTCCCAAAATATCCTGAAAAGACCATCAGACTAATATTTAATTTTCTTACCACAAAACTTAATGTCTACAGCACAAAATGTAAAATATGAAATATAATATTTAATATCTTCAGAAGAGATCCCCAGAGGTCATTTCTTTCCACATGCACACATGCTTTGGCACACCCTGCCCTCCCTAAGTGCCTCACTTCTTCTCACCTGTTCTTCCTATTTTTTAATGTCAGATAAATTCGTGGTCCCCACCTGCAAAAGTCCCATTTGCCTCCTCGCATCTAGAGAAATAATAGTGTGTTGGTACATAATTAGATATTGCCCTATATTATTAAAGTTAAAGAATATGAGCCTTCATTATAAATTAATGAAATTGAGTTCCACAACTTTCATTCAAATCAGTATCACTTCAAGCTATAAAACAGAAGTCAGACTGGCGACTGTAGGCAACACACTGCTTCATACCAGTTTTACGTGGCCATCGTGCATTTTGTATTGAATTTGGCGTTAAGAACTTGCACATCTTTTGGGAGCTGGGTGGGAGAAGTTACACTGGAGTCTATTTCACTCCAGTTCCCCCATATTTACCATTATTCCAAACCTTAAAGTGGCTAACACTGACAAATTCTGGCTGGATCTGAAGAAATTTGAGTTTGCAGTGCTTTCCGAGAGTCACACTTAAACCAGGTCATTGCCCTGGTCACGTTGGGATCTCAGTGCTATACTGAGCACGGAGCAGGAACTTTGTGAATGCAAGTTGAGTGGATCCACAGAAAGCTGCAGAATCAATTTAGCAGTCAGAGCTAGGAGACCATAAGATCCAGTGAACAAGGATGTGACATGCACCTGTGTTGAACTCCCCTTACGCAATGCCAAATGAGCTTTCATGAATACAAATTCCCACCATAACTCCAGTATTTCCAACAATAACACCTACTACTTACAATCTGTTCCTGGAAGTCATCCCACTAAAACAGGTGTGATATTTATCTCAGTTTGAAATACCAACCTAAGTGTCAATTCCTGGAGGAAAAGGAACAGGAAGGTTTATTTTGAAGCAAAGCGAAAGGAGAACTTTCTAAAAATACTATTTACAAACATAATATTCCAATGACAGGAAATAACAGAAAGCACCTCTTGTTGATCTAAACAAGAAGTGGTTAACCTCATTCTAACGGCTGTCAAGAGGCCTCAGATACCCCCCACTCTGAAATGCTAGGTTCAGATTTTTCAAATCCTCACATAAAACTTCCAGAATGGCAAATCCTCACGTAAAAATTTCCAGTATCAGAGATGGTAATGCTTCAGGTAACAATCTATAGGTAGAAGAAAGTGGTAGAGAAACCATGACAGACAGACCAGGATTTAAAACTGGCATTAACATTTGTTTTGCTGAGCCTTAGTATCCTTACCCTAAGGCTCAGATGTTTTCCTTAAACAATTAAATAAAAACAGCTAAAGCTCACTGAGAGCTCGTTTTATGCCAGGCACTGATTTAATGTGTTTTTTAGATGTGTCATCCATCCACAGTGACATTATGAGCAGACATTTTCATCTCCTATTACCTCCATTTTCCACATAAGGAAACTGGGGCACAAAGAAGTTAAATTTGCTGAAGGCCTTCAGCCTATAAGTAGCAAAACCAAGTTCTTTTTTTTTGGCTTTTCTTGGCTTTTTTTCATTTTTACCGGTACCAGGGATCAAACTCACGACTGCCTGCTTTCAAGGCAGGTGCTTAATGCCGCTGAGCTAAATCCCCAGCCCCACAAAACCAAGTTTTAAATCTAGGTGTATGCATGTAGAAGTTTAGGAGTCTAACTAAAGACTCAGCAGGGAACCAGGGTCCTTACTTTTAAACATCCTCAGCCTGTGCAAAAGGAAGGCAAGGAGATTTTGTGAGTGCTACATCTACCCTGGGAGTGGAGAACGGTAGCCTGCTTACGATATAAGAGAGAAGAGGCTTGTTTCCCCATCCTTTCGCTTTTGCTGTGTTCTGCCACCCTGAAGTGTCGTTCCTGTGCCTTGCGACCCTGCCTTGGAGCTAGCTGATTATGGACTGAAACTGCCTCAAACTGTGAGCTAAATAAACTTTTCCTTCCTTTTGGGTGTCAGGGGGCTGGGGATTTAGCTCAGCGGCATAAGCACTTGCTTTGCAAGCAGGCGGTCGTGAGTTTGATACCCGGTACCGGTTAAAAAAATCTGGTATTTTGTCTCAGCAATGAAAGAAAACAAATCCACACAGTGTTCTTGCTTAGTCTTCACGATGATACTGCAATGTTCCTGCGAAGCAGTGAATAAAGCACCTCGCACACTGGAACACCAAACAAAGCAGTGAGTAAAAGACAGGAGGCTGTAGGGGGAGGAAGGAAGAATGAACCTTTACCCCATTTCTTTTCTGGAATTCTAGGTCCCTCAAAAGTAGATGACAAGGTCTTTAAAAGATCATGACTCTCTAAGTCCCCCCAAAATTTCCTTTGTCCTGGTGCCATCTACAGAAAAATCTAAGACAAATTACCCTTTACACCCACTCAGGCTAAGCAGGGCATTCGATGACCCATATAGGCTGGTTCAAAAATACCCCCAGACAAACTAACCGAAGAGCGAGACCTCCCAACAGGTCTTTCTCAACTCCCTTACCTTAAAAAAAAAACTCACTTTCTTGCTGGAGTTTACCTACACTCTACTGCATCTGAGAAAATTCCTAACGGTGTGTGTCAGGGGCCTAGAAGTTTTTTAATCCTCCTCACTATTTCTGGACCAAGCCCCTCAGATTTCCCAATATTGAGATAAATATACCCAATGCCTTCACATGACCCTCCCACACCTACAAAGCAATCTGAACTTCTTATCTGTTCTGTAGGGGTGAGCATGGTCTTAACAGAAAAGGAAAAGCTGCATAGTCACCACAAAGCCACAGACAGTATGAGTCCCCAGAGGGGACTTAGGAATATGTGAGGATGGGCAATATTATACTACGGGCTACAAGGTACTTTAGAAATAAAGATAATAAATAAAGAAAGATAACACAAACAAAATAAATACAGGAGATGCTTATGGATCTCTCCTAAAGATTTTCCAAGGGGAAACATAGCCTGGGAACTTCCCTACTCTGAAAAGGCTCTGTCAATCCAGCCATCCTGAAAAGAATTTATTTGCACCAAAAAAAGAGCTTTTCTCTTACACAAGTTCCTGTTTGAGCCAAACTCCCTAGTTCTGAAGGTGGACTGAGCATATGTTCTGTCCTCCAATAAACAAAGTAAAATTTATGGCCATAATTTTGTACCCCCAACCAAGTGTGCAGAATGGAAGGATCCCAGGCCCAAAGAGCAGAAAGTTTCAGCTCTTATCATTGTTGGCAGGATTCCCAGTACAGGGGGGTCCCCTCCAAGATCCAAACATCCCCAAATTGGGATGGCTCTCCTCATCAGGTAGAACAGCAGTCCTACCTGGCAAAACAAGCAGATTTGTTGGTCACAGGTGACAGAGGGCATCTCCTGGTCCTCAGTGATCAGTGTGCAGCAGCTGCTCAGTCCAAGAAATTAAAAGCCACGGAACAATGGGGGACCAGGATGTGCCCAAGACTGAGCCTGGAAGCTCCTCTGAGTGGCTGTTACGAGTCTGTATTGAAAGACTGAAAAACTGATGTGTGATATCCACAGGCCATGGCAGTAGCAAAAGACTCATGCACTCAAGAATAGAGCTTTACAAACACACGCACTAGCTTACTTTTCCTTTCCCTTATATTTCATCTAGGCTACAGGACTATTGATTGGTGCTACCCACAATCAAGGTGAGTCTTCCCCCATTGGTTTGCTGGCCTACATGTCACTCATCTCTGAAACACCCACAGAACAAACCTAGAAGTATCCTTTACTACTCAGGTAGGCCTTTCCTAATCCAAGTTGACATACCACAATTAATGGTTATACTTAGGCTACCCTCGAGAGAGAGGTCAGAGGACCTCTTTAATGGAACTAATAGAATGGAATTATGGGCATTCTGAAAACAGTCTGGGATTCAGGGGTTACACTGTACTCATACACAAAACACATCAAGCTTCTCAAATTATACACTTAAAACCAACCACTTCTTTTATATCAAACATGTCATTCACACTCTCCTTTTAAATCTCTTTTACAATTCAAGACCTACAGGATTCAAATCATCTGGTAACCTAAAGAAATGGCTTCACTGTACAGCAGCTTTTGTTTAGAGAGCTCAGGTTCCACATAAGAGATTTTCCAGGATCCTCTGCAAACCAAAACCCTGTGAAACAGCTCATAAAACATGGTCCAGGGTTTGACAGATCTGCAACTATGAAACTCAAGAAAAAAATTATAAACAGAAACAAGACAGGGGGAAATGCTTTTTTATTATGTTTAATGACAAAGAACTTCCCACATGATCCAAACCCCAATACTCCACAAAATTATTCATTCTATTACATATTCCAAAATCAAAGTACCTCAACTGTAATTCTGGGCCCAATATAACTCCTCACACTTAAATAATTCTTGAGAATTAAAAAATTAAGATGTAAATAATTAGTAGAGCATGGTAACATATGCTTGTAATCCCATATCCCAGAAGGCCAAGGCAGCAAAACTGCAAGTTCAAGCCCAGCCTGGGCAACTTAATAACTTAGAAAGACCTTGTCTAAAATTTAATAGAAAATTAAAGAGGCTGGACATACTGCTCCTGTGCAAAAAGCCCTGGGTTCATTTCCTAGTATCACACACACACACACACACACACACACACACACACACACGCACCAAATAAAACAACAGAAATGGCAGATCAGAAAGTAAGAAAAAAATCATGGCTTGATGAGGAAAAAAATGATTTGGAATAAAAGTGGGCATTTAAACTCTTATTAAATTAAGGAGTTATGCTCAACTCATTTCAAAAAATGAAAGCTGATATGTTCTTCAAAGTTCATATACTGGAAATTCAATCTCCAGTGCTGATTAGCTTACGAGGTGATTAGGTTACCTCTTGGGTGAATGGATTAATAGTTATCCTGGAAATGAGTTAGCTATCCCAGGAGGGATTCCTAATGAGATGATGAGCTCAGCTCCCCCTTCCTTTCTCCCTCTCTTGCTTTTCCACCAGAATATGGTGCAACTTGCAGGCCCTCACCAGATATTGTCCCTCAGCCTTGGATTTTCCAGCCTCCAGAATTGTAAGCCCAATAAACTTCTATTTTTTTATAGATGAATGCTGAACGTCCCTCTGTATACTTTAACAATAATAGAAATAAAATATGAACTCATTAGAACTTATTTCTTTCAGCTGGTTATATCAAGTAGAACTCTTCAGACAACTACTGTGGCCTTAATGTAACATTTACTTTTTAGTTTTGATGA
The DNA here is from genome assembly GCF_034190915.1 of Cavia porcellus. NCBI lineage: Eukaryota > Metazoa > Chordata > Mammalia > Rodentia > Caviidae > Cavia > Cavia porcellus. The sequence goes on from NW_026947484.1 coordinate 80,463,122, forward strand.
CAATTTAGAGGTAACATCTAAACAACAAATTAGCAACTACAGATTCAGAGACATCAGAATATTTACAAGTGCATGTAATTTAGGCTTGTAGTCTCTGCTTAATTTGTTCTCTCTGCTTCCATAGGTGAAATGCTTATTATAATATACACTTTTATTTGGCTAAAATTCTGAGAAGAATACAAATGAGTTTGTTTTAGAAGTTATTCTGCTTTAATTTTTTATTTTGCCTTCCCAATTTACCCAACAAACCAATTCCTGTGCTCTTAAAGAGTAAAGAAACCTGTGTTTTCTAAATATTAAAAGGATTTTATATCTTCATCTATTTAGGATGCTATAGCAAAATACCATAAACTGGGTAGCTTACAAACAAAAGAAATTTATCTCTCATAGTTCTGGAGGTCAGAAGTCTAAGGTCAAGTTACCAGCAAGTTCAGAATCTGCCAAGAGCCGTCTTTCTGTTCACAAATATTCCATCCATCTCACTGCATTTTCACATGATGGAATGGGCCACTCCCTTGGGCTGTTTTATATGGCACTAACGCCATTTATGAGGCCTCCACCCTCATGACCTAGTCACCTCCCCAAAAGCCCCACTTTCTTGTATTTTTTAAGGAAAACACAAATATTCAAACCACAGCAAGCATGGTAGAGAAGGTGTGAAAGTCTATAGTGTGAAGGAAAAACAAAGATTTCCATTTCTAGGCCCCCTCTTCCCTAGTTCTGTGTCAGTGGAAACAGAGGTACTTCTAGCTCTCCTTCCTCTCATCATCTTCCTTTTCCTCCTCCCTTAAACTGCCACATTTCATAAAAGCAGTCCATTAATTCACTTAAAAAGCTTATTTTAGCAGTACTTTCTATAAAACTTATTTACTTAGCTCTTTTAGGGAAATATTTGGAAAACATTTGTTCTTCATCTTAATTTATTAAGAATTGCTAGAATAGGGGCTGGGGATTTAGCTCAGCAGCATAAGCGCCTGCCTTGCAAGCAGGTAGTCGTGAGTTCGATCCCTAGTACTGACAGAATAAAGGGTGGGGAACAGAAGTAATCTGAACTATAATACAAAGAAACTGGCCTCATCTTATAATTTATCACAGAAATCAACCTTTAAAATAAATTCTAAATTCTCTACATATAATGTTCTTTTCTTAGTTTTAAGAGGCCTTCATATAAAGTAAGCAAAAAACTAAAAAAAAATCATATTGACTGTCTTTAACTGGAGAATTTATCAAGTTATTCCTCTAAATAGTAACTTCTAGTGCATATAAAAATTTAGGTTGGGAAGGAAGGAAGAGAAGGAAAAGAACAGAAAGCAAAGAAAGAGGGGGTCAGACTTTTCAAGAACAAAACCATGACCAAAAATGCAGAACAGCTGAAAAAGCATCTTGACATTTTTGTTAGAATACTAAAAAGTGCTTTCCAAATGGAAAAGCATCTGTCACTCAACTACTATTATTTTCTATTTCATGCTCAAAACAACATACAAACAAAATAAAACACAAATTTCCAGATGACGAGAAAATGTGAGCCCCAAGCAGCCACACTTTAATCAACAACTCTTACCTGGGCACAAAAGACTGAGTACAGGGTTTGATTTAAAGGGGGTTAGACACCAGTAATTCAATACAGACAACAAAGATCACTGTTCATTTCTCCAAGGATATGTAATTGTCTCCATGGATGGGCTTTTGATGATCCTCTTCCAGCTTTCATTCATTTTCCCCTGCAAAATTTGAAACATCACATGTAACATGTGGAACTGAGAAAATAGTGAAAAATCAAGACAACCAAAGAGAAAAAAGATGATTTCATACTACTCTAATCTTGGCGTTTTGCCATACCTTGGGGTCACTTGGTTTTAGAGCCTCTTCTCCTAGATTTCCAGTGCTGAGAAAAGCAAGTTATTTGACCTCTCTGTATGAGGATGATGATACTCAGAGTTACCCACTCTCGGTATTATTGCAAGGAGTTCTTACAGTCCTTGGAACATAGCAAATGTGCCCAAACCTGCTAGGTATTACTGAACTGAACTGTTAAACATGTCCCTATCAATTACGTTCTACAGAACAACCACTGTGGACCATGGACAGGATCAAGTCTGGAATTGGGAGATGTTCCAAATTCCTCATCCTGAAGAAATGCACAGGAAAATGCAGAGATTTTCAATCTTAAATGTGCTCCTAAAGAACTCTTATTTAAAAAAACCAATGGCCGGCACCATTTGCAGAGAGTTAAAATAAATTCCTCTGGAATGGAGAAAAATTTTTAAACTTCCGCAGGTGATTTTAGGGGAACTGCTGACCCAGGAATTTGCCTTATGAACTGCATGCATGGTCACTGCTATATGGTCTGTTGGATTCTGATGGGACGAAGAGCTCCTGGGATGAGGTGAGGTGCATAGTTGTCCACTGTGTTAAGTAACACTCCTGAGAAACTGGTAAACAAATCGGGGGAGGGGTGGTCCTTGGCTCTACCAAATGAGGATGACCTGTTTTCAGTCTTGGTTGTGACAGAGGTATAGGGCCCCCTGTGAGACAAAGCAAAATGGCTGCTTCCCAGTGGAGAAAGGTGAGATCAAAAGCCATACCAGTCACTGTCTTAGCAGCTCGAGGTCTAACAAAATATGGCAGGTTCAGAAAGCAGCACTTCAACGAATTTTTGTCCTTTACTTTTACTTTTCTTGGTATATTTCTTTCTTGCTGCTCTCAAATTTTAGAACAGGTTTGGGGCTACAATTCTTGTCTGTGTCGGAGTAATTCTGGCCTGAGTTCCTCAGTGACCATCAGGGGAAGGCATAGCAAGAGGACAGGAATGAGAACTTCCAGGAAAGGTCTACGAGAATACTGCAAACCACTGGGTGGGGACTCTGGTCACACAGGAAATCCGTTTTTCAAGAAATAATTTCACTTTTGTCCCCCCTTATCTTACCCATGTTGAAGTTCAACACAATCTGGCGTTGGGTATTTACATGGGTCACATTGTACACAGCAATCTAGTTAAAGCCTAGGTGATTATTTTTACAACCAGAAATTAAGTGGCTCAGAATCCATCTTTTAATCTATCAAGCAGTATGTTTTGAGGTAGAAGCCTGTAGAACAGGCAGTGACTGAGTTGTCTTCCACATTTCTGTGTCCTGGCTAGCCCTGGCGCAAGGCAATTTGTGTACTGTAGCATGAGTGAACCTCAAATCAATCTTGTAGGTGCCTGACTATAATGAAAGCCCAAAATCTCATCTCATATTCCTTTGCTGTTTACAAAGACTCGTAATTATTTTGATGGTGCTAGAGTGAGGACTATACAGTCTCATACCATAGGATCCTAGCAGGAGACATAAGAGGCCAATGTCCTCAAACTGTGGTTGGGGGGAAAAGGGTAATCACTTACACACCTGCTGTCTATCCTCAGGGTTCTCCTGTCACACACCCTAACTTTGGAGAGGCCACAGTGTCAGTGGTTAACAGCATAGGTTCTGAAGCCTCCTTGCACAAGCTTATTCTCAGCTGTTATTAACCAGACATATCTCTTTGTGCTATCTAACCTCTCTGTACCTCAACTTCCCACCTGTAAAATGAAACTCATGATAGAACCCATTTCATAGGGCTGCTGTGTGAATTAAGTATGAACTCATTTAGTATATGTGAAGTATTTGGACCAGCTCTTGGCACTAAGTAAGCATGCAATAAGGAAGGGTTAAGAGCATTGTTAGCAAAATGGTAGAATAGAAGCTCCAGCTATGTTCTGGCCCCAGAAATCCAATTTACCACTACCTGCAGGCAAGAATGCCACCCTAGAAAGAACAGCAGTTATTATTCTGGGCCTGATTTAGGAAGAGAACACAACAGTTAAGAAACGGTGATATCTCCACAATATGGTAATTGCTTTACATCCAAATCGTACAATTGTTTTGTTTCCTCATTCAGCATTCACTTGTAAGATATACGTACCATATGAAGCATATGTCTTCTGACTCTGTTGCCTTAGATGATAATGGAGAGTCAAGTAATACACAGACAGTGGCAGTGTGAGGACGGGAAGACAAGTTCTCACACAGGCCACACACCTTAAGACTAAAAAGTTAAGTAGGATTCTTTTTATGGTGCTAAACACTGAATATAAAGTAGCAAGCCTCAGACAGTAAGTCCCTGATCTCATGAAGGTTTCATTCTAGTAGAAGAGATGGATTTTAAGCAATAATAAAGAGCATCATACTTGGTGAGAGAAAAGTGCAGAGTGCTAAATTATAGATGATGGATGAAGAGGAACTGTCATAGGGAGTCATGAGGCCTGAGGGCAAACAGAAGTTACGCAGCATCATGAAGATGTATTCTAGACACACACAAAAACCAATGTATGCAAATACCATAAGGCAGAAAGAACTTTTGTTTAAGGAGCTGAAGGAAGTCCAAGGGTCCCTCAGATAAAGACTGAGGGAAGACAGGGACGACAGGAGGCAGCAGAGCTGACAGACACATGCACTGTCATTTTACTAAGTAAAGGAAAAAACACACTTTGTAGGTCTCCTCTGTATCTCCTGTCCACCACATTTTTAGCCCTTCCACTGATAACAAGAAACTTAAATTCTCTTAGCAAATCAAGGTAAGAAGCACTTACGCTGCTTACTTACATAAGACAGGAGTTAAAAATATCCCTCTTCATGCTGTGGGTATTTCTTCAGAGGGTGGTTTGGTCTCTCAAGGATGTAAGTTTCTTCAGAGTTAGATTCTTCCTATAACAAAAACATCCAGCAATTGCATTGCCCATGATGTAATGGAGATCAGTAATATCCAGGTGAGTAGCTCTTTGTGTATATGAGGATTGTACTTCCCATATGAATATATGTGAGAGTTCTTATATATGGATATAGACTTCTCTCCCTTCTTTTTTTCCTTCCTTCCTTCCTTCCTTCTTCCCTTCCTTCCTTCCTTCCTTCTGTCCTCCCCCCTCCCTACCTTTGTTTCATTCGTTCTTTCATTTTAAAGATATTCCTTTACTTGGAAGAGAAAATACTCCTGTATGATAACCAATATTCATTTAGAAGTGTCATTCTATAAATCTAGCATATGTCATTATTTAATTATAAGTCAAAATGACCAACTCAACTACATGGCACGGTTAAATGTTAACCTTTCATTTTAATTCTTTTGAATTAAGTTAGAGGTCACTTAGCTGTGTGTCTGTCACGGACACAAAGTATTGGATATATCTATTGCTGGATTAGGATTACTTCCCAAATTCCAATAAAAGTCAAACAGCCAAACCACCAATTTAAATTTTAGGAAAAAATAAATAAATTTAGGAAAACACTCTTCAATGTTTGGGCATTACTCAAATCATATTCTTCTCTGGTCTAGGATTCCCATGCATACGGGAAGGGAAAGTGACACAGGCCACTTTGAAATGATCCCATGCTAGGACCCCTGCCTGGCAAATGCTGCATACCACATTAGCTGCTGCTCAGCCCTCCAATCTAAGATCTTCTCTTTCCCAAGGAGCCCACCCACTCAAATACCCCTCCATACTGTCATGGTTCTATCTAGATGGGCTTATAGGTGGAATTTTGGGGGGTGGCCGGATCCTAGGGGCTTGATATTTATGAGCGGATTAGTCTGCTCAGAACTGTGTGTGATGTTGGTAGATGAAGCCTCTCATAAAAGGTGGGTCACTGTGAGCACAGCATTGAAGGGTATACATGTCTCCCTTGGTCCCGTGGTGCTTCCTGCCTGGCATGCATGGATTGTTCCTCCTATGCCATGCCACACTGCCTTGGAACCAGCCCACTATGCACTCAAACCTCTATGAATTAGGAACCAAAATAAATCTTCCCTTCTTTAACTTGTGGATGTCAGATATTTTGTCACAACTAAGATATGCACACTCTTAGAACACCACATACTCTCATTGGTAACTGTAACAACTTTACATTTGTTTCTGCATTTACTTCACGAGTGTCTGCCTCACCTACTAGACTGCAAGTTCCAGTTCCAAACTGCTTCATCAACAAAGATTTTTATCAGAAACCCTAACCTTTGGGTGCTGCTGAACTCTGTGAGACATCAGAAGATCACATACCCTTTCCTGGATCTTCTTCCATGTGGACTCAGAACTCACATAGCACCTGTTCAACAAATTGAATGCCACAATGTATTATGCAGCTACTAAATGTATGCATAGTGTATGTAAGCATTGATGCTTAAAATTTCATCATAAGAAAAACAACAGCATGCAACATGGAACATATAGTGTGAACTCAAGTCTTTATTAGCCCCATGCATAAGAAAAGCACTGGGGAATAAAAATAACCAACATGTTTAAAATGGTTTGTGTTTGGGTGTTGGCTATGAGCTACTCTTTTCTTTGGACCCTCCTGTGTTTTTTCAGCTGTTTTTCTAATGAATAAATCTCGCTGTCACATGAAAATTTTTAATCCTTAAATTTTCATATAAAATTTCATGAAGGTTGTATTTTGTATCTCATTTACTTTAAGCCAGCTGGAGCCCAAACCTTAACCAGGATTTTCTTCCTCCCACAGGCACTGCTAAGACCACTCTCTCTACCTGTAACACTGCCACTTCCCAAACTCTAGCCCTACTCTCATTAACTCCTACTCACCTCTCAGGGCTCAGTTTAATTGCTAATTTCTCAGGAAAGTCCGTCCTGAGTCCTTAACTGAACGCGTCAGCTAACTGCTCAACCGCATTTGGAATTACATTTACCTATACCTCAATCATAGTATTTCTGTCAGTGGAAATTTTGGCATCACTTGGTTAATATATGTCTGAAATTGAGGCTAAGGCTCTTTGGCTAATAGTTTATCCTAGAGTAGAGCTGGAATTGACTACCACAATGGTATTTAAAGCTATTTCTTGAGTAGTGAATTTATTCATCCATTCATTTGTATTCAGGGGAGAGGTGAAAACCAAATCCTAAATTCTGAGGTATAACTAATATTAAAATGTACATAGCAATTTGTTAATGAAAAGAGCAGATCCTGTATCCTTAAAATGCCTACAAAATTTTAATAAGTCAGAAGAAAAACCATTATCTGCTATTAGTGTATAACAAACATTGGAAATGACAGGAGCATTGGGAATTATTGTTATTATGACTACCGAACTAGTGCCCCACTATGTGGCTGCCCCTCTCCATGATTCTGGTCCCATCCGTCTTCCTATCACAGCTGTCTATAGCAAGCATGTTCCACTGATTTCCAGGGAGACCAAAAATAGGTCCAGCTCTACACAAATCCATTATCCACCTAGGAAAAGAACTCAGCAAAATGAAGGTGTCCCCTAAAGCACCATTATGCTTAAGAACAGGTCACATATATCATTTCTATACCCCTCTAGGAATGTCTAAGAATATAAAAATATTTTGAAGTGACAAATAAAAGTATTTACAGAGAATACCAAAGCAATTTCTACATTTGAAGGCAATGTAAATGCACATATTTGCATATACTGTAAATGTATCATCTGCAAGATATGCACTATCTAGTCTACATTTGAGAACCTATTCTTTGAACAAGATGGGCCAACACACATGAGCAGTGCTGGATCTTCATTATAGTGTCTCCACATGATTCACCTTCTCGTCGTGCAGAAGGAAGAAGACAGATGTGTGACGAAGTACATGTCACTGTCCAAACAGGGGAGATGAGGAGCAGGCTTGAGTGTTCCTCCCTCCCCTGGGACTACCACTTTCTCTGATAAAGGTCTGCTAAAGGACTTCGTATTTCTTCCTTAAAATTTTGGGCTTCAAAATTTGTCTCCCAATTTATCTCTGTCCCCTTGGCCTTAAAGACTTCAAAATCAAGCTAGTAGAATCTCAAGGGTGCTTCTGAGGCACCCATGTGATCTGGGCACACAGACTAGTCCTGATGATGCTGATATAAAAAGAACAGAAGAGTGGAAAACTCCAGTGTTCCAGAAGCCTGCCTTGGTTATCACTCCAAAGTCGATGGGGAATGAAATCTTCCTCAGGCATATAAAGGGCATGTTCTTCATTTAAAACAGCTGTCTTAAATATAGTATCCCTGAGGCTACTGCTCTGGAGTTAAAATTCTTGATCTGCCCAGGACCCAGGGGCTTCCCAGGGCTTTTTGGGATGAAACCCAGGCAGCAATGGGGTATGTTAATCTTCATCATAGTGAATCATGGCCTTATTTATAAACTCATAGTCCAGAGTAAGTCCAAGGTTATCATTTAAAGTGACTATTAAAAAGAGTAACTTTGAGCACACAGCATCTGCTGTCTCATCAGAGATAACAATAAGTCACACGTTTGCAATCAGAATCATGTTCCTAAAACTATCTGTGCCAGATTATGGGACTAAACTTTCAAAGCCCCTCATTTCCTTCTAAGCAAACTCCTCAGCTTGGCTTCCACAGTCCCTCCTGACTCTTTGCCCTGGCACCCACTATTCCCCCAAATCCATCCGACTACAGGCAGCTGACTCTACCCTGCCTCCTTACTTCTCATCCCTCACCTCCACTAATTCTATCACAAATCAATCTCCTCTCTCCAGGGCTCATAAAAATTGTCACCTCCTCCACAAAACATGCCAGAAGAGCCATCCTCTGTTACACTCCAATGCACTTATCCACACTATTCAAGCAGCACTGCCCTACAGAAAGCTGTTTGTGTACCTGGTTTCCCTCACCCTCCGCTGAGTTGCATATTCTCAAGAAATCAGGAGAAACGTGTTAATGTGCTCCTGTTTCAGGTTTTGCAGACTGATTATCAAGCCTCTTCTAAGACACATTTTTAACCATGGAGGATCCACACTCACTCACACACAATTCCAATCCCAATTGATTTTGACTCCATAAATATGAAGCAATTTTTCTGCCAACCAGTGTTGACAATCACCTATGTACCACTTAAAGACACACATGAAAGGCTGGATGAATGGATGCATAAACCACTGGACAGATTTAAGGAGAAAAGAGATCTTCGCAGACCTCCCTTCTGATGGAATTACTCTCCGGCGGCACTTCCTTCTACATTTAGGATGTACTTCTGTTGAGTGCATATCATAATCCATTTGATATTTAGTGGGATGAGGTTATGTTAACCTTCTTATCTAGTAAGTCCCTGAACAGCAAGACTTGATAGTGCACCCTGCACATAATAGCTGCCCAATAAGTGCACAGTCAATTTAGTGTCTTGTAAAAGTTTGCTGTACTCTTTCTAAGGAGTTTGAAGACTGGGCTTTTCCCAGTTCTGTGGCAGAAAGATAAACCTTTGATCATTTCACATTTTAAAGATGAGGAAACTGAAATCTAAAAGGTCGAATATCTGTATGAGATCATACAGCACTTAAGAAACAGATGAGTACTAGATCCCCAATCTCCCAGTCACGACCAGTTGAGGATTCTTTCCACTCCTTCTTTAAAATCAGTTCACTCTAAGTCTTTGAATCCAGAATAATCTCCCCTAATTTTCCAACCTGCTGAGTTCCAAGCTGGTAGCAAAACCATAAGCCAGGAGGGGACAGAGACCAGGCACAGAGGTTATAAATACATTCCAGATCACTTTTCTCTGTGTGTCAAAGGTGATTTTTTAAAATCTATGTTGCATTATTTTCCAGTAAAGTAAAATGATCAAAAATTCACCATAAATTAATATTTTATTGAAATACTTAATCAGGTTTCTGCAGGTGAGTTAACATTTCGATATAGTTATCCTATTAATTCTGAAAAACATTAAAAATGGATTGCCACCTTCTAAATCTACCTCAAAATATAACTTCTATTAATATTACAAGGCAATTTTGGTTCGAGGACATATTTATGAGACCCTTTGTAAATAACTACATTATTTTGGCCCGGAGACTTATTCTCAACACTAATAATGCAGAGAAATACAGACCAGAACATTTCATTCAAAACATCTGTCTTATTTTCAGTGCCATTCCTGTAGCGTAACGGTAACCACCTATTCTGGTTTGCACAATACTCAGAGTCTTCCAGGAAGAAGGATTTTCAGGGCTAATGTAGGACTCAAGTAAACTGGTTGATTTCCTTATTAGGGAGCATAGTTTGGCAAATAAAGATTTCCGCTCTAGTTCTCTGGCCTGACCTCCAGACAAATGCAAACACATTTTTATCATGTGAGATAACAATATAGACAAACCAAGAAACTATGTCTAGAAAATAAAAATACACTCATATGATAATAACATTTGTCTTTGGATGGCAAGAATATGAGTGAATTTTTCCTACTCCTTTTTGTTGCTCTATAAATTTTCTATAATGAACATCTTTATACCAGTAAAACCAAAAATTTCAGTTTAAAATTTTATGACAGATAAAAGTATGTAAATACTAGATAGATAAGACTATGTATCAGTTAAATGTCTATCATATTTATGACAAATATCCTGAAACATGCTTTCCAGAGAAGAGGTTCAATTTTGACTTTCAGGTATATTTTACAAGAAAGTCATTTTTTTTCATGTCAAGGTTTTGCCAGCTAAATATTCTTAAGCAAACACACTGAAGGAAGGGGCTAGGAATTTAGCTCAGTGGCATAAGGACCTGCCTTGCAAGCAGATGGTCATGAGTTCAATCCCCAGTACCAAAAAAAGAAAAAAACAAACAAAAAAAAAACCACTCTGAAGTGAGGAGGCTTTAGTCCTGCCAGACTATAGTGCTCTCTTCAAGCAAAGAGACAGATGTTTGCTGCTGACCTTTCTCTGAGTAGAGGCTGATCCAGAGGGCTGGGAGATTTGGAATGCTGGCAGTTGGCAAATGAGGTTTCCCGGTGGAAGTCAGCATCCCCTTGGTCACATGGTAAGGACTTGCCAAACTTACTTGAATCTAAAGGTGATGGTGATGCTTTCCTTAATATAATCCGTTCATCGGGCTCTCTGATAACCTGAATGACAATGTACGTTATTCTTTGGTTGTAGTTTTTTGTCTTGTTTTTGCTTTGCTTAATTTAGAGATAGGTATGGGGTAGGAAAAGGAGGAGAAATGGAGGTAAGATGACAGACTATATGCCCCAGGAGTCTCCTGCAAATAAAAGAGGGGCTACAGCACAGAGGACTAGACACAAAATGCTTAGCAGTTGAGGTCAAGGAAAAATAATCAAGAGTCCGTACATTTGGTATATATTACTAAGCTAAATTAAGTCATGCTCTGAGCTTTGATTTCTGAGCATGAAAGATTATTGAGTCTGTGAAAAAAAATTTAGCAAAATATTTAAATACTATGTTACAAGAAGCATAGTATATTCAATTTTCTTATTATATATCTAGTTTCACATTGTATCACTGTAACACTGACAGACCAATCAAACTTCAAGAAAAAGTCATTTACCATCTCTGCAAATATAAGGTGGTCCATTACAGAAAAAGCAATGAAAATTACCAGTGATAAAGTAGGTACTGGGCCTATATATACCCTCGTTGGTAATCTGTCCTACAAATGAAAAGAGGGGAACAAGCCAACAAGCTCTGAAGCAAAGTATATAGTAGGACCTGTACACCTCTTTGCATAAAACCCAGTTAAACTAAAACAATTCCATGCAAACAGGTCTAGCTAGAAATAAATTTTCTGCTGCTGACTGCAGAAGCACAGTAATTGACATATAATAACTGGAAATATATCATTCTATAAGTGCTACTTCTAAAATTACCTTTACGTTTGCTGCAAGGCTGCCAAGAGAAGAAGCTAGAAGAAAGAGGAACAGGTGTTTGAATGACTCATCATGACCAGTTAGCCCTAAAACTGCATTTATTCCATGGCAGTACAAAAATTTTAGACAATGAATGAAATTTTAAAGAACTTCAATACTCCATTGAAAATTACACTATGATTATTAAGTCTCCCTTGGGTCACTCCCCAAATCTGAGTCTTGAGTTTTTCTGTCCTCTTGAGATAAAAAATGAAGTTTTATTTTTAATGATGTCACAGATGGAAGGGGAAAGGGTAAAAGCAAACTTAAAGCAGTAAGTTCAATACCATTAAGCAGACTGACAGCAGAAATAAACTAAATTTGTACAATGTGCCCAGAGTCTAAAAGAAAGCAATGTGAGTCTAATACAAAATTCATACAGTCTGCCTTTTCTGACATTCTTCTTAGGTTCTGTACATTCCTATTTATGCAGTAGCTCTTGAGTATGTTTTCCAAGGTAGACACAGATATTATATTGAGACAAAGAATATGTAAGAGCTTAGGGAAACAAAGTGCAAATATGGAATCATTACCATAAATAATTTTGAGAAGCATCAAGACCTACTACCAAAGAATAGGATGGATCCCTAGAAGGGGAAATAATAAAAACACAGAGAAAGCAGACAAAATTGGGGAAAAATGCTTTTGAAATAAGTATTTGTAAGACAGTATGATTGGGGACGAGGCATTCACAAAGGAATTTTCCTTGTGTCATGGTTTATGTTTGTGTCCCCCAGGCCTCATGAGTTTGCATTGTTCATTTGTGATGGTTCATTGTATAGTGCTTGGATTGATGGTGTCAGTGCTCCACCCATATAGGGGTGGAGCCAGGATGTGATGTAATGGCAGGAAGAAGGTGTGTTTTTTTCTCTTTGCTGGTTTGAGTTTGCTGCTGGCGGCCACCATGAACTGCAGCCCAGCCATGCCTGCCTGTCTTGGAGCCAACTGAGTGTGGACTGAAACCTCCAAAAACTGTAAGAAATAAACCTTTCCTTTCCCAACTTGGGCATCAGGTATTTTGTCTCAGCAACGAGCACAAAGTAACTAAGACAGAAATTTGGTACCGAGGAGTGGGGTCGTTTGCTGTGACTATACCTGGCCATGTTTTTCAAGAGGCTTTGGAAATGGCTTATGGGCGGAATTTGGAAAGGTTTGGACATGTCGCCTGGATGCACAGAGCTGGAGCAGCTTAGGCTGTTCTGTAGAGGAGATTCTGGTCAGAGCTCAAGAGACCAGAAGGCTGATGATAGAAAGCCTGATGGTAAAGACCAGGCTTGGGAGGTTTCTGCTGGAAAGGACTGCATTGGTTGTTGGACTCCACATGATGTATGTTATGGCTTGGCAGAAAGTTTGTCTGCATTTTGCTCCTGCCCAGAGACTTTGCCTGAGACTGACACAAAGGGCAATGGACTGATTAATTTTGAAAAAGAAATTAAAAAGCAATCAAACATTGAGGCTGTGGCATGGCTATTGTTGGGGGCTTTTAGCCAGCTTTATGTTTCAAATCAGGAGCAAAGAGCCCAGCAGGATAATTTCCAATACTGTGAGTTTGGCCCGAAGGAAGATTCCAGGAAGAGTGTGGATTGTAAAGACAGAGTTGAGATTTTGATTCCTGAGGAGAAACAGAGAGATAAGAAAGACGGCCCCGGGGCATCCCAGGAAGCAGGTCCCCACCCTGTGCAGCCTCATAGCAAAGATGAAGAGTGCCATGCTCCAGAATGGCGACAGAGGCCACGTGAGTTTCCAGAATGGAGACAGAGGCCACGTGAGGTTCCAGAATGGCGGCAACACAGAGAAGCTTTTCATCACAATCAGGTAGACAGAGCCCTGTGATCCAGGCAACTGACCCCTACAGCCAAGAGAGAGAGAAAAGCCTGGCTACTGCTTCAGCTAACAGCAAACCTTGGCGGCATCCACAAGGTGCTAATTTTAGGTGCAAGGAAAATGTACTAATTCTGAGGGTTAGACGGCTTCCACCTCGATTGCAAAGGGCCTGGGAGGCCAAGCAGTGTACCCCTGAGAGGGCAATTTGTGCAGATGTAAAGGTGAAGCCAAAGGTGCAGTGGAGACCCCAGAAGTTTGGAAAAGCCAGGAATGTGGATGATCCAAGGGAAGCTGCAAAAAGGGAGCAGAGAAGATTTAAGAGAAAAGCTGCGGGAGTTGAAATCACCAGAAGTGCGCTGGGGGTGGAATCCCCCAAGGCTTTTGGAACTTGCAACCAGATTGCTTCAGATGCTGAGTGTAGAACTCTAGGACTTAATGTTTGCCCTGCTGGATGTTGGAATTGCTTTGTTTCGAATGCTTTCTATTCTCCCGTTTGTAACTTTTGGAATGGTAATGTTTATCTTGTGCCTTTGCATTTCAGAAATGTTTAACCTTGTTTCTTTTGTACAGGGGCTTACAGTTAAGAGTTTGCCATAGATCTTGGAGGAGACTTGGGACTTGGAATTTTCAGCAATGTTGAAGCTGTTAGGACTTTGGCAGCTCTTGGAGGTGGACTAAATGTCTTTTGTATAAAGGATGTACATGAGTCCTGGGGGCCAGGGGTGGAATGTCATGGTTTATGTTTGTGTCCCCCAGGCCTCATGAGTTTGCATTGTTCATTTGTGATGGTTCATTGTATAGTGCTTGGATTGATGGTGTCAGTGCTCCACCCACATAGGGGTGGAGCCAGGATGTGATGTAATGGCAGGAAGAAGGTGTGTCTTTCTTTTTGCTGGTTTGAGTTTGCTGCTGGCGGCCGCCATGAACTGCAGCCCAGCCATGCCTGCCTGTCTTGGAGACAACTGAGTGTGGACTGAAACCTCCAAAAACTGTAAGAAATAAACTTTTCCTTTCCCAACTTTGGGCTTCAGATATTTTGTCTCAGCGACAAGCATAAAGTGACTAAGACACCTTGACTGATGATTCCTCTCTACCCCTGGTAATAAGAAAACAGACATGAAAATGGATTTTTAAGGCCTGGAAATTTTCATATCCTCTGAGTGTACAATAATCTGTGTCCATTTTGTCCCCAGGAGCTCTCTTCTCTCCTACCCGGAGTTGGACAGGGAATCGGCAGGGTTACGTTCTTTGCAGCTATCACCACAAATCTGACCTCTGCCCTGGGACTCCTGGGATTTTGAGAGATCAGTAGCATGGGGGAGTTACTATGGGGAAGTTGGCTCCCTTGCTTCTCAGACCATAGTCACGAGTTTGTAGTTTCAGTGTCATCTGGAAGCTTATTAGAAAAGGATCCTCCCAGGCTCCACCCAATCCTGCTGATCAGAATCTGTAGTTTTACAAAGTCCGTGGATGACTCAACTTTGAGAAGCATAGCTTTATTCTACCTTAGGCCTGATGAATGAGCTGACAGGTGACCTAAGCAAAGGTCTGGCTTGAAACCTATAGAGATTCCAAGGATCTGTGCTCAGAGGTCTGAAAGCCATCTCTAAATACAGGTATGCCAAAAACTTGGTATGTGACTTGTACACAGATTTTTACCTCTCTGGAATCTTAGTTCTTCACCTGAATGGTTAAGAAAAGACAAAGACCAAGCCCAGTGTGATGTATGAGTTCCACTGTGTTCAAATCAGCATTAAGTCCAACTTGTCCTCCCCCAAAAAGGATATTTGATGTCATCTGATTTCACTGTAATAGGAAGGACAATACTTTTACATGCTACATGGGTAATTTTTAATTCACAGAACTCCAATTAAATGTCAAAAGTGATGAAACACTTACTGCTTCAAGTCCTAGACTCTGTCCTAGGTTAGCTGCTTTCAAAGTCACTAAGACCTAAGAACAGTGGCTTAAGTTACTGCAAAAGGGTACTTTGTACCCCTTAGAAGTAAAAATCTGCACACTTAAGTTAGAGAACTCTGTTATAAAGAATGGCACAAATCCAGTCCTATCAGGAGACAAAGGAAAAGAGGCCACCATTATCCATTTCTAGCCTAAGAGTTTTGATTAAGTTCAGGAGGGATAAATTTTGCTGCCATGACCTTATGCCACTATATTAACACATTTACATGTTTCAGTCATAAACCAAAGACCTGCAAGAGAGGCTACACCCCAGGGGCTCAATGTGTGTTCCAGGAACTTCCCCATGGGTCCTCAAAACCTTTCAAGACATCTGCAAGGTCAAAATTGCTTTCATAGTTATACTAACACATTGTGTGACTTTTCACTCTTATTTTCTCATAATCCTAACAAAAGCTACAACAAATCATAACATTCTGATAGCTAAAACTGTACTTGTGCTACTGTATTACATTTTAAAAATTTCTCAGTTTTAATTTCTAACCTGCTCAATATTGATAGACACTATTCACATCAACAGAAACACAAAAATACCTTTAGGGGTCTTCAATAATATTTAAAAGGGTCCTAAAAATCTAAAATTTTGAGATTCCTTGCCTTAGCATAACTGTTTCAGATAGAGTTGGCTTCCCTCCTCTCTGACATAGAATTTTGGGCAGCCAACATTATGTCCCCTGATGGCCATCAATCTCCTGACCATCCATTCAGAAAGATGGCAAACAAAATAATTGTTAATTGTTAACGCTACTTTCCCAAGGAGTTTACCCAAGGTCAGCAGCTGTAAGCTTTCTGGCCCAGCCAGGGGAAAACTGCAAGCATATTGCCCTTTCCAACCATGACACTACGCAGCATAATTCTCCTCACTACGAGGTGAACTCTCCAAGAGCTGGCTTTCCAGCTGCCTCTTTCCCCCGGGAACATCACTGATTGAGAGTCCTTGGGAATTAGCCCAGTTCTCAGCATAATTTGTGATTCCTCAGAATCAAAGATAGTAAGTTCCCATAAAGAAACATACTGAAGTATCAAGAAACTAAAGTACCTCTTCTCATTGAAAATGGAAAGTTTGAAAACTTAGATTTTCTTTTAGATTTCTGTGGGTGAGGCTCACCAAAGGGCTTTGCACTGTCCACCTGAAAGCAAAATAAAGAAACAAGACTTGAATATGTGATAGTATGTAGTACCCTCTCCTCATTACCCACCATGCTTTCTCCTCCTCCCACCACTGTTCAGATCAGAAAAGAGAAGACTGAGAAATAACCTAAATCATAGGTTCCAAGTATGTCACATCTTACACCCAAATGGAGAAGCCATTTATCCTTGTCTTCACTGTGGCATTATTAGACTAGGTCCTGAATTCAATTCCCAGTACAAAAAAAAGAAAAATAAACTACAGTTGGATGCACATTATATTCTAATACTAGTAAAAAAAAAAAAGCACAGAGAGCAAGCAAAGCTCTATTTCACAATTTTCAAAAACAGGACAGGGAAGGAGGGAACTGGGCTGCTAGTGGTGGTGAGTTCTTACACATCAACCCAAGCCTTGGCAGAGTTTAAGATCATCACTCCCAGTGGTCAAGGACCTGCCCAGCTTCCAGCCACACTAGACTAGGCTTGGAAGGTTCTATGGCCTGACCAGATTACATCCAGTGACCTTCTTCATTCAGGGGAGTTGAGAGCACATGAAGTGAGTTCTAGCCCATTGGTCCTTGCCCGGGGAGAGCTTTAGGCCATCATCCACAGTGGCTAGGTGCCTGCCCAGCTTCCTGGAACACTGGAAGTGGCAGGGGAGGGCCTGTGGGCCTGACTAGACCACGCTCAGCAACCTCTATTCAGTCCTAGGAGCCAAGGGCATAGGAGACAATTTCCAACCCGCCCAGGTGAAGCCTTAGAACAACACTTGAAACACAGAAACATAGGAAAATGACAAAATGAAAGACCAAAACGTAATCTCAAAACTCCAGCTCATCCCAAGAAAGCCTAGGGGCCATGTATATAGAAGAAAATATATGCCATACATCTGAAATAATAGCAACTGAAATAAAGAAGCAACTCCGGGAAGCTTTAAAGGAATTCAAACTAGAAATAATCTCAGGTAAAAGAAGAAATGATAAAAGTAATGAAAGAGATGCTGAACTCATCTAAAGAAGACACAGTTAAAAAATTAAAGGAACAAAAAAAAAGATGGAATCCCTGGATGAACAATATAAGAAACAAACAGAATATATGAAGCAGATTCAAAGAGATATACAGGAAACCAAAAATTCCATTGAAAGTTGTCAAAACTGCCACACTGAAAATGAAGATAGAATTTCGGATCTCAAAGACAAGATTGCAGCTAGTGTACAAGAAAGGAAAGATCGTTTAAAAATAACAAGGAATCAAGAAATAACAATTCAACAGCTGCAAGATGATGCAAAGAAAAACAACATGATTGATAGCAATAAGTGAAAAAGAATGATATCAAGAGGCTATATACAGAAGTAATAGCTGAAAATTTCCCAAACATGAGAATAGAAACTGATATACAGATTAGTGAAGCATATAGAACCCCAAAATAGCCATAAACAAAATAAAACTACACCCAGATATATAATAATCACCATCCCAGAAGATCAGAATATTAAAAGCTGTTGGAGAGAAAAGACAGATCACCTATAAAGGAAAATCAGTCAGAATCACAGAAGACTTCTCAATACAAACGATGAATTCAAGAAGAGCATGGACTGAAGTATTTCATATCCTAAAGGAAAATGATTTCCAACCTAGGACTGATGTACCATGCAAAACTGTACTTCAAAATCAATGGAGAAATAAGATTATTCCATGACAAAGAACAGCTAAAGAACTTCATGATCACCAAGCCAACCCTGCAAAGAACACTGAAAAACAGTTTAGATACACATAGGAAAAAAACCACTAAGCAAGGCAGACAATTAAACAGAATGGAAAGATAAAGATGCAACAGCAGAAAGATGACATGTCAAAAATAAACCAATATATAACAGTTATAACCATTAATGTAAATGGTCTCAGTTCACCAATTAAAAGAAAAAGACTGGCCAGAATGGATCAAGAAACAACATCCAACCATATGCTGTCTACAAGAAACCCATCTAACCCAAAAGGAAATTCACAGATTGAAAGTCAAAGGATGGAAAACCATACTTCATGCAACAGGAACTTAAAAAAAAAGTGGGAGTAGCTATTCTGTTTGCAGACAATGTGAACTTCAAACCAAGAATGATCAGAAGAGATAAAGAAGGTCACTACACACTGGTTAGGGGAAAACTTCAAGAGGAAGAGATAACAATCTTAAATATAAACGCACCAATTTCCAGAGCACCCAGTTATGCAAAGCAAGTATTAATAGAAATGAAAAATCAAATAAGAAATAACACAATTATAACAGGAGACCTTAACACACCATTGACACAAAGGAACAGATCAAGCAGACAGAAAATTGCAAAGAAATAACAGAACTGAGTCACACCTGTGAACAAATGGACTTGATAGACATATACAGATTGTTCTATCCAAGAACATCAAAATACACATTCTTCTCAGTAGTACATGGGACATTCTCTAAAATAGACCATATGCTAGCTCACAGAACATATTTAAATAAATGCAAAAGAATTACAATTATTTCATGCATGTTAAAAGATCATAGAGCAGGGGCTGGGGATTTAGCTCAGTGGCATAATTGCCTGTCTTGCAAACAGGCAGTCGTGAGTTTGATCCCTGGTACCGATAAAAAAAAAAAAAAAGAAAGAAAGAAAGCTGAAGAATATTGGGGGCTGGGGATTAAAAAAAAAAGATCATAGAGCAATGAAACTAAAAATTAATGATATAAGAAACTGCAAAAAAACCCCACAAACACATTCAAATTGAATAATACACTCTTGAGCAATCAGTGTGTCACAGGAGAAATTAAAGACATTAAACAATACCTACAAGCAAATGAAAATACAAATACAACTTACTGGAATCTGTGGGATGCAATGAAAGCAGTCCTCAGAGGAAAATTTATTGCACTGAGTTCCCACATCAGGAAAACAGAATGAATACAAATAAACAACCTGATGCTACACCTCAAATATCTAGAAAAAAAAGAGCAAGTCAAGCCCAAAGCCAAAAGAAGGGAGGAAATTATTAAAATCAGAGCAGAAATTAATGCAATAGAGACTAAGAAAACCATCCAAAGAATCAGTGAATCAAAGAGTTGGTTCTTTGAAAGAATAAATAAAATTGATAAGCCTACAGCCAACCTTATTTTTTAAAAAGGAAAGAAAAAGCTCAAATTCATGCAATAAGGAACAAAAAAGGCAAAATCACTACAGACTTTGGAAATACAGAAGATCATCAACACCTATTTCAAAAACTTCTACTCTCATAGGTTCGATAACACAGAAGAAATGGACAGATCCCTAGAAACATATGAAGTACCAAAGCTGGGTCAAGAAGATGTAAAACTGCTGAATAACCCAATTTCTATTAATGAAATTGAAAATGTAATTAAGTCCTTACCTACAAAGAAGAGCCCAGGCCCAGACGGATTCACTGCATAATTCTACAAGAAATACAAAGAAGACTTAATGTCGACACTCTTCAAACTTTTCAATGAAATCAAAAGGGAAGAAATTCTTTCTAAATCATTCCTGGAAGCATATATTACTCTAGTACCAAAACCTGAGAAAGACCCAACTAAAAAAAGAGAACTACAGGCCAATCTCCCTAATGAACACAGATGCAAAAATCATCAATAAAATATTGGCAAACAGGATGCAGAAAATCATCAACAAGATTATACACCACAACCAAGTGGGATTCCTCCCAGACATGCAGAGATGGTTCAGCATATATAAATCAATAAATTTAATCCACCATATCAATAAAACCAAGAGTAAGAATCACATGATCATTTCCATAGATGCAGAAAAAGCTTTTGATAAGGTCCAACACTCATTCGTGATAAGAACCTTACAGAAAATTAGAATAGATGTTCTTTCCTCAATATGATAAAGGCCATCTATGACAAACCAACAGCCAGCATCATATTAAATGGCCAAAAACTGAAGGCCTTTACCTTAAAATCAGGCACAAGACAAGCATGTCCCTTATCACCACTCCTATTTAATATAGTACTAGAAATACTAGCCAGAGAAATTAGACAAGAGAGAGAAATAAAAGGGGTAAAGATAGGAAAAGAGGAAGTTAAATTATCATTATTTGCAGATGACATGATACTCTACATACAAGACTCCCAAAACTCCACTGAAAGACTCCTATATATAATAAATAAATTCAGCAGTGTAGCTGGATATAAAATCAATACTCAAAAATCAATAGCATTCCTATACACTAACAACAAAATCATAGAGAAAGAAATAAGTGAAGCTACACCATTCACATTATCATCCAAAAAAATGAAATTCTTAGGAATTAATCTCACAAAAGAAGTAAAAGATCTATACAGGGAAAATTATAATACACTGAAAAAATAAATTGAAGTCAACCTCAGAAAATGGAAAGACATCCTTTGTTCATGGATAGGAAGAATAAATATTGTGAAAATGGCCATTCTTCCAAAACTGTTATACAGATTAATGCAATTCCAATGAAAATACCATCAACATACCTCATAGATCTAGATAAATCACTCTTAAAATTCATTTGGAACCAGAAGAGACCTAGAATGGCAAAGGCTAAGCAAGGCAGGAGGCATCACAATCCCTGACTTGAAGTTATACTACAAAGCTACTGTAATAAAATCAGCAGGGTACTGGAATAAAAACAGATCTGAAGATCAATGGAATAGATTAGAAGATACAACCACAACTACAAACACACTCAATCACCTTATCTTTGATAAAAGGGCCAAACATGTTCACTGGAAGAACGACAGTCTCTTTAATAAATGGTATTGGAAAAACTGGCTCTCCATATGCTGAAAACTAAAACTAGCCCCATGCCTATCATCATGTACTAAACTAAAATCTAAATGGATCAAAGATCTGAATATTAAAACAGAAACACTAAATCTGTTTGAAGACAAATTAGGTAAAAATCTTGAAGACATAGGAGTAGGTAGAGAATCCATGAACAGGACTCAAACCACACGGGAACTACTCCCCAGAATCAATAACTGGGATCACGTCTTATTAAAAAGTTTCTCCATGTCAAAAGGAGTCTCCAGCATAGTGAAACGAAAACCCACAAACTGGGAAAAAATGTTAGTGAACTGTCCCTCAGACAAAGGATTTCTGTCTAAAACATATAAAGAATTAAAAAAAAATCAGGCCCCCGAAATTCAAAGACCCAATCCAAAAATGGGCATCTGAGATGAATACACATTTCTCAGATGAAGAAATACAAATGGCAAATAAATACATGATAAAATGTTCATCATCATTACTCATTAGAGAAACGTAAATTAAAATCACACTGAGATTCCATCTCACTCCTGAAAGAATGGCCAGGATCAAGGAAACTACCAACAACAAATGCTGGAGAGGCTGTGGGGAAAAAGGAACTCTCCTGCACTGTTGGTGGGAGTGTAGACTGGTGCAACCACTGTGGAGGTCAGTCTGGAGATTTCTCAAAAAGCTGGGATTGGCAGTCTCATTTGTTCCAGCTATTCCACTTCTAGGCATATTTCAGAAGGACTGAAAACATCATATCACAGTGATATATGTGCACCCATGTTTATAGCAGCACAATTTGTAATAGCCAGATCTTGGGAACAACCTAAGTGTCCATCAACTAAGGAATGGATAAAAAATTTGTGGTATTTTTATACAATGGAGTACTACTCAGCTATAAAGAATGATCACATTGAGATATTTATCAATAAATGGACGCAGCTTGAGACCATACCCATGAGTGAAATAAATCAAACTCACATGTGTAAATACCGAATAGTTTCCCTAGTGTAAGAAATGGTAAGAATACATAAAAGTATGTGATAAACATGATTCCCCATTGTATTGCTTTGAAGCCTTATAATGTTTACATTCATTAATTGGAATGGTTTTATCCTGGTTTATTTGATTTTATTATCTGTGATGGTATAAACAGCTATTTTGAAGAAAATAAGACATTATAATAGCCAGTGCTGATTTAATATCATCTTACTCTGAAGTCCTACATGCTTTTGTTCTTCTGTTTCCATTGGTTTTATCATTTTGTATCTTATTGGAGTTTATTATGTGTGATAGTATAAACAAATTTTCTATGGAAGATAATGTAATATAGTAGCCATTGTTCATTCTCTGTTATTTGGTTCTGAATGCCCTGTAATACTTTCATTCTCTTGAATGGTTTTATACTGTTTTGTTATGTTTGATACTATTGTATACGAAGTTATGCCAACTATTTCAAAGAAAGAGACATTATAGTAGTTACTGTTAATTACGGGTTGTCTTGTGGTGAAAAATACTGTGTTGCTTACATTGTTCTGTTCTGATATGCTTTATTATGTCCTCTTTTGTTTTAATCTCTTTAAAATAAAAAAAAATTTTTTTTAAAAACAGGACAGGGTGTCATATTTCTAAACAATATGATCAGTGACAGTAAGTGATTGTCCTGGATGACACCATAGCTTTTCATGACCCCTTCCAGACTGCGTCCATAATCTGGCTTCAAGAAATATGCTGATTTGAACTTACAAGTTTACAAGTCTTTACAACATCAGATCACTTAAATTTTAATGCTTCTACTTTGGGAAACACTATGTATCATCAGGAAATCTGGTTAAATAAAAGAATTAATACATAAAATCACTAATAAAAGAGTTTGGGGGGCTGGGGATTTAGCTCAGTGGCATAAGCGCCTGCCTTGCAAGCAGGCAGTCATGAGTTCAATTCCCAGTACCAATAAAAAGACAAAAAAAAAAAAAAAAAAAAAGAGTTTGGGACATGGCAAAAACTATAAGGATTTGGTAAATAAAACAAATACCAAGTAAGTTTTCATTCTTTAAGACATCTAATCATATTTTAAGGCATCTAATCTTTAAGACATCTAATCATATTTAGTCCATAATGGCAATGGACTATTTTACAAAAATTTACACAGAATGAAATAAATCAGACCATCCAATAAACTCAAGTCAATAATATTTTTATGGAACCACATTTAATGATTGGTAGCTACACTTTTGCCAGATATCTTTACTTAGGCCACAAAGTTCTATATTTGTATATCAATGTATCAATAGTATCTGAAGATAGTTATTTGATAGCTTCTAATCAAAAAGCTCTGTTCTATCTACAAATCAACTTTTTTTAATTTTTCCAGTTAGGGGAGACTGAACGAGGTCTTCATACTGAGCCATCTCCCCACCCACAATGCCCAGGTTGGGCTCCAATTTGTGATCCTCCTGCCACCAGGTCCAGATCTAATCCAGTCTCTATACGCAGTCACCTCAGCAGCACCTTGACTTTGAGACTCATTACACCTCATAGCCTGTTTAAACACACAAACATAACCACTGTTGACTTTAAGTCAAAATACCAACAGCACGCTACCCACAGTTAATATTCTGCAGAGCGAGTTGCTAACTAGAACAACGGAATGGTGTTCATAAAGTGTATAAAATAATATAGAAAATATTCTTAAGTAATATCAACTGGACTATATCAAGAAACTAAATATGTAATATATAATATATAATATATAATATATAATATATATGTTAGTTATAACTTTGTGAGAAAAAAAGCCTATGAATACCCCAAAAAAGGTGAAGAAAATGCATAAAGTTAAATTAAATATTCTATTATGCTGATGAATTTATTTTCTTCAACTTTTCTATATTTTCCATTACTTATGCAGTATAGTAGTAAAAACAATTTTAAAGAGATGGAGCGATCCAGAGTAATTAAATTTGTCCACTACCTCCTGTGAGCTAAATCTAAGATAGCGCTACTTAAGGGCTTTAGTTTGGCATATCATGCTCCTTCCTGCAAAGATATGTTTCCTGCTCTTCAAAGTATGGCCACTGACCACTAATCTCACTACGAAAACTGGAGCAATTTTCTTTTAACTGGTGAAGTTTCAGTCTTTGTAAACATCTTCAACTCCTGGAAATTCCCCAATTCTTCTGAATAATGGTAAGCTATCATATGTGGTCATCACACACCTTTAATAATTTTCATAAACAAAAAATGAGGACAGTTGACATTTACTGAACATGTTCTCTGTATGAAATACCTTTATAGGAGTTTACTCCCTAACATGTGAACATAGTTCAATAACAGTTATTATTCAATTTGAATTCTCTATTTAATATTACTCATTTGTTTTTGTGGTCCAACATTCCAAAGTACTCTGAAAAATATCTGAGACTCACATGTCTAACCACAAATGGAGGCCTCCTTTCTGCAGGGTATTTGAAGTTATTTCCAAGGTTCGATTCAGCTGGCTGGTCCAAGGAGAAATGTCTGGTGCAACGTGGAGAGGGTGCTTGAGATTGCGTGCCTTTGGGTGGTTTGTCAGGATTAACATCCTTCAGCTTCATCTTTCTATTATTTACAGAGAATGCTGGTCGGTATGATGCTGAAAAAGGCCTTCGTGATTTGTATGTTTCTTCCTGAAATCAAAAGAAAAAGGATATTTTTAAATTTAAAAACAATCAGAAATATAGCAATATATAATTGAACTTTTGAAAACTAAGACAGATCAACCATCTGTGGTTTCCATAACATGAATTTAAGGAAGGCATTTCTCTACTCAGTCTTTAATGCAGCTCAACTTAATGCCACGAGTGCTTATAACTTAATAGTATATTATATTTCAATAATAACAGGTTTATTTGTGTTAGGGAAAAGTTAGAAAGTATCACACACACAATGAATGCACAGGTACTAACAAAGAGTCCACACTATTCAAAGAATTTACTATAGTAAATAACTGTGGGTATGCATAAAACAACAGAAATGCTTATGGCAATTTTAACAATTAGAAACCATCTGTTTGGTTGAGTAAGCAGTTGATGCTCAGCTGCAAACCCACCTCAGCTCTATGACAATATTAAGGGAAGGACTCTGCAGACTCCCTTTTCACTTTCCCACTCACTCTGTTAGCACTAAGAAGGAAACTGAGGCTGGCGAGGACAGGACTGGCTACTTCTGCCTCTGCATCGTGTTGGCATCAACCCAGCAACCGCTCTTCCCCGAGGCAGGAATACCCGGTTCCAGCTGAAAGGCCCCCGCCGTGATGCCAGAACCAGCCTTGCTGCTCCCTCGAAGTCACTGCGCCAGGGACACGCTGGCTCCTGCTGCCCACAGGACACTAATGAGAAACACGGGTCCAACCCCACAGGAAAACCGTCCTCCAAGCTGCTGTGCCACCAGCAGTGAGCAGCGCTCTCCTTGGAAGCCAGAGTCCCGGTTTACCAAGTTCCTCTAAATTCCTGAAGAAGCACCAAGAAAGAGCCCCTCCCTCGGGCCTGGGTGCCATTTCTGTGGGGTCTCTTCAACCTCTACACTCTCGGTGACCCAAGCTCTTTCTTCTGTTCCCCAGCCCTCGAGCAAGAAGCTGCTCCTTAAAGGTTTTTCTTCTCCTCCTCCTCCCTTCCTCCTCTTTCTTCTTTCCTGCTTCCTCTCTCTTCCTCCTCTCTCCTCTCCTCTCCTCTCCCCACACCTCCCTCTTCTGCTGCTGCTGATTCTTCTTATTCTTCTTCCACGTTCCTTTCCTCCTCTCCTGCTTTCTTCTTCCTTCTCCTTCTCTTTTCCCTTCCCTTCCTCCCTCTCTCCCTGTCCCCTTCTCCTTCCCTCTCTGCTATGGTCCCACTTTACCTTTCAGTTTTCCAAAATCCCTTTAGCATTTTTTTACACACATAAAATTTTTCTGTTATATCAACAGGTATTGCTTGATTTCCTGACTGAACCCTAGCATATCAGTTGCATGCCCAACAAACAGAAAATGACTGACCTAACAAACCATGGCTTTTCCATATAATACAGTACTATAAATCCACAAAAAACCTTGTGGTTTAAGAATATTTAGGGACATGCAATCTCCCTAATAAATAGAGATGCAAAACTCCTCAATAAGGTATTAGCAAATAGAACACAGCAAATCATCAATAATATTATACTCCATGATCAAGTGAGATTCATCACAGGAATGCAGAGATGGTTCCACATGTGCAAGTCAATAAATGTAATACACCACATCAACAGAGCCAGAGGGAAAAATCACATGATCATCTCAATAGACCGAGAAAAATGTTTTGACAAAGTTCAGTGTTCAATCATGATTTTAAAAAAAACCTACAGAAAATTGGAGTAGATTATCTCAATCTAATAAAAGCCATGCATGACAAATCAACAGCCAACATCATACTAAATGGACAAAAACTGAAAACTTTCAATTTAAAATCAGAAACAAGACAGTATTAGCCAGAGCAATTGGACAAGAGAGAGAAATAAAAGGAATAAGATTAGGAAAGGAAGCAGTTAAATTATCATTATTATGCAGATGACATCATACTTTAAAGAGAAGACCCCAAACTTCCACCAAAAGACTTACAGATTTAATAACCAAATTCAGTAGCATGGCTGAACACAAAATTGATGTTCAAAAGTCAATAGCATTCTTATACACAAACAACAAACTCACAGAGAGAAATTAGGGAAGCAACACCTTTCACAATAGTATCCAAAAATAATGAAATACTTAGAATCAATCTAAAAAAGAAAGTAAAAGATCTATATATCAAATATTACAGTACTCTGAAAAAGGAGATTGAAGAGGATATCAGAAAATGGAAATTCCTTGCTCATGGGATAGAAAGAATCAGCACACTGAAAATGGCCATACTTCCAAAGTTGTTATACAGATTTAATGCAATTCCAATCAAAATGTCATTAACATACCTCGTAGATCTAAAGAAAACATTCCTAAAATTCACTTGGAACCAGAAGAGACCTAGAATCACAAAGGCAACCCTGGGCAACAAAGGGTAGGGGAAGAGGCATCACAATCCCTGACCTGAAGCTACACTACAAAGCTACTGTGACAAAATCAGCATTGTATTCACAGAAACAAAACAAACAAACAAAACAGACCTGAGGATCGCTGGAACAGATTAGAAGATGCAGATACAACTACAAACACATTCAGCAAACTTACTTTGACAAAGGGGCCAAACATGTCCCCTGGAAGAAAGACAGCCTCTTTAACAAGCAGTGCTGGAAAAGCTGACTCTCCACATGCTGAAGACTAAAACTAGCCCCATGCCTATCACCATGCACTGAAGTCCCACTGGATCAAAGATCTAAACATTAAAACAGAAACACTAAATCTAATGGAAAAGAAAGTAGGTAGAAATCCTGAAGACATAAATATAGGCAGAGATTCATGAACAAAATCCAAACTGCATGGGAAATACTTCAAAGAATCAACAACTGGGATCTCATCTTATTAAAAAATTTTTGCACAACAAAAGAAATCACCAACAGAGTGAAGACAATCCACAGTGTAGAAAAAATTTTAGCAACTGTCCCTTAAATAAAAGACTTTTATCTAGAACATATAAACAATTGAGGAAAAAAAAAATAACAGGGTCCCCAACTCAAAGACCCAATCCAAAGATGGCCATCTAAGACGAAGGCACACTTCACAGATGAAGAAATACAAACAGCAAATAAATATAGGAAAAAGTGCTCAACACCACTGATCATCTGAGAAACACAAATTGAAACAATACTGAGATTCTATCTCACTCCACAAGGAATGGCAATCATCAAGAAATCAACCAATGACAAATGCTGGAGGAGGGGTGGGGTAAAAGGAACCCATCTCCACTGTTGGTGGGAATGTAGACTGGTGCAACCACTGTGGAGATGAGTCTGGAGGTTCTTTAAAAACGTGGGATTGGAGGTCCCACTCAATCCAGCTATTCTCCTTCTGGGTATTTTCCCAGAAGAACTGAAAACATCATCCCACAGAGACATATGTGCACCCATGTTTATAACAGCACAATTTGTAATAGCTAAATCTTAGAAACAACCCAAATATCCATCAACCAAAAAATGGATAAAAAAGATGTAGTAATTTTATACAATGGAGTACTATTCAGCCATAAAGAAGGATAAACTTGACACTTTTATAGATAAATAGATATAACTTTAGACCACACTTATAAGTGAAATAAATCAGACTTTCATGTGTAAATATCATATTGTCTCCCTAGTATAAGAAACTGAACAAGTAAATAAGATCCAAAATGTACAACAGATATTGTAAAATGGGAAGAAACTGTTCAAAAGGAAAGAGAAAGCTGGGGATATAGTTCAGTAGCACAGGCCACTGAAGGTATAGTTCCATACGTGGTACCCAAAAAAATGGAAAGAAAACTGGAATAGGAGAAAAAGAAGAAGAGAAAACCATATATATATAGTTCTCTATCATATATATAAATATATATATTTATATATATATATATATGATAGTTCATTGAAAAGAAGGATTTGTGTTTCTATTTTTTGATCCACTTTTCAGGCTCTTTAGTTTGCAATCTGAGCAACTACTTTGAAGATAATATGTGTTAACAATTGTTACTCTCCCATTATCTTGCTTTGAAATTTTATATCATCATTTCCCTTTTTTTTACTTTAAAATTTAAAAAAAATTAATAATACTTAAGGACATGGAAAATGTTCATGACATATTAGAGGTACATAACGATTTGTAGTAATATGATTCCAAAAGGTGTGTTTGCGTTAACAGGATATTAATGTGTACAAAAATTAGTCCTGCTCATCTTTAAATGGTAAAAATGCCAAGCAATCCCTTTATCTTGTCTTTTGTTGCTTACTTGTATTTTCTAAAAATAATATGGTACTTTTGTTATAAGAGAAAAACAAAAATTGTTAATTTAAAAAGATAACAGTTGGGGCCCAGGGATTTAGCTCAGTGGCATAAGTGCCAGCCTCGCAAGCGTGAGGTCGTGAGTCCCATCCCTCGTCCCCTCCCCCTAAAAAGAGAAAAGAAAAGAAAGAAGAGTTAAAAGTTTGGGGATCTATGCTAAGGAAACATTAAAATGGTAGAATGGAAGAGACAAAATAGACCGAAAAGTTACTGTCGTTATAACTGAGTTACCCCAGCTTATCCTCCTCAGCTTTTATTCCCATTTAGCAATATTCCAATAACTCAAATAATAAAGGCAAGCATCTCACAGGTACGCTGGAAATAAGTGACATGTGAAGGTGACGTTGTTTCACTAACAAATTGGAGAGAACAGACATTAAATAAGCACAAATTTAAAAGCATCAAATGTCACCCTTAAAATTATTTACTAGTCTCTCTTTTGAATTCTTACACCAAAAGAACTAACAGACTTGCACAGACTAGCGGCCTTTCTCATTCTGCACTCTTTAACACACAGTCCATATTTTCAGGTATTTGTCTAGGACCACAGGTGAGATCTGGGACAATCATTTGTTTCCCTTATTAATTCTATGCTATCTTGTCCTAAAGTATTTAAAGAAGCTTTACAATGTATCTTTATTCCTTCTCCATCTTGTTCTACAAAGAATTTCAAATGGCTACAAAAATTATATATATATATATATAATATATATATATAATAATTTGTAAAATATACATATACATATATTAAAAGAAAAATCAGCATGATGGGGAATTAGGGTTGAAGAAGAGAATAAAATGAAAGTAGAGTGAATGGATAGCTTTGCTTAACAAAGATGGACCACAAATACAACTCTGAGTGTTAGTTTCAACAAAATAGACAAAAAACACACTATGGTTCATAATATCAATAAAAGTCACAGAACAGGAAACAAAAACAGCCAATAATGTGATTTTTATCATCTGAGTCCCTCTACTGTACTCAACCAGCTAATCCACAACCAGTATTACACACCAGCACACTCACTGAAATGTGATAAGCTGAGTAGAGGATTTGAACAGAAATCAAAGCCTGGCAAAAGCTTTCCAGGTTTCTATTTGTTCATTAGCACCTCAGCTTGATAAACCTGAGTTCATGCTAAAAATCTTGAAATTTGTGGAGAAAATTCTGTTATTTATATCACTGCTTTTTTATTATACTTACAAGAAGTCTTTTTCCATATGGAAACATGCATTCTCTGATGGCCGTCCTTGTAGAAAACTCTAGTTTGGGAGCAATGCCCTAAAAATAAAACAGGGTAACAGAAGCAAATAAAATGATCAGAAATAGTTTTTTTGACCCATCTCATCCTAACTCAAAATCATGCAAGAACCTAATTGTTCTTCTGTGTGGATGACATAATCCACATACTTTCCCTAATACTATGTAAATAAAATAGTAATGGCTAAACACATGCAATATACATTATGTACCAGACCCACACCAAAGCATTTTGACGTATTAGCTCATGTAGTCCTAATACATCCTTGTGAAGTAGGCCCTAGGAAAATCTCCATTCAGACCTGTCCATCTAGTAACGGCAGGGTGGTGATCAGACCCCAGCTCCAGTGCGTTACCATCAGCTACTCTATTCAAAACATGGGACCAAGACATTTAATAAAATCACTTGGAGGGAAGGATGGACAGAAGGTCTCCTTCCCTGCCTAGCTGCTTTGAAAAACCTTGCTTTATATCTTACATAAAATATTTATGTGCATCAGATCTATTTCCAACTCTTCATTTTGATGAACTGATACTTCTATTTTTCATCAGTATCATGCTGTCTAAAAGACTGGTAAGGAACTAAATAAAATAACAGTAATAAAACATGGAAATATAAATAAAAAGTTTTATCATAGTATAAGTAAAAATAAAAAATGGTGGGGGAAAGAAATATAATTACTCAGCTGATATACTGAGAACAGAAATGAGTGGCTTGCCTGAACTGTACATGTAACTCATTCTCACTTCTTATAATATTCATGAAAAGAAATATAATAGTCAGATGAAATAGAGAATTAGCATTGTTCAGCAACTCAAACAGCAAGTACTGCTGTGTGACAGAGCCTTCTATAGGTTCTTTCCACTTATGCCCACAAAATTAAAGAGGCCACTTAAGAAACTACAAGAAAGCATGTTTCTCCTTGTCTTCACACTTAGCTGAAAACCAGCCCAGTGTTTGAAAATGGAACTTAACAGAGAATTTGGGTAAACAAAAGTCATTATAACAGAGTTAGCCCAGGTTTATTCTCATTGATTTTCAATCCCTGTTAGCTTCAGAAAAGCAGTATGCCAATAATTCAAAATAATAAAGGCAAACATCTCACAGGTGCCCTGGAAATAAGTGATACATAAAGATGATGATGAGAGAGAAAATATGTGTCCTACCAAATCCTCCAAGATAAGAGAAGGCTTAAAATTCTAAACATTAGGAATTTTGATTAGGGTAGTATTTGATAAATGTTTGCTGCCTGAAATATCAGAATCAGAAACTGTCGTCACAGGCATCACACAAACAGAGGTTCCAGCTATTTTGAAGAGAAGAGAAGACATTATGGCAGCCATTGTTAATTTTCTTATTCTCTAGTTTTGAAGACCTGCAATGCCTTCATTATCCTGTTCTGGTCAGTATTATACTGTTTTGTTTTGTATGAATTTATTGTGTTGAAGATATAGACAACCATTTATAAGAAAACAAGAGACATTATGATAGTCACTGTAGATTTCCTGTTGTCTTGTTTTGAAATCTGTGTCACTTACATTGTTTTGCTTCTGATCTGTTTGTTCTACTTTATGTTTTATGCTTTTTGAAATAAAAATAAATAAATAGAGGTTCTGCAAAATTATATATTCTTCACAATACTCTCAGCAAAGTGAAGACAATAACATTTCATTAATGTTATCGATAATAACAGTGAACTCATGGGGCAGCAACAGAAAAGTTGACTGTTAAGTGTGCTTTTTATAATTCATAAAGATATGACCCTTAAAATGGAGGGCATCCAAGTAAAATAAAAGTTAAGAAAAGTGTCAGGGTTGCTGCAGAGTTAAAAATCATCAGATAATACCAAAATGAATATTTTGAATTTGGGCTCAGATAATGCCTCCATCATATGACAGTGATATGTCTGTGTTGTACCAGAAACATAGGTTTATAACAGTATAATTTGCAGTAACTAAATCTTGAAAATGGCCTATATATCCATCAACCAATGAATGGATAAATTATACTTGATGGAGTACTACTGTGCCATAAAGAAGGATAAACTTAAAAATACTTTTAGGTAAACTGATGACACTCAAGACCATAACGTTAAGTGAAATAAGTCAGACACACCAGCTTAAATAACACATAGTTTCTTTTATATATGAAGCTCAAAATATAAAGAGCAAAATACAAGACATATCCTAGGAAGTTGAGAGATCTTTTTTCAAATGGGAAGAAAAACAAGAGATGGAGGGAGGAGAGAGGGAAGAAAGAGAAAAAAGAATTAATAAAAGAGAACTAAATAAAAAGAGAGCTTTTGCAAATGGGAAAGCAAACAATTGTTGGAGAGAGCAGGGCGGGGTTATAGGGGAAGGAGACAAAAATGAATTAAGGTGTGTTATTTACATCTAAAAAGCCCCTCACAATATCATCCTGTATGGCAAACATGTACTAATAAAAAATAGAAAGAGAAAGAATAAAGAATTTTTCTACAACCAGAAGGCCAGACAGGCAGGCTCACTTACTGGAAAATCTCTGGTTGTCTTCATGAGCACCTCTCTATGTATACCAGGGCATGAAGGTGTCAGCTTGGGCTCAGGGAAAAGAAAATCTCGTGTGTTGTCTTCATAATAGGCCAGCTCTTCCCACACTAGAAAGGATGGACAAACAGCATAAGGATATGTATCTACATTCCCAAGTTCAACAAAGTAATTTAGACAGATAGACGACAGCAGAGATGGCCCTGTGATCTCAGCACTTGTTAGTCAAGAAAAGTAACTTCTACTACTTTTTATCTTGTGAATATTTTTTTTGAGACAGGCTCTCCCTATGCAGTCCAGGCTGGCTTTGAGCTCAACAGCAATCCTCCTGCCTCGGGCTCTGGAGTACTGGGATTTCAGGCATTGTGACGCCACACTGCCCAGTTACGTTGTGGATAATTTTTAACAGCCTTTTCAAAGTCATAAAGAGAAAAAAATATTTTGCTATATAAAACAAAACAAAAAAGAACATCTGCTTTCATTTATTGATCTACCCATTCTTTCCTTCAATAAATGTTTATCAAGAGTAAGCCATGTGCTAGGCCCTGGGAGTAGGGAAACATGCAGATGACTCTCCTTGACCCTCCTTGAAAAGAAGAGCAACAATCTCCATTTTTAATAAACCTGGCCCTATCTGCACATATTGATATGTACAGAGCTGGCAAGGCTATTTCTTTGTCCCTTCAATTGGCTTTAAGCACTGTAAACTGGGCTAGCTGAGGAGCTGATGTGTAATCTCTGAAGCAAATGACAGGTCGGTGTTATCCCGGCCTCCCAGTAACTCCCCAAATATGTGGTTGAGTCAGGCAGGATGGAGAGCACACAGCTGGGACTGAGCTTCAAGAAAGAGGCTATGACTTCCAGGGCAAAAAGGATTGCACGTTAGAACTGAAGCTCTGACCCCAAATTATCAGACACTACCTCAGCTGGGATATGCAGATTGCTCTCTGCATTTCTTGCCCTCTGCATATCACAGAGGTGATCTCAGACCTACTTAGCCCGGCTCACAGTAGGCAAGGCAGTCACATACTTCCCTCCATTCTCACTGTCACTCATCCCTGAGCCACTCCTCTAATGGAGAATTAATAAAACCCGGGTTGGGCTCTGGGTGTGGCCTTTGTTCCAGTAAACACCATCTTGGCTGGATTTAAGACCCCTTGGCTCCCCATAACTGTATATATGTCTTCATGTCTTTACTCTCGCCTTGGGTTGCACCAGAAGTGGTCGACTGGAATTAATCCCATTAACTTCTCCTTGGGATTACAAATGTAAACCTTCTTGGACTATAACAAGGAAGGGAAAAGGTTCTCTATACCTGGAGACAGAATAGGATTCAGGTTGGCAGAGATTTGTTCACAAAGGCTATGGCATAAACTGGGGTTCAGTGTGTCTGTGATGTGGGATGTGAATGGCCCAGAGAACAGCTGGACCTATGCTTCTCTGTACATTATGGACATCATGGACATCTGTAAGGTCATTCATGGGCAGGAGCTAGAGGAACTAGTGTCTTAAGAATTTAAGCCACTCTTGTACATCAAACATTTTCCTTACCCTGCACAACTTTCTAATATCCTGGCAGATATTCTTTTGGGCTAAAAATCATGTGATGATTAGCTAATTGGAGAATCTAAATGTGTCTCACATATATATGTATAAAGCATATCTGCATGATTTAAAAATACACTGAATTTTCTGGGAACGCAGGTATTGTATAAATTAAAGAATAATTTTACTATTTTTTATCTTTCCTAAGACCTATTTGGAATTTTGAAAATCATGCCACATCTAAATACCTCATTTATGCTCAACCTTTACGTACTAATATGCATACCATTTTATTATAAATCACTTTCTTGTTGGAAAAGTACACTGATTTTTGCAGTGATTTGTATAAGTTGATTATATTAACTATATTATTTCAGAATGGTGAAATGGATACTATGAATTACTCATCACAAAAAAATATCTTTGGTCTAATAGGATAGATGATGAGTCAGCTAAAGGACACCAAAGCTGCCCTCTGAGCCATCTTTGTTAGTGTAGCAGGTGCGACACAAGAAACTTGAACCAACAGTGGCCTATGTTGACAATCAAAAGAGTAATTGTTGCTGATTAAACAGATAGCTTTGTTGTTTGGTGACTTATGAGAATTCCCATGAGGGCACTTTTTATTGATCATGTTTGTTAAAGTAAGTATAGAAAATAACATCAAATGATATGATTAATTTCCTCTTCCTACTAATCCCACTCAATATGAACACCGGGCTTCTAATGAGAAAAGGATCAAAGTACAGGAAGTACGTACTGTATTTTTTGTTCACAATATCACTCTCACTTTAGGAATCTCCACGCCTCTGGAAGGTACTGCCACAGCTTAGGCTACTCTCTCTCTCTCTCTTTCATCCTGTTCATAACCTATTCCTCTTTCAAGTTGCACCCTAAATGTTGTACAGTATGTTCAGCCTTCCAAGTCCAAAGGAGGACTTGTGATCCCCACCCCCACACAAATACAAATCAGTTCTCCCCGGCTTGCCCTGCAGAACTACCAAGCCAAAAATCTAGGATTCATCTTTGATTTTGCTCTTTCACTCTTTACTGATCCACTGGCAAGCTCTACTGACTTTATCTACAAAATAAACCTAAAATCTGACCCCTGCTCTCTCTCTCTTTACAGCTAACACCCTGACCCAGAAAACCACCTCCTGCCTCTGCCCTGGACCACTGCTCTGTGTCCTAGGTGATTCCATTCTCTCTGTATTTAAATCCATTCTCCAAACACTACTTTGTTTTTAAAACATCTGACTATGAATTTTGCCTGCTTAAAACCTTCTAATAAGCTTCCCATCACAGAAGAATAAAATCTAGGCACTTTACCATAGTTTCAGGACTCTATGTAATCTCTATCTCTCCTACCTCATTTATTACCTGTCCCCTGAGTCCTTCCCTTAAATCCCTGCTACCATTCTTGCTGTCGTACAAATACATCAAGTTCACTCTACCTTAAAGAGTGTTGCCCTGAGTTCCTCCTGTAACCTTTCTTCCCTAGATCCTTGAATGGCTGGCTCCCTCCTATCAAATGACAGATGGGGTTTAAATGTCACATTGTCAGAAAATTAGCAGTTCTAAATCTAGGAGCTCTACTTACCTCATCTATTTTAACTTCAAAATAATATTCATCATGATGTTTTCGCTCATGTATGTATGTGTTTATTTATGGCCTGCTTTCATGAATGTTCCATGAATGCACTGATGTTGACTTGTCTGCTTGTTGTTCTCCTGCTGGGACAGCTTTCTAGAAAGGTGTGAACTCAGAACAAGCCTAAAAACATAGTATGCAGTCAAGACAATCCTATCTGAAAAGGGACCATGCTATCAGTATCTGTCACAGGTCCCTTGAAATACCGTTACAGACACACACTTCAGTGTTAAATTTCAATGATGTTCAGAGAAGAGTGCGAGCGTGCAATACCCAGGATGCTTCCTCTAAACCTCTAAAACAGTGCCTGGAGCACAGTGAGTGCGCGATAAATGTAATTCTCGTGTCCATTTATTCACAAGAACATGAGGATTAAACTGAGATCATTTACTGAAGTACCTGCTTACATTAGCCACTCAGCAACCATTAGCTACTGTCCTTGAAAGTCGGTTTCCACAAATATAAAAGGGAAAAAGAGACTGGTAGATTAAAAACTGGTGGTCAACTTAAACACCAGCTGAACTGAATCACGTGGTGCTGAGTGTGGATGGCCCACCTGAGGACCGCTGCCAGCATAAAAAGGAGACCTGGAAAGGAATTGTAGTGCTGTGGGTCCTCTTACATGTTGTTTGAAGCTGTTGGTTCTCCTGGGGGAGCTTGTCATGCTGGCTTCCCTGACATGAACTCAGCTGCTGTCACTGAAGAAGCTTGGGACCTTGTTGTGGAGAATGGCTGTGGTTCACCTTTGGGGGAGTCCTGGTCCCAGCTTCCTAGCTCTGGAGGGGAAGATGTGTGCTGTTCAATCTCCAAGAGAAGCTTGTCACACTGGCTTTCTGGCATGTACTCAACTGTTATTGTCCAAGGAACTCAGGACCTTGTCACTGAGGATAGCTGTCATACTTTTAGGGGGAGCTCTGGTTCTTACTTTGAGCATCGCTTCCTGGCTCCGGTGCAGAACCTCAGCTACTGGCCCAGATCTTTCATCCCACTGGCACAGACTTTCTAGTTTCCTCTACTGACCTTTGGGCCTTCCCAGAGCAGATCCATGAAACAGACTTGCATGAGACATTGTCATGGGCTCTAGGCCTCCAGCTAGACTCTAGACAAGGGAGGTATTGTCATGGGCTCTAGGTTTTCAGCTGAACTCATGCAGGACATTGCCATGGGATCCAGGCCCTCAGCTGGATTCTCTAGATCTTTAGTGTGTGGATGCATTTCCTGCAGTTCTTGATTTGACTCGTGAGGTGACCATTACAAATAATACTATAAATTATTTGTCTTATATGTAATCATTTTCCTTGCAAACCCCTGACTACCACAAACACTAACTATTCTCTAGAATCTTTTTCAAGTTACTCTCAGTTTTTTACTCTTTTGTTTTGTTTTGTTTTGTTTTTGTCTTCCTCAGAGCTGGGGATTGAACCCAGGGTTTTGCACATTGGAGCCAAGGACTCTTACCACTGAGCCACATCCCAAGTCCCTTCTCAGTCATTTTTCAATTGCTTTTAGAAATATTCATTGAGAACCTACTATGTGCCAAGGGTTCCAGACCCTGGAGGTGTACTAGTGAACAAGACGAATATAATTCCTTCCCTCCTGAACTTTGCAATCTACAAATATTAATTAACACATTGGTGCATGCCTATAATACCAGCTATTCGGGAGAAAGGAAGATTGAAATTTTGACTCCAACTTAGTGACATCTTGGCTCAAAGTAAAAAACATAAAAAGGGGCTGGAGATGCAGTTTGTGCTCCCTGGGCTCAGTCTCTGCACCCGCAACACCATACACAAAATAGCACAAACTTCAAAAAATAATTAATACATTTAAAGTTAATACATTAAGGCATTTAAAAATAAATTTATAATTAAAATTGTACGTATCATGAGTGAAAAGCAGATTACTGAGAGAGAATTTCTAGGAGTAAAGACAAAGAAGGTGGTCGGAGGTAAGCAGGCAGGTAAGTATAGTTCTAAGATCCATCTTCTGCTTCATGGACCATATATCCTCCTTTCTCATCAGTATGCTTTCTCACAATGTTCCCTGTGACAGGCGTGGCTTCCACCCTAGTTGGCCACCCAGTGTCCCTCCATCCAGGGCAGCCTGGAAATGGTACCAATTTCCTCACCTATCATTAACTACACAGTAAAACTTTCTATTAACACTCACAGTTCAGAGATTAACAAGTCAGGTTCGAAGGTCAGAAAGAGTTGCATTCAAGGCCCTGCTCCACCACTTTCTAGCTATGTGATCTTGGACAAATTATGTAAACTCCTTAACTTCAGTTTCCATGTAGATAAATGTAGCAATTATCAGAACCTCTATCTCTGAGGACTACTGCAAAGACAAATGACAATGGTATCTAACGTGCAAAGCATAGTAGCTGATGATGCCTTCCATAAGCATGATTGCTCCAGGATACCGGGCTGACAGCAGTGGTCTTGATACTACTCTGTCTCTGTGAACATCATTATGTTCCTATCAGTGACGAACACCTGTGTATATGGTGCACCACAGCACTTACACAGTAGGCTTTTCCTATGTCCTCCTCCCTCTCATATGTTTTTGGCTAATTCTTGCTACTACATCCAAAATGAGAGTTATATTTAACAAGAATTTAGATAAAAATAAGAGGTCAAAGAAGTGGAAGCTACCTCATGCACTCTTTGGAATGACAAGAATAATACTAGACTAAAACAGAGTTTTAAAAAAATTAAAACAAGTAGGAGATGAAAGTTCTTAATACAGTCTCCCAGGTTTGGTCATTTTCTAAACGTGAAAACTGTGGGCATATCAAGGAAATGTACAGCAAAAGCCTCAGTTATTAATAATGAGCTATCCACAATCTGAGCCAGTCTCACAGGCCAGGTGAAGTGGCTGAAAGAATCCGGCCTTCTCGCTCTCCAAAGAAAGAAACAAATGAGAATTTAAGAAAAATTATTTTGCTGGGCATGGCTTGTCACACTGGCTTTCTGGCATGTACTCAACTGTTATTGTCAAAGGAGCATGGTGGTGTACATCTGTAATTCCAGCATTCGGGAGGCTGAGACAGGAGGACTGCTGCAAGTTTGAGGCCATCTTGGGCTATATAGTCAGTTCAAGGCCAGTCTGAACTACACAGCAAGACCCTTTCTCAAAACAGCAAAATAAATAAATAAATAAATAAGATTTTAATAAAAACTAACATTTATAAAAATTAACAATATGCTTCCACACAAAGGGCTTCTTTCATTCTTTCTTTTCAGACAAGAGAGCTGAGGCTTGAGAGTTCATGATACTTGTCACGCTGCCACATGGCAAAGTAGGAATTCAAAAGCAAGTCATCTGAAACAAAAGTTCTTTCCTTGCTGACATCTAGAAAGTATAACTACTGAAGTGTAAACTCAAGCTGCAATTAAGTGAAAGGGTGCCCTCTTGACTAGGACCTTACAGTTATAATGAATATATGTAACTTACCAGAAAAAAAAAAAAATTTATACAGGAGATTAATGAAAAGAAAGCACCACTCATGTTGAACAGGATTAGGCTGCCCTCTTGTGTTCACTGCTTTTATTTTTCCCCCACCTGTATCAACTGAACTGGATGGGGTTTTTTTATTACATAAACACAAAATCATGGGAGTTCTTCAGTCTTTAGCAGTAAAATTATATGCAGACCTTACTATGATCACTTATGTCCCAGCCATAATGGTCAATTGTGTTTGAAAGTGATGTTAAAAAATACAATACTGAATATCAAACAGTGAAGTACTACCTACAGCAAAATGAAAAGATAACCAATCAGCCCATTGAAAAGACTGGGCCCTGAGATCTCGAGGGCTCACTGCTGCTGCCATGTGCCCGATGCTACCAGCATCATACCAGGAAGAGCAGTGTGGAGGAGACCATGTGTAAATTACCTCCTTGGTAACACATGCAGACTAAAGTAATGGATTAATCTGCATAACATCTGAAGTGGAGTGAAATTAAATGTTATTTTGAGCCGTTCAAACTCAATTCCATCAAATTACAATCTCAAATTGGAGGAATGTAGACAAAAAGGAAAGCATAATGAAACCCCCATATTGCTTCTGATTAACGTGTGAGCTATGATTGCATGGATGCACTCAACTTGAATATTCTCCAACCATCATCACTTTCAAACAACTACTCTTGCAATGTTTCACAGATGGATTTCTGATCACATGAAAAACATACTATTTGAGAGCTATTAAATTTTTAAAAGCAAGTTGCAAATGTGCATATTCAATATACACATCTATATATAATATAGTGGGCATATACCATATATAGTGTGTACAGAGTTAGTTGAATATACTAAATATATTACATACACTAAATCATTTTTAAAGGTCCAAAAGTATACAACAAACTGCTAATAAAATAATTATCTGTCAGAAGTTTTTGGTGAATGAAAAATTTTTTAATTTTTTCATTCTATACAATGTGTTAGCTAAAATTTTTACAGCAGTATGTTGTATTGGGTATTCTAAAAATTTACGCAAAAGTAAATAAGACCAAAATGAACAGGCTTCTATATTATTAGCATATCAAAATAAAACTTGACACTTAACAGTGATATATATTTGAATATAAAATTGGGTTAAATAAGAAAAAAAAACTTACAGAAAAAAACCTAAGGGCCTGATTTTATCCTGTCAATTTTTGGTTGAAAAACCTTCAGTGAAATTTTCTGAATAACGGGTGGGAACCATCTGTTCTGTTCTTCTACTAAGAAAGTAATGACATATCCAATGTCTACCCCTAGATTGACAAAGAGGGGGTTCTGGCCTGTTCCCAGCGGCTGTCTGTAGGCCAGAGACTGAGAAGCAGAAGAAATGCAGGCATTCATGTCTATACCACTTTAGTGGGGCCCACAACCTGCCTTAACGGTGCCCAATTGTGGGCAGCACTAACTGTCCTCATAATGATCCAGGCCACCTTGCCCCCTTTAACAGAGAAATCTGCCAGGCTCACCTTCCTTCTCTTAAGAAAAGGAGGATAGAATATCAAAATGAAGAAACAAAAGGAGAATATATATATATATATATATATATATATATATATGTAGTAACTGATTAAAACATAGGGAGAAATACAGTGGACCACCCCCAGAAATTCACGGGAGTTATTTTTCTAGAGTACCTGTAAATTTTGAAAAAACCCACAAGTTTCAAAAATAATTAGAAAAATACCTACAAGTGCCTATTTTCATATTTTAAATGCTGAATATGCTGTGTCTTCCACAGTTATATAATTTAATTTCATAAAATACTGTAATAATTAAGCCTAAGAAAAAGCAGAGCATTTGGATAACATCTTAGGGAATCTTAGGGTTTTAAGAAGAACAAAACTGAGAACACCGGAGATAGCTACACATGGTACAGCAACCTGTTATGGTGCGGGAATGCCAGTGCATCTGCCCAAGGAAGTGGGCTACAGGGCAGTAGCCAATCAGCAACAAGGAGAACTGAATAGCACTCTTGGATTGGCTACTTGAAAACCTCCTGCCAAAAAAAAAAATTGTGGAGGATATTTGCATTTTCTGCAAAATTGCAGGTGTTCCCGCCAACAATCCAAGAGCACCTTAACAATATAACTTACAATAGCTAAACTTTCGAAGTGGCCTATATGTCCAAAACTAGATGAATGAATAAAGAAAATGTGGTATTATAAACAGTAGAGTACAGCTTTGCCTTAAAGAAGGATAATCCTTGAGTCATTTGTAGGAAAATAGATGCCCCTTGAGACCATAATGTTACATAATATAAATCAGACACACAAGCTTAAATATCACATGGTTCCCCTTATAAACCCAATATATAAATAAAGAGCAGAATAAAAGATAAATAATAAAAAAGGGGAGAAAACCTTTTGCAAATGGGAGACCAAGAAAGGGAGAGGAAGTGAAGGAAATTTTAAAAATTAAGATATGTTATGGACACATACCAACTCCCCTCAAAGAATATAATCAGTATGTATTGCAAACACATACTAAAAACAAAATGAAAACTGGAAAAATAAATGCATTGAACTGGAATTCCTTCTGTTAAGTTAAATATGCCAGATATAGAAAATCAAGTATCGCATGTTCTCTGTCATAAGTGGAAACTAAAAACATAGCTGACCTAAAAGTAGAATAATGACTACGAGGGACTAGTGAGGGTAGGAAAGCCTGGCAGCAAGGGTGGGAGAAGGGTGAACGAACATGGTCAACAGATGCCTCATGCATGTATGGAAACGTCTCAGTGAATCCCATCCATGTGCACAGTTGGAATGTGTTAACTAAAAAGAAATGACAGTAAAATGGTGGATCAGTGAGCGCCAGATACTCAAGTTTCTCCAAGACAACCTGTTTTAAGTCTGAGAAACAATAGCTGGGAGAGAGATCCAGGTGAGTGGAAGTTACCTGGGAACCATGAGGAACAGGGAGAGAAGAAAATAGAGTTGAGTGATACAGAAGAAACATCGCACCATGGAGGAAAGAAAGAATGCACAATGCCATCAACAGTGACCTGCTAGCCACAAGCTGGGAGGCAAGGTGAAACTAACATTTTTGCTCACAGAAAACTGAAGAACTGTATCCGGACTGAGAATTATCTGCAGTTGAAAACGGTGGGAGTGCACGGGGCACTACTTCCAGAATGGCCTTGCACAGCCAATGGATAGTGACCATTTTTATAGCCTACAGTCTGAAACCGGAGCTGGTGGGGATGCCACTGTAGGGAGGGCTGAGTGTCTGAACCTGGGTCCCAGCGCAGCCTTTTGGCTGCTTCACCCGGCAAAGTCTGCAGAGTAGAGGAGGAAAAGACAGTCACAGGAGACTGCGGGTAGGTAGAGGGCGGACTGGAAAGAGGCCCAGTGAGAGGCAGGGACTGGTAAACACAGACCTCGTTCCTGTGGTCAGAGGCCGGGCTCAGCCTGAGTTACACAGGACTGAATGCCCTTACTGGAACTTTGTTCTCATTGTAAGTAGGGATGTAACCAAGCACCATTCTGGGAGCAGACTGCCACCTTAGACTTCCTGCATGAACAGACATGTCCTGGCCTGAGCTCTGCTCCAAGGCTGAGGAAAAGAGCCAAACATTCAAAACAATAGAAAACTTTGTTTTGTTACACTTTATTTACTTGTGGCATTTTTTTCATTTTTCATTTTACTTTTTAACTTTTATTTTTTAAATTCTTTGCTGTTTTCCTCCATCTATGCATTTTCTCCACACTTTTATTCCATTATTTTATCCTTCTTCTTCCTCTTGCTTTTTCCTCCCAATGTAGTTTATAGAGGGTGAGGGAATTCTCCCTTGTCCCTTAAATCTCTCCCACTTTTATGCATATCTCTTTGTCTTGACTTCTCTTATATCTTATTTATTCTTGATTTTTCTTTTCTTTCTTCTTGCCCTTTTCAATTGTCTCCTTTAAACTTTTTCTCTAATATCTGTATGTCATAGATCTTTTCTCAGCCCTATTTCTCAGTATCAATTTTATAGCCAATTTTCCCTGTTATCCTCTTTGAAATACATGAAATACTCTCACCATTACTAGGATCCTTTGCCCTGCTCCTATTTCCTCCTCCTCACACCACAGAGCAGAGGACTTAAGAAAAGGGAGGAGGAGTGGTCTTCTCTGTTTTTCTTTTTTCCCTTCTCTTTCCCCATCTGACATTACCTGGTCCCCAACCCCTTGGGTTTTAGATAACTGACTGTATAAAATTACTGTTGAATGCTGTTTTCCACCACTAAAGAAGACACAGCCATCACATGTAATGCACATTAACCAAGCATCAAGACTTGGGTTATTATGATGCTCACACTGTAACTCAGGATTTTTTTCTTTAGGCTAAAGGGAAACCCAAAATAGGGTCTCACAGTAGGTTATTTTTCAACCAGTCCGGATAGATACTACTGAAGCAGATTAGCCTACTGTAGCTAATTTAATTGGATAGGAATAAATCTGACACTGGAATTTTATGCACCTGTCTGCTGAAACCACCATCACATACAGGGAAATGGACAGCAAGAAGTCCTAACTCAAGAACTTGAATTAGATCAGACTCAGTGAGAATGCCTGCAGTTTGGTAACAGGTAGTCCTGAGTGTGAGTCTGAGCTAGCTTCAGTATTGTGGTGGAGGGATCAGAGGAGTTACCGGGGCATAAACACTCAGACTCCCCAGGAAAGAAGCTACTGGGAACCACCACACATGCAATGTCTCATTGGAATATTCCTATCATGCCTTTTATAGGTTTAAGTTGTTGTATGTTATTTATTTAGTCATGTGGCCTTGTGCCATGTTCTCCTCTGCTTTCCTGTGTTTATTATGTTGCTACTTTTTTGTCTTGCTTTTTTCATTGTCTCCAGTTTCATAGGTACCTAGGTTCTCTCCCTCATCTCAGCTCCTATCTAGTTCTTCACCTCAAACACCTGCAGCAATGTTATTAACACACTGCTTTATTCTTTTCCAAACATGTAAACTCCTCCTCTGATTTTTAAAATTCTCCATGCTTATCCCCCTCACAGTCACTCCTATCCCTCTAGTAT
Organism: Cavia porcellus; assembly: GCF_034190915.1. Lineage (NCBI taxonomy): Eukaryota > Metazoa > Chordata > Mammalia > Rodentia > Caviidae > Cavia > Cavia porcellus. Next base: position 80,507,991 of record NW_026947484.1, read on the forward strand.
TATACTCGATCTTCCTCGTCCTAAGGCTTTGGCTCTTCCACATCTTACCTACTTACTGTCTTCCCTATCAGCAAGTTCTGACACCCACACAGCTTTCCTCAATCACAAAGTGAACCCCCTTTTTCCAGTATCTCATCCTTGCCCCCATAAAACTCTCAATGCAAATACTTCAACTCAACGGAAAGGACTCCAATAAAATCACACCCACATCAATCTTTTCTTCTAATCCCCAGTATACAACCTTCAACCTTTCCCCTTGGTGTCTAACATTCCTTATCCAACCATCCCGTTCTCCCCACTCCAGCTCGCCTAGCTTGTTGCAGAGCCACCGCAAATAATAAGCTGCCATAATATGCACAGAGAATACACAAGGGAAGAGAGCGTAAGTGTCAGAAATGAATTGAATCTTTGAGTGCTCTTACAACCACAAGTAATTCTTTGGGCAAAACACAGGAATAGAGTTGAATAAAGTAAATAACAGAGGAGTACATACTAGCACTGGATATAGAAAGCTGAAAATTCATGGGGAAGCAACATCCTACTAAAAGTCTTCCCATAAGCCACAAAATCTCTTCATTTCTCTAGTTTCAACCTGCAGTGATACCCCTAAAAAAGGAGGGGGAAAAGAGGAGGGCCAGATATAATTTTTAAAATTAAATATATATATATATATATGTATGTATGCATATACGCAGAGAGAGATACACATAGAAGAATGGAGAAGCAAAGAAATAGAAGCAGAGCAATGAGTCACAAAAGGAGAAGAAAACAAATACCAGGTAGCAGAAATCTATGAAATGTTCATAGAAGGGATGAAGAAAATAGATGAATTCAAAGAGAAAATGAATTCAGTTTCACTCAATATGCCCATTGTGAATTTCAGGGAAATAGGTAAAAAATTAATGAGCTAACCAAAATAGCTCAAAATTTGAATGACAGATTCAATAATTTATTCAACATTAAATATAGAATATTTAAAAATATATCAGACAGAAATACTTGAAATAAAAAGCTATACGGAATTCATACAGAAATGATCAATGTGAAGACAGTGTCTCATACCAAGGGTAAAATTGTAAATTATAGGGCCAGGGATTTAGATCAGTGGTATAAGAATCTGCCTGTCAAGTGCAAGGTCATGAGTTTGATTCCTGGTACCCAAAAAAAAAAAAAAAAAAAGTAAATTATGATAAAGAGATCAAAGAAGCCAAAAAGATAATAAGAAAACAAGAGAAGACTATCCAGCAGCTTTAAGATGACAAGAAGACCAATCTAAGTCTAATAAGAGTTACAGAAAAACTAGAAGATAGCACAGATGCATTCACTAATACACTTATAGAAATCATGGAAGGAAATTTCCCAAATATAATCAAAGAGTTTAAAATATAAGTATGTGACACTCATAGAACACAAAACAATTATCATAAAAAAGAAGCACACCAAGGCATATCCTTGTTAAATTATCAGATATTTACCCCCCCAAAAGATTTTTTTTAAACTTATTGTTCTTTATTTATTGTGGGGTTTTTTTGAGACAGGGTATCACTAAGGCTGGCCTTGAACTCACTATGCAGCTCATGCTGGCCTCCAACTCACAGCAATCTTCCTGCTTCAGCCTCCTGAATGCTGGGATTACAGGCATGTGCCACTGCACCCAGCTCAAAAACAGAATTTTAAAAGTAGCTAGAGAATAAACAAAAAGATAATCAAATTCAGGTGTTGTGTGGTATGCCTATAGTACCAGCACTCAGGACATGAGGCAAGAGATCTCTTAAATGTTTGAGGCCAGCCTGGGTAATGAACTGAGTTGAAGGCCAGCCCGAACTACATAGTGAAACTCAGTCTCAAAAAGACCAAAAAATCAAATAAAAAGGTAAACGAAGTAGAATCACAGCAGACTTCTCAATACAAGCCCCTGAAGTGAAGTATTTCAAGCCCTAAGAGAAAATAATTTCCAATCCAGGTTAACTGATCCAGCAAAAGTATCCTCCAAAATAGATGGAGATATAAGGTATTTCCATGAAAAAGACCAGCTCAGAAAATACATGACTGCTAACCCAGATCTGGAGAAAAATACTTAACATTATTCTTGACAGAAACAATGCATCAGATACAGCTAAAAACACAGAACAACTAGTGAAATCAGTGAATAAACATCAACAAAGAAACATAAGGAAAAGAAAAACAAAGGATACACCAACATAAAAAGAAAGCAATGACAGTAAATAACCAACATATCTCAGTAATATCTCTCAATTTTAACTGCCTCAATTCTCCAATTAAAAGACACAGACTTGCCAGGCATACAGCTCAGTGGCACAGCATCTGTCTGGCAAGCACAAGATCATGAGTTCAATCCCCAGTAACAAAAAGAGTGACAGACAGACAGACAGACAGGCAGGCAGGCAGGCAGACTGGATCAAAAAGCAGAATCCAACAATCTGTCACATTCAGGAAATCCATCTAACCCAAAAAGATAATCAAAGGGAGAAAAACAATGTTCCTTGCACCAGGACCCTGAAAACAAGCATGACTAGCAATTCTAATATTAGACCTGGTGAACTCCAAACTAAAATTGATTAGAAGAGATGAATAAAATCAATACACAAGGAACAATCCAATAAAAAGAGATAACACTGATAAACATATATGCACCAAATATTGGAGCAACTATCTTCATAAAACAAAAACAGCTGAAATTAAAAGACCAAATAAACACTAACAATCATATTAGGGGATTTTAATACCCTACTTTCTCAAAGAGATAGATCCATTCAACAACAACAACAACAACAAAACTGAACTATTCCCTTGAACCTACAGACTTAATGGATATATAGGGTATTTAACTTCTCTACAACAAAGTATACATTCTTTTCAGCAGCACATGGTAGCTTTTCCAAAATAAATCATACACTAGTCCACAAAGCCTGCTTTAAAAAATACAAATGAATAGAAATTACTACATGCATATTATCAGACCACTGTGCAATGAAAATAAAGACATTAGAAATAACAACATTAGAAATTTCAGAAAAAGAAAAGTTCGAGGAAAGTTAACAATATACTCCTAAATAACCAATGGGTCATAAAAAAATTAATAAATTTCTGAAAGTTAATGTCAATGATATTACAACTTATCAAAACCTCTAGGAAACTATGAAAGCAGTTCCAAGAGGAAAATTCATCACAATCAATACTCACCTTAGGAAAAGAGTAAGCTCAAATCAAGTACATTATAAGAAATCTTAAGATACTTGAAAAACAACAATAAACCAACCCCAAACCAAAATTAAGGAAGGAATAATAAAGCTAAGAGTGGAAATCAATGAAACTGAGACCAAAAAAAAAAAAATGGGGCACATCCCTGTATCCCATGTATCCCAGCACTCAGGAGGATAGGGCAACAGGATTGCTGTAAGTTCAAGGCCAGCCTGGGCTATAAAGAGAGTTCAAGGCCAGCCTGAACTGCACAGTGTAACCCTCTCTAAAAAAAAAAAAAAAAATCAAATTGATTTTTTGAAAGAATAAATACCAAACTTAACAAGAGAAAAGACTCACATCAATGAAATTACAATTGAAAAAGTTAAACTTGCAATAAGAACTGTAGAAATCCAAAAGACAGTAACTACTTCAAAAATTATTTTACAATGAATCAGGAAAATTTGAAGAAATGAACAGATTCCTAGACATAAACTACCAAACCTAACTCAAGAAGACATAAATATGCTTAAAAATCCAATAATAAGCAATGAAATTAACACAGTAATAATCTACCAACTTAAAAAAAAAAAGACAGGACCTAATGGACAAAAACTTTAAGGATGTTACATCACCAACACTCCTAAAACTCTTCAAACAAACTGAAAGACAGGGAGTGTTCCAAAACTCACTTACGGAAGCAAGTATCACCCTGATCCCAAAACTGGATAAAGACCCGACTGAAAAGAAAACCACAAGTCAATCTCCTTAATGAACATAGATGCAAAAATCCTCAACAAAATATTAGCAAATAGAGTGTAATGTTGTTCAAATGAAAAGAGAAACTGATAGGGGAAATGGGAAAGGTAGGAAAAGGGAAAACACACACACACACACACACATATATATACACACACACACATACATAGAAGATAGTTAAGATAGTTATACAGCTAATTTCTTTTAGTTTATTGAAATTAAAGATTTGTATTAATATTGTTTGGACAATATTTCATGCCTGTATCTTGCAGTCTGAGTAACTACTATGAAGATAATAATATGTAATGTATTAATTGTTACTGTCCTATTAGCCTGATGTGTAAAACTAAATTATATATATATATATATATATATATATATATATATATATATATGTCACATCATGATAAAGTAGATTTCACCCCAGAGATGCAAGGATGGTTCAACATATGTAAATCAAAAAATGTAAAATATCACATAAATAGAAGGTCAAAAACCATATAATTATTTCAACAGATACAAAAAAGGCTTTTGACAAAACCTGACAATTCTTCATGATTAAAAACCCTGAAGAAAACAGATCCATAAGGACCATACCTGAATGTGATAACAGCTATATATGACAAACCAATAGCCAGTATCATTCTAAATGGGGAAAAACTAAAAACATTCTCCCTAAAATCAGAAACAAGATGAGGATGTCCACTATCACCTCTTCTATTCAATGTATTACTCAAAACATTAGCCAGAGCAATTAGGCAAGAGAAAGAAAAGGGGTACATACAGGAAAGGAAGAACTCATATGTTTAGTATTTATAGATGACATGACTCTGTATATAGAAGACTCAAAGAACTCCACAAAAAAACTTTTAGAATAAACTTCAGCAGTAGCAGGATACAGAATAAACACACAAAAATAATTAGCATTTGTGTACACCAACAACAAATGGAAAGAGAAGGAAACTATGAAAATAATACCATTGACAGAGCACGATGCTCCAGAATGGAGGCAGCATAGAAAATTTGCTCCTCAGAACTTGGTTCAGAGTGCTCAGTGATCCAAGCACCCAACTCCTACAGCCAAGAGAGAGGAAAGCCTGGCTACTGCTCCAGCTGGCAGCAGACCTCAGCATCATCTGTGTGGTGCTGGTTTGAGGTGCACACAGAATGAGATTCAAAAGGCTTCCAGACTTCTGGGAAGATGGCGTTAACAGTAAGCAGCAGAGAAAACAGCCTCTCGGAGAGAAACAGTCCAGATGCTAGAATATAGCATCATGGGGAAGACACGAATAAAGGAAGTGGGTCCCCTCAACCCAGAAAAAACCTAAAATGAGAATTGAAGCCCAAAGGGAGAGTAAAAAAAAGAAAAACTTAAACAAAGAAGAAGGCGGTAGCTGACAGTGCCTTCACCCGGAGGTGGACCACTGTGAGAAAAGAGCTGTTGGAACCTGGGGACGCATGGTCACAGTGATGGTGGTGGCTGGCAAGCCCAAAAGCCTCTGCAAAGAGACACAGTGGCAGTGGGGAGCAGTGGACATGGAGAACTGCACTGGCTGGCAGTGAGTACAGAGGATTCAGTCCTCCTGCGGGAGAGGGCAATTGGCCGGGAGCTATTTTGGAGACCAGAAGTGCAGCCAGCTTCCTCCAACAACTCATAGCTTGGAGCCGACTGGTGGAAATTGCTTAGACTGAGTCCTACCCTGTGTGCATTCCAACAGCCATTACTGAGGTTTCCCTAAATCTATCCCCAACCAGTTCTGCCCCATGCGCGTACTCTATGTGGTGTAGGCCCCCTGCTGTTAACCAGCTCAGGAGGGAGGCAGCAGCGGACCCTACCTCACATGCCACCAGTGAGCCAAAGCAGCCTGGAAAAAGTAGCAGGCAGCCCTGTAGCAGCACATCCAATGGCCACCATCAGATTCCCTAGCCAGCATGGGATACAGAAATCAGTCAGGCTTCAGAGAAATTGTAGCCAACACGGCAAGTGCCGGGGTCCCCACTATCCATCTGTCTGGAAAAAACCAGGAATATGACAAGAGAAGAAGCAAAAGGCAGTCTCTGACCTCCAACCCAAGCAGTTCTGATCCAGGAAATATAAACACAGAAGAAATTAGGAGTTGCACACCTTAAGTTTATGAAGTAATGGCAACTGAAGTAAAGAAACAACTTCATGAGGCTATAAAAGAAATTAGAACAAATACTATCTCAATTAAAAGAAGAAACAAGAAATATAATAATAGAATTGCTAGGCACTCTAAAGAAGACATAGATAGAAGAATAGGGGAGCATAGGAAAATGGGGGAAACCTTGAATGAAGAATATAAAAAAGACTCAGAATACATGAAACAGATTCACAGAGATCACCAGAAAATCAAAAATTCCATTGAAAGCTAGAAAAACTGCTTGAAAGAAACTAAAGATAGACTTTCAAACCTTGAAGACAGATTTACAGCTTACAATCAAGAGAGGAAAGATCTCTTAAATATAACAAGGAACAAGGGGCTGGGGATTTAGCTCAGCGGCATAAGTGCCTCCCTTGCAAACAGGCTGTTGTGAGTTTGATCCCCAGTACCGATAAAAAGGAAAAAGACAAAAAAAAAAAAACCAAGGAACCAGGAAGTAATAATTCAAAGGCTACAAGATGATGCAAAGAAGCATAATTTAAGTATAATAAATGTGAGTGAAAAAGCAGGGATCAACACAAAAGAAGTACAAAAGCTATTTACAGAAATAATTACAGAAAACTTCCCAAGCATAGGAAAAGGAAATGATATTCAGATAAGTGAGGCATACAGAATTCTACCCAGCTATAACCAAAATAAATCTATACCCAGGCATATAATAATCAATATTCCAGAAATTCAATGCAAGAACAGAATTTTAAAAGCTGTTAGAGAAAAGAAACAGATCACCTATAAAGGAAAACTTATCAGAATCACACAGATTTCTTGATACAAACCATCAAATCAAGAAAAGCTTGAAGTGAAGTATTTCAAGTCCTGAAAGATAATAACTTCCAACCCAGATTGATGTACCCTGCAAAACTATCTTTCAAAATTAATGGAAAAAACAAGATACTTCCATGACAAAGAACAACTGAAGAAAATCATGACCACCAAACCAACCCTACAAAAAACACATTCTAGAGAGATTCTGGTTTCAGGAACAGTGGCAGAGGGGGCCCACTGAGCAGGGCAGACAATGGAATGAAGGGGGAAAGTAGGCAACCAATGACAGGAAAATAGCATGGCAGAGATGAGGCAGAGAATGTTGGCCATAATCACTAATATAGATGGCCTCAATTCACCAATAAAAAGAAACACGGACAGAGTGGATCAGGAGACAGAGTCTATCAATATGCTTTATACAAGAAAAATATTTAACCTGAAAAGGGGTTTATAGACTGAAAGTCAAAGGGGAGAAAATAATGGTCTATGTGACAGGGAACCAGAAAGAGGTAGGGGTACTTGCCCATCAGCTGCAGACTGGTTAGAAAGCCATGACACTTTTATACAATGGAAAACTACTCAGCTATAAAGAAAGATAACCTTGAGGCTCTTGTAGATAAATGGATACAACTTGAGATCATGCTCAGGGGTAAAAAGGTTCAGAGTCACATAGGTAAATAGTGTATTGCCTCCCTACTATAAAAACTAAAGGAGTTAGTAGGATTCAAAATGTACAATACATCTTGTGAAAGTGAAAGGGGAGGAATTGTCTAGGAATTGTCAAAGGGAAAGCAGTGGCCATTGTTAATTTATTGTGATTTGAAACCCATATTGTTTTCATTGTTCTGTTTAGTTTGATTTTATTGTTTCAGTTTGTCTAATTGTATTATATTGATAGCATGGATAGCTATTTCAAAGATAACAAAATATATTATTATGCTAACCATTTTTTTCTTCCCTCTTAGCTTGATTTGAAGCCCTGCATTGCTTTCATCATTTTGTTTTGATTGATTGCATTCTATTGTGTTTTGTTTGATGGAGGTAATTACTTTGAAGACAATAAGATGCATTATAATACCTATTGTGGTTTTACTATTTTCTTCTTTTGAAGTCCTATATTGTTTCCATTGTTTTGTTTTTACTGCTTTTATTCTGTACAATTTTGTTTGATTTTACTATGCCTGATGGTATGAGCAATTCTTTTGAAGATAACAAGAGGCATTACGGTGGCCATTGTAGATCTCCTTGTATTTTGTTTTTAAGTCATGTACCATATTCATCCTTTTATTTTGATTGAATCTATTCTGTTTTGTTTCATATGGTTTTATTCTCTTCAAAAGAAAATTTTTTTAAAAGGCTTCCACCCCAGTATCAGAAGGTGTGGGAGGCCAGGCAGCGTGCCCCTGGGAGGGCAATGTGTGAAGAAGCTATGAGTGTGAAGCCAAAGGTGCAATGGAGAGCCCAGAAGTTTGGAAAAGCCAGGAGCGTGGATCATCTAAGGAAAGCTCTAAGGAGGGCGCAAACCTAGCCAAAGAGAGAAGCCATGGGAGCTATAACCACCAGAAGTACCACAGGGGTAGAGTCACATAAGCCCTTTAGAGCTCACAATTTGCTATAGATTGCTTCAGGTGCTGGACTTGGAACTATAGGACTTAATGCTTGCCCTGCTGGATTTTGCACTTGCTTTGGTTCCAGTCCTTTGTATCTCCCTGTTTGTAACTTTTCAAATGAAAATGTTTACTGTGTGCCATTACATGTTGGACATGATTAACTTTGTTTTCATTTGTACATGGGGTTGCAGCTAAGTGTTTGTCTTAAATCTTAGAGGAGACTTGGGACTTGGACTTTACAGCAATGCTGAAACTGTTAGATCTTTGACAACTAAATACCTTGTGCATAAAGGGCTGTGTATGAATCTTTAGGGGGTCAGGGACACTGATTCTAATATAATATAATGTTGACAGACTTTAATACTGGTTCTTAAGGATTGTTAAACCTGTTTTGTAACATTCAAGTTGTGAAATGCTAAGAGTAAGTGTGCCTTTATATCTGGATATATTTATAGAAATATGGAGCAAGGTAAAACCTGAGCTGGTGAGGTAGGGCAGGACTTACCAGTTCTCATGGTCTCAAGGTTTTACCTTGCTATATATTTAAAGAAATATATCTGGTTGCCAAGTTGACAAGGGGTGAATTTTTATGCTTGACACACTGTGTCAACTTGAGAAGTACTAAGAGACTCAGCAAGGAGCCAGGATTTTTACTTTGCAAACATCCCTATCCTGTGCAAGAGGAGGGCAAGATTATGTAACACACTGCACCTGCAAGAGAGGGGTAGTCTGTGTACAATCTAAAGGAGGAGAAAAGACTTGCTGTTCCCCCTTTTGTTCTGGCTACTTTTGCTGGCTGATTCCTTGAAGTGTCACCCCAGTGACTGAAACCTCCACAGTGAGCTAAATAAATTTTTCCTTCCTTCATTTTGGGTGCCACGTATTTCACCCCAGTAATGAGAGAAAGGAAACAAAAGAAAATTTTCTGAATTATGGATATACTTACCCCATATATCCTCCTCTCTCTCTCTCTCTCTCTGTCTCTGTCACACACACACACACACACACACACACACACACACACACACACACACACACACACATGCAGATACCCTGAAACCACCAGGGCCAAACTGAGAGACCATGAGAACTGGTAAGTCCTGCCCTCCCTCACCAGCTCAGGTTTTACCTTGCTCCAGACAGGCCACACAGCAAAGGGACCCAGAACAGGATCTTTCTAAAATCTCATCATTCTAGCCCTGGAGTCACAAACTTCTTATGTAAAAGGTCAGACAGTAAATATTTAAGGATTTCAACCCATCTGGTCACAACTCCTCAGCTCTGTCATTGTACCATGAAAGTAGGTATAAAAAATACTTAAACATGAATGTGACTGTGTTCCAATAAAACTTCATTTATGGATGATGAAATTTAAATTTCACATAATTTTTAAGTAATTAAATATTTTTATTGAAAAGTTTTGTCCACCTACTTAAAAATGTGAAAACCAAAATTGAGTTGGTAATTCTTCAAAGATTTAAAGTTATCATATGACCTACAAATTCCACACATAAGTACATACTCCAAAGAACTGAAAGCAAATACATAACAATTTGTACACAGATGGTCACAAAAGCATTGTTATAGTAATCACAAAGTAGAAACAACTCTAGTGTCCACCAGCCAATAAATGAATAAACAAAATGTTGTGTATCCACACAAAGAATATTTTTGAGGAATATAAAGGAATTAAGATCCGATATATGCTACAACATGGCTGAACCTTGAAACGCTAGTAAGCGAAAGAGTCAAACATAAAAGCACACACATTGTAGCTTTCCATGTATATGAAATGTCCAAGATAGGCAAATCAATAGAAAAGAAAAGTACAGTAGTAGTGGACAGGGACTGTGGGGAAGAGGAAATGGGTAACGATGGCTATAGAGGACAAAGTTTTTTTCTGGAGTGGTGAAAACATTCTGGGATTAAGTAGTAGACAAAATTAAATAGACTGGCAGTAAGGAAAAGTGCATGCTATATAAACTTATGAACATACAAGTGATGTTCATTTAAGCCACAAATTTTCAGTATCAGTCTCCATTTTGTCATACTAAAATTCTCTTCAATTTAAGGCAGCTTAAAAGTGTATTTTCTGGCACATTACCTGGAGGCACTAGCTGTATTAATTCAAACCTGGTTAGGAAGCCTAAAAAGGAAATGAAAATAAGATTTTAATGGTTAAGAAATGGTTGCCACAGTTTTTTATTAAAGTATAAGTTTAATGGGCTACAAAGCATCACATAAATACTATTAGTAATAATAACGCAACCAGTCAGCCAACTACAGACAGAAAATATTTTAAGTTGTATATGTACTGGGCATGTGCAGATTTTTCTTGTCATCATTCTCTAAATAATACAGAAAAACTACTTATGTAGCATTTACATTTTATTAAGCATTGTAAGTATTCAAGAGATGATTTAGAATATATTAGAAAATACCATATGGATAGATTATAACCAAATACTACATCATTTTATATACAGACTTGAGCATCATGGATTTTGGGTACCTACAGAGATACTGGAACAAATTTCCCATGAATACTGCTGGGCAACTATAATTAAAAATAAGTGCCATATCAACAGTGACCCAGGTATTAATTAAGTGAGGGAGTGGAATGACAGGAACTAACTTATAAAAATAGCACTGTACCTCCTGAAAAGTATGGACCCAAAGTGTAATATTTTGTTTTATAAAAGTAAGAGACTGGAGATGTAGCTCGATGGTAAAGTAATACCTAGAATACAAAAGGCCCTGGATTCAATCTCTACTACTGCTCAAAAAAGAAAAAATATCCATTGTCAGGCATGAGTGTGTAATCCCGGCACTCAGAAGACTGAGGTAAAAGGATTGTCATGAGTTCAAGGCCAGCCTAAGCTGAACTAGAAGATCCTTCCTCCGAGAAAACCAGGTATACTCACAGAGCACTAAAATAACAGTGTAGTGCATTTTTCATTCTAAAAATTCTATTGTTATCTATTAGCATGCAAGTTTCTCTTCTAAAATAGTGTACTATATGATTATATAATAGACACAAAATATAGCTATTTAAGTTACATTTCTTGAGCTCAAAATATATTTAGAAATATTAAGCCCATCTATAATGTCTAATAAACAAGAATAAAATTCAAATCTTAAAGGTAACAAGGTAAATAGCATCACAATAGATAATTTCTACAAAATATTAGCAGTGATATCTTAAAACAGACAATGAAAGCAAAATTCTTACTACAAAAAAAGTATATAAATATATGAGAAAAAACATTAAAAGTCAAAATGACCTGAAATTTTCAGTTTTCAAAATGGGTGGAGGTATACATATTTACTATTACCCCAATGGTAACATTACACAATTAATTTGTTTCAGGCTTTAAATTTCTTATATTAAATTAATTCTCAGCACAACCTATGGGTTAAATGTTAGAGCTATCCTCATTTTTATGAATTAGGAAATTAAATCTCAAAGAAAAATGTTTAGTAAGACCATATAACCAATAGCAACAGGGCTCCATTTGAAATCCAAGTAGTCCCCCAAGGCTGGTTCCCTGACTCACAAAATATTCCACTGAAAAATCCCATTCTTCCATGCTCAGCATAGTGGCGCATGCTTATAATCCCAGTACTTGGGAGGCTGATGCAAGAGGCTCGCTGCAAGTTTGAGGTCAACCTGGGCTACAAAATGAGTTCAAGACCAGCCTAAACTACATAGTAAAACCTTGTCTCAAAAAGACTAAAAAAAGGCCAGACATGGTGGCACACACCTGTAATCCCAGTACTTGGGGGGCTGAGTCAAGAGAAACAGCAAGTTCGAGACCAGCCTGAGCTACGAAGTGAGCTCAAGGACATTCTGAACTCATAGTGAGACCCTGTTTCAAAAAGACAAATAAATAAATAAACAAACAAAATCCTCCTTTTCTATGGAACAAGTTAGTTAGGATGCTTTATAAAATACCCATACTTATTTTAAATACCAAGAACAAAGCAAATAACAGATCTGAAGAACTATTCTAATACTCTTTTTGTTTTCCAAGCTGTTTTGAGTGTCCTAGTTCACTTCCCAAAATTTAGGATTTAGGAACTGAAATAAAAAGATCTTGATTCTTATATTCTCACTTGAAAATACTGCAGCCTTCTTTTGAATTTAAAGAGGTTTGAGGATATTAGTGCCCATCCAGATGTGACCCATTTCAGGCAGACGTTTCATCTTTCTGCTTCTTAAGATTCAGATGCAAAGGTAAATGTAGTGGTATTACATCTGCTTTTTTAAAGCTAAATTTCAAAGGGATCATTTTTGTGGTAGATGCTTTATATCCAGTTGCCTTCATATCTGACTGAAACACACAGTTTTAGTGCTCAAAGGAATGTATTTGATCCCAGTATTTTAGAAAACAGTTTATGGTAGAGTTTGCTTTGTTTTTGTTTGTTGCAGTACTGGAGACTGAACCTAGGACCTTCACACTAAACCACAACCCCTGTCTCTTTATTATTCTTTATTTTGAGACAAGGTTTTTCCAAGTCATTAAGTGGTCCAAGCTGGACTCGAAATTGCCCTTTTTCTGCCTTGGCCTCCCAGAGTGCTGGGATTACAGACATGCACTATCATGGATGGCATTGTAGAGATCTTTTGAGATTCTTCCTTCACAGACTCCTCTCCATCAGTCTGCCCTCTCATGCCGCTCAAGTTCTTTCCAGGCCTTTTCTGTGATCATTCTCCAGATCACCTCATTCATTCAAAGCTTAATTAAAATACACATGCTGAAGCATCTCCAGTCTCTTTTGATCGGCCACATCTATTTTTTCCTGCACTTCCGTTACATTCCACATTACTGAACATCTCCCCTTGGTATTCTCATTTCACGCTGTCCGAAGTTAAATTCTTCCCATACCAATTCCTCTTTCTGAATTCTCAGGCTCTTGTGAATGGCATGAATAGTAACCAGGTTTCCTCTGCATGCTGTGAGTTAAGGTCAGGTCCACATTCAATCAATCCATCAAAGACCTACTTACTATTTCGGACTCTTCCACCTCACCTTTGATTCTTGTAGATTTTCTATTTTCTTATTGTCTCCCTGGCTTTCTGAACAATTTTTCTCACTATTCCACCTTTCTCTTCCAGAATAGCTATTCAGTGACCACATACACTATCTGTAGTGACAGAATCAATATTTGTCTGATTTTGAACTTCTTAATATACTTGGTAGATCAGCCCAATACCTGGCCTGATCCTGATTCTATTCTTTATCCAGAACTTCTTTGTTTCCTAAAATTTGCTTCTGATTCTTACTCTATATTCTGTATGTGATTTTGTTACTAATTCTTTCAACTGAGTAAAATCTCAGTTAAAGAATTCTTAAAGCTTAAGCATGTGACTAAATATCACACTATCCACCTGGAATGTGGCACACAAGTGTAATCCCAGCACTTGGAAGGCTATGAGCTCAAGGCCAACCAGAACTGAATAGCAAGACCCTGTCTCAAAAACTAAAATACAATACAATACAATACAATAAAATTTTAAAAAAGAATTACACTATTGTCTAACCTTTTACCTTAAGACACAGGGGAAAAAGAATAAACTACACCTAAGCCATACAGAAAGAAGAAAATAATAAAGATTAAACAAAGATTAATGAAATAGAAAACAGAAACAATAATCCAAAAAATTGATTCTTTAGAAAGATCAATAAAACTGAGAAACCTTTAGCTACAGTAACCAAGATAGGGGGGATTCAAATTATCAAAATTGTAAATGAAAAAGGATATCACACTGCTCTTACACACATAAAAACTATTATAAGGAAATATTATAAACAACTTTATACCAACAAATTAAATAAATAAATGGAAAATTCCTAGATAGATATAAACCAAAACTGACTCAAGAAGCAATAGAGAAGCTGAAGAGAACTATAACAAATAAAGAGATTAAATGTGTTAAATAAAAAAAAAAAAAAAAAGGAAAACCCAAGAAAATTCAGGGTCATATGGCTTCACCGGTGAATTCTATCAAACATTTAAAGAAGAATTAATACAAATTATTCACAAACTCTTCCAGAAATAGAAGAGGGAAAAATATTTCCCGATTCATTTTATAAGGCCAATATTACCAAAACCTGACAAAAATATCACAAGAAAACAAAACTGGCCAGGTATGGTATTGCACACCTGAAATCTCAACAGTTGACAGGTTGAGACAGGAGGATTGCCAGATGTAAAAGGCCAGCTTGGGCTACACAGTGGTTCAAGGACAGTCTGAACTACACAGTAAAACCCTGTCTTAAAAATAAAACAAAACCACAGATCACTGTCTCTTACAACTACAGATCTTAAACTCCTCAATATAATACTAACAAACCAAATCAAGTAACCCTTATGCACCCAACCATGACCAGGATGGCAAGATTGGCTTACTATCTAAAAATCAACATTATCAGTAAGATAAAGGATAAAAATCACATGATCATCCCAATAGCTGCAGAAAAGTCTTGTGATAAAGTTCAACATTTCTTTATGATAAAAAGTCAATATAGATATAGGTATAGATAGATATTCCACCTAAAAAAGGTATATACACTTCAGAAAAAGAGGACCTTGTATAAATATTTTAATAATAAATTTATTGAGACACTGTAAGATTAATACAAGTTAACTCTGGCCTCTACAAGTGTAAGAGGTACTCAAAATGATGGCCATTACCTTCCAGAAATTTATCAGTATGGCAAATTTGGGTAACGTTTGAGCTTTCTGCACGCTCATTTTTAATTTCTGTGCTAAGGGCCAATAGCACAGTGTGTTTTCTGTGATATAAGACATCCTCTAGGGTCCTCCAAATGAGGGCAACACTAACTGTTGAAAAATTATCATACTAGTTTTTCTTTTCCTGCATGGGTATACATTTTTTGGTGCAGTATGTGTGTGTATATGTCTGTGTCTGTGTCTGTGTCTGAGTGTCTATGTCTGTGTCTAAGAAATTAACTTAGAAAGGAAGAAAGGTCTAAACAAAATAACTAAAATAAATAGAATCACATCCCTCATTCATGATTGGAAGGTGTAATATTATTAAGATGGCAGGACAATGTATTCTCCAAATTGATCTACAGATTCAATGTGATCCCTATTGACATACTGGCTGGATTCTTGGCAGAAATTAACAAGCTGATTCTGAATCTGAAATTCATTTGGAAACTCAAGTGACCTCAAATAGAAAAAAAAAGTCTTAACAAAGAACTAAGTTGGAAATTTCATATTCCCCGATTTCAAAACTTAGCACAAAGCTACATTAACCAAGACTGTGTGTTGGCAAACAATCACTTAGGGATCAGTGGAATAGAACTGAAAGCCTAAAAACAGACCCTAACATTATAGTGAGTTGATTTTCCACAAGGCTGCCAACATAATTTGAGGAGAAAAAAGAGTAACATTTTATCAAATGATACTAAGACAAATGAATAGCCTCATGCAAAAGAATGAAAATGGGCCTGTCTTGTACCACTTACAAAATCAACACAAGATGGACTGTAGGCCTAATTGCAAGAGTTAAAATTATAAAACTCTCAGAAGAAAAGACATACGTATGTCTTTTTGTTAGACAATAATTTCTTAGATATGCCACCAAAAGCACAAGCAATAAAATAAAGTCTAATAAATCGTACTTTATCAAAATTTAAAACTTCTCTCAAGCCAGCTTGCCCTTCCTATAAGCCACACAAACCACGTGGGGCTCAGGAAGAAAGAAACCAGCCCAGCACTCCCAAGAGTCAACAGAAGCCATGCTGGGCCTGGGAAGAGTACAAGAAGAAGCCAATTTGCCCTTCCCATAAGCTGCACTTCCTGCTGTACCCCTCCCAGACCAAAATGGCTTCTGTTGACTCCTGGGAGTGGTGGGCTGGCTTCTCTCTTCCTGGCTGGTTTGGGGACAGGCTGAGTTGATAGCAATTGAGGTACAAAAACAACTAAATGCTTGTATTGATTGACTTTGCAGGCCTAAAGCTGGTAGTTTAAGATCTATTAGGAGGACAACAGTATGCAATGTAGCAGATATGGGGGATTTCCTTCTGTCTTGTTTATGAAATCCAACATTATTGTCACTTTTTAGTTTTGTTCTGACTTATTATTTTATCTCATTTAATCTCTTTTTATTGGTTTTATTCTCTTTGTTTTGTTTGATTTTACTATATTTGATGGTATGGACAATGACTATGAAGATAACAAATATATGGTGGCCACTGCAGAATTCCTATTATTCTGTTTTGAAGTTTTGTACCACTTTCTGTTTTGTTTTGATTGGCTTTATCCTGTTTTATTTTGTTAGGTTTTATTCTCTTTAATATAAAAATAATTTTTAAAAAGTTAAAAACTCTGTTTCAAAGAATACCATCAAGAAAGCAAAATATAATGTAAAAAACTGGAGAAAATATTTGCAAGTCCTACATCTGATGGGAACTTATGTCTAGAATACATAAACTCAATTTGGAAAAAAATAAATAACCTGATTAAAATTTGAGCAAAGAATCTGAATAGACATTCTTCAAAGAATACTTGTGTCTTAGTTACTTTATGCTCGTCGCTGACACAAAATACCTGAGGCCCAAAGTTGGGAAAGGAAAGGTTTATTTCTTACAGTTTTTGGAGGTTTCAGTCCACACTCAGTTGGCTCCAAGACAGGCAGGCATGGCTGGGCTGCAGTTCATGACCGCCGCCCACAGCAAACTCAAACCAGCAAAGAGAAAAACACACCTTCTTCCTGCCATTACATCACATCCTGGCTCCACCCCTACGTGGGTGGAGCACTGACACCATCAATCCAAGCACTATACAATGAACCATCATATATGAACAATGCAAACTCATGAGGCCTGGGGGACACAAACATAAACCATGACAACTTGCCATCATTATGCACCATGAAATGTAAGGCAAAACAATTGTAAGACACCGTATCATATCCACATGCACCCATAATAACATAATAACAAATACTGATGGAGATGTGGAAAAAAATGAAATGTTCATACATTGCTGGTGAAGTGTAAAATGATTCACTACTTTAGGAAATAATATAGGAGTTCCTTATCACGTTAACTATATAGCTACGATATGACCCAGAAATTCCACTTCTACATACATGTAGCTAGATGGAGAGACAGGTAAGTAGACATAGACATATAAATATATAGATTTCCAAAAGAAATGAAAACATATGTCCCACACAGAAAAAAAAATGTATACAAATATTTATAGCATAACTATTCATCATAGCCTAGTCTGGGAACCAGTGCTATGAACTGGCCACCACCAGACTGGACCAGCCAGACCCCAGCCTCTTCCAGGGTGCATAGGCTGGCAAACAAGAAGTACCAATCAGAGAAACACAGGCTGTGATGACAGCTATGGAGATGAAATGCAATTGGATGCCTGTAGTGCTTTGGTGTTTCACTAACATTGCTGGTCTAGGGCCAGTGGTCTGACCATGGGTTCAGACCAGCAGTGCACAATGTGACATGTAGGGGGGATCTCCTTCTGAGGGTTGCAGCTATTATTGATTCCTTGTGGTCTTGTTTTGGAAGTCCTATATTGTTCCCATTGTTTTGTTGAGTTGGGTTTTATTCTCTTTGGTTTTATGTCAAATTTGATGGCAGAGCAGCTACTTCAAAGACAGCAAAATATAGTATGGTAGCAATTTTGGATTTACTATAGGCTTGTTTTGAAGTCCTTTATTGTATTCATTGTTTTGTTTTTATTGTTTCTATTCTATTATGTTGTTTGATTTTTACAATGTCTGAAGTTATCTGCAGCTATTTTGAAGACACCAAAAGGCATTATGGTAACTATTGTTGATTTCATCATGTTTCAAAGTCCTGTATCTTTTATATTGGTTTGTTTTGATTGGCTTTATTCTGTTTTATTCTCTTTAAAATAAAAAGATATACAGTACATTCATTCAATGGAATATTACTTGACCATAAAAAGAAATACAATACTGGCCCATGGTATAACATGAATAGATTTAAGGTATGCTAAGTGAAAGAAAATAATCACAAAGGACTATATATTATATAATTTCATCTATGTGAAATATCCCAAATAAGCAAATCTGTAGGTAGATCAGTGTTTATATCTGTCAGGGAGAGTTAGAAGGGAACAGAAAGTTACTACTTAAGGGTACAGGGTTTCCTTTTGTGGTAATGAAAATACTCTAATTGGGGGCTGGGGATTTAGCTCAGCGGCATAAGCACCTGCCTTGCAAGCAGGTGGTCGTGAGTTCAATCCCCGGTACCGATAAAAAGTTTAAAAAAATACTCTAATTGATTTAATTATCTTATTATTGCAGTGTCAGCTGCACAATTCTGTGAATACTCAAAAACCACTTAATATTTATATACACTTAATATTTATAAACAACTAAATAAGAGCAGACCATCCAGTAAATCCCATCTATATTAACAGACTCAAAAGCATGATTCTATTTTACCATAGATTCTCTTGACTATAAATATGAACCAAACATGAAAGTAGCACAGTTAAGAAATCAGAAGAATTTTAGACCTGCGACTTATACACAATAGCCTTTGTTATCATTTGTGTGAGCACCTACTTTCTAAAAGGTCTGATACAGCTCCAGGATCTATTGCATTTTCAAATACCTGCACAGAAAAAAATAGAGAAAAATAAATTTTCAAAGTTTCATTAATATGGAAACTAAAAATATGCTTATAAATAATTAGCATATGTAAAATTTCATATAACATTTTAGGACTCAACAGAAGCACTTTAACAAATGTGTGGTTTTTTGCAGTGTTCTACCGTGTTGCCATAGAACAAATAATGAAAAGTAACAAAACAAGAAGTATTAACCAAATAGGAGTTAGCTAACTCTAAACATGCTTAAAATGTCATCCCCTTGAACTAGTTTTACCACTTGTTGCTAAAAGGACATCTTTCATCAACCTCAGAGTCACAAGTAACTAGAAAAGCATTCTGCATACAGATACTCATTGAATGCTGACTGAATGATTTCTCTCCCAAGTAATTAGTTGTGCTAAGGAAGGAACATAAATAGAAATTCTGCCCACCTACAACACAAAAGAAAACCTAAATTCTAGCAGCTATATGCTTAGAGAATTCCAGGAAAGAAATACTCTTAGATTTTAAGTGTGCAATAGAACAAAAGTAAAGCAGTGTGGTAACTCTCTAGCCAATGCCAAAACTGTCATCTATTTTGTCCTTCAAATAAATGGTACTGAAATAAAAGGCATGTCAAGTAAAAGCCTCTCTTGTCGAGCACTATGTAGAACACTGTGGAAAACAAAAAGTTTTCAACAGAGTTTAATTTCAGTTTGTAAAGTTCTGATTCAAATGGATTTAAACTTAAGCATGGTTAAAAATCTGCTCTTAGATTCAAAGTCAGGTCTGCTCTGAGGACAAAAATGGAAGCTGTCCCTCACAACCCATCTTTGTCGTAGTGGCTTAGATGTATTAAACAAATCTGGGTAATTTTGTGCCTAAATTATTTCAACAATTGCATCCCTTTCCTGGGCTCATTGTTAAGGGTTGAACTATGTCCCCCTCAACATTCATAGGTTGAAATCCGAATGCCAGCATCTTAGTATCTGACCTTATTTCCACATGTAATTAGTTAAATTAGAATGAGGTCAAAGTAGAGTAGGTGGTCACCCCAGCATCTTGCCAGTAGCAAAACATCAGGTAACAGTGCACAAAAGAGCCACATACAAGCTCAGAAGTAGCTGCACCAGGGGACATTGTCTTCACCTGCAACTGATCAGCCACAACTCACTGATGCCTGGTCAGTGTACTGCCAGGAAGATAGCTATAGATATAGATGTAGATATAGATACAGTTATATAGACATAAAGGTACAGATATAGATATATGGACATAGATTTACTTGAACTGGCTGTTTTAATACACTGGTTTTATTAACACAAGATTTTAGCTTAAAGTTTCCTTATGACAAGTTGAAATTTCATATCTAAAATTTAGCACATAGATGTTCTAATTAAGAGACTAAAATTCTTTTGATACTGTGCTGTCCCTCTGGCACATTTGAGTCTGTAGCATGATTTAGTTGTTTGTGAAGAATTTATGAAAACAAAAGCAAAAATATGTTTTTTTTCTTGGACTGGCTATAATTTTCCTAACTGCAAGTTGGGAAACATACTCAGATGGCTTTCTCAGAGACAGACCAAAGCTAGTGGATGGTAGAACATTGCCCCTTTGCACTGGTTGTCAGCAAATGCAAGAGGACCTCTAGCTGAGAATCACTGCCATTGATTTTTGATTCAGGGAATATCCAACTCTTTAATGTTAATAGTGTTAGTTAATTTTGGTGTAGGGATAGATTTGCATCGGGCACTTCATTTTTTTCTAATTTTGTGTTTGTGTAGACTCCCAAGTCTTGAACATGACTTTATATTTAAAAAATGATTTTGTATTTAGAAAAAAGCAGAACTGAAAACAGTGCAAGAACATTTCAAGAAACCTGGACAGAGTCATTTGGAGTAAACACATTGGGGAACACATATGTATTCTGTGTAGTGTAAACATTGTGTGTCACATATCAAGAGTCGGATAGCACTTCTGACACCAGCATAAAGGTGTTACAAAACTTGGTGGAACTGAAAGGAGAGTTTCTTGAAGGAAAATTGAAGAAATATCATTTCTAGTATCTTAGTTTCTGCAAACATTTTTCTAACACCAATCATCTGACAGTTACGTTTTCAAACTTCACTGTCCTAGAAAAACATGGTAAGCCCCTCTCTGATGGGGATTTTATCAAACTGGCCATGTTATCTGGGGATAATTCCTTTATCGTGATTTCCTGAACCAGAATAAAATTATACAAGGCATTTCTAAGATGCCACTTAACTATTAAATACCATGAGAGAAGAACTGGAAAAAAAGATGTTTTTGTCTAAAAGAACACAAGGAACACATACATAATACTGTGGTGGAGGCTTTTTGTCATAAGATATAGACCAGAAAAAGTGATTTTGATTACTAGTGATGGGGCACCTTGCATGGTGAGGGCAACATCTGGCTTCATACAGTTCTCTATTGAAGAAGCAAAACATCCAGTCATTCAATTTCATTGCATTATATATCAAGAAGCTCTTTGTGCCAGAGAAAGCAGTAAAAATTTGGATGATATTCTCAGAGATTTTCCAGTCAATATGAATTGCATCATGGCTTGTACATGGCTATTTAAAAATCAGATTTTATTGGTACATTTAGATATACATAATGATGACATTCATCGTAGAGAATTTGTACCTTTGTACTCTGAATTTTCAACAGTTTCAAGTACAAATGATGTTCAGGCATAGTATAATACTTTACTTATGTACAATAATGTCCAGCAGTTAGGCAGAGGATGAGTCCTATAGAGATTTGTAGCTTGATTGGATGAAGTTAAGCTATTTATCAATGAAAAAGGACAGAAATATCCACAACTCACTGATATGGCCTGATTTAACAAATTTATAGTTTTATGAACCTTACACTACACTTCAATATATTGAACAAAAAAAGTACAAAGTATAAGAAGAACAGCAGTAAAGATATTCTGTGATATCAAAACTTTTTTGAGAGAAAACTGCAGGTTTTGAAAATTATCTTGAAAGTAGGCAGCTGAAATATACTTTCCAAACCTAAGAATGCACTTAGAAAATTCTACAGCATTTGCAGTCAATTCTACAAGCCACCAGGAAATCTACAAGATATTTTCATTACAGCTGCAGCAAGGGAGAGTTTTAGTAACAGATTTTTGCAGTTCCATACTCCAAACAGAGCCAAATTTGAAGAACTTGATCTTTTCTGCTTATTATACTGGTTAGATTTTGGGAATCTGGAAATGGAGCAATTGGAATTTCAACAAAGTTCTATGTGGAAAAATAAACTCTTATGATCTGTGTGCAACACTTGAGAAGATAGAGTATTAAGGGATGACAAAGGACAGCATAGTTGGTAGTTCTGAAAAGGAAATTCTTAAAGTGTGGAATTCTCTGACAATTTTAAGTCAATGAAAGCACTGGTATTGCTCTTCTTAGTTGGCTCATCTTATGCCTATGAGCAGCTGTTTTCAGCTTTGAATTATATAAATTGGATACAAAAAACAGACTAACAAATGATTTGAGTGCAGCATGTATTGCTCTCAAACTAACAAAGTTTGAGCCAACGTTCCACACATTATCAGCATGCACACCACAGCAAAGACCCCATTAACTGTGCAGAAGCATCTCAAATGCAAACTTTTATCTTGCAATGAAAAGTTCTGTATCATTGAAAGTTCTATTATTACGTTTTTCTTTTATGACAAAAGACGTTAATGCATGAGTTGTTTTTCTAAACTAACACTTCAGTATAGAGGTTTAATTGCAGCAGTGACACTTTGCGGTAAATAAGTAGGTTTGGAGTTGCACTTTGGATACTAAAAAGTTCACTATCGCTGACCTCATGCCTTCAGAGACAGCACTGCCCTTCAGACATTTTCATCTCAGATACTAGCCTCCAGCATTTCTGTTGCTAAGCCACTCAGTCTGTGATACAGTCTGTGATAGTTTTTCTAAGAAACTAATATACCAGTATTGCTATGGTTTGTGTTCAGAAGGCCCCCCTCAAGCCTTATGCAATCACGGAGGTAGCTGAATCTAAAGTTTGTGATTGATTTGTTGTCTAGCGCTGGGATTGGTGGCATTAGTGCTGCATCTGCCCAGGGGTGAGGAGCTGGCATACAATATAAGGGAGCGAAGGTGTGTTTTTCCTCTTTTGCTTTAGTTCTTGTTACTTGCAGCCACCATGAACTGCTGCCTGTCAGCCACACCACTCTGCCTTGGAGCCAGCTGAGTATGGACTTCTCTAATTCTGAGTGTCAAGTATTTTGTCTCAGCAACAAGAGAAAAGTAACCAAGACAAATATCTAAGGATTTTTCTCAAGTAGTCCAGAGTAAATGATCAACATGAACTGTTCAAATACAATGGCTCATGAATTTTTATGAGGTATTTGTTTATTTAAATGCTTTAGAACATTTAATTCTAAAACCATAGAAGATTGAAAAAGAGAAAATGCTTTCACTATATACTACAAGTATTTATAGCTAGAGAACACAACAGATGAAAGAAAGCTGAAACCAACTGGAAAGAAAGCTAAAATATGAACCCAAACAATTTCATACAAGAGGTAAATTATTTAGTTTCATTTTATGAAAATAAAAAATAGTTCTGGGACATAGTAGACTACTAATCTCAAATGTACCACTTTTTAACTGAGCAGTAGTTAGCATTAGAACACGGCCCTGAGACTCACTCTCCTTTTTTCCAAACCAAAGATATTGGTCTAGTTGTTCCTTCTTCCCAAGGTCATTTGCACATTTATCATTCTGTGCTTCATGATTTTATATCCTTGGGATTCTTATAAAGAAATTTTTAAAAAGTTTTCTACAGAGCAAACTTAACATTGATAAGAGTAATAGGGAAATTCTCAGGAGAAAAAGAGCATTTTTACCAACTATTTTTCAACACTTTAAACATCTAAATGTAGTAAATTAGGTGCCTTTGGATTCAGGATGTATATTCCAAGAAAATAGCTCTTTCTCTCTCTTTCTCTCTGTCTCTCTCCTTCTCCCTCTCCCTGTCTCCTCAACCAGTTTGGCACATTCTTTAAATCAAGAGAATGTGATTTATAAAAATATTACATACAATCCTAGCCATTCAATAAACCACTTTTCTTCTCTCTCACCCTCAGGTTAAAATAGATCACTTTTTGGGTATCATGTACTAGATCATTAAAAGTGTTATATTCTACCGGGAGCCTTCCCTTGCCCCAAAAAGATTTATCTCACTTGACATTGTTTGGACAAAATCATTAGGCTTAGTAAGGTTAAATCTGATTACACCTCCAAATCCAAAACAAAAATTTAGGAATTACTGGTGACTGTATCATAATGAAATGAATATTCTTTTAGTACTGAGACAAGAAGAGGGAAGGTAGTGTTTCTAGCTATTTATATCCTGATCATATTCACTGGAATGGAATCAAGCCTTTATATCACTGTGAATACATACATCAGGTGTGATTTAAGGAAACAATAAACCTCAAGAACCTTCTTGTCTCTCTACAAGATTTCAGTTACACGACTTAGCTAATTTGTTTATGTTTTTTCTGTTTTTCTGGGTCTAAGTAAACCCAGTCTGCAGTTTATTAATAACCCTTTCATAAATGTAATGCAACTGTCTTTAACACCTCCGAGAACATTCAGAAGTGCTCTCTCTGCTCCAGTTAGAAAATGCCAAGGGAATTCCAAATATAGAAAACATCGACCAGGGTATTTAGCACTAGATTGACAGAACTTGGCTCAGACCTGAGAGCAAAAGTCTTCCAACTGTGGTTTTGCTTCAAGGCCAAGTGTGGTTTTGTATAGTGCTGCAGGGCCTTCGGGTAATTTTTATTAAAGGAAATTTACAAAATAACTTTGTGAAAACTGTGGCTTTTTATAAGAACCATTCGATTATCTTCAGAAGGCAAAACCCAATGGGAAAATCAAGATCACCTTTTCAAATCTCATGCTCTGCTGAATCACAACAGGGAACACAGAGGGAAAGCAGTCTGTCTCCACGTACTGATTCAGGAGGTAGACCCCGAGGTACACATCTTGCTTGTGGGGCAGGAACACTCCGGGGCAAGAAACCTTAAAAGAAAGAAAATAACAAAGTGAAAGTGCAAGTAGGGTTTGTTTTGTTTTAAGGGGAGCTCTGTTTATCTTAACCTCCACAGACTCTGATATATAACAGCTCGCGGGCACTCTCTTACCTGTACCACCCAGCATCAGCATCTTCCTCTCTCCTCCCAGGCTAAAAATTTCTATCCCCTGTGGGGTCTCCACCAGGTGTCACAATTGCGCTCGCGCCGGCTCCTCTCCCCGCCCCTCCAAGGATGGCAGCGCGGAAGCGGAAGACGCTGCAGGGCCAGGAAGCCCCGCTCTATGCCGGCCGGGTTCCGGGCTCAGAGCCGCCCGCTGCGATGCCGAGCCCCCGGAGGAACGTCGAGGGAAGGCCGCTGGGCGCCTCCACCTCGAGCAACAGCAGCAGCCCGGGGAGCCCGGCCCATGGAGGCGGCGGCAGGTTCGAGTTCCAGTCCCTGCTCAGCAACCGCGCGGCGGGCGCGGACCCCCTGTGCGCTCGGCTCCGCGCGTCCGAGAGCCCGGTGCACCGCCGCGGCTCCTTCCCGCTGGCCACCGCGGGCCCGTCGCAGGCCTCCGCGCCTCCGCTGCCGGAGGAAGACCGCATGGACCTGAACCCGTCCTTCCTGGGCATTGCCCTGCGCTCTCTGCTGGCCATCGACCTCTGGCTGTCCAAGAAGCTGGGGGTGTGTGCAGGGGAGAACTCGGCTTGGGGCAGCGTGAGACCCCTCATGAAGCTACTGGAGATTTCGGGGCACGGCATCCCATGGTTGCTGGGCACCCTCTACTGCCTGTCCAGGAGCGACAGCTGGGCCGGGCGCGAGGTGTTGATGAACCTACTCTTCGCCCTGCTGTTGGACCTCCTCTTGGTGGGCCTGATAAAAGGGTTGGTCCGAAGGCGCCGCCCGGCCCACAATCAGATGGACATGTTTGTTACCCTCTCGGTGGACAAATACTCCTTCCCCTCGGGCCATGCCACAAGGGCTGTCCTGGTGTCGAGGTTCATCCTGAACCACCTGGTACTGGCCATTCCACTGAGAGTGTTGGTGGTGCTGTGGGCCTTTGTCTTAGGTCTCTCCAGGGTCATGCTGGGCCGACACAATGTCACTGATGTAGCTTTTGGCTTTTTCCTGGGCTACATGCAATACAGCATTGTGGACTATTGCTGGCTGTCACCCCACAATGCTCCCTTCCTCTTTGTACTGTGGAATCAACAATGACACCATCTCACATAAATGGTGGCACTGGGAAGTCTGAAAGTCTGCACATTCGATGACGCCACATTCGGCCTCTTTTGGATATTTCAGGCTTCCTTCGGGATTAACATATCACCAACTTGATATGTTACTAAATCAGAGCACGTGTAGGCCATTAGTAAACACAGCCATATTAGGGAAAGCAAAAAATCCTTCTGTTATATGTGTATTCAACAATTGTTTCTATGTCCAGGAAACTGCAAAGAAACCAAGCTGTGATTATATGGTTGCTGTTTTTAAAAAGCTGACATTTAAGATCTGTGCTGTGTACTAACCCCCAAAATCAACATATCACTTGTAAATTGAATCGGGAGAAATAAACACGATCTTCATTCCATAAATATATATATGCAGATAAGCCATATACTAATTCTAGTCCTTTTCCTGAGATGATGTGAAACAGTATTTTAAAAATTGAAAGCATAGGTTTTCCTAGTTTATTCCCTGAAGACCTGTTATCACAATTGAGGAAATTCCTTCTTAATCCTGATTCTCTTGGTAAGCTTTTTTATATTGTCTCTTCCATCTTTGTTGATTGGCAATGAGAAAAGAGATTTATCTTTCCCTATACCTTTAGAAAGATCGTTGGATGTTTATTTCCCCCTACTCTCTAATACTCTTTTTTAGCATTTGGAGAGCTGATGAAGAACCTAGAGAAGAAGCACTTAAAGGTGGGCATATGTAAACTGCCCACAGAAAAGTAAGGATGAGATTAGGACTTCATGCTAATTCTGTGGACAAGTAGCATGGCATGACAGAGGACAAACAAGCCAGGCTGCTGGGCAAAGTCTGAGGAACAGAGTTTACAGGTATGCTAACCACATATTATGTCAATGACCGATATGACAGGAAATGGGGTCCTGGTACCCGTCATCTCTACTGAATAATGTTTAAAGTAATAAATAACATGATTTTTTCAATACAAATGCATAAGCTTTCTCATATATACTATAAAAAAGACCTGTATGCGTAGTTTTTTTTACAAGTAATTTATTTTCCTGCAATACAGCATGTAGTAGTAACAGTATTTAACTTGAAATTCATCAGAATGGCCTGTTGCTGTATCAGGCACCATGTATAACTCCTAAATTTTATTTACATTGACTTTTACATTTAAAGCTGTTTATCCATGGTGCCTCCCTGATTTGTTAAGACCAAAGACCACCAAATCCATGGTGGAATCTGCTCGTTATTTAACTTGGAAAGACAGAAAAGGTTATGTTTTAAATGTTGCTCTACATGAAAAGCTTTAAATTATCCTATGAAGCTGGTATCTTACTGTAATGACTAGTTATTTTGACATTTATAAATAGAAAGAATGATGGATAGATAATAATAGAGATGTGGATAGGAATCTGGAGAGTGCCTGTGATTGGGGGGAAACCTGCACTTTCTGAGAATGAGGGCATACCAAACAAGGAACAGCTACTTCTCTAAAGTTACTGCATTCCCACAACGCCCTGAATACTGACTACCTCTTTAGTTGCTGAATCAGCCATACTGTAAAGCTCTAAGTGGTTTGGATTTGTTGTCTAAACTGAGATCCTTCATTTTAATCACAGCAATATTCAGGCCAGATACTTGAAAGCAATGAAATTTCCTGTTGCATTATCCACAAGCTGCATACTGGAGCTTATCTTCTCATCATTAGTTTTACTTCTGGATTCCCTGTTTTAGTTGCCAGGGCCTGAGTTAGCTGACATCTAAAGCACAGAACAACTCACCTGACTCTGGAGCATCCTAAGCACTACAGAGTAGAAAACTGATTTCTTTGTAAAGTATACAATAAAAGTGGCTTTTAAAATTCAAAATAAAATTAATGTTGAATGAAAGATGGAAGTTTCTGCTCTCATATGGAAGACATCAGTCAGCTTCTCAAGTGTTCTTGGTCAATTTTGAAAGCTTGCAATTGCTACAGCACAGTTCATATGGTCTGGCCTTATTTGCTGTCAGTGAAGTGGGACAGAATCAGGAAATTTTTATTACCTTTGTTTCACAGCTGCATATAAGATGAAGCCTCAGCATTTGCTAATTGTATGGAAGCTAGTCAGATTTTTCTTGTGCTTGTAAACATGGCCTGTATGAAGCCCCTAGCAACTTGGAAGCAAAGGTACACTAACTACAGATGGAAGAATTGGAAAATGGAAACTGAAGTAAGAGTGACAGCTCCACAGAGGAACAATAAAGTCACTCTGCCCCAGCACCTCACTTAAGAATGATGTGGGGAATAATTATAGAATATTTATTGATTGATTTCCCTCTTGGTATTAGCAAGCCAAAGTCTTCGCTAAAAGGAAATTGTTTTAAAAATATTTGATTGGTTCATGGAGCAAATTATCAGGAAGTGATTGGGCTTTTTAAATTAGTCCATCATTAAAATTTTAAATCTTTCCACGATTCTTTATCCCCAAAATAAGAAAATCCTACTTGAATTTAACGCAGGGTTGTTTCAAAATAACAATTTAGGATACGGCTAAGAAATACGTGGGCTTTGGAACAACAACAAAAAAAAAAAAGGTTGGGGGGAGAGGAAGGCGGTGAACTGAATTAAAGCTTATGAAGCCCAGCAAGACAAATGAAAAGAATCTTACATACAAAGTTAACGTTTTCCCAAAAAGAGAATTATGTGTGTGATAAGTGGGAGAGGGGCGGTGGAAATAACCCAAACCATTTTAAGACTGACTTGGGGTTTAAGGAAGGGAGGTGAGTTGATTTCTTACCGCCCGGATCTGCAGCTCCACCACCACTTCCAGAGGCATCGCTACGTGGGCAAAAGGACTGGAATGACAAGTTCCTTTTGTGCCGAACTTTAACCCAATTTTTCTAAGGCAGTTGTTCCCAGAAGCTTCCCTAGACCCCCATCCCCCAGTTCCCCCATGTGTGCCCGCTCCTAGCCCAGGTCCCTCCCACTGGGACGGGTCTCTCACTACTGAGGCGGCGGGGTAGGCTGATAGAAGGCAGAAGCGCCGCGTTGCTATGGATACTCAAACTCGCAGCCTTAGATTTTGGAACTAGAGCCAGGTCCTGGCGCAGGCGCGCCCCCCATCTGCGCGGCGGAGATGCGCACTTTCCCAGCCGCGCCTTAGCCATAGCAGACTTCCACGTACTGACGTGGAGCTAGGTCAAACGTCTAGAGTCCGGGTTGCCTTTCCAATCATTCTAAAATGTTTAGCGTTTCTAATAAAAGTAGAATGATCTGGCACTTAAGGGGCTGAGGAAGGAGGATCACGTGAGTTCGAGCCCAGCCTGGGCTACATAAACCAGCTCAAGGCCATGCTGGACTACATAGCAGATCCTGTCTCAAAAAAATCAAAAATAAAATCAAAGTGGAATAAAATTATAGCCCGTTACAATTTAAGTACCATACATTTTTATTGGCTGAGCAACCCCCAAGCTGTGAAATTCCTGTAACAATTCCAATTTAATATAGTTGCCTCTCCCTGAAGGTACCGTTTTGCTTATTATGCCCTCATGTTTGGTTCAGAAAATACAGTCACTGTCAATAACAAGGCACTGAAATGCATGCTAATTAGAAACGGAGGCATAACTTATATTTAAAAGTTAGGTATTCTTTGTTAATAAATAGGAATACTTGTCCTTTTTTCTCTTCACTGTACTGTTCAACCTTTCCTGGAGTTTAATCTAAAGCAAGCGTTGAGTCACATTTTCTGCAGTAGGTAATTACTCTATTTGCTAAAGCCTTGGTAATGCTGTAAAATCTGGCTGAAAGAATAAGGAGAGCAGGAAGTCTAAATAAAGGAAATTACATTTTTTTTTTTTTTTAGTTTACTGTATCCAATAGAAAATAATAAGGAAAGGAGGAGGGAATGGCTGCTTCTAGCCAATTCCAAAAATCGGGAGGCCCACTGCTATCTCTAAAAATGTATGTGTGCATGTGTGAGTTGTCATTTATTATTCATGACACCAATACTAAAATATCAAGGACAGTGATAGTCAAAATAGATCTATAAATAAATAAATAGAGGTATAATGGGAGGTATGTTATTGTGGATTGATAAGGCCCATAACCTCCCAAATGAGTGGATGGCGAAGACTTAAATAAATGAAACAAATGGCATGATTTTAGAGCTCCAGGAGGATCAACACCCTCTAACAGAATTTGAGATTCTGGGGCTGACACAAAAAACTTCTCTGGGAAACCCATATTTATTTGGTTTTAAGACAAAGGGAAGGGATACTGAGGAAAATGTGGGAACTGAGCAGGACCTTGGGAGTCAGTTCAAAGACTTCTCCAAGTAGTAAATTAGGCTGATTTAGGAGAACTATCTTACCCCCAGGTTGACACTTATGGCAAGACTGAGACAGCAGGAATGAAATACTTACAGCAACAGTCTCTATTTAGTTAATTGGGGTTGGCACCAGGCATCTTCAGTTGTGGCCTTATCTTGTCCTTTGAGGCGTCACTGATGTCACAGGCCACTCCAGGCCTCTGCCAGGACCAGTGATTATATAAAGTCACTTACTATGAATCTACTGCCCATCTCCAGACAAACAGAATTAGACCTGGGACAAACTCACAGTAAATATAGAAAGTCAGTTGGTTAGTTTTAAATCCTGCTCAGAATTGCTTCATCATGATCTCCTCAGTATGTATTTTCTGTGCACATTGCATATGTAATTCATTCCCACAATAATTCTTTAAGGAAGAAGCCTATTTTCAGATACAGAATCTAAAGCCTAATTGTCTTTGCCCAAGACTATACAACTAACAAAGACAGTTACTACAATTCCCACAGAAGGAATCAGTCTCCCACCTGGCAATGTGGCCCATGGGTGAAAAATAAAGACAAAGAGAGAAAATTCTGTAGATGAGGCTTTAGGATGACCCAGTGTTCTTTGTGGAACAAAAGAGCCTTGAGACAGCTCTCACAGCTTTCCCTGGTATCAGTAGGGGAGGTGGATGAGGGTCACGGATGAGTGCTAGGGAAGAGAAACTTTGAAGGCATTGGCTGTAAGGAGAAAGAGCATTTTTGCACCAGGTACAAAGGCTTCCAATTAACAATGCAATGGACAGCTTCATGTATGCAAGGCTGACTTTTACTACCAGGAAGGTACACTTTTTGAGTCCCAAGGCCTCAGCTGAGATGTTATCTCACATCTAAGGGCTGGAATCTCGTGTCTCTCACCGGAGCCTCTATTGCAGACATCAGCATGGGGCTATTCTCATCTGTGTGTTGCCATCTAGCTATATTGAAACTCACTGGGGCTTCAGCTGACTTGATCACATTTTTGGGCCAAGTAAGGAGATATCTCTCTGAATATCTCAGTAAATGGAGTTGAAGTTTAGGTCAGGGAAAGATTGAGGCAAGGGGCTTTGTCTCTCAGGAGAGCACAACTTGGCCGGTCTCCCACATTTTATGACCCACTGTGGAAAATTAATAGAAAAACTAAAGAAAGCCTCTTTTATAAATGGTGCTGGGAAAACTGGCTTTCCACATGCCAAACACTAAAATTGGCACCATTTCTATCACCCTGTACTAAACTAAAAAAATGGATCAAAGATCTAAATATTAAAGTAGAAACACTAAGTCTACTGGAAGAAAAAGTAGGAAGAAAACTTGAAGACATAGATATAGGCAAATATTCATGAACAAAACCCAAACTGCACTGGAAACACTTCAAAGAATCAACAACTGGGATCTCATCTTATTAAAAAGTTTTTGCACATCAAAAGAAATCACCAACAGAATGAAAAGACAACCCACAGAGTAGGAAAAAAATTTTAGCCAATTGTCTGTCAGACAAAGGATTTATATCTGGAACATATAAAGAGCTGAAAAAAATCAGGCCCCCAAAATTCAAAGACTCAATCCAAAAATAAGTACCTTTGATGAATACTCAATTCTCAGATAAAGAAATATAAATGTCAGGTAAATATATGAAAAAATGTTCAACATCACTGGTCATTCAAGAGATACAAATTAAAACAACACTGGGATTCCATCTCACTCCAGAAAAATGGCTGTCATCAAGAAATCAACCAATTAAAAAAAAGAAGAAGAAATCAACCAATAACAAATGCTGGAGGGACTGTGGAGAAAAAGGAACTCTTCTCAGCTGTTGGTGGGAGTGTAGACTAATACAACCACTGTAGAAATCAGTATGAAGATTGATCAAAAAACTAGAACTAAAGATCCCATAAAAACCACCTATACTCCTTCGTGGTGTTTTCTCAGATAAATTTAAACACTCTACCACAGTGATAAATGTGCACCCATGTTTATAGCAGCACAATTTGTAGTAGCTAAATCTTGGAAACAACCCAAAGCCCACCAATCAATGAAGGCTAAGAAAGATGTAGTATTTTTATACAATGGAGTCCAACTCATCAAAAGTAAGGATAAACTGGAGACTTTGCTACATAAATGGATGCAATTTGAGACCATACTCGTAAGTGAAATAAGTCAGACTCACATGTATAAACATTATATTGTCTCCCTGGTGTGAGAAAACGAAACAGTAAATAAAGTCCAATAGATACTGTGAAATTGGAAAAAATTATTCAAAGGGGAAAAGAAACTGGGATGAGAGAAACAGGAAAAGAAGGAAGAAAAAAATAGTTATATTACTAGTTTTTCTTAGTTCATTGAAAAAGATTTATGCTAATACAATTTGGAGAATATTTTATGTCTGTGTCTTGTATTCTGAGTTAAATACTTTAAAGATAACAATATGCAATGTACTAACTATTGTTATTCTATTATATTGTTATGAAATTTTGAGGTTTTGCCATAAAACAAAAATAAATTTAAAAATATAAAGAAAATGAAAAACTCCAGTGCCCAGGAGGACCTGGAAAAAATCATCATGGCCTCTCTCCCAACTTGGAAGCGACCAGTGTTCCCTTGAAATTATCAAAATGGTAATCTCTCTGGATCCCAACATGTACAACAGACAGAACCTGAAGGATACAGACTTTCCCATTCTAAACAGATGTGTCTTTGAGAAAACTTGTACATACAAATGA
Source organism: Cavia porcellus (assembly GCF_034190915.1). Classification (NCBI taxonomy): domain Eukaryota; kingdom Metazoa; phylum Chordata; class Mammalia; order Rodentia; family Caviidae; genus Cavia; species Cavia porcellus. Next base: position 80,541,450 of record NW_026947484.1, read on the forward strand.
CCAAAGAAAAGTATTGGAAAGAATGCAAAATCTGTGCCAGGCCATTTACAGTGTTTTGCTGATGTTCTGAGTATGCATACACTTGAAGAAGATTGAAGTGTACATAACCTGCAATAAATGGAAGAATGTCTGCCAGACCTACCTCTTAGACCTACAGTATAGCCTTCCCATCTAGATTTGTGATGCAGGACCATCTTTTAAACATGCCATGCCCAAATCAGATGTCCACAAAGAGTACTACACGCAAAATATGGAGAGAGAAATCTCTAACTCTGATTGAGCATGGCAAGCTGGCATGGTGGGGAAAGCCACATCCACCATGACATGGTGCTTAAACTTGCCTGGGCTATCCCCTACTACAAAAAGAATCAGCCCTATATTTGCTCCTTCTGGGTGAAAGAAGAGTGGAAGAGAGGAGAGGAGTATCCACATACATGAGAAGCCTACAGATCCAGAAAACCCCTTTGCTTGTTGGAATATTAAAGACCAGTGTTAATGGAATCTATGATTCTATAGCAGCTAAGCTTCTGACCCACCAGAGGATAAGACTACCACCTAGACCCACCAGAGGATAAGACTACCACCACACTGTATGTTGGTGTTCTGGGTGAGAGCTCAGAAATCTACCAGTTTAGAGAACCAGACTATCACTATTATACAGAGGTAGCAGTGTGCTTTCATCACCTTGCGATAAGGCAGGCTGTGGAAGTGATTGCTGTGAAATTCTTTAATCAGTTTATTGACAATGACCAATGGGGGCTGGGGGTTTAGCTCAGCGGCGTAAGTGCCTGCCTTGCAAGCAGGCAGTCTTGAGTTCGATCCCTGGTACCGATAAAAACGAAAAAGACCAAAAAAAAAAAAAAAGAGAGAGAGAGAGAAGGGTGGAACTCTGGGCTCAAGCTAGAACCTGTTCCAGGACTGCTAGGAGCTCTTCCTCCTGTTGCAGCTGCAGAAGCCCCTGTCAGCTCATTCAACCCACTCCTGTAGTGGTGAACATTGCCCTGACACCATCCAGAGACTTCCCCACCATCACCCCCAGATTTTAGGCCACAAGTGTTCCCTCCAATGGGACCTCACCCTTTCATGAGGACTCCAGAACCAATTTACTATCCTTCCCAGGATCTGCAGTGGATAGGAGCTCATGCTGGAAAACACAGCTGCCCCTAGCACATTATCACCACTCTGGAGCTCTATGGAGGAAAGGGTGCTTTAGAATCCCAGTATATGAATATTGGAATAAATGCAACTTTCCTTTCTTTATGATTCCTGTGGTAGCTAAATGCATTCAGATGTGGGGAGCTGGAAAATGATAGCCAGGCTTCCTTACATATATTCATTCAGAGGATCATTGGGCCTCAAATAAGTTGTGATGCACAAGCTGGTTACTTCCACAACATTACTAAGAAAACCTGGTGTCTATTTCCTTTAAACTTGCACAGGGACAAGAAGATTAGTCAATCAGCATATCCAACAGTTACCAGCCCAATTATATGTTCATTTTTTATCTTTTTGAGTGAGGGGCAAAAATTGACCTGCAGTAAAAAAACATTTTGACCATTTTTATGACTATTGGATATTTTCTTCTTTATCACCTAAAAAAATAGTACTAATCATTGTAGTAGCATAAGTGTAATTTAACCCTTTGGAAGTCACATCCTCAGACTGACTTCCTCTCCTTTTCCTCAACTATTAGATGAGATTGCACACGTTTATGGCAGTGTGGCTGGAGATTCCTCAAGTGTTAGTAAAGGAATCTGACTGATTCCACTAAAAAAAAAAAAAAAAAAAAACCAAGAGTACAAATTACTTTTCATTCCTATCAGAAAGAAACACAAATTCTATGGAACTCTGTGTCATTGAAGAAACCTATTGTCTGGGCCAAAATTATTTTGAAAAACTTCCTATAAAACACTTGAACAAACTGAAAAGCTTTGGGGTGTATTTGAATGGAAGACTTGTGATCTATGTCTGCAGCTCTGATCGTCAGCATTCACCTTTATATCTTGGCCTCTCACTGTAATTTCCTGCTTCTGGGCAGAGAACTATTTGGGGAATGTTTGGATATAACTGAATTGTAGAAATAAGGGAAATTTGATTGCTGTATTGTTTTAAAATAATTAAAATGGTAAGTTTTCCAAAAAAAGTCATCAAGTTTGCTGCTTTAATCTACTAAGTGCATTGTAGCTCTGAGGCAGTTGCCCAATTCCACAAAGCCAGCATTCCAACTATTAAAGTTACTGTCGATGTCGCTCCTGGCCGGCAGGAAGGACACACGACAAAGTCTGGCAGTGGACAACCTTTTCTTTTATTTTTCTTCTCCGTACAGCCTGCCCTGGGATCGCTCCCAGCCGAAGCCTCCTTTGGTCCGCTCCCCGCGGCTCCTTCTAGGCTTCTACTTCCGGGCTTCTACCGGGCTTCCTTTTCCCCCCCAGGGGTGGCACCAGTATATATACGGATACAGTGTCCAATCATGTTAAAGTAAGCAAGGCAAGCTGATTGGCTAACATCATCAGTTGCCAGGCAGACTATATTGTTGAGCGGGTTGCTTACGCGGTAAGCAGGAAACTAACGTGCTCGATGGGAGGGGTAATCTACCTCAGGCTTTGCTCTTTACTACAGGCCTCACGTCCGCCAAGTGAGGCGACCGGGCTCGGGGCTGCGGCTCCCAACATCTCCCCCTTTTTTATTTTTTATGAATGTGCGCATCGTAGCCCTTCCTGGACTGGGTGCAGAGGCTTATGCCCTATGCGTAGGCCCACCGTAGGTCCTTGGCTTAGACCCTGGTCGGCCGTCCCATGGTCTGCCAAGGCCCTGAGGCCCTCGTCCTTTTTCTAGGGCCAGGCACAAACTGGACGGAACCTGGATGCACACAAGCTTGCACTCATTTTCTCTCCGTAAAGAAATCCCCTCGGAGAGAAATTTAGACCTGGGCAGCATCTAACAGTCCAGCGGCTTACGTGCAGGATGGGGTAGGGCCTGGCTTAGGTTGAGTCGCACCGGGGGAGTACGCTCTTACCCGTCATTGACTCTCCTACCCAGCTATGTCATAATTTTTTAGAGGAGGAGTGTGGGAAGCTCACCGTCCCTAGACTCGGTCATAGGCTAGGCGAGCGAGCCATGCATATGCCTGAGGATCTTCTTGTCCATTTCGGGCTACCGCTATTTCTATTCATCTTGTTGGTTGGTCTGTGATGGATCTCCGGTAGGGCAGGTCTGATCTTCAGTCGAGGGCTTTGTCGCCCGTGTCAGTCTCTCCGGTACCCACAGTGGTTCTCGTCCCGATTCCTGTGGGAAAACACAAACCGCGCCTCGGTTCCAGCTGACCACTGGATCCGGGCCCATCCATTGTCCTGTCAGGACATCTTTCCACTTCACCCACCCTTTATGGTTGGGGGAAGGGTTGCAGTGCTCCACAGCTGGGGAGCGATTATCATTATTTAAATTTAAAAAATTGTGTGTGAATAGTGCCATGGATAATCGTGCCTTTGGGGCCAGGCCTTGGCCTACTCCCCCTTTTTGTTTTTGTAAAATTTCTTTGAGGCTTCTATGAGCCCTTTCAATGATTCCTTGACTTTGGGGATTGTATGGGATACCATGTTTTAATTGAACCTCCATCATTTTGCAGAACTCATTGAAGGCTTTGCCTATATAGGCTGGTCCATTATCAGTTTTTAATATTTTTGGTTTGCCCCATGCGGCCCAAGCCGCCAGGCAATGATTGATCACATTAGACACTTTTTCACCTGTTTCTGCTGTTGCAAATATGACGTGAGAACAGGTGTCTGTGGAAACATGAACATATTTAAGAGTCCCAAACTCCTGTATATGTGTGATGTCCATCTGCCAAACATCACCAGGGATCAAACCTCGAGGGTTTACTCCCATCGGTATGGCAGGTTTGTATGTGGCACAGGAGTCACATAGTCGCACGATATCTCGTGCATCTGCTCTGGAAACATGGAAATGGTTTGCTAGTGTCCTGGCATTGACATGAAACTTATCATGGAAGGCACGGGCTCGCTCGATTGGTGTTAGTAAGGTAAAAATCCATAACGGGCGAGTGGCAGTATCAGCAGCCGCATTCCCCTGTGCCATAGGCCCTGGCAGGGATGTATGTGCTCTTATGTGGGTGGTGAAGACCTTATGGTGTCTGTTCTGAAGCAATGTCTGGATAGACAGGAACAGCCCAGCCACTGTGGAAGTGGATCTAATTAAACTGGCAGTCTCAAGCACTTGCATAGCATTGACCACATACCTAGAATCGGAGACAATATTAATGGCTTCTGAGAACCGTTCAAGAATCATTTTAACGATCTGCAGTTCTACCACCTGAGGCTGATCAGGTTCAAATTGTATGGTAACCGGGGGCTTGCCTAGGATCACATAGGCGCCTATCCCCGTCTTGGAGCCATCTGTGTATATTGTAGTTGCTGGGACTAATGGCTCAGAGGCAGTAACCTTTGGAAAAATTATAGGGTGCTGAGTGACAAATGACAAGATAGGGTCTTTAGGGTATTGATTGTTTATATCCCCATGGAAAACACATCTCAGAATGGCCCATGTATCTATGCAGGCAGCCAGGGTCTTGATCTGGCTGGCGGTATAGGGTACTCGGATGGCTTGTGGTCCTGAGCCAAAATGTTGGACAGCTCTATCATGCGCTTCAAGGGCCAATGAAGCGACTGCCTCCGGGTAATGCTCTATGACTTTTGCAGGTGAGACCTTAGGGTGTATCCACAGTAATGGTCCTTTCTGCCAAATCACCGCTGTGGGCTGTAGACTAGTCTGTAGCAAACAGACATCAAAGGGTCGCCCTGGTTCAATTCTGTGTAAGGTAGCCCCACCTAAGGCTTTTTCCACTCTCTGTAAGGCAGCTCTTGCCTCAGGAGTGAGCCTCCTGTGGGAGGCTATATCTGGGTCTCCCTTCAGAAGGTCGAACAGGGGTTTGAGATCTGAATTTGGTATATGTAAATATGGCCTAATCCAATTAATGTCTCCCAATAGCTTTTGCATGTCATTTAGGGTCCTAACGCCATCCGTCCTAATGGTGACCTTCTGTGGAGAGACTAGCATAGGGGAGATTTTCGCGCCTAAGTAGGTCACCATTTCTCCTCCCTGAATCTTGTCGGGGGCAACATGCAGATTAGCTTGTCTCAGGGCCTCGACCAACTGGCCGAGCATATTATTTAGCATGTCTGGGTCCCTGCCGCTGAGTAAAAGGTCGTCCATGTAATGCACACATCTTATCTTGGGAAAGGATTTTCGTAGGGGGGCCAGTAGGGAATCAAGGTAAATCTGACACATAGTGGGACTGTTGGCCATACCTTGGGGCAGCGTTATCCACTCATATCTGAGATCAGGGCTTTCTTGGTTAATGGTGGGTAAAGTAAAGGCGAACCTATGAGTGTCCTCTGGATGCAGGGGGATTGAGAAGAAACAGTCTCTAAGATCTATAACATAAACTGGCCAGGACTGAGGGATGGCTGAGAGAGCTGGCAGCCCCCTCTGGACCGCCCCCAGGGACTGCATCTGCGCGTTGACCGCCCTTAGATCATGGAGCAGCCTCCACTTGCCAGACTTTTTCTTAATTATAAAAATGGGGGTGTTCCATGGGGAGGTTGACGGCTTAATATGTCCTAATCTAAGTTGTGTACTGACTATTTCTGACAAGGCTAATAGCTTCTCCTTAGGCAGGGGCCACTGAGGTACCCAAACCGGATCATTTGATTTCCAGGTGATTTTGATCAAAGTGGGTAGGAGAGCTTCTTCAGCGGCCCCTAAGAAAAACCCAATCCTTGCCTACCTTTTTTGTTCTCTACTGGTATTGGGGATGTCCGACCCTGCAGGGCATTGCCCAAGCCTTTGCCGGGGGTATATCCCTGGTTCCTGAGTATATCCTTAGCCTGGGGGGAGCAGTTTGACGTAAGCGTGACATCCATCTGAGTGAGGATGTCCCTTCCCCATAGAGACACTGGCAACTGCAACACAAATGGTTGGAAATGGCCCTGATGACCCTCCTCATCGCACCAGAGCAGGGTTGAAGCACTAACCTGAGGAGCTGACACCATCCCCAGGCCCTGCAGCGTGTTATCTGCAGTGTTGGTGGGCCAGTTGGAGGGCCAATCCTTTCTAGAGATAATGGAACGGTCAGCTCCTGTGTCTAGGAGCCCTGTTATACTCTTGCCGTTGACCTTAAGTGAGAGCATGGGCCTTTTATCAAGTGTCATATGGAGTCCCTCAAAGACTTCCCCTGAGGAACCGAAACCTTGACTTTCTCTAATTTTCTGCTTTGAGGGAAATCTCTTGTGGAGACTGGGGAGCAGCAAGAGCTGCGCTATCTTGTCTCCTTTATTGATTACCATAGTACCCACAAGAGATTGAACCATAATTTTAATATGTCCTGTGTAGTCTGAGTCTATGACCCCCGGGACTACTGTGAGACCCCGAAGGGCCGTGGAGGATCTCCCGATCACCAGACCCACGGAATTTTCGGGTAACGGTCCCTTAAAGGTGGTTTCAACCACTTGAACACCCATATCAGGCACTAATATAAGTCTGGAGGCGACACTGAGGTCCACACCTGCTGACCCAGGGGTGGCCCTTGTTGAAGGCTGCCACCCTGAGCTGTCCTGTCTCTGGGGCGGGGGCCCGCCTGTGAAGGGGGCCCCCTCTGGCCGTTTTTTGGCTCTGTAGCATCTCGTCCACAAATACGGTTGCCCTGAGCATCAAAGACCGACCTACACTCCTCAGCTTTGTGTGATCCCTTCTTGCATCGCCCACAAACATATGGTTCTTCATTCCTAGGATGGGGCCTAGCATCTGCATTGTTTGGGCAATGACGTTTAATGTGTCCTGGCTCCCCGCAGGCAAAACACCCTTTAGCCTTACATTCCCCTTCTAACCCGCGAGGTCCCCTCTGCTGTACAGCCGCGGCCAGGAGAGCAGCCACTCCCGAGTTGGAGAGCGGCCCCCCTATCTCTCTGCATATCCTAATCCAGGCGTTGAGGTCCTTGTTCTTATGAGGAGCTATCGCTGCCTTGCACTCCTTTGTACATTGCTCGAAAATCAGCTGCCTTACCAGCGGTCGAGCCACTCCCGGATCAGAGAATATCTTATCGGCAGCATCTTGCATTCGGGCCACAAAGTCAACAAATGGCTCTGTGGTACCCTGAATTATTTTTGAAAGACACAAGGAGGCTGTTCCGGCACCACTTACTTGCTTCCAGGCGCGGAGCCCTATGGCATTGATTTGTTCATAGACAGCACCGGGGAACTGAGTCTGATCATCAGCGTGCCGACCTTCTCCCATAAGCATTTCTTTGTTCCACCCCTGGTTTCCCCGATTGGCGTTTCTCTCAGCCTGCTCTGCAGAGAACTCTGCGTACCAGGCTCGCCAATCCAGGTAACTACCCGAGGGCAGACACGCCTTTGCCAGCTGAATCCAGTCCGCGGGGGTGAGGGGCCCAGAAGACAGATTCTCCAGCATGGCAATGGTGTAAGGCGCAGTCGGCCCAAAGGTTGTAACTGCATTTTTAAGTTCTCTAATCTGCTTTATCTCAAAAGGCTCCCATGCATTGCGTCCCTGGCCCATAGCTACTTGTACAGGAAATATCCCGTAGGGGCCACTATCTATCCCAGGTGGATGTACCTCATGAGACAAGCGTCCCCCCTGCCAAAGCCGCCTGTAAAAATACCGACCCGCCGGCGGCGGAGCATAAGACGGCGGCCGTGATTGGGCGGAAAATGGGGGCCCGTGCATCACTTCCTGTTCTGGCGAAAGGGGAGGGAGCTCCCAGGCGGCCGCCTCGTGGCGAGGGATCGCCTCCCTCTCGCGCCGGGGAGCGCTCAGGAGCTCTCTACTCCTCCGCAGACCAGGTTGAGCAGAGCGCAATTCGCGGCGCAACGCTGGAAAAGAACCCTGTGACTCCTTATCGAGCGACTTGGGCTCCTGACAGCTGGTCTCTTTGGCCTCCTTGCCATTCAACTTTCCCTCGTCCTCGGAGTTAGACGACTCCGAGGCTAGAGCCCCGTCCTCCTCCTTAGCATCTTTGTTCCCCTTGACGGGCCCCTCTCGGGAGCTCCCTGACTGGGCCTGCTCAAATACCCTGCGTACTTTTGTAAGCTCTTGAGAGCTTTCTCCACAACCACCCTCGCTCTTAGTGTTGCTACCTAGCATGTTTCCCATCTTTTAATATGTTACTCACCGCGTGAGGCCCAAGGAATCCGCCACTTACGCGTGAGCCTGAGGGGAGTCTAAAAGCCCTGTAGGTGCGCGCCACCCAGAGCCCAGGCTTATCCCCAACTCACCTGTCTCGCAGCTCTGTACTGGAGCGTTGTCCGCTGTCACGTCTCGGGGGTGATCAGTCCCCGGGCGGGCCTCCAAATGTCGATGTCGCTCCTGGCCGGCAGGAAGGACACACGACAAAGTCTGGCAGTGGACAACCTTTTCTTTTATTTTCCTTCTCCGTACAGCCTGCCCTGGGATCGCTCCCAGCCGAAGCCTCCTTTGGTCCGCTCCCCGCGGCTCCTTCTAGGCTTCTACTTCCGGGCTTCTACCGGGCTTCCTTTTCCCCCCCAGGGGTGGCACCAGTATATATACGGATACAGTGTCCAATCATGTTAAAGTAAGCAAGGCAAGCTGATTGGCTAACATCATCAGTTGCCAGGCAGACTATATTGTTGAGCGGGTTGCTTACGCGGTAAGCAGGAAACTAACGTGCTCGATGGGAGGGGTAATCTACCTCAGGCTTTGCTCTTTACTACAGGCCTCACGTCCGCCAAGTGAGGCGACCGGGCTCGGGGCTGCGGCTCCCAACAAGTTACCATCCTTTTAAATGGATTTTCCTGTAGTGGCACCCTTTCAGAAGTGAATGAAAGCTACTGATTTGTTTGCACATTCTAATCACTTTCCAGTATCACGAGAGATTTTTACTTATAAATAGTCCTAGATGCAGGTGGTAAAATCAGAGGCTACATTCAGAATTGCTAGTGAAAGACATTTCTTCATCTACCAATGTCATGTATCTATGAAAATGATGTACTTTAACACTTTGTATTGCAGAGTACAATAATGTAAATCTTTTTTTATAATGTAAATCTTAAAAGCACCACTATTTTAGCACAATAAGAAAGTCCCAAGAGCTTATATATGTACTGCTCCATTTGAATTTGTTTCTTTGATACTTGTAACTTATTGTAATTTTTTTAAAAAATCAAGATCATTATCATTGCATTGTACAAAAATTAGCTCTTTGATTAGCACAGAAAATATTTTTAATTTTTCAAAAATCTGTGGAGGTAGTCAACTTGCCTTTAAAATATGGTGGTCCTTTCAGTATAATGTCTTGAAGACATTACCTTTAATATCTGTTGGGAAGGAAATGTCCAGGCTTTTCAAATGTCCTTATTAAATGATTCCTCTTTTGTTTATGTAGGGAACAGTATTTATAGTTATGTATACAGTGGGGATCTACAAAAAGAAGTATGTATTTTAAAAGAGTTTTTTAATGATTTAAAAATTTTATAAATCATTTTCAGGCTTCTACACCTATAGATTATCACTGTGAATCCCTTGCTTCCTCACATGTATTTGCAGTACCAAAAACACAGGGTTTTATTTAACAATGCCTTGTTGCTTTGTGTGCATTAACATTCTGATGCAAAGACAGTGTGGCTTCAACAGGAGCCACAGTATTTAAATTGACCAACCTACTGTTACAACTACTTTGAGGTAGCCAAATATAAAATAAAGGCCTTAAAGTGGTGCTGTTTCATATATCTTAGCATCAGTAGCAAGGTGAGCTGAGCTGGCCAGGTGAAGAGCAAGTACATCTGCAATATGCAGGGAAAGTGATATGGAGAAATATCAATCTGCTTAATTCAACTGGGATAGTATTGGAATAGTTTTAGGAGGCTGTTGTTTCAGTTTCTGTTATGTAAAATTTTGTGCCCTGGGAGGTCATACCCTCATCTTGTAGCTCCAACCCAGTTGACATTCCTGGAGCTATTTGGCTTTGCCATCCCATTGTGCTCAACCATTTACAGGGAAGATGGTGGGAGGAAATGGGAAGCTGTCAGCTGGCCTCAAGGATTACCTATCAGTACCTCAGCTAGCCTTATTTCTATTGCTTAGAGCCAATTGAGGGGAGAAGGAAATAGCATAGCCAGCTCTGTACCTATGAGTACATGGAGACAGGGTTTGGTTTAACTAATGTGGAAGCAATTGTTCTGCATTAAAGGGGAGTCACCTAGGTCATCTCCTACATATATAGAATATATAATGTCATGGTTTATGTCTGTGGCCCCCAGGCCTCATGCGTTTGCATTGTGCATTTGTGATTGGTTTATTGTTTAGCTCTTAGATTAATGATGTCTATGCTATATACCCACATAGGGATGGAGCCAGCATATAAGGTAATGGCAGGAAGAAAGTGTGTGTCTCTCTCTTGCTGGCTTTTGTCTTGCTGTTTATGACCACCATAAACTGCAGCACTGCCATGCCACCCTGCCTTGGAGCCAACTAAATATAGACTAAAACCTCCAAAAACTATAAAAAAAGAACCTTTCCTTTCCAAACTTTGGGCATCAGGTATTTTGTCTCAACAATGAGTAAAAAATAACTAAGACAAAATTTGGTACCAGGAGTGGGGCCATTGCTGTAATTATACCTGACCATGTTTTTTGAGAGGCTTTAAAAATGGCTTGCAGGGAGAGTTTAAAAAGGTTCAAAAGTCACCTAGATACATAGAGCTGGAGCAGCTTAGGCTGTTCTATAGAAGAAATTCTAGTCAGAGCTCAAGAGACCAAAAGGCTGATAAAAAGCCTGATGGTAAAGACCAGGCTTGAGAGGCTTCTGCTGGGAAAAAGGACTACATTGGTTGTTAGACTTCCCATGATATGTGTTATGGCTTGGCAAACAGTTTGTCTACATTTTGTTCCTGCCCAGAAATTTTGTCCGAGACTGAGATTAAGAGCAATAGACTGATTAATCTGGCAAAAAAAATTTTAGGCAGTCAAATGTTGAGGCTGGGGCATGGCTATTGTTGAGGCATATAGTCAGCTTTATGTTGCAAATCAAAAACAAAGATCCTAGCCAGATAATTTAAAATGCTGAAAGTTTGGCCAAAAAAAAACAAAAAAACAAAAAAAAACAACAAAGAACTCCAATAAAGCTATAGATTATAAAGGTAAATCTGAAACTTTGATTGCCAAAACAAAAAAAAAAAACAACAACAACAAAAGGATGGCCACGGGACATCCCCAAAAGCAGCAGGTCTCCACCCTTTGCAGCCTCAAAACTGCAAAAGTAAAAAAATTTGTTCAGAAAAAAAAGCTACAAAACACCATGCTCCAAAATGGCAATGGAGGCCACATGAGGTCCCAAAATGATGACAGCCACATGAGGTTCCAAAATGGTAGGAACATAAGTAAGTTTTTCTTCATAGTCAGGTTCACAGAGCCCAGTGATCCAACCACTCAAGCCCTACAGCCAAGGAAAAAAAAAGCCTGGCTACTGCTCCAGCTGGCAGCAAACCTTGATGACATCCACATGGTGCTGATTTTAGGTATAAAAAAATACACAAATTCTGAGGATAAAATAACTTCCACCTCAATTGCAAAGGGCCTGGGAGGCCAAACAGTGTGCCCCTGAGAGGGCAATTTGTAAAGATATAAGGGTAAAGCCAAAGGTACAATAGAGACCCCAAAAGTTTAAAAAAGCACATCAAAAAAAAAAAAAAAAAAAGCTGCAAAAAGCGAGCAGGGAGAGTTTGTTAAAAAAGCTGTGAGAGCTAAAATCTCTAAAAGTGCCATGAGGGTGAAATCACCCAAGCCTTTTGGAGCTTACAATCAGATTGCCTCAAATGCTGAGCATTAAAAAAAATGCTGAGCATAAAACTCTAAGACTTAATTTTCACCCTGCTAGATGTTAGACTTGCTTTGTTTCCAATGCTTTATATTCTTCTGTGTGTAACTCTTAAAATGGTAAAGTTTATCTTGTGCCTTTGCATTTCATAAATGTTTAACTTTGTTTCATTTATACAGGGGGTTACAGTTAAGAGTTTGCCAAAGATCTTAAAAGAGACTTAAAACTTAGATTTTTCAGCAGTGCTAAAATTGTTAGGACTTTGGCAGCTCTTGGAGATACACTAAATGATTTTTATATAAAGAATGTGCATGAGTCCTGGGGACCAGGGGTGGAATGTCATGGTTTATGTCTGTGGCCCCCAGGCCTCATGCATTTGCATTGTGTATTTGTGATTGGTTCATTGTTTAGCTCTTGGATTGATGATGTCAATGCTATATACCCACATAGGGGTGGAGCCAGCATACAAGGCAATGTCAGGAAGAAAGCGTGTCTCTCTCTCTTTCTTGCCGTTTCCACCTTGCTCTTTATAGCCCCCACAAACTGCAACACTGCCAAGCCACCCTGCCTTGGAGCCAACTAAATATAAACTAAAACCTCCAAAAACTTTTTTTAAAAAAAACCTTTCCTTTACCAGCTTTGGGCATCAAGTGTTTTGTCTCAACAATGAGTAAAAAATAGCTAAGACATATAAAAACTTAAAAAAAAATTAGACTCCACCAAATAAAAGACCCAATTAAAAAAAGGGCAACCAAAATGAAAAGACACTGCTGAGAAAAAGTATAAATGGCCAATAAACATAGTACATGAAAAACTGTTCAACATCTCTGGCCAGAGAAATGCAAATTAAAACCACTTTGAGATAACATCTTACTCCAGAAAGAATGGCTATCATCAAAAAATTTAATAGTGACAAATGCTGGCAAGGATTTTGAGAAAAAGCAAGTTTTTTACATTGTTGGTGGAAATGTAAACTATTATAACCACTCTGGAAATTAGTGTGGATATTCCTAAAAAACTTAAAATAGAAATTTTAAAAGATAAAATTATTATAGTATAGGGCAACATGCATACCCATGTTTATAATGGCACAATTTATAATAGCTACATCTTAGAAACAGCATACATGTCCATCAACAGATAAACAGATAAGGACAATGTAGTATCTATACACAATAGATTACTATTCTGCCATAAAGAAAGATAAGCCTGAGGAATTTGTAGATAAATAGATGCAACTTGAGAACATAATAGTAAGTGAAATAAGTCAGACACACAAGCTTAAATATTCATGATTTCTCTTAAATAAGAACCTCAAAGTGGGCTGGGGACATAGCTCAGTGTCATAAGTTCCTGCCTGGTAAACACAAGGTCTTGAGTTTGATTCCTGGTACAAAAAAGAAAGAAAGAAAGAAAAAAAAAAAGAGAAACTCAAAGTATGTATCTGCAAATGAGGAATAAAGTGGAAGACCTAAAGATGAACTGGGAGAGATTTAGATAGTTCCCTATATTACCTATTGTTTCAAAAATATTTTAATATATATGCTGATTTGTTTTATTTATACTATTAGCATCTCTTAGTTCATTAAAAAGAAAATTTTGTGTTAATATTAGTTTGTTTCTTCTTTGTAAGAGAATCTTGTCAGTGTCTGCTCTGAAGACAATAATACACAGCATATTAACTATTGTTATTCTTTTATTTTTTTAAAGAAATTTTGTTTTTTGGACTTCTGGGAGAACATGGCAGACAGATAACAGCAGCTACGGAGGCTCTCTGAGAAAGCCAGCTTAGAATCCAGGAATGGTGTGGTGTGAGGAGTCCTAAGCAAGGGGAGATATACCCTGCTGACCCAGGAACGAACTAAGCTGAGAGAAACCAACTGGAAATGCAAACCCAATGCTATAACAGGAACAAATAAATCTCAGCACACAAGGTGGAACCCGCGATTCTGGAAGCCGTGATTTGAATTCCCTGCCGCCACAGCTGCATCCCAATCGGCACAGCAGGAAGAGAGAACACACGCGAAAACTCTGAGAGCGGGAATCAGTGAACAAAACAGAGTTGAGAGCAGGACTGTTGGGGACCCCTGCATTGATCTGCGGTGAGTGAGAGGAACAGGGACCCTTTCATAGACTAGGAGGCTCCAACAGATGACATTCTGTTGGGCAGACTAGCTGGAACAGGACACTGTAGTGACTTTAGTAGCATATTCCCCTCTCAAGCGGGATTGGTGGGGATTGCTTGGCCTGGGGGACGTGACTGACTAAGACCCAGTAGGCTAGCCCAAACCAGGTCCCAGTGTTTGGCGGTGCACCCTAGCAGTGAAGCCTTCAGTAGGTTGACCTGGAGGGGCGGGCCCAGCAGAGGCTGCCCAGGTCTGTGTCTCCCTAGTACACTGCAGTGGGCAGGAACATCTAGCCGGCGGATTCAAACAAACTGTAACAGACAAAGAGGGAAAAAAGTGGGCCTCCTATATATGCTTGTATGGAAGGAACAAAAAGTATGGGAAGAGGGAGCGACAAGAAAGAGTCCTCAGTCCCCAATCCTGAGAACACTGATCCAGGAAAGGGAAATGCAAAGGAGAAGGAGGACAAAAAACATGCAATATCAGACACGGCACCAATAGACATAAAGCAGTATCTCTGGAGCCTCATAGACGAGTCAAAAAATGAAGTATTTAATGAAATAAAGCAAGAAATAAGTAGAATAGTTAGAGAAATGCTAAAAACCTCCTAAGAAAAAAGAGCTGGTGGAATGGAAGAACAGAAAAAAAGGGGAGAATCGTTTGATGGAGAAAATAGAGAAAACATAGAATACATGAAGCAGGTTCAAATAGATTACCAGGAAACTAAAAACTCTATTGAAAGCTGGCATAACAGCTTGAAAGAAACTAAGGATACATTATCTGAACTGGAGAACAGATTTGTAAGGTGGTAGTATGAAATGAAAAACTTCTTAAAAATAACAAGAAAACAAATAGCAATAATACAAAGGCTAGAAGATGATAAGAGGATCTATAACTTAAGAATTAAGAACATAAAAGAAGAAGTAGGGACACAAACAAATGGACTACAAAAGCTAAGAGAATTTCCCTAATTTAGCAAAAGGTAAAGATACTCAGATGTAATAGGCATACAGGACCCCAGCCACCTACAACCCAAACAGAGCTCACCCAGGCATATAATAATCAAAATTCCAGAAGTCCAATATAAGAACAGAATATTAAAAGCCATCAGAGACAAGAAACAAATCACTTACAAGGGAACACCCATCAGAATTACAGCAGACTTCTTGGCACAAGCCATGAAATCATGAAAAGTGTGGGGGGAAATAAGTCGAGCTTTGAAAGATAATAACCTCTAGCCAAGATTGTTATATCCTGCACAAGTGTCCCTAGAAATTGATGGAAAAACAAGGTGCTTCCAGGATAAGGAGGAACAAGGGGAATTTGCAACCACCAATTCAACTCTACAGAGAATACTGCAGGATATTTTAAAAAAGAAAAATACCAAGATTCCAGAAACAGTGGCAGAGAGGCCACAATGAATGGAGCAGAAAGCAAAATGAAGAAGACAAACTGACAACTAATGACAGAAAAAGAGCTCAAAAGAAATGAGGCAGAGAAGATTGGATGGTAGGAACAGCTATTTTGGAGAAAACAAGACATCATAATAGCTAGTGCTGATTTAATATCATCTTGTTTTTGAAGTCCCATCAAGCTTTTGTTCTTCTGTCTCCATTGGTCTTAACATGTTGTATCGTATTGGATTTTATTATATGTGACAATATAAACAAAAACTTTTATAGGCAAGGAGATTATACAGAAACCATTGTTCATTTTCTGTTAGTTGATTCTAAAGACCCTGTAATACTGTCATTCTCTTGAATGGTTTTACATTGTCATGATATGTTTGATGCTACAGTATATGAAGTTATACTCAAAGATTTCAAGGAAAGAGACACTATGGTAACTACTTTTATGTCGGGATTATCTTGTGGTGAAACACTGTTTTGCTTAAATGGTTTTGTTTTGACCTGTGCTGTTTTATTGTTATGCCCCCTTTTATCTCAATCTCCTTTTTTATTTACTTTTTCATTTTTATCCTTTTAATTAAGGGAAAAATAAATAAAAAATAGCAGGATATATTATAGTAACCCACTTTGATTTCCTATTAACCTGATTTGAAACCCTGTATTGCTCTCACCATCTTGTTTTGACTGATTTTCCTCTATTCTGTTTTGCTTGTACCAAGTTCGAAAGTATTGGCAACAACTGTGAAGACAATAAGATTCATTATGACGCCTATTCTGGTTGACTATTATCTTCTTTTGAAGCTCTCTAATGTCTCCAATGTCTTGGTTTTATTCTTTACTGTGTTGTTCAATTTTATTATAACTGATGATATAGGCAATTCTTTTTAAGATAGCAAGAGACATTATGGTAACCATTGTTGATCACCTTGTATTTTGTTTTTACATTATCTATTATGTCCGTCCTTTTGATTTGACTGACTCTGTCCTGTTATGTCACATTTGGTTGTACTCTCTTCAAAAAAAAGTAATAAGAACTGTGGGATTAGTAAAACCCAAAATGTGTAGTTGTCATTGTACAAAAGAGAGGAAAAGAAAGTGCTCTAAAGGACATAACTGCATGTATATTTAAGTGTATAAGATAGGTAAACATATTATTGAGTTTTATTGGATCATTGAACAGAACTCTCTGTAGTCTCACTGTTTGAATGTCCACTCTATATGCTTTAATTTTGAAACGAACAACTATTTCTAAGATGACAATATGTAATCTATTAACTAGTGATTTCCTACTGTTTATTTTTTCTGAAATTCTGTATAACTTGTACCCTTTTCTGGTTTTTTTCTTTTTTTCTCCTTAAATAAAATTTTAAAACACTGAAAAAAAAAAGAAATTTTGTTTTACTTTTCATATGAAAAAGGAAAAGAATCGACAAGAAACAAAGTTCACAGCTGTAGCAGCTATTCTGTAACCATGACATAACGAACCTAAAGATGAAAATAAACATACGTATATCATGAAGTCCTAAGGATTCCCTGAGCCTTTGGAGTCCCAGAGGTTTTTAAATTGAGCTGCTTTAAAAAAATTGTTCTACATTCATAATTGGCATAAATTTGTTTCTAATAGTCACGTGCTAATACGTGTGTGTGTGTGTGTGAATCAGTAAATCATTATTTCAACCAGGCTGACAGTGTCTATTTTTGTTTGAGATAGAAATGTGACACAACTATTAAAAACCGCAATATTTAGATGCCTGAAAAAAAAATACATATGTCTGTGGAGAGAAAGGATCTGAGAAGTGTAGAGAAAGAATGAGTCATTGATAAAATTGGCATGCCAGCCTGTCTTGGAACTATGTAGCTTCATCCTTTTTATAAAACAGAAAATATATGTCCTGTGGATTAAGACTTTCATAGCTGGGGCTATGGTTCTTTGCACTGAATACATGTGATTTATATGGCATAAGTATGACCTGAACTGTATGAAGAGATTTTAAGGAACAGGAATCGAATACATACACAGATGGCAACTCCAGTAATCCTGAAGAGACATCATAGTGTCCTGGCCTAAGAATAAAGCAGTAAAGCTGGAGAGCAACAGATTAAGATGTTTTTGGCAATAAAAACAATAGGACTTGCTGCCGGTTTAGATATGAGAGATAAGTGGCGCAGGAGAGTTAGAAATAACCTCCAGGTTCTGTACTTCAAAGTGGCACCATGTATTGACATGGAGAGCAGGAAGAAGAGGCTTGGGGACAGGCGGGACTCAAGAATTCTTTTTTGGATGTTTTGAATTTTGAATGTTCATGAGCCATTCAATTAGAGGTGCAAAGTCAGCTGGTAGGTATCAGTCTGACGCGCCAGAGTAAGTTCGGGGCTTGGAATTCAATTTGGGAATTATCAAGACACAGATATATTTAAAACCACAGAAACAGAAGATTGCACTTATCAAAATCTGAGGAATTCTAAAATTAAAGGTCAGTTAGAAGGCAAACAGACTGAAAATAAACTATTGAAAGGTAAGAGGAAAATCATCACCAAAACCATCAACTTTGCATTTATGTTGAATTTAGCTTTATGTAGAACTAACTTTATAGCAGGCACTGCTCCAAGTGCTTTGTGGCTTCAAAGAAGCAAAGGAAAAAAGTGGTTTTTTTTTTTTTATTGAGGTACTGGGGTTTAACCCAAGGCCTTTGCACTGGGCTGTTACATCTCCAGCCCCTTCACTGTTGATTTCGAGACAGGGTCTCAGTCCCTAAATTGCCCAGTCTGGGCTCAAACTTGACATTCTCTTGGCTCAGTCTGGAGAAATGCTGAGATTACAGGTGTATGTACCACTCTCCTATGCTTTTCTTTTTCCTTTTGTTTTCTTTTTTGGCTTTCGCCCCTAAACTCAAAATGTTTAAGTGCAGTGTTTCTTGACTTTTATATAATTATTAAATTGTATATTTTGGAAACTATTCACTCAGCACAATAGAGGAAAGCTAATTGTGGAAAATAAAGATTCTTAGAAACTCTCCTCCTCAGTCCTACACACCAGAGTTGATTATTGTTTTCTGTATTATTGTTTAGGAAGTCTACAGACATACACGCAGAGACTTGTTTTTATACCAGATTGATTTTTCTCTCTCCACATAAACATACAAATATGTAATTCTGCAAGTTGATTTTTTTCTTTTTTTTTTGAGAGAGGGTCTTGCTATGAAGTTCAGGCTGACCTTTAGTTCACTTTGTAGGGCAGGCTGGTCTTGAACTTGCAAGGATCCACCTGCCTCAGTCTCCCAAGTGCTAGGATTATAGGTGCGCACCACAACATCCCGGTTTTTGCCTTTTTTTTTCCTAATGCAAAGCATTTTGGAGTTATTTCTTTCCTTTTTTTTTTTTTTTTTTTTTTTTTTTTGTCTTTTTCCTTTTTATCGGTACCAGGGATCGAACTCACGACCGCCTGCTCACAAGGCAGGCGCTTATGCCGCTGAGCTAAATCCCCAGCCCCTGGAGTTATTTCTTTATATGCATATTTAGTTCGCTTTTTAAAGCCTAAAATACCATTGTATTAACATGCCATAATATACTTAAGTTCCTCTTTGTGTATATATTATTTTTTCTTACCTCAAACAAAGTATCTTTGTACGTAGATCTTCGGATACCAGTGCAAAAATTACTGTCAGGTAATTTCCTCACAGTGAATACGCTGAATCGAGACACATAAACTTCCCAAAAGGTTATATAAATGACATTCTCTCCAGTTACATTTTCTTATGTGTTGGTCAACATTTGCTATTAACCAATTCCAAAAATTAATTGGCTGAGAAAATGATGTTTCATTGCTCTTATTGGGTCTATAATTATGAGTAGAAGAGCAATGCCTGATTGTTACACATGCCGGGGTTTTTTGTTTTGTTTTGTTTTGAGACAGGGTCTCTCTATGCAGTTCAGGTTGGCCTTCAGCTCACTTTGTAGCGGAGGCTGGTCCTCCTGCCTCAGCCTCCAGAGTGCTGGGATTACAGGCGTAAGCCATCACACACGCCTAGTTTTGAAACTTAAAACTCCGTGAACTGAATCCTAGTTCTTGAAATGTTACCTCGGGCCAGGTGAGTCTCTTTCTTTAAAAAAATAAATAAATAAAAAGGAACAATAACAGAGCAAACCTTCAGGATTAGAGGAGATATGGAGGACTACAGGGAACCTGCCTCTTCCCTCGCTTTTGGGAGTACTCATACTTTGGTACTCCTGTATTTTGGAGCTATATTCGCTTTGAGATGTCTTCTTTTCGGCCAAGTTTTGCAGAGCTCTCTTGTTTTTTGTAATTGATGTAAGTGGAAAATTGACTCTGCTTTCTAAAAACTTTACCCTCCAGTCTCGCCTTGGACCTACAGTATTGATTTATACACGAATTGTGCAAGAATGAACTGCAGTTTTAAACATGCAAAGCAGATGTGGTCAGCGCTGCCCGGCAGTCAGGATCCTTCCTTTAGGGAATAGAGAACGAGCTAAAAAGTATCTGGCGTCATTTGTCAAACGCCTCACTACCCACAAACCCAACAGGTTAAAGCTACGGCGCTTAAAGCACTAAAAGACAAGACTCACTCAAACCAGACTCAAAACTCAAAGCCCTAGTACCCGCCCAAGGCCACGCCACAGCCGGAAGTGACGCAAAAGCTAATTCTTCCGGCGTCTGCCGGTGGTGCGACTGAGGACTGCGCGAAGTGTGCGTCGGCGTTGCGGCCGGCAGAGGAATTCTGGGTAACGGCCCGGGCCGTCTGTAGCTGCTGGCTTCTTGCAGCAGGTTTTGTTCCCTACCAGTGTTTTGGCAGTGGCGTTTGTAGAACTAGGGCCAGCGGGACATGGAGCAACCGTGGCCGCCGCCAGGACCTTGGAGCCTCCCTCGAGTGGAGGGTGAGGCTGAGGAAGAAAGTGACTTGGACCTATCCCCCGGTTCTCCCCGCTGCCCGCCGCTGCCGGGCGGTGACGCGCAGGTGAGACGGGGCTCGCGTTCGGCGGGGGAATGGGGCGATGCTGTCGCTGAGCCCCTAGAGGGCCGCGTCTCCAAAACCCGCTCCCCTGCCCAGTTCTACGCCCACTTCAACCTCTTGTTCCCAAGGCCTGATGCCATCCCACCCTCGTTGTAGCATGCTCGAGGTGAAGAGAAGGTGGCATATATTCAACCAGCCTCCCCACACACGTTTTTCCTTTTACCTTGGGTGATTCTTTCACATCCTTGGAAGACATTCCTCCTGCCCCTTTCGTAACAGCGCTCAGACTCGGGGCGGCTCACGCTGTGTAATATTGACCCTTTGTCCTCTTGTGCGTTTCTGTTAGGGCTTCGGCGTACTTGTGCACAGTTGATAGGAACTAGGAGCGATTGTACCATAACGTTTCACTGAATGCTGCTCCTTCATCTGCGTTGACTGCTGAGCACTCAGTAAACTTGGCCTTAGATGCTGGCAGCTTCTCCGTCTTTCCCTTACTGGTTTGTTTTTAGTTTTGCTTCGTGTCTTTGTCCAATAAAACCATATAGGCACAGACTTTTGATGTTTTTACACTTCTCCGTCGAGTTCCCGATGCTACCGGTGGTTTTCAACCAAGTTTTCCTACCTCTGAAACTTAATCAAATGTGACAAAGCACATGCTCATGTCATCTTACCCTGGTTTTTACTCCCTAACCTGAGTGTGTTGTTGATTATACTTTTGGATCACAGACTAGATGTTTGCCTTCAGGGTTTTTGTTTGTTTGTTTTTGGTAAAATGGAGTCTAATAAAAATGTAGCAATTAATAGAAAATTATTTTCAAGACTCATTTTTGCTAGATGTAGGTGAGTGCTTTAAATTGGTTGTCAGTTTATGTCCAACTAGCGGAGTTAGCTGGATTTACACAGAAAAGATGCTGTTTCATAACCAGATTGTACCTCAGCCAGCCAGTACAAGAGAGAAAGTGAGGCAGAATAGGAGTTGATGGATCAGTGATAACTCACTAATTATGGATTGCTAGTCATCTTTATATTAAAAGTGTGAATACATACTGCACTGCAAAGAATGACTAGCAGTTGCTGTTGTCAATTTTGAGGAAGAGGTCTCGAATTTCAGTGCATTGTGATTGAATCACAAAAGTAAGCTGAGAAAAACTTAAAATTAAAAATGTCAGTATATTTTTTGCATGTGCACTCATAAACTTGAGTAAAGGGATTTTGTTTATTTGTTGGGTACCAGAAATCGAACTCAGGACCACATAAGTGCCAGGCAGACACTGCTCTGCTGAGCTATATCCCTGGCTCCCCATGAAATAGGTTTTAGAAGTGAGTAGGTTTCTCTCCATAATTAAAAGTAATTTTCCTGACACCATGTAGCATTTTCAGTGACAAGATCAAAACCAGAATTTACATTAACTAGGCCACTACACTTTCCATTCTGTGAAATGCTGTAAAACTTCAGTTGGCAGAAACCACCCTTAAATGCTATTAAAATTTGAAATATAATTACTAATTCTAATTTCATAAATCTATTGCAAACTTATTTGTCTTGTTGGCTTTAGAACTTAAATTTTTGAATTGAAATCTTAGGAAAGAATAAATGTTTAATCCGATCAAGTGGCATTTAAAACTTCAAACTTTTTTATTTATTTATTTTTTGCAGTACTGGGAATTGAACCGAGGGCTTCTCCCTGAACTACATTTCCAGCCTTTTTTATTTTTTATTTTGAAACAGGCCTTGTTATATTGCTTAGGCTAGGGTGGAACTTGGCTGTTCTGCCTCAGCCTCTCAGTGCTGAGATTAGAGGTGTACACTCTACATTCAGCTAAAAAACTCCTTTTTAAAAAAATTTTAACATTGTTTTAATTTTTACCAAGTATGAGAGAAACTAACCCTTGTAACATAATAAGTGATTGTTGGTTCTGAGATCCAACTAATGTCAAAACAGGTTGGAAGGTAAGGATGGCTTTTGAGAACTTCATGTTAAGTTACATTTGTGGACTTTAATACTAACAGTTTCTTTTCAGGATTTATGTCATTAATATATAATTATGCCCCTTTAAAACTTTGGCATGCTCGTAAATTAAAATAAAACCTAATGTTTTTTTGAATCAACTGGAAAACACATTGGATAGTTTTCCCAAATGATGTTTGGGTGGTCTGTGGAGAAGAATTTATTTGAATCCTTTTGAGAACTGTTTTTATTTGTAAAGTAAATATTTGTTCCTACATAATTTCAAAATACAAGACACTCCATTTTTCATATTGCCTTTTTGATATAGCTTTGTCTTTTCTTATAAATTAAGTTATAGCTTCATTTTTCTATTTTTTTCCCAGCCAAATTTTTAAACATAATCAGTCTACAGTTATTCTACCCTAAGATAGTAGAAAGTAAAATAAATGTTTTACTTGGGTATTTAGGGACATACAGTTAACTAAGGCTCTGAACCTGCTGATTCAGTAAATAAAGTATCAGAATAGCAGCAGGGTCCAAATTGCCCAATAGAAACTTCCAAATTCCCTGACAGTGTGATCAAGACATAGGGGCCTTGCTACTTGTTTTAGAATTCTTTACCACCACCATTCTGTTCAGGAAATAGAGATTTATTCATGGACCATTTATTGAATTCTAGCCCCTCATGAATGTGATAATCAGCTGAGTATAACGGCCATTTAGTAATTTAGGGAAACCTTACCTCAAAGTAAAACTTAGGAAAGAGATTGGGAATGTAGTTCAGTGTGTAAGCTCCAAGTTCAGTCTCTAGTACCACACACACACACACACACACACACACACACACCCTGGAAAGGTACCATAAATTACAATACTATGTGAAATCCTCCACTATAGAAATATGCATTTCTTGACTGAGGAGAAAATGGGTAAGAATAAACTTAGGGGATGCCAGAATCTGAAATAGATGGGAGTTACCTAGAGGCAACATTGTCAAATTGAAATGTAGTGCAGGAGAATGACTTGGGACAAAGCAGATTATTTAGATAATTCAGGTGTAAAATCACAAGGGTTTGAGTAGTGATACAGATATGCGAATCGATTGGGCGGAGAATTATTCTGGAAGGTACAGTAGTCTGAGGTTGGTCTGCATTTGGGCAAGGTCATACAAAAAGTATCTTTAGCTTTTTTTTTTTTTTTTTGAGCCAAAGAGTATAAGAAATTCCTTTAAGTATAGTACTCAATAGAGTAATGACTTACTACTCCTGAGTAGAACAGAAACACAATTACTAGGGTAGAACCAGCTGGTATTATAAATAACTTTGCCTCTTTTAATTAAGATAAAATTAAAGGATATAGTCTAACATAATTCATTACAAATAGAAATTTCTAGTATGAACTTCTCAAATCATCAAGGATTGGGGGCAATACAGAAGAAAAACATAAGCCAAGAAATGATTACTTCTAAATAAAAGGAGATTCTTTGCATTGTAACTTGCAGAACAAAACTCTATAAAGGTCTGATTTTCAGCATGTGGAAGATGGAGGTGATGAATAGATGTATGCTTTATTCTGATTGTGCTGGGTTAGTTTTATGAAGACTATAAAGTTCAAAGACCCTGGGTCAATCCCCAATACTGAAAAAAGAAATTCATCTGTGCTACAGAAACATACTGCTTTCTTCATTTTCTGATAAGTATTATTTTTTCATCCAGATGTATAGCCATGAAATCGAACTGGCTTGCCAAAAGCAGACAGAATTTGTGAAGAGCTCTGTGGCATGCAAATGGAATCTTGCTGAAGCTCAGCAGAAACTTGGTAGTTTAGCCCTGCATAACTCTGAGTCCTTGGATCAGGAATATGCCAAAGCACAAACAGCGGTATCAGAACTGAGGCAGCGGGAAGAAGAATGGCGACAGAAAGAAGCAGCTCTGGTACAAAGAGAGAGAATGTGTCTCTGGAACATGGATGCCATTAGCAAGGATGTTTTTAATAAGGTATGATCTTTTATTGGACCACATAAAAAGAAGAAAAAATATGTATCTACGTATTTGATGACAAACCAGCAGAATCCTATAAACAGTATTCGATTTTGGCAGTTTATAAAAAAATGGTTGTTGCAGAAAACTGTACCCACCAACTAATTTGGGTGATTGTTAGTACAGATATATGGATGCAGCATAAAATGTGGCATACTGCAGTGTAGTTTCAAGGTAGATCTCAGCTTTGTCACATGATGGCTTTGTGACCTTAAGTTACTTACTGCTCTGAGCCTTGGTTTATTCAGCTGTGTGGGTATATATTAAGTAAGATTATGTCTTAAAAATGTGTTAGCATGGAGCCTGGTACATGTGAAGCTCAGATGTTACAAGAAATTTCTCATGTTACAATGGTGTCATCCACCATACTAAATCAGTTTTGTAACATGCATGTTTAATTATTAGATTTACTAAATAAAAGTCCTTACATATGGATTTCGTAAAGTTATATGGATTTAGTAAACAGGGGGAGTAATCTAAACAAGCATTGGAAATGAAAGGACTCTACAAACAATTTAGATTCTCCTGCTATTAAATAGTACAGTGTTGGCCAGGTATCATGATGCGTGCCTGTAATCCCAGCACTTGGAAGCTGAGACAGGAGAATTCGTGCGAGTTTCAGATCAGCCTGGACTACCAAGTGAGCTCAAGGCCAGCCTGAATTGTGTAGCAAGACCCTGTCTCAAAAAGACAAAAAAAAAAAAAAAAAAAAATAATAATAATAGTAATTGTATAGTAAAGTCAATATTTATTGCTTGAAGAGTACCAAGGATGCAGAAAAACTGCCCTTCACAACCTGAAGTCATAGCAGTTTAAATTGGGAAAACAATTTTGGTGCATTCCAAGCAGCGTTTTTGTTTCTTAACTAGAATACAATAGAAAAGATCAGATTTTATTCCAGTTAGGTCAGAATTATATTGTTAAAGGCTTCTTTTGCACATGTATGGGGCCCCACTATACGGTGTATTTCTTGAACGATAACTAAAAATTGTTTGAAACTTCTTAATCTAAAGCTGCAAACTGAAAGCAGTTGTTGTTGTTATTGTTGTTACTGTTATTGTTTTGCAGTGTTGTAGTTTGTCCCCCAGGGCCTTGTACTTATTTAGGCCTTCTACCACTGAGCTACACTAAGCCCGCCCCCCCACAGGCAGTTTTAATTTAACCAGTCTCAAATATTTGTGTACTGCTGACCTAACATAAATAAGAAAGCATTCACAAAATGCTTCTAAGGATTGAGAAATATATGAGAATGAGAAAATACCTAAATCAAAGTTAAATACTCTTTTTTCCTACATCTTGTATTTTGTACCCCATACTTTCGTGTTCAATGTTTTAGAGTTTCTTTTATTCACCTCTCTTTATCTTACAAATGAAACTGTAAAGTAGAGTGACTTGATAACAGTGATGGCTTAAATCTGATTCCTTTATTATATTTAGAATCAAAATATCCCTTAAAATAAAATCCCTTTTAAAAGGCTATCAAAAACTCAAGATCATGTACAAACTTAAGTATTCAAATTTCTAATCAGCTAAAAAATGAAAAGAAAAATAATGGCCCACCACAAAGTTGTCATATATGATAATGTCTTCAGTGGGCACAGATTTTAGTAAAAATTATACTCCTTGGACTGCTTATACTTGGTCAAAAACTGCTTAATTGATTAATTTGAAGTTGGTTGGCTTTTTATTGCTTGTCTAGTTTCTTTGAAAATGGTACAATGTTAAGCAAACTCACAAAGCACACATTACTGTCAAATTAGTCATTGTTTAAAAGACATTCACTAGAGCAAGTAAATATATTCCTGAAACTAAAATTTCTAAGCTTTTGTTGCATTTAATAAACAAGCATTTGTATGTACTGCAATGTAAAACTTTTAAAAATACTAAATTCCTATAACTAGATTCAGTATGAAGGGATGATGACCAAAGGCACAGAGCACTCTGCACCAGCAAAGTCTAGTGTTCTGCACTCCAACAACAGTAAGAATTTAAAAGACAACTAAGGACAAAGAATGAAAGAAAAGTAAACATTGAGGGGGGAAACAACAGGGATAGGTATCTCACAGATAGGGACCATACTGACGGAACTAAAAACAGTAGTTAAAATTTGCAGACGGCTTCAAGATAACACTTAAATAACTGTTAAATGATGTACCTCTCTTAAATCTGAACTAAGAAATTCCGGCTGAGACCGAAAGACTAGGTAAGGTAAAGAAAGATATGAATGCTGGGCATGGTGACACATGCCTGTAATCCTGGCACTCAGGAGAGGCTGAGGGAAGAAGATGGCTACATCAAGTTTAGTTCAAGGCCAGCCTGAATGACTTGGTGAGATCCTGTTTCCAAAAAAAAAAAAAAAATTAGAAGAAGAAAGGTACGGATGTCCTCCTTTACCATTCCTTTAATAATGAAAATGATGCCCATATAATGATGTTCATTGTTAATGGGGATAATAGATGTTAATATTGGACATCATTGGCCTGGCTCAGCTTTTAAAATCACGTTTCTCAAGCTGCTAAAGATTTAGACCTTTGTTTTCCATTTGAAAACAGTTTCTGGGGATTGGTTTTGAAATGCATTGAAAGAAGGAGAAGAGCAAGACCTAATAAATTTATGAGCTAATGTTTTTAGCATGGAATGAATGGTTTGTGTGTATTGAAGACTAGTAACTACATTAATGCTTATTTTGAAGAAACAGTTACAACTAAGTCTGTGAACACACTGATGAGCACATGTTTTCATTTTTTTCTACTTTGTCAAAATGACCGAGAAATAGTTCTCAGAAGCCCTTAACTTTACAACAGGAGTAGGTTTTGTGTATTATTTGCTGTTAGTGTTGCCTGAGCAAGGATGGTAGTACTGTATTTATGGAAAGACCTTCAGATGGTACCATTTTCTATAGTTAACCACGTACATAATATATAGAGTGTATTCGGACTTTGTTTTAAAGCCTTTTTAATGTGCAGAGTTTCATTATAATCAGGTACACAGAGGAGTCCTATGGAGGCCGTGCTGTCATCATTCCGCTGTTTTCATTCATCTGTACTTTTCCCTTGCTCCCAATCTTTTAGTCATTTGTAAATTTTTAGCTAACATTTTGAGGTGTACAAATCTTACATATAATATCTAACAGATACACTTGTATAATATTCACTCAAGGTGATTTAACTTGAGATTAAAAAATATTGAAGTCTTCAGTTTGTAGCTTTTTGATACAATGAAATCCAGTCATTTTCTACTAATTTATAAAAGCGTACATTATGTTGTACCAGATGTAGCCCATAGATTTTGAGGATAAATTACTCATTCCTGTCAAAGTCCACACCCATTTTATCATTAACCTTTGTTAGCTGGACATTTCATCCTGTAACCTCTTTGTTTCTGCCCTCCTGGCATCCACTGTCACCTGCTTGAGCCTTCTTATGGACCAGCTCTGCTTCTTCATAAGAGGAACATGTGTATCACCACTGGCCCTATTAGTACCTTTTTTCTGAGAAAAATTTTAATAGTAAGAAAAATAGAAATTAAAGGGTCTTATTACTTTTAGTTCCATTTCCCAGAAATAACCTTTGTTAACAGTATTTACTATAGACTGTCTCTATACTTGTACAAATTCATATAAATTTTTCCACTCCACACCAGGATCATTCCTTATTTAATTCTCTGGGTATATATGTTGTTCTCAGTGTGTTTTAAGTGTTACTTTATTTCTGCTTTGCATTTACACTCTAAAATTATTTAAAATAATTTCTTCCTGGAGAAAATGCTCAAAGCAATGTTTATTTTGTAGAGTTAATGTCTGTTAACACAGTGATCACAAAGAAAATGTTTTCATTTTGTCATTGCTTTTGTTTAATTTCTAACATAGCTACAAATTAATTAGGACTATCTTTATATTTCAATCATTTCCTCAAAATTGTACATTGGTTTTGTCTAGGAGCTTGAGACTTGCAAGGACTGGTCTAGATCTCTGAGGTCCAACTCTATGGTCACCAGACACGTGCTATAAAATGTGATTAGTCCAAATTAAGTTGTGCTATAAGTGTAATATATACGTGAGATTTCAATGACTTAGTACCATAAAATTAAAATATTTTATTTTTTGTGTGTGTGTTGATTGCATGTTGAAATAATAATATATTGGGTATGTTAGGTTTAATACAGATTATTCATCTGTTTCTTTGACTTTTGTAATGTGTCTAATAGAAAACTCTGGTTTGTGACTTGGCTTATATTTCTGTTATACAGTGCTGGTCTTAATGGCAGAATGTACATAAAGAAAAAATACTTTTATTTCGAAATGTATAAACTTTTGTTGGTTCCTGTTGTAAATGGCAGAGAGTTAGTTTGTACTTTTCATTTTGGCATAGATGATATCAGGGTATAAGTTGATCACAGAATGTTCTAAAGGATTGTTCATCTAGCAAAACTGGCTAGATAAAAATTTCATCCTTGGTCTGTTTTATGACTTAACTGACAATAAGTACTTCTTTAATAGAAATTCATATTTGATTTCAAGAATCAAACTGTTTATCCTCTCTTGAGAAAAAAATAACTAGAAATGCAACCCAAGTCTTATTTTGGTTTACCTTTTCTGAAAGAATTTATAGTGATATACTGAACTCTTTATATGCTTTGTATTTCTGAATTAATTTCCAGCAAGATATCTAAAAATTTGACTAGGAGTGCAAATATTTATAGAAGCTGAATAATGCAGTTGTAAGTTATGCGTGCATAGTCTTTCTATATAATAAGGCAATTGAGCTTAACCAAAAGATTGTTTTTCCTGTGTGATTTCTTACATAAACACAAAATTTTCAACATGTGTAGCATGTTAAAATTAATGAAACTCACATATGAGAAAAATTCCAGTTTTTGTAATGAAGGGTTTAACAGTGATGTAATACAATATTACTATACCACATTTATATTGCCTCAAAGCAGGACTGATAGGCATTTAATATGTGAGAAAGAAAATTTAATTAGAATACAAAATCATTTTAATTTCTAAAAATTTTCAGAGTTTTATTAATCAAGATAAAGGAAAAGAAACAGAAGATGAAGATAAATCAAAATCATTCATGCAGAAACATGAGCAAAAGATTAGACATTTTGGTGAGTCTACTGTTTGAATTTCCTTCTTTGCAATGTTTGGTATCATATGTATTGGTGCAAAACATGGAATCATAAATTGGGAGCCCAAAAAGAAGGTACATGACAAACTAGGTGTGTAGTTACTACTGGTAGAGTTGTACAGATTTTGTGTTAGACCTGTTTTGGGTAATAAACAATAGATTGAAAGAGAAGCACAGTTTAATCTATTAATACTAACCCTCTAAGACAATCTTTCCACTTCTCAACTACTCTGCTTTTTTTGTTTTTCTTCTTTGCTTCCTTGATACCTGCTTATCTTGTGGTGAAAAGATTAGCTCTTTTTTTTTTTTTAAAGGTTTTGAATGTGATGCATGTATGAGCAAGACCTTGAGCTGTATTACACTATAAATATAGTATAGAAATGTGTATGAAAAGAACTAAGAAATTATTGTCAAATATAGTATAGAAATGTGTATGAAAAGAACTAAGAAATTATTGTCGCTTGGAGGGGGAGTGCCAGAAACTCCTCAGACCAAGGTAATTATCTTATTTCTGTGAGGGAAAGGTAGGAATTTTCCATGTAGAAAAGGCATTGGCAGCAGCCTGAAAACATGTAGAGTCAGGATATTCTGAGAATTATAAGCAGTCTGATACTGCCCAGGTGAAAATGCTATGGGGAAATGCCTGGAGTTTAGATTCAAAGCATATTTTTTGATCCCAGGTACGTGGTTGTTTGTGTATGTATTTAACACAGGGTCGAGCTATGTAGTTCAGGCTAATTTTGAACTCACTAGCCCAGGTTGGCCTCAAACTTGCAGCAATCCTCTTGCCTCAGCCTCCTGAGTTGCTGGGGTTATTGTGTGTGGCTCTGCACCTATGTGGCTTTTATTTTTACTGTGTTCATGAACATTTTAAGTGGCACTTAAAATCTTTTTCTATTGGCTTTGCCTCCAAAACGTAGAATTTCATTTATGCCTCTTATCTAAAGATAGTGGATACTACTTTCAGTTTTTTTCCGCTTTGTGCAACTTTTCATGACGTTCATATTTTCATCCTTTTTTGTTTGTTTGTTTGGTTCTGGAGATCGAACTCATGACCTCACACTTGCCAAGCAGGTGCTTGTGCCACTAAGCTAAACCCCTGGCCTGTCATACTTATTTAATAAAAGAAGATAAACTGTATATTTAATTCCAGAATAGCATCTAAAGAAATAAATATAGACTAACTTTACATTTCTATAGACTATCATTGTAATGTTCTTTATAATCAGAAAAAACAAGTAGTCCTTTCAACAAATGCTAAAAGTTTTTAAAAAAACAGAAGTTTGAGTTGAAGATAAAAGGCAGTAATTTTGCAGATGGTTTTTAGTTGTAGTAAGTGAGTTACCACTCCCAGGTATAGTCCTTACTTCCTAGGTTCACGTGTTATGCTGTAGGAAAATACGTATGTGTCTGCTGGTTGTTCTTTCAGAGCACATGATGCATCTGATAGAACAACATCCCTCAAGGTGTTTTTACTCGGCTGGTATTCTCTTGACAAGTTCCTTTGGACCCATAGAAGTTAGATGGGGAACACCCTTCTGTTATGAACTGAGTTCAATTGGTCAAAAGCAATTTTGTGTGGGGAAATACTCTTAACCTCATAAAATGTTGTAATGCGCCTGTACTGAGTCTTTAATAAAGTTTTCTCTATTCTGTAAAACCTGCTACTTCTGAGTAATGATATTTATAAGACCAGTGAATTTCATGAGCCCATAGTTTTCATTTCTTTAGCTGAAAAAGAGTTTTAAAAAATGAGGTTTGATTAGTAATTCATTAAGACCACTGATATTATTGCTTACAGACATAGTAAGGAAAGAGGGTAATTCCAGACAGAATGGGCTTGTTCAAGTCAGGAATTATTGATCTCTTCAAGATGAAATGGGACCAAGATATTCAACCTGCTTTTCAATGGATAGTTTCTCTAGTGTATGGTGCTATATTAGGTTTTGGCATTGGTTTCTGCTACTAGCAAATTAGATTTTCATTGGCCTTATTGGATTATGATGCTAAAACACTTTTCATGAGAATAGTTCATTCTATTGAATCAGGCATGATCTCAAGCTTGTGCCACCATGATTTTTTAGTTTATGAAACTATTGAGGATTTAATGGGATAGCTGAGGGAAAGGCTGACTTGACGTCCACGGGTGATTAATAAGCAATTGTTTTGCCCTTGAATATTGTGATCTTCTAGTACTTCATCTTGTAATACTAACCAGAGCCTTGCTGTGTTCAAACCCAACCAGACTTGATAGCCACTCCCAGATTCACATTGTGCCTGTTTCTTAGTGGAAATGCACATTGATTTTCCACTTTGGAGGAGATATCCTACTTGCTGCAGCACATTGGATCCACAGAAATGTTACTAAGGTAGTAGGCTCCCAAAATTTTCATGTGTTTTATTTTCCATTCTCTGGCATGCTGTATCTTAACCAAGGCATCTGGGGTACTAGCCACTTCTTATTTACCATGTTCCATGAGCAGAGTGGGTCAGCTTATAGTCATGTGGGATGATGAGATCATCAAAATCTCCCATTGACTAAATTTTGGCACAGAATGGAGGGAGGCCTGAGGCAAGGCAGTGAGAGTGAATGTTTCTGGTGGTATATACTTACTGTAGTAAAGGAAAATAGTATTTACCTTAATGATATCTATGATATGCTCCTTTAAACACTTCTGGAATAATAGCTTTAATTAAATTTCCAAATGAAGCTTTTCCAGACTTGGATTGGAGTTCAAACTCTTGAAAGACAAAGTGGAGTAGGTGGGTGCTGTGTAGGGCTGATAGGGGCTTCCCTGTGGCCTAACGTGTTTTATATTCTTTAGGGTTTTTCCTAACTTTCCTTTATGCTGTTTGTAGACAATATTTCTTGTGTTGCTTTTACCCTTATAACTAGATGGAATTTACTTGCTAATGGTAAATGTTACAGCTATTATGGTAGAGTACTGTAAAGCACTGAAATCTGATTTTTTCTTACTTTTATGTTTATTTTATGAATACAAAATACTAATTTAGATATAGAGCGTGCTTTCACTTAAAGTTCACAAAACAGTTTTATTTCAGTATGCATCTGTAATATCACTGTGATCATTAGAGTTACTTTTTCAATCATCTTTTTTTTTCATAATACATCATTGTCTCTTATAGCAAAGTGAGCTATGATTCAGCATTTTTCGAATCTGTTTATAGTATGTTGTCACTGGAAATTTTTTATCAAAAACTACCAGCATTTGCCTAAAAACTATCTATACAATTTTTTTCATTTGTACTGATGATGAATATTTATAACCTCTTCTTTTAATGTGTATTGGTTTAAGAAATCATAATAGCCTGATTTTGAAAGAACATTTACTATTAAGTACTCCAAAATAGAATATGAACTGAAATGAATAAAAAATTAAAAGTAGGGTGTTTTACTTTCATTTATTTATACATCATGTAAAAAGCCTGAGAGGAAATACATTACTGTTAATAATAATCTTTTGTGGTAGAATTATTTTTTGAACTTTTCAAATTCTTCACAATGAATGTACTTCATTTTTATAATCTGAAAAAAAGTTTTAATAACTTATCCTAGAGACTTATGCAACCTTCAGCTGCATAAGTGCCTACCTGGCAAGTGCAAGGTCTTGTCAATTCCTGGTATCAAAAAAGAAAAAAAAAAGAGTATATCCTAAGAACTCTTGGAGTGCTTAATATTAAAAAGATTATTATTGTAACCTCATCATATTTACAGATTATAGTAACATAACCACTGAACTTGATGATCAGTTTGATGTCAAAGGAATTTCTCAAATGCTTGATTGGGTAACATGAGAGTCCAGAAAGTGTGTAGTTTGTCGTTCAGGCCAGCCTTAAACTATGTACCCCAAGTTGGCCTTGGAACTTGTGCCAGTTCTCCTGCTGCAGCCCCGAGTCTTGGGATCACAGGTATACATCAGCACACCCAGCTCTCAAGTGCAAAATATTGACAGTTGATAGATGGAGATTTAGATGTTCACCAAGGAAATAAATGGATTAAAATATAATTAAAAATTTTAATTTGTCAAAACTTCCAAGTCTTCAGAGAAAATGGTAAGCAAGCTTAAACTAGATTATCCTTACCCAAAGGTAATGAAAGCTTGTTAAATGAATAAATTATTCATTATTATATTAATACTACTTATTAAGCATGTATTTTGTGTCAGGCACTATTCTAAATGCCTTATATGAATTGGTATCATTTAATCATCACAAAAACTTTGTATTAGGTAGCTTTTTTAGCCCTCTTCTATCCTGAGGAAATGGGGGCATCTATAGGGGCTTGTCTGAGGGAGTAATGGGAAAGCTAATATTCATACCTGGCATTCTGGTTCTACGGTCTGTCTTGTTAGCCATTGTTGTTGCTCTCTTTATCTACAAATTCCAAACTAACATCAGTAATTTCAGATATTTTCTGTTCCACTAAACTAGTGATGCTTTTAAGTATTTTTGTCATAAAGTCTTAATACCTTTCTACACAGATGTGTAAGGATCATGCATAGCTTTGGGTTTCATACTAATTTGCAGTTTCATACTAATTCATGCCATTTTTTAAATCAGATTTAAATATCTGTGATATTTCTCTGATATTTCTCAGACAAACTATGTTTAATGTCAAGTGGGAAGTTTGTCTCCACTATTAAATAGGTATTTACAAATTTTTAATATGTAATGACATCTTCCTCATGGTCCCTGCAAACGTTACTAACCCTTTTGTATTATGCTTCATGCTAAAGAAGCAAAATGGATAGGATTTTAGTAATCAGGCATTATAGTGCAGCCATGGAGAAGTTGAAGAAGCAATGCACTGTAGGTGGCAGAGTTAGAAATATTACATCTTCAGAAGTGCAAGAAAGCTAAGGTAAAGCTGCTTCTTAGGATTTATTTTGTGGCTTCAGTTATAAGAAATGATTATGCTTTCATTAGCTTAGCTCTGACTTTAAGAAGTTATTAACTGTATAGTAGTTGTAAACAACTTACTCATTCTGTTTCTCAGAATCTTAAATGACCTAATCATTGCATCAAAATGCTGGGGATTAACTTTGTGAAACTTAAAACTGTTTATAAGAGAATGATAAAATCTTTAATCCCTTTTTTGTAAGTAAGGACAAGTTGATCATATATTTTCAACCAGTTGCTCTATGTTGCTAATTGTGTGTTCTCAGACATTTGTCTTCAGTTTTATTTTCGTTTTCTGATGTGGAATTTATTTACTTATTTTTGTCTTTTTGAGACAGGGTCTCTCTATGTAGTTCAGGCTGGCATTGAGTTCACTTTGTAGCTCAGGCTGGTCTTGAATTTGCAATGATCCTCTTGCCTCAGCCTCTCCAGTGCTGGGATTACAACTGTGAGCCACCATGCCCAGCTCTGATGTGGAATTTAATATGTATATAGAAGTTAATTTTGTGTCTAGAGGGAAAGGTTACTGCTAAGTTACTGGAAAAAAAGATCAATAAACATTTCTTTGTAACATCTAAACTTTCTTGGGTAAATCCAAAAATTCTACAGCTGCCAATATTGCTATATGGAGTTTATCAAGAATAAAGCTAGACATTTAAGTATTTAAAAGTAGTTGCTAGGTGTGGTGCTGCATATCTATTGTCCCAGCCACTCAGAAGGCTGTCTCAATCATTTGAACTCATGAGTTCAAGACAGGCCTGAGCAACATAAAAAGAGATAATTTTTTAAATGCAGCACTTCCTTGATTGCACAATTAGTTGGTCATATTGACTTTGACCACATTTCTTACAGATTTTAAGAAACAGATATATCTTAAGTAAGAATTTGGATTTGTTTGACATTTTGAAACAAAATGTCAGCATTTTTAGTATGCTTAACTAACATTTAAAAATTTTGTTTACTATGCATAAAAACACATATGCAAAAGTTAAGGTCTAACATTACTAAAATGGCTCCAAGTATTCCTTTATAATACTGACTTAATTTTCTTGAATTGCTGTCAAATATTTCCATATCTGAAATACAACTTTTCTGTGAATTTTGGAAATTATTTTCATTCTACTGGATATTGCTTTACAGAGCATTATCCCACTTCATTTGCCCTTTACGATAATATATTGTTCTGAAAATATGAATTATCTTTAAATTAAGATGCCATTTGTTTCCTTATAGGAAGACAAAATATGTAACATGCTTTCTTTTTTTACAGGTATGTTGAGTCGATGGGATGACAGTCAGAGATTTTTGTCTGACCATCCATACCTTGTATGTGAAGAAACAGCTAATTATCTTATTTTATGGTGTTTTCACCTAGAAGCTGAACAGGTATTATGTGACTCTTGAGTTTCTGGAAGCCTTAGTGGAATTCTGGTTTCTTAACTGTAATGGTATTTTTTTAAGTATTTAATTTAAATGAAAGCAAGAAGGTCAGTAGAAAGGAACATGAATTTTTGTTTCCAGACTTTATTGAGTTTAATGGGGGATTTTTTTTTTTTTTAAAGGTACTGGGGATCGAACTCACGACCGCCTGCTTGCAAGGCAGGTACTTATGCCGCTGAGCTAAATCCCCAGCCCTTTTTTTTTTTTCCCACTGGTCTCAGTCCCATATCCGCATTTCTCATCCACAGATGTCCACTCAGATTAGGTTTCATCCTGGACCGGGGGATTTTTTTTTAAGGTGTTTCAGTTACCATATGGGATTTATGTGTTTTCTCTGCCATTTCCCAATTACTCTTGCTCCTATATACTATGATACTTTTTTCTTTTTTAAATACTTAAAAAATCATGTAAGTCAAATATAAGTTACAATATTAAATCAAGACAATTGCATTTTTTTTCCGGTTCTCATAAAAAAATAATAATTAAAATATACTCTTTATATGTCCACATAGTATTTGACTTTAAATAAAGCGAAATAAAAATACCCTAAAAATTTAAAATTTAAATTGGTTTGTCAATTAAATATATTTGTAAAGGTATTTCTTGTAACCTGATTGGTTTTTACTTTCAGAAAGGAGCTCTAATGGAACAAATAGCACATCAAGCAGTTGTAATGCAATTTATTATGGAAATGGCCAAAAACTGTAATGTGGATCCAAGAGGGTGTTTTCGTTTATTTTTCCAGAAAGCCAAAGTAAGTAAGTTATTTGCTATTATTAAAAGAGGAAATTAGGCCTAACCTGAGGTTTTTTCATTTTGTATGCATCAAGAAAAGGCATTTAATGTGACAGACTAAATTCTATAGGTGTCTAGTGATAAGAAAATTTAGTTTTAGGGGGCTGGGGATTTAGCTCAGCGGCATAAGCGCCTGCCTTGCAAGCAGGCAGTCGTGAGTTCGATCCCTGGTACCGATAAAAACAAAAAAGACCAAAAAAAAGAAAATTTAGTTTTGGGCTGAGGGTTTAGCTCAGTGGCATAGTGTAAGTTCTTGCTTCACAAGTGCAAGGTCATGAGTTCAGTCTCCGGGAACAAAACAAAAACAAACAAACAAAAAACTGAGTTTTGTTAACTTAATGCTAAGATGTAAAGAAATTATAAAAGAGACATTTGTGTGAAATTGAGACCTGCTCAATGAATGTGGAAAACTTGGTAGTAATGCAAAGTAAAGCTTCTTCAAATGCTGAGGATTACAATGTTGAACAAAGTAGTTATAGGATCCTTCATGTGCAGAATTCATCCTTAATAAGAAATCAGATTTCTATAATGAAAAAACAAGAAACAACATAAAAATTCAACATTTACAGAAATTTTTTTTTTTTTTTTTTGGTACCGGGAATTGAACTCACGACCTTGCTCTCGCCAGATAGGCGCTTGTGTCACTGAGCTAAATCCCTGGCCCTACAGAAATAATTTATGAGATTATGGATTTTATTGTTTTGTTATTATTGTGTATAGAGATATATTTATAGAACTTTTAAAATGCTTTTTGTAATTCTGTTATATTTTGGAACATTTTTAATTTAAGGAAATACTTATGCTATAAGTTAGAAAAAAGTGCTACATGTTTCTATAAATAAGATAATGTCAGCCATGTTAAAGAAAAATAAATATGTCTGGGAAGATTACCATTTTACATTTATAATACTAGTTATAACTTAAAAGTTTGTAAGGAACTAGAACAATAAGAATTTGGATTCGTTGTTTTTGGGTGTATGTACTAGAACAACCACTTTGAAAAGCCTTCTGGTAAATTTGAACAAGCGTATGCCTAACACGCAAAAATTCTTTTAGGGATATACCCTAGAGAATAGGTTGTCACCATGTAATCCAACAAACTCTCAGAGTCTTTAGAAACTCTTTAAGGAGGCCCTCTGTCATAACTGTATTCATAATAATACTAAGATGTCATTCATTTTTATTTTCATTCTCTCGAGTGAACAATAGAAATTGATGCTGAAGCAGATTAAGAATCGTTCTGCCTTTTGTTAAGTCAAACATTAGAGAGATTTGCAGAAATGAGAAACATATGCCTCTGTACTCACTAACGTTTTTTACTTTAGAAAACTACAATTTTTGTTGTTTATTTGTTTGTTTAAGACAGTCTCTTTGTATTGTCTGTTTCAAATTCCGAGGTTCAAGTGATCTCCTTTTTCAGTCTCCTGAATACCTGGCACTACAGCTACTGGCACCATGCCTGGCCTTAGAAAATACAGTTTTTTTAAAAGAAAAATAAAGTGTTAATAGTCGCATATAGTGAGCTTATTTTTTAGTTAGTTTAAAAATTACTTGGTTTTAATTTCTAATACAATATATATTGTCAAACACAACCTACGTAGGTTGTAAACATAGGTTCTTTAGCTTCTTTATCCCATAATGAAATTGATGCTGAATTTTACGTGGTTTTCATAGCATTTACAAACAGAAAATACAGGGTCAAAGAACTACTAGAAATGGGTAATAGTGCACCCCTCAGTAATTTAAGCCTTTTATAAGAATTTAAAACCTTTTATAAGCCTTGGTTGTTTGACAGTGAGTGGTTAAAGGATAGAAAGGAAGAGGTTAAATGAGAATTTTTTTTGAAAGGATGGAGGGGTGGATTGAATCCTATTAAAGGATCCAAATAACACAAGGAAAATACATGGGATAATTGAAAAATATGGTATTTTTAAAACTTTAAAATTTATTTTAGGGAAAAAACATTAGCACTAATTTCCCTCAGAATACTCCCTTCACTTCACTTTACCCCATTGTAGTTCTGGAAGTCTTTTTTTTTTTTCTTTTTTTGCTGCCTCAATGTCCTGAATCAAGTCACAGTGTTTACCTTTCACCGTCACTGTGACATTGGGGAAGAGCGGAAAGAAGCGTGGTGCAGACCTAGTGAGTAAAGTGGGTGAGGACACACTGTAATGTTTTTACAAACCTTCCTTTCTGTGGTATGTCACTGAATGGATCACACCTCTTAAAAGACATGAAAAAGAATTTCTGGTCATGCTTTAGAAAGTGGCAAGAATGATGGGAAAAGTGTATTTGAAGCAAGGAGGCGCACTCTTGAGGGAGTGTTTTGAGGGAGATGTAACATGTTCATGATGATGCTGTAATTCCTATGTCTCTGCTGGGTGGATTGAGCTACCTTGGTGACTGTCCCTTGAACCACTTTTTATTAACTATATTAGTAAAAAAGACCAATAAAAGTGATTAGTTCTATTTGTACCAGCAGTGTTACAAGCTGCCCTGTGGGATAATCATGCATATGTTATCAGTGGGTCAAGCTGGCAGGAACATGTTAATAGCAATGTGTCTCCTTCTGTAGTACTTTTTTTTTTTTTGGTACTGGGGATCAAACTCATGACCTTGCGCTTACCAGGCAGGCACTTAAGCTGCTGAGCTAAATCCCTGACCCTGTAATGCTTTTTAAAACCTTGTATTTTGATCATGTGTTAAACAAAGAAGGCTTGCTTTCTTTTGAAATAGCTGTGCATGTATTTTTCTTATTAGCTTGTTTTACTTTGCTGAAGTAGAAAGAAATGGAATACATCGATCATTAGTTTCCTACAAATTAAGTAGTTTCACAAGCCTAATAGAGACCCTGGTGGTTTCAACATTTAAGCTATTCACTTTTACCTTTACTTTTTCCATCTTTGGTATATGCTTTTTAGAATTTAGTATGTGGTGTAGAAGTCTTCAAAAACTTTGAGCTGGACCCTATGGCACAGGCATGTAATTCCAGCTACTTGAGAGGCTGAGGCAGGAGGATTGTAAATTGTAGAGCAACCTGGGCTACTAAGTGAGATCCTGCCTTTAAAAAAAGGGGAGGAGGGGACTGGGAATGTACCTCAGTGGTAGAGCAACTGCCTAGCATCAGGCTTTGGCATAATCCCTAGTACGATACACACGCACACGCACACACACCAAAACTCACATATTCTTTGATTCTTTGTGTTTGTGTGTTCTAGGCAGAGGAAGAAGGTTATTTTGAAGCATTCAAAAATGAACTTGAAGCTTTTAAATCAAGAGTAAGACTTTATTCTGAGTCACAAAGTTTTCAACCTATGACAGTTCAGAATCATGTTCCCCATTCTGGTGTTGGATCTATAGGTTTATTAGAATCCTTACCACAGGTAAGTTGGGAAAGTAAATATATATATTTTATAAATTTATTAATTCACCCAAGTTTTGTTCTTTTGAGCAACTCATATGTCATGTGTATGACTAAAATGTTC
The DNA here is from genome assembly GCF_034190915.1 of Cavia porcellus. NCBI lineage: Eukaryota > Metazoa > Chordata > Mammalia > Rodentia > Caviidae > Cavia > Cavia porcellus. The sequence goes on from NW_026947484.1 coordinate 80,581,581, forward strand.
TTACCTCAAAAGGTAACCCTTGCTAGACATGATGGCGCATGCCTGTAATCCCAGCACTTGGGAGGGTGAGGCAAGAGGATTGCTGTAAGCTCGAGGCCACCCTGGGCTACATAGTGAATTCCAGGGTGGCTTGAACTACATAACCAGACCCTCTCTCAAAAAATACATACATACATACATACTTACATATCCTTGTGAGATAGAAAGTTTCATTCAGAAAACAATATTAGGCAAGTCTTATACTTGTTTTTCAGCTTTATAAAATGGTAAAAATTGAGATTTTCTATATCTTAACCATATGTCACTATAATTTTTCCATTCCAGTTACATATATTTTAGGAAAGCATTTGACTTACCCAACACAACCAAAAATGTTATTTTGCAAGTACACAAATAATAATCCTGTGAATTTTAAATAATTAGTAACACTCCCCCTTAGACATGTAAGGAACACTATCATTACAGATTATCTCTTTAACATTATTTAACACAATGACAATTTCTCTTCAGTTCCTGAGCAATAGCCCACAGAGAAGTATTTTCAAGGGTGTTATATGATTTGTAATCACTGTCAACCCAATATATAGGCTGGGTGTTGTGGCGCAGGCTTATAATTCTAGCATTTGGGAGGCTGAGACAGGAAGGCTGCCATGAGTTTGAGGCCAGCCTGGGCTGTGTAGCAAGACTCTGTCTCAAAAAGCCAAAAAATAAATAAATAATAATTCCAATACATAAAACTAAGTTGTCATATAATGCATGGTGAATAAAGAGACTTAAAGGATATTATTAATTCTTAATATAAAAAGGAAAATATATACATTAAAATATTTTAAGTAGCCTGTATCATCAAAAACTTCCTCTGGTCTGAGGAAGTTAAATGCATGTCAGTAGCAGTTGCTAGGCTTGCATCATACTTGTGTCATAAAATTTTGATACTTAAATTGTTGATATTATTGGGCTTGTTCAGACTTACTTAATGTAGCTAACAAATAAGTTCCTAGCAGTGTGAGAATTTCAGCATCTTTGTGAAGTCTGCCCAAGAAAAAGGAGAACAGGATAAGATTTTGGCTAGAGGCGTAGGATTATTGAGTGGTTGAGAGAATCAGGATAAAATGAGAAACTATTGAGGAGCCAAGTTGTCAATTTAGAGATATGGAAGAAGATTTAATCATCGTAATAGTGTCCTATTTTATATCAAATGAAACACTTTCATATTTTTGTATCATTTCCTATTTTTAATCACCTCAATGCTGTGGTTCATTTTCTTTCTTTCTTTCTTTTTTTTGGTACTGGGGATCAAACTGAACCTCACGCTTGCCAAACAGGCGCTTATGCCAATGAGCTAAAATCCCAGCCTGTGGTTCATTTTCATACAGTTTTATAGATGAGTGAAGTGAAATTTAATAACTGATATTGTAATCCAGAGTGCCCTTCATTTCTCATTCACATTGTTGAATCAAATACTAAAAATAGGACGAGACAGTCATACCCTTTTAAGAAGAACTGTTCACCAGGACAAGAACAGTGTTGAGAATGGTATTAGGTGAGAATATGAGGCAGTCAGGAGAATTTTAAGGGTCAGGGGTTTTGCTTGCTTTTTGTTTTTTAAGTTTCTCTGCAATAGTCTTACAATTCTTAGGAAGGCAAATAAGTTGTGGAGAGTCTCCTCAACCAACTCTCAGTACTTAGAATTCTGTGTGGAAAACTGGAACCCAGACTTTAATAGAGAAGGGCTTTGGAATTAGGCCTAAATCTAGGACTTAACACTGCTTTTTGAAAAACGGGAATGTAACAAGAGTTGAGTTTTTTATAAAGCTTAAATTTGGATATAGTTTCAGTGTTCTTTTTTTGTAATTGGCAGGAATTTTGTGAGATAAGCCAAAGACTATTATTATCCTTAGTTTTTAGAGGACCAAACTGAGGCCTTTTTGATATAGTTAACTGTATACTTTGTGTTACTCTTTTTTATTAAATTTGAGGATTTTTCTTCCTTTTGAGGATTACAATACCAAGTAAATGCAGAATTAGAATCAAGGTCCCATTCCTTAATCCGTTTATTACCACTTCTTTCACCAAGACCTGTTTGGTAACAGTTCACATTCTGGCTAGGTTTTTGGCTCTTACAGTAAGGAAAGCAGTAAATATACTTTATCAGAAGGATTTTTTGAAAATCCTGACTCCCTGAGGGATGTGAAAGTTTAAGATATCTGTCCCATTTGGACTAGCTTATTTGTGTTCTTTTTCCACATTGGTACTTATTAAATAAAAATAAGTGAAACAAGGTGATACAGTAGTAAATGTGTAAGTGGATGGCATATATTGAAAATAACTTTAGTAGGCCAAATTCTTAGGAAGGAATTTCTTACGTCTGAGTCTTAAAGGCTTATGTCCTTATCCCTGGTACTTTAACAAATGTTTTTATTTTTGCATTTATTGAACAAAGGTTTGTGTTTCTGTTGTTCGGTTTTGAAATGGGCACATGTAAGATTTAAGTTTTTCTTCTGTTTAAAAATAAATCCTGGTGTTTTGGGGGTTTTTCTGTTGTTGTTGTTTTGTTTTAAAATATGTAAGCCTAAATACCCCTCAAAAGATTAAAGATTTCCCATTCAAATTTATTTTACTCATTAAATGGACTTTTTTCTTTTATTCACATTTTTCATTTTTAGTATTTACTGTTATAATTAGTAACTTTCAAAGTATGTTGGAGGCTTAAAGTCACACCATTTAAATTATCAGTTACATAGAAGACTAGCATTGAATGTACCTTTGTATAGATTAAATAATTAAAATTACAATTTTTCAAAAGGATAAAAAAGTGGTGTTACATTTCTGTTCATATATATCATTCTGTCTTTATTGTTCTCTTTGGATTAAGTGATAATTGGGTTTTGGCCCAAGTCTGAATCCCAAGTTCATCTTCGTTCCTATTCTGCTACACTGCAAAGAGATAGGAAATGAAATATGTAATTGTATGTACTGACATAAAACTGGTTACCATGTGTTCTTTTTCTCCTACCTTTTTCTTTCCTCCCCCAGAATCCAGATTATCTTCAGTATTCTATCAATACAGCTACAGCTCTCTGCAGTTTAAATTCAGTGGTACATAAAGAAGATGATGAACCCAAAATGATGGACACTGTATAATTTGATTAAGACTGCTGAGGCCAAGTGCTATTTTGTTACCAGAAAGGAAGAACTTGGCTATTTTCTTGACACTTTTATGGGTGCTGCACTTTATTTTTGTTTGTTTTTTGATGGGAGGGAAAAGTACTGAAACATTTTGTAACTTTTTTTTTTTTTTTTTAAATGTGCTGCTAGGTCTTTACTTTTTTCTGAAGGGAGGAGTGGTACATGTTGGAGGAAGTCCCCTCACCTCTCCTTTGGCTACTAATTTTGCCTTTAGTTGTTCTCAATTTTGGAATCAAGTTATGAAAATCTGCACAAATGCAATGTTTACAAGAACTGGTCGATTCTAGTAGGCATCTGCTACACAGTCTCTTTTTATATGGATGTGTACATGTCCTCTACAAAAATAATTAAAGACAAAAATATACTTTTATCCCACTGGTAATTTAACTGTCAAATCTGGTGTTTCATTAAAAGCAATAAATCAGTAGTTGGTAATGTACTTTACTAAATAAGCTGGGTGGCACAAATTTTTAAATCTTTCCTCCTAAAATATTACAATTGTATTTTCGGCACCATCAGTTAAATCTTTGACTATAATATAAACGTGTAGAGACATTACATTTGCCCGCTCAGCCGCAGAGTACTCACTAAACTGTTCTTTAGAAGTTTTTTACCTTGTTGATTTTTTTAAATATTAAGGCTTTTAGTGATATAAAAAATGATAAGCTTATGTATTTCGTTGTTGCTTTTTTTTATGTAAAATAAACTTTAAGCTCACTCTTAATTTCTTAACATAGTCTGGGATCTCTCAGGGAGTAAGTTTTAAAAGAATATTAATGGCCTATAGGAACAAACAGGAAGAATGATACGGTTTTTTAAAATTATGATTATTATTTGTTTCACACTAATGTAGCTTTTTTTTTTTTTTCCTTAAAAAGCTTTTGTAAAAGACATGAGACATCTTACAGAGCTGACTGCCTCGAGCTGCCAGTACTTATTTCTAAGAATCTGATAACCCTTCCTATGGTGATAATGGTGTTTGCTACATTTGTTGTCCTTCTTTAGCTTCTGAGCATTACTGCTTCCTGTACAATTTACTTTTAGAAAATCAGGATATTTGATGATTCATTTGATTTAGAAGTAGATGACAGTGCAAACTGTGTTATCCTTGCTATCTGGGGATTTATCTGACATGAGCTTTGATTGTATGAGTACAGTCTTTGACTCAGGACCCTTTGAGACTGGTGGCAGACATTTGGCAGATGGCTCACTGGGCTTGGGAATACATGTCTCAAGTCAGAAAAGCAAACTAAGGGGCCCGTATGGGGATGGGAGCTCTGACTTTGGCCTTTTATGCGCCCGTTTTAACCGAGTGAGGAGGCATAGAACATAGAGAAATGGACTGGAATTACTGAGTCATACTTCCGTAACACCACAAGCTTCCTGGTTTTCAGAATAAAGTCTTTTGTGCTTTTGATATAAATATTTGGTCTATAATAAAATATTTGACTAATTTATATAGCAGTACTCATCAGACTGGATTTTTTTATGGTCTGGTCATAGAAAGAGCCCCCAACTCCCCCACCCTGCTGTTCTGGAGCATGCTTTTATTTGCTCCTCATAACACATGGAGAGAATGGACAGACACACAAAAAACAGAAATGTTACTTGAACTGTTACTTTTAGTTTCACCTTTCAATTATCTTACCTTTGAATTATTTTCAGTTTCACTCTAATTTCACTTTTCCCCATGACTTGCCTATAATCATCCAAATTGTTTTTGCTTTTGTTTTGCCTGATGTTAGAGCTACTAATGGCTAAGACATGAGAGAAAAAGTATGGACAAGCTGAATGAACTATTCCTGAAGGGGTTTGTATTGTTTTTAAAAATAGATTACTGAAGAACAGTTCTTAGAAATTTAACTATATATTTTTTTACTTTGACCAGGAAATGTTCTGTATTTTGAGTGTATGAAAGTGTCATTGTATCTGTTCTGGGAACCACTGGTGGATGCCATAATTTGCACTTAAAAGGACTTTTACATAACTAACAGTACTTTAGTACTAAGAGCAGCCAGTATCCTTTTTCTTCTCTTCATTCTGAAAATGTCCTCTTTAGTACTGAGAACTAACTCCTTTCAAAATAAATATCCTCTTTTCTGTTTCTTAATAATAAAGAAGAGTATAGTCAACCAAGAAATAACACATTATTTCAGGCTGCACAATTTTCCCTAAACAAAAACCATGGAATGTCCAAACTGATTTAATGAAACATCTTTGACATCAAAGTATTCAACAAAGACTCTTGTTTCACTTGATAAAATCTTCTAATAAAGTACTTTTTAAAAAAATCAAATAGTTATCACTCCATTTATTCTCTTAACTCTGTCATTCTGCAATGGTAGTGGATCATACTGATTTAAAATTATTACGCTGATAAATGAGCAGCATTATCTTACAGTTATACTATTTGTGGGTGCCTTCCATTTTTGCTTAATGAACTCACAACCTCCTGTAACTTCTCTTTAGGACAGTCAGGCTTTCTTTTTTTAGACCAGCATTCATGTTATTATTTTAAGTGAATTGACATGCTATCCAGAGAATATGCCTGTGTTTTATTTTGAGACAGGGGCTCATTAAATTAGGGTAGGCTTGAACTTTTTTTATCTTCCTGCTTCAGCCTCTCAGAGTGCTAAGATAACATCATATCCGGCCTAATATGTATTTCTTATAGAATAAAAACATTGGTCATAGGCTTAGGCTAGATGATCTTCAGTATTTCTAGAGAAATCATCTCTACTGTTCTCAAAGTAGCTTGTGTATTTTTGTTTTTAAATTGATGTAGGACAGAAATGACACACCTGGTTCAATTTTGCCACTGTCATACATACTTTTAACAATCATGCATCCATGCTCATCTGTAATTGATATGTATGTAGTATTTCACTGGTCTTCTGAGAAGCAGATTGAATATATATGCTTGCTTACTATGTAAATTAATGGGTATACAAAGGAATAAAAATTGACTTTGAATTGCTTACGGTCTAATGAAAATATTCTCAAGCTTTAAAGAATTAGATTTGAAGTTTGATGTTTTCTAAATACTGTATAGAAAATGATTTTTTAAAACTTCCCATATCTTTCATTTGGTTTTTCTAAACACCATGATTACTAGTGCTATTTACTCTTCAGACTCTTGGAAATTCTTTGGAAAAATATGACAGATCCTGGACTGATCTATACATGCCAATGACAATTTACCTTTATTGAGGGCAATATATAGAAAAACCACAATCCTTAAGGAGCTTAAAGAAAGTGTTGGATAGAGAGACTACAGATCTGTGTTAAGCCTTTACTATATATGTCTTAAGAATGGTTGGCTATTTTAACTCTAAATATTTTTACACCTTGACTTCCAAGATGAAAATGTTTTATTGCAAGAATAAGAAAGCCATTTCTTCAGTTTATCATTAACATCCTTTTGTCAATGAGAACACACACTTTATAAGCAGGTTTTAAAATACAAATTTATTTTTGTTGTTGGTTGCAAGTGCTGTATTACAGTAATTTGCTTTCACATGAGTTTTGTAAATACAATGATTTGTTAGTATAAGACAGTTTTTTCCTAAACTAGGAGGACTCAAAATGTTTTGCTGGAATACCATTGTATAAAACTAAGGAGTGGAGGGGGAAATAATCAGCAGATGGAGTTCAGAAATTTGACCAGTATTAACCTGTTTCAGATGGACTTTAGGGCTGAAATATGAGTGGTAACAATTACTGCCATTTTCCATTTCCAGTCTCACCTTTTGCTTGATTGTGATACTCCAGAAAAAAGGGTAATGGGTTGAGGCACTGTTCTCATTATCTTTTAACTAAAGTATAATAACTCCTCCTGACCATGATGTTCAGCTACAACATTTCTGTGCGGTACATGAATCATACTGGATACCACAGCATTATTTGTTTAGCAGGATGCACTCAGCAGTGATACAATCATTACCTGTGACACGAACCTGTTCAGAAATTGTTTTATTAAAGAAAAATGTCATATTCATTTCTCAAAGTAATGGATGTATGTGCAAAATTACTATTGTTTTGGGAGTGGAGGTGTCTCGATTTTCATAGCTTCCTTCAACGTTTCTCTTTGATTGTGCAAGTCTCTCAAAAGGTATCTGAAAGCCAGTGTGGCTACAACACCATACCAGACGATAAAAGACTTACCTAAAACTAAACCAGCCCATGCACTGTTTTAAGGCAGTTTATTGGAATGAAGCCAGTGAGGAGAAGTCAGCACAGCAGAAAGGTGGGGTAGAGTGAACTTTGTGAATTATCGAAGACAAAATAACGGCCACAGTACTTAAATTTTATTCTCATTGAAACTCGTGTGTCTGGTGATAAGTTTAGTAGTTCAAATTTTTATAAAGTATATAATGTTAACATTCAAATAAGGCATTGTAAAAGTAAGAACTAGTGTCTAATCTTTTAAAAAGCCTTGCTCCAATTTGAAAGATTAACAATGAATTTTTTTTAAAAAAGTGCTTCAACCCAGTACATAAGCACCACTGGCTGGCACTTGAATTTTAAATGCCTGGAGTAAAATGGGCCAAATTCTTAAAATGCCCATTAAAAGGCTGGTATAAGTGCTTAATCCATTTGTTTTAGCACCAAGTAAATTAAGAGTATCACATGGAAAATGCAGTTGGGTTTTTCCTCTGCTTCTCAGATTGCCCTGTTTTCCACCAGGCCACATCACATGAGTAGGCATCCTTGTTGCCCAATAAGGAAACCCATCAATTTGTTTTTTAAATGGCTGCTCAGAGGACACTAGCAAGATTCTTTTACTATGGCAGTGACCACTAGCACATATCTTTGATTAGAAGTAAAGATCTCCTTCAGGGAACTCAGTTACTTATCTAATCTTTTTCTAACTTATCATATCTATTCTTTTTATTGCTGTACCTGTTTACTAATTATGGTTGTGTTACTATCAAGGGAGTATCCTGCTGGCATGGCTGATCTATTTATAGTCCCTTAATAACAAAGTATGCTTACTTGACATAGTGCCAACTTTTAAAATTTTTCTTTGTACTATAATTTGTCGTTTGCCAAGGTAAATTATACATTTGAGTTAAAAAGAAACTGGTAAGTAGATCCTGTATTTCTTAACCTAACTAAGAAAACCTGATTATATCTTCCACAAAATACATTCACTGTTGGTGCTGATCTAAGAATTCTGTTGCCAGTTGTGGTGGCGTACACCTGTAATCCCATCACTTGGGAGGCTGAGACAGGAGGATTGCTGTGAGTTTGAGACCAGTGTGGGCTACAAAGTGAGTTCAAGGCCAGCCTGAACTGCATGGCGAAACCCTGTCTCAAAAAGACCAAAAAAAAAAAAAAGAATTTTGTCATTTTTGACATAAATCATATCCTTCAGCACACATGTATTTTCAAAAGAAAAGAAGCTAATTTCTTATATCCTAATTATTATATTTTTATAGCAAATTGAGAATTCTGAGTGAGCCAAAAGTATGTCTAAAGACAAAATAAATACAGCATAGATAGCTAACTTATGTTTATTAGTATAAAGGCAACAATGAATTTGCATCTTGCAACATCTATAAATCCCATTGCTTTTTTTCTATAATTATATATCAGGAAACTATAGATATACTGTCTCACAAAAGCATATTCCACAGGACTAGAAAATGTTTCTGGTTTTATTTTTTGTTTTTAATCATTCTGCAAAAGTTTCATGATATTTTCCCCAAGTGACACACAGTATTTTTACTTCTCCAAAAATAGGAAAATTTGATATATCAAGTACTGAACAAAAAAATTACTACCAATTGCTCTTTTAATTTTACTTTTTAAAACTTTTTTTAAACATACCTGGTGTTTTTAATTACACGCCTAAAAAAAGACATGGATAAAACATACTAGACAATTTCAAAAGATCAGTCTTAGTATCTGATTCATTTGGCACATCCTTAGTAATACACAAAATAAAATCAGTAATTTAAACAATTTTCAAAGAATTCATACATGCTTGAGTCTTAGAAAACAGAAGTTGCTAAAGGCACAGAAGAGTTTCTTCTCATCTTACTAGTGACATGCTTTGCTTTCATGGAGTAACTGAGGCTTTCTGGTTTGTTTGTGGAACTTTTGTCTGTAGGAAAGCATATACATGCGGCCAGATCTTGTTGGTTTCTGTTCCAGAAAATGTTTCCAACACCCCTTTTTTCCTAAAGATGAGGGAAAAAAAATCCATAGGCCTGAGTCTTCCTAATGAGGCTTTTCAAAACAACTTTTTCATGAAAGATGACACTAAGATTAGGAGTTTCATAAGCATAGGTCTGTGTGATCAAGAAAGAAAGGAACTTGGCCTGTCACTGGAAAATCTAGACTTTAGTTACAGCTCTGCCCCCTGGCTTACAGAAATGGGCACCTCAAAAATAATAGTAGCTGTCGTTAACTCAGTATGCACTGTGCTAACTGAATCCTTTACAAAGCTCAACTTTTCTTTTATCGATAATAATATCTTTTGTAAAATTAACTTAGTCCAGATTACCAAGATGGTGGTAGGTTTCCAAATGGTACCTATTAGGCCCCAGAACACCCCTTTGTTCACTTTAAGTCTTACGCAAAATGAGCTTTCTAATATTTCAGTATGCTTTTTGCTGAGGTTTATTTATTTCTACTCTACCCTTATGAATTTTAACAGAAAATGTTAAGCTGTATAGTTTTTCCTAATAGATTTCTGCTGTGTAGGTTTGTCTGGCTTGTGATGAGATCAATAGACAAAGTCTGTTTTTATTTACCACTGTTTCCCGTGGATCATATGGTGAGGAGTGAGATCAAAATCCTGGGTTGCTTTTCAAACCACACAGCCCTCCAGAGTCTGCCAGTGTAGCTAATCCCACCTTTTCCAACCCAAACACTCCTTTGCATATACCTGAATTGAAAGGCAGCATAAGAGCAACTGAAGAATGCTGCTTCCTAAAAACACGATCAGTCATACATCCCTCTGCAACTCTTTTTACTAAGTTTTCAGGTAAAAGGATTTCTTTTTGATCCCTCATAAAATTTGCTACTATTAACACCACTTTTCTTGGAGAGAAGCGTCTGCTTTGAAGAGAAATTATGTAAACATAGTATTCTTTGTATATTATAAACTCTTCAGTTTCTAAATCCACAGGCATCTAGTAAGGCTTTCAAGAGAACAAGCCTAGCAATTTTAAGCTGCTTGATGAGCCATTTTCATATCAAACCACAGTGTCACGAGTGGGTTAATCACTGAGGGCACAACTGCAGGCATCTAGTCAGTCCTAGACCTGTACCTTGAATGAACATTTGTCATTTTAATTACTGTGTAACAAAATGGAACTAGCTCCAAAAACTAGTCCTCCAAAGAGTAGGAGCATTGTTTGTAAACAGACCTATCAATGTTCCACAGGTGAGAATTTTAAAATGATGGATAGCGTTATAAAATAATGCCATACCAAAATTCTTACACTCTTTCCGATATTTACATCTAGCTTTAGTTCTGTGTGAGAATTCATATAAGACAAAGTCAAAGTGATCGCAGGAGATGACAAAAGCCTGAGGAAGCCTAGAAGGAAAGACTAGAATATCTCTTAGAATAGGATCTATGCCATTCATTTCTGCAGCTTTCCCAACTTCTCACATTTTGGCAGAACTATTCAGAGCCTTCTAGTGGTGATGTCTGCCCAGCAATAATGTATTCTGCCTTCTGGATGCTACTGGAAATCTCCCCATAAGGTTCAAGTGAGACTGTCTTCAAAGATGGCATGATCAGAGCTAATCTGTGTCAGCCACAAGACAGACAATAAGGCTTGTTTTCCTGTGTAGGTAGCTGAACTAGTAGGAAGTGAACTGCCTACTTGAGACTGAAGAAGAATTTTTCTCTGTCTCTCTGTCTCTGTTTTCTTTCTTTTTTATACCAGGTCTAGTTATGTAGTTCAAGCTGGCCTTGAACTCTGTCTAACACCCAGGCTGACCTTGAATTCACTGTACCTGTACTCCCAGCACTCAAGAGGCTGAGGCAGTCGGAGCACTATGAGTTCAATGCCAGCCTCAGCTACTTAATTTAAGTCAGCCTGAATTACATGAGACCCTGTCTCAAAAAAAAAAAAAAAAAAAATGACCTATATATAATAGCACTGCAAATGAAGAATTATGCAAATAAAAGCAAATCCATCAAGTTGGAGTTTACTTTGACCAGTTCTTTGTTTTGAGTATTGTAATGTGCACAGTATATACAATTCCTTATTTAGCAACCAATTCCGTTAATGGCCCAGTTGCAGGAACAGAACTTTGTAGTTAAATGGAAGCTTGTATTTAATACTGTCTGATCTTATAAAAAGTTTATGCTACTGGCACTAAATACATTACCCAGACGGACACAGCTAGTAATCCTCAAAGCCAGACTCATTATATGAATCACAAAATTATAGCAATAGCTACTGTAAAAAGTGAATTGCCAACTGTTTTAGCCTTTCACCCTCCAGAAATATCTATTAAAACAAGAAACTACTGATTCAGATTTTATTGTATACTTAGCCCTATTAACAATACTGTTATAACCATTAATACTTACATAGTGCTTACTGTGTCAGCCATAATTTTCATATTAACTCACTTTCAAGCCTCTATTCTCCTTTACAGAGTATAAAATAGGCAGAGTTAAAGGAAAGGGTTAAGGCTAAATCTATTAAATTGCAAGATAGGACTTGAACTTGAGCCTTCTGGCTCCAGAGCCTGTGCTCTCACAACATGTACTTCCTTGACACTGAATCATTACTCCGAGCAAATAAAAGAAAGGAGGGGCAGTCTTCTACAGGAGAAGGAAGGGCTGAGCAAAGAGATGGGACTGTGAGCCTGCACCAAATATTAACAGTACAGTCCCCATTGTGTGTGATATGAATTCCCTAAAGAACAGATGAAAATCATGTTAGAATTGAAGCTTTTAAAGAGTACTAGGCAGATAAGTGATCTAAAGGTTAGTTGTCACTTAAGATTCTTTGGTGCTAAAGCATCCTCCGTTGACACAGGCAGAGGGCTGAGGGCTCCACTCAGCAGGAATATGGGTGAGACTGGCCCACTCAAGGCTCTAATCAGTGTTATCCTTCCCAGCCCAGTGACTGCTTGGGAAATGAGCAGGGCCCAGAACATTAAGTCCCTGACAACAGTGGCTGTTCTATGGGTTTAATGTGAGGGATGCTTGGGGCTTTTGTACACTGAGGGAAAGGTTACTCCGAAGTCCTCATGAAAGAAGCAGCCCCACCTGTTCCTGCCAGATGTCTGCAACCACTCAGGAAACTTGAGGACAAAGCCAATAGTACTAAAGAAGGCCATGTTAGGAGATTGGCAAAATCAAAGCTAGATCTGACAGGCCCAACCTACTTCTGGAATTCCTTGTTACACAAGCTAATAGATTTTCTCTCTTTGCTTAAGCAAATTGAATTTGGGTCTAGAGAGGTTCCAAAAAGCAAGAACTCACTGGTAATATTCCAAGACTGGCTCTGTTTGGGCTTCGTAAGCCTTGAGTCTCTTAATCACTGTCTCTGGTTTGTCATCCTCACGTTGAATCAGAGGTTCTCCAGTCAGGTCATCAATACCCTAGACAGGAGTTAGAAGAGAGTGGTGTCAAATACAGTATCTTTGAAGGATATTTTTATAAGCAGTTCCATTATAAAAATATATAATTATATTTTAATTATAAATTCCATTATAAAAATGGAATCGGATTATCTTCTCTGTGTAAGCAACAAGCACAAAAATGTGTTAGCTTTTAAGTAAATGAAAACCAAGCCATGACAGATGACTGCAACACTTCATCACCAAGCAAGTGCCTTTGCTCTAATGCATTCCACCCATCATGATGTCGAGCCTCAGCACAGGCCTAAAAGCAACGTGCCAACTAACCCTGTACTGAACTCTCCAAAATCCAACTCATTTAGTTATTTGTTACAGTAGCAGAAAACTAATACACATAGATCTTCTTAATTAAAAGATTTTCTAAGAAGCCTCCAAATAATTCAAAATATATACAGTAAGATTCAGCTGTAGACCTCAAATCTCATCTGCTAGCCAGTATTCCAAATCCCGAATGCCTTTGCTCCTAACACATTTCTTGGCACTAAGGACAAAGTTAATAAATAACTTCAGAATGAATCACAAACTCGGGTTGCTCCTGCAACACCTTTACTACCAACCTGAGTGGACTAGACCAGCCTGCTATACCAAGTAACTTGAGAACACACCATCAGGAGTTTTGGTCAGGCAGAGGATTTCCAGTTCACAAAACTCCTATCTGTGAAGGCAAGAGGACTTGGGGAGAGGCAGTTCCACCACATCTACTCACCACAGTTTTGGGAGGGTTGAATTCAATGTTGTAGACTCTGCCGCTGGCTGGATGAATCCAGCGAGCAGTGAGTCGTTGTTTAATGACCTCAAAGGGCACATTCAGGTTAATCACGGTGTCTATCTGATAAGCTTTGTCCAGGGCTTCTGCCTGTGGAAGTGTCCTTGGGAAACCTTTACAAGATAAAACAAATAGGAATGAAGGGAAAGGGAGAAAAGGATAAAGAAAAAATTTATGTTGAACAAAAGGAACATCATCAGGCAGGCTGTCATGCAACCGTGATTGGTAATTTTTGGGTGCCACTTTGACCAGGCTATGGGATGGCCAGATATTAGATCAAACATTCTGGATGTCAGGGTGTTTTAGGGTCAGATTAACATTTAACTACATAGACAGAATAAAGCATATTACCCTCCCTAATGGAGGGCCAATGGAGGCCAATCAGTTTGAAGGCCTGAGTAGAAAAAATGGTTGAGACTCCCCCCAAATAAGAGAGAATTCCTTCTGCCATATTGCCATCTAACTGGACATCTACATCTATATTTTCGCCCCTTTGAACAAAAAAACTCAACTTCAATCAAAACCTGAAAATGCTTTTTCTAGAAAATGATAGGAAACTTGAGGCAGAGAAAGCAGCCCTAAAATTGAGCATCCCAACCCCAAACATCTGAAATGTGGTGATGCTCAAAAACTTTCAAGTTTTGGAGTATTTTCAAATTTTGGATTTTGAGAATTAGAGGTGTTCAACTGCTGAAGCCTGTGCAAACATCCCAAAGTACAAAAATCTGAATCTCTTCTGGCCCAAGCATTTCAGCTTTGGGATACTCAACCAGTATAGCTACAGTAGTTCAAACAGTGGTTCTAAAATGCAGATTAAGGCAAATGTAACTGATTAGTCAATCCATAAATACAACCAAATATATTAGAGAATTTAAAACAATACTTTGATACTAAATATTTGACTCTGCAATGTCAGCACTTAAGGACATATTTTCCAGAATACCAAGAAAAGCTAAAATTGGTAGAAATAATATATTTTTCAAAAGTGACGAAGGTTAAAACTGCCCATGCAATAATTTATTACAACTAAAAATACATTTCCTTGTAAACACTAAAACATGGGAAAATTTGCCTGTGACAATGACTAACACTGTACCCAGGAAACCTGGATTTGGGGGAAAAGCCTCCAGAGAAAGATGATAATGGCAACAAGAAAGTCATTTAAGAAAAAGTAAACTGCTGAGTGATTCTGATTCTGGAGTTACTGAAATGTGCTGGAAGACTTCAGTTTGTTAATCTTAAATCACGTACTTTTTTTCTGTAATAAAACTCTAGTTCTCTTGCACAATGGTGTAAAGCTGAGCAGAGGATCATGAAGCATAACCTTTACTCCTCCTTTGACACTACTGTCCAATCTTGCAACATGATCTGTTTCTCAGTGTTTATGCCAATCAGAGGGTAGTGTTGAGAGTACAAATTATTTTATATACGTAATGTTCAGTTCAGGAGAGCAGCTTTTACATCAAAGTTAAAATTTATCTTGTGTTTCTTAAACCTTCAAATCTGTCTCACTTGTCAGATTTACCGATTAGTTAATTAATTAATTTTTGCGACAGAGACCCAGTATGCTGTTCAAGCTGGACTTGAATTCATTGTATAGTCCAGGCTGGCTTTAAACTTATGGCAATTCTTCTGCCTCAGCCTCCCAAGTGCTGAGATTACAAGCATGCTCAGCCCTGTCAGACTTTTTAAAAAACTGCCACTACACAGGTTTTGGCAATCTTTTGTGTTGTTATCTCTTAAGTGCATATGAAATTAGTAAAATAGAGACAAGTGCAATATATATATATATTTTTTTTTTATTTAATAAAAAATATATATATATTTTATTTTGGGGTTTTGTTTTGTTTTGCTTTAAAAGTCTACAATGAGCCCCTACTTTATCACATGTGCAGATCATAATTTTGTATAATGGCAAAAGCCTCAAAATATATAATTTTATATAGCACCAAAATTAAATAAAAAATCAAGCACTTATTATAAAATTTACAGTGAAGTGGTCCTGAGGAAAACTATTTGAATACACTTAATAAGATAAATGGAAGATAGTTTCCAAGTACCAGGATCTGTATACCAAATATTTTCTAAGGGTCACTTCTTTCAACTGTCATAATAATCATGAGAAAGGTACTACATTATTAACACTTTACAAATGAAATTTAGGCAGAGCAAGGTTTAGCTATTAAACTAAGCATAGTAAGTAGAATTTGAACACAAGCTATCCATTCCAACACCTATGCTTGTAAACATGAAGTGTGCACTGAAAGAAAAAAAAAGTCTTGGTAAAAAATACCTTTCTACTGCTGTACTTCTGATTAAAAGGTTTACACTCATGAACTTAGAATCAAACACCCACTGAAAGAAACAAGCTGAATGAAAATGACCTTTAACATTAACAGAAACATAAAGACAGTTTCCACAGCATCGCTCAAACAGCAAAAAGCTGGATGTGACCCCAACATTTCTAGGGAGGGAATTAACTGGAATATTATACATACTTCAAAACACAAGCTTCTGCTTAGCTTATTTCCAAGAAGTAAATCTGTTAAATATAGTTTAATTTAGTGAAAAGACAAAATGCCCCATGTGGCATATATATGCTATGTGTGTACATATATACAGATAAAGAAAAGTAGTATTACATATTACTTGGTGGAGAAGAGGGAATCTTCATATAAAGATGTATGTGTAGGGCCGGGGGTTTAGCTCAGTGGCACAAGCGCCTGCTTGGCAACTCAAGGTCATGAGTTCAATTACTGGTAACAACAAAAATAAATAAAAGATGTATGTATAAATTTGTATTTTTGTTATCACTAACTATAGGAAAAAGACAATTTGAATTACATTTCAAGCAATTAAAAGTAGCTGCTCCTAAAGGATATGACCATTGAGGACTTTAAGTTTCTCATATTTACATCCTTTTAAAATTTTTTTTTTTTTTTTGTCTTTTTCCTTTTTATCGGTACCGGGGATCGAACTCACAACTGCCTGCTTTACAAGGCAGGTGCTTATGCCGCTGAGCTAAATCCCCAGCCCCCATCCTTTTAATTTTTAAAATTAACAGTATTATTACAATAGAGCAATGATTTTAAAAATCAAAAGTAATAAAGTTTTGCCATTCCAAACCCTTTCCCTGTGGCCCTGTCTTTGATCTATTTCCCATTTGTGCCAGTTGCTTGTGGCTTTGGAGGAGAGACAGAAACCTAAGACTGGCTAGGGAACCAGAACCAGTCTTGCAGCTCAGGACAGAACCCAGGCCCAGGATTTCTGCTGAAGCCAGGGGCCTCTCTGCACTCTCTGCCCTACAGATGGCTCTTCTCAAAAAGGCACCTGCTGGGGACACAGGGTGGACAGACAGGCCAGGGTGTTCCCTCAGGGAGTCGGTCATCTAACAGGTACCAGAGATTAATCAAGTGTTTACATATACAGATCATAAACAGACCATCACAAGTTATAAGGTACAAAAAGGAAACTTGAAGCTGCTCAGAACTTGGGGTGCAAGCCAGGATTAGGGGACTCCAGAAGGGTGAAAACGGGGAAAGGCATTACACACCCACAGGACTGATTGCGTGTGGCCCACAGGGTGGGTGTCACAGGGATTTGGAGCTGGCCTAGTGCTTGTTTTGGTTCACTCTCCCTTGGCGGACACTTTGAGTGAGGGCAAGGGGCAGGCACAGAGCAGGACACTTCAGTGACATCCTGCAGGAGGGCTGAGTGATGGAACTCCTGGCTGCCCACATCCCATGGCCCCCAACCCTAGCATTGCAGGTCATGTGGGGGATCACGTGTAGCACAGGGGGAGGAAACACTGGGAGTCAAGAGTTTCTGGGGCAGGGGAGCAGGGGGCCTCAGTTTCCCCTCCTGTAAAATGATGGCCTTGGACAAGAGGGTCTCTGAACATTTCCCAACACCTCAGAGAAGACTGCAGGGCTAGCTTTGAGGACCACAGCCAAAGCGGCTCTGGCGAAGGGTCTTCAGCAGGCCGCTATCCTGCCCCAGGGTAGCAGGTGTCCATCCCTGGCAGTAAAGAGCGTGACCGTGACGTGTCCACCCTGGGTGTGTGCCCGTCAGGCGGGAGGGTCAGGCCATGGCTTTTGGGGAGACAACCAGGGACTAGTATCATGGGTAATTTTCCACTGTCCTGTGCTGGATTGTATCTCCACCCTGCCTGGGTACCGTGTTTCTGCAGCCTCACATGACCTGTTTCATCACTTATATAAGACCTCACTCAAAAAGGAGGGGTTCAAATCCTTCCCATCTCACACAGAAAGAAGCAAGACTCAACTAAACTTCTAAAAATAAAGTTTTGAATTCTAAACCACATATACATACTTTCTATTAGAAAATAAATAAGATACTTCTCTACCACACTACTATATTTAAACAACTTATCTCAAAGCATTCATTGGTTTCTATACTTACCCAAACTTCTATTTAGTTATTTACTATGTGTCTCCTGCTAGAATGTATATTCCACACAGACAGGATTTCGTTCATGTTAGGTTCAGAGCCTCAAACAACTTTTGGCACATCAAAAGTATTCTGTTAGTATTTGTGTAGTGAATGAATATAAGAAGAATGGTGTGCACAGGATCTATCAGTTAGCATAGTCTCTGCCCACCTACCAAAAATCGTTTATAAATGTTTCAGGGATTTCTGAGTCCTTAAGACTCTGCAAATACTGATAGCAGGCACAATCAATGGATCCATGTAGGCAAACTCCCTGATACTAGCTCCCACAAATACACCTGGTAAGTGTTCTCCCTACCCTCTCCTTCATTTGTCCTCTCCCAGTCGAATCCACTTGGAACCTTTGTACAAATTAAAAACTAGGGAACCTTCCAAGGAAGGCACGTGGCAGGGCTACAGATCTTGGTGAACTGGTGCCCAGGCTCCAAGGTGGAGGATGGGGCTGAGAAGGAGAGAACAGATCAATAGCAAGCAAGGCTACAGTAGCATATCCTCTTCCAAAACTGGGTGTATGACTTCAATCCTGAAGAAAAAGATATGCCAATTTTAAAATATAGATAAATCTTTTTTATTTCTTCTCTAATCAACAAAGCAATGATTAGAAACTACAACCTGCCCTCCAGGATTCTGCTGCACCTCTGGCTGGGGAATTTTATAGCTCATTCTAAGTTACTCTTGGGGCTCCCTGCTATTATAGCAAGCCTTCCACTTCATCAAATACTCTCAGCGTGGGGGAACTGAACAAGTATCACTTGTAATTTAGAGACCATGCAGTCTATTTCCCTCTTCCCTTTCAGATAAAGAACTAGGCTAAAAGAATATGCCTCAAAGCTGCAAGATAGTAAGTGGCAGAGCTCAAGTCCTTCAACTGCCATTCTTGACCGGACTGACCATGAAATAGTCAGGACACACACTTACCATCCAACAGCCAGTTATACTGGGTGAGATTTTTCAGCTCATGCAGGGCCAGCCGAGTCATGACATCATCTGGGATGAGCTTCCCTTGATCAATGAAGGTCTTGGCTAACACACCAATTTCTACAGCAGAGAGGGGGAAAAAAGTATATGCATTTGTTTGAGACCATTCCAGGCCCCTAGGATCTAGCTGTCTAAAAGCAAGCCTCTAGTGGCACACCCATATGAAAATGTGTAGTGTTAACTTTTCTGCTAAAAACAGATTAAAATTTATTTAAGCCTATTTAAAGTCTTCCAATGGAAGAGGAAAGAATTGAGTTATATGATGTATAGGTACAAATTCTCTATGATGAATATGATCATTCTGTATATCCAAAATGTACCAATAAGTCTGATTTAAAAAACATCCTCCAGTATGTAAAATGTAACTATAAATCTACACATAGAAAAAGTAATGTAAAGCTATAGTCATTTCTGTGTGATAGAACTGATTAGTTTCTATAAATTCTATATTTTCTAAATTTTCTATCAGAAAAAATACATGGAACAACAATTTTTTTCTTTTTAGAAAAAGACTTTTTGAGGTGGCTCAGTTTAAGTGCTCACTATTATATGTTAGTGTAGAGATTTTTCTAATCCTCTAACAGGTGTGGCAGTCATAGTACAGTTCAATTTTTTGGCCAGACTAGCATTGTGATCATATTTTTAAATAAAACATGCTTGAAAAACATTATGAACACTTTGAAAATATTACCGACAACTTACTTTTCTTTCTTTCTTTTTTTCTTTCTTTCTTTCTTTCTTTCTTTCTTTCTTTCTTTCTTTCTTTCTTTCTTTCTTTCTTTCTTCTTGAGACAGGGTCTTGCTATATAGTTCAGGGTGGCCATGTATTCACTAGGTAGCCCACGCCGAACTCCAACTCACAGAAATCCTCCTGCCTCGGCCTCCCAAGTGCTGGGATCCCAGGTATGGCATGTCATTCTTATGCAACAGAATTTTAATTCCCTTCATGACACTTACCTAACTATTTACATAGGCTGGAACTGTAAAACTATTATAATCTGTGTATATATAATTCTGTGTTCTTTTTTCACTATGAATTATTTTGTAAATACTGTTATATGACCTTATAGGATCACTTCTGGTAAATATTGCTTCTGTCAACATTTTTCACATATAAAAATACACTTCTTACAGAAATTGTTAGACATTTATATTATGTAAATTAACCTGCTACATTTAAGAGTTTAACTTTTCTTTCTTTTTCATTTCATTGTCTCCTGAATTATTTCTGATAGGTAAATTCCTAGGAATCAGATTAAAGGGTCATGGTATATATGACCATTTTCATAACTCTGTATAAATTACATGCAGTACTGACCTAAAGACAGATTTCAAATTGTTAAATGTATGAGACTTCATATTTTAACCAAGAATTAACTGCATGAAAGTGTCTGTCACTTGACAACTGCTCTACTGGGTTTATAAGCAGCATCTGGGAGAGGGCCTGGATTCTGCAAGAGCTCTCAGAACTAAAATCATCTTTGCATAGGTCCATATACTTAACATGTGTGGACCTCTCTATCTCCAAACTTTTGATCACTGCTCTGGGAAGGCAGAGCCTCAACATCCTCAACAGTGTTTAGGGGGGAAAAGGTAAAAACTTCCAATTCTTCAGGGCTGAATCCTAAAAAATACATGTTTGTCAACACCTTTCCCCTCCTATATTTCAAGCCCTCTTCTAAATATCTGGCCAATCCAAGCTTGGTGGCATAGGCCTGTAGTCCCAGCATTTTGGGAGGCTGAAGCAGAAGAATCACTCAAGTCCACAGCCAACCTGGGGTACATAGTTCAAGACCAGCCTAAAACTACAATAGCAGTCCCTGTCTCAAAAAATAAACATTCAATCGATGGAAACAAATGAATTTAGGTGATAAGACTAATTAATAAAGTGATTAATTTCATTATTAGAAGAGCTTTAAGGTTAGGTAATCTGTTCTTGCCACTTCTAATGGACATTATACTAGATATTCTAGCCAGAAAACGGGTCCAGAAAATAAACAAAAAGATCTAGTTTAGGACCGGGCATTTAGCTCAGTGGCATTAGCGCCTGCCTGGCAAGCGCAAGGTCATGAGTTCGATCTCTGCCCCCCCCAAAAAAGATCTAGTTTATAAATACATATAAAATTTGTTTTTATACATTTTATTTTTTATGTATTTTTTAATTTAAAAAAGCTTTCCCAGATGAGGTATGAACCCAGGGCCTTTGCACCAAGCTACATTCCCAGCCATTTTTTAATTTTTGTATTCTGAGATGGCAGCTCACTATGTCACTAGGTTGCCCAGACATTTTTAAAAAGACATAAAAAACCTGTAATCTGAAAAATATGATATTGTTGACAGAAATCAAAGAAGACCTAACTAAATGAAAAGACGTTTGATATTTATGGACTGTAAGAATTAGAAGTGTTGACAGTAATACCCTCCATGAATGACCTACAGATTCAGTATAATTCTATCAAAATCCTACCTACCTGGTGTCTTTGCAGAAATGAACAAGCAAACCCTAAACTTCATATGGAAATTCAAGGGACTCATAATAGTCAAAACAAGCTTTAAAATATAAGAAAAAACTTAGAGGACACATACTTCCATTTTCAAAACAGCAGTCATGCCTGTGTGGTACTAACATAAGAATAGACACATGCATTCACAGAATAGAATTCACAGTCCAAAAATAACCCTCAGATTTACAGCCAATTGTTTACAAGGATGCCAAGACAATTCAATGAGGAAAATAGCTTTTCTAACAAATGTTTCTGAGACAACCAAATGACCAGATCTAAAAGAATAAAATCAGCTCATTGCTTTACACCATATATAAAAAATTTAACTCAATATGATTATGTAAAAGCTAATACTATAAAACTTATTTTACATGATTAGCTATGAAGCCAAAAGCACCTCTACAAAGGGATAAGCAAATGGTCATGATTAAAATTTTTAATGTTTGCTTCAAAGAATATCAAAATGGAAAGGCAATCCATTGGATGGAAGATGTGATTTATTTTTGTTTGCAAGGAAGCTTTTGTAAATCATGTCTCTGATAAGGAACTTATATCTAAATACCTAAATAATTCATGGAGCTTTTACAAAAATGAAAGAGACCTATTTGGTGAAGGTGGGGATTTAAAAAAGTGTTGAGATGTGTTATACACATGAGTGAACTCCCTATGGTGAGTGTAATCATTATGTATTGCAAATGTGTACTAATATAATAATTGTAATCAAAAAAGAGTAGAACAGATCAATAAATTGAAAGATAGATACAGGATTTGAATATGCATTTAAATATACACTTCTCCAAAGATATACAAATGCCAATAGACCCAGGAAAACATGCTCAATATTTTTGGCCACTAGGGAAATGCACATGAAAAACAGTAAGATACCACTTCAGGTTCATTAAAATGGCTATACTCAAAAGGTCAAATAATAACAAGCATTGGCAAGAATGTGGAAAAATTATAGCTCTCATACACCTCTGGTATGTTGGGAGCTGTGGAAACTGGAAATTGAACACACATGCAAGGCTGCAGCATAGCCAGGGCATGGCAGACTGGAGAAAGAAGAGACACCTCAAAGGGCAAATATAAGGCCACAGCTGAGGACACCTGGCCCCCACTCCAATTAACTAAATACTCTAGCTACAAGCCTTTCACTCCTGCAGCGAAATGCAACATGAAGATCTTCTCTTGATACTTCTCCGAAATTAACATAAAATAGTTTTAAATTAAACATAATTTGTTACTTGGCAAAGTCCTTGAACCACTCCCAAGGTCTGTTCAGTTTCCTGCATTGTTTGAAAAATAAATAAATAAATAAATATAGGCTGCTCAGAGACATTCCCTGTCTCTTAAACTCTACAGAAGGGTTTTAATCCTCCTGGAGCCCTAAGATCATACCACCTATCTCAATTATGTAAGCCTTCACTATACACATGTTTGGGTGATTGAGGATCTATGCCAGGTCCCTGATACTGGTAGGGATATGAGATGGTGCAGTTAATTTGAAAAACTGCAGCAGTTTTTCAGTTTTTCAAAAGATTAAAATAGTTGCTACCTATATGATCTAGCAGTTCCTCTCCTAAGCATTCAAAATAAACTTAAAAACTTATATACCCATACTAAAACTTGTATGTGAATGTTCATAACAGCATTATTCAAATTAGTCAAGAAGTGAAAACAACCCAAATGTCTATCAGCTGATAAATGAATAAATGGAAAAATATTCAGCAGTAGAACATAATAAACTACTACTAATACACGTTACAACATGGATGAACCTTGAAAATATTATGCTGAAAGCCAGACACCAAAGACTACTCACTGTATGATTCCATCTACATATATAAAATGTCCAGAACAGGGCTGGGCATGGTGGGAAGCTGAGGCAGGAAGATCAGTGTGAGTTTGAGGCTAGCCTGGGCTATCTAGTGGGTTCAAGATCATCCAGAACTACATAGTAAGACCCTGTCTCAAAAAAAACAAAACAAGACAAAACAAAAAACAAAAGTTCAAAAAAAGGCAAGTCTATAGACAGAAGCAAGATTGAGTGCTGCCTGAGGCTGAGGAGAAATGAAAGAATGACTGCTATGCACTGCACTTTCTTTTTAGGTAATAAAAATATTCAAAAACTAGTGGTGATGGTTGTACAACTCCACATACTAACAATCACTGAGTCATATACATTACACGGGCTAATTTTGTGGTATGCAGATTATTTCTCAATATTTTAAAAGAAATGAAAGGTCCTGGCAAGCAAAAAAGAAAGAACAAAAAGCCACTCATAATTACTAGTCTGAGATAATTTTTTTTAACTCTGAGATAATTCTTAATTATCATTCAAACTGGAATTAGAAGCTGGGCATGGTGGTGTATGCCTGTAATCCCAGCACTCTGGAAGGCTGAGATAGAAGAATCACAAATTCAAGCTCAGCCTTGGCAATTTAGGAGGGCCCTGTTTCAGAATAAAAAATACAAAAGGGGCTGGGGATGGCTGAGTTCAATCATCAGTACCAGGAAAAGGTGTGGCGGGGGGGACCAACTCTAAGCAGTGCACTTACTACATTTTAAATGCTTACCCACTTCCAAATTATACTGAAAGACTGTGGTCTGGGAGTTTTTTGGACACCTGGTAAACTTTATTACTGTACATCTTGTTAGATTTCTTGTTAGCTATATAACTGTATATCTTGTTAGATTTCTTAAAAAGTTAACTCATTTGGATATAAAAGGCCCTGAATTCAACCCCAGAATCAGAAAAGAAAAAAAGAAGAAAAATCAAGAAATTTGGTGCTTCCACATTTACAAAACACAAACTTAACTGAAAAGTACATTATTCATAATAAGCTAATTTTCTGTTGTATGCAAATAAAAGTAGACAGGTTAGAGGAAAATGTGTAGGGTCAGGGGGCTCTAGATGAAAAAAGTGGAACAGGTGCCTCATTACGTCTTCTAGTGAATCCTGACAAGATGTTACAAACAAACTGTACCAGAGAAATTGACCTGGGGAGCAGGTCAGCTATATCCAGAAGGGAGCTGAGCGGAAAAGCCTACTGAAGGAAGTGACAGTATGCAGAGGTGCCCGGAAGCAATCCACTGATGGCAAGTTAGGGGCGAGGTGTCCCTGACCCTTTATAAAGGCAGCCAGAAACAAAGGGCTTCAGTCCTCCATCTTTGTGCACTCCCCTACCCTGATTCTTATCAAGGTAGCTATCTACTCCTTTCTCCTCCTTCCTTGTCCTTTTTACAAATAAAATGTCTTCCTTTCAATAAACTTTGTCCCTCAAATGTTTTACGGGGGGCTGAGTTTAAGATCCTGCTGGGGTGGGTGGGTAGCAGAGCAGTGACTCTCACGCCCAGATGTGACATCTTTGGTTCCCTAACTAGGATGGTCAAAACAGCTGAACAGTGATGGTCAAAACCAGCTCCTAAGGATAACAACCACAAGTCAGCAGTTTGAGAAATGTGTTTATATTACATAAAAATTCATTTTTACTTCTATGTCTTCCTTTGAGGTCTGATCATTTTCATATTACCCAAGCCAGCTACACTGCATATCTAAAAGGGATAAACCGCTCTGAGGCCCAGAAGAGGGACTAAGAAGCCTGTAAATAAGATTTCTGTTTTACACGTACCAAGAGAAGGGGCCACAGAAATTAACCTAGTTCCTGCCAAAATTGCT
Organism: Cavia porcellus; assembly: GCF_034190915.1. Lineage (NCBI taxonomy): Eukaryota > Metazoa > Chordata > Mammalia > Rodentia > Caviidae > Cavia > Cavia porcellus. The sequence goes on from NW_026947484.1 coordinate 80,606,788, forward strand.
TTTAGCATCATTATATAGTAAACAACACAGGAACTCACTTTTAAGATGTGTCAAAACAAAACTAGTAGAACAACAAGTGACAGGCCTTGTGCTCTTTGAAGAAAACATTTTCAATAATGAAGACAGAGTTGACACAGTGGCTCCCTCTGGGAGGCAGGAAGGAGATGTGCATGGCAGGAGCGCACAGAACAGCCCCCAAAGACCTGGTCCCCTGGTTACTAAACGAGGTTCCTTTAATTCTTCTAACACACATAAATGTAACACTTGCAGGCATGGAGTATTTCAGAAGAATTACGCTGAAAAGAGTCACTGCCTAATCTCTCCTCTTCGGTGAACCCCTAGGAGTTCCCTCCGCGGCACTTTGCTCCTCCCCCACTCCACTTTAGAACAGAATCTCAATTCAAGAACTGAAATGAGGCTCGTCCTGGTCTGCTCACATCTTCTTCCCTTCCCGGTTCGTGCTTAGCCCCAAATCAGTGGGCAACTAGCATGCCCTGCATGGCTGTTGTACTAGCACCTTGCACCTTCATTTATCTGATAAACTATTGCGCACTGCTGTGGCTTGAATGCAGTTTGTCCCTTCCAGAACGCACGCTGAATTGCTAAGTCCTCCATGAAATAGTGTGGTGAGGTCATGGGACCTTCAGCAGGTGTCTGCATCTTGCATTACTGTGTCTGGGTCTGCACTACTGTGAAGGGAGGCTGGCTACATTCTCTTGGGAATGAGTACTCAGAACTGGATCAGTTCCCTTGCATGTAGGCAGTTACAGGGCAAGGCCGCCTCTTCTGATGTGTCTCTTTCACTTGTGCTCACTTGCCCTTCCTACATGTTATGAATAATCACAAGGTCATTGCCAAAGGTGACCTCCCGATATGGGGCTTCTGGTCTCCAGTTCTGTGCACTGAATAAACTTGCCAGTTTCAGATATTCGAGTACACCAGTGGAAACTGGACTAAGACACTTAGCTTTCAAAATATCTTAATGAACTCTTCATAGGGAGGCATCCCCTGACCACCTTGGCAACCACAAGTTCCTCCTCCAGACTTACATAAAGTCACAGCCTTCTCAATCACACTGCTGACGCTGTGTGGAAATGTTGTTAAGGACTGAACTGTGTCAGCCTAAACCTAAATGATATGACTACATGCAGAAATAGGGATGGTACAGAGGTAATCAGGGTTAGATGAGGCCATAAGGGTGGGGTCCTCCTTGGATGACTATGACTAGTGTCCTCATAGCAGAGAAAGAGACACCAGGAGTGCTGGGCACAGAGGAAATGCCGCAAGAGAATAAAGTAAGAAGGCGCTGTCTACAAGGCAGATAGATAGATAGTCCTTACCAGAAACCAGCTCTGCCAGTGCCTTGATCTTGGGTTGCTGGCTCTAGAACCACGAGAAAATAAATTCTGTTGTGTAAACTACCCAATCTGTGAGACAGGGTTATGGCGGCCCAAGCTAATACACATGTCCATCTCCCACCTGCCCCCGCACCCAGGTGCCCAGTGGATCCGTGGTAGACACATGGCTATATGGATGGAGAGACCAACTGCCTGGGCTCTCCTAGATTCTATCAAGGGGATTTTTAAAAGCCTAACTTATGTTGCTAAAGAAAACCCACCAATCAGCAAAAGCCTACCTTCTTCGACACAATATTCATTAACAGGTTTAACTTGGAAGAATTACTCTTTGAACTGTTTTAACAAACTATGGACACCCATAAAACAACAGGAAAAGATAACTCAAATGTCTATAACTCATCAATGGGTAAACAAGTGTATATCCTTACATGGAATATTTTTCAATCGTAACAATAAAAAGGAAGAAAGTACTAATATTGCAACATGAGAAAACCCTGATAACATTAGACTAGGCCAGGTGCCAAGAGCACAGCCAGCAGTCCCAGTTACTTGGGAGACTGAGGCAGAAGGATCACTTGAGCCCTGGAGAAGCTCATGGTCAGCGTGGTCAAGTAGGGAGACCCTGTCTCTTAAAAACAAACAAACAGTAAAAACAACTATGCTAACTCAAAGAAGCCAGACAGAAAATTGTATAAAATGTCTGGAATAAGCAAATCAAGAGATACAGATGTGCATTAATGTTGCCAGAGGCTCAAGTGAAGTTGGGTGGCCTGCAGCAAGAATAGGAGAGATTAATAATAGGTACAAGATTTATTTTGTGTGTAATGAAGATGTTCAAAATTTAGCTATGATGGCTGCACAATTCTACAAACATACTAAACTCCATTAATCTGTACACTTTGCATCGTTAAATTATGTAGGGTGAATCATATCTCAATAAAGATGTTGGAAAAAATGAAATGAGGCACTCTTTCTGAAAGCAATATTGTTGAAGGTTCAGAACCAAATGTACAATGTGTTACTCTTTATATAAAACACAAACACCCAAGAAAGACTAGGTAAACATTTGGTTGTATGTGCATGAAAAATCTTGGATTTCACTACCTATGCTTTCTAGATCTTTTGGAATTCCAAATCATATAAATGTATTGTCTATTAAATGAAAATTATAACACAAATAATTTTCTCTATCATCCTAATTACACATGCCTATGCTTCATGGGTACACATGGGCATTTTGTGAGACACACAAACTTGGGAGCTGACAGGGGCGTTGAAGATTTATCTGCTAAGTCTGACTGCCCCAACACATGGATAAGAACAAGTAAGATTCAAACTGAGCAATCACAGGTCAGACTTACAATTTCTACCATACGTGAACTTTATTTATTATGACTTCCTTTAAAGCGACTCAACCTTTTTAAATAAGTAAGCTATGATGTTCATGAAATATAGATTTATTTTTTCTCAATGCACTTTGAAATAAAGATAGAAAATTTCATCTGCTTAAAATTTTTTCATGAATCTCAATTTGGAAAATAGTTCATAGTGGAAAAAGTATTTACCTGACCCACAGAAGACCTGATTTTCACCCTCAACTCTCAGTAAACGCATTTCCTTTCTTACAAAATGCTTCTTGAATTTATATTTTATCCCCAAGTGGGGGCCATGCTAACCTTCTCTGTGTTGTTCCGATTTTAGTATATGAACTGCTTAAGTAAGTGCATAAATGCTGTTTATTATTGAGTAAATTCTTTAACCTCTCTTGAGCCCAGTTTCATCTGAATAGGAGGATGAGGCTGACCACTGAGACTCCATGTCCTGACCCAGCGTCTGGGGGTGGTCTGTGGTTACTGCAGGTTTGCACCCCCAGCAGGGGGTACAGTGTTTCTGCTGCCCCTATCGTATTTCCTGAGATGATTTTCCCCCTCACAGAAGAAACCTTCAATTTTAATAAATATACCCATGGCTATGCTTACAGATAAGGAAAACTTCTAGACCCAAATAGGTAACAGTGAAGTTACCACTGCTAGAAAGTTTGCCCCACACCTTTTTCAACCTAAAAACCAGGAAATTCCTGGGATGGTTTTCAACTTTACTTATAAGATATAATTACAAGCTATAACATAGATCACCTTCCTGAAAGAGTGGTTGATACCTAGCAATTACACACTAGGAATTTATTTGAAGGAAAATAAGGAAAGATATTGGCAAATATCCATGACCAAGAACAATCCTAACAAACGGGGTTAGGTAGCAGGTGTAATGGTACAAATCTGTAATCTCAGCACTTAGGAGCCTGAGGCAGGAGGATTGCTGTAAATTTGAGGGCAGCTTGGGCTACACCATGAGTTTTCAGGCTGAATTACATAGTGAAACCCTGTCTCAAAAAACCAAAAGAAAGAAGGAAAAAGAAAGAGAGAAAGAGAAAAAAGTAATAGTAGTATTCATTATCGCAAAAACTGGCTAAATAACATAAATGTCAATAATAGGGAAAATGTTTAAGAACTTCCCACCTTGACGACATTAAGTATTTTAAAGACTGCTTACTGATGTGTGAACATACCCCCAATAAATACAAAGGATATCCAAAATATAACAATGTTATCAATACAAATTGGTAAAAAAGAAGAAAAAGAGAAATATAATAAAAGAGAGCCAGGCATGGTGGCACATTCCTGTAAACCCAGAAAATAAGGTGGCTGAGGCAGGAGGATCACAAGTTCAAGCCCAACTTAGGCAATTTAGTGAGACCTTGTCTCAAATTTTTTTTAAAAAGGGTTTTGGATGTAGCTCAATGGTAGAACACCCCAAGTGGATCTCCAGTACCTCAATCAATCAATCAATAGAAAGCACCAAACAGATCTCCAGTAGTGCAATAGATTGGTAATACCAAATGGTTAATTATAATTGTCTCTGTGTGGTGAGGCACAGTTGTGAAGGATCTTAATTTTCTTTTTTTTAATTCTCAGGATATTTTTATTTCTGAATAATAAATATGATGTATTTTTAGTAACAGAAAGCATGAAGGAAGACAGGAGTAGTGGTACATGCCTGTAATCCCAGCATGCAGACCCTGAGGCAAGAATCCAAATCAGCCTGGACTATACAGGGAGTTCAAGGCCATACGGAGTGAGACCCTGTCTCGAAAAACAGCATGAGCCAGGCATAGTGGCACATGCCTATAATCTTAACACATGAGAGACTGAGGCAGGAGGACTGCTGTGAGTTTGAGGCCCGCCTTGGTTACATAGTGAGTTCAAGGCCAGTCTGAACTACACAGTGAGACCCTCTCTCAAAAACAAAAAGAAGCAAGCAAACAAAAAACCCAGCATGAAACATGAAACAATTTTTAAAAAAGATTACATCTCTTTTGGCTCTGATTCTGTGAAAATATCCAACCCATTCACAAATCTATGTTGAGAATATGTTCTATATATACATTATAGGACTGCGCCAGATACTGTTCTGTAAAAACATTCAGTAATAACAGATTGCTATTCCTATCTGTAATAATCAACAGATTATTAACATCTGTAATAACACTCTCATAACACCGTCCCAGGCTTCATTTTCTGTTTTTCTTGTGAAAGAATGGCCCCTACTCCATTGAAGAGCTCTAGTGAGGGACTCAGCCACTCCAGGATCAGCCGCTTGAGCACCAGCTGGGTGAGTCAGGCATGGTGGGAACCGTCCTAGAGCTTGTGTGTGCCCTGTGGAACTTGCCCTAGCTGAGTAAAGAGCCCAACCCTCTTCACGTACAAGCCCCTTGAACTCTGACCCTGCAGATATTTCTCTCATGACATTCTAATTCTCCTGGCCTGAACTGTTAACTGTTTTAAAGAAGTATCTTTCTTTATTGAAAAGACTATTAAAGACTGCAGAACGGGCATGCACTTCAAACAACCTCTTTCAGTGTTCCTCTCATTATCCTCCAGCCTGTGCTCACGCATGCTCTGTCTTTTTCTCTCTCTTTCTCTGCATCTCCCTTCACCCCTCATTGAACACAGGTCCTTCACACTGAGCCATATTCCCAGTCCTTTTTTTTTTGAGTTCTGAGACAGTGCCTCTTTACCTTGCTAAGTTACCCAACTTGTGATCTTATTGCCTTAGCCTCTCAGAGTGCTGGAATTACAAGCTTGCACCACCATGCCAGTGCTTTTTTATTTGGAGACAGGTTTCCACCATCACGTGCTGCCCAGGGTGACCTTCAAACCCTGTTCCTCCTGAGTAGCTGAGATTATAGGCATAACCACTGGACAGCAAGAATGTCAGGAAATAAGCAAGGCATACTGTTTCTTCGTGTGTGTGTGTGTGTGTGTGTGTGTGTGTGTTTAATTTATTTAAATGGCTTTTCAATTTACTTTTTAAAAATGTTCTGTGTTTTCATAAGTTCCTGAAGGTGCCCCCTAACATATGGTTATGCTTCATTGCTCAGTAATTTTTCTGTTAATTCTTTAAGGATTCGCTGTACTCTGGATAACCTTACATTTAATTACCTATTTCAATATATTGCATCAAGAACACTGAGTAAGATAGTCAACTTAACCTTTTGATAAATTAACTGCAAGACACTTTATTTTTGAAGATCAATGGTGCTTACAGCTGATACATATCTGTAATTTTAGCATTCTAGAGGACAGAAGCAGGAAGAATTGGAGAGGTAGTTCTGAGTAAAGGTCCTGGGTTCAGTTCCCAGTACCAGAGAGAAAAAAAAGTATCAGAAATGAAAGTAGTAATGCACTAGAGATCCTGGGTGCTGAATCAAATAACTCCAAAGGACAAAAATTCTGGGAAAACTTTTCCTTTCTTTTGAATGTCATTAATTTTTAAAGAGATAAAAACCCACCTGGAAATAACTTAAAATGCCCATCAAGAGGTGACTGGTTAAATAAATATAGATGTAGCAAACAGATATTTACTTAAATAGAATGAAATGGATTGCTACATCTCCACGTGGAAAAATATCCCATATACAAAGTGAAACAGACTGGTACAGAGTACATAATTACTTATTGCATAAAATAAGATACATATATATGTGTAATTAAACACTTGTAGAGGGAAATACTGTTCCTTGAAGGACAGAGGCAGACAATGAGAGAAAGCTTTTCTGCCACCACCCCCCCAACACCTCCCCAAGCTAGTTGGAGACAAATCCCAAATTGCCCAGGGTGGGCTGAAATTCGAGATACTTCTGCCTCAGCCTTCCAGAGTGCAGCGGTTACAAGCATGTAGTCACCACGTCAGGCTTCTCTGTTTTCTTTCTTTCTTTTGTCTCCCCTTTTCTCCTTGTATAGGCATTATTTGTATGTAACTGCGCTTAAAAATGTTTTGGAACTTAAAGGTCAACATTAGAGGAAGGGAATGTCCCTGCTGTTGGCTTTTTAAAAATCGCCCACCTGACACAGAATTTACATATCACAAATTCACCCATCATAAAGTGTTGACTGGATTTTGTGCTGAGCTGTAAGAATTTATTTGGCACGGGACACCAATCTTACAAAAACAACTTTCGTAGCTAAGAAATCTCTGGAAGTATCAAAACCCAAGCCAATTTTGTGATCGCAACAAGGGTAAACAGTCTTGCGATTAGGAGCGAAAGGTCAGAACTCCAAGCGCCCGGACTTAACCAGAGTGGGAAACAATGTAAGACCAGGCAGCCCCCAGCACGGCGAAGGCCACTTTCCGGTGCACGCATGGCGAAGCTGCAGCCCAGCTCCGTGGAGCCTCGGAAGCACCCGCGCCCAGGGCTGGATGCGCCTCTTAAAGCCAAGCGGCCCCCCTGGCCCGCAACTGCGAGCCGATCCCAGCCTCCCGGTCCTCTTCCCCGCAGCTGCCCGGGAGGCCGGGCCCGGGGCTGTGGAGGGAGACCGCGGCGCCCCGCCCGGCCCGCGCCCCACCTGTGCCCTGCAGCATGTTCTGCCGCAGCAGGTCGCCGCTGGAGAGGTGCTTCAGCTCGAAGTGCTGGACGATGCGCGACGACACGGTGCCCTTGCCGGAGCCCGGGGCCCCCATGATCACTGCGCGCAGCAGCCGCGCGGACGCCCCCATGGCTGCCGGGGAGGCTTCGGCCTGGCCTGCGCGCTCCGGGCTCCGCGCCCGCCCGGCCGGCTGGCTGCGCTGCGCTGCGTTGCGAGCAGGCGGCGGCGAGACGCCCGGGCTCTCCCGGAAGTGAGCGACGGCCACCAGGGCGCCCCGCCCGCCGCCGCGCCCGCCCCGGGCCACCCGGGTGCACCCCCTTCCCGCCCGGCCCGGCCCGGCCCGGCCCGCCCTGGCCCTCGGCGCTCCCTCTGCCCTCCGCCTCCAGAGCCCCCACCGCCTGCCACTCCCCAAGCCCCCCACATCCACCGCGTGCAGATCTAACCGCGGAGACCTCGCTCCCCTCGGACCGCCTGTGGCAAGTCCCCTTTCCTTCCCACCTCTAGTAACCCCTTTTTGCGTCTCGGTCACCACTCCACTCGCATTCCCCCCCACACATCCATTTCGGACCCAGCCCTTTGTCCAGGGTAGCCCCCTCCTGCCCGGTGCCTGCCAGACAGCGCACATGCCACCCCGAGTCCCTGGCAACCCTGCCTGTCTCTCCACCTGGCTCCGGCATCCCCTTCCCCTCTGCTCCACCAGCCACCACAAACCAGCTTTCACTTCTGTCTCCTCTTGCCTCCTTCTCCTGCCCTGCTGTGTCTCCCCGATTGTGTAGAAACACTGGAGGTACCTAAAACTGGGGGTAACAGGCAAAACTCCCTCATTTCAGTTTTCTTTGAGTGCACTTCTAACGTCACACATCCAGTGAGCCAGGCTCTTACCTCCTCTTACCTCCCAAGATCCAGCTTTCAAAATCAAAAATAGCTGCCTTTTTACTCTGCAGACCCTAAAAGTACTGGTTCCTCGGGGAACACTGCCTTCATTTCATAAATATTTAGCGCCCGCTAAGCGCCGTGGCTCTTAGGAGACTCAGAATGTTGTAGTGAACAAAAAAAAGTTTTTGCTTTCTGGAGTTTCAAGTCTAGTAGTGGAAGCAGATCATACAGAGAAAACAACGAGCCGGATAATTTGAAATATTGCTATAAATAAAAAACAATGTAAAAAAAACCACAAAAAAACAATGTGACAGTATGGTGGGAGGCTGTTTTAGATCTGATGGTCAGTAAAGTTTTCAAGATGTTAGTATTTGCATCCAGGCTCGGTGGTGCAGGCCGGTCATGCCAGCACCCCCGGAGGGGGGCGCTATGCAGTGACTACTGCATTGGAATATGGTGTGCCAGTGATGCCAGCTGGGAGGAAGGCTGCAGGACTGAGTGTTTAGCAGGTTCCAAGAATAGAAACAAGGAATATTGAATAGCACTTTATCTGTAAAACTGGCCGAGAGTAGTGAAAATAAATATCCATTGTCCTTTGTTACTACCCCCACTCATACCATGATAAGGCTGTGTGAAAATAACTGCCATCTTCCTTGGAGGCTGCCACATGAGTGGTTCAAAACTGCTTTCAATTCCAAAGAAGATGGAAATCGTTTTTAAGAGAGGTGGCAAGAGAAAGCTTGCGCAGAGCAAAACTGAGCTGAGTGAACAGGCAAGGGGATTTCAATATGCAGGCAGGCCTGTTCTTAAAAAGAAAATTAGTTACTCATACATATTCACACCGAGCAAGAAAGAATGAACAAAAAATGAGTTAAACATTCATTTCAGGTAGCTAAAAAAAGGCCATTTAAACAAGCCAAGGAAGGGATTAAATAAACAGCTTACAGAATTGACAAACGAATGAAAAAGTCTGGACAGGTCCAAGTTATGCAATACTAGAAAATCCAAAGCTGGGAAACATCTGTAGCTTTGGCTCCAGAAGAGACTTAAAAAAAAAAAAAAAAAAACCTTGGGAAGTTTGGCTTAGGGAAAAATATTTAAACAAAGAATAGCCGAGGAATTAATTGTTCTGCAACTAGGGGCATGGGGCGAGAGGTGAAACTGAGTGCTGTAGTCACACTGACTGGCCCCCAAAATGCCAACCTCCTTTGGCTTTGCTAAAAGCCAGTGATTACAAATGAGTGAGCACAGGCCAAACTGGAAATCTCCTGGCAGCTGTACCTAGTGCCATTTCCCCACATACAGGTAGCTGAATGGGTCTGCTCGCAGTAGAACTTCCTCCAATACGTAAAGACAGAGCTCAGAATTAATACAGACCTAGTGAGGTTTGCTCAAATCGTATGTGACCACATGTTTATACAGATTCATTTGAATAAAAGCCCCACATGAGTGCTTCGCGCACAGTACGCATTCAGTAACTATCTGCTGACATTAACTGCTAAGATTCACCGTAAGGTCGCACTGAAGACTGGAATATTTAAGAGCTCTAGAATACACAGCAGGGGGGCAAGGGCTACAGTCCTTCATCATGGGTAAAAGTGTTTCTCCTCAAAGATGCATTGGAACTATGGTCCTGGGATCACCTCGTACTTCAGAATATGGCCTGATTGGGGAGTAGGGTTGCAACAGACGAATTAGTTAAAATGGAGTCTTTCTAGAGTAGGCTCAGGCCCTTAACCCAATATGATGTAAAGGCCCAAGAGGACAATGCCTTGGGTTCATGGAGACATAGAGACTGAAGTTAAGTAGCTGCAAGCCAAGAGACAGGGAAGATCACTGTCCACACCAGAAGCCCAGAGTTGGGAAATTCATTCTGTCTCAGTGTCTCTGAGATCACAACCCTGCCAGCAGCTTGGTTTCTCCTGTAGCCTCCAGAGCAGTGAGAGCACAACTTTTAGTGTTGTAAGCTTCCCACTTGGTTAGGGGCAGCCCTAGGAAATGCATGTACATGCACATGTATGCATGCTGGTTCACACCTAAGTTAAGTGCATGAGAAGGAAAGAACAGAACGGCTTAGTGTCTGAGAAGCCATGACCAGGATTGCAGGGGGTAAAGAGAGAAGAAAGGTATATCAGTTTCTAAGCCTAGAAAGCCACTCCTGGATCCCAGCAACAGGACATTTTCTATCATATTGTGTTGATTCTCTGCTGGTTTCTCCCTGGCTCACATCTGTGGCTAAAACTGGCAGCTCAGCTGGGATGGCTGGGGCTCTCCCCACTAGATCTTTGTCTTTCGTTTCAGGTTGCTTCCTATTCTGTGGTCTCAGGATTCTTAGAGGGAAGTTTCAATGTGCAAGTACTTCTCACACTTTGTGATGCTCCACTGGCCACAGCGAATGACACAGCCAAACTCACAGTCGCTGTGTGAGGGAACCACACACATACGTGAACACAAGAGGCACAATTCATTGGAAACAATTATTGTAATGGTCTGACATGGACTCAATTGTGTAGTTATCGATTGCACTTTAACAAGCTAGTTCAAAACTCAGGAGTGTTAAACAACGTTTATTATCTCACATTTTCTGTGGGTCTGGAATTGAGGCCTGGCTCAGCTAGGCACCTCTGCCTCAGTCTCGCTCAATGTTGCCTTAAAAGTAGGGGCAGGAGCTACCGTCATCTTGAGCCACGACCTGGGGAGGATCCACTGCCAAGCTCACTCGTGGCTGTGATAGGTTGTAGGTCTTACATGGTTATTGGCTAAAGATAGCAGTTTCAATCCCAAACAAGAGAGATAAAGTAGAAAGAAAAGAAGCAAATGAATGTATAAATGCCAGGTGTTTAAAGGTGTCACAGAGAAAAATCTAATGGGGAAAGGGAAGGTAGGGTGAGGTTATGGCGGTCAAGGAGCCTCCAGATAGGCTGAGAATTTGAGATCTAAAGGAAACGTGGGAGCAAGACATTGAGATATCTGGAAGAAGAATGTTCTACAAAACATGAGAAAAGCAACTTCAGCACCCCTAAGGAAAGGATGTGTTTGTATTTTCCAAGGATAGAAAAGCCAGTCTAAAGAATCAGAGAAAGCAAGGAAGATAACAGGAAAATTCAGAGCCAGGCATGGTGGCCTTTGCCTGCAATTCCAGTCTGCTAGAAGGCTGAGGCAGGAGGATAGCACGTTTGAGCCCAGCCTGGACAACTTAGCAAATTAGGGAGATAAATATAATATAAAAAGGGCACATTCAGGAAGGCTCTGAAGGTCCAGATCGCAGGAGGCCTTTTCAGTCATTGCAGTGAATAGTATTATTCAAAAATGGCTACACCACATGACCACCTTCTAGTCTACCTGCTGTTGTAATGTGACTCTGACACTATTCTGATCAAGAGAAAGGATTTGTGTCATTCTATTTTTGAAACAGTGTCTCCCTGTGTAGATCACACTGGTTTGAACTCACTGTGTAGCCCAGGCTAGCCTTCAACTCACAGCCATCCTCCTGCCTCAGCCTCCCAAGTGTTGGGATTACAGGTGTGCCACCAAGCCCCACATTCTGTCCTCTTGCTTTTAAACTGGCTTTGCTTTGGTGACTGTTTGGCGAGATAGAAATGATGCTATGTGACTTTCAAGGCTGCAAGCATTAAAAGACAGTGTAGCTTTTGATTTGTTCACTGGAGCTCTCATTTTTGGGAGCCTGCCTCTTAGGACTGCCTCTTAGAGACTGTGACTACCCCCAAAGACACCATGCTATAAGAAAGCACAGATAGTCCACATGGAGAAGCCACTTAAGGAAGTCCTGAGACTGCATAAAGAATGTAATGTTGTTTCGTCCTCTGTGTTCCAACTCCAGCCCTCTGACTGTACCTGATGAATCACCTCCAGCCCAAGCCACCCGTCTGAGTAATGCCCAGAATCCTGGCCTACAGGCACCGCAAGAAAATTCAGTGAGGTGCTGATTTTAAGCAGCAATGCAGGAAAAAGAAGACGATGGTTTGCATTTTTGTGACAGTGGTCCAGGTAATGGGAACTGAATACTTGTATTCATTCTCAAACTTAGAGAAAAGTTACCAAGTACAGTACAAAGAATCTTTTTCATCACTCTTGAATACTTTCGTGTGCTTTCCTACAATAACATTTTTGCATAAATACCATATTTCAAAATCAGAAAATAATATGGTTAACATCTAATCTCAGGCTCTAATTTTCCTCAAATGTCCCGTTCATGTCTTTTATAACAGAAGTCATGGAATCACAGGTTGCATTTAGTTGTGTGACTTTTCAGACCTACACATTGCATTGGTGGACATGTTCTCACTCTCTTTCAGTCTGGAACAGTTCTTTGATCTTTCTTGACTTTCATGACCTTGACATTCATGGCCAAGATTGTGTGAAAGCCATCATGGAGGACACCTTCTGTTTGAGTTATCTGTTGTTTCCTCATGATTATGCTGAGTTTATGCATATTTGGGGGAATGTCACAGCAGTGGCACTGTTTTCCTGTTGCATTTCCACAGATGGCATGTGATTTCGCTGTGTCGGATTTATGGATTTATCAAGATGTTAACTTTTATCATCTGATTAAAGTTGTGTCTGCCAGATTTTTCCAGTTGTAAACTGTTCTTTTTCCAGGTGCAATTCATAAGTATTCTGTGATAAGACAATTTGGGGCTTCGTAAAATCTTCATCCTCCATTAAAAATTCAATTTATTGATTTATATTTAGTTATATGACTCCTACTTTATGAAATGGATTCTAATCTATGGTTATGGTTTTGATGTTCAGTTTATTCACTTTTGGTGAATAAAATCTACTTCAAATTAGTCTCTGTGGCCTTTGAACACTCTCCCATTATTATTTACCTACTTCATTTCTTTCTGGCATAATAAGAAGATCCAGACTCATCTTATACATGCCTGAAACACACTGGAATGTCTGACATCAACCATTTTTCCAAGAAGCCCTGCTTTTCTTTAGTGAAAAATGGAATTTAGAAACCCAGGTCTGTGCATAACTAAGGGTGCTCATTACCATTAATGTGTCACTGCTTTAACGCCCTCTTAAAAGCATAAACCTTGGGAATATGTAAATATATGTAATATAAATTTACATGTACTTGTTTGTATTTATTTCTGTTCCTACGCATTATTGAAAACGGTGAGTTCATACTGACACCTTCAATTCTGATCTAACACTCCAGGATTTAATTTCATTCTCTCCCTTCCAGGCATCTTTTCTGACCTCTTAGCCTTGCACAGTCCTCATCATGATGTTTCCCCAAACCCTGAGCCCATGTATTCCTTTTGTCTCACCTCCCTAACACATGGTAGGATTTTGAGTTAGTGTCTCTGACAGAGACCTTGAGGGTCATGTCAGGCACTCATTTACATGGTAATCACCCTGTGTATAACCAGTCTTCTACCACTACCCATTCTCTGTGCAGATGATCCTGCACCCCTACTTGGGTTTTTACGATCCCACACTGAGCCTTCAACCTCACTCCCACATGTGAACACCCTTCTCACCTTGCTGGGGTCAGGACACTCCGCTGGACGACTGCCTGCGCAGACATCCACTCAGCACTTCTGGCTCTGATGTCACATGCCTGGCTACTTACTGACATGAACATTTTAGGCTCAGAAATCCTATGCGATGGCGTGCTGTCCTCTACATGGGGACACCTTCCTTCTTCTGCTCAGTTCTGATACTCACCCGAGGCAGATGTCCTTTTCCTGAATATATTTTGAATGTAGACTCGACACGTATCCCTGTTGGGTTAGAATGGAGAAAGAGTTTTTTCCTTAAACTACCAAAATACTAGAATTGTTGCTGATGATGGAAAGATTGTGAAAGAAATAGATCTGGAAGAGCCTAGTAGAGCTATTTTTATAAGCTGTTTAAGGTGCCTGGTGGACATCCAGGAGGAGATGGTAAGGAAGCAGGCAAGTGGATAGAGATTCAGAAGGCCATATCAACTTGTGAGTTATCAGCACATTTCAATTCATGAGATAATTTGAGTTGATGAAACTCACCAGCATGTGAGTTTAAATAGAAAGCAGAAGAGGTCTGAAATCTGAGTTCCAGGTCCCTTCTACATTTAAAGGTGTGGGATGAGCAAGAAACATTGAAAGAGCCTGCCAGAGAGAGGCCAATAAGTTAGAAAAACAAAACAAAAAACCTGAGTAAATGTGGCACTGTGAAGTCGGGGCCAAAGAATGTGTTTCTGGAAGGGAGTGGTTAAATGCTTCAAATTCTGATAATGTGTAGGAGTGAGAACTAACTGGAAATTACTTATAACTGTCAAGAAAACACCAATAAGATAGATTATTTTTATTTAGAATTTATGGATGAAAAATGAGGATAGTTTTGCCCAAAATCCAATACCTATTCAGCAACTAAATTAACAACTTCAAAAAATACCACATGGAATATAAGAAATGCTTTTTCTGAGGATTAACTTCAGGATTATAATTCAAGCAATTTAGAAGTAGGATATCAGGAGAGGAAAAAAGGAGTGTTTAGATAAAAGTGGGGAAACAAAGCAGAGGAGGAAAATTCAGAAGTTGCAAAATCAGGTATTTTAACACTTTGCAAAAGCGACAAAGAGGGAGACTAGGAAGGAGCCAAGCCAACTGTGTCATGGAGGCATTCATTTGGAAGGGTCCGTCATCAAGACCGTCTGGGAAAGCCCTAAACAATAAAGCAATTATGTCGTGGTATGGTGGGAAGAAAGGAGGGAGCAGGGAACCCTGTCCAAATATCCTTTTTTAAAGTACTAAACTCACCCAAGAGAATGGAGCTAAGTTGCCCAGAGGTCTCACCTCCAAACACTATCACAATGGCATTTAAATATCAACATGAGTTTGGGAGGGAAAGGCCATTCAGAATGTAGCATTCTACTCCGGTGTCTGTAAACTGATGTCCTTAGTATAAAATACACTCACTGCCGCTGGGAATATAGCTCAAGAGCATAGTGGCTGCCTAACAAGCACATGGTGGTGAGTTAAAAAACACCTCTGCCAAGGGCCCGAGAATTTAGCTCAGCAGCATAAGCCCCCATGAGTTTGATCCCCAGTACCAACAAAACAAAACAAACAAACAAACAAAAACTCTCCCCCAAAATCAAATACACTTATTCCATCCCAGTAGCCCAAAAAGTCTTAACATTTCAGCATCAGCTTTGTCTCTTACTGTGAACCTGTGAAATTAAGTATTGCAAGCTTTGAAAACACAGTGCCAGACAGGCGTAGGATAGATATAGTGTTCCCATTCCAAAACAGAACAATAGGATACAAGAAAGACCCAGATAGCTGGGCATGGTAGCACATACTTTTAATCCTAGCAGTCGAAAGGTTGAAGCAGAAGGACTGTCAAGAATTTGAGGCCAGCCTGGACTACAAAATGAGTCTGAGGCCATCCTGAACTACAGAGGGAGACCCTGTCTCAAACAAAAAAACAAATCCTAAATAGGTCCCAAACTCAACAGGGCAAACAGCAAAAGGTCTGAAGGCCTAAGAACAATCTATTTTGAGTCTGTATCCTATGATCCAGACACATCAGGGCAAGGCTGGCAGCAAGCCCCCCTTACAGCACGCCCCTGGTCCTGCCAGGGTGGTCCATGCCACCCCGATGGTTGAAATCAAGAGTCTGCCTCATATGGTGGTGCTACAGTCACCGGGTGTCAAGCATGACCCAGCACCCAACCTCCACTAAAGCCCTTCTCAGAGTCTCTGTCTGAACCCCACACCTGTCCCTGATCTCCTTCAACCTCTAAACGGAGGGAGCCGCACCCCCACAGCTCTTGCACCCTTGGAGGCTGCAGAGTTTGCACTATGCAGATGCTGCCAAAGTTGACCACTTGCACTCTTCAGCATGGTGGCCAGAGCTGATCTCAGGGTCACAGAGCCTCTGCTGTGGAGCTGAGGCTGTGTGCTAGAATGCTGGGATCAGATCACAAGACACCCTGGACAGACAGCCAGAAACCTGCTCTGCGCTAGAGGGCCCAGCACCTTGGACCTGTGGTAAAAGACATAGGTAAAGTGAAAGGTCTGAGTACTATACGCCACTGTCCTAAAGAACAGCCCCTGGCTTCTTTCTAGCCATGACAGGTCTTTCAGCTTCATCCTTGTTTTTTTCTATTCTCCTAAACGTGTTTTTTTTTTTAAACTTTTGTTTTAACATGGTCAAACTAGGTATTTTCCAAATCTTTATGGTCTGCTTTCTTTTAAAAACACTTTTAGTCTCCGCTGTCTATATTTCTATCAACATTTTGGTTATGATGATTTAAGTGATTTCTGAGAAAAACAAGAATTTCTGTAGCTCGCCTTTCTTCCTAACCCTCATCAGAATCACCCTTACTGATCTACTCACAGTAATACAGGATCTTTCCTGCATTCATTTTAAAGCTGTCACAGTCTTTACTCATTGCCAGCTCCAAAGTGACAGCCACACTCTCTTTGCTTCCCTCCAAACGTTTAAGAAAAAGGAAGAGGGGAAGACCTACCTTTAGGCTTGCTGGATGATTTAGATAAGATTAGGTATATAAAACGCCAGGCATATATTGGGTGCTTGTTTTCCCCTTTGCTGGTTCTCCTTTGTTCTCACCTTCTTTTCATTCAGTGAAGTCCTGTAGAAGGGGAGCAGAGCAAAGGGAAGTGCGAGTCTGCTGATAATGCTTTTAAATAGCAATATCTCTTTTTAGTCAACATTTGCAACCTTTGCCCCACCAAATATTCCTTCACAGCAGAATGAGCTGGCAAAGAAGTGAAGTGCAAATTAGAAAAGCTGATTCTTGTGCTCGCTTCGGCAGCACATATACTAAAATTGGAATGATACAGAGAAGATTAGCATGGCCCCTGCGCAAGGATGACACGCAAATTTGTGAAGTGTTCCATATTTTTTTGTTCTGCTTTGACCTGTATTGTTATGATGTTATGTCCTCTTTTATCTCAATCTCCTCCTTTTAAAAAAATTTTATGTATGTATTTATTTATTTTAATTAAGGGAAAAAATTAAAAAAAATTAGCAGGATATATTATAGTAACTTTTTGATTTCCTATTAACTGTATTTGAAGCCCTATATTACTCTCACCATCTTGTTTTGACTGATTTTACTCTATTCTGTTCTGTTTGATAGTATCCAGTTTAAGGGTATAGGCAACTACTTTGAAGTCAATAAGATTCACTATGACGCCCAT
The DNA here is from genome assembly GCF_034190915.1 of Cavia porcellus. Classification (NCBI taxonomy): domain Eukaryota; kingdom Metazoa; phylum Chordata; class Mammalia; order Rodentia; family Caviidae; genus Cavia; species Cavia porcellus. The sequence goes on from NW_026947484.1 coordinate 80,624,131, forward strand.
TCTGGTTTGACTATTATCTTCTTTTGAAGTCCTGTAATGTTTCCAATGTTTAGGTTTTATTGGTTTTGTTCTGTACTGTTTTATTCAATTTTATTATACCTAATGATGTAGGCAAATCTTTTTAAGGTAGCAAGAGGCATTATGGTAACCATTGTTGATCACCTTGTATTCTGTCTTTACATCATGTACTATGTCCATCCTTTGTTTTGACTGACTGCCTTGTTTTGTCATATTTGGTTTTATTCTCTTCCAAAAAAAAAAAGTAATAAGAACTATGGGAGTAATAAAACCCAGAATGTGTAAATGTTATTTTAAAAGAGAGGAAAAGAAAGTGCTCTAAAGGATACAACTGCAAGTGTGTTTAGGTGTGTAAGATAGATGACCATATTACTAAGTTTTTGTTGGATCATTGAACACACCTGTTTGCAGTCTCGCTGTTTGAATGTCTACTTTGTATGCTTTAACCATAACTTGAACAACTGTTTCTAAGATGACAATATGTAATCTATTAACTAATGATTTCTTACTGTTTATTTTTTTTTTTTTTGAAATTCTGTATTACTTGTACCCTTATACTGTTTTGGGTTTTTTTCCCTTTAAATATAATTAAAAAAAAAAAAAAAGAAAAGCTGATTCTTACCCACTCCTGACTCACTTTCAACAGCTCATAGAACTGGCAAGAATGAAACGTGTTCGGGCTTCACGCTCCTCAATGGAAAAACGGAGACCTCGTCTCTCTCAGTTCCTTCTTATGTGGGTAAGCTTAGTGATATATGAGTGTAATGCCCTGCCTATAATTATTAGTCTCATTAGGCAGATAGTACAACTGTGTGCAATGGATATTGAAATTCTTCTCTTTATTCCCCTCTTCTTTGGCTCAAGATACTAAAGGCTGTTATTAAAAGACATTATCCGCAGACTCACATTTCCCATTAGCACATTAAGATATTATAACCTAAACCAGGCTTGGTGGTGCATGTCTGTAATTCCTGCACTTGGGAAGCAGAGTTCGAGGCCAGCCTGGGCTACATAGTGAGTCCAAGACCAGTCTGAACTACATAGCAAGACCTTGCATTGAAAGAAAGAGAAAGAAAGAAAGAAAGAAAGAAAGAAAGAAAGAAAGAAAGAAAGATTATCACCTAGCCATACCATTTTAAATTAGTCCAATTAGTCCTAGTGAGATTATGGCATGGCAAAGGCTGGCTGAGGATGACCTGGGGGTGATCTATTATGTACAAGATCCTGGACACATGTGCAGAACAGCTCCCAAAGCCCTGCTTGTGGACTTCTGGGGGTGGAAGGGACTGAGCAGGCCTCAGTTTGAAGCAGACCTGACCTCAGCCTGAAGCTTGGGATCTCAACACCATCTCTCAGGACACATATGTAGAAGTTCTCCTGGGTTTCCTGGAGATTTGAACAATCTAAAAGAAAGGCAGCCGTAAGGATTGCTGCTATCATAGCTTCCCCTGACAGCCCGCACACTGTGTTCCCAGGTGCAGTGTGTACTTTTATCTTTGTTCTTTCCTCTTTTTCTCCTATCTGGCCCAAGCTTGCTCTCAGCCAGTTTCTCTACCACGCTTAACTTTCACTTTCTCAAATAAATTTTAGCATTGCTCTTTACTTGTTGTATCCCATTCTTTGAATCTTGGTGAGTCACTTTTTTAGAAACAAGCTACCGGATAACACTAGTAGACGTCTTGGAGCCAGGGAAATTGCGGTTTAGAAAGGATAAGGGCATCTAGAATAATTTGGTTCCTAGTTCTTGATGTTCTTTTACATTTTTTTCTTTCTTAATGTCAGAAATTGAACCCAGAGCTTTTGCACTGAGCAGTAACACCCCAAGTCTTTTTGATTTTGAGACAGTCTCACTAAGTTGCTACATTGTTCAGACTGGGCTTGCACTTTTTGCAGAGGTTTTGTTTTTTGAGACAGAGTCTCCCTGTGTAGTCCAGGCTGGCTTCAATGCCAGGACTCTCCTCCTACCTCAACATTTGGAGGCTGTGATCACAGGCCTGTGCCACAACAACTGGCCCAATAGGTTTCAGTCTGAGATCTTGATTGATTGATAGATTGCTATTTGAGACAGGGTCTTGCTATGCGTTGAGGCTGGCCTTGAATTCACTATGTAGCCCAGGTTGGCCTCAAACTTGCGAAATTCAGCCTCTTGGAGCTTGGATTTCAGGCATGTGCCACCATGTCTAGTCTGAGATCCTGATGTTTTAAAAAAACCCTATACAAAATTTTCCATGGAGGGAACCTTCAGAAAAGCCCCTTTGCAGTTTGTCTTGGTCTCCTAATTCACTTGTACTGAGAATACGGGTAAGTATATAAAAATATCTTCTAGGCCTATATTGTCATTGTTATTTTTTGTTTTTTATTTTTCTGGTAATCTGTTTTGCTTTGGTTTTCCCTCTAATACAGAAAGGATAGATATACATGTAGAGGCTTATACATGCCTAGAACTTTTAAATAGTTTACGAGAATTGATTATAAAATGTGCAATGAAATAACAGCTACTTTGAAGAAAAAGAGAAATTATGGTATCCATTGCTGATTCCGTATCATCATGCTGTGAAATCCAGTAATGCTTTTATTCTTTGTTCAGAGTGGTTTTAGTTGTTTTGTATTGTTTAATTTCAACATATATGAAGGTACAGGCGCTGTTTTGAAGCGAACAAGAGATATTATGGCAGCCATTGTTGATTTTCCTACTGTCTGGTTTTGAAGGCCTATAATGCGTTCATTACCCTGTTCTGGTCAGTTTTATACATTTTGTTTTGTATGAATTCATTGTGTGTGAAGATATAGGCAACTATTTAGAAGAAAACAAGAAACATTATGGTAACCACTGTAGACCTCCTGTTGTCTTGCTTTGCTATGTCACTTACATTGTTTTCTTCTGATCTGCTTTGTTTTGTTTTGTTATGTTTAGTTTTACCCTCTTTAAAATTAAATTAAAAAAATAAAAATTTCTTCTAAGGAAGCAGTAATTGGCTAGCCTGCGGCAAACAAAAATACCTCAGATCTAATCTGTTCTAAATATCTCACCTGGAGTTTTGTGCAGTAAGGCCCACAGTGATTAAAAGAACTCTCCAGCCTGATAAGAAACTTATCTCAGGCTTGAGAATTCTGAATTGCCTGAAGGTCCCATCCAAATTGAGGGAAGAGAGAGTGGTGAAAACCAAACCAAACCAGGAGGAATCCGCAAGCTCTGCTGTGGAAGGGACCTGAGAGAACAGTGAAACCTGCCTGTGAGGCTCAGCTCTTTACCCTGTGACGTACTGAGGCTTCTGAGCCGAAAGGTCCTTCCTGTGTGATTTTTTTCTTGCTCCATTTGCACATTAATAAAGCTCTGAATTACAGGATTTATCATTTACATTTCATTTGGTAGTTTTGAGCATTTTTTATTTGATCCTTATGTTAGGCAGAAAATACCCTTTTATCCCCATTTTATAGATGGAAAATAGAGAGGCAGCCAGCTGAAGTACCAGGCAATTCAGCAGCGGGGTAGTCTTCTGTTTCCTGACTAGTTCTCTTCTCACGCTGCTGTCCTGATGGAAACAGAGCTGTCAAGTACAACTGAGAAATGAGCAAAGACCCTGCCAAGGGGAAGCAGACACGCTGCTGTGCCCATCACACACAGCGACAGTCTTAGCAACGCTGCTGCTCTTGGGAGGTTGGGAGGCCTAGTGAGGCTGCCCCTATGCTGCAAATGCTTAATTAAATTTAGCTTTGTTGGGTCATTTTGTGGTCAGAGCCATGAGTTGAGCTTGATCAGGGGGAAGGAAGGGTATAAGCAGATGCGGGTTGGGCACCTGCCATCTTTCTTGCTGTGTGCCTTTTTCAGGGACATAAAGACATCCAGTGTAACCTCAGTGGCTACAAATTGGGAAAAACTTAAAATGAGCACTGACTTTTGAATTTACTTTGCCAAAAGGTATATATATATACACATATATACCTATGTATATATATAGTATTTTAGAAAATATATATATATATTCCTTGATGACAATGTGCAATATATGTACCATTGTTATTTCCCAGTTGACATGCTGTGAAATTTTGTAGGTTTTGTTTGTTTGTTTGTTTTTGGTACTGGGGATTGAGCTCAAGACCTTACACTTACCAGGCAAGTACTTGAGCCACTGAGCTAAATCCTTGGCCCCTATTTTGTAGTTTTTTTTTCTTTTTATCTTTGAATAAAATGGATATATATATATATATATATATATATATTCATCATGGAATGATTACTATATCAAGTTAATTAACCTAGGCATTACCTCACACACCTCATTAATTCACATACCACACATTTTCTTTCTTTTTGGTATGTGGTGAGAACATTTACAATCTATTCTTTTTTGTTGATGTTGCTAGGCTTTTTGTTTTGTTTTGTTTTTTAAACAGGGTCTCACTATGTGGTTCAGGCTAGCCTTGAACTCACTATGTAAGCCCAGGCTGGCCTTGAACTCACAGTGATCCTCCTGTCTTAACCTCCTGAGTGCTGAGATTATAGGTATGTACTACCACACTTGGCTAAAACGTACTTTCATAGTAATTATTGGGCATACAATTTACCTTATTGAACAGTGGATCTCTTAAATTTAATCCTCCTGTCCCCCCCCCCCCAATCTCTGTCTCTGTCTGTCTGTCTGTCTCTCTCTCTCCCTTTCTTTCTTTTTTTCTTTCCTGGTGATGTTCAGGATCAAACCCAGGATCTCACACATACTAGGCAAGTTTTTTCTTTATGACTAACCTACACTTCCCGAACTCTGAGTGTGTGTGTGTGTGTGTGTGTGTGTGTGTGTGTGTGTGTGTATGTGTGTGTGTGTGCATTATTGAGAATTGAACTCAGTGCTTATGAACTGAGCTACATCCCTGTTCTTTTATTTTTTGAGACAGGGCCTTGCTGTGTTACCTAGGCTAGGTCTAGCTTTCTGTCCTCCTTGTCACAGCCTCTCAGAGTGCCAATATTATAGGTGAGAGCCACCACAACTAGCTGACATTTTGTATTGTTTGGTCAACATCTTGCCAGTTCCTTCTTCATCTCCCAGGCCTGGCAACCACCCTTCCACTCTGATAATCTGAGCCTTTCTAAGATTCTGCATGTAAGTGAGATCCTGCAATGTTTGTCTTTCCCTGTCTGGGTTATTTCACTTAAGGTTGATACATAAATCTTAAGATGTGTCCACATTGTTGCACATGACAAGATTTTCTTCTTTTTAAGTCTGCATATTCCATTGTATATGTTTATTCACCACATATACTTCATTCATCTCTCCATTAATGACTCTGTATCTTGTCACGTGAATAGACCTGCATGAAATTACTACATTTAACAAACACTGAGAAGGCCCTGTGTACTGTAAAAGATGTAGACTACCTAGTGTCTTAGTTACTTTTCATTGCTAAGATGACACACTATATCAGACTTCCAAAGTTAAAGAAAGAAAGGTTTATTTAGCTCACAATTTGTAAAGCCTTTAGTCCAAGTTGGCTGGCAGGGCGGTATCACAGAAAACAAATACCTATGGCAAAGCAAGCAGGAGGCACCCAGTAGCAGCAGCAATCCTGTTGTCTTTCTATCCCTTTATTTTCTGTCTAGGAAAATACCCAGGGTGGGACTTTCATTCACACACCGTAACCCAGCCACCTTCAAAAATCTCCACCTATGACTGCACAAGGCTTTGGGAATCATCTAGGTATGACCATAACACCTAGACAATGCTTACTTGCAAAAGCCTACTCAAGAGACAATAAAGCTGCTGAATCTGCTGAATAGGTGCAAAAATTTGGTCAGAAAAATTTTCCCACATCAGTACATAACTGGAAACTGATGCAACAGTGCTGTATAACAACACTCATGTCTTGTGACACTCACCAAAATATATATATATTTTCTTGCTCACACATCTGGGTTGGCTGGGCCCCCTCTGGATTGAGGTTGCAGGTCTAGCTCAGGTCTGCTCCATGGTCTTCGTGATTCTAAGACCAGTGGAAAATGAGGGCACGGGTGGTGAATGTCATAAGCAAAAGAGACAAAGCCAAAGTTCTCGAGCACATTTAAAGCCTCAACTGTCTCACCTTTGCTAATATGGCACTGACCAAGGTCAACAGTGGAGGCCTAAAAGGATACTATACTCTAGTTGTCCTAGTGTGAGGTACTACAAAGTTACTTGGATATAATCATCTAAAATATAGAGAAAGTAAAGTATTAGAGCAATGGATGTGCCACAAGTAGTCTGTAATATGGAAATAAAAATTATCACCATATAAAACATTATTACCATATAAAATTATAACAGGTAATAAAACAACAGCTAACATTTATTGAGTCTTACTATGTGCTGGGCACTTTCTCAGTGCCTTGCATGAATTGCTCAGTAATACTTACAACAATAAGAGGTAGATACTATTACAACCCATATAATAAAGGTTAGGTAACCAAAGCACAATGGAATAAAGGAAGAATTAAGATCATGCACTAAAGGACAGAGGAGAGCAGTGGAAAAGATACTATAAAGGAACACTCTCCATCTCCTCCTTCTCTACCAAGTCTCTTCTACTCTTCCCTGACCACTTCTACCCAGTGCTCCTCCTGCTTCTGTGTGGCTGCCTTGGGAAATGGCATCTGAGCTTAGAGTCCCTTGTTCTCTGCCCTGTGTATCTGTCATTTGGCTCTAATGTCTGTCCCTCCTTAACTCTCTGCAGATCTGCACTCTCCTCTGTTTTCTGCCCTTGCCTCCACTGGGAGCTCTGCCACTTCCTTCCCAGAGGATTTTTCTGCTGGCACTGTTGCCAGAGGGATCTTCCTAAAATGTAGATCTGGTCAAATCCTTATCCTGTGTGAAAAGAGTTTGCATTCCCTGGAGGAATCCAGATAGTTAGCTTGGTACACAGGAGTGGGTCCCATGAAACTCCAGGCCCTATTTAATCTGCATATTTCCCTGTTTGACCCAGCACCAAGTGCTCTACCAGTGAGCTACAGCAATGGCCCACACCAAATCTTGTCCACACTCTTCTTCTGGAAAGTTTTCTTCATTTTCTCCCCTTACTGTGTGATTAGACGTCCCTTTTCTGTCCACAGCACAATCTACCCAAATGTACCTTGTGGCGTTTTCCAGACTACACTGCAATAATACAGTGTGTGCCTTATCTTTAGTTTTTCTATAAATGTGATTCGTGGAGTTCCTGGTTCAGAATCACCTGGAGAGTTTCTTTAAAATGAAAACGCCTGTGACTTACATAAGACCCATCAACTTGGAATATTTGCGCCGCAGTCTAGGAGTCTGTTGACTTTTTCCTGACATAATTCTGAGTTGTGTCACGTTTAAGAACTCCCATACTAGGCAGCATGGAAATGGTGTTTTCTTGTACTTCTAACTCTGTGGTTCCTAGTCGAATGATGGCACACAATAAATACACTTAGAATGCAAAATGAACACCAGTGCAGACCACTGAAACAGTGTAGAAGGCACACGCTCAGCTCCTGCGATTCCAGGTGCCAGCAGATGGCGCTGTGTCAACGTAAATGTTTCCGCATGAGGCAAGTAGGGGAAGACAAAATGTTGGTGGTTTTACCCGAATTTAATACTCAAACGCAACGTAATGAAATTTATGTTTTCGTATTCAGTGCATCTACAATTCTCTCATTCCTGCGAATACACAGATTGTCTTAAACAAGAAAAGCCGGTGGAAAGAGGCTGGTTAGGAAAGAGAGACACCCAGAAGAGGACAAGTGGAAAGAATATTCCTAATCACTCTTATTTCCAGCCTGGATAGCGGACAGCAGCTCCCTGCAGACACTACATGTCGTGAAATTATCCAAAGCATTCAAAGGACTAGGCCATTTCAACAAGAGTGTGGGCCACCCCGTTATTTCCCTTAGCCACTCACTGTTTCCCTTATGGGCTGTCAAATGCCCAGCAGCCTAATCTTTTAAGGCCATTTTACTCGCAAATCAAAGTCTGAGCCCCGACTCTGCTCTGGGCTAAGCACTTTATTTTCTGAAGGGCTGGAAGTGAGCTCCACAGCAAGGCCTCAGCTGAGCTGCACTCGCACCTCCTCCCCACCCTCCCGAGCACGTCTGTGTGCAGAGAGCTGATACGGTGGCCTGGGCCACAGGCTGACTATCAGACCGGGCAGAGGGAGCTGGAGCTGTTCTCCTCCCCACCCCCGGTTTGCAGCTGGAGGCCCTGGGTGAGGGGGTGAGGAGGGCCTCGCAGGCTTCCAGCGCTGGGCAAAGGGACAGGATAGTGAGGGGACACAGAGGAGGAGTTCAAGACCTCTGTCCTCAGCACAGATCCAGTCTTATCCTGGAGGCAAAGTTTAAGGACATCACACAATTTATGGCTGATACAGGGTAAATGTAACTATCAGTTCTGAGAGACCAAAAGAAATGAGAGGAAAGTGTTTAAAAGTAGTGGGAAGATACACTCCCCCTCCCTTCTTCCCCCTTCCTTAAATAACCAAGTGTAAAAGTCATGAGGCCTGGCCCATGCAAAGACAGCCAACCATGAGGGGTAGGAGCTGAGAGGGTAGGAGCTGGCTGTGGTGTCCAGAAGCTGACAGGGACAGGGAAGGCAGGCGCTCAGGGTGGGGTGGGGGAGGGACGCGTGGCACAGGTCGTCAAGGCCAGCTGGGTGAGGGGGATGTCACCACAGGAAAGTGTCTGGTATGGGGTTGGAGTTCAAGTGGGGAAAGAAGGGCATCTCCAAGAACACCTAAGTATACTAACGATGGGAACAAAGTTACTTGCTGTTGAGGGGTAAAAGTGAAACTGGACAGCAGACCACAGTGGTGCACACCATTTGGGGGCCTGCGGCAGGAGTGCTTGAACACAGGAGTTCAAGATCAGCCTGGACAGTTTAGTGAGCCCTCACGTTAAAAACAACAAAAACTAGAGAAAATTAACATTAGAATAAAGCTACCTCAGGTTTGAACAGGAAATATCAGTATAAATTCATGGTTCTCAATAAATAAAAAAGCAAATAAATGAGACATGCAGGTATGCTCAAATAGGGAAATATAAATGTAAGATGAATGTATGGTTATGTGTTTGTATACATACATATTTCTTACTTCTGTGCACTTAAAGGGGTTGAGGTCAACAGTGAATCCTGGTTTCTAAATGTAGTACTTCACAAAAGGAACCAAGCCCGGCAGGGTGGTACAGCCTGTAATTCCAGAACTTTAGAAGGCTAAGGCAGGAGGATCAAAAGTTGGGAGTCCAGCCTGCGTAACCTAGCAATTTAGCAAGACCTTGTCTCAAAATAAAGAATAAAGAAGCACTGTTGGAGATGTAGCTCAGTGTGTTGGCCCTGGGTTCAATCTCGAGTAACACAAAAAGAAGGATCAGGTGGATTAATGGTCAGCTTCTAACACTCTGCTGAACTGAATCAGTGTGGTTCTGGGTGCAGAAAGCTTACCTGAGGATTGTTGCCAACAGCAAACAAGGAAAAGCAGAGAGGAAGATGGTGTGCTTTTGATTCTCCTGGAGAAGCCTGTTGCGCTGGTTTTCCTAATATGAACCCAGCTGTTCTTATTAGAGCTCTGGTCCTCACCATCACTGAGGATGGTTGTTTTTGGGGGTGTTCTGGTCCTTACCTTGAGTGTCACTGCCTGGCTCCAGTACAGATCTATCAGCCTGCTGGCACAGAACCTTCATCCCATTGGCACAGACTTTCTAGCTTCCACCATTGGCCTGTGGGCTTTCTCAGTGCAGATGCTTGAAATAGACTTGCAAAGACGTTGTTGTGGGCTTTAGACCTCCACCTGGACCTGTGGAGGACATTGCTATGGGCTCTAGGTCTTCAGCTGGACTCATGCAGGACATTGCTGTGGGATCCAGGCCCTCAGCTGGATTCTTTGGGTCTTTAGTGTGTGGACAGTTTGCTTGTACTCTTCTACATTTGGCTTTATGGGTAAATATTATAAAATAATCCTGTAAATTATGTGTCCTGCATTGTTGTTCCCTTATAAACCCTGTCTACAACAAAGGAGGAGAAGGAAAAGGAAAGAAAGAGGAAGAGAAGGAAGAGGAGGAGGAGGAGGAGGAGGAGGAAAGGAGTAAGATGCATTAAAGAAATGCTTGCAAAAAGTAAAAGATGAGCCTGGGATATCATGTGATACTAGAAAGTAAGAACATAGCTAAAGAGGAACACTGAAATCACCTCAAAATATTCCTGCTGACCAAATCTGCAACAATTTGAACATGAAAACAAATAATGATAGTGGGCTGGGGATACAGCTTTGCATACCTAGCATGCATCAGGCCATGGATTCAACCCATAGCATCACAGATAAATAAAATAAAGATAATGTAATCCACTGATGGTAATATGCCAATTAGATAATTTGTAATTCATAAATTTATATTTATGTAAAGTTATATAAATAAAGAAAAATTTCAGATGAGGGATGAAAAATTTGCATAGCCTGAAAAATTTGCCAAATGTCTGTTTGTAACAAAGGGAAAAGGATTAAAGTTGAGAAGCCCCCTTAGTAAAGTGATTAAAATTAATGTCATTGTAATAGGACACAATGAAACATGGATGTAATGCAAACAAAACATGGCTTCTTTTGTACTTGTGTTGAAGATACATAACCTGAGACTCTGCTCATTGGGCAAAGCTACACTGAAGAACATTTCATAAAATAGCTGGTCTGTAATTTCAAAATGGCCAAGGTCATGGAAGACAAGAAAAAGCTGAGGAACTTATCCAAATTGAAGGATTCCAAAGACATATAACAAAAACAATGCAGTGGTTCATTCTGACTTGGATCTGTCCACTGTAAAGACATTACTGGAAAAGTTAGTAAAACTTGAATGAGTCAATGGATTAATTAGTAGTAACATATCAGAGTTAATTTCCTGATTTGGACAGTATTAATGTCTTTATTTTCTTTGTGATAAAGGCCTTTATTTTCTTTGTGATTTATTTTCTTTGTGAATAGGGCCTTTGCACTGGGCTACCTCCCTAGCCCTTTCTTATTCTTTATTTTGAAACAGGATCTTACTAAATCACTAAGTTGTCCAGGGTACCTTTGAACTTACCATCCTCTTGTCTCAGCTTTCCAGAGTGCTGGAATATTGGCATGGACCACCACACTGGCTAGAATTATGCTGAAGTATTTAGGGATCATGGGCACAATGCTGGTAAGTGTATTCTTAAATAGAGGAGGAAAAAGCTTTTGCTCAGCGTTCCCAAATTTTCTCTAAATCTAATATTGTTTCAGAATTAAAATGTTATAAAGAGAGAAAGGAAAGAAGGAAGGAAGAAGAGAAAGGAAAGGAAAAGGAGGGGGCAAGTGGGCCAAGAGAGACTAGGCCTACGCTGAGAGCAGCACTAGATGAGACCTGAGTTTGTTAGAAGGTAGCAGAAAGACTTCAGGTCTAGATCAGCCTATGGAAAACCAGATGAGAAATCCAAATGCAGCGCTCTGGGGACTGTTCTGAGTCTGTTCCTGGATCTCTGGAATTAACAGGTCACGCCTACTTCCCCATCAGCTTTACCACACCCTAACCTTCTATCTCACTGCTGCCATTATCATTCAGCTGCTCCTGGGGTCCGAGGCTGACTGCTTTGTCCAGCCAAGGAGATCAGTGCTGCCGCAGCTCAAAGGAACAGTTCCGCTCTCTTGCTTCCAGAGACGGCATCCTCAGGCCCATAGCAGCCTTTCTTCCTGGGGAGAAGGGACATTGGTCAAACATCTGCTCCTAGAGACACCTTTCTTTGTGCTTTCAACCTCCTGGCCACTGACACCATCCAGAGGTAGTTGCCACAGTTAGACTGACTGCCCACAATTAGACAACCAAATCCGTGTCAGAATACCTGGAAGGACACCTTTGACTGTTAGTTCTCTGAGCCCTAACACCTTGTATGTTGCTAATGTACTTCCCTATCCAAAACAAGGGCTCTGGCCTTTAGGCTCCTTATGCTTCTCTTCTTTTGGCTTTCTTGCCCTTTGATCTCCTCTGAGTCATCCTTAATCCTATAGACCAACTCTGGATACCAAAGGGCTCTTGCCTACTATAAATTGACACCTGGGGTGGTCTAGGACTTTACTGCTGTAATGAGCTCCTTCTGGAACACTATGCTATGCTGAAGAGAAGGCTCAGCCTTGTCAGTAACCTGTGTGTCTCTGACATACCTCTGGCAAGGCCCTCTCCCCTGCAGTGATCAGAGACCAAAGTGTATCAGTGAGAGTCCTCAGAAAAACAGAACCAACAAAATGTGTGTATATGTGCATATGTGTGTGCATGTATGTGTACACATTGACTATCTCTTATTTAAAGTGCTTGGGACCAGAAATATTCCAGATTTCAGTTTTTTGGATTATAAATTATTTGCATAGGTTTTACTGGTTAAGCATCCCCAAAGTTTAAAAATCCATAATGCTCAAAAGTCTACAATATTCTATATTATTTTAAAAGTTTTGGATTTCAGAGCATTTCAGTTTAGGGATAATACAGATATAGATATAGATATATAGATATAGATATATCTCCACAAAATGTATAAACATTTAAAAGAAAAATATTACAACAGATTTTTTTTCAATAGATGATGTTATCCTCATATAGGGAACCCTAGAGGATGTTATATAGTGCAGAAAATTCACTATACTGGCAGCCCTTAGAAAAGAAATTGAAAATGTGTATGCAGCAGGTTCAATGACCAAGGTTACCCAAGTGGCAGTTTGCCATACTAATAAATGTCTGGAAGCCAATGGCCATCACTTTGAGCACCTCTTGTAATCATAGAGGTCAAAGGTAACTTGTATTAATCTCATGATGTCTCAATAAATTTAGTATTAAAATATTTATATGCTTTGCTTTTCTTGAAGTGTGTATACCTTTTTTGGCTCTGGTTCTCTCTCTCTCTCTCTCTCTCTCTCTCTCTCTCTCTCTCTGTTTCTGCCTCTGTTGCTCTCTCTCTCTCTCTCTCTGTCTCTCTCTCTTCCTCTTTCTCATGAGGATTGCTGAGTCTCAAGATCTAAAGGATTAGTCAGCAGGGTAGAGACCTAGGAGACTGAATGGTTTAATTCTACCGAGTCCAAAGTCCTGAGAACCAGGAGAGCTGATGGTATAGTTTCTGTCTAAAGCCTTCCAAACTCAGTTCCCAGGAAGACCCACTGTTTCAGCTTGGGTCTTATTGGAGATCTACTAACAGAACACAGTCCTAGGTAGCAGCAAGATCAGGTGAATCCCCACAATTTGGGACATAAGCAGACGCATATGGCATGTTGGTCAAAACGAAAGTACCTTGACCAGGCCAGAAAGAACATGGTTTATCTAAACTAATATCAAAGAGTAAGGCACATTCCTAGCACTAAGGTTTGGATGTAAGTCTCCATATACCACTCTAACGGTTTTGTCCATTTATAGTTTTCTGGGGAACTATGTTGGAAAATCTAAACGGATTTACTCAAGGGCAGTTATGGTGAGGGTTACAATTCAAGATGGCTACAGACATGTCAAGCTGACGCCACAGGTTCTATCAGAGGAAAGAAAGAAGGAAGGAAAGAAGGAAGGAAGAGAGAGAGGGAGAGAGAGAGAGAGAGAGAGAGAGAGAGAGAGAGAGAGAGAGAGAGAGAGAAATTAAATCCACCGCAGATCTTCAGAGGAACTAGACAAAGGGTAATCCCCCACCGCACCTTCCTCAGTGTTTGGTAAGTTAACTGTGAGATATTTGGGGGCCTCCAGGTGTTAAATGAGCAGTAGAATGTTTGGGAGAGAGAAGAAGTCAGGTGAGAGATGCATAGTATATATCATCCAATCATGGGATAATAGAGACAAAAGAGAAAAGAGTCTTTCTTTTGAGGTGTGGGATGCCAGCACCACCCCTCAGGACCCATAGGTATAAATTCTTGTGGATTTCCTCGAGATTTGGACAGCATAAAAGGAGAGGTGAGTCACAACAAGCTTGCTGTTTTGGCTTTTCCTCACAAGAGCCTGCTCTACTTTTTCCAGAATGTTCGTTTATTTTGCTTTTTCCTTTTTCCTTGGCCCAAATTTGCTTTGCAGAACCTGTTTCTCTCCCACTTTTCATTTTTACTTTCTTAAATAAACTTTATCCCTGTGGTTATTTTATTTTCTATATCTCTGGTTTTTGGTTCAATTCTTTGTTGTTGTTGTTTGGTATTGAGGATCGAACTCATGACCTGTCGCTTGCAAAGCAGGCACTTATGCCGCTGATGTAAATCCCTGGCCTGCTCAATTCTTTGGAGAGGAGCACTTAGGATCAAACTCTAGAAGAAAGGTGAGCAACCCAGAACCCAGGTAATGTTTGGTTGGCAAGCCACTTTAGAAAGAGGCTACCAGATAACAGCAGCACAGGCAGTAGTATCTCTCTCTGTTTCTTTGACTCTGTGTCTCCTCAGGAGGTTGAGGGCCTCCTATAGCTGAGGTGAGAGTAATTGGTCTGGGGCAGGCTCCAGAGACCATAAAACACAAGTTTCAGTTGGGGAGGCAGATTGGGTTAAGCCTGTCAGGGATGGAGGGTGCAAGGGAGCGACAATGAAATCATCCAGCTAGAGGACCTTCTTCCTTGGGCAGGCCCTGGCAACAATGCAAGGCTGGACAGGATATCTGTGGACAGGGAGCAGCTGACACTGTCGTTCGCTGTTCTTGGCAGGGAGGTCTACTTCTTCCTCTTCTATGTGGAGTGGTGAGAGAAATGCTTCCTTTGCATAAAACTGCTTCCAAGGGATCCCTTGGTACTGAACCTACCCTTGGAACAGTGAAAGCAGGGGCTCCCTTCTTTCTATTCACAGGTTTTCTTTAGAGAAGGGGCCTTACTAGACAGGGAATATTAGGTGAAATTCTCTTTTCTCTGTTCCTCCTGCTCAAGCTGCTGGGAAAGTGCTTTGGTCACACTTTCTGCTCAGAAGGCTTAGGGCTCCCATAAGGCTGTAGGAGGTAAAACAAAAACAAAAACAAAAACAAAAACAGAAACACCCAAGGTCATAGCTGTTCTGGACAGGTGCTTTAGTGGGATGAAGACCAGCTGCTGGCTGCTCAGAAGGTTGGCCTCTCTCTGGGAAATCCAAGGGGACTGTAGCATTATGGGTAGGGAATTTTGTCTGTTAAATTCCCCATTGTTCCTTCTTGACTAGCAAAATGCCTAGAACAGAGTGGATAAGTAAATTATTTTTCCCTTAGGCTAAAAAGTTTAGATCTGAGCCAATAAATGAGGAGATTTCACACATTGAAAAAAAAATGCTAAGAATATAAGGATGGTTTGGGGGAAGTAATGAAAGCAGTTGAATGGACATTAACTTGGGTCCCCAGTTAACCCGGGGCCTGGCGTAGTTGCATGAAACCTTCAAGAAGGTCTGGCATCTATGAGAGAGTTTTAAAGAACAACCAACAGAATTCCTGTATTTTGATTTATTTTTTATTTTTTTGTGGTGCTGGAGATTGAACAAGGGCTTTCTACACCTCAGCACACCGTGTACTGCTCAGCTGCACACCGAGCTCCTCAACTGCTATGTTAGGACTGTGTTGAGGAGAGAGGTGCTCTGATTTTGCATATTTGGTGGATCAGAAAAATAGCATTAACTATTTTAGGATCATTGGGAAGAACCTCAAATTTGAGTGAAAGATGAGCTCAGAGTTGTTTTGGGGTGGGTATTGGGGATTAAACCCAGAGCTTTGTGCCCCATACACTTTATCACTAAGCTACATTCCCAGTCTTTTTAACATTTTATTTTGAATTTATTTACAGAATTGCTCAGGCCAGCCTTGAACTTGTGATCTTCCTGCCTTAGTCTTCCAAGTAAGTAGGTTTATACATGTACCACCACACTCATCTAGCTCATTTTAGGGGTGTTTGTTTGTTTTGTTTTGAGAATGGCTCTTGCTATGTAGATCAAGCTGGCTTTGGACTCACTATGGAGCCCAGGCTGGCCTTGAACTCCTGGTGATTTTCCTGCCTCAGCCTCCTGAGTGCTGGGATTGCAAGTATGCACCATCACACCCAGCTAGCTGAGTTTTTAGACATATTGAGTTTCAAATTACTGTTAAGTTATTTCCTCTGGGCCCCAGAAAGAAAGCAAAACTACAAAACTTTATATTTTGGTAAACAACTAAGTAACCATGAAATTTATTTTCTTTTTCCTTGCTCGAGAGTTGAGTAGTAGAGAAATAGAGATTAATTCTATTGGAATAGAGTAAAAGTTTTCTAAATTCTAAATCCTCTGAAATTATCCAAAGTAATTTTGAATGTTTTTAACATTCAAATGTAACTGTTAATAGTTATGCTGTCATCTACTGAATAAAGAAAAGTTTTCTTGTAAAATTTCATTATAATTTAAAAATTTCTACTTAATGTGATTTTCGGGAGTTTTCCAATGAGAGCATGAATCAGCAGTACACTTCCTTTTTCTGGTACTGGGGATTGAGTCCACGGCCTTTCCACTGAGTTATAGCTTCAACACTTTTTATTTATTTTGAGGGAAGATCTCATTAAGTTGCTAAAATGCCCAGGCAGAATCCTTCTGTCTCAGTCTCCCACAGTGCTAGGATTACAGGCATGCACCACCATGTCTAGCCACTAGGGCGTTTTTAAAAAGAAAATTCAATTTACTGTGTTGATTTCTGAATGATTGTTTCTAGGGTAAGCACTTGCTTTATACACACTAAATACATATAAGCCCAGAAGCTGCTAAATGTCCTCAGAAATCCCTGGAAATATCTCTCCCAAAAGTACACATATGTTGATATTTCTTGGAATTCAATGCAACTGGTGTCCCCTCGGACTGCCTTGGTACCCAAAATCTCTCAGCTGGATTATACAATGAACTCATTGTCCCAGTACTTCTCCCTAAAGGCAAAATTCAGGGATCTGTCCTTTTTTGTGTTACAGTTTTAGACCTAATTATTAGCCATTCTTCTGAATGTGGTTTTAATTTCTCAGAGGACTGACACATCAAATCTGTTTTTTGTGAGTGTGCTTCGCTATGGTAGGGATTCTGTTCTGCCAGCAGCAATGAACTTGGGACATGGCCGTGTCAGGGTTGAAGGGTAGGGATTCTTCTTGGTTATTAGACTGGAGAATAAATGGCCTGCCAGACCTGCAGGTGGACTCTAGGCAGGGACAGAAAAAGAGAGTGGTCTGGAAATAATGACACTGATGAATTACAGAACCTTGGTGTATTTCACAAAGAGAAGAAAGTGGCATCTTAGGTATCTATGCCAAATGTAGGGGGGAAATATTTCCATCTAGTTTTACTTTTTTTTGGTACTGGGAATCAAACTTAGGACTATGTGCTTGCCAGGCAGATGCTTGTGGAAAGTGGCATCTTAGGCTTTTGCAGCATGAGGGATTAAACTTACTCATATAACCAGCGCATTGCAATAAAAGAAAGAAGTTAGTTGGGTGTGGTGGCACACATCTCTAGTCAGCATTTAAAAGGCTGAAGCAGGAGGATCGCTGCAAGGTTGAGGCCAGCATGTACTTCATGAGTTCAAGGCCACAGTGAACTGCATACTGAGACCCTGTCTGAAAGAAACCAAGAGACAGAGAGAAGGGGGGACAGGGAGGGAGGGAGAGTGCAGGGGAAAATAGGGGGGGGGAGAGAGAGAGAGAGAGAGCGTTACTTTGAAACAAGAGTTAACAGAAATAGGCACACACTGTTTCATAAACTCTCTATCCACAAGGGTTTACAAGCAGGCCCTGGAGATGGTATACAGAGGGGTCATGTGCTAGAGTATTGGACTTGGTCTTCTCTAAAATCCCTCATTTGAAACCCTATGATTCCACAAATAATAACTGAGCTGACCTGCAAACTGATACTAATTCTAGATTACACATGCTATTCTTGAAATGAGAATTTAGCTCAGCAGCACAGTGCCTGTCTGGCAAGCATGAGGTCATGAGATTGACCCCAGTATCGAAAAACCAAAACAGGGGCTGGGGATTTAGCTCAGTGGCATAAGCGCCTACCTTGCAAGTGTGTGGTCAACACTTCGATCCCCAGTACCAAAAAAAAAAAAAAAAAAAAAGAGAGAAAAAAAACAAAACAGAACAAAAGAGGAGGAGGAAGAGGAGGAGGAGGAGAAGGAGGAGGAAGAGAAAGAGGAAGAGGAGGAGGAAGAGAAGGAGGAGGAGGAAAAGAAGGAAGACAAGGAGGAGGAGGAGGAAGAGAAAGAGGAAGAGGAGGAGGAAGAGAAAGAGGAATAGGAGGAGGAAGAGGAGGAGGAGGAGGAAAAGGAGGAAGAGAAGGAGGAAGAGGAAAAGAAGGAAGACAAGGAGGAGGAGGAGGAAGAGGAGGAGGAGGAGGAGGACAGTTTCAGTTAGAGTGATTGCTTTAGTTGCTTTCTTGTGGCTAAGACACAGTGCCTGATGCCCTCAACTTAAAGGAGGAGAGGTTCACTTTGGCTCACATTTCAATGCATGGTCAGCTGGTTCTAAGGCAGGAAGGCATGGCAGAGGGGCATGGTGGGAGAGAGTTGCTCATGGTAGGGCAGCAGAGAGATTGAAGGAAGAAGCTGGGAGGACATAAACTCTTCTAGGCCATTCCTCCAGTGACCTGCCTCTTCCCGCCAGGTCCTCCTTCCTAACAGGAAGTTAGCTATGTGATCCCATAATCCAATCATATTCCAAAATGCCAGCTTGGAGTTCATGAGGTTTGCAGCTATAAACAGTGATCATTTGGTATCTCTGGCTATTTCAATGTTGACAATTTTCCAGCATCTTTAACTGCGCTGAAACCTCGTGTCTTTATAAAATATAGCCATATTAAAAGCTCCTTGCTTTACTAATCAGCATAAACTAGCCTGTACTATAGTAATAGGCAACCCCCAAACTGAAGTAACTCAGGTTTATTTCTCAGGCAGGTTGCACCTTCATGGTGGGTGTGTTGCTGTATCAGAGTGGGTCTTACTCTAGGACCCAGGATTATTGAGCAACTATTAACTGAAAAAAATACTGTTCTCCATGGCAAAAGGAAGGAGGAGCTTCAACCTGAAAGCACCATGGATAACTTCTGTTTATTTTTCATTGGCAAAGGAAAATGCATGGGCATACTTAAGTCAAATGGGCAGTAAAATGGATATGCCTAATTTTAATGGGCAAATAAAAGAGATTTATGATGCAAATAGCATATAATTTTTAAAAATTAGAATAAAACTTTTGAAATGCTTTGCTGGACTTGGGAACAATTTGTTCTTTGGTGTCTTAACTCATTTCAACATTATTTTAGATGGAGAACAGAAGACTATAGTCCCCAGAGGAAGATGTAGTCCTAGCTCAATCACTGTGGTTAGTGAAAGAAAACCTTCTGAGATGGAAACTAACAAGAATTCATATATCACAAATGCAGCTCGTTTCCTAAGACAGAGCTTTGCAACAGGTATGGATTCCAGGTATGTGGAGATACGTCGGACCTTATCCCTGGGTGTATCTAGGTAGTCTTCGAGTGGTCAGGCTTCTAAGCCTGTTGTCTTGGATCATAGACAACTTCATCCTTCTACACCAGAATATTTACAAACATTTTTATTTTGAACATGTGGTTGAAAGATCATTAGTTTCTGTATTTTTGCTTGTTTTTGTTTTACTTTAAAGAGAAAAAACAATAAAAACAACAATACAAAAATTCAAAACAAGATAATAGGAGAGTAACAATGGTTAATACTTTGCTCATTGTTATTTTCAAAGTAGTTGCCCATATAATAAGAAATAGGCATAATAGATTTTATTGAACAATATAGGCACAAACTTTTCTTTTCAAACCTAATAGAAATTAGTAATATAACTATGTTAACGAACACATATGTATATATGTATTTTTTCTTTTCCCTTCCTTCTTTTCTCCTTTTCCCCATTCCAGTTTTTCTTTACTTTTGAACAGTTTCTTCCCATTTCACAATATCTATTGTACATTTTGAATCTTATTTACTCTTTTTGCTACTTATACTAGGGAGACAATACAATGTTTACACCTACAAGTGATCTATTTCACTTAAGAGTATGGTCTCGAGTTGCATCCATTTACCTATAAAAGTCTCAAGTTTATCCTTCTTTATACCTCACCAGTACTCATTGTATTAAAATACCACATCTTTGTTATCCATTTCTCAGTTGATGGGTATTTGGGTTGTTTCCAAGATGTAGCTGTTACAAATTGTGCTGCTATAAATATGGGTACACATATATCGCTATGGTACAATGTTTTTCATTCTTCAAGGAAGATACCTAGAAGGGGGATAGCTGGGTTGAATAGGACTTCTAATCCTAGTTTTTTGAGAAATCTCCACACTGATTGCACCAGTCTACATTCCCACCAACAGTGCAGAAGGGTTCTTTTTCCACTGGCAGCCTTGCTAGCATTTGTTGTTGGTTGATTTCTTGATCCTGGCCATTCTTTCTGAAGTGAGATGGAATCTTAGTGTTGTTTTACTTTGCATCTCTTGAATAACCAATGATGTTGAACAGCATCATTGAATAAAATATATTTATTTGCCATTGGTATTTCTTCATCTGAGAAGTACATATTCATCACAGATTTCCATTTTTGGATTGGGTCTTTGAATGTCGGAAGTCTGATTTTTTTCAGTTATATATGTTCTAGATAGAAGTCCTTTCTCTGAGGGATAGTTAGCTAAAGGTTTTTTTTTTTTTTCAACTCAGTGGGTTGTCTTTTCACTCTGTTGGTGATTTCTTTTGTTGTGCAAAAGCTTTTTAATAAGATGAGATTCCAGTTGTTGATTTTTTTGAAGTATTTCCCATGCAGTTTGCATTTTGTTCATTAGTCTCTCCCCATACTTAGGTCTTCAAGATTTCTACCTACTTTCTCTTCCAGTAGATTTAGTGTTTTTGTTTTAATATTTATTAATAAGGATATCTTCCTTTCAGTGAGCATATTTGACTTCTTTGCCAAAGATAAGGTGGCTGAGTGTTTTTGTAGTTCTGTTTGCATTTTTAATCTGTTCCTATGATCCTCAGGTCTGTTTTTTTGCCATTGTCATGCTGATTTTATTACAGTAGCTTTGTAGTATAATTTCAACTCAGGGATTGTGATGCCTCTTGCCTTGCCTCTGTTACTCAAAATTGCAACAGAATTTGTTTTTCTAGGTCTCTTCTGGTTCCAAATGAATTTTAGGAATGTTTTCTCTAGTTATGTGAAGTGTACTAATGGCATTTTGAGTAGGATTGCATTAAATCTGTATAACAATTTCAGGAGTATGTCCATTTTCATTACATTGGTACTTGCTATTAATGAGTAGGGAATATCTATATTCTGATATCCTCTTCTATCTCCTTTTTCAGAGTACTGTAATTTTCAATATATAGATCTTTTACTTCCTTTGTTAGATTGATTCCTAAGTATTTCATTTTTTTGGATGCTATCGTGAAATGTGTTGTTTCCCTAATTTCTGTGTTAGTGAATTTGTTTTTTTGTGTGCAGGAATGCAATTGATTTTTGAGTGTTGACTTTGTATCCAGCTACACTACTGAATTTGGTTATTAAATCTAGAAGTCTTTCAATGGAGTTTTTGGGGTCTTCTATGTAAAATACTATGTCATCTGCAAATAATGATAATTTAACTTCTTTCTTTCCTATCTTCATTCTTATTTTTCTCTTATAGCTAATTGGTTGGCCAATGTTTTTAGAACCATATTGAATAGGAGCAGTAATAGTGGACATCCTTGTCTCATTCCTGGTTTTAGAATGAAAGCCTTCAGCTTTTGTACATTTAGTATGATTTTGGCTGTTGGTTTATCATAGATGGTTTTTATCAAATTGAGGTAAAGACCATTTATTCTGATTTTCTGTAGCTTTTTTTAAAATCACGAATGACTGTTAGACTTTGTCAAATGCTTTTTCTGAATCTACTGAGATGATCATATGATTTTTTTCTTTGGCTCTGTTGGTATCACATATTATGCTTATTGATTTGTATATGTGTTTCCATTCCCACATTCCTAGAATGAATCCCACTTGGTCATGGTGTATGATCTTCTTGATGATTTGGTGCATTCTATTTGCTAGCATCTTATTGAAGATTTTTGCATCTATCTTCATTAGGGGAGTTAGCCTATAGTTCTCTTTTTAGATAAAGTCTGTCTTTGGTTTTGGTAGCAGGGTAATACTTGCCTCCAGGAATGAGTTAGGGAATACTGGCATTAAATCTTCTCTAAATTTCTTATAGAATTCAGCCATGATTCCAGCAGGACCTGGGCTTTTCTTTATTGGTAAGTTTTTAAAATTTCATTTCAGTCTCACTAATTGATAGTAGGTTTTTCATAATTTTTATGTCTTCTTGATTTAGCTTTGGTAATTTCTACATATCTAGGAATCTTCCCATGTCTTTTGTGTTTTCCACCATGTGAGAGTGAACATTTTTGAAGTAGGTATTGATGATCTTCTGAATTTCCACAGGATCTGTGGGAGCTTCATACTTTTCATTCCTGAATGCATGAATTTGAATCTCCCCCACCTTTTTTGGTAAGGTTGGCTAAGGGTTTATCAATTCCATCTATTCTTTTTTTTTGGTATTGAAGATCAAACTCAGGACCTTGTACTTGCCAGGCAGGTGCTTATGCCACTGAACTAAATCCCTGGCCCCAATTTTATTTATTCTTTCAAAGAACCAACTCTTCATCAATTCTTTGTATTGTTTTCTTAATCTCCATTGCATTAGTTTTTGCTCTGATCTTTACGATTTCTTTCCTTGTGTGGGTTTTGGGCTTGCCTGGCTCTTCTTTTTCTAGAAACTTGAGGTGCAACATTAGGTTGTTCATTTGTGCTCATTCTACTTTTTCTGATGTAACAATTTAACACTATAAATTTCCCTCTTATGACTCTTTCATTGCATTCCATGTTCTGGTATGTTGTATTTGTATTCTCATTTAGTTGTAGATGTTGTTTAATTTCTTCCTTAGTTTCATCTGTGACCTACTGGCTGTTTAGGAGGATATTATTTAATTTCCATGTGTTTACGGAGCTTTTGCAGTTCTTTTGCCATAAATTTCCAATTTTATTGCTCTATGGTTGCCAGAGTTTTGGACCAGACAGAACACTGTAGCCGGTGAAGCCTTAAAGGCGGAACCAAGGAGCTCCTATCTCCCCCACCCCTAAGAATTTAACTGTGACTCCATCTTCCCCGCCCCCTAGGAATTTACCTATGGCGCCAAACAAAGACCAATGGGCTACCTGTGCATCCCTGATGCTCCTTTAGGTTCCACCCCAAACTGAGGCTACTTACATACCCCCCACACCACGTGTCCGCCAGAGAGAAAGCCGGACTCCAGTGGCCAGAGGTTTTGGTTTTCTCTCTCCATGTTCTCAGAGTAAAGGCCTCTTTTTTTTATTTAAGGAGAAAAAGAAAAAAAAAAAAAAACAGAAAAAGGGTACAAGTAATACAAAATTTAAAAAATAAGCAGTAAGAAATCACTAGTTAATAGATTACATATTCTCATCTTAGAAATAGTTGTTCAAGTTACAAAATTGAAGCATATAAAGTGGACTTTCAAATAGTGACAGTGCAAACAGTTTTGCTCAATGATCCAAAAAACAGTAATATGGTTATCTATCTTACATACTTAAACATATATGCAGTTATAAGCTTTAGAGCACTTTCTTTTCTTTTGTACAATTACAATTACACATTTTTGGTTTTATTACTCCCACAGTTCTTATTACTTTTTTTGAAGAGAGTAAAACCAAATGCAACATATCAGAACAGAGTCAGTCAAATCAAAAGGATGGACATAATAGATAATGTATAAACAAAATACAAGGTGATCAACAATGGTTACCATACTGCCTCTTGCTATTTTAAGAAGAATTGCCAGCTATAATAAAATTGAACTAAACAGTAAAGAATAAAACCAAAGCATTGGAGACATTACAGGACTTTAAAAGCAAATAATATTCAACCAGAATGGGCATCATAATGATTCTTATTATCTTCACAGTTATGCCTATACTTTTGAACTTCATACTATCAAGCAAAGCAGAATAGAGGAAAATCAGTCAAAACAAGATGGTGAGGGCAATACAGGATTTCAAATCAAGTTAATAGGAAATCAAAGTAGGGTACTATAATGTATCCTGCTATTTTAATTTATTTTTCCCTTAATTAAAAAGATAAAGAGAAAAAAGTAAATAATTTTAAAAAGGGGGATTGAGATAAAAGAGGGCATAACAACAGAACAGTGCAGGTTAAAACATAACCATTTAAGCAAAATAGTGTTTCACCACAAGATATCCTGACATAAAAATAGTTACCATAGTGTCTCTTTCCTTGAAATCTTTGAGTATAACTTCATATACTGTTGCACCAAACATATCAAGACACTATAAAACCATTCAAGAGAAGGACATTATTACAGGGTATTCAGAACCAGCTAACAGAAAATGAACAATGGTTTCTGTATAATTTCCTTGTCTATAAAATTTTTTGCTTATATTATCACATATAATAAAATCCAATAAGATACAACCTTTTAAGACTGAGACAGAAGAATACAAGTTTGATGGGACTTCAAAACAAGATGATACTAAATCAGTACTAGCTATTATGATGTCTTGTTTTCTCCAAAATAGCTGTTCCTACCATCCAACCTTCTCTGCCTCATTTCTGTTGAGCTCTTTCTCTGTCGTTTGTTGTCAGTTTGTCTTCTTCATTTTGTTTTCTGCTCCATTCATTGTGGCCTCTCTGCCACTATTTCTGGAATCTTGGTATTTTCCTTTTTTAGACTATCCTGCAGTAATCTCTGTAGAGTTGAATTGGTGGTTGCAAATTCCCCTAGTTCCTCTTTATCCTGGAAGCACCTTGTTTTTCCATCAATTTCTAGGGCCAGTTGTGCAGGATATATCAATCTTGGCTGGAGGTTATTATCTTTCAAAGCTTGAATTATTTTCATGATTTGATGGTTTGTGCTGAGAAGTCTGCTGTAATTCTGATGGGTGTTCCCTTGTAAGTGATCTGTTTCTTGTCTCTGACGGCTTTTAATATTCTGTTCTGAATTTGGATTTCTGGAATTTTGATTATTATATGCATGGGTGTAGCTCTGTTTGGGTTGTAGGTGGCTGGAGTCTTGTATGCCTCATATATCTGAGTATCTTTACCTTTTGCTAAATTAGGGAAATTCTCTTGGATTATTTCTGTGAATAGCTTTTGTAGTCCATTTGTTTGTGTCCCCACTTCTTCTTTTATGTTCTTAATTCTTAAGTTATAGATCCTCTTATCATCTTCGATCCTTTGTATTGTTGCTGTTTGTTTTTTTGTTATTTTTAAGAAGTTTTTCACTTCATGCTCGCATATTACAAGTCTGCCCTCCAGTTCAGATAATCTATCCTTAGTTTCTTTCAAGCTGTTATGCCAGTTTTCGAGAGTTTTTAGTTTCCTGGTAATCTCTTTGAACCTGCTTCACGTATTCTATGTTTTCTCTATTTTCTCCATCAAACAATTCTCCCCTTTTTTTCTGTTCTTCCATTCCACCATCTGTTTTTTCTTGGGTGGTGCTTAGCATTTCTCTAACTATTCTGCTTATGTCTTGCTTCAGGTCATTAATAACTTCATTCCTG
The DNA here is from genome assembly GCF_034190915.1 of Cavia porcellus. Classification (NCBI taxonomy): domain Eukaryota; kingdom Metazoa; phylum Chordata; class Mammalia; order Rodentia; family Caviidae; genus Cavia; species Cavia porcellus. Next base: position 80,649,679 of record NW_026947484.1, read on the forward strand.
AACTCATCTATGAGGCTCTGGAGACAGCCCTTTATGTCTATTGGTGCTGTGTCTGCTATTGCATGTTTCTCAGGATTGGGGACTGAGGACCCTTTCTTGTTGTTCCCTCTTCCCATGTTCATTGTTCCTTATATACAAGTGTATATAGGGGGCACAGCTTCCTTCCCTGTCGGCCACAGTCTGTTTGAATTGTGCCAGTTAGGTGTTCCCGCCCACAGCAGTGCACCAGGGAGATAGGCAGCCTATGTCGGGCCTGACCCTCCATGTCAACTTACCGAAGGCTTCACCGCTAGGGCGCACCTCCAGGCGTTGGGACCTGGGTTGGGCTAGCCTACTGGGTCTCAGCCAGCGGCGTCACATAGGCCAGGCACTCCCCACCAATCCCTCTTGAGAGGGGGATATGTGACTGAAGTTACTGCAGCATCTCATGCCGGGTAATCTGCCTGGTCCGAGTATGTCCTCCGCTGGGCCTCCTTCTCTATGGAAGGGTCCCCGATCCGCTCACTCACTGCAGGTCAATGCAGGGCACCTGGCCAGTCCTGCTCCCAACTCCATTCAATGCTTCCCATTCTCAGAGCTTTCGCACCTCTCTCCCTGCTGTGCCAACTGGGACACAGCAGTGGCTGCAGGAAATTCAAATCACAGCTTCCAGTGGCACGGGGTCCAGCTTCTGCACTGAGACCTTATCTGTTCCTGCTGTATCACCGGGATTGTGTTTCCAGTTGGTTTCTCTTAATTTAATTCGTTCCTGGGTCGGCAAAGAATATCGCCCCTTGCCTACGACTTCCTTCCTGGCACCATTCCTGGATTTCAAGTGCTGTTTCTCAGAGAGCCTCCAAAGCTGCTGCTATCTATCTGCCATGTTCTCCTAGTTTTTCAATAAAGGCTTCTTTTGTTTTATACTTCTCATCTTTTGGATATAATCTTATCATTTGGTGCCATGACTTGATCAGCAGGTGATTGACTCCTGGGACACACACCCAGTTGAGTTCCCAGCCGATTCATGAACCGGATTACATCCTGGATTAATTCTCCGCTTTTCCTCTCCCAGGACCTGCATGACTTGTCGCCAACTGCTCACACACAACACCTGCCCGATTAATCTCAAGTGAGAAAACTCCAGAGAATTCTTGGTGCTGGGCTATGCCCCAGGCAGGTTTTCTCCCCCTTTGCGTGGGTTCGCGATGCTCTCACATCCTTAAGACAGCCCAGGGCAGGGTGTTTTTGGGTGACCTGTGTCCACACTCAAAAATCTCTCATGTCCTTTGGGTTCGGATAGCCTAAGGCAGAGTTTTCTGGACTGCCCATACTGTAAGACCCTCATGTCCCTCGGAGCTTCATGCTCTCACGGGCAGAACTGTCACTGACCCCATGTGGACTCCACTCGTAAATCTCTCAGTGACGACTGGAAAATATGATTTTTTGGAACCCTAATTGCTGTTTGGTGCCACAGGACAAGTGAAGGCTCACCCTCTGGACCATGGCTTGTTTCTTGCCTGAATTAGTCATGGGAAATGCTTTTTCTAATTCCCAAAAGACGCCTCTGCAATGCCTAATTTCCAATCTACATACTCTTAAGATTAAAAGCACCATAAAAACTAAACAATTAACTTTTTACTGCCAGGAGGTTTGGCTGACCTATCCACTTATCAGCAGCCCTTGGCCCAGAGAGGGGACATTTGACCCCTGTGTTCTCAAAAATCTCTATGATTTCTGTCAGGCTGGCAACAAGTTAACAGAGATCCCTTATGTACAGGCTTTCCTTGTTCTGAGAACATACCCATCTCTCATTAAATCTTGTACCCCTGCCCAGGTACTTTTAGCTAACTCTGCTGCACCACAAACTCTCCCCTCCTGCCCTCATGATCCGCTTGATGAAGTACCCCCGGTTTTTTATCGGCTGCTGCCCCCTACCCCCAAAATCGTTCCTTGTCGTTATCTCCCACCATGCGATTGTCTTCCCTTCCCTCTCCCAGAGCCCATAACTCTCTCAGCGGCTCTAATCCCACTGTTAGCGCTTCCTCAAAGTCTCTGACCTCTTACCCTCCTGAAAATTCTCTGTCTCCTACAGCATTCTCACCTCCAGCCCACCATACTAGGTCTCGGTCGCTGTTTCATTCCTGCAAGCCGCATGACTGTTCCAGCTTGCACCAGGAACAGTCACCATGTTGCGACCCTCTGCCATGTGAAAGGACGCTGCCATCTTGGGATGATTCTCATGGTCAATGGGCACCCCTTTGTGGCTTCTCTTGTTTTTTTTTTTTTTTTTTTTAATTTTTATTTAAGGAGAAAAGAAAAGAAAAAAAAACAGTGAAGGGTACAAGTTATACAGATTTACAGAAGAAAAAAAATGCGCAGTAGGAAATCACTAGTTAATAGATTACATATTGCCATCTTAGAAATAATTGTTCAAGTCACAGAATTAAAGTTTGTAGAGTGGACATTCCAGCAATGATACTGCAAACAGTTCTGTTCAATGATCCATTAGAACTCTGTGATATCATTTTCTGTCTTATACATTTAAATATACATGCAGTTATATAGTTTAGAGCATTTTCTTTTCCTCTCTTTTGTACAGTGACTATTACACATTTTGGGTTTCATTGCTCCCACTGTTCTTATTGCTTTTTTGGAAGAGAGTAAAACCAAATGTGACATGACAGAACAGAATCGGTCAAGTCAAAAGGGTGGATATAATAGATAATATAAAAACATAATACAAGGTGATCAACAATGGTTACCCTAATGCCTCCCGCTATTTCTAATAGAATTGCCTATATCGTTAGTTGTAATACTATTGAACAAAACCGTAAAGGATAAAACCGACAAAACCAAAACATTGGAGATATTGTAGGTCTTCAAAAGTAGATAGAAGTCAACGAGAATGGGCGTTATAATGAATCTCATTATCTTCTCAGCTGATGCCTAAACTTTCGAACCTGATACTATTCAGCAAAACAGAATAGAGGAACCTCAGTCAAAAACAAGATGGTGAGAGTAATACAGGGCTTCAAATCGAGAAAATAGAAAGTCAAAGTGGGTTACTATATTATATCCTGCTATATTTTTCCCTTTAATTAAATGGATAACAATAAAAAAGTATATAATGGAGTGGAGATTGAGAAAAAGAAAAAGAGGGCATAACAGCGAAACAGGGCAGATCAAAACATAACCTTTTAAGCAGAATAGTGTTTCACCACCAGATATTTCCGACTTAAAAATAGTTACCATATTGACTCCCTCCCTGAAGTCCTTGAGTACAACTTCATATACTGTAGCATTAAGTATATCAAAACAATGTAAAACCATTTAAGAGAATGACAGCATTATAGAGTATTTGGAATTGACTAACAGAAAATGAACAATGGTCTCTGTATAATCTCCTTGTCTTTAAAAGGTTTTTGCTTATACTAACGTACATAACAAAATCCAATAAGATACAACCTGGTTAGACCATTGGAGACAGAAGAACAAAAGCTAGATGAGACTTCAAAACAAGATGGTACTGAATCAGCATTACCTATTAAGATGTCATTTTCTCAAAAATAGCTGTTCCTATCATCCAATCTTCTCTGTCTCATTTCTGTTGAGCTCTTTTTCTGTCAGTAGCTGTCAGTTTGTCTTCTTCATTTTGTTCTCTGCTCCATTCGTTGTGGCCTCCCTGCCACTATTTCTGGGTTCTTTGTATTTTTCTTTTTTTAGAATATCCTGCAATACTTTCTGTAGAGTTGAATTGGTGGTTGCAAATTCCCCCAGTTCCTCTTTATCCTGGAAGCACCTCGTTTTTCCATCAATTTCCAGGGACAGTTGTGCAGGATATCTCAATCTTGGCTGGAGATTATTATCTTTCAAAGCTTGAATTATTTCCCCCCATGCTCTTCGTGATTTGATGGTTTGTGAAGAGAAATCTGCTGTAATTCTGATGGGTGTTCCTTTGTAAGTGATCTGTTTCTTGTCTCTTACAGCTTTTAATATTCTGTTCTTGTATTGAATTTCTGGGATTTTTATTATTATATGCCTGGGTGTTTCTCTGTTAGGGTTGTAGGTAGCTGGGGTCCTGTATGCCTCATACAGCTGAGTATCTTTACCTTTTGCTAAATTAGGAAAATTCTCCTGGATTATTTCTGTGAGTAGCTTTTGTAATTCATTTGTTTGTGTCCCTACTTCTTCTTCTATGTTCTTAATCCTTAAGTGGTGGCTCCTCTTATCATCTTCTTGTCTTTGTATTATTGCTGTTTGTTTCTTTGTTATTTTTAAGAAGTTTTTCATTTCATTCTCCCATATTTCAAGTCTGCCCTCCAGTTCAGATAGTCTGTCCTTAGTTTCTTTCAAGCTGTTATGCCAGTCTTGTATAGACTTATTAATTTCTTGATAGTCCCTTTGAACCTGCTTCACATACTCAATGCTTTCTCTGTTTTCTCCATCAAGCAATTCTCCCCTCTTTTTCTGTTCTTCCATTCCACCATCTGTTTTTTCCTGGGTGGTGTTGAGCATTTCTCTAACTATTCTGCATACTTCTAGCTTCAGATCATTGATAACTTCATTCCTGAATTGGTCTATGAGGCTCTCAATATGGTGCTTAATGTATACTGGTGCGGCGTCCATTATTGCCTGTTTCTCAGGATTGGGGGCTGAGGAGCTTTTTTTGTTGCTTCCCTTCCCCATATTTTTTGTTCCTTATAAAATGCAATCTTACAAAGGAGGCCCGGCTTCCCTGCCTGTCAGCCACAGCCTGATCAAATTGCGCTGGCTAGTTGTTCCCGCCCACCGCTGCGCACCAGGGAGTCGGAGGAGGCAGCCTACGCGGAAGTCAGTCGCTCCTCCGGGCCATCGTCCGGCTCTGGGATCTGGGTTAGGCTAGTCTAGCCTAGAGAGTCCGCCAGCAGCGTCACTCAGGCCAGGCACTTTTCTCCAATCCCGTCCGAGAGGGGAATGGCGCCCAGAGAGATCTCCGCTAGAGTCAAACTGTGGTGGGGGGTCAGATTCTCACTCACCTCGCCACCAGTCAGTTTTCGTGTACACCTCTGTCCGTCCTTTTTTTTTTTCGACTCCGTTCTCCCGTTCCCAGAGCTCGGCGCTCCCAGAGCTCGGCGCGTCTCTCCTTGCTGAGCCGCTGTGGAGATAGCCGGCCGCCGCACGGCGGGAAATCCAAACCGGTTTCCGATGGCGCGGAGTCGAGCCTCCACACCGAGATTTTTCTGTTCCTATTTTAGCGCCAGGACTGTATTCCAAGTTGGATTCTCTCAGCCCAGTTCGTTCCTGAGTCAGCAGAGCATATCTCTACTGATTCGTGTCTCCCTAGTCCGCATTATTTCTGGCCTCTGAGCCGAACCTTTCAGAGAGCCTCTGGTAGTTGCTGTTGTCTGTCCGCCATGTTCTCTGGTCTCACCGTGGCTTCTCTTGTGATCAGCAACAACCACCCTGTTGTGGACCACATGACGGTTCGTTGTGCTGTGGACAGCAATTGCATCGCTGCAAGGCACACAGTGAGACGCCATCTGCCAGTGTTTCCTCGCCCCAGGGTAACCGGCAGCCGCTTTGTGGCCCATCTACAGATAATTGCTCATATGCGTTTACTGGATGGATGGCTGCCCAATGGCCATCTACTCTGCAATCTCCTCCTCAATCTCTGCTACCACTTCGGGAGCAACCTGGCCCTGAAGGACTTGTTAATATACATGTGCCTTTTTCCCTTTCTGACTTATCTCAGATTACCCATAAATTAAGTAGCTTCTATGTTGACCCACAGAATTATATCAGGGAACTTGAATTTATTACTAATTGTTACGATTTACATTTTAAGGATGTTTATGTGATTCTAAATACCATTCTCAGCTCATAAGAGTGAAATCAGCTGTGGCAAGCAGCTCGAGAAGAAGTTGATCACAGACATAAGGCGAACACCGCTGATAATGACCCTGGGCCTACAGCTGTGCCAGAACAAGATCCTAACAGGAACTATCAAAACGGTGAAGGTTCAACAAAATTACATAAAATGATTGAGTGTCCGATTGTGGGCCTTAATAAGATTGCTCACAAACACACTAACTATAACAAACTTTTAGAACAGGTCCAAGAAGCTAATGAAAACCCAGCTGTGTTCCTTAATCAGCTTCGGGAAACCTTAATTAGGTTTACTAATGTGAACCTAGACTCTCATGAAGGGATAATTGTTGTTAACTCTTATTTTACTTCCCAGTGTGTTCCTGATATTTGTGCAAAATTACAAAAGGTTGAACATGGCCCTCAAACTCCGCAAGGGGATCTACTTAAATTAGCTTTCCATGTCTTCAACAACAGAGAAAAAATTCAAAAAGAGGAAAAGCAAGCTCAAAAATTAAAGTTTGCTAAATATCAGTCTGATCTCTTAGCAGCGGCACTTGGGGTTCCCAGGACAAGAAATCCGAAACAAGGTGTGGCTGCCCGAGTCCCACCCGGACCGTGCTTTAAATGCAGCAAACAAGGACACTGGGCAAAAGATTGCCCCAACCCTGGCATCCCTCTAGGACCATGTCCATACTGCAAACTTAAGGGCCATTGGAAGAGTGACTGTCCTAGCCACCAGCAAGTGGGTAAGCCATCCTCTAATCCCTCGCCCTCATAGGAGACTCCATCAATGTCAGATTCATCACTGACTGACCTGCTTGGACTTGCTGTGGAAGATTGACAGGGCTCGGGGCTCACAGCCCCCACTCCAGTAACCTTGTTGGAGCCCCAAGTCTCACTGGAGGTCTCAGGTAAGATAATATCTCTGCTTGTAGATATGGGGGCAACTTCCTGTACTTCCTGAATTTTCAGGACCTTGTAGTAAGTCCTTGATTTCTGTTGTGGGTGTTGACAGCCAGGCTACCCAGCCTTTGCAAACTGGGCCTGTCCCATGTTGATTCCAGACTCTTTTCTTTACCCATAGCTTCCTAGTAATCCCAATATGTCCCATGCCCCTTTTAGGTAGAGATCTTCTTTAAAAGCTTAATTTTTCCTTTACTTTCTCTCTCCCCACAGCCCTAACCCTCCAAACAGCCTCACAATGCATCACAAAGCCATTCCCTCCCCTTCCTCCTTCTCTGGTTGAACCCATAGTTTGGAACACATCCAATCCCACTCTTGCTATACATGCCACGCCTGTTTTAATCCTTCTCAGGGATCCCTCAATTTTTCCCTGTGTTCCCCAATACCCCATAGCTCCCCAACATTTAAGGGGACTTAAACCCATAATTAAGTGCCTTATGGACAACAGTTTTCTTAAACCTACCCATTCACCCTACAATACTCCCATTCTCCCGGTACTCAAGCCTCATGGGTCCTATCACCTAGTGCAGGACCTTAGGGTAATTAACAGTGCTGTTACCCCAACTCACCCAGTCATGCCAAATCCCTATACCATGCTCTCTCATATCCCTCCCTCCACCACTCACTTTACAGTTATAGATCTTAAAGATGCCTTCTTTACTATCCCCCTACATCCTGATTGTCAGAACCTCTTTGCATTTACATGGACTGACCCAGACACTCTCAGGTCTCAACAACTTACTTGGACAGTGCTCCCCCAAGGGTTCAGAGATAGTCCCCACTTCTTAAGTCAAGCTCTTGCTACTGACCTCACAGAACTTGATCTCAAACCTAGTGTTCTTCAATACATAGATGACCTTCTATTATGTTCTCCATCCCATATGTTAGCCATACACCATTCAGCCAGTCTTCTTAATTTCCTTGCTAGTTGTGGATACAGGGTCTCTCCTGCTAAAGCCCAAATAGCCTCCCCTAAAGTCAAATACCTAGGTCTCACTCTCACTCCCACCACTCGTTCCATCACCTCAGATCATAAGGCAATTCTTCGTGATCTCCAGATGCCCACAACTAAGCAGCAGGTTACATCTTTCCTAGGTTTAGCTAATTTCTTTCATCTCTGGATTCCTAACTTTGCAGCCCTAGCTCAACCCCTCTACAAGGCCACTAAGGGTGCCTTATCAGAACTCCTGGACCCTACTAGGCCCATACATGCCTCCTTTCAAAAATTAAAAGAGGCTCTCCTAAAAGCTCCAGCTCTTACCCTTCCTGATCCTACCCAACCTTTCATCCTATACACTACTTGTCAGGGCCACAATGCAATAGGTGTACTAGGACACAAAAAGGGACCTTCTTTTCAAGCAGTAGCTTACTTGTCAAAACAGTTAGAACACACAGTAAAAGGATGGGCTCCTTGTCTCCGAGCTCTTGAAGTGGCAGCCCTCCTGACACAGGAAGCTAAGAAATTTACATTAGGTCAATCTATTACAGTACACTCACCTCATCACTTACATGAGCTTATCTCACATAAGGTGTTTCCTGCCCTAATGACCCCTTCTCGCCTTCAACAGGTACACTTAGCTCTCTCTCAAGACCCTTGCATCTCTATTGCAAGTAGGGGTCCTCTTAATGTAGCAACCTTACTTCCCACCTCAGAGGGCCATCCTCATCATGACTGTATTGAGTTCCTACAAATGACTCCCACCCCTTTCCCTCATATCAGTAGCATACCTCTCTCTTTAACCTTTGACACATGGTTCATAGATGGCAGTTCAACAAACACAGACAACCAAAAGAAGGCATGATACTCAATAGTTAACCAGTCAAAAGTTATAGAGGCAAATCCACTGCCACCTGGCACCTCATCACAGAGGGCAGAACTTATTGCCCTTATAAGGGCTCTTAAACTAGCAAAAGACAAGATTATAAATATATACATTGACTCAAAGTATACATTTAGCATCTTACACTCTCATGCCTCTATCTGGCAAGAACAGGGTTTTATTACCACTCAGGGAACCCCCATCATTAGTGCTCCCCTTATCCTTAAACTTCTAGAGGCAGCCCAACTTCCAAAGTAGGCAGCAGTTATTCATTGTAGAGGACACCAAAACTCTACAGATCTTATTGCTCAAGGCAATGCCTTTGCAGATTCACATGCCAAGTTAGCTGCACAAGGGCCCTGCCCTTCTCATCTTGTCCCGTTAGTCCCAAACAGTCTACCTCAGCCTAATTATTCACCAGAGCAGTGACAACTACTTCATAAATCAGGTTACACACAAAACACTCAGGGATGGATTTTTCAGGGATCTAAACTTGTTCTCCCATATCAACAGGCCTTAGACATCATCACTGACTTACACAACTGTTTTCATATAGGATCACAGGCCCTATACAAACTCTTAGCCCCAATAGTCACACACCCTTCTCTAAAAGCTATCATTCTTAAGATTACTCACTCCTGTGATCTCTGTGCTAGAACCTCTCCTCAGGGATGTATGGCACCCCCTTCCTCTCCTACCCATCAGTTTCAAGGACACACTCCTGGTCAGGACTGGCAAATAGATTTTACACACATGCCCCGCCACAAACTCTCAAATATCTTCTTACCTTTGTTTGTACCTTTTCAGGATGGATAGAAGCCTTTCCCACAACCAGGGAAACTGCTGATGTAGTTACCAAAGTCATATTACAAGAAATCATTCCAAGGTTTGGTCTACCTCAGAGTATTCAGTCAGATAATGGTCCCGCCTTTATTTCTCAGATCACTCAACAGGTATCCTCAAGCTTACACATCAGCTGGCACCTACACATCCCATACCATCCACAATCCTCAGGGAAAGTAGAAAAGGCAAATGGCCTCACAAAGACACACCTTACAAAACTCACTTTAGAACTACACCAACCTTGGCCTCAACTTTTGCCCTTAGCCTTAGCCAAGCTCAGGGCACTTCCCCGGGCTCCTACTTTCTTAAGTCCTTTTAAACTTATGTACAGCAGGCCATTCTTACTCCACAATCTTTCTACTCCCCAAAATCTCCTTCCCCTTGCTGACTATGTCCCAGTCCTCTCCTTCCTCTGACACTTGTTGCAACAACATGCTGATCTCTGCCTTCCACAACCTTCTGGAGAGGCCAAACCAGATCCTCTCATATCCCCAGGAGATCTAATTTATCTCAAATGTTCTAAATCCACAGGACTACAACCAAGGTGGAGTGGCCCCTATCTGGTCTACTTGGCTACCCCTACAGCGGTCAAAGTTGCTGGACTCTCATCCTGGTTTCACAGCACTCAGGCTAAGAGGTGCCCTCCCAGCCCTAAATCTGATCATTCTGAGTGATCATCTCATCTTCTGTGGTCCACCCATCTCCGTTTCACGAAGGTCTCACAGCCACAGTTAACAGGCTAAGTCATGTTTTGTTATCCACTTTGGTTCCTAATTTCTTACATTCTATTAATGATCATTTTTACAGCAGGACTCCTGACAGTCTTTCCTAAAGACTCCCACATCATGTGTAAGATAATCTTCATAATGTTCTATGTGATGACTGTTGCAGTTCTTTCTACCCTCAGCTGTCTGGTTAAACGTGACATTCCTGAAAGCCTAAGCCCTTACCTTCCCTATACTGGTACAGCCACCACCTTCCCTGCTCCCCCTATTTTTGCCAGTTCAACTCTTGGACCGGAGACAAGTTTTATACACCTACCCTCTTAACTTTTATGCTTTCAGATGGGGGAGTAATCACCTCTCATAACTTCACTCCTCCTAACCTCACACTTATTTTTCAGAATTCTACCTCACTGTGACAATGATCCTACCTCAACATCGTCCTGATATAATGACATGCCTAAATCAAAGGCACCTTTCCCTTTACCTCATCTGGGTCCTTAAATATGACAGTGCCATGTCTCCTCATAACATCTTGTCTCTTTGTTTTCCCAGTCTAACATACTTGCATTCACCAGTGAAGTTGTCCTGGCTAAAACACATGGCACCAGCATCTACCTGGGCATCAACCATCATCCTGTTGACTCCCCTAGACTCCAGTACAGTGCTCCCTGCCAGCAGGAATTAGTTAAAGAGAGAAATCTTTGCCCCTTTTCATAATAATAATCATAAGACGGGATATGATGAGTTTTGGCCCAGACAGAACACTGTAGCCAGTGAAGCCTTAAAGGTGGAACCAAGGAGCTCCTATCTCCCCGACCCCTAGGAATTTACCTATGGTGCCAAACAAAGACCAATGGGCTACCCATGCATCCCTGATCCCCTTTAGGTTCCACCCCAAACCGAGGCTACTTACATACCCCACACACCACGTGTCCGCCAGAGAGAAAATCGGACTCCAGCGGTCGGGGGTTTTGGTTTTCTCTCTCCATGTTCTCAAAATAAAGGCCTCTTTTGTTTTATACTTCTCATCTTTTGGATATAATCTTATCAATGGTCAGATAATATTATGGGATAATTTCAATTCTTTTGCATTTGAGCACGTTTTGTGGGCTATTGTATGATCTGTTTTAGAGAACATCCCATATGCGGCTGAGAAGAATGTGTATTCTTATGATGTTGGGTAGAATACTCTGAAAATATCTACTAAATTCATTTGTTCACAGGTTTGGCTCAGTTTTGATACTTCTTTGCTGATTTTCTGTCGACTGATCTGTCTCTTTGTAACACTGGGGTGTTAAGTTCTCCAGTTACAACTGTGTTATTGCTTATTTGATTTTTTCATGTCTATTAATAATTGTCTTATAGAGTTGGGTGCTCCCATATTTGGTGCATACATATTTATGATTGTTATCTCTTTCTCTTGAAGTTTTTCTCTAACAAGTATGTAATGACCTTCTTTATCTCTGTTGATCATTCTTGGTTTGAAGTTCACATTGTCTGCATACAGGAATAGCTTCCCCTGATTTTTTCTGGGTTCCTGTTGCATGAAGTATTGTTTTTCATCCTTTAACTTTCAGTCTATGAATTTCTTTTTGAGTTAAATGTGTTTCTTGTATACAGCATAATGTTGGATCCATTCTGTCAGTCTGTTTCTTTTGACTGGTTAATTGAGGCCATTTACATTGATGGTTATCATTGATATGTATTGACTTATCTTTGTCATGACATTTCTTGCTGTTCATTTCTTTCTTTTTCCCTCTGTTTAATTGCTTACCCTAGCTGGTGGCTTTTTTCTATTGTTCTTGGAATTGTGGTCATTTTTATCTCTGTGTAGAATATTTTTCAGCACTCTTCTTTGGGTTGGCTTGGTGGTCATGGATTTCTACAGTTGTTCTTTGTCATGAAAGTATCTTATTTCTCCATTAATTTTGAAAGATAGTCTTGCAGGATACATCAATCTGGTTGGAAGTTGTTTTCTTTCAGGACTTGAAATACTTCAATCCAAGCTCTTTTTGACTTGAGGGTTTGTGTTGAGAAGGCTGCCATGATTCTGATGCCCTTCCTAGGTGCTCTGTTTCTTTTCTCCAACAGCTTTTAATATTGTTTGTTGTAGTCAGGGGTTGTGAGTGATAGGGGTTTTGGAGTGGTTAGAAAGATAGAAAATATGAAGTAAAAGTGTCTTTTATTTTAAGGATGCAGAAGAGAAACTTCATGACCACCGGGGTCTGGCTTTCTCTGTCGGACATGTGGGGGGAGGCATACATATAGCTTTAGTCTGGGGTGGTGCCTAGGGACATTACTGATGCACAACTAGCCCATTGGAATTCATTTTGTGCCACAGGTAAATTGCCTAGGCGCGGGGAAGATAACCTCAAGGTAAAGCCCCTTGGTTCCGCCTCCCACTGCTGTAGTATCCTATCTAGGGCAAAATCCTTTCAGTGAGGAGAACAATTGGAATCAGGATATGGAATCTATAGTGTTATTTTATGATGGTTACCCAGAGTTAACACAAGGAAGTGCAGGAAATCTTTCCACAACACTAAAGGTATAAAATGTTCAACCAAGGGCCTAAATCTCGTAGCAATGTCCTATATGAGTCCAGATGAAAATCTAGAACCCATGACAATGCCTCCCATGAGTCCAACTGGAGGTCTAGAGTCCACAAAAAAGACTCACACCAGTCTGTTTTATGGATCTGTGTGGGAAGGCCCAAAGGTCAGGAATGGCCACAAAGCCCATCTTGGTGGGGTGAAGGAGCTGTTCTACTAGGTGGAGGGTTCTAAGCTGGAGCTGAGAAGTCACGCTCAAAACAAAGATGAGGGTTGCCCTGAAAAGCACCACAGCCATCCTTAGTGACACAGACGCCCTGAGCTCCTCTGACAATAAGCACAGTAGAGTACATGCCAGGAAGCCAGCGTGACGAGTTCATCCTGGAGATTAAGCAACACATGTCTTTCCCTCCAGAGCCAGGAAGCAATGCTCGATGTGAGGACCAGAGCTTCTCTAGGAGAACCAATGGCTCAAACAGCAACACATAGGAGAACCCACAATTCCTCAAACCCTCAATGCCCTTCTCCTTCTCCATGTCTCTACTTATGCTGGCAACTTTCCTCAGGTGAAACATCTTTGCTCAGCACCATGGTGATTTAATTCTGCAGGTGTTAAGTTAACCACCAGTTTTTAATCCATAACACTGTTGTGCTGAATTTCTGGAATCCTTATTATTACTTGTTTCAGTGTAGTTTTATTTTGGTTATGGCTGTTTGGAGTTCTACATGTCTCATTTATTTGTATGTCAAGTTCACACTTGGGAAATTTTCTGTCATTTAACAGGCTTTGTGCTCTCTCCAGCTTTCTCATTGATCCCAATCAATCTTGTGTTGTTTTTCTTTGCTTCATGTTGTAACTGTTGGATTGTTTCTCATGGTCTTTTGTTATTTTTAAGCTATCTTTCTTTTCATGATCACTATCTGAAATTGTGTCTTCAAGATCTGAAATTCTATCCTCTCATTAATTCAATCTGTTGCATATAGTTTCTTTTTTTTAATTTAAGAGGAAAAAGAGAAAAACACAAAACAAAACAAAGCGGTGTAAGGGTACACGTAATACAGAACTACAAAAAAAATAACAGTAAGAAATCACCTGTTAATAGATTACATATTATCATCTTGAAAATAGTTGCTCAAATCACAGTATCAAAGAATACAAGGTGGACATTCAAACAGGGAGACTGCAAACAGCTGTGTTCAATGATCCAAAAACATTGATATAGTCAGCTATTTAACACCCCTAAACACACTTGCTGTTATATCCATTAGAGCTCTTTTTCTTTTTCTTTTTTTTCCCTCTCTTTTTACAACAAAATTTACACATTTTGGATTTTATTACTCCTTAGTGCTTATTACTTTTTTGGGGGGGGAGAGAATACAGTCAAATATGGCAAAACAAAGCTGTCAGTCAAAGCCAAGGATAGACATAGCACATGGTATAGAACAGAGTACATGGTTATCAACGTTGTCTCTTGTTTCCTTAAAAAGAATTGTCTATCTCATTAGATATTATAAAGTTGGACAAAACAGTAGAGAACAAGACCAATAAAACTTAGGCATCGTAAACATTACAGGACTTCCAAAGAAGACAATAGTCAAACCAGAATGGGCATCTTAGTGAATCTTATTGCCTTCAAAGTAGTTGCCTATATCCTCAAACTTGATACTATCATACAGAATGGAACAGAGTCTAATCAGTCAAAACAAGATCGTGGGAGTATTACAGGACTTCAAAACAAGTTAATAGGAAATCAAAAAGAGTTACTATTTATATATCCTAATTTTTAAAATTTTTCCCCTTAATTAAGACAAACATAAGAAATAACTAAATAATTTTTTTAAAAAATAAGGGGGGATTGAAATAAAACAGGACATAACAATATAACAATAGAAGTCAAAGCATGACTGTTTCAGCAACCTAGTACTTCACCACCGTATAACCCGACTTAATAGTAGTTACCATAGTGTCTGTCTTTTTCCTTGAAATATTTGGATAAAACTTCATATACTCTAGCTTCAAATATTTCCATATCAAGAAGCCCAGAATAAAGCCTTTCTAATTAATGAGTGAAAACTTTATAAGGCTCCAAGGCCACCTAATGGGGAATCATGATTACCACATATTTTTATATATTTGAATCGTTACTTACATTAGGGAAACTATTCGGTATTCACACATGCGAGATTGATTTATTTCACTAATGAGTATGGTCTCAAGCGGCGCCCATTTATTGATAAATATCTCAATGTGATCCTTCTTTATAGCTGAATAATACTCCATTGTATAGAAATACCACAACTTTTTTATCCATTCCTCAGTTGATGGACACTTGGGTTGTTTCCAAGATCTGGCGATTACAAATTGTGCTGCTATAAACATAGGTGCACATATATCACTGTGGTATGATGCTTTCAGTTCTTTTGGGAATATGCCTAGAAGTGGAATAGCTGGAATAAATGGGATTTCCAATCCCAACTTTTTGAGAAATCTCCAGACAGATCTCCACAAAGGCTGTACCAGTCTACACTCCCACCAGCAGTGCAGGAGAGTTCCTTTTTCCCCACAGCCTCTCCAGCATTTGTTGTTGGTTTTCTTGATCCTGGCCATTCTTTCAGGAGTGAGATGGTATCTCAGTGTGGTTTTAATTTGCATTTCTCTAATGACCAATGATGATGAGCATTTTTTCATGTATTTATTTGCCATTTGCATTTCTTCATCTGAGAATTGCATATTCATCTCAGATGCCCATTTTTGGATTGGATCTTTGAATTTTGGAGGTCTGAGTTTTTTTTAATTCTTTATATGTTTTAGACAAGAGGCCCTTGTCTGAGAGAGAGTTCACTAAAATCTTTTCCCAGTTTGTGGTTTTCTTTTCACTATGCTGGAGATTTCTTTTGACATGCAGAAACTTTTTAATAAGAAATGGTCCCAGTTATTGATTCTGGGAAGTATTTCCTGTGCTGTTTGAGTCCTGTTCATGAATTCTTTACCTACTCCTATGTCTCCAAGGTTACTACCTAATTTGTCTTCCAATAGATTTAGTGTTTCTGTTTTAATATTCAGATCTTTGACCCATTTAGATTTTAATTTAGTACATGGTGATAGACATGGGTCTAGCTTTAGTTTTCGGCAAATGGAGAGCCAGTTTTTCCAGCACCATTTATTAAAGAGACTGTCGTTCTTCCAGTGAACCTGCTTGGCTCCTTTATCAAAGATAAGGTGGTTGAGTGTGTTTGTAGTTGTGGTTGTATCTTCTAATCTATTCCATTGATCTTTGGTTCTGTTTTGATTCCAATACCATGTTGATTTTACTACTGTTGCTTTGTAGTATAACTTCAAGTCAGGGATTGTGATGCCTCCTGCTTTGTCTTTGCTGCTTAGAATTGCCTTTGCGATTCTAGGTCTCTTCTGGATCCAGATGAAATTTAGGAGTGATTTCTCTAGATCTATAAGGTATGTTGATGGTATTTCTATTGGGATTGCATTGAATCTGTATAAAATTTTGGGAGAATGGCCATCTTCACAATGTTTGTTCTTCCTATCCATGAGCAAGGGATGTCTTTCCATTTTCTGAGATCATCTTCAATTTCCTTTTTCAGTGTATTATAATTTTCACTGTATAAGTCTTTCACTTCTTTCGTAAGAGTAATTCCTAAATATTTCATTTTTTTGGTTGCTAATGTGAATAGTCCAGTTTCTCTTATTTCCCTCTCTGTGATTTTGTTGTTTGTGTATAGGAATGCTATTGATTTCTGAGTATTGATTTTGTATCCAGCCACATTACTGAATTTATTTATTGTATCTAAGAGTCTTTCAATGGAGTTTAGGGGGTCTTCTATGTAGAGTATCATGTCATCTGCAAACAATGATAATTCAACTTCTTCTTTTCCTATCTTTACCCCTTTTATTTCTCTTTCTTGCCTAATTGCTCTGGCTAGTACTTCCAGTGCTATATTAAATAGGAGTGGTGATAAAGGACATCCTTGTCTTGTGCCCAATTTTAAAGTAAAGGCTTTCAATTTTTGGCCATTTAGTATGATGCTGGCTGTTGGTTTGTCATAAATGGCCTTTATTATATTGAGGTAAAGACCATTTATTCCAATTTTCTGTAAAGTTCTTATCATGAATAAGTGTTGGACCTTATCAAAAGCTTTTTCTGCATCTATAGAAATGATCATGTGATTCTTATTTTTGGCTTTATTGATACGGTGGATTACATTTATTGATTTGCGTATGTTGAACCATCCTTGCATTCCTGGGATGAATGCCACTTGGTCATGGTGTACAATCTTCTTGATGATTTGCTGGATCCTATTTGCCAATATTTTATTGAGGATTTTTGCATCTGTGTTCTTTAGGGAGATCGGTCTATAGTTCTCTTTTTTAGTTGGGTCTTTCTCAGGTTTTGGTACTAGAGTAATATTTGCTTCCAGGAATGACTTAGGAAGGATTGCTTCCCTTTCAATTTCATTGAATAGTTTGAGGAGTGTCGGCATTAGGTCTTCTTTGTATTTCTTGTAGAATTCTGCAGTGAATCCATCTGGGCCTGGGCTCTTCTTGGTGGGTAAGGCCTTAATTACATTTTCAATTTCATTAGCAGAGATTGGGTTATTCAACAGTTTTACATCCTCTTGATCTAGCTTTGGTACTTCATATGCTTCTAAGAATCTGTCTATTTCTTCTGTGTTATCAAACTTTTGAGAGTAGAGGTTTTCGAAATAGGTGTTGATGATCCTCTGTATTTCTATTGGGTCTGTAGTGATTTCTCCTTTTTCATTTCTTATTGCATGAATTTGAGCTTTTTCTTCCCCTTTGTAGATAAGGTTGGCTAGGGGCTTATCAATTTTATTTATTCTTTCAAAGAACCAACTCTTTGATTCGTTGATTCTTTGGATTGTTTTCTTAGTCTCTATTGCATTGATTTCTGCTCTGATTTTTATAATTTCCTCTCTTCTTTTGGCTTTGGGCTTGACTTGCTCTTCTTTATCTAGCTGTTTGAGGTGTAGCATCAAGTTATTTATTTGTATTCGTTCTGTTTTCCTGATGTGGGAACTCAGTGCAATAAATTTTCCTCTCAGGACGACTTTCATTGCATCCCACAGATTCCGGTAAGTTGTATCTGCTTTTTCTTTTTCTTTTAGGTATTGTTTAATTTCTTCTTTGATTTCTTCTGTGACCCCCCGATTGCTCAAGAGTGTGTTATTCAGTTTCCATGTGTTTGCAGAATTTTTGCAGTACCTTTTATCATTAATTTCTAATTTCAGAGCGCTATGATCCGATAACATGCAAGGGATGATTTCAACTCTTTTGTATTTGCTTAAATATGTTCTGTGAGCTAATATATGGTCTATTTTAGAAAATGATCCATGTACTGCTGAGAAGAATGTGTATTCTGATGTTGGGTGGAACATTCTGTATATGTCTATCAAACCCATTTGTTCACAGGTGTGATTCAGTTCTGTTATTTCTTTGCTCATTTTCTGTCTGGTTGATCTGTCCCTTGGTGTCAATGGCATATTAAGGTCTCCTGTTACAATTGTGTTACTGATAATTTGAGTTTTCATTTCTGTTAATAGTTGTTTTATATAACTGGGTGCTCTGGAGTTTGGTGCATATATATTTAAGATAGTTATCTCTTCCTCTTGGAGTTTTCCCCTTACGAGTATGTAGTGACCTTCTTTGTCCTTTATGGTCATTGTTGGTTTAAAGTTCACGTTGTCTGCAAACAGAATGGCTACTCCTGCCTTTTTTTTGGATTCCTGCTGCATGAAGAATTGTTTTCCATCCTTTGACTTTCAGTCTGTGAGTATCCTTCTGGGTTAGATGGGTTTCCTGTAAACAGCATATGGTTGGATTTTGTTTCTTGATCCATTCTGCTAGTCTGTTTCTTTTGATTGGTGCATTGAGACCATTTACATTAATGGTTATTACTGTTAAATGCTGGTTAATTGTAGGAATGTTATCTCTCTGCTGTTGCATCTTTATTTTTCTGTTCTGTTTAATTATTTGCTTTGCTTAGTGGTTTTTTCCTTTGTGTATCTAAACTGTCTTTCAATATTTTTTGCAGGGTTGGTTTGGTGTTCATGAAGTTCTTCAGCTGTTCTTTGTCATGGAAGTATCATATTTCACCATCTATTTTGAATGATAGTTTTGCAGGATATATCAGTGTTGGTTGGAAATCATTTTGCTTTAGGATCTGGAATATTTCACTCCATGCTCTTCTTGACTTTATCATTTGTGCTGAGAAGTCTGCTGTGATTCTGATAGGTTTTCCTTTATAAGTGACCTGTCTTTTCTCTCTGACAGCTTTTAATAATCTATTCTTGTGTTGGATTTCTGGGATGGTGATTATTATATGTCTGGGTGGAGTTTTATTTTGGTTATGACTATTTGGAGTTCTATATGCTTCACTGATCCTGATGTCAGTTTCTGATCTCGTGCTTGGGAAATTTTCAGCTATTACTTCTCTAAATATCCTCCTGACATCCTTCATGTTGTCTCCCTCTCTTTCATTAATCCCTATCATTCTTATGTTATTCTTCTTTGCATCGTCTTGCAGTTGTTGAATTGTTGTTTCCTGTTTCCTTGTTATTTTCAAAAGATCTTTCCTTTCCTATTCACTAGCTGCAATCCTGTCTTCAAGGTCTGAAATTCTATCTTCACTTTCATTAAGGTGGTTTTTACAACTTTCAGTGGAGTTTTTTATTTCCTGTATATCTCTGTGCATCTGCATTATGTATTCTGTTTGTTTCTTATATTGCTCGTCTAGGGATTCTATCTTTTTGTTTAGTTCCTCCAATTTTTTATCTGTGCTTTCTTTAGATATATTTAGAATCTCTTTCATTTCTTTTATCATTTCTTCTTTTGTCTGGGAGATTATTTCGAGTTTGAATTTCTTTAAAGCTTCCCGGAGTTGCTTGTCAATTTCAGTAGCTATTGTGTCCGATATATGAGGTGGATGGGATATATTTTCTTCTATATACATTGCTCCTAGGGTTTCTTGAGATGGGCTGGAGGTTTGAGGTTGTAATTTGGTCTTTCATTTTGTCATTTTCCTATATTTCTGTGTTTCAAGTGTTATTTGAATGCTTCCTCAGGATCTGTTGAAAATCCCCTTCTATGTTTACAGCTACTGAGACTCTGGCACCACTCTACCCCAAGCCATTGGGCCTACAGAACCAGTGGCCCTCCTCTGCCTGCTCAGAACTCCGCAGTTCCAGACAAGCTGGGCCTCAGGGACACTGTGCGCCCACCTGCCCCTTGGAAGCTCCACAGTTCTTCAATCGCAGACAGGTTAGGGTACTCACCACAGGCTGCGGTGCCTCAGGAACCTGTGGTCCCTCCCTGCTTGCAGAGATATCCAGAGTCCTCCAGACACAGGGAGAGGCTGATGCAGGCACCCCAGATCCGCCCAGCTCCTCCTCTGTATACCGATGGCTAGGCGTGGCCGCAAAACAGGCTGGGCTCGGCTGATAGTGTGGGCCCGCCCACCCATCGGGAGCTCAGCAGTTCTCCAAGTGCAACCGGAATGGGGAGGCTGATGTGGAAGCCTCAAACCCACCTCTCCCCTTCACTGCACCTGGAAGCCTGGGGGGACTCCAACAGTCTGGGCAGAGATATCCAGAGTCCTCCAGACACGCAGAGAGGCCGATGAGGGCACCCCAGATCTGCCCAGCTCCTCCTCTGCCTGCATATAGTTTCAATGGAGGTCTTAATCTCTTGGATTTCTGTTTGAATCTGTCTCACGGATTCCATTTTTTCCCTATGCTGAGTATTTTTTGTTTCCATCACTTTTCTAAGCTCATCTATTCTTTTATCTGCCTTCTCTAATATCTGTGATTTTAAGCACTATTTCTTTTTGTACCTTTTTCCACTTGTTTTTTCATCTCTGTTGCTATCATTTCAGAAATTTCCAGTGTTTGACTTCCAGTTTCATCTATCTCATTGTGTTCTGGGCTTGTCCTGGAACAGCTGAGGGTCTGGGATTGCATCTGGCTTGTGTGTCTTGTCATTTTCTATATTTTATTTTGTTTTGTTTTCTATGTTGATGCTTGTCAATTTCTTCCAATTGCTTTATCACTAGTATAAAGGCTTCTTTAGGAGATATCCTGTTTTTCAGGAATGTCCTGTAGATGTAGGTAGGTCTTTATAGCTACCCCAAGAAACTACTTTCCCAATTTGTAAAGAATGCAAAGTTATTATTTGGCTCAGCACCCAGTCCTTTGGTACTGGGCTGTGGTGATGGTTATGACCCCATACAATGTTATCATACAGGGGAGAAAAATGGATTATAACATATATGATATCCTGACTAAAGTAGTACAGTTAATAATAATAATAGTTTCAAGTACAACTTAACTACTGACAAACTATGATAACCATTAACCTGCTACCCCCAACCACAGGAGCAAACTCTAAAGCTGCATAACAAAATCAAACATATATGATGTACTTATATGCAATGAGTTTCCCTTTAGTGGAATGATTTTATCCCTCTGTTGAAGATGAGGGTGTTAAGATGGGTAGGGGACAGGATAAAGTGATGATTGAGGTCAAATACAGTAGAATCAAGGATGAAGGTCAAAGGATGATCACTCAAGTTTTGGGAAACTGGAGGATGAGACTGAAATAGAATGCAAAGGAGTAATCTGAAAGGGAAGAGAAAATGTTTACTCACTTGAAACATTAAATTCAAGAAGCAGTTTAATGAAGGGACAGAGAGGATCAGTAGAAGAAAATGAAAAAGAAAGGTAAGAAACCTAAACAGTGAAAAAAAGAAGGGAAAAAATAACAAAAAGAAAAAGAAAGAAAAAAGGGAGACCTGGGAAAAGACAGAGGAAAAAAAGCCCCACAACAGAAATAACTACAAAATACAAAACAAAACAAGATGACATCCAACCATATAGGAAAGGGATAGTCAATCATATAAACAATGAAAAACAGAAGTAGTAAAATATCTCTGGTTTACAGTTCTGTGATAGTGTCCATGTTAGATCTCAGAAATGTCCTGAGTATGGAGCTGATGTTGGCCTCTGAATGTGGGACTGGGACTGGTCTTCTGTTGGTGGAGATCTCCAGAGCCCACTGCCAGCTCCTCGCTGCTGCTTCAGACATTTCTACATTGCTGGTTTCACTGATTACTCTGACCTCCAAAAGAGTGTGTGCCCTGCATGCCTGGGCCAGGCTGTCCTGGGTTTCAGGGTTCCGGTCTGTCTGTTCACCAAACACATGTGTGCGCCTGCGCTGATCCTAGTTTATAAACAAGTCTTCCCCAGTTAAAAAAAAAAAAAAAAAAAAAAGAACATTTGCAGAGATTTATAAAATTATATGTATTCAATTCAAGAGCTGTATTTTTTAAAAGTTATGTCTGTACTTTCACAGAAAAACATTGAAAGTTAAAAATATGGTGAAACATTAGCTATTTATCATATTGGCAAAAATCTTAAATTTTAACTCTGTGGTAGTTCCTTCTTATCTGCAGGAGATATACCAAAGTGCTGACAGTGGATGCTTGAAGTCATAGATAGTAGTAAACTCTGAACATATTATGTTTTGCCTATATACCTATGGTAAAGTTTAATTTACTTATTTTAAACTTGTATTAGTACTCATTTGTAATACATTTTTTTGTGGGGTGTTGGTACATGGACATAATATATCTTAACTCTTTTTATTAATCCTTTTCACTTTCCTTCTTCCTCCATCTTTTTGTCCCCTTCTCATTTGCAAAAGATTGAACACCCTGTTACCTATTAGCTGTCTTTTATTTCACTCTTTGTGGGAGTTATTTGTCTGTTTTGTGTTTGCAGTGCTAGAGATCTACTAGAGATCAAGGTCTTGAGTCTGTGAGGCAAGTGTTCAACCCTCAGACATTAGATTATTTTATCTATCACAGATGCAATGTTTCCCCAGTATCCCTTTAGGAAAGTTAAGAGTGATTATCTTGGAATGAACCTCCAAATACATCCATTTTTGTAGAAGATGAGGAAAAAGCCGTCAGATTCCAAATATATAATTCACACATATACAGCAAAAGACCCAGTGAACCATGTCACAAGCTGACTTGAATCTATCAGCATGTTTGGGAAGGATGTACTTAAGTACATCTGGGAATGCACAAACAATCAATTTTATTACTGATAAGTACTTTTACTAAAGACTGTTTCAAAAAAATATAAAGACTTTCAATACTTCCACCAGGCCTACTAGACCCTTCCAACAATACATTTTTGCAGTAGCTATTATATACCCCCCCAAAGACTTCCTTTTGTAAAAAGTATAGATAATGAGAACCCAGAGAATAGTGCTGACTATATGCTGTTAGATGTTTTTTGTGTAATTAGTAATCCTCCAGCTTCCACTGTATCAATTTTTTTTTTTTTTTTTTTTTTTTTTTTTTTTTTGTGCCGGGGATTGAACTTTTGACTTCAGCTTGCCAGGCAGGCGCTTACACCACTGAGCTAAATCCCAGCCCTCCTCCAGCTTCCACTGAATGGGAAAATATTTCCCAAATGCTTCGTGGCTACCATACACCAGAAGAGAATTCATACCAAGATAGAAGAATGTGGTCCCCTGATATCAATAACCAGGTACAGGACTAGCAGGATGAAGAAATCAAAAGCACTCAGTGTGGTGACCTAGAAAATGGGCTAGAGACTTTCTTTACTGGAACAAGACCTTCATTTTCAGAAATTTTTATCAAAGTAACAAAACTAAGCCCTAGAATATAACAACAAGCAGTGTGTCTTATAAGGATGCCTTTGGTCTGACCCTTGTAATACAACAATTTTACCTGCCTAAACTCCCCAAAATGCCATCACAATAGAGTTGGTGGTCTCTGATTCTTTCTGGATCATAGGCCACCTTGGTGTAATATAGAACCAAAGGAGGATTCTGGCACAGGTGATCAACTCGTAGGAGCAGGTGGTCAGTGTAGCCTGCAGCTCTGCTAGTAGTTTATATGTTGCCCCATGTCTGCAATACCACCAGGGGTATGGTGCCTAGTAGGGCAGCCAGAAACTGGTAGTAAGCATGTGAATCCCAGCCAAATGTGTCTCAGCATTAGAATGAGGAACCGCTGGAACCAGTTGGAAGTGATGTCTTGAAGAGAAGGGCAGCTTCCCTCTGAGACTCAATTTTCAAGCATGGGTTTAACAAATAGGAGCTCCAACACAGCAACTACACAGTAAGTCACTCTCAACCACTGAAAAATGCAAGGAATTCACACCATATCCCAACAATGACAATTCACAAGGCAATTTCTACAGATATTAAAAGTAAACTTCTCCAAGTAATTTCCTCAGTAATTTGGATTTTGAACATATTTGTTGACATATAAAAGTCATTGATAGAAAAACTGAAGATTCCATAATAAATACAAACCATGAGAAACCAAGGTCAGTCACTGTTACTCTATTTGAGCTAGAATGTTTGAAGTACCAGTATTTTCCTACTCCATAATTAATGAAGACAATTAGAGTGATAGCTAGTCCTCTCAACATGTCCAGGCAGTGGAGGTGGTGCCATGAGGTAGACAGACACCAGGTTTCCAGTTGAGATCACCAGTGAACGGGTTTGCTCAACTCAGGGATACCAGCTCAGAACTAATGAGACAATCAGTTTCTTGAGAATTTATTACCTTATAAATCCAATTAGTAGTCTTCCAAACTCAATAAAAGCCTTAGGAAGAATATTGTAATGGTGAGCACTAGACCAAAAAAGAATATTACACTTGCAGGAAGTTACTGTCAACTGAATTCTTATTAATAACTATGTCACAGGCAATCTCATTGACTCCATTGTGGGTGTCCAAGCGAGAACAGTTTCCAAACTCTCCAAATCTGTATTCCAGACTGCAAACTTTCTTCTCTTCCAATTTATTAATTTGGGTTTCCAGTAGACTGTCAAGTGTGTTGCTAGTAGCTCCTTATGAGTAGCAAATCTTGATCTATCCAAAGCTCTACCTACCTTTTTTTGGAGGGTCTAAATCTGGTTTCTGGAGCCACTAGGGGATTGCAGCACACTGCCTAGCACTACAGCAGCCAGCATCTAGGCAAGTCAGTGCCCAGGCTATGCCCTGTACTCTGCTCTATTTTGCTCTTAAATTTATTTATGCTTTGAGTTTCTCCTGTAAGAGAAACCATACAACAGTTAAGCTTGCATACTAATTTATTTCACTTAACATTACTATCTCATGGTGCATCCATTTTCCTACAAATGGCTCTACATTATTCTTCTTTATGGCAGAGCAATATTCCATTGTGTATAAATCATTCATATGTTGATGAACATATTGGCTGCTTTTAAGATTTAGCTATGTGAATTG
Source organism: Cavia porcellus (assembly GCF_034190915.1). Classification (NCBI taxonomy): domain Eukaryota; kingdom Metazoa; phylum Chordata; class Mammalia; order Rodentia; family Caviidae; genus Cavia; species Cavia porcellus. The sequence continues at coordinate 80,674,731 of NW_026947484.1, forward strand.
TGCTGCTATAAAGATGGGTAGGCATATATCCCTATAATATGCCATCTTTAACTTTTGGGAGAAAGATATATAGAAGGAAGTAGCTGATTGAATGGAATTTCTATTTTAGGTTTTTGAGGAATGACCACACTGTGTTTCATAGTGTTTGTACCAGTTCATATTTTCACTAAGAATGTATAAAGATTCTATTTTCCCTAAAGTTTTGCCAGCATTTGTTATTATCTTATTTCTCAAGGATTATTTCTGGATTAAGATGAAATCTCAGTATTGTTTCAATTTGTATTTCTCTAATAGCCAGAGATGCTGAATACCTTTTCCATGTATTTGTTGACTATTTGTACTTCCTCTGTGAAGTGTTTATTCTTTTCAGTTGCCCTTTTTAATTAAATCTTTTAATTTTGGAAGTCTAATTTTTTTAGTTCTTTATATATTCTAGATATAAGTCCTCTATCTGAGGAATATTTGTAGGTTGATTGCTCACTCTGTTGGTTGTTTCCTTTGCTGTGCAGAAACTTTTTAACCTGATGATTCAATTTGTTGATTGTTGATGTTATTTCTTGTGCAACTAGAATTCTTTTAAAGTCCTTGTCTTCAAAAGTTTCACCTATTTTATTTTCCAGCAGATTTTTTAACATTGAGATCTCTGATCCATTTTTACTTTAGTCTGGTACATGATAAGAGATATGGGTATAGATCCAATCTTCTGCATTTGTATAGCTAGTTTCCATAGTACCAAAAGTTAAAGGGCCCATCTTTCCCTGTTATCAGTTGACCTCTGCCAAAAATCAGATAACTGAATGTGCTCAGGGTTGTTTCTACTTTCTTAGTTCTGTTTCATTGATCTGCATGTCTGTTTTTGAAGCAGTACTATGCAGGGTTTTTTTTTTATCACTGTGGTTTTATAGGTTGAAGTCCAAGACTGTGAAACCTCCTGATTTGCTCTTGCTGCTCAAGACTGTTTTTGCTCTCCTTAGTCTCTTCTGGTTCCATATAAATTTAGGAATGTTTTCTCTAGTTATGTGAGGAATGCTGTTGGTATCTTCTTTAGCTTCTGTTAAATCTATATATCAGTTTTAGAAATATGGCCATTTTGACTTTTTTTGGTCTTCAATGTAGATGATCATGTAATCTGAAAATGACAATTTGATATTTTCCTTTCCTGTGTGTACCCAATTTTTTCTTTCTTTAGCTTGAAATCCCCTGGCTAATATTTTGATTACTGTATTGAATAGAAGTAGTGACAGTGGACAATCTTTTTTGTTTCTCACTTTAAAGGGAATGCTTTCAGTTTTCTAAATTTAACATGATGTTGGCAATAGATTTGTCATAAATGGTGTCTATGAGATTGAGATAAGGTCCTTCTATTCCTATTTTCTTCAGGATATTTATCATGAATGGATACTGGATTTTGTCAAAGATATTTTTTGCATCTATTGAAACAATCATGTGATTTTTGTCCTTGTTTCTGTTTATACGATGGATTACAGTGATTAAGTTATGTATGTTGAACTATCCTTGGCATCCCTGGGATGTAGCCTACTTGGTTATGGTCCTTGATCTTTTTGATCATTTGCTGCAGTTTGCCAGTATTTTATTTTGTTTTGTAGACAGGGTCTCACTATATAGTTCAGGATGGCCTTGAAATCACTATGTAGCCCAGGTTGGTCTCAAACTTGCAGGGATCCTTCTATTTCAGCTTCCTGTGTATGGGGATTACAAGTGTGAACCACCATGTCAAGTTTATTTGCCAGTATCCTGTTGAGCATTTTTTGCATCTATGTTAATTAAAGAGATTGGCCTGTTTTTGGTTGAGACTTTGGTTTCAGAATCAGCAACAATAATAGCATCAAAAACAAACTGAATATTGACATACCCTAGGAAGAATGCACCACCCTTAACCATAGCAAAGAGATCTATTTATACTATAAACATTAAGACAAACCAAATATTGACCAATAGCACATATCTACTAAATGCAATAATTTTACTAGTAATAGCATAGAGTTAACTATCAATAGTAATATCATATTAATTAATTATCTAAAGATTAATAAAGCATAGTTATACTAGTAAACATAGAGTAGGGAACTGGAGAATGAGAAAACTAAAACTTGAAATATTAGTCAATGGAAGATGAGAAGGAAAGAAAGTAGAGCCTGGGGATCTCACTGAGGAGTACAAGGAATTTAATGGTACAGCGGTGCCTTGGTTCACAAACTCAATTCTTTCCAAGATTCTGGTTACTATTTGAACAGAACAAGAACCAAATAAAATTTCTCTATAAGGTCAACACTGAATTTAAACACTGAATTTGATTTGGTGAACTGAGGTTCCACTGTATTTGTTATGGATTATATCTAGATATCCCCATAAAGCCCAATGCACTCATAGGAGGACTTTTGGGAGGTAATTGGATCATGGGTGTGATATTGTATTAGTCCACTGATTGGCTTACAGCTGGGTGTGATGTTGGCAGGTGGAGCCTGGTGGGGAGAGGTAGGTCAATTTTGGCATGGCCTAGAACCCTATCTTGGAGCTAGCTGACTCTGGACTGAAACCTCTAAAAACTGCAAGCCAAAATAAACCTCTCCTACTTTACCTTGTGGGTACTTTATCTCAGCAATGAGAAAGCAACTAAGACAGATTTTGGTACCAGGAGTAGAGCTATTGCTGTCATGCTACTTGGCCATGTGTTCAGAAGCTTTTGGAACTGGCTTTTGAGAGGAGTTAGAAAAGTTCAGAGATGTCAACTGGAAAGACCCTAGAATGATGTGAACCAAGCTCAATGGGAAATTCTGGTCAGAGCTCAGGAATAATGATAGAAATGCAGCTGGTAAAAATCAGGCTCTGCAACTTTCTGTTGGGAAGGACTCCATGGCAGTTGGACTTAAAACCATGTGTGTTATGCTCTGGTAGAATATTTGTCTATAATTTGCTTGTTCCCAGAGATATTACTAGAGACCAAAATTAAGAGCTTTGGACTAATTTGGTGAAATAAATTTCAAAACAGTCTAATATTGAGGCAGTGGCATGGCTATTGTTTGGGGCTTTTCACTTGCTCTATCTTATGAGCCAAGAACAAACAGCCCAGCAGCATGACTTTAAAAGTTTTGAGTTTGGCCAGGAAAAAAAAGCTCCAAATAAAACTGCAGGGCAAAGATAGAGCAGAAAAGTTGGTTGCTGAAAAGATTAGCATTAAAAAGACAAGTATTTTGGAATAGTACAGTAGAAAAGATGGCCTGAGAGCATCACAAGAATCAGCAAGACTCACATTTTGCAGGTTCAAAAATTTAAAAGGGAAAGGCTGCTTTGAGAAAAGAGCCCAGACTGCCATCTCTCACAATGGCTGGTGGCCTAGGGAATTTGTTCCTTTGGAATGAGTTCTTAGTGCTCAACAATGCAGTCCCTTGATCCCTACAACCAAAACAGAAAAGAGGCTGGTGAGTGCTTCAGCTAGTTGCAGACCTTGTCCTCATCCACATGTTGCTAGTTTTAGGTACATGTGGAAGGCAAGAATTGTGGGGTCAGGAGAGTTTCCACCCAGATTTTAGAAGAAGGCCAGAAAGACCAGGCTGTGTGCCCCAGAGAGAGCATTGTATAAAGCCAAAAGTGCAGTGGAAACCCCAGAATGAACATGAGAAACCAGGAACATGGAAAATCTGAGGAAGGGTGCAAGAAGTGAGCAAGAGAGAGGCCACAAAGGCTACAACCATTGGCAGTGCCATAGGGGTGAAGCCACCCAGCTCAATCTTGCCACAGATTGTACTAGATGCTGGACAAAGAACAAAGGATATAACATTTGCCTGCTGGATTTTGGTCTTGCTTTGGTCACACTTTTCCATTCCTCTATATCTGCCTTTTGGAATGAGAATGTTTATCTCATGCCATTGAATGTTGGAAGTGTTTAGCTTTTCATTTTCACAGGGGCTTGCAGCTAAGAGTTTGCATTAAATCTCAGAGGAGACTTTGGACTTGGACTTTTTAAGTAATGCTGAAACTGTTAGAACTTTGGCAACTCTTCGAAATGACTAAATACATTTTGTATGAAGGAACGCACATGTGTCTTTTGGAGGAATATTATGACTTATATCTAGATGCCACCCCCCCCAAGTTTCATGCACTAATAGGTGGGGCTTTTTGGAGGTGACTGGATCATGGGTGTATGTTACTGCATTAGTCCACTGATGGGTGTATACCTGGGTGTGATGTTGTGAGGTGAAGCCTGGTTGGAAAGAGATGAGTCAGTGTGGACATATCCCTCTTTCTCCTGTGATGGTATGCTGCCTTCTGCCTGGCTTCCTGTCTCCTCTTTCATGCTGCTCTGCCTTGCAGCCCAGTTGACTCTGTCTTTTTGAATGAGTGGTTTCTTTCCAGGACCTACAGTCTTGGTATCTAGGAAGTCATGGTTTTCTCTGGCTATCTCTATGGACTGTAGGTTTGTGAAGTGTCTGCCTGTTCCAGAAGTCCCTCTGTCTGTATACCTGACTAAGGCAACTGTTTGAGCTGAGGTACATACTTGCTTATGTTGATAAATGGAAAAAGCAATCAAATCACTGGTCTCTAATGGGTGTAGGCAGTAGCATAGGGGTTCTAGTAGACTGCTGGACTTAATGCCAGCACTTCCATATCCAGCACTCCAGAAAGTCATACCTCCTGGGCCTCGCTTCCTACCACATTCTTGACCTGAGCATAAACTTCTCAGGAGTCTATATCTGGCTAGCATGCTCTCCATAGGGTGTCTTGTGGTTGTGTCTTACCCAGTTACTATAGTAGGGTAACATTGGAAACCTTGAAATGGAAGTTGTTCTGTGGCTCTGTGTTAAACTATTAAACCCATCCTCAAATAGCTCTTGATTAAATCTTGTCCAATAAGGCATGCACTGCACTGGATTTCTCCAACTCTAGTCTGCTGTGAAGGGATTACTTTTGGAGTTAAACCCTATGGTGTTTTTCCCTAGACCTAAGAACTCTCTGGGGCTTCATTTCTTTCCTGGGGCATTGGCCTTGTCCGTCTTTAGGTCAATAAGTTGGTTGAAGCCTCTGCTGTCCAGTGCCAGGGGAAAACAAGTGGGTTTGAGTAGGGACGTGAAATGATGCCATGTGCTCTTTCAAAGCCAGCAACAGAGAAAAACTCTCAGAAAGCCTACTAGCAAGACAGAATCTTATGTAATGTAATTAGTGGTATGCATGTGTGCGTGCGTGTGTGCGTGTGTGTGTGTGTGTGTGTGTGTGTGTGTGTGTGTATGTGTGACAACCTATCCATTCTTGTCACATTCTAATAGTTAGAAACAAATCACAGGTTCCACTCAGACTCAAGGGAGGATATTATATAAGGGCATAAATACCAGTAGTTAAGGATGATCCATCTGCCCCATTTGGTTTGCATCTTTTCTGAAATCTATGGTATCTGATAGTTATACAGCTTCTTTAAGCTCATCTGAAAAATAATTCTAATTAATATTATTTAAATTGACAATAAAATTTTTTTTTGTCTTTTGAGACACTGTCTTGCTATGCAATTTAGGCTTGGCCTTACTTTGTAGCCCAGACTTGTCTCAAACTTGCAATGATCCTCCTGCCTCAGCCTCCCAAGTGCTGGGATTACAGGAGTGCACCACCATGCCCAGCTAAATTTTGTAAGTTACTCTCTAGATATCCCATGTCACAAGTCATGAGAGACAGCAGGAATTTAATTAATACCTGTTCTCTACATAATAGCCACTGTGACTTACTTAACATGTAAAGCAGATCGTGTAGTTTTTCTAAAATCTAAAACCCCCTGAAGACTCTTCACATAGCTCTCACTTGTGGTTCAGGTGACATGAGCTAGGGTGGCTCAAAACTCTGCTCAGAGGCTGGCAGGGAACTGGAATCATAAAAGGTCTTGCTTACTTCCTTGTCTGGAAGTTGATGCTGACTTTCAGGTAGTCTTTTCTATGTCTGTCTGTCTCTCTCTCTTTCTTGTAAGACAGCTCCACTGAAGCTAGACTTCTGCCAGATCTTATTATATACAAATATATTTAACATACTTACATGTCTTGTTTGCCATTTACTACTTTTTGTTTGTTTTCAGACAGTTTCTATACGCTGTTGGGGGTGGGCTTATACTCTAGATCCTCCTGCGTTAGCTTCCCAAGAGTACTAGAATTACGATGCCCAGTTTTAGCTATGTCACTTTAAATGTCATTCTTTTTTTCCCCTGAATCTCAGTCCTCATTTAAAAGTCAGGATTCACAGTATTTTAGAGCTGTCCAAAGACCCTGAGGCAAGTATTTGAATGCAAATAATTTATTTGGGATTTAATTTCAGGACCTATCAGAGGGAACTGGGAATGACACAGGGAAAGGAAGTAAGTCATTGAAAGTCATTAACCAAGTAAGTTACTGCTGTAGGCAGTGGGAATTTAAAACTACCAGGGGTCCCCAGGGGAAACACTGAAGGATCTACTCTTCCTCATTTTCCTCCACGGGAAGACACAATCCTGACAATCACTAGTTATGGGAGAAAAGGTTATTTTGGTTTACAGTTTGTAGAGATTTCAGTCCACAGACTGCTGGCTCCAAGGCAAGGCAGAAGGGCACAACGAAGGAGAAATGGCTCACAGCATGGTAACAGAGCTACAGAGGAAACTCCAAAGCCAGTAAGGGAAAGAAATCCTTCCAGGTGGTACCCCCAGTAAACATCTCCTTTGACCAGGCTCCACCTCTCAATATTACATTTAGCCATAAACTCATCTGTGGAATAATCCACTGTTTATCACACCCCATGATCCATCACCTCCCTAAAGTCCCATCTATAAGAGCATGAGGCTTTAGGAGGCGATAAAGCATGACAATCTTATGTTTCAGAGCTTTCACAAAGAGTTAATGGAGCTGAAGTATTTATACACCATATCCAGTGAGTCATTAGTTGAAGACTGGGGTGAAATTAATTCTCCAGTACTGCAAGTCTGCTGAATTCCCTGCAAGTTGGGGAAAAAAAAAAAATCCCTCAGGCAGTGATGAAGGTGCTGGTGCAAGAAAACAGATGAGGTTTACATTGAACATAATAAGAACAGGGTATGCTTCAAAGGATAACAGTTGTTTTCTTAAGATTGTTGGGTAATTAAGATGACATTAAAAACAAAACAACCCAAACAAACAAACAAAAACCATTCCAGGTGCAAAGGGTCCTTTTCTTGCTTTAGCATTCCCCATAACAGCATTAGGGAGAAACTCTCAGGGAGTCCAGGAGATTTTACAACATTCCCCATCTAAACATTATCAGCTCCCTAAAAGGCAATTTCAAATTATGCCCTTAATATAAATGGGTTATTCTCTTCTCTCAGGGGCCTTCATGGGTGATTCTGTCAAGGTCTACCTACAGCTAATTCTAACCTACTATTGTTTAGGAAGTCAAAACTCCCCAGTCTTTCTTCCAATTTACTCTTAGCCACTTAAGGTTAGCTTCCTCTCTTAATCATAATCCAGGTCCCACCCCTTTCAGACACTGCTCTTGTCCACCCCGACCCCTTATTGTGTTCTGGCACTCAAGGTCTGGTGACCTTGTCCAAGAATGACTGCAAATCTACGCCATTATATTAGACTACTAAGATGGTACCCATTTGATAGTTAATTGTTCTTCTTTGAAGGTAAAAGGAGTGAAATGATAGTACAAGACGATTTTAGTGTACAGGATTCGAGTACGGAGAAGAGGGAAAAGCATCCCATGCCTATGTTTTGAAGTTACTGTTGCGATCCATTTGGAAGTATGAGCTGAAGGATCTGTCTTGGCATGGAATGCGGTGATAGGGGCAAAACGAAATGGGCAGCAGTCTAGCGTCAAAAGACTAGGGTTCCAGAACATGCCGCCGCTGCCAGCTTTGCAATTTCCTCAAGCCTGTCCTAGTGTTTAAGGCAGGAAGCCTTACGGGCGGGTGAAGCGATCCTGTTGCCTGCGCGCTCCATATCGGGCAACAACAGGGTAAGCGCACCAACCCTGTTTTCTCATCTATTAGAAAAAAGACTGGAGAAGACGGTATCATTCTCGCTGCTGGATTGCGATTAGTGATGTTAAACGCCCACACGTAGTGGGTACCCTACCAGACTTTGTCGCTCCCTCTGGGCTTCAGAAGAAAACCCGCGGAGACTGATGTCATAGGAGACTCCAGCGCCCAGGGTCCCTAGCAGACTGTCTGCTGCCCTCCCGCCGGTCGTTGTTGCCGGGGCTCGGGCACCGCCCAGTTCCACTATAGGCCAATGGCCGCGCTGCCTGGGCACCGCCCAGCTCCAAAGCCGGCTAATGGCAGCCCTGATCCTGAGCGGGCCAATAGCAGCGCGGCCCGGCGCAGGGGCCGCCCCAGCCGGGCGGGGAGGCGGCCACTGACTCCGCCCCGCTCCCCTCTGACCCGGTGTCTTGTCTCTCCGTCTTCCTGTTCCAAACCACGTGGGCGCGCCTGGGGCTTCGGAGCTGAGGGACGCAGCCAGGGCCGCCACCGCCGCTGTCGCCGGAGTCGCGACCCCCGTGTCAGTCTGAAGCCGCCACGCGCGGGCCGCCCGTGCCTCTGCGGGGGGCGCTCACATGGCAACCCAGACGCACTCCCTCAGCTACGCAGGGTGCAACTTCTTGCGCCAGCGTCTGGTGCTGTCCACTCTGAGCGGGCGCCCCGTCAAAATCCGAAAGATTCGGGCCAGAGACGACAACCCCGGCCTTCGAGGTAACTTGGGGCGGGCGGCGCCTGGCGGGGGCCGAGGAGAAAGTGCGGAGGCTAATGACCCCGGGGGTCGGCGCGCGGGTTGTCTCAGGCTCTCAGAGGAGCGTCGTGGGGGAGGGCGGCGCGTCGCCCCCACAGCCGCGCGCGGGGAGCGTGGCGGAGGCGGGGTCCGGCCTTAGGGGCGCGCTCAGCCGCGCGCTGCGCTTCCCGGGCTCTGGTAGTAAACAGCTGCACGTTTTCCAGCATTACGTGTTGCAGCAAATCCCAGGCATCGCCCTCTCGCTTCCGTTTAATGCTGTAGCTTTTGCCATAAGGTTCTCTAGGAGAGAACAGTTTGTTGGACCGAAACGTGGTCAGTGAGTCAGTGGAGAGACGTTTGGAGAGAAAAGTACCCTGGTGGTTTCCTTTCCTGTCCCAAAGCAGGTCTCAGAAGCAGCTGTCTCCCTTGGACACTGGCTGTCCCTGTCGCCATTATTTCTTGGCTTCTCTCACACCTCTCTTCTTGGGTGTGGATTAAAGAATTTATAATTTGTTTTTCAGCCGTGACTGATGTGTGCAGTAGAGGAGCTTTGATTCAGAATTTTACCAGATACGGGCTTATTGCCTTGAGTTCAAAAAACGTTTGATGACAAGAGATGAGATACAGGCTTCCAAGCTCTCTTTATGCTCCACAAAGACGGTTAGGTTAAAAATAGGCCCAGTATAAACCCACATCTTATTAAATGGCTCTAGATTTTCAACTGGTCTCTTAAATAAGGCTTTTGAAAGTTTTTGAATGATTATCCCAAATTGGGAGAACCAACCTGTTTTTAAAAAAAGGGGATAAACCTGCCTATAAATTGAAAGAGAGGTTGTGGCTAGTCCTAGAAGCTTCTTGGGTCATGCTGAAATGTTTAATTTTGCACTGACTTCTGTGGTAGGTGGCTTGCCCATTTCATCATCTGAATGCATTTTTTGGGCGGTTACATTTTTGCCTCTTCTGAATGGTGATTGATTGTATATGGGGTGTGTGTGTATGTGTGTGTGTGTGTTGTCATTGATGGAAATGGGAGGTTAAGAAGGAAATAACTAGACGTCATGTACAGTGATGAGAAACCGATGACAGTAGGTAAAGCTTGCCTATGTGGTTCTGTCTTCCTTCTACTGCTTGAAAACGCCTGGGAAGTTAAGGAGAGAATACGAAATGGTTCATGCTAAGGCTTTTCCCTTCAGCATCTATGTTCCCTTTAAGTCTGGCCCTTGGGAAAAGTGACTGCTTGATTGTTCTGCTCTGTAGCATTCTTCAACTGGAGAATTTGCCAGTTGCTGGATGTGATAAAAAGACTTCTGCTTTCTGTGTACACTAGTATAATCTTTTTTTTTTTTTTTTTTTTCTTCTTCAGAGGAACGGAAATAATGTTAGTCTGGAGATCTGGGTTTTCTAATAGAAATATAGTGTCTATAGATACAATTCAGAGTTTATGTCTTGATAGGTAGTCTTCTATATAATAGTATTCTGAAGTATGCTTTATTTTTCTGCTTCCAGTGTTTGTGGGACATCTTTTCACTGCCATGCTTGACTCTCATTTTTTCTTTCCAAGAATAAGTCTTGGCCACTTGGCATTTTCTTGAAAGGATGCCTGGTAACTCAAGGAGTAATACTGATTGGCAAATATGTTGATATTTTATGGGGAGTATTATGTGAGATATTGTTTGCTTTTCTTCTTTAATATACGGGAGCAAGGTAATTATAGTTTAGACCTCCTTGTGCTGGCTTTAGTGCTTCAGAAACCTTGTACATGTTTGCTTATAATTTCTTTTTTTTTTTTTGGTCTCTTTCGTTTTTATCGGTACCAGGGATCGAACTCACGACTGCACACTTGCAAGGCAGGTGCTTATGCCGCTGAGCTAAATCTCCAGCCCCTATAATTTCTTTTTTTTTTTGGTCTTTTTCATTTTTATCGGTACCAGGGATCGAACTCACGACTGCCTGCTTGCAAAGCATCCCTATAATTTCTTACAGAGGGAAATGAGATACACATACATACATATATTTGTAGAGTTACATTCATTATGTGTACATATATATTTAAGTGTATACACAGAGAAACATGCACAGAAATACACAAAAAATACATGTATCTTCTGATACGTGATCTGTTGTCACAGTCAAGAACATACTAGGTAGTTTGTTTGGAGATGTAGCTAGTCTGGGCTGACTGTCATCTATGTCATCTGACTCAGATTGTGAGAGTTGGAAAAAACTCTTTGAGTGTAGCTAGTAAACTTGACTTCAAATGCAAAAATCACATTTCCTTACTTGCTTAAAGATCTCTTCTGGAGTGGTTTTGGAGGATGAGGCTAGGATGATAGGCCTTCTGTCTCAGGACCATTCATTCAGAAAAGTTTATTGAACCTCATAAGGTTCCACTTTCGGGGGAGTGTAAATGTGAGAACCTTGTTACTCTTTATCTCAAAGAACTTGGTGTCCAAACAGGAAGAGCTTGAGTGAAGTAGCTTCAGTGACTGAAGTTGGAAGAGCTGAGTATGACAAGAGGCTCAGGAGAGTCCAGAGCAGACACTTTCCTGGAAGTTATGATGGAAGATTTTCTGCATCTACTTCTGTCCTGACAGGATGAAGATGGTGACTTTAAGAATTGTTCTTAATGAACTAAACAGTTCAATTATTTTTTCTTTGTCCCTGAGATAGGGTCTTACTGTGTAGTTCAGCTGGTCTGGTCTTGAACGCACTATGTAGGCAAGGCTGGCCTTGAACTTACAGTGTTCCAGTGATCCTGCTGCCACAGCCTCCTGAGTCATGGGATTAGAGTGATGGAATTAGTGGCATGTGCTGGCATTCTCAGCTAGAGTCATGTTTTGTTGTCACAAGTAAGGAGCAGTGTACCTGTTAGTGCCTAGTGAATGGAATCCCAAGGATGCGGCTAGGTGTTTTGCAATGCATAGGTCAATCCCCACAACAAAGGATTTCCTCTCCACAATGTTGAAGAGCTGGCCTACTGGACTTGATAACTAAGATGATTCTTTTGCCCCAACCATAGTGACTAGGAATAGCCATGTGTGGTACCAGGAAACAAAGATTTGGAAGTGGATGAGACACAGGTCAAGCTCTGTGACTTCTGGCAAATCAGTTAATCTCTTGAATAAAACTTCCTTTTCCTATGCAGAAGGGTTGAAAATAATGAGAAGAATTTGAACCCCAAAGGAAGTTCTGGAATGGTTTTAGTAATTATATAGCCACATGTGTAATTTATACTTCATTTTTTTGAGGAGCATAACTAATTATTTTGTCACATTATACTGTTTCTGCTATTGTTTTCTTGCCATTTTGCTGAAAATAAGCAAATCAAGGTATAGTTAAATAAGATAACTTGTAAAGTTAAACATTTACTGAGTGACACCTGAAAGAATGCAACCTACTCCAGCCTGAAGGTTCTATTTTCCTTTAACTGCATATAGATTTTGGTGTGTCTCATCAGTATTCTAAAGCATCTTTCCCAGATACGTCTGTGGATTGCACACTGGCTGTGACTTGCAGAGTTCTGGTTGATTAACAAATTCTGTGTAATGCAAAGTCTAACTAGAAAAAAATTTCATGAGAAAGATAATTGTTTAAAATGGGACTATCAGAAATGATACATTTCAGCAAGAGTAGTAGTTTAGGAGTTAGAAGACAGGACCACTATGCCCAGCAGTTCACATGACTAAGCCTTCAACTCTTGTGTGAAATTGAGTTATTTGATCTCATGGGAGAGTTACATGTGGCTTATGTAGATGAGATTTTGAAAAGGGAGAGCTAAATTGAATTTTAATCAAAAGAATCCCTTAAAGTGTTCTGCAGAAACATGCTGTATTGAAGTTCTTTGAAAAATAAAATACCTTTTGCTCAACTAATACATTGTTTGGAGGATAAATCTGGCTGTTCATAAATTGATTTTCTAAAAGGAAAAAGTACCTATGTTAAAAAAAAGAATTCGGCATGGTCAGGGACTTGGACTGATTGATGGACAACTAGATTTGAAAGGAACCAGATTACTGTAATAATGATAATTGTAAATTGAATATTGTCCTGTTGATGAGGAACCTACTATTATGTGTTTCTACTGGTTTTTAAAGTGTACTCCAGTGTTTTTTTTTTTTTTTTTTTCTTGAGAGAGGTTCTTGCTGTGTAGCTCAGGCTGTCCTTAAACTCACCGTGGAGCCCAGGTTGGCCTTGAATTTGCAGTGATCCTCCTGCCTCAGGATCCCCAGTGCTGAGATTATAGGCATGTGCTACCACACTCAGGTTCAGGTGATTTTTTTTTTTTTTTTTTTTGGTTGCCCAAAGTAAGACTTTTTATTTTAAAAGACAAACACTAAGAATTTGAATGGACTATTTTCATACCTGCTATTGTTTGGAAGCTGCAGAATACTATTCCAGAATTAACTATACACCATCTTTGTTAAAAGACTAAACTTTTTATTTGAGGTAATTGTAGATTCGCATACAGTTCTAATAACAAAGAGATTCTGTCTATATTATTGATCCAGTTTTCCCTATTGGGTATATTTGGAAAAACCATAGTACCTATAGTATCACAAAGAGGGTTTTGACATTTATCTGGTGAAGATACAGAACATTTCCACCACTACAAGGATTCTTCATAATGCCTGTTTATAGCCACACACACTGACCTTCCTGATTAGTGGTCGATAACCACTAATCTGTTTTTCATTTCTATAGTTTTGTCATTTGAAAAATGTTACATGCATGGAATTATATAGCATATAACCTTTTGGGGGGGACTTTTTTTTTTCCATTTAGCAAGATTTTTCTGGAGGTTTTTCCAGGTTGTTTTTATTTTTATTTTCCAAGCTGTTTTTAATCAAGTTTTTTCATTTTTATTACTGAGCAATATATCATAGTATGAAAATATCAATTTTTGTTTTTAGCTATTCACCTGTTGAAAGACATCTGGGTGATTTATAATTTTTGGCTATATGAATAGGTCTGCTGTGCAGTTGCTCTCTTTTTAATTTTTAAAAATTCTATTGGTACATGTTTGCAGTACATACTGCATTAATTATGGGGAGTAAGTACATGAATATAACAAATCTTAATTCTTTTTTTTTTTTTTTTTTTAAATTTCCCTCCCTTTCTCTTCTTCCATCTTTTGGTCCCTTTCTTGACTGCAGAAGATTGATCTCCCTGTTTCCTAGCTTAAAGGGGCATTATGATGGGTAATACTCCCTGACCATATTTTTCTAATGAAAATATGTACGTTAGCATAATGATAGCCACCTGTGCATCGGAGTAGTGGCGTTTGGGGAATACAGGAAGCAATCGTGTTCACCCATTTGAAACAGTGAGCAGCAAGGTGTATGCATTTGTGTCAGCATGTAAATGGATGAATTTTACTCATGTTAGGTGCTGTTGTTGTAGTTAGGGTTTTCAAGGAGACAGATTTAATGCAGGACACATGATTTATAGGATTATTTTATAATATTCACCCCAAAAGTCAAATACTGAAGAATGCAAGCAGTCACATACTAGAGACCCAAAAAGTCAAATACAGAAGAATGCAAGCAGTCACATACTAGGGACCCAAAGAGTCAGGTGAGGGCCTGGATTCCATGGCAGTGTCCTGCCTGAGCCCAGCTGAAGACCTGGAGCCCATGGCAATGTCCTCTGCAAGTTCAGCTGGAGGCCTAGAGCCCATGATAATGAATCACGTCAGTCTATATCAAGGCTCTGCACTGGCAAGGCCCAAAGGTCAGTGATGGAAGCTAGAAAGTGCACCAGCAGGATGAAGGAATTGTGCCACCAGCCTGAAGGGTACACTAGAAGCCAGGAAATGATGTCCAAGCTAAATGTGAAGACTGGAACTTCTCTGAAGAAAAGAAGCTAGTCCATCCTTTCTCATTTTCTCTTTATACCATTCAGGCAACAAGACACCCTGGGGTGGGTCCTCTACACCCTAGTGTGTAGAATTCTGAGCTGATTTAGTTAAGCTTCTAAACTTCACAAGTTGATATAGTCAGTCAACCATTGTAATCCACCCCTTGCAACTTGACAACCAGACACATTTTTTTAAAACTAGTCTTTAGATACAAAGGCACACTTAATAATTAAACCCAACATGTTATAACCATCAAATGATTTTGTCTCACCAGAATAGAAGATAAATTTTCTTTGGGTGATGCTTACTCTTACTATCTTATAACTTGAACATTATAACACAGGTTTAACAATCCAGTTTAAGAACCAGTATTAAACTCTATCAACATTGTATTACATTAGAAGCATGCTAGTAGAAATAGTACAATTACATTCCTCTTTTCTATGATCTTGGGGTCATAGCTGGTATTTAGAACTACTTTCTTTCACTACCCATTCTTTATTCCCTTGGCCTTCAGAAAGCACTTCAGCAGATTTTGGGTCTTTCACTGGTGGAGTAATTTATACCTTTATTCTTGAAGACTCTGGACCATTTGTCATCCTGCCTGCATTAGGTGGTTGTAGTTTCCCACTGACTTTAGTAACGGCATGGTAATACTAAGAGGTGCCCTAAGGAATCTCCTGTACTCCACATATACTCTTCCTTTACTATATTGGAGACTAGTAGTCTTAATTTCCCTTTTATGGCCTGGGTCTGTTACCTCTGGCAACATTATGATTCCCTTTTTAGCTTTTCTCTAAGATATAAGGAAACTAAAGTGGCCAAGGAGAAGTCTTAGCTTCTAGTTCAGTGGTATCATTGTTGTGCTTCCTGGTACAAGCCTTCCGCTCTCTTGAACTAACACTTCTAAGCCATTAGAACATAAGGTTGTGGGAACAGGAAACAAAAATTTTGCTAATGGATCACTGGGGTTAATGGTGAGCAGTACCATTCCTACTTCCACCCCTTGATCCCTGAACCTGTGAATTCTGGCTATGGGAAACACAGTACCATATAGTGGACACTGATTCAAAGCATATCCTGCCTTTTGAATTACCTTACTCTGACCCTGCAAGCTATTGCCACCTGACTGATGCTGTACCTATGTCTTTAAAGACCATTCTACCTTTAGATCCAGCCACTCAGGATGATGAGGAATGTGGTAAGACCAGTGAAGTCTATGAACGAGAACCTGTTGCCTTACTTCTTTGTGTTCTTTGGTCAAACACAATGCGAGGTGGAACTTCACGATGGTGAATAAGGCATTCTGAGTCCATGGATGATAGTTTCAACAGAAGCATTACCTGCAGCGAAGGCAAGTCCACATCCAGTATAGATGTCTGTGTCACTGAGGACAAAGCTTAGTTCCTTCCATGTCTGAAGAAGGAACTATATAATCAAACCACTACCTAGTTGCAGGTTGATTACCATGGGGAATGGTGTCATATGGGGGGCTCTGCTAGGGTTTTTGCTGCTGGCATATTGGGCATTCAGCAGTGACTAGCCAGAAAAGCATTGGTGAGTTCATGTTGCTGAACCCATGCATAACCTTCATCCCGGCCACCATGGCTACTGTTATGGTTAATACATTGTGTCAACTTGAAAAGTTTACAAGTTTAACTAAGAGACTTATCTAGGGTCCTCACCTTGTAGGCATCCTGAGCCTGTGCATGAGGAGGATAGGGAATGATGTGATTGCTATATTGCTAAGGATGGTGGTAGTGGTGGCCTATAAGGGAGGAAAAGAGGCTTGTTTCTCCTGCTTTTTGCTCTTGCTGCTTTTGCTGTCTTCTGCTACCTTGCAGTATTGTCCCTGTGCCATGTCACCCTGCCTTGGAACAAGCTGACTAAAACTATGAGCTACTCCACAAACTGAGCTAAATACACCTTTCCTTCTTGAATTTTGGGATTGGGTATTTTGTCTCAGCAATGAGAGAAAAGTGCCCAAGATAGCCACTCTGTTCATGGTTCCATTGGGGAAATAACAGGGATGGTTGAAGAAGAAATTGGCCACTATCCTCAAAAATGGGTCATGTTACCCACTTGATTATTATCCTCTTCTGCTGATGTCACCTTTTGATGAACGTTCACATGGGCAACAAGTATCTTTACATCTTTTGACCATATGGAAACTATCTACATATGTCTTCCCTTCTAAGGAACCTTCTAAGTTCCTAACCATCTGGTCAGACCATTGGTACAGCCCATAAATCAGTCAAACACCTGGCCATTTCTCCTTCCAGGCAAAATATACTGCCAAGTGCACCGCCTAGAGTTCTACCTACTGTGATGATTTCCCTTCATCACTGTCCTTCAGGGACACCCCAAAAAGGGACTGTAATGCTGCAACTGTCCACTTGCAGGTGGTGCTAAGCATAACTTGCAGAGCCACTCATAAACCAGGTCCTAGCCTTCTCTTTCTCTGACAGCTGATCATATGGAATACCCTACAAAGCCATAGGTTCATGCTGGGAAACAGAAAGCAATATAGCAGGCATAGGAGCCATAGATACGGTAACTTCTTCATTAATTTTCTTGTACCCTCTGGACCAGCTCTGTGTCTGTCATGAATATACCATTTGCATTTAATGATAGACTGTTGCTGTGCACATCCAGATTGTTGCTGAATCAGATAATTCTCAGGTCATGATAGCTACTCAGGTCACGTGATGACCTGGTGTCTTATGGTCAAGCTAAGACCTAGTAGCAGGTCAAGAGTGGTTTTTCAAAGGGAGGGTAGTTGTTTGCAGATGATGGCAGAGCCTTGGTGCAAAATCCTAATGGCCTCTGCCACAGTTCACCTTTGGGGGTTTGCTAGAGACTAAACAGCATCTTTACCTGCCACCATTACTTGGAGTACCATTGGATCTGCTGGATCATATGTCCCCAGTGGGGGATCAGCCTACCCAGCAGCCTGAACCTGTTGCAGAGACTTATCTTCCTGGACCCCACTCAAAACTAGTAGCTTTTCGAGTCACTAAAATCCAAATAGGCCCACTAGGTATCATTGTGCCCCTTTTTTGGTTCGGAGGGGAAGCCAGAAACAACACCTTTTTTACAACACCTTACAAGGAATATTGTCACTTGCCCCACATCACTGGACTCTTAGAAATTTTACTGAAGTAAAAGGACCTTGAATTTGTATTGGATTTATTTCCCATCTTCTGTCTCTCAAATGGTTTACTAGCAAATCCAGAGTGGTTGCTACCTCATGCTTACCAGGCCCAATCAACATGATATCATTCATGTGATAGACCAGTGTGCTATCTTGTGGGAGAGAAAGGTGATCAAGATTCCAGTGAACTAAGTTGTAAAACAGCACTGGAGAATTAATATAACCCTGAGGGCAGACAGTGAAGCTATATTACTGACCTTGCCAGCTGCAAGCAGATTGTTTCTGGAGAGGTATGGAGAAGAAGGCATTTGCCAAATCAGTAACTACATGTAGAGTATCAGAAGATGTATTAATCTGCTCAAGCAAGGAAACTACATCTGCACCACATCTGTACCACAGCTGAAATTAGTCATCACTTGATTCACTTTTTTTTTAAATTTTGAAGATAGTGAAATACAAAAAAACAAGACAGAACAAAGCCAATTGAGACAGTGCAGTGAAATTAGTACAGAACTTCAGAGCAGGATACCAGGATAATAGTAGTATATCTTGTTATCTTCACAATAGTTGTCCATTCAATCAGGTATAACAAAATCAAACCAAAAACAGAACATTATAAAACCTATCAAAACAGAATATTGAAGAGAGCAAAACAATTAATCAGAACAAAGCAAAACAGTGAAAACAATATTTGCCTTCAAAGAGAAGATGGAAGGAAATCCCTCATATTTGCTACTTTGCATACAGTCATCCACCCAAGAGATGCTCACACCTCTAGCCCCAGGTCAGCATAATCAGTCCAACAATACAAGCATTTCGTTGTTCTTTGTGCCTTAGTTGCTATTAACTCTGGCTGTCCTCAACATTATGCAGTTGCCACTTGATTCATTTTATAGTAATCTTCTGTTATTCTCCAAGGCCCACTTAGCACAGGCCAAACGGCAGAATTAAATGGAGATGTTGTGAGGACCACCATCCCTACATCCTTCAAGTCCTTGATACTGCTTTTGGTTTATTACTTCACCAGGCAAAGGTAACTCTAATGGATTCCATTTGGCCTTTCCAACTTTAGTACCCCTCACACTACAGATTAGGGGATCAGTGTGAGAAATCTGCCAGGTACGAAGTACGTCTATCCAAGTTACACATTGCGAAACGGGAAATGACTACAAGATGCATTCAAGGACCTACTGGATCCACAGTGAGTCAGACCTTTGCTAGAACTCCACTGAGCACTGACCTCCATAGGCCTCTACTCTTACTGCAGGGTTACAATGTTTTAATTCCCTGGAATCAGTGTTAGTGTAGAACCAGTGTCTGGTAGTCCCCAGAATGTCTGGTCATTCTCCTTTCCCAAATGTACAGTCACTCAGGCAAAAGGCGGTAAATCCCTCTGGGGAAAAATGGGAGAAAGATTGACTGTATAATTTTTTTATTTTAAAGAGAAACAAATAATTTCAGAACACAGTAATTAGGGGGTAAGAATGGTTAATACATTGCATGTTGTTATCTTGAACTTAAGAGAACAAGATCTGCATGTAATTGTCCAAGCAATATTATCACAAACCTTTCTTTTCAATGAACTATGAGAAATTAGTAATACAAGTATATCAACTATCTATTTAAATATGTAAACTTATCACGCTAGGAGGACAATAAGATGTTTACACATGAGAGTCTGATTTATTTCATTTATGAGTGTAGGCTGTAATTTCATCCATTTACTTACAGAAACATCAAGTTTATCCTTTATGGCTTAGTGTAGTAATCCATTGTATAAAAATACCACATTTTTTAATCCATTCTTTGGTTGATGGGCATTTAGATTGTTTTCAGGATCTATCTATTACAGGATCTATCTATTATACGCTGCTGTAAACATTGGTGCACATATATTATTGCTATGGTACAGTGTTTTGAATTCTTCTATGACAGTACCCAGAAGAGGAATAACTGGATCAGATTGGACCTCTGATCCTAGTTTTTGAGGAATCTCCACTGTGATTTCCCCAGTGGTTGCACCAGTCTACACTCCCACCAACAGTGAAGACTTCCTTTTTCCCCATTATCCCTCTAGCACTTGTTATTGGTTGATTTCTTGATGATAGGCATTCTTTCTGGGGTGGGGTGGAATCTCAATGTTATTTTAATGATGTTGAACATTTTTTCATATGTTTATTTGCCATTTGTATGTCTTCATCAGAGAAGTGTATATTCATCTCAGATTTTGGACTGGGTCTTTAAATTTGGGAGGCTGATTTTGTTTTGCTTTGTTTTGAGTTCTTTACATTGTAGCTAGTAATCCTTTGTCTGAGGAACAACTGGTGAACATTTTTTCCCACACTGAGTTGTTTCTTCACTCTGTTGGTGGTTTTTCTTGCGGTGCAAAAGCTTTTTAATAAGATGAGATTACAATTGTTGGTTCTTTGTGATAGTTCCTATGTGATTGGGGGTTTATTCATAGTCTTTGCCTATACCAATGTCTCCCAAGAGTTTTACCTGCTCTATCTTCCAGCAAATTTA
This sequence comes from Cavia porcellus, assembly GCF_034190915.1. Taxonomy (NCBI): domain Eukaryota; kingdom Metazoa; phylum Chordata; class Mammalia; order Rodentia; family Caviidae; genus Cavia; species Cavia porcellus. Next base: position 80,694,976 of record NW_026947484.1, read on the forward strand.
ATGTTTCTGTTTAAATTATTTAAATCTTTGATCCCTTCTGAATTTAGTGCATGGTAAAAGATATAGGTCCAGTTTTAATCTTTGGAATGTGCAGAGCCAGTTTTTCTAGTACCATTTATTAAAGAGATTATCTTTCAGTGAATATGTTTGGCACCTTTGTCAAAGATAAGGTGGCTGAGTATGTCTGGAGTTGTTTTTGCATTTTCTAATCTGTTCCATTGATTGAATCTTTTTTTTTTTCCAGTACCACACTTTTTTTCATAATAGCTTTATAGTATAAGTCAGGGATTGTGATGCCCTCTGTCTTGCCTTTGTTGCCCAGAATTGCCTTTGCTGTTCTAGGTCTCTTCTGCTTCCAAATGAATTTTAGGATTGTTTTCTCTAATTCTGTGAGATATGCTTTTGAAATTTTGATCAGAATTGCATTAAGTCTGTATAACACTTTAGGAAGTATGGCCATTTTCATTTTATTGATTCTTCCTACCTAAGAGCAAGGGATGTCTTTCCATTTTCTAATATCGTCTTCAATCTCCTTTTACAGAGTACTGTAGTTTTCAATGTAGAGGTGTCTTTCACATCCTTCATTAGATTTATTCCTAGGTATTTCATTTTTTTGGATGCTATCATGAAATGTGTTGTTTCCCTAATTTCTCTCTCTCTGAGTTTGCTATTCATGTATAGGAATGCGATTGATTTTTAAGTGTTGACTTTGTATCCAGCTATACTACTACTGAATTTGCTTATTAAATCTAGCTGTTTTTTAGTGGAGTTTTTGGAGTCTTCTATGTTGAATGTATGTTATCTGCAAATAATGATAATTTTACTGATTCCTTTCCTATTTTTATTCCTTTCTGTTGTCTAACTGCTCTGCCTGAAGTTTCCAAGCTGTGTTGAAAGTGGACATCCTTGCCTTATTCTGATTTTAGAGTGAAAGCTTTCCGTTCTGTCCATGTAGTATGAGGTTGCCTGTTGATTTATTATAGATGATTTTTATCCAATTGAGATAAGGACCCATCTATTTCATTTTTCTGTAGGGTTTTTTTTTTTTGTCATGAATGCGTGTTGGACTTTGAAAAAAAACTTTCTGTGTATCGAGATGATCATATGTTTTTTGTCCTTGGCTTTGTTAATATGGTGTATTACATTTATTTGCATATGTTGAACCACCCCTGTATCTCTGGGTTGAGTCCTATTTGGTCCTGGTGTATAATCCTCTTAATCACTGCATTCTGTTTGCCTGCCTATAAATTTTTGACATATCGGGATCATTCCCCAAGGGAACCTGGCCTCCCCTTTATGTGAGTGGTTCTGGGTCTGTAAACTTGCTCACATTCAGTAACTGACTGCGAGGCAGTGATTCCTTGCCTCCATGATTTGAAGTAAGTTTCTGTTTATTTGCCCGTAAATTCTTTCAGTTATATAAATCTGGTAAAAATTTTGTGGGCTTCCTATTTATTTCACTTGGGAATACAGCCCATACCCTAGGTGTACACATATCAGATTATTCTGGTCATCGTTCTGCTTCTGCTGTCCATTATGGTAAGTATGTGGACCCTGCCTTTGGTGACTAAGTGCTGCCATTTGATGTCTGTCAGTCAAGGATCCAGTCAAGCCCATTGCCCTTAAATTTCCCAGTTGAGCAGCTGCAGTCCCCACTTAATGTCTGGCATACAGAAAAGAGCAATGACAGGGCTCTTGGTGCTCCTTTCACGAGTCTGTTTCTCAATGTGTTAGTGAAGTTACATTTCTGAAGCATTCCAATGTGGAGGATTAGGTTTAACATGTCAGATCCACTCCAGCATTCTCATTTCCTAAGCTTCTAAATCCCCTCTTCATTAAAGGAAACCATGGAATATCAGGCGTCTCCAACTCATTCACAGTGTGCCATCTTTTGTTCCATACTTCTGCCGACCAGTCAAATAAACTATTAACAACTTTCTTTATTCTGTGAGCTACAACATTCAATTCAGAATCCTTGATTAATAGGCTCATAGCAACAAACAGCCTGACTCAGGTGTATTGTTTCTGCTTTCATTATCCTATACCCGTAAGATCTGTTACCATGCTTGCTTATTAGACCTCTACTTATAAGAGTTAGAAAACTCAAGAAATTCTTTAGGGGAGTGGTGAACCTCTTCATGGGCCACACTGTATGCCTTACCCTTAGGAACCTGGATTAGGCCTAGAGGCAAAAATTGGTGGTGAGGAGGGTAGGTGTTGAGGAGAGTCAGTGATACCCTGTTTGGTCAACACAGGATTAGTTTCTTCAGGTATACTAGAAGAGGTTAACACTTCAGGGGGTGGAGGTGGGGCTGCCTCTGCCAATGTGGGTAAATCCTCTTCTTTTGGCAAAATAATCTCATTAGTATTTTGAAACTGGACATCCTCAGCTTCCTTAGGATCCTCCTACACCTATCCATCCTAGTTTAGGGGATCCTGTTCGTTGCCTTTACTTTTGCTTCAGATATGCCCTTTGAAGCTGTTTAGCCAGCGGAATTGTGAGGGTCTGTATTTGGGTTTCTGTAATCTCAGCCTTGAGGCTAAAAAAAGAGATTTTCTTTAGGACACACTTAGAAACTTTAAAATTTCTTATCTGTGCTTGGAGCTGGGAATTTGAATCTTTGAGTTCCTTATTTTCTTTTATTACTTTGTTCTCACAGCTAGAAGACTTTTGACTTCCTGTGAATGTTTTGAGCTGTTTGTTTTCCTTCAATAGTTTGTCCAGGGGTGCTAAAACCACCCAGCGACATTGTGTTTTCTACTCTGCCAAAGATACTCATAAATTTCCTGTATGATGTTGTTAAATTTCTGACATTTCACAAGTGACAAATTAGGATAATCAAATGGGTCTATATGGCATATTAGTATAAACAGTTCACTCCATGTATTATAAGTATTCCCCACAGAATTGGGAAGATACCATGGTATCTTCAGGTCTCATCAAATTAGAGAGCTAACTCCAGGAACTCCTAAAGCCATTAAAGAATTTCATCATTGTAATTCTGTTTCTCTAGAGTCACTCCACTTCTGATACCAAATTTATCAAATTTACCAAATCCATGCCAGTGTTTTACTAGAGAAATAGATATAACACAGGATATACAAATGTATAAGAAATTACAAGATGGGCTTTTGATGGTCAGCCAGAGCTGGACAGGTGGTGTCTGCACACTGGAGACTGAAGGTTTCAGTCTAAGGTCTAGAGGTCACTTCAGTGTCCTGCGCAAGTCCATTTAAGGAGGCTGATGGGTCTACAGTGGAAGGCTGAAGAGCCTTATGACAAGGAGCTGAAGAGTACACCAGAAGGCTAAAGGATCTGAGGCAGAAGCCAAAGAGTCTGTGCTAGAAGCCAGGAGATGAGTGCAAACTGAAGGCGAAGACTGGAGCACCTCTGAAGAACAGAAGCTAGTCCATGCTTCCTCATTTTAACTTTCCAGGTGATGAGCTGCCCTAGGACTGGTCCTTTAAATTTCTAAGTTTCTTAAGTTGACAAAATCAGTCATTATAGCTGTTACATCTTTGTGTGTAATTTTTTTCTTATTATATGTTTTTTTATTTTTCTTGTAAAATTAACCCAATTCAGTACAATGTCACATGAAAATCTGCTTTTAGAACTCTGGGAGGAGGTTGAAAGTGAGTTAGTCATCAGGTGATTTAGCTGCTACTGATAACTCGGATCATGTAAGTCTAAGACTTTAGCAAGATATGACATATAGAGAAGTACAAAGTGAGGACTTGATTCAAACAAGGAAGGGAACTGTAAGGTAAATAAATCTTTGACTAGTCAAGATGCTACAGAATGGTCATGTATACCTGAAAGATCCAACTATTACAACTATGTCAGAAAATGTTACTAGGTTTTTGCTGGGAGTGCAACCTTTTGGACAGAATGTCAACACTGTGATTCAGTATTGGAAATTGTTTGTACCTGATGATATGCTGCAAGATGTTTTTGCCTTGTTTTTATTTTTTTTTTAATTGGTACCAGGAATTGAACTCAAGATCTTGTGGTTGTTAGGCATTTATATCCCCAGCCCCTACATGGTGTTTTGAAACACTAATAATGAAATACAGACAAAATATTCTATATGCATTAATAGCATACTCAAAAGCATATCATGACATCTCACTGTCTGAAGTAAAAGCCTTCATAGCAGGACCTTATCATTCTAATTATCAGAATCTAAAGGATTTATGGAGGAGTAATAGATGTGGCATTGAGATTTTTAAAACAATAATAACACTCAAAGAGATTTGATTTTTTTTTCAAAATTGCCTACTTTTTAAGGACAAAAAGAACTGCCAAGAAAGAAAAAAAAATGACAATTTGCTATTTGCTTATTTTTTGAAAACTTTGTTTTAAACTGTCAAGCAGTTTATATACTGTCTCAATATATGACAATTGACAAACAATTTGCATCATTTTGTGGTTGTTGAAGGTTTCAGCAATATATGCCAAATAAATCTTCCAAATATAGTATAAAAATGTATGCCCTGGTAGGTGTGAAGACATTTTATACCTCGAATTTGGAAATTTATCCTGGAATTCAGCCACTAGATCTTTATTTATGCAATAATAAACCTTATAAGGTTGTGAACAGACTTGTTGCACCTGTTTCAAAAAGTAACCCAAATGTCACATTCCGCAGTTGGTTCATAAGTTGTATTTGTTAAAAAAAAAAAAAAAAAAAAAAAAAAAAAAAAAAAAAAAATTGGCCGTCCTGGAAACTATTGGCAAGAACAAAGTGGAGATTCCTGAAAAAATGTTGCAAATACACCATAGAGAAATGTATAGTAGAATCTCTGGATTTCAAAATGAGATAATATTGGCCTCCTATATGGTGAAGAAAAACAAACTATCTACATTACACCATGATGGTAAGATTGTTAGTGAAACTGGGTGTGGTGGTGCGAGTCTGTAGTCACAGCAATCAGGAGGCTGAAGCAAGTGGATCCTGTAAATTCAAGCTCGGACTGTGTTACCCAGTAAGTTCCAGACTATCTTAGACTATGTTTTGCTGAGGGAATACAAAGTAATATTGACATGGTCAGTTTATACCATGATGATTGATAGTGAAGCCAGCTGACCATATCTTAAAAACAAAAGAACAAAACAAAGCCAAAAAAAAAAAAAGATTGACAGTAAATCCTCAACACAAATGAAGCCAGAAATGGTAACATTTTACAACAAAAGAAAGGCAAAGTAGATGCTGACAAGTTATGCAGCAACTGTGATGGCCCTCAAAACACAAAGTATTGGTAGATAGATGTGTTTTACTAGATCTAAACACGTCAGGCATAAATAGTTTCATAATTTTCAAAGGTAATAATAAGCACAAAATATCAAAGAGAAATTTTCTTAGAGGATTGAGAATGGAATTGATAAATAGTCAAATAGTTACAACAAATATGCCCAAAGAACTCTGGATCTTTGCAATTACAAAAGAATTCTGGATCAGACTGGTGAACAGACATGTGAAACAAGAACCTTATAAAAAAACAAAAAGACCAACAATATGTCAAGTATGTCATACCAATGAAGACAGAAGAACAAAACACGTGTGCTAATGGTCTGATATTCATTTATGGAAATGCTTTTCTCATATGTGAAAACTGCCTTAGGGGTGATAAGTAAAGATTATTTCTTTTTTTTTTATTATGTGCTAAAAACTTCTATTTTGTTTTCCTGTTAAGTACATATTGTTCAGTATAATAAAACTCTTAAAATTAATAATTTGTCAATAGAAATACTTCTAAAAAATAAATATGATTGTTATACCCGTAATGCAGTTTTTCTAAAAATTCAATATGATGCCCCTATGAATAACTACCTTTCATTTTGTTCTTTAAATGATGTATACTTTGGGTTTATCATATAGGAGAAATTGTGCGATATTTAAACGTATCTTATTTATTTCACTTAGAATTATTGTGCGTCCATTTTCCTACACATAACTCGTTTATCCTTTATGGGAGAGTATACATACTCTATTGTGGTTAAGTAGCACATTTGATTTATCCATTAATCTGATAGACAATATAGGCTACTTCCAAGACTGTTACGAGTTGCGCTGCTATAAATATGAGTATGGATCTATCACTGCAATAGGATGACTTTATCCCTTTCGGGAAGTTACCTAACGGGAATAGTTGGGTCAAATAGAATTTCTTGTTTTAGCTTTTGAGGAATCCCTACACGATTTCCATAGTGATTGCACTAGTTCATAGTACCAACTACAAAGTGGAAGGGTTCCTTTTTCCTCTGCATCCTTGCCAGCACTTGTTACTATTGGATTTCTTGAGGATAGCCATTTTTTTCTGGAGTAATATGGACTTTTGGTGTTGCTTTAATTTGTATTTCTCTAAGGGCTAGAGATGTTGAATATTTTTTCATGTTCTTATTGGCCATTTGTACTTTTGAAAAGTGTTCATTAGGGGCTGAGGATTTAGCTTAGTGGCATAAGCGCCTGCCTTGCAAGCAGGCAGTTGTGAGTTCGATCCCCGGTACCGATAAAAAGGAAAAAGACAAAAAAACAAAAAACAAAACAAAACAACGAAAAGTGTTCATTTTCGGTTGCCCTGTTTTTGATGGATTCTTTTTATTTTGGAGGAGTCAAATTTTTTGAGTTTTTAAAAATATATTCTGGATACTAGTTCTCTGAAGAATAGGAGGCAAAAATTGTTTTCCATTCTATAGGTTGTCTCTTCACTGTGTTGGTTGTTTCTTTTGCTGTGCAGAATTAAATTTGATATAATTCCACTTTTTAATTCTTGATCTTATTTTTGTACAATTTGGACTCTGCTCAGAAAGTCTTTGTCTATGTTTGTGTCTTTAGGAGTTTTACCTATTTTATCTTCTAGCAGATTGTTTCTATTTCAACATTTAGATCTTTGATCCATTTTGATTTTTGTTTAGTATCTGATGAGAAATATGAGTCTAGATTGGATCTTTTCCATTTGTATAGCAAGTTTTCCCAACACCACTTGTTAAAGAGCTTATCTCTTCCCTAACATATATTCTTGCACCCTTTGTCAAAGATTTAGTAGCTCAATGTGCCTGAGTGGGTCTCTACATCGTTTATTCTGTTCCATTAATCCACATGTCTGTTTTTGTGGCAGTACTGTGCTGTACTTTGTAATGTAACGTGAAATCTGGGATTGTGATGCCTCCTGATTTGCTCTTGTTGACCTAGATGGCTTTTGTTATTCTGCAGCCAGTTAATTATTGATTTGACTAGAATAAGGAGTCTTGAAGAAGTGACTAGGCTATGGGGGTATTATTATACCCCTCAGTGTTTTAACAGCTGAATGTGCTGTTAGGTAGGAGGCCCAGTTGGAAGTAGTGGGTCACTGAGGATGGGCATTAGGAGGGTGTATTTCTCAGATGTGCTCTTCCCCTGTGCTCTGCTTTCCCACCACCATGAAGTAAGCAGCTTTTGCTTACTATGCCCTTTTGCCATAATGTTTTTTCTTTGGAGTTAATTGACCTTGAAGTGAAACCTCTGAGATTGTGAGCCAAATTAAACCTGTCCCCTTTTAGCTTGTGGGTGTCAGATACTTTTTTCTAAGTTACAGGAAAGCTAACCAATATAGCTGCTGTAAAAATTAGTCTAGTTCTTGGGGCTGGGGATCTAGCTCAGCGGCATAAGCACCTGCCTTGCAAGCAGGCAGTCATGAGTTCGATCCCCGGTACCGATAAAAAGGAAAAAGACCAAAAAAAAAAAAAATTAGTCTAGTTCTTACGTGAACACAGGTCTTCTTTCTCTGGAATAAATGCATAGGAAGGCAGTTGCTTCTTTATGTGTTGGTTGCATGTTTAATTTTATAAGAAGCTGTCAAACTTTTCTCAGTGGCTGTACTATTTTATATTTCCACTAGTTTTGTGTGAATGATTCTGTTTTTTTATATCCTTATTATCATTTTGTGTTGTCACTACTTTAAATTTCAGTGAGGTGATGTTTCCTTGTGGTAATTAACATTTTAAATGACTGCTGATGTCTTCAATGAAATATCTTTTCATGTCATTTCCTGTTTTCATGTTATTTCCCCACTTCCTCTTATGTATACACAAATCTTTCAAAATACAAAAAGCAAAACAGAACAGCGACAAAAAAACTAAAATATGAAGTGCTTATGGTCCAAAGCATTTGAATGAGCAACGATCAATTCGTATATTTTTATTCTACAACTATTATAATTTGTATTTAAGTTAATATTTGTCCAAGGCTTATTATTATTTTTTTTTACTTAAAGAAAAGGAAACAAATAAAAAATACATGGAGATTAAAAAAAAGGGTAGAAATAATACGAAATTACAGACCAACAAACGGTAAGAAATTGCTGGTTGATAAGTTACACATTGTCATCTTAGAAATAGCTGTTCAGGTTATAGAATTAAAGTATTTAGAATGACATTCAAAAAGTGACCCTACAAACCATTCTGCTCTATCATCGAACAAAAGCTCAGTAATATGATTATCAATCCTACACATTTGTTTTACATCTCAAAGAGGGTAAGATTAATCATATCAAAACAGAACAGAACATTTAAAAAAAAAACAATTTAAAGAAATACAGATTTCAAAGGAAGTCCACTGGAGATTTTCATTATCTAACTGTCTCTAGTTTCTTACAAATAGTTGTCCCTATCTTCACCCACTTTATATACTTATTGCATATTATAGAACTAATCAAATCATTACAGGATGATGAAGTCTTTTTAGGTCCTCAAGTTCCAAATTAGGGAAGACAATAGTAACTACCATCGCATCTCTCATTCTCTTTGTGATAGCTGTCCCCATCTCTACATATGCTGAAGTTGAACTCAAAAAACCAGTCCAATGTCATTCTAATCAGCAAACAATAGATTGTTAGAATTTATATTATAATGCTACAAAATAAGCCTCGGGTTTCTCAGCGTCTCTTCCTCAGAGTATCTGTTCCTTACATCTTGCATTATATAATCTGTTCCTGTAAATGATTAAAAAAAAAAAACCCATGTGTGAATTTCTACATATATATCTATCCTCTCTGTATTATAGGGAAAACCAAGTAATAGCAAGACAGCAAAACAATTTCCTAGAAAAACATGCAATGGATAAGACATATAAGACTACAATATAAATGATCTTCCGTAGCTACTATGTTTTCTCTTATTATTTTCAATAGATTTGTCCACAACACTGGCTTATTATAGTTAAACATAGTATCACCTATTTTTATAAAAACTTAACTTTGACAGCATTGTAGGATTTGAGAGCTGTTACTAATTAATACCAGTATGGATATCCTTTACAACTTGTCATGCTCAGAGTAGTTGCCTCTACTTTTAGGGTTGATGCTAACAAGCATACCAATTTCAAATAAAATCAGCCAAGGCCAACCCATAGTCTTATGATTCAGATTCAATTAAGATCAGTCATAGTAAGACAATGTAAGTAATACAGGATTTCAGTTTAAGTTCATAGGAAAGTAGGGATAGTTACCATGGTATAACCTGCTATTTTTGGTTCAAGAGGTCTGTGCCCTCAAATCTGACATGAGTGGACAGACCAGAACAAATTAAATTCAAACTAAATATGGCACTAGGACTACTGTGTCTTTTAAATCGTTATACACCATTAACAATGACCTCTGCTTTTTTTTTTTTTAAATATAGTTTCAGAGCTGTCTATACTAAAGACTATAGCTTACCGTCTTTGCCTCATGTCTGCTACTCCACTTTTCTGCTATAATTTGTCCACCTTATTCCCTCATTCCATTGTCTGCCCCGTTCACTGAGGCCTCTCTGCCACTGTTGCTGGAATCCTGGTATCTCTTCCTCTCTTTCTCTGTAATGTCCTTCAGCGCTCTCTGTAGGGTTGGATTGGTGGCCATGAACTCTCACAGTTCCTCCTTGTCTTGAAAGTGTCTTATTTCTTCATTAATTTTGAGAGAGAGTTTTGATGGGTATATGAACTTTGGTTGCATATTTTTTTCTTTCAGGACTTGGAATATTTCTCCCCACTCCCTTCTTGACTTAAGAGTTTGTGTTGATAAGTCTGCTGTTATTTTGATAGTTTTCCCATTGTAGGTAATCTGCATCTTTTCTCTGGCTGCTTTTATATTCTGTTCTTTTGGTGGATTTCTGGAATCTTGATTATTATATGTCTAGGCGTAGATCTGTTTTGGTTGTAGGTAGCTGGTGTTCTGTATGCCTCTTTTATCTGGATATCATTTCTTTTTGCTATACATGGGAAATTTTGCTTTAATATATCTGTGAATATTTTTTGTATTTCATTTTTGGTTGCTCCTGCTTCCTCACTCACATTCTTTATTCTTAGGTTATGTATCTTTTTGTCATCCTCCAGTTTTTGAATTGCTTCTTTCTGGTTCCTTGTTATTTTTAAGAGGCTTTTTCTTTCACGATCATATGCCATAAATCTCTCTTCAAGTTTCAGAAGGCTGTCTTTAGTTTCTGTCAAGGCATTTTGCCAGTGTTCAATGGAGTTTTTAGTTTTCTGATATTCTCTTTGGATCTGTTTCATGTATTCTAAGTTATGTTTAAATTCTTCTTCAGAAGTTTCTCTTTTCTGATTTCCTCAGTTCTTCCATCTGTGTTCTCTTGGGCGGGGCTTGTCATTTCTTTAATTAATCTCTTTATATCTTGCCTCACTTGGATCAGAAGTACAGCTTTAAATTCCTCTATGAGATCATGTAGGTACTTTTTAATTTCAGCTGATGCTGTGTCGAGTATTGGATGGTTACTGTGCTTGTTCTCTTCTGTGTTTACTTCTCCTGGGCTTATTTTCTCATGTTGGGCAGCTGGAGATTTTTTTAAAATTTTTATCTCTTGTCATGTTTCTGGTTTCTTTCAGACTGTCCTGGGGTTCTCTGGCCCTCTTCGAATTGCTTAGGGCCTTTCAGAAGCGTGTTGACTTGAGTTTTTGCTCTCCTCCCCAACTTACTGTTATCTGGGGTAGGCTGGGATGCAGGGGTGGTACAGGCTAGTTTCTAGCCTCTGTGCCCGTTAATCCATAAATTAGGCTGTACTTTCTGGATGTCACTGAGTTGTGACTATTTTGTATCCGCTTATTGGGCCCCAAGCAGAGGCTTGGTTTAGCCCCAGTAGCTCCTGCCAATTCTCTTTGTACCAGAAGCAGCTGACTAATGTCACTATGGCACAGGGTTCTGCCCAAATCCCAGCTGTTCTCTTCCAGACCTCTCTGTGACAGGAGCTCCAGAACAGCAGATCGGCCCAAATCCAAGATGTCTCCCACTAGTTCTCTGAATGGAGCTGAAGCCAGCACATAATCAGGCTCTGCCAAATTTCAGGATGTCTTCCACCAGCCCTCCCTACAGGGGGATCTGGTGATGTCACCGAGCTGTAGTTTCTGCCTAACACTAAAATGTCTGCCGCCAGACTCTGTGTTATTGATTTCCCCGTGGTGGTGGGCACTGTCCAGTTCCAAGATGTTCTCTGGCCAACCCCAGCAGCCGCGGGGTTCCCAGTACTCACCAGAGTCCGGCGCAGGTCCTCATTCCGGGTCCACCGCACACCAAGCTGCCCACCTTTCCTGCACTCCCGGCACAGCACGGAACGGTCAGTTATCTGCGCACCGTTTAGATTTAGAACTCCAGAGCCTTGTACGATCTCCTCTGGTGCAGCAGTGCAGTCCTGGCTGCTACTCGGAGTCCCAGGTCTCAGTTTCCCGCAGTCACCAAAAGCAACACAGCTTTTCCTGTTGGGTCCACGGGTCAGTTTGTTGATTTAAAGGCGCGGGATTTGCAGCCTCCCGTTATCAGCGTTCACGGTCTCAGCACGACTTTAAATCCTCCAGCTGCACTGTCTTGGTTAATAAGAATCGCTATTGATTTGTCTGGCCCTCTCCATGTTGTCATATTCTAGCTTCTAGTATGATTTCTCCGGAGAGACTCTTCGCTCGATCCCCTAGCAAGCCGCCATTTTGATCCCCCTGTCCAAGGCTTATTAGGTTGAAGTTATTTTTCTCCTTGTGTATCTCCAAACACTCCAGCACCACTTGTTGAAATGTCACTCTTTCACTAAATTGCTTTTGCAACTTTGTAAAAGTATTAGTTGGCATATTTTTATGGGTTTCTTTCTGAGTTCTTCATTCTACTTGTCAATTTTTAGTATTGCACAGTCTTGGTTTCTGTAAGTTTCAACATCAGATAGACTGATTGTTCCAAGGTAACTTTTATTTTTCAAAGACATTTTATATATTCCACTTTACATATAAATTTTAGAATAATCTTAATATAAAAAAACAGCCCTGCTGGGAGTAGGTCAAAGAACTATATTGAACCTAAATCAGTTTGGAGAGAATTGATACTTTCATTACATTGAGTCTTACAGTCTATGAGTATAATCTGGTTCTCCATTTATTTAGTTAGGTATTTTAAAATTTCTTCTACCACTGTTTTGTAGTTTGTAGCAGGTAAGTCCTATACAGTTTTAAGTTTATAAGAAAATATTTTAAGCAGTTAAAGTAAGGATTTTTAATTTTGATCTCCATGTGTTTTCACCATGGAAAGTTACTGTCTGAGTCCTTTGCTTGTTGGTGGGACAAAGTACCTGACCCCCTTAATTATTAAAGAAGAGGCTTATTTGGCTTACAGTTTTTAGAGCATTCAGTCCATAGTTGGCTGCCTCCTAGGCAGGAAGTTAGTGATGGTGGGGTCTGGCAGAGGAAAGCTGGGAAGCACAGAGAGAAAGGAGGAGCTGGGGAGGGAGATAGAGCCTTCCAGGTCCCACACAGCCTTAGTGATACACCTCTTCCACCCAGGCCCCATCTCCCAAAAATGCACTCAGCCACTCATTGGCAATGATTCTATTCTCAAGATCTCATCACCTTCCAAAAGGCCGGCCTCTGAACACATGAGCCTTTTGGGGGCATTCTGACATTGTAAATCTAAACCATACCAGTCTGAAGTTCTACTTCTTTTTTGTGCATTTATATTATAACCTGCAATTTTTTTTTTTTTTTAGTTGCAAGAGGGTTTTTGTTTTCATAGATTATTTGGGATAATTGTGTCATCTGCAGATAGAAATATTTTATTTGTCTGATTTGTATGTCTGCCTACCTTCATATCTCTCTCTCTCTCTCTCTCTCTCTTTCTTTCCTTTCTTTCTTTCTTTTCTGCCTTAATGCATTAGCTAGAACCTTAAACATGATGAGTAGTGAAAGCCAACCAGGGTTACTTTGGGTCTTACTGTAGGTGGGAAAGTATTCAGTATTTCACTGTTATATGTTAGCTACATATTTTTTGTAGGTGCTTTTTTTATCAAGTTATTTTCTTCAGAGTTTTTGACATGAACAGAAGTTGGATTTTTGTTTTCTGTGTCTATTGAAATGATCATGTGATTTTTTTGTTCTTCTGTTTATGTGATGAGTTATTTATTGATTTGAATATATTGAGCCATCCTTTCATCCCTGGGATGAATCCTATTTGACATAAGGCATAAGAATTTGACATAAGGCATAAGATCGTTTGATAATCTGTTGCATTCTGTTAGCCAGTAACTAACTTATTTTCTTACTATCTGTCTCTCTCCATCCTCCTTCCTCCCTCTCTTTGAGATGGGGTATGCCATTTAGGCTGGCCTTGAACTCATTTTGTAGTCAGAGATAGCCTCAAACTCAAGGGATCCTCTTGTCTCAGCCTCCTGAGTGCTAGAATTACAGATGTCCAGCACCACACTCGGCATCAGTTTCTTGTTGAGGATTTTTGTACCTATGTTAGTTAGAAAGATTGGTCTGTGCTTCTCTTTTTTGGTTGATTATCTGGTTTTGGAATCAGGGTAATGCCAGATTCCAGGTGTAATTTTGACAGTATTCCTTTCCTTTCAATTTCACTAGAGAGTTTGAGGTGTATTGATGTTCTTGTAGAATTTGGCAGTGAATCCATCAGGTCCTGGGCTTTCCTTAGTTGTCAGGTTTTTTTGGGAGCGAGATGGGATTGTTTTGTTTTGTTTTACTGTTTCAATTTCATTGCCTGTTACTGGATTACTTAGAATTCCTAAGTCTTTCTTTTTTTTTACACTGTTGCTGAAGGGCGTGGGCTGGCCTTGAACTCAGTGATCCTCCTGCTTCAACCTCCCAAGTGCTGGGATTTCAGATATGTGCCATCATGCTTGGCTTTTTCTTGGTTCAGGTTTTGTATTTCATGTATATCTAAGGATGTCTTTATTTCTTCTGAGTTCTCCAGGTTTTTTTTGGCATTTGTGTTTGTGATGTAATTGCTAATAATTGTCTGGATTTTGGTGGTATCTGTCATGGTTTTGCTTTTCCATTTCTAATTGAATTGATTTGTGTCTGTCTTTTTCCTTTTTTTGGTTAGATTGGCTAAGGGTTTGTTTATTCTTTCAAAAAAACCATCTCTGATTCATTGCTTCTTTTTATTGCTTTATTCTCCATTTCATTGATTTCTGCTTTGATCTTTAAAATCTTCTTTGTACTAGCTCTAGATTTGGATTTTTTGTTTATCTAGAACTTTGAGGTGCATCATTAGGTTGTTTACTTGGGTTTGTTCTGTTTTTCTGATGTGAGTATTCATGGCTATATACTTTCCCTTTAGATCTGCTTTTATTGTGTCTCATACATCTTACATCTTCTTAAGTAAGGGTCAGTAGTACAATAAAATAGACCACATCGATATAACTTTTATTATAGTTTATTGTTAGTATCATTGCATTTTATTATTTTTTGTTAATCTATTATTTGGTCTGATTTAGAAATTAAACATTAGGTATGTGCATGGGAGAAGACATGTAGTATATACAGGGTTCAGGATTACCTTGCTCCAGGTAGCCACTGGATTGTGAGCAGATCTCCTGTAAATAAGGAATTTAGATTTTGGTATTTTCTGTTAATTTCAAAAGCTTCTGTTTAAAAATTTTAGCTCTTTGTTATATGTAACAAACTCATCTGTCATACCTTTTTAAAAAACTTTACCATTTGAATTTTATTAAGATTCATTTCAGATTTATATATTTAATTATCTTGTAGTTTTTCTTATGCTTTATCTGCAGCCTGTTTCTGGAATGTACCCTTCTTAAACACAGTGACTAGTTTAAAAATATGTTGTGATCTCTTTTTAAAACTTGTTTAGGATTTTCATCTGGTCTCTCTGAGTTTAGCTTGTAATTGGTTTGTCGTGATGTTCTGAATTGGTTGGCACTTACTGTCTTTGCACATTGTTTTTTGTACTTTTTTTTTTTTTTTGCCTGATATGGAACCTAAGGCTCGTGATTGCCAAGCAGGCACAGTGCTGCTGAGCTGTATCCCCTGTTCCTGTACTTTGAAATTTTTTTTTAATGTTGAAAAAGTTTTCCATGGTCTCACTGATTGTGAGGCATGCGCCACAAAACCCCATCTTTGTTTATTATTGTAGATATTTCTCATTACTTTTGTTTTGGGTCTTTTTGTATCTTTTGTTTGTTTTATCTGTCTTAGATTGTCAGTTATTTTTTATTTATTTTTGGATTGTCATGTATTACAGATACTTATATTGTTATTTCTTAACTTTACCTGTATTAATAAATAATGAATAATTTACAGTAAAAGCCCTTAATTTTTGTTACTGGTTAAACTTTAAAATTTGTTACTGAGTCATATTTTCTTATCATTTTCAAATAAATGAAATGATTAATTTGTTTTCTTAATGAGCCAGCTTGTTTTATAAAAAACTATAATTTGTTTCTCTTCTTTTGAGATTATGTTTTTTTTTTTTTTTTTTTTTTTTGGTAAATCATTTTTTTCTGTTTCTAAATGCTAGTTTTATTTTGCTTTTTTTCTTTTTCTTGAGTCCTAAGTTTCTTTGTTAGGCTGTCATATACTTTGATGAAATATGTTTTGTTTAAGATAATTTATTGTGTTCTGCAATTTTCTCTTGACTGGATCATAATTAGATGTTTATTAACATTAACAATATAAAATATTTTTATATATTTCTGTGTATACATATATACATATATAATATACATTATTTCCCAGTGAGTAGACATCTTATAATTACTATAAGAATTGGGTATATGTTTATAATTTCTATCTTTTGGATTTAAGATGCAACTAATTTTACTTGTCAACTAGTTTGCTCTCTTGTTTTCCAGTGATACTCTGAAGAAGTAGAAATCACATCGTACACATTACTTTGTAACTTTTCTCTTAATACAGTGTTCTTTGTGTAAGTAATGCTTATAAAAACATTTTTAATAGCTGCATTATATTATAAATATCTTAGGCTACTTAAGTTTAAGTTTATTAGCTTTTTAAGGTGTGTTGCAGTACCTTTGTTTATATCTTAAATGAAATTTTACATGATTTAAAAAGTACATGCACATGACTCAAAATTCATAGGTTCCAGCCAATGTGGTGGTGTGTAGCTGTGATTTTAGCCCTTGGGAGACTGAGGCAGAAGGATTGCCACAGATTTGAGATCAAACTACATAGTGGTCTACATAGTAATCTCAGGGCCAGGCTGGACTACATGAGACCCCATCTCAAAAAAGCTTTTTTTCAAAGGGAGAAAGAGTTCACAAAGTTTTTCTCCTGTTGCCTATTCTCTGTGAAGCAATTGTTGTTACTAATTTGTTACATTTATTTCCAGGACTATTTTTTCATAAACAAGCAAATTATACATACACACACACACACACACACACACTAAAAGTATACAAGTATATAAATTAATGAGTATAATAAAACATATACTAACATAATAAAATAAAAACTATATATGTGATTTTATATATGTGTGTATATGCTTTTTTTTCCTTTTTCACATAAGTAATCATCTGTATCTTCCTTGGAGATGACTTATATCAGTACAGTATATTAAAAAACTCATTAATTATTAGGCTACAGAGTAATCTTGATACATGTTCTGTGATTTAATCAGTTCAAATGTAAATATTTGAATTAGAATACTTTTAAATTGAAGTTTTGCTTAATGAAATTTATATTTTTGGAAGTCTCCCTACTCCTCCAAGGGAATGCTGAGCCATATCTCCAGCCATTTTTACTTCAGATGAGGTTTCCAAGTCATCTAGGCTGGCTTCGAACTTGCTGTGTCCTCCTGGGTTCAGCCTCTCAATTAGAGTAATAGGAAGTACAAATGTGTGCCATCATACCTGAGAAACTGTAGATTTTAAGTTGTATTTTTCCCCCACTCTCCTTTTTTGAATCATGTTTTTGTCATTTAATTTTTTTTTAATGGCATTGGAGATCAGACCTAGGGGCGCTCTACCACTAAGCTACATCCCCACTCCTTTTTATTTATTTTGAGACAGGATCTCTTTAAGTTGCCCTGGTAGGACTTGAACTTCTGATCGTTCTACCTCAGTCTCCCTAGATGCCGGGTTGCCATTTTGTGTTATAGCACACACAGGCACTAAGTAAAGCATGAGCTTACCCCAGAAGATTATTCTGAAGGTAGAAAAGGGCAAGGGTTAGGCATGGGAAATGGTACTTAAGGAATCTCAAAATTGATGGTCAATAGTTTAATGTTAATTTTGTATCCAGCTATGCCACTAAATTTGGTTATTAAATCTAGAAGTTTTTGATGGATTTTTGGGGGTCTTCTATGTAGAATATCATGTCATCTGCAAATAATGATCATTTAACTTCTTTCCTATTATTTTTCCGTTTGTTTCTTTATCTTACCTAATTGCTCTGGCTAGCATTTTCAGAACTATATTGAATAAAATTGGTGACAGTAAGCATCCTTGTCTTGTTTCTGGTTTTAGAGTGAAAGTTTTCAATTGTTGTCCATTATGATGCTGGTTGTTGGTTTGTCATAGATGGCTTTTATCTGATTGAAAGATCATGTATTCCAGCTTTCTGTAGGGCTTTTTATCATGATTGGGTGCTGACCTTTGTCAGAAGCTCTTTCTGCATCTGTTGAGATGATCATATAGTTTTTGTCCTTGACTCTGTTAATACAGTATATTACATTTATTGATTTGCATATGTGGCATCATCCCTAGTTCCCTGTGATGAATCCCACTTGGTCCTGGTAAATAATTTTCTTGGTGATTTGCTGCATTCTGTTTGCCAGTATCTTATTGAGGAATTTTGTATCTATGTTCATTAGGGAGATTGATCTGTAATTCTCATTCTTAGTCAGGTCTTTCTCTGGTTTTGATATCAGGGGAAGACTTGCTTCTAGCAATGAATTTGGCAGTATTGCTTTCCTTTCAATTCCATTGTAACAGGGTATTAGATCTCTAATTTTGTTTTGTAGAATTCAGCAGTGAATCTGTCAGGATCTGGGCTTTTATTTGTTGGTTGGTTTTTAATTACATCTTCAATTCCATTAACTGACAGTTGATTTATTTAAAATTTTTGTATCTTCTTGATTGTGCTTTGGTAATTCATATGTATCTAGAAATCTGTCTAGAAATTTCTTCTGCATTTTCCATCTTATTAGAATATAAGTTCTCAAACTAGATATAGATGATCTTCTGGATTTCTGCAGGGACTGTAGTGATTTCACCCTTTTCATTTGTAATTGCATGGATTTGAGTTTTTCTTTCCTTTGATAAAATTGGCTAAGGGTTTGTCGGTTTTATTTAATCTTTCAGAACACCAGTTGATTGATTATTATTATTATTTTCTTTTTGTCTTTTTTGAGACAGGGTCTCGCTGTGCAGTTGAGGCTGGCCTTGAGCTCACTTTGTAGCCCAGGCTGGTCTCGAACTTGCAAGGATCCTCCCCTCTCAGCCTCCCGAGTGCCGGGATTACAGGCATGAGCCACCATGCCCAGCTCAGTTGATTGATTCTTGATATCATTTTCTTGGTCTCCATTGCATTATTTTCTGCTCTCATCTTTAAATTTCTTGCCTCATATGAGCTGTGGGCTTGACTTGCTCTTTTTCTGGAAGGTTAAGATTCAGCATTCAAATAAGTTGTTTATTTGAGCTCGTTGTGTTTTGCTGATACAGGAATTTAGTGCTATGCGTTTCCCTCATAGGACTGGTTTCATCATGTCATATAAGTCTTGGTATGTTGTACTGGCATTGTCATTTAATTGTAGGAAGTGTCTGATTTCCTTTTTAATTTCATTGTTTGTTCAGATAGGGTGTTATTTAATTTCCTTGTACTTATGAAGTTCTTTTGCCATTGAATTCCAATGAATTTTCATTTCACTGTGGTCTGATAATAGCATGAGATACCTTCAGTTCCTTTGCATTTTTGTAACCATGTACTATGAGCCATTATGTGATCTATTTTGGAAAATGTCCTGTGTGTAGCTATGACGAATGTATATTTTGATGTTGTAGGGTAGAACACTCTGTGAACATCTACTAAGTCCATTTGTTCAAAAGTTTGGTTCAATTCACATATTTCATTGTTGATGTTGTGTCTAGTTGATCTGTCTTATTTGTGATAGAGATGTATTGAGGTCCCCCGATACAACTGTATTAATGCTTATTTGATTTTTCAAGTGCTACGTTGGTGCTCATGAATTTCCTCAGTTCTTCATCATGGAAGTATCTTATTTATCAGTTTTGAAATACAGTTTTGTGGAGTATATCAATGTGTGTTAATATCATTTAGGGCTTGAAATATTTCACTTCAAGCTTTCCTTCAGAGTTTATGTTGAGAAGTCAGCCGTGATTCTGATGGAGTTTCTTTTAGAAGTGATTTGTTTCTTTTTCTCTAATTGCTTTTAACAGTCTTGTTATTTCAAGTTTCTGGAATGTTGACTAGTATATGCCTTGGTGTAGATTTTTTTTGATCATGGCTAATTGGAGTTACACAATCCTCATTTATCTCTATCTCTACGTCAAATTTATTTCCCTTCCAGGGAAGTTTTCTGCCATGGCAACTATGAACTGGTTTTTTATCATCTGCAGTGTCTCCTTCTTTTCCATTGAGCTCAATCAATCTCGTTATTTTTCATTATATCATCTAGTAGATATTAGATTGATTTCTTGTGGTTCCTTGCTATTTTTAAGAATTCTTTTCATGACTGCTAACTGCAAGCCTATGCTTTATATCAGATATTCTGTCCTCACATTGCTTTATTTTGCTTTCATTGGAAATTTTAATCTCCTGGATACATGTTTGAATCTGTTTCATGGTTTCCATTTCTTTCCTATGTTGGGCATTCATGGTTTCCATCATTTTCCTCTGTTGCAGTATTTTTTTTTTTAAATCTGTATCTGTTTTATAGTCACTAATCATGTTATCATCTGTGTAGTTAACTGATTTGACTTTTTCTAAAGCTTCATTAATTTGTTTGTTGCTACGACTTCACAGAGTCCAGGTGGAAAGCTTTTAGATTGTTCCACCTCATCACCGCTGGGTTTGCCTTTGGTGGTCTGGAAGTTTGGGATACCATCTTTTTAAGTGTCTTCTCATTTTCTGTGTTTCTGTTTTTAGTGTAATTCCTGACTTAATGCTTATAAATTCCATATGGTGAGTAGCTTTATTGCTATTATTTAGAATCCTTAAAAAATGACTTCTCAGGTATCTTTCAGGTGTAGCTGGCTTTTGGGTTTTGAGTTTGCTGCAAGATCCTACTTCTTCAAATTTTTGGGGGATGAGAAGTTGTTGCCTACTTGGCCTAGCCTCTGGTTCTTTGGTACTTGTGTACAGGATTTTCTATGACCTTTAGGCAATCTGAGTCTTGGTGTACCGGGAAGAACTGCTGATTACAGCAGTTGTATCACTGTGGCTAAAGTGGTACAATCAGCAGTAACAGTAGTATAAGAACCAGATTTATGGTTATATAGCAAAATTTAAAACAAACTAGAAAATTGTATGCAGTAAAGAAGTTCTCAAAATGTTGATTTTTACCCTTAGGTGGGAAAATTTAAAAGGAGGCTGGGGGAAAAATAGAGAAATAGAAGAGGAAAGCAATAGAAGCAAAGCTGGAGAACAAAAGAGGATGATTATGCAAACTTTGGAAACTTGTGAAGAAGTCAGAAGGGAAAGAGAAAAGGAAGAAGTAAAAACAGGGATAGAATAACTACACACAAAAAAACTAGAAACCATATTCACATAAACAATATGAAAAATGAAAACAATATGGAAAAAAAAAGACAAGAAAAGAGAAAAAAAGAAAACACACGTCCACTTCAAGGTTTGTCTCTGCAGTCACTGATAGACAACATGTCCAGAGAGTCCACATGTGTGTTGATTTATCCCAGTAAGCCAGCAGTAGCTTTATGGCAGGGTAGTGGAGTGAGTCTTTACCTTTATTTCTGTGACGTCAGGTCACTTTCTGACTGTGAGTTTGGAACCAGACCCATTCAACCCGTGCAACAGTCTGCGTCCCCTCTGGCTTGAACTTGGTTGGATCATACCAGCTCAACTTGGGCTCCTGAAATTCCTCCAAATTGAACGTGGCTCCCATACTCTGACGTTGGGAGCTGCTAGATGGAGCCAGCTATTGCTCTGAGGTCTCAGCTCCATTGGACTGCCTCCAAGATGGCTCCCAGCCAACTGCCTTTCCCTGGAAGATGTCTGAACATGAATAATTCACCAGCCACCACAATCCACTGTGTCCAGTTCTCCATTACACAGGTGCATTTCTCAGTGGAGGCCTCTGGAGTCACCAGTGGTCGCCATCTGCAGTTAGGCTCAGGGAGAAAGTGCTGCCTGCCACCCCCCTCATTCTGTGTTGAAATCTCTCTTCTTGCTTTCTCCACAGGCTTTGCTTCTCACTTCAGATTCCCCTTAGGTCCTGGGGACCCAGTTCCCTCCTTCTTCTTCTTTTTTTTTTTTGGTCTTTTTCCTTTTTATTGGTACCGGGGATCGAACTCATGACTGCCTGCTTGCAAGGCAGGCGCTTATGCCGCTGAGCTAAATCCCCAGCCCTAGTTCCCTCCTTCTTGTTCTCTTCATGTTTCTGTATTTCAGTGTTTTGGCACCAAATCTACAAGAGGCTATTTTTTTAGCTGGTCATCGTTGTGCTATCTTCACCGAAGTCTCCCAGTAGTTCAAAATTTTATTTACAGTGTTTTATATAAGAATGTGAGAAATACCTAAGACATAAATGTTGCTTAAGGAATTGTAAGGTGAACATACATGTCATCTTCATGCAAGTCAAGAAATAGACCAACATCTGTGTAGTTCCTCTCATTCAAAGCTGTTTTCCATGTCCCTCATGGTACCGAAGTCCTGATTGTTCTGGCATTTACCTCGATTGTTTGTGTAGTTTTATAACTATGTTATGTATTCTTAAACAATCTAGCAAAAGTGTGTTTGTTTTGAAATTTTTCCTGTAAGGTTTTTAGATATCTGAAATCTGGTATTTTTAGGAACAGTTTTGACAGGGAAGAGTCAAGGTGTGTGGGAGGCGAACGGGTAAGGAACCTTGTGCATCTTGGTTTAAAGAAAACTGGGGACTTTGATCTTACTCTTAGGTGAACTTGAGATCTTTTTTATACCAGGTGATGGAGCTATATCTTCACTGTTGCACGACTTTGGAAATAGCTGAGTCTTTTTCTTTGAACTACTGATTGTGAATTATCTGTTTCGTGTGACTTGGATGGTGTTCATTTTCTTCC
Organism: Cavia porcellus; assembly: GCF_034190915.1. NCBI lineage: Eukaryota > Metazoa > Chordata > Mammalia > Rodentia > Caviidae > Cavia > Cavia porcellus. The sequence goes on from NW_026947484.1 coordinate 80,717,495, forward strand.
TACTCATGTTTCTGCTGGGCATTTCTGACCACATTCATGCTGAAGCTCCCTTGTGGATTTCTTTTTTTTTGTCTTTTTCCTTTTTATTGGTACAAGGGATCGAACTCACTACTGCCTGCTTGCAAGGCAGGCGCTTATGCCGCTGAGCTAAATCCCCAGCCCCTCCCTTGTGGGTTTCAAAACAAAACATTTTTAAGATCAGAGTTGCCTTTTTTTTTTTTTCCTTTCCTAATCTGTTAAAAACTATGGGATTTTAATTTTAGGCTTTGCTTGTTCTTTTCATTTAGGCACCTAGAAAGTTTGAGCAAAGTAAGGACTTTGTTTTTCTATGTGCAGTACTTTGCATTTGCTATAAACCTGACAAGAAAGTGACATTGTGATAAAAATTGTGCCTTTTTTTTAAAGTAATAGACTATTCTGTGGAAAACCCTAGATATACTTTCTAATTCTACTCAATAGTTCAGTTGCTTTAAAATTTGTAGGATTCTGCTTATATAACTTATACGAAGATAAGTTAAATGGAAACTAGTTTCATGAACTGTGTATTGTGTGTAGTTACTTCAATATATATTAGTACTCTTTTTTTCTGTGGGACATACGTGCCTAGCCCCTCAATGGATGCCTGAAACCGTGAATAGTAGCTGAACCTTATGTGTACTACATTTTTTTCCTATACATAATTTCCTGTGATACATGCTTATCTTTGAAGTCATTACTTTTGTGCCTTGGGGCCATTATTAAGTAAAGTAAATATTACCTGACCATAACAGTGGTACCAAAAGAGTGGATCTGATCACTGAGATGGCAACTTGGTGACTAGTGGGTGGGTAATATATATGGCTTGGCTCTACTGGACAAAGGGATGATTCTCATCCCCAGCAGAAGGGAAGTAAATGGTGTGAAATTTCATCAGGCAGCTCAGAATGACATGCAATTTAAAATTAATGAATTGTGGGGCTGGGGATTTAGCTCAGTGGCATAAGTGCCTGCCTTGCAAGCAGGCAGTCGTGAGTTTGATACTGGTACCGATAAAAAGGAAAAAGACAAAAAAAAAAAATTAATGAATTTTTTATTTCTAGAATTTTCCATTTAGTATTTTTAGACGGTGACTGGGTAATGGGAACTGAAAAGTAAAGTTGCAAAAAAAGGGGACTGGACTACTGTGGTCCATTCTGTTTTAATTTCATTAAAAAGAAATTTTGATTGAGGACCTTTTACACTGACTGCAAGGTCTTTCAGTAAGTCACTTCCTGCATGTTTTCTAGAGTAAGAGCTTGGCTCCAAGTGGTTAAATGGAGTAGAGACAAACTGTGTCATGGTGTGGTTAAGAGTGAGAACGTGGAGAAGGACTAGTTTGGGCTCAGATCCCAGCTCTGTCACTTGCTGGTCGTTTGATCAGGTTACAATGATGGTAATCTTGGGTCTCAGCCTTCTGTAACATAGGAGTGACACTCACTACCTCAAGGTTTATAAGGTTTAAATGACAAAATGTATGGTGTAAAGTAAATATTCAAAATGCTGCAGCTGTTATTAGCCAATTTTACTACATGGTGTTTCCTTGACTTTTAGCTGGATGCTCTTTATACAAATTGCAGAATCTGCTATGACAGGAGTTATGAGCCAGTGTTAAGTAACAGGCCAGGTAGATGAGAATTGCTTAGTTGACTGGCTTACCCTTTGGGGTCAGTTTAGGTGACTGCTGAGCTCTGTGCTCACAAACTGCTTGTTTATTACAGGAATATCTGGCAGTTATAGAGCCTTCAGTGACAGAAGAGTTGGTCTTTCTTCCCTGTTCCTGGGCTGGAGGTTAAAGCTAGGAGTGTGTGTGTGTGTGTGTGTGTGTGTGTGTGTGTACATGTGAGCATAAGATCTGCTTGGACAGGACAGAGCACGTAGGTAATTCTGCCTGAGTCACCTCCCATATCCTCCCATACTTTCACATTTAGACTCTATTCCCTGTTCCTTCTGCAGTACTTTCCTTCCCTTTTCTCCTTGTTTCTCTTTTGAAGAATGACTTCATTTATACTTTAGATAATAATCGGTTCATAAAAGGAATTGAAACAAATTTGAACATTGAAATATAAATATTTAATACAAAATTAAATTAACATAATCCTAGAGAATTTCATTTGTTAACGTTTGGTCTTTTTTCATGCATTTAAAAATAGGTAACAGTTATACTGAACTTTACTCAAGTACTCTTTTAATGGGAAAAAAAAAAACTCCCTGAACTACTGGTTGTAGAAGGAAAAAGAAACATTTTGTTGAAAGGGAGAGGCACTGATGTCTGTCTGTCTGTGAAACCGAAGGCTTTTCCTCTTTTGTCTCCTCCCTCAGGCATTCTGGAGCAAGGAGAAATACTTTCTGCTTGACTTTATTTAGCTTGTCCACCTGGCATCAAAGGTTAATGGGTTTTCTGCAGTTCTAGTTAATGTCTTGTTAGATTGCTGATAAAGATGCTATTTTTTTATGGAATGGGAAAGTTGATTTGTTTCTCACACAAATATATATACTCATATATATATATGAGTCAATTCTTTTTCACTGCTGTAAGTCCAGCCCATGATTTCAGAGGAAAACACAGTAGTGATACGAGAAGTAGCCCATCCTCTGCTGTATCATCTGGATCAGATATGTTCTCACATAAGGCCAATCTTTTTTTCTCTTTCACTACAGATTTTGAAGCCAGCTTCATAAGGTTATTGGACAAAATAACTAATGGTTCTCGAATTGAAATAAACCAAACAGGTAAGCTCCTTTTCTGTCCAATCTGAAAGCACCTGTGCCTGCTATTAACTGTTTTTGCTTCTCCTTCATTTTAATAGTATAGATACTGTATTGCATTGAGACCTTTAATAATCACTTTGTGTTGTAAAAGCCATCATTCAAACTAGGATGTTTTGAGGGTGAACCCTTCAGAATTACACAAGAGAGTTATATGAGTGGAGATTATAATAGAGACTTATCATTCTGAGTTATCAAAATAGGGTATTTAACTGGAAAAACTCAGTTTCCTGACTGTGATACAATTGACTAAAGATATACATGAAAGCTCCTAATTTAAGGAGCATACATGTGACCTCAGTAAGGTAGAAAACTGGTAAGTTTGCATCAACAAGCAAGTACCTTTTTTTTTTTTTGACACAGAGTCTTGCTGGGTATTCAGGCTGACCTTGAACTCACTGTATTGCCCAGGCTAGTCTCCAAATTGTGGCAACCCTACTGCTTCAGCCTCCCAAGTGCTGGGATTATAGGCATACACCACCACACCTGGCTACTTTTTATTTTTAATAATAAAAATACTTAACGTTTCCACAAAACTTTTCAAAGAACTTTCTTTTAATAAATTTTGAAATAGTTTTTGTTTCTAGCTTTTTTTCCCCTCCTGTTAAAATCTTTATATTGCGTAGGATACCATGGAAAACATTCATTAGTTGACACTGTTAACTCTGTACCTTTGCACACATATTCCACAAAGGAATCTCTGACCTTTAATATATGTGGGCTCTAAAAAGAAGACAAGCTTGGATTCATATATGGCTCAGGGCTACACCGGGTGTTATGATTTGTAGCTGCATTTAGCTATAACTGGTGGAGAATAGATTTTGGGCATGAAATACTCAGATGTCCTATTGTCAGCTCTAATCCCTTAATTCTTCCTTGGCTTGTTTACTTTGAAATTGCTGGAGATTTGTTCATCAACTTTTACTGGTGATTCAGAATGCAGATAATGTTATCCTGTAGTCTTATCTGCAGTGTGGGTTAAAGAATAAGACATTTACGTGATCCTACTCACATCCATGTCTTTTTTATCCCCTTCTCACAATTTAAATGCCATCATTCTGCTTATCTGATTAATTTCTCATAACAGATGGAACTGAAGGATTGTGTGGTTATTTAACTTTTGTTGGTTTCTTGATCTAAAACATGGTGTTGTGACTCTTTTTATTGAAAATAAATGACTTAGAATATTTCCCTTTGAGTTGTAGTAACTTCCATCAGAATATGATGTTTTGGATTTTTTTCTTTGGTCTTTCAAGACAGGGTCTCACTATGCAGTTCAGGATGACCTTGAACTTGTTTTGTAGCCCAGGATGGCCTTGAACTCAGAGCGATCCTCCTGCCTCAGCTTCTTGAGTGCTGTAATTATAGATGTGCACTACCATGCCAGCTCGATGGTTTGGATTTTACAGTGCAGGAAAACTTAAATTTATCTTATGAAACACCTAAAAACTGTTTCCCAGTTGAGTGAGTAAACATGTCTCTTTATTCCAGTGTTAAATTTATTTTGGTACACTGTGCCAGAAGACATTGCAAAAGCTTTTGAGCATCAGAAATACATTGTTTGCCCATTAACCACCCCTGCCCCACAATCTGTAATACTTTCCTTTGTTTTTCCTATGATGTGTAAATCCAGTAAGAAATATGAATATGCGAAAAAGTGAATGATAGGAATAGTGTCCACTAAAGCCATAGTTTTAGATATTTCCATTAATGTTTATTAATAGTTAAAATCTCATTTAACATTGAATTAAAATAGCCATCACTGATGGCATAAAATACAGTGAGTTTTACCTTTTCTGGGAATCTTAACATGAGAAATCTCATGTCAAGATTTTTTTACCTTTTTTACCTTTTCTGGGAATCTTGACATGAGAAATCTCATGGCAAGGGGGTGCTGGCTGCAGCTGTGATGATATTAGACTATCATTTGGGAGCCTGTACGCAGCAACAGTCTGAGAATGTGCTGCTGGGAGGCCTTTTGAGTTTGAGCTGAGATGACTTAGGGAGAAGTTATATTTATTGCTATTTATTAAATTACACTCACAGTTTATTATTGTTACAGAGGCTTGACATAGTGACTCAGCTTTTGGAGTGAAGTATGGACTGTCAGGGATGGCATTTTGAACTGTCTTGGACGTCCTTGTCACATTTTCCCCTTGGGACTCACTGCCTTCATTGCCTTGTAACATTTGGTTTTGTTCCTGCTGCATGTGGCTGTTTTTTCTTTGGTTTAAGGAACGACCTTATATTATCAGCCTGGCCTCCTGTATGGTGGACCAGTGGAACATGACTGTAGTGTCCTTCGCAGCATTGGCTATTACCTGGAGGGTCTCCTTTGCCTGGCTCCATTTATGAAGCATCCATTAAAAATAGTTCTTCGAGGAGTGACCAATGACCAAATTGATCCTTCGGTGAGTATTGAGATCAAATCATGACCTTTTATCTCTTGTAGCAGCTCAGCTTCTGAGAAAAAAAGTCTGTGAAAAAGTTTTTTTTGAGTGTTTCTTCAGACATTTACCTTGAGATTTAAAAGGTTAATTCACTGAGGAAGGCCGATGAACCATGACTTGTAATCATCAAATTCAAAATGATTGCTAGTATTCAGCAGGGTGTCTTTTGATGGTACATGTAGGAACCTTCAGAGCAAGTACTTGCTGTTTATTGTATTTGACATGAACTACAACTCTTGGCTGAAGTGTGTGAGTGGAGTTTTTTGTAAAGTCATGTGAGAGCTGAGACTAGAGGGCAGCGGATCAAAGTTTTAGGCAGGATATAGTATCCCTTGGCATTGCCACGGCATAATCTTGACTTATCTAAGTTTCAGTTATAAACTTAAGGACTTTTTTATTCTGAGAAGAGTTTGCGTATAAAAAAAGGAATAAGGTCAGAGAAGAAATGTGCAGAGAGTTTGTGAGTACCAACAAGCTTCTTGTTAAACATGCTAATTTGGTGCACTGTCCAACTAAGATTTTCACTTTGATCACCATAGCTATCTTAGTGCCAGTCTTTGATAGCTCATAGGAAGGGAAGGGATCCTTAGTTTTGATTGTTCACTATCCAGAGACAGTATCTTAAAGCTGATGGCCATAAAATTCTGATTGAGGAGGCACCTTGTCTTTACTGCTACAGAATAGACCACAGCTTAAAAAAAAATGTCTGTGAGTATATAGCTTTCCTGAGAAGGACCAGTTAGTTGTGCATTGAGTTGCAGGTATTCATCAATATACCTGTTACAGTATAGGCATGGTTAATGTGTTCTTAGGTAGACTTGTTCTTCAATTTTGTTTTTCTTTGAGACAAGACCTCACTGTTCAGTTTAGGCTGACCTTGAACTCATTGTGTAACCCAGGCTGACCTTGGTGAACTCACAGTGATTCTCCTGCCTCAGCCTTCTAAGTGATAGGATTTATGTCAAGCTTGTTCTTCAGTTCTAATAAACTCAACTGAATAAACTCATTCTCTAGAATGCAGCAAGATCTTAAATTCTTAGCTGTAAAGGTACTCTGGAGTTTGAAATTAATTTAAGTGATTCTTTTTTAACTGATTTTTTTCTAGAAGATTCTAGTAAATGAGCCCTTTAAAAATGTGAGAGGAGACATGTCCACTTTTGGTTTTTAATTAGTACATGTTTGCAGTGCTAATGTAGTAATGAGTATATTCATGGTAAGGAGTTGATGTTTATATAACATGTCTTCATTGTTTTTATGCCCCTTTTCCTCTTTCCTGATTTTTCCCCCATACTCCCTTTGTCTGTTTTTTCCCCTGCTATGTTTTATTTTGCTTTTTATTTTATTTTTTCTCATATAAGAGAAACCATGCGATATTTAAGCTTGTGTGTGGTTTATTTCATTTAACATAATGGTCTCAAGGTGTACCGATTTTCCTATGAATGACTTGTTTATTCTTTTTTTTTGTCTTTTTTGTTTTTTATCGGTACTGGGGATCAAACTCACGACTGCCTGCTTGCAAGGCAGGCGCTTATGCCGCTGAGCTAAATCCCCAGCCTCTGACTTGTTTATTCTTTATGACTCAGTGGTACTCTATTGTATGTAAGTATCACGTTTTCGTTATCTGTTCACCTATTGATAGAAATATAGGCTGCTTCCTAGGTTTAGCTATTGTGAATTGTGCTACTATCAACATGGGTGTAGGGCTGGGGATTTAGCTCAGCGGCATAAGCACCTGCCTTGCAAGCAGGCAGTTGTGAGTTCAATCCCCAGTACCAGAAAAAATAAAAAAGAAAGAAAGAAAAAAAAACATGGTTGTGTGTGTGTGTGTGTGTGTGTGTGTGTGTGTGTGTGTCACTGTAATGTGATGACTTCAATTCTAGGAAGGAAGTAGCTGGATCAAATGGAATTTCTATTTTTAGCTTCTTGAGGAATTCCCATACAGTTTTCCATAGTGGTTTTACTAGTTTACTTTCTCACCAGCAATGTAGAAGAGTCTCCCTACTGCTAGTTTCATCAGCACTTTTTGTTGTTTGATTTCTTGATGATAGCCATTCTTTCTGAAGTAAAATGGAATCTCAGTGTTGTTTTAACTTATATTTCTTTAATGACCAGAGAAATTTATTTGTTGGTCATATGTATTCTTTCTGAGAGATGTCTGTTCATTTCAGTTGCCCATATTTTGATAGTCTTTTGTTTTGGGGAGGATGTCCTGATTTCTTTTTTTTAGCTCTTATTATATATTCTGCATATTAGTCCTCTATCTGAAGAATAGCTGGCAAAATTGTTTCCCATTCTGAAGGTTGTCCCTTCACTCTGTTGACTGTTTCCCATCTTCAAGATTTTTCCCTATTTTTATCTTCTAGAGATTTCTACACTTCTGGATGCAAATAATGAGGCAAGGTCCTAAAGTATATTTGGGACCATTGCTGTACATTTCTGTTTTGTACTGTTTCTATAATTGCTAATACTTTCAGAAGCTGTTCTCAATGGCAATATTCAGCAAGTTTTAAAAAAATGTTTTATATGTTAACAGTAACAAAAGATCAGTTGATAAAGTCTCCAGAAGTGGTGATTTTTAAAATGCAGAGTATTAAAAACACCTCTTTTCATATGCTGCCAGACTGTTTACTTTTGTCAGCTGCATGCCTAAAATGATGGTGGATGGCATGTGGCTCTAGCCCAGGTTAAAATAAATAGACCTAATCCAGGATAAGCAGTGAGTTTAGCCTGCAGTGTCTTCATTTCAAGCCTCTTCTTATATGTGTTTTACCTTATATGTGTTTTCACCAGTTCATGTCTGCATTTACTTATTGCATGTAAAGATGAACACCTTGTACGATTATACCTTCAGGGAGCTCTCTCAGGGTAGATAGCTGTAAACAACTAGGAAGACAAAAGGCTGACAGTCTCTTGAGCCCTGATAGAAATACAAGGAAAGTACTGAGCATTTGTGCCTTATTCTATTTTGTATCACCTTAATAGCATTCCTGACCCTGGATAATTTATAAAGAACAGAGATTTATTCCTGACAGTCCTAGAGGCTGGCAAGGCTACAAGACTGTAGTACCTGCATCTCATGAGGGCCTCTGTGCTGAATTTGGAGGGTATCTTGTGGCAAGACAGAGGGAAACTTGGGGGAACCCTTCCTTGTACTAGAAGCCTGATCCCAACTAACCCATTTCTGTGCTAATACCTTTAATCTTATTCATGAGAGTGGCATCCTTATGACTTAATCACCTCCTAAAGGTTTTACTAAAAACTGTTACAATGACAATTACATATCAACATGAGTTTTGGAGAGGCCATGCAAACCGTAACAGTCGGGTAGGGTTTCTAGAGGAAACTCCAGATTCAGGATGATCTTTAGGATAATTCTGGAGGTCAAATGATTAATTAATTGGAGAGGTGATAGATTAGTTCAGATATTATAGAAGTGAAAATTAAGAGGCAAATGTGAAAGACAGTATGGCAAAAGAGGCATCATTACTTGACGGTGGACTAGGAGCAATGGGCTATAAATTACTCCTACGTTTGTCCTGGTTGACTCTAAGGATAATATGCAGAAAGAGTTTTGACATTAGAGAGGAGAAAATTGTGGAAGTGTAATGATTTGATTTTGGTTCTGTCCCTAGGAAATGGCAGCAATTACATATCACAATCTACTTGGGGTTGGAAAGTGTATTGTCTACAGCCTCAGAGATAGACCATCAAGCCCTGTTTAAATCTTTCCAAGTTTGAGATTGACTGCTGCTGAAATTGAACTCTGACAGCAGTTGGGCCTCGAAATGTCTTTCTTTTGACCTGGACAGTGTGGTTTAGTAGTAATAGTAGTGGTGTTTGTGTATCTGAATTGGTTGTTTGTATTTAAAGTCCCAGATACTGCATTGTAGTACTGCTCTGTGGTAGTGCTGGACAGCTGTTCTCCATGGTTACCATCAGCTGGAGCTGTGTAACCTGCCTACTTTGGTAAGTTACGAGCACTCCAGCTGCACACAGGTTTCATCTGACCTCATTCATTTTAGTTTCCATTCTGATCTCTGGGCTTAAGAGTTTTTGCTCCAACGAATTGATTAGAAGGGGAAATGAGTGTGCAAGGTGGAAGAGGAGCAAGAAGAGGCAGATACAAGTGTTTGGAGAATCCAAACAGCAGTGCAGTTCTAAGAAGCTGGGAATGATTTCAAGTCTTTCTTTGCACAGGAGTCAAGTTAGACAGTGAGAAGTTTGTTGAGGTCTGAGGCAGCAGTGTCATTGGAGTGTAGTGGTCACTACAGACTGAGAAGTAAGTAGGATTTAGAGCCACAGAAAGTTTGGAGATTCTTCCAGACACTTAGGTTGAATGGTTTCTCAAGAACTGAGATTGGGAATGTTTTTAGGACTAAAGAAAACGTCAGCCTGCTTGTAATCTGAGAAGCTGTTATGGAGAAGGAAAAGATTAAAATAAAAAATAGCATACTTAGCCCACAGAAGTACAGAAGTTATGGGGTGGACCTTATCAGGGCTAGGAACTTCTTTTTCTTTTTTTTTTTCTTGGAGGCAAGAAGATAAGAAATTTAGAGAAGAAAATTTTCAGGAGGTTTCTGAATCTCAACCGTGTGACAACAAAGTCTCCAGTAAATATTTGCTGGTGCCAAAAGGCTGGTCATGTGCTGGGTGAAGGGTGAATATTTTGTTCTTCCAGTTTCATCATTGAAAGAGAAAAGAAATGCAGTGTGTATTGTGCTGAGCGTTATTCTAGGTGTACAGTGTGTGCACACATGTGATCCATGTTTGTCTTCTGCCAACCTGTATTCTTGTCATTGCTTAGACTAGGTAATTTGAGAGTGGACTTCTTTCCTTTGTCATTTGATATCGATCTGTTCGCATTGTTGCCTATTTGCTGACTGCACAGTAATGGTATTTGCCTTTGCCCTAAGCTACTACTTGGTGAGATGTTTGCCTTGGCTCTCTACAGAGTGAGGACTCAGTTTCCCTGTGGCAGAACTTGCAGATCATCCTCACTCTGCTAAGTCTAAAGTGTGCAGAGCTGGAGAAGGGAGTAGAGTCCTCAGCCCAGCCTCTCATCTTAATACAGGAGGAAACTGAAGCCCTGGGCAGAATGAATCCCCATCTACTTTTATAGCATTTATTCCTCTGCACCGAGTCTGTCATGTCAGATGGGGACTGATTAGGAGATAGCATGGCATTTGGACTTTTGACTGATTCAAAATAAATTTGACTGTGTCTCCTATGACTCAGGGTATAGGTACGATGTGCCAAAAGGGGTGTTCTATCTTTTCATCTTTCTTTTTCCCAGGAGAACTGGTTCTGTTAGTTGCAGGGTAAACTACATCCTTGCATCTTTGCTCTTAATTCTAGTTTGGACTCTTTTTGGTTCTACCAATCTCAAATTCATTTTAAGTCTTGTGTTACATTATAAACTTACTACATATATCCTTAAGATCCTGTGGCCTAGTGGCATCATCATAGCTATGCTAAACCTACAACTATCCTAATGTAGCATAATTCATTCCTCATGCTTGTTGATGCTATTGTAAACAAACCTACTGCATAGCCAGTTGTATAAAATTTAGCATGATTATGTATAGTGTATAATAAAAATAATAAATGACTGTTACTGGTTTATGTATTTACTATGCCATATCGCTCTGTGTGTCTGTGTCCATGTGTGCATGTGCACGTGTGTGCACACATGCTTTTTGTTGGGATTTACCCTAGGCTGCATCCCTGGCTAGGATATCCTTTTGTTATTTTAAACCGTATGTCTTCTACTTATTAAAAAAAAGGTAATGATAAATAGCATTAAGCAGCTCTTTGAGATTCCAGAAGAAGGCATTATTACCATGGGAGGTGGTGCTTCACACCTGTTAGTACCCTCAAAGACCCTCTAGGGGGACACAGTGTGGGTAAAACTGATGATCCTTCTTTTTTTAAATCGTTACCCGGGATCGAACTCCTGACCGAGCGCTTGCAAGGCAGGCACTTATGCCGCTGAGCTAAATCCCCAGCCCCTAAAACTGATGATTCTAACCCTGTGTAGATCTAGGCTAATGTGTGTGTGTGTGTGTGTGTGTGTGTGTGTGTGTGTGTGCGTGCGTGTGTGTATGTGTGTGTGCGCGTGTGTGTGTGTGTGCATGCGTCTTTAATAAGTTTAAAAGTAAAACATAAAAATAAAATTAAAAGACTAAATCATTTAGCTTAAGCTTGTAATAGGTGGTGTCATTTAGGTTTACATAAGGACACTCAGCTGGATGCAGTAGTGCGTGCTTATGATTCCAGCTACTTAGGAGGCTGAGGCAGGAGGATTGTGAGTTCTGTAGGGAAGCCCTGTCTCAAAAAAAAAAAAGAAAGAAAGAAAAAAGGATACTATGATGTTCTCACAAGGATGAAATCGTGTTAATGATGGATTTCTCACAACGCATCCCACTCTTAAGTGATGCACAACTATATTGGGGTATATTTAGCTTTAATATTTAGTTGAAGCTATCTAATCTTTAATAGCTTTTCTTGCCATAATTGATCTATTGTGAACATGTTCCAGGTTTTACAGGCCATTTCTACTTCTTGTTAACTTTTGATGTTTAGTTGGGGCTTGTTTTCTTCTATAGCGTTGCATTGTTGAGCCAGCCTGTTGAGAATTGTTAACAGGTTGAATACAGCTAGGCTTGTGGCCCTTATGTTAAATAAAATAAAAGAAATTCAGATAATTGTTACTTTTTTGTCTGAGCCCACACAGATAATTAGAAGCAGAACCTGGACCAGGACTAGGGTTTTTTTTTCCTGTACGTTCTGCATGTGCTGCCAGTTCTCACTGCTCTGATTGGGTCAGCCTCACCAGGGCCAAGAGAGGAATGTTCTGCTCCATTGAAAACAAGCCAAAGAGTAGTTTTCTTTCCCATGTGGTAGTTGAACAACATGCACTGACTTGTTGGATATACATAATTGGAATGTCATCCTTATACTGTACAAGGAATCCATAAATGCATATTAAACACTTTCTAGGAGCTTTGAATAGGGAAGAGATAATAGTGGCACTTGGCAAAGTCTTGCCATTAACTGTGGATTCTTTTGTAATTTCAGTTTGGGGCTTGTGCTGCTTCTTGTAGTTTGAGGCTGTCATTGCTTCACCATAGCACTCTTCCATGTGGAGTTACCACCTGTGTCCATATTCTTAGGCTAGTGTTGAATTGTTCAGTTTGCTTTGTTTCAGAATGCCACTCGCTCAAACATTAAAAAGAAAATGTAATAAAACAGGCTGATACTTTCTTCTGTAGTGTCTATACCAATAAAAATGTACAGAGGTCTGTTTGTTTTTCTTTGAGCTCAGAATTTTCTCTATCCTTTTGCATGATGCTCATGGTAACTTCAAGAACCTCTCCATGTCATCAGTGAGAAAAATGAGACTCAGAGAAGCGTACTGGCTAATAAAATCTCAGTTTTCCTCAGGAGCACAGCAGTTCAAAGCCAGCATTCATTTTCCTTACCAAACTGTATTATCTACCTGGTTGTTATACCTTGCCTGCTTCTTGGACTTTTTCTGTCTGCCCAAGACTCAATTACACTTTTTTTTGTTCTGAAATAATTTATAGGTTGATGTTCTTAAGGCAACAGCTCTCCCTCTATTGAAACAGTTTGGGATTGATGGTGAATCCTTTGAACTAAAGGTAAGAGTATATGAACTGCTGGCTGTATGTATCTGCGTAAAACATTTTCTTCCCGACTCGTTAGAAGAGCTCTGTGGCTCAGTGTGTGTTTGTGTGTCACATTTGAAGTCGCCATTTATCAGAAGATCATAGGGCTCATGAATAAACACTGGACTTTGTGTGTGTGTGTTTATATTTTTTTCCAGATAGAGTCTTGCTTACTACATAGTTGAGGCTGACCATGAACTCACTGTGTAGTCCAGGCTGGCCTCAGACTCAAGACAGTTCTCCTGCCTCAGCTTCCTGAGTTCTGAGATTACAGATGTGTGCTGCTATGCTAGCTTGATACTGTAGATTCTAAATTTAAAGAGAATCTTTAGTGATAACAATAATAGTTGGTAATTACTTTAGTGATAACAATAGTAGCTGGTAATTATGTTTCCCATAGTTTGTGGTAGATACCTTGTAGTAGGTACTATTGTAAACATTTTATACTATTGACTCTTACTTTTCACAGTAACTCTGTCAGTTAGATAAGAGAGCAGCTGAGGATTTTGGCCCTACTTTGTCTCTGATCTAAATCATCTATGTAGATATAATTTGTGTCCAAGAGCTCCCAACCAATATGTCCCTGAGAATTTTAAGTATTTCAGAGTCTTTTAAAGTGATTTAAGCATCTGCTTGCTATTGAAAAGAATTATATCAACCCAGTATGGTAACCCTGTGTTATTTTGGCATTTCCATTTTTTAAATTGATATTTTTAAATATTGGAAATATCTTTTTTGGGGGGAGTTACCTAGGGTTTTGATATATTAGTTATTTGCATGGGAGAAGAAAAAGTATTCCTGATGGTTAAGAAATGAGATCTGCTGTTGAAAGCAGATCTGCTGATGAACTAGAATGAAAAAATAGATTCTGGTGGCGAAGTGATCTGCTCAGGATTATGTAGATGAGAGGCAGAGCCAGTTTGATTCTAACTTGCTGGTAAGCGTGTCCCCTTGCAGCTTACATGAGGTGCTGTTACTTTTGAAGGGCTTAGCAAGTTGACTGTGGAAGAGCTATCTGTCATGTGAGGAAGAGCCCTAGATAAAATCTTTCTGGGATGAGTGCCAAGGGAATTCTGCTTTGTTGCATCTTGCTTTTATCCCCCTACCCCTCCAATTGTTTTGTGCAGATTGTGCGAAGAGGAATGCCTCCTGGAGGTGGAGGTGAAGTGTTTTTCTCATGTCCAGTCAGGAAGGTCCTGAAGCCCATTCAGCTCACAGATCCAGGAAAAATCAAACGTATCAGAGGAATGGCGTATCCTTTGCCTTGGATTTAGATTTATTTATTTTCTTGGCTCTATAAGAATGACTAACCACTTTTCTTCCTCCTGAGGTTGATTCCATTTTGGGAAAATTTTAACAGTAAAGTATCGTAGTTGAGATGTGTTTATCTGTCTCACCATGATTAGATTGATTTGCTCATCATGTCCCCTGGTTAATACTTAAGCAAATGGCTCCTGTGTATGAGATACTCCCCCTAGTGCTTTGGTTTGGAGGCCATGAACGTACTACTTCCCTCCCTTCCTTCCTCCTTCCTTTCTTCCCTTTCTCCCTCGCTGCTTCGGAAGAGCCCATTATCTGATTACTAAACTAACTATGCAAACACATAGTTTTGATATAAATTGTAAAACAATATAGGAGTATGTGTAGAGGGCCAAGGGAGCTGAGAGTAGTAAATGACCAGTTTTATCTGGAGGATTTAGGAGGACTAACATAATAATTAGCATAATAGTTATAATCTTATTCTGTGTACTTTGATGATCACTTTATAAATTCACTTACATCCTGTTTTATAGATGGGAAGCTGAAACTTGAGAAGTTCAAGGAATTTGTTAATAACATTATATGGCAGTAATGGCAGAGCTGGGGTTTAAACTCTCAGTCTGACTCTTGAGCCCAGGTTTTTAGCCTTTGCTTATTAAGTGGAGCAGGAGGAGAGGACTGCTTTAGGCAGAGAAGTGGGTCTGGTGGATGTAATGATGTACTGTTGTCCTATGCAGGGGCAAGCAGTGAAGCATGACTAGGATTCGAGAGGGCCAGTAGCAGTTGATGGAGAAGATGAAGCGTGAGGGCAGGCAGGAGCCAGTGAAAAGCTGAAAGTCATGCTGAGGAGGCGGGGTTTATTCCAGAGCCAGTAATTTTCATCTGGAGCGTAAATTTGTGATTATGAGGGCAGCTTTGGACGCAGTGTAGAAACTTTGGCCCATGTACAAAATTTGGAAGCTATGAGTTCAAAATCATTACTTAATAGTAACCACTTTGGTGCACATGTAACCATTTGCAAGAGTTTGGTGCAAGAGTTTTTGTGCCCTGGTCAGGCATGGTGGCACAGATCCATGATCCCCGCAGTTGGGCAATGGGGGCAGAAGGTTTGTTGTAAGTACAAGACCAGTCTAGGCTAAAATTAAGTTCAACACCAGCCTGAACTGCAAAGGGAGACCTTGTCTCAAAAGACCCCCTCCCCAATTATTGTGCCCTTCAGAGAGGGAATTCATACTTCTTATAGGGTGGGTGTTTAAACTCAGATTTGCATTTCCCAGGAGGTTGGGAGATGGTTTTATTCATAGGAAAGTAAGTGTGGTGTGAATGGACTTTTCAGAGGCCTTGGTTAACTTCAACAGCAAGCGGTGGAGGATGTGGAATAGAGTAGGTGCCCAGCTGTGAGGTGGAGGTAGTGGTTGTTGAGATGAAAGATCAAACTTGTGGTTCTGTGTGGAGTTTTTTGTAAGAATCATCAAGAGCAGAAGTTTATATATAAAAATGCATAGACTGTGGTCCATTTACTGCGTGATTGTCCTGGGATGCACCTAAGAGCTCAGCCTTGTGTGTATGAGGAGTGTATAGCACATGGTGGGCAGTGGTTCCTGTCCTGGGAACCTCAGCTCAATGCAGAGTTGATTGGACCAGGTGACCAGGTGGTAAGAACTCTGATGGTCTTTGCTATGAGGACCTGGAATGAGGTTATGGAGAAGATTGTAAAGAAATGGAAATACATGTTGACTGGTTGTTTTTTTTAAAATTAAATATGTCTTTTCTACTGATCTATGGCAGTCTCTTACAGTTGAATCTCATTAGCATTGTATGCCACTATATAGGGAACTAAAAAATCAAATCACGTTTACTGCACATGAGTTGTTTTTCATTTTTCACTTTTATAAAAAATGCTGGTTTTGTATACAAAATCCTATATGCTTTTAAGGATGATTTCAGGGTTTTTAAAAAATTCTTTTTTTCTCAGATAGGGTCTTACTGTATCATTCAGACTGGCCTTGAACTCACAGTGGAGCCCAGGCTGGCCTAGAAGTCATGAGACCCTCTTGCCTTAGTCTCCTGAGTGCTGGGCTCATAGGTGTGGACCACAATGTCTAATCATTTCAAGGTTTTTTTTTGCCCTCGTTTGAGGTGTGTTTCCTTATTGGTCTGTTATAGCAGTGAATTCTGTTTGGAATCTGGTCTCTATAGTTTGGAAATGTGATTTCGAGTAGTATGTTCTGTTTTAACAAAATTTTGTTGTAATGATGCAGGTTTCACAAAGGTCCTTAAGCTGAGATGGCACTTGTGTTCTCTGTATCCCATGTCTGTAAAAACCTCATGAGTAGTCCTTTGATAATGGTTCTGAGACTGGAGGAACCTCCAGGATTTTATGGAGGAAAACATAAAAGAAAACTGGAAGAGCTTTGGTGTCTGGTCCCTTGGGGAGAGCTTTATTTCTCCATGACTTTTCCTGCTAGTGTTTGAAACTTCCCTGTGTAGAATGTGAGCCAGGAGGGAGGTCCTCATAAGCCTTCCCTTCCTCGAGGCAGAAATGAACCCCCAGACCATCCCTGGTGCCTCCTGTCTGAGTAGCAGAGGCTTTCTGTCCACTCCCCAGAGAACCGAACATAGCGTCTTACTCAAACTCCTGTCTCTAGACCAAATGTTCCAGCTGCTGGTCAGCAGAGCTGCCCGTTTAATAAACAGTCGAAGGAATGTGGGTTTGAGTGATCACCTTCTCTGCCAGTTTTGGAGCCTGGGGAAAAAAAGAGCTGTCTTTGGAAAAAACTTTTCGTTTCTGTGGCTTTTTACTTGTAAGACTGGTTGACTGTTAAAATGAGGTTGGTGGGTTGTTTTTCCCCATAGGAGGACTTGAGCTGAGAGAACTGGTTTTAGCCAATTACCCCCACCCCACCCCAGTTCATCTTTTTCCCCTTGGATTCTGCAGAGTGGTGACTGACTGGCCAGGGCCTGGGAGGGCGCTGACGATGGTTTCTGCCAGCAGCTGTGACTAGACAGTAAGTTTCTTTTTAATTGAATGCCACCCACTCTGATTCTCCTTACTGCCTGATGCAAGGTGAGAAAGAAAAGAACAGTGTTTTAGTCTATGACGCTGTTCCAGAGCTTATGATTTGATAAGTGAGAGTTAGATGAAGAAGCTGGGATAGGAGTAGTTGAAGAGGGTGAGTTAGGATTTGTGGAGATGTTTTCCTTTATTTGACTGTAGGAAAAGTCCTGTCCTGTCCTGTCCTGTCTTGTCCTGCTCTCCTTCTCTCCTCCCCTCCCCCCTCTCTACCTCCTCTCCCCTCTCCTCTCTTCTCCTCTCCTCTCCCTTCCCTTTTTCCCCTCTTTCTCTTTTATAACACCCCCCCCCCAGTTTTTATTATCTATGGAAGAGTGAAAGGAAAATATTTTTTGAAAGTCAGATCAGTTTAATTTTGAGTAAATATCTTAGGTGGGTTTTGGTGTGAGTTTTTTTTTGTGTGTGTGTATCTTAGTTCTAACTAGAAATTGCAGCTCTTGTCACAAGGTTGCTGTGGGCATAAAACAAAGTAATAATGTGTGTGAAAGAACTTTGGGAGTTCTGAATCTAGGATTGTGCTAGGATAGTGACATCTTCTGAGCTCTTCCGGAGAGTGTGAGTAGGTTTAGGCCTCAGAAGGGCAGCACCACTGGGTCCAAAGGTATGAGGCTCAGAGCTGTTTGTTTAAAATGTCTGTGGTCAAAAGTACGTCCTGGCCAGAAGAGGAGATGATGTAACTGAGCTCTGTGTGTGTATTGAAAAATTGTTCTTTGCTCTTTCTTCATTTCAGGTTTGTCCTTTGAGTCAAGTTAAATATTTGTAAGCATTTTTGAGGACAAAAGTAGTATATTAGAGAGTTTTGAGGGATACAGAGGTAAAGCCCCTACCTTTGTATGGTCTCTTTGAAGAATAAGAGCACAATGTGTGCATGTGAAGACAGACGCTGTACGGTGAGTTCAGGTTATACTTGTATGCTGGCTGGAGGCTGTCAGGAGAGAGGGGGAACTCTGGGCTGGAAGAATGGGAGAAGGCAATTCAGGTTGAAGCATTTAGACAGTTAGAATGTGTTCTGGACTGCGGATGATCACGCTGAGCAGGCTGAAGGGTTAAAACTGAAGATGCAGAGGCTAGGAGTCACTGAAATACTCAGCACCAGGGAGACTGCTCTGTGAGTGAAGTGTCTGTGAGGGGTCAAACAGGGAAGCTAGGCACCAGGTCAACTTCCTTACATATATTTTGTTTCGGTAGCTTTCATGAAAATTAAATGTGTTGTTCACAGTAACTCTTGATTAGCTAGGCTGTCCTGTCCTGGTTTCAGCTGGGCTGAAACAGACAGATACACACCTTGCTTTATTTGTTGGACTTGCATGTGGATTTGTATCAAGGTGGTAGCGAGAGCTGTGTTTTAGTCCTACAGTATAGCTCTTGACATTGCACATCACAAGTGTTAAATACTTAACTTTTAGATTGATGTATGGGGTCAGGAAGAGTTATAGTGTCTCTAATCCTCAAATACCCGACTTTTCATTTGGTTACTAATGTCTTCCTCCTTTTCCTCTCCCCTATGGTATCTTGTAAAAGTGCCAGTTATCAGTATTTTTGATAATTATCAGTAATAGGAAGTATCATACACAAATGGAGTAGTTAATTCTTATGTGATAGAAAATAGGCTCTGTAAGTTGGAAAAACTTGTTTAGACCTTTGTCAACAGCAGCCACTGCACTCTCTCACTAAACATTTTTCTGTTTCCTTTGTTACCATCCCAGAAGTTGGGTTGGGATTGGTCCTGGTCTGCCTTGGCATGGTGTCTGTCCTGGCCTTAGGTTTTTAAGGGAGATTTCTTAGTTTAAGGAGTGTGAATAGACAGAATAGGAAAGTGTTCTCAGGAGTTGTACTTAAAAGGAGCCTAGGGTTGAGGGTATAGCTCAGCAGTTAGAGCTTACCTAGCTTGAGCAAGGTTCTGGGTTCTACCTCCCCCCTCCCCAGCACTATAGGGAAAACAAAAAAGAAGAAATAAAAAGTGAGGGAGAACTTGGATCATGACCTTCAGAGAAGCAGACGTATTTACTCTTTCAAGAATTGAACTATTTCTAGAGAAAATGTGAGTAGGAAGTCAGACTTGGAAAATATAAAGTCAGATTTGGGGAACTCTGACTTCATATTTTCCATTCTCTATAATTTTTCCATCATGAACATTTAGGCTTTTAACAGTAAGAATGAAAAATAATTGAGTTATGGTATTAAAAGATAGTTAATTAAATACAGTTGGAAAACAGTGGAATTATAAGCTTGTTTGTTGTTATTCCAAAAATATTTGCAAGCTTTAAAAGTGACTTTTGTCTGTCCTAGTTTCTTAAGTAGCATGACATCCTTAACTCCAGCTTGCAGGTACTCTGTACGTGTATCACCTCAGATGGCAAACCGGATTGTGGATTCTGCAAGGAGCATCTTAAACAAGTTCATACCTGATATCTATATTTACACAGACCACATGAAAGGAGTCAATTCTGGGAAGTAAGTGACATCATTTTGGAAAATTGTTCGGCAGGTGCCTAAGGTTTTTTAACATGCTGTCCTGAGGTTAAAACTACCAGGTTGGAGGCTAGACTGCAGAATGACTTCAGAATTCATTTCTTTCTGACTCACTGCTCTTGTCACCAGCAGGCATTTCTTGAGTGCCTGTCACATAGAAAGTATCCCAATTGCTAGTGCTGGGAGCCAAGGTCCAGTACTTATCTTTGGAGAATTTAAACCTATCTATTAATAAATGGTGCCTCAAGTCCTAAATGCCATCTGCACTCTGTCCCAACAAAAAATTAAAGTGGACAGAATTCTTCCACTCTGAGCAAATAGAAAATGGGAGAAAATCCTTTGCTATCTAATTGCAAGTCAGCTTTTCTCTCCATTTGTGGGAAAAATGCTCCTAGATCCAGAGAAAGTTGTTGCAGATTTCAATTTGGTTTATTTAAAACTGTACCTGCCATCAACAATCAATCAATCAATCAATAGAAACTAAAACTTTTAAAATTAGAAATTAAAAAATTATAAAGAAAATCAAACAATGATCTATATAATAAAAGTGTATTTTACAGATTGTTTGTATATTTAGAAAACAGGCATTTAAGGATTACAAAAATCTAGAGAAAAACTGAAGGAATAGTATAGTGGACACGCTTATAATTACATCTGCTTTAGTTCATACTGGATTTTCTTTGTTGCTGAATCATTTTAGTATGAGTGATGACATTGTATTTTGAATCTAAAATTTTCAGGTCATGTCTCCTAAAAATGGAAGAGTCCAAGGTTAGCTACTGTATGTTAAGAAGTCATCTTTCTCCTAAATGGCACCAGAGTTGATCCTTTTCGTAGCTTTTGCACCCAGAGTTTCTTTTAAATTGAGAGAGAGAGAGAGAGAGAGAGAGGGAAAGAGAGAGAGAGAGAGAGAGAGAGAGAGAGAGATTGAGTGTGAGTAAAGATCTTTGACTTTCATGAGGCTAGGTAGCTATAGGATCTGCCTGAATGCCTGGGTGCTTTCTCTGTCTGGTCTTAGCTTTACCAAAGAATGGTAATAATGAAGCAGAGCAGCTCTGAAGCCATGCTGCCTCCCATTAGCTATAATGTGGCTTTTTAATAATGCCATTGGCTCAGTTGACCATAATGCATCATCAGGTTCCATACTGCTAATGGCAAGTAGAAGCTTTACATATGGATCAGGATGGCCTTGAACTCATTTTGTAGCCCACGCTGGCCTCAAACTTGCAATGATCCTCCTGCCTCAGCCTCCTGAGTGCTAGGATTACAGGCATGTGCCACCATGCCCAGCAGCATCCCTCCCTGTCCAAAAAACCCAAACCCCTATGACCACATGAGGCCTGGGGGGAACATCTAGACACAAACCATAACAGTAGATTTGAGGCATCTTAGAATTTGAAGCATCTTGGAATTTTGTGGAGAGATTCTTATTTTGCTTATTTGTAGGCTGATTTTCTTTTGTGGTTCAAGTGGTTGTTACCAGGTTCTGTGAGGACAAGAACTCTTGGGTTACTGAGGAACCTGAGGTTCCAGATTCTTGGAAGCTTTCCCTCAGGTACTTGTTGGATGCATGAGTGAATGGATCACCTGCAGTCTTGGACAAGGAGTGTTTGGTTCTGGGTGTTGGATGGTAGGAACACACTGGAAGAGATCATAGTGCCAGCTCATTCATTTTAGTTAAATTCTGAGTTTGAGGTGTGCCTTCTCTAGGGCCTTTGTGGGCTGTGTCATATGTTTCAGTACAGTGTTTCACAAGCAGAGTTTGAGCTGGGTGGTCTCCAGGTCCTTTATACCTTTTGAATTACCTGTAACTAAGTACATGGCTTTGTTCATGGAGTCTTAGGACTTGCATTTGAAACAAAATCTCACTTTCTAGTTGTGTGGACTTGGTGCCAGCCTGTTAATTTTGACATTTCTTCATTTGTAAAATGAAGACCCAACTTCATTTTACACAACTACTCTGTGTAGTTGTGAGTTTATAAGTATTATTTACAAAGCCCATATAATTGGCAGAAAGTAGGTACTCTCAGTATCTGGCAGCCCTGTTAGCATTCTCATATATGGTTCATTATTGAAAACTCTTGCAGTAAGAACTGTTGCAGTGTAAGTGGGAAGGGAGAAAGTGCGGAAATGAAGACTAGTAGGAAAGCAAAGCATCCCTCTTGGCTCTATCTTGTGTAGTCTCAGTAATCGCCTACATTTCTAGTGTGAGCTAGTAGTCACTCTTGCAAATAAGGCTTAAGGGAACCAGAAAGAAGTCCAAATGCCATCAGAAAGGTGTCTGTCTTCTCTTTCTATTTGTTGATGCATGTACTTTTATCTGCTCAGTGTTTGTGCCTTCAAATCCCCAGGTCTCCAGGCTTTGGGTTGTCACTGGTTGCTGAGACCACCAATGGCACCTTCCTCAGTGCTGAACTGGCCTCCAACCCCCAGGGCCAGGGCACAGCTGTGCTTCCTGAGGACCTGGGCAGGAACTGTGCCAGGCTGCTGCTTGAGGAGATCCACAGGGTATGTATATCCTCAGCCTCTCTGGGTGCTCAGAGATGAGCAGTCTGGAAAGAACAGTTTGGTGTCCTCATTCTTACTCTTCTTCAGGGATATAAGCCAAGGAGTTAACCTGTGCATATATGCTTTAAACGATTTAGCCTTAACTGGATCAGTTGAACTAGTCAGCAGAAATCCAGCTTCACTGGTTTGGGACACAGAGCAGGTACATTTTAATGGGGCAGAGGAGAGATCTGCAACAGACTCATGAAATAAAATGAAGATTAGAAGAACATAAAGCAGGTAGGGTGAAGGTGGTAATTACCATGTCATGCTGACCAAATAGGGAACCATTTCTCAGTGCCACCAGTTGTTATGGGAGTGGGGAATCACTGCTTTCTGATTTTTCACAGCTTGAAATCTGTATTTGTGTGTGGCAGTTCATTCAGATGTAAAATAATCTTAACAGGCTATGCTTTGCAGCATATTCTAGAGCACAGAGGAATGTTAAGGAAGGAAAGCCTGTGTCACAGTGTGGTGGTAGCTTTGGAAAGTGTAAGAATCTGGGACCGGAGACTGAGCACCGCAGCAATGAAGACAGCCCTTACCATGTGCTTCTGCAGCTCACATCACCCTGCTTTCTCAGTGGCAATAGTCTATGTCAGTTTATTCATGCGAGATGTGCATAAGCCTGCACACACTTTTACTGCTTCCCTAAAACAGTGGAACTGTTGACAGTAAGGAAGAAATTGTGAGGGAAGGGAAGACGGTGGCAGGAGGAATAAGTGCAGTTACTTGAAGATAACATTCTCTGAGATTCTGCCTACTTGGTTAGAGGAGGCCACAAACCTGGCTTAAAGATTTCAGTTAGTCTATACCCTCTTTTTTAAAAAAAAACTTCTTTCAGTTCTGGGAACAGAACCCAGGTCCTCTGCACTGAGCTATACACCAGCCCTTTTTGTTTTATATTTTGAGACAGATTCTCATGAAGTTGCCCCCACCAGGTACAAACCTGTAATCTTTCTGCCTTAGCTTCCCAGAGTGCTAGATTATAGGTACATGTTGCTGAGTCTGCACCTTTTTTGCCTTGGTTTTACATAAGGTGGGCAAAAATCATTTCCTACCCTTGCAGAGTTCAATTAGGCCATCTCTATGTTCTGGAGAGCCAGGCTTCATACTCTTGAACTGAGCACAAATGAGAACTACCCTCTGGGTTGCTTGCTGTTTGAGGGTATATAATATTAGTAAATTGACTCTCTTCTACATCTGAGAACCTTTTTTATATCTTCCTATTTATGTGTTTTTCCTGGTTCTTAAGAGTCTCCTGGGAGCAACAACAAAAAATCATAACTGAGTCCCGTAGTTAGGTTAAGTGGGTTCAGTGGCAACTTATGTTTTTCTTTTAGTTCTTCTTTTTCCATTGGTTCTGTTTATCAATTCCTGTGTGAGAGAGAAGACTAGATCACAGGTTCTGCTCAGAAGAAGCTTGCAGGCACAGTCTGCTCCCCAGATCCTAGACAGTATTCCTGAAAATGTGTCCTTTGGAACAAGAGAGACAAGTGAGAATTAACTGTTTTAGAATTAATTAAAATTAGATTTTCTAAATGCTCTTTATTGTCCATTTAGTTAAGAAGGGGAGATAAAGCGCCTACAGGTGTTCCCCCAAGAGTTGGGAAGTGGTAGAGGAAAGAGGTGAAATCCTATGGTGAACGTTTTCTGACATGGATTTTGTGCAAAGTCTGCCACAGATTTTTCTGGTGCTAAATTTAGTGCCACAGTGCATTTTTGATGCTAAGTTTAGTAATTTTAGAGTGAGGGAGGTATGTACTAACTAGGGCAAATGATGAAGAGGTTGCTCTACCTGTTAGTTCATGGAATCTGCTGTCTGCACATGGTAAGGGAAACAGATGTGCATGATGTTTGTGGGAGCTCAGGGAAACTCACTGTTGACTTGCACAGGTTTCCTTTTCCTGGTCCTTTGGTAACTGGCAGACTTCTGTCCCTTTCTAGAAGATCTTGGAAGAACTGAAAGGATCACATCGCAGAGCTGTGTAGTGGGATCCCATTGGCACAGCCAGAGTTTGGATTTCGTGCCCCATAAATAGCAGAGCATTAGCCTTAGGGTGAATGGACAGCCCACCAGCCCACTGGAGGAAAATCTTGTAGTCTGGATTTGGGTATTATTATTTTCTTTTTTTTAATTGAGATTTTCATTAAACCACTTTATTGTTCCTGGGTCAGATGTACTTTGTTTGTCATTAAGAAAATTCCCTTTGTGTGTCAGTTTGTCAGTGATCTTTAATTAATAGAAGGGTGGAAAAACTTCATGCCCTTTTAAATAATTCTTTACAGATCTGTGATGCAAGTGATTTGAATGAGCAGCAAAATCCCAATAATTTTGGAGGTGCTGTTTATGTTTACCAAAGTTTTAAGGCTTTGACCCAGTTCCTCCTGTTCATCAGTTGTCAGGTTTTCTCAATTCTGTATTAGGCTTCCTGGAACTGCTCTTTTCTTTGTGTCCTTTTCCATACTTCATCCACTTTGCACCCTTCCTGCTTGCTCCACCTTACCCATATTCACATCCCACCTCAGCCAGACCTGGATTATGTGTGGAAACTGGCTCTCCTCCCCGCCAAATGGGAAGTCCTTTTCAAATCCTATCCAGCCTCCCTCTGTTTTCCTCCAAACACTGGTCTGATCTCTTCACTCTTTTGTGCAGAGACTTTACTGGCTCTTCACTTTCCTGAAATACAAATTAGAACTCTTGACTCAGCCCACCCCTACCTCAGTCTGACTACCACTTTCTCTCTGCAGTTGTGCCTGGCTGTTGACTGGGCCGCATTGGCCCCCAATTCATTATTTTTCCCATCTTGCTTCTTTCCTTCCTCCCTAAAGCCTGGTCATTTTTCCAGGGCCAGGTCAGGTCTCTGCTTTGTGAAAACAGCCTCCCTCTAATGTTGGGTGACCAACATCCTGCACCTCATGTCTTGACATCTTGTAGTTCCCACCATTCCCTGCTGTGGTGCTCTGTACATGACCTCTAAAATATTAATCGCATTAAAACACTAGTCTAGTACCTGTATGAATAAGTTAGAAATGATGCAATAATAGCCCAAGGACAGGAAGCAGAGACTAAAGAGAACATTTTAAGGAATCTTCTGAAGGGGAACAGAATTAGATTTTTTGATGAGAGTTCCTGTTTTTTTTTTTTTTTTAGATGGAATAGAAACTTTTGTCCTAAATTTCACTGAGTGAGGTGAACATTATTCTTAGGTAATTTAGGAAGACCAGTAGATTTTCATCAAGGCTAGAGTAGTAAGGTAAACTTTTTTTTTCATATGTCCTCGTTAGGGTTACTAAATAAAGCCTGACAACTGGAGAATGAGTATTTGCATCTGCGAGTTGATTTGTTCCCTAACCTACATGCATTAAAAAAGAAGGGATTTTTGCTATAAATAGTGCTGGCCAGCCACCTGTTCTTTTCAGAGTCCAACCTCACACAGCAATGTGCCGTGGGTTAGAACTAGATTTTTTGCTGTGACTTGTGCAAAGTAGTAAAAATTCCAGGTCATCGTGCTCATATGATGTATAATGCAAGTGTAAATTGTGTAAATAAAGATATCCCAGATAGAATGATCAGAAATAAAGTCACAAACTTATTCCCCAATAGTGGGTAAACTTAAATTATCCAAACTGATTGAGAAAATGAAGACTGAAAGAAGAAAAATAACCAAAGCCATTGTGCCTCAGGAGAAAGTTTTTGAAAAGAGTTCTGAGCTGCTTATTGATTTGACAGAAAAAAGATGGGAAAACTCCAGGAATAATGGAAAAATAATAATAAGTATGGAAGGATCTGTCCATAACAGCACATCAGGTTCTAGGCACTCAGGAAGAAGTAGAGAAGACAGGTTTAGAGCATCATGAACAGTTCTGAGAGTGTTACAGTAAGCGTAGGAAAGCTGGAAGAATGTAAGATGTTTTAACGGTAAAAAACCTTTGTTATAGCTGCTGTTTCTCTGAGACAGGTTAGACAGAGGTGAGCAGCGTGCACTTACCCGTTGGAATTCATCTACTAGAAGCCATTATTCCTTTTTTGCTTTTATGCAATAAAATGTCCCACCCCTACTCCAATTTCTAAGGAAAGTTTTAGTTTTTTCTAGATTCTTTTCAGGAAATTTGAATATCTGTTTATTTTGATACCTCAGTTATTGTAATTGTGTTGGTTAACTGTTAGTTTAACCTCAAGTTAGTTGATACAGTGATTACTCTTTCAAAACTGTATTTCTTTGGGTCCTGAGTATGTTTTTGGTCTCCTCCCTTGCCTCACGTTTCCATTTCTGGTTTGTACAGTGATTAATCATTGAAGTGTTTGTATTTATAGGGTGGATGTGTAGACTCAACCAACCAAAGTCTAGCTTTGCTGCTCATGACCCTTGGACAGCAGGACGTTTCCAAAGTCCTCCTAGGACCAATCTCTCCTTATACGTAAGTTGTTTTCTTTCCACCTTGTATCTAGTTTAATTTTACATTTACACAAAATGACAAAAATGTGTTATACATATCCTGTCATATGACCATGTGTTTGTATTGACTTTTAAATGAGCCAACACCTGCCACTCAACCTGGAGTTTATTTTTGTATTTGGCCTTCCTTTCTTTTCTCATTCCCAACTGTCATTCCAGTGTAATTCAACTTGCGTGGTATATATTGGGCAGTTCTTTTATCTATTCTTAGATTTTATTTCCATTTTTGTGACAAACTTCTGGTTCTCTACAACTTGAATTTTGTTCTTAGTTTTTTAAAATCCGTGTTTTTCATAGAAGTTTCACTTGCTATGCTATGTGGACTTTTTGGTGATAGAATATTAGCTGTCTCAAAAAGGTGAAGAAGGACAAAGTTATGGGAATGCTCCTAGGCTAGTCAGGAAATTGTGGAGGTGAGTTTGGGTGTTTTTAGCAGAAATTGATTGCTGAGGTATAAAAGCAAACATTCTCCAAAGCAGTTAGGTTTGAATTAAAGAGAGTACAGTATAAAGAGGAAGGAAACAAAGAAACAAATGGCACAGTGAAAGAAGCATTTCTCTTTTATAAGAAAGGAGATCGATGGAAACTGGAGTATTGACACTGTGTGTTCACATGCATACGTGTGTTGATACACTTCAGGATGATTATGTGGCCATCTATGGAAGTAAATTGGGAGGGAGGAAGTGCTCAGCTAGATAAGAGACTGAACTGTCCTTTTTCGGTTATCATGGTACCGATGCTGTATGTCTGAAAGGTACAGTACTGTGATAACTGAAGAATGGTGGTGCCATCACGTTGAGAAAGATAGGAATAAAGACTGCAAAGAGGCCTACAGCAGAGAATCCTGGCCTTTAGGACATGGAAACCAGGAGTTTGAAGAGATTTTTTTGGGGAAAAAAATCACTTTTATTTTTAATTTTTGAGTTGGTGATGGTGGATGATTTTTTGAAACAGAAAAATAGAGAATACATTCTGTTAGCCGTGGGGGAAGACTGATAAGCAGGGAACTGGTGAGCAGTGCATTATCTCTTGATAACATGTGTAAAGTATTTCACAGGACAGGAAACCTAAAATTGAGTAATCCTTAGTGACATGCTAACCTCAGGAGTCAACACTGCTAAAATAGACTTGGTAGTGAAATATTTGAAGAGAAGGCAAAAGCTGGAGTACAGCAGCCTTAGTGCTGAGATTCATTTCCCATCGAGTTTACCGAAGCTTCTGGAAGCTGAGATCACCCTGAGCCCCACAGGCTTTTCAGCTGGTGTCATTACTACTAAAATCCCAAGCTCTTGTTTTGAGGCACCAGAAGGCCTTATAGCTTACACAGAAAGCATTGTCTTAAAATGTGTGTGGTCCTGGGTCATGGGTCTGGGAAATTTTATACTCTGCTTAGACCCTCAGCTTCACTGAAGATGATAAAATGTAAGGGGACATTTTTAAACATTTCTGTATCAGATGGCCATGGTGACACATACCTGTAATCCCAGCACTGAGGCAGGAAGGTCACGGTGAGTTTAAGGCCAGCCTGAACTACATAGTGAGACCCTGTCTCAAAAAAACAAAAAGATAGGGGCTGGGTATGTAGCTCAGTGGCACAGTGCCTGCCTGGCAAGCATGAGGCCCTGAGTTCAATTCCTTGTACCTAAAAAATAAATAAAATAAAAGTTTCTGTGTCATCCTTAGTATGGCCACATTTTCCTCTGTTAGGAATACTTGCCTCAAGGCTTCATGCAGAAGGGGCCTGTTATGGGACAGGAAAGAGAAGCCTCCCTAGTACCAGGTAGGAAAAGGAGTGTATTTTCAAGAAAGCTGTATTTTTGCCCTTTATCGTCATGGAAGTTTCCAGTGGCCCACAGTGATTAATGTGAAAGTGGTACCTTATAGGCATAATTAGCATCCTCCTTGTGGGTACCTCTGAAGGTGAATGGGACGGTGTATAGTCAGTCTCTTCATGATAAAGCGATCAGTTTATTCTGGTTGGATGCAAGAGCTTTAGAGAACAAAGTATCACATTTATCTTTATGTGCAAAGTCATAGGACTCTGTTTTATGGAATTTCACATTTCTGAAGAAAATCAGAAGCAAAAGACCTTCCTTGGTTAAAAAACGTATTTCTTCTGGCAAGTTGCACATGTTTTCATTTGTACAAATAGTGTTTTTAATGTCTTTTTGCAGAACACTGGAATGAAGAGGGATGTATTTTCTTTCAGTGTTGCTTTCAAACCCTTTCTGGAAAGTATAAGTCTCTGTGTTTCTCCCTTTTCTCTGCCTACTGTCTTGTTTTTTAGTGGTTTTTTTTTTTTTGACTATTTGAGAAAATGTCTACATGTGTGAAAATCTTGAAAGAGGCCAAAGACGTTTTTTCCAGTATAATAAAATAGTTTTGCCCAAAACCTTGCAATGTGGAAAATCTATTTCTGTTAAATTTGTTGAGTTTTTGTATATGTATGTGTGTATGTGATTTATAGTTGGTAACAGTACTTTTATCCTCTGCTCAAAGAGCTTACTTTTATAATTTATACTTTTAAAAATGAGGTTAATAGCAAGAAAAATAGATATCAAAGAGAATGTCTTAGCAGTTTTAGGAGCTGGATAGACAGAAGTTACCAGAACTCCCTGCAACTTGCCAGCGTGCAGACTTTGAAATCTGGCCTCTCTGGACTTGAGCTCTGGCTCTGCCATGGAGCCACTGATGGACTGCAATGTGGTCTGAGTATCTCTGAGTTTTATCTACAGATAAAATAGACGATTCTGGAATCATGGGCTCTGTGGAGCCTATGTGGAGCTTAATTGATTTTCAGTATTTGCTGCTCCTGGCAGCTTGCCCGAGAAGCTCAGTCAGTACTGGATGCCTTGGTTCCTGCTGGACACCCCTGCCTACCCCAGGCCCTTCTCCCTTCTGAGGTTTGTGAGTAACTTCCTCCAGTCATACTGACTTTGTTTAGTAATGTGACTAGAGGAAGTTACTCATGTGGTCCATACACGTATCTTACTTAATGAAGTTACTCATGTGGTCCATACACGTATCTTACTTAAGCATTCCCAAGAATTCTGTCAGATAGAAGTTTATTAAACAAACATGGTGCTTACTACAGCTAGACATTATTTCCTCTCCCCACCCACCCTTTTACTTTTGCTTTTGCTTTTGCTTGCTAGACTGAAGACTGAACCCAGGATCTCATATATGCCAGAGAAGCATGTTATGAAAGCTGCATCTTCCGCCCCATACTGTTTTAAGTGCTTGATAGTTTTCAGCATAACCCTAGGGCCATATAACACGGGTACTGTTACACACTCTGTCTTACAGGTGATAGGATTGAGGCGCACAGAGATCCTGGCACGTTCCAGAGTCACACACATAGGAAGTGGGATTCAGACCAGGACAGTTTTATCTGGAATTGCTGCTTTCTTAACCACTGTGTCTTACCATTATCGTTGAAAGCACTTTACCTAAGGCAGGATACCATACTGCATTTTTTCAGAAAAGTTCTTTCAGATTCTGATTCTTTAAAAATTCTGTTATAAAATGATCTCATCCCATCTTCAGTTGAAAGTTTAAAATAGACCCTGCCATGGTTTTTTCCTGATACTCTCCATTGCTTGAGAAAGTTTAACTCTCTTTAAACTCTGACTGATGAGGATGTCTTGAACCACCTAGCGGTAGGTCACACGTGTGAGGATCAACAGACTTAGTGACTTCTGCTCTCACCCAACTCACCTGCTACCCTCTAACTTACATTTGTGAAGTGCATTACAGCTCGTGTTTCGATGCTGTCACCTTTGTTATGTTTGAACCCCATTTTTCTGTTGAAAAAGAGGTCAATTACTTGCTCATAGTGAGTTCTTGAACAAATTTGGGCTGTGATCTTTGTCTTCCAACAATACAGCGAGGCTGGTTATGTTTCCTGTTAACTCTGTAAATAAATCCAGTAACTTAATGGGCTTTGGAAAAATTGTTACTGGCAGAAAACAAAAACAAATTACCAGTATATTTAAAAGTTGCCAAACAATGGCTACAAAGGATCCCATCAGGCAGAATATTTTCTGACCTCCAGATCTTTCCTTTAACTTCCAGAGCAATTTGTTGGACTTGGGATGCAGGGGTCCTAGATCTGCCCTGTGCGGAGGGGCTTGGCATTAGGCAGTGTGGAGCAGAGAGTAGGGCCTAGTGTGGTAGTTTCTTACTTCTGAATGGAGACCTGGAGAGATGAGCTGTGTGTTAGGGTCAGGATCCAGCAAGTCCTGAGTGGTGGGGAGACAATGGACAGGTGACTATGAGCCTGGTGGCCTTTACTTATTCACCAGCACTAGCAATGGAAGCAGCCCATCTTTTGAAAATACACAGGAAAAATTATCCCTGTGCTCCAGAATTCTCTGAAACCTGCTAATTAGATGCTCTGGATCATAGAAAAATCTTATTTTTTTCCTGGAAATAAATGATTTTATTTCTTAAAGGGGGACTCATTATATGTCTAACTCTTTAACTAAGAAATTAAAATTCTTCGCACAGGAGTTGCACAGAGATCCAGTTGCCCAGATGGCCCATCTGAAAAGCTGCTGGTTGCACTGTGTGGGTGGTCATCTGTCGAAGGGCAGAGCTGACTTTGGTAGCTCGCAGGTCTCCTTGTCCTGGCTTTGTGGTTGTATTTGGGAGTATGCATCTGCTGCATGCGAGTGAAGGAAGGAAAGGTGGTGAACTTGAGGAACAAACTGAGTGGGGCTGCAGCTCGTAGAGCCCTGGACTGTAGAGAGAGGTACAGAGCGACACCTGATGAGGCTCTGTCCCATGGCATGGAGACCTGGGTGAATCCATCTCATTTTCTTCAGGAAGCTATTTGATGGGATATGACATCATCTCTAAGTCATTACTCAGCTTCTAAGCTGTTCCTGCTTTTCAGTATCCCACACCCTGCTGGGCATGGTGGCACATGCCTGTAATTGCAGCACTCTTGGGAGGCTGAGGCAAGAGGATTGCTTCAAGTTCAAGGCCAGCATGGGCTACATAGTCTAAGGCCAGCCTGAACTACATGGTGAGACCCTGTCTCAAACAAAACAAACAAAAAACCCCCAAATATCCCACACTTTAGAGACACAGGAGAATGAGGCTAGAAGTGGGGATAGTTGGAAGCATATTGGTCCAGTCTCTTCTTCAGTTCTCCTCAGACAGGCTGAGAGGTTGGCAGCGTGATGTAAAAAGTCAAACTTTGCCTTTTTCTAAATGTTCCAAAGACTACAAATACTCCTCTAAGTTGCAAATGCAGAGCTGCACAATCAAGCTGTGTTTCTCTCATCCTTCTAGAGATCAAGCAAGCTGAGGCCCCGCAGGAATTCTGCCAGCTGGAGTGGGTGTCTGGTTTTTGGAGCACAGTTGAGTGATTCAGAGTGAAGCAGGCTGGGAGAGGCTGTGGATGTAGAGCATGCCTGAGGCCTGTGTTAGTCGGTGCGAAAGAGAGAACAGGCTGTTTTCTCCTTAGAATACAGATGAGTGGGTGAGATGGCTGGTGTTTTCTGTGCTCCTGCCAGCTGGAAGCTTAGCCCACAGATGTGACCTGTTTATCTATGGGTTTGACGTGTTTGTTTTCTTTTTTCCCTAGGACAGAGTGAGGGAGGTAGTGGAGTGGGTAGAGAGGGGGGATAAAAAAGAAATTTCTTTTGATTAGTGAGAAAGGAAAGCCAGTAGGGGGAGAAGCAACTTCCTTTACTGGTCAGGAATGTTGAAATCATTTCTCAAAATTACTTTTAGCTCTTAAGTTCTACTTGGCGCCTCTTTATTGAGGGTCTTAGTGCCTCTGGGGATAATGTGTTTCATCTGTAGACATCATTGGTGTTTATATAATTTATGGAGGGGGAGAAGACACTTATGGAGACAACAGTATATAAACATTTCATTAGACATTATAAATGCGAAATGCTGTGGAAACCGAGAGGGAAGGGAAAACCCTGTGGGTCAGCATTATTAGAAAGGAAGTCTTTGTAAAGAACTAACAAATGGGGTGAAGGTGAAGCTGTACAGTCCTAGGTGGATGAGAAAGCAGAGATCTTTCTGTGAGCCTGTCCACTTGCCTGACCTCTGATGCTCTGGGTGGTAATCAGGTCATGTTGGCTTGCAACGTGAGTCATTTCAACCAGACAGCATAAGGAGTCTTGCAGCCTGCCTCTCCCTGTTGCTTTTTCCCCCCTTTGACTATCAGAAGCCTGGGACGGAAAGGAAAATTCATTGCACTTGGCTGTATACTTAGTTTGGTATAGGGATGGCAATCAGAATCAATATTTTTTTTTAACTTCATAAATGTGTATTTATTTATTTATTTATTTATTTTAGGAATATTAGTTAAAATATAATTTATATACCACACAGTTTGCCCATTTAAAGTGTACATTTAATGGTTTTTAGCCTGTTCAGAGGGTTATGTAGCCACAACCACAATCTAATTTTAGGACATTTTCATCACACCAGGAAAAAGCCCTTTGCCAATTTGTGGTCACTCCTCATTCCTCCCACTGTCCCTATCCCCAGGCAACTACTAACCTACTTTCTGCCTCTATAATATGGTACATTTTCTATTGTGACCATTTCATGTAAGTAGAATCGTACAATATGTGGTCCTTCATGGCTTGGGTTCTTTCACTTAACATAGTGTTTTACAGTTCATCTGTGTTTTTATGGCTGAATAAAACTCTCAGATATTTTATGTATCCATTCATTAGGTGATACTTGCATTAGATACTTGCATAGTTTATACTTTTTGATTATTATAAATAATGCTGTCATAAACATTTGTGTACAAGATTTTGTGTATGTTGACATTTTGAGTATATACGGAAGAGTAGAATTATTGTATCATATAACTCCTTATTTAACATTTTGAGACAGATTTTTTTGTAGCAGCTGTAGTATTTTACCTTCTTACCAGTGTGTGCGAGAAGTCTAATTTCTCTATCTGCTCACCTACACTTTTTTTATTGTCTTTTTTTTAATATAAAGACCCAAAAGGTTTGAAGTATTACAGTGATTTTGATTCTCTTTTCCCTAATGTTGAACATATTTTCATGTGTTTATTGATTATTTGTATTTTCTTATTTGAGGAAATCTCCGTTAGCTTTTAGAAATTGTTATTAAATTGTAGAAGTTCTTTACGTATTCTTGACACCAGACCCTTATCAGTTATATGATTTACAGTGATTTTCTTCCATCATGTAGATTGTCTTCCTCTTTTTGATAGTGTTTTTTGATGCACAGAACAATTTAAATTTGATGAAGTCCAGTTTATCTCTTTCTTATTGTTGTGCTTTTGTTGTTATATTTAAGAAACTACTAAACTATTGCCTAGCTAAAAATAAAGAAGATTAGCCCCTGTGTTCTATAAATTTTAGTTCTAATACATAGATCTTGGGTCCTTTGTTTTTGCTTTTGTTTTGTTTTGTTTTGGTTTTTTGAGATGTGGCCTCACTATGTAGCTCAGGCTGGTCTTGAGTTCACTGTGTAGACCATTCTGGCCTTCAACTCTTGACAATCCTGCCTCAGCCTCGGATTACAGGTGTACACCACCATGGAAAACGATTTCTTTTTTTACCCTTTTGCTTTTTGGTTTTTTGCATTACTGGGATTGAGTCTAGGTTCTTGCACATGCTAGGCAAGCATTCTATCACTGAGCTACCTCCCCAGCCTTTAAATTTTTTTTTTTTTTTAATTTTGAGACAAGTCTTGCTGAGTTGCCCAGGCTGGGCTTAAATTTGCTGCTGCAGCAGCAGCTATCTCCTCTTCCTCCTCTTCCTCAGTGTTTCTGTAATACTTTACTGCAGATACTTAGGTCACTTCTTCACTAACCCAGAGTTTCTCAAATTTTCCTGATAAGGATGTTTGTTGGGAGTTTCCCAAGTTTTCCTGATAAGAATTGTCAGAATGTTTGCTAACAACAGCTTTCTGACCCCAGTGAGCTAGGAAGCTCAGAGCCCGGGGTAGGGATGGGGAGAGGATACCAGTGTGTCCTGAAATTCTGGCCCTTGCACATGGATAGTCTTTCCATACTGGTTGCTAGTTGTTCAGAACCATTGGGAATTTGTGTGCTTAATGAATTCTCCAAGTGAGTCTTACGGTCATACTTACTGCAGTGTTTGTAGCTCTGCTAGAGCAGCCCTTTAGAAGTCTTTGAATCAGCTAGGGTAGCCCATTAGAAGCCAGGGCTGCACCATGGTCTGGCTACCTTATTTCATAGTGCCTACTGCAGGAATGCACAAATACTGTTTTGCTCACACCTTCCCCATCTCTTTTGTTTGTTTTATTTAAATTTCCATAGTACTCTGCAAGAATGTTGAACTTACCTTTTCTGTACCACTTGTGTGAAATCTTAGTGAGGGAAGGGTTTTTTATTTTCATCAGTTCAGCTGGCTGTAGCACTTCAGCACTAAGAACAGCGCCTGCCCATCATAGGCACTCAAATATTTAGTGAGTAAACTGAAGAGAATTGTTGAGGAGTAAAGGGAGAACTTACTTATTTCAGCATGAAAGATAGTCATTCTTCTTGTTTGTTTCTTTCATAATGCTGTGAATCAAGGAAGTACATGCTTCTGTCTTTGTATGGATGACTCGGAATTATCACCATATTTATGTCCATTCTAACAAGCATGTTGATTCTAAGTGATGTAAGTGTCTTGTTGTGGGTAGCTTTTTTCAGTTGAGTTTATCTTGCTGAACTGTGTGCATCTTTGCAAGCTGTCTAAATCCTCTTTTGAAATAAGTACTGTTTAATCAAGTTTGATTACAAGTTAACTTTAATTACAAGTTAATTTTAGTCCTTTGTACAAAAGCCTGGATTCTGAGTAGAAGAGCAGGAGGAGTTTTATTTTATTTTTTTTAGGAGTTTATTTTTTTAATGTATTCTTTCTTCTTTCTTTCTTTTTTTTAGGATAGAATTTTTACGGCATTTGAAGAGCTTTTTCCAGATTATGTTTAAAATTGAAACCAAGCCATGTGGTGAAGAACTCAAGGGTGGGGATAAAGTCCTAATGACCTGTGTTGGTATTGGCTTCTCTAACCTTAGCAAGACCCTCAAGTGATACTGTCACAAAATAAGTCCCCGTTGCCTGCATACAAAACAGAAGCTACCAAAGGGACCAAGTACAGATGTGTTCATCCAGGACAGAATAATCTATATATTAAGGACTTTCTTAATTTTCCATTAAAAATACCAGTATACAGATAAAAACCATCAGTCTGTCATGTGGTTTCTAGCTATATTCTTCAGGGGCCCAGTCATTGTGGAGCTTCCCTGGCTGACCAGGATGAAGAGTCTCCAGGACACGATAATGCTGCTGAACGGTAGCAGTGGAGTGCTCCTGTGCTGCTTCAGTCCACATCCCTGAGTTCCTGTCCCGTGGTTTTCCTCCAGCCTGTGGATTCTATTACTGTTGTTTTGCAAGGATGTACCGCAGTTGCTGCTGTAGGGCTTAACTGTAACTGTGTGTGTGGAAGCCCTTCACTATGCATCATGCGGTGCTGTGTAGATGTCAGAAATCAGTGTATTGGGCTCCTTACTCCTGTCTTGGATTGCCATCCCTGGCACATATTATTCCCCATTGGCTCATTGTATAAGTGATGGATGCGTTCCTGGAAGAGGAGGGCAGTTATTGGATGTTTCTAGATGTTTTCTGTCACAGATATGTCATATATTTTCTTATTTTATTTCTACAATATCCCTATGATTTAAATTGTATATCTCCATGAGAAAGCTCAAAAAGCTTATTTTATTCCTTTGGTATTTATAATGTAAAAACATGAGATCTCCTTAAAGAGTCAGGGGCTGGGTGCCGAGGATTTATTTATCTCAGTGGTGTAAGCACCTGCCTGGTAAGTACAAGGTCATCCCTGGTACAAAAAAAAAAAAAGTTAAAAAACAGAGTCAGGGTCTGGAATTTTTACTTACTTGTAAGCAAGTATGTTAGCTTATCATTGTTTCATGGGTGTTAGAAGAAAGGCATAAAAGTCCTGGTTAGAGACAGAGAACTTTATTACCTTCAGTATAGCAAGCATCGTGGAGTTTCATGTTTATTTTGATTTCCCTGTCCCCCAAGTCCCGCAGTTAGCAAGAAGGGGCCCGGGTAGGTGCCATGCCTGCAGTGCTTTTGCTCACAGCCAAGGAACATATATGCTTGGGAGCACCACCTTTTGGTTAGCAAGCCTGTTCTTTGTTCAACGTAGAGACATTACTTCATCCACAAGATGATTGCTGCAAACAATTCTGAGAGGAACTTAACATGTTCATGGCAGGATGTAATTTGTATGTCTCACTGCCAGGCAGTTCTGATTGGAACATGTTACATTCCTGCCGACTTGACCACCAATGGTACATATGTGTCTGTCCTTATTGGGTAAGTAAAGACCTTTCTAGGAAGAACAGTGTGCAAGAATGCTTAGGGCCCATGGCATATTGACCTTTCCAACTAACACAGTTCTACATTTGCTGTATATTTGGGGTTGTAATTGATAAGAGGGAAGATCTAATGTTATTCTTTACCCAGTGTGGGCTTTTGAAATAATGAGTAGTCTTTGCCTCACCAGACTTTATTGTTATCCCCTGCTTTTTTCCCCAGTGAAAAGGGCTAGAGAAAAGCTTGTTCTGGTGACAATGCACTATATATAGTGCATTGGCGTTATTGATACATAAGATATTATCACAGACTTAGCAACTTACAACAGGATACACCTATCATTTCACAGTTCTGTAGCACTAAAGTTCATTTGGCTTGGTAGGATTCTCTACATAGTCTAACTAGGTTAATGACAAGCTGTTAGCTGGGCTAGCCTTTTGTTTGAAGGCTCTGGAAAAGAATGGGCTTCCATCGCACACAGGTTATTGGCAGTATTCAGGATATGGGGTTAAAATCACAATTTCCTCGGGGCTGGGGATTTAGCTCAGCAGCTTAAGCACGTGCCTTGCAAGCAGACGGTCATGAGTTCGATCCCCGGTACCGGTAAAAAGAAAAAAAAAGGGTAAAAAAAAATATCACAATTTCCTTGCTAGGCGCTAGTATTGGACAACTCTTTGTCTATAGAAACTGCCCACATTTCTGTTCACTTGGCTCCCTCAATCCTCAAGCCAGCAGTGGTGCATTGAATGTTTATTGTGCTCTGACTTCCTCTTCTGACGCCAACTTGAGAAAATAGTGCTTTTAAATGACTCAGCCCAGGTTGTGGTGATGCATGTCTGTAACCCTATCGCTTGGGAGGCTGAGGCAAGAGGATCGCTATGAATTTGAGGCCAACCTTGGCTACATAGTTAAAGGCCAGTCTAAACTACCTAGTGAGACCCTGTCTAAAAAAAAAAAAAACTGAAAAGACTCATAGCACAATGGTCCCTCTCGAATAATTGCTCTGTCTTAAGATCAGCAGTTGACAGCAGTATCTAGTATATCAATAACCAAGAACTAGAAATCATAGATAATCATCTTAGAATTCTGCCTGCTGTACATATTGTCATTTTATTTAGTGCCACTGTTTGTTTGTTTTTTTAACTCAGATCTGCTCACATAGAACTCAGCTATAGAACTAACACAGAATTAGCCGCATTGCTTTGGATCTCTCAAATACTGTTGGACAGGGGCCTTCTATCCTCTGATACAAGCTTTGAAAAGGGTGTTGGTTAACTTAGGGTGGCAGGTGGCAGCCAGGCAGATTGTTGTAAGCAGTAGAGAGATTGTACTCTACTCTCTGTGTAAACCTTCCTGTCTCCAGTGGGGCTGCATCCTTCCATCTGGCAGAACTGCATCTGGAGTTCAGATACTGGGTAATCGTGGTGGTGACACTGTTGAAGAGGACACATTTAATATTTACTTAACCAGCCTGCTTGCTGCTCCATCTCAAGATTCTCAAGGGAAGCAGCACTGTTCCTTGGGCAGATGTCATTGTTTTATGGTTTCTAGTATGAGACCATTCAACTCCTTCAAGCTCTGCTTTGTGCCAGCATGTGTTTCATGAGAGAGAGATCCCAGTATTTGAAGTGTTGCTTTTCTGTCCTGGCTTGTCTGCTTCTCCCTGCTGACTGGCAGACCACAGTAGCAGCTGTTCAGTGGGACCAGTAAGCTTTTTACACAGTTAGATGCAGCCGCCTGTGTGTCATGGCAGAATCCTTGTTTTGCTTGCTATGTCATCAGGCCTTGTGTTTCTTCCAGCACCATGGTTAGTTTACCATACTTATCAGAACCCTTGGTAAAGCACAGGAGGAAGTGAGGGCATTACAACATGCCATGCTGATGGGGAAGAGAAGGACCTGATGAAATCCATGTTGCCCTATTAGGGCAACTAAACCTCATGAGTTTTGTTTTTTATTTTAAAAAATCTTCTATGATAAGTTATCTAATTACAGATCCAACTTTAAAAAGCCTTAAGCTTGTCCTTAAG
Source organism: Cavia porcellus (assembly GCF_034190915.1). Lineage (NCBI taxonomy): Eukaryota > Metazoa > Chordata > Mammalia > Rodentia > Caviidae > Cavia > Cavia porcellus. The sequence goes on from NW_026947484.1 coordinate 80,756,625, forward strand.
GACAAAAACATGTTTTTGTTTTCATGTTTCCTGTTTCCTTAAGGAAAAAAAACATGAAGTTTGTCCTTTCTTACTGTCACTCTGACAACAGAAGACCATGAGGTGGCTGGCCATTTTGCCAGCCTCGTCCAGCTTCAGAGTAATCAGCAGCCACTCAGGCTTAGTCAGAGCTCTGCATTCAGACACCCTTGGACTGTCTTTCAAACTCACTATAGTTAATGAGAATGTCAGTAGGCAAGCCAGGCTTTTTTGTACTTCCGTTGGTCTTGTCTAAGAAGCCATTCAAATAGAGCAGTTTGTCATTATTTGACATCTGTCAGGGGAGTGGCCACATCTCTTCCTTACAAATGGAAGCTATCATTTTGTCGAGTTTGTTGGTTGTAGGATTGCTCTAATTTTTTGTCATATTTGGCTTATCCTTGTCAGATAGTTTGAGCATAGGCCTTGAGGGAGCACATCATTTAACAGCCTAGGTGTTTTTTGAGTGCCCACTGTGCTTTATTCCTCTGTATTTTCTCCCTATTCCAAACCCTCTAAAGAATGTGACATCTAAAAATATGCAGATCTATTATTAATAATTTCTACTGTATTTTGAGAAATGGTATATGCATACTGGTGAGGTAGGAAGGTTTATAGGAATCAGAGGCTGAGTTAAAGATGAAAGATAACCAGCCCAGTGATGATTCATGATGATTTCATGCATCTTTTCACTTGAGTGCTGTCATCAAGGCTGTCAAAGAATGTAGGCTGCTGGACCCTTTGGTGGTCATGGGAGCAGGTGACATTCCCAAAGAGAAGGCAGGGACAGTTGCCTCTTCACATCTCAAAGCTCCTAGTAGCCTTTGGGAAGAATGTGAGTGGAGACCATGCATTTGAACCTGGTATCTGGCTTTCTATATGGAAGGATCTAACTTCATTTTGACAACTCCCCTCAGAATGTTTTAAGTGCTGAGGGTTTTTGGTTCCTGAACCCTCCCATAGGCTCCTTTTTGAGTCCTAAACTCGGTTTGGACTAATCTGCTCTTTTACCTATTAGGGAGTAAAAGGTATCCATTATAACTTTTTTTTTGGTACGAGGGTTCAAGTGTGACCTCATGCTTGCCAGGCAGGTGTTGTGCCATTGAGCTAAATCCCTGGCCCTTATTAACTTTAAAGAACCCATGAAAATGATTGCAGGAAACCTAAAAAAGAAAAGAGCAAAAATATAAATAGCCACATAATAAAATATGCTTTGCCCCTTAATTGTTCAAGTATTAAGAACAATGTAGGTGGTTTTTCACAAGCATTTTTAAGCTACAGTGTTTGTCAAAGAATCATAGGTAAATATTAAATGACTTGCAGACAATTTAAAAAGTGAAAACTTTTCAGGAGGCTGAGGCAGGATTGTTGTGAGTTTGAGACCAACCTGGGCTACAAAATGAGCTCAAGGCCAGCCTGAACTGCCTAGTGAAACGGTCTCAAAAAGAGAGAGAAAGTTTTGTTTCCCTGAATTTCTGCCGAGTGTTGCAGAAACAACACAGGCCTAGAAGTTAAACCTGTGGTTGAATCGTAGCTGTATCAGTGTTTCTGGCCAAGCTTCCAATCCGAATCACGTTATATCACATCACGTGAGGGATTTACTCATCCCAGTGCTTGTGATTAGGATTCTTTTGGGTTGTTCAATGCATGGTGAAGATTTGAAGCAGTTTTCACCTCACTTAACAAGTTAATGTCAGTGTGAGTCCACAGCTGTGTCTTTACAGCTAGTATTTAGATATACTCAGTAAAGAAGACAAAAGCTTTGACACCTGCCTGTGGGTCAAAGTTCTACTGCCCCCTGACAAAGAGAAGGCCTGTGGGCATACGGGTGAAGGTCGCTGTGTTCCATCTGTGAGTACCAGCATATTGCCAGTTGGGACAGGGTGAAAAATCTCTTAGCTCCAAGATCTACAGGTATGTCAAACACACTGAGTTGTAAGGATCTAGTCCTTACCAAGAAAAGAACGTAATATTTCATAGTCTTTAGTTGTCAGTTCTGAAATTTTGTCAATCTACTTTAACCTTAACCTAGCAGGTATGGCATGAATCATCACAAAATGAAAAAAGTCAGACAAGCCTAAGGTTCTAGAGTTGCGTCTTCTACCTAAAGCCTACCTTTGAGCTAGTTACTGAGCTTGGTAAGCCTCAGTTTCCTTGTTAGGATATGAACAAAAGCTGTAAAGACTGAAAATTGAGCATGCATATTACACAAACCTGGGCAGGTCCTATTAGCATTAGTAAACTAGGAGTTGCCTTCTTGGTGGGAGAATAAAAAGATTAGGTTTTTTAAGCCTATAGGGACATGGAAACAAAGAAAACATTTTTTTTGAGACAGGGTCTCATTAGGTAGTACAGGCTGGCCTCAAACCCACAGTGATCCTCCTGCCTCAGCCTCCTAGCACTGAGATCACAGGCATGTATCACTGGGCCTGACTTGTAATCATTTTAACTTGGGTGACTCCTAAGGCTTTGAAATTGGGTAGAATGTACTTGCAAATGAGAAATCAGTTTTGACTGAAGAACGTTTATAGGCTTCCAGAGGGAGAAATGACAGTAACCAATCCTAGGTGTGGAATGAGGATGTGGAGTGGGACAGGGTAAGGGCCTGCATAGAGGACAAAAGGAGTCCTGACGTAGTAAAAGAATTACTGTAAAATAGTCTGTTCACCTCCATTGTGGTTTTGCCTCCACCACCTCTTGAAACAAATTTAGAAGTGGAGTGGGGTAGAGGAAGAAAACAAGTACCTTTCTCCATTGACAGGAATGAAGAGTTAACATGATGACCCAGTGTAATGAACTGCCTAGGAAACACACTGAAGATCCACTGAGGTGCTGACAGTGTTTGTTGAGGTGGGAATGTGAAAGATGGTTTTCTTATTCCTGGATAATATGCACTTACTTGTTTTTATAGTTACATACATTTGCATATGTATGTGCTAGTTTGCATTAAGCACCTCAGGTATAATTCCTATTTTATCATCAATTCTAAAGTGAATAAAAATTAGGAACCTTCTTTCCAACCCCTCTTCATCCTCAAAAAATCAAAAAACACCATGTGAGCCACCTCCTGTGGACGAGGGCTGAGGAGAGGCCAAGATGGGAAGAGGCCGCAGTGATGCTGGCTAAAGGGTGGAGGCTATTTCCTGCCTCTTTCAGGGCAGAAGTGGGGTTCAGGTTGAGCATGCTGCTCAACCATATTAGGACCTCTTTATATCCAATGCAGTGTTCCTCAGAGGATGCTCCACAGAATACTAGCATAAGGATGGGGTTTTTCTGGAAAGGGTATATAGGCAGAGGTTTAAAAAATATCAGTCCCCACCCGAGCTTGGAGGGTTACACTGTACTTTAACATTGTAAAAGTATGAGAAGTTCTGTAGTTCAACCTTAGTTTAAATACTTGTAAAACTCACTTGATCATGGCAGTCTCTTCACCCTGGAAAAGAAAGTATTCGTGTTACATAGTGCTTTTATTCTGAAGATGCTACTTTGGGGGGTTCCTGGCCTAGTAGGATTCCTTAGGAAAATAGAATATATATAAATTTCTACATTTTGTTACTGGGGTGTTTATGGGAAACCAGGCAGTTCCAGGGAACCAAGATAGAAAATCTGGACTCACATCTAAATCTAGCCCTTACCTAGCCCTACATTATTGACCCATTTTCACACATAAACTTCAAATCAGAGACCACCAACCCTACATGGTCCCATACTATCTTCCTTTTTCATCTGATCTTGTAGGAATTAGAGGGGTCAGATAGGATGAAACTTCCCTCGTTAGTGATTACTAAAATGTCCTCAAGTTTTTAGTCATACTGATCTTTTCTCAGAGGCCCAGTGTGGCAGTAGAGCTCTCTTTGGCTGGAAGGTATTAAGGAGATGCCATTGGGAAGGCAACCATGGCAAAAGAGGATTGACCATACTTGGGCCAAGCATAAGCTTTGAAACACCTAGATTTGGAAAGAAGGCTGACCAGAGCACTGCGTATGAGGACCTGTCACCAAACAGAGGGCCTGTTTGCCGGGAATAGTAGGAGCGAGGCTTTTGGCCTTGTAAGTGGGCTTTAGAAATGATACTCCTAACATATAAAACAAGCTGCAGTCTTGGATCACTGCCGTCCGTGCTGCTCTATTGATGGGCTCTCCAGAAAAGAGCCTGGCTGGATATTTTCTGAGTGTCTTCTCTATAATATAGAGCTTACATGAGTGCTTTAAAGGCTGTTGGTCCTGTATGTCTAGGATATACTTGTGCAGCTCTTGTCAGCCTGAGCAAGTGCTGTTTACAATCCTGAGTTTTACAAGATAAAGGAGGAAGGTTCAGTCAGAGCTCTAAATGCAACTCAGGTTAAGAAATGACCGCGGTTCATGTATTAACTATGTATTAACTCCTCTTACCTGAGAGATAAAAATGAAGAGGAAGTAGAAAACTTAACCAAAGACTGAAGCAGCATGTGGTGAGAACGTGTCTGTTAACTATACCAAGGAAATGGTTTTAGTGAAGTAAAGGGGCTGTGAGGAGAACAGGAGTGAGTCGGCTCTGGGACTGCCTTACTTGTCTGATCCCTTGCCAAGAATCCATGTGCCTCAAGAAAACGCTGAACCTGAAACTCAAGGAAGTGCCTTGTACATCCTGTGAGATTGTCTTCCCACATGTTTACAGCTACATTTGCGTGGACGCACAAGTCCATTTTAAAGTACTACTGAATTCATACTTCCTAAGTACTTCCTCAGTCAACAAATCCAATCATTATGTAGAAGCAAGTCTGAAAATTTTAAGTGTTTAAAAGTTTTCATGCTTTCTTGGAAAGGTAATAATGATTATATTGTAAAATTGTTTTCTCCCTAATAGTTTCTTGATTGGGAGATTGTTCTGAGAGGTTCTGGAAATTTTGAACTTTGTGACACTGAGGTTGACTATCTGCCTTTGCTGGGGAGGGTTTGCAGAGAGGATAGTGGGGAGGGGAGACTAGAAATCAGTTCAGTTATTGAGCTGTTCTCAACACCAAAAAGAGTTTCATTTGGAATCACAAATCGGATACTAAAATTCCAGACCAAGCCTTTCCGCTTCAAGATGAATGTTGCTTCCTCCACATAGGATGCTTTTCGCCTCAAACCAGCAGACTTCTAAGGTAGCCAGGTTCCTGTTTGTCTAAATGTGCATGAATGTCTGCCTCATGGATTTCAGAACACTGCTATGATCATCGTGTCATCCCGGCAGATGTACCTGCTTAGAAGAGTTATGAGACTTACTTAAGGAGGTACAGTGGAACATGAGCACAAAACCTTGGGTTCCAGTACCTCTGAGCCATGGCATTGGTGTGTCATTACCAGGTCAACAGTTTGGTGTCCTTTCAAATGAATATTCTTTAAATGTCTTTTTAATATCTATTTAGAAACGAGAGGACATTTTTGTTTACCATATTCTCTTGGTCTCTATTTGTCTGTGTCTTTCTGTCTCTGCCTCCTCTCTCTCTCTCTCTCTCTCTCTCTCTCTCTCTCTCTCTCTCTCTCTCTGTCTCTCTCTCTGCTCGGAATCTAATAACCTAGGGCTTTCACAGTAAGCTAACATGAGACAGAATCTCATGATCCTTCTGCCACAGCCTGCTAGAGTGCTAGGATCATAGGCCTGTACCACCACACAGAGATAGTTTTTCATATTTTCTTAGGGAAACTAAAGTCCTGTAGTTAACCAAAGGCAAATTGGTTATCTTTTATTGCTCACGTATTCACCTTGGAAATTAGGATTTTTTTGCTAACTGTAAGTCACTACTTAAACAAATATAGGCGTTCATGTCCTGGCATTCAATTCAATATAGACATTCAGCATTGTGATGCACAGAATCTAAGAATGTGTAGATGACTTGCACCGTATGATGCCCTGCTGGATCCCTGTGCTACCCTGGGTATACATCTTTCAGAGCATCACAGCAAGCATGTATCTCACTGTGTTTGTCCCTTCACTCTTCCCCACTGGATTATGGTCCTGAAAGGGAGCATGTTGTATTTGTCTCTTTACCCACAGAGCCTACAGCCATGATGGGACTTGGTATGGTGTGGGAGTGGGGAATAATTTTTGCTTCAAAATTTGACAAACTTTTAACGGCATATCCAAAACTGAACACACGCCTCCCCTTAAAAAAATCCAAACTCAAAATTTTATTTCTTCCATCTATGAAAATCTTGAAAGAGCCATCTCTGGTGACCTTGGAAATACCAAGGGTTCTCAAACTAGTGAAAACGTGATGCAGTGTGACCTTGTCCCAAACTTCCTTATCTTCCCCATGCCCAAATACCACTATTTGTAAAAGCCCAGGGCACAGCTGGGCTGTGGAGTGAAGAGGAAAGCAGGGGCTCCATGGGTCCCTGAGGCATGAGCAGGTGGGTTTCAGAGGGGTGGAAACGAGAGTGGAGGCTGCTGGGCCTCACACCAAAAAGAGAAGCCTGATGCTGCCTATGGGATCTTGGTCACCAAAGCCCAGCTGTGTTAAAGTTTGTTCCTCTCCTTGTTTCTGACCTCACTGGAACATTAAGCCCAATTTAATGGGCTGTTACTGGGAAACCAAGGAGTGTCAAGTTTCTGACATCTCCTAGGAAACCATTCTGTTCTAAATCTACAGTGGTGAAAGTGGCTTCTATTCCCTCCCCTCCTTTCAGTGAGGTTGGGAATGCTCAGTGTTGATTCTTCCCCAGGAAGCCAGCTGCCCTGCCCTGTCCACCTCAGCAGGTCCTTCCAAAGGTAGTGTGGGGAGTTAGTAAATGAGGAGATTATGCTCTTTTCAGAGAAAATACGGAGCAGTGCTTTATAACAATTGTCAACACACCTGAATCTCTCCGTCTAGCAGCTCATTTAGTAACGTGTTTCCAGCTTCCGTGTAAGCTCTCAGTGTGGATGCCTTTTATCCCGCTCTGGTGGTGTGCCGAATCATCTCTAGCTTCCATTAGCTTGCTGAGGAGGACGGGCTGCTGAATGGACGTGCCTCCTAGGGACAGAGATGCAGGCTGTGAAATTGCTTTACTTTGTCTCCAGACTTTACCTCCCTTGCTTTCCATGGCCTAGGCTGCCCCTACCCAAGGTTGTGTTGGGAGTGACATTGGCTGTTGGGCAAAGAGAAAGATAATTTTCACATTCTTCAGTGTGGCTGCCAGATATACTGCCTGGACCCAGCCTGGGAATGAAGCCTTGGATGCCAGCTGGTGGGTGCCTGTCTTGCTGCTGGCTCTGCCAAAGCATGTGGTTCTCATTACAGTCAGTCACAAATGCCATTTTGCTCAGATGTCTGAGTCCTTTGGAAATTGGACTCAGAACTCAATTCCACTGGGCTGACCGTAGGCTTCCCTATCAGAATTTTCATGTAGGATTCCAGTTGCCCTTAGAGTCAAAGAAAAACAAACTGTGAAAGGGAAGTAGGAAAGTGGGAAGGTGGTCTAACGACAGCTGTTCTGAGCTAAATAAAATTATAGTCCTGATGGGAGAAGTAAATGCAGTGCCTTCTGTACCTGAAATCATCACCTAATCTGTGCTAAAAACGCTGTTACTCTCTCACAGTTCTGGGGCCTGGACTTTCAAAACCAAGGTGTCAGCAGGACTGAGTCTTAGAGATCTGAGGGAGAATCAGTGCCTCTCTCCTAGCTTCTAGAAAATGGAGGCATGCTTTGGATTGTAGGTGCAGTCTTTAGTTTTACAGAGTATTCTTCTTGGGCTCTGTCTTTATATGGCTGTCTCCTGACAGAAACACTCACTGTACTGCAGTTAGGACTTCAACTTTTTTTTTTTTTTTTTTTTTTTTGAGATAGGTTTTTGCACTGTACTTCAGGCTAGCCCTGAACTCAGTAGGTAGCCGAGATAATCCTCCTGCTTCAGCCTCCCAAGTGCTGGGATTGCAGGTGTGTGCTACCATGCCCGGGTTCAACATATTGTTTTTAAGTGGACATACAATTCATAATGGAGACCAAAGGCTGAAGCAAATGGATCTGGAAGAAATTATGTGGGTAACTTGGAAGTCCCTACCAAGACGATGGTCTTACTGGTTCTATGGGGAAAGTTGTCTTCCACGATGTTATAAAACCATATGTATTGTAGTAGTTAATGCTTTGGGGGAAAGTAATAGAAATTAACGTATTTGTTAGGGATGCTTAGGTTGCAAATGAAATCAATTCCAGCAGGCTTAAACAAAAAATGATTTAAAAAAATTCATTGGCTTACATAACCAGAAGTCTAAGCCTGGATCTGACTATAAGCAGGTAGACTCCAAGGCATAAACACAGGTCGAAGACCAGGATATCTCTCCCTCCTCATTCTCTTCTTCCACCTGTCCCTTTTTTTCCCTCTTTCTCTGTCTTCCTTTTCCCTCTGTCACTCTTCCCTCTTCCTTTCCCTCTGCCTTCCCTTTCCCTTCTCTCAGGTAGGTTCATGCTACAGTTTCTTCACAAAGGGGGTGCAAATAGTAGTGGAGCATCTCAAATTGCCGCCTGGCACAAAGGAAGTTTCTTTTTTCCAACCCTCTGTATCAATCCTAGGGAAGACATTGGCTGGCCTTGCTTGGGTCATGTGGCTATACACAAATCAGTCATTGTAGCCAGGGGTATAGTGTGCCATAAGTGACCAGGCCAGATCATGTGTTTGTCCTTAAAGGGAGTGTCAGTGGTGGTTTGTTCTGCTAGGCAGAATCTCTTGAAAACTGGAGAAGGGCTTCCCAGGGAAACAAACAAACAAAAATAGAGGGATGGGTGATGTCATTAGACACTGTGTTACTACAATCCAGTATATAAGTCAAACTAGTATAAACAAAGCCATGTGCATGACCCTTCAAGAGAATTTGAAAACTACCAGGACCCTGGCTGTGTCTTTCTACTCCCATGTGCTTCTTTCCTTTCTCTGGAATCCTTTTTCTACTTCTTAGTCTTCCCAGTGGGAAAGAACTGATTTCCCTAAAGCCTCCTAGCTTTTATTTTTTTCAGTACTAGGAACTGAACCTAGGGCCTTTGCACTGAACTACATTCTCTGCTCTTTTTTTGGTGTTGATGTTGTTTATTTTGAGCAGGTCTTCCTAAGTCACTCAGTTACCTAGACTGGACTTGAACTTGCAGTGCTCCAACCTCAGCCTTCCAGAATGCTAGAATTGCAAGTGTGTTCCAGTTGACCCAGCAACTTCCCAGTTTAATCTCCCTCATCCAAGAGACTAGTCTATTATAAATTCCCAAGGAAGAAAATCTTATTGGCCCAACTAGAGTCAAGTTCCTACTCCTGACTCAGTCAGTTGTGTTCAGGAGGTAGGATCCATGGCACATTCACAGAAAGATCCAGTAAATATCTAACATATATCAGTTAATCTTAAAGTGAAGGAGATGCCTGGAACCATTCTAAAGAATATTTTGTTCTAAGACCCTCATTTTAGAGATGAAAAGAAATTTAAGGACAAACTTTGTGTTTCATATATACATACAGAGGCCAGAACTCAGCGAGAACTGGTTCCCAGGCCCCAAGATTTCCATCCTATTTTCATCTACATTTTTAGGCCTAATAGTTCCAATAGTTCTCCAGTATAGTCAAAATGGTGATATTTCCAAAACTAATATACAGATCTACTGTAATTCCAATCAAAATATCAATAGCATTTCTCACAAGTAGAGAAAACCACCTATTTTTAAAAATTAAGTTTATTGGTATATTTTAAATATATGAATGATCACATTCATCATAAGGAATTTGTACCTGTACTTGATAAATCTTAAATTCTTTTTTTTCCCCATTCCCCCACCCTTGCTTTAGTGCTTTGTCTCATTTACAAAAGCTTTGTTTCCATTTTTCCTTTTTCTTGGAGAAAATAATCTTAGAATTCATTTGGAACCAGAAGAGATCCAGCATAGCAAAAGTAGCACTGAATAACAATAAAGTGGAAGGCATTACAGTTTTGAATATGAAGCTATATTACAAAGCTATCGTGATAAAAACAGCATGATACTAGTACAAAAACAAATGTGGATCAGTGGAACAAAATGAAGATACAGAAACAACCCCAAGCATATTCAACTGTTTAATCTTTGACGAGTATCCCAAAAACATACAGTAGAGGAAAGATACTGACATCCTTGATAAATGGTGCTGGGAAAACTGAGTAGCCACACACAGATTGAATCTAGATGCCCTGTCTCAGCATGAGCTAAATTAAAATGAAAATGGATTAGCTACCTGATGTTAAAGCAGAATCACTTGATCTGCCAGAAGATACAATAGGTAAAACTCTTGAAATCATAGACCTAAGCAAGGGCTTTCCAAACTGAAACACAGTTGCACAGGAGCTAGTACCAGCAATCAACAAATGGGATCATATAACGGCAAAAAGCTTCTGCACGGTAAAAGGAATAACAGTGAAGAGACAACCTACAGAATGGAAAAAAATTTAGCCAGACATTCTGACAGAAGAAACAGAATATATAGAGAACTCATAAATAAATTAGACCCAGTAAATCAGACCCATAAATAAAAAGACCCAGTTAAAATTAAATAAACAGGGCTGGGGATTTAGCTCAGTGGTCTAAGTGCCTGCCTGGTAAATGCAAGGTTGTGAGTTTGATCCCTACTACCAAAAAAAAAAAAAAAAAAAAAAAAATCAAACAAAATTAAATGAACAGCTGAAATGAAAGTTTCAGAGAAATTTTCAGTCCTTTTTCAGAAGAAATACAAATGGCCCAATAAATACATGAAAAAACATAAGGCATCACTGGTCATTAGAGAAATGCAAATTCGCAAAACAGTGAAACTAGTGATTAAGCTCAGCAGTACAAGGCCTGCCTGGCAAGCCCAAGGTCCTGAGTTTAATTCCTGATACCCCCAAAACCAAAATAGCAAGATTCCATCTTACTGCAGAAAGAATAGCCATCAAGAAATCAAATAACAAGGACTGACAAGGGTGTGGGGAAAAAAAGAACCCTTGTACCTTGTTGGTGGGAATATGAACTAGTACAGTCACTGTAGACCCCAGAATAGTGATCCCTCAAAAAGCTAAAATTAGAAATTCCATTTAATCCAGATATTCCCCTCTAGGTATCTTCCCAAAAGTCCAAGACATTATATTATAGTGATGTTCTGCTTCACCACAGGCCAGAGACAATGGGCCAAGTCACCAGGGCCTGAAGCCTCTGAAACTGAGCCAAAATAAATCTTGCTTCCTTTAAGTTGTTTGCATTAGATATTTTGTCACAGTGCTAAACAGTGACTAATACAATGTCCTATCAAATGATCAGTCCCTTAAGGCAGCCCTAGATCTTGTTTTTTCTTGTTCCTGTCCTGAGAGCAACCAGAACTTGGTCATCCTCAGGAAATGGCTCTTGAGAGGAACCAAAAATCTCATCCAGTTCCTCTGGGTCCAAAGCAGGTATGTGTAGGGTTTTCAGGGAGGCACTATTGGATATGCCTCAGCATCTTTTGAAAGGCAAAAAGAATTTTCTGGGATCTTGTAAGCTAAAGTAAGAGCTGACTTCCCATTGGACAGTGGGGAGATCTGCTTCTATTTCCATATAAATGAAGAGTAAAAAGCATAACCACACAAAAAACTCGGTATTTCTGAATTTTCTGAATCTCTACTTCCTGTGTGAGTACTTTGTTAACAATGCCTCTCACCAGAAACTGATTTCTGCCAAATTTGTTGGTATCTTAGCATAACATATGACTGTAACAAAATACCACACACCAGATGCTGTATAAATAAGAGAAATTCACTTTCTATAGCTTTGGAGGCTGGGAAACTAATATGAAGGCACTGTCAGGTTTGGCATCTATAGTTCCTTCTCACTTCGTCTTCACATGGTAGAAGATGCCAGGGTCTCCCTGAGGGGTGTGTGTGTGTGTGTGTGTGTTTTAAATAGCCAAAAGTCCCACTTCCCAATACTATTACATTGTTGATTAGGTTTAAATATAAGAATCTGGGAGAGGGTATTAATATTCAGACATAGCTCTGTCTGTCTCACATGATCCTTGTAGCAGCCTCCCAAGGGAAATATGACATATTTTTTCACAAAGGAAGACAAGGGAGCTGAGAACCAGTAGGACTGCATTCTTGTCTCAGAGGATAAGACAAAACTGCACCACACCACAACTCTCAGCCTGAATCCAGGACATCTGTGCCCTGCCACTTGCCCACTACAGCTAGGCCGAGGATCTCCAATGCATAGGTTAAACAGATCTGGCCTAAATGCGCCTCCACAAAGATCTAAAGGTGAGCAGAATGCCTCCCTAAGGAGCTGCAGTAATGAATAAAATGTGTCAACTCTACTTTCATTAAATTTATATCCAGTGTGGCAAAAAGTGTTAAATACTTTCAAGGTATTTACAATTATAGAAGTGGTTTTCTAAGCAAAAAGTACAAGGAGCTATGAGAAGAGTTAGTAGGGAACGTGTGGAAGTCAGTTTGGGCTGCTATAACAATACCATAAACTGGGTAGCTTAAAAATGGTAGAAATTTATTTTTCACATTTCTGGAGACTGTAAGTGAGATCAGGGTGCCAGCATGTTTGAGTTCTAGTGAGGACCCTCTTGTGGGCTGCAGACTGCTAATTACATCCTCATACAGCAAAAAGAGCCAGCTATATCACTGAGATCTTATTAGAACACTGCCTTGGTCACTTTCTTTGTAATACCTGACACCCACAACTTAAAGGAGTAGAGGTTTTGGCTCTTGTTTCAGAGGTCTCAGTCCTTGTATGGTCTGCAGCATGGTGGCAGGTCCTGGACAGAGCAAAGCTGCTAATCTCCTAGAGCACAGAATGCAGATAGCATGGAGACAAGAACCAGGAAGGGAGACACACCCTTTCAGGTCACCCCCCAGCAACCTGCCTCTTCTGACCCAGTCCCACCTCCTAAAAGCAGGTCAGCTAAGGTCCCCATAATCCAGTCTCCATCTAGAAGTCCACTCTTCAAGGCATGAAACTCTAGGGGGACATCTCGATATAAACCATAGCAGACACTAATCTCACTCATGAGAGCTCTTCCTTGTTACTTAATTACCTCCTGAAAGGTCCCTCTCCAAAGGTAATCACATTGTGATTAAGGCTTCACTTTATGAATTATAAGGGACACAAACATTCACCCCAAAGAGTCCACTTTAATCTGAGGCATACTTATGAAGGAAAAGATTGTGAGATCAGAAAGCCAACCAGAGACCAGGTCACAGGAACCTTATTGGCTGTTTCTTAACAGTTTATAATTTAATGCCATTTAAGGGAAGTGATATGATCTGATTTGCAAGTTTAAAAGACCACCGTGCCGCCTTTGTGCAGGAGAAGGTGTGGCAGGCTAACTCTGCGTATGAAAGTGTCAACTACAACCAACTGCTTTTTGTTTACACTAAGCATCTATGTTCTTGGGCTTCTTCACGAGTCCTTGGTCCAAGTAGCTGAGGCTAAGGTAATATCTTTGGTTTCACCTGATAGCAATAGCACAAGCCGTAGGAAGTTAGGCAGGCAAGAATGAATATGCTTGATGTTTTCCAAAAGGAAGATGTTTTTGTATTAGACATATAGGTTTTTATATACTCACATTTTTCAGTATTTTCAGTAATTTCAGTTATTTAACCCAATAATCAAAATGATTTAGTAAAAACCTGACTTATGGAGCATTTACTCTATTGCAAAGAATTTTTATTTCCCTTTTTAACTGTAGGATCCCATGGTTCTATATCATTATTCCACTTGTGCAGTAAGGCTCTGTATCAAGGTTCAGTGCAGGAAGCATTAAACCCATTTCAGATATTTCAAGCAGAAAGGGATTCACAACCAGGAATAATGCACTTGCAAAGCCTATGAAAGGGCTGGAGCAGAAGACTCTATCCTTTTTTAGAGAGACCTCTTCAGGCCCTATCTGGTGACAATATCATTTTACGACTTAATGACTTTCTTGTTGTGGAACAAAATACCTGATACCCACAGCCTAAAGGAGGAGGGATGTCTTTGTGTTTATAGTTTCAGAGTTTTTAGTCCATGGTCAGCTGGCCCCCAGATACAAACATCATGGAGGAAGAGCGTGGCAGAGTAAAGCTGCCCAGCTCATGGAGACTGAGAAATAGAGTGAAAGGGAAGGTGCCAGAGAGGAAGGGGTCAGGGACAGATTTAGTCCCAGAGGTAACAGTACCGACTCACCGCCTCCAAGTAGGCTGCACCTTCTCATAGCTCACGCAGCTGTGGATTTATCAGTGGATTAGTGCACTAATGAGTCTTTTAATTCAGTTACCTCTTTAAGAGTCTCAGTGTTTATGTTATTTTTAGTTGGGCTGCTATAAAAATGGCTCCGTAGGTTTTGTTTGTTTATTTTTTGTGGTACCAGGATGAATTTACAACTTTGTGCTTGCAGGGCAAGCACTTACACCACTGAGCTAAATCCTGGCCCTTTGTTTTAAAGAAACACCTCAGGTAATCCTTGACCAGGTTGGCCATGATTTGACAAGCACTATTCTAATGTGAAGAACTGAAGTGTACTGGTAGTGGTTGATTGATTGTGTCAATTTGAGAAGTTTAGTAGCTTAACTAAAGCAGCTTAGCAATTCTACACCCTAGGGTGTAGAAGACTTACCTTAGGGTGACTCATCATCTGGATGGTATGAAAGGGAAGTGAGGAAGGATGGGCAGGGTTCTTTGGAGGAGCGCCAGTCTTTGCCTGCAGGTTGGACGTCATCTCTTGACTTCCATCACAGACTTTTCCAGCATAGACTCTTCGGCTTTCTGTCGCAGACCCATCAACTTCCTGATACGGACTTGCACAGGACATTGCAGTGAACTCTGAATCTTGGATTTAAACCTTCAATCTCCAGTGTGTAGACAGTCTCTGCACGCTTCCTCGTGCGACTCTGTGGATGACCATTGTAGGTCAATGCTGTTATTTCTTACCCATTTGTATATCTTGTGTAATATCTGCTTCTTTAGTCAAACCCCGACTAATATACATACATAGAAAAATTAAATATTTTATCCAAAGCTACAAGGCCAAATTTTTGATGCCAGAAAATGAACTCACAAGCCATGCTTTTTCTACTTACATGAGACCTAAGGAGAGCCTTAACACGAATCAATCGCTGCATTAAAGACAATTTTTATTTTTTGACTACAACAAAAATTATATCTTGAGATTCTGTGGCACTGGCTGTGTTATTCTTCTGCTGTCCTTGGGTAGGCTGTCTAACATAGTTACATTTAGTAGGCAGGCCCTCTGATTGCTGGGTTCATCTCAGACAGTGCGGCTTCTTTTTCCATGATTTTTTTATCCTCAAGGAGTCTAGACCAAGCTTACTTCATGGCAGTGGCAATATTCCAGAAAGCCACAGTGCCTAAGTGCTTATCAAGCCTCTCCTCGCACCGTGGTTGCTAGTGTCCCACTGGACAAATCAAGTTACATAGTCTTGCTCAGATTCAGGGTAGAAGGGCACTGTGCCAGGGGTTCATCAGGTGAGGGATTCATTTGGAGGCATTAAGGTAGAAGTTGCCTATCATCAGAAACTTTATGTTTCAGAGGAAATGAGACCTGAGGTGGGACATAGCTAGATGGAGTCAGGGAGTTGGTAATAACAAGATTAAAGAACATTTCAGTGACACCAGAAGGCCAAAAGACACTCTTTGAAGCAAGGGCCCATGTCACTCGAGCCATCTGTATGAACCACAGAGCACTCAAGGTGTTTTACATAGAGTTGGTGCTCAGGACATATTTGTTAATCTGAATCAAAAGTATCAGTGATACAGTGGTGGGTTAGAGCCTAAAATAATAACCTATTGAAGAAGGAGAAGATTCCTTTGGATAAATGGAAGGATAAGTGTTAACAGGAAAAAAAAATAATGAAACTGAAATGGGGAAAAATAAATGTATTGGAAAACATAAACACATGCTCCCAATAATCCGTGTCCATTCTTTCAACCCATGTTTACTGTTTTCTAGTCACTATGCACGAGAACAAAGCTATGTCTCAAAGCATATGCCACCACTGACAGCAGTGTGGAATATTTAGACTAAGAATAGCTGATACAGGTGTCTAGTGGGTAGGCCTGAGAATGAAAAGCCCCTGGTTGCATGGTCTCCTGTAACCTATGAGGAGATGCAGAAGTCGCTGCTTCTGAATCTCTGCCCTTTGTATCAAATTTCCCCATATGGTCAACAGTCAACATTGAACCTAATCATTGAATTTGATTTGGTTCTCATTTAATTTGGTTTGTGACCAAAATTGTGGAAAGAATTAAGTTTATGAACTGAGGTTTCACTATATATCCCCAAATTTCTCATGGAATTTGAAATGTATTTGACCTTTACGATAGGTGGTTTTTAGCTTGTTGGGGGTAACATAAAAACAGTTTGCGTGTGATAGAACCCAACCTTGGTACTGGCTTTCCTGGCCTCCAACAGGAAACCATAGGTTAAGAAGTGGAAAGAAGAAGAGGGAAAAGGACAGGCTTTAGAAGCTGTTCAGAAGTGGAAAATTTGTTGTTAATTTTTTTTTTTTTTTTTTTGGAAACAGGATTTCAATTCGTAGTCCAGGCTGGCCTTGAACTCACTATGCAGCCCAGGTTCACCTCGGTGGTCCTGTAGCTCAGCTACCAAAGAGCTGGGATCTCCGGCTTGCACCACCATGCCTGGTAAAATAGGCTTTTTTTTTCCTTCCCTGTTTGCATTTCTCTGGTACTATGTGGGTGCTTTCTCTGCACCTGTTCCCGCCGTGCCCTACCTCCTACTTCCTGAGGCTGCCCTGTCCCCAACCGAGCTCCTCTTGTCTTCCCCATTCTGCCTATCACAACTTTTCTCCTAGTTCTATGAATAATATTAAGTATTGACTGATTGAGTGAATTGTCACTCATGGAGATAGAGATTTAGTAGCTCTTTAACCTTCCTAGAGTTATTTTCATTTTTCTAAATCAATTTAATTTAATTAGGAGCCAAATTAGGAGACTTTATTATAGCAAAATGAAAAAAAAATGATGAAAGGTATTTTGGGCCAGGTACTCTAAGTTTTCTGTACCCTCTCCCTGATTTTCGCCATAGGATCGATCATCTGAGTTATTCTGAATTTTTCTAACTTTTGGTGCTTTAAAGATCTCCCACTCATCCCCACTTTTTTTTCCTCACAATTCCCATGAGGCTGGTTCATAAGTGGACATTTGAATGGGCACATCCATAGGTGGGAAGGCCTACAGAGCAGACCTTTTCTCCTTGTCTTTGCTGATTGGCTGCATCCCTGTTGACTTTGTAGCAACAAATGAGTACCTGTACTTACCTTCACTGTGCCTTTAGGGACACTTGGCCCACACCCAGCATCAAAATATGGTCAGAACTCAAAGAACAAGAACCAGGATAATTGGAGGGAATTTCTAACTGGACAGTCTGGGGATTTCCACTCTGCTATTTGTATTTCTTTAATTCCATGTTACTCAGATGTATTCATGTTTGGCTACTACCGCAAAGAACTCTGACCAGGGGATTTCTGCTTTTGCAGCTGCAGCAAAGAAACTGGATTAGAAAAGATTACAGTAATACTTGCCCAACTTCACAACAGCTAGTTAGAAGAGAGTAGACTTCTTGGCTTCTAATTCTATGGTCTTTTGATTAAAAGTGGATACTTTTGCTGCTTAAAATATGAGTTTCCTTAATAAACTTAAAGACTGGCTCTTTCTTTTTGAGTCAGAAAATAATATGTTTGCAGTATCTTTCCATTTGCCTGAGATAGCATTTCTGAAAGTATGTTATTCTGTTGAACATCAGGTATTCTACAAACAGCTTCAAGTGCGAACATATACTTTTTGCCATTGTAGAGACTTATAATGCACACTAATATATTAAAGTTTCTGAGAAGCTCTGTAACAATTTAATCATGTTTATTGAACTCACTGATGCCATGAACTTACTTAGCCAAGAATTTCTCTCTTCCATTTTTTTACCCTCCCCTTTTCCTCCTTCTTTCCTTTTTAATCCCTTCCTTTTAATTCATTCTTTTTCATGAAACATTACTTCCATTTCATGAAGTAATAAATTCTGAGAAATACTGGATTAAGGCAAATTGAATTGAAGAACAATCTCCCTTGCGCCACTCTTTTCTCCTGATATCAAAAACTGTGCTAAATGTGTAAAATATGCTTAGTCAACTCATATCTTGGGAAGGCTTTAGTTAACTTAGCAAGTTTTTTTGTTTATTTGTTTGTTTTCAATTGAGATTGAACCCAGAGCCTTTTCAGTAAGCTACATCTCCAGTCCTTTTTATTTTTATTGCTTTTAATTTTGAGACAGGGTCTCACTATGTTACCAAGTTGCCAAGGCCGAGTTTGAATTTGTTATCCTCCTGCCTCAGCCTTCTGTGTAGGTGGGATTATAGGCATCCAGCTTAATTTATGTCAGTGGTGACAAACGTGGCACACAGTCCACAACGGAATCCAGAGCCCTTCCCTGTCAGCAAGGCACCCCAGTAGCTCAAAAACTATGCCAAATGCAAACTTTCACTTCCCAATGAACAGCTGTTTGTAAAGTGCTATGTGTTTTTCTTTTAGTCAAAAGATGTTGATGTCTGAATTATTTTCCCTAAACTAAAACCGGAGTATTCAGATCTAATTGCAGTGTTAGCACTTTGTGACAAATAAGTGGGTTTTAGATTATAGTTTGAATACTCAACCTCTAAAAGGTTTATCATCACTGATTTAGGTTATTCTTATGGTGTTCTTTCACTGCCTAAAAGATATTTTGGTACATGAGGACCAGGCATACAGATTTTATATAGTAGCATATAAAGGAAACCAGCAGGTAAGATATTGTTGTCGCTTTATAATATGTCTTAAAATTCAGTTAGTTGAAGTCATTCAACTTTTCAAGATTCTTAGCTTTTCTGAGAATTTTTCATTTGTATATAAATTTTGAAGTTTTATTGTCAGTTTCTGGAAAAATAAGTCTGCCACAATTTTGATTATGATTTCATTGAGTCAAGTAAGCAATTTGAAAAGGGTTGATACCCTAGATGCCCCCTTGACGCCTCATACAATCATAGATGCGGGTCTTTCAGAAGTGGCTGTATCTAGAATGGGTAATGCTGGATTTGATTTATGGTGTAGTGCTAGGCTCAAGGGCAATAGGATGAAGACTATGAGTGCTACCTGTCTTGAGTAACCTGGGTAAAATAAAAGAGGCAGAAAGATGCTGTTCATATCCCTTGATGTTGCTTTTCCTGTTTTCTGCCACCATGAACTTCTCTTGGATACCTGTCTGCCACTCCAGGCTGCCTTAAGCCAGCCGATGATGGACTGAAACCTTTACAAACTATGAACTAGATAAACTTTTCTCACTTTAACTTTGAGTGTCAGGTATTTTGTCTCACAATGAGAAAAGTAACTAAGACAATACCTTAACGATACTGAGTCATTCATGAACATGGTACATCTTTCTTTGCTTTTGATCTTTTAGAATTTCTCTTAGTTTTATAGTTATAAGTGGAGAAACTTTGTATATTTTCCCCAGTATTTAATATTTAATACTGTGACTTTGCCCTCTTTCCATTTTCTAAGATACCCTTTGCCTTATCCTTTCTTTTCCTTGTTTTCATAGTATTTTTGTTACTTGACTACTTGACCTCTTTACTGGGGCAGACTCCACGTAGCCTAACTGAAACTAGAAATATTTAACAAACATTGCAACTACCACGTACTGCAAGGAAGGCAGAGCTGATTTCAGTTAAATTATCTAATATAACAAACAGAAAATTTCATATTCTTCAAGGAAATATTATAGTCAAGAAGTACTAAAGTGAGTGTATTATTCACAGTGCTCACATAAACATCCAAATTTCTAAGGGTACAAAACAATTGAAAATGTGATCATGTACTCCAAAACAAGGTGAGGGATCAGTGGAGACCAAGTTTAAAATGAAACAGTAATTAAAATAGAAACATTAAATCTGCTGGAAGATAGAGTAGGTAAAACTCTTGAAGACACTGGGATAAGCAGAGACTTCAGGAACAAAACCCTGATTGCACAGGAACTATCACAAAGCATCAACAACTGGGATCTCACCCTACTGAAAAGCCTTTGTACATCAGAAGAAACTACCATGAGAGTGAAGCAACAACCCACAATGTGGGGGAAAGTGTTTGCTGGCTGTTCCTCAGACAAAGGATTATTATCAAGAACATCTAAAGAACTCAAAAAAATCAGTCCTCTAGATTTAAATCTAAAAATGGACAATCTAAAAATGGACATCTGAGATGAATACACATTTCTCAGATGAAGAAATGCAAATGGCAAATAAATAGGTAAAAAATGTTGAACATCATTGGTCATTCAAAAGATGCAAATTAAAACAACACTGAGATTCTGCCTCACCCCAGATAGAATGAGTACTATCAGGAAATCAAGCAATAACAAATGCTAGAGAGGCAGTAGGGAAAAAAGAACCCTTTCCATTGTTGGTAAGAATGCAGACTGGTGCAATCACTGTGAAAATCAGTGTGGAGATTCCTTAAAAGACTAGGACTAGAGGTGCCATTCAACCCAGCTATTCCCTTCGGGTATCTTCCCAAAAGAATTAAAAACATTACACCACAGCGATATATGTTCACCCATGTTTGTAGCAGCACAATTTGTAATAGCAAGATCTTGAAACCAACCTAAATGCCTATCAACTGAGGAATGGATAAAAAAGATGTGGTATTTTTATACAAAGAAATGGTACTTAGCCATAAAGAAGGATAAGCTGGAGATTTTTATAGGTAAATAAATGCATCTTGAGAACATACTCATTAATGAAATAAGTAAGACACACATGTAAACATTTTGTTTCATTAGTGTGAGAAGCTGCAACAAACAATATGTATATATGTATGTATATGTATATGAAAGAAATAGTTAAGATAGTTATACTACTGATTTCTCTGAGCTCACCAAAGAGAAAGATTTGTGTTGGTATTGTTTGGATAATTGAATGCAGATATCTTGTGCTCTGAGTGAATGATTTGGGGATGACAGTGCTCAATGTATGTACTATTGTTGCCTCCTGTTTGATGTGTTTTGAAATTTTGTTGCAGCTTTTTTATTCTTCTACTTCTTTCCTTTCTCTTTTTATTCTTGAAATAAAATAGATTTGAAAAAATGAGACAGCAATTGAATTTAGAAGATAAATATTTTTAGCTGATAAGGATCTTGCAAATACAGTATTATAACAATTCATGAAGGTAAATATACTTATCCTAAAGGAGTAATAGTACCTCAGGAGGAAAACAGAAATAATCAAATGATAAAGTAGAGCAAAATAGAAATTCCAGGCAAAAATATATAGACGACCTTAAAAGTTTACTGGAGATTTGGAGTCCGAGGGATCAAACCCAGGGCTTCATACACATAAATTGTGTACTCTACTATTGAGCTGTATTCTCAGCCCTTATTGGAGATCTTAATATCAGAATAGAGCTGAGAGAAGAGTCAGTGAACCGAGCAATAAAGAGTAATAAAATTACCTAATTTGAAGGAAAGATAGGAAAAAATTTTTAAAATGATCACAGTCACAAGAATGAAACAAAAAATCTAAAATACATGTAACTTAGCTCCAGATGACAGTAAATTAAAAAAGTGTTATACAACTTATTTAAAGAAACAGTTATAATTTTCTCAAATTTGCTAAGAGACATGTTTACATGTTTAGGAAGAAGTTCAAGCAGGATAAATACAAAGAAAAACATCTCAAGGGTATCACAGACTTCTAAAAACTGAAGAGAAAGAGAAAAATTTGAAAACATTCAAAGGAAGACTATCCATTAAATATAAACCGCCTCCCCCCCCCAAAAAAAACCATTCAAACTAGGTGTGAGGCACATGCCTCTAATTCTAACTATTTGGGAGTCTTAGGCAGTGTGGTTAAGTTTGTGACCAGCCTGGCAATTTAGTGAGACTCTGTCTCAAAATAAAATGGACTGGGGACATAGCTCAGTGGTAAAGTATGTATGAGGCTCTGAATTCACTCCCTAAAAATGAAAAAAGAAAAAAAAATCGAATGATTATGGGTGTCTTTATCAGAACCTGGAGTCCAGAGATATCTTTAAATTGTTGAAGGAAACGAACAATGGTTACCCTAGATAAAAGTCTAATGTACATGATAATGGTAATATTAAGAACAAGGAGGAAGGTGAGTGAACATAATCTAAAGGAGCCATATATTTTATATAAAGTAGTAAGGCTTAATTCTAAACAGAGTTCACAGAAATTCAGGATGTATATTTAATTCCTAGAGCAATCACTGAGGAAATGATATACAAAGAGCTATACGTTTGAAGCCAATAGATGAATTTTAAAGGAATTCTGAAGACTATTCAGTTAACACACAAGTGGACAGGAAACAAGGCATAATAAACGAAAGGGGCAAACAGGAAATGTAATAGTAATAGTTATATGATGGACCACTACTCAGCAATATAAAATGATGACCTACTGATTATGCACCGACCCAAATAACTCTCAAGAACTTTATGTGTATGCCATAAACTTGTAAGCATAGCACCCTGGGAGACTGAGACAGGAGGATCACAAATTCAAGCCCAATCTGGGCAATTTAGAAACACAGCATACAGAGGAAAAAAGGACTGGATGGTAGCCCGATATGAAGGCACTGGGTTCAATCCCCAGTACTGCAAAAAAGAAAACAGAAAAAACCAAAAGGAACATTATCCTTAGTGAAGGAAGCCAGACACACGACCATATGGTGATTCCACTTTTTATGAAATTTCAGAATGGGCTAAACCAGTCAGTAGTGAAAAATATCAGTTGTTGATTTGTGGGTGTCTGGGAGTGAGTTTGTTGTGAAGATATTGGCATAATGGAGCTTGTGAAGGTGGTGGCAATGTCCCATCATGATAGGGGCTCAAGCTACATAGGTGTATGTGCACTCCTAGGCCACCAAGTAGCATTTCAGTCAGCGCTGGACTGCGTGGAGGACAGTGATCCCATAAGATTATAATGGAGCTGAGGAGTTCCTGTCACCTACTCAGTGCAGAGCCGAAGCAGAGAAAATGAAACTGCCAAAGAAGTAAATAACTCCAGCAAAATTCTCAGCAAATGAGTTAGCTAATTCTTGCAGACTTCGACCACTCCCTTAACAGTTTGATGACGTGGACTCCCACAGCAAGAAATTTTCATTTGTAGAGAGGAATGTTCATAGCAGATCTATACAATGTACAAGCAGATCTATGCTGAGAAAAAATAAACCAAGAAAACCCCTGTGGAGATATTCCTGAAAAAGAAGACTTTTCAAGAGGAGCCTTGGCACTGGTACCGATCCTGACTAGGCAGATGTGTGTGCTCATATCTTTGTTTTTAACAAAAAAAGTTTAAACAGTAAAAAAGAAAAAGAACAAAGCTTAAAATCAGAGTACACCATATGGCTGAGGTGTGATCCAGGTTTGTGTAAGCGCTTTACAATGTTTGCACAATGATGAAATTGCCTAATGCTGCATTTCTCAGAAAGCATCCTCATTGTTAAGCAATGCATGACTATACTAAGTTTTTGGATGTGTTTAGCTCTGATATTTTATTGAAATTATCTAATGTGTTTTTTTCTTATTGGTTTTATTGTCTGTTTGTTTGCTTGTTTTGAGACAGTCTCACTGTGTAGTATAGGCTGGCCTTGAACTCAGCCATTCTCCTGCCTCAGCCTCCCAAATGCTGGAATTACAGGTGTGTGCAACTACGCCTGGCATCTGATGAGTTTTGATGATCCTGACCTTGTTTAGGCCAAGGCTCAGGAGTGTGTTGTGTCTTAGTTTTGTTTGTTTTGGTTTGTAGCACCTGAGCTCAAAATAAGAGCCTTGCTTATATTAGGCAAGTGCTCTACCACTGAGTGATACCCTTCCCTTTGTCTTAGTTTTAACAAAGATGTTTAAAAAGCCAGAATAAAGAAAAACTTTTAAAAGTAGAAAAAAGCCTGTAGAATAGGCATGTAAAGAAAGAAAATAAATTTTTGTACTACTGTACATTGCATTTGTGTTTCAAACTAAGTGTTAGGAATCAAAAAGCTTTTAAAAATTAAAAAGTTTATAAAGTTACTCAATAAACTAAGGCTAATGTATTGTTGAAGGAAAAAATAAGTTTTCTGTAGCCTAAGTGTGCCCCAGTGATGGTGAACCTTTCAGAGCTTTTGGTGATGCAAACAGCCCCCAGTGGCATGCGTGCCATAGGTTTGCCACCATGGTGTCTAGGCCTCTACATTCAGTCACTGACTGACCCAGAGCAACTTCCAGTTCTGGAAACTCCGTTCATGATAAGTATACCCTACATGTGTGCGATTTTTATCTTTTATATTGTATTTTTTTACTATACCTTATCTAGCTAAAAAATGTTGGCTATGTATTTACCTTTGTGTTCCAAATGCCTACAATATTCTTTACAGTAACTTGCCTAGGGTCAGTAGGCAGATCCATTAAGCTTAGGAGTGTGCTAGTCCACCACTGTTATGGTTTCGATCTAAAATGTCCCCCAAAAGTCTCGTGTGTTTGGGAGCAGAGTGGATCATGGGAGTGCTATAGTCAGCAGTGAATTCAACCTCCTCTCCTTTATGGTGGGGGTTTTAGGCACATTATTCCCATGGTGGGAGAATGACTAATACAACCTTCTAGGTTCATATAAATGCATGCTGTGATGTTCATACAGTGATGAAACTACCTTGTGGCACATTTCTCTGTATATATCCCTGTCATTAAGCCATGCATGACTGTATTTGCTAAAACTCATAGAATTATACATAAGTTATGTGTATTTAAGTTTTACCTCAACAAGAGCCATAAAAAGATATTTAATATTCAGTTGATTAAATGCATGCTGAAGAGTCCACACACTCTAAGGGATTGGATTATGTTGATTCTAGGAATTTTGAAACATACCAGTAATTAGATGGATTGATATTTGATGTACTAAAAAAAATACAGTAACAATTACAGGATCTAGATGTTGAACATATGGAAGTACACTGCAGCTTTTTGAACTTCTTTGTATGCTCGAGCATTTTTTATAACAAAGTGTTAGAAAGATTAACATACCTAAGCTGAACTCTATCTTTCCTAATTTCTTTTTTGTTTCATTAGATGGTACCACCTTTAACCCATACGAACTTGGTGCTTTGTCTTTACTCTTTTCTGTTCCCCTCATCCTTCGCATTATCAGCCAGCCTTGTAAATTACATTTCCTACACATTTTCCCACTCTGTGCTAATCTAGTCCAAGACTCTGTCACTGTATCATCAACCACTGCATGAACCTCCTGATGCAGCTTCCAGAATCCACTTTGGATCCCTTCTATCCCTTGTCAGAATAACCTTTTAAAAATTAGTTTGGCAATATGCTATTTCTACCCTGCCTAAAATACTTCTAGGATCTCCTATTGCCATTAATATAAAGCTCCAAATCTTTCGTGTGTCTTAGGACGCACTTGCTTAGCTCTCAGCTGCATTTCACCCTAATTCTTAACCCTATGGTCTCAATCCCATTGGGCTGACTTCAGTCTCAGTATATCTAACATACCTGCTATTTCCTTTGACTAGAATATTCTTCCCCTTCAATTTCTTCTGGAAAATGCTTCCTCATCCTTTTCTGTCCCTTAGGACTTTTTAAAAACAATCTTTTTCAGGCATGGGATTGAACCTATGACTTTCTGCGTGTCAGGCAGGTCCTATCACCGAACAATCTCTTCAGCCCTTTATTAGAATTTTATTTTGTGACATGGTCTTGCTGAGTCGACAAGCCTGGCCTCCTCCTGCCTTGACCTCTCATGCAGCAGTGCCCAACTTCATGGCTCTTGCCTGCCTCCCACAATAAGTCAGATCCTCTTCCTATGAGATGGGGTGCTCTTTCTGAATACATATTGTATCATTGCATGTTTTTACCACAGTAGACTGAGATACAATATATGCTGAAGAGATGTTTGTGATGTGGCTGGTCAAAAGTTGTTATATGTTGTTAACTGATTTAGATGATAAACTCGAGAGAAAGAGAACATGTTTACATGTTTGATGTACATTACCATTTGGGAATTACAAATATCAGATGCTGGCAAACAACACTGTTCATGTGGGTAGCTGTTTAACAGTATAGATTTCAGGAACAATGTGAGTAGGGCTTTCAACCCGTTTTTCTTCTATTATCTCGGCTCTTCCCTTGTTGATTTTTTTTTTTTGGGGGGGGGGGTCCTACATTGGTTTCCCTTCAAGATGGTTGTCGGTGCAATTGCAGCTTCTTTTTCACATACAGGACACTTGTTTGTGAACAATTTAGTTTGCAAATAAAAGCATTTCTCAAAATTTTGTTTTGGTTTGAAAACTGTACATCAGGTGGCAAACACAAGTGTGGGCATCCCTTCCAAAATCGTGGAACAAACTAAGTTGATGAAACAAGGTGCCAGTATACACTGGGTGAGAACACTGGCTTCTTGCTGATCTCTCTCAAGGTCAAGAAAGACTTTCCTAGCAGTCTTTAGCAAACTTGTGTTCTGTTGACTAGGAAGTAAGTCATATATTCATTTCTAAACTGATCACTGGTTAGTTTTTACTAATCAATCCACATTTGGCATCAGCTTTCTTCAGTTAGAAGTGCTACATAAAGAAAGGGTAGATACCTGAACAAAACTGGAGACTTTTGTTAGGAATGATGAAAGGGAGTATAGTTTCTGGAAATAAAATCAATAATGTCCACCTCTGTGTATTATTCTCCAATAATAGCTTCTGGGAAATTGCCTTACCTTTTTCTTATATATACTTGGCATTTTGTAATGGTGATTATGTTTCATTCCACATTGACAGTTGAAAGCTCAGAGATAAATCTGTGACCCATTCATAGAAAACACACAGAACTTGTGGCGAATATTTTTAGATTAGCTTAACTTTTGCCTCCTATTTTCTCTATGCCTACTTTCTTTTGCCTCTTTTTCTTGTCCCATTTGTACTTTTATTTTTCTATTTTATGTATTTCATAAAACTGTATTAAACTGGGCATGGTGGTGCATGCCTGTCACCCCAGTATTCAAGAGACTGAGACAGGAGGACTGCCACAAGTGTGAGGCCAGCTTGGGCAACATAGTGCATTCAAGGCCATCCTGGACCACACAGCAAGACCCTGTCTCAAAAGAAACCAAAAAAGCCAAACCAAACCAAAAAACTATATTAAACTTAAAAATAAAGTAAGTATAAGCAAGCAAAAGACAAATATTCTGCTTGTGGCATGCTTCCTCCTGTTATGTAACTTTATTAAATTCTGGAAATATGTATAATTTACAGCTCCTTCCTGTCAGCAACAGACAAAAATTAGTTGTTACGACTAATTTTATCTCTAAAAATTAACCATCTTAGAATATTTTCCCTTGTATTTTGAAAAAACAAAAAAATTTCTATTACTTTTAATGACAGAAATTAAGATGAACTAAGTCCGCTGTGATGGTGGATACCTATAATCTCAGCGCTCGAGAGGCTGAGGCAGGAGGATCACCGTGAGTTTGAGGCCAGTTTGGGCCGGCCTGAATGCCGTAGTGGAACCACGTCTCAAAAAAGAAACAGACAGAGGCCAGGATTTAGCCTAATGGCATAAACACCTGCCTGTCAAGTGCAAGGTTGTGAGTTCAATCCCTGGTAACAAAAACAAACAAACAAAAAGTCATTATAGTGTATTGAGAAAATCCAGTAAATCCATAGCTTTTTGAGAAAAATCATTGCATATAGAAATTTTTTAAAAAGTTCAAGTTGAACTGATCTAATTATAAAAGAATTACTCTGACCTTACTCTTGTGGGTCAGTATATAATTTACATGGTTTTGTTGTTTAAAATATAATGTCCTACAACCACGTGGAAAAACAACAACATTAGATTCTTTCTTCATTCCATATATCCAAATAAATTCAAGTAGATAAAAGATTAAAATAAAAAACATAAGACATTAAAAGCAAATATGAATGAATGAATATGTAAACTTAGAAGGAATTCCCATGAGATGGTTCCAAAGAGAAAACATGTAAGGAAGCACTAATTCCATACAGTAGCTAACCTCTAATGAGAGGGATGATTATCTTTGGGTCACATACTGGAGACTCAGATTATTTTCTTTTGTTCCCACATCAGTCTATGAAGTTGGTATTAGTATTGATGTTTTATGAATAATAACAGGAGTCATAGTGAAGTGAATTACCGTATGTGGGTCACACATAGACGATGATTAAGATTTGAAACCCAATAGTGCAATCCCAAAAAAAGAAAAATTGAACGTGATATGAAATAGTATATCCTTATATCCTCACCATTTCTTCACTATCGGGCATTGAGAAAACCATGCAAGTTATGTTATGTACAAGTACATGGTAAGCTGTGGAGCACTGCATGGTGCCTGCCAGGGAAGAACAGGGCAGAGTAGTAACGTGCAGGCCTCCGTGACTACCTGACAGTCTCCTTGTCGCTTTTCATCGTCTTCTTTTGGTCCTTCTCATTTAAACTGTCAGTGCCCATGTGCCCACTGGAACCACCTCGAACAATCCAGAGACCTCTCTGACTCTGCCAAGGAGCCCGGATTCGTATTCTCTTGGGACAGAGGGCATAGATACCACACCTGAAAGATGAAAGAGGACTGAATCCAGAAGTGAACAGTAGCTCTTCCCAAAATTCCTTCCTTCTTTCTCGCCCCTTTTCCACAAGATAAACAAATATGATTACCATTGCCTTGCATGGAGTTACATATGTAGGAAAAGATGTTTAGGTAATTGCAAATTTAAGCTACCTTTTAGTTTAAAATGTATGGGAAGGGGGCTGGCGGTCACTGTGCTTGGATGAGGTGTAGGTGTTGGGAGCAGGCCTGGGTTCCAGGGCCTTGCTATGGGAGTCCTGCCTGGGCTGTGGCCCAGGGGGCCTGAGACTACTGAGCTCAAGGGTTAGGGGTGAACGTGGCTGTTGGGGCTCTCAGTGTTGTTGGCAGGAAAGGAAATAAGGGAGAGCTGAGGTGTGGGGGGGGGTGGATAGGAAGGAGGGAAAGACAAAGGACTGAGCTACTGGCCATCTGCTGCCACCTACTTCAGGTTCCACAGGGGACTGAATTTAAACTTCTCATTAGAACTCATTAGAGGCAACAACCAAGGGCCATCTGAAATAGACTGGCTCACTGACAATCCCAGGATAAAAATCAGAGATCACTATTCAAGCATTAATTTTCCTAAGACTGCTACAAACATGTTTGATACAAGAGCTTGGCCTGAATATGTTGTGGAATGGGCTGCAAAGGACCCACAGTTTCCTAACAACGGTTATTTTGGCCCTTACTAACACTGTTCCTAGCAGGTTCTGTCTTATTCTGGAAATCAGCCAAGATGATTGAGGCTCAGGAGAAGAAGCAAAATTTGTAGAAAAGGAAAGAAAGAAAATATGCAAAGCTAAACAACTGAAGAAAAGATTAAAGTGCTGAACAGACTCTGCAAGAGAAAAGTCATTTGGAAAAGTATGCAGCTTTGGAAGGACCCCGTAAGATTTCATGCAAGTCACCAGTCTCCTTAGAGTAGAATCATTTTAGAGTCTGACCTTGATAAGTAGCAACGGTTAGGCCTGGACATAGAATTTGTTGGTGACTGTTGATAGCTACTCTAAAGTAGCATTGAATATGATCATATTACTTGGGCATCCCTAATCCCTAACCCCAAAATACTCAAAATCTGAAACTTCTTATGCACAGATTATAGTGCCACGTGTGAAAAATTTCACAGCAGACCTCTAAAATAAAAATGCATTTAAAATGTTGTATAACATTACTTCCAATCTGTATGAAACAAATAAATTTGGTGTTTAGACTTGGGTCCCATCCTCAGAGATATCTATTTATGCACATGCTAATAATCTAAAACCTGAAATTATCTAAATCATGTCTGGTTCCAGGCACATCAGAGAAGGGATATTCAACTTATGGTACAAATTCTTTATAATCCACTTAGTGATTTGTCATTTTGTAGTTATTTTCTGAAATTAAATCATTCTGTGAGGAAAATGTCTTTATATTTTGAACTCTATTCCAATAGTAGCTTAAAATAGGGTCCTGTTCTAGAGAATGTTATTAAGAATGTTAAGTCAGAATTGTCCTCTCTGAGGTAAGAAGTTTGCTTGGGATTAAAAGAGATACAATATATTAATATATTAATATTAACATATTTTATCATTGCTTCTGTCTTGGAATGGAATCCAATTTTTGGCTTTCTCAAAGCAAAAGAACGTTGATCAACATGTATATGTATTTTCTGTATTTTTCTGAATTTAGCCTGTGAGACAACCGGTAATTATGACATCTTGCATTTTCTAACCTAATTTTGTAGATGATCTTATTTTGACTATGTAGAATACCCCACCTACTAGGTATAATAATTCTTGTATTTATGAACACTGCCTCTTGGAGATGAATTGTTGAGTATCACTAGGATTTAAAACAGTATAAATCTGAAACACTGGAGTACCTTGGAACCAGTTTTTTCTTGTGCTAAAACTGTGAAGTGTTTAAAATGCTTTACAGATAATTTGCTGATTATATGGATACTGGTTTTGTTTTTATTCCACTCTTTGTTTTCACTTACATGGTAGTGATGCCCTGTACTTTTGCGTCAAACAGATCGAGATAAAAATTAAAATTTTTATTTTAAAGGAATTCTTAACATTTAACTCTTATGAGTTATTATTTAACTCTTATGTATTAAAAATGTTGTATAAGGAGTTAACATTTAACTCTTACATTAACATACCTCATATGTGGTAAATAAAGACCCATACTTTGGAAAAATTTTGTTGAGCATAGTAGTAATTAAGCAAGCAGGATAAATTATGCCAAAATAAGAATGTGGTGTAGGTACAGAGCTAAAGGATCTGTAGATTAAGTAGTATAATGAGAACTTTGGAATATTAAACATGGATTTTCTACGTGCATGGTCCAGTAGTTTTATTCACTGTGGAATTTAATAGCTTATTAATATTTCTACACTTTTCAGATGAATTCAAAGTTATGATGATTATCCAAAAACTCTAACTTAAAAATGACCATAGGTATGAAATGAATTTGATACTTTTTTATAAAGAGAAAAATAAAATTTATGGGAAGGGAATATTTGAGAATATTGCTATTGCCAAGAGTTTAAGAAACACAAGATTCCATGATGTAATATTGGAAGCTGTTATCAAAGTAATTCTCAGTGTTTGTTCTGACTTCTTACTACTAAAAAATGTGTAAGAAAAAGACCCTATAAGTTTCTGAAAGCAGTGGTGAATGGAAAGTACTCTCATTGACAAGACTTGGCATGGTAAAGAGGTGGAATTTCC
Organism: Cavia porcellus; assembly: GCF_034190915.1. Taxonomy (NCBI): domain Eukaryota; kingdom Metazoa; phylum Chordata; class Mammalia; order Rodentia; family Caviidae; genus Cavia; species Cavia porcellus. The sequence goes on from NW_026947484.1 coordinate 80,787,938, forward strand.
AAATCTTCTACATTTTAATGGACTCATGAGTAGTCTGGGATTATGTGTGGCTTCTTGGGGGGAAGAAAACTATTGGGTTAGTAGGGTTTTTTTTTTTTTTTTTTGACCACAGAAAGGAAAATTTCAAAATTTCCAGTATTTGATTGCTTTTCATCTTTGGGAAATCCACACAGACTAGTGCTAACAGCCACTTCTAAGGAAAAAAAAAATGAGAGAGAAAAAAGATCCAATTTGGAAGATGTCATCTCTTTATCCTTCAATAACCACGTGGGGAGGCGCAGCAAATTCCTTATCAGGATGATCAGGAAGCGCTGTGCATCTCTACACCCAGTCTAGAGAACTTGTCGGACCGAACTGAAAACTTAGCACTATTTTGCTCATCTTGTCCTTGAGGAAGAGTTACAGAATTCAGGAATCAGCAAATCCATCTATATTTCCAACTGAGTTCCAACTCACAGCAAAGTAGGTAAGTATTAAAGTTCCAAGCTGTTTACTTTGTTATTTTTCTGTACATTTCTTCACAGTGATTTTGTAATATGATGAAACTGTTTAACAACTATACTGTATATCTCTTAGAAAAAAATAGTCCATTAATATATAAGGCCATATCACTACTAGTGTTGGGATTAAGACTCATTACTTAATGAAACTGAGTAAGTAATGAAAAATGTACAATTCACAGCATTAATTAACATCACAGATATAATGTAAAGCTTATTTTTAAAAAATGTTTAATTTAAATAAATAATTGTTTGGAAAGGCCACTAACTTGACTATATTCAGTTTACTACTGTAACCTGGAAAATTAAAAGAAGATATATTGCTTGTCACACCCTAAAAATCACATGATTTCTCTCAATGGTTGCATATTTTAAATATCTTGATTCTAGATGACGTCATTAGCTGGGGATGGTAACATATGCCTATAATCTCAGCACTTGGGGGCTGAGGCAGGAGGATCACGGCATGAGTTAGAGGTCAGCCTAGGCTAAATAGTGAGTCCAACGCCAGCCTGAATTACACAGGGAGATTCTGTCTCAAAAAAAAAAAATGAAGTGCTGTTATAGATTATTAAAGACTATCAGCCGGTTCTGAAAGTTCCCTGAGTATGTCTAACTTTCAGGCTTTTTAAAAAATTATTTCCTTATTAAAAAGAACTATTTGTTGAAGAGTATTGGAAACACTGAATAACACAAGGAAAAATAAGAATCATCTATAATTGTTAGATATAATTCATTTTAATATTTTGCTGCTAAAATTTGCCTTCTAGTCAATGTTTTTCTCTTTTATTGTTTTTAAAATTACAATAGAAATATATGCTCATCATGAAGAGTTAGTACAATGTAGAACCAAATGTAGAGGTTACTGTTACAGGCCAGGCTGTGTTCCCTAAAATTCCTTGCTAAACCTCTCACTCCTAGGAACTCAGAATGTGATTAAGTGGAGGCCCTTAGGGTGGCCTAATCCTGACTGATGTCCTTGTAAGAGGAAATTTGGGTACACAAAGGGACATCAGGCGTGTGCGCTATCAGAGGAAGATCGTGGGAAAACGCCCACGAAGGGCCACGGAGAGAGATCGCATGCAATGCCAAAACATGCATACTTTAATCTGGGACCTGTAGCATGAGAGTCATTCTGTTGTTTAATTCACCCTGTAAGTTGTATTTTATATGTGTATCTATGTCAAAGTAGATTTTAAAATGTTAATATTGTACTATAACTTAAAACATTTTTTTAGTTATAAGCCTGAAATTTTCTCCAAGGAAAGAAACTTTGATCTTCATTTTCCATCTTCCCATGTAGAACTGTTGTTTGGGTGAGCCTTTGTCTGCTGTTGCGGCCAATTCTGGGAAGAACCTAAATATAGCTCTGGAGGGTTTGTATTTTTTGTGGAGGCAAAAATCTGAAGGTTCTTTCTCCAGAAATCAGTGAGTAAGTGGTGTGGAGGTGTTTCTCTGAAAGTTGACTATCAGTTTTCTGGAGGAGAACTAGTTAAAATTATTGAAACAGTATTCAAGGCCAACAAATACAGTAATGCTTATGAAACTGCATTGGAGTGTAACTCTAGTAAAGCTAGGTTTAATCCTGGTAAGATTTTTTTTCTGGCTAGATCTGAGGGTGTTTGGATGTGGTCTCTTTGAAGTAAGAGCAGATGATTAGTTTGCTGGAGTTAATGCTTCCTTTTTACCTTTAATAGTATAATAGTATAAAGGGGATAGTATGGTGGCTGCTTCGAAATTATTTTGTTGCAGTGGTGATTATTAAACCTGGTGTCAATCCGTTGAGAAACAGTTGATTAAAAAAGTCAGATCTGATAGGAGCACATTGAAAATCTATTTGTCAGTATAAAGCTAAACATTTGCCTATTCTTTGACCTATCATTTTATTCCTAAATATGGACCCAACAGTCAGACAAAATACATGTAAGAGAACATTCATTGCAACACTATTTGTAAGAGTGCTGCAACTGGAGAATTAGAAATAACACAAAGGTTCATCAGTGGAACAACTATGAGAATGAACACACCACAAATATAGTAGATGTAGTGACAACTTAAATTTTACAAGCATATTGTTGAGCAAAGTAACCCAGACACAGTAAAGCATATATTGTATAATTCTGCTTAAGTTAAAAAAAGCAAAACAAATCTATGAATCTGTGCTCTTAATAATCAGGACGTTGACTACCCTTGGAGAGTGGAGGGAGGCAAAGTGTGAAAAACATGAATTCTGGAGTACCAGTAATGTTCTGTTCCTTGACTTGACTCGGTCAGTATCCTGGGTGTGATGATTTGTGAAAATTTTTCAATATATGTGCTCATGATGTTACATTTTGCTGTAAGTGTGCTGCCCATCATCAATTAACACTAAGAATATACATATCTGTAAGCCTTTTCCCAGACCTATCAAATTAGAATATCTACTTGATGTAAGAATTTTTAAAATTCAGGAATCTGTTTTATAAGCTGCTTATGGATTCTGGTGCATTTGGATACAAGTTTTGGGGAACTATTGCTTTTGGAAAGATAGTATTTTTTATTTTCTTCCTTTTTTTTTTTTCTGGTACCGGGGATTGAACTCATTACCTCATGCTTGCCAGGCAGGCACTTATGTATATTTTCTTCCTAAGAGCTCATCTCTGGCTTCCTACTGGGAGAGATCTTCGTAGAAATCATTAATGTATTATTGATTCATTATAGTACTGTTTGAAGAAAGCTCTAGAGAGTGAACCCCATTGATTTCTAAAATCTCTATATTTAACACATCTGATCTGGTACCTACCCAGGAACCAAAGAGGAAAGACATTTTAAAAGAAATATATCCTAAAGAGATGGTGGGTTGAGAGAGGGATGTAAAAGTTTCCTAAGGAGACTAGATCATCATGTTTTTAAACAAAATTACCATCTTGGCACAAACAGGAAGAGTGCAGCTGTGAAGCAAATAGAATTAGCAGAGAATATTGAGTATTTCATGAGGATTTTGCCTAAACACTGACAAAGTGTGACAGACAGAGCCGGTATCATGAGGCTATGCATTTTGTTGGTTTGTTATTCTTCATAGACTCATGCTGAGCAAAGAAAGGAACAGAAGTCACTTGTGAATATGTTAAGAGAATGTGATAATACTGGAGAACCAAAGAGGAAAGTCTTATTCTGAAAGACTGTGATAAGGAGCAAGAGTGCATCTACAGAAGAAAACTCAGCTTTGGTACTTAAGTTAAATCTAGTAACAACCCCCACAGCTCCTTTATAAGTGAAATTATAGGCATTGTATCTCGTACTTTAAAAATAGTATCTATAAAACTTGGAACAGTGCTAATGCTCAGTGCTTAAAGAAAAAATTGGTAAAATTCATGGGTGACTCCATTCTCTGGGGCATAAAGGTTTAGAGTGCTTATTAGTGAACTGTGTTTTCTTGTGAAGAATCAAATTCTTCTCTGCTATGACTCATACTAACAGGAAGACTGATGAAATATCTTTCAGTGCTAACTGGAATGTGTTGTTCTTTTTTACTTAAAACTGCAGCAGAAAACTGGAATCTCCCAAAATATGACCAAGGCTGAATGACAGTGGAGGAAAATTTAACATTTTTTAAAAGGGCTGTGGGGGAATCTTACCCCTTTTGAACTTTTAAAATGTTAATCAGAAGAGTGATCATGAATGTAGCAATAATTATATGCATGACTGTTGTTTTGAAAAAAATGTGTTTACCTGCTTTGGAGACACTTTCTAAATGAGCTATACTTCCTTAGCACTTGGAATAGATTGTCTACTTTTTTAAAAGTGTGGAAAGTTCACTGATCGGAGAAAATTCTTTCTTCCTTCCTACTGCAGTACCCCATTAGTTTTGGGGAGCTTGTTGTGCTTGTTGTATGAAAGACAGAATTTTCTCTTTCTGGGAATTGAAAGCGTGTAGACACTGGAGTGGGCAAGGAGACAAAGGAGATCACCAGATTCTGTTCGTGAGAAGCCAGTGAGTAACCCGGGTGTGTCGGTTTCACTGGAGTTTTGCTATAAGAATGTTTTCCCTGAACATTTTCCTCTTCGAGATTTTTATTATAGATAAAAAGTTATTGCTTAGATAATTTTCTGGAATAAACTATAAAAATAGATATATGAAATAAAACCTGTCATGTCAGTGTGCTTAATTGTAATTTAAATCATTGTAATTTAAATTGTAATTTAAATCATTAATGTATTATTGATTCATTATAGTACTGTTTGAAGAAAGCTCTAGAGAGTGAACCCCATTGATTTCTAAAATCTCTATATTTAACACATCTGATCTGGTACCTACCCAGGAACCAAAGAGGAAAGACATTTTAAAAGAAATATATCCTAAAGAGATGGTGGGTTGAGAGAGGGATGTAAAAGTTTCCTAAGGAGACTAGATCATCATGTTTTTAAACAAAATTACCATCTTGGCACAAACAGGAAGAGTGCAGCTGTGAAGCAAATAGAATTAGCAGAGAATATTGAGTATTTCATGAGGATTTTGCCTAAATACTGACAAAGTGTGACAGACAGAGACACTGTCATGTCAGTGTGCTTATTGTAATTTGGTGATTATAATCTGTTGATTAGCTTTCCTTCAAACTGATCTTTGATCAACATACATATCTTTTTATTTTTCTCTCTCTTTTTCTCTCTGTCTCTCTCTTTTTTTTTTTTTTTTTTTTTTTTTTTTGTACTAGGGATGGAACTCATGACATTGCGCTTGCCAGGCAGGTACTTATGTCACTGAACTAAATCTCCAGCCCTTTTTTAAATTTCTCTTGAGTAAATAGCTAGAAGTGGAAATTAGTGGGCATATGTTTAGCTTTACAAGAAATAATTTTGTCATTTCAATCCCTGTGTAGGATTGTAAGAGAAATTTCTTTATTGTTTTTAAATGTTTGCTTTAGGCATTAAAATGTGCATCCTTAACTTATGACAATTTGTTTAGAGATCGTATTGTTCCACTTCTACAAAAAGTAAGAATCCTGTTGTAATTCCCCAATCCTTTGAACCTACTTATGTAACCGATTCTACAGTATATTATTACTATTTCTGCTTTAAATTGTCTGTTAGCGGGGCTGGAGATTTAGCTCAGCGGCATAAGTGCCTGCCTTGAAAGCAGGCAGTCGTGAGTTCGATCCCGGTACCGATAAAAACAAAAAAGACAAAAAAGAAAAAAATTGTCTGTTAGCTTTGATAGAATGTAAGAGAACAAACAAACAAAAAAAATCATCTTTCATATGCACCTAAATAGTATCTATTTCAGGTAGGGTTCATTAATTTACCTGTCTGGTACTATTTTCTTCCAACTTTGGGCATTTTTTTTGTGATGCCAGGATTCTGGAAACAGGTTTTCAGATATTAGGAAATGTTTTTATTTGTTTTGCAGTATTAAGGATTGACACCTCTTGGGGCCAGAGATTTAGCTCAGCAGCGCAAGCACTTGCCTGGCAACTATGAAGTTGTGAATTTTATCGCCAGTACCAAAAAATAAAAGGGACCTCATGCACACTAGACAAGCCCTCTACCACTGAGCTACATTTAAAAACAGTTTTTAATTTGAGACATGGTCTCACTAAGTCGCCCAGACTGACCTAAAACTTGTGATCCTTCTGCCTCAGTCATCTAAATAGCGGGCATTCCAGGTGTACACCACTGTAAAAAATTTTTTTAACTTTAGTTTTTTTATTATTTTATTTTTATTTATTCATTTTTCCTTCAGTACCGGGGATTGAACTCATGACCATGTGCATGCAAGGCAGGCACTGATGCCACTGAGCTAAATCCCCAGCCCTATTATTTTATTTTTAAAAACAAAACAGAAAAAGGGATAGAAATGATACAGAATTTCAAAAAATAAATAGTAGGAGATTAACATGGGAATGTAGACTACTGAAACCATTGTGGAAATCAGTGTGGAGATTTCTCAAAAAGCTAGTATTGGAAGTTCCATTCAATCTAGCTCTTCCCTCCTGGGTATTTTCCCAGAAAAATTGAAAATGTCATGCCATAGCAATATATGTGCACCCATGTTTATAGCAGCACAATTCATAATAACTAAATCTTGGGAACAACCCAAATGCCCATCAATTGCAGAATGGATAAAAAAAGATGACGTATTTTTATCAAATGGAATGTTAACCTTAGTTTTTAAGTATATTTCACTAGACATGAAATTTAGACTTGGCAGCACTTTAACAATGTAATCACACTGTTTGCAGCTTTCCATTGTTTCTGATAAATAGAAACCATTATTTATATCCTGTTCTATATCTTATGTATATCTTGTTTTCTGTTCTGAAGATTTTTTATTAGCAGTACATATTTGTAGTACATAGTAATTACATGCATTGTTGGATTTGGTGCGTGACACATTTTCACTCTTTTTTAAATCCCCTTCCCCTCCCTGTCTCCCTCTCTCTCCATTTATTGGTCCCTGTCCCTTCTGCAAAACATCTGTATCTCCATTCCTTATTAACTTTTATTTTGCTCTATAACTTATTCAGATTTTAGGTTTCTCATATAAGAAAAGTCATGTGATATTTAAACTTGTGTGTCTGATTTATTTCACTTGTGGTCACAAGATACATCCATTTTCCTACAAATGGCTGAAATTTTTGGGGAAAAAGTACTCCATTACATATAAATACTATATTTTCTTTACCCATTTATCCGTTGATGAGCATATAGGCTGAGTCCAAGGCTATGGAGTTGTGGTTATGAGTTGTATTGATACAAACATGGGTGTGTGTGTATCATATAATAATATGGCATCTTTTACTCTTTCATAGAGATACCTAGTAGAATACTACAGGGGTTGAATGAAATTTCTGGTTTTAGTTTTTTTTAGTAATATCCATACTGATAGTGGTTGTAGTAGTTTACATACCAACAATGTAGAAGCACTCCTTTTTCCCTGCAGCCTTGCCAGCGTTTGTTATTATTAGATTTCTTGATGGTAGGCATTCTTTCTGCAGTAAGATAGAATTTTAGTGTTGTTTTAATTTACATTTGCTAATGGCCAACAATGTTGAACATTTTTTCATGTATTTTACTTGTACTTCTGAGAAGCTATTTATTCATTTCAGGTGCTTTTTTTTGGATTGGGTCATTTATTTTGGTGGGAGGGGCATGTAACTTTTTTTTTAGTTCTTTATATATTTACCATGTGTCAGGAGACTAGTTGGAAAAAATTTTTCCTGCTGTGTAAGTTCTGTCTTCACTCTGTTGGTTGTTTGTTTGCTTTGCTGTGCAGAAGTTTTGCTTTTGTTTTTGCTTTTTGAGATACAGTCTCACTGAATAGTTCATGGTGGCATTCAATTTGCTATGTAGCCAGGCTGGCCTTGAACTCACAGGGATCTTCCTGCCTCAGCCTCTTGAGTGCTAGGATTACAGATGTGAGCCACCATGCCAGTGCAGAAGTATTTAATTTCATATGATCCCACTTTTTGATAATTGATCTTATTTCTTGGGTGTTTTCCTTTTTTATTTTGGTAAAACTGGTTAAGAGTTTTGTTTTGTTTACTCATTTGAAGAACAACATCTTTGATTCATTGATTCTTTGTATTGTCTTTTTAGTCTCAATTTCATGAATTTCTGCTTCCCATTATCCATCTATATCCAACTATGCAAAACAAATCACTGGACTAATTTAGTGATGACACACCCTTAATCCAGATTCACTCACCCTGGATCCAGCTACGTCTGAAAAGCCTCACCTGTGAGTGTATGAGGCTTTGGGGGGACATCAAGATACCATAACAAGTCCCCCACTCTAATTGTGTTGATGTTTTTCTGATCTTTATGTCCAGTAGTGTTTGTTCTATGACATAGGGCTCATCCTTTGTATTTAAGATTGTTTTCTTTTCCTGTTGAAGTGTTTACCAACTGAAGTGACATTTGCCTCTTCTGATCAGTTTTGACATGGTCTACTTTTTCTGAGAATAGGATAGCTATTCTTGCATCTTTTGGGGTTCCTATTGCATGGAATATTACTTCCCATTATTTGATTTTTAGTTTTGAGTATCTTTTTGGATTTAATGTATTTGTTGTATATTGTGTATGCTTGGTATCTTTTGATTGGTGAATTGAGACCATTCATATTCCAAGTTATTACTGATATGTATTGACTAATTCCTGTCATTGCATTTTTTTCATCCTGCTGATTTACTACTCGTATTTTATAATACATGATCTCACTGCATAGTTCATGGTGGCATTCAATAAATATATAAGCACACTCTACCTTACATATTTATTCGATTGCACTTTTCTGGCATTGTTGACTTCATTGTTTCTAGGATATCATTGGAGTGGTGGTTTGGTGGTCATTAATTTCTTAATGTGGACTTTTCATGCTACAATCTATTTCTCAATCAAGTTTTAAAGATAGTTTTGTAGGATGTAAAACTTCCTGGTTGGAAGTTGTTTTCTTTAGGACTTAAAAAACCTTACTCCAAGTTCTCTTAGCCTTAAAGTTTGTATAAGTTTGGTGTAATTGTAATGGGTTTATTTTTAGAAATAAATTGTTGCTTTTCTTTAATAGCTTTTAAAATTCTGTACTGAGTTGGGCTTCTAGGATTTTGACTATGCTGTATCATGGAGGAGTTCTTTTCTGATCATGGCTATTTGGGGTTCTATATGCCTCCCTTATTTGTATTTTAAAGTCTTCACCCCTTACTTGGAACTTTTTTTGCTATTATTTCAGTAAACAAGGTTTTGTTATTGTTTTGCTATTTGTGGTGCCTTCTGATTTTTTACTAATTTTAATTAATTTTAGATTAGCCTTCTTTACACAATATGGCACCTATCAGGAGCATTTTTTATGTTCTCTTGTTTTGAAGGTATCTCTGAGTATATGGACACAAATATTAACCCTGCCTTACAGTTCTGACACCGTCTTCAGTTGAGTACTTTCATTGCTCATATTTCCCGTAGAATTTTTAATGTCCCCCATTTCTGTTCGGTATCTTTTCATAAATTCCAATTCTTTATTAAACTGTTCATTCATGTTTTGTATTTTTTTAAAAAAATTTGCTGAGCTAACTGGCTCTTTATTAATGTCTCCCGTAAACTCATTGATGATTTTGTGGACTGTTCTCTGTTTAGTTATATCCTCTGTGAGCTCACCAAGTACTTTATTGATCTTTTAAAAATAATTTAATCCTTTATTTCAAATAATTCAGCTTAAAAAATCAAGTAATTCAACTTTGTGACTTTTAATTTCCTCCCCATTGATTTCCCAAGGATCAACTTGGAGAGAATTAGAAGATTTTGGAGGCATTTTGTTGCCTTGTCTTCTTTTGTTTCTATTGGTTTTCTTATTGTTGTTATTTTGGTGTGTATGTATGTGTGTGTTTAGGTTTGGGGATTGATTATAGTGGCAACACTTTGTTGCTTATATGGAGATTTCTTTATTTAGTGTCTGCTTTCCAATATTCACTACAGAAATAGGTAGGTATAGTCTTTTACCTCTGTCCCAGATCTAACCCCTTCAGTTAATTTGGGATGAGAGGGTACAGTGTAGTGGGCCTGGTATTCAGTTCTTTGAGAATGGACCATAGTACTGTTAATGACGTAAAGACAATCCAGATATTTGCATGCAGAGAATACCAATTAATAACAACAACTATCCCACCCTGGAAATAGCAAGAAAATCCTCAACAATATAGAGTCAGAGACAAACTGCGTAGTGACATATATAAGAACTAATAATGTTCCTTAACCACAGAAAGGAGATTTATAATTATAGTATGAACTCAAAGACAAAACAAATACTAACAGATGGTAAATGTCTACTAAATTCTACAACAATACTTCCACGAACAATAGGAAGGAATTCAACAGTAACAGCATTGAATTAACTGAATAGCAGAAGATTAATAAAGTTGAATGTTTATACTAGTAAAGATAAATAGGGTAGGGAGTGGAAAAATGAAAGAAGTAAAATTTGAAAAATAAAGAAACTAATGATGAGAAGGAAAGTGAGATAAATGATCCTATTAAGGAATGAAAAGAAATGAATAGAATTAGATGAAAGTAGCAGAGAAGAACAAACAAGAAAATGAAAGGCAAAAAACAGAAGGGAAAATAAAGAGTAAAAAAGAAAAATAAGAAAAAACAAAAATTCAAAAGAAAACTGGGAAAATCTCCAAATTTTCTTTAGAATGGAGAGGGGGGAAAAATGACTCCAAAAGATTTCTTGTTTTTCATCGAGTCTTTTCTTCAAAGATCTTCAGTCTTAGAATCCATCCGATGTTGGGGATGCATACTGAGTCATTGCTGGGACCTGTTTTGCTTTCACATTCACATTTGTAAGTGCTAATATTGGATCCTGCCCTGTCTTTCCCTCTGGGTGTGGGCAGACACCCTAAGGCTATAGTCACTCCAGCAGCTCCCACTTTCTGTATCCTTTTATGCACCTCAAGTCATGTGTTTTCCCCTCCAAGTTCTTTGGGCTGTGGGTTTGTGAGGTGCTCCCCACTTCTCTATTGGACCATCTGTACCCCCCAGGCTGTGTCAACGGTCCCAAATTGAGCCATATTCTTGTTTGTGTTGGTGGATGGATAAGGTAAACAGAGCACGTATCTCTGCCTGATGTAAGTAGCAGAGCAGATGTTAAAGCAGAACGCTGGCCTGAATGTGAACACTTTCAGACCCAGATGTCTCTAAAAGTCACACAGGCCCAGACTGACTTCTCTCCATGAAAGACTGGGCCCCTGCGTCTCTTTTAGCTGAGTTTAAGCTTCTCAAGGTTTCTTTGTCCAGCCTCCACTCTATGACCATCTCCCACATTCCTCTTTCACCCAGTGTTTTGGCCGAGTGACACCAGAAATCCTAGGGTAGCACTGCTCTGCACTTGCTTGGTAGCTCAATTCCAAACAATTGAGCCCTTCTCAACATGGCTTCTCCTTTTACTCTTATCAGGAATTCATCAGGCTCCCAATCTAAAGGACAAGCTTATGGCAAAGAACAAAATAAAGAGACAATGCAGTATGGTTTGTAGGGGTCCAAGGAGGTCAGAGCTCTTGTGGCTAAGACAAAGACTTCTCCAGACTGGCAAGTATATGTTGGGTCCTTAACATATCAGAAGAGTGCAGGAAAGTTCAGGGGGCATCTGAGGCAAAAGGGTAAGAAAATGAACAGGGCCTTGAGAAGTTAGAACAAAAACATTCCTAGCAGTAAATCTTGCTAATTGAGAGAACTGTCCTATCTCTAGGCCAGTGGTTATGCCCTTTGAATTCTGAGTGAGTGAATATCTTTACATGCAGAAGTTTCTAGCCTTTCTCTGTGCTATGCTGTTACTTCATAGTTTTCAGCTGCTCCATAGTTTCTAGTCGTTCCATCCACTCCTTCCCATTTCCTGGAGATTTACCTCTTTCTGTTCTTAATATTTTTATATTTGTGTTTTAGTTTTTTGTGTTTGGTTTGATATGCTTAGAATGGTTATTTTTGTATATTTCCTGCATGAGTTTACAGTTCTTTTCAGTTCTGTGAATTGGAATTTTTCACCAAATTAAGAAGGTTGCCAACCATTTACTTCACATATTTTTTTTAACCCATTTTCTTTTTAGTTTTTCTAGTACTTAGTTCTATGCATAGTGTTTTGTTAGATATTCTCCTATATTAACTGGGACTCACTTTTCACTGTTTTTAAGATATCACATAATTTCCATTGATTGGTCTTCATAGTTCATCTACATTCTAGCATGCATTAGGATTTTCTTCCTTTTTATAGCCAGATAATTCCATAGTGTGTGTATGCCACAGTTTGTTTACTCGTCACTTAATAGAAATTTTTTACCGTTTTTTTTTTTGCTCCTGTGAATAATGGTGCCGTTAACTTTTATATATGTTTTTATAAGGATTCATGTTTTTATATTTTGTGGTATTAATTTCTAGTTGTCAGAGTTCTCTACAAAAAAAGATAAGTAGCAGAATGTGTACATAGATACACAGATTTATTTTAAAGAACAGGTTTCCATGATTGTGTGTGGTAAGTTCAAAATCTGCAAGTCAAGTCAGCAGACTATACCCAGGAAGGACTACAGTTTGTTTCTAAAGGCAGTATGATAGCTGAATTCTTTTTGCTTAAAAGAGGTCAGTCTTTGTTTTATTAAAGCATTCAACTGATTGGATAAGCCCCATGGACACTGTGGCAAGTGATCTGTTTTACTCAAAGTTGAATGATTTAAATATTAATCTTATCCCCAAAACATTCTCATAGAATGTCCAGAATGATATCTGACTAAATATCTGGTCACTGTGACCTAGCCAAGCTGACACATAAAATTACCCACCACAATATCTGAGAGTGTAATTGCTGATATATGGTAATTTTGCTTAATGTTTTTAAAGAAGTAACAGAGTATTTTCCAGAGTGGCTTAACTATTTTGTATTTCCACTAGCAATTCTACATCTTATGGCCAATACTTTATCATCTGAGTATGATCTTGTTTGGTTTTGTTGTTTGGTTTTGACTGCTTGCTATGTGTTTTTGATTGTTTGTTTGGTTTTGGTTTTTTCGAGACAGGGTCTTACTATGTAGTGCAGGCTGGCCTTGGACTCACTATGTATCCCAGGCTGGCCTTGAACTTACAGTATCCCCCACCTCAGCCTCCAGAGTGCTAGGATTACAGGCATGCACCACCACACCTCGCTGATTTTGTTATGTCTTGTATCTGGTTTTCCCCCAAAACTTCATGTGCTCATTTATGGGCCTTTCAGAGGTGGCTGGACCTCAATTGTATGAATATGGATTAAAGATGTGAGATTACTAAATTAGTGTCCTGATTTGCTTAGCATAGTTCTGGGCATGGATAATGGGAAAGTCCACCCAGAGTGGAGATGGCACCACTCAAAAGGCTTGTAGCCTGGCTAAGTAAAAGGGAAAGGGAGGTTTATTTCTGCTGCTTCCCTGCCTCACTGCTTTGTGGCTTCTTGCTGGCTCTGCCATGGGCTATTTCTCTTCTGCAATGTCCTTTTGCCATGCCACTCTGTCTTGGAATCAACCAACCATGGACAAATTGTGAATTGTAATAGGCCTTTCCGCCTTTAATTTGTGGGCATCAGGTATTTGGTCTCAGTAATGGAAAAAGTAAATAAGACACTACTTGACTAACTAATTTGTAAGAGAGGCTGCTTCATCTTTTTCTATTGTGATTCAATTGTTATAGCTCAGTATGGAAGAGCTATACCATTATGTAGGCTTCATTCTAAGTGCTGGGTATAGAGCAGTAAGCCACATAAACATGGTTTCTTTTCACCTCTTTGTCAGGCTTCTATATGCCTAACTAGGTTTGGGGTTCTGCCTCCTTCATTTATCTGTATATGTATTTCCTTATGTATTTGGGGAGTTTTCTGCATTTCTTCTGTGACGAGGATTCTTATGATATTTATGTTTTCTGATTTTTCACTTATTTTAATTACTCTTAGTCTTCTTTTAATCATCCAGCAGCTGTTGGATCCACTTTTCACTTTATCCTGTTGCTTTTGAGATGTCTTTGAGTAACTGGTCTTTGAAGGCATCATTGTCTTCAAATTCTGAAGTTCTACGTTCACATGGGTCACTTCACTGCCCATACTTTTAATACAACTTTTAATGTCCTGGATTTTTGACTGAAACTTTTCCATGGACTTTCTTTGCTGAACTGGTCATTCATGTTGGGTACAGTTTTAACTCAGCTACCTTTTTATTAGTATCTTTTGAATGCCCCTGGATCATGTGGTTTACGTCCATGATCTGTTTGGTTATATTTTCCACGATCCTACTAAGTACTTCTTTTATCTGTTTTCTGATTTCCTTATTATCCTTTCAAGCAATTTAGGTGTACAATTTATGCTGTTCTGCCCTTCTATATTCTCTGGGTTCACTCTTAGGATAGTTACAAGTTTTTGGTAGGCATTTTGTTGCCTTTTATTCTCATGTTTCTATTGTTTTGTTTTCTTATACTGAGGTTTGTGAACATGTATAGTATGAAGTCTTTGTTTCTAGTATATAGGTTCCTTAGTTGCTCTTCAGTATAATTTGGGCTTGGCTCAGTGTAGTCTTTTGTTTCAGCCTCAGATCTTACCACACTGGTTAATTTGGGAGAGGGAGATGCAATGTAATATACAGTTCTCTGGGAATGTACTCTGGTATTGTCTATTTTTTTTTTTTTTGGTATTGTCTATTTCACAAAGGTAATCTGAGTGTTGCTTTACAGAGAAAACCCATTATTAGCAACAATTATGCAACCCTGGTAATACAGAGCAAATCACCTACAGTAGTATTGTCTAAGACAAATGGAATATTTATGTACCAGAGCAACCAATTATGTATCACCTTCAACCCTAGAGAAAAAATCCACAATTATGGTGTGAAACTTAAGACAATGTAGGTATTGATTTATAGCCAATATGTATATGATAGCTATATCTCTGTTAATGATAAAAAACTCAATGGCAATTTTACAGTCAAGTAACTAAAGATTAATAAAGTTTTATGGTTATACTATTAATGATACAGGAATTGAGAATGTAGGAATGCAAGAGGAAAAATTTGAAACATTAAGTTATATGATGTGACAGAGAAGTAGTACAAAGAGTTCTACTGGGGAGCAGAAGGATGTTTACAAAATTAGGCAAACAGGAAAAACTGATGATAAATAGAAGATAAAAGAAAAAAGGGGGAAAATTATATAGGAAGTAAAAATAAGAAAATAAGTAAAAATTAAAAGAGAAGAGGAAAAAATTAAGAAAAAGAGATATGAAGCAAGGAAAAAGGACAAAAGAAAATTTCCCAACCCTAATATTTTTTTTATTTTAAAGAGGGTAAAATTAAACACAGCAAAACAGAACAAAATGGAACATAAGAAAGCAATGTAAGAGACATAAATTTCAAAGTGAGACAACCAGAGATCTTCACTATCTATCATATTGTCTCTCTTTTTCTTTCAAATAGTTGTCCATATCTCCACATACAGTGAATTCATACAAAACAACATGGTATAAAACTGATCCAAATAGGATGATGAAGGTGTTTTAGGTCTTCAAGACCAGACAATAGGAAAGTCAACAGTGTCTGTCATGTGTCTCTCATTCTCTTCAAAATAGTTGTCCAACCCTAATAAACTGATGAAGAAGAAAAAAGAAAAGGAAAGAATAAAAAGAAAAAAATTAAAAGCAAACAAAAACCACAAATGCACACACTAAGAAAGAAACAAAGAAAAAAGGAGAAAGAAAATTCTCTGTGATTTTGAATGTGTGGTTTTCTTCCAAAATATACAATTCTGGGGAAGTATCCAAGTCAAGATGTGTTTCTGCTCATGTTTGTAGACAAAGAAGGGAGTCAGATCTCAGATCCATGGTGGATTCAAACACTAGTAGGCATTAGGGTTAGAGTGAGGGAGTCAATGGCAAGACTTTCAAATTCAGTAATTCAGGCTGAGCCTAGCTTCAAGCCATGGGGCTGGGACCTGCATCCTTTAGTCCAACGCCTCAAAGGGCCTATTTCTAGCCTGTTTAATGACCACAGCTGTGGCCTATGGCTGTCTCTCACTAAGTCACTGTGGGAATGTAACACTGGCAACCCTGAAGTGAAATTGTTCTGTGGCTGCTTTAACTCCTGGGTTCAAGCAATCAGCCCTTTCCTGAATGGCATTCAACCAAGCATTTTCTCCGTGGATATGGTGGGTGTTTGGATTGGAATCACTCAGCAGCTGTTGCCTATTGAAGAGCTCCTATGGAAGCAGAATCCTACACTTTTCCCGGCAGATCACAACTCCCACTGGTCTGTTCCACTGCCATGTTTCTCCCTGAAACCCTCTGGGTCCCCCAGACTTCACTTTGTCTTTGTAGATTTGGGCTCCTTTTCTTGCAAACCACAGGTCAGGAGCTGGGGAGAAAGATCAGACTTTCCCTTTCCTTTTCTACATTGTGTTTTGTCTCTTCAATTTCTCTGTAGGTTTTCATTTTCTTGCCAGATCTTTCCTAGTTCTTGGGGACCTACTTCTCTTTTTCTTCCCCCCAGTTGTTATTTACCAGTGTCTTGACTGCAAATCAGAGAGGCTGCATTTTTGAGAAGTATAATGCATACAATGTGACTATCCTCAATTTTGTTAAGTGAATCTGTTTATTTACATGTACCAATATAGTTATATTTTTTCATCTATTAGATAGACTAAAGATCTCTAATCCTTTTCTCTTGAGTTATTTTGTCTTTTTTTTTTTTTTGGCCCCTTAAATGTTTTGTAGCTCAATTATGCCAACCTTAAAGATATGAAATGCTTCCGTATAAAGGCTGGGACTAAAGACATACTGGTGTTCTTAGATACATGCGTCAGAAAGTACATCTTATATGCCCCACATTGTTTCCTAAGAAACTTTCAAGAATCATCTCCTTTAATTCTCAAAAAGCAACTATGAGTTTAGTTCTATTATTATCATATTCATTTCTTAAATGATGGGAAGTGATACCTTAAGAGACCAAGTAATTTGCCCAAAGTCACATAGCTAGTCACTGCCTGAGTTAGTACTTAACTCAGGCGTGCTGGATTCTGGAGCCCAGATTCTTAATCTGCATGCTAAACTGTATTCCAAAAACCCCCTTCAGATTAAAATTTAAAATCTTTAGCCTCCAAGGTAATGTACGTGTACTTAAAAAGACTCTTGAGGATACAAGTGACTCACTTAGAATGAGAAAGTATCAAACTGGTAGATATTTTTCTTGTTCCTAAAATTCTGCCAGCTTCCATTATCTTCTCCTTTTCTCTATCCCATAGATCTTCTATACTGCATATATATTTTAAGTGGGAAAATATATAATAAATATATTTTTGGGAAAAAATGTCACTACCCTAGATGGCTAGTCTCCCTGTGAGATAGTTACTGCTCTGATTTTGCTAAAAGGCCAAAAAGGCAGCAAACTAAAATGGTTTGAACTATCAACTAAGCCGCCTATGAAAAGAGTTTGGAATATGTTGTTGAAACAAGCAAGCCTGATGGAAAGCAAGCCTGTTGGTAAATGAGAAGGAGTGTGTAATCAAAACTGACTCTAGAAGATGTAATTTTAGAAGAGCTCATGGCTCTCATAAAAGCTGAGGAAATAATTTCCTGAGAATAACAAGCATGAAAAACACCTTAGCGAAACTTCTGAAATTTTTAGACCCCCTTCAGAAATTAGATGGTATTCCCTGAGCGCAGCATACTATAGCATTTCTAATTTGTGACAGCGTTGTGACAGCTGCGACATATTTTAGGCTCCCTCTCAAGGTCTTAAGTGGAGAGGGATTCTTTACACTTTTCAAGTTGCTCTTTTTTTGAGCTAAGTCAAGCAAAAGGAGAAAAAAAATGTAAATATTCCTCCACATTCCCTCCAGGCCCTACACTGAAATTAGGAATGCCTTTTGTTCATCATGCTCCTGGAATCATTTTTAGTTTCTAGTTCAGTGGCCCACAACTTGGACCCCTGGACCTGCCAACTCCCTGACTCTCCCATGTTATCTCTCTCTCTCCTTTGATCTTTCTTCAGCCCTCAATCTTGTCTTGTTGCCTACACTCCATTCCTTGATGAACAGGGCTTGTGGGGCCAACCTGCCAGCCCCAACTTTATCTTATCACCAACCCCCAGGGACTCAAAGAAAAATTCGTCAGTTGATATTCAGAGGTGCCCTCTGCTGGATGCTGACTATTCAAGCTCAAAAAAAAAAAAAAAAAAAAAAAAAAAAAAAATCGGAGATACATTTTGCAGTTTAATAAAAAGGATGGAAATGTTAGCAGACAGGATAAAATACGAAACACCATGTTGCTCTGTATTCTAACAGTGTTTAAATACCACTGAGTTGTGTTTGGTTGACTGTAAAGCAATGGTTTTCAATGGGGTGGGGAGGGAGGGCTTGCCCCTGCCTGGAGATTAGGGGTGGGGTAAATAGAGGCGAGGGATTCTGCTTAACATCCCAAATGCATAAGAGATCCCTATTCCCAACAAAGAAATACGCAGCCCCACTGTAGCAAACGTTTTTTGAACTGGCCTGAGAAAGGTGAAGTTAGGCTAATAGAAATCTGAAGGTTTAGCCAAGCACAACAGAGAGTGCCAACTAATCAGGAAGGTGAAGTGGGAGAATTATGTGAACCTAGAGGTTCAAAGCCGCTATGGGCAAGGTAACAAGAACTCCTCTCTAAAGAGGTATGGGCGCGCGGGGGGGGGGGGGGACACACTGAAGGTCAAATGATTGGAGATTATTTCAGTGGTTCTCAACCTGGGTTGCCTGTGTCATCACCTGGAAGGCTTTCTTATTTCAGTCTACAGATCAGTCTTCTATACTAAGTTTGGCTGTGTTTCCTGAAGAGTCTGGTTTTAGTTTTGGCTTGAGTTGTGTCCTGAATATCAGGATGTTTAAGATTCAGCTAAAGTTGAGAACAACTGAGGAAGTCCAAATCCTCATGTTTTGGTTAAGGAATCAGGCACAAGAGGATATGGTCTCACAGTTAAAAAGTACCAGTTGGGCTGCAGGCCAGACCTCAAGATGAAAGATAAAACAAAAACATAAACAAAAAGCAGTTGGGATTAATATATGATCTGTTGAAGATAAAACAGGTGGTGCTTGATTGACTATAATATGCCTTTTAAAATTTTTAAAGCGTTATGTTATATCCCTTAAGTAATACTTCAATACTTTTTTTCTTCTAAGAAGTGATACTTTAAAAACATTCAAGTTTTTAAAAATGTAAATAAAACCACAAGATACACTTGTTAG
The DNA here is from genome assembly GCF_034190915.1 of Cavia porcellus. Classification (NCBI taxonomy): domain Eukaryota; kingdom Metazoa; phylum Chordata; class Mammalia; order Rodentia; family Caviidae; genus Cavia; species Cavia porcellus. The sequence continues at coordinate 80,807,170 of NW_026947484.1, forward strand.
TATAACTATTTAAAATACAATACTAAAGTGATAATGAAGAGGCAGAGCAACTGGAAATCTCCTACATTGCTAATGGCATGGGAAAGTTCTACAGTCACTTTGGAAAACAATGCGTCAGTCTCTTATAAAATTAAACATCCCCTCTCTATGTGAACCACCAATTACGCTCCTTGTTATTTATTCAAGGGAAATGAAAATTTATATACACATGAAACCTTGCACACATATGTTTACAGTGTCTTAGTTGGTAATATGAGAACTCAAATGGCCTTAAGCTGCTGAACAGATAAACAAATTGTGAAACATCCATATAATGGACATTATTGTTAAGGTTTGGGGCTCCAGTGTTCCCCAAGACTGCATGTGAAAGGCTCGGTCTCCAGGGTAGCACTACTGGAAGGTGGCAGAGTATTTAAGAAGTGTGGCCTAGTTGGAAAAAGTGAAGTCACAGAGGCCACCTTGAGGAGGATATTAGGACCCAAGTGAGTACCTCTATTCTTTCTGCTTTCTGACTGTGGTAAACTTTCTGCTGTTACTACTGCCATGATATGCAGCCTCTCTACAGGCCCCGAGACGACCAGGCCAACCAACTATGGACTGAAACCTCTAGAACTGTGAGCCAGAATGTTTTCTCCTTGTGATGTTGCTTATTTCAGGTATTTTGTCACAGTGATGGAAAGCTAACTAATACAACTACTCATTAATGAAAGTGAACAAACTATCAACATAATAAATCTCTGAAAGTTTACACTGAGTGAAACAAAATAGTTGAAAGGTTACATTTTGTATAATCACATTAATAATGACATTCTGTAAAAGGAAAAGTGATCAGAAAAGAAATGGGTAAATGGTTTTTGGGGTTTTGAATGAATAGAAGGAATGGGTGTGAGAATAGCACAAGGGAAATCTGGGGGACGCAACAGTTCTGTTCTGATTTTGATGTAGTTACCTGATTATGCATTTGTCTAAGCTAAAAAAATGTCGAACAAAGAGAGGGAGATTTATTATATGTAAATTTTGGTCAATTTTTATTACTACATGTTCACAGTACATGATTTTGGGGGGATTTGTGTATGTATGTAATACACGTCAATTCTTTTGCATTGCTTTTCCTTCCTGCTCTATATCTTGGTCCCCTTCCCATCTGAAAAACAGTTTACTTCCTGTTTTCTATTATCTGTCTTTTATTTAGCTGTTTATATCTTGAGTTTCTACTATAAGATGAATCATGTGATATTTAAGCTCGTGTGTCTGATTTGTTTCAGTTGACATTTTGGCCTCCAGGTGCATCCATTTTCCTGCAAACAATTTGTTTATCCTTCTTTGTGGCAGAGTAGTACCCCACTGTGTATAAATGCCACACATTTATCTGTTGGTGGAGCTATGTATTGCTTATGTGGCCACCAACATGGGTATGCATCTATCACTATAATACGATGCATCTATCACTATAATATAATGCATCTATCACTATATCACTTTTAACCCTTTTGGGAAGATACCTAGAAGAAGAATTTCTATTTTTAGTGTTTTGAGGCATCTCCATACTGATCTCAGTAGTGGTTATGCTAATTTACATCCACACCAACAGTGTAGATGTATTTCTTTTTCCCTGCAGACTGGTCAGCATTTGTTATTTGAGTTCTCTAACTTACACACAAGTTCTCTTCTGGGAGGCTGTCCATAAGTCAGATTCATTTGTAAGTCAGACAAGGTGAATCATATAAACGTTTGACACAAATATACAAATATTGCTTTGCATTTCCTAGCAGTCCCCTTCATACCACCAGCTTTTCCTCTTGCTTCTGGGCACCCTGGGATCCTGCTGAGTACTGTACCACTGTACAGCAAGCACACAACAGCATGACTGTGACAATGTTAGGGACTTGTGATATTTTGAACTGTACTGCTATAAACATGGATATGCGTGTATCAGTGTAATACGTTTTTAATTATTTTAGGAAGATACTTAAAGGGGAATAGCTGGGCTAAATGGAATTCTTAGTTTTAGTTTTTTGAGAAATCTTCATACTAATTTGTACTAGTTTACATTCCCACCGAAATGTAGAAGAGTAGCTTTTATCCTGCAGCTTTGTCAGCATTTGTTCCTCTTTGATTTCTTGATGGTGGCTATTCTTTCTGGCTAAGACGGAATATCAGTGTTGTTTTAATTTGCATTTTTCTCATGGCTAGTTAGGTGGGTCATTTTTTATGTATTTATGGAAATTTGTGCTTCTTCAGACAAATGTCACTTTGTTTTAGTTGCCCATTTTTTTAATTTGGTATTTTATTTAGGGGTCTAATTTTGTGAGTTTTTCATATATTTTAGATATTAGGGCTCTTCCAAGGAATGGCTGGCAATTTTTTCCCCATTCTGTGCATTGTCTCTTTATTCTGTTGCTTGTTTCTTTTGATGTGCAGAAGCTTTTTAATGTGATATTCCATTTGTTGATTCTTGATGTTATTTCTGGTGCAACTGGGCTTCTGTTTAGAAAGTCCTTACTTAGGACTTCAAGAATGCTTAGGTCTTCAAGAATTTTCTCTATTTTATCTTGTAGCACATTAAGTGTTTCTGTTTAAACATTTAGATTCCTTTTGGTTTTAGTTTTAGTACATGGTGAGATATTTGGGTCTAGAGTCAATATCATGTGTAAACCTTAAGGGATACATAAAGACTTAAAAACCAGGATTTACAAAAAATGGTGGCACAATGAATGCCAGCAAGTCAGCTTCTCCAGGACAAAAGAGGATAGAGTCTGGAAAATAATATCTTGGAGAGGGATCAAAGTGACCATAGATTACTCAGGAACCACGAGAGGACTGACACAGGAGAAGAAAATAGGATTAAAGTGATACAGGAAAAAACAGATCATGTCCCGGAAGAGAGAGCATGCAGTGCTGGCTGATTGCTAGCTGGGAGGTAAAGTGAAACTAAGGAACATCTTGTTTATGTAAAAGTGGAGAACTGTATCTAGACCAAAGGAACCATTTGCATTTGGCATGGTACTGGAACAAAGACATACACACATGAATCAGTGGAACAGAACTGAGGATACAGAGACCTCCCCAGACATATTCAAGTATTTGATCTTTGACAAAGGGGCCAAAAGCGTATCTTGGAGGAACGATAGCCTATTCAACAAGTGGCATTTGGTATTTGTTTGTAGAAGAATGAACCTTATGTGTTACCCTAGACTAAATATACTAAATAAAATATTGATCAAAGGTCTAAATACTAAAACAGAAATATTAAACCTTCTGAAAAATAAAATAGCAAAATCTTAACCACACAAAAATTAGTAGCAAGAATCAATAAATGGGATTATATCAGACTGAAAAGCTGCTGTACAGTAACGGAGTACACTCACTCAGGAGAGTGTAGACACAGCCTGCCAAATGCAGCTACTTCTATGACATAGGACTAATGTCCAGAAAATAAATAAAGTAATAAGGTACTAAAAACATTAAATCTCCTAATATTCCAGCAGGAAATGAGCGAGAGAAATGGACACTTCACAGAGGAAGAAATACAAATGATCAACAAACATATAAAAACATGTCAAACATCTCTGGCCACTAGAAAAATGCAAATTAAGGCTTCAGCTTACTCCAGAAAGAATGGCAATCATTTGAAAATCAAACAATAACAAATGCTGGTTTGACTGTGGTGAAAAAGAAACCCTTCTTTACTGTTGGTGGGAATGTAAACTAATATAACCATTATGGAAATCAGTATGGAGAGCTAAAATTAGAAATTCCATATGGTCTAGTGATCCCTGATAGGTATATTCCCTAAAGAGGTTAAGTCAGCATACTACAGTGATACATGCATATCAATGTTTGTAGCAGCACAATTTGTATTAGCCAAATCCTAGAAGCAGCCTATATACCTACCAACAGATGACTACATAAAGAAAATATGGTGTTGGTATGTAACGGAACACTATACAGCTACAAGGAATGAGACATTGATAGGAAAATGGATGCACCTAAAAAATGCAATGTTTAGTGAAATATACCAGACACACAAGCTTAAATATCATATAGTATCTCTCATTTGAGTTGGCCAAAATGTGAACAAAGAAAATGATAAAGGATGAACAGAAAGTGACAAAGGGACAGATATTTTTCAGTAGGGAAGTGGTTTAAGGGAGCAAGGGTGAGGGGAGGAGAGAAAGGGGAAATGAGAGGAATAAAGATGTGCCATGTACGAGAATCTAACAGCCCCAATTAACATAAGCACGATCTGCCAGAACATGAGTTGAGATGAATAATAACAGCATGAAAAAGGAGATAGGGGAAGCTGAGGAGGAGGAGGAGGAGGAGGAGGAGAAGGAGGAAGGGGGAAGGGAGGGGGAGGAAAGCAGAAGAGGATTTAAAAGAAAACAGGCTGTGATACATATGTGTTAATCACTCCCCGTGATGATTATAAAGTGCATGAACTGTAGACACAAACTAATTAAATAAATAAATAAAAATTAAATTCCATTTTTGAGAAATAACATCTGTCTTTGCCTTTAAACAACTTTTCAGTCTATAACAGTGGGATACTTTTTTTAAAAAACCTTGTAAGCATTGCACTCTTACAACATGAAATGTTGCTAACGAGTTTTTAAAGGCTAACTTAATTATTCCCCATTCAAATGTCTTCCTTTTTCTGTGTATCTGTTTAAAATATTCTTTATCCTGGCAATTCAACCAGTTAGAATGTGAATCAAATTATTTTTAATGTTAAAATTTATATAACAAAAGGATTGTGGATACTTTGAATCAACTCTTCCATCATTTTTGTGTCATGTTTCTTTTAAAATATTTTCAGAATTAGTACTTGTTTTAGTGCACAGTGATTACATTTAACATGGAGAGTTTGTACAGGTGCATAACACAGTTTAATTTTTTTCCGTCCCCTTTCCCTCTCACTCTCTCAGCTTCCTCCAACTCTTGTTCCCCTTATGCTTGAAAAAAGATCAATTTCCATTTTTCTTCCTTTCTCTCTTTTTAAAAAAAATCTCTTCTTCCTTCCTAGCCTTCCTTCTCTCTTCCCATTTGATAAATGCATTTATTTGGTGTTTTACATATATTTTAAGTTCCTAATGTAAGAGAAATCATATGACATTTAAATTTGTATGTCTAATTTATTTTGTTGAACATTTTGGTCTCAAGATACCTCGATTGACCTCCAAATGCATTGTTTATCCTTTTTTATGGCAGAATAGTACTTTATTGTGTATTAGTACCACGTTTTCTTCATCAGCTCATCTGTAGATGGACATATATGCCATTTCCAAGATTTTACCTCTTTCAAGAGGATTCCTAGAAGAGGAATACTTGGGTGGAATATAATTTGTAGGTTTAGGTTTTCGATGAATCTCCATATTGTTCTCCCTAGTGGTTATACTAGTTTATATTCCAACAACAGTGTGGAAGGACCTCTCCCCACCCAGCTTGGCCAGCATTTGTTATTATTTGATTTCTTGAAGATGGCATTTTGTTATTATTGTTGTGTTTTTCTTTTGGAGTAAGATGGTTTCTTGGTATTGTTTTAATATATGTTTCCCTAGTGGCCAGTGTTGTTGAATATTTTTAGATGTATTTATTGGCCATCTACACATCTTCATTTTGGCTCCCTCTTGCTTTTTCTGTTTATATACTGAAGATATTCTGTATGCTGGCAGTACAATAACTTAATCATAATATGATTAAAATGAATCATAATATGAATAAAATGTTGTTTTTTTAATGTTAAGTTTTTATATAACAAAAGAATTTTGGACATTTTGAACCCATTCTTTCATCATTTCAGGAAAACTTCTTGTGTTATGTTTCTTCTTTTAAATTTTTTATTAGTACATGTTTGCAGTACATAATGATTACATTATCATAGGGAGTTTATACGTATATGTAACACATCTTAATTTTTTGTCCTTTTCTTTTCCCATCCTTCCCAGCTCCCTCCAACTCTTGTACTCCTTTTCATCTGGAAAAGACCTACTTCCTATTATCTAATCTTTTTTTTTTTACACTTTTTTTTTCTTTTTTCTTTTTATCGGTACCGGGGATCGAAATCAGGACCGCCTGCTTGTAAGGCAGGTGCTTATGCCGCTGAGCTAAATCCCCATCCCCTCTATTATCTAATCTTTATTTTTCTCTTTATTTGTATTTTGGTTTTCTCATATAAGAAATATTTAAACATGTCAGATTATTTCACTTTACATTATAATCTCAAGGAGCATCCATTTACCTCCAAATGCCTCAAATCCATCTTTTTCAAGGCAAATCAATACTCCATTATGTATAAATATCCTTTTTTTTCATCTGTTTTCCTCAATGGACATATAGACTGTTCCTAAGAGTTAGCTGTTAAGAGGTGTGTATGCATGTATCACTGTAATATAATAACTTTATCTTTGTAATATGATGACTTTATTCAGGAAAACTCCTAGAAGGGGAAATACTTGGGTCAAATGGAATTTCTCTTTTTAGCTTTTGTAGAATCTGCATGCTGGTCTCTACAGTGGTTGTCCTAGTTCATATTCCCACTAACATGTAGAAGGATTCCTTTTCCTCATAGCCTGGCCAGCATGTGTTGTTATTTGATTTATTGATTTGAAACATTTTTTTTCTGCAGAAAGATGTTATCTCAGTGTTGTTTTAACTTACATGTCTCTAATGGCCAGTGATGTTGAACTTTTTTTCCTGCTTATTGACCATGTATACTTGTGAGAAGTATCTAGTCATTTAGTTGCCTATTTTTTGATTGGGTTTTTTATTTTTTGTAGGGGATCTAATTTTTTGAGTTCTTTATATATTCTAAATATTAATCCTTTGTCTCTGGAATAGCTGGCAAATTTGTCTTTCCCAGTCTGTAGCTTGTCTCTTCACTCTGTTGGTTGTTTTCTTTGATGTGCAGAAGCTTTATAACTTGATATGATCCCACTTGTTGGTTCTCAGTGTTATTTCTTGTGTCATTGGGCTTCTGTTCAAAAAGTCCTTACCTATGCTGATGTCTTCAAGGATTGCACCTGCTTTACCTTACAGCAGATCAAGTGGGAGTTTTTTGTTATTATTGTTGATTTGTTAATACTTAAATATTTGATCCATTTTGATTTTATTTTAGTACATGATGGGATATATGGATTTGGACTCAATATTCTGCATGTAGACATTCAGTTTCCCCGGTACCATTATAAAGAGGCAATCTTTCCTCTAGTATGTTCTTAGCCCCCTTGTCAAAGGTCAAATAGTTACACTGCCTGGAGTTGTTTTTGCTTCTTCTATTCTGTTCCATTAATCCAGATGTCTGTATTTGTGTCAGTATCATGCTATTTTTATTACCATAGCTTTATAGTGTAATTTCAAGTCTGGGATTGTGATGCCACCTGGTTTGCTTTTGATGCCCAGTATTATTTTTGCTATTCTGGGTCTTTTTGTGTTTGTTTTAAATAAATATTAGGACTATTTTCTGTAGCTCTGTGAAGAATGCCATTAGTATTTTCATTGGGTTTGCATTAAATTGGTATATTTCTCCCATTTCCCTTGGTTTATATTTAACTTAACAAGTTGGTACTAAAAGTCTTATAATAACTTCCATTTAGCAATCTTTATAAATCCATCATCAATGAGTTTTTTCAAACACCTAGGTATTAATATTTAAATTCCTAATCACCATCATTCCTGCTGTCATAGTTACTTTTCTTGTTACTGAGACAAAATACCCAACATCCAAAGTTAAAGTAGGGAAAGTTTATTTTAACTCACAGTTTGTAGAATTTGCAATCCATAGCAGACTGAGTCCACCTGCAATCCAAGGCAGAGAGGCTCAGAAGAGGGGCGCCACAGGATTGAAACACCTCTTGGCATTCAGGGCAGGCAGAAGGCAGCAAGCAGGACTTCCCTCCCTCCCTTTCTGCTCCGTACAGGCTATAAATCTATTTGTTGGTGCCACCCACACCTATGGTGGGGCTTTCATTATTCACCCTTAATCCACATTCACACACCCTATCCAGGCACATTTAAAACTCTTCACCTATGACCACAGGAGGTTTTGGCGGGGGCACCTAGATACAAACCACAACACCTGGAGACCTCATGTTCTCTTTAAGAACTTCTGAAAACTGAAGTTTCTGCATCTTCTCTAACAACAAAATTGTGTGACAAAATGATTATACATAACTGGCATCATTTGAATTTTTTTGCTTAGGTGTGTTTAATAAGTTTTTCAGCTTCATTACTACTTGATATTTGGAAAAAGTAATGATTTTCATGCTAGCGTAGGATTTTTTCATATTTTAACAAGTCTGCCAAGATATTGTATGATTTATCCTTGAATTATCTCGTACAAAGTCTCACTGAAAACCCCAAGTTACATTGTTTGTAATACAACTAAGATGTGGAAATAACTTTAGCTCATTAAATAGATTTTTCTGGATCTGGAAGAACCTTGAGACCAGAAAAAAGCTGACATGATAAGCATCCAACTAATCATAAGTAACTGATAATAACTCCTGGACTTTTGGGGAAAGGCAATGGAAGAATGGTTTATTAGACTGAAGGATTATAGGTAATAAAAATGTAATTGAGTATGAAGACATTCTTAATTAAAAAGATTGTTAAATCTTAGAATCACTTAAATGCTGACAAATACATACACAGCTGCCCAAGATATGCCTTACAGCTGTGTTACTCAAGTGTGGTTCACAGGCTAGCAACATTAGTGTCATCGGAAACTTGATATAACTGCTCTGGCAGCCCCACGGAGCACTAATCAGATCTGCGCTTAACACAATGTCCAGGTCATTTTACTCACTCTAAAGTTTGAGGACCAATTGTTTGGAAGCACTGTTCTCAGGTGAGTGTATACTGGAGTAAGCTGGGGAACTTTAGAAAGTATTACTACCCATCTTCATGGATTCTGATTGAGTAGATCTGAGATGTGATCTTCACCTTGGGATTTTTAAAAGTCCCCCAGATAATTGTAATTGCAGCAATTTCCACTGTCTTAGAGCTCTCTAGGAGACTTGACTTAGAAACCTGAGGCTCAGACGTTATGTTAATTTTTCTTTTCAAATTGTAGTAAAATATACATAGTATAACTTATCTTTTAATGGTGATCAAATACATACACAATAAAAGTTCCAACTTTAAACATTTTTTTCAGTATACCATTCAGTGACATTAAGTATCTGTTATCCATACCCAGAACTATGCTAAACCAATTTAGGTAGTACACACCCTTAATCCATGTTCATACTCTCTAGACCTAACCACCTCCAAAAAGTCCCATGTATGTGTGCGTGAGGCTTTGGGGGACATCTAAATTCAAGCCGTAACAAGTCACTTCACAGGTCTTGTGGCTATTTATCAGGGTCTTTGATAGCCTTTCTTCCATGATCTTGCTGGGGAGCATGAGTAAACAAATCTAAGCCAAAACCATCCAGGCAAGGTTTCTGGAGCTCCAGAAGGCTGGGGAACAGCCACGAGTATGTGAGGAAGCTAATGGAAGATTGAAGCAGAAGATGTACTCCATGCTGGCCTTTGAAGCTTTTCACATCGTTGGCTCATTTGAACCTCATGGCAGATGTATGACTAAAGTGTTTTTTTTTTTTTTTTTTTGTCTTTTTCCTTTTTATCAGTACCGGGGATCGAACTCATGACTGCCTGCTTTCAAGGCAGGCACTTATGCCGCTGAGCTAAACCCCCAGCCCGACTAAAGTGTTATTAGTGTCTTCTTTTACAGGAGTGTTAAGGGGTTATTGATATTGAATAACTTGTTACAGATCACAGAGCTGATAAATAGCATTAGAACCCAACATTGTTCATCCCCAGATCACCTTTCTGCTGACATCTTTTGATTGTTACCCTTTTTTTGGTAACTCTCATGGTGTTTTAAGATTTTCATTGCTCATGTATCATGTTGTCAGTCATTGAGAATCCTCCTAGACTAAGTTTAACATGTTGTATACAACACATACTTGGTATGTATTTATTTTCTGTTGATTTCTGGGTTGTGGTGACAGCAGTAGCAGAAAGAAGTTGGGTCATTTCAGCTGTTTTTTGGGCAGAAAAGCAGATCAGAGAAGACACCTGACTCAGAATGTGTAGTTGTGTGGCACAAGGAAAGCCCATCAAGTTACGGCTGAAAGAAATCCTCAAAAAGTAACTTTATAGACTCTAGATTTGGAAGAGACTTCAGAGGTTGTCTATGACTTGTGCTTCTCCACTACTCATCCTCCTCCACCTTCTCCTCATCCTTAGGATTTTCCTCCAGATTAATGGCCAAGAGATTTAGAGAAGGGCCCACAACTCCCTTGAGTGACTCTTCCCACTACCTAAGAATTTCATTTACTGTACTTCTGATTCTAACAGGCTTTGGTTTCCTCAGTGATAACGTGAAAGCACGAAATGCAAGATTTATCAGCATCTGTAATCTGCTTGAAAATCTGTAGAGTTTCCCAAAGAAAGTGCCCATGGGGGCTGTTGAAATTAGTAAGCACAAACCAAGAAGCCAGAACTGATTGCTTCATTAGATACATAAAAGTCAAGAGGGAAATGTGAGTTGGAAGCTTTCACTGTGAGGCAAAGAGAGAATGAAAGATGATTCATTTAGTGTGTAATGTAATTTTCAAAGTGGAAATGATGGAGTGGAAACAGTTTTTATTTCTGGAAAATAAAACAGAAATACATAAAAATCAATCAAGTACCATAAGTCCTTGACTTAAGAACATTTGAGTCGTAGACTTTCACTGCTACAAATGGACCTTACATTAAGCAGGTGGGAACAAATCATGGAAGTTGCTCGTGTGTCTGCCAGACATCGTCACGGTTGTGCTGCTGTGTGCTTACTGTACAATAGTGCAGGGTACAGAGCCTAGGATGTCCAGAAGCAAGAGGAAAAGCTATGGTAATGTGGAGGTTTGGTTTTTTTATGCTTTACATTGTATATTCATGTCAAAGGTGTATAAGACTCATTTTATCAGACTTTATCAAACAAATCTGACTTACGCACACAGTCCCAGAATGGAAGTCATTCACAAGCTGGGAACTTACTGTAACAATAGTGATATTAATAATGTCAACCACAACAAAGGCAAACCCATTACCCACAAAAGCTAAGTCTTCTTTTAGGTGGATTTTACAATCAAATACTCTCTTGGAAAAATAACGTTTAATTCCATTTGTAATTCACTTAGAATTGCGTAAGTTTTTTAATCATTAAATTTGACTTAGTATTTAGTTCTTTCAGTATATATTCTATATTAGTTATCTATATATTATATACAACTTATATACATGTGTATGTTCTTCAAACTTTTATGTTGAGGGATTTTCTTTAGGAGTAAGACAAGATAATTTTGAACTCAAAACTCAGTTTTACAGGGAATTTGGTAAACTAGGAAATGGTTTGCTTTTTGGACTAACCTCTTTTAGAAGCTTGGGTGTTAGGAGCTTAAATTTTGTATTCCACTGTGCCTATTCTGAAGACCCTGAATTCCCACTTGTTATAACCACCCAAGGCTCCCTCTTTCTTGTCCTATAGCACTTTGTGTGCCTCTGTATAGTACATATCACCCATCCTTCCTCCTGCCTGAACCACAAAGTTTCGTGGAAAGAAAGATGTCTTAGTAGCCCAATGTTCCTGGCATAGAGTAAATGCTCAACAAAGGTTTATTGAAAAAATAAATGAATTTTTTTTACCTCCCTGATGAAACTTTCTTGCTTGCAGGAAATTCCTCAATATCCCGCATACTTCTGGAGGGCAGTGGCATAAGTAGCTTTAGGGAAAGCTTCTGCAGGTTTTCTGCTTTCCGTAGATATGCCTAGAATTCTTAATTTTGAACCTCAGTTCTTTGGCTTAACACAAACATAAGTTTTACTTCTACTTACAGAGTATATGGGGGGTAGGAGAGAGAAAGAGAGAGAGAAAGAGAAAGAGGAAGAGGGTAAATAGATAACATGAAGTGGGGAGAAGTTCAAATACTTCCATGAAATACAAATTCCACTGTTTTAAAAACATTTCAATATATATGGTAGTTGTTTTCATTTATACTACTAGATTCTTAGTTCAATTGAAAAGAAAGTGTTGTATTACTCTTGGTTTCTTTTTTATAAGAATACTTTTTGGGGGACTGGGGATTTAGCTCAGCTGCATAAGCGCCTGCCTTGCAAGCAGGCAGTTGTGAGTTTGATCCCCGGTACCGATAAAAAGGTAAAAGACAAAAAAAAAAAATTAAAAAAAAAAGAATACTTTGTGGTTTATGTCTTGGATGCTAGTTCAAAGATAATGCTATAAGATATAATAGCTGTTGAACTATTACCTTTCTCTTATTATGTATTTTGAAATTTTGTATGTTGTTTTTGTAAAATAAAGAAGTAAAAAGAAATAGACCAATCACAAGTGATGAGATTGAGTCCATAAATGCAAAAACTCCCATCAACAAAACAAAAAGCCCCGGACAAAAGGGCTTTATTGCTAAATTCTAAACACTTGAAGAACTAATACCAATTTCTTTCAAGTTTCTCCAAAAATTGAAGAGAAATAAATTTTTCCTAACTCATTCTGTAAGTTCAGCATTAACCTGATACCAAAACCAAAGATACAACAACAATAAAAGAAATCGATGGGCCAATTTGTATCCCTAATAAACATAGATGCAAAAATTGTCAAAAATACTAATAAACCGAATCCAATGATCCAGTGAAAAGATTATTCCAGTGAGATTTGTTCCATAGGTATAAAAATAGTCCAACATATACAACTGTATATCTGTGATATACACATAAACAAATACCATATTATCATCTCAATCTATGCAGAATGAGTATAATAAAATTAAATACTCTGTCATGATTAAACAACTTTTCAAAATTAGGTATAGAAGAAACATAGTTCAACATAATAAAAGTTGTATATAACAAGCATACATCTAACATCGTCCTAAATGGAGCAAAGCTGAAAGCTTTCTATGATCTGGAACAAGACAAGGATGCCCAAGTTTTCCACTTTTCTTTGACGTAGTACTGGAAGTCCAAGCCAGAGCAATCAAGCAAAAGAAAGAAGTAAAGGGCGACTAGATGAAAAAGGAGGAAGTCAAGTCATCATTATTTACATTTGGCCCAATCTTACGCATAAAAAACCCCAACAATACCACCAAAAAACTCTTAGAACTAATAAATGAATCCAGCAAAATTGCAGGATATAAAATTAACCTACATAATCAATAGTGAATTATTTAAAATGAATCAAGAAAGCAATTCTATTTTTAATAGCTGCCCCCAAAATACAGTAAAATACTTAGGAGTAGACTTAACCAAAGAGGTGAATGAGCTCTCCAGTGAAAACTTACAGCATTAGTGGAAGTAATGCAAGAGGACACACGCAAAAATTGGGAAGATACTCATTTCGTGGTTTGAAAAAAATTTTGATTTATTTTGTTTTTGAGTTTTGTTTTTTTGAGACAGGGTCTCACTGTAATTTTTAGGCTGGCCTTAAACTCAGGGCAATCCTCATGCCTTGGCCTCCTGAGTAAGGATTATAGATGTGTACCACGCCTGGCTAAGGCAATATGGCTAAAATGTACACATTGCCCAAAGAAATCTACTGCTTCATTGTAATCCTTATCAAAATACTGATGATTTTATGTGGGGATTGAATTCAGGGTCCTTCGCACAGAGTTACAACTCAGCCCTCTTTATTTTTTATTTTGAAGCAGGGTCAGCAAGTTCTAGAGGATTACAAGTTCAAGCCTAGGCTGGGCTTGAACTTGTAGTCCTCTAGAATGCTGGGATCCTCCAGAATGGTGCGATCACAGACATGAGCCCCACGTCTGAATTATGACATTTCTTTGCAGTACTTGAAAAATAATCCTAAAATTTGTATAGAACCACCAAAAAAAAAAAAAAAAAAAAAAAAAAACCTCAAATAGTCAAAGTCATGTTGAACAAAAAGTGCATAGCATTTACTATCTGACATCAAATATAAAAGGCATTTACTATCTGACATCAAATATACTTCAGAAGAACATAGTATTGGCGTTTTAAAAAGATACTTAGACCGATAGAATAGACTACAGACCTAGAAGTAAACCCATGCAGCTCTAGCCAACTACCTTTTGAAAAAGGTGCTGAGACCATGCATTGGTAATAGGGTAGTCTCTTTAATGTTATGAGGAAAATTAGATATGTACATGTAAAGAATGAAACTAGACATCATCACAGATAAAATTGACTAAAAGTGGATTAAAGACTTAAATGTAAGAGGCTGGGCATTTAGCTCAGCAGCATAAGCACCTGTCTGGGAAGTGCAAGGTCGTGAGTTCAATTCTTGGTACCAAAAAAAAAAGACTTAAATGTAAGACCTAAAAGCTTGACATTGTTAGAAAAAAATATGGGTGAATATTTCAGAACATTGGAATGGGCATGGTTTTTTGGGACAAGATCACAAAAGCATAGGAAACAAAATTTTAAAACAGACCAAATAGAGATTACGTCTATCTAAAAAACTGCAAGAGAAGAAGCAGCTTAAAACTGAGAGAAACTATTTGCAGTCTGCGTGCCCATCTGATGAGAGATTAATATCTAGACCATATAAGAAATTCATACAACTAAATATCGACAAACAAGCACAAATAATCAGATTCAAAAATAGATACTGTAGTTATTTTTCTTGTTGCTTAGATAAAATACCCAACACCCAAAGTTGAAGGAGCAAAGGTTTATATTTTATCAAGTTTGTAGACGTGTCAGCCCATAATTGGTTGTCTCCAAGGCAGGATGGAATGGCAGAGAAGAAAGAGTTCGTGGGGGGCAGAAGGCATTAAAGGGGGGAAGCAGTGAAGTACCACCAGCAGCAGTCTTCCTCTCCTTTTTAATCCCTTCCCTTTGTGTGGTGCCATTCACACTCTGGCTAGGCTTTTCCAGTATCCACACCCAGTACTATGCCAAACCAATCAGTGGATTAATTTATTCATCACAAACCCTTAATCCCAGCATCACAGAGTAGATCCAGCCTTCTCTAAAAAGCCCCACCTATAAACACACGTGGCTTTTAGGAGGATATTTGGGTATAATTCTATTGCCATAACAATAGGCAATAGGATTAAACAGTCATTTATCAAAAGAAGACTTAGAAATCATCAACAGGTATATGATAAAGTTGCTGGTTATCACTAATAATGACCAAAATAAAAATCAAAGCCAGGAGAGAGATCATCTTGTTTCAATAAGAATGGCGATTACCAAAAAGAAAAAAGCAAAAGCTGGCAAGGATGTGGAGGAAAAGGAGCTCTTGCACCCTGTTGGTGAAAGTGTAAACTAGTACAGTCATGGAAAACAGTATGGAGGTTCATTAAAAAGTTTAAAACGGAACTGCCATATGATTCAGCAATTCCACTAGTGGGTATATATCCAAAGGAAATGAAGTTAATGTCACAGGGGCATCTGAGACCTTCTGTTTATTGCACCACTAGTCACAATAGTCAAGAATTAGAAATAATCTAAGTGTTCATCAACTCATTAATGGGTAAAGAAAATGTGGTGTATATACCCAACGGAGTACTATTTAGTCATAAAATGGTTAAAATTCTATAATGTGTGATGGCATAGATGCAACTGGAGATTATTATGTTGAGTGAAATAAACCAGGAGAGAAAGGCAAGAGCCTCCTGATTTTACTCATATATGGAATCTAAAACAATTGGTCTCATAGAAGTTAAAAGTGGAACAGTGGTTACCAGAGCCTGGAGAGAGTGGGGAAGGGGAGAGATGGGGCAATGTTGGCAAATGTGCAGTACAGTTAGATAGGAGAAATAAGATTCGGCACTCTAATGCATAGTAGAGTGACTACAGATAGTGTTAATGCACACATTTCAAAAGCTAAGACAAAGGATTTTGAATGTTTTTACCACTGAGAAACTATAAATGAGACTATAGACATGCTTCCCCTGATTTGAGTATTATATAATATGTATTTATTTAAATATAACATGATGCTCTATATAAGTATGTAGAGTTTTGATGTATCAAATAAAAGTAAAAATTATTTACTAAAAAAAGTAGAGTGATCAACTGAATTTGGCCTGGATTGTCCCTATGCTAGTCTCAAAATTCTATCAGGAAACCCTCAATCCTGGTCAAATCAGACTATCTGTTCACTTTATAAGTCCTAAGTGTAAGATTGGGTTATGATATCTTAATTTACATTTACACTCATAGAAGCATGAACTTGAACTACAGTATTTGTGGGGAAAAGTGAAATTTTTAAATAAGTAAACAACTAGCTCCATTTGGGAGGATGTCAGTTCTGCTATCTCATTAAGATAAAGCTATCTTTAAAAAGCAGAGACTCACCCCCAGATGTGGATATCAAGATAATAGAAATTACATAATTAAACTTTGGTGGCTATAACCACTAATAAGCCATTGCCAAGTTAGCTTACTCTGTGATAATAAATGCATCAATTCTGCAAAGATGTTGCATATACACACATATAAATACACAAATTTTTACTTTTGGGTTACTATACTTCGGTTTTAATTATAGCTTCCATCACTGCTCACCCCATTGATAAGACACATTTGGTTTGTTGTTTCAGAATTATTTGATGTTACTTTGGTTTCCTCAAAGGACTACACTGTATTATTTATTTATTTGTTTATTATGTTTGTTTGCTTTTTTGCTTTTTTGAGATAAGGTCTTGCTATGCAGTTTAGCTGGTTTTGAACTATGCAACCAAGGTTGGCCTTGAACTCATGGAAATCCTCCTGCCTCAGCCTCCTGAGTGCTTGGGTTATAGGCAGGCACCACAACATGTATTATTTATTTTTATAAGATGTACGATGAAGTATCTTGCACATACCCACTTTACCTGCACTTAATATAAATTTTCGAGAGGGAGCATCATTTAACAAGATAAAGAGGAGAGAGAAGCTATGCAGTCACCAATAAGTGCTGGCTTTAAAGTGCCTAAGGTGCTACATTTATTTATTATCAGCGTAGAAGACTCGCAGTTGTAGTAAGACTAGCTGCTCATGAATGACTGATCAATAATAATTCCCACTAAAGTCATAATGTAAAGAAGTTAAAAACTCATCAGTAAATAACTCTTGTGTTAAGGAGACAGTCAAGTGGAAACCACAAAGCATGCAAAGATGACTGAACAGAGGCACTGAATTATAAAATCTGTGGGTTACTATCAATATGCTACTCGGAGGAGAATCTTAACTTTATACAAAATAAAACAGAAGAAACACTGACAATAAATTGACCAACATTCAAATAAAAACTTAACCCTCAATCCAATCAAATAAAAATTAAGTGAAAAAGAAAAGCAAAAAGAAATGTAAAAATTGTATGGTAGAATATAATGCAATAGAAACAGCAGCTAGACTTGAAGTCCTCCTTCTACAGGAGAATCTCAGTTGCCCAGCTGACTCGGATGCCCACTTCCCTATGACCCAGAGTTACAGACAGTGAAGAAGAAAGAACGAAACTAGAAATCTACAACCACATGTCTGTGGGGAACTACAGAGGAGCAAATCATAGCTAAGGCTAAGAGCTATGTGTCAGACATTCGCTAGCCAGTTTATTTACATTGTTCAGTTTCTTTATATTGTCTTCCTCATTTACAGATGAGAATATTGAAACAGAGTATTTTAGTAATTTCCTCAAGATCGCTAGACCATAACAAATACTGATAGTATGTGAACTCTAGAAGGTCTATTTATTGGAAGTAGTTTACCACATACTGTTATTTAAATATATATATTTATATATATAAGTATATATATATATATATATAGAGAGAGAGAGAGAGAGAGAGCAAGAGAGAGAGAGAGAGAGAGAGAGAGAGAGAGAGAGAGAGACTCTAGCTATGTCATTCAGAGGCTGGCCATGAGTTTACTGTATAGCCTAAGCTGGCCTTGAACTCAAAGTGATCTTCCTGCCTCAGCCTCCCAAGTGCTGGGATTACAAGCATATGCCATCATGCCCGGCACATCATTGGTTTTTAAAACATCTTGCTTTGAAAGTTAATATCCAGGAAATTTAAGAACTCAGTTATTCACCTTTTAGAATGAAATGTTTCAGATAGATTGCTTTCCTCTCAGCACCTGGCTGAGGTTGGCTGTGTTTAAAGAATAGGTAGGAGGAAAAGGCATAAGCGGTGAGGGTGACGCTGCTTGGAGGCTAACGGTGCCTTGAGAATACTGGGGTGCCGAGGTCTGGAGGGAATGGAAAGCAAAAGCACAAAACGGGAAGCGGGGAGATACAAAGACAACTCTATTTCAAAATTCTGACTAGCCCCTCCCTCCAGAAGGAGTGACGGCGCCTTCCTCTGTCGCTTACACAAAGTACAGTTCCTTATTCCATAACCACGAATACTGGGTCTAAAAGCAAGCTCTTCAAGGGAAAGACGGGCGGGAAGGACTCTAGTGGGCACCCATCCCACTCCTGCGAAGATCTTCCCACCCATACCTGAGTCGTGCAACCACTCCGACCATCTTAGCTGCTTCTTGATAGGACGGTGAATTGTTCGTTCTGAATTTCAGCTCGCTGAAAGTCTTTCCTAGCACAGACCACGATCTTGTCTCCCATCAGCTTTTCGTTGTCCCTCCTTCTGCCTCCTGGAGTTACCCAGTCTGCGCTGCAGTTGTTCAAATGGAATTTGATCTGTGATGTATTGTTGTTTTTGGCTGACTTGCTAAGTTGATTAGATTGCTTTATAAACTCAGCACTTTTGGATCAAAGTAAATAAATGCTGGCAAAATGTTCTAGCAAGTTTCTTTTCAGAAGAATTTTGCAGTTGCTCCAGTTTTGTTTTTGTTTAGTTTTTGTAGAATAATGTTTCCGACTAACAGACTTATTTTGTGGGTATAGCTGCATATGTAAATTCAGATGATAACACAAAAAACATTCACATAAGAAAACCTGATAAGCACTGCTTAGAAACTACTTCAGTTTCTTTGTGATATAATAAAGTCAAAGACAATTGTGAACAGGAGAACATTTGGCAAAGCAGCATGAAAAAATATTACACATCGCTTTTAATTTAAATAAAGTAGAAACGAAAATGTTAAGAAAATAACTTTTTTCTTCCTCTCATTCAGATACAAACCACATTCATAATAATATTCAGGGTTTGTTAGTACTTTCATACGTTACCACTACAATTAAGAAATCTTTTATCACAATCAATTTAAGAATATTTGTCCAGAGACTTAAAAAGATGGGAGGATATTAACCAAAAAAGTGCTGCATAACCCAATTTTTCCCCAGACTGCTGCCAAATTCCAATAACTAACCTTGACTAGAAGAAATTCTGACCTACTCTTATAATCTTGTTGGGGAATTTTTAAAAAAAGTAAATGTGAAACCCCTTCCCTAAAATAATCCTCTCAGGAGTAATATACAGTCTCTTATTTTTTCTGTTCAGCTCCTTTATCAAAATTGTTGACAGACAGCAAAGAAGAAAAAAAAGCTCTTACAGAAGCAGATTTTGAAGGTTTTACAACATGCTAACAGGAAATTCTTTCCCCTTCTCTCTAGGATAATCTGTTAATTCTGGAATCTAGGAGGAAAAACCCCAGTGTCACTAGTTAAAATGAAATAGAAAAAAAAAGAGAGATTACTACAGAATGAAACACTCCAAGCTTTCCATAGGAGAACTGAAAGCAGGACTCTGTCACTGAATTGTTTAGACTGCGTATGCACAAATTTCCCCACTCCACCTATTGCTACTGAAAACTTAGTCTTAGAATTTTCTTAGTTTGGTTGATTTTTTAAATCCATTTTTTCCTCCAACCTTGTTATGGAATATTATTTGGTGTTTTAGTTTGTTTGGAGTCACTGTCGATGTTAGCAAAAAGTCCTAGTTATTAGGATGTCCTTAGTTTTTTTTGCCTCCAAAGCTCCTGGTCATTGTATACTGTGGGACTGACAGTTAATATTAAGATGTGATGCCACCAGTTTTTACACTTATTTGTGTCACAGAACAAAAGGGAGATAAATAATATGTTAGTCAGCTATTGTGACACTAATGCTAAGTAACAGCTCTAAAACTCAATGGTTCATAAAGACGAGCATTTGTTTTCCTTGTTTGTGGGTCTGTGGAACCCACAGCAGAATCAATAATACGAAATTCACATTTAAAATTGATTTATTATCTAGAAAACTGGCAGTGCTATGCTTCTGTGGCAGTATAGCTGGGCTCTTATCAGTGCCTAGTTTGCCATCAGCTCAGCCTCACATGGTCTTTACAATCCCAGTAGCTCCCTATCAAACACAAGAGGGTAAATAAAACTACTTATATAGGGTCTGTACTGAATGTCAGCTATCACTCCTTGGTCAAAGTAAGTCTTATGCATGATCATACCCAGAATCAAGGAGGTAGAGAAATAATTCCCATTAGAAATTCATATGGCATAGGAGTTGAAGAAGTGAAAACAATGCCCTGTTGTACTATGCAGACAACATGCAAACAGATTAAAATAATTCAAAAGAAATACCTATTGGCAGGGAGAATGGATAGCATTATTTCCATGTATGAACAATATCCTGTTTTTCTAGTTAGACCATTGAAAAATTAATATAATAGTTCAGTTACCACATGCTTCACTAAAAGTGTATGCAGTAACACTATATTTTAGTGATATTTGCTGCTTTTTTGAGTATACTGTTTTCTAGTCAGGTAGGAATTGGTTCAACTGTAGCTTTAAACAGGGAGTAAGATGTTTACAAAGAAGAATCACTATTTAGTTAGAAAAGAAATTTTTTGTGGTTTTAAACATCAGATAGGGTCCAAGAAGGTCATCCTAAAGACGATATAGGGGCTGCACATGGTGGCACAAGCCTATAATCCCAGCAGGGAGAAGGAGGAGGTGAAGGTGGGAGGTGGGGAGGGGGAAAGACGAGAAAAAGGAAGGGGGAAAAGAAGAGAAAGGAAAGGAAGGAAAAAACAAAGCAGAAGATGGGGACCTCTACCAGGGAGGTTCTTGATTCTTGTCATGGACGGTGCTGGTGAGCCTATGGCCCCCATGCCACAGCAGGCTGTTTGTATCATGGAAAGCACTAAAGGCTCACTATCACTGATCTACAGTGTTTATTTTTAAGTTGCTTATTGTTTATTCCTGTGTGTTTGTTTCCCTAAGGGTTCCCATTGATGGGTAACAGAAAAACTGACCTATCATCTAGATTAAAATATGAACTTTTTATATGTGTTTGTAGTTTAGAAATACGGTACTCGTTTAACACTGTTTCCTCTGAAAAATGGAAGTCTTTATATAGCTTGTAGAATGCATTTAATATGATAGTATTAGAAGAAAAACACAGATCAACTTACAGGCTTACACTTTAAGACTCTTAAAGTTTTAGAAAGGATAGCACAAGAAAAATAGGCGTAGAGAGTAAAATCTGGGTAACTATGCCAGTTGATATTACTGTAATTGTTAATGTGACTAGAATAAAAGAGGCTCCGAGGGGAGTGATTGGATCATGGGGCAGAATGCTTACCAGTGGTTTAACTCGCCGATGTTAACAGATGGCTGTGCTGTCAGGGGTGAATCACTGGGGTGCGTCTTTGGAGGGTGTACATCTTGCTAGCACTGTCCTCCACCTCTGCTTCCTGGCCACCATGAACCCAGCAGCTTTGTTCTGCCCTGGCCTTTTGCCATGATATTTCTGCCTTGGAGCCGACCACTATGGAATGAAGTCTCTGAAATTGTAAGTGAAATTAAACCTCTCTTCTTTTAAGTTGCAAAGATTGGGTATTTTATCCCAGGAACAAAAAAGCTGACTAATATAGTAACCTTGGATAACTTTGATTATGTCTTGAAATTGGCTTTCTTCGAGCTATAATCCTCTTGTCTGTGTTAAAATAGAATCACTTAATCTTCTAGAAGATAAAATTAGGTAGAACTCTTGAAATCATAAGCAAGGACTTTTTGAACAGAACTCCAGATGCACAAGAAATAACATCAGGATCGACAAATGGGATCAGATAACATTTTAAAGTTTCTTCACAGCAAAGCATACAAGTGAGTGAAGAGACAACCTACAGAATGGGAAGAGAATTTTTGCCAGCTATTCCTCAGTGATCTAATATCTAGAATTTACAAAGAACTCAAAAATTAATGCCCCCTCAAATAAAACAGGCAAAATATGGACAAGTGAAATGAATAGATACTTCAAAGTATAAGTACAAAATATATATGAAGAAATAATATATAAATATATTATTTATAAATATATGAAGAAATGTTCCACATCACTGGCCATTAGAGAAATGTAAATTAAAACAACACTGAGATTCCATTTTACTCCAGAAAGGCTACCATCAAGAAATCAGTTAACAACAAATACTGGCCAGACTGCAGGGGTGGAGATAAGGGAAGAAACACTTCTACATTGTTGTTAGAATGTGAACTAGTACAACCACTATGGAAATCCCTCAAAAAACTAGAGATACCTTAGAAAACTAAAACTAGAAATTCAATTTGACTCAGCTATTTCCTTTTTAGGTATCTTACCTAAAGAGTTGGAGCCATCATAACTACAGTGATACATACATACTCATGTTTATAGGAGCACAACTCATAATAGGTAAATTTTGGTGGCAGTCTATATGTCCATTTATCAACAGATAAATGGATAAAAGGTGATGTTTACACCCAATGGAGTATTAGTATGCTATAAAGAGAGATGAACTTGAGCTATTTGTAGGAAAATTGATGTACCTTAAAGCTATAATATTAAGTGAAATAAATCAGACCTGCAAGCTCAAATATTGCATGGTGTCTCACCATGAATAAAAATAAAAGAGCAAAATAAAAGATAGATTATAGGAATTAAGGAAATAGATCATTCTCAAACAGGAAGGGAATCAAGAGACAGAGAAGGAGGTAGGGAAAGGAAAAGTGTTGAGGAAAGGAATTAAAATGTGTCACGTATGTGAACCAGCTCCACACAAGGAATGTAAATGTTGTGTGCTACAAACATGTATTAATAAAAATAAATTTTTTAGTTCCGGAAGAATGTGGCAGATAGATAACAGCAGCTAAGGAGGCTCTCTGAGATACCCAGCTTAGAATCCAGGAATGGTGCGGTGTGAGGAGTACTAAGCAAGGGAGATATACCCTGCCGACCCAGGAATGAACTAAGCTGAGAGAAACCAACTGGAAATGCAATCCCGGTGCTATAACAGGTACAGATAAAACCTCAGCCTGGAAGCTGGAACCCGGAAGCCGCGATTTGAATTTCCTGCTGCCGCTGCTGCATTCCAACTGGCACAGCAGGGAGAGAGATGCACAAAAGCTCTGAGAGTGGGAATCGGTGAATGGAGTTGAGAGTGGGACTGGCAGGGAACCCTGCATTGACCTGCGGTGAGTGAGCAGAATGGGGACCCTTCCATAGAGTAGGAAGCTCCAGCAAAGGACATTCTGGGACTGGGCAGACTAGCCGGAACAGGACGCTGCAGTGACTTTAGTTGCATATTCCCCTCTCAAGCAGGATTGGTGCAGAGCACTTGGCCTGGGTGACGCTGCTGACTAAGACCCAGTAGGCTAGCCCAAACCAGGTCCCAGTGCCTGCTGGTTCACCCTAGCAGTGAAGCCTTCAGAAGGTTGACCTGGAGGGGTGGGCCCAGCAGAGGCTGCCCAGGTCTGTGTCTCCCTGGTGCACTGCAGTGGGCGGGAACACTTAGCCGGCGGATTCAAACAAACTGTACCTGACAAAGAAAAAAACTGGGTTTCCTATATACACTTGTATGGAAGGAACAAAAAGTATGGGAAGAGAGAGCAACAAGAAAGGGTCCTCAGTCTCCAATCCTGAGAACACTGATCCAGGAAAGGTAAATGCAAAGGAGGACAGAAAACATGCAATATCAGACACAGCACCAATAGACATAAAGCGATATCTCCGGAGCCTCGTAGACGAGTTCAAAAGTGAAGTATTTAACGACCTAAAGCAAGATATAAGTAGAATAGTTAGAGAAATGCTAAGCACCTCTCAAGAAAAAACAGATGCTGGAATGGAAGAACAGGGAAAAATTGTTTGATGGAGAAAATATAGAATACGTGAAGCAGGTTCAAAAAGATTACCAGGAAACTAAAAACTCTATCAAAAGCTGGGCATAACAGCTTGAAAGAAACTAAGGACAGATTATCTGAACTGGAAGACAGATTTGGAAGGTGGGAGCATGAAATGAAAAACTTCTTAAAAATAAGAAAACAAGCAGCAATAATACAAAGGCTAGAAGATGATAAGCGGATCTATAACTTAAGAATTAAGAACATAAAAGAAGAAGTAGGGTCACAAACAAATGAACTACAAAAGCTATTCACAGAAATAATCCAGGAGAATTTCTCTAATTTAGCAAAAGGTAAAGATACTCAGATGTATGAAGCATACAGGACCCCAGCCACCTACAACCCAAACAGAGCTCACCCAGGCATATAATAATCAAAATTCCAGAAATCCAATATAAGAACAGAATGTTAAAAGCCGTCAGAGACAAGAAACAGATCACTTACAAGGGAACACCCATCAGAATTATAGCAGACTTCTCGGCACAAAGCATCAAATCATGAAGAGCGTGGGAGAAATAATTCTAGCTTTGAAAGATAATAACCTCCATCCAAGATTGATATATACTGCACAACTGTCCCTAGAAACTGATGGAAAGACAAGGTGCTTCCAGGATAAAGAGGAACTAGGGGAATTTGCAACCACCAATTCAACTTTACAGAGAATACTGCAGCATATTCTAAAAAAGAAAAATACCAAGATTCCAGAATCAGTGGCAGAGAGGCCACAATGAATGGAGCAGAAAGCGAAATGAAGAAGACAAACTGACAACTAATGACAGAAAAAGAACTCAACAGAAATGAGGCAGAGAAGGTTGGATGGTAGGAACAGCTATTTTGGAGAAAATGACATCATAATAGCTAGTGCTGATTCAGTATCATTTTGTTTTGAAGTCCCATCAAGCTTCTATTCTTCTGTCTCCATTGGTCTTAACAGGTTGTATCTTATTGGATTTTATTATATGTGATAATATAAATAAAAACTTTTATAGACAAGGAGATTATACAGAAACCATTGTTCATTTCCTGATAGATGGTTCTAAATACCCTGTAATACTGTTATTCTCTTGAATGGTTTTACATTGTCTTGATATGTTTGGTGCTACAGTATACGAAGTTATACTCAACAATTTCAAGGAAAGAGACACTATGATAACTACTTTTATGTCAGGATATCTTGTGTTGAAACACTATTTTGCTTAAATGGTTATGTTTTGACCTGCGCTGTTTTTTGTTATGCCCTCTTTTATCTCAATCTCCTTTTTTAAATTATTTACTTTTTAATTAGGGAAAAATAAATAAAAAATAGGATATATTATAGTAACCCATTTCCTATTAACTTGATTTGAAACCCTTTATTGCCCTCACCATTTTGTTTTGAGTGATTTTCCCCTATTCTGCACTGCTTGATAGTACCAAGTTCGAAAGTATAGGCAACAACTGTGAAGACAATAAGATTCATTATGACGCCTATTCTGGTTGACTGTTATCTTCTTTTAAAGTCCTGTAATGTCTCCAATGTTTTGGTTTTATTCTTTACTGTTTTGTTCAATTTCATTATAACTGATGATATAGACAATTCTTTTTATGATAGCAAGAGGCAGTATGGTAATCATTGTTGATCACCTTGTGTTTTGTTTTTACATTATGTATTATGTCCATCCTTTTGATTTGACTGACTCTGTTCTGTTATGTCACATTTGGTTTTACTCTCTTCAAAAAAAAGTAATAAGAGCTGTGGGAGTAATAAAACCCAATATGTTAATTGTCATTGTACAAAAGAAAGGAAAAGAAAGTGCTCTAAAGGATATAACTGCATGTATATTTAAGTGTATAAGATAGATAACCATATTACTGAGTTTTGTTGGATCACTGAACAGAACTGTTTGCAGTCTCACTGTTTGAAAGTCCATTTTATATGCTTTAATTTTGTAGCTTGAACAAATATTTCTTTTTCTTTTTTTTTTTTTTATCGGTACTGGGGATCAAACTCATGACCGCCTGCTTGCAAGGTAGGTGCTTATGCCACTGAGCTAAATCCCCAGCCCTTGAACAACTATTTCTAAGATAACAATATGTAATCTATTTTTTTTTTGTCTTTTTCGTTTTTATCGGTACCAGGGATCAAACTCACGACTGCCTACTTGCAAGGCAGGCGCTTATGCCGCTGAGCTAAATCCCCAGCCCCAATATGTAATCTATTAAAACTAGTGATTTTCTACTGTTTTTTCTGAAAAAATAAAAAATAAAAAATAAATTTTTTATTCAGAATCCATTTTGTAAGGCATGTACAATAATTGTATAAATTTTATAATGCTGTTTAAAGTTTTTGATGGGAAGTTTTGCCCCTGTTTCTGGACTTTAAGCTGAATCTACACAACCTTTCCTTCCTGAGCTTTGGTGAAAGTCTTATGACTCAACGGACAGAGAATTGTAAGAAATTTCCTCTCAGGAATTCAGTTAGGCTTCTGTTGACCTTCAATAGGAAATCTTTGTTTATATGCTATGACCTGTGGTCAAAGGATTAATTTAGTTATTTAGGACTCATTATTTTGTTGTTAGCTTATGAGTCACAGTCCCAAGGAAATGGAAATAAAAGTGGGAAGATGCATTCAGAATTAACAGAGGAATAAATTTTTATCTCTAAACACAAGCATACGATAATTATGTAACAGTTTGCTATACAAAAGCAAAATGTAGAAACTAAGTTTCCTGTAGTATTGCCCAGAAACAATCACTGTTAGCATTTTGTCATAAACATATATATTCAATCTTTCTTCACACATATATATGTATACCCAATTACTTTGCTTCCTAATTTTCTCCTCCCTTTTTTTGGTTTTAAAATGTGAGATTGCATCAAATGCCACTCTGTATCCTCTACTGTTACTCAATCACATGGTATGAACATCTTACCACATGTGAACTTCGTATGTGTCTGACTCCTGTCGCTGCCAGATGTATCCTAGTGGTAAGAGTGTTGTCTTTAGCCTCTTAATATTGAGCCTGCAAGGCAACCTAATACACATAGTCAGTTCAAGTAAAAACAAAGAGAGTGTTTGAGAGACAATGGTTGCTTTTTTGGTGGGCCCTGGCATCTCCATTGCAGCTAGTTTGTCCCCCAGCCCACAAAGCCATCCTTGTCAGTCCAAAAGGATAAACTTGACCAACTGGTATGGAATTGGGTGAACAATGACCAACTTTGTTTCATTGTTCCTCATACCTTGATTATTCCCTAAGGGAATAATCATTTCTTTTTGCACTAATCTCATCATTCTTTTTGCACTTACATCAAAATACTAGTGTATTAATAACTCCAAGTGATTTTTTCCCTCAAATCTACTCAAATGGGTCAATCCTACTTTCCAGTGGAATTCTCTTGTGAGCTCTATTGTCAAAGTTCACTAGAAAATGGGGAATAAATAGGCTTGTTCTTCCCTGGCATTTTTGGCTCATCAGCATCCGCTAGACAGGACAAAATCTCAGATAATACGATGTGGTTGCAATAAGTTCCTTTCTTAAAGGAGCATTAGTCTAAAGGGAATTACACACTAAAATACTGGCTTGTATTTGTGTGTGTGTGTGTGTGTGTGTGTGTGTGTGTGTGTGTGTGATGGACGAAAGCAGTTTCTCCATCCTCAGTAATCACCTAAATGCAACAAGGAGAATGAGAAATGAAAGTGTAAATTCCATTTTTGAGAAATCTAGGAAATATCTGTAATTATAAGTCACAAAATATGAAGTGGGACTATGCAAGAGAAAGCCCCTCATTGTTACAGAACCCAGACTAAAATAGTGAGGATAATTCTACAAAATAGGACATTTACTGTGATTTAAAAGGCAAAATCTCTTTGGAAAAGTGAGGATCTGGTGGGAAAGTTGGTAATAAGCTTTCTTGAAACCAAGCTACCTTCTGTAGCATCATCTCTATTATTTCTAATTCACTCCCATTCTATCCAAACTCCAAGGATCCTTCAAATAAGTTCTGACTGGAACAAAGCATTAATTCTCTTTTGCTTCCTCTCACCATTCTTATATCTTTACTCACCAAGTTTAAACTCTATGAATGAGGGCTGAGGATATAGCTCAGTGGCACAGCACCTGCCTGGCAAGTGTGAGGTTCTGAGGTTCAATCCCCTTTCAAAAAAGAAAAATTCCATGAATGATTATTGTGGAAGGTGAGCTTCCTCACCTGAAAATCCAAGCTCTACATACTCAAAACTCCAAAATATTTAAGTATGAACATGATGCCCCAATTGGAAAATTTCGCACCTGACCTCATGTGATGGGTTGTTGTCAAAATGCAAATGCACTAAAAACATTGTATAAACTACTTGTGGGCTATATGTATAAAGTATATTTGAAACATAAATCAATTTTATACTTAGACTTGGCTTCCATCTCCAAGATACCTCATTGCATATTTGCAAATATTAAAAAAATTAAAAAATCTAAAATCTGAAATATTTGTGGTTCCAAACAGTTAGGATAAAGGATATTTAACCTGTATCAGTTATTTGCATGTACCCTCAACTTTCGCCTTTTTTTTTTTTTTTTTTTGTTATTGTGGATCAAAATCATGACCTTGTGCTTGCCAGGCAGGCACTTACACCACTAAACTAAATCCCCAGCCCCAACTTTTGAACTTTTTCACTTCCTCCATATACCTAGGAAAATTCAAACCCTGCTATCTTACTTACTTTTCTGGTTGCTGAGACAAAATACTAGAGAAACAAGTTAAAGGAGGAAAAGTTTATTTGGCTCACAGTTTGTAGGCATTTCAATCAGTAATCGACTGGCTCTAAGGAAGGGTGTCTTGGCACCCTGGTAAGGAAACATCTATGTAAAATTTGTACCACTTGAAGCTACATTTTAACTTTGTTGAATAACTTTTTGATATATTGGTGAGTTTCACAGTCAATATTATCTTTACTTTAAAATGTATTAAAGGGGCCGGGATTTAGCTTAGCAGCAAAAGTGCCTGCTTGGTAAGCACAGGGTCATGAGTTCAATCCCTGGTTACCCCCCCCCAAAAAAAAAGTATTAAAAACAAATAATGGAGCAAGGATAGGTAGAGTTGTGGATGGATAACACCCCAGGTCCCTAATATTTTTAGAGCACCTATTGTATAGCAGACATTCAATAATTATATGTTTAACTAATGGAGCCATAAAATTATCTAAAATTAAAGATTCAGGATATCCAGAGTTAGTGAGATTCCAGAGAAGTGGACACTGACTGATTACTATGAGATTTTTGGAAGTTTATGTGGTAATAGCAAATGCATTTTAAATATATATTAACATTGGTCCAGAGAATCTAAGTGTTTATATTAAGAAATTCTTTTGTACTTACAAAACGTATACACAGTAATGTTCAAATTTATCATTGTAATTGTGAAAAAATAGAAACTCAAACATTTGTAAATGGAATTTTCAATGAGGTATGAATCACCTATTTCGGGAGCACATTGAAAAGAATGAGGCTATACATACTGACATGAAATATCTCCAAGATGTTAAGTGGAAAAATGGTATCAAAAAGACTTGTGTGGAAGTATCTATTTTGTTTACAAAGCTTAAAAATATACCTGTAAGAAACACATAGGAGAATGTGTTGGAAAAATCTTGAAAGATTATAACTCAGAATTAATTACAATTGACTGTGGGAAGTTAAGAGGGCTAGAAAAAATGTCAAAAAACTACTTTATATATAAATCATTTGGGTTTTCTACAATTATTATGTATTAATGTTTACTTGTGAAGAAGGGAAAATGGTATTTTAAAAACATACTTTAAAACCCTTTAATATGGATAACAGATGCTAAGATAAATAGTAGGAAGTTTTCATGAACCTTAAAATATGTCTATTCCAGTCAGTAACAGTTGTTTTAAAAAATTTCCAAAGTCATCATTCCTACTAAAAATTTTATTACTTGTAACGCTGTTGATTCCCAGCACATTTCCTGTGAGAAGTGAAAGAGCTGAATTGGCATGTGAGTGAAAAATATGATACTAAAATTCTTGCAACATTATTTAACTGAGAGAATTTGACTTATTGGTACTTATGACATCAGTTTGTGTTTGCTTTGTAACAGGTGAATGTGACAGTAGACAAACAAACAAATAGAAGCACCATTACACAAAGGAGAAAGGAAAGCAATGGTGGAGTTTTCCTCCTCCAAGTAGACAGTTATATCAGTCTTCAGTGGGAGACAGTATTGGGTGTGGCTGGTGGAACAGAAAGCTATTCTTGAGGCTTATCTGTTTGAGGAATGTAGGGTGGCATATTAGTTTACAAGACTGACATAGCAAAGTACTATAAGTTGGGTGACTCCAGTCTATAGAAATTACTCTTTCACAGTTCTAGATGCTAGGCTTACTAAATCAAGGTGTTGACAGCACTCTGCTCCCTTGGAAGCTTCTAGAGAAGGGTTCTTTCATTGCCTTTTCTCACCTCTGGTATCCGTGGATTTTTAAGGTATTGATGAATCACTTCAAGGTCAGTCTCCATTTCTTACAGCTGTTTTCTCTGTGAATGTTTCTGGTTTTTGTTCTCTTAAGGACACCAGTCACACTAGATTAGAGTCTACCTTTATCTAATTTTAAGTTGATTATATCTGCAAATATTCCATTTCCAAATAGGATCTGTTTCGCAAGTGTTAGTGATTATGACTTTATTTTGGGGAGATTCAGCCCATAATAGATGGACTGAAGTTTATTTAGTTATTTTAAAAAATGTTTTTTCCAGAAAAAAAATTCAGGCATAGGCTACTCTGGCAGATATTAGGTCCAGAAGATACTGGAGAGGAAAGAAATGTATATAAAGTAGGACTCCCTAAAAAGGACCTTCCCTTAAGCTAGCTGCTTTCCTTTTGGACAAACCTAAAGAGGCTCCATTTCATCATGTCAGAAAGGGAAGACATCAAGGTAAAAAAAAGGTGAAGGGGAAGAAGAAGGTCTAAGTGAGGAGAAATTGTGGACATTGATAGTATAAGTAAAAATCTAAGTTAAAATCAAGCTATCATGCTATACTTTCTGGTTCAGTTATGCATTTGGTAGGTGATGCTGAAATACACATCATTCAAATATGCTTCAGTATCAAATCAGATTTCCCTTTGGTCAGTATGTGGTTAGAAGGGAGTGACCATAGCAATAACTATTAGAGCTAAAAAAAAATTCTTTTTTTTTTTTTTTTGTCTTTTTCCTTTTCAGGGATTGAACTCATGGCTGCCTGCTTGCAAGGCAGGCGCTTATGCCGCTGAGCTAAATTCCCAGCCCCAAAGAGAGAATTGTTAAACTAAATTAGGTCTCAGGAATTAATGTTCTTTAAAGTAAAAATTTTTGTTTTGTTTTGTTTGAGACAGAATCTCATTATGTAATTTGGGCTGGTCTTGAAGTCACCTATGTACCCCAGGCTGGCTTTGAAATCCCTGCAGTCCACTACCCTCAGTCTACAGAGTGCTGGAATTACAAGTATGTGTCACTTTCCTGGCCAAAATAACAAGTACTATATGTCAGGAGAATTTCTGTTTTTAAAAGTGGCCCTCAGTATGAATACTTTTATTAAGAAAAATATTTTTAGTGAGCAGGAAACTCTCATGGTTTTAAAGTAAACATTTTTGGTTGAAAGTGGAGCATAGTTATAATTGACATCTTGTCAAATAGTTATGTTCAACTGAAAGAAGTTTTAAATTTCTGGCTTACAGTGGTGACAACTGTTTTGCTTTTTTGTGAACCAATGTTAAACTTACCTAGTATCTCAAGGGAAAGCGGGTCCCATTATTGTAGATAGCTAAGTCAGGTAGAAATATTATAGGCAGACAGGGCTAAGCCCTCGAGGAAGTCAGTGCAGAGGATGAGAACACATTACAACTGTGGTCAGTGGCTCATCTGTTGGAGGTGGGACCTCAAGATAAAGACAGAATGACCAGGCCTGCATACATACCTCCCCAGAGAATAAGATAATTGGAATCATCATGGCCAACAAAGTCCAGATAGGCATCAGTCACTCCGATGGGTGACAAGGCTCTCCTTAATTTATCCCTTCTTAAAAAAAGGTCTTTGTTCATTCCATGTATACTTGTTACTTGACCTGCTTCTCCACTGGGTCAATATTATCTTAATGGCTATACTCATAATCTTGTTGGTTGGTCATAGTTTTGATCCATTGTATCTACTTTGTGATTTTGTTCCATAAAACTTCTTTTGAGAAGTGGGTTCTTTAGCAGCCTCTTTTTTGTCACCACCTGCCTCTCAGGAGCTCTATCTCTCAAAATTTTTTTTCCTACAGTTAACCTCTGTTGTTCCTTAGAATTCATTCTTCTATTTTTGGGAACAGGAACTCAGTATATCTGACATCTGGCAGGTTGGGAGTTCCATTTGTTTCCTCTATATCACTATTAACCAGTAACATCTCTGTTATGGTAAAGAATAAGGAAATGACTGACTTAAAGGCAAGAGTATACTGAAGTCCAGAGGACGTTCTGGCAAATTTCTTTGTTATAGTCAGTAAAGTTTTAAAGTGAATAGTCCTAACGTATTTGGATGATTCAAGTGAAACAACCAACTGAAACCATTGCTTAATTACCTACCCTCTAGTTTATAATTCTAGACTTGAAATAAACCAGTGTTTTCCCATAGCTGCCATTTTTGTTCTGCTTTCAGTAAAGTGTATCTTTCCTATTTTGGAAAGAAACAAACAATTATTGGGTCTATCCTCAGACCTTCATCTAAGCCTATTTGCCTTCCAAGGACTTTTCTGCCTCATTTTTGCTCTCACATTTGTGCTACCCATAAGAACATTGTTTTACCTCATTTAATAATAGAATTGTTTAAAATCCATCTGCAGATCTTTGCATTTATCTCCATTGCAAGTCAGCTCTTATCCTTCCAGCCCACACAGTTCCTATGTTGTACAATCACGTGCTCCAGGATTACTAATAAAACTGCAAACATGTAAACTAATTTTAAAAAACCTGCAAACTAATAAAAAAACCCACTTTTTTTATTTCTCTCAGATTGTTGGTATCTTTAAATTGGTCCTATCATAGCCAAAACAGGAATTTAATAACTATGCTTAAAAGTCTTAGAATATTTTTTAAAAACTTAATCCATAAAATATCTCTGTTATTATCTTCATTATGCTGACCAGAAAACAGAGGTGTAGGACATTTAAATGACTTCCTTGAAGGAAGCTGTGATTGAATATGGGTCATTTGGATGATCACGCATAAGTTCTTTGTTTTATTTTTTGTTTTTCTGAGACAAGGTCTTGCTATGTAGTTCAGCTGGCCTTTCCTACCTCAGCCTCCCAAATCATGGGATTATAAGTGTGCACCACCATTCCTGGCTTCAAGCATAACTTCTTAAACTCCTGGTCATGAATTTTCAACCTTGATTTATATTAAACTATTACATTAAGAATTACCCAAGAACTTTATATTACACACTTTATATTAAAATTTTATATTTATATTAAAGATATATGAGAATTTTAAAAAGATATAGAAGCCAAGGGCTAATCTTATACTTAGCTTGTTACAGGTGTGGGTTGGGGTGTGGACCTCTGCTGTTGTGCTCCACCATAGCAAAAGAACAGAATCTTGCCACATTACTCCGTACATAGCATCACAGTTGGCAATTTCTGTTAATTTTTATCTTTGCCATATTGCTTTGAATCTAAATCTGTTATCGGGACTAACATCTCTTCTTTCGCCATATTTTGTGACTGTTTTGAAAGACTTGGTTAGATTCCTTGAAATTCTGTGGTATTTAAGCTTGTCAATTTGATTGGTTTGAGAAATTAGTAAAGCACACTTGTGGATGTGACTGGGGGAGTGAAGGAAGCATGACCTTGGGGACTGTCTTTGGTCCCTGGCCACTGCTTCTCTGGGTTTCTCTGCTCTGCCTCTCAGAAACCAAGAGTTTAGTGGCTTTCTCTGCCATGTCCTTTACCATGTTTCTGAATCAACCCTGGAGTGAAACCTCTAAAATAATGAGTCAAAATAAATATGTATTTCTTTTACTTGTGAGTGCCAAGTACTTTGTTCTAGCAAAGGAAAAGCTGGCTAGTACAAATATTTCCTTTATCATCAAATAGGGGAACATTCTGAAATGTTTGCCCAGGAGGGCAAATTTTTAGCTATGCCACTAGCAGGAATCACATGAAGGGCTTGAAAGTTCTCATTCATAGTGTGAAAAGAACTCAACATTCCTAAGGTAGCACTGGCTTAAAATCATCTTATGAGGGAGGCTTCCACTCTCTGAATGACACTAAGCAAGTTAATTTTTCTGTGTGGCTGGAGGTTCTCAGTTAAACTTATGAGTAATATTCCCCTGCCTACCTTGTCTTCTGTAACCAAACCTCTAGTATGAAAAATAATCCTGTCCTAGTCACTCCCCTCTTTGCTAGGAAAAAATACCTGACCCCTGAAAATTGAAGAAGTAGAGGCTTATTTTGGCTCATAGTTTGTAGAGGTTTCAGTCCATAGTAGGCGGATTCTGGAGTAGGACAGCATGGTAGAGGTGCTTGGCAGAGAAGCAGAGAGGAAAGTAACAAGAGCAAAGGGAGGGAGATGTACCCTTCTAGGCCACTACCCCAGGGGCCCATCTCCTTCCACCAAGCTGCACCTCCCAGCAACACATTTAGCTATAAACTCATCAGTGGATCAAATGCACCCATCATCCAATTACCTCCTGAAACCCTCCTCTATGTTTGAGGTGTTGGGGGGATATCTAAATATAAATTGGGACACCATTACCCACTAAAAGTCCTGAATATTCTCTTGATCCACTAGTTCCAAATGACTTCTGTCTGTAAGCAGACAGTTACAGATACTATTTAGCTGAATAAACACATCATTGCAAAATATAAAAATCTCATTATGATGAATGTACGTACATTGTTTCAGAGTTCCAAAACTCACTTTTCCCTTTCAGAACAGATGATGCTTCCATTTCCACAGTTAATGTTTTTTATTTTAACCATGACATTAAGGTCCACTTAAGCACTTTTCTGGTGTAAATCTGTATTCCACCTTTTACCCAAGTAATAGTTTTTTTGCAGGAAAATGGAACTCTTATGGTGGTTGTTATTAATAGCTTTAATAGTCTAAGGAACTTTAGATCTGCCATTGAGTCACTTTCCTATTTCCAATTCCTTTTTTAAAAAAATGACCCTCCTATCATAGAAATGCAAAAATCTCATAAATCCCTCCATATGATGAAAACACTGCCATAGTTCATTATGTACTTTAAACAAGTCAGTGTGTGTTTCAGTCACTCTCTAGCTTGTTATAATTTGCTCAAAGAGCTTTTGCACTGGATCTGTAGGGAAAAAACGAAGGCCCTGTTTTGGTGAATTTCATTTAAAGAAACCGGGAAATACAGGACTGATCTGAAAAGCAGATCCTTTGTGGTAAATAGTACCTATAAATGTATCATCTCCTTCAGGTTGTTAAGAGACTGGTCCCAGGAAACTTTGGGTTCACCTCTTTCCACTGCTCCGTCCTTTACAGTCCTCCAACCACATTGACCTCTTTACGACGCTGAATTTGCCAAACACATTTCTTTCTCCGGGTCTTTGTGTTAGTCCCTTTCTCTGTAACTCTTCCCTAATGGTCATAGGATTGGCTCATTCTTAACCTTCAGATCTCTGCTGAAATGTCACTTTCATGAAGTTGTTTTTGGCTTCTCTAAAATAACACCTCCACTTACTATTTCTTTAGTTTGCATTATTTATTTATTTGGTGGCAATCACACATTACTCAGGCATTACTCATTCTAAAGCATATTTTATTCCTTCTACGAGAATACAAAAGCCAGTAGGGCACGGAAAATGTAGGTTGTTGTCCTCTGGTATCCTTGAGAGGTTACAGCCTGAAAACCAGTAGGTGATCAGTAAATATATGAATGAATGAGGCTCTTAGGGACGGTGCAAGCTGTTTTTCTTCCTTCTCTGGGTGCCTCATTCCACCTTCCTCTTTTCAACCAGGTAGCTGCTCAGTCAGACGCTCTGGATTGCGCATGTGAGCATGTTACTGTACTCCACAGTACCACTTTGCCTCAGCCAACTGCCCAGGCTGGGGAAAGGAAGGTGTGCAGTGCCCGGAAGGTGGAAGCGAAAGCAGAACTGGGAAGGCGTGCACGGAAGGGAAGGGAAAGTCTCCGTGCGAAGCAGCCAGCCTCCTCCCTGCCGGCTTGTGCACAGCCGGACCTTCCCGGCCGGCTGACTCATTCCCAGCCGCCTCCAGGGCGTGGGGGAGCACGCACGCCCATCTGTGCCAAGCCAGCTCTGACACGGGTACCCCGTCACGCCCCAGAGCTCAGGGAGCCGCCACCACCTCTGCTCCCTCGCGCTTTTAGGCCCCGGGACTACCCAGGGAATCGCCTAGCCCCAGCCAGCTTCCTGGGAACCGGGGGGCCGGGGAGCCCCGCGCGCGCACGCGCAGTCGAGGTGCGTCGGCTCCCGCCCCGCCCAGCTCCGCGGCGCTTGGAGTGGAGGCCGCCGCCGCCGCCGCCGCCGGGCCTGACGCTATCGGGACTTCCGAGCCAGTATCGCCTGTGGCACTGGGGAGACGGTGTGGCCCCGGAGAGGGTGGAGACACGGTGGTGACGGGCTTCCCGGCTGCCCAAAGTGGGAGTGGTGTGGGCTGCAGGAAGCCGACAGGAAGAGGAGCAGAAGGGGGCAGCAGCGGCCGCGCTAACCCTCGGCGGCTCTGACAGGAGGAGCAGGCGTCTCCGGAGTTGGCGCCGCGCGGCCCCTTGGATCCCTGGGCCGTGTCCTGCAGCGCCCATCGGGGCGGACGGCTGCCGCGGCGCGGGGACAGGCCTGGTCCGCGCTGTCCAGGGATGTGAGTGGGAGCGAGCCCGCGTGGGAGGCCCCTCGAGGGCCCAGCCTGGCGGACGCTAGACCAGTGCCCGGTCTGGGGGCTCCGCGGATCTCGGCTCGCAGAAGGGGTGGTGCAGGCGCAGCCCTTCGGGCTCCAGGGCGCTCCCTCGACGCGGCGTCCCTGCGATTGGTAGGTGTTGTCGCCACCTGGCCTCTAGATGGAGGGCAAAAATTGTGTCTCCTGCACCTTCCCACCTCTTGACCTCCGTTTCCCCTGCTAGTGGCAGTAAACTTCTCAGCCTTTTAAGCTTCCTCTTTTAAGGCAAAACCCAGAATGGAGTATCTTGCTGTTAATGTTTGCATCCTTGTAATTTTTCCCTCTTTCTCATACTTAACCTTCTTTAAAATTTTTAAGCATATAAACAGCTTAGAAAAGAGCATCTATTTCCCTTGGATTTCTGAGGTAGTAACTCTACTTCTATTTTTAGGTTTCAGAAGCAGGCAACGGGAACAAGATGTGAACTGTTTCTCTTCTGCAGAAAAAGAGGCCCTTCCTCCAGCTCCCTCTTTGGTGGGTATGGGATCCTGGCTGCTCTCCTCTGTAGCTGCAGTAAAGTCTGGGGTGCAAAAGCTGTGAGTGAGTGCTTGCATAGTAAGAAGGTTGGATGGGTGTGTGAACAGGCGGGGTTCTCTGTTGCTTACTCTGAAAATGGCACTGCTGAACTTTTAAAGTTGTTCTGCCACAGTAATTTTGGTCTTTATTGTTGCTCTTGGATCCTTTAAGGATCATTTCGTGTTGGTTTTATAAACAAACTGGTTTTACAAACAGTGTGGCCTTGTAGACGTTTTCCCTAACTCCTCAAGCAGCCAGAGATTTTTAATCTTTCAAAGAGGGGTATTTCTAAATAATAAAAAATTTACCTACTGAGCTGTTCTTGCTGGGGTTTCTGTTGCCACATCCAGTGCTTCCTCGATGGTTTTATCTGCCTAAAGTTGCTGTGTCGGTTTAATTTACCCAGTTTGCTTTCCTATTGTTATTAATCTGTTAGGGAAACTCCTTTTTTTTGAATAAAAGGATAAAAGCAGCTAGTATGTCAGCGGGAGGAAAAATACAGAGACGAAGAACAGAAGAGGGAATAAAGAAGATGATTACTTTTAGTTTCATAATAACGTTTGTACAAGTGGGATATTGGGCTACTCCAAATATTCTGATATAATACCTTGAAGATCTGAAAATGAATACTCAACTTTTGGCTCCTCTTCCCCCATCTGCTCATCTTTTACAGCTTCAAGTGTGAAAACTGTTTGTAGATGCACTTATCTGTTGGCGTGTAACTGGGAAATTGGATGTATCCATCACTTGCCATAATAATACATGTATTCACCTGTAGAAGAAAGCTGCAGTACTTCCCAGCTAGATTAGTATATAATGCTTATTTTTCTCTTACTAAATGTCTTTCATTTGGAGCTTAACCAGTTTCATTCAGAAACTGGTTAAGAAATACTGTAGTTTCTTTCAAAGCTTTTATGTTAGTGATTTAAGACAGGTGTCTTTGATATGGGTAGCAGTTTATGTCTTTTCTCTGATTCATCTGACTATTCTTGAAAGATAGGGTTCTTTTTAGGCAAAATAGGAAAGTGCTTTAGCTTTGGAGTCAGATCTAGGTGTGAATCATTATGTTCTTTCCCCTTAAAAGTACAATCTCTTTGAGCCTTGCATTTCTTATCGT
Organism: Cavia porcellus; assembly: GCF_034190915.1. Taxonomy (NCBI): domain Eukaryota; kingdom Metazoa; phylum Chordata; class Mammalia; order Rodentia; family Caviidae; genus Cavia; species Cavia porcellus. The sequence continues at coordinate 80,845,803 of NW_026947484.1, forward strand.
TGTGAGGCTTAAATAAGTTACAGGCATAGTAGTAAATTACTCAGCTGCTATAGAAGTTTTGGCTAAGCTGAGTATGGTGGCACGTGCTTCTTAAAAGGTTGAGGAGGGAGAATTACTTGAGCCTACAAATTCAATACCAGCTTGGGCAAAATAGTGAGACTCTGGCTAAAAAAACAAGAAGACTTGGGTACTATGATAGGTGGGCAGCCAAAGGAGATTCAGAGAAAGGTACAGTGACCGTGCATAAGGTGATCTGCCAGTGACCAGTAGTTCATTCTCTTTAGTATACTTTCAGATCTTGAATTAACTGGGAGGTTTTATAGCCTCTGTATGGATAGGATTGACTTACCTCTGAGTCCCCTTGGACTGCCCCTTTCAACTGTCCTGCTGCCCTCTTGTGGTTGATTGTACTAGGAACTTTCTTGTGCAGCTTCCTCATTAAATTGTTTTTCCCTTTTAACGCCCTTTCTTTTATTCCTAAAGAAATGAAAGGTGCTCAGATGCTCAGAAAAAGTGAATTTACGCTAGAACTATTAGTTTTAGGTAGACCATGGTTTCAATGTTATATACATTGCTTTCTACAATGTCGTTTCTTAGTAAAGCTACATATTCAAAGGTTCATCTGCTAAAAAGCAATTGTTTGCTATTTAAAAATCAGTGTGATAATGTCTAATTTGATTCCAAGGTTTGAGAAGTTGTAGTGTACCTAACAGTCACTAAATTGATCTTAACACTTATTAAGTTGTTTGAACCTATAGCTTTATTTATTTATTTGAACTACAGAAGTCATGAAAAATTACTAAGACTCTAAGAACTTTATGAATGAAGATAGTATGAGGAACTTTTGTACTAATCTTTTATTGGTTTTTCTGTAAAATTGCTAATACAAAGCTAGTGCCAGCGGATCATAGCTTAATACATTTCCTCTTTTACTAATATTGTTATAACTTCTGCTCAGTTCTTTAAAGTGAATGCTATTATTCAGTTGTTTCATATCAAGTGTCCTGATCCAGGAAAATGATGAGAATTGTAGTACTTTTTCCATAGGGTTGTAGTGAGAACTAAGGAATTAATACATTTAAAGTTTTTAAACCTAGCATATTAAGATCTTAAATTCTTAGCTACTATATTACACCTCTTATCACTATTACTGCTACTGTAAATACTCAAGTTAAAATTCCACCTCATTTGTGAAACTTTCTCAATATAATATATTTTTCCTTTATTTCTATAGCTTCAGTCTTAGAACATCTTCACAGTTTATGTGCTGTGCTTTTGTTGCCTGAGAGTTATTTTTTCCCAGTGATAACCATCTCTTTTCAAGTTATGTATGCTTTGAGCAACAGCACCTTAGGTAAGAAAAAAACACAGTGTGACACACACGTAAACAATATTCAGTAAATATGTTGATTGCATCTTAAAAAAGAATTTCAGTTACCAAATGTTTGTGAATACCTTAAAAGGTATTTTATTATGTCCCGAAGGCATACAGAGAAATAAAAACATGTTGTTTTCCCTGAGGACTTAGTATAATTGGGAATATAAGATAAACAGTAAACTTTGTAGATATTTAAAGCACTTAGAGTTGAGATGAGCAGAAAAGGTTCTAAGAAGGTAGATTAAAACTAGGCAGGCTTTAATTTTGTATGAGGAAGGAACTTGAATAGGAGGTAATCAAAGCAAAATATCTTTGTGAGATGTTCAGAGAATAGTACTTAGGCCAACTTGATTGAAATAAAGGTTTGTGAGAGAGAGCAGTTAAAAATATAGATTGGAATTAGATTATGGAGGCTTTAAGTACTGGGATGAAAAGAAATAGTTTACTTCACAGGTAATGGGAGAAACTCTTAAGTTTTAAATTGGGAAAGAGCCTTCTAAAATAAATAAATATTTTAGGAAAATTGAAGTAGGGCGAGTGCTAGGTATAGTATGACAGGTAGAGGTAGGAAAATAATCTAGGCCTACAGTAATGAAGAATTGGATTTAGTGGCAATAAGTCAGACTGGAGAGATATCCCAAAACTTGATCTTGGTACTTGCTTTTGTATCACATGTACTAAAATCGGAATGATGCAGAGATTAGCATGGCCCCAGTTCAGGGACAGCATGCAAATTTTAGAACAGTTCCATATTTTTAAATGAATACTTAGAGGAGATTCTCATTGTATCCAGTTGATTGTGTTGGGTCTTTATTCTTCGTAGTCAGTGTTTTTCTTGCTCAAAGATGGGATGTACCATGCAGACTTGTATCCAAAGAGCCAAATATTTATGAAACAATTATATTGGTTTGAAGATACTCTAAATCACCATAGAAAAGGGGTGTAGCAAAATAAATGAAAGGCAGTATATGGCAGTAAGTTAAATACATTGTTTAAAATAACATGCAAAAGACTTTATCATGGGCTGAGTAGGAAGAGAAGTTAGGAGAAGAAGAGTAATTTAAGATGATTTTGAAATTTTGATCCTCAGTGACAGGAAGTCAAAAGATTTTGAGATCATAAGACATTGCAGAATGTCTAGACCAAGCCATACATTTTATGCATTAGGAATCTTGAGACCCAGGTGATTTTCAAATGTGCTCAGTGTTACTCAGCTAGTTAGTGACAAAGAAAGAACTAGAATTTGGTTAATAGTAATACTGTCAAAAATATGCATGTAGTAACTGGTTGAGGGGCTGTTGATAGTTGAGCCTGTGTTTTGGATATGTTGAGTTTGAGGTGATGGTGGAATAGACAAGTGAAATTTATAGCTAGCGAGTGAGACCTGTGACTATCACTATGCAGAAGTTAAGGTTGTCATTGTGGTATTCAGAAGAATGTGGACCTGATATTTAATCATCGTAATTGCCCGTAATTAGAGAGTAAAAGAAATAATGAAGAGGGCTGAAGAGTTACAGTTAGAAGGAGAGGCAAACAAATGGGTAGGTAAAAATGAAAGTGATCAACATGTTGCTCATTGTTGATTACTGCCAAGAAATGAGAAATAAAGTTGAAAAAATGTCTAAAAACATTTTTAATTATGAAGTGTAGAAAAGCAGGAAAAAGCAAAATTGTTTATAGTTTTCCATGAAGAAATAACCATTGATAATACTTTTTTCTCTCTAGTTTAACTAAAGAGCTTTAAATTTGACAATTGTGGATCAGTAGAGACGTGTATCTAAAGCTCTCCATTACTGCTCTAATGATCATAATTTTAACTGTGCTATTATAGTGGTGAAATCTGAGTAAATTTTAAAGCACTAGTTTCTAAATGGAAAGTGAATTGTTTGTGGATTACATAAAAAACTGAGGATGGAGAAATTACAGGGGTTAGGTTAGGATTGGAAAGGACAAAAGGAAGCATTACGTATTTGAAGCTGATACTGTAACTACAAGAAGTGAACTAGTTTGGAAGTGATTGCCTATAAGCTGTTTTGCTCTAATGCTTATATAGATCTTCCAAAAGATCTTTTTCTGCTTGCCTTTTAGTCCTAAGGAATTAGGGACTTTATTATTACTTACTAAATGATATTAGGTTAAAGATAACAGCAAGACAACATGCCAGAACTTATGGGACACAATGAAAGCCATCCTAAGAGGGAAATTTATAGCAGTGAACACCCATATGAAGAAAGCAAGCAACTGCAAATAAACAACTTAATGTTCAACTTCAGACTTGCGGAAAAAGAGAGTAGGCCAAGCTCAAAGCTCCTACAAGAGAGGAAGTTACAAAGATCAGAGCAGAACTTAATGCATTGTAGTTTAAGAAAACAAAGAATCAATGAATTAGAGTTGGTTGTTTAAAAGATTAAATAAAACAAAGAAACCCTTGGCCACCTTATCACAAAAAGGAAAGAAAAGACTCAAGTCCACACAAGTAGGAATTAGAAGGGTGAAATCAACGGTGGATCCTGCAGGAATCCAGAAGATCATCTATACCTACTTTGAGAACTTGTATTCTAATAAGATGGACAACACAGAATAAATAGACAGATTCCTAGATATATATAAAGTACCAAAGCTGAACCAAGAATATATAAAAATCCTAAATAAATGAATGTCAAACAATGAAATTGAAGGTGTAATTAAAAACCTACCAACAAAGAAAAGCCCACGCCGTGATAGATTCACTGATGAATAATACAAAAACTTTAGAGAAGACTTAATACTACTCATTCTTAAACTTTTTAATGAAATTGAAGGGGAAGCAATCTCCCTGAGTCATTTCTGGAAGCCAGCATTACCCTGACACCAAAATCAGAGAAAGACCCAATTAAGAAAGAACCACAGGTCAATTGTCCTACTGAAAATAGATACAAAATTCTCAGTAAAATACAGGGAAACAGAATGAAGCAAATCATCAAGAAGATTATACACCATTACTGAGTAGGATTCATCCCAGGGATGCAGAAATGGTTCACCATACAGAGCTAAGGGCAAAAACCACACGATCATCTCAATAGATGCAGAGAAAGCTTTTGAAAAAGTCCAACCCCTGTTCATGATACAGAAAATAGGCATATATGGTCTTTATCTCAATCTGATAAAAGCCATCTGTGACAAACCAACTACAACCTAAATGGACAGAAACTGAAAGCTTTTACTCTAAAATCACGAACAAGACAAAAATGTCCACTTCCTCCACCCTTATTCACCATAGTGCTGGAAACTATAGCCAGAGAAATTAGAAAAGAGAAAGAAATAAAAGGAATAAAAATAGGAAAAGAAAAAGTTAAATTATCATTATTTGCGGATGGCATGGTACTCTATATAGAAGTCTTCCAAAACTCCACCAAAACACCTTTAGATTTAATAGCCAAAATTTAGTAACATAACTGGATACAATCAACACTCAAAGATCAATAACCTTCCTGTACACGAATAAAAGCTCACTGAGAAAAGAGTTACGGAAATAACACCTTCTACAATAGCATCCAAAAAAATGAAATACCTAGGAATCAATCTAATAAAAGATAGAAAAGACCTCTACGCTGAAAACTACAGTACTCTGAAAAAGAAGATTGAAGAAGATATCAACTAATGGAAAAATATTCCTTGTTCTTGGGTCTGAAGAATCAATACAGTGAAAATGACCATATTCCCAAATTGTTATACAGATTTAATGTACTTCTGATCAAAATTCAAATAGCATATCTTACAGAATTAGAGAAAATATTCCAAGAGACTAGCATAGCAAAGGTGCTTCAGGGCAACAAAGACAATATAGAACTATAAAATTATACTATAAAGCTACTGTAATAAAAACAGCATGACACTGGCAAAAAATAAGGCCTGAGGATTCCCTGGAATAGCTTAGAAGATGCAGAAACAACTCCAGACATACTTAGCTACCTTATCTTTGAAAAAGGTGCCAAACACACTCACTGGAAGAAAGATAGCCTCTTTAATATATGGTGCTGGAAGAACTGGCTTTTCACATTCCAAAGATTAAAATTGGACCCATGTCTTTCACCATGCTCTAACTAAAATCAAAATGCCTCAAAGATTCAAATATTAAAACAGAAACATTAAATCTGCTGGACTATGGAATAGGTAGAACTCTTGAAGATATTGGTGTAAACAAAGACTTTATGAACAAAATCCTAATCACACAGGAACTATCACAAAGAACCAACAACTGGGGTTTCATCTTATTAAAAAGTTTTGCACAGCAAGAGATATCACCAGCAGAAAAAAGACAACCCACAATGTGGAAAAAATGTTTGTCAGGTGTTCTTCAGGCCAAGTATTCCTATCAAGAATGTATAAAGAAATCAACAGTCTAGACCTTCCAAATTTAAAGACCCAATCCAAAAATGGGCATCTGAAATGAATGCACATTTCTCAGCTAAAGAAGTACAAGCAGCAAATAAATATATGAAAAAATGTTCAGTGTCACTGGTCAATTGAGAGATGCAAATTAAAACAGTTCTCACACCAGAAAAAAATGGTATTAAGAAATCAACAATGACGAATGTTAGTGGAGCTGTGGGTAAGAAAAGAACCCTTTTCCACTGTTGGTGTGAGTGAAGACTGGTGCAATCACTATGGAAATCAATGTGGAAATTTCTTTTAAAAAACTAGGAAATTTCTTAAAAAAACTATAGCTTCTATTTGACCGAGCTACTCCCCTTCTGGGTATCTTACTAAAAAAATTAAAAGCATACCACAATAACATACGCACACCTATGTTTATAGCAGTACAGTTTGTAATAGCCAAATCTTGGAAACAACCCCAGTTGCTATCAACTGGTGAATGGATAAACAAGATGTGTTTTTTTTAATTCAATGGCGTATTACTCTGTCATAAAGAGGAATATGTTCCAGACATTTCTAGGGAAATGGATGCATCTTGGTCCATACTCTTCAGTAAAATAAATTAAACACACATGTGTGAAATCTGCATTGTTTCTCTGGTGTGAGAAACTAAAAGTGTAAATAAGGATCAAGATGTGTTTTGAAATAGGAATCTCTTCAAATGAGAAGGGGGACAAGAGATGGCAGGGGCAGAGAAAAGAGGCAATTAAAAAAGAGAAAAAGAAAATATGAAAACAAAACTTTGTAAGTGGGGAGGAAAGGAAGGCTTGAAGGGAAGGGAAGGAAAAAGGGAAAATATGTATAGTACAAATTCTCTTTGATGAATGTGACTGTTTTGTGTATCTAAATGTACCAATAAAATCTTATTAAGAAATAATTGATTTTAGTTAATAAGCTTCAATTATGAAATACTGTGCTATTAGGTAATATTTTGAAGTACATTGATTTGTAAATTATGGGTTCAGGCACTTGACTGTGCTACCTTTATGGTATGTGATTTTGAGTAATTCATGTAATCTTTGAGTCTATTTTTTGTGCCTTGTTTGAAAAATGAGCTTATAGACTAAATGTTTTTATAATACTTTAAAAGTTAGTATCCCATGCCAAACATATTTAAAATTTGGAATGATGATGGCTTATTAATGTTTATAACAAAAAACAGCAGTCCCTTGCTATTTTTGTTCAGTTTTGGTTACTTTTCACTTGTTGCTGGGACAAAACAGCTGATACCCAGAATGAAGGAAGAAAAGGTTTATTTAGCTCACTGTTTGTGGAAGTTTCAATCCATAATCAGCTGGCTCCAAAGCAGGGTGGCATGGCACTGGGGCAACACTTCAAGTCAGCAGCCAGAGCAAAAGGGGGAAATAATCCTCTTATCATCCCTTACATTGTGCATGACACCCCCCAATCCCAGGGTCGGTATAGCATGCACAAAATCTCCTTGCCCTCCCCTTGCACAGGATGATAATATTTACAGTATAAGGATCCTGACTCTCTGCTTAGTCTCTGAGTTAAATTTAGTCTCTGAGTTAAACTTCTAAACTTCTCAACTTGACCAGTGTATCAACCATAACACAGTCCCTTTCCCCCATCTTCCATCTCTGATTTCTGTTTTCCAGGCAACTACTTTAAATCTTCTGGTTCTTATCTCTGTATTTCTTAATAACATAATTCACTATCAATAGATTCTCTGTTCCCTGTACTTTTCTCATTACTCCTTTACAATGAATGAATTGTTTAGTGTTCTAAGGTCTCTTTGTCCCCTATCACATTCTCAATTTTTATTTCTGTTACATCACTTTCATCAACATAATTCTGGTTGTTATTACTTTAAGAAAATCACCTAAGAACTTAGTAATATAAGCCCATTAGTTTTCTTTTCCTAAATTAGGTTCACGGATCTCGTAGTCAGTTAACTCAGATAGGGCACATTATTCTTCTACAATGTTTTGGATCTTAGTTGATAAGACGTTTTAGCTAGGGGTGATTGGAAGTTAGAGGACTAAAGTCACTTAGAGATGTTTTTACTCATGTGGCAGGCAGTTGATGATGGTTGTCAACTGGGATCTCAGCAGGGCTGTTAACTGGAGCATGGACATGTGGTCTGGACATCCTTACAACATGGCCTCAGGGTAGTTGGCTTTCTTACATAGTGAATTGTGATAACTGGAAAAGCAAGTGTCTCAGTGTATCTCAGCACAAATCTTCTATGATTTAGCCATGGCACTTAACAGGGCATAGCTTCTGCCACATTCTGCTGTTTAAAAGTCTGTCTGAAGTTTGTCCAGATTCAACAAGGAGGGAAATTAGACTCTACTCATTGATAGAGAATGACAAAGTGACATTGTGAAAGAAAAACATGGTATAGGAGATATCATAAAGGTCATCTCTGGACAATATCATTTTCATAGTTTGCTCATTTGACATATTTCACATCCTTCCCACATCTAAAATATCATAAACCCTCAGAGATCCAGAATTCACTTTCCATATTGCCATTAATTCAGAATTCAGTATCTCATCTAAATTAGATGCACATACAAGCTGGATGCAGTGGCATCTGTAATCTTAGCACTCTGGGAGGCTGAGACAGGAAGATTGCCAGTCTGGGCTTGGCATTGGCAATTTAGTGACTTAGCAAGATTCTGTCTCAAAATAATAAATTAAAAAACCCAGTTCCCACTATCATATAATTAAGAAAGATCCAAGTACAGATGAGGTTTCTTGGTTACAGTTTCTTGGAAATGGTTTTTTTGAGTTTAGGACCTCTGAAGAGACAGTTTATATGATTTCTGTATATTTAACATGTCAGACTGAAGAGACATAGCTTAATTGCAGTAAATATTCCTATTCAAAAGGAGGGACAAGTGAGGCCTCTAAAATTCTATAGCAGTTCTGAAACACCATTGAGCACATGTTGCCATTTCCTAGGTTTGTCCCAGATCTGCTTCCTCAGAGTTGTTCTTAGTGTGCCATAGTTTCTTCTGGTCTTTATCTTCTGAATTATTCTTTGGAGTTTTTTTTTTTTTTTTGAGAAGTGATTTGTATTTGTAACAGTAACCTGAGGTTAATCCCTGTCCATACTGGGTCAGGGTCCAAAAGCCTCCTTTTACTTTACACGAAGTGGGTCCTGCTCATCTGGGGTGGACACATTCCAAGACCCCAGTGAATACTAAAACTACAGATTGCACTGAATGTATATATACTATGTTTTTTCCTATACATACATATATACATACGTATCTATGAGAAGTTTAATTTATAAATTAGTCACAGCTAGATATTAACAACAATAACTAGTAATGAAATAGTTATAACAATATACTACATTATGGCCCTCTGTATTTATTGCTGGAATTTTCTAGCTAATATTTGGGACCTTTGTTGATAGTGAATAACTGATACCCATATACATTAAAACCACAGATAAGAATCAACTACTATAGTAACTGTTTCTCTCATTCTAAGCTAATACACCTCCTTTAAAAATTTAGTGGACTTTCTATGTACCACTTCATAATCTAACCTGTCAGGCAAATCCATACTGAAAAACCTGTTTGGATTGAGACTATTTGGAACAATACCCTTAAAGATTTTAAATAGTATATTGTCTGAAAGGATCTATGAAGTACTAATTTAGATTTTAACACAGGACCTTACAGTCCTACTTCAGATTTTGTTTTTGTTCTGAGGTCTTTTCTTTGAGAATACTATCCTGGCAAAAAAAAACTGTACTGAGCCTCTTATATTTATAATTCTATTTAAAGAGCAGTTAGCTGGGGCTGGGGATTTAGCTCAGCAGCATAAGTGCCTGCCTTGCAAGCAGGGAGTTGTGAGTTCGATCCCTGGTACCGATAAAAACGAAAAAAGACACCCCCCCCCCCAAAAAAAAAAGAGCAGTTAGCTTTTTGTTTGTTTGTTTGTTTTTTTGTTTTTTAGCTCATCCCAATTTTAAAAGCAGCTAGAAGAAATTAAACTGTTACAAGGGTCTGTCTTGAAGCTCCTTAATTTATTAGGTTTGTATTTTTTCCCTGTGTTATTGTAGGCAATAGTTTTGTCAAACATTCTAGTATTGTATAAATCTCTTTTTATTGTTTTCAATAGCATTTTCCTCACTTTGAGTTAAGCTGTCACCAACAGACTTAATATCAGTTAGGCTTCATCAGGTTTCTTTAAGACTCTTTATATTTTGTGAAGACAAATTTTGTCCTGGGTACACTAGGACTGTTTCTTAACCTAGTGGTTCTTATTAGAGTTACTTACAGGTCTTTCTGGAGGCCTTACTTTCAAAGTTTCTGTTCAAGTAAGTCTGAAATGGGACCTGAACATGTACAATTACAGCATGTTTTTAGGTGATGCTGATGATATTATCTGTGGACCAGACTCAGAATCACTGATTTAAACCATGGACTGGCAAAGTTTTCTAGTAAGAATCAGATATTACTTTAGATTTTGTAGGCAAGATTGTCTCTACTGCAAAAACATATCTTTGCCTTTGTAGTGCAAAAGCAATAATAGGTAGTACATAAATGAATGAGTCTGACTACATTCCAATAAAGCTTCATTTACAAAAATAGGCAGCTGGTTGGATTTGACATATAATTTGTAATCTACCTGTTCCCAGTTTGGGTTAATACTTAATTCCATAACTAATTGCATTATAACTTAATTTTTGTCAGACAATTGTCTTTTTTTTCATTCACCCTTTAACACTTTTTGAAAGAGCTGCCTTATATTTGTCTGTTTTTATTCTCTTAAAAATTTTATCTAGTTTTCTTGGGGAGGTAATACATTTAAATTAAAAAATATTTCTGTGCATATGTCTGTCCATGTATGTATGTCTTCATAACTAAAGATTGGCTTTTTTTTTTTTTTTTTTAACCCGGTACCAGGGATCGGGAACTCAGGACCACGTGCTTGCAAGGCAGGCATTTATGCCGTTGAGCTAAATCCTCAGCCCATAACTAAAGGTTAAGTAGAAGAGAAACTGTTAGATTCATAGTGGTACATGTTATTGATTTCAACACGTATTGTCAAGTTCATATAGAAATACAAATTTATGCTTTTCTGTACGTTACTTTCATAGTGTATTTTCAGATGTCTTGATCTTTGCCACTTTGAGACATGAACATTAGAATCCCATTACCATTTTAATTTGCTTTTAAGTTTCCTTTTATGGGACATGTATTGTTGTAAGAACATGTTGTATGCATTTCTTTCCATGTTTTTCATACCTTTCTTCCTGCAAATAATGTTTCATTTTTCATTGTCTAAATTCTGTTTTTCTAATTGTTATATAAAAAATGTCTAAAATTTTTCTTTGTTTTAAATGATTATGATCACTTTGTCACTTTAGTGACCATTAAATTACAAATGGCCCCTTGAGTTACAACTCAACTTGAATTACAGTCAACTTGGGTTATGACTGGAAAATTAGTTTTAACTTATGAACAAATCTTGAGTTATACCCCAAAGGCTGGCCGCTTGTGTTTCCATATAGTCTCAGATACAGATTTAACTCTTAAAAGAGTACTGGAAGGAACATTCTAATATCCTTTCCTGTATGTGGGGTTAATTGAGAAATCTCTTTAAGGACACTGAGATCTGCTTGCATATAGGAGAGAGACTTTGAAGGCTGTGTAGAGGAACCTGAGCCTTCAGTTGACAACTTGAGTTTCAGCCAGCCCTTGGGATGTATTAAGTTCATAAGTCAACTGTTTACTGCTATTTATTTGGTACTTAGATTATGCATTAGAGACTTGGAATCGTAGTTTTTTTTAAAGAAGCTAGAGAAATATCTGAGCTGTATTTCATTGTAAAAATGAAAGACATGAGACTCACTTGTTATGTAAATTGTATCACGAATGGATTAAAAGTTATTTTTAGTTCTCTTGAATCCCAGTGTAATAGCTTTTCTTACCTTTTACATTATTTCTCCATCGATATTTATCTAATAAGTTTTATCTCTTAGAATTACAAATTTTAAGAATACATTTTGATATTAACTTCTAAAAATTTCATATTTGAGCTTCTGCTAGTATGTATGCACAGGATGATTGAAATTCATTATAATTGCTATTTTTTAATTTTCATTTATTCAACAAGTTCCATGCGTCAGAGATATTGTTCTAGGTACTGAGTACATTACTGAATGAGTTGTCTAGTTTCCCACCTTTAGGAAAGTTTCATTATAGTGACACAAGACAATCAGTGAGCAAAAGAATAATCTAATATATGGTGGAACAAAAATAAATCAGTATCTACTTGGGTAGTAGGGGCAGTGGTTGGTAAAGGAATGTGAGGAAACTATCTTGGATGATGATAATTTCTATAGGGCTTTGGATCAGTCAGGTACGGTATATAGGTATATATTGTCCTTTAGTACTATTTAAGATTTGTGTGTGTTGTTTGTTTAAGGAGTCTAAGGTGTTAACTTCTACTTGCAGCCATTGCTTCCCCTAAGTAAGTTGTCAAGGGGCTAACTTCCTGCCAAATGCTATGGAAGAGTTGCATGTTTAGGAAGAAAAGATGATGCAGATTTTTAAATACTAAGAAGGATCCAATCATAGTTTGATTTGTGATTGGATCTGCATTGTATATTAGATTTCTTCAGGGCAGAAATTTTGACTTGGTATTATGAGAATGTTAGTGGAGTCTTAGTCCCAAGAGAGGCCTGACTTCAGGAGTTCTAAGAGACCAGGTCCAGCTACTCATCACGGAAATTAAATGGAAAAAGTATTGGTGGAAAACAGAAAAGAATTTATTCAGTGTTGTCATGATGCAAAGACCAAGGGGTGACCAAATATCCTCACTCTTACAACAAGGGTTTTGGGATTATGTAGGGAAAGAACAGGGGGGAAGGGATAAGAAGTAAACATTGCTACATTGTCTTCAATCTGTGACCTGGTTATTGTCTCAGGTCTCTTTCTGTGAGTTCCTACTAGCTCTGGGGAAGTCATTCTACACTTGAGGAGGCTATTCAGGTCCCTCATAAGATGACTGCTCCTGCTTAGGAGGGAGTCTTGGCTGCTATCATGAGGTAATTGCTCCCTCTTAGTATAGCAGTACCATCATGGGGTGGTCTGCCTGCGAGACTTTGTAGTTGGATTTTTTGTAGTTTGGATTCTTGAAAATATTTTAACTATTTTCATCTTGGTGTCTTCAGATTTGGATAAGGATGAGACAGGCTAGGTATATTTAAGGTTAGTCAACCTTGTATTACTAGTTTTTAGACAGAAGTACCATAAGTGGTTAACCTGTGTACATGAACAGCTGAACAGAAATCTGACTCAAAGTTTAAGTAGTAAAGATGCACAGTGAAGGCAGAGTTGCTCTGCTTTTATCCTTTTAATTGCTTATTAGGCATCTGTAGGTCCAAGTGAGGAGTTACTGGTTTTAGTGAAAACAGCCTCTAATTCCCTGTACAAGACCTGGTTCTGTATATGGATGGTCAGGTAGCTTGAGGCAGTCACAAATTGTTAGGCAAGGAAGGGTGACTAGAGTGTGTTTCCAGGGTGTGAGGATGTGAAGAATCATTAAACAAAACTGCAAACCAAATTTAAAAAACTAGCAAGAAATCTAGTGCAAAGAAAATCAATATACTTAAAAATTGAACCAAGAATTTTCTCTAGATAAAAGTTTAAAGAGCAAATCTTTAATTGAAATACAAAGTACTTTTAAGTGTACAGCTTGATGCATTTTTTCATTTGGTGAACAAATATGCCTATGTTAACCATTACAGATCAAGAAATACCACATGGTATTAGCAGCACTCCAGGGACGTTCTAAGCTTCTTGTCAGTCTCCATGCCCCTCACTATCCTGGGCTTGCCAAGCTCACAGTTGTTCTAATTTTTGTCACTTGTTCCAAAGCAGTTAAAGGATAATGGGTAATGAATAAGGAATAATGCTCATGGGTAATGAATAGTTCTCCTAAAACAAAGCTAACTTTTGAATGCATAGTTGCTGAGAATTTCTTGGAATAGGGAAACATATAGACTGAAACCTTTGGATTAAAAGTATATTGTAAATTTCAATCAAGCTAAATAGATTCAACCTATACAACAATGATTGCAAAGAAATTGCAAAATTCTAACTGTAGGTAGAATTTTGAGAGTAAGGATAAAGTTGTAACTTAAAAAATCTACAGACACTGAATATTCACCCAAAGATATGTTTCAGTAGGAAGACATGAATACAGAGGAAGGCACAGGATTCCAAAACAATGGTTAATACAAAATGATGTAGTTATAGGAAATTTAGTCTTCAATACAAAGAATTTATTTTAACTCACTTTTTTTCTTTTGAAGAAACCAACTCTTCATTGATTTTTTCCGTTGTTTTTCTAATCTCTCATTGATTTTTGCTCTGGTCTTTATTATTTTGTTCCTTCTAACTATGGACTTCATTTATTTTTATTTTTCTAGTTCCTTTAGTTGTAATACTAGGATTTTTGGACATCTTTCTTCTTTTTTGAGGTGTTTGTTGTCATAAACTTTCCTCCCAGAATCACTTTTGCTATATTTAATTGACTTTCTATAATTAAAGAGACAATATAATAAATTATAGGACATATTTTAAACTTCTTTAAAGTTTTGTGTATTAATTTGAAGATGATCTTCAAAAATCTTGTTTTTTAGAACTACTTTTACTATATTTAATTGACATTCTACAATTAAAGAGAGTGTAAAAGTTACAGGATATATTTTTAAAATTATGTATCTTAAAATTCTTTAAAGTTTTGCATATTCATTTGGAGGTGAGCTTCAAAAATTTGTAATTTTGTATCTGATCCAAAAGTTTCTGAATTTTTTGTTTTATTTTCCATACTCAGTTTCATTAGCTATTATTTGAATAACTAAGGATTAACTCAGTATTTTCTATAATAAAATCTCTGTAGTTGAATAGTAATTTCAAGTTGTAATTTGCTCATTATTTTTCTTTCCTTTATATCTATAGTACTTAAAATAGTGCTTGACACATAGAAAATGCTTTAAGTTTGCTGTCATTTTCATTTCCTTGCTATCTGCCAATGATTACACCCATGTGGAGCATTGTCAAATTTACCTCTCTAGTCATGAATTCTTCTAAATTAATTTTATGTTTTGGTGACCAGCTAGATTCCAGTATTTGCCCAACAATATTTTTAAGTGAAAATGTATACAATGTGTACTTATTATGATTTTCACCTTCCAATGCCAGGGGCAATTTTCTTCTCACTTCCTTATTTCTATTGTTTTACAGATATCCTTACTTTACACACTGTCCATCACTTCTTCTGCTTCTTCCAAATTCAGTAGTCACCAGGGAACATTAAGTCTCGCTGTTACATTTCTTCTCATCATCCAGATGTTGCAGTTCAAAATCTTGCTACTGCCTGGACTGTTGCTTCAGTGTTCTCTTATAATTGTTCATCACTTCCACCTTTCTAATTCCTAATTCATTGTCTGTAGATAAAATCTATATTCTTTTGGTCTGATATTTAAGCCTTCATTTCCTTACTTCTGTACTGTATTGGCTAGGATTGCATTCATTTGCAGGTAATAAGATATCTGATGATAGACACTTGATCCTGACATTGATTTAGCTAGCTAAGCATATCAGGTATATATTCTCTTGGTCTTTCCTTTATGGTTGCCTCATGGTATTGTTGTGTTTTGAGACTGTCTTTCTATGTAAACAGTTCAGGCTGGCCTTGAACTCACTATGTAGGCCTTTAGCTTGCAATGATTCTTCTGCCTCAGCCTCCCAAAGGATCACAGGCATGCACAACCATACCTGGCCTGCTTGTGGTTTTGGGATAACTGCCCTATCCTAAATTTTTACTTAGATTCAGGCAGAAAGAAATGAAGGGAGAAAAACAACAAAAGCATGTCAGTTAGCTTAGTTTCCTTTTAAAAATGATCCTCAAAGAATCACTCAAAACTTCTACTAAATCTCATTTGCAGAAACTGGTTTATATAGCTATCCACCTTGGGGGAATGTTTTGTTGGATACTTAGCTGTGTTTAAGAAAACTGGGCTTATGTATTAAGGAAGAAGGAGAAAATGCATGCCAGCTGGGTAACTAGCATTCTTGCCAAAAATATCCATTATATTTTTCATTTTTTCCTTAATGGTATAACTTCACATGTACTTTAATTTAGCCCAATAAATTATCAAACATTTATTATACTTTTCTAATCTTTTTTTTTTTTTTTGGTCTTTTTCATTTTTATCGGTACCGGGGATCGAACTCACGACTGCCTGCTTGCAAGGCAGGTGCTTATGCCGCCGAGCTAAATCCCCAGCCCCGACTTTTCTTTTTTTTTTTTTATCGGTACCAGGGATCGAACTCACGACTGCCTGCTTGCAAGGCAGGCGCTTATGCCGCTGAGTTAAATCCCCAGCCCCTCAGCCCCGACTTTTCTAATCTTTAGCACAGTTCTCTCTCTTGGAATGTCCATCCTTTTTTGTTCAATTAAATCCAATCTATTTTTCAAGGTCAGTTTTAAGTTTAACTTTTGACAAAGCTTACTAGAATATTCCAGCTTAAAATATTATTTTTCCCCTGTAGATACCAGTAAGCAATTGTTAGAGTAATTCATTTGTTGAGTAATAGTGTTTCTGTGTGAGATTTTTTTTCTGTTTTCTATAACAGCTTTTAATGTTCTCTCATATTACATATTTACATTCTTAGTAAAGTTGTTAGCTGGGTGGAATTTTATGATTGTCCACTGGAATTTGTAATCTTGATTTTTTGCACTGTGCTGTATACAAAGTAGTACACAATATTTATTCAGTTAATGTCATTAGCAGAGTTACTATTGTCAAGAAGATTTCTTTGAATATTTGGAATGCCTTATCAATTTGTAACTTTATTATTTTCAGGCCAATGTTCTAAAAAAGACTGCATGGAAATGGCTTGCCTAATGATGACAGAAATGGAAGCTACATCCACATTTCCAGTACATCAGAATGGTGATATTCCTGGAAATACTAATTCTGTGAAGCAAGTCGATCCAGTCCTTCAGGTGTATCTTTATCATTCCCTTGGGAAAGCTGAGGGAGATTATCTGAAGTTTCCAACTGGAGAGTATGTTGCAGAAGAAATTTGTGTTGCTGCTTGTAAAGCCTGTGGTAAGTATTAAAAATCAGCATAGGTCTAGTTTTAGTTTTTGGCATATGGAAAGCCAGTTTTTCCAGGAACACTTATTGAAGAGGCTATCTTTCTTCCACAGAACATGTCTGGCCTCTTTGTCAAAGATAAGGTGGCTGCATGTGTTTGTAATTGTCATTGTATCTTCTAATGTATTCCATTGATCTTCAGGTCTGTTTTTATTCCAGTACTGTACTGATTTTATCACAGTAGCTTTGTAGTATCACTTCAAGTCAAGGATTGTGATGCGTCCTCTCTTGTCTTTGTTGCCCAGGATCCCCTTTTTATTCTAGGTCTCTTCTGGTTCCAGATGATTTTTGGGGATTTCTCCAGATCTGTGACTTGAATTGTGATTAGAATAGAATAGAATTGTGATGGGAATAGCATTAAATCTGTATAACAATCTTGGGAGGATGGCGATTTTCACAATATTTGTTCTTTTAATCCATGAATAATTTTCCATTTTCTGTGATTCTCTTGAATTTCTTTTTTCAGTGTTGTAATTTTCACTGAATAGATCTTTTACTTCTTTTGTTAGATTGATTCCTGAAGTATTTCATTTTTCTGGATGCTATTGTGAAGGGTATGATTTCTCCTGTTTCTCTCAGGGACTTTATTGTTTGCATACAGGAATGCTATTGATTTTTGAGTGTTAACTTTGCATCCAGCTACATTATTGAATTTGGTTATTACATCTAGAAGTCTTCAAGGGAGTTTTGGGGGTCTTCTATGTAGAGTATCATGTCATCTGCAAATAATGGTAGTTTAACTTCTTCCTTTCCTATCCTTATTCCTTTTATTTGTCTCTTGTCTAATTGCTGTGACTAATGTTTCCAACACTACATTGAATAGGAGTGGTGATAATGGACATCTTTATCTTGTTTCTGATTTTAGAGTGATAGCTTTCAGTTTTTCACCATTTAATTTGATGCTGGCTATTGGTTTGTCATAGATGGCTTTTATCAAGTTGAAGTAGAAACTATCTGTTCGATTTTCCATAGGGCTCTTATCATAACTGAGTGTTGGACTTTGTAAAAAACTTTTTCTGCATGTATTGAAATGATCATGTGATTCTTATCTTTGGCTTTAATAGTATGGTATATTACGTTTATTGATTTGTGTATGTGGAACTACTCCTGCATTCCTGGGATGAATCCCACTTGGTCATGTTGTATAATCTTCTTGATGATTTGCTGTGTTCTGTTTGCCAGTATTTTATTGAGGATTTTTACAGATATGTTCCTTAGGGAGATTGGTCTGTAGCTCTCTTTTTTTAACTGGGTCTTTGTCTGGTTTTGGTATTAGGGTAATACTTGTTTCCAGGAATGACTAAGGGAGAATTGCTTCCTTTTCTATTTCATTGAAGAGTTTGAGGAGCGTTGGCATTAAGTTTTCCTTGAATTTCTTGTAGAATTCCACAGTGAATCCATCAGGACCCGGGCTTTTCTTTGTTGGTAAGGTTTTAATCACATTTTTAATTTCATTAACTGAAATCAAATTATTCAACAGTTATGTATCTTATTGATCCAGCTTTGGTAATTCATATGTGTTTAGAAATCTGTCCATCTCTTCTATTATCAAACCTGTAAGAGTATAGTTTTTTGAAGTAGGTATTGATGCTCTGTATTTCCACAGGGTCTTTAGTAATTTTACCCTTTTCATTCCTTATTGTTTGAATTTGAGGTTTTTCCCCTTTTTAAAATAAGATTGGTTACAGACTTTTCAGTTTTATTTATTGTTTCAAGGAACCAACTCTTTGATTCTTTGTATTGTTTTCTTAGTGTCTATTACATTGATTTCTGCTCTGATCTTTATTCTTTCCTCCCTTCTTTAGGCTTTGGGCTTGACTTGTTCTTCTTTTTCTAGATGTTTGAGGTGTAGCATCAGGTTGTTTAGTTGTATTCATTCTGTTTTCCTGATGTGTAAATTCAACTCAATGAATTTCCCTCTGAACAATGTGTTCTTTGCATCCCACAGGTTGCGGCACGTGTATTTGCGTTTTCATTTGCTTGCAGATATTGTTTGATTTTTTCTTTAATTTCTTCCATGACCCATTGATTATTCAGAAGTATATTCAGTTTCCATCTGTTTATGAAATTTTTGCAGTTTCTTTTCTTTTTTTTTTTTTTCAATTTTGAAAGTAGTAAAATACAACAAAACAGGACAGAACAAAGCCAATCAAAACAATGCAGTGAAATTGGTGCAGAACTTTAGGGCAGGATACTGGGATAACAGTAATAGGTTCCAAAGTTATCTTGTTATCTTCACAATAATTGTCCATTCAATCAGTTAAAAAATCAAACCAAAAACAGGACATTATAAAACCTATCAAAACAGAATATTGAATAGAGTAAGACAGTTGATCAGAACAAAGCAAAACAGTGAAAACAATATTTACCTTCAAAGAGAAGATAGAATGAAATCCCCCATATTTGCTATATTACATAGGTTATCCTCCCAAGAGGCTCAGACCTCAGGCCTCAGGTTAGCATAATCAGCCCAACAATACACACATTTAGTTGCTTTATGTGCCTTAGCTGCTGTCAACCCCAGCTGTCCTGGACACCTTCCAGTTGCTAAAAATAGGGGGAGGGGGATGGGATGTTTGCTTCTCAGCCCATGTACTGCTAGGCTTATGGGAGACACTGACTTGTTCTCTTACTGGCATGCCTGCTGCTCGCTCATGCCACTGCTTCCTAGGAGAAAGGACTTGTTGCTCTCAAGTTCCAACATGGCTGGATCTCTGGAGATGCCAACCTGTTCTACTGGTGCACCTGCTGTTCACTGGAGTTGCCACTTACCAGGAGGAAGGACTTGTTGCTGTCTTTTTTTTTTTAAATTTTAAAGAGGGTAAAATTAAACATAACAAAACAGAAGAAAACAATGTAAGAGACACAGATTTTAAGGCAAGACAACAGGAGATCTTCACTGTCTATCATATTGTCTTTTTCTTCTAAATAGTTGTCCATATCTTCACACACAATGAATTTATACAAAACAAAATAATATTAAACTGTTCAGAACAGGATGACAAAGGCATTTAAGGTCTTCAAAGGCAGACAATAGAGAAGTAAAAAATGGCTGCCATAATGTCTCTCATTGTCTTCAAAATAGCTATCCATATCTTCATGTATGTTGATATTAATACTAAACAGACTAAAATCACTCTGAACAAAGTATGATAGTATTGCTGGATTTCACAGCATGATGCTATGTAATCACCACTGGATACCTTACTGTCTCTTTTTCTTCAAAGTTGCTGTTCATTTCATCCTGTTTTATACAGTTGATTCTCATAAACTATTTAGGAGAAGTTCTACACGTGTATGAGTCTCTACAAGTATACCTATCCTTTCTGTATTAGAGGGGAAAACAAAACAAAAAACCCCACTAAATTCCTAGAAAAAAATGAAACAAAAAAGACAAATACATAACAGTAGCAAAGAGCCCAAAACACTGACAATATAGGCCTTCAAAGCAAGGTGGTATGAGCATAACTAGGGTTGTTATTTTACATAATGATCTTCAAGAGTTTCTCAGATCACCATACAATAATATGCACAACAATTCCAATCCTATGAATGTTAACTATTTTGTTCTAAGAACTTAAAGAATTTGTAGCACAATCATCTTAGCTATCCTATGGGTGTTCTAGATATTTTTTCTTTTCCCTTCCTTTTTCTTTTTCCTCATTTTCCCTGAGATACTATGTTTTTCCCCTTTTAGCATATTCTTATCCTTTCACTGAATTTATTGAGTTTTTTTGTATCTTATGTACTCTTATCATTTCTTACACTAGGGAGACTATATGGTATTTACACATGTGAGTTTGGTTTATTTCACTTATGAGTGTAGTCTTGAGTTACATCCATTTACTTATAAATATCTCAATGTGATCAGTCTTTGTATTGAATAGTACTCCATTGTATAAAAATACCACATCTTTTTTATCCATTCTTCTATTGATAGGCATTTAGTTTGTTTCCAAGATCTGGCTATTACAGATTGTGCTGCTATAAACATGGGTGCACATATATCACTGTGGTATGATGTTTTCAGCTCTTCTGGGAATATGCCCAGAAGTGGAATAGCTATGTCAAATGGTACTTCCAATGCCAGCCTTTTAAGGAATCTCCAGACTGACCTCCACAGTGGCTGCACCAGTCTGCACTCCCACCTACAGTGCAGAAGAGTTCCTTTTTCCCCACACCCTCTCCAGCATTTATTGTTGGTAGTTTTCTTTATCCTTTCCATTGTTTCTGGAGTGAAGTGAAATCTCAGTGTTGTTTTAATTTGCATTTCTCTAATGATCAGTGATGCTGAACATTTTTTCAGGTATTTATTTGCCATTTGTTTTTCTTCATCTGAGACTGTGTATTCATCTCAGATGCCCATTTTTGGAATGGGTTTTTGAATTTTGGGGATCTGATTTTTTAAAAAATTCTTTATATGTTCTAGACAGAAGTCCTTTGTCTGAGGGACTGTTCACTAAGATTTTTTTCCCAGTTGGGGGTTTTCTTTTCACTATGCTGGAGATTTCTTTTGATATGCAAAAACTCTTTAATGAGACATGATCCTAGTTATTGATTCTGTGAAGATTTCTCATGCAGTTTGATTCTTCTTCATGAATTCTGTGAGGTATTTCTCATGCGATTTGATTCTTGTTCATGAATTCTTGTTTTAGTTATTGATTCTGTGAACTATTTCTCATGTGGTTTGATTCTTGTTCATGATTTCTCTACCTACCCCTATGTCTTCAAGATTTCTACCTGCTTTGTCTTCCAACAGATTTAGTGTTTCTGTTTTAATATTTAGATCTTTGATCCATTTAGACTTTAGTTTTGCGCATGGTGATAGGCATAGGTCTAGTTTTAGTTTTCGTCATATGGAGTGCCAGTTTTTCCTGCACCATTTTTTAAAAGACTGTTTTCTTCTAGTGAACGTGTTTGGCCCCTTTATCAAAGATAAGGTGGCTGAGTGTGTTTGTAGTTGTAGTTGTATCTTCTAATGTATTCCATTGATCCTCAGGTCTTTCTGTTTTTATTCCAGTACCATGCTGATTTTATTATAGTAGCTTTGTAATATAACTTCAAGTCAGAGAGTGTGATGCCTCCAGCCTTGCCTTTGTTGCTTAGAATTCCCTTTGCTATTTATTCTAGGTCTCTTTTGGTTCCATGTAAATTTTAGGAGTCATTTCTCTATATCTGTGAGGTACACTAGTGGTATTTTGATTGGGATTGCATTAAATCTGTATAACAATCTTGGGAGAATGACCATTTTCACAATGTTTGTTCTTCCTATCCATGAACAAGAAAATGTCTTTCCATTTTCTGAGGTCCTCTTCGATTTCTTTTTCAGGGTATTATAATTTTCCCTAAATAGATTTTTTTTTTTTTACTTCTTTTTTTAGGTTAATTCCTCAGTTTTTTTTTTTTACTTCTTTTTTTAGGTTAATTCCTCAGTGTTTCATTTTTTTTGGATGCTATTGTGAAGGATGTGGCTTCTCTTATTTCTCTCTCAGTGATTTTGTTGTTAGTGTATAGGAATGCTATTGATTTTTGAATGTTGAGTTTGTATCCAGCTATATTTCTGTATTTATTTATTTATTTATTTATTATACTCTGGAGTCCTTCAGTGGAGTTCTGGGGGACTTCTATGTAGAGTATCATGTCATCTGCAAATAATGATAATTTAATTTCTTCTTTTCCTATCCTTACTCCTTTTATTTCTCTTTCTTGTCTAATTGCTCTGGCTAGTATTTCCAGCATAAATTGACTAGGTGTGGTGATAATGGGCATCTTTGTCTTGTTCCTGATTTTATTGTAAAGGCTTTTGGTTTTTTGCTGTTTAATATGTTTCGGACTGTTGGTTTGTCATAGATGGCTTTTATCATATTGAGGTAAAGACCATCTGTTTCAATTTTCTGCAAGGTTCTTATCATGAATCAATGTTGGACCTTATCAAAAACTTTCTTCACCTATAGAAATAATCCTGTAGTTCTTATTTTTGGCTTTATTGATATGCTGGATTACATTTATTAATTTGTGTATGTTGAACCATCCTTGCATTCCTGGGATGAATCCCACTTGGTCATGGTGTATAATCTTGTTGATAACTTGCTGTATTCTGTTTGCCAATATTTTATTGAGAATTTTTGCATCTATGTTCATTAGGGAGATTGGTCTGTAGTTCTCTTTTTTGGTTGGGTCTTTCTCAGATTTTGGTATTAGAGTAATATTTGCTTCCAGGAATAAGTTAGTGAGAATTGCTTCCCTTACAATTTCATTAAAGAATTTGAGGAGTGTCAGCATTAAATCTTTGTATTCCTTGTAGAATTTCACAGTGAATCTGTCTGGACTTGGACTTTTTTTTGTTGGTAAGGATTTAATTACATTTTCAATTTCGTTAATTGAAATTGGGTATTCAGCAGGTTTACATCTTCTTGACTCAGCTTTTGTAATTCATATGTTTCTAGGAATCTGGCCATTTCTTCTGTGTTATCAACCCTTTGAAAGTAGATGTTTTCGAAATAGGTATTGATGATCTTCCGTATTTCCACAGAGTCTGTAGTGATTTCGTCCTTTTCATTCCTTGTTGCATGTACTTGAGTTTTTCTTTCCTTTTTTTGACAAGGTTGACTAGGGGCGTATCAGTTTTATTCATTCTCTTATTCATTCTTTCATTCTTCTCACTAAGAACCAACTCTTTGATTCATCGATTCTTTGTATTGTTTTCTTAGTCTCTGTTGCATTGATTTCTGCTCTGACCTTTATAATTTCCTCCCTTTTTTTGGCTTTGGGCTTGATTGCTCTTCTTTTTCTAGATGTTTGAGGTGTATCATCAGGTTGTGTATTTGTGTTTATTCTGTTTTCCTGATGTGGGAATTCACCGAAACAAATTTTCTTCTGAGGACTGCTTTCATTGTGTCCCACAGGTTCTGGTAAGATGTATTTGTATTTTTGTTTGCTTGTAGATAGTGTTTAATTTCTTCTTTAATTTCCTCTGTGACCCACTAATTGCTCAGGAATGTATTATTCAATTTCCATGTGTTTGTGGGGTTTTTTGTGGTTTCTTTTGTCATTAATGTCTAGCTTTATGGTGCTATGATCCAATAACATGCATGGGATAATTACAATTCTTTTGCATTTACTTAAGCTGTGGGTAGTATATGATCTATTTTAGAGAACATTCCATGTACTGCTGAGAAGATTGTATATTCTGATGTTGTTGGGTGGAATACTCTGTATATGTCTACCAAGTCCATTTGTTCACAGGTGTGATTCAGTTCTGTTATTTCTTTGCTGATTTTCTATCTAGTTGATCTGTCCCTTTGTATCAATGGCCTGTTAAGGCCTCCTGCTATAATTGTGTTATTGTTTATTGATTTTTCATTTCTGTTAATATTTGTTTTGTATAGCTAGGTGCTCCCGAATTTGGTGCATATACATTTAAGATTGTTATCTCTTCCTCCTGAAGTTTTCCCCTAACTAGTATGTAGTGACCTTCTTTATCTCTTTGGGTCATTCTTAGTTTGAAGTTCACATTGTCTGCAAACAGAATAGCTACCTCTGCTTTTTTGGGGATCCTGTTTCATGGAGTATTGTTTTCCATTCTTTGACTTTCAGTCTGAGTTTCCTTTTGGGTTAGACGGGTTTCCTGTATACAGCGTATGGTTGGATGTTGTTTCTTGATCCATTCTGCCAGTGTGTTTCTTTTAATTGGTGAATTCAGGCCATTTACATTAATGGCTATAACTGATATATATTGGTTTACTTTTGATGTGTTATCTTTCTGCTGTTAATTCTTTACCTTTCCACTATGTTTAATTGTTTGCCTTGCTTAGTGGTTTTTTTTCCTATGTCTATCTAGAATGTCTTTCAGTATTCTTTGCAAGGTTGGTTTGGTGGTCATGAAGTTCTTCAGCTGTTCTTTGTCGTGAAGTATCTTATTTCTCCATCCATTTTGCAGGACAGTTTTCTAGGGTATGTCAGTCTGTGTTGGAAGTTGTCTTCCTTTAGGATCTGAAATACTTCACTCCAAGCTATTCTTGACTTCATTGTTTGTGTTGAGACGTCTGCTGTGATTCTGATGGGCTCTCCTTTATAGATAAACCTGTTTTTTTTTCCTCTAACATCTTTTAATACTGTATTCTTATGTTAAATTTCTGGAATGTTGATTATTATATGTCTGGGTGTAGATTTATTTTGGTTATGGCTAATTGGAGTTCTATATGCTTCACTTACCTGTATATCAGTTTCCTTTCTCATGTTTGGGAAATTTTTGGTTATTACTTCTGTAAATAGTCTTTTGGTATCATTTGTGTTGTCACCTTTTTTTGTTTATATCTATTAGTCTTATATTTTTTCTTTGTATCATCTTGGCAACTGTTGAATTATTACTTCCTGATTCCTTGTTATTTTAAAGATCTTTGCTTTCTTGTTCCCTGGCTGTAATCTTGTCTTCTAGGTCTGAAGGTCTATCTTTACATTCTTTCAGGCAGTTTTGCCAGCTTTCAATGGAATTTTTGACTTCCTGTATATCTCCTTGAATCTGTTTCATGCATTCTATTTCTTTCTTATACTGTTCATGTAAAATTTCCATCTTTTTGCAGTGCTCCTCACTTTTTTTTAAACTATGTCTTTTTAGGCCCCTT
This sequence comes from Cavia porcellus, assembly GCF_034190915.1. NCBI lineage: Eukaryota > Metazoa > Chordata > Mammalia > Rodentia > Caviidae > Cavia > Cavia porcellus. The sequence continues at coordinate 80,871,385 of NW_026947484.1, forward strand.
GTATTATATTTATCATTTTTTCTTTACCTGGGAGATTATTTCTCATTTGAGTTACTTTACAGCTTCATGGGGCTCTTTCTTTACTTCAGTTGGTATCATTTCAGAAGTTTCAAGTGAATGGCTTACTGTGTCTCCTGTGTTCACGTCTCCTAGGCTTGTTTGGAATGGGCTGGAGGCTTGAGATTTCATTTTGCTGTTTTGTTTTGTCATTTTCCTGTGTTTCCCTTGGGAAGCTGAATGCAAGTTCTCTCTGGCTTGTGGATGTATGTATGTACTGCTGGGAGTTTCCTCAGTTGAGTAGGGGTTGTTAGGCAGGCCTTACCAGGTCCCCAGTGGCACCTGAAGGCTCTTCAAATGGAGGGAGTTTGCTGGGTGGACCTTCAGCACACCCCATATGTTACTCTGAAGCTTTCCAGCTGCTTGAGGATGCTGGGTGGGACTCTACTAGGTTCTAAGTGGCATACCAAGGCTGAACAACTAGATTTAGTATGCTGTGCCAGGCATTCACCTCATGCTACACAGCATACCAAAGCTTCCTAGGTGCTTGGGGTCACTGGTAGGGTCTTACCAAGTTCTGAGTGAGGTTCTGAGGTTGCACAGCCAGCTGGAGTTCTCTGGACAGGCCTTTTGCTTGTGCCACTTAGTGCAGGAGGTTCCCCTTCCATTAGGAGTCGCTGGGCAAGGTGTAACCAACATCTTAGCTACCTACCAACATGCCGCCTCTGCTGTTTGGGGACGCTTGGTGGGGCCCTACCAGGTTTCGAGTGAGGTGCTTTGGTTGCACAGCTAGGTAGAGTTCACCATGTAGGCCTTCTCCTTGTGCCAGTGGATGGGGGAGGTTCCCATGCCACTCGGGGTCAACTGCGCAGGGCTTATTTACATCCTAAAATCATGTATTTTCCATGAATGTCTTTTTGAGCTACTTATACAGTATGTTATACAAGTAATTATTTTAAAATAATTTTTAAATCTAATGAATCCAGATATGGCTTTTCTAGAATATCTGCTCTTTTAGAATATTTATTTTAGAGTTTGTATAGAGTTACTGTATTGGTCAGGGTTTTACTAGAGAGAACAGATATAACCCGGGATATACAGAAACAACAAGATTGGCTTACGATAGTCAGTCACACAGTCCGATGAAGAAGCGTGCTGAGGGTGTCTATGCACTGGAGGCTGAAGGATTCAATCCGAGATCTGGAGTTCACCCTAGTGTCTTGTGCAAGTCCACACCAGCAGGCTGATGGGTCCGCCAGAAGGCTGAAGGCTCTGTGATGAAAGGCTGAAGAGTCTACGCTGGAAAGCTGAAGCGTCTGTACTATATAAGTCAGGAGGCAAGGTCCAAACCAAAGGTGAAGACTGGAGCTTCTCCCAAGAATGGAATAGATTTGTCTTTCCTCTTCCCCTTTTATACCTCGAGGTGATAACCCACCCTAGGGTAGGTCTTCTTCTACATCCTTGGGTGTAGAATTGCTAAACCCATTTAGTTAGCTTCTGTCTCAAGTTGACACAATCAGTCAACCACTAGAGTTACCATTGTAAAATACTGCAGACACCCATAATATCTTTCTATTACAAAATTCTAATAGCATTTGAAAATGTTAGACTAGTTTTCAAGAAGCAACAAATCCTAACAAAAAACTGTAGTATGATAGGAATTTCAAAATAAACTACTCGTTTTTTTTGCAATCTCAAATTTTATGTTTCATCTTAATGACAATTTTAACTCAGTCCCTATTAAAACACTGGTTAAACATTTGATTAATCTATTCAGTAGATTTGATAATTTGCTACATAGAAACAGGGTGTGAGAGGCATAAAACACAGGAAATTGAACCTTTTTTTTAGGCATTAAGCCCCTTTTTGTCTTCAGCTTTGGTGAATCCTTTTTTCTCTTTTTTCTCATGTCTCATTTGACAAGAAGCAAAAATAAGTTTAGTAGGCTGCTCCATATTTCTCATCGTTTGTCTTGAGAAGAGCAAGTTGCTTTGTTGTATCATGTTTGAGACCCATTTAGCTACCAAGAACTACTGATAATATTGCTTAAAATATGAATATGAAAACTAATAAAACAGAAAAATGTTTCTAATATTCTAATTTTAAATTCAAAAATTATAAAAATTCTCTTGAAATAATGCTTTTAGCCAAAATTTGTTTTTCCCTGTTTTAAAAACTAAAAGGAAGTACAGTAGAGTTAAGTATCAGTAGTCCTAATGCCATTATCACACTGCAGGGATCATTGTACCTTCATACTAACTTTTTTGCTTTTTTTCTATTTTGTGGTATGGAGGATTGAACCCAGGGCCTTGCACTTGCTACACAAGCACTCTGCCACAGAACTACACCTCCATCTTAGGAGTAAGTTTTGAAATCAGAAAGTGCAAGTCTTCCAACTTTTCTTTTCTTTTTTTTTTTTTTTTGTACTGGGGATCGAACTTAGGATCTTGCACTTGCCAGGCAGACGTCTATGCCACTGGGCTAAATCCCCGGCCCAACATTCTTATTCTTCTACAAGATTATTTTGACAATTCTGATTCCTTTGATTTTTATTGAATTTTATGATTAACATCATTTTCTTGGAAAGAAACAGCTGAGCTTTCAGTAATGGTTGCATGGTATTTATAGATCAATCTAGGAGTGCTGCTTTCTGAACTATAAGTCTTCCAATTGAGTACACAAACTGGGATGTCTTTTCTCTTTAATTTTATCAGCAAGTTTTGTAGCTTTCAGTTTTTTGTCTGTTAAAGTTGCTCAATACCTGCCGTTGGATGTTGGATGTTAGGATAAATGGAATTATAGTATTTCCTTATTCTTCTTCATGAGTTGTTGCAAGTATTGCAAGTATGTTGAACAATACTGATTTTATTTTTTGCATTGATATTGTTTTTGTAACTTTGCTGAATCATTTGTAAGGTCTAGTCAACTAGGTGGACTAATTTATTATTATCATTATTATTATTTTGTGTTTTTTGAGATAGGATCTCCCTTGTAGTTCAAGGTGGTATTCATCTCATTATGTAGTGCATCCTGGCCTCAGATTCAGGGTGGTCCCCCAGCCTCAGCCTTGTAAGTACTGGGTTTCCAGGGTTGTGCCTTCATATGTGTCTATTCATTACTTTTACATGTAAAATCATGTCATGTGCAAATAATGACAGTTTGTTTTTTTGAGACAGGATCTTGCTGTGTAAGTTCAAGCTGGCCTTGTACTTACTATGTAGGTCAGGCTGGCCTGGAACTTGCAGTGATCCTCTTACCTCCGCTTCCTGAGTGCTGGGATTATGGGCATTTGTTATAATGCCTGGCAAATAGTGACAGTTTTAATTTTTGTTTCTCAATTTGAATGCCTTTTATTTATTTTTATTGCCTAATTGTTCTGGCTAGAATTTCCATTACAGTGTGTAGTAGAAATTGCAAATGTGGGCATCCTTGGCTTGTTTGTGATTTTAAGGAGTAGTTTTTTAGTTTACCAGTGATTAGGATGTTGCTTAAGGATTTCTCATAAATACTTTTGCTAAAGTTAAGGTAGATTCCCACTATTCCTACTTCTTGTTTTAATCATAAAAGGAAAATGGATAACCTCAGGAACTTTATACACACACACACACACACACACATTACATCTTCAATTTCACTGTTTGACATTGGTTTATTTAGGATTTTTATATATTCTTGATTCAGCTTTGGTACTTCATATGTATCTAGGAATCTGTCCATTTCTTCTGTGTTGTGTATCTTAGTAGAATCCAAGTTCTCAAAGTAGATATGGATGATCTTCTGGATTTCAAAGTAGCTATAGATATCTTCTTTAGGGTCTGCTGTGATTTCACCTTTTTCATTCCTCAATGTATAGATTTAAGTCTTTCCTTTTTTGATGAAGTTGGCTAAGGGTTTGTTGAATTTAATCTTTCAAAGAACCAACTCTCTGATTCACTGACTCTTTGTATTGTTTTCTTACTCTCCATTGCATTAATTTCTGCTCTGATCTTTATAATTTCCTTCCTTGTATGATCTTTGAGTTTGGCCTGCTCCTCTTTGTCTAAAAGCTTAAAGTTCAGCATTAAGTTGTTTGTCTGAGCTTGCTCTATTTGCTTGATACGATTACTCACTCATAGGATTTCTAAATTTCACTCATAGGATTGCTAATAAATTTAGCTTTTATTGTATCCCGTAAGTTCTGGTATGTTGTACTGGTGGTGTCACTTAATTGTAGAAATATCTAGTTTTTTCTTTAATTTCATCTCCTTTGTTCAGGGAGTGTTACTTAATTTCCATGTGTGTATAAAGTTCTTTCAGTTTCTTTTGCCGTTGATTTCCAAGTTTGTTTCACTATGGTATGCATGGAATAATTTCAATTCCTTTGCATTAGGTAAACATGTTGTATCAGGTAGTATGTGATCTGTTTTGAGAATGTCCCTTGTGCAGCTGAAAAGAATGTGTATTCTGATGTCGTGGGGTGGAACACTCTGTGGACATCTACTAAATTTATTTGTTCAAAAGTTTGGTTCAGTTCATCTGTTTCATTGTTGATCTTGTGTCTAGTTGATCTATTTGTGATAGTGATGTATTGAGGTCCCCTGATACAACTATTAATTTGATTTTTTCATGTCTGTTTTATATAGTTGGGTGCGCTGGTATTTGGTTCATATATATATTGTACTGCTGCATCTCTCCATGGAGGCCTCTGAGGTTGCCAGCAGTCACCATGTGTCCATCGGTTTGAACTGCTTCTCCCACACAGTGAGTCCTGACTTGGGGAGAAGATGCTTCCTGCTGCCTCCTTCTTCTTTGTTGAAGTTTGTCTTTTTGCTCTCCCCATGGGCAACACTATCTGAAGATCCTTTCTGAGTCCAGGGGACCCACTTCTCTCCTTTTTCTCTTCTTGATGTTACTATATTCCAGTGTCTAGACAGAACATCTCAAAGAGGCTCTCTGCTGCTGCTTACCACTCTACCATCTTCGCAGAGAAGTCTCCTTTCTTACATTACTTTAAGGAATAATTAAGGAAGTGTTCCCTCTGATATTTTTCCCCTTATATTGTAGTTTTTGGAAGTTTTGAGGCAAATTATTGTAATTTATTTAAATGCCTGATAGAAATCATCATTCAAAGTACTTTCTGCTTAATATATTACTTTTTTAGACTTTTTCATTGAAGTTTTTACTTTACTGTTCCTCTTGACACTTCTACTAGTTCTCTTCTGAATTTTCTGCTTTTCTGTATTCTTGACTTCATTGTACTTAGTATTTTGAATTGTAATGTTTTCCATATCTTTGTCTCATTTACTATAAGATATTTAAAGTTAGGCATTGTTTTTCATTTTTGTATTTCAATACCTGCCTTATGCCTCTTACAAAAAAGAACTCTTTTACATTAGTGGAATGATGACTGGTCTTGCTCTAGAGTGTAAAACTGAATGGCAATCCTAATAATGGCTTAGGATAGAAGATTCACACTGAAGTGATATTAATTATTAATAGATAAGGGTGAAAAGAATTTGGACTTGTTATTTAGGGAAAGAAAAGGAGTTTAAAATAACTCTGAGGTTTCTTTGAGGCTCTGTCTTTTCATTGTAAAATATACCTCAAATACACTAGCACTACTTTTTCTTTTATTCTAGGACTATGCAGTTAATGCTCACTACTAAGAAAAAATGTAATAAGTATAATAAATAATTGCAAGTTTTGAATAAGAAATCAATAACTAAATATGAGTGGTATCTTTTATTACTTGTTTGCAGGTCTGACCTACATATTTTTCTTCTGGTGTATATATCCCTTTTTTGATGCTTTCATGAAATATTATATATATATTCATTTAAAAATTTTGATAACGATAATTAGGATTCAACTTTATTTCTATTACAAAACCATTGGTCATCATTTAAGGTATCCTAATATATAAAATGAATTCACTTTTCATGTTTTGTGTATGTATTCTTTTGTTTGAAAATTTGTAACACTGTCTTGTTTCCCCTAAAAACTCCCTAAAATTGTATACTAAGAATAGTGATTAAAATTTTGCTTAAATTACCATATTTATATTACATGCTAATTTTTAAGTTAACATTCTTTAGTGTTTTTTATTTGTTTGTGTAAACAAGGTATCACTAAGTACCTCAGGCTGATCTTGAACTTACTACATAGTCCAGGATAGCCTCAAACTTGCAGGGATTTGTGCCTCAGCCTCTTGAGTGTTGGGTTTTTAGGCATGCACCAGCACACTTGGTGTATCTAGTGTTTTTCTAACAGTCTATGTCAGGTCTTTTATGGTACCTTTTTGGGAAGTTTCATCTACACTGTGTCTTTTGTATCTAGAACACAAAGTAGGTAAAACATTTGATTGGTAGAGAAGTAGTATTGTCTTGATTAAAGAAGTTAAGTATAAGACTTAGAGATATGAGATTCTGATACGCATGATACTTGATTGGTTGGGTGATATTATTCAAGTTTCCAATTTTAAAACATTTTTTCAATACAGAATTAACCTACTAAAGGTATTATTCAGCTAAAATAATATTTTGTCAGATTGTTTGAGTGAGTGCCATTATGTCTGTTTATTTAAAAGCTTATTTAAATTTTATTCTTTATATTTTGAAGATGATTTATAGAGTAAACCTGTCTCCTCTTGATAATAATTTTCTTTTTTTCCTCCTTTCTTGTTATCTTTTTCATTATTCTTTTTTTAAACTTAATTTTTTACTTGAGCCTTTGATTAATATTTAATGAATCCTTGTTTTAAAATGAAGCTTCTTCTCCAGTATAATTTTATCTTCCTTTTCCCTTAGTCTTATCCTGGTAATTAGTGCAATTATTCTTTTTTTTTTTGGTCTTTTTCGTTTTTATCGGTACCAGGGATCGAACTCACGACTGCCTGCTTGCAAGGCAGGCGCTTATGCCGCTGAGCTAAATCCCCAGCCCCGTGCAATTATTCTTAATGAGTAATTGTAATTTTTCCCATTAAAATGTAGTTATTGTAATTTGGATGGACAGTTCTGTCCCTCCACTCTTCCTTTTCGGTTTTGAGGTCATCATTTTATAAAATCAAATCTCATTTTGGTGTATATATAGCTTACTTTTCTTATGAAAAAAACATTGTGAAAAATCTATTTAAGTGAATTATTTTTACTCTAGGTCATTGTGTTGAATTTCAAAGTAATTTACTATCAAAATTTTAAAATATCTTCTGTTCAGTTTATATTTTGTTTTGTTTCTACTTTCTTACAAAAGGACTTTACCTTGAGGAGTATATAGGAGAGATTGCTGGGTTGAAAGTTTATTTTAACTTTTAATAGACAGTGATTTCTCACAATTGCATTTCTTTAATATCAAACCACTTAATATTTCTGGCAATACTGTAACATAGTAATAGTCCCACATAGTAGAGGCCTGCAGAAATGGAGCAGAGGAGATATTGATTGCCAAAAAGAACAGTGTTAAAAAGAAGGAATAGGAAAAATGGCTTGAGGGGACGTACAAAACCCTACCCTTTTCAGACTCAAAAATCACAAAAGCGAAGGACTGCTTTGAGAAGAGAGCCCAGGACATGTGTGAAGTTGTGAGAGTGAAGCCCAAATTGCAGTGGAGAATCCAGGATTTTGGAAAAGTTAGAAACATGGAACTTCTGCTGAGGAAAGCTGAAAGGAGTGAGCAAAAAAAGAAACCAAGAGAACTATAAATAAAAGCAGTGCTATAGGAGCGAGGTCCCACAAACCTTTTAGAGTTCACATCTCATCACAGTTTGTCCCAGTTGCTGGACGTGGAACTATAGGATTTTATGTTTGCCCTGCTGAATTTCCATCTTGCTTTGTTTATATTGCTTTGTATCCCCCATTTCTCCTTTTTTGGAAATGTTTACCCTGCCCTTTGTATATTGGAGATATTTAGCTTTCTTTTGATTTTTACAGGGGCACACAGCTAAGCATTTGTCTTAAATCTCAAAGGAGATTTGAACTTTTCCTTTTCCTTTTTTTTTTCTTTGAGAAAGGTTCTAGCTATGGAGTGCAGGCTAGCCTTGAACTCAGAATGTATGCAGCCCAAGGTGGCCTCAAACTCAGGTAATTCTCCCACCTTAACCTTCTAGTACAGGGATTACAGGTGTGCACTGGCTGTGTGTGCAGTTTTCAGCAGTCCTGAAACTGTCAGAACTTTGATGACTTTTAAAGATGAACTAATAAATGGGTTTGCATTTTTCATAAAGGGATGTACATGAGTCTTTTCGGACCCAAGGGCAGAATGTTAAGGTTTATAGATGTCCCCCAAAACGTTGTGTACTCTTAGATAGAGTTTTTGGGAAGTGATTAGATTACAAATGTATGATAGTCTTTATTAGTCTGCTGAGGTGTTTATGGCTAAATGTGATGTTGGGAAGTGAACCTTAATGGGAGGAGAGGGGTCATGAGGGTCTGCCCTATAAGAGGGTATCTCCTTCCCCTTCATTTGATTGTTTTCTCTGCTTCCTGCTGCCCTACCTTGGAGTCAGCTGACTATGGACTAAAATCTCTACCAATTGTGATTCAAATGAACTTTTTTCCCTTGAAGTTGTGGGTACTGAGTATTGTGTCTCAGCAACAAGAAAAGTAATTGAGGCATATACTTAAAATGGAGTTCCCTGTCATGTTTGGGTGAACTCATATAAATCCTATCTGGACCTGCTGAGTTTTTTTCTTTTCTTTTTTTCTTATACTTTCTATTTTTTTCTTTTCCTCCTCCTTTCTTTCTTCTCCATTTTGAGTGAATATATTCTGTATCTTTCATAATGATAGTTCCATTAAATTTTTTTATTCTTGAAATTTTTAAAGCTATATTTTTCTGAAAATTGTTCATCAGTCTATTTTCAAACTTACTGGCATCACCTTATTCTAGCACTCTTTCTGCCTTTATAATTTTATAATTATGCTTTTAAAAAATTCATAATGTAGCCAGGTATAGTAGTACACACCTGTAATTCCATGGTTTGGTAGGCTGAGGCAGGAGAACCACAAGTTTGTGACCAGACTGGGCAGTTAGGCAAGACTCTTGTTTTGAAATAAAGGAGCAAAAAGACTGAGGAGGTAGCCCAGTGCACAGGCCTAGATTCAGTCATTGACCCACCCTCCTCTTAGTGCTTGTACCTCTTTTCATTCTTCTTCAGACTTGACAAAGGCTTGCTTATTATGTTGTTCATTGCAAAGAATCATCTTTTGTTGATTCTTTATTGAATATTCTCTCTTCTGTTTATTATATCTTTTTTCAATTTTTATTCTTTCTTAACTTCTGTTTATTTTATCCTCTTTCAACTTTCTTTGAGATTAGTATTTTCTAATGTATTGAGTTGCATACCTAGATAATTTTATTTTCTAATATGTGCAGGGTATACTATAGTTCCACCTTCATGTACCACTTTAATTGTATTTTACAACTTTTAATGCTTGATATTTGAGAATCATTCATTTTAAATGTGCATTAGTTTTTGTTATTTTTTCTTTGACCTTGTGAAATATTTAAAGGTATTTATAAATAAAAGAGTGAATGTCAGCAGAATTTTTTTATGTATAGCTTGCTGAAATTATTGAACGTTTATAGATAGTCGTTAATAGTTTAAATTCAGTATTTAAATCTTTGCTGTCGGTGTGAAGTTCATTTCTAAGTATAATGAAAAAGTATGAAAATATCAGAACAAAGTATTTTTGTGAAGTTTATGCTTCAGATATAGAGGATTAATTTTTTTACATATTCATGTCTGATTTACTTGAAAATGGCTAGAAAATACAGTATGTGTAATTACATTTTGGCATTTGTGAAGATTTGTATTCTGGAGGATTGTTGTGTGCCTTTGTGTGTATGCGAATGTTTGGTTAATGTCCTTCAACCTTCAGTTTATGTGTCTCCTGAAATATCTGAAAAACGTCATGCCCTTTCAGTTTGATATTTAATTTTTTTCATTGTAAGTTTAGTGCAAGAGATACAATTACTAGTGTATTATGTGAAACTTTTTATTTTAGAATGAAATTGCTTCATTGTTCTTTAAAATATATATTTCAACTTGTAAATATTTTAGTAATTTTATAACCTCATTAATTATACAAACATGCACATTGTGTGCGCACACACACACAAGAACTTGCAAGTCTTCAGTGAAGAAAAACTTGAAAATTTGAATCTGCCTGTCTGCAGAGAACAATTAAAATACAGGATAAATATTTTTGTTTTACATTTGCTTGAAAGGATCCCTCTACTGTGTTTTAAAACATAAGAGAAAAAAGGTATTTGGTTAAAAACTCAGTTTTGGAAACAACCCAAACGCCCACCAACTGTGGAATGGATAAAAAAGATGTGGTATTTTTATGTAATGGAATACCACTCAGCTATAAAGAATGATAAACTCAAGGCTTTTATAGGTAAATGGATGCAACTAGAGATCATACTCACAAGTGAAATAAATCAGACTCACATATGTAAACCTTGTATTATCTCCCATGGGTAAAAAACTGAAAGATTAAATAAGCCAAAAGGTACCATAGATATTGTGAAGGGGAATGAAACTGCTCAAAAGGAAAGAACAACTGGGCTGGGGAAAAAGAGAAAAGAAGAAAGAAAAATATATATATATGCACAAGATAGCTAAGATAATTGTACTATTGAACCTATTCATTCAGGGAAAGAACCTGTGATTGCTTATATTGTTTGACCTGTTTTGCATGCTTGTATCTTGTAATCTGAGCAACTGTTTTGAAGATAACAATATTCAATATAATGACTATTTTTAATTTCCTATCAGTTTGTTTCAAAATCTTATGTCATTTCTACTGTTTTGTTTTTATTGTTTTATTTTCTTTTAATCCCTTTTTTAAAAACCTCAGTTTTAGATGGTATTATACCAAAAGACTTCTGCACATTTTTCTGTATTTAACTTCAGTCCATTAGAAGTCAGAGATATTAAGCAAATATTCAGTTGTTAAAATTATTTCTTTTTCTGCTTTCTTTGTAGGCATCACACCTGTGTATCATAATATGTTTGCTTTAATGAGTGAAACAGAAAGGATCTGGTATCCACCCAATCATGTCTTCCATATAGATGAATCATCCAGGCATAATGTACTCTACAGAATAAGGTACTTTCTTACATAAAGTGACTTGCTAATTAGAAAAGGGTCAAAGTAAAAGAAATTATAAACTATATGCTTTTATAATTACAGCGTTTTGTTCTGGTGGGATGTTACTTTACTGCTTGTAATTATATTTAAAAACATTTAAGAGGGAGGGATGTAACAATGACCTTTATTAGTAAAATCTTAAATGTTTTTAATATTGCTGATTTGCCAGGATATTTGATGTTTTGTAGAGTGAAATGCAATCTCATATCTCTTTGAAAGTAACTTTTAAAAAGTTGAAATAAAGAAAAGGTAAGATTTTTGGCAATGTTTCTTTGCAGCCTTAAAATTTCAAATTGATTTTTAATTAATTTGTAATGCCTGTTTAGAGAAATTCAGAAATATTTTTTATTTTCAAAAGGAAGGAACAAAGAAAAAAGTTTAATTTGTATTTCACAAATAACTGTCATTTTCTAAATATTTTATTTACATATGTAAGTAATTTTTTCTAGAAATTTAAGATGGGATATGTGTATGTACCAGTTACCCAAGATGAATGTATCTGCAGGACTACATATTATGAAAATATACTAGTAAAAATCTTCAAGTGCTATGTTAAGATTCTGATACTTTGATATATTACTCATGTTTATTTATGATCTTAATGCTGGGAGATGATACAATTCAAACTTAGATCTAATTTGCTTCATAAGACTCCCTTTTAATCACCTTATGCATACCTCATTAAATACATAACGTATGTATAGTATTTAGCATTATGTCTGTCACTTGATGGGCTCTTAGTAAAGTTTACTGTTGCATTGCTTCTTCTTCATTGTTCTGTATAAAATTATGCAGTTAACTATGTTAGAACTTTCTGATTTTTAAGATGTGATTTTCACTGAGTTTAACAGATGATTTTTGATATAAGTATTGAAAGATAAAATTAGTAATAGTTCAGTAAATATACAAATAAATAACAAACTTGTAAAAATGGCTTTCTTTTACATTAATTACTCGCTTTTGCATAATAAAGATCCTGTGAAAATACCTACAAAAACCTTAACTATTCAGGAATAACCTTAATTATTATTATGACATGACAATACACTGAGGCAGTATGGGAAAAATACTATTTGTTTCAAAAATATGAAGAATGTGAACATATAACATAGCTGTTTTTCAGTATTCATGGGGCATTGGTTCCAGCATCCCCCTTGGATATCAAAATCCATAGGTGCTCAACTCTGTTATATAAAATGTCATAGTATTGTGTACAACCTATGCACATCTTCTTATTTAAATTATCTCTAGGTTTTTTATAATACCTAATTATAAATGCTACATAAATACTATGTAAATGCTGTATAACTGGTTGTTATATTGTGTCGTGTAAAGAATAATGATGAGAAATATGTACACAACATGCAACACGGTTATGATTTTTTTTCCAAATACTTTCCATCTGTAGTGGTTGAATCCACAAATAATCCACAGGTCGGAAATGCCATTGATTATATTGAACAGGGAAGATCAGTATTAGAAGAATAAGGCTTTTTTTAGAATACAGGATTATCTCTAATCCAGTTAAATCTCAGCAAAGTCATTTTAGAGAATTTGTTGAATTATTATGAAGTTAATCTAAAATATTAATTAAATGGAATTATCATGAGAAAGAAGACATGTTTGACAACTGTAAAGTATTCTGTCTTGGTTATTGTGACTTGTGAAACTCTTAAGATACTGTTATTAATAGTATATAATTAAATTCACAATCATAACAAATATGAAATTTTTTTGTTGAAGAGGGAAAAATAGTTGATCATTAAGTGGTGGCAGGATAGGTGGTTAGCTGTTTGGGTAACTTTCTACCTTCTTCTTGAACATGTATATCAGAATTAATTTTAGATTGATTAGGTATATAAATGGAAATGTAGAATAAAAATCATCTCATAAAAACCTGAATTGGAGATGGATGTGGTGTCACATGTCTGTAATCCTGGAATTCTTGGATGCTGAAACAGGAGGATCCTAAGTTTGAGCCCAACCTGGGCAACTTACTGATAAAAGCAAGACTCTCTCAAAATTAAAAAAAAAACAACCCGAAGAGCAGAGGACTAGGAAATACAGTTCAGCAGAAATACAGTTCCCTACCTGGGAAGCTTATGGTCCTGAGTTTGATTCCTGGTACCCCTCTCCTCCCAAAAAAGAAAGACTGAGTATGTGGTAGTGTGTGGTCTCTGAGTTCAATCCCCATTACAAAAACAAAACAAAACAAAACAAAACAAAACCAAAAACACAAATAAATGAAAAAAATCTGAACTGGAATTTAACATCTATGCATTCTACTGGAAAACAGCATTTAAGCATCAAAACAGTAGAAGTCTGCAGCTCTTATTGCTGTTTACTATAGTTTTACACTTCTGAGGGTTAAAATAAATTATTAGAATTAAAAGGCAAACCTTAAACACAGTTTTAGCAAATCTAATAAAAGGTTAATATTCTAAAAATCTAAAGTTAAAAATACTATGTCCTTGATTACTTAAAGTATGTAACTAGTTATTTCACAAAATAATGAAGAGTTAACAGCCTTTGGAAAAAAACAAAAGCTTAATTTCACTAATTTTGAGACCAGTGAATACTTGGAACTGTGAAGCCCACAACCTCTCATAATTTCTGAGCTGTTAAAAATCTAATGATGTGCAATGTTTCTGAAAAGTAATTTTAAAGTATTTATAATTCTTTTGTCACATGCTATTCCTCATGATTTTCTGCTGATTTTTAAATTACAGGTAGCTGTTATGAAATAGATGTGTGTTCCTTGCAGAGAGATAGTAAAAACAATACGGAGAGGAGTAAAAAATGGTGGCTTGCTAGGGGATCGGGCGGAGAGTCTCTCCGGAGAAATCATATTAGAAGCTAGAATATGACAACATGGAGAGGGCCAGACGAATGGATAACAATTCTTATTAACCAAGACAGCGCAGCTGGAGGATTTAAAGTTGTGCTGAGACTGTGAAGGCTGATAACAGGAGGCTGCAAATCTGCGCCTTTAAATCAGCAAACTGACCCGTAGACCCAACAGGAAAAGCTGTGTTGGCTTTTGGTGACTGCTGGAAACTGAGACCTGGGACCCCGAGAAGTAGCCAGGACGGCCCCGCTGCACCAGAGGAGATTGTGAAAGGCTCTGGAGCTCTGAAGCCAAACGCTGTGCAGTTTTCTGACCATTCCACGCTGTGCTGAGAGCGTAGGGAGGGCGAGCGGCATGGTGTGCAGTAGACCCAAGAGGAGGATCTGCCCCGAACCCTGGTGAGTACTGGGGACCCTGCGGCTTCTGGGGTTGGCCAGAGAACATCTTGGAACTAGGCAGTGCCCGCCACCACGGGGACATCAATAACACAGAGAGTCTGGCGGCAGACATCTTAGAGTTGGGCAGAACCTACAGCTTGGTGACATCACCGAGTCCCCCTTTAGGGAGGTCTGGTGGAAGACATCTTGAAATTGGGCAGAGCCTGACGCCGTGCTGGCTTCAGCGTCATACAGATAACTAGTGGAAGACATCTTGGATTTGGGCAGACCTGCTGTCCTTGTGCTCCTGTCACAGAGAGGTCTGGAAGAGAACAGCTGGGATTTGGGCAGAAACCTGTGCCATAGTGACATTAGCTGCTTCTGGTACAGAGAGAACTGGCAGGAGCTACTGGGGCTAAACCAAGGCTCTGCTTGGGGCCCAATAAGCAGATACAAAATAGTCACAACTCAGTGACATCCAGAAAGTACAGCCTAATTTATGGATTGACTGGCACAGAGGCTGGAGGCTAGCCTGTACTGCCCCTGCATCCCAGCCTACCCCAGATAACAGCAAATTGGGGAGGACAGCAAAAACTCAAGTTAGCACACTTCTGAAAGCACGCTTCTAAGCAATACGGAGAGGGCCAGGGACCCCCAGGACACTCCAGTCTGAAAGAAACCAGAAACATGACAAGAGATAAAAGTTAAAAAAAATTTCCAGCTACCCAACATGAGAAAATAAGCCCAGGAGAAGTAAACACTGAAGAGAACAAGCACAGTAACCATCCAATACTCGACACATCATCAGCTGAAATTAAAAAAAGAACCTTCATGACCTCATAGATGAATTTAAAGCTGTACTCCTGATCCAAGTGAGGCAAGATATAAAGAGATTAATTAAAGAAATGACAAGCTCTGCCCAAGAGAACACAGATGGAAGAACTGAGGAAATCAGAAAAGAAAGAGAAACTTCTGAAGAAGAATTTAAACATAACTTAGAATACATGAAACAGATCCAAAGAGAATATCAGGAAACTAAAAACTCCATTGAACACTGGCAAAATGCCTTGACAGAAACTAAAGACAGCCTTCTGAAACTTGAAGAGAGATTTATGGCATATGATCGTGAAAGAAAAAGCCTCTTAAAAATAACAAGGAACCAGAAAGAAGCAATTCAAAAACTGGAGGATGACAAAAAGATACATAACCTAAGAATAAAGAATGTGAGTGAGGAAGCAGGAGCAACCAAAAATGAAATACAAAAAATATGCACAGATATATTAAAGCAAAATTTCCCATGTATAGCAAAAAGAAATGATATCCAGATAAAAGAGGCATACAGAACACCAGCTACCTACAACCAAAACAGATCTACGCCTAGACATATAATAATCAAGATTCCAGAAATCCACCAAAAGAACAGAATATTAAAAGCAGCCAGAGAAAAGATGCAGATTACCTACAACGGGAAAACTATCAAAATAACAGCAGACTTATCAACACAAACTCTTAAGTCAAGAAGGGAGTGGGGAGAAATATTCCAAGTCCTGAAAGAAAAAAATATGCAACCAAAGTTCATATACCCATCAAAACTCTCTCTCAAAATTAATGAAGAAATAAGATACTTTCAAGACAAGGAGGAACTGTGGGAGTTCATGGCCACCAATCCAACTCTACAGAGAGCGCTGAAGGACATTACAGAGAAAGAGAGGAAGAGATACCAGGATTCCAGCAACAGTGGCAGAGAGGCCTCAGTGAACAGGGCAGACAATGGAATAAGGGAATAAGGTGGACAAATTATAGCAGAAAAGTGGAGTAGCAGACATGAGGCAGAGACAGTAAGCTATAGTCTTTAGTATAGACAGCTCTGAAACTATATTTAAAAAAAAAAGCAGAGGTCATTGTTAATGGTGTATAACAATTTAAAAGACACAGTAGTCCTAGTGCCATATTTAGTTTGAATTTAATTTGTTCTGGTCTGTCCACTCATGTCAGATTTGAGGGCACAGACCTCTTGAACCAAAAATAGCAGGTTATACCATGGTAACTATCCTTACTTTCCTATGAACTTAAACTGAAATCCTGTATTACTTACATTGTCTTACTATGACTGATTTTAATTGAATCTGAATCATAAGACTATAGGTTGGCCTTGGCTGATTTTATTTGAAATTGGTATGCTTGTTAGTATCAACCCTAAAAGTAGAGGCAACTACTCTGAAGATGACAAGATGTAAAGGATATCCATACTGGTATTAACTATTAACAGCTCTCAAACCCTACAATGCTTTCAAAGTTGAGTTTTTATAAAAATAGGTAATACTATGTTTAACTATAATAAGCCGGTGTTGTGGACAAATCTATTGAAAATAACAAGAGAAAACATAGTAGCTACGGAAGATCATCTATATTGTAGTCTTATATGTCTTATCCATTGCATGTTTTTCTAGGAAATTGTTTTGCTGTCTTGCTACGACTTGGTTTTCCCTATAATACAGAGAGGATAGATATATAGGTAGAGATTCACACATGGTTTTTTTTTTTTTAAATTATTTACGGGAACAGATTATATAATGCAAGATGTAAGGAACAGATACTCTGAGGAAGAGACGCTGAGAAACCCGAGGCTCATTTTGTAACATTATAATATAAATTCTAGCAATCTATTGTTTGCTGATTAGAATGACATTGGACTGGTTTCTTGAGTTCAACTTCAGCATATGTAGAGATGGGGAGAGCTATCACAAAGAGAATGAGAGATGCAATGGTGGTTATTATTGTCTTCCCTAATGTTAGATCTTGAAGACCTAAAAAGCCTTCATTATCCTGTAATGATTTGATTAGTTCTGTGACATGCAATAAGTATATAAAGTGGGTGAAGATGGGGACAACTATTTGTAAGAAACTGGAGACAGTTAGGTAGACAGTGAAGATCTCTAGTGGACTTGCTTTGAAATCTGTATTTCTTTAAATTTTTTTAAAACTGTTTTGTTCTGTTTTGATATGTTTAATCTTACCCTCTTTGAGATGTAAAACAAATGTGTAGGACTGATAACCATATTACTGAGCTTTTGTTCGATCATTGAGCAGAACTGTTTGTAGTGTCACTTTTTGAATGTCATTCTAAATACTTTAATTCTATAACCTGAGCAGCTATTTCTAAGATGACAATATGTAAGTTATCAACCAGCAATTTCTTACCATTTGTTTTTCTGTAATTTTGTGTTATTTCTACCCTTTTTTTTAATCTCCATGTATTTTTTTGTTTCCTTTTCTTTAAATAAAAAAAACCTCAAAAAAAAAAAAAACCAATATGGAATAATTTAGGATTATAAAAAAAGGAAAAGGAAACATTAATAAAGATTGAAAAGAAAATTTAAAAATGATACTCTATTAAACCACATATTTTTCCTGGTAAAATGTTAAAAGCAGACTCCTAAAATGAAGAACCACGTGTTTTTACATAATGGAGTATTACTCAGCTATAAAGAACAATAAACTTGAGGGTTTTATAGGTAAAATTGAGACTATACTAATAAGTGAAATAAATCATGCTTACATGTGTAAATATATTGTCTGTCTAGTGTAAAAAAAACTGAAAGAGAAATAAGATCCAAAATATACAATAGATATTGTAAAAATGAAAGAGAAAGTACTCGAAAGGAAAAACAAACTGGAATAGGGAAAGGAGAAAAGAAACAAGGGAAAAGATTATACATATATACAAGATAGATAACTATACTACTGTTCTGTTAGTTCATCAAAAAGAACAGTTTGATCATTTTTATGCCTAAATCTTGTTATCTGAACAGCTACTTTGCTGTTATTTTGTAACAATAAGCAATATATTAACTGATGTTAATTTCCTAGTATTTTATTTTGAAATTCTGTATCATCATTTTTGTTGTTGTTTTGTTTTTTTAAAAAAATTAAAATGAAGAACCACAAAGCTGAGTGCCATGGGTCACACCGGTAATCCCCTGAGCACTCTGAGAGGCTGGAACAGAAGGATAGAAAATTTGATCCTGGCCCGGGGAATTTAGAGATTTAGTGAAATCCTGTCTCAAAACAACAACAAATAAAAGGAAGGTAGGCTGGGGATGTAGTTAGGATGAGAAAATACAAACAATACATAAACACAAAGAATCATTTCCCAATGATAGAATTGTAGGGGATGGCGGCTGAAAAGATAAGAAGTATGAAATATAAATGACCTTTATTTTAAGAATGTGGGGAGAGACCCCCTGACACCCTGGGATGCGGCATTTTCCCCCAGGGTCGGCAGTCTCTGTGTGGAACACGTGGAGTGGTGTCATATAAGTAGCCTAGGTTTGGGGTGGAACATAAGGGGCATTAGTGATGCACAGGTAGCCCATTGGCACTCGTTTGGCACCAGAGGTAAATTCCTAGGGGTGGGGAAGATACAGTCACAGGTAAATTCCTAGGGGTGGGGAAGATGGAGCTCCTTGGTTCCACCTGAGGCTTTACCGGCTACAGTGTGCTGTCTGGGCCAAAACTCTTTCATATCCCGTCTTATGATTATTATTATGAAAAGGAATGAAGATTTCCTTCTTTACTGTTTCCTGCTGGGAGGGGGCGCTGTACTGGGGTCTAGGGGAGTCAAAGGGATGATGGTTGATGCCCCTGTAGAAGCTGGTGCCAGGTGTTTTAGCCAGGACAGCCAGGACTGGTGAATGCACGTATGTTAGACTGGAAAAACAAAGAGACAAGATGTATGAGGAGGCATGGCACTGTCATATTTAAGGACCCAGGTGAGGTAGAAGGAAAGGTGCTTTTGATTTTGATATGTCATTATATCAGGACCATGTTGAGGTAGAAACATTTCCACAGTAAGGCAGAATTCTGAAAAATAAATGTGGGGTTAGGAGGTGTGCAGTTAGGAGAGATGATTACTCCCCCATCTGAAAGGGTAAAAGTTAAAAGGGTAGGTAGGTAAGGCTTGTCTCTGGTATGCATGACGTAGGAGTCTTTAGGAAATACTGTTAAGAGTCCTGCTGTAAAAAGAATAAGAAATTAGAAACCAAATTGGATAACAAAACATGACATCCTGAGAGTTGTGGTTGTGAGGCCTTGGTGAAATGGAGATGAGTAGGCAAAAAGATGGTTAGATCTAGGGCTGGAAGGGCACCACTTAGCCTGAGTGATGTGAAACCAGGATGGCAGTCTAGCAACTTTGATCACTGTTGAGGTTGCCAAGAATATCAGGTATGGGTCGCTGTAACCTGGTTGTAGTCCTTGGAATGATTTGCTGTAACAGGACTTTAGCGAGTATATCAGCAGTCTCCCTGGTTGTGTGAAAGGCTTTTATATATCCTGAAAAAGTAT
The DNA here is from genome assembly GCF_034190915.1 of Cavia porcellus. NCBI lineage: Eukaryota > Metazoa > Chordata > Mammalia > Rodentia > Caviidae > Cavia > Cavia porcellus. The sequence continues at coordinate 80,891,085 of NW_026947484.1, forward strand.
AAACAAAGGTGAGAAGGCAAAATTTATCTGTCAGTCTTGACCAGGGTTGTCTGAGAAATTGGTGAATAAGAAAGGAAGGGAGTGGTTTATATCACTGAGGAGAGGTTTACTAGTGATAACAGGTGTAAGCTATTGAGGCCTCAGTGTCTGGGTCGGCTGTATAAACACAAGGGGATAAAAAGCATTTTTAAGATTTAGGACTATAGAGTGAGCAGTGGAGGGAAGATTTGGCACCACTGGGTGGATTGGGAAGAAGCAGTCTGGGACCTGCACAAAATAGGCCCTGTTTGTAAATGGCATAGGTTGACCTTTAATATCCCCTAGAGATTGAGAACTTTCTAGAGCGGTCTGAAAACTCAGGAAGAACTCTGTATATATGGCCTCTATGTCCACAAATAGAAAGAATGTCTTACCTGAGACTTTTAGTGGGACTTGGACTCTGAGACAGACACCCATAAAGGAGGCTGTTTTTGGCCCTGAGCCCCGTCAGTCTTCAGCAGCAAGTTTAAGCAGATCTGTCAGCGATGAATCTGGCAGTGTTGGCATTTTCTGTGAGGGCTGGAAGTTAGGATGGCTTACCCACTCTCTGGTGGCTAGGACAGTCCAGTAGCCCTGGGGTACGATTCCAAAAACGCCAGGATGGGGCACTCTCTTGCCCAGTGTCTTCTGCTGCGTTGAGGCATGGTCCCTGGAGGGGGGGCCCAGGCAGCTTCATCTTGTGTTGGTTTACCTGTCTGTGAACTCCCAAGTGTCTCTGTTATTGAAACCATGAAAAACCATATTAAGGTCTCTATGAGGTTTGAAGGTCAAGTTTTGCCTTTTTGTTTGGGATTTGGACTATAGTAGAAGGTATATGTAGAATTAAGTAAGTATGCAGGAGCCAAATATAATCAACAGGGTATTTATGACAGGTCCAGAGAATTTTAGGAACTGACATGTCATTTATGTCATATATAAGTATCTCTTTATGTTATTAAAATGTCTAATGCCGTCTGATTTTTGGAGGATGGACTGTTTAATTAATTTTAGTTGTTAAATATTTAGGAGATCAGTGACAATACAGTATAATGTAGGCAGTAAGCTTAAAATAGAACATTACTGGTGGTTTACAGCAAAAGGAATTTATAATTACCCCTTAATTTTGGTTGTTAAACATGTAGGAGATTGCTGAAGGCTTTAATTGATAAACAAGGCTGGTAAAATTACCAGGTGGTTACTTCCCCGTTTATCAGCCAAAGTCTTGTCTATTGCTGGCTTATTTGACCTTGATTAAATAGTTTGAGAATGTAAAAAATAGCATCTCTGAGCTGAGCCACCGAGCTGCTGTTTATCTGTGTTTGTGGTCTAGCACGCAGGCAGAGCACACCCAGTGTGGGGGCAGGGCACGAAGAATGAAGGTGGGGTGAGTGCCGGGACATAGCATTCAGGGTGGGCCTGGAACTGCCCCGGAAAAGCGCACAAGGTGGAAGTGGTGGCAGCGGGTGCACGGCGCACCAGGGGCAGAGCTGGGAGGCAGAGCTGGGACGCAGCGTGAAGCTGGGACCCTACACACTGGGACCCTGCGCAGGGCTGGGGTACTGCGTGAGGCTGGAACTGCCCGTGGGACACGTGGAGTAGGGCACGGTGTTAGAGCTGACTCTGCACGGACCTGGAGTGCAGCATGAGAGCCAAGATACTGTGCGGAGTTGGGGCGCGGAGTGAAAGCTTAAAGCAGCCTGTGAAAGCTTAAAGCAGCCTGCGTGTATCTCTCAACACTGTTAGGGTGCACCTCCCATCTCAGCACAGTGGGGGGAGGAAAAGCAGCGAGGAAACAAAGGGGATGCTGGCGGTAAAGGTCACACATTCTCAAAACAAAGGCTTAAAGATAGAGAGTTTTGTAAACTTGTCAGTGTGATAAGCCATGGTATGGTTTTTTGCGGGGGGGGGGGGGGGGGGAGACAGGAAGTGGTCCCCAAGATAAAATCTGGTGTGGGTCTAGCCCACGGAGTTATAGCCAGATGAGGCAAGGAACCATGGTCTACTAAGTTTAAGTTGTCACTTTTTACTTGTTTTAGATCGATCGGTATTTTGGTTCCAAAGCTCGTAATAATTGGCTGTCACCAGTATATATACAAGTGGATTTCTCATGGGTTTTAGTAACAGCTCTGCCTGTGAGAACTTAAAAAGTTCTGAAGGATGTGAGAGTTCCTCAATGTGAACCCAGGTTGGTCCAGAGAAACTCTGCCTTGGGGTGTCTAAGGACATGAGAGTGTCACGTGAACCCACGGAAAAGGGGAGAAAACCCGCCTGAGGCCTGGCCCAGTGGCAATCTCCAGGGGTTGCTCACCTGTGGTAAATTGAGTCGGTGTTGTTTGCGAGCCAGCAGCGACAAGTTTACAGCTCCCGAGTGTAGAAGTGATGAACTAGGTAACCATCCAGGATGTAGTCTAGTCCTGAACGGCAGGAGACTCAGACTGGGAGAATCCCAGGAGTCTCTCATCTGCCATTCCCAGTCAGGGAACCATATGATAGAATTTTGGGGGATGGTGGCCGAAAAGATAAGAAGTATGAAATATAAATGACCTTTATTTTAAGAATGCGGGGAGAGACCCCCTAACACCCTGGGGTGTGGCATCTCTCCCCAGGGTCAGCGATCTCTCTGTGGAACATGTGGAGTGGAGGCATATAAGTAGCCTAGGTTTGGGGTGGAACCTAAGGGGCATTAGTGATGCACAGGTAGCCCATTGGCACTCATTTGGTGCCAGAGGTAAATTTCTAGGGGTGGGGAAGATTCAGTCACAGGTAAATTCCTAGGGGTGGGAAAGATGGAGCTCCTTGGTTCCACCTGAGGCTTTACCGGCTACAGTGTGCTGTCTGGGCCAAAACTCTTTCACCCACTGTTACTACATGACTTCAGCATTTTAATGGGATTCCTCACCAATATAGCAAGGCAAGAAAAATAAGTAAAATATTTAAGGACTGAGAACAAAGAACAGATATAATTCTAAATGTAGAAAAGACAAACAGAATCGACAGGGTGCTGGATCTTTGTTATCAGTATTTTAAAATATCACTGTTTCTATATACCACCAGCAAATAGAAAAGAGATCATTTAAAACACAAACTAATAGCAAAAAGTATCGAAGATTAAAACTATCCAAAATTAAGACTTTTATACAGCTTTTTGTTTTTGTTTTTACAGTTTTGGGGACTGAACTTAGGGTTTGATCTGTACAAGGCAAATCACTGTGCCACATTCCTAACTTCAGATTTTGAGACTATATATTTGTATTATTTAAAGAAGCTTGTTAATATGTTGTAAAGGATTGACAGAATATCACTATTAAGCATATTTCCCTTACATTTTCTGTATTTACCATATCTTATGGAATAATCAAATATATCTTAAAATTCATGTTCCAAGGTCTGTACTTGTTTTTTAAAGGAACAGATAGTACATATTTTATACTTTTTTTGACTGTATTATTCTATTGTAATATTCAGTTCTGTTATGGTGGTTCAAAAGAAACCATAGACAATATTTAATCCAGTGGGCATGGCTGTATCTTGTTTACTGATACTATCAGTAATTTTGTTTACTGATATTGTCAGTGGGCCAGATTTGAACTGTGAGCCAGTATACTAATTTCTTCTTTTTCTTACTGATACTTTCAGTGGACCAGATTTGACTTGTGAGCCAGTGCCTGCCTAGGAAGCACAAGGTCATGCATTCAATACCTGGTACCTACACAAAAAAAAGAATTAGAAATGATTTTTCCTATCAAATTAGAATAAAACAAATTTTTTCTATTCTGACACTAAGAAGTCATATCCATAGTTACCTGTTACCAGAAGTTCTAAGAAAAGTCTATCCAGAAACTATCCAAAAGGGATTTTATAATTTAAAAAAAAAAACTCACTTGCCAGATGTTTACAGGTTATTCTTCACTGTATTACATTTGTAAGACTTACATCAAAGCAATATTGCCAGGTATGGTGGCCCATACCTGTAATCCCACCACTATAGAGGCTGCTACAGGAGGGTTGCCACAAATTTAAGCCCAGCCAGGGATACAAAGAGAGTTCAAGGCCAGCCTGAACTACATAGTGAAACCCTGTCTGAAAAACAAACAAAAAAGCCACATGAAAGAGCAATAGTTTAAAACTGTTAAAGATTGATATACGGATTAAAAAAAAAACAAAGGTGGTATATACACACAATGGAATTACTTAGCCATAAAGAAGAATAAAATCATGTAATTTTTGGGAAAATGGATGGAACTAGAAACCATCATCTTAAGTGAAATTAGCCATATGCAGAAAAAGATAAATACCACATTTTCTTTTGAATGAGAAATGTAAAAATACATAAGTTAATAAATAAATAATATGAAGGAGAGATGACAGGAAACCAGGAAATAGACTTTTGGCAAAGGGGAAGGGGATTATTGAGATTAAAATTGACCAAGATATGCTAAGTATATGCATCAGCTTTCCAAAGCAGACCCCATCATTATGTCATACTAAAATATACAATGAAACATAACAGAATTTATGGTGTATAAAAATAGAATTTAAAATTTTTACAATAAAAAAATACATAATTTATATGGTAATAGTTCAAAGGGAATGAAACAAGTTTTTATATATTGGTGTAATTATGTAATTAATGTGACATTAATAAAAACTAGGTTATTTTAAATTATGAATTATAATCCCTAGGGCAACTTTTTTTTCTTTTTTTTTTGGTACTGGGGATGTAACTCATGACCTTCATTCTTGCCAGGCAGGTGCTTATGCCGCTGAGCTAAATCCCCAGCCCCTTAGGCAACATCTATAAAGATATATAGTGAAAGAAAAAGCAAAAGACTTAAAATGACAGACCAGAAAGTATTTTTAATATGAAACAGCACAATAATGGAGGACTAGATGAATAACAAGAACAACAAAACAAGCTGTATAGAAAAGTAATAGTACAATGAAAGAGGTAAGTCCAGCCTTAATAGTAATTTGCATAGATGCAAATGGGTTAAACAGAATGAATGCCCCTACTAAGAAGACTGTCACAAAATAGTGGAGTAGATACCTATTTCAATAGATGCACAGATCTCTACACAAATAAAGAAGATACGTAAAAAACAAGGAAGATGCCAAATTTTACATTAATAGATTCCAAAGTGAATGATAGATTGAAAAGGATGAAATGGCAGACTAAAGAATTCAGAAGAATGGTTTTTTAAAAAATTGCAGTGAATTCCAGGAGAATATAAATAAACTGTTGAATACATTGAGGAAGACAGTACAGAGTATGAATGAGAAATTCAGAAAAGACATAAAGACGTTAAAAAAGAACCAAACAAAAATTTTGAAAATGAAAAACTTGTTAAATCAGATTTTAAAATTCAGTTGAAAGCCTCATTAACACACTAGATCAAATGGAAGAAAATATCAGAGTTTAAAGAAAGGCTGATAAAGCATTACATTCAATAAAAATAAAACATACAAAAAAGCATACAAAAGAATGAACAGGACATAAGATTTTGGGAGCATCATTAAAAAACTAAACATCCACATAATTAGCATACTTGAGAGAGACAAGTTATAGGCAGAAAGCACTGGAACACGAGAGTAAGTCTTTGGGTACTTAAGTTAGGCAGTGGTTTCTTAGGTATGACACCAAAAGTTGAAGTGAAAAAAGAACAATACAAAGTTGAGCTTAGTTATATATATGATAAATTCTTATAGGTAGAATATACAAAGAACTCTTACAAATCAACTATGGCAGTCCAGTGAAAAAAGAGGTAAAAGACTTGAATATACATTTCACCAAAGAAGACACACAGGTATCTAATAAACATATAAAAAGTTCTTCAAAATCATTGGTCATTAGAGAAATGTAAATTAAAACTACAATAGGATAACAAGTGATCAACTGAGATGGAAAAAATAAGATAGATAATAACAAGTATTGGGAAGAATTTGTACTAGTTGGAATATTCATATGTTGCTTCTCAGAATGTAAAATTATACAGTCACTTTGGAAGCCAGTTTAGCCATTCTTCAAAAAGACTAATATAGTATTGCCATGTGACTCAGCAATTTCATTCCTAAGTATAAAAAGAAATACATATCCATAAACTTCTGCATATGACTGTTCACAGCAGCATTATTTGCATTAGCACAAATAAAACAAAAAGGAAATAAATGGTTTATCATGTGATGAATTAAGTAAAATGTGATATGTCAGTGCAACGTAATGTAATATAATGAAATGCTTTTCAATGAAAAGGATTAAATAACTGATATCTCTTGTTCTGTGGATGAACCTTGAAAACATGCTAAATGAGAAGATTCCATTATTTGAAGTATAAAATAAATCAGAATAGAAAAATTTGTAAAGATATATCAGTGGTAACTTTCAGTTGGGGAATAAATAAGGGTTTTCTGATGTGACTGCTAATGAATATGGAGTTTTTAAAGGCATAATGAAAATGTTCTAAAATTGAATCATAGTGATATTCTACAAAGATCAAATTGAATACATTGAATGGATGAACTTTATGGCATTGAGTTATATCTTAAAGCTTTTAAAAAAATCAGCTGAGAATGACTTTTTTCTTTGAAGGACAGGTTTTTAATCCCCATGTCTTTTCTAACAGCGGCAGCAGTTACTCATTTGCTTTCCAAATTAGCATTTTCAGCATTTGCTACTGGATTTAAAAATTATATGTTTACTTTTTGTTAATATTAATGTCTACATTTCTTAGTTTCCTATGATTGCTTCTGTTTTCTACATCATATATTGCACCAAAGTGTGCAATATGTTACACTTATTGGTTTAACACTTTATCATGTTTTTTTGTATTTTCTTCCTGCATTTTTACCATGTTCTTGTCTAGATGTCTTTTTGTCCCCGACTTGTATTTAACACTGTTAGCTGTGTTTTCTGATAATGGGATAATATCTTTGAGTATGATGAAAGAGTATGTTTAAACTTTTTGGACGCTGATGGAATGTTTCAATTGTCTTATAGATTTTACTTTCCTCACTGGTATTGCAGTGGAAACAACAGAACCTATCGGTATGGAATATCTCGAGGTGCTGAAGCTCCTCTTCTTGATGATTTTGTCATGTCTTACCTTTTTGCTCAGGTATGACTGTATTATTTCATGGTGTGCATATTAAATGATAAATATCTTAAATGCTAACTATCTCTTAAGACAAACTTCATATGGGAAAATTATAGCTTTGTCTTGTGCAGCTAAAAATAGACTTTTAATACTAATTTTTAATCCCATGATTAATAAGTAAGAAAATCTATTTCATGAAGATTTATAGAACTGATCATTTTCCTTTTATTTTAGGACTTTCAAAAACTTTAACAATTTCACAAAGCGTAACTGACTTTTATAACATGATTCATATGACAATAGATGGTTGAAATACTGAACAATGAAATTTCTGTGGAGTGTTTTTTAAAAATTTCTGTATAATACCAGACTTAAATAGCGGATAGTAAAATGTGAAGAAAGTTATGTGAATAAGAGTTAATGATAGTTTGTGTAGCTCCCTGTGGTTGGGTGAGGAGATATTGATACTTAGATGTTTTACCTACTTGGTCATTAATACAGTTGTATTAATTTTGTGTAGTGTTTAATCATTTTATCATATTTCCACTTTACTTGATTTAAATAGTAATTGAAATACTTTGTCATTAAGTAACTTTTGTATCCATATACTAATGGAATAGTGTGAATGGAAAAGAGAGAACAGACAATTTTTGCCCTTCGGTAAAGACACTCCTAAAGTATCAAATTAAAGGGTTCTAATTCAGATTTGCTAATGTCATAGGAAATAATCCTACACATTATCATGGCTTACATTTCTAGTAAGTCTAGTAAGTGTGGGCAATAAATTAAAAAATACTTTTCTATTGAGGTGTGAGACCAACTTTTTATTGTAGTAAAAATATATTGACCATTTTAGCCATTGTTAAGTGTATAGTTTACATTAAATAAGTACATTATTTTCAGACCATCACTATTACACATCTTTATAACATTTAAAAAATTTTTTTCAAACTGAAACTTCATATGCATTAGATCCTTCATCTCCTGGTCCTTGAAAAACTCACTGCTCCCCTTCCCTCCCATTTTCTCATTTTCTTCCCTTCTCTTTTCTTTTCTTCTTCTTCTTCTTCTTCTTCTTCTTCTTCTTCTTCTTCTTCTTCTTCTTCTTTTTTTTTTTTTTTTTTTTGTTCTTTGAGACAGGGTCTCATTATGTAGTTCAGGCAGGCATATGCAACCATACTTACTTCATTCTACTTTCTGTCTCTATGAATTTGCTGATTTTATATACCTCATACAAGTGAAATTATACAATATTTTTCTGTTACCAGTTGGTTTTACCTAGTTTGTCTTCAGGGTTCGTACATGTCATAGCATGTATTCGAATTTTTTTAAAGCTGAATTCTGTTGCTTTGTGTATGTATACTATATCTTTTGTATTCATTTTTCTGTTGATGGACCTTAGGGTTGCTTCTGCCTTTTAACTATTTGTGAATAATGCTCCTGTGAACATAGTCACACAAATATTTCTTTGAATCTTAATTCTATTGGAAATAAATGCAGAAGTGGAACTACAATTATATAAATGCAGAATTACCATTATATATGGTAATTCTGTTTGTAATAGTTAAGGAGCTGCCATATTGTTTTTTGTCATGCCTATACCATTTTGTATTTCTATAAAGAGTATACCAGTGTTTCAGTTTCTCTACACTCTTGATAGCTTACTTTTTTAAAATAATAGCTGTCATTATAGGTATGAAGTGATATTTTATTCATGTTTTGATTTGTATTTTCTAGGTGGATAATGATATTAGCCATATTTTCATATGTTTGCTCTTCATTCATGTGTCCTTTTTGGAGAACTACTTACCTCTCACAGCTTATTTCAGAAGATTCAGTCTATGGTCAGCTGGCTCCGTGGCACAAGGGCATGATGAAACAAAGCTTCTTAGTTCGTGGGGGCTGGGCAGCAGAGTAGGTGAAAAGTGTGAGAGAGGAAGAGTACAGGGATCAGACATATACCCCAAGATCATGCCTATATGACCCAACCAGACATACCTAAAAATATGCTTTACTAATCTCCTAAGATAGCTCCCAAACCAATCAAGTTAATAGCTGAACTTAGCCATCACATCCCAGTTGTTTTCCTAAATACATTTCCTTAAATCATACCTAATCTTGAAATAAACACAATAACAAGATCATAATTCTACCTACCATAATATAGTTATTCCATTTAGAACCAGGTACATAACACTTCCTTACCCAAAGTCTCAACAGTTCTAACATTGCCCAAAAGTCTAAGAACAAGTTTCCTCAGCAGATATTCCATGTTCTTGGTACATTCAACCTTCTGGAGTTTCTAATGTATGTCTGAGTTTATTCTCACAGCTGCCTGTATTGCCCTCCCAGGGGCTGCCTGCTCAACCTCCTAGGGTTTCCTTTGAAATCTGAAAGGATGCCTTCCTGACCACACAACTTCTACATCTGTTAAAAGTAGTAACAACCACAGTCTGTTGTCAGTAGGACTAGCAGCTAGGCCACATTGGACTGTGGCTACACTGGCCTCTTGAGTTTCTAGATGACTGAGCATGGTAAAATGAATCCCAGAGAACCTATTCCCTCTGAAGCCTTTCTTTAGCAGGAGTTCCAGGGACTGTCTTCTTAAATGAAAAGATGATACTTTTACCATAATAGATGTGGTCTTACTGATTCCTGAGATGCTCCAAAGGCATCTTTTTTTCTTGTTTCCACACAAAGCACTCAGTTTCTTTTAAAGGTCACTATTCTCTTCAGCAACAACACCTCCTTGAGCCCAGAACTTTATGCATCATTCTTTCAGGGTGAAGATTTAATTTTTTTCTGCTTCTTTCTTGCCTCTGTTTTCACTGTAAATCTGGCTAAAAGAAGCTAGTGATAGCCAGGCCACAACCTGAATATTGGGCTGCCTTGAATTTTCCTCTCTCAGATCAGTTAATGTTATTTTCCCTTAGTCTCAGGATGCAGGCAAAATGTAGACAAATATTTATTTATTTATTTATTTATTGCCAGAGCACAACAGCACATGACCTCTAATCCAACTGTCAGCAGAGTGTACTTGTTCTGAACTGACATGTACTGAGATCAGCCCTGATTGTGTGTGTTGTTAGCAGCATTTTGATCTTCTGCACTGTGGCCATTATCATTCATTATTAGACTTTGCTTACAGCCTTTTAGGTCTTTTTAAACCTGCGTTTACAAGCCTTTTCCAAACTCTTCCCACAGATCAGTTCCAAAGACTTGTGTACCACATGGTCAGGTAAAGTCACAGCAATGATCACATTTCTCTGGTACCACCTTTCTATATTACCTGTCCCATTGGTGATATCAAATCCCTTACATCCACAATTTAAAGAAAGAAATGGTTAATTTGGCTTATAGTTTCAGAGGACTTAATCCATGGTAAGTTGATCATCTTGACAAATGTCATGGTAGAGCAGAGTTGCTTAGTTCTTGGGAGCTGGGAAGTAGAGCATAAGACTGCTAGATACAGACCCCATGGTCATGCCTCCACTACCCACCCAGTCATATCCAGAAATGTACTTTACTAATCCCATTATGTAGCTCTCAAACCAATGAAATTGACAATTAAACCTAATTACCACAAATTTCTATTCAGGTCCTTTGTCTACTTTTTTATCAGTTGGTTTTTTTGTTTTGTTTTTTGGTATTTGGTTGTTAAATCATAGGAGCTCTTTCTGTATTCTGGATATTAGCCTTCATCAGTTACATGATATGTACATGTATTTTTCCACTTTATAGGTTATCTTTTCACATTGTTTCATACATCCTTTGATTAACAAAAGTTTTTAATTTGCTGAGTATGGTGATGCATTCTTGTAATCCCAGCTATTCAGGGAGCTAAGTTAGGAGGATTGCAAGTTTGAGACTAGTGCTGACAATTTGGCAATACCCTGTTTCAAAAGGAAAAGGGTGGGTGGGAATATAGCTTAATGGTAGAATGTAGCAGGTGAGAGGCCCTGGGTTCCATCTTCAGTATTACAAGAAAAGGTTTAAATTTTGATGTATTCTAACTTAATTTATATTGTTACCTGTGATTTTGCCAAAGCCAATATGTACTTTGCTAGAGCCCACGTCATGAATCCCAACCCCATGTTTTTTTCCTAAGAATTTTTACAGTTTTAGCTCTTAACAATTAGGCCTTGAACCATTTTGAGTTAATTTTTGTGTTAAGGGTCCAACTTTATTCTTTTGCATGATGATATTTTTTTCCTAATCTCTTTGTTGAAATACTGCCCTTTCTCCATTCATGGTCTTAGAATCTTTATTGAAAATTATTTGACTACCAGAGTATTTTTTCTAGTTTACTTTCTCTCTGTAGTCAGTTTTTCAGATTTTAGTTTATTAGTACATGTTTGCTATACATGAAGTTTACTTTGTTTTAGGGAGAAAGTATACTTCTCTTAGAGAGATGGTGCTATTTTTGAAGTTTATTCACCTTAATGAGATGGTACACATACTTAACATATCTTGATTCTTTTTATTCTTGTTTCCCTCCCCATCTGCTTCCCTCCATCTCTAGCTACCCGTTTTAGTTACTTTTCTTGTGGCTGAGACAAAATATCTAATACCCATGTGTAACTTCTAACTAGATTTTAGTCCTTTTGATTGCCAACACCACATCTTGTGTCTCTTTGTATCCTACATAAATGAAACTGGATGCATATTTAATTATCTGTCTTAAGTTAGGTGATTTTTATGTACTACTTTGAAATTTTTATGATCTTTGAAAATACATGCAATCAAATAAGTTGATATAAAATATATCCCAGCTATGGACTCAGTTGCAATCCATTTGCAAATGGACTTTTACTAGAATTTAATGGCAGAATGATTGAAAATCAAAGGAAGCATTGATTTATGCCTTTTAATTGCATATGTTTTGGAAATTATGTTGTAGGTTAGTGGTGGCAAACCTGAGGCACATGTGCTACAAGTTGTTTGTTATCATTGCAAACTCTAAAATATTACTATTATCCTACCACTGTTACAGGTTAAAATACAATAATAAATTAAAATGTGATCTTGTGATCTCTTATATTATTTCCTTTTTTATTTTTGTTTCTTCAGTGGCGGCATGATTTTGTGCATGGGTGGATAAAAGTACCTGTGACACATGAAACACAGGAAGAATGTCTTGGAATGGCAGTGTTAGATATGATGAGAATAGCTAAAGAAAAAGATCAAACTCCATTGGCCATCTATAACTCAGTCAGGTAATTTCCTTCACCATATCCTTATATATAAATGTAAACAGATTTTATATAATTTACTTGTATTTTCTGTTTGTTCGTATTTTTAAATTTATAATAAGATATTGGTAACTTTTAAATTTTATATAATAGTTTACGAATTTTTTTTTTTTTTTTGGTACTGGGGATTGAACTCAACGACTGCGTGCTTGCAAGGCAAGCGCTTATGCCACTGATCTAAACCCTTGGCCCAATTTATGAAATTATTGAGTTAGTGCCACAGAAAATGTGCTGAATATCTATATATTATTTGATTATTATTATTCTTAAAAGGCTAAATAAACTCATAGGAATGGAAAGAATACCTGGAGAGATAATTTTTGATAGCAGATCCTTAAATTGTGTGAGGTCCCTGTTAAAACTGTAGAGTCCTGGCCCATAACTTGGATTCAATAATTCTAAAAGGTGAAGCCCACAATTATGAAATTTACAGATACTTCAGAGGATGTTTATACAAATGATTCAAACTCAGCATTCTCCAAATGATTATTCTGCATTACTGTATTTTGGCAATCATGACTAAAAGTTTTTGAAATATCATTCCAATAACCCTGTTTTAATGTCTGTGAAATTTCTACTTTTAAAAAAGGTATATATAGTAAGTCCCTGACTTATGAATGAGTTTCATACTGGGAGAACATTTGTCAATTTGTTTATAAGTCCAGCTGGTTCAAAGTCTGACAAACTGAGTCTTATACACCTTTGATACAAATGGATAATGTAAAACATTTTTTAAAAAACCAAATACACAAAAAATACTGTACACTATCATACTGTATGTTAGGCTCACAATAACACAACTGTAACAGTGTTCAGCAGGCATGTGAACTACTATGATTTGTTCACATTTATGAATGTTCTTAATGTCAGGTCCTTTTGTATTTATGAAAACATTGAGTGTTTCTAAGTTGGAGACTTACTGTCTAGCTATATAAGGATGCTTCGATTTTTTTTTTAAGTTCAAAGCCCAAATATGTATTTTACATGCTAAATATTTACTAGATTAAAAGTTCGAGGCTCTAGCAGGGTATGATGGCCCATGTATATATTCTTGAGTTACTAGGATGGCTGAGGCAGGAGCTTCACAAGTTTGTTAACAGTCTGGGCAATGTATTGAGACTGTCTGAAAATAAAATTTTAAAAGGACTGGGGTAGGGGAAAGGAGAAAAGAAAGAAGAGAAAAGATTATATGTATATATGTATACATATATATGTTTGCAAACAATTTTCTATTTTGTTTTGAAATTCTATGTTGTTTTTATCCTTTTTTTGTTTTGTTTTGAAAATTAAAAATTAAAAAAAAAAGATTAGGGTGTAGCTCAGTGTCAGAGCACCTGTCTAGTGTGTATCAGGCCCTGGGTTCACATACATAAAAAAAAGATTGAGTATGTTAACATGGTTGAAACTCACTTTCTTTTTCAGAGTTTTTCTTCCAATAAATATCTTGAGTAACTTCTTTGCTGAGTAGCTTTAAAACAGTTCCATATCCAGTTTGTAGAAGAGCAGTTTCTTTTTTTCTTCTTTAGTTTTAAGTATTTTTGTTGTTGTTGTTTTCAGATGTCTATTAGCCTTAACTTGAGGCAGTAAACTATAAGTTTGATTTCAAGAATATAGGAATGTGAGGATTAAGTCTAAAAGAAAACCCAAAGCACTATCATTTTTCATTAAGGTGGTGATCTTTACTAAAATAAAGAAGCCCATTAAATATTAGCCTACTTATTTATTCAGAATCTATTTTGAGTTATTTGATATATGTCAGCCTATAATAAAGCAAAGTGAGAGGAAGAGTATTCTAGAAGTTGTTAGAAAATGAAGGAATTGAAGGTAACACAGTTGAATAAAAAGTTTAAGCCACTGAAGATGAGCATTATACACATGAAGTTGCATGTAGGCTTATATACTATATAAATGGATACTTCTGTGTTTGCAATCACAATTTTATCCAAAGTCTTAACACAATCTTTTATGTAGATGGTGATTTTTTGAAGTCAGGAACCAAGCTATCTATGATTTTTCCTCCTATATCTTTCAGTATTCTAAACCCAATGGATATTTAGTAATTGTATTTCTGTGATTCTTTTAACCTATACTCTGAACCAGGATAAAAACATATCTGAAAACGTATGCCTAATTCTTTTTATTTACTTTACTTTTTAAATTATATGAACATTAAATGTATAGTATGATTCCATATACTTAAATATAATCTGCATACCATATGCAATTCATTCCAGTATTTATGAGGATATTCACAGAGTTGTATAAAGATTACCACAATCTAATTTTAGAACATTTTTATTCTTAAATCCAGTTGTTACTTGTATTCAACCCTTATCCTCTTTCCCTCTCCTCTGGCAACCACTAATCTACCTTTTGTCTCAAGGGATTTGCCTAGTCTGCATAGTTCCTGTAATGGTAACATACATGCATGTGATGGTGTTTGCTGTTTTATTTCATCTAGCATAATCTTTTCAGAGTCCATCAATGTTGTAACATTTCTTTTTATTGCTAATGCATATTTTACTGTATCAATATGTAACATTTTGCTTGTCTTTTCATCATTAATGAAAATTTGGTGGGTTTCTACTTTTGAATATTGTGAATGTTGTGGCAGGTAGAGTAGAGTTTAAACTTGATTGGCTTTGGACTGTGCCCCACGGATTGGCAGAATATGTTTCAAGGAGTATCTGGCTGGGTAATGGAAGTATGGCCTTGAGATCTATGTCTGGTTCCTCATCTTTCAGCTCCAACACTGTTCCTCTGTTGCTCTGCCATGATGTCTCTGCTTCAAAGCCAGTGGACTGTTAACTGTGAGCAAATTAAACCTCTCCACTTTAGGATGTACATGTTGAATTTTATGTCTTAGTGATAAGAAAGTAGAACAATACAGAAAAACTTCCTATAGAAGTGGGATTGTTGCTGTAACTATACTTGATCATGTGGTTCATAAGCGTTTGGAACTGATTTATAGGAGAACTTATGAAAAGTTTGGAGATGTAGGCTAGAGAAGCCCTAGAAAGTTGTGAGTAGTGGTTTATGGGCAACACTGGTCAGAACTCAGAAGTGAGGAAGAAAAGGGAAAGGGCAGAGAAGAGAAGGAAGGGAAAAGATAGAATAGAAAGAAAAAAGAAACGAAGCTTGTGTAAGTGGGAAAGGGAAGAAGGGTTGAAGGGAGGGGAAGGGAAAGGGAAAAAAGAATTAAGATATATTATGTACAGGTACAAATTCCCTATGATGAGTGTGATCAATATGTATGATTAAAATGTGTTAATAAATTAAAAAAAAAACACAGAATGCTGGGCTCAGAACAGTTTAGTTAGAAATGTTAAGAGTTGCCCAGAAGCCATGTAATACTCTGACAGAAAATTTGCCTGCATGTTCCCATGTTCTGAGACTTCTAAGAAGATGGAGTTTAAGGTCAGTGGACTATTTAATTGGGCAGAAGAAATTTCAAGACACCCTAACATTCAGGCTGTGGCATGGGTAATGTTAACTGCTTTTAGTCAGACTTATGGTAAGAATTAGGGATAGAAAGCAGACACAAATAATTGAAAACCTTAAATTTTGTCTCAAAAGAAACTATGTGCAAAATTGGACCAAACGTGCTGTGTTTGCTAAAGATAATAGTATCATTAAAAATAGCTGGGTGTAGTGGTGCACACCCATAATCTTAGCATTTGGGAGGCTGAAGCAGGAGGATTGCTGTGAGTTCAAGGCTAGCCTGGACTATAAAAGGGAGTTCAAGGCCAATCTGCACTGCATAGAGACCCTGTCTCAAAAAAACCAAACCCAAACCAAACCAGATTAAACCAAACCAAAGAAAACAACAAAAATAAACTTTGTATGGAGTACAAGAAAAAAGATACCTTCACGATATCTCAGGAATCAATCTGACCCTATGCATTTTTGTCTCAAGGGTACAGAAGTATCAAGTTTTCATTTAACAAGGATCTCCTTGGGAATAGCTTCCCTAGGATTCATTTTACCATGCTCAGTCATCTAAAAGCTCAGAGGTCCTAAGTCCAAGGTGGCTTGGACTTTTTTATGTAATGTTTTTACGGAATGCAAGACTTGCGTGATTAAGGAGGCATCCATCAAGATTTCAAAGGAAAGGTTGGGAGATGAACCAAAGACCCCTGAGAGGATATGCAGTCTAGTTGGAAGTTGTTTTCTTAAAGAGCTTGAAACTCTTTATTCCCTGTCACAGCATGTGACATGGATGTGCAGAAGATAAAGATTACTCAGAAACAAGACTTAATTCAGTCACCAAGAAGCAGTGCGGGTGCTTCTTGGGCATAAGAGAGTCTGGGAAGCAACTGAAACCTCCATCGTTATTTATTTCAACTGAAAGATATGAGAACAAAGATTTAGAGGAAAAGCATTTTGCAACATATTGTGTAGGAGTTTTTGTCATAGGACAGGAGAGGAATGAGATGGTTTGTTATGTGATACATGTCAACCTCGTTTAAACAGTAGTCTTCCCAGGGAAGAGGAAATACATTGGCCAAAGCAAACATCTCTGACTGTAACTTGCTCTTGATTCTGCCGACTGCGTTGGGCAGATCCTGCTCTAAAATTTAACCATGCATTCCAGGAGCATGGGAGCT
This sequence comes from Cavia porcellus, assembly GCF_034190915.1. Lineage (NCBI taxonomy): Eukaryota > Metazoa > Chordata > Mammalia > Rodentia > Caviidae > Cavia > Cavia porcellus. The sequence continues at coordinate 80,908,053 of NW_026947484.1, forward strand.
GTCGTTCACCAAGGTCCCTGCCTTATTGCATTCAGGTTCAATAACTCCTTTGGCCAGCATAGTCCCACAATTCCATGCTGTTCCTATCTTTAAGATTTCTGTTGTGAAATCTTTAAGATTTTCTGTTGTGAAATGTTGTGGTAAGTGTTTTAAAAGTAGTTGATTAATTGTTTTTTTTGTCTAGCAGCCTTTAGGATTCTGTTCTTGGGTTGTATTTCTGGTTTGTTAATTAACTGTTATGTGACATGGAGTGTTTTTTCCCTGATGATGACTATTCAGGGTTCTCAGTGCATCATATATCTGTATGTTAAGTTCTTTTTCCATGTCTGGAAAGTTTTCTGCTGTTAACTTGTGTAAACAGATATTTTTATGCCTTTTGTGCTATGTTTTGAGATTTTGCTAATTCCAGTTACTCTTGAATTAGACTTATGTGAATCATCTAGGAGCTGGTGAGTCTGTTTTTCATGTTTCTTTTGTCATTTTTAAGGTATCTTTTATTAATTGTTATTGAACACAGCACTGTTCTCTAGATCTGACACTGTTCTTATTCATACTTCATTGCTTTTATCCATACTTTCAATAATATTTTTAATCTCCCAGATTTCTGTTTGGAACTTTCATATGAACTCTATTTTTTTCTGGGCTGGGCACTCATGTTTTGTTTCTCTTTCTTTAGCTCCACTAGCTGTTTATTAGTGTCTTTCTGAACTTGCTGATCAAAGTTTCATTATGGTCATTATTTGATTAGTTACATCTTTAAATTCACTAAGCACCATATAGAACTATTTTACCTCTGTTGGTTCCATTTCAGAACTTTCTGCTGTGTAGCTTATGATTTCCTCCTGTGCTGATTTTAGGGGAGTTGGGAGTTTTGGGAAGAATTTCTTTGTCTTCTTTTTGTGTTTCTGTACTTTTGTTTGTTTGTTGGGGTGGGATTTGAAAATTCTTTGTTCCCATGCCCTGTTCTGTAGGGGTGAGGCACAGTATTAAGACCTGACCAGCCGCCCCTCCTTACCCCTCTCTCCCCCGCAGCAATCCAGATATTGGCATAGAGAGAAAATCAGTTGCTGACCATTACTGTGTTACCTTGTTAATAAATTTATGGTTGTAAATTCAGCTACATGACATGGACATCACATGTCATCTGTGTATTGACAAATCCTAGAAGCCACTCATGTGCAACCCCCACAATGGACTCTGATTTTAGTGAGGATGATTAGGTCCCTGTTACGTTTACCTAAAGTAATTCAGAGCACTGATTTCTGCTGGATATTGGCAACCATGTCAGCACTCAAATATTCCACTAGGTTAAATGCCTTCTACTTCAGGACTACCCCATCTGACAGTTCTTTACACAGAATCTGGCCTCCTATATCAAGAATATAGGCCCTGTCATCTACCTGGTCTGATCCAGGCCTCCTAGGGAATCTCAGGGGATTTAGCTCTCTCCTCTAAACCCATCTCACATAGCTGTCTCTCACCCAGTCTCTATGGAAGAGTATCACTTCAGTCTCGAAGTAAGATTTTCTTCCCAACTGTTGGTCTCTTATTTCAGTCAGGTCGGTCCATTGGTTGTAAATTCTGTTGTTACATATTGTGAAGAACCCAGGGACTGGAGGCAGGGTGCTTGGTTCCCAGGCTCTCTAGGCTGTGGCATGGGCATCCAGCAGGCCCTTTTCTCATTTTTAAATTTAGTTTCTTTAAGTTGTAAAATATGATTTATTTTCTGGATTTAAGTCTCCAGATACAAGTTTTCATATGTCTGATTTGCAAATGCCTTCTTTCATTCTGTGGATTACTTTTCACTTTCTTAAAAGAATCATTTGCAGAATGAAAGTTTTAATTTTGAAATAGTCTCATTTTTCTGTTCTTATATCATGTGCCAAGGTATTTTAAGATCGAATAAAGAACTTATGCCTGCCCTGAAGCAAAAAAAGCTTATCTGTCTTGCCTTCTTAATACAATTAATCTTATTTTTTAAAAATTTATCTTATTTTTAGCTTACTTATGGTTTCTGAATTCTCATTTGGTGCTTTTCTCTTAAAAATAAAAAACAAACTACTTAGTGTTGAAGTATTTAGGATTGATGAGAAAATACACGAGAGATTAGTTCTTAGAAAATGAAGTAAGCTGTTCTGTTCCTGGATATATCCAGGAGGATCTCTCTACTTTTTCCTGAACTTAAAACAAATGTGTAAGATTGTTCTGTGAATGTGTGTCTGTGTGTGAATATGCACCTGTAATTATGTGTTTGTGCACTTTTATCTGAGTGTGTGTTTTGCATGCTAATCCCTAATTGGATATTGTGATTTAAGTGTTGAAATACAGAAAGTAAAGGACACTAATAAGACTTTGCTGTTTTTATTCATCTACACTTTAAAATCCTAAATTTGTTAAAGTATGAGAAGAAAAGAACTGAAAAATGGAAAAAGATTAAAGGAGATTCTGTTGAACTTGTGAACACTGGCCAAGGCCAAGGTCACTTACACTGGCAGTTGAGCTCCATACCTTATCACTAGATACCCTTTCTAACAGCAGTGCAGATGTTAGTCTCTCCAGTGGCCTATTCCAGTTGTGAAAATAAGATTAGAGATTTCACTACAGATAACATTCTGTAAAACAAAAATGTAGCCAGAGGTAAGCTCAATTTTAGAGCTCTTTAGACACTCAATTTTAGGATTCTTTATAAACTCATCATAAAGCATAGGATTTGCAAAAAAAAAAATGCTTTCAAACCCTAGGAATTAACAGCTTTGTGTTTATTACAAAGCTTAAGTGTTTTTGGTAAAGCTTGTGATGGTAGCATGATAGTGAAGTTATTCGCTGTATTCAAGAACTACATACAGCACTCCTATGGCATTCCCAAAGGACATATTTCTGTTCCTTAATTCTAGGCACCCAAGTAGAAAGGCTAATGTGTCTCTGGGTGTGTGGTCGTAAACTTTTCTCATCTCTGTATAAAAATTATAAGGCTCAAAAAGTAGGAGATGAGACACAGACCAGAAAATATAGAGACTTAATGATCATGTTAAGAGGGTTGAGAACATTAGGAAACCATACAGTGTGTTGAGGTAGGGTGAAATGAGTATTTTTAATATTACTTCGTTGTAGAAAAACAGAAATGGTAAAAGCAAATGGAAATGGGAATTGATTAGAAAATAGGCCATTGCAATAGTTCCTCAAGAGGATCTTATTGCTTGAGTTATAATGAGAAAATGGGAAAGTAAAAAGAAATACTGAGAAGGTAGTGATGATGGATTTTTGATAATAGGGTTGAGGGGAAAATTGATGCAAAAGGTGACTTCTGAGTTTCTGGGGCTCGCAGAAATAAATGAATGGTAGTGCTCCTTACTCAGAGAATACTGTGAGGGTATCTTTTGGGTTTGGGGCATGATTTTTGTTTGATACATTATTTGAGGAGCTTTTAAAACATCCAAATTAAAGGAGTAGAGTAGATTGACCATAGGACATATGGGCCTGCTGCTTAGTAGTCAGGGATAGAGGTAGAATAAGAGAGTTATTTGCATATAGAGAATCAAGAGAGAAAAGAGTATAGCTAAAAAAGGAGAAAACCCATAGTTGAGTATTGAGTATTAATCACAAGATAAAAAACAGTGTATCTGCAAAGAAAATTGAGAAGTAGCCAAAAAAATGTGAATAAAATCAGAAAATTGAAGGGGATAGAGTTCCAAGGATACAATGATCAGTAATATTGAGTGTTGTTGAAAAAATGCTAAACAAAATAAATGCGGAAATGTGGTTTTAGTAACATTAGAAGTCTTTCTTGATTTTATTTATGTATTTATTTATTTTTTGGTTTTTTGGAGCCAGAGTCTTGCTGTATAGTTCAGACTGGCCTCAAACTCACTATATATCCTAGCCTGGCCCCAAATCCTCAGTGATCCTCCTGCCTCAACTTCCCAAGTGCTGGGACTACAGGAGTGCACCACCATGCTTGCTTAGTTCTTGATTTTAGCAAGAGCATTTTCTTTTGTAATAAACAGAAGCTACATTGGAATGAGTTGAGGAGTAAATGGAAGACCCAAAAAATGGAGAGAGATTTATAAACAATCAATAATCCATCAATCAATCATCAAGTAGCCTGTAGCTGGAGGGAAATGTAGCATAGAGATTTTTACATTTAAGATAGGAAGGACATTAATATTCTCTAAATGTGGATAAAAGAGAAATAATGTATAGAATCAATGTCCTGAGAGGGTACATGTATATTAGAGGAAGAGAGATGGAATATATAAGTATATGTTAAAGAAAATGCATTAGTATCTTTATACTTCCTGTATTGCAGTAGTTAGGAGGAAGAAAATGAGTGCAGATATATGTAGGTTTGTTGGCAGAATATCGAGGGACCTTGCTTAGGGAATAAGTGGGAGTTTTTTCCTAACAGAGATAAAGTCATTTGTTTAAGAAAAGTGCAAGGGAGAATTGTGGAGTTTCCAGCAAGCAGACGGGTGCACACTATCCCCGGAGCCCAGCCTATTTGGGACTCTCGCACCATCTGCGTGCAGAGTAAGGGCTGGGCAGATCTGGGGCACCTGCATTCACCTCCCCGGGTGTCTGGAGGACTGTGGATTTCTCAGCAAGCAGGCAAGCATCACCAGTTCCAGAGGCCCCGCGGCCTGCGGTAAGTGCCCAGTGCACTGTGCCCCAAAACCAGATTGTTCGGGACCCTCCAGGCTTCCGGGTGCAGTGAAGTGGCTAAGTGGACCCCAGGCGCCTACATCCGCCTCCCCATTCCGGCTGTGCTTGGAGAACTGTGGAGTTTCCAGCAAGCAGGCGGGCGCACAGTGTCCCTGGAGCCCAGTTTATCTGGAACTACGGAGTTCTAAACAGGCAGAAGAGGGCCACTGGTTCTAGAGGCCCAGCGGCCTAGGGGAACTGAGTGCCAGAGTCCCAAGAGCTGTGAACATAGAAGTGGATCTCCAACAGACCCTGAGGAAGCTTTCGAATAACACTTGAAACACAGAAATATGGGAAAATGACAAAATGAAAGACCGAATTACAACCTCAAACCTCCAGCCCATCTCAAGAAACCCTAGGAGCGATGTATATAGAAGAAAATATATGCCAAACACCTCAAATATCGGACATAATAGCTACTGAAATAAACAAGCAACTCCAGGAAGCTTTAAAGGATTTCAAACTTGAAATAATCTACCAGGTAAAAGAAGAAATGATAAAAGAAATGAAAGAGATTCTGAATATATCTAAAGAAAACACAGTTAAAAAATTGGAGGAACTAAACAAAAAGATAGAATCCCTAGATGAGCAATATAAGAAACAAACAGAATACATAAAGCAGATGCACAGAGATATACAGCAAATAAAAAACTCCACTAAAAGGTGTAAAAACTGCCTCAATGAAAGTGAAGATAGAATTTCAGACCTTGAAGACAGGATTGCAACTAGTGAACAGGAAAGGAAAGATCTTTTAAAAATAACAAGGAATCAGGAAATAACAATTCAACAACTGCAAGATGATGCAAAGAAAAATAACATAAGATTGATAGGGATTAATGAAAAAGAAGGGGACAACATAAAGAATGTCAAGAGGATAATTAGAGAAGTAATAGCTGAAAATTTCCCAAGCATGAGATCAGAAACCGACATCAGGTTCAGTGAAGTCTATAGAACTCGAAAGAGTCATAACCAAAATAAAACTACACCCACACATATAATAATCACCATCCCAGAAATCCAACACAAGAATAGATTATTAAAAGCTGTCAGAGAAAAGACAGATCACTTGTAAAGGAAAACCTGTCAGAATCACAGCAGACTTCTCAGCACAAACAATAAAGTCAAGAAGAACATGGAGTGAAGTATTCCAGATCCTAAAGCAAAATGATTTCTGATCTTTGCTGTACCCTGCAAAACTGTCATTCAAAATTGATGGTGAAATATGATACTTCCATGACAAAGAACAGCTGAAGAACTTCATGAACACCAAGCCAACCCTGCAAAAAATATTGAGAGGCAGTTTAGATATACAAAGGAAAAAACCACTAAGCCAAGCAGATAATTAAACAGAACAAAAAGATAAAGATGCAACAGCAGAGAGATAACATGTCAACAATAAACCAGCATATAACAGTTATAACCATTAATATAAATGGTCTCAATGCACCAATCAAATGAAACAGACTAGCAGAATGGATCAAGAAACAAAATCCAACCATATGCTGTTTACAGGAAACCTATCTAACCAAGAAGGATACTCACAGACTGAAAGTCAAAGGATGGAAAACAATACTTCACACAAAAGGAATCCAAAAAAAGCAGGAGTAGCCATTCTGTTTGCAGACAACGTGAACTTTTGTTGGGGTTTTTTTTTTTTTTTTTGGTCTTTTTCATTTTCATTTTTATTGGTACAGGGGATCGAACTCATGACTGCCTGCTTGCAAGGCGGGTGCTTATGCCGCTGAGCTAAATCCCCAGCCCCCAACAACATGAACTTTAAACCAATAATGATCATAAATGACAAAGAAGGTCACTACATACTCGTTAGGGGAAAACTCCAAGAGGAAGAGATAACTATCTTAAATATATATGCACCAAACTCCAGAGCACCCAGTTATATAAAACAATTATTAATAGAAATGAAAACTCAAGTTACCAGTAACACAATTGTAACAAGAGACCTTAACACGCTATTGACACCAAAGGACAGATCAACCAGACAGACAACGAGCAAAGAAATAACAGAACTGAATCACACTTGTAAACAAATGGACTTGATAGACATATACAGAATTTTCCACCCAACAACATCAGAATACACATTCTTCTCAGCAGTACATGGGTCATTTTCTGAAATAGACCATATATTAGCTAACAGAACATATTTAAACAAATGAAAAAGAGTTGAAATCACCCCTTGCATGTTATCGGATCATAGCTCTTTGAAATTAGAAATTAATGATAAAAGATACTGCAAAAATCCCACAAACACATGGAAACTGAATAATACACTCTTGAGTAATCAATGGGTCACAGAAGAAATTAAAGAAGAAATTAAACAATACCTACAAGAAAATGAAAATGTAGATACAACCTACCGGAATCTGTGGGATGCAATGAATGAAAGCCATCCTCAGAGGAAAATTTATTGCACTGAGTTCCCACATCAGGAAAACAGAACGAATACAAATAAATAACCTGATGCTACACCTCAAACAGCTAGAAAAAGAAGAGCAAGTTAAGCCCAAAGCCAAAAGAAGAGAGGAAATTATAAAAATCAGAGCAGAAATCAATGCAATATAGACTAAGAAAACAATCCAAAGAATCAACGAATCAAAGAGTTGGTTCTTTGAAAGAATAAATAAAATCAATAAGCCCCTAGCCAACCTTAGTTTAAAAAGGGAAGAAAAAGCTCAAATTTATGCAATAAGAATGAAAAAGGTGAAATCACTACAGACTCTACAGAAATACAGAAGATCATCAACACCTATTTTGAAAACCTCTACTCTCAAAGGTTTGATAACAGAAGAAATAGACAGATTCTTAGAAGCATATGAAGTACCAAAGCTAGATCAAGAGAATGTAAAACTGTTGAATAACCCAATCTCTATTAATGAAATTGAAAATGTAATTAAGTCCTTACCTACAAAAAAGAGCCCAGGCCCAGATGGATTCACTGCATAATTCTACAAGAAATACAAAGAAGGTCTAATGCTGACAGTCCTCAAAACTATTCAATGAAATTCAAAGGGAAGCAATCCTTCCTAAGTTATTCCTGGAAGCACATATTATTCTAGTATCAAAACCTGAGAAAGACCCAATTAAAAAAGCGAACTATAGACCAATCTCCCTAATGAACACAGATGCAAAAATCCTCAGTAAAATATTGGCAAATAGGATGCAGCAGATCATCAAGAAGATTATACACCATTCATCCCAGACATGCAAGGATGGTTCAACATACATAAATCAATAAATGTAATCCATATCAATAAAGCCAAAAGTAAGAATCACATGGTCATTTCTATAGATGCATAAAAAGCCTTCGATAAGGCGCAACATTCATTCATGATAAGAACTTCACAGAAAATTAGAATAGATGGTCTTTACCTCAATATAATAAACGCCATTTATGACAAACCAACAGCCAGCATCATACTAAATGGCCAAAAATTGAAAGCCTTTACTTTAAAATCAGGCACAAGACAAAGATGTCCTTTATCACCACTGCTATTTAATATAGTAATGGAAGTATTAGCCAGAGCAATTAGACGAGAGAGAGAAATAAAAGGGGTAAAGATAGGAAAAGAAGAAGTTAAATTATCATTATTTGCTGATGACATGATACTGTACATAGAAGACCCCCTAAACTCCATTGAAAGGGTCTTAGATATAGTAAATTCAGTAATGTAGCTGCATACAAAATCAATACTCAAATCAATAGCATTCCTATACACTAACAACAAAATCACAGAGAGGGAAATAAGAGAAGCCACACTCTTTACACTAGCAAGCAAAAAAATCAAATATTTAGGAATTACTCTTATGAAAGAAGTGAAAGACCTATACAGGGAAAATTATAATACACTGAAAAAAAATTGAAGATCATCTCAGAAAATGGAAAGACATCCCTTGCTCATGGATAGGAAGAACAACATTGTGAAAATGGCCATTCTCCCAAAACTATTACACAGATTCGATGCAATCCCATTAAAAATACCATCAACATACCTTATAAATCTAGAGAAATCACTCCTAAAGTTCATCTAGAATCAGAAAAGACCTAGAATAGCAAAGACAGTTCTAAGCAGCAAAGGCAAGGCAGGAGGCATCACAATCCCTGACTTGAAGTTATACTACAAAGCAACAGTAGTAAAATCAACATGGTACTGGAATCAAAACAGATCCGAAGATCAATGGAATAGATTAGAAGATACAGTCACAACTACAACCACACTCAACTACCTTATCTTTGATAAAGGAGCCAAGCAGGTTCACTGGAAGAATGATAGTCTCTTTAATAAATGGTGTTGGAAAAACTGGCTCTCCATTTGCCGAAAACTAAAGCTAGACCCATGTCTATCACCATGTACTAAATTAAAATCTAATTGGATCAAAGATCTGAATATTAAAACAGAAACACTAAATCTATTGGAAGACAAATTGGGTAGAAACCTGGAAGACATAGAGGTAGATAGAGAATTCATGAATAGGACTCAAACTGCACGGGGAATACTTCCCAGAATCAATAACTGGGACCACCTCTTATTAAAAAGATTCTGCATGTCAAAAGAAATCTCCAGCATAGTGAAAAGAAAACCCACAAACTTTGAAAAGATCTTAGTGAACTTCCCCTCAGACAAGGGACTTTTGTCTAAAACATATAAAGAATTTAAAAAACCCAGACCCCCAAACTTCAAAGATCCAATCCAAAAATGGGCATTTGAGATGAATACGCATTTCCCAGATGAAGAAATACAAATGGCAAATAAATACATGAAAAATGTTCATCATCATTTGTCAGAGAAATGTAAATTAAAACCACACTGAGATACCATCTCACTCCTGAAAGAATGGCCAGGATCTAGAAAACCAACAACAACAAATGCTGGAGAGGCTGTGGGGAAAAAGGAACTCTCCTACACAGTTGTTGGGAGTGTAGACTGGTACAACCTTTGTGGAGGTCAGTCTGGAGATTTCTCAAAAAGCTGGGATTAGAAGTCCCATTTATTCCAGCTATTCCACTTCTAGGCATATTCCCAGAAGAACTGAAAGCATCATACCACAGTGATATATGTGTACCTATGTTTATAGCAGCACAATTTCTAATTGTCAGATCTTGGAAACAACCCCAGTGTCCATCAACTGAAGAATGGATAAAATAGTTGTGGTATTTCTATACAATGGAGTATTACTCAGCTATAAAGAAGGATCACATTGAGATATTTATCAATAAATGGGCACAGCTTGAGACCATACTCATAGGTGAAATAAATCAATCTCGCATGTGTGAATACCAAATATTTTCCCTAATAATGAAATACTTAGGAATCAATCTAAAGAAAGAAGTAAAGATCTATCCAGGAAAAATTTTAATACCCTGAAAAAAGAAATAGAAGAGGACCTCCGAAAATGAAAAGACATACCTTGTGCATGGATAGGAAGAACAAACCTTGTGAAAATGGCCATGTTCCCAAAAGCGTTACGTAGATATTAATGCAGTTACAATCAAATACTGCATAGATATAAAGTATCTAGCAGTAGCATACTTCATAGATATAAAAAAATCACTCCTAAAATTCATCTGGAACCTGAAGAGACCTAGAACAGCAAAGGCAATTCTAAGCAACAAAGGCAAGGCAGGAAGCATCACAATCCCTTAGTTGAAGTTATACTACAGAGCTACTGTAATAAAATCAGTATGGTACTGAAATGAAAGCAGACCTGAAGATCAGTGGAATGGATTTGAAGATACAACTACAGCTACAAACACACTCAGCCACATTATCTTTGATGAGGGTCCAAACGCATTTACTGGAAGAAAGAACATCTCTTTAGGGGCTGGGGATTTAGCTCAGTGGCATAAACGCCTGCATGGCAAACAGGCAGTCGTGAGTTCAATCCTCAGTACTGATACAAAGGAAAAAGACAAAAAAAAAAAATAGTAAGAATGTCTCTTTAATAAATGGTGCTGGAAAAATTGGCTCTCTATATGCTGAAAACTAAAACTAGACCCATGCCTATCACCATGTACTAAACAAAAGTCTAAATGGATCAAAGATCTAAATATCAAAAACAGAAACACTAAATCTGTTGGAATACAAAGTAGGTAGAAATCTTGAAAACATAGAGGTAGGAAGCGAATTCATGGACAAAAATCAAACTACACAGGAAATACTTCCCAGAATAAACAAGTAGGATAACATCTATTAAAGAGTTTCTGCATGATGAAGGAAATCTCCAGGATAGTGAAAAGAAAATCCACAAATTGGGAAAAAAAAAATCTTAGTGAACTCTCCCTCAGACAAAGGACTTTTGTCTAGAACACATAAAGAAATTTAAAATATCAGATCCCCGAAATTCAAAGACCCATTCCAAACATGGGCATCTGTGATGAAAACATAGTTCTCAGATGATGAAATACAAATGGCAAGTAAATACATGAAAAAATGTTGAGCATAATTTATCATTAGAGAAATGCAAATTAAAACCACACTGAGATTCCATCTCACTCAAGAAAGAATGGCCAGGATCAAGAAAACTACCAACAACAAATGCTACAGAGATTATGAAAAAAAGAAACTGTTCTGCACTGTTGGTGGGAGTGTAGACTGGTAAAACCACTGAGTAGGTCATTCTACAGATTCCTAGAAAAGCAAGGATTGGAAGTCCCATTTGACCCAGTTATCCCACTTCTGGGCATATTCCCAGAAGAACTGAAAACATACCACGGTGATATATGTGCACCCATGTTTATAGCAGCACAATTTGTAATAGCCAGATGTTGGAAACAGCCTCAATGTCCATGAACTGAGGAATAGATTTTTAAAATGTGGTATTTTTATACAATGGAATACTGCTCCGCTATAAAGAATGATCACATTGACATATTTAAAAATAAGTGGTCGCAACTTGAGACCATACTCATAAATGAAATAAATCAAACTTACATGTATAAATACTGTATAGTCTCCCAAGTGTAAGAAATAGTAAGAGTATATAAGATTATATGGTAATCATGGTTCCCCATTATATTGCTTCGAAGCCTTATATTTCATTCATAGGTTAGAATGGTTTTATTCTGTTTTCTTTGATTTTATTATGTGTGATGGTATGAACAGCTACTTTGAAGAAAACAAGACATTGTGACAGCCATTGCTGATTTAATATCATCTTGCTTTGAAGTCCTACCATGCTTTCTTTCTTCTGTTTCCATTGATTCTACCAATGTAGTAGCCATTTTTCATTTTATATTATTTGGTTTTCAATGTCCTGTAATACTTTCATTCTCTTGAATTGTTTTACACTATTTTGTTATGTTTAATACGATTGTGTGTAAAGGTATGCTCAATTATTTCAAAGAAATAAGGCATTACGGTAGCTACTGGTGATATCCGGTTTTCTTGTTGTGAAGTGCAGTGTTGCTTGCATTGTTTTGTTCTTATCTGCTTTACTCTGCTCTGTTTTGTTGTATTCTCTTAAAAAAAATAAAAAAGAAAAATAAATAAATTAAAAAAGAAAAAAAAGAAAAGTCCAATGAAAATGCTGCTGAGGTTTGAATCAGCAAGAAGGTAGAAGGTTTGAAGAATTTGGAAAGGGTTTAAAATAACTATGGAACTTAGGAAAATTAGTTGAACAGAGAATTGTCATAAAAGTGCTGACAGTGATACAGTCTATTCAGAACTGGTTATTACATTTATAATGCAACCCATCCACTCAGTAAAATGGATTTCTCTAGCATCTCTGTCTAGCTGAGTAAAAAACTGAGTCGGTCACAGACCTTTGTGTAGATGGGGAAAGGTGTAAGTATTTGTATGCTGGTAACAACCAATTTTCCAAAAAGAAAACAACAGCAACAAATATTTTCTGATTTACTTGTAATATTTGTTGATATCTACCAAATAAATACTCCACAGTGGCCAATTTTGAGTTATTGACCTAACATCACTGAATGTAGAATTGAGAGCAATGATACATCTTTTTTACCATTCATGTATGGTAGACTTAAATAATCTCAAAGGCCTGAATAGTAATAAAAATTGAAACCAAAATAAAAAGGTAAAATAATTAAGAAGTTATGAATTTTGAGTATTACCTATATATTTACTTCATTTAAATGTAAGCTTATATAATTTTAATTATAACAACTTAGCAATCAGCTAAAAATCCTTAAAATATAATAAATTTTAATTATAACTGTTCAGCAATCACCCAAAAAAAATCCTTAAAATATGAGCCAGCTCCAGAATACCCCTGGTGATAACTAAACAGGAAAAGGGGAGTTTTAATAAATATATTTAATGATATATTATTGGATGGTCCACATAATATTGTAAGAATAAAAGGAGGAACATCTAACTCATGCATAGAATAAAGCCCATACAGGTTTCCTGGATTTGATGATGCTTGAGCGAGACTTGTAGAATGAGTAAGATCTAAGTAGATAGGAGATTAGTAATACAATAGGAATAAAGATCAGCTTATACAGAGTCATGGAGATTTTATGTAGTTGTACTTTAGAAATAAGATGTTCGTCAGAAGCAGACAAATAAATTGTCTACCTTCTTTAGGATATGGTACATAGAGATCAAAGTACAGAAGTAGCTGGCCAGACAAAACAATGAATACAAAAAAGAATGTTTGTTTAGTGAACAAGGCATCCAACAAAATTCAAAAATTTCCAGAATTCAGCTAAATTTTAGAGTATGAGAATATAGGAAATATTTGCAACACAGTATAATAAATGCAAAAGACATTTTAGAAGTTATCAGAAATGTAAAATCAGAGAAAATGAATTGTTAGAGACTTCATTATTAGTTACTAGACTATTCATGTCATTAGGGTCTGAAAATTAAAATCTGTTCTAAACTTTATGGTAGTCAGAGAGTATGTGTATCATCAAGTGAAATATGGTTTTCTACCTCATGGGTGGTGGTTATGTTGACTTTTCCAGTTGACTACTATGCTGTATCACCTACCTATCATGGAAAAAGGTAGGATCCTCTCTTTGAACTTCATTCTAGGTTTATCTTTTAATCTTTGTTTTGTTTTCTGTGTGTGCTCTTTATTCCTAGCTACAAGACATTCTTACCAAAATGTGTCAGAGCAAAGATCCAAGACTATCATATTTTGACAAGGAAGAGAATAAGGTACAGATTTCGCAGATTTATTCAGCAGTTCAGTCAATGCAAAGCCACTGCCAGAAACTTGAAACTTAAGTATCTTATAAATCTGGAGACTCTTCAGTCTGCCTTCTACACAGAACAATTTGAAGTAAAAGAACCTGGAAGAGGTCCTTCAGGTGAGGAGATTTTTGCAACCATTATAATAACTGGAAACGGTGGAATTCAGTGGTCAAGAGGGAGACATAAAGAAAATGAGACACTGACAGAACAGGTAATCCTTAATGATACGTTCTCATTCTTCATTTTAAGTAAAATGGCAATAGAAGCACAGTAACTTTAGTCATTTGAAACATTGTCTTATCCTTCTCTTTCCCACTGATAAATGCGATATTTATTAATAGTGTGAAGCTGTCAAGGTTATATTGATAGTTCTTTTCTCATTGTTCTTAAGTGGCTTTTTATGTAATTTTTAAGGACAATTAGTAATGGCTTTCTTATGTTTTCAGAAAAGGGTTGAATTTTGTAAATGATTTTAAGGTGGTTTTGCTTTTTCTCTTTCACTGTTATTGATAATTAGGAGGCACAATCATAAAACTAAATGAAAAAAGTTGATTTTTTTAGATGATTACATATATATCTGTTTTTTAACTTTTTAAGGTTTACAAGTTTCAAATTTGTTTATGTTTATGTTTTGGATTGTTTTAGAGATTTAGAAGGATGGCCTTTTAAAAGTATTATTTGATAGCTGAATTTTCAGTTTTCTGACAGTGGTTATTATTAGTATAAAATTGGTTTGGAATGTACTATAATACACTTTAAATTCCTGGCATCTTTTAATGCTATCATTTTTAACTTAAAAAGTCAAAGCAAAATCCATTGTATTTTTAGGATTAGACATTTAAGAGAGAGAATCAAATTTAATGCTAATCTGTTGTTACCAGTAATACCTTTTTTTATGTTAAAGAATTTGCAGTTAATGTTATATCTTTCATAAGACTTATTGAAAATTATTCCATAACTGCATTTAATTTTAGATGATCTTAATTACAGGATTTACAGTTGTATTGTGATTTTCCTGATATTATTGATGTCAGTGTTAAGCAAGCAAATCAGGAAGGCTCAAATGAAAGTAGAATTGTAACTATCCATAAGCAAGATGGTAAAAATTTGGTAAGTTGTTTTATGACTAAATAGTAATTGCATTTTACATCTGTCAGAATTAAGTATTTCAGAATCTAAACCCCAAAGTTATTTTTATATAAATTTTGATTAGTTATTAATATAGCTCTAAACATAAATATCATTTCAGTAAACTTTTTAAAATTTCATGTAGCCTTTTATATTGTGACCAACTCTCTTCATAGTGATTTTCTTGTATATCACTATGGTTTTAACTCTGTGTGTGTGTGTAACTAGGGATTGAACCCCAGGCCTTCACAGTGAACTACATCCTCAGTCTTTTTAATTTTTTTTTGAGACAGAGTCTTGCTAAGTTGCCCCGTGCTAGAATCTAACTTCCAGTCATTCTCCTTTAGCTTCTTAGGGTTCACTTAATTTTATGATTAACAAGGCACCAGCTACTTCTCCCAACTCTGGGTGTGCTAGTTCCTGTTACAATGCTCATCCTGGTAAAATCTTTCTTTCTTTTTTTCTTAATAAGGATGTACCTAATACCAGTCATATTGCCCAATTAAAGGAAAAAGTAAACTAATATTCAATGGAATTTATATGACAAAATGTAAACCAATTCTAGGTCAACTTTATGCAACCTTTAAGACATGATTGATTTTAAAAGATCAAACATTTCTTTCTTTAAATAGCTTCAGAAATACCAATGATTTTAATTGAAGGGGAAAAATGAATTTTAAAATACTCTGATCTTAAATTTATTCATCTGGCTCTATTTTTAAAATTTAGATGTTTCTTGACTGCTGGCTTATATGTAAATGTTACTTGTTCATTTATTTTATTTTTATTGTATTTATTTTTATTTTCAAGAGAATAAAACCAAACTAAATAAAACAATAGAGTAAATCAAAATAAAACAATGAACTTGGTATAGGATTTCAAAACAAGATAAAAGGAACTTAATAATGGCTACCATAGTGCCTCTTGTTATCTTCCAGAATAGCTGCCCATGACATCAGGCATAATAAAATCAAACAAAACAGAACAGAACAGAATAAAACCAATCAAAATAAAACAATGAAAGCAATATTGGACTTCAAAACAAGATAATAATAAAACTGCAGTGGCTACCATAATGCCTCTTGTTATTTTCAAAGTGGCTGCCTATACTATCAGTCATAATACAATCAAAGAAAACAAAATAGATTAAAATCAACCAAAACAAAAAAATGAAAGCAGTATAAGGCTTAAAAACAAGATAATAGGAAATCAATATATATATTTTGTTATCTTTGATAGAGCTATCCATGCCATTAAATATAATAAATCAAAACAAAACAATAAAATCAAACTAAACAAAACAATGAAAACAATACAGGGCTTCAAAACATGATAATAAATTAACAGTGATCATTGCCCACCCTTTTTAGGCACTTTCACTTTGACAATATTTATTGTGCATTTTGGATCCCTCTAACTCTTCAGTTTTTTATACTAGGGAGACAACACAACATTCACCCATGTGACTCTGAACCATTTCATACATGAGTGTGATTTCAAGTTGTATCCATTTACATTCAAGAGACTTGAGGTTATCTTTCTTTACACCTGAGTAGCTTCCCATTGTATAAAAATGCCATATCTTTCTTACCCATTCTGCAGTTCAAGCTACCCTTACCTTTTTTCTAGTTCCTTCTCATGTAGAGCATCATTCTCTCTCCTTTGACTTTCAGTCTATGAATTTTCTGTTGAGTAAAATGTGTTTCTTATATAAAGCATATTAATGGATCCTATTTCCTGAACTACTATGCTTGTGCTTTTTATTGGTGAATTGAGGCCATTTATATCAGTTATGGTCAACATGCACTGGCTTGTCTCTGCCATACTGTTTTCCTGCCATTGGCTCCTTGCTTTTTTCCTCCGTATAACTGTCTGCCCCATTTGGTGATCCCCCTCTACCACTGTTCCTGGAACCATGGTCATTTTTATCTCTCTCTAGAATGCCCTTCGCTATTCTTTGTAGACTTGGTTTGGCAGTCATGAATACCTTTAGTTTTTCTTTGTCAGAGAAGTATCTTATTTCTCCATTAATTTTGAAAGAAAGTTTTGCAGGGTATATTATTCTGGGTTTGAAGTTGTTTTCTTTCAGGAAATACTTCACTCTAGGCCTCGAATGACTTGATGGTTTGTGTTGAGAAGTCTGTCATGATTCTGTTGGGTTTCCTTTGTAGGTGATCTATTTATTTTCTCTAACAGCTTTTCATATTCTGTTAGGTGATCTATTTATTTTATCTAACAGCTTTTCATATTCTGTTCTTGTGTTGAATTTCTGGGATCTTGATTATTATATGTCTGGGTATAGATGTATTTTGGATATGGCTAGCTAGTGTTCTGTATGCCTCACTTGACTGAATGTCACATCCTTTTCCCATGCTTGGGAAGTTTTCTATTACTTTTGTAAATAGACTTTTAATGTAATTTGTGTTGACTCCTACTTTTTCACTGACAACTGTTATTCTTAAGTTGTGTTTCTTTGTGTTGTCTTGCAGCTGTTGAATTGTTATTTCTGGTTCCTTGTTATTTTTAAAAGATCTTTCTTTTTGAGATGCAAGCTGCGAATCTATCTTCAAGGTTTGAAAGTCTGTATTTAGTTTCTTTCAGATGATTCTGCCAGCTTTCAATGGAGTTTTTAATTTCGTGGATATCTCTTTGAATCTATTTCATGTATTCTAAACATTCTGGACATATTCTTGAGTTCTTCTGGACAAGTAGGTAGTAGGGTCCTAGGAACTTCCCGCACTGGCTAAAATTTCTCTGAAGTGAGACTGCTTCTCTTGGCCATTGCTGGCCAAGGGTATCTGATGGTGGGTATTGACTGCTGGTGTAGGTCTGGCTCTGTTCATTTATTTTAAATTTTTGTATGACTTACTTGCCTTGCCTTTTCAGGATTGTATTACATAAATTATAACTGACTTCAAGTCATTTTATTCAGCACAGTTTTTTATTCTTAGACAAAAACATGATAAATAGTGTAAAGCTAATGCCTAGTAGAATATAAGCTTCTTGAAGGCAAGAACATATTTTCATGTGTGTTTGTATCCTTGGATACATTTCAAAATGTTCAGGATCTGATTTAGGAAGACTTGATAAGTTCATTGATGGTTGAAAGCATGATTAATAATTATTAATCCCAAGTGGACCTATAATTATTTCTGAAAGACTATATTGATGCTAATGGGAATATCCCATAGTCATCTAAAGAACTTCCTTATGGGAAGGTATTTGGACTTGGTTTAGTTTTTTCCAAGGCCATAATATTGGTTCAGTGAAAGAGCTATTTAAACCTAAATCTATGATTTGAAAATGTGAGTTCTTAATTGTGACACTATGCTCCTTTTAAATATTCTTAAAACTCCTTGAAAATATTACATCATCACTTCATTAGAATTACTCTAAAGATTGATTTGGGATTCCTACCTAGCTGTGCAACCACGGGACTTTGCTTGGAACCTGGTAGGCCCCTGCCCAGCGACCTCTAGATAGCTGGGAGCTGTTGTGTGTGAGCTAAAGCCTGCCACAGTGATTCCTACAGTTGTGCAGCTGCAGAACTCTGCTTAGAACCTGGTATGCCCCTGTCCAGCATACCTAAATGGTACAGGACCACTAGGTTATCACTCAGGTTCCTGGCTGGTCCCTGCCCAGTGACCTCCAGGTAGCCAGGAGCCTCTGCTTATGAGTTGAAGCCTGCCACAGTGAACTCTATCTAGCTGTGCAGCCACAGGACTTTGCTTGGAAGCTGGTAGACCCCTGCCTAGTGTACCCAAACAGTGTGGGACTGCTAGATCATCACTTAGGTCCTGGCTGGGCCCTGCGCAGTGACCTCCAGGTAACTGGGAGCCATCACATGTAAGCTGAAGCCTACCTTAGTGATTCCCTTCTAGCTATGCAGTGGCAGGTCTTTGCTCAGAACCTGGTAGAGCCATACCCAGAAACTCCAAGAGGCTGGGGAGCTTTGGTGTGCCACATGGCATGAGCTTGAATGCCTACCCAGCATACTCCATACACCATTTAAGCCTTACTACACCATTCAGAACCTGGTAGGGCCTTGCCTAGTGACCTCAAGTAGCTGAGGAACTCCAGTGAGCCACATGGGAAGTGCTGAAGGTCCATGCAGTGTACTCCCCCATCCTGGGGAGCCTTTAATTGCCACTAGGGACCCAGCAATACAGGAAAATGACAAAATGAAAGAGCAAAATGCAATCTCAAACCTCCAACCCATCCCAAACAAGCCTGGAACATATGGATGCCTGAAATTGCTGAAATGATAGCAACTGAAGTAAAGAAGCAACTCCATGAAGCTGTAAAGGAACTTAGATCAGAAATAATTGCCCAGGTAAAAGAAGAAATGATAAACATAAGGAAAGAAATGCTGAACACATCTAAAAAAGACATAATTTAAAAAAATCAAAGAGCATTGCAAAAAGATGGAAAACCTGCATGAACAATATAAGAAAGAAATGGAATGTGTGAAAAAAATTGAAGGAGATATCCAGGAAATCAAAACTTCCATCAAAAGCTGGCAAAACTGCCTGAAAGAATGTGAAGATAGACTTTCAGACCGAGAAGACAGGATTGCAGCTACTGAACAAGAAAGGCAAGATCTTTTAAAAATAACAAGGAATCAGGAAATAACAATCTGACCATTGCAAGGTGACGCAAAGAAAAGCAATAAAAGATTGATGGGTGCAAATGGAAAAGGTGACAACACAAATGATAACAAAAGACTATTCACAGAAATAATAGCCAAAAATTCCCCAAATATGGAAAAAGAAACATGTAAGTATAGCCTGTAGAGCTCCAATTAGCCATAACCAAAATAAATCTACACACAAACATATAATCAAGATCCCAGAAATTCAGCATAAGGACACAATATTAAAAGCGGTTAGAAAAGAAACAGATTACCTATAAAGGAAAACCCGTTAGAATCGCATTAGACTTCTCAACACAAACAATGAAGTCAAGAAGAGCATGGAGTAAAGTACTTTAAATCCTAAAGGAAAATGACTTCCAACACAGAGTGACTTCAAAATTGATGAGGAAATAAGATACTTCCAAAATAAAGAACAACTGAAGAACTTTATGACCACCAAACTAATCCTGCAGAGAATACTGAAAAATATTCTAGATAGGCATAAAAACAACTGCAACTCTAAGAACACCAACAGAAAGTCACTCAGCAAGGCAGGCAATTAAAGAGAGGGGAAAGGTAAAGAACCAGCAGCAGAAAGATAACATGACAAAATGAGCCAATGTATATCAGGTATAGCCATTCATGTAAATGGCCTCAATTCACCAATTAAAAGAAAGACTGGCAGAATGAATCAAGAAACAATATCCAACCATTGGCTGTATTCAAGAAACCCATCTAACCCAAAAGGAAATTCATAGACTGAAAGTCAAAGGATAGAAAGCAATGCTTCATGCATCAGGAACCCAACAAAAGGCAGGAGTAGCTGTACTGTTTGCAGAAAATGTGAATTTCAAACCAAGAATGATCAGAAGAAATAAAGAAGGTTACTGCATACTAGAGAGAGAAAAACTTCAATAGGGAGAGATACAATCCTAAATATGTATGCATCAAATATGGGAGCACCCAACTATGTAAAACAAATATTAATAGAAATGAAAAATCAAATAAGCAATAACACAATTATAACAGGAGACCTTAACACCCCATTGACATAAAGAGACAGATTAACCAGACAGAAAATCAGCAAAGAAATAACAGAATTGAGTCACACTTATGAACAAATGGACTTAGTAGACATGTATAGAGTATTCCACCCAACAACACCAGAATATACATTCTTTTCAACTTCACATGGGCCATTCTCTAAAACAGACCATATACTTGCTCACAGAACAAGCTTAAGTAAATGAAAAAGAATCAAAATTATCCCATGTATATTATCTGTTCATAGTGCTATAAAACTGGAAATTAATGATAAAAGAAACTGCAGAAACTCCATAAACACATAGAAATTAAATAACACGGAAGAAATTAAAGAAGAAATTAAGCAATATCTACAAGTAAATGAAAATACAAATACAACTTACCAGAACCTGTGGGATGCAATGAAAACGGTCTTCAGAGAGCACTTTATTGTGGGGAACTCCCACATCAGGAAAACAGAACAAATGCAAATAAACAACCTGATGCTACGCCTCAAACATGTAGAAAAAGAAGAGCCAAAACCAAAAGAAGGGAGAAAATCATAAAGATCAGAGCAGAAATCAATGCACTAGAGACTAAGAAAACAATACAGAGAATGAATCAAAGAGTTGGTTCTTTGAAACAATAAATAAAATTGATAAGTCCCTAGCCAACCTTGTTAGAAAAAGGAAAGAAAAAAACTCAGATTCATGCAATAAGGAATGACGAGTGAAATCACTAACGACCTTGTGGAAATAGAGATCATCAATACCTAATTTGAAAACCATTACTCTCATAGGCTTGATAACAAAGAAGAAATGGACAGATTCCTAGAAGCATATGAATTACCAAAGCTGGATCAATAAGATATAAAGCTGTTGAATAACTCAATTTCAGTTAATGAAATTGAAAATATAATTAGAACTGTACCAACAAAGAAAAGCCCAGGTCCTGATGGACTCACTGTGGAGTTCTACAAAAAATTCAAGGAAAACTTAATGCAAACACTCCTCAACCTCTTCAGTAAAATTGAAAAGGAAGCAATTCTCCCTTAGTCATTCCTGGAATTAAGTATTACCCTAATACCAAAACCAAAGAAAGACCCGACCAAAAAAGGAACTAAGGCCAATCTCTCTAAGAAACATATCTGCAAAAGTCCTCAACAAAATACTGGCAAACAGAATGCAGCAAGTCATCAAGAAGAATATACACCATGGCCAAGAAGGATTCATCCCAGGAATCCAGGGACGATTCAACATAAGGGCAAATCAATAAGCATAATACATCATATCAGTAGAGCCAAAGGTAAGAATCACATGATCTCAGTAGTTACGGAACAAGCTTTTGATAAAAGTCCAACACTCATTCATGATAAGAACCCTACAGAAAATAAAAATAGATGGTCTTTACCTCAATACACTAAAAGCCATCTGTGACAGACCAACAGTCAGTATCATATTAAATGGTGAAAAAAATAAACATAATATACTATTAAAGCCAAAGATAAGACTCACATGGTCATTTAAATACATGCAGAAAAAGTTTTTGCAAAGTCCAACACTCAGTCATGATAAGAACTGTATGGAAAATCGAAATAGATGGTCTTTACCTCAATCTGATAAAAGCCATCTGTGGCAAACCAACAGCCAGCATCATATTAAGTGGTGAAAAACTGAAAGCTTTCACTCTAAAATCAGGAACAAGACAAGGATGTCCATTATCACCACTCCTATTCAATGTAGTGCTGGAACCATTAGCCAGAGCAATTAGACAAGAGAGACAAATAAAAGGAATAACAATAGGAAGGGAAGAAGTTAAGCTATCGTTATTTGCAGATGACATGATACTCTACATAGAAGACCCCCGAAACTCCCTTGAAAGACTTCTAGAAGTAATAACCAAATTCAGTAATGTAGCTGGATACAAAGTTAATACTCAAAAGTTAATGGCATTCCTGTATACAAACAATAAAGTCACTGAGGGAAATAGGAGAAACCACACCCTTCACAATAGCATCCAGAAAAATGAAATACTTAGGAATTAATCTAACAAAAGAAGTAAAAGATTTGTTCAGTGAAAATTACAACACTGAAAAATTGAAGAGGATTACAGAAAATGGAAAACTATTCCTTGTTCGTGGATAGGAAGAACAAATATTGTGAAAATAGCCATTTTCCTAAAATTGTTATACAGATTTAATGCTATTCCCCTAACAGTTCTATTCTATTCTAATCACAATTCAATTCACAAATGTGGAGAAATTTCCAAAAGTCATCTGGAACCAGAAGAGACGTAGATAGCAAAGGGGATTCTGGGCAACAAAGCCAGGGGAAGACGCATCACAGTCCTTGACTTGAAGTGATACTATAAAACTACTGTGATAAAATCAGTACAGTACTGGAATAAAAACAGACCTGAAGATCAATGGAATACATTAGAAGATACAATGACAATTACAAACAAACGCAGCCACCTCATCTTTGACAGAGGGGCCAGATATGTTCTGTGGAAGAAAGATAGCCTCTTTAATAAGTGTTCCTGGAAAAATTGGCTTTCCATATGCCAAAAACTAAAACTAGACCCATGCCTATCACCATGCACTAAACTAAAGTCAAAATGGATCAAAGATCTAAATATTAAAACAGAAACACTAAATCTGCTGGAAGACTAGGTTGAAGACATAGAGGTCAGCAAAGAATTCATGAATCAAACTGCATAGGAAATACTTCCCAGAATCAACAACTGGGATCTTGTCTTGTTAAAAAGTTTTTGCATGTCAAAAGAAATCTCCAGCAGAGTGAAAAGGTAACTCACAAATTGGAAAAAAAATCTTAGTCAACTGTTCCTCACACAAAGGACTTCTATCTAGAATATGTAAAGAATTAAAAAATAAGATCCCCGAAATTCAAAGACCCAATCTAAAATTGGGCAACTGAGATGAATACACTTCTCAAATGTTGAAACACAAATGACAAATAAATATATGAGAAAATGTTCAACAACATTCGTTCAAGAAATGAAAATTAAAACAACAATGAGATTCCATCTCACTCCAGAAAGAATGGCCAGGATCAAGAAAACCACAAACAACAAATGCTGGAGAGAGTGTGGGGAAAAAGGAACTCTCCTGCACTGTTGGTGGG
This sequence comes from Cavia porcellus, assembly GCF_034190915.1. Lineage (NCBI taxonomy): Eukaryota > Metazoa > Chordata > Mammalia > Rodentia > Caviidae > Cavia > Cavia porcellus. Next base: position 80,931,863 of record NW_026947484.1, read on the forward strand.
AGTATAGACTGGTGCAACCACTATGGAGGTCCGTCTCGAGATTCCTCAAAAAGCTGGGATTGGAAGTGCCATTTGACCCAACTATTCTACTTCTGCATATTACCAGAAGAGCTGAAAACATCATACCACAGTGATATATGTGCACCCATGTTTATAGCAGCACAATTTGTAATAGCCAGATCTGGGAAACAACCTAAATGCCCATCAACTGAGGAATGGATAATAAAGTTGTATTTTTATACAATGGAATACTAAGCTATCAAAAAGGCCACATTGAAGCCTTTGTAAGTAAATGGATGCCATTTGAGAGCATATTCCTGAGTGAAATAAATCAAACTCACGTGTAAGTACTATATTGTCTCCCTAATGTAAGAACCTGCAAGAGTAAGAAAGATATCTTCAATAAATATTGTGAAATGGTAAGAAATTGCTCAAAGAGGAAAAAATAACTCAGGAGGAAAAGGAAAAAAGGAAGAGAAATGAAGTAAGATATAAATTTCTATATATGCACTTAAGATAGCTAAGATGATTGTACTCCTAATTCTGTTCTTGGGACAAAACAGATAACATCTGTAGGATTAGATCAATTTTGCATGACTATATCTGGTAATTCGAATAAGAGTTTTGAAGATAATTATGCAAAAGAACAAAAATTGTTATGTTCCTACCACCTTGTTTTGAAACCCTACATTGTTTTTATTTGGGGCTCTTAGTTATGTTATTTATCTGTTGTTTTGTTTTTCCCTGTAATACAGAAAGGATTGATGTACATGTATAGGCTTATATATGCCTAGAACTTCACCTAAAGGATTTACAAGAATTGATGTTATTATGTGTGATAGTATAAACAACTACACTGAAGAAAGCAAGACACCATGGTAGCCATTGATGATTTCCTATTATTTTGATTCAAAAGCCAATAATGCTTTTATTCTTGTTTTTGGTTGGTTTTAGTCTGTTTTCAGTTATTTGATTTCAATATGTATGAAGAGCTGGACAGCTGTTTTGAAAAAATTAGACATTATGGCAGCCATTATTGATTTCCTAGTGTCTGGTCTTGAAAGCCCTTAAGACTTTCATTGTTGTGTTTTTGATTGTTTGTATACTATTTTGATTTGTATTAACTTATTGTGTGTAAAGGTATAGACAACTATTTCAAAGAAAACAAGAAACATTATGGTAGTCACTGTTGATTTCCTGCTTTTTTCTGAAATCGTGTGTTATTTGTCTTGTTTTATTCTGCTCTGCTTTGTTCTGTTTTTTTTTTTTTTTTGCTTTGTTTTGTTTTATTCTCTTTAAAAATTTTAAAAACAATTTGGGAAGAATTGAAATTTGTTTTCCACATAATATTCTATATTAGCATAATTATATTTTTTTGTATCCATATATTATGTTTTTGGTCATTTTTATGTTTCTTGCTGATATTTTAATCACATTTTAAAAAATTTATTTTGAGTAATAATTTTTCTCAGTATGTTTTTCTAACAGATCATTATTAATTTTTGCTTGTTATTACATTATCCTAGGGCATTGTATGCTAGATACATGTTTAGATATATGTTTTAAACTGTCATTTTATACTTTACACTTTTTTTTTTGTCTTTTTGAGACAGTGTCTCATTATGAAGTTCAGGCTGGCCTTGAACTCACTTTGTAGCCCTGCCTGGTCTTGAACTCACAGTGATCCTCCTGCCTCAGCCTCCTGAGTATCTTTTTAAAAAATTTTGGTAAAATCTATACAAAATAACATTCAACATCACAACCATTTTTAGGTATATAGTTCAGTAGTTTCAAGTATATTTATGTTGTTGTGTGTCTGATTTCCAGTTTTTCATCATACAGCAGTGAAACTATATTCATTCACAGCAGACTACTTTTTTCTGCCTAACTTTTGGAACTACCAAGTTTGTTTCCAATATCTGGCTACTACAAATTGTGCTGTTTCTTTCCCTTTCATTGTATGCATTATAAATTTTTGGATCTTATTTCCTTCTAGTTTCTTACACCAATGAGACAATACGGTGTTACACATGTGACTCTGATTTCCTCAAGTTTTTTAACTTTGCTTATGGGTCTTTCCTAATAATTGTTCTTATGGTCTAATTTTATTAGCAAAGTTCCTTTTACAGTTCAAATATCACACAGTTCTCTCCTTATTCTATTTTTTGATAAAAGTTCCATTCCTTTTTCTCACTGAGATTAAATGTTGTTTGTTACTGAACCAAGAAGCATGCCTGATGACATTTCAATTTTTTGTAACTTATTTTTCTGAGTTATTGCATCATTTTTTCCTTTATGTCCATGGCTTTCTTAGTGTTCTCTACAAGAACTTTGTAAAGTAGTTCACTTTTCAATACAATATTTCATGAAGTCAAATTTTCAAATGTTCAATCATTTCTCCTTTATCCTCAAGAAATTCCTTCTTGATCATTGCGTTTTACTCTCTAATCTGCTGTGGAAGTTTTCTGGAAGATGAGGTTGTACACAGCTGTAATCCTTGGTCATCCTTTTCTTATCATCCTGGGAATTATCTGTTTATTTCTTTTATTTTAGATGCTTGGTTTTCTGAAACCAAATTTATCTTGTTTTACTAGGCATAGCTTCTAGTACGTATTGATATTCTTACTAGGATGGTGATACATTAAAAAACTAATTTTGGGAGAATTTTTATAAGTGAGTTAGCTTTTCCAATGAAGAATGTGATCAATCTTGTATACAAATAAAAAGTTGCACTTAACAAATGTTTTCAAGATTTTCTGATAATCATTTTGTGCATTTTTTGTTAATTTTAATCTTAGACACTATATTATTCTTGTTCTTATAAATGGGATTCTATTTTCCATTATATAATCAAAATGACTTATTTAACATGTCAGTATAAATACATACATATATGTGTATGTGTGTGTGTGTGTGTGTGTGTGTGTGCACACGTGCGTACACGCATATTTTCCTATTAGGTAAAATGGTGTATTTTAGTTTGATATATGTTCACATATATATGTGTGATGATAAAACCACAACATAGCTGTTTGTCATGACATTTTAGTTTATGAGTACTTTATCTTCTGCAGTGTACAGTTGGTACATAAAAATAAATGCTCATAATATCTAATTTTTGTCAGATTAAATAGATTTCTGGTTTGGGTAACTAGCATGTTAGTTTGCTAGGGGAATTGAAACATTCAATAAAATTATGGCTGAGCACAAATTATAATTGAGAAGGCAGGATAAGCCCATGTCCAGTAGGATCTTAAATATCAGACATAAGAATTCTTAATTCAAATTGCATAATTGAGAATGATAAAAAATTGTTGAACAATTTAGAAGAACTTAATAACAGGAAGTTTTTTTTAAAAAATAAAATGGGTTCTGCTGTGCCATAAAGAAAAATAGGCTTGAGCTATTTTTAGCTAAGTGGATGCACCTTGAGGCCATTCTCTTAGCGATAATAATTTGACACACATGTGAATACCACATTGTTTCTGTGGTGTGAGAAACCTTAAGTGTAAATAAGAACTAAAATGAATCATAGATATTGTGAAATAGGAAGAAAATGTCCAAATGGAAAGGAGAACTAGGCAGGGGGAAAGGGTATAGAAAATTTTCAATCTTTAATACTCAGTTGATTTTTTAAATGATATAATTTCTTTTTCTTCTCTCTGCTTAGGAAATTGAACTGAGTTCATTAAGGGAAGCTTTGTCTTTTGTGTCATTGATTGACGGATATTATAGACTGACTGCAGATGCTCATCATTACCTCTGTAAAGAGGTGGCACCCCCTACAGTGCTTGAGAACATACAGAGCAACTGTCATGGCCCTATTTCGTGAGTACTGCAGTTTTCTTATATAAGAAAACAGTCTACAGTCAACTATCTATGCCTGTGTGTTCCACAGGCAGGCACAGATGAAATCGTACGTTGAAAGTTTTTTTTTTCTAAACAGTAGCAACTAACAACTGTTTATATAACATTTACATTGTTTTAGATGTTATGGTAATCTAGAGATGATCCATTGTAGATAGGAGGATGTGTATGGGTTTTATGAAAATTAGCCATTTTGTATAAAGGATTTGAGTATCCATAGATTTTGATTCTGGAAACAAGCCTCCATGAATGCAAAGAGACAACTATAGATTTTATACAATAGATATAAACTTAAGAATTTTGAAAAATACATTACCATAGTTTCAAGTTTTTTAAAAAACAAGTCTGCTTGCTCATAAGTAGAATTAAGACATAATTTACCATCTGTGTCTTTAAGACATAATTTACCATCTATAATACTTACAGCTTGTACAAGTTTAATATTTGGTTGCTTATGCATGCTTAATAACCCTTAGGTGTTAATAACTCTTGGGTAGTTCAAAACAGCACAAACAAAAAAACTGTGGTTGTTGTTCAGTGGTAGGATGCCTTTATAGCATGCATGAGACCAAAGGTTTGAGTCTTAGCAACACAAAACAAACACTCTATAATGTATATTTCATTAATTTTGAAATATTGGAAAAGAATCATAGAATTAAATTTGAAATTCGTCATTTTTTAATAATCTAACAACTTTTACTAAAGCTTCATACCCAACGTGGATTTATGATATTCCTTTTTCTAGCCAGATAGAACATTTGCTTAACCTAAGTTCTAGTTATCACTCAGCTAGTTTTGTTTTGTGATTGATACCAAATTTAAAGAACTTACACAGAATAAAACTCTAAGATTGTAAATTTAACCTACCTCAAAATATTTGAGAGAAAGTTTATGTATGTTAATGTAATTATGTTAAATGCAAATTTTTTTTCATTTTTTTTAAATTTTATTTAAGGAGAAAAGAAAAAAAAAAGCAGGGAAAGGGTACAAGTTATACAGATTTACACAAAAAAAATGAACAGTAGGAAATCACTAGTTAATGGATTACATATTGTCATCTTAGAAATAATTGTTCAAGTCACAAAATTAAAGCTTGTAAAGTGGACATTCCATCAATGATACTGCAAACAGTTCTGTTCATTGATCCAATAAAACTCTGTGATATCATTTTCTATCTTATACACTTAAATATACATGCAGTTATATAGTTTGGAGCACTTTCTTTTCCTCTCTTTTGTACCATGACTATTACACATTTTGGGTTTCATTGCTCCCACGGTTCTTATTACTTTTTTGGAAGAGAGTAAAACCAAATGTGACATAACAGAACAGAATCGGTCAAGTCAAAAGGGTGGACATAATAGATAATGTAAAAACATAATACAAGGTGATCAACAATGGTTACCATAATGCCTCCCGCTATCTCTAATAGAATTGCCTATATCATTAGTTGTAATGCAATTGAACAAAACAGTAAAGAACAAAACTGACAAAACCAAAACAATGGAGACATTGTAGGTCTTCAAAAGTAGATAAAAGTCAACAGAAATGGGCGTCATAATGAATCTCATTATCTTCACAGCTGATGCCTAAACTTTCGAACCTGATACTATCCAGCAAAACAGAATAGGGGAACATCAGTTAAAAACCAGATGGTGAGAGTAATACAGGGCTTTAAATCAAGGTAATGAAAAGTCAAAGTGGGTTACTATAATATATCCTGCTATTTTTTTCCTTTAATTAAAAGGATAAAGATAAAAAAGTAAATAATGGAGTGGAGATTGAGATAAAAGAGGGCATAACAACGAAACAGCGCAGATCAAAAAAAAAAAAAAAAGGGGAGAATTGTTTGATGGAGAAAACAGAGAAAGCATAGAATACGTGAAACAGGTTCAAAGGGACTACCAAGATACTAAGAAGTCTATAGAAGACTGGCATAACAGCTTGAAAGAAACTAAGGACAGACTATCTGAACTGGAGGGCAGACTTCTAATATGGGAGAATGAAATGAAAAACTTCTTAAAAATAACAAAGAAAGAAACAGCAATAATACAAAGACAAGAAGATGATAAGAGGATCCATAACTTAAGGATTAAGAACATAAAAGAAGAAGTAGGGACACAAACAAGTGAACTACAAAAGCTACTCACAGAAATAATCCAGGAGAATTTTCCTAATTTAGCAAAAGGTAAAGATACTCAGATGTATGAGGCATACAGGACCCCAGCTACCTACAACCCAAACAGAGCAACACCCAGGCATATAATAATAAAAATTCCAGAAATTCAATACAAGAACAGAATATTAAAAGCTGTAAGAGACAAGAAACAGACCACTTACAAGGGAACACCCATCAGAATTACAGCAGATTTCTCGGCACAAACCATCAAATCACGAAGAGCGTGGGGGGAAATAATTCAAGCTTTGAAAGATAATAATCTCCAGCCAAGATTGAGATATCCTGCACAACTGTCCCTGGAAATTGATGGAAAAACAAGGTGCTTCCAGGATAAAGAGGAACTGGGGGAATTTGCAACCACCAATTCAACTCTACAGAGAGTATTGCATGATATTCTAAAAAAAGAAAAATACAAAGAATCCAGAAATAATGGCAGAGAGGCCACAATGAATGGAGCAGAGAACAAAATGAAGAAGACAAACTGACAGCTACTGACAGAAAAAGAGCTCAACAGAAACGAGGCAGAGAAGATTGGATGATAGGAACAGCTATTTTGGAGAAAATGACATCTTAATAGGTAATACTGATTTAGTATCATCTTGTTTTGAAGTCTCATCTAGCTTTTGTCCTTCTGTCTCCAATGGTCTAAATAGATTGTATCTTACTGGATTTTATTATGTACGATAGTATAAGCAAAAACCTTGTAAAGACAAGGAGATTATACAGAAACCATTATTCATTTTCTGTTAGTCGATTCTAAATACTCTGTAATGCTGTCATTCTCTTGAATGGTTTTACATTGTTTTGATATACTTAATGCTACAGTATACGAAGTTGTACTCAAGGATTTCAAAGAAAGAGACAATATGGTAACTACTTTTAGGTTAGGATTATCTGGTGGTGAATCACTATTCTGCTTAAATGGTTAAATGCAAATTTAACCTACTTCAAAATATTTGAGAAAGTTTATGTATGTTAATGTAATTGTATGTTAAATGTAATATTTAAGATTTGCCTCAGTTAATAATTCATGTTCAGAGTTCTTGCACACCATCCCAAGTCCCTGGAGAGCTTAAGATCATTGCTCCCAGTGGTCAAGGTCCCGCCCAGCTTCCAGCCACACTAAGCTGGGCTTTGCAGGTTTGGGGCCTGTCTGGGCCATGCCCAGTGGCCTTCTTTCAGTCCAGGGAACTGGGCTGCTGGAGGAGGTGAGTTCCTGCACACCATCCCGAGCCCCAGGAGAGTTTAAGATCATTACTCCTAGTGGTCAAGGACCTGCCCAGCTTCCAACCACACTAGACTAAGCTTGCAAAGTTTTGCAGCCCGACTAGATTACAGTCAGTGACCTTCTTCAATCAGGGGTGTTGAGAGCATGTGAAGTGAGTTCCAGCACATTGGTCCTTGCCCGGAGAGAGCTTTAGACCATCATCCACATTGGCTAGGTGCCCACTCAGCTTCCTGGAACACTGGAGGTGGCACGGGAGGTCCTGTGACTGGACCATGCTCAGCAACCTCCATTCAGTCCCAGGAACCGAGGGCACAGAAGACAATTTCCAACACGCTCAGGCAAAGCCTTGGAACAACACTTGAAACACGGAAATATAGGAAAATGACAAATGAAAGGACCAAAATGCAATCTCAGAACTCCAGCCCATCCCAAGAAAACCTAAGAGCCATGTACATAGAAGAAAAATGTATGCCATACACCTGAAATACATGAAATAATAGCAACTGAAATAAAGAAGCAACAGGAAGCTTTAAAGGAATTCAAACTAGAAATAATCTCCCAGGTAAAAAAAGAAATGATAAAAGTAATGAAAGAGATGTTGAACACATCTAAAGAAGGCATAGCTAAAAAATTAGAGGAACAAAGCAAAAAGATAGAATCCCTGGATGAACAATATAAGAAACAAACAGAATACTTGAAGCAGATTCAAAGAGATATACAGGGAATCAAAAATTCCATTGAAAGTTGTCAAAACTGCCTCAATGAAAGTGAAGATAGAATTTCAGACCTTGAAGACAAGATTGCAGCTAGTGAAAAAGAAAGGAAAGATCTTTTAAAAATAACAAGGTATCAGGAAATAACAATTCAACATCTGCAAAATGATGCAAAGGAAAACAACATAAGATTGATAGGGATAAATGAAAAATAAGGAGATAGCACAAATGATATCAAGAGGCTATTTACAGAAGTAATAGCTGAAAATTTCCCAAACACGACAATGGAAACTGACATACGGATTAGTGAAGAATATATAACCCCAAATAGCCATAACCAAAATAAAACTACACCCAGACATTTAATAATCACTATCCCAGAAATCCAACAAAAGAACAGAACATTGAAAGTTGTTAGAAAAGACAGATCACCTCTAAAGGAAAACCTATCAGAATCACAGCAGACAAACAATGAAGTCAAGAAGAGGACTGATGTACCCTGCAAAACTGTCCTTCAGAACTGATGGAGAAATAAGATACTTCCATGACAAAGAACAGCTGAAGAACTTCATGATCACCAAGCCAACCCTGCAAAGAATACTGAAAGACTAAGATACACATAGGAAAAAAATACTAAGCAAGGTAGACAATTAAACAGAATGAAAAGATAAAGATGCAGCAGCAGAAAGATAACATGTCAACAATAAGCCAGTATATAACAGCTATAACCATTAATGTAAATGGTCTCAATTCACCAATTCAAAGAAACAGACTGGCAGAATGGATCAAGAAACAACATCCAACGATATGCTGTCTACAAGAAACCCATCTAACCCAAAAGGAAACTCAGACTGAAAGTCAAAGGATGGAAAACAATACTTCATGCCACAGGAACTGAAAAAAAAAGCGGGGGTAGGTATTCTGTTTGCAGACAATGTGAACTTCAAACCAAGAATGATCCTAAGAGATAAAGAAGGCCACTACATACTGGTTAGGGAAAAACTTCAAGAGGAAGAGATAACAATCTTAAATATATATGCACCAAATTCCAGAGCACCCAGTTATACAAAGTATTAATAGAAATGAAAAAATAATTCATGTTCATACAGTTATAAGTATAGTTGTTGTGAAACATTGCAGTGTTTGAATATTATATATAGGCATAAATATTTTAATTACTTTTCATGGTCCTTGCCTTCATTCATCTACTCACCTATTTATTCAAGTATTCATTTATCTATAGAATGCTTATGAGTATTTACTAAATACTGGTTTATATATGAGAAACATGATAAGCAAATGATTCCTACTTTTATATTTGCATTTCTTTTAAGATGTGCAGTTTTAAACCAAGGGTGGTGTTGCATACTGTAATCACAGCACTCAGGAGGCTAAGGCAGGAGGACTATGAATCTCAGGCAAACCAAAGGTGAACTATATATATAGTGAGACAATTCTCAAAAATGGGAAACAAAACTACACAGAAAAAGATGTGTAGTTTCAAAACTGTATCATGTTTTAAACCTAGTAATATTCTTCAATTACCATAGGTCTTACATTACAACTTGGTCCTATACTAATTTTAAAATAGCACTCATAATTTTTGTATTAGTAACTATGTTGGAAGAGACATAAGAAGTGTTGTTTTATGAATATCAGTATGATTTTTAAAATACTAGACTTGTGATTAGAAAGCAGAAAATTCAGCGGAATGAATTTATCTTTGTGATTTATAATATCTTTGTGATTTTATCTCATAACTTTCATGTTTTTAAAATAATATAATTGCCCTTAGTTTGGATTTACTGCAAAGTAACTTTATAGTTTTATTTTTCTCTTGAAATTAATTGGAGAAAATGAAACAGATGTCTTCTAAAATTTGAGAATTTTAGATTTGACTTTTGATTGTTTTTGTGATATCTGGCCCTAATGTCATAACACAAAACTATGTTATCATTAAAAGTATTTTATCATTTTATGTTATCATTGAAAGTATTTCTATTTTACCTTTAGAATGGATTTTGCCATCAGTAAATTGAAGAAAGCGGGTAATCAGACTGGACTTTATGTACTTCGGTGCAGCCCTAAGGACTTTAATAAATATTTTCTGACTTTTGCTGTTGAGGTTAGTATGGTACATTTATTAATAGTAACATATTATTTAGACTATGTGTCTTGTATTCATGTTTATGTATCATACATTATTTCATAATACTCAGAATTATAATTCTTGATATAATATCTTGCATAATAATCAGGTTTAATTTATCCCAAGGATTAGATACAAATAAACATAATCCCTAGGACTCATGGAGTATTTTTTTTATCCTGCTATTTTTTATTTTTTCCATTAATTAAAAAGATAAAAAAATAAATAATAAAAAAGGAGATTGAGATAAAAGAAGACATAACAACAAAACAGCACAGGTCAGAACATAACCATTTAAGCAAAATAGTGTTTCACCACAAGATATTCTGAAATAAAAGTAGTTACCATAGTGTCTCTCTCCTTGAAATCTTTGAGTATAACTTTGTATACAGTAGCATCACACATATCAAGACAATGTAAAACCATTCAAGAGAATGACAGTATTACAGGGTATTTAAAACCAACTAACAGAAAATGAACAATGGTTTCTGTATTATCTCCTTGTCTATAAGAGTTTTTATTTATATTATCACATATAATAAAATCCAATAAGATACAACATGTTAAGACCGATTGAGACAGAAGAATAAAAGCTTGATGGGACTTCAAAACAAGATGATAGTAAATCAGCACTGGTGATTATGATGTCTTGTTTTCTCCAATATAGCTATTCATACCATCCAACCTCCTCTGCCTCATTTCTGTGGGGCTCTTTTTCTGTCATTAGTTGTCAGTTTGTCCTCTTCATTTCGCTTTCTACTCCATTCATTGTGGCGTCTCTGCCACTGATTCTGGAATCTTGGTATTTTTCTCTTTAGAATGTCCTGTAGTATTCTCTGTAGAGTTGAATTGGTGGTTGCAAATTCCCCTAGTTCCTCTTTATCCTGGAAGTACCTTGTTTCTCCATTAATTTCTAGGGACATTTGTGCAGGATATATCAATCTTGGCTGGAGGTTATTGTCTTTCAAAGCTTGAATTATTTCGCCCCACACTCTTCATGATTTGATGCTTTGTGCTGAGAAGTCTGCTGTAATTCTGATGGGTGTTCCCTTGTAAATGATCTGTTTCTTGTCTCTGACAGCTTTTAACATTCTGTTCTTACATTGGATTTCTGGAATTTTCATTATTATATGCCTGGGTGTAGTTTTGTTTGGTTTGTAGGTGGCTCTGGTCCTTTATGCCTCATAGATCTGTGTATCTTTACCTTTTCCCATGTTAGGGAAGTTCTCCTTGATTATTTCGGTGAATAGCCTTTGCAGTTCATTTGTTTGTATCCCTGCTTCTTCCTTAACATTCTTAATTCTTAAGTTATAGATCGTCTTATCATCTTCTAGCCTTTGTATTGTTACCGCTGATTTCCTTGTTATTTTTAAGTTTTTCCTTTCATGCTCCCCATTACAAATCTGTCCTCCAGCTCAGATAATCTGTCCTTAGTTTCTTTCAAGCTGTTATGCCAGCTTTTGATAGAGTTTTTAGTTTCCTGGTAATCTCTTTGAACCTGCTTCATGTATTCTACATTTTCTCTATTTTCTCAATCAAACAATTCTCCCTTTTTTTTCTGTTCTTCCATTCTACCATCTGTTTTTTCTTGGGAGGTGCTTAGCATTTCTTTAACTATTCTACTTATATCTTGCTTTACTTGGTTAAATACTTCACTTTTGAACTCGTCTATGAGGTCTTGAAGATACCGCTTTATGTCTATTGGTGCTGTGTCTGGTATTGCATGTTTTCTGTCCTCATTCTCCTTTGCATTTACCTTTCCTGGATCAGTGTTCTCAGGATTGGGGACTAAGGACCCTTTCTTCTTGCTCCCTCTTCCCATACTTTTTGTTCCTTCCATACAACGTATTATAGGAGGCCCAGTTTCTTTCTTTGTCAGTTACCATTTGTTTGAAACACACCTGCTAGGTGTTCCCACCCACTGCAGTGTACTAGGGAGACACAGACTTGGGCAGCCTATGCTGGGCCTGCCCCTCCAGATCAGTCATCCTGCTAAAGGCTTCACTGCATTAGAATGCACTGCCAGGCGCAGGGACCTGATTGGGCTAGCCTACTGGGTCTTAGTCCGTGGCGTCACCCAGGTCAAGTGCTCCCCACCAATCCCACTTGAGAGGGGAACATGTGACTGAAGTCACTGCAGTGTCCTGTTCGGGCCAGTCTGCCCAGTTCCAGAATGTCCTCTGTTGGAGTCTCCTACTCTATGGAATGGTCCCCGTTCCTCTCACTCACTGCAGGTCAGTGCAGGGCTCCCCACCTGCTCTGCTCTCAATTTGGTTTGCTGATTCCTGCTCTCAGAGCTTTCGCGTCTCTATCCCTGCTGTGCCAATTCATATACAGCAGTGGCAGCAGGAAATTCAAGCTGTGGTTTCTAGAGGCGAGGGTTCCAGCTTTGGCACTGATACTTTAACTGTTCCAGTTGTAACACCGGGATTGCATTTCCAGTTGGTTTTTTCTCTGCTCAGTTTGTTCTTGGGTCAGCAGGGTATATCTCCCTCTGCTTAGGACTCCCCACACTGCACCATTCCTGGAATCTAACCTGGCTATCTCAGAGAACCTCCATAGCTGCTGTTATCTATATGCCATGTTCTCCCGGAAGTCCACCCATGGATTATTTTTGACATGACATATATATTGTCTATCTGTTTTTTTATTTAGTGTTCATTTTATCCATCTACATATATCTATCTGTCTATCTTTGGGTATTATAATGTGTCAAATGATACTCCATCAAGTCTTTGGAAGTGTCTTTTTTCACAAAAATGGAAATCTTTAGCAAATCATATAGAGCAAAATAAATCAGAAGCAAATCTCTATTAGTCAGTAGTTATTAACTAGATCAAAATACGGCCATAACAAAGGAATAAAAATACCCTAATGCTTTCTGCTAGTAATTTTCCAGAATTAAGAATAATGATCTATAACATATATTTAAAGTAAAAATTGCAATAAACTTCATTGTTATTATAGATCATCTTCAATTTCATCTAAGATTATTTACTATCCCAAATTACTTTAAAAGCTATTATTCTTTACGTGGCAGTTTTCTGGTATAACTGAGAAACTTTATATCAGTATGAAAATTGATTTTACTCTATTATTTGATTGTTTTAAAAGCAATAATCTTACGTTTAGCACGTGGATTATCTATAAATACAGATAATCCTTCTCTTTAACCGTTGCCTAAAACTGGTAGTCTGTCCTAATTTTAGAATACCTTAGAATAACACAATAGTCTATTGTATTGAATTATCAATTCAAAATATATATCGTTATATGTTAGAAAATGTATGATATACTCCTGTCTTCAAGTAAGTTACTGTAGAAAAACAAAAATGTTTACCAAAAAATACTAATGTGAGCATTAGATAGAGACAATAACAGGAAAAGGTATAGTTACTAGCAGAGGGCTTTTGGAATAGAAAAGAATTGAAGTTGATTTTGAGAGATTTGTAGATGTTTGTAGACAGTTCTAAATAAGACAAAGGTCTTTATAAAAAGCAACTCAAAAATACTAAGATTAAGGAAAAGTTCACAATACAATCCACTAGAATTATTTTTAAAATGCAAAATATTTAAAATGTCACATTAGAGTAATATAAATATAGTAGAGGTGCAATGTAATAGCTGTTCACCTTCACTTAGGAAATGGAGTATTGTTAGAGAGACCTCACAGGAAAAGCAATATTTGAAGTGAGTTTTATGGAATAAAATGAAAGTTCACTACTCAGGAGAGGGTGTCCATTCTTAGTAGAGAGATAGCATGTAGTTACTAAGGCATGAAATAGTGTGGCATTTAGTTGAAATTATTTGGCTAGAAAGGAGTTTTTATTTAAGAACCAGCTAGAGTTAAGTTAGAGATGGCAGGAGAAACATTTCATGAATGCCCTATTTGCTTTGCTAGGTGTTGACTTTATCTTTTAAACTATGGAAAGCTATGCAGGCTATTACTATTAATTCTTGCTTTCTTGCTTTTTAAATAAAATTAACTCTTGAACCACTTTTGTAGACTATAAAACTGTAATTAGGTTCCGTTTTGAAGGACCAAGATCCTCTATTATCATAACAGCCCACATTAGGATTCATAGTTCTAATGTCTGAATATTTTGTTCATTGTTTTTGTGTTATTCCTTTAGGCAGAATAATCATTATAACTATTGTGGTTTTCCCTCCTCTTTATAATTTAACTTGTATAGCGAGAAAATGTCATTGAATATAAACATTGCTTGATTACAAAAAATGAGAATAGAGAATACAACCTCAGTGGGACCAAGAAGAACTTCAGTAATCTTAAAGATCTTTTGAATTGCTACCAAATGGAAACTGTTCGCTCAGACAGTATAATTTTCCAGTTTACTAAATGCTGTCCCCCAAAACCAAAAGGTAACATAATTTTATAGTTATTTCAAAATATTGTCATGATTGTGTCTGTGGTGGGAGATATCTTCAGTACATTGATTTGAAAAGAAATATAAAAAAAACAGCTCCAAAAGCAAATTAATTTTTTCTTATTCTGTTGTACAGCATCATCAGATAAGATTGTATAGTTTGGTGTGAATCATTTGTAAGCAACTTGAATTTCTATTATTCTAGTTTAAAATGACATTTTACAGATAATTGTTTGCTATAAATTAGTCACTAGCTTACTGAACTAGAAGATCTCACTACCAAATTCCTACATGTTTTAAGAAAAAAATTTTGTTTTAGGATTTTAATTTCTTTATTTTAAAAATGAAGATAGTAAGATTGGAAACCCCTTGAATAAGTTTCATTGTTAAAAGTTTTTAAATGTGGTAAAATTACACTAAAGAAATAGGTATAATTTTGAATGTATGAAATAATTAGTAGGAGTACATTAAAGTTCAATTAGTAAACTCCAAAAAATTATTTTCTGGGGAAAAGATGAATAATAAGTTATTATGCATTTCTTGCATGTAGAACACATTTTATTCTTCTTTGTAGCAATTCATATTTTTGGTGTGCTTTGAAGAGATGCCCACACACATATATACACAGATACATGTATTCTACTATGTTTTTTCCAGATAAATCAAACCTTCTAGTCTTTAGAACCAATGGTGTTTCTGATGTATCAACTTCACCAACATTACAGAGGCATAATAATGTGAACCAAATGGTATTTCACAAAATCAGAAACGAAGATTTGATATTTGTAAGTATAGATACAAATTACTGTCTTTTTTGTCCTTTTATAAAGACATCTATTTTCTTGATTTCCTATCCTACATTTTATCTTGTAATATGTGGAAGTATTTTGTTATAACCTGTAGTATAAAAATTTAGTTACTTTCTAAATATTTTTATTTCTTGTGAAAAACACACTAACTTTTGTAAGAAATTAGCAAAATTATTTTAGGGATGGAATTATATTCTTTTCAGAATTTAAAAAATGTCTTTATAAATCATAGATGAAAAATTATCAGAAAAGCAGCTTGTAACCCACATTGTAACTCTTAGGTTCTTATGAAAGTTAAAAAAAATTAACCAATTGAAAATAAATAAGAAGCTGAAAACAAAATAGTATACAAGCTGATGATTGACCTATCAGGTGGTTTTGAATGGAGATTAGTCACATATATCATAAGGTTTAAAATTAAAAGTAGTACAAGGAAGAGGTCCAGGTCATGAGCCTGTGAATGGCTAAGAATTAAAAGTGAGACATCACTAAATAAAGCCAGAACCCTCATGAATATACATACTACGTTATCAAAATGTTCAGTCTACGGTAGGCTGGCTCTAAGGCAGAAGAAATGGGACAGCAGAAAAGTCTCGTGGTGGAAAGCTGCACTGTGGCAGACAAGAAGCAGAGATAGGTAGCCTCCAAAGACATATGCCTAGTGATCTGCCTGCCCTAACTGGGCCCAGCATCCCAAAAGTGCATTAAGCTATAAACTCATCAATAAACTAATCCACTGATAAGTATAGTGTCTCATGATCCAGTCTCCTTCCAGAATCCCAGCCTCTGAACACAGGGGACTTTTGGGGAATATTTAGATATAAACCATAATCTTCATTGGACCATAATCTACATCTTCAGTAGACCATAATCTACATCTTCAGTTAAACAACATACGAAATGCGAAAAATTTATCCCACTTGAAAAAGGAAAGAAAAGTAGGAATGAAGAAAAGAAAGAAGAAAAGAATGTTCTGTATTTAAGTTGGAATCTTTTTTTTTTTTTGAACTCACAGCCTCACATTTACCAGGCAAGCACTTGAACCACTGAGCTAAATCCCCAGCCCCCTTAAGCTGGAACCTTAAATTGGTAAAAAGAGTCTCAGGTGGAAAAAGAGCCTCTTCCAGGAATTTATAATGAAAATATTTTGATCTTGGGTTTCTTTATACTACCTGTATGAGCTGAGAAATAGGAAGCCAACATATTAAAAGTGATACTCCTCTGATATGATGGGAGAAACAAATACAGAATCTTTTTGGAAGAACATACATTTTAATTTAGACTATCCAGAATTCCCATGGGTAAAACCACTCCAAACATGAGTTTTTAATCTGAATTTAGAAACACAGAGGGAAATAACCTAGTGTTAAGCAAGAATCAGCAGATCAAACAACAAAATTATACTTTTAAGAATTTCATACAATATTCAGGGACTATAAAATAACACATGTATATTTAAAGAAATAAGAGGAGTTGAAAACATTGGGAAAAGAAACATTTCAAAAGAAAAGATATTATTTTAAAAGAAATTTGACAGCTGGCACATACCTGTAATCCCAGAAATTGGGAGGCTGAGGCAAGAGGACTGCTAACAAGTTCAGTTTGGGGTATATAGTGAGTTCAGGCCAGCCTAAAATTCATAGGGAAACTCTGTCTCAAAACAACAGAATAAAACAAACAACCTAAAAAATTTGAGTTAAAAATGAGACACTATTAAAATTTGAAGTAGAAAAGAATAGAAAAATAAGTATGCTGACATTTAAACACAATGAAAAGATTAGAAGGCAGATTACTTATAACTGAACAAAGACTTAGTGATTTGAAATACAGATCTGAAGAAACATAGCAGATATGGAGAAAAAATGAAAGTTATAAAAGAGAAAATATATAGAGGGAAGAATGTGAAAGACTGGTATTGGAATTTCATAAAGGGAAAGTAGAATTATCCAGAACTGTGGACTTGAGTAATGGGAATGTTACAAAAGTAATAAGTAGTAGAGGTTGGGTTTGAACATAGCCCTATTTCAGGGTGCAGGCTTTCAAAGTTGTTCTGTAAGGATACACAAGAAACACTAATACTGGTGCTATCAGTAGTAGCTATCGCTTATTGTGCTCTTAATATATGTCTTGAACTATATACTATAGTGTTTTTATATTCATTGGTTAAAACAGTTCTATGGGGAAAAATAGTTATTTTCCTCATTCTTCAGATAAAGCAACTAAACTAAGTACAGCACAGATACATTAAATAGCCTTTATAAAGTCAAACACATAGTAAGTGAAAAGGAACAGACTACCGTTTTTCCTTTCTATTATACTGGTAGAAAAGGCAAAGCAAGAGACTCATTTGTGAATAAATGTAGATAATGACTTTTAAAAAATCATAATTATAGCCAATGCAGTAGGTTTAAAACAGGTAGACCCAAAGATACACTTTATTCATTAATCTTTAATTACTGTTTAAAGTAGAAGATTTGAGAATCTCATATCTAGGGTTAGTTTGTAAGGCAACTACCTACTCATGACTTTTTAAAAAATGTTTTGTCGGGATATTTTCTAATTCCTTATCTTTCTTGCTCAATTCTCTTCTCATTTACCCTTTTTTCTTTTGAAGAATGAAAGCCTTGGCCAAGGGACTTTCACAAAAATTTTTAAAGGAATAAGGAGAGAAGTAGGAGACTATGGTCAGCTGCATGAAACAGAAGTTCTTTTGAAAGTTCTGGATAAAGCACATAGAAACTATTCAGAGGTGTGTATGTTCTTTGAGTAGTCCATGTAATTTATACTTATGTGCATTCATATGCATGTAACATTTATGCATGCAGCTATGCACAATTACAATTTTATTTTTTATTATTTAATTTTTTTTGTCTTTTTGAGACAGGGTTTTGTTCTGCAGTTCAGGCTGGCCTTAAACTGGCAGTAGTCCTCCTGTCTCAGCCTCCTAAATGTTGGGATTATGTATGTGTGCCACCACACTTGGCCAAAATTATAATTTTTAAAAGTATATGAAGGACCTTTTTGAGGATGCTTTTTAATGAGGCAGTGAAAAATTACAGGATTTACAGTTTATTTCCAATCTTACTTCTTTTACTTTGTGTTAGTATTATTTTATCTTTGCGATAATACTGTACTTCTGACTTTTAAACTTGGCACTCTTGATCTTTATGGATTTCATAGAGGTTCCTCAACAATTCATCTAGTAAAAAAAATTTGAAAGGGACTGTTCTAAGGAACACTTAGTAAAATATTGATGCCCTGGTCACCATTCAGAGTGTGGATTGGCAGAAACTTAGCTGTCAGTTGCCAGAGTCCTGAGCATAGCAAGACATATCAAAGGATGACAGAATATACATTTGTGATACTTCGAATGTCTTAAGGGATGTTAATGGAAGATGACATGAAATGTAAACAAAAGAGCTGTTCTGATGCAGAGCACTACAGTGGTGGTGATCCTGATCCTCTGAATAATTATTCCTAGAAGTCCTCTCAAAGGATAGTTAAGAGTGATGTTAATAACATGCTGGTATCCTGACACAGGTATCATGCTATTTATCTGCATTTAGGTCATTACTAATTAATAATTATTCCTAATAATTTAGGAACCATTATGTAAAGCTGATATCCATCAATTACAGTCCCATTTTACTATGTCTGGAGTCTACCCCTAGTTGTACCTGTTCTCTATTTTTGGTGTGACAGCTCTAAAAGTGTTTGACTTGTATCATTTATGGTACCTACTACCACCATTTCTTTCTCTCATTGCTGTGTCTGTATTCCAAGATTATGTAGGAGTTTTCTAAAAGAACCCTAACATCAAGGTTGATATGTAAAAATCTACATAAAGGGACCAAATCACATTGTAACCTTATCTGAAATCCTGCTAAGAGTAGGAAAAAGTATACTTCTTTATGGCAGAGAGCATCTTTCTGAATGATGTATATACTTACAGACCACAGTGAAACAGCCGGGCATGGTGCTGCATGCTTGCAATCCCAGCACTCAGGAGGCTGAGGCAGGAGAATCACTGCAAATTTGAGGCCAGGTTGGGGCTACATAGTGCATTCACAATCAGCTGAAACTACATGGCAAGACCCTGTTTCAAAAAACAAAACAAAGCAAAAACAGCCAACCAATAATTCCTTTGCATTTGTTATTTTCTTTCCCTTAGTCTTTTTTTGAAGCAGCAAGCATGATGAGTCAGCTTTCTCACAAGCATTTGGTTTTAAATTATGGTGTATGTGTCTGTGGAGAGGAGAGTAAGTAAAACCACTGGCTTTCTTATGTTAAATCATGCCTCTCTCAATGAATCTGTTGTTGCTTATATAAAATTTCAGTTTCAAGATCACCAGTATCAGTATAAACTATAACTCAATAGGAATTAAGTGTTGCTAAACCTAAAAACATTATAGGACTGTTTAGTTATGCCTTGTGAAAAAGGAAATCAATAAATGAAGTTAAACTGCAGAAGACAGCTATTATAACTTATATTACCAGCTAATATAACTTATATTACAATACACAAACAATGACATATAGTAAACAAATATAGTTTTTTGTGTTCATTATAGCAGTACAGATTATGATTAGTTTAACTTAACATTGGAACAACTAGCCTGTTCAGTACAAAAGTATTTGGATTTATGAAGACAAAGCATATAAATAGAACTCAATGAAATAGAAATGGATACATTTTCCAGGTATTATGGATACATTTTATATTATATATATTATGTTATACTTACATGTAATATATGTATTTGTTGAGGTTAATACATCTTGCTGTTATAAATGAAAAACTGAAACATACAATGTTGTATAATCATTGTTCTCTTTAATGAGTTTTGCTTAATTTCTTTACTGATAGTATCGTCATATAAATATAAACATTTATAAATATCTGAATTATACATTTTAATTGTATATATACTTGTCTATATTTTAATGCAGATATTCTCGTTCAGGAGTTTGTAAAATTTGGATCATTAGATACATACTTGAAAAAGAATAAAAATTCTATAAATATATTGTGGAAACTTGAAGTGGCTAAACAGTTGGCATGGGCTATGCATTTTCTAGTAAGTAATTAGTATGTTCTTTCTTATGAAAATGTATTGTTTCATTCTGTGAAGCAATCTAGAAGTCATCTTGCCAACAAGAGATCTGTGAATAGGTGCTGAGTCATTCAGAATAGGTTGGGTGGTGACAGGGATTATTTTAGACATAATAATATAAAATCACTTTTGAGAGAAACAGTTTTGTAGTACTGTCAGTCTCTTTACTATTTTCTGTGTCACTTGAATCTATAAAAATTAACCAGAATTTATGCAGAAACATGTCATACTGTTATGGATAATAGAAAATACATTCTTACTACGTTTGTGGGCAATTAGGCATTAGGATTCTGGGAGAAACAAGTGTGGATACAGAAGCAGAGTACCAGAAGGCAAGCCAGTTACCATACTATTCAAAATGTGCCTGTGTCCCTTAGAACTTAAAAGACCTCCTATTGTCCTAAGTACCAACTGTTTAGAATCTCTGTTTTGGAAGGTAGAGTAACACTGGGTAGCTTTAATTTATTCATTTCATCATGGGTGTATATCATTGTGTCAAATGAAGTATAACATAGGAAATGCTATCATAAACCTTTTATTGTCTTATAGAATGCCTCCAAATTAATATTTACATTGTTTTCTCATGTGTTTTCTTTAATCTACTTTGGGGCCTTGAACATATTAAATGCTCAAATATTTGTGGAATGTTTGAATGTATGTGCATTTAATTTTAATAGGAAGAAAAAAACCGTATTCATGGGAATGTATGTGCCAAAAATATTCTACTTATCAGAGAAGAAGACAGGAAGACAGGAAATCCTCCTTTCATCAAACTTAGTGATCCTGGCATTAGTATTACAGTTTTACCAAAGGACAGTAAGTTCTACAAGGATTATATTTAACTTTATTAGTATTACATGAATAATACCTTTTTTTTTAAGGAGAAAAGAAAAAAAAAACAGTGAAGGGGTACAAGTTATACAGATGTACAGAAGAAAAAAATGCGCAGTAGGAAATCACTAGTTAATGGATTACATATTGCCATCTTAGAAATAATTGTTCAAGTCACAAAATTAAAGCTTGTAGAGTGGACATTCCAACAATGATACTGCAAACAGTTCTGTTCAATGATCCAATAAAACTCTGTGATATCATTTTCTATCTTATACACTTAAATATACATAAGAATAATACCTTTGAAAATATTAATTTTTCTTGAACTCCAGTTTGCTGATAATGTTCTTGATTAATAATAACATTCAGCTATCACTTTTTGCAATTTAAATTGTTACAGTTATATCCTGGTCTCTACCCATTTCTTCTTGGAAGCATGTCATCATGCCTTATAAAATAATTTTAAAAGTTTTCATTCTTAATCATGTATGGTAGGTAGAATTTTATCCATATTTTAATGTGAAATTTTCTAATATTTTTGTGCTATGGTACATTTTTTAAAAAAATTTCTCTAGTCAATAAAAATTTTTTGAAAATATATTATTTACCTTGAGACCTTATTAGTATCTCTGACATTTAAAATTTTTAAAACCTTATTCCTGTGTCTTAATTTTCTATCTAATACAGTAAGTTAAAAGTAAAAACTTCAGTCAAATGTTGAGAGCATATTTTTTTGGTCTAAATAATGTTATAATTGTGTTAGATTATCTTAGCTAATTTTATTAGTTGAATATGCTAAATTTAGAATCTATATTGATCGATTTTTGTGGATTGATATGTGGTATCCTATTTGAATCACCAGTACTTAACTTAGTGGTTTAGTCAATAGTGAAGACAATAATATTAAAGTAGTAGTATGGGACAGAAAATCTTCTAGAGTATTGGTTCTGGTATTAGTTCTATTGGAATGGGAAGTAAACAATGTATTCATGTGGTAAAGGAGAAAGGACACAATATCATCTTTCATCTCTTGATTATAAGCAAAACTACTCACACCGCTTTACCAAAATATGTAATGAGGCTGGGGATTTAGCTCAGCAGCGTAAGTACTGCCTGGCAAGTATGAAGTTGTGAGTTCAATCCCCGGTACCACCAAAAAAAAAAAAAAAGTAATGAATTATCCTTCATTCTTTATCTGTGTCAGAATACCATTTTCTAGAAGGGTCATGTTCCACAGAAACTCTTCTTGGACAATTTTATGCTCTAAATACTAGAAATGTATCAACTGCATACCCAGAATTATCTTCATATAACTTAAGTCACTCATCTTCTGTAATGATAAATGCTTGTTGGTCCTCATGTCTCTGCAAGGCCACTACTATTAAATGATTAAAACATCTTCAATATTGTAAAATTACTCTTACTATTTATACATTGTAAAACTATAAAGATATTTTGAAAAGCAATTTTAAGACAAATTTTGTAGGTCTCTTACTTTCTTGAAAGAACTAGTAGGAAGCAGAGAAAGTGAGATACTAGTTGAGACACTTCTTCCACTGAGGAAGAAGTTTAATGGATCTGGAATTCATTGGACAGACATTCTTCATTTAATGCCCGAGTTCAGACCCGGCAATTGGGTCATCATCTGAATTAGTTGCTAAATGAGAAATTATAGATAGTATGTACATTACAATATTCAGGACAAAGAAATGGCCAGAAATGGTCAGGTACGTCTTGCTTCATACTTACCAATCTCACTACAAAAGTCAAAACATGACCTCAAATTCATGAGTGCTAAAAGAACCTATTTATTTTTTTGTAATTTGTTATTTTTAAGACAGGGTTTGAACATGCAGTATATACTAGGCTGTCTTTGAAATCATTTTGTAGCTCAGGCAGGCCATAAACTCACTTGATCCTCCTGCCTCAGCCTTCTGAGTGCTGGGATTACAGGAGACATTGATGACTTCGCTTTTACTTGCATAGCTTTTATGTAGTACTGTAATATATAACAACATAAAACTACAGTGTTGTGCTGTACAGCACAATCAGCAAATAGTACCATATGAACGAGGTATACTGTTAAAAAAAAGATGGTGTAAACAAGGTGTACAGAATTATACAAAAAAAGGTCATAAGTCCAAGAGATAGGTCATAAATCTGCAGTCAATAAACAGGTAGTTCATTAAAAGAGGAATATCTGTACAGGATTCTGATCTTGTCTTTGTACTAACAAATTAATAATTAATCTTTGTGGATCTGAGTGTTGTTCTTGTTAAAGCTTAGATACTGAATTGGGTGATCTAAAATGTCACTTCAGCTCCTAAGCTTTATGCACATGAATACTCTGCTCCAACAAAAAAAGATTAGTTTATTCAAATGAAGCTGAAAAATATTTGCATATAAAATAATTGTTTACTTGTAGGGATTTTTTAACTGTTCGTTATTCCTGTCATTTAAAAGTTCTTCAGGAGAGAATACCATGGGTACCACCAGAATGCATTGAAAATCCTAAAAATCTAAATTTGGCAACAGACAAATGGAGCTTTGGTACTACTTTGTGGGAAATCTGCAGTGGAGGAGATAAACCTCTGAGTGCTCTAGATTCTCAAAGAGTAAGTTGATACAGACTGAAATTAGAATTGCTGTGTGTGTAACCCATCATATTTCTTTCACAGATTCACTATTTCTTAGCACATCTTAATTTTTAAAAGTTTGGTACAATTTATTCTTAACATTTGATTCTCTAATTGTAGAAATTACAGTTTTATGAAGATAGGCACCAGCTTCCTGCACCAAAATGGACAGAATTAGCAAACCTTATAAATAATTGTATGGATTATGAACCAGATTTTAGGCCTTCTTTCAGAGCCATCATACGAGATCTTAACAGTTTATTCACTCCAGGTATGATACTTCAGGTATCACTATTTATCTTTGTTGTATATATTGAATGTTTACTAATTTTTTAATCCCTTCCCAAAAATTCCTACCAATCTCTTAATGTACTATGTACATATATGATTTCTCATGCTTTATACATATTATAATCTTTTTGAGCAGTTTTAAGGCCTTTTTCTCTCTCAGTAGTCTAGTTTTATTTATTCAAAAATTAAAAGAACATACAAAACTTACTACATCCCGGTGGCCTGGAAATATTAGACTTCTACCTAATTTAGTATGCCAATTAATGAGAAGAACTTTTATTTGGCTACCACAGCCTTTTAATAATGATTCTTTTGACTTTTAAGTAGTTGCCATATAGTTTATAATTGATTCACTTTCTAAACATGAGGTAGGTTTGTTTTTGTTTGTTCTAAGCTTTAAAATATGATCTAAATACATGTGGTTGACCCATAGGAACATCTTGCTTCAGTATTACTCACCAATCTCACTACAAAAGTCAGAATATGACCTTAATTCATGAGTATTAAAAGTACCTATTTATTTTTTTGTAATTTGTATTTTTAAGACAGGGTTTGAACATGCAATATACAGTGGGCTGTCCTTGAACTCATTTTGCAGCTCAGGCTAGCCGTGAACTCACATGATCCTCCTGCCTCAGCCTCCTGAGTACTGGGATTATAGGAGAGCGTCATCACACCTGGCAACTACCTATTCTAAAAAGCAATCCTTTATTCTTTCCAAGATCTTTCTCAAAAGCCTATGAGTAATAAAGGCTTCCATTAGTATAATTTAAACCATTTGAATGTCCCTGTATCAAATGTATTTCTAACTCATCCTGATTATTTTGTCAACTTAATGTATATCAATTTAACCTGAAGAGTATGTTTGCCATTTTAAACTGGTGATATTCTTTATTTCTACAGATTATGAACTGTTAACAGAAAATGACATGTTACCAAACACGAGGATGACTGCTTCATTGTCTTCTGGTGCTTTTGAAGATAGAGACCCTACACAGTTTGAAGAAAGACACTTAAAATTTCTACAGCAACTTGGCAAGGTAAATTGTTTTAAGTTGTGTAAATGAAACAGTCATACAGTCTTTTATTTAGGACCAGAAAAAGCTTCAGAGAGCCTGCAAAGTATACTTCCTATGAAAATTTTAAGGGATATTTATTAAAATATTATTTTTAAAAAGGGATCAGCTGATAAATGTTAGAAAAATGCTATGCTAGATAAACAACTTTCTTTACCAAAGAATTTAGAGCCTTTAATACAGTGTGCATTGAACAACTTCAGGAGGATAGTGAATTAGGCATTCCTTCCAGAACTGACATGGAGTCCTTCCAGAACTGATTTGACATGGAATCTTTGCTCAGCAGAGAGAGTTTGTAGTTCACTCTAAGTGAGTCAGTAGGATACAGAAAATAACATTTCAGTCTTTCTTTCTGCCTTTCTACTTTTAGTAATCTCAGGGTAAAATGATTATTTTGATTGCTTATGAATTAGTATGTTGACTGGACTGTGTTCACTAGCAGATAAGAGTGTTAAAAGGTTGTATAGTCATGTGTAGCCTACATATTATAAATAAAAGCAGAAAAGGTTCAATTCTTAGCAGCACTAACTAGAGTGCTAAACTTTCTCTTTTTCTTTCTCTTTTTTCTTTTTGTGTTTCTTTTTCTTACTCTTCTTTTTCTAAATTCTTTAATTTAGTATTTGTCCTTTTGAAATAGGGTCTCACTATACATTTAAGGCTGGCCTTGATCCCACTTTGTAGCCCAGACTGTCTTGAACTTGCAACAATCCTCTTGTTTCCCAAGTGTTGGGATTACAGGCTGCACTACCATGCCTAGCCTTTTCTTTTTATAAGCTTGCTAGAATAAGAATCTGTACCATTTATCATTACAAATTGGATTTTGATATGGATGCAATATGAAAAGCTCCCTTTGGTCTTAAAACTAAAATGAATGTTCTAATTAAGCTTTACTGGAGCTAAACATTGGTATTATAGTAAAAAGTATTGACTTATATTGGTACTTTTTGTTCATCTTTTGATTTCTGCATACTCTTAGAAACATTTGAAGAGGTACAACAACAGGAGAAAAAATAGTTTAGGTATTTGAGTATTTTAGTTATCTGTTGTAAGCTTTAAACTTAACAGCCAAAAACAACAAACATTTGCTATCTTCAATTTAACTAGGATTGTACTGAATCAAGATTTTACACAAGACTATAATCAAGGTGTCAGCCAGGCCTTACCGTCTCACCTGAGGCTTGACAAAGAAAGATTTCTCAGTTCCCTTCAAAAGAATTATTGAAGGCCTCAGCAGATCTGCTTCCAAGCTTATTGCACATACCTCTCCACAGAGCTGCACATGGCAGCTGAAAGCAAACACCCAAGATGGAAACCAAAAATTATTTATGACCTAATCCCAGATAGTATTTCATTATTCTTGCCATAGTCTATTGCAAGCATATCAATAAATCTAGTCCACATAATCGAGGAAAGGATTATCAAAGAACATGGATGTTAGAGGCTAAGGACCATTGAGAAACATCTTAGAAGCTTCCAGCCAAATTGTCTGACTTAGCTGTAACTCTGTGTTGCTAGCATCATCTTTTTGGTGGTATGCACTGTGCTTTGAACTTACTAGACTGTGCTTAGAGCTTATTAGACCGTGGAAGACTTTTCAGTCCCTTCATCAACTATATATAGACATTTATAGAAAGTATTTTCTAGAAGCGTTTGAGAAATGATGCTTTAGATGCAAAAGTAATCGCTTCCTTTTATGATGAGAAAACTTGAGATACAGAGATGTTAAATAACTTGCTTATAGATGGCACCTGTTACGTGTCCTGAGTACAATACTGAGAGCAGAGTACTTGCTATACCACGTTTTGTGGCTCCTGTTTGCTGTGGCCTGCTTCAGAAAGAACCTAGGAAACCAAGCCATGCAGTGCCGCCTCAGGAGAAGCAACAGCCAGCCCTGCTCCCACTTGCACATCAGTCTACTGGGGACACTTCCCACTGGTGACCAGCACAGGCTAGGAAAAGCAGCAGCCAGCTCTGCACCTGTGCACCCACCAACCACTATTGGGTACCCATAGCCAGCACTGGCCAGAAGAACCAGCCATCCACACCTTGGAGAACTCATAGTCAACACAGGAAATTCCCAGGGGCCCATTATCCACTTGTCGGGAAGAACCTAGAGAAACATCAAGACGAAGAGAAAGGCAATGTCTGTGCCTTCCAGCCCATACAGAGCAAGTCCAGGAGATGCAAACATGGCAGAGACTGGAAGCTGCACACTGGAAGCTTCTGAAGTGATAGCAAAAAAAAACAACTTCATGAGGCTGTAAAAAGAAATTAGAGCAGAAATACTATCTCAGATAAAAAATGAAAAACAAAAGAATTGCTAAGTATCTCTAAAGAATACATAGATAAAAAATAGAGGAGCATAGGAAAACCTTGAATAAGCAATATAAAAAAGGTTTAGAATACATAAAAAAGATTCAAAGAGATATCAGAAAATTAAAAACTCCATTGAAAGTTGGCAAAATTGCTTGAAAGAAACTGCCTTTCAGACTTGAAGACAGATTTGCAGCTTGCAATGACAAAAGAAAGATCTGTTAAAAATAAAAAGGAATCAGAAAATAACAATTCAGTGACTGCAAGGCAGCACAAAGAAACATAACTTACAAGTGATAGATATCAACAAAAAAAGCAGGGGTCAACACAAATAATGTAAAAAGACTTTTTATGGAAGTAATAGCAGAAAACTTCCCATGCATGGGAAAAGGAACAGACATACAGTTAAGTGAGTCATATAGAACTCCAACTAGGCATAACCAAAATAAATCTACACCCAGACATATAATAATCAAGATCTCATAAATTTAGCACAAGAACAATATGAAAAGCTGTTAGAGAAAAGAAACAGATCACCTATAAGGGAAATCCCATCAGAATCACGACAGACTTAACACAAACCATCAAGTCAAGAAGTTGGGAGTGAAGTATTTTAAGTCTGAAAGAAAACAGCTTCCAACCCAGATTATTGATGTATTCTGCAAAACTGTCTTTCAAAATTATGGAGAAACAAGATATTTCCACAACAAAGAAAAACTATAGGAATTCATAACCACCAAACCAACCCTACAGGAAATACTGAACAACATTCTAGAGAGAAATAAAAATGACCAAGGTTTGAGGAACAGTGGCAGAGAGGGATCACCAAGTAGGGCAAGCAGTGGAACGTAAGGAGCCAACAGCAGGAAAATAACAGGGCAGAGACAAGCCAGTACATGTTGACCATAACCATTAATGTAGATGACCTCAATTTACCAATAAAAAGACACAGTATAGTATAGATCAGGAGACAGGATCCATCAATGTGCTTTATACAAGAAACACATTTAACTTGAAAGAAAATTCATAGACTAAAAGTCAAAGGAGAGAAAATGATGCTCCATGTGACAGAGAACCAGGAAAAAGCAGGGTAGCTTGCCTATCAACTGCAAAGTGGATAAGAAAGATGTGACATTTTTAAACAATGGAAAGCTACTCAGCTATAAAGAAGGGTAACATAGGGGCTCTTGTAGTTAAGTGTATGCAACTTGAGATCATGCTCATGAATGAAATGGGTCAAAGTCACACGGGTAAACATTATGTTGTCTCCCTAATTAAAAAAAAAAAGGAGTTAGTGGGATCTAAAATGCTCAACAGATATTGTGAAAGTAAAAGGGGCAGAAATTTCTAAAAAAGGAAGATGGTAGCCATTGTTAATTTCCTATTATCTTGTTTTAAATCCTTGTATCATTTTCATTGTTTAGTTTGGTTTTATTCTGTTTTATTTGATGTTATTATATCCGATGGCATGGGTAACTATTTCGAAGATAACAAGATATATTATGGTATCCATTGTTGATTTCCTTTTACCCTGTTTTGAAGCCTTTTATCACTTTCATTGCTTTGTTTTGATTTTATTCCACTTTTTTTTTATTATTGTATTATGTCTTGATGGTATAGTCAGATACTTTGAAGATAACAAGAGGCATTATGGTAGCCATTGTTGATTTCCTGTTGTTTTGTTTTAAAGTCCTGCATCATGTTCACTGTTTTGTTTTGATTTACTCTATTTGGTTTTATTTTGTTTAGTTTTATTTATTCTCTTCAAAATAAATAACTTGTTTGTGGTCATACAGCAATATATTAGCAGATGTGAAATGGGACTTTAGTTTTCCTGCTCCTACTTCCATACTATTTCCATTTTCCCATATAAGTATTTGATTTTGTGTGTGTATACTTTAGCTGCAGTATCATCATTTATTATCTTTCTGTGATAGACCATATATTATGCTATTAATACATAAAATAATTTGTATTCCCATTCAGAGATTTTATGTTGATCCAATAGCAGACTAAATTGTTTATGGAAAAGGAAGAAGTTAGTGTAATACAATTTATTTGTGGGTTTGTTGTTGAATACATATCAACTTGTTGTTGTATACAAATATTTTCATGGCCATAAACACTAGTCATTGGATCAGTGATTAAAGATGTTGGTCATAAAATCATAAAAATTATTTTACTCTAAAAAACCATTTATTTTCTCCAGTCCTTAAGTTCAACCTTTAGTGAGTTTTTATCTTTCTTAGAGAGTTTTTCTGGTAGACTAGAGAGAAACTTTTAGAAAAGAATATCCAATTTATTTGAAATAAAAGGAAATCTAGTGGTTTCATTATCTTCAATTGATAATATTTTAATTATATTTTATAATATACTGATATTTAAGAAACGTCAAAAACAATACATTTTATAATATACTGATATTTAAGAAATAGATGTAAAAATAGATTAAAACATTACTGATTTAGATAATAAAGAAACATAGTAGACTATTCCTTTTACTTCTTTCTCTTGTCTGATTGTTTTGGTTAAAGTTTTGAGTACTGTGTTGAACACGAGAGAACACCTGTGTCTTGTTATAGGTTTTAGAAGGAAGGTTTTAGGTTTTTTCTATTTAATATGATGTTGGTTGTGGGATCATTATAGGTAATATTTATAATTTTAAGGTAAGTTCCTTCTTTAGCTATTTTCAGTAGGATTTTTATTGTGAAGGGATCCCGGGTTTTTTCAGATACCTTTTCAGCATCTATTAAGATGATCATATAGTTGTTTTGGTTTTGTTTTTTTTTTCCGGTACTGGGGATCGAACTCACGACCACGCGCTTGCAAGGCAGGCACTTATGCTGCTGAGCTAAATCCCCAGCCCCGATCATACAGTTTTTATCTTCAATTCTATTTATGATTTTACTGATTTATTGATTTATGTGTGTTTAACTATCCTTGCATCCCTGTGATAAAACCAACTTAGTCAAGATAATATGATTTTCTTCATGTGATACTCTATTGTGTTAACAAGGATCTTATTAAGGATTTTGAGTCTGTGTTCATCAAGGATATTGATCTGCAGTTTTCCTTTTTTATCCAATTTTAGTGTCGGGGTAGTTCTCATGTCATAAAATCAATTTGGGAGGATAAACATTGTATGGACAAGTTTGAGGAGCATGATGTTAGTTCTTTAAAGATCTGGTAGGATTCAGCCATAAATCCATCTGGTCCTGGGCTTTTCCTGGTTCCAACAATATTCATTACTGCTTCTCTCATTACTTATTATAAATCTGTTAAGACTGTATATTTGCATAACTCAGTTTAGCTATGATGTGTCTTAAGAATTTATCAGTTTCTTCCAGATTCTCCAATATGTTGGCATATAATTTTTGAAAATACTTTCTGATTACCTTGTGGATTTCAGTGGTATTTACTATAATTTTATCTTTTATTTTGAATTTTACTAGTTTGGGTCTTCTCTTTCATAAGTTTTGCTGAGGGCTTATCAATCTTTTCAGTGAACCAATTCTGATTCATTCACCTTTTTATTTTTTAAAATTTCAACTTTACTAATTTCCACTTTGATCTTTATCATTTCCTTCCTTCTGCTGGTTTGGGGTTTGTTTGTTCTTTCTTTTCTAGAAGCTTGAGATGCATCATTAGGCTATTTATTTGGGTATGACACTTTCTTCTTAGGGCCTATAAGTCCGTTCCAAATTCAGTTCTTTCCTTTCCTAAGTGGGTAGATCTCCTGATTGTTTAAACTCTGTTTTCAGTAGTATCCACAATTATATTTTCCTCCTTCCCCTGATTTTGTTCCACTTCATATTCTAGAGTAGGAAAAATACAAAACTATGTTTTTTGCTATTTGTACTTCTACCTCTGATGTGATAAGAAAAAGAACTGATATAACTTTATCATTTCCATTGCAAAGTAATCTTTAACATTGACTGACTACTTAAGATTCTACTTAAGATTCTTTTTTCAAGGAATATATAATGGCACTGGAAAATAAATTTTATTGGCACATTTGTTAAATAGGGGGAAAGGATATAAAACTTATTCCCCAATTTTGTTTTTGAAATATCTTTTGGAATGATGTCTGAGAGCAGCAATATGAGACAGACATTGATCCTCTACTTTAAGGAGGAAAGAAGAGTTGTTCAAACAGGGAAATCAATTGTGCAGGGTTACAAAAATAGTAAGCAGTGACCAAGATTCTAACTCTAGTCCAACTCAAGAGTCTCAGGTTTTATTTACCTTGCTGTGGTCTTCTTGAACTCTGTAATTAGAGATTTAATTTAGAAATACATATAGTATTATTTGTATAAATTGGTTTTGGTAGTGGGGATTAAGGTCAGGACCATTCTTTGCACTAAAATACATCCCAGCCATTTTTTTTTTTTTTTTTGAGACAAGGTCTTGCCTATTTGCTAAATTATCCAGGTAGAACTGAAACTTTTAGTTCCTTTGCCTCACACACACACTCCCATAGCACAGAGATTGTAGGTGTGTGCCATCATGCCTAGCTAAAGTTTTACTTTCTTAAACAAATAAGTGTCACTGTACTAGCCTGCTTGGGCTACCATAAAAAACACCACAGGGTGGGCAGCTTAAAAAAATAACATTGCTCACAGATCTGGAGGACTGAAAAGTTCAAGGTTAAAATTCCAGCAGGATTTAATTAGGCCTCTTTTTTTAGTTAATGTATTTTTAGTAGTAGATGCTTATAGTACATAATGATTGCATTTATCATGAGTTTGTACATGTCTATAACACACCTTAAATTTTTTGTCCCCTTCCCTTCCATTCTTCTATGCTCTCTCCAACTCTCTCCCCTTCCTATTTGAAAAAGCTCTATTTCCATTTTTCTTTCTCTTTTTTTTCAATGTTTTCGCTTTCTTTCCTCCCCTCTCTATCTCTTGTTCCCCTTCCCATTTGAAAATGATCTCTCTACTTCCTATATCTGTTCTTTATTTTGCTCTTTATTTATATTTTGACTTTCTCATATAAGAGAAACCATGATTTGTTAAACTTTTGTGACTGATTTATTTCACTTAACACTATAGTCTTCAGGTGCAACTATGTACCCATAGATGCCTCAAGTTTACAATCTTTGTGGCAGAGTAGTACTCTATTGTGTATAAATGCCCCATTTTCTTTATCCATTCAACTGTTGATGGACATATAGACTATTTCTAAGATTTAACTATTCAAAATTCTGCTACTGTAAACATAGTTATGCATGTATCACCATAATATGATTACTTTAACTCTTTCAGGAAGGTTCCTAGAATGGATCAAATGGAATTGCTTTTTTTAGTGTTTTGAGGAATCTTTACACTGATCTCTATAGTGGTTGTACTTATTTGTATTATCACCAACAATGCAAAAGGATTCCTTCTACCCCAAAGCCTCACCAGCATTTCTTATATATTTGATTTCTTGGTGATAACCACTTTTTCGGGAGGAAGGTAGTATTTCAATGTCATTTTAATTTACATTTCTCCAAGAGCTGGTGATATTGAACATCTTTTAGCATATTTACTGGCCATGTGTACTTCTTGTTAAACCTTTTTTCTGATTGGCAAATGACCACTTTTTCAGCATCCATAGGAGAGAAAGCTCCTGTTATTAGAAGGGCAGCAGCCATGTTGCACTAGGGTGTAACTCTTATATCCTCTTTTAGCCTTTATTACTTCCTCACAGGGCCTTATCTCCAAATACAGTCACACTGAGAATTAGAAGTTCATCAAATAAATTTAAGGGGGCACATTCAGTCCACACAAGACCTTTATTTCATCAAGCTCAGTAATGGTACTATCAGAGGATGTAAAGAAAGAAAGTTCTTTCTGAAATCTCTGACAGAAATTTAGGAATCCTGTGGCATGTCTTTTTGCATAGCCTAATAATTCATGCTTATCATTTTTTAATCCCTTTCTTATTTTTCAGCCTGTATTTCTTTTTGAAGAAATGGAATTTATATGTTTACTACTCTTTACTTATTGAGATGGTATTTCCTTTTCTTGCTCAAAAAGTTGCCTTATGTAAGTTTAGATATACGTCTCCTAATTCTTGCTGCTAGGGTTTTTTACATTTTATGAGTTGATTAATAATTTGTCTTGAAAACTTGAGGTTTTCCTTTCTAATGTAGCATGTTCTTTAGGGTAATTTTGGAAGTGTGGAGATGTGCCGGTATGACCCTCTAGAGGATAATACTGGGGAGGTGGTAGCTGTAAAAAAGCTCCAGCACAGTACCGAGGAGCACCTCAGAGATTTTGAAAGGGAAATTGAAATCTTGAAATCCCTACAGCATGATAACATTGTAAAGTACAAAGGAGTCTGCTACAGTGCTGGTATGTTGCTCATTGAAATCTCTTTTAAACTTACAGTATGTCTTGGCATTTTAGGTAATAGAAACACAATGTCTAAAGATCTGGACTTAAGCGTATGCTAGTATCCAGAGAGAGAGACAGATGCATTTTAGATAACTAGAGATTGTGTGTGGTGATCATGGGAGAGAACTACAGAAAGTCTTCAGGTAGTTGAGTAATTACTCTGTTCACCACTTGCTTAAATTTAAGAGAATTTTTATTTTAAAAATTACCTTTCCTTATATTTTTATCAAAATGATATTTTTAAATTATACAATTTAGTTCATTATTTAGAAAAGTTTTCTTACTAAGAAAAGCTTTCTTACCAACTTATGGTTTGCCTGAAGAGTTAAAGACTAAAACAATTATTTTTATAGTTTCTTTCCCAAAATTTTTTAATTCAAAGACCCTGTCACACTACATCATCTTTAATTTACTGTAAAATGTTGTCATTTTAGACCTAGAAGACAGAGAGAGACAGAGACAGAAAGAGAGAGAGGGAGGAAGAGAGTAATTTTTCCTAGTATTGCAGCAGTATTTTATCAAAATAAAACATTTTGTTCCATTTGTGTATTAAAAGGGCGGCGTAATCTAAGATTAATTATGGAATATTTACCATATGGGAGTTTACGAGACTACCTCCAAAAACACAAAGAACGGATAGATCACAAAAAACTTCTGCAATATACATCTCAGATATGCAAGGTACCTAATATTTTGGGTTTTATTGTAGATGAAGCTAGCATGTTGAAATAATTAAGAAATTCTTTAGACTATTTCTTAGCTTAAAAAAGGAATTTATGGAGGGAAAGCAACTTAAATTATGTTTATACAATTAGCTAAAAGAATACTGCTTTAACATAGGGTATGGAGTACCTTGGCACAAAAAGGTATATACACAGAGATCTGGCAACAAGAAATATATTGGTGGAGAATGAGAACAGAGTTAAAATTGGAGATTTTGGATTAACCAAAGTCTTGCCACAAGACAAAGAATACTACAAAGTGAAAGAACCTGGTGAAAGTCCCATATTCTGGTAAGTACAGTGTTTTTCAGAACATCAAAAAACTGTAGAACACAAACTTCAGATTTTATTTTATAGTTACTTATAATGATTCTGTATTTAAGAATGTTTAAATTTTATAGTAAACAAGTACATGCTTTCATTTGGGCTAAATGCATTTCATGGATTTAATACTCATAACTCTTGGAAAATATGTATTATTATTACAAATGAACATTCCTAATCTGAAAATCCAAAATTTAGAGCACTGAAATCTGAATCCTAACATTGAATACTAATATGGCACTCAAAAATTTGCAGATTTTAGAGCATTTCAGAATTGAATTTTCAGATAAGGATGTTGAATTACTAAAATCTATGTAAACATTGCAAAATGTGAAAAACTGAAGTCTGAAATCCTTCAGTTAAAATTGTCAGTTAGTTGTGAGGACTATTCAGAGCTTTGTTCAAGATACATATTATTGTTTCTGTTGATACAAAGTTTTTTATGTCTTCATTCCTTTATGGTGTATCTTTTTTTCTAGTACTGTTTTAATGAAATATATTTGTTTTGGTTTGTATACATTTCCAATGGACTTTAATACTATTAGACAATGTAGTTTGAGTCAGGTATTAGCATTAAAGGAGCTTTGTTTATGTAAGTATATTTTATTTAATTAGCAATAATTGTGCTTTGTTCAGGTAAGCCTCACTAGCTACAATTCTGCCACTGTGTAAAGCTAGTATGTTTTATTTAATTCTTAATCTCTGAACTGAAAATTAGAAGTACTAATGCAAATAATAGAATTTAAATCTTTTGTCTTAAAAAAAAATCACAGTAATACCTGTGCCATCGGTTGCTGCCACTATTGTAATCCCTTCCCTTAATGGACCCATAATTTTTATATTTTCTTAGTTTTAATAACTAATATGGCAAAAAGCCTCACATAAACTAAAGTTTTAAGAGGACCTTAATAATTAAGAGTTATAAGGGATCCTGAGACCAGAAGACTGATACAGAGTGTACACTATAAAAAGAGGCCAATAGAGAGGCAGCTAACTTGGTAGATTTTGCAGGGATCTAGGCTAATTTCAAATATTTTGTATATTAAGACTCAATAATTTTTAAAAACTGTCATATCCTCTCATTTTTAATTGATAATTTTTAAATAATTCCAATATATTTTAGTAATATCTTTTATTATATGTAATTTAAATGTGGCACACATTTGAGTAGCCTTAAAGGTTAAATTGATTTCATGAGGGCTGCCCTTCCTCTAACCTATTTGGCTATGCAAGGCCTCAAAAGTCTGACTTTATTTTTCAAGTCAAGTAAGATCTTAAAGTTATAAAATATTATTTTAAAAAGCTGATATTAACCTGTATAAGGCCTTGAGTTCATTTCTTAGCAACAAAAGCCCAAAATAAATTCTGAGAAATAAATGTTAGACACATGCACAGAGAAATGTTTATATGAAGCCACTGAAGCATAACTCCTTCCTGAAATTTCTTTTTAATGTTTAATATTCATTTTCATGCTTAATTTTGTATTCTTTGTCATACATAAATAGAGCTACCAAATTATGTAATATTTGGGACTTCTTTCTGTGCTTGAATATCTGGCATAATAAATCATGAGAGTAATAAAGAAAAACTGTACATCTTGTATAATTTCATATTAAGTTATGTTAATGGATTATGTATTTAATGAAAACAAAAGATATACTATAGGAAGCTAATCAGATAGGCATTTGATGTACAGTTCTATTTTCATAGAAAGTAAAAATATTAAACATTTTATATAGTGAAGTTGACTGGATTTTGTGTAAAAGTATCAGAACATGGGTTAATAAAATAGGTTTCAGGGACTAGGGGTTTAGCTCAGTGGCATAAGCGCCTGCCTTGCAAGCACAAAGTTGTGAGTTCAATCCCAGGCACCAAAAAAAAAAAAAAAAAGGTTTTAAGTTTTAGTTAACTTATTGAATAGTAAATTGTTTTAATCCATTTGTGTCATTCTAACAAAATTCCATTGACTGAGTAATTTATGAAACATCAAAATATATTTCTCACAGTGCTGGATGCTGAGAGTCTGTGTTAGTTCAGTTGTCTTGTGAGGTCTGGCCTTTGTTTCTTAGATCTGCCTTGATGCTGCATCCTCTGGAGGGTAGGAACATTACATCCTCAAATGGAGGAAGCAGAAAGTCAAGAGAAACTGATGAGTCTCTTTTGTAGGGGTCTATGCATGAGGGAGGCATTCTTATGGCCTAATATCCCTCTCTCTCTCTTTTTTTTTGGGGGGGGCACTAGGGATTGAACTCATGACCTCATGCTTGCTAGGCAGGCGCTTGTGCCACTGAGCTAAAGCTTGAGCCCTGGCCTAATCATCTTTAAAAAGCCTCCTGCTTAATACTATTACACTGACTATCAAATCTTAACATGAATTTTGGAGGGAACACATTCAAATACTAAATGTGAATGAAATATAAAAGAAATCACATTTAACCATCATACATTTTTTAAAAATCCAATTTCATTTAAAAAGATCTTTCTCATGTATAATGCTTTTATTGTTCAAAATGCTCATCTGTTTTAGCTATAAATACAGTCAGCATGTTGCCCTATGGATTGATACTAAGTACTAGCAGGGAATGCTTCTGTTTAAGTTTTTTTTTTTTTTATTTAAAGAAAAAAAAACAGATAAAAAAGGTAGAAACAATACAGAATTTCAGAAAAATAAAGAGTAAGAAATCATCAGTCGATAAGTTACATACCATCATCTTAGAAATAGTTGCTCGTTACAAAATTAAAGCATATAAAATGATAGTCAAACAATGACACTGCAAACAGTTCTTCTCAATGATCCAACAAGAACTTAGTAATATGATTATCAGTCCTACACACTTGTTTTTTTTATCTTAAAGAGGGTAAGATTAAATGTAGCAAATCTGTGTTAAGTGTTTTTTAAAAATTGTTAAAGCAGGGATTTGAACTCCTAAAGAATCCTTATACTGTTGTTACTATAACATATCCTTTTGGTAACCATTGTGCATCCTTGGGGGTTACTCTGCATTGGTTTGAAGACTTCTGTGCTAGTCATAAGTGGATAGTGGCTTCAGAGACTGATTTGAGATATATTTAAATATATTATAAAATGAACTGGTGGCTCATTAGACACTGGAGTGAAAGAGGAATCCAGCTTGAGCACTTAAATTGATTGTGATGCCACTCATTGCATAAGGAAAATAATCAGTAGGGTTTGCAAAGGTAGAAATGGAGTTTTGTGTGCCTTTCAATCTTTATGTAGAAATCTTCAAGTAGTCGAGAGCACTGAAGAAAAATCAAAGATGTTTATATATTTGAGATATTTTAATATATAAGTGAATCATACTATCCAAGGGATATAAGCTGGCTACATGGACAAGAAATAGTCATTTAAAGAGAACTCTATTGCTGGACATGAGAGACAGGGGCCAATGGATCTACAGGAAACGGAGTTACAAAAAATTCTGGTCAGAATTTGGGGTTTGGAGGGTTATGGTAATGTTCTAGATGGTATGAATATATTGAAGTAAATGTAGATTGTCATATATGAATAAATACAAATCGTTGTACATAAAAAAAGACATCTACTGAAAATAAGCCTTATTGCATCTTTTGGAGGAAAAATTACTATAAGACCCAATCTTATTTTGGGGCAAATACAGTATGTATTAATTTACTTAGGTTTTTTTAGACAAGGTCTTGGTTTGTAGTGAAGGCTGGCCTTGAATTCACTATGGAGCCCAGGCTGGCCTCAAACTCATAGTGATCCACCTGACTCCGCCTCCTGAGTGCTGGGATTACAGCATGTGCTACTAGGCCCAACTTGTTAGTCTGCTTTTAAATATAGTGATTTGCAGATAACATCAAGCCAGGAGCGGTAGCACATATCTATAAAACCAGCACTCAAGAGGTAGAGGCAGGAGGATTGTTGGGAGTTTGAGACCAGCCTGGGCTACATAGTCAGTTCAAGGCCAGGCTACACTACAAAGTGAGACCCTGTCTCAAAAAACATGAGTGAATGA
Organism: Cavia porcellus; assembly: GCF_034190915.1. Classification (NCBI taxonomy): domain Eukaryota; kingdom Metazoa; phylum Chordata; class Mammalia; order Rodentia; family Caviidae; genus Cavia; species Cavia porcellus. Next base: position 80,970,884 of record NW_026947484.1, read on the forward strand.
ATGAATGAATGAATTGGAATATGAAGTTTTTAAAATACTTTCTGTGTTTTCTAGGTATGCTCCAGAATCTCTGACAGAGAGCAAGTTTTCTGTGGCCTCAGATGTTTGGAGTTTTGGAGTAGTTCTTTATGAACTTTTCACATATATTGAGAAGAGTAAAAGTCCACCAGCAGTCAGTGTGCTTTTTATTTACTTTCATTTTTTTAACACAAGAAAAACATTGTTCAGTAAACGTAAATTAGTTTAGGACTCGTTTTAGAAGATCATATTGCTTATTTTTAAGGCAGTATCCAGCAAAATAACTGTAAACTTTTCAGTAACTTAAAGTTTTAAAAGGGGGATATTAGAGCATTGATTAGTATACTCTCTTGTATTAGTTCATTTTATGCTGATGTAACAACAAAGTAGTCAAAATTTTACTTTGTAAAGAAATAGGTTTATTTACCTCAGAGTTATGGAGTCCAGTGTCAAGCAGCTACATCTTTTCAGCTTTCAGCACAAGACTCCTTCACTAGGTCTCATAATGACACATAAGCAGAAAGGGAACTGTCTGTGAGTAGGAGGGATCATACAGCAAGATTTGAAACCAGAGAGCCAGGAAGGAGCCAGAAAGTCTTACTGTTTTCTATAAAATAGTTTGCTCCTATGAGAAGTAGCAATGAGTCTAGCATTAATCCCTTTGGAAAATTAATCCCCTTCTGAAAGCTGTGCCCTCTGTGATCTGATTATCTTCCACTGGCCCTCACTCTGGAAAGTCCCTACTTTTTATTTTATTTTTTTTTTTTTTTTTTGTCTTTTTCGTTTTTATCGATACTAGGGATCGAACTCACGACCACGCACTTGCAAGGCAGGCGCTTATGCCACTGAACTAAATCCCCAGCCCGGAAAGTCCCTACTTTAACATTGCCATACTGTAGACCAAGATTCTGGCATACAAACCTATAGAGGGCAAACTACATCCAAACCATGACATCTCTTAATATTACTTTCAGTAAATTCAGTAAGCTCACTCATTCTAGGAATTATTGTACAAGTTAAACTTTCAAAGTGATTTTTCCTGTGCTTCAGCATAAGAAACTATAAAATATAAAAATCATCTCTAACATAACTAAAGACAACCATTTTAATATTTTAATGTATTTTCTTTTAGGATTACTTATTTTAATATAAAAGTAACATGAAGAAATATATATTGTTTTATACAACTAAGGTCATACTGTACAGCCTGGTAGCCTCATTAAGTGTTAAATTTTGGGTATTTTACTGGACAGTAAATATTTTCCTCAGATATAGTCTTTAATTGCTGAGTTTCTTTCCATCTCTGAGTTTTGTATTTCTGGACAGTCAGTTTCCATTTTTCAGTCATTTAACACTTCTACAAACACAGTGAACATTCGTATTCATGAATGTTTGTCTTTGGTTCTAGTATTAGAATAAAAGTATAATTGTTTTATTGTGTTAAAACAATAATAACAAAACATACATATGTTTTGAGTGTTCATGTGTTTTTTAGCCCTTCTAAAGGAACTTGGGATAACACAGTTGTGAAAATGGCATTATAGAGGTTCCACATTTAATAGTCTTTTGAGAAATATGACTGAAAAGGGAAGTTTTTAATGCTTAATACAGTCTGTTTTGAAAAGGTTTTAAACATACAAAATATATGTACACTTGAATTTTTTCCACTTACTGGAAGAAGCTGAACAAGAATTCTGCTTCAACTTGAACATACAAGAAAAATAATTGAAAATGGATTTGTATTTCAGGAGTTCATGCGTATGATTGGCAATGACAAACAAGGACAGATGATTGTGTTCCATTTGATAGAACTCCTAAAGAATAATGGAAGATTACCACGACCAGATGGATGCCCAGATGAGGTAATATTTTTTAATCCACATAATAATGCATTTTCTATTTCTTGTTATTTAAAGACTTAAGGTCACTGAAATTGCTTTTAGCCAAATAGCATTAACAGACAATTGTGAATCATGGCACATCTGACATATAATCCTGTTTAGGGAAATTAAGTGGGAGTTCCAGATTCATCTCTTCCACCAATTTAAAAGATGATATTTTGTGTTCATTGTAATTTGGTTTATTTTTTGTTTTACAGATTTATATGATCATGACAGAATGCTGGAACAATAACGTAAACCAGCGCCCCTCCTTTAAGGACCTATCATTTCGAGTGGATCAAATAAGGGACAACATGAGTGGATGAAAGAAGTGATTTACTTTGAGACCAAATGAGATTTACAGAACAAAGTTTTATATTTCACATTGCTGTGGATTATTATTGTAATTGTTATTACATATATCATGATCTAGCCAGCAAAGATGTGAAAGTATCTACTCGAAACAGTCACAATTTAGTGAGTTTTTCTTCAATACGGACATATATAAAAGACCTTCATGAAAAATCCCAAGCAAGAAATTTTGTAAAAAGTTTCATGAATCTTAGTTACCTATCCTTCTGTGGCAAAAGAAAGACTTTTTTCAATTTAATTTTTTGAGAGATAAAAAAAATACAATGTAAATTTTGCAGTGTTAAAGATGAACACAATATATGTACAGTTTTTATGACAGTGAATGTATAATACTTTGGTATCTTGTGTGATTTACACAAGGGCTTGTGTTCATTAATAATATTTCTAACTTTTCCATGTTGATCTATAACTACTATACAAATTATGATGCCAAAAAAATTGAATAAACACCTTTGTGTTTTTGTTCATCTATATCAGTGTCCAGCAATATTAAGCAGGTTTATACTTTTAGGTAGAAGTTCCATGTACTGGTAAATATTTTTCTAAAGCAGAGGGAACAAAATTCTAGTTTTATTTGTATAGAAAACTTCCTAACCCCAAACAATACATTTTGAAATGGGACCAGCTTTTAGAGATGTAACCATCTATTTCCTTATTTGTTTCCCTTGTGTGTTTGTAAATTTTTTAAATAGAAGTATCTCTAGGTTTTTCTAAGACTGTAATGAATTACTTTAAATTTTTGAGATTAAGGCTATCAAAAATACTGTCATTCATTGAGCTGTTGGCTGCCAGTAAGATTCTCTAGTCCTTGGAACCTGTGGTCGCGCATTAAATTTAAGCATAAGCCATAAGCAGTTTCTAAAATCTAAATGCTCATTAAGATGCATAATGGGTTAGGAATATTTTTCTAAAGAATGTATGGTTGAGGGATTTCCACAAGTTCTGTTGCTCATAGAAGAGACTTTCTTTAGAGTCTCATGCACGAAGAAGAAATAAGGTAAATTGGTTTAAAAAAAAGTGTACTTGTTAATTTCATTCAAGAATGCCAGTAAAAAGTTCATAATATATAGCTTTAAGAAAAGAGATTTAAAAAAGAGAGCATACACATTTTCAAGTTAAAGTATAAAGGTTGGTTTTTTTCATCTGTTTTAGTGCTACTCCATTTTAGACACCATACCTAAAATAAAATACAGTAGGTTTTTTCTTCTCTCTGTTTCATTTATACAAAGGTTAAAATACTTGGTATTTTATAGTTAACAAGTAGTTTCCTTATTTTCAGTGGTGTGTGCTGCTTTTTAAAACATCTAAAATTTCTGATTTTTTGTTGAAGGGAAGGAGAGGGAAGAAATTACATTTTTCATCGTTTCAGTAGATACTAGATGCAGAAATCATCAAAAATGAGAGTGTATTTGATAAACATAAAAGATTTATAATAGATATTTGGATGAAATGTGGCTATAATGTTTATTTAATTTGTAAAGATTTCTCAAGGATCTTTATGTAATTTAGAGATCTTTGATTCTATTTTTTAAATAAAAGCACACCATACATTACAATTTATTTCAAGTATCTGTTCTAAAGCTTAAGTACTTAAAAGTAGGTTCTTCTCAAAGGTCTGTAATATTTCATTTGTTTTTAAAAGGTAAAAGATTTATATGACCTGAAGAGAAATGATAGTATTCACTTGTTTTTAAAAGCAAGGATGTGAACTATTATTTCTTTAAGCTTTTGTTAAATGTTTCACTTTTTACTATATGTTTCACTTTTTACTTTTAAAGAATCCCACATACATACTTTTAAATTTCTAGAGTGAGATAACAACTTTCTTATAAAATTTCAAATGTTCAAGAGACTTCTTTTTCACTGAGAGTTTTTAATGTTTTCGTGTTTTTATATGATACTAGGATTTGAACAAGGACTTTGCACTGAACTATATCCCTAGCCCTGCTCCCTTTTTTATTTTGAAATAGTGTCTCTCTGAGTTACTAAGTTGCCTAGATTGGCTCAAATTTACAATCCTTCTTACTCTGCCTACTAAAATTTTAGGATTTCAGGTATGTGTCACTATGTCTGGTTTGTTTTACATTTTAATTCTGATGATGTATTATAACAAGAGAAAAACCCAGCAGCTAAGTTGATGTTATGATTTAGATCTAAAATGTTTCCAAAAGTCACATGTGTTCAGAGTTGGGGCTTTTGGAAGATGAGCGCATCTTGGGGGTACTGTACTCATCAATGAATTAACTGTTAGATGAGTTCATAGCTGAATAAACTATTAGAAGGTGGGACCTATGAAGAATAGGTGGGTCACTGGGGAGGTAACCTGGGAGGGTGCATTTTTTTGCTGGCTCTTACTCTGTCTGATTCCTGGCTGTCATGGATTGAGCCTTCCTTGTTCTTCTGCCATGCTCTTCCATTTATGCTTTGGAACCAGCAATTGTACACTGAAACCTCTGAAACTGTGAGTCCAATAAACCTGTATACCCTTGAGGTACAGATGTTGGGTAGTCCAATGGGAAAGTAATTAATTCTGTTGGCTTATATAAAAAATTATTGTATCAATTAATGCCAAACGTTTTTTCAAGTTAATATTTTTTAGAAACACATGAAAAAGTTTTCTTAGAATTCTACAGTTCTATACATATCAGTACATTGTTATATAACCTTTATATAAATAATTCTCTACTTCCATCGGTACTTGGTGTAGGAAATCTATAGTCACTAGTTCATGCTAGTTACCTATTCTGCCAGTGACAGTTTAGTTTGCTGTGATAGAGTGTTTTCTTAAAACCCAAATATAATGCTTTAAAATGAAATTTTTATTACAATTATAACTTCTGGTATTTAACTTTGATTTGAACAATTTGATTTTGCAGTAGTTATTAGAACATATCTACAGTTCTGTATCAAGAGAGCCATTCTCCATGGAATGTTTTATATGCTCAATTTGAGAATATGCTGATTTCTTCATTGGACCTTTTGCATGGTCCTAGGAAATTCATAGTTTGATATAACAAATATTCAGAAGTTATTTTCTTTTGTCTTGTTACTTAGCCAAAGAGTTACATATGTAGAGGAAAACACAATACAGTATTTTTACTGAACAACTTGAGTTTTTCAGTTGCTTGGAGAATATGAGAACTTAAGAGTGAATTTTATAGTGCTATGAAACATACAATTGTGAGTTGGAATTTATTGAAATTAAAAACATTAGCAATTGAAGAAATCATAGATACTAAAGTAAACTGGAAACAAAATGAGAAAGATAAACCTAATACTCCAAGCATTCAATTATGAATATACCTAGTTGAAGACTAATTGAAATACATGGATGATGCTTGCTCTGCAAAACAGTTTTGTTGAAGGTTTCTGTAACAGCCTTTATGGGTATCCAAAAATTTTAATATAGTAGAATAAACTTACGTCATTCAAGTTTTGCTTGAAAAAAAAAGTAAAAGTTTGCAGAATTAAACATTTCATCTTGATTTTTAAGAATGAATATCTAAAGTCGCTATCAACAGTCAAAACAGATTTAATCTGTATAACCTTGATATGTGCCACTGTCTCCTCATTTCTACCTCTCCTTCCACACCAGTAGTCATATCCATCCCCACACTGATTCATCTTCTCAAGGCAAACCACAGAGATAATGAGGTTCAAAAATTTAAAAAAAGCAGATCAACAGCTGTTTTAAGTAGCTTAAACTCTAGGAAGATAACAACTAAAAGAACTTGCCAATCAGTGTTAAAAATCTCAAAGTAATTTGAAAGATCTGTAAGGTATCAAGCAAATTGTGCATAAAATACTTAAGATACTCATTGAAGAAAAGTTTATTACTAAAATAATAAATGGACTAGAATATGTTATACATTGTCAGTGACAGCATTAAAAAATTGCCTAATTTCAAGAGTTGCTTTAGGTATATTTCATTGATATTTGCCAAAATTACTGATTGTGGCATGTCTCATGAGGACAGTGGAAACATTCCTCATTCTGAAATGGAGATTCTCAGAAGAGATCAGGAAATTAGTAAATTGAATTTCCTCCTACAAACCTCTGAGTAGTCCGGCATGAAGGGATATGTACTCCATCTAAAAGGCTGGAGGTACAGGAAAAACACTGGCAAGCACTGTTGTTAGCTAGCTGGACTTTAATATCTTAAATGATATAATCAATTTCTCTTGTAGACAAACTGGTAAAGTGCTCATTTGCTCAGAGAAATGGTAATGTCAGAGATCATCAGCTATATATCATTTTTACAGATAAAATTAATACCACTGTTAGATACTGTTTTTTTTTTTCAGAGTAATTTAGCTGACAGATTGCCTGCTTGCAAGGCAGGCGCTTATGCCGCTGAGCTAAATCCCCAGCCCCTGATTCAGAGAACTTTAATGGAGTTAGCTAAGATAGGAAGAAATACTTGGCATGGAGCTAAAATGATAATGGCTACAAAACAGCCAAGCACAGTAGATCCTGTTTTGCTGTCTCTTGGTAAATAGAAACATATATTGATCAATCAAATGAGCAAGCAAGATTAGATACATTGAAAATGCATGCAGAAATCATTACAAAGTGTGATAAAACATTAGGAGCAAACATGAAGCTTTCAGATGATTTTTGTGGAATGAGCTATTAAGTTCTGTACCACAATGAAGTACAGAAGGCAACTGAGATTTTAAAGAGAAAAGGTTTATTTAGCTCTCATATTTAGAAGCTCAAAGTCCAAAGTTGGGTGGCCTCATTACTTTAGCTTCTAATGAGAGCAACAGATGATCACATAGTGGAAATGGGTTAGAGGCAGATGGTCACTTCTCAAAAGCCAGAAGGAACAGAGAGGGAGATGGAGAAGAGAAAGAGAAAAGTTGAGACACGCCAGAGTCCCAGAGTCCCCTTCAAGGACATGCTTTAAGTACCTCCAACTAAGCTTTTAAGTACCTACTAATACCTCCACACTAAAATTCAAGATTTTATGGAAGGACGTTTGCATACTTGCAAACCCAACATCTCGTAGATGATACCAGAGTCTGCTGACATTTTAAGCAGTATCTAGGCCCACTTGGACCATGGTTGCAGCTGCCTGTGAATCCTTGAATGGCTAAATCCAATGAAACATTTTGAGGAAGAGCCTATGGCATGCATTTATTCTTTTTAAGACAAACGATATTAATCTAAGCTAAAACCTCACTATTCAAGTTAAATTGCAGTGTTGGCACTTTATGATAAGTGGGTTTGGAGTTGCAATTTGACACTTAGTCACTGAGTTTCACTATTACAGGGTTTACAGTTTTGCATATGTGATATGTGGGCTCTTGTTGACTGCTGAGATGCCCTCATGGGATCTTTCTTATCCAGGGCAAAGCATTTGTTTTCCTGTAAAGACCACTGATTTGCTTTGGCAATCAAAGCTTCTTTGACCTCAGCTTTACAAAGTGTTTCTTTCCAAGCTGAACTGAAAATTTTTCAAATGTTTCAAATGTACTCCTGACTATTAACATACCATAAATCTGGCAAAAAGCAGCCAGCAATAACCATACCACAGCCTGAATATTGAGCTGCCTTGAAATTCCCTCTGCAAAATCAATTAAGAATGGACAAATATAGAAAAATTCTTTACCAGAATATACTGTGCATGATCTGTCCAACTCCAAGAGAGTCTTCATTATCTGAAATGTCATGAGCAGTTCTTACTGTGTGTTCCTATCAGTATTCTGGACTTTTGAGCTACCACCAGAACCACCCATCAATCTATGCCTAAAGCATTCTAGGGATTCTCTCACTTTCATGTCCAAATCTTTCCAAACTCTTCCCACAGAACAGTCCCTACTGAACTTATAATCAGGTACAGTGACAGCAGCAATGCCATCTCTCTAGTACCAGTTTTACGTATTAGCTTTTCCATTGCTGGGACAAAATATCTGATACAATATAACAGAGATGAGATTTGATTTGGTTTATGGTTTCAGAGGATTTAATCTGTGGTTACTTGGCTCGAAGGCACAAGCTTCAGGATGGTGTGGCAAATGAAAGCTGCTTGGCTATGACATCTATGAAACAAATAGAGAAAAAGGGCCAAAGAACTGTAACCAAGCTTATGCCTCTATGATCTATTCAGACATATCCAGAAGTGTACTTTTCTAATCTAGGTATCTCTCAAGCCAATCAACTGTTACATCAAGTTATCTCAACTTTCATTCATTCCTTATTGATTGCCTTAAGAAGCTTGTATTTATCAACTTTCCTGTTCCTGGGCAAAATACTTGATAGACACAATTTAAGGAGAGAAGTTTTTTGGCACAGTTTCAGAGTTTGGTCTATGGTCATCTGGCCCCTAACGCAGAATTGGGTTTGCAAAAGGGCCTGGCTGAGGAAAGCTGCTCAAACCATGGCAGCCAAGAAGTAGAGAAAGCAGGAAAAGCCAGAGAGAAAAATATTCCTTCCAAAGGCATGCTCCAGTGATTAACCTCTTCAACCTGGGCCCCACCACCGAACAGCAAATTCAGCTGTAAATTTATCAATGGATTAATTCACTGAATAATATGAAACTCCCATGACCAATTCACAGTTTGTTCAAGTATGCAGGAATGTATATGCATTGAGCAATCCTTGATGGCCATATATATTAGTACACTAATAGACTGCATTTAATTCTTAAACTATAAGTACAGTCTTACACATTTTCAAAATGGTACATGTGATTTATTATATATTAGCCAGAGCATAACCATTTTTCAATTAATGGTACATTTTCATCTAAATGTGACATACCTATTCCACAGACCTCTATAATCTTCAAACTGGCATATAATGAATTACTATATTTTAGCCTAAGCATAAGCATTTCTCAACTAATGGTACTTCATCTAAAACCTATTCCACTACTCAACCATTATACTCATTGTATAATCTGCCATTTGGTGTCTAAATGAATGGCTTCATATATTTACAAAGGTAATCAAATGTAGGTGGCAATCTGAAACTAGTAAAAAAGATACAAAATTTTTAATGCACTGGTATATATAATGTAAATATAGGTAGAATCTTTGTTTTAAGAAGTAACAGTCAAATAGGCATAAAAATTTAATTGAAAACACTGCAGTAAATACTTGGGAAAGAAATTACAGAAAATGTCAAATAATGTTTACCCAATAATCAGTGAGTTGAAAGTTGGAACTCCAGTGTGAATTCCTTTAAGTTTTGTTGTATTTTGCAGCATTAAAATTATTTCATTATGAACATAAAGTGAAAACAAATACAAACCCTGGTGCTATGTAGTCTTGTAATATCTGTACTGAGGTATAAAAGCACACAAACTGTATGACTTTAACAATGCTTACAAGTAGCTATGATCCAGGTCTGTTAAAAAATGTAAGTTGCTAATTTCCATACACTTAGTTTCTGATTCAGTAAGTTTGAGGTAGGACCTTAGATTTGAGTTTGCAATGAAATTCCCAAAATGCTGATGCTTCTGAGTTAGCTGGAGACCATGTTTCAAGAAATCCTGCTCAAGCTTCTGAATAATGTTGAAAATTAGGTATTGATTTCAGTAATATCAGCATAATATCAGCACCTTCAAAGCAGAAAGCATATCTTGGAGAGATTTTTCACTGAACTCTCTTTTAAGTCTTCAATAGCAACTGTGAAGAGAATCTGCATACCTTCTATAAGGAAACTCAAGGAATTAAAAGTGTACCTGCTATTACAGTACAACAGCTTCTGGTAGGAGTGTAGTTGATTAGTTACTCTTAAGTTGATGGGACAAATGTATTGGTTTACTTACATAAGCCAAATAAGCAGGGATATCATCTGTATGTCATACAAAATGCATAACATTCTATAACCCATTTATATTCTGCTTAAGAGAATTTTCACTCATGACATGAAACAAAGAGGCACTTCTTTGATGTCTACATGGATCATGATACCTCCAATAACATCTTAAAACTATAAAAATGAGTCATTGAAGAAAATACCATACAAAGATTCCTAATAGTACCATATTGTCTAGTGCTTGCAAGTACATTCAGGTATAATTAATTAGCATAGCACTCACAGGCATTATCAAAAATAAGTAGAAAGTTAGATATTGTGAAGTTTTATTAAGTTTATATAGTTATGATGATGATGAGTATATCCCAGTTCAAGTGACAGTCTTTTTATCATAAGTTTTAAAAATATATGGAATACATGCAATGGCAAGTTCTTCCTTTGTACATCCTTTAAGACAACATTTATCTGAAAATCCTCTGCGTTTCCTTTGAGGATGATTTCCCCAAAATAAATTGCTTGAGGCTTTAATTTTGTTTGTATTTTTCTTTTGAAATTTCACAGCTTTGTGAATGTTTGGATCACCATCATGCGATGAAGGAAATTCTCTTATCTTATCAAGGAGTAAGTTGGTCTTTTTATACTGATATTGAGGTAATGACTGGATCTCCCAACTTTTTATTGCTTCTCCCTGAGAGGCAGAAGTAGAGCCTATTGAGAGACAAAACAAAATACTACTTTATTAAAATATTTCTAGATGGTATTTAATATTATAATACTGAAGTCAACTAAACATTAAAAACTAATATTTTAAATAGAAAGTTTGCTATTCAAACGCAATATATGTTTAACATAATTGTAGTGTTTTCCTACAAAAAAGCTTAAACGTTTGGTTTGCATAAGATTATTCATGTACCATAAAATTCAGCATTTTATAGTATACAAATCAGTGATTTTGAATATTCACTATATTGTACAATTATCACCACTATCTAATTCCATAACATTGCTGTCACCCCACAAAAAAACACAGCAGTCATTGTCAACAATCACTTCCCTTTCCCTTCTTATTCCCCCAGCTCCTGGAAACCACTATTTTTATTTTTGTTTCTATGGATATTTTTATTTCATGTATTTCTTATAAATGGAAGCATATACTATGTGAACTTTTGTGTTTACTTTCTTTCATTTAGCATAATGCTTTCCGTGTTCATCTATGTTGTAGCATATGGAATTCTTTCAGTTTGTGGCTGAATAATTTTCTAGTGTGTGTTTATTCCACATCACATTTTATTAATCCATTTATCAAGTGATGGACATTTTGGTAGTCTCCACTCTTTGGCTATTACTAATAGAACTGTTATGAATATTAAAATACAAGTTCTTATGTGAATATGTTTTCACTCCTTTGGGCCTATACCTAGACTTCTGGATTGTATGTTAATTTTGTTTCAATTTTTCAGTAAGTGCAATGCTTTTCCGTAGCAAGTATACTACTTTATAATCCTAGTATTGATAAACTAAGATTGTGGCTTCTCCAACCCCTCACAAACACTTGGTATTTTCCATTTTTATATTATATTTATCCTAATGGACACCATAAAGTACCACTTAAAATGATAAAAATACCTTTTAGCAAGCTTCCTTATCTTGGTAAAGATTATGTGGCATTAACCTACCAACATTATTAAATTTAAATGCATACCTTTAAGTCTGAAGACAAGACATTACTGGGATGTCTTGTTCCCATCACTACTGCTTAAAAATGACTAGAGGACCTGCCAATAGTCATTCTCTCTCTTTCTCTCTCTCTCTCTCTCTCTCTCTCTCTCTCTCTCTCTCTGACTCTCTCTCAATGGTCTAAGGTTTACAAAGAAAAACTGTCACTTCCAAGTGATAAGAAAAACCTATAGAATCAACAAATTATTAAAACTATGAAAATAGTTCAATATGGTTGATCAAATCAAAATCTACTTATACAAATCAGTTGCCATTTATCTATTCAATAGTCACTAACTAAAAATATAATTCACAATTATTTATAATGGATCAAAACTGTTAGCCAATTACTTAACCAACAATTCAGAGTCTCCATAGGAGAAGACTTTAAAATCCTAATAGTATATTTGATATATCCAAATCAAAATCACTTAGTGATTTTGAGTTGGATATATATAAATGAATGAAAATTTCAGGTGAACTTAGTTGATCTTAAGGAGAGAAAAACACTAGAGACTTGCTATCCCAGAAAAATGACATGCTGTGGAATCACAGTATGAAAAATAATGAAATAATGGCACAAGGTCAAAAAAAAAAAAAAAAACCAGACCAAATAAATAGAACATGAAGCTCAGTAAACAATAAAGGTGACTATATAAGTCAGTGGGGAAAATGTTTAATACAAGGTAGTCAGAAAATTAGTTCCATAGTTAGAGAAAAATAAAACTTATTGAGAAAACCAAAATAAGACAGTATTTCTACCTAAATCAGAACCAAAAATGATCCTGACAAATGAAGGACACATGAGAAGTAAAATTGTAAAGTTGATAGAGGGACAGAAAAGGACCTCTACTACTCAATTACATTGTTTTAATTTTATTTAAAGAAAAAAAGGGTAGAAATAATAATTTCAAAAAAAATAGAAATCACTAGTTGATAAGTTGTATATTGTCCTCTTCGAAATAGTTGTTCCAGTTACAAAAGTTAAGCAAAATGGACATTTAAACAGCGAGACTGCAAACAGTTCTGTTCAGTGATCCAACGAAAACTTGGTAATATGGATATCAATCCTACACTTAAAACATACATGCAGTTACATCCTTTAGAGCACATTCTTTTCCTCTCCTTTTTTACAACAGCAATTACACATTTTGGGTTTTATTGTTCATACATTTCTTATTATTACACTAGAGGCAGTGTGATATTTATAAATATGATTCTTATTTATTTCACTAATGAGGATAGCCTCAAGTTGTCTCCATTCTCCTATGAAGGCCTCAAGATCATCCTTTTTATAGCCGAGTATAATCTATTATATAAAAATACCACATCTTTTTCATCCACTGGGTGGTTGATGGACATCTTGGTTGTTTCCAAGATTTAGCTAGTAAAAATTGTGCTGCTATGAACATGGATGCACATACATCACTGTGATATGACCTTTTCAGTTTTTCTGGGAAAATACCCAGGAGGGGAATAGCTGGATTGAATGGAACTTCCAGTACTAGTCTTCTGAGAATTCTCCATACTGATTTCCATAGTGGTCGCACCAATCTACACTCCCACCAACAGTGGAGCAGTGTTCCTTTTTCCCTGAAACCTCGCCAATATCTGTTATCAGTTGATTTCTTGATGGCAGCCATCTGTCTGCAGTGAGATGAAATCTTAATGCTGTTTTAATTTGCATTTCTTGAGTAACCAGTGATGAACATTTCTTCATGTATTTATTTGCCATTTGTATATTTTCATCTGCAAAATGTGTATTCATCTCAGATGCCCATTTTTGGATAAGGTCTTTGAATTTGGAGGGCTTGATGTTTTTCAATTCTTTATATGTTCTGGATATAAATCCTTTGTCTCAGGGATTTTTGGCTAAAATTATTTCCCATTCTGTGGGGTTTTTTTTCACTCTGTTGGTAATTTCTTTTGAAGTACAAAAACTTCAAAATATGAGATCCCAGTTATTGATTTCTTTGCCAGTACCATGCTGATTTTACCACTATGGCTTTGTAGTGTAGTTTCAAGTCAGGAATTGAGATGCCTCCTGCCTTGCCTTTGTTGTCCAGAATTGCCTTTGCTATTCTAGGTTTCTTCTGTTTTCAAATAAATTTTAGGAGTGTTATTCTCTAGATCTGTGAGATATGTTAATGGTATTTTGATTGGGATTGCATTAAATCTGTATAAGAGTTTTGGGGGTATGGCCATTTTCACAATGTTGGTTCTTCCTAGCCAAGAGCAAGAAATATCCTTCCATTTTCTAATATCCTCTTCAATCTCCTTTTTTAGCATAGCATAATTTGTAGCACATAAGTCTTTTACATTCTTGGTTAGGTTGATTCCTGAGTTTTTTTTATTTTTTTAGATGCTACTGTGAAAGGTGATATTTCTGTAACTTCTGTCTCAGGGATTTTTTTGTTTGTGTACAGGAATGCTATTGATTTTTGAGAGTTAACTTTGTATCCAGCTACACTGCTGAATTTGTTTATTACTTCTGGTAGTCTTTTAATGGAGTTTTTTGGGTCTCCTATATAGAGTATCTTGTCATCTGAAAATAGTGATAATATAACTTCTTCCTTTCCTATCTTTATTCCTTTATTCTCTCGCTCTCTTGTCCAATTGCCCTGGCTAGGGTTTCTAGAACTATATTGAATAGAAGTGGTGATAGTGACATCCTTGTCTTGTTCCTGATTTTAAAGTGAAAGCTTTCAGTTTTTGTCCATTTAGTATAATGTTGGCTGTTGGTTTGTCACGGATGGCCTTTATAAGATTGAGATAGACACCATGTATTCTGAATTTCTGAAGGGTTTTTTATCATGAATGTATGTTGGACTTTATCAAAAGGTTTTTTGCAACTATTGAGATGACCATGTGGTTTTTGTTTTTGGCTCTGGTGATGTGGTGTATTACATTTGTTGATTTGTGTATGTTAAACCATCTCTGCCTTCCTGGAATGAATCCCATTCGGTCATGATGTATAATCTTATTGATGATTTGCTGCTTTCTATTTCCTAGTATTTTATTGAGAATCTTTGCATCAATGTTCATTCGTGAGATGGCCTATAGTTCTCCTTTTTGTTTGGGTCTTTCTCTGATTTTGGTTTGAGACTAATACTTGCCTCTAGGAATGAGTTAGGGAGGATTGCTTCTCTTTCAATTTCATTGAAGAGTCTAAGCAGTTTGATGTCAAATATTCTCTAAATTTCTTGTAGAATTCAGCCATGAATCCATCGGGATCTGGGCTTTTCTCTGTTGGGAAGTTTTTAATTATGTTCTTAATTTCAACAGCTTATATTGGGTTATTCAAAACTGCTATATCATCTTGGTTGAGCCTTGGTAGTTCATATGTTTCTAGAAATCTGTCTCTTTCCTCTGTGTTTTCCACTCTGAGTAGAAAATTTCAAAGTATGTGTTCATGATCTTTTGAATTTCCATGGGATCTGTAGTAATTTCCCCCTTTTCAGTCCTTATGGTGTGAATTTGGGTTTTTCTTTCTTTTTCTTGATAAGGTTAGCTAGAAGTTTGTCAATTTTATTTATTCTCTCAAAAAACCCAGCTTTTTGATTCATTTATTCTTTGTATTGTTTTTTAATTATAAATGCATTGATTTCTGCTCTAATCTTTACAATTTCCTCTGTTATATGAGCTTTGAGTTTGACTTGCCCTTCTTTTTCTAGAAACTTGAGATGAAGCATTAGGTTATTTGTGCTCATTCTGTTTCCTTGATATGACCATTTATTGCTTTATATTTCCCTCTTAAGATCACTGTCATTGCATCCCACAGATTACAGAATGTTGTTTCCGCATTTTCATTGAATTGTAGGTGTTCCTTTATTTCTTATTTAATTTTG
This sequence comes from Cavia porcellus, assembly GCF_034190915.1. Classification (NCBI taxonomy): domain Eukaryota; kingdom Metazoa; phylum Chordata; class Mammalia; order Rodentia; family Caviidae; genus Cavia; species Cavia porcellus. The sequence continues at coordinate 80,986,485 of NW_026947484.1, forward strand.
TCTGTAGCCCACTGGTGGTTCAAAAGTTTGTTATTTAATTTCCATGTATTTATGCAAGTCTTGTAATTTCTTTTGCTATTAATTTCCAATTTCAGTGCACTGTGGTTAGATAATATGCATGGGAAAATTCCAACCTTTGCAGTTACTTAAGAATGTTTTATGGGATAATATGTGGCCTATTTTGGAGAATATCCCATGTGCAGCTGAGAAGAATGTGTATTCTGATGTGGTTGGGTGGAACATTCTGTAAACATCTACTAAGTCCAATTGCTCACAGGTATGATTTAGTTCTATTATTTCTTTGCTGACTTTTTGTCTAGTTGATCTATTTCTTTGTGACAATGGGCTGTTAAGGTCCCCTGTTATAATTGTGTTCTTGTGTATTTGGTTTTTCATGTCCATTAGTATCTGTCTATGTAGTTGGGTGCTCCTGTATTTGGTGCATATATATTTATAATTGTTAGTTCTTCCTCTTGAATTTTTCCACTAATGAGTAGGTAGTAACCTTCTTTATCTCTTTTAATCCTTTTAGGTTAGAAGTTCACATTGTCTGCAAATTAGAATAGTTACCCCTGCTTTTTTCTGGATTCTTGTTGCATGGAATACTGTTTTCCATCCTTTGACTTTTATGAGTTTCCTTTTGGGTCAGATGTGTTTCTTATGTACAGCACATTGTGGGATTACGTTTCTTGATCCATTCTGTAAACCTGTTTCTTTTGATAGGTGAATTGAGGCCATTTTCATTTATGATATTACTGATATGTACTGGCTCGACTTTGCCATGTTATGTTCCAGTTGTTTGCTTTCTGCTTTTCCTCCTTATTTAATTGGTTGTCCTACCTGGTGGTTTCTTTCTGTTGTTCTGGGGATTGTAGTCACTTTTATCTCTAGTATGTCTTTCAATACTCTTTCTAGGGTTGGTTTGGTGGATGTTAATTTCTTCAGCTGTTCTTTGTCATGGAAGTACCTTGTTTCTCCATTAAATTTGAATGAAAGTTTTTCTGGGTACATCAGTCTGGGTTGATAGTTTTTTTCTTTTAGGGCTTGAAATACCTCATACCAAGCTTGTCTTGACTTGAGAGTTTGTGCTGAAAAGTCTGCTGTGATTCTGATGGTCTTTCCTTGATAGGTGAGTTGTGTCTTTTAACAGCTTTTAGTATTCTGTTTTTATGCTGTATGTCTGAGATCTTAATTATTATACATGTGGGTATACATTTCTGTTGGTTGTAACTGTTTGGCATTCTATATGTCTCACTCATCTGCATATCAGATTTTTTCACCATTTTTGGGAAATTTTCTGCTATTCTGTGAATATTTTAGTTATGTCATTTGCATTGACTATTAATTTTATATTGTTGCTTTTGGTACCATCTTGAAGCTGCTGGATAGTCATTTCATGCTGCTTTGTTATTTTTAAAAGTTTTATCCTTTCATGATCACTAATTGCTATCCTATCTTCAAGGTCCAAAATCCTATCCTCAGCTTCATTTAAACAGTTTTGCCAGCTTTGAATAGAAATTTTTTGTTTCTTGGATTCTCTGAGTTTGTTTCATGAATTCTGCTTGTTTTCTATATTGTTCATTCAAGGTTTCAATCAGTTTCCCATGCTCCTGTACTTTTTTGTCTATTTCTTCTTTAGATGTGCTCAGCAACTTCTTTACTAAGGTTGTTATTTCTATCTTTACATGGGAGAGTACTTCTAATTTGATTTCCTCTATAGCCTCATGGAGCTGGTTTGTTTTTTTTTTTTTTTTTTTTTTTTTGTTTCACTCACTATCTTTTTAGAGATTTCCCGTGTGTTTGATTACATTTAAAAAGTAGAAGCAATAAAGAAAAATAGTATGCTTGATCACATAAAAGCTTAAGTTTTTACACTGATGGCAGATTAGGAAAATATATTTATGATATCTAAACTCAAAAACTGATTACTACTGTATCTGATTTGACTTTTACAAATACATGGAAAATTACTATAATTTCAATAAAATGTCACAATATATTTGACATTTTCAAAAGGGTTAACATGCAGGTGAAATGATGCTCAGACCCCAAGCAAGTTAAGACAAAAATGAGATGACATTTCATGCATATTATATTGGCAAAAGTTAAAAAAAAAACTATAATGTGAGCTGCTAGCATGAGTACATAGGACTTGTGCTACAAGTACAGATTGATGTAGCTATTCACAAGAATAACCAAACATGCCTTAAACAACTTAAGCATACATGTATCTCATGATACAGCAACTCCACATCTAGACATATTTGTACATTTCAGCAAAATTTTCACATAGGCCTATAAGGTAGCACATACTGCAGTGTTACTTATAGTGTGAAGAGCTGAAGGTTCTGTATGTTAAGTGTTTATCATTGAAAGAATGAGCAAAATGTGGGGAATTCACATAAGTACTATGGAGCAATTGGAATGGATTAAATCTTCACATGATAATGAAAGACAAATCTCAAATACTATTTATATGTTTAAAAACACATGCACAAGAAGCAATGTGTAATTTTTTAAAACGTATAAAAACAAACACATTGGAATAACTGCCTATGAGACAAAAAGAACATAAGTAGAAAAAAAGGAATAGGGGGACAATCATGGTCTAATATGCTATATAATTTATATTTTCTGTCTTTATTATTCTGTAAACTTCACCATGGTAAGAGCCTTCACCCTTAACTCTTATACCTCAAGCACCAAGAAAATACCTAGTGCATAATAGGCACTCAAATTTTGTATAATTAATATATAAAGATAGGGGCCTAGATGGTATCTAAAAATGAACAAACAAAAAGCCATGCATAGGTGAATAAAACCTAAAATAGGAGAATAGAATCAACCTAACTGCAAAAGAGGTTGTAGATTATGAAAATGGTATTGAAACATTAATGATTTCACAAAATACCAAGATCATATTAAGGAAACACTTGGACACAATTTAGAAATATATTGTCTGCTTCATGATTCAACTTTCTGGCATAGGAGCTGGAGACACGGCCTCCACCATCAGGATTCCCTAACAAGAAGCACAGTAATTTAAAATTCAAGTTATATATGACCAGTACTGAAAAAAAACACTTTAATGTCAGTGTATGAAACTGTGTCAGATAGAACATCAGAAGATTAAAACTGTGAATAAACTGATGAATTTAACACAGCACCACCTCCTGCTAGCAAAAGCTAAATAAAAATTAATTTTATAGTCATACCATATGTACAATAAATGGCATAGTTATACTTCCTGTATTAGAAATACCTCTCTGAAACATCTAAGTTATTCACTGAAAATTAACAGAACAGAATAAATGCCATCTTCTTGTATAGACTAATAATTTCAAAATTTTAACATGAATTCATTTATAACAAACCCATTTTTCTTTCACACATTTCAAAGCAACTGTGGTATATGATATTTCCACTTCAAATTATTCTTTCATAGTTTCCATATTAACAGAATAACAGTTATATAATATCGGATATATTTTTATTTCCTGAAAATTGTGTTTCTTTGCAGATTCCCTCTTACTGAACTAATGATATTTATTCCTCCAGGAGAACGTAAATAGCACCCAAAACAAAGAGGTCCTTAATGAGCTCTGAGTTTTCAAGTTGAACATTTTTTATTAAGAAAACTATCTTCATTTTTTTTAAAGAAAACTTTATTGGGAAAAAAGATTTCAAACTCTTTAATAGTAAATTCAAGTTTTTAATTCTGAAGGTAAAAGTTTGACTGTAGCATAGGTGGTGAGAAAGCGAAATTAGATATGAGAGAAATTTTTTAGCATAAAGCAGAAAGTACTACTCCTTGTCTGTCAGGGCAGGTTTTGACTGACATTTCTGAGGTTTCTAGTGCAGAAAATTCCAAAAACATGTTACTGGTAAAGGTAAAACTTTCTCTTTGAATTCTATGCCATATATGGAGTCTAATAAGATGCCTAAAATATTATACCAATTACGAAGATAACCTTAAATGATTGGAGAAAATAAAAAAAAGCAGAGAAAACGAATTAAATCTTGTAACTCAAAGATGTTGTCCACCATCTTGCACGAGCATCACCAAGTTGTTACAAAGGTAGAATTTCAGACCCCACACCAGACCTACTGAATTAGACCCATTTTTGTACATTTATCCCTTTTTTACTTTTAGAACAAGGACTATATATTTTTGTCTTGCCCTAGGTTGGGTTAGGCCAATTACATAGCCGGTCCTGATGACAGTCCAAAAAAAAAAAAGCTTCATATGCTATATACTATGTAGAAAGCAGACTTCAAAAGTTGCCTATGAAAAGATCAATGATGACTTCACTGGGAAAATGATACCTAAATTAGGTTTTCAAGGACAAAAAATTTGCCACATAAGAGCACTCCACAACGGGGAAGCTAGGAAAGGTATGACATTTGTTTTGTTTGTTTGTTTGTTGTCTTTTTGAGACAGGGTCTTACTATACATTTCAGGCTGGCTTTGAGGTCACTTTGTTGCCCTGGCTGATCTCGAATTCACAACGATCCTCCTACACCTCATCCTTCCTAGTGCTAGGATTACGGCTGTGAGCCACCGCACCTGGAAGTCTCCACAATCATACGTGCACACATATTTCCTCTAAGTTTAAGGAAAAAAGCTTCGTGGTATATCCTCATTTTGTATATACTCAATATACTAGTTTTTAATTATTCTTATTTATCTACAAACTAGGCATAAATTCCATATCCCACTGCTCACTGTCTGACATAGCAAATCTGAGAAGAAATACATAGATTATTACCTGGGTTTGTGACTGCGCCCCACACCGGGAAAGGCATTTCGGAACTTCCAAACTGGTCGGTGTCAAGGGCTTCAGTCTTCCCAGTGGCCTGGGGAACCAACTGTACCAAAGGGATTTCTTCCAACTGGAAGTGGCTCCAGTCAGTATCGCCACAGAGCTTTACTATTGCTTTCTGCAGATTGCTGCCGCACAGCTTCCTGGCTATACTGATCCCTATGTTCAGCTCGTCCAGCTGGTCCAGCTCTTGCGACAAGCAAATCAACAGGAGCCCGAGCCACAGCGAACTGAAACAGAAGAGCACCTTCATCCTGCGCCCCCAGCAGGCCTGGGATCCACAACCGCCCCAGCCTCTCCCGGCCGAGCCCACCCGGCCCCGCCCGCGCCCCCTACCGGCGGCTGCGGAAGCTGCGCAGACCTTAACAGCGCACTGAGTTCCTGGGCCTGCGCTTCCGGTCTCCCTCCGCTCTCCCTCCGCTCTCCGGAAGTCGGAGGTAGCAGGCTTTGGCTTTTAAAAAGTCAAAACTACCTTTTATCCCAGGATTGATTCCTTTTTGTTGTCTCCCTATTTGGAAGTCTCCACATGAAATGTGAGAACCCAGCACTCCTGTTAACCAGTAAAGTCTCCCTGAAAGACGTCGCCTGAAAGACGGTGCTGGAAAAGCATTTCCCACCTTCAGCCTGGTTGTTAGCGAAGCACGCGGTAGCTCCGCGAAACCTCTCCTCCGGCTCTTCCGGCTGGCGGGGAGTCGCTGTGTGCTGGTTTCTGCTCTTGTTTGACAACCCCTTTCCTGGGATCTGAGCTTCGCGGGGACAAGGTGTAGTGGTTCTTGCTTTCCATTGCACTCTACCTTCTGTTTTATGTGTGGTTGGCCATCAAGCACGTGTTTGAAACGTCTGTGTAGTAGAGTATGCGTATGTAATGTTTTAAAGTCAACTCAGAGCTACTATTGAAAATTCCTGTTGGTTTTGCAAGGGAAGTAAGCCTTAGCCACAGTTTTCAGAAGAAAGAATTCAGGGTTGCAGTCGATACCAGGGATCGAACTCATGACCGCCTGCTTGCAAGGCAGATGTTTATGCCGCTGAGCTAAATCCCCAGCCCCCAGAAGTTTATTTTTTTTCTAACCCCCCCCACCTACTTATTATTTGCGATGCAGGTTTGTTGCTGAATTGTAACCGTTTGCTTTGTAAGAGAAGCAGCATAAAGCACAAGTTTAAACGGATTAATTTTGCTCATGTGAGAAGACTCAGGAAAGTGAAGCACAGTTAATATGGGCTGCTTAATTATTTTCAATGAAATTTTATTTTATTGTACAGTGTTTTTTTAGAAACACTTTTTTAAAAGAAATTTGTACCATCAACCCAGAAGGGAGTAATTGGGGTGATCTTAGAACCAGTTACCTTTAGTATAGCAAAGCCTGAGATACGCTCCAGTTAGTTGTTGATCTCACTTCCTTTTACAGTATTTTCCCTCTTTCCTATTTTCTGAGTTTACATTTTTTTTTCCATTTTCCATTCCCATAGTTGTCCCCTGCTTCCCAGTGGCATCCATGAATGCTGTTAGATTAATTGACCATCAGGTTTTTTGAAAATTTGAAATAATATAAATTAGCATAATTTCATCATGTTCCTAACAACTAATATCTTAAGTGTGTCCTAGTTGGAACTTTATCAGGGAGGCCCTGTGCGGAAGGAAAATATCCATCATATTTAGAGAAAGATTAAAACAAATTCTGAAGTGATATGTATCAGAACTTGGTGATCTGATTGAAACCCCCATTCTATTTGTAGTCTTTATAGCCGCATCCTGCTTTGTATTTCCCCTGTAGCATTCATTATAAATTGACATACTGTGTATTTTAAGTATTTACTGTCACCTGCTGTGTGATGGTATATGCCTTCCAGGTAGGAATCTTTATGTTTTATTTACCTGGCTATCCTCTGTGCCTAAACAGTGCTTGGCATTCAGTAGGATTTATTGTTGTTGCTGTTGTTGGTTTGGAGAAAGGGTCTTGCTATACATTTCAGGCTGGCCTCAAACTCATGATTCTGTTGCCTCAGTCTCCCAAGCGCTGGGATCACAGGTGTGTGTCACCATACCCAGCAATAGGTTCTTAATTAACTTAATGTTAATAATATAATGACAAATCAGTGACATGCTAATATAATTGTATAGTATTTGGTGAATTAATGAATGAACTTCCTGAAAATCTGTTACTTTTTCTTTTATACTATATTTCATACTTGTCATAATTTTAGCTCTTTATTGCACTATGGTGAATTTTTTAAAAATTGTGTAATTATCTGTCTTTTTTTTTTTTTACCACTTTTAAGTCTGTTAATAAGGGAGGCCATTTTTGGTTCATATTTATTGCCTGTTATGTAGGACAGTCTTTACTAATTAGACCTTTAACAAATATTTGTTGTATGAATGAATACATTCTTAACTGTTAATATTTGTTTTTCACAAGATTCAAAGGATTTATCAAACCAAATTACTATTGAAATAAAATTTTTTAATTTTGAAGATAGTAAGATAGAACAATAAAGCAAAACAACAATGATAAGACAGCAGGAAATTACAATAATTACTATATTGTATATTGTTATCCTGTTCTGGCTCACATGGTGGGGCTGTAGCCACCTTTTTGGTTCTCCCTAGTGGTGAAATGAAATATTTTGAGTCAATACAGTTATTATGATGCCATTGAGTACCTCACATATTAGTATCCTGTTTTATATACTTATTCCAGAACATTGTTATAAAATGGAGCTGCCCAATACACCACATTTGTTTATTTATAAGTGGCATTTAATTTAGGCAAGATAAAATCTAAAGGATTAAGAGTCTTGCAAGAACGTTTGTTTTTCAAGTTATTCTAGTTTTGTATGTTGTTGATAAATTGATGTAGGTACCATGATATTTATGGTTTAGTCCTTTACATTTTTGGTTTAGCAATATAAATTTGGGATATAATTAATTATAAATGTTTGCTTCCAATATGGGTGATCCCCTCTTTTACTTTCAGTCCAATTTATTGTTTGCCTTCTACACAATAGAATTGTTCATTTTAATTCTCTATTCTCAGTGCTTATAAATGGTAGTTATTAATAATGTATCCTGAGAGAATGATAACATCATTTGTTGAGTGACTACAGCATGCCAGGCGTGATTCTGAGTGCTTATCCATGTTTTATTTCATTTAAGCCTTTTAGAAATCATATGAATTAGTACTCTATTTATGCTCATTTTGTAAATGAGGGCACTCAGACGTAGAGAGATTAAGAAGCTCTTTAAGATTGTAGTTTGGAACTGAGGCTGTGGCTCAGCGACACAGTGCCTGCCTGGCAAATGCAAGGCTATGAGTGTGATTCCTGGAACAACAACAACAAAAAAAAAGTCGAGTTTTAAGGGACAGATGCCTGATTACAAAAACAGAGTTCTGGAACTCAAATTAGAGCTAGATAACCAGGACTGAATCCACTAAAACCATGAGCCAATAGATGTTAGAGATTTTGTTCCAGTGAAAAAAAGTGACAAATACAATAACACTGGTCTCATGGAACGAATTTGGAAAGACTCTCTTGCCTTTGATTCTTTGGATCGATTTTAAAAGAATTAGTATTTATTCTTCTCTGTGTTTGGTAAAATTTAACCATGAAGCCAGCTGGTCCTAGACTTTTCTTTTTTAGAAGACTTTGCTACTGATTCAGTCCCATTGTTTATGGTTTTGTTCATGTTTCTGTGTACTTATGGTTCAATTTTGGCAGATCATATGTGTCCAAGAACTTGTCCTGTTCTTCTGGGTTTTCCAATTTGCTAGGATGTAGTTTTTCATAATCCTCTTATGTATTTCCAATATTTGGTTGTAAAGGGTCCCTTTTTATCTCTGATTTTTACTTGTGTCTTCCCTCTTTTTTTGGTGGTTGATCTAGCTAAAAGTTGTTCATTTTGTTGCTTTTAAAAACCTACTTCTCTATTTTGCTGATTTTTTGTATAGCTTTTTTAAAGCCTCCTTATTTCTGTGGAATCTTTGGTATTTCCTTTTTTTCCATTAATTTTGCGGTTGCGCTTGCTTTTTAAGTTCTTGAGATGCATTGGTAGGTTATTTACTTGATATCTTTCTATATTTTTGATGTAGGTACTTACTTCGTACTGTAAACTTCTATCTGAGAATTGCTTTTACTGTGTCCCTTTAAGTTTTGGTATTTTACGTTTGCATTTTGTTTTATTACAAGACTTCTTACATTTTCCCTTTTTATTTTTGATTAATCTTTGTTCATTCAAAAATGTTTTTAAGTCGTCTTGTTTTTATAGTTTCTAAAATTTCTTACAAATTTGTAATTATATTCCTTTGTAATAAAAAAAATCACATATTTCAGTTTTGTTGAATCTGTTATGGTTTTTTTGTGGCAAAACTGTATGGAGTATTTGAGAAAATTCCATGCCCTGATGAAAAGAGTTTTTGCAGCTGTTGGGTGGGATGTTCTGTAAATGCCTATTAAATCCATTTGATCTATAGTGTAATTTGGCTTCGATACATTTTTCTTTTTGATTTTTTTCATCCGTCCACTGATGAAAGCGGGATATTAAGTCTACCCCTATTATAATTTTGGGGTGTACCTTTCCTTTTAGATTTATATCTGTTTTATAAATTTGGGTGCTCTGACATTAAAGGCATATAGATTTACAATACTTATATCTTCCTGGTTAGTTGAGCCCTTAATCATGATAAAGTGACTGTCTTTGTCTTTTATCATTTGTTTTAAATCTTAAAGTCCATTTTGTCTGATACAAAGCATAGTCAATCCTGGTTACTTTAGGTTTCCATTTGCTTTGAATATCATTTTACATCCTTTTGTATTATTCTATTTTCAGTGGTGAGATGAGTTTCTCCATCGCTATACTTTTGAGCTTTGCTTTTTTTTTTAATCTATCCAGCCAATCTGTATCATTTAATTGGAAAATTTAGTTCATTTACATTTGAAGTTATTGATAGGTCAGGAGGGACTTACTCCTTTCATTTTGTTGATTTTCTTCTTGTTTTAGATACTTTATTCTTCCTCTTGTTCATCTTTATGGCTTGATGGTTTATTTATAGGTACTGTTTAACTGTTTTCTGTTTCTCTCTTGTGAGTCTACTTTTCTACAGGGATTTATAGTTTGACAGGCTGTCATAATCATAGTTATCTTTCTTTCACTTCTGGATATAGAACTTCCTCAAGCATCTTTCATAAGGATGGTTATGAATTCTCTCAATTTTTGCTCATCCTGGAATGACTTTATTGCTCCTTTGTTTCTGAAATGTAGTATTATTCTCAGGCTGTTATTTTGTTTTAGGACTTAGAATATATCACGGTGTTTCGTCTTGACCTATAGGATTTTTTTCTGAGACCTGCTATCAGTCAAATGGGGATACCCTTATATATGACAGCACTTTTTTTCCTTCAGAATTTAGGTTCTTTCTTTGTCCTATGTTTTGACAGTTTGACTATACTGTGCTGAGGTGAATCTGGTCATGTCTATTTTGGTTCCTAAATGCCTCCTGTTCATGCATGTCCACGTGTTTCTCAAGATTACAAAAAATTTTGGCTACAATTTTATTGAATAGGCTTTCCATACCATTAACTTTGATCTCCTCATCTTTCTATTGACTTTCATCTCCTCATCTTTGACTATTCCAAAAATGTGGATATTCTTTCCTTTAGTGGTGCTCTAAGGGCCATGAATGGTCTCCATTCTTTTTTTATTTTTGCCTTTTTTCTTCTTTTTGTTTTGTCTTCAAGTTCAGATATTGTTCTTCTTGTAGTCTCTTTTTGTTTGTTGTTTTTATTTCCAAGATTTCTAATTTTTTTGAAAATCTATCCTTTTGTAGTATTTCTCCTTCATATCTTGAATTATTTTCCTAACTTCATTTAACTGATTACATGTACTCTCTTAGATTCAATTGAGGCTTTTAAATAATCATTCTGTTACATTCATTAGTAGGCTATTTAATCCATATTAATTTCATTGGAATTTGTCATTAAATCATATGTTAATTTTGAGGTACCATATTTTCATTTTTCTTCTTCTATATTGATATTTTTTCATCTTGTAAATCAAGTATCTTTACCAATTTAGTAGAGTAGTTTTAATAAGTGGCTTTCTCCTGACAGTGTGTTTGAGGTGTTGATTTGTTATGCAGTGTTGACTTTATTTCCAGCTGGGCACGATAGTGTATTCTCTCTTAAGCTTCTTTACGTATTACTAATGAAGTTGAGTGCAGTGCATAGAGAGGCACTGTCTCTGTGAGGCCACACAAGAGCCTCAATATTCTAGAAGTTGAGAAAAGTATGGTACAGACAACAGTAGGTATGTGGAGCTCACTATGTGGCTACTTTTAGACTAGGAGTGATATCCTTTATTGGGTACAGGTCTAATAATAGCAAAGGCACTCACAGCAGTGGTAAACGGAACATGAAGCAACTTGCCTCTGACTAGTCAGCATTGTGGAGCCAAATGCTACATAGGGAGAAGCAGTGTTGGGAAGCACACACTTTGTGGTACTCATATTAAGTTGTGACATCGTGCATAGTCAGACTTAGAGTTAGACTTAGGGAGCCAGTGACCTTGGCAGCTGCTTAGGTGGGAAGGCAGCAGGGATTGAGGAGTTCCTCTTTGTTGATGGTACCTGAGGTATTAGCACCACATTATTAGAGCCGTAGGGCTTCACAGTCACTACTTGCCCCCACGGCAAAACCTTAGTGCTTGCCTGCATGGTACTGTAAACTCTGAGTTTGTTTTCCTTGCTGTGAGCACAAGACAGAGCAGCCAAAGTGGGGCATTTGTTCCCAAGGCTGTTATGTATGTCCCATCCAGAGGTCATCCAAAAGCACTGATCCCATCTGCTCTCTACCTCCAGGCAGGTATTATTGGATGGGTTACCTGATAGTCAGCATGTGATGAATGCTGTCAAGGCCCTCTTCCAATTTGTACACAAGTAAAATCATACGTTTTATTTGGAACAAAGGGAATTTACTAGTTTATTTCAAAACTTCCCTAACTCACGTGAAGTTCTCAAGTCTCCCTGAAGCAACAGAGATGGACTGCTAGACTTAGAACACAAACAAATGGGGACCATAAACATATGATCCTATTTGCATATAAAATATCAATATATAATTTTATAGCTATCTGCAAGGTCTATTATCAAATAAACAGTGTTATTTTAAAATGGTAAAACTTTTCCCTCACAAATAAAATGCATGAAACATTAAACTGACCCTGATAGCTTTAATTATTTTGGGAAAAATGTTGCCAGCATATTCTGTGACATCAGAAGCATGAAAACATCTGTCTTACTAACAGTGAAAATCAAAAAAGAGTCTAGCTTAAATTTAGAGAAAAAAGCTTTAAATGAGAAAGAGGAAGAAATGGGGAGAGAATTTCAACTTGAGGATAAGAGCGCTGAAAGGGAATGAGTGAATTGAACTCTTGACAGAAAAATCAAACTAGAAAGGAGACTTTTTTTTATGGAATTGTCTGTGGTTTGGTACTTTCTCACTGGACTGTAAGTATGGAAGAGTTTTTTTTAAACAAACTAATTTTCCTCAGTTTTTATATGTAAGAAGGGTTTGTGTCTGTTCTTGGCTTTGGAGACATAGTGTTTTGTTACTGTCACATTGCACCTAGTTATTGTGGTAAGAGTGAGGGCATCAAGCGGTGATGGCAAACCTTTTAGAGCTCTCACTCATAACAGACAACCAGCTGCAGCGCACGTGCCGTAAGTTCACCACCTCTGGCACAAGGGGAGGGCACATTCTATACATTGTTGACACTGGAGGATAGAGAAAATGATACGACTTTACCTTGAGAGGTGTTTCAGTTTGAACCTCAGATGTCACTCAGAAGGTTCCTGTGTTCAGAGGCGGAGCTTCTCAAAGGTGATTGGGGACCATGACCTTGGGAACTGGACCTTTTCCCCGATCCCATCAGAACAAACTCTTTTATGCATTCTGCTTTCTGGTTGTCATGAGATGAACAGTTTTCCTGTACCAAGCCCTTCTGCCATGATGTTTCTGCCTTGCCTTAAGCCTAAAAATAGTGGAGCTGGCCAATCATGAATTGAAGACTTTGAAACTGTGAGCCAAAACAAACTTTCTTCCTTTAAATTGTTCTTCTACAGTATTTCCAGGGGAAACCTGACCTACAGAAATGGCTGTGGATTAAGGCCCAAGAATTCCTCCATCTCTTGTTCCCATGATGATTCCTTTTGGCCTTTCATAAATTATTAGATGCTACTACTTTTTGCTTTTGTGTTTTGTGTGTTCAAATGTGTATGTATGTAAATATTCTCTAGGCTCTAGAGAATGTAGCCTTAAACTAAAATATTCATGTAATTAATAAAATAAACAAAACCACACCAAATATAATTTAATTGTTCAGAGGAGTCAAAAGGAAGAAAGGAGTAGAATATGATAGACTCTGACTTCCTATCACTGTAAGACCTACAATTTTTGCTACTCAGGAATTGCCAGCAATGCTAAGAGCCTGTGTTTTTTCTCATCCTTGTCAAGATCTCTGGAGGATAAATGTAAATAGTGACTTTGAGTTCCCCTTAAATTTAAGAATGAATGGAATTACAAAAATGAGAGGGAAAATACATTGTAAATTTTAGATATCATTATATGAGCATGAGATGATGTTACGAAGAATTTTTCTACTTTTCACAGGACTTATTTTAGCCATCATTAGTTTTCCATAGTTTATGAAGGTTACTCAATCTGCTCTTCAAAATATCATGGATCAATATGCCAGGCACTGTGGCACTCTAAATGTAATCTTCTATTGCTTTGAAGAACAAATAGAAACAAACTTGAGGGAGTTAGTGGAAAAGTTTGAGATAAACTGTAGTGGTAGATTTACAAATTAAGAGTTATATTTACTTTAACTGTATTTCCTGCAATCACAGTGCTATGCTTTTGAAAATAAACACTAAAAAAGATTGCAAGTGCTATATTTCAACAATCATTGAAGTAGTGTAGAAAAAGAAAAAAATTGAAAGGAAAGAAGACAATTAAATTCTTAAGTATGAAGGACAATAATAATGAGAGGGTAAAGAGGCACAGGATGTGTGAGGTGAGTTGGGGAGAGTGTACAAGAGCTGAGAAAGTAAATTCAGTGGAAATGGGTGTGGAAGGGGTGGATCTGATAGTTGGAAGGATATAAAAGCCTGATTATACCAAGTAGATAAAGGGATATAAAAGCCTGATTACACCAAATCGATAAAGAGGCCTGAATCCTGAGGTGCTCAATCAATCAACGTCAGATCTGTAGACAACAGCAGCAATCCCCAGAGTAAGGCAGAAAAGCCCAGGGCACAAGCTACAGGTCCAAGATGCCCTGCCTGTTTGTAACCTACCTGCTAGGAGTCTGGCTGTTATTGAGTCAGTTGCCCGGTGAGACCACTGCAGGCCTGTTGGAAAATTTGCGTCAGTTGTTATGTAACAACCCATTGATGGATCAACTTGAGAAAAAATGCATAATATTATCCATAGAAGGGTCAAATGATCAGGATGAATCAGCACTGCAACAAAGAAAACTGTCAGGTAAAGGCTCCTGCCCTACTTTCTTGCCTTTCTATACTGATCATTAATGGCTGTCCAGCTGCAGAGAAATCTGGAAGTCCACTCTGAATGTATTGCTACAGATGTCATTGGCTGCCTGTTACTAGTTCCCACTGTGCAAGGCTACGGCCAAAAGGTTTGGACTTTTCCTCTGTGAGTTGATTTTACTGAAAGCATCTCTCTGGGAATCTCACAAAGGAGAAGGAAGCTGAGGGAATAAGAAACAGGCATATCAAGAAGGCACTTGGCACCCTGAGCAAAACAAGGAAACTGAGCAGGAAGTAAAGGGGCTGAAAGACCCAGAGTAGAAGGGGTATAGTCAAGAACTATTTTGACACTTTGTTATACTGAGTAAATGTTTTTGCTTTTCAATATAAAAACCATTAAAACTTACCTAACCATTTTCTTGAAATGAATATATTTTCACATCTTTTCTTCTCCCACTTTTTTTTTTTTAAACATAATAGAATTCCCGGGATTCTTTAGCCACAGAGATTCAGAAGCCTTAAATATTTTGGTGAAATTCATTCCTGAATCATCACAGGAGCTGAAAGCAATACTTTCTGATGAGCAGTCATTGAGGACACCGAAACATCCAGAACACCGGGGAATTGTACTTGAAACTTTTGTTAAAATTTGTTGTAAAGTTCGCTGTGTCCAACAAGTTAGGATGTTATTTTGTCGTTATTAATTCATTATGCAATGTTTGTTTCTAATCTTGAATATACCTTCACTGATATCTAAATCAGTCACCATTGATCATTGAAATTATGGGAAATTATTCTTGATGTTGTCTTTTCATTTTTCTGAAACAGTAAGGCTATTTTGTGTCAACAGTTAACCCCTTTTACTAAGGAAGCCCTTATTAAAAAATGGTATAATAGCATCAACTACGCTAAATCTTACTGACTTTAAAATGACTATGAAATCTTTATCATGGTAACCAACATAATGACTCACTATAATAGCCTCCTAATGTCAGGTAAATAAAAAGGCATGAAACTGTCAATTTTCAAACTGACCATGTAAAGATACAAACACAAGCCTTGGAAGTTTCTACTTGACTCACAATGGACGTACTTTGTCTTATTAATATATAACCGCAATTAGACAGATTGAACATTTGGATTTTTATGACAGATGAACTTGATTTAAAATAAGGATGTTTCTTGCTTTTGAGGGACCCGGCTGTATCTTTGAAATAATAATATACTTGGTATTAAGACATGACTTCTGTGTAATGAATTTGTAAGCACTATTCCTCATAGGCACAAAGTCCCCCGTCAATATTTTTAGTAAATATACAGACATTAAAGATTTCTAGAAGGTGATAAATTCATCTGGAGACCCTATTTTTAATGGGTCTCCCCATTAAACTGTGTCTTTAACCCTGGAATTTTAGCTCCAAAGTGTCAAGTGTCTCAGGACCTACAGTGTTTAATGTCTTCTGTTGTGCTACCCTCAGTGTACAAGATCCCCCTGTATGCAGTGTTTGTCTCTCTTCCTGGGTACAGGGGAATTAGCCAAAAGTGAATGTCTGTTCCCTATGGTATTTACTACATGACTCGCTAAGCTTTTCTACTATTTTGGCACCATGACTGCAAAGCGTAAGGCAGGATCCAGGAGTTGAAATATATGGAGAAGAGGAGATAGAGGTGGAGAGATTCTCTTGACTATATGGATGTCAATATCCAAGTTGTCATATAGTTTCCCAAGGTATTAATATTGGAGACTGAATGAAACCTAGTATCTCACTGCAGGGTTTTTTACTTTCACCTATATGAATCTACATTACCTCTCAAATTTAAAATTTATTTTAAAATTTTCTCAAATGCTCTCAGTCACATGGATTGGATGTGTGTGTTTTGTTATTGGCAATCAAATGCAGAAACAGAAATACATAGAAGATAGGAGGTAGTTGGAAAAATACTAAATGTGACATAGGATAGAACGGCAAATTCACTCTACTGAATAGCTAGTTACTATTAAATGCTACTGAAGTATGCCAAAAACTTTCATGAGAAATGAATAAATATAAGCTTGATTTTAAGTATAAAAATTTTCAGTTAATATCACTCTCAGTGCTGAAGGACCAAAAGCTCATATATCCTCAGAGCAGGATCAAATAAAAAATGCTGTTTTGAAACCACATCTATTCAGCATATTATTGTAAGTTCTAGCCAGAGGAATTAGGTAAGAAAAAGAAAAGGAAATGGCATAAAAATCAGAAAGGAAATAGAAAATATTCTCTGCCTACAGATGATATGAACTTATATGTAGAAAAATTTTAAGATTTGAAAACAACTGTTAGTACTAGTAAACTGTTTTTATAAAGTAGACAGAAACCATCATGCAAAAATTGTCGGTGGATAACCAAAAACAAAATTATGAGAACAATGTCATTTTCAATACAATGTAAAAAAATTTAATTTGGAATACATTTAAGGAGAAACCTATAAAACATGCATTGCCAAAAGATATTAAAAAAGACATAAATTAATGGAAAAATTTTCTGCATACATGTAGTTATCCTGAACTGCCAGACTTAATAGTGATAAGAAATTAGTACTATTCAAAGAAGTCAGTGTCATCCCCATCAAAATCCTAAAGGATTTTATGCAGTATGTTTTTAAAAAACAGAAAACTCTGTCCAATATAAATATGAATGTTAAGATTCCCCACATAGCCAAGAGTTCAATGACAGAAATAACTAAAGTTGGAGGATACAAGTGATTTCAAAACTTTCTACAAAGCTGTAGTTGACAAAACTATGAGATATAGTATGTCTTGGGTATGATGTGTTTTTTTCTTTTTCTTTTTTTCCCCTTTTAGTTTTGCAAATAGTAGGAGGTAAAAAGAGTTAATGAATGTGTTCTAACCATCCTGTGCTGCCCTCTATTGGTTTCACCTCAAGATCAGTTATGGATTGAATTATGTCCTTAAATAGGTACTCAGATTATAAAACACTTGTATCATGGAATGGAACATTTATATATATGAAGTTTTTGCAGATGTAAGTAGTTAAAATGAGGTCACACTAGAGTTGGATGGATGAGGCTTATGTTCAGTAGGATCAGTATTAAAATTCAATGGAAGAACAATGCCATTTTCAATACAATCTAGAATAGTTTAAAACTTTATAATGTGCTTACGGAGAAACCTCCAAAACATTCATTGCTGAAAAATACTAAAGAAGACATAAATTAATGGAAAAATGCATAATGGCAATATAAAGACAGAACGATTCATAATGGCAATGTAAAAACAGAAGAACAGAATACTGTATGTCAAAGGAGACAATTCTGAAAATGTATGGCTGCCTCTAAGAAATCCTAGCGTTTCATCAGAGGTTAAGAAAAGGATAGAAGTGTTCCTCAAAGAGTATACTTCAACTTTAAGCATCCAGAACAAGAACCTATTTTTCTTGTTTTAAGCCACCCAGGGTAGCTTCTTGGTTGCATTGTTCCTAGGAAACTAACCCAGGGACTTAAGAACCACTCCAAGCTGTTTGCTTTTCACTTTCATTTTAATGCTGACTTACACAGAAAAATGAAACTGTAATTAAAGGAAAATGTCAACCTATAAAAATCCTCTTGGAAGTGAACTTTAGGCAATTCTTGGGTAAGCAGTTTAAAACCTTATATTCCAGCCTGGTGATAGAGCTCAGTGGCAGACTCCTTGCTTAACTCACATAAAATCCTTGGTTCAACTGATGCTACTGCTTGCAAAATAAAACCAAAACCAAAATCAAGAAAATCTTAAAAAAAAATCTTACATAGCACTGGGATTTTAGCTCAGTGGCACAAGCGCATCTACAAGTTCAATCCCTGGTACAAAAAAAAATCTTATATATTGTATAAGATTATAGACCTTTCTTTACTACTTTATTTCTTCACATCTTGTTTTTATGAGAATTATTTACAGAGTGCACTGACAAAGGAAAGCTGAGAAGATCATGTGGCTAGTTAGAAGTCCGTGTGAGCATTGTATTTGTTTTTTCACTCCTGAAAACCCAGAACACTACTTGTGGTGTAAGAGGAACTGAATCATTGTTTGCTGAATGAACAAGCAGAATTCTCTGTCCTGCCAAAAAATTTATCGGGTGATCATTGTTAATGTCAGTAAAGCATATTGTGTCTTCTTTATTTTCAACAATGTCGAATAGCTTGGGGAAGCTAAGAAATTTATGGCAGACAGTGCAATATATTCTGAATCCTGAGAGTTCATGCCATATAGTCCCAAGATTCTCCTGTCATGCTAGTGTTATTTATGAGACAAATCATGATCATGACTGGTACCCCAGTACTTCAGGATAAAATTTAAACTCCATTCCCTGCTTGAAATGAATAACGGAAGATTCTATCTCTCTGTCTTCATCTCTTACAACTTCTTGCCAATTTCCCCTCTATTACTTGCTTTCCTATCCTGCTGACTTCTGGGCAGTTCCATAATACTGTGCTTTGTCCTCTGTGCTTTTTCTGAGTCTGCCCATTAATTTCTTTAAATGTGTTTCATGGTGTAAATCAAACATTGCTTCCACTTGGGAAGTTTTGCAGGCTTTTTTCTTACATTGTTTCTTCCTTTTCATGTTGGCATTAAATAAGTGCCATTTCTTTGGCTTTATTATATTGTCAGTGATCTTCTACTGATAGTACAGCATTTATTTTTCATTTTACTTGCTGACTTCACACATTAGACTATGATCTGTGAGTTGACTGTGGGGACCATTTGCAGATAACATAATAGCTATTCAATACATGCTACTAAAGGAAATTCCACCTAACAGTGATGTATTTGGGGGATAAAGGGAAGGTGAAATGGTAGACTGACTACAGAGTTTGAAAATATTTACTGAGTGCTCAGGTTAGTAGAAGGAAAGTCAAAGCCTCTATGATTAAAATTCCTGTGTCACAGAGAAAAAGGAAAGCCATGAGGAACCAGTTGTAGGGTAAACAATCTCTTTGAGGAAGGAATTTGTTGCACTCTGTGTGAGTGAAAAAATGACTACAGAGGAGCACTGTAGATTAGAAATTTGGGGAGCAAGAGGCAGGTATGGGTTCTGTATTAGAACTCCAGAGGAAAAGAGGCTAAGATGTTTGTGTTAGGTATTCCATCATAAACGTACTCACTCCTCCCAACACAACTACTTTCTCAGTCCTTTTTTAATGCCCGTGGTTATGATACTAAACTAGAGTAAATTATTGCTTGCATTCTGCCATGATTTGAGCATGATGTGTGTCCCACAATAGTTGATTATAATTAAAAGAGTTGGTCCACAGTTTGCTGGTATTGGGAAGTGGTAGAACCTTTTAGAAGATGGAGACTAGTGGGAGGCCCTAGGTCACGAAAGATATGAAGTTTTTTTTTTTTTTAAGTCTGTTTCATTTGCTAGGAGAAGATTATAGAGCAGTAGGTTTATTTAGGAAAAAAAATAGGAAATAAAAAAAAATTCAGTGAAAACAACAAGTCTAGATTAGCAGTTGATGTGCATTTTAAAATATTTTACGTACTAGCTGCTGCTCCTGAGGTAGTGTCACTGTATTTTAGTATTCTGCTTTAAATCCCCACTCTCCTATTCCCTTCAAGCAGTCAGCCTGGGCCTGCTGGACCTCCTGGGCTTTTGAAGGGTTCTAAGCAAGAGATGCATAAACTTGCACTTCCCCCCCTTTTTTTTTTTGGTAAATGCCTGATGATGGAGAAAGGTTCTGCAGATGCCTTTGGCAATATCTAAGCTAGAAAGAGAGGTTTTGCTGTGCCTTGCTCAGTAGCCACACCTTGGAGAATTAAAAGACCTTAGGATGGAAGACGGTATTATGTCCAAAGAAAAAGATACCAATTTTGGCAAACAGAATTACTGTGAGTGCCATTGAGGGCAGTGGAGTCCAAGGTCTTGGTGCTAGGATGCTAAGATCCAGGTTTAGTGCACATCTTAGTGGGAATAATATCTGATGCTGATTTTTACACAGCAGAATTTTCATTTGTTTATTTGCTAAAAGAAGAAAATGATTATTTCTTGTACACCAGAGAACATTCTTTGAGATTCTTCATGTATGTTGAACATAATCAGTCTGTTAGGAAAAAGAAAAATACAGATCACAAGTCTTAGGCAGAGTGTTGATCTTTTGGTAGCATTTTTCATATAAATTAGAGGAATAGTGATGTATAATAATGAATATGAAAGTAATTGAGTCACTGGATGAGAGTGAATCACCTCAATATTATTAAGTATGAGGTGAGAACTAGGATTGGAAAAGAAACTGTAGAACGAGTTCTGGAATCAGTTGATTAGAATGCTGTGTATAAATAAGTTACAGCAGCAGCCAAGATTCCATGATGAAAGTATGTTGGAAGCATCCTGGAAGCAGTTGTATCTGTTAATTTCTTATTTTTCAGTGACTAGAAAAGTTGAGGGGAAGACATCGTGACTCTTGATTATGATTGGCCATGTGTTGAGATTTGAGACATAAGAACTGCTGGGTTCATTTTCCTATAGTTCTGTTTACAGAATTTAATGGAGGAGACTAAATTGTTATAAATGCATCTGCTGTATAAGTGCTGGCTAAGAATGTATGGGTATAGAGATTGAAGAGAATGATAAAATTTTAAGATTGTATCATGCTGATTTACCATTGTGATAAATATTCCTGTAATTTCCCAATGTATTTTGCTTACATAGATAGATGTTCCATAAATCCTAAAATGGTAAATCTGAATACCTTTCTTTACCAAACTTAATTCCTTTTTTATTGTTATTTATTCTGTAACCTGTATGTTTGCATCATGTAAAACCATTTATTGACTCTTTTAGAAGCATAGAAGCAGCTTTCTTTGAAAAACCATTGGTTCATTTAGACCTCAAAATTCAGATTTACTTATTTTTTACTCAGAATGTTTTTGAATAATATTTCAGTATCACTCTTCCCAAAACCCAATTCATTGAAAGTAGAAAATTACAGTAGTAGCAATTTTTTATCCATATGGCTTACGTTGACAAAGTCATACAAACGTAATCACTTTTTTATGTATCTGGTATTTTGTTAGTTAAAGAGATAAAGGTTTTAATATCATTATAAAGTTAACAAAATTAAACAATATTACTATTTAGTAAGAAAGACAAAGTGATTCCAGCAGAAAAAGAATTTTTTAGAGTACAGTTAAGATATTATAGAATAAATGGAAATGCAAATAATAATGAGAATTTCATATGCTTTCATAATAACCAGTGGCCACTAAACAGAACATCATTGAATGTGCTAGAGAATACACATGAAGTTAGTTAAGAAGTCCATAATCACTATATAATACATGCTTCAAGAAGAGTTTTTTTATTACAGCCTTCTTCACAACATAATTTAATGGTATCACGTATACTTCTCTTTGGCTGGGAAAGGAGGTCCTTCTTGAATGGTGACTGTCCTTCATACATTACGGCCTTTGGCATATTAGGAATGAATTCTGACACTCTATCAAAGATTCCTGCATCTTCGTCAATAGAGGATGATACTGTTTCTGTTATGTTTAAAAAAAAAGAAAAATGTGGGAAGTATTCATATCAAAGAGAATCTGAAAATTATAAAATTTTGCCTACTCCAAAATATAACCTTTACCTCAAGATTTTTAAACAAACAGAACTAGCAAGATTCTTTACAGGTAGACAACATACATGATTTAGAGTTGGTCAACTTGAGGTGCTGCATTATTAACCAATGGTATGATTACTTCTCTGTCTCTTCTGTGAACTGTTCCCATCACCTTTTAAGTACTTACTTTTGACTCTCTTTGACATTATTTGGATTGATAACTTTCAATTTAAACAAGCCCTGAAGAGAATCAGGAAATGTATAACCACGGATTTTCCATTATAAAATTTATATAGTTATATTCCTAAATATATTTCCCATTGTAAAAATCTATATAGTCATATATCTAAATATATATACATGCATATTCATACCTATACTAGATATTACTTTAGATATCCATAAGTATGTTTCATTTTTATTATATTTATCAACATTTTTCAGGTTTTATGAGCATTTTAATTAATTTACTCACAAAAGGTGAAATTTAAACCAAAACAATAGTATAATATGTTCTTTAATTTCCATTAGAAAATTTCTTCATTGTATTCTTCCTTCATTTTATAGTAAAATCAAACTTTGGCCACAGTGTCAAAAAAAAGAAACAACTTTGAAATCTTGCCGTAATTTCCATAAAATGGATTTACATAGTGTTAAGTTAGTGGTTTAATGTAGAGTTTGCATATAGTTTTTAAAATGTGGTTCTGAATTCACACATTAATGCAGAACCTGTGTCATTTTTATTAAAGGGAAACGATGATTGGTAACTTGCTGTGGCTTTTTAGAATTTAACATGATCCACTAGACTGAACAGAATAGCCTCTATCTTGAAAGCCACTCTTGCTAGTTCTAAGGTAGCTTATAGTTCAGGAATACTCTTTAAAAATGTAAGAAGTTAGAAAGTCTTCTGGAACTGGGATGTCCTTGGTTTTGAGTTTACACTTAAAGAAAAAAGAGATAAACCTTCAAAGGCTTGAAAGTGTTAATCAAATTTTCAGCAATGATAATCTAAAGAGCAAATTTGTCCCTTTCAGTGTTTAAATTACACAGATACTTTCCTTTCTCTGCTGTACTTTCTCTCAGTGGAGCTACAACACCTAATTCAAAGATTTGGGAAGCAGTGATACTTCCTTAGGTTGCATTAAAAAAAAAAAAGAAAAGAAAAGAAAAAGAAAAAATATGTTCTCCATGGTATAGACCACAGACCAGAATATTGACAAGGAAGAATCATTCAATTCAAGACCTTTCTTGTCACCCATTCTGTGACCTCAACAGAAGACGGAGGATGCCGTTCCTTGCTCTTCAGTGCACAAACAAGCATGGTAACTCTTCCACCGCTTGACTGATTCCTTTCCTGTCAGTAGGAGATAACCCTTTTGGGTTTCTGGAAACAGCTGGCCTACTGTGTCATTGCCCCAATTTTCTAAAGGAACACAGGGATGTACTCTACCTATCGCAGGCCTTAGGAGGCTGTTTCCTCTGTGGCTCCTGCCTTACGTCTACTGTGTTACTGTGAGTTCTAAGAAGGAAGGGAACCGAGCAAGCAACTTTTGCCCCATTTTTGCCTCCCTCTTGGGAGATTCCAAGTCAGATGCTTTGTATACAAGCAAGCTACAAAGAAAAAGGTCAAAGTTAGGCACTAGCTACAACATACAGTAGGCTCAGGACCTGCAGCCAATATAGTCTCCAGTGGGGTTGTGCCAGCCTTTCTGTGTTCTCATTGTTCACCCTGAGGACCATAAATGGGGCACACAGAAAAGCAGTTTGTGGGGGCTCTTACTTGTGAGTGATCCAGATTCTTCTAGCTGGTCCACTTGGACTTTGGAGATTTTCTTTTCAGGTTCCAAGCATAAGGTCATAAGAGCCTCATCAAATTCATTGCCACATAACTTAATTTTTTCATCATTTGTCCATTCAGTGGAGCTTTCTCTGAGGAGATGACTCAACATTAACCAGACCACTGGCAGGTGGGACCAGAGCAGACTGGACATCCTGGACTTTGCTTCTGTTGCACTGGGTGTTCCAGCCTTTTTCTAGATACTACTCCCACTTATTGTTCCCTGTAGTTCTTTGCCAGTGTACTTACTCTTAACAGGTTGCATTCTGCATGTTACATCAGGCTTTTATTCCCCTTAAGCTATTATTCAGCTCATAAGTCTGTGGTCTCAGCTCCACCCCTTTCCCAAATACCAACAAGAAATTTTTTCCATGGCTCTGGTTCATTCTCTCTACTTCCCTCCCATGTCCCATCATGCTTAGAAGTTCTTCTAATCTGTTTTATTTTTGATTTTCTTTTTTTAATTTCCTTTTCTCTTGTCTTGATCATTACGGAAAATATTGGTAAAACAGAAATAAAACTGACTTGTAAGTTCATCAGTTACAGATTATCTCAGTTAACATGTGCTATAAAGCTTTCTGATAGTCTTCCTAAATCCCACAAATTTGTTTGTATTTATTCAAACCTTTAAAAGATTATAACTAGATTGATTTCTCTAATGCATTGTGTATTCATCTATGGTACCCTAATTTGTGGATGGGTCAATTCTTCACCAAAGAAAGAAAAACAATCCTGTGGACAGTATTAAAATAACATTATTTCAGGCTTGTGTGATAATATTTAAAGTATATAGCATACCCTTTTATTCATAGTTGCATAAAACTGGAACCTTAGGTTTATAGGAAACTAAAAATTTCCATAGTTAGGGCTCTCCTTTAGAGATCTTGGCAAGGATAAGAAAACATAAGACTCTATAAGGTTCACTCTGAAGTCTTGGAAGAGCACCTACTGAAGGTCTTACAATGATGAGAAATCAGATTCTCATTCTCTATCTTCCTGTCTACTTTTTAGTTTGGATTTGTGAGTGACTGGTGAATTGTTACCAGTTACCTAAATTTTTTAATTTAAAAGTATAATTTTAAAGTATTTCAAGAACTACAAAACATACATACAAATATACACGTGTTCACATGCCAACACAGAAAAAGACAATAAAGGATAGTAGAATCCCACAATAATTTGGTGGTACATGTTCATGCACAAAATTTGTATCTGTATGATTTACTATGTACTATGTGTATTATAACTTGTAAAAATAAACTTTTATTGCTTAAGTTTTAAGGCACGTCAAGATGGGAAGGCAGTGTATTTGTTAGATAACTCTCAAAATGTAGTTATGTTTTAAATGCAAATAGGACACATTTATATGCCTGATAGGTTAAGCTTGAAAATCTACTAAGATCACATCTCATCCATTCAAATAAGCCTGAGGTATGGATGAAGAATAAGGTATCTTTCAAATAAACTAATAAATTCTCATAGTTCCCAATGAAAAAAATATGGATTAGATCCCTGCCAACAGGAAGATGGCTCACTCATCATTTGTCAAAGGCTGGATATTGTGTAACTCTTCAAATAATACCTGTGTAGGGTTGCAGAATGGTGAGAGTCATGCACTTTAGATGTGCTTGCAGTAAGATAAGAAATCAGTACCAAAAATCAAATAATACACTTAGTAAATGGGCCAATGCACAGACATTTCTTAAAAGTATAAATGGCTAATAAGTATATTAAAAAATGATTACCATCTTTAGCCACTAGAGAAGGGCAACTTAAACTACCATTAATTTCCATCTAACTCCAGTCAGAATGATTAGCACTAAGACTTCAAAAAACAACAAATGGTGAGTTGGTTGAATAAGGAACTTTTCTATTCTATTGGTGGGATTATAAATTATTATAGTCATTATGGGAATCAGTGTTCTCAAAAAACTAAAAAATAAGCTACAATTTGATGCATCTATACCATTTGTTAGTATATTCTTGAAATTAAAGTCAACATCCTATATAGATACCTGAGTACCCATGAGTGTAGCTTAGCTTATGCAGTTCACACTAGCTAAGTTACAGAAACAACCTAGGTTGCCCATCTACAGAAAATGGAAAAAGAAAATGTAGTATATATACACAATGGAATATTACTAAGCAATGAAGAACAAATATCAGGTAATTTGCGGGTCACCATGTTAAATGAAACAAACCAGGCTCATGAAGTCAATATTCTATCTCTTTTCTCATATGAGAAATCTAAAAAAACTTTTTTTTAAAGACAGAAATGGGGACCTCCAGGAGAACATGGCAGATAGATAACAGCAGCTATGGAGGCTCTCTGAGATATCCAGCTTAGAATCCAGGAATGGTGCAGCGTGAGGAATCCTAAGCAAGGGGAGATATACCCTGCCCACCCAGGAATGAACTAAGCTGAGAGAAACCAACTGGAAATGCAGTCCAGTGCTATTACTGGAACAGATAAAATCTCAGCATAGAAGCTGGAAGCCATGCCTCTGAAAGCCACGATTTGAATTTCCTGCTGCTGCTGCTGTGTCCAAATCGGCACAACAGGGAGAGAGATGCACGAAAGCTCTGAGAGCAGGAATCGGCGAATGGAGTTGAGAGCAGGACTGGCAGGGAGCTCTGCATCGACCTGCGGTGAGTGAGAGGAATGGGGAACCTTCCATAGACTAGGAGGCTCCAAAAGAGGACATTCTGGGACCAGGCAGACAAGCCAGAATAGGGCGTTGCAGTGACTTCAGTTGCATATTCCCCTCTCAAACGGGATTGGTGCAGAGCGCTTGGCCTGGGTGACGCTGTTGACTAAGATGCAGTAGGCTAGCCCAAACCAGGTCCCAGCGCCTGGCAGTGCACCCTAGCAGGAAGCCTTCAGTAGGTTGACTGACCTGGAGGGGCGGGCCCAGCAGAGGCTGCCCAGGCCTGTGTCTCTCCAGTACACTGCAGTGGGTGGAAACACCTGGCCAGCACAATTCAAACAAACTGTAATAGACAAAGAAAAAAACTGGGCCTCCTATATACGCTTGTATGGAAGGAACAAAAAGTATGGGAAGAGGGAGTGACAAGAAAGGGTCCTCAATCTCCAATCCTGAGAACACTGATCCAGGAAAGGTAAATACAAAGGAGAATGAGGACAGAAAACATGCAATATCAGACACGGCACCATCAGACATAAAGCGATATCTCCAGAGCCTCGTAGACGAGTTCAAAAGTGAAGTATTTAACGACCTAAAGCAAGATATAAGTAGAACAGTTAGAGAAATGTTAAGCACCTCCCAAGAAAAAACAGATGGTGGACTGGAAGAATAGGGAAGAATTGTTTGATGGAGAAAATAGAGAAAACATAGAATACATGAAGCAGGTTCAAAAGAGATTACCAGAAAACTAAAAACTCTATCAAAAGCTGGCATAACAGCTTGAAAGAAACTAAGGACAGATTATCTGAACTGGAAGACAGATTTGTAAGGTGGGAGCATGAAATGAAAAACTTCTTAAAAATAACAAGAAAACAAGCAGCAATAATACAAAGGCTAGAAGATGATAGGATCTATGATCTATAACTTAAGAATTAAGAACATAAAAGAAGAAGTAGGGACACAAACAAATGAACTACAAAAGCTATTCACAGAAATAATCCAAGAGAATTTCCCTAATTTAGCAAAAGGTAAAGATACTCAGATGTATGAGGCATACAGAACCCCAGCCACTTACAACCCAAACAGAGCTCACCCAGGCATATAATAATCAAAATTTCAGAAATCCAGTATAAGAACAGAATGTTAAAAGCCATTAGAGACAAGAAACAGATCACTTACAAGGGAACACTCATCAGAATTACAGCAGACTTCTCAGCACAAAGCATCAAATCAGAAGAGCGTGGGGGGAAATAATTCTAGCTTTGAAAGATAATAACCTCCACCCAAGATTGATATATATTGCACAACTGTCCCTAGAAACTGATGGAAAGACAAGGTGCTTCCAGAATAAAGAGGAACTAGTGGAATTTGCAACCACCAATTCAACTTTACAGAGAATACTGCAGGATATTCTAAAAAAGAAAAATACCAAGATTCCAGAATCAGTGGCAAAGAGGCCACAATGAATGGAGCAGAAAGCGAAATGAAGAAGACAAACTGACAACTAATGACAGAAAAAGAGCTCAGAAATGAGGCAGAGAAGGTTGGATGGTAGGAACAGATATTTTGGAGAAAACGACATCATAATAGCTAGTGCTGATTCAGTATCATTTTGTTTTGAAGTCCCATCAAGCTTTTATTCTTCTGTCTCCATTGGTCTTAACAGGTTGTATCTTATTGGATTTTGTTATATGTGATAATATAAACAAAAACTTTTATAGACAAGGAGATTATGCAGAAACCATTGTTCATTTTCTGATAGTTGATTCTAAATACCGGTAATACTGTTATTCTCTTGAATGGTTTTACAATGTCTTGATATGTTTGGTGCTACAGTATACGAAGTTATACTCAAAGATTTCAAGGAAAGAGACACTATGGTAACTACTTTTATGTCAGGATATCTTGTGGTGAAACACTATTTTGCTTAAATGGTTATGTTTTGATCTGTGCTGTTTTGTTGTTATGCCCTCTTTTATCTCAATCTCCTTTTTTAATTATTTACTTTTTTATTTTTATCTTTTTAATTAAGGGAAAAATAAAAAATAGCAGGCTATATTATAATAACCCACTTTGATTTCCTACTAACTTGATTTGAAACCCTGTATTACTCTCACCATCTTGTTTTGACTGATTTTCCCCTATTCTGCTTTGCTTGATAGTACCAAGTTCGAAAGTATAGGCAACAACTGTGAAGACAATAAGATTCATTATAATGCCCATTCTGGTTGACTATTATCTTCTTTTGAAGTCCTGTAATGTCTCCAATGTTTTGGTTTTATTCTTTACTGTTTTGTTCAATTTTACTATAACTGATGATATAGGCAATTCTTTTTAAGATAGCAAGAGGCAGTATGGTAACCATTGTTGATCACCTTGTGTTTTGTTTTTACGTTATGTATTATGTCCATCCTTTTGATTTGACTGACTCTGTTTTGTTATGTCACATTTGGTTTTACTCTCTTCAAAAAAAAGTAATAAGAACTGTGGGCGTAATAAAACCCAAAATGTGTAATTGTCATTGTACAAAAGAGAGGAAAAGAAAGTGCTCTAAAAGATATACCTGCATGTATATTTAAGTGTGTAAGATAGATAACCATGTTACTGAGTTTTGTTGGACCCTTGAACAGAACTGTTTTCAGTCTCACGGTTTGAAAGTCCACTTTATATGCTTTAATTTTGTAACAAACAACTGTTTCTAAGATGACAATTTGTAATCTATTAACTAGTGATTTCCTACTGTTTATTTTTTCTGAAATTCTGTATAACTTGTACCCTTTTTCTGTTTTTCCTTAAATATAATTTTTAAAAAAGACAGAAATGGGTCACGCTACCCTCGGACTTTGTGCTGTGTGTGCATTTCCTGCATGCCCCTCTAACCTGGGGCTGCCACACTGCCCTCACTCCTTGCCCCTGGGTGTGTGTTCCTGCATGACTCCCCAGCCCAGGACCACTGCACTGCTGGCCTGCTGTTGTTGGCAACCCTCACCATCTCCTGGACCAAGTACTGCTGTTGATGGTTGTCTCCCACTTCCCCTCCCAGAACCTTGAACTGCAGTAGATTAACCATGCTGGGTTGATAGGAGACTCAGTAACCCTTCACCCAAACAGAAGACCTCAGCAGACTCCAGTGTGGTGAGTTTGCCCCTAAAAAGAGAGGTCTTCAGAGGGTAAATAGGACCAGTAGTGAAGTTCCCTCTAGGTATAAGACCTTGGAGAGCTTGGCAAGTCACCTTCCTCTACACAGAGAACATCATGCAGGTTGAGGAGTGCGCCAATAAGAGCTCTCCAACATAGAGAAAATTAAAAGGGCTTATGAGACACCCAGTGACACAATAGGGTCTCAGCTGAGACAAATACTATAGACAGGGAGATCTGGTGACCTGTAATCACCTGAAGACATAGCAAGAGCAGGAACTAAGGGTGGAATTACATCAATACTGCTAGGCTAGTCAGCCCAGGAAGAATATAGGACTCGCCCAACAGGACCTGCAGATGAAATTCAGGTGACTGGCCCTCCTCTTTATTGTGGTACTCAATAATCAGACAAACATCAACCATACAGTAAGACCCTAAGATACACACTGCCAACAGTTGTGACTATTGGGATTGAAAAACCAAATATTAGCCCAAAAGGTGAAAATGACAAAATGAAAAAGCAAAATGCAATGTCAGAAATCTAGTCCTTCAGGAGCAAGTACAGGTGACAGTGAAATAGAGTATTTAAAAGTCATATACCAGAAATCTGTGAAAAGATATCAAATGAATTAAAGAAACATCCATGAGGTTATAAAGGAAATCAAATTAGAAATAATTTCTCACATAAAGACAAAACCTTAGTAAGTGAATTGCTCAGCATAGCTAGAGAAGAAATAGATTTTAAAAATTACAGGAGCATGGAAAATTGATTGAAACCTTCAATTAACAATATATAAAACAAGCAGAATCCAAGAAACAAATTCAAAGAGATATCCAAGGAACAAAAAATTCAAAGCTGGCAAAACTGTTTACATGAATCTGAAGATAAAATTGTGGAACCTGAGGTCAGGATGGCAGATAGCAATCATGAAAGGGTAGAAGTTTAAAAACAACAAAGCAGCATGAAATGACAATCCAGCAGCTTCAAGATGATGCCAAGAGAAATAATGTAAGACTAGTAGGTGTCAGTGAAGATACATGGGTTAACACGAATGAGATCTGTAAACTTCATAGAAGTAATAGCAGAAAATTTCCCAAACACGGTAAAAAAAAATCTGATATGCAGATAAGTGAGGCATATAGAATGCCAAACAGTCGCAACCAACCAAAATATATACCCAGACATATAATAAGTAACATTTCAGACATCTAGCATAAAAAAATGAAGCTGCAAGAGAAAAAAGACACAACTCACCTATCAAGGAAAGACCATTAGAATCACAGCAGACTTTTCAGCACAAGCCTGCAAGTTAAGATGAGCTTGGAGAGAAGTATTTCAAGCCCTAAAAGAAAAAAATTTTCATCCCAGACTGATCTAGCCAGCAAAACTGTCTTTCAAATTTAATGGAAAAACAAGAAACTTCCATGACAACAACTGAAGAAATTCATCTCCACCAAAACAACCCTAGAAACGTTACTGAAAGACATACTAGATAGAGTTAAAAAGGACCACAATCTCCAGAACAACAATAAAAGAAACCACCAGGCAGGACAAGAAGTTAGATAAGGGGGAAAAGCAGAAAACAAACAACAGGAACATAACATGACAAAATTGAGCCAGTGCATATCAGTTACATCCATAAATGTAAACGGCCTCAATTCACCTATCAAAAGAAACATGTTGACAGAATGGATCAAGAAACATGATCCCACAATATGCTGTATACAAGAAACACATCTGACTTAAAAGGAAAATCATAGATTAAAAGTCAAAGCATGGAAAACAGTATTCCATGCAACAGGAACCCAGGATAAAGCAGGGGTAGCTATTCTGTTTTTACACATTGTGAACTTCAACCTAAAATGATTAAAAGAGATAAGCTGACTACATACTTGTTAGTGGGAAAATTCAGGAGGAAGAACTAACAATTATGAATATATATGCACCAAATACAGGAGCACCCAACTATATAGAACAGATACTAATGGTCATAACCAGATGCACAAGAGCACAATTATAGCAGGGGACCTTAACACCCCACTGTCACAGAAAGATAGATCAACTAAACAAAAAGTCAGCAAAGAAATAACTGAACTGAATCATATCTTTGAGCAAATGGACTTAGTGGATTTTTACAGAGTGTTCCACCGTACAACATCAGAATACACTTTCTTCTCAGCTGCATATGGGATATTCTCCAAAATAGACTATATATTAACCCATAAAACATTTTAAAAATTTTGAATGTAGTAAAAATGCAGCAGGACAAGACAGAACAAAGCAATTGATACAATATAGTGAAATTGGTACAGTATTTCACAGTAGGATAATGGGATAGTAGTAATATGTACTATGGTATATCTCTTTAACTTCACAATAGTTGTCCAGTCAATTAGGTTTAGCAAAATCAAACCAAAAATAGAACATTATAAAACTAATTGAGAATACTGAATAGAGCAAAAGAAACATAACAAAACAGTGAAAACAACCTATGCCTTCGAACAGAAGATAGAAGGAAATCCCCCATATTTGCTATACTGCATATGGTTATCCTCCCAAGAGATGCTGCGACATCTGCCCCCAGTAGCTATGGGAGGAGGGAGTAGGCGGGGGAAGGGTTCTTGATTTTCAGCCCCCCTGGCAGTAGGCTCACAGGTAATGGTTCTCCTCCAGGCCCATGCTGCAGGTGCTTACAAAGAGGGCAGGTGAATAAGCTGCCTGAGTCCCTCCATGGCTGGATCTCGGAAGCTCTCCGTAAAACATTCTTAAGTAAATTCGAAGGGACTGAAATTATCCCATGCATAATATCTGGCCATAGCACATTGAAATTGGAAATCAGTGGCAAAAGAAATCGCAAAAACTGCATAAATACATGGAAATTAACTAACAACCTTCTTAACAACCACAGGTAAAGTTTAAGAAGAAATAATACATAAAATTCAATGAAAATGCAGATACAACATACCATAACCTGTGGGACACAATAAAAGCAGTCCTAAGAAGAGAATATACAGCAATAAATTGTCACATCAAGAAAATGGAATGAACACAAATAAACAACCTATGCTGCATCTCAAGCTTCTAGAAAAGGAAGAGCAAGCCAAACTCAAAGCTCATAGAACAGAAGAAATTGTAAATGTTATCAGAGCAGAAATTAATGCAATTGTAGCTAAAATAAAGCAATATAAAGAATTAATGAGTCAAAGATCTGGTTTTTTGAGAGAATAAACAAAATTGATAAACCTCTAGCCAACTTTATCAAGAAAAAGAGAAAAAACTCAAGTTTAGGCAATAAGAACTGAAAAGAAGGAAATTACTACAGATCCCATGGAAATTCAAAAGATCATGAACACATACTTTGAGAATCTCTACTCATATAGAGTGGAAAACACAGAGGAAATGGACAGATTTCTAGAAACATATGAATTATCAAATCTCAATCAAGAAAACATAACTTTGAATAACCCAATATTAGCTACTGAAATTGAAAATGTGATTAAAAACTTTATGAACAAAGAAAAGCCCAGGTCCTGATAGATTCATGGATGAATTGTACAAGAAGTTTAGAGAAGATTTGATGCCAATATACCTTAAACTCTTCAATGAAATTGAAAGAGAAACAATCCTCCCTAACTCATTCCTAGAGGCAAGTATCACGCTGATACCAAAACCAGAGAAAGACCCAACCAAAAAGGAGAACTATACGCCAGCCTCACTAATGAACATTGATGCAAAGATTCTCAATAAAATATTGGCAAATAGAATGCAGCAAATCATCAAGAAAATTATACATCACAACCAAGTGGAATTTATTCCAAGAATGCGGGAATGGTTTAACATACACAAATCAATAAATGTAATACACTATATCAACAGCCAAAAATAAAAATCATATGGTTATTTCAATAGACACAGAAAAGTATTTTGATAAAGTCCAACACATTTCATGATAAAAATCCTACAGAAACTTGGAATAGATGCTATCTATCTCAATCTCATAAAGGCCATTCATGATAAACCAATAGCCAACATTGTACTAAATGGACAAAAACTGAAAGCTTTCACTCTAAATCAGGAACAAGACAAAGATGTCCACTATCACCACTTCTATTCAATATAGCTCTGGAAATATTATCCAGAGAAATCAGACAAGAGAAAGAAATAAGAGGAATAAATATAGGAAAAAAAGAAGTTAAATTATCATTATTTGCAGATGACATGGTTCTTTACATGAGACCCCCAAAAATTCCATTAAAAAAACAACTAGAGGTAATAAACAAATTCAGCAGCACAGCTAGATACAAAGTCAAGACTCAAAAATCAATAGCATTCCTGTACACAAACAAAAGACTCCCTAAGAGAGAAATTATGGAAATATCGCCTTTCACAATAGCATCTAAAAAATGAAAAACTTAGGAATCAACCTAACCAAGAATGTAGAAAACCTATATGCTGAAAATTATACTACTCTAAAAAGGAGATTGAAGAGGATTTTAGAAAATGGGAGGATATTCCTTGCTCTTGGCTAGGAAGAACCAACATTGTGAAAATGGCCATACTCCCAAAACTCTTACAGATTTAATGGAATCTCAATCAAAATGCCATTAACACACTTTACAGATCCAAAGAAAATACTCCTAAAATTCATTTGGAAACAGAAGAAAACTAGAATAGCAAGGTGATTCTGGGCAACAAAGGTAAGCAGGAGGCATTGCAATTCCTGACTTGAAACAATACTACAAAGCCACAGTGATAAAATCAGCGTGATACTGGCAAGGAAATAGACTTGAAGATCAATGGAACAGATTAAAAGATGCTAACACAACTATGAAGATACTAACCCACTTTATATTTGACAAAGGGGCTGAACATGTTCACTGTGAAAAAGCCTTTTTATTAAATGGTGTTGGAAAAACTGGCATTCCACATGCCAAAGACTAAAACTAGACCCGTGACTATCTCCATGCACTAAACTAAAGTCAAAATGGATCAAGAACCTAAACATTAAAACAGAAACACCAAGTCTACTGGAAGACAAGGTAGGTAGAAATCTTGGAGACATAGAGATAGGCAAAAAATTCATGAACAAAAGGTAAACTGCATAGGAAATACTTCAAACAATCAATAACTGGGGATCTCATACTACTAAAAAGTTTTTGTACTTCAAAAGAAATCACCAACAAAGTGAAAAGAAAACCCATAGAATGGAAAAGAATTTTAGCCAACAATCCCTCAAAGGACTTCTATCCACAACATAGAAAGAATTGAAGAACATCAAGCCCCCCAAATTCAAAGACCCTCTCCAAAAATGAGCATCTGAGATGAACACACATTTCTCAGATGAAGATATACAAATGGCAAATAAATACATGAAGAAATGTTCACCATCACTGGTCATTCGAGAAATGCAAATTAAAACAACACTGAGATATTTTATCACCTCAGAAAGAATAGCTGCCATCAAGAAATCAACTGATGACAAATGTTGGCGAGGCTGCAGGGAGAAAGAAACACTTCCCCGCTGTTGGTGGGAGTGTACACTGGTATGGCCCCTGTGAAAGTCAGTATGGAGATTCCCCAAAAAACTAGGATTGGAAGTTCCATTCAATCCAGCTATTCCTTTCTTGGGTATTTTTCCTGAAAAACTGAAATGGTCATATCACAGTGATATATGTGCACCCATGTTTATAGCAGTACAATTTGCAATAGCTAAATCTTGAAACTACCAAAATGCCCACCAACTGCAAAGTGGATGAAAAAGATGTTTTTTTATACAATGGAATATTACTCAGCTATAAAAAGGACGACCTTGAGGCCTTTATAGGTAAATGGAGGCAACTTGAGACTGTCTTCCTAAGTGAAGTAAACAAGACTCACATTAGTAAACAAGACTCACATTATCTCTTTAGTATAAAAAATAATAAAACCTAAAAGAGTAATAAGATCCAAAATTATAGTAGATATTGTAAAAATGAAAGGGAAGGAAAGTGCTCTAAAGGATATAACTGTGTATATAGGTGTGTAAGGTAGATGACCCTATTACTAAATTTTATTGGATCTTTAAACAGAATTTGTGTTGTCAGTGTTTGAATGTCCATCCATTTTTTATGCTTTGATTCTGTAACCTGAATAACTATTTCTAAGATGACAATATGTAGTGTATTAAATACCAGTTTCTTGGTGGTGTTTTTTTTTTAAATTCTGTATTCTACCTTTTTCTATTTTGTTTTTTCTTTCTTTAAATAAAATAAAAATGAAAGAAACGATGTGAAAGTACAAAGCAGACTATTTGAAAGTGGAAGGAATTTGAGGGTGGGGAGCAGAAAGGAGAAAAGTGCAATGGAGGGGGAAGTGATGAAAGTATGGTATATACATGTGCAGAATCAAAGTCCTGTTCTGTGTAATTAGGAAATAAAACAAAGCCTGAAAAATTATATTAATAAGACTTCTGAATCAGAATCTGTATTTGTTGCCTCTGGTTATATGACTGCTTTTGAAGTAACACAAAGATGATCTGTGGTTACTCACTTACTATAATCAATTCTTGTACTATTAAAATTTAGCTAAATGTCATGAGAAACTTACTATTGTAGCGTAATGTAGTTGTCACATAAAATTTTTATTCTGAGACTAGATATATGCACGTTAGACTTGCATTCTCTGTGAATAACAAAATAATGTACAAGAGGGGCTTAAATAAACACTGTGAAGTAAAGAACCAACACCATTTAGCATATAAACAACACCAGCAAATTCCTCTCAGGTTTTTAGTCATCCATGCTTAGCCGTTAGGGCTGTCTCCTTATGCTCTCTATCTTGTGACCCCCAATGCGTCTTTCACCTCCCTTTTTCAGCATGTATTTTAGGCAGCAAAGAAAGAGAAACAACAAGGCTTAGAACTTGGGTTAAAAAGCAAAGATTTTTCCAAGAAACTTCCATATTCATGCTTAGACTGTATTGAACAGAACTGTGTCACATGGACAGTGCCACTGGGAAAAGACATTAGGATACTAGGACAACATATTGTTAACCACTGAATGGGGCAGGCACCTTTAGGGGCAAACTTTTATATTAACATACTTTCAAAATTGTATTTTTTTTTGTTCAATCTAAAATTTCTTGGAGCCGCGCCTGGCCGTGGGTCTGCAGAGGAGGAGCTGGGCAGATATGGGGTGCCCTCGCTGGCCTCTCTGCGTGTCTGGAGGACTCTGGATTTCTGAGCCCAGACTGCCGGAGTTCCCTCAGGCTTCCAGGTGCAGTGAAGGAGAGAGGTGGGTTTGAGGCTTCCACATCAGCCTCCCCATTCCCGGCTTCATTTGGAGACCTGCTGAGCTCCCGATGGGTGGGCTGGCCCACACTACCAGCCTAGCCCAGCCTGTTTAGCTGCCGCGCCTGGCCATAGGTCTGCAGAGGAGGAGCTGGGCAGATCTGGGGTGCCCTCACTGGCCTCTCTGCGTGTCTGGAGGACTCTGGATATCTCTGCAACCAGGGAGGGTCCACAGGTTCCTGAAGCACTGCGGCCTGTGGTGAGTACCCTAACCCGGCTGCGATTGAAGAACTGTGGAGCTTCCAAGGGGCAGGTGGGCGCACAGTGTCCCTGAGGCCCAGCTTGTCTGGAACTGCGGAGTTCTGAGCAAGGCAGAGGAGGGCCACTGGTTCTGTAGGCCTAATGGCTTGGAGTAGCGCGGCGCCAGAGTCTCAGTAGCTCCAAACATAGAAGGGGATTTTCAACAGATCCTGAGGAAGCTTTCAAATAACACTTGAAACACAGAAATATAGGAAAATGACAAAACGAAAGACCAAATTACAACCTCAAACCTCCAGCCCATCTCAAGAAACCCTAGGAGCGATGTATATAGAAGAAAATATATCCCATCCACCTCATATATCGGACACAATAGCCACTGAAATTGACAAGCAACTCCAGGAAGCTTTAAAGAAATTCAAACTCGAAATAATCTCCCAGATAAAAGAAGAAATGATAAAAGAAATGAAAGAGACTCTAAATATATCTAAAGAAAACACAGATAAAAAATTGGAGGAACTAAACAAAAAGATAGAATCCCTAGACGAGCAATATAAGAAACAAACAGAATACATAATGCAGATGCACAGAGATATACAGGAAATAAAAAACTCCACTGAAAGCTGTAAAAACCGCCTTAATGAAAGTGAAGATAGAATTTCAGACCTTGAAGACAGGATTGCAGCTAGTGAACAGGAAAGGAAAGATCTTTTGAAAATAACAAGGAACCAGGAAACAACAATTCAACAACTGCAAGACGATGCAAAGAAGAATAACATAAGAATGATAGGGATTAATGAAAGAGAGGGAGACAACATGAAGGATGTCAGGAGGATATTTAGAGAAGTAATAGCTGAAAATTTCCCAAGCATGAGATCAGAAACTGACATCAGGATCAGTGAAGCATATAGAACTCCAAACAGTCATAACCAAAATAAAACTACACCCAGACATATAATAATCACCATCCCAGAAATCCAACACAAGAATAGATTATTAAAAGCTGTCAGAGAGAAAAGACAAATCACTTATAAAGGAAAACCTATCAGAATCACAGCAGACTTCTCAGCACAAATGATAAAGTCAAGAAGAGCATGGAGTGAAGTATTCCAGATCCTAAAGCAAAATGATTTCCAACCAAGACTGATATATCCTGCAAAACTATCATTCAAAATAGATGGTGCAATACGATACTTCCATGACAAAGAACAGCTGAAGAACTTCATGAACACCAAACCAACCCTGCAAAAAATATTGAAAGACAGTTTAGATACACAAAGGAAAAAACCACTAAGCAAAGCAAATAATTAAACAGAACCGAAAGATAAAGATGCAACAGCAGAGAGATAACATTCCTACAATTAACCAGCATTTAACAGTAATAACCATTAATGTAAACGGTCTCAATGCACCAATCAAAAGAAACAGACTAGCAGAATAGATCAAGAAACAAAATCCAACCATATGCTGTTTACAGGAAACCCATCTAACCCAGAAAGATACTCAGAGACTGAAAGTCAAAGGATGGAAAACAATTCTTCATGCAGCAGGAATCCAAAAAAAGGCAGGAGTAGCCATTCTGTTTGCAGACAACGTGAACTTTAAACCAACAATGACCATAAAGGACAAAGAAGGTCACTACATACTCGTAAGGGGAAAACTCCAAGAGGAAGAGATAACTATCTTAAATATATACGCACCAAACTCCAGAGCACCCAGTTATATAAAACAATTATTAACAGAAATGAAAACTCAAATTATCAGTAACACAATTGTAACAGGAGACCTTAATACACCACTGACACCAAGGGACAGATCAACCAGACAGAAAATGAGCAAAGAAATAACAGAACTGAATCACACCTGTGAACAAATGGGTTTGATAGACATATACAGAATGTTCCACCCAACAACATCAGAATACACATTCTTCTCAGCAGTACATGGATCATTTTCTAAAATAGACCATATATTAGCTCACAGAACATATTTAAGCAAATGCAAAAGAGTTGAAATCATCCCTTGCATATTATCGGATCATAGCGCTCTGAAATTAGAAATTAATGACAAAGGATACTGCAAAAATTCCGCAAACACATGGAAACTAAATAACACACTCTTGAGTAATCAGTGGGTCGCAGAAGAAATTAAAGAAGAAATTAAACAATACCTAAAAGAAAATGAAAATGCAGATACAACTTACCGGAATCTGTGGGATGCAATGAAAGCTGTTCTGAGAGGAAAATTTATTGCACTGAGTTCCCACATCAGGAAAACAGAATGAATACAAATAAATAACTTGATGCTACACCTCAAACAGCTAGAAAAAGAAGAGCAAGTCAAGCCCAAAGCCAAAAGAAGAGAGGAAATTATAAAAATCAGAGCAGAAATCAATGCAATAGAGACTAAGAAAACAATCCAAAGAATCAACGAATCAAAGAGTTGGTTCTTTGAAAGAATAAATAAAATCAATAAGCCCCTAGCCAACCTTATTAAAAAAAGGAAAGAAAAAGCTCAAATTCATGCAATAAGAAATGAAAAAGGAGAAATCACTACAGACCCAATAGAAATACAGAGGATCATCAACACCTATTTCGAAAACCTCTACTCTCAAAAGTTTGATAACACAGAAGAAATAGACAGATTCTTAGAAGCATATGAAGTACCAAAGCTAGATCAAGAGGATATAAAACTGTTGAATAACCCAATCTCTGCTAATGAAATTGAGAATGTAATTGGGTCCTTGCCCACCAAGAAGAGCCCAGGCCCAGATGGATTCACCGCAGAATTCTACAAGAAATATAAAGAAGACCTAATGACGACACTCCTCAAACTATTCAATGAAACTGAAAGGGAAGCAATCCTTCGTAAGTCATTCCTGGAAGCAAATATCACTCTAGTACCAAAACCTGAGAAAGACCCAACTATAAAAGAGAACTATAGACCGATCTCCCTAATGAACACAGATGCAAAAATCCTCAATAAAATATTGGCAAATAGGATCCAGCAAATCATCAAGAAGATTATACACCATGACCAAGTGGGATTCATCCCAGGAATGCAAGGATGGTTCAACATACGCAAATCAATAAATGTAATCCACCATATCAATAAAGCCAAAAATAAGAATCACATGATCATCTCTATAGATGCAGAAAAAGCCTTCGATAAGGTCCAACACTTATTCATGATAAGAACTTTACAGAAAATTGGAATAAATGGTCTTTACCTCAATATAATAAAGGCCATTTATGACAAACCAACAGCCAACATCATACTAAATGGCCAAAAATTGAAAGCCTTTACTTTAAAATCGGGTACAAGACAAGGATGTCCTTTATCACCACTCCTATTTAATATAGTACTGGAAGTACTAGCCAGAGCAATTAGGCAAGAAAGAGAAATAAAAGGGGTAAAGATAGGAAAAGAAGAAGTTAAATTATCATTGTTTGCAGATGACATGATACTCTACATAGAAGACCCCCTAAACTCCATTGAAATACTCTTAGATACAATAAATAAATTCAGTAATGTGGCTGGATACAAAATCAATACTCAGAAATCAATAGCATTCCTATACACGAACAACAAAGTTACAGAGAGGGAAATAAGAGAAACTGGACTATTCACATTAGCAAGCAAAAAAATGAAATATTTAGGAATTACTCTTACGAAAGAAGTGAAAGACTTATACAGTGAAAATTATAATACACTGAAAAAGGAAATTGAAGATGATCTCAGAAAATGGAAAGACATCCCTTGCTCATGGATAGGAAGAACAAACATTGTGAAAATGGCCATTCTCCCTAAACTGTTATACAGATTCAATGCAATCCCAATAGAAATACCATCAACATACCTTATAGATCTAGAGAAATCACTCCTAAATTTCATCTGGAACCAGAAGAGACCTAGAATCGCAAAGGCAATTCTAAGCAGCAAAGACAAAGCAGGAGGCATCACAATCCCTGACTTGAAGTTATACTACAAAGCAACAGTAGTAAAATCAACATGGTATTGGAATCAAAACAGAGCTGAAGATCAGTGGAATAGATTAGAAGATACAACCACAACTACGAACACACTCAACCACCTTATTTTTGATAAAGGAGCCAAGCAGGTTCACTGGAAGAACGACAGTCTCTTTAATAAATGGTGCTGGAAAAACTGGCTCTCCATTTGCCGAAAACTAAAGCTAGACCCATGTCTATCACCATGTACTAAATTAAAATCTAAATGGGTCAAAGATCTGAATATTAAAACAGAAACACTAAATCTATTGGAAGACAAAATAGGTAGAAACCTTGGAGACATAGGAGTAGGTAAAGAATTCATGAACAGGACTCAAACCGCACGGGAAATACTTCCCAGAATCAATAACTGGGACCACTTCTTATTAAAAAGTTTCTGCATGTCAAAAGAAATCTCCAGCATAGTGAAAAGAAAACCCACAAACTGGGAAAAGATTTTAGTGAACTCTCTCTCAGACAAGGGCCTCTTGTCTAAAACATATAAAGAATTAAAGAAACTCAGACCTCCGAAATTCAAAGATCCAATCCAAAAATGGGCATCTGAGATGAATATGCAATTCTCAGATGAAGAAATGCAAATGGCAAATAAATACATGAAAAAATGCTCATCATCATTGGTCATTAGAGAAATGCAAATTAAAACCACACTGAGATACCATCTCACTCCTGAAAGAATGGCCAGGATCAAGAAAACCGACAACAAATGCTGGAGAGGCTGTGGGGAAAAAGGAACTCTCCTGCACTGCTGGTGGGAGTGTAGACTGGTACAGCCTTTGTGGAGATCTGTCTGGAGATTTCTCAAAAAGTTGGGACTGGAAATCCCATTTATTCCAGCTATTCCACTTCTAGGCATATTCCCAGAAGAACTGAAAGCATCATACCACAGTGATATATGTGCACCTATGTTTATAGCAGCACAATTTGTAATCGCCAGATCTTGGAAACAACCCAAGTGCTCATCAACTGAGGAATGGATAAAAAAGTTGTGGTATTTCTATACAATGGAGTATTATTCAGCTATAAAGAAGGATCACATTGAGATATTTATCAATAAATGGGCGCAGCTTGAGACCATACTCATTAGTGAAATAAATCAATCTCGCATGTGTGAATACCGAATAGTTTCCCTAATGTAAATAATGATTCAAATATATAAAAATATGTGGTAATCATGATTCCCCATTAGGTGGCCTTGAAGCCTTATAAAGTTTTCACTCATTAATTAGAAAGTCTTTACTCTGGGCTTCTTGATATGAAAATATTTGAAGCTAGAGTATATGAAGTTTTACCCAAATATTTCAAGGAAAAAGACACTATGGTAACTACTATTAAGTCAGGTTATAAGGTGGTGAAGTACTAGGTTGTTGAAACAGTCATGCTGTGACCTCTATTGTTATATTGTTATGTCCTGTTTTATCTCAATCTCCCCCTTATTGTTTCAAAAAAAATTAGTTATTTCTTATGTTTGTCTTAATTAAAGAAAAAATTCAAAAAAATTAGGATATATAAATAGTAACTCTTTTCGATTTCCTATTAACTTGTTTTGAAGTCCTGTAGTACTCCCACGATCTTGTTTTGACTGATTAGACTCTGTTCCATTCTATATGATAGTATCAAGTTTGAAGACATAGGCAACTACTTTGAAGACAATAAGATTCACTAAGATACCCATTCTGGTTTGACTATTGTCTTCTTTGGAAGTCCTGTAATGTTTACAATGCCTAAGTTTTATTGGTCTTGTTCTCTACTGTTTTGTCCAACTTTATAATATCTAATAAGATAGACAATTCTTTTTAAGGAAACAAGGGACAACGTTGATAACCATTATTGATAAACTTGTACTCTGTTCTACACCATGTGCTATGTTTATGCTTGGTATTGACTGACAGCTTTGTTTTGCCATATTTGACTGTATTCTTCCCCCCCCCCCAAAGAAAGTAATAAGCACTAAGGAGTAATAAAATCCAAGATGTGTAAATTTTGTTGTAA
The DNA here is from genome assembly GCF_034190915.1 of Cavia porcellus. Lineage (NCBI taxonomy): Eukaryota > Metazoa > Chordata > Mammalia > Rodentia > Caviidae > Cavia > Cavia porcellus. The sequence goes on from NW_026947484.1 coordinate 81,029,606, forward strand.
AAAAGAGAGGGAAAAAAAAGAAAAAGAAAAAGAGCTCTAACGGATATAACAGCAAGTGTGTTTGGGGGTGTTAAATAGCTGACTTTATCAATGTTTTTGGAACATTGAAGACAGCTGTTTGCAGTCTCCCTGTTTGAATGTCCACCTTGTGTTCTTTGATACTGTGATTTGAGGAACTATTTTCAAGAAAATAGTGTGTAATCTACTAGCAGGTAATTTCTTACTGTTAATGCTTTTTTGTTTTGTTTTGTTTTGTTTTGTAGTTCTGTATTGCGTGTACCCTTACGCCGCTTTGGTTTGTTTTGTGTTTTTCTCTTTTTCCTCTTAAATAAAAAAAAAAATACAAGAGTGGATTATACAAAGTGGGGATTCACATGATCCCCCATTATGTGGCCTTGAAGCCTTACAAAGTTTTCACTTATTAATTGGAATGGCTTTATTCTGGGATGCTTGATATGGAAATATTTGAAGCTATAGTATATGAAATTATATTCAAATATTTCAAGGAAAAAGATAGACACTATGTTAACTACTATTAAGTCGGGTTATTTGTGCTGAAGCACTAGGTTGCTGAAACTGTCATGCTTTGACCTGTATTGTTATGTCCTCTTTTATCTCAATCTCTCCCTTATTCATTAAAAAATTATTTAGTTATTTTTTATGATTTTTAATTAAGGGGAAAAATTAAAAGAAATTAGCAGTATATATTATAGTAACTTTTTTGATTTCCTATTAACTTGATTTAAAGTCCTGTAATGCTCCCACTATTTTGTTTTGACTGATTAGACTCTTTTCCGTTCTGTATGATAGTATCAAGTTTAAGGGTATAGGCAACTACTTAGAAGGCAATAAGATTCACTAATATGCCCATTCTGATTTGACTATTATCTGCTTTGGAAGTCCTGTAATGTTTACAATGTTTAGGTTTTATTGGTCTTATTCTCTACTGTTCAGTTCAACTTTATAACACCTAATGAGATAGACAATTCTTTTTAAGGAAGCAAGAGGCATTATGGTAACAATTGTTGATAACCTTGTACTCTGTTTTTACATCATGTGCTATGTCTATCTTTGGTTTTGACTGACAGCTTTGTTTTGCCATATTTGACTTTATTCTCTTCCAAAAAAAATAGTAATAAGAACTAACGAGTAATAAAACCCAAAATGTGTAAATTGCGTTGTAAAAAAGAGAGGGAAAAAAGTGCTCTAAAGGATACAACTGCAAGTGTGTTTAGGGGTGTTAGATGACCATATTAATGTTTTTGGTTGGATCATTGAAGACAACTGTTTACAGTCTCACTGTTTGAATGTCCACTTTGTATGTTTGATACTGTGACTTGAGCAACTATCTCTAAGATGATAATGTGTAATCTATTAACTGGAATTTTCTTACTGATTTTTTTTGTAGTCTGTATTACTTGCATCCTTACACCACTTTGTTTTGTTTTTTCTCTTTTTCCTTTTAAATAAAATTTTTTTTAAAAGTGGGGGAAAAAAATAAAATAAAATAAAATTTCTTGGAGAAACAGATTATCAGCCAAGGTCATTAGCACACTCTGACTCATTCTTTCTAGATTAAACTTGGTTCTCCAGCTTGATATGACTAATAGTATCATAGTAATAGGGTTAAGAAAGCCTATTAATAAAAGCCTGAAAAGGCCATTCAGGAATCTATGAGGTGTCAGAGATTTATTTATTTTTTAAAAATTTTATTTAAAGAAAGAATAAACAGAAAACAGAAAAATAATACATACTTTCAAAGAAAAGATAAACAGTAAGAAATCACTAGTTGATCATTACATGTTGTCCTCTTACAAATAGTTGTTCAAGATACAAAAAGGAAACATACAAAGTGGGGATTCAAACAGCGAGACTGCAAATGGTTCTGTTCAGTTATCCAACAAAAACTTAGTAATATGGTTATCAATCCTATACACTTAAACATACATGTAGTTATCCATATCTTCATTTATGTTGATATTAAACAAACGATAGCAGGCTAAAATCACTCTGAACAAAGAATAAGAGTATTACTGGATTTCACATCATGACACTATGGGATCAGCACTGGGTACTGTAGTGTCTCTTTTTCTTCAAAGTATTTGTTCATTTCATCATGTGATGAAAGATCAGTTCTTGCAAACTGTTGATAGATTCTACACATGCATGAGTCTTAATATGTATTTCTATCTTTTCTATACAAGAGAGACAAAACAAAGCAAGACAAAACAAAACATATTCCTATAAACACATATAAAACCACTGTACAAGGAGTTCTACAATGATTACTGTATTGTCTCTTATCTTCAATAGAATTGTCTATATTATCAGACATAGTACAATTGAATATGGCAGTATATAACAATATTAATAAAAATAAAACTTTGTAGATAGTGTAAAACTTCAGAAACATGTAATAATCAAACCAGAATGGGTATTGTCATCTTCAATGTAGTTGCCTATACTCTTAGACTTGATACTATCAATCATAACAGTTTTGAATCTGTTGATACCAAACAACAATCAAACAAATTTAACTAAGACCAGTCATGATAAAACAGTACAAGTTATACAGGGCTCCAAATTAAGTTAATAGGAAATTAAAGATGATTACTGTACTATATCGTGTTATTTTTGGGATAGCCGTGTGTGCCTCAGATCTAATGCAAGTAGACAAAGTGGGACAGAATAAAATCTATCTAAGCAGAATGGTGTGGGTTTTAAATCCTGATACACTATTAACAATATCCTCTGACATCTTTTTTTAAGACTATTCCTCCCCTTTCACTCCCCCAGGGTGCACTATGCATTTTTGGGTCTCACCAACACCCTCAGTTTTAGATTGGGGGGGGGAAACCTGCTATTTACCTAAGTGGTTCTAAACCTTCTCCCTTCTGGATTTGATCTGTAGTTGTATTCCTTTACCTATTAAAGCCTGTCTTTCCAACCTATCTACAAAAACTGGTCGAGTTGCCCCTATTACTCTCTGGTTCCCTGTCACATAGAACATTGTTTTCTCACATTTGATTTTTGGTCCATAAACCCTTTTTCAGGTTAATTATATTTCCTATAAAGGGCATTTTGGTGGACCCTACCTCCTGATCTACTCTGACTGTGTTTCTTTTTTTCTTTTTCTTTTTTTTAGTGTATCAAGGCCATCTATATTACAGATTATAGCCAACCTTCTCTGCCTCATTACTGTTGTGCTCTTTTTCTGACATTAGTTGTCTGCTTTTCTTCATTCCACTTTCTGCTCCATTCACTGAAGCCTCTCTGCCACTGTTCCTGGAATCTTGGTACTTTTCTCTCTCTCTAGAATGTCCTTCAGTGTGCTCTGTAGAGTTGGAATCGTGATCACAAATTCTCCCAGTTCCTCTTTGTCTTGGAAGCATCTTGTTCTCCATTAATTTCTAGAGGTAGTTTTTCAGGGTACATCAATCTGGGCTGGAGGTTATTTTCTTTCAGGGCTTGGAATACTTCACTCCAAGCTCTTCTTGATTTGATGGTCCATGTTGAGAAGTCTGCCATGATTTTGATGGATTTTCTTTTATAGGCGATCTGTTTCTTTTCTATGATGGTTTTTAATATTCTGTTCTTATATTGAGTTTCTGAGATCTTATTATATGCCTGGGTGTAGTTCTGTTTTGGTTGTAGGTGGCTGGAGTTCTGTATGCCTCATGCATCTGAATATCATTTCCTTTCCCTATGCTTGGGAAGTTTTCCTTAATTATTTCTATGAATAGTCTTTGTAGTTCCTTTGTTTGTACCCCTGCTTCTTCATTCACATTCTTTATTCTTAAGTTATAGATCCTCTTGTCATCTTCTAGCCCTTGTGTTGTTACTGCCTGTTTCCTTGTTATTTTTAAGAAATTTTTCCTTTCATGATCACACATTGCAAATCTGTCTTCCAGTTTGGATAATCTATCCTTAGTTTCTTTTAAGCAGTTTTGCCATGTTTCAATGGAGTTTTTTTTTTTTCCTGGTAATCTCTTTGAATCTGCTTCGTGAATTCTATGTTTTCTTTATATTCTTCATCAGAAACTTTTCTCCTTTTTTTAATGCTCCTCCATTATTCCATCTGTGTTTTCTTGAGAGGTGCTTAGCATTTCTTTTATTAATTTCTTTATATTTTGCTTTATTTGGTTAAATATTTCACTTTTGAACTTGTCTATGAGGTTCCAAAGATATCTCTTTATGTCCACTGATGCTGTGTCTGATATTGCATGTTTGCTGTCCTCAATCTCTTTTGTATTTACCTCTCCTGGATCAATGTTGTCAGGGTTGGGGGCTGGGGACTTTTTCTTGTTGCTTCCTCTTCTCATGTTTTTGGTTTCTTCCGTACAGGCATATAGAGGAGGTCTCAGTCCCTTTCCTTGTTGGTTATGGTTCTTCTGAAGTGCGCTGGCTGGGTAATGCTGCCCAGTCCAGTGTGTTATTGAGGTACAAACAGGGGCGGCCTATACTGTCTCCTCCCCTCCAGGTCAGTCAATCTGCTGAGGCCTTCACTGTGTTAGTGTATGCCACACATAGGGAATTGGTTTGGGAGAACTTATTGGGTCTCAGCCAGGGATGTGACCTAGGCCAAGCACACCCCACCAATCTGGTCTGGGAAGTGAACAACTGACTGAAGTCACTGCTGTTCCTTGTTCTTGCTAGTCCTGCTCCATTCCAAAATATTGTCCCATTGGTGCCCCTTTCCCATGGAAGGGTTTTATTCCCAGCACTCACTGCACAGGTCAAAGCAGGTCCCTTGCTGGCTCCATTCTCTGTTGGGCTCACTGACCTCCGACTTCAGTGCGACTGCACTTCAGTGTGACTACAGTTTCAGCAAGTCAAAGTGGCAGGAGTTTAGGCTCACGAGAGCATGGAATCTTAGCTACCTTGATAGTAGCCCCAGGACTGCATATTTGACTGGTTCTTTTCACTTTAGTTTCTTCCTGGGTTAAGAAGATCCATTTCCTTCTGTCCAGGACTCCCACGATGTGTTATTTCAGCATCTGAGTTGTCTGTCTCAGAGCCTCTTTATTCTGCTCTTATCTATCTGCCATCTTTACCAGAAGTCCCCAGTGTTAGAGATTTAAAGACAACTTCTATACAGAATGACAGTCTTTGTCCTTAGGGGAAGCTGGTCAGAGATTTGTGAGCAAAGAAAGTCTCAGACAGGGTCTGAGAGATTTTTTTTCTTTTAAATCTCCATCCTGGTTAGCAGCTATTTTAAATTTGGGAAGGTGGAAGACATTTCCACCCTGCACATGTGCATCAAGATAGATGAGCTGTGGAGGAAAGTATGCAGTCTCTATTTTTTTTTATATCTTACAACCCTCGGATTTTGTGACTTCAGTGCTATAAAATACCAAATTCAAAATGCATACTCAGGTAAAGAATCATTTTATAGTTTCATCCTACTTCCTGTAACAAAAGAACCTTTAATACATGACTGCTGCCAACTGACATCAAATATACTTAAGCAGAAAGGCCTCCAGAGTAAGCCGCTGCCAGAAGCTTAAAAAGTGCAACTTGTAGATATAAACAGTTCTATAATGAATAGCCAACACTGGGATGATTACACAGTGATCTTTTTTCATGAGACCATCAAAGCTAGGCCTTTCTCCACCCCCTAGAACTTCAGCTCAGAAATCCAAAATAACAAGACTGATGTGGTACTGAAATTAGGAAAAGAGGGCATTAGCTACAAATACAAACTCCATATGGATCATTTCATTGATCCGTGTTCTTGATGCAGTGTGGAAAAGAGAGGTCTTCTTGATGTCTGCAAAAAAAAAAAAAATTAAATATAGACATTCCTTAGATCGCTTGTAAATCACTGTAAGAAAAGGCCATTGTACACTGCAGAGGGCATCAGAGTAGAGTAAGGAATAAATATTAAAAAAACCTATGCAACTGATGCTGTGGTTAAAAGTGCAGCTTTGTCTGGGGAGATACTCCAGTTGTATTTGTTCTCTTCCCTGAATATGCAAATCTGTCCCCTCCTATTTGGAAGAAAACAGAGAAAGCAAAAAAGTCAGGCTTTCAAATGTCTCCTGTCTTGAGGTAAATGACTGACAAGCAAGGAAAGACGACGTGGTTGCCAGAAAAAGAGGCCTACATAATTATTAATTTCATTCAACTCAGTATGAAAGAGAAACTGTTACAACTAGCTTCTCAACCTTTTTGAAATGCTGTGTTGAGGATTCTTTCCATTTCAAACTAGCTCTAAAATACGCCTTTTCTGGAAATTAAACTGTCAATAAAATATATGTTCTAGGACAGATGGTATCATCTCTTTATAGGCATGCAAACCTGAAACTTTCTTCTATGAGTGAAAGACTTCACCCTTAAGATCAGATTTATTTTAAAACTCTGACATTAGCATCCCCTCAGGATCAGCTGAAACCAGACTTTACAAGAATTTATTTAGTCTTTCTAAATACTTGCTCTTCCCAGTATTTATTTTACCAGAGTGAAAAGAGTAAAGAAACCAAGAGACTCAAATGAACCCACATACAACTACTCCTGTGAACTTGGAATGGAACTACACCAAAGCTATAAATAAATAAATAAAATCAATTAAATTAAATAAGTAGAGCCATACAGTAAATGACTTTTTGGTTTTGCTCACCTAGTTGGTCTTTTGGCTTACATAGTTTAAACTGTGTATTTTGTGTCTTTTGTATTTTACCAGAAGCTTAACATCACATTCAATGTAGTCGTCATATAACTAATGTCATATGCAGCTAACTTAATAGAATGAAACGTTAAAGAACTGTTTCATCTTACTTTTTCACTGGCTTGTTTAACTGTGTTTTGGCCTCAATTCCCCAGGACCTTGATCCTATATTTCCTGAGTCACAGAAATTTAAAATGTCAATTTTACTAATTTTATTCATGATTTATGGCATAATTTGACATGCTTTAAAATATTACAGTAAATAGTCACAAAAGGAACTCAAATAATAGTGCCAAAGACTCTTCCTGATGATTCGAAAACCTGCTTCTCTTAAGCATAATAGAATTTCACTCTTTTAAGGAGAATATACCCCCATTCAGTGGAATTGGTTTCAGCACAGCGACCTCTAAGACTGAGGAGTGAAATGTCTCAGAATCATATCTATGATATTTCCTTTTCAAATGTGTTCTATAACCTTCAGCTGAGCATGCTTAAAAATGTGTCTGCCATCTTCCTTTTTGGTCATGTGATCAATGTCCTGACACTGAACATGCTCAAAACTTTATACATTAAATTAAGCATGCTAAGAAAAGTTACCTGTGTCTTCATGTATGCATATGAATAGACACCCCAAATAAAATCTCATTCTTCATTTGAGGAGATCATTATTTTATTAGCAATTCCAGTACTCTTCTTATTGTAGGTGATAATATTGTTCTACTCTTTTATTTTCTGGTCTTGCTTTTTGATTTTGCATTCACCAAGATATGAATGCATTATAGTTGGCTACATTGTCTAGTTCTTGTAACCTCAATAGTTGAGGTGGTTAAGAGAACAGTCTAGAATATTGGAGCAGTCAACCTATAAGTGGGCTCATGGTTATTGCTCTTCTATCTAAAATGACTCTGTGAATAACATTTCTGTTTATTAGCATCTGCCATTCGGATTACTCCAATTGGAGGTGAATGAAAGGGATATAGTGAAACCAAGACAGTGTTTTGGAATTCAGCAGGCATAGGTGGGAATTCTGGGTCTAACATGTGTACTTGGGCACAGTTTTTTTTTTTTTCTTATAATCTGCTTTCTGTGCTTAAAGACATGAAAAGTCTTTGTGCCTTGAAAGTTGTGGATGTGAATCTCTTTAAAGCATGTCTATAGCAGGGTAAGCTATATCTTATCTACCATATGTGCGAGCAACTACTTGGATTTCTTTAAAACGGGATAGTGACCAATTCACTAGACAGTTGTGAGCCCCTCTAAGACTGCCTATATGTAGTAGTCTCTACTCAGTAAACACTCAATTTTTGTTCTTTCCTTCCTTCACTTTTTCTACTTTATGATCTGTGTATGGATGATCCATGATCAATTTAGTTCTCATTCATTGAGATAGGCCACAGAATATATGTCTGAATAGCTTGTGAACCATGTGAATTGAAAACCATGTGTTCTTATTCTTTGTGTTCTGTATGACTTTGCCTAGTGTAAGGAAGATAGGCAACAAACAGTTGTCTGAATAAATAATTCTTTCTTCTTTCTTTAATAGAAATATGTTGGTATTTGCCTTGTCAGTTTGTGCTACTGTAACAGTGTCATAGACTCTATGGCTATAAACGACAGATATTTATATTTCCCAGTTCTGAAGACTGAAAATCCATGATCAGTGATCAGGATGCCAGCAGGGTTGAGTTCTGGTGAATAACCTCTTCTGGCTTATTTTGTTATTGTTGTTATATGCTCACATGGCAGAAAGAGAGCCAAAGATATCTATGAATTCTCGTGTATAATGGATCTAAAAGATTTACTCTCATGATGTAATTACCTTCCAAAAATTCTCTAATACCATCATATTAAGCATTAGAATTTGAAACATGCGAATTTGGGAGAATACAAGGATTCACTCCATAATAATGATAAAGCATTTCATCTTATACAGAATTGCGATGAATAAATGAAAATAACATTAAAAGATTATGCCACATTTGAATTTTACATTTTTCTACTAAGAAAGATATACTTACACTTTTCTACTAAGTAAGATTTTGGAAAAATGTATACTTAGAAAAGAAAAATACCAAAATATTTAGAACCATCTTGTCTTTTATGATGTTGGCCATATAAGGTTTTAATTCTATTGACCATTTGTTTTATTTCTATGGGTTGTTTTTTCCCTTGTACAAGAAACCAAAATGATCCTCTAGATAAAACAACATTTCCAAGATGTAAAAAAAAATTAAAAAGGAGATGATTTATACCATGTTGTATTGAATTAATATACTCCATCCTATTTGCAAATATTTTCATTTTGTATTATTTCAGTTTAATATATGCAAGAATATTATACAAAATGTTCTACTAAAATAGAAGGTACTTTTTATTGGGCTGCCACTGACCTCTTTTTAAGTAAATTATTTTTAGAGCACTTTTATACACAAATGGTAGGTGTATTAGTATAGCCACTTTTGCCAAAGTTCTTTACCTAGGCAGAGAAACAAACACTGAGTTGAGAGAACCATGCAAACTAGCACCAAGAGTAGTGCAGCCGGAGACTGCTGAGCACGTGGGCCTTGAGAGTCTTTATTTCATACTAAGATCTTAGTGTTTACGACCCCTGAATGTGGCATTCAATTAAAATAATGACAGAGTTAATGTTTTTGTATTTGTTAAAAATACTAATATTTTTCTTGCACATCAGGCAACCTGCTTTTAAATTATGTCTGTTATACACAGAAACAATCTCTTAGGACTATGTATTCTGTCATTTAAAAATACATACTTTCGAACTAGGCATAGTGGTACATGTCTATAATCCCAGCCCTTAGGGGACTCAAGATCTTTAGGAGACTCAGCACTTAGGAGACTGGAGGATCATTACAAGTTCAAGAGCTACATAATAAGCTCAAGGCCAGCCTAAATTATATAGTGAGACCCTGTCCCAAAAAACCAAAAACTACCACCACCAACAACAACAAAAATAAAACCCACATGTTTTGAAGCCAAGAAGGCTGAAGAGAGCTATCCCTTGCAGCAACTGCCAGAAAGAAAAGTAGCAGGGCAGTAAAGGATAAACTATTTCATAGATAGTGAGAGAAGAAAAACTCTGGGAATGAATGAAATTGATGGGAACCTCAGCACAGGGTGGAAAGGCAACCTAGAGAAAAGAACAAGACAGTTTTCAACTTCAACCCTGGTTTTCTATTCCAGAGAAGCAAACTTGACACTGCAAGCATAAGGTAAGCAGGAAAGTGTAAATAACCCCAATAGTAACATCAGACCAGCAGGGCTAACTACAGAAGAAATTTTCAGTACTTACAAACTTTAAATCCAGTTTGGGGATTCATTCTAGACTAAGTGATTCCTCTTCTCCAAAGAAGATACTGTGGACCTATTCTGACTTCTAGAACTCAAACTACCATAACAGGCACCTCTAGGGACTTCTAACTGAGCCATGGAGCCTGCTGTAAGTTTTGGACTTGTGAGCATCTCACTAGGTAGACACAACCCCACAGTGTCCTGCAGTTTCAAGACCAGCAATTTCCATTATCACAAACATGAGACTCACCTGTGCTTGTCCCATGGGAAATGGGGGAAAATCTCCCTAGTCCACAATTTTGGGACTGTAGTCACCGCTGTAAAATCTGGCATTCACTTGCACCTGTGCATCCAGAGCTGGCCAAGACCTGTGTCTCCTGTCCCCTAGCCAGTACCTGTATCTTCCCAGAGCCATCTAGTAGAGGACTCTTCCCCCTGTGTTACAGGTACTGCAGCAGGATTTCCATTTTAGTCCTGCCTGTACATCAGATAATCCTGCCTGATCTCTGCAGCTTCAGGAATGCAGCTGCATGGTCCCCTTATATCAGTACTTCTAGTCATGATCTAGGGGATGGGGAGTCCCACCTCTACCCCACAAGTTTGGGACAGTAGCAGTTGCTTTTAAGTTCCAGTTTCATACATCCTGTGCAATAGAAACTGAGAAAAGTTCTGCCTGAGTCTTACAGTTCTAAGAACAAGGTAATCAGTGGCCTCACCTCCTGCCAATTCCTGTACTTGACTGGTGGAAACTAGGGAACATCTAATCATCTCATAGCCTTAGGACCATAGCTACTAATGCATCACTCAAGATTGTCCCTTAAAAATTTTTTATGTTTATTAATACATATTTTCTTTTTAAAATTTTATTTAAAGAGAAAAAAAAGCAAAACAGTAAAAGGATACAATGATACAGAATTTCAGAAAAATAAACAGTAAGAAATCACTAGTTAATAGATTACATATTGTCATCTTAGAAATAGTTGTTCAAGTTACAAAATTAAAGCATACAAAGTGGACATTCAAACAGTGAGACTGCAAACAGTTGTGTTCAGTGGGCCAACAAAAACTTAGTAATATGGTCATCTATCTTACACACCTAAACACACTTGCAGTTGTATCCTTTAGAGCACTTTCCTTTCCTCTCTTTTCCACAACAACATTTACACATTTTGGGTTTTATTACTCCCACAGTTCTTATTACCTTTTTTTGGGAGAGAATAAAAAACCAAATGTGACAAAACAAAGCAGAATCAGTCAAAACAAAGGATGGACATAATATATGATGTAGAAACACAATACAACGTAATCAACAATGGTTACCATAATGCCTCTTGCTACCTTAAAAAAAATTGCCCATATCATCAGGTAAATAAAATTGAACAAAACAGTACAGAACAAAACCAATAAAACCTAAACACTGGAGACATTACAGGACTTCAAAAGAAGAGAACAGTCAAACCAGAATGGGCATCGTAGTGAATCTTATTGCCTTCAGAATAGTTGCCTATACCCTCAAACTTGATACTATCAAACAAAACAGAATAGAGTAAAATTAGTCAAAATAAGATGGTGAGAGCAATTCAGGGCTTCAAATCAAGTTAAAATGGAAATCAAGAAAATTACTATAATATATCCTGCTAGTTTTTAATTTTTTTCCTTAATTAAAAAATAATAAAAAATAAATAAATCTTTTTAAAAGGGGGGAGATTGAGACATAACAACATAACAACACAGGTCAGAACAGAATAATTTAAGCAACATAGTGTTTCACCACAAGATAACCTGACTTAATAGTAGTTACCATAGTGTCTCTTTCCTTGAAATACTTGAGTACAACTTTGTATACTATAGACTCAAACATATCAAGGCAGTGTGAAATCACTCAAGAGGATAAAAGTATTACAGAGTATTTCGAACCAGCTAACAGAAAATGAACAATGGTTTCTATATTATCTCTTTGCCTATAAAAATTTTTGTTTATACTATCACATATAATAAAATCCAGTAAGATACAACATGTTAAAACCAATGGAAACAAACAACAGCTTGATGGGACTTCAAAACAAGATGATATTAAATCAGCACTAGCTATTATGGTGTCTTGTTTTCCTCAAAATAGCTGTTCATATCATCACAGACAATAATATAAAACAGCCCAGAGTAAAACCATTCCAATCAATGAGTGAAAACTTTATAAGGCTTCAAAGCCATATAATGGGGAATCATGATTACCACATACTTTTATGTATTTATATATTTCTTACACTAGGGAAACTATTCGGTATTCATACATGTGAGTTTGATTTATTTCACTATGAGTATGGTCTCAAGCTGCGCCCATTTATTTATAAATATCTCAATCTGATCCTTCTTTATAGCTGAGTAGTACTCCATATTATAAATATACCACAACTTTTTTGTCCATTCCTCAGTTGATGGACACTTAGGTTGTTTCCAAGGTCTGGCTATTACAAATTGTGCCACTATAAACATGGGTGCACATATATCCCTGTGGTACGATGCTTTCAGTTCTTCTGGGAATATGCCTAGAAGTGGAATAGCTGGAACAAATGGGATTTCCAATCCCAGCTTTTTGAGAAATCTCTAGACTGACCTCCACAATGGTTGCACCAGTCTACACTCCCATCAACAGTGCAGGAGAGTTCCTTTTTCCCCACAGCCTCTCCAGCATTTATTGTTGTTGGTTTTCTTAATCCTGGCCATTCTTTCAGGAGTGAGGTGGAATCTCAGTGTTGTTTTAATTTGCATTTCTCTAATGAGTAATAATGATGAACATTTTTTCATGTCTGTATTTGCCATTTGTATTTCTTCATTTGAGAAGTGTGTGTTCATCTCAGATGCCCATTTTTGGATTGGATCTTTGAATTTTGGGGGTCTGATTTTTTAAAATTCTTTATATGTTTTAGACAGAAGTCCTTTGTCTGAGGGAGAGTTCACTAAGATTTTTCCCAATTTGTGGGTTTTCTTTTCACTATACTGGAGATTTCTTTTGACATGCAGAAACTTTTTAATAAGAAGTGATTCCAGTTATTGATTCTGGAAAGTATTTCCCATGCAGTTTGAGTACTGTTCATGAATTCTGTACCTACCACTTTGTCTTCAAGGTTTTTACCTAATTTGTCTTCCAGTAGATTTAGTTTTTCTGTTTTAATATACATATCTTTGATTTGTTTAGATTTTAATTTAGTACATGGTGATAGGGTTGGGTCTAGTTTTAGTTTTCATCATATGGAGAGCCAGTTTTTCCAACACTATTTATTAAAGAGACTGTCCTTTTTCCACTGAAACTGTTTGGCCCCTTTATTAAAGATAAAGTGGTTGAGTGTGTTTGTAGTTGTGGTTGTATCTTCTAATCTATTCCACTGATCTTCGGCTCTGTTTTGATTCCAGTACCATGTTGATTTTACTACAGTTGCTTTGCAGTATAACTTCAAGTCAGGGATTGTGATGCCTCCTGCCTTGCTTTTGTTGCTTAGAACTGTCTTTGCTATTCTAGGTCTCTTCTCGCTCCAAATAAATTTTGGGAGTGATTTCTCGAGATCTATGAGGTATGTTATTGGTATTTTTATTGGGATTACATTGAATCTGTATAACAGTTTTGGGAGAATGGCCATTTTCACAATATTTATTCTTCCTATCCATGAGCAAGGGATGTCTTTCCATTTTCTGAGATTGTCTTCAATTTCTTTTTTCAGTATATTATAATTTTCCCTGTATAGGTCTTTCATTTCTTTCATGAGAGGAATTCCTAAATATTTCACTTTTTTGGTTGCTAGTGTGCAGGGTGTGGCTTTTCTTATTTCTCTGTCAGTGATTTTGTTGTTAGTGTATAGGAATGCTATTGATTTCTGAGTATTGATTTTGTATCCAGCTACATTACTGAATTTATTTATTATATCTAAGAGTCTTTCAATGGAGTTTTGGGGGTCTTCTATGTAGAGTATCATGTCATCTGCAAACAATAATATGATCCTTGAATTCACCTATGATCACTTTGAGAGTCTTGAAAACTCTCCTCTCTATATCCCGTACCTTTGAGACTGGAAGTGACCATCACAAGCTCAGAGAGATTAGGATTGTTACCTAAGACAATACATTATTGGAAGGCTATACCACTGTAAAGGTAAACAACCGCATTCATCAAACACTGCAGTCTAGACTATTGGAGAAATACTAATACTGCTTGCATCAATAAAAATGAACAAATGAGAGAGATTTTGCTATTGAACTGCTCTATACCCAGGCCCAAAGCACTTACCCAAATTACAACTCACATTTCATCTAAACAAAAGTCTTTTTCTATAAAAGCCGTTTCGTAAAATTGTTGGAAGTGAACATCACATCCAGATGTATAGATGTCAATAAGAGGACACAAGAAACATAAAAAAAAAATCTTCAAAGAAAAACAGTAATTCTCCAGAAATTGACCTCGGTCTCAAGGAAATCTGAAATGACTGAAAAACAATTTAACATTTCCAAGAAAACTCAGTGAAACATGAGTAAAAGTAGATAACCAGTATAAGGATATGAGAAAAAATGTAGGATATGAATGACAAGATCACCAAAGAAATATAAATCATAAAAAAGAACTAATCTGAAATCTTATATTGTAATTTAGATCTGAAATGTCTTACACAGTCTCCTGTGTTCAAAGGGGGATCTTAGGGGTTATTAGGTCACAGGATTGCTGTATTCATCAGTGGATTAATCCACTAGTGAGCTTAATTGTTGAATGTGCTTTTAGGAGGTGGGTGCTGGTTAGAGGAGATGGGGGCACTAATGACATGAATATGGAGGGTATATTTTAAAAAATCTTTTCCTACTCTCTGCTTGTATGCTCCCCATGAGTTAAGCAGCCAGGGCCTTCTATCATACCATTTCTTCCTTGGAGCTACTCACCCATGAACTGAACAGTGAAACAGCCTGTGAAAATAAACTTCTAACCCTTAAGTTGTAAGTGTCACATATTTTGCTCTAGTGATGGGTAGGCTGATTAATACAGAAATTGTCACAGAGAAGGTGGGTATTAGCTGTTACTGTACCTAACCATGGGGCTCAAAAGTCTTTGGAACTGGTTTTTAGGAGAAGTTTTGAGAAGTTTAGAGAATTGGGCTAGAGAAATTCTGGAGTACTATAGGTAAAGCTTGATGGATACATCTGCTGGGAGCCTCGGTGAGCAGAACGCCATTAGGAAGACAGTAAAAGTTGGACTTACAAGATTTCAGATGAGAATAAAAATTTTATTAGGAATTGGACTAGAGCTGTATTGTGTTGCGTTCTGGCATTTTTTTTTTTTTTTGTCTTTTTCCTTTTTATCGGTACTGGGGATTGAACTCACGACTGCCTGCTTGCAAGGCAGGTGCTTATGCCGCTGAGCTAAATCCCTAGCCCTCCATTCTGGCATTCTTATCTGCATTTGATCCTAAGATTTTTTTCAGGAGGCTGAAATAAAAGGTGATTAGACTAATTAATCTGATAAAGGAAATCTTAAGGCAGCTCATTGTTCAAGTTGTGTTATGGATAACTGTTTTTTTGCTAGAGTAACAATGAGAATAAGAAACAAAAAGTGGAGTCAAAATACATGAAAAACTTGAGGTTTGGCTAGAAAGGAAGCTTGTGTAAACTGGGGAGCAATGACAGTGTAGTTGCTGAAAAGATTAGCACCATTAAAGAAGAGCCCAGTACTTTCCACCAGGCCAAAAGGAAAGAAGGCTTGAGGACATCTCAGAAAGTGGTCAGACCCAATGTATCATAAACTCCAAGGTATAAAAGTGTAAACTTTTTCAAAAGATTTTGAGAAGAGAACTTCAGGATTCTGTTCTCTCTTGAGAGCATCTAGCAAAGTGTATTCTAAGTTCAGCCATCCAAACACTCAAGAGTTCACTTAGGGCATAGTCACAAGGAGTTCATCTATTGTTCAAGCTGGCAGCAAGTCTTGGCATTATCCACCTGGTGTTGATTTTGTAGACATGCAGAATACAAGTGTGATGGTCATGGATGCTTCCACTCAGATTTTTAAGGACACTGGAAGGTCAGGAAATGTGGTGTGACAGAATTATAGTCCTAAGATGAGGTCTTGTGAAGGCAATGCTTGAAGCTGTGAGCCCATGCTACAGTGGAGACTGCAAAAAGTTGCAGATGCCAAGAAAATGAAATGCATGCTAAGAAAAGTGCCTAGGCAGTGGCAGAGACTGCTCAGGAGAGAGGCCACATGGATTACAACTGGCAATCCCATGGGGACAGTGCTGCCATGCTCTTTGAAGTTCACATTTTACTACCACATGCATTGGATGCTAGACAAGGAGCTAGCTACCATATTTAATGTTTGCCCTACTAGATTTTGATCTTGCTTTAGTCTAATTCCTTTCTATTTCCTGAATCTTCCTTTTTGGAGCAAGCATGTTTACCCTGTCCCATTGTACATTGAAGGCATTTAACTTTCTTTTTTTATTTTTACAGTGGGTCACAGCTAAGAGATTGCCTTGAGTTTCAGAGGCACAGGCATAGAAAGAAATATTCCATGACATAATTTGTACATGAAACCTAAAAGAATTGAACTCAAAACTAAAAGTAGAATGATATTACCCAAGGCTATGGGTGGGAGTTGAGATAGAAAAGTGGAAAGTTGTTGGTCAAAGGGTATAGATTTTTGGTAGTAGAAAAAAAGTTTTGAGATATGTGGCACAGCAGCAGGACTAAACAACAATGATGTATGTTTTCAGAATAACTAAGAGTATACTTCAAATTGTCTCACCATAGAAACATGACAGGTAATAAATTAAATTAAATTGCTTGATATAGTAATTCTACATCGTATACATAAAATTTTTCATTGTGCTCCATAAACTATTTGTCAATTAAAGTATTATTGATAAAAGAGCAAAAAAATCATAATAAGGTACCACTTCACATCTATTAGGATGACTATTATCCTAAAATAAAAATAACAAGTATTATCAAGATGTGAAAAAAATCAAAACTTTTGTTCACTTCTGGTGAGACTGTAAACTAGTACAACCTTTGTGGAAAATATTCTGATAATTTCTCAAAATATTTAAAAATAGAGTGGCCATCTGATATAGCAGTTGTGTTTCTAATTTTATCTGAACTGAAAGCAAGGAATCAAAAATTCATAGAATGTACATCACAAACACTGAACCTAGTGAACTACAGATTTAAGTTCATAATTATGTATCAGTATTCATAAGTTGTTGCAAATGTACTGAAGAGTTAAAACATTCAGGAAACCCCTCTTGCCTTGTCACACGGTCAGAACAACCAGATGTTCTGGCCTGATCAGGAAGTTGTGGTCCTATGTCCCCAAAAATAAGAGCACTGTGAACTATCGACTCTGCCAGACAGGATATGAGTTTTCAAAACACCAATGCCATCTGCTTCTGTAACCAATGCTTGCTTTGCAGTTTTCGGCTTTATATACTCTGCACTCCCTTACCCGGGCACTCTCCCCTCTCCCCACCGGAGTGCGGTCGGAGAGTCCCTCGCATGCGCGGATAATAAAACCCCTTGATTTTTCATGAGAGCTGGTTCCTTAGGGTCTTCTTCGCAACAGTGATGTTACATTTGGAGGTCCCAGCGAGATCCGTTCCCCCCTCCCCGAGGGAGGCCCCAACGGCCACGAAGTTTCTCTCGGGGTAAGTATGGCCATTCTGTTTAGTTTCATTTTGTGATCGATCATTTGCCTTGACTGCCTTGGATCGATTTGGTCTAAAACTCGTGGTCCAAAAACAGGGCAGTTTCTTTGGGGGATGCCCCAAAGGGTTTTCTTGGGAGTCCATTTGTCCCTCGGACTCCCAGTTTGTCAGGAGAGGTCTCTCATTTCCCCCCTATTGGCGGTGGATTCACCAATCCTGTGTGAGGGTGGCCAGCCAAAGTGTGCAGTGTATGTCGTATTACCTAATTGTGTCCTTTTGTTGGCGTCTTTTGTTTGTCCCATCATGGGACAAAGTGTCTCAACCCCTCTCTAATTGTTCTTCTTTTGGTTACCCCAAATCTAACAGAACATTCTCTCCTAGGAACCCCTTCTACGAGCCCAAAACGGACTAAGGGATTTAGATACTTATGTTCAGAGTTTTGTACTTTAGAATTGTTTGCCTGTTTAAATTTGTTGCTAACTTAGGGGCTTGTTGCCCATTTCTGTTGCAGGATCCATGTGGCTTATTAGATTCAAGGTTCACAATAAGAATTATTTCCTTTAGCTCACCAAACTATGTATGAAGCACCCTTTGTTTGTGTCTTTAATGTTGTGGCACCTTGTTTAATATGTAAGTCTTCAATTGATTGCTTGCAACCTCGGCATGCCTTTTAAAAGGAGTATTTTTCTTTCTGGTTAAAATGTAAACATATGTGCACATATACATGTATATTTATGGTTTTTAAGAATCATATCAACTTTACCAAGTAAAAACCAGGTCATACTATATTTGAGCCAATTAAAAGGTTGCAGTTTTGTTTTTAAAAATACAGCATTTTATGTGGTAAAAAGACATAAAATAATTAAGTATGTTTTAGACGACTAAAAGGTGACTTCAAGGGTTTTGTTAAGAGTTTTGATGTTGTCTGAGAAGCGAGAGGAAAGGTAATTGACTGGTAAGCATAAAAAAAGAGGGACAAAGAAAGTGGTTTTTTCTTCAAGTAAAAATGTCTGGCTGTGCCAGAATGTAAAAAAGATAAAAGCTTAACTTGGGGGGTATATTGTAAGTTGTAGAAGGTTCAAGAGGATGTGAATTTTATTTGTCTTGATTTATAGTACTGAAAATAACAGGTTTGACAAGAAGTAAATGTGTTCAGAATTTGACAGTATTAGATCGGTTTTGGTAAAAGTATTCATAAGATTGTACTTTGCTGCAAAATGTTTCCATTAAAATGAGATTATAGGTGATACTAGAGATAAGATACAAGTTTTTGCATGTGCTGTAAACATCTGGGAGATTATACAGCACAATTTTGTTACCTATGAAAAAGCTCTTTTTTGTTAAGAATATAATTTCAGTAAAATAATGGCCTGCCATGTGACACCCTTGGACAAAAAGCAGTGTGCCATCCAAATGAAGCTGGCTCTCTGATCTGGAATGCCAAAACCATGTTCTCCTTTTGTCCCACCCCGACTGGACATCCAGAGGTAAGGAGGCTTCCCCAGCATCGCCAGTTGTCCTCTTTGCAACTCAGTCGGCCCCACATGTTAGACAAAAATTGCAAAGGTTTGAGAGGTTTGAGGGAATACCCCTCAGCCAGTTAATAGAAATAGCACAAAAGGTCTTTGAAAACTAGAAAATTTACAAGAAGCTACCAACAAAAAGATAACCAAGGTGTTAGAATTGCTCTATGAGAAAAATGTTTTAAAAAACAGACGAGAGTTTCTGGGGGCGTTTAGATGCTGTAAGCTAAATTTTACTGAAAAGCTCACCTCTATATGACTCCTATAAGGGAGAAACTCAAAACTCACTGAACTGGACTGATGAATGTGAACAGGCCTTCCAGCAGCTCAAGCGGGCCTTGACAGAGGTCCTAGCCCTGGGACTCCCTGATGTTACCAAGCCATTCACTTTGTTCATAGATAAACTCAGGGGCATTGCCAAAGGAGTCCTAGCTCAGGACATTGGCCCTTGGAAGAAGCCTATAGCCTACCTCTCCAAAAGACCTGATCCAGTGACAGGAGTATGGCCCCCTTGCCTAAGAATACTAGCTACTGTGACAGTGTTACTTAAGTAGGCAAAGAAACTCACTTTGGGCAAGTGATTTCTGTGGTAACCTCTCACAATTTAGAGACTCTTATCAAAACCCCTCCTGAAAAAAAAAAAAAAGAGGCTTTCGAACGCCAGAATTCTACACTGTCAAGCCCTGCTTCTAGACCCAGAGTCAGTGATATTCAAGACTTCTTCAGCTTTAAACCCAGCCACCCTTATGCCTGATGATGACCTGGGGGAACAAAGGACACCTCTCCATGAGTGTGCTGACATCCTCGAACTGCAGCAGAACCTACGGGCTGATCTTACCGACCAGCTTTTGGGAAATGCCGACAACTATTTCATCAATGGAAGCAGCTTCATCCAGTACGGCAAACGAGTGGCCGGGGCAGCAGTGACCACCAAAAAGGAGGTACTCTGGGTTAAGTGGGTAGAGCCTGGCACCTCAGCCCAAAAGGCGGGGCTTGTTGCTTTGACTGAGAGGCTAAAACTAGCCACGGGAAGGAGGGTAAACATTTTAACTGACAGTAGATATGCTTTTGCTACTGTAAATGTACATGGAGCCATCTATCAGAGCAAGGTCTCTTAACCTCAGCTGGGACTAAGATTAAAAATGCTCCACAGATTCTAGACTTGCTGGCAGATGTCTGGCTGCCTCAACGAGTTGCTATTATTCATTACAAGGCTCACCAGACAGGAGATGACACTGTCACCTTAGGGAACAGTTTGGCAGATCAAGCCGCTCGAAAAATAGCAACCACATCAGAGGGGCCAACCAAGAAAGTAATTGCTCTGATGCTAGTCCCTCCAACCTTGTCAGAACCAATCTACACAAAAAAGACCTACAGTTAACATCTCAACTTGGAGTAAAGTCCCCTATCCCCGGGGGCTGATACCAGTTACCTGATAAACAAGTACTATTAGTGGAGGCACTAGGGCGGGAGCTGTTACACCGGTCTTGCCAGACTACTTGTTTAGAGAAAACTAAACTTGTGGAATTGTTCAGAACTCGGTTTTTTATTCCAAAACTCTACAAACTGACCACCTCTTTGAGCTCCAGATGCCCACAGTGATTGTTAGTCAACTCAGCCAAGAGCTGTATGCTGGAGACCACCCAACATTAAAAAATTGTTCCCAGGAGAACATTAAAAAGTAGACTTCATGGCATGGTAAAGCCTGATTTATAGGGGTACTGCTATCTCTTGGTATTAATAAACACTTTTACTGGCTGGGAAGAGGCTTTCCCTACTAAGTCTGAGTCAGCCTTAGTGGTAGTTAAAAGGCTATTGCATGAGATCATACCTTGATTTGGCCTCCCACTAGCAATGGGGTCGGATAATGGCCTGGCTTTCATAGCCCGAGTCACCCAAAAGTTAGCCCAGGCATTAAAAATTAATTAAAACTCCACTGTGCCTATCAGCCACAAAGCTCAGGGCAAGTAGAACGTATAAACCAAAGTCTCAAGGACATTTTAGCTAAGCTGTCTTCAGAAACTGGTGATAATTGGGTGAGCCTTCTTCCCTTTGCACTAAGAGCTAGATGTACCCCATATGTTTCTGGAATCTCCCCCATTGAAGTCATGATCGGGAGGCCCCTGCCATTGGTTCCAAGATTGCCAGAAAATAAACTAGCTAAAATAACTAATCAAGATCTCATTAAGTCCCGGCAGACTCTCCAACTCGTGTTGACTTCAATCCACCAGCTGTGTAGACTAGACAAAAACACCCGGATCTGCCTTCAGAGACACCTCTCAAGGTGCCGATCAAGCCAGGGACTCCAGTCTTGGTGCAATGTCACCACTGTGACTCCCTCGAACCCCGCTGGGAAGGACCTTTCACCATGGTGCTCAGTACCCCCACTGCCATCAAGGTAGCAGGAAAAACTGCGTGGATTCACTACACTCACGTAAAGCCACTGGAAACAGCGGACAACGAGGGACATACTCAGTGGACTATACAGCAGACTGGTAACCCCTTAAAGTTAAAATTGACTAAGGCATAGTTAGATTATGCTGGTCATGAACTGTTTTAGCTTGCTTGCTTTGATTTTAATAACATTGATGCCGACCTTGCACAGTGGCTTTGGTCCCCCTGTAAGCAAAGAACAATTGTTAAGATCTTTATGTGGGAGCTCCTGTGATTCTGGAGGGGGCTATATTACTAAAGGTAAAGACACCAACTGGGGGGAATTATATATACAATAGGAAACAAGGATCAAGATCCTTCCCACACAAATGATAAATTGTATACATACATTCTTCGAACAGATTTGTGGGGACAAGTTAACATTCCTTGTTGCTATACCCTCAGTTACAGGAGGTTTGACTAAAAGGTGGATGTAAATGATAAAGCCCTATGTGATACCTAAAAAAGGCAGCCAGTGAGGGCTGAGCTGCTGAGCTTATGAGGACAAGGACTGAAAGAATTAAAGGTGATTGGTCGACAAATCCGACAGTGATAGGAAGTTCAAAGTATGCCCAAGCCTCATGTGTCAACATGGTTGATAAATCAGTGTGCTGGAGCAGGGTGGCCCTATACATGTGTCTGATAGGGGCGGGCCACAAGATAAGATCAAAAAACTCTGGTGGTTGAGAAACAAGTCAACTGCTAATGAAAATAAGCTGCCTAAATCGCGGGGAGTTGGTCTAGATGCTCAAACTTATGATATTCTAGAGGCCACTCATAAAGCCTTAAATGCTTCCAACCCAACTTTGGCTGAAGAATTGCTGGTTATGCATGGCACAGGGCTCCTCCATGCCCCTTGCCATCCCCAACAGTGTTTCTCTGGCTACACTGGAGAAACAAGATTACTTAAATTGTAGTGCTGGTCCCCCCTTTAGAGTACAACCAGTAGACTTCAAGGACTCTCTCTGTCTCCAAGGAGGTTTTCATAACGATACCTCCAACATTGACGTGGAGTTCGTTACATTTACTAATTGTAGTTCCATAGTTAACCGGACTACCTCCTTTATCCTGCCAAAGGACAAGTATTTATTTGTGGAGGAATGGCCTATACTTTCCTCCCAACTAACTGGACAGGGATATGTGTAACAGCTGTCCTGTTGCCTGATACAGAGATCCTACCGGGGGATGAGCCTGTCCCCATTCCTAGTTTAGATTACATCACAGGCCACTCAAAGAGGGCAATTCAATTTATTCCTTATTGATAGGCTTAGAGATATCAGGAGCCTTAGGTATGGAGGCAACAGGAGTAGGAGTTTCTGTCCAACCTTCCAACCAGATTGTTAGTGATGTACAGACATTATCTAGTACCATTCAGGTCATTCAAGACCAAATAGACTTGTCAACTAAAGTAGTTCTCCAAAACAGGAGGGGACTAGACCTACTCCTCCTAAAGGAAGGCGGCCTATGTGCCGCTCTAAAAGAAGAGTGCTGTTTTTATGTTGACCATTCAGGCATAGTAAAAGACGCCATGTCCAAACTCCTAATCTTAATTAGAGCCTTCTACCTTGACTACCTGAATGCTGGAGGCTACAAGTCACAAATCTTGGAGGGGACAGTGCCCATGTGACACAGTTCTGGCCGATAAAACAAGCAAAAATGTAGAGTTTCCTGACAAATCTTTGTTTTCTAATTGAATTATCATTCCTTTCCTGCTTGAAACTGATACTTAAAAAGGGGTGAAGCAGTCATGTTGAGGCCATGAGCTGAGGAACACCAGGAAAGAGGCTGATTGGAAAGGTAGCAGGAGCCTTTTGTCATCATTCAGAGGCTAAAATATTTAAGCCAGTTTTAGAATTTTATGTTTTCTAAAGAAAACAGAATTCTGAATGATACATATGTATAAACAGTAATTTTTTAAATATGAAAAGTATGCTAAGCTACAATGATCAGTTTCTCATGACATTTAGATAGATTTTGGTAACAGCATTAGGTTTCTAAAGGTACTGATTATTTGAGTGTTTATGGTAGACGAATAACCAGAAATTATCTTTTACTACTTTAAAAGTGGTCACATCATCAGAAGCAATAAATATAAATTCTGGTGCTAGGAGCCTGCCTCCGTGATTTTTTTTTTTTTTTTGGTAGGGGTGTATGGCACATGGGCATGGGGTAGGGTAGGGCCTAAAGATGAGCCTTCTGGGTCTGATGGTGCCCCTTTCTGGTCTCTGAGCTTTAACTTGCCTGTGCATTGTCCTCATTTTTGTGTGTTGAAAGCTTCATTTTTAGACAGCATCCTTCCTGACATTGTGCAAGGTGACTTATGGTCTCTTAGGTTTTATTTTTGTCTATTAGAGGCTAGATCTGAGAGTAGCACTCATTCTGAAAACACTCAAGTTTGTATGTTCTCACCTAAATTAAATTGAATTTTAAGTCCACTTTGATTGTTTGCAATTTCAATTACAGAAAAATTTTTAAAAATCTATCAGGAAAGACCAATGTTTGTGGCTTTATACATATAGAGTCTGATTGTTAAGATCTATGAAAGTCTTTTGGTCCATTTTATATAACTAGTGGTAGGCATTGTACTAAATTGTGTTATTTTAGCTGGTTAAAGTGTCATTTTATGATAATTTTAAGTTAACAGCACTAAAAAGCAATAATATAATAAGACTAATAAAAACAACAAAAGACTTGCTTAAAAGTATTATTAAACAGAAACAGTAATGCAAAGAAGTATTTTTACATGAAATGAAAAATCCAAATATTAATATTGATTTCCCATATTCTAATCATCAAGAGAACCAGAAGGAAGCAACAAAGAAATATCATCTTGAATGTGTATGAACATGCTATGAGGTACACAGGATTAACTTCATCTCAGCATGAGTTTGCAATAAATCTTCTAGTACAGCCAACTTGGCAACATTTCTCACTCACTGTCATATCAAGCTGTTCGTTTTTTGGTGAATAAATATTCAAGTTGAAATCTTTTAATAATGAATGGCTGTTGTCTTCTGCTTCTTCTTGTCTACCACGAATAATTTTATTAAGTTCTTTAACGGCAACATTTGAATTCTTTAATGCAGGTACATATTGTTGTAGCTGTGGTGATGATGGCTGTTTCTCAGGCAGCATTGCCCTCAGCTCTTCTGGCAAATTAGCAATGGATTCCAACATATTTAGGGAGTCTACCTCTTTGTTGATAGAGGATGGCATGATTTCTGTTGAGTTAAAAATGGGAAGAGGGAAAAAAATATTTGTGTCAAGAAACACCAGGAAAGCTACAAATAGCCAAAAGGAAAGCATTAGTTAGCTCAATAAAATTAAACATTGAAAACAGAATCAGCAAGTGTCCTAATGTCTAAATAACTTAGATTACTTATAATTGGTCAGAATAAAGTATTATAATCTTTTCAAGGTTCAGTTTTACTCTGTTTAGTCATCTGTCATGTCTCTATATCCCCTTATTGCTTTGTATCATAATACTTTTTACTCATTGACGATGCTCTCTTATCCTTCTGAGGTCCTTTTGGTCATACAAACTCTTTGTCTGCAAATGGATTTCTATCTAAGTAATTTTCTTTATGACTAAGAAACTTCTGTGTTATAATAGTAACTGTTGAAAAGGCTTTTTAATTAGTTTAAGCTACCAAATGTTCCATGGTGCAAGATAACTGACTTCAGAATAAAAGGCCAAATTTCCATGACTTCTCATTAATCAGCAGGAGCTTCAAGTCTCTGACATCCTTTAAACATCTAGTAAGCTCTTTTCCCCACGGTATTTGTTCCATGACAATAGTATTTTATATTAAAGAGAGAAATAGGTTAAAAGAATACTGACCAAAAATCATGGACTTTCAGAAGAAATTAGAATCTTCTGTGGTGTGTTTACATTAACTAGTGTACTATGTATGGTATATGTTCCAGGACTATGCTGGTTAATATCAAGGTTAGAAACTGGGTTTGGAACCTGCTGGATCAGCTGACATCTTTGTTTTTCTTCATATTCATTCAGTTTAGTTGAATGTCTGACACTGCCAATAGGAGACTGAAGTAAAAGAAAAGATTTCCTGCCCTCAAAAAACCGGTCAGTCATATAAACTGTCTCCTAGCCTTCCTCTCCCAATTAACACTGTTTGAGAGTTAGCACACACAAAAATTAGGAACACAGATGAAATTTAAATTATAGGGTAGACCTGGACTGGTTCTTGCTGCTCTTCTTCCTGGACAGCAAACTGTCAACTTATTGTTAATGCATTGTTACTCTTGAAATAATGTAAGCATGCTGATTAAATATATAAGTAAATGTGAATGAAGAAAGATTCTTCAGATAAAACTGTTTCTTACCTAGGCAGGGGTGATCCTGGGGCTGGTCTATTTCCTAATGAGTCTTGCAGCAAGAATTTTAGCCAACTACAAATTTCAATAGTTGGAATTTGGCAAAGTAATAATAGTAATAATATGCTATCACTTGTCTTTTCTGCTAATAATTTATCTCATTCATGTTCTACACTAGCAATGACAGATGAGATTTTATGTCATTTTTAGTTAGGTCAGAAGTTCTGGCATTTCCCTCAATCAGACAAAGTTTGACTTCCCCTGGTTATTATAATCTTCTCCTTGCCCTTAATCTTTCTCTATTTGGGAATTTATTGAATGCTGAGAAAAGCTGATGTTAACTTTCTATACGCTGAAAGCCAGTAAACAAATTAAACAAAACAGGTGTAGCTTGTGTTAAGTTTATTCATGAACTGTGTGTTTTGAAGTCTTTTATTTTTAAACTTGGTTTGAAACATTTTGTTATCTACATCACTTATGATTTATGGATTCTAGACTCAATATTCTACCTGAATTCATAAAAACACATATCTCTTAGTCACTGTACTTTTGACTCAGATTTCTGCATATAGGTCTTTTCTAATTAAAACTACTCTTTTAAAAAGGATAGAGTGAGTGCTATTGTGGGACACTTGATGGGTAAAAAATAATATAAAAGCAAATTTAATACTGTATAACAATAAAAGAATAAAATCTCATTTGAATCACAAATTACTGACATATTTCTAGTAAATCCATATATACAGGCAGTTTTTGTTAGGCTATTTCTAATTAAATTTTGTATTAGGTAGCAATATAAAAATTATTTTCAAATATTTTTAAAATCATAGGTCTCTTCTAAGAAAGTAGAAATTTGGCCAGATATCTGCACATGAATGTGTTCAGCAAACCATTTTCAATAGCAGTTTGAAAATAATCTAAATGTCTAACAGTGTTTCAACATACAGTCAACATGTGTCACTTAAAAAAGGGCAAATGTTCTGAGAAATGTGCTGTTATTTTATTTAGTCACTGTGCAAACAATTCGAGTATATTTACTTAGTTCTAGACAGTAAAGTTCAACTATGTGACAGGGTCTCTGGAAGCAATCAAGAGATGTGGTAAACAAGAGATGCATGAGGGCTACTGCCAGCATAACACAGCATCCTGTTTTACAGTATACTTCTTTTTTAGAAAAATAATAAATACATCCTAAAATAACAAAAATATAGTAAATATATAAACTAGTAATAGATATTTATCATTGCTATCAAGGATTATGTGCTGCACATAATTATATTGCCATTCTTTTGTACAGCTGACAGTGAGGTAGATTTGTATACATCAGCATTACCTCAAACATGAGAGTATGGTATTTTACTATACCTATATCAGTAGGTAATAGGAAATTTCAGCTCAGTATAATCTTATGAAATAAGCATTATAAATGCAATCGTTCATTGACCTAAATGTTATGTGGCACATAAGATTATGTGGCAATTAGGTTTTGGAGAATAAAATGGTGAAAAATGCTCACAGCATAATGCAAAGTGAAAATGTGAAAGATATACATACTTATATTCAAATGTTAACATTTGTTTTGTTATTGAATATATTTTATTTTCTCATTATATTCACATGTATTTTTCAAAGGGTTTAATATATATTGGTGCTTTTCATTTTCTTACTGTCTATGTACATTTTCATTTCATATGAGTAGCAAATGCAATACAATGTAGTCTTTTCTAGTGTGTTAGACAGTTCCTAGACTGGTATTCTATTAAATTTATGTAAGAAGTATATAAAAACTTCTTAAGTATTAAGCATTAAGCATTAATTAAGCATTAAGTAAATCAGTATCTGACAATGAAGAAAAATAGTCAATAACTTTAAAATCATACTTTAGATCTTTTGAAAGACAAGTTAAATGTATGTGTTGTGCACAGTAATTTTGCATGTCACTTATGTATAGTATATAACCTATAAATTTAATTGTGGTTTATCAAATTATATATATATGATATGAATGTCTTAAATATTGGTGATTGACCTTGCCTTCTCTGAATTTAATTACACTAGCCTATACCTCTGGATTTTCACTGCGACTTTAACTTAGCTTCCAAATTATCTTTATAAGTGCTTTGTAACTAACGAAAGTACTTTTAAAGTCATTCCAAATTTGAGCTGTGCTCATTTCTGAGATCTTGCTTTAAAAATATATCTGTGGAGTTCCCAAAACTTGAAAGCATCAATGAAGTTTCCAAAACTTGAAAGATCTTCAGCTGTGATTGTCTTAAGTGCAAGGTTCCCTTCTCTCTGATCCCCTTCAATTTTCTCTTGGATTCTCCTGACACTTTGTTTCTCATCCATTTCCCACCTGACCTCACCCAAGTTCTACCCTGATCCTTCAGATGAACTAAAAGACCCAATTCATCCAAGAAGTCAGAGGTGAGTTTAAAAAGGGTGTGTGCAGGGGCAGGTGGGGTTCTTCATGGAATAGGCTACATGGAGTAGAGGAGTCCCTTCCAGACTCCTATTTCAGGACCCCATAGAGGTCTGCTGCAGCATGCCCTTGAGCACACAAACAGGCTTGATAGCTAGCTTGCTACCTCACTTTCTGCCCCTTCTTCTCAACTAGAGATACTCCCTCCAAGTGCCCAGATGCCACCACACCAACTAGCTGGCCTACTCAGCTTTTCCTCACAAACTCAGGAGTGCACCTGTCACCAAAATTTTGACAGAATCACCTCTTCTGGGGCTTCTACCTTGTTCAGACATGGCTGACCTGATAGGAAGAATACCATGCAATTCTGGGGTGAGGCTCTTTGCCAAACCTGCTGCATAAGCCACCATTTTGATTAGTTGTTGGTGTGAAGCAACCAGTGAGAAGTACGGAATGGCAGGGTTGGGGTGGTGGTGCAAGCTCTCACCTGCGGATTGTCCAGATCCCAGAATGCGCTGTTTCTCTTGGCCGGTAGTCATATCTCCCAACAGAATCTTGCCACAAATATCTATCTTGATTCGGACTAAATCACGTCCACATACCTTAATAACTTTGTCCAAAAACCCAGGAGATACAGTTCCAGAAGCCTGGCTCAGCAGCAGCCAGACTCCTAGGAGGTGGAAAAAGAGGTGCAGCATCCTGGACCTGGTGTCTGTTGCTTTGGAGATTGCCTCTGCTATGTGCTGCTAAGCTATACCTGTGTGTCCACCCTAGACTTCAGGTTGCTTTTTCCACCAGGCCCAGCCAGGCTTTTATACCCTTTGGGCTATCACTCAGCTCTTAAAGTCAGTGGTTCTAGCTCCACCCTTTCCCATTTACTTCATGGAATTTTCTTCTGCAGCTCTTGTTCATCACCTTCCCCATCTTTCCTTCTTTACCTATCATTCCGTCCTTGGCCTTCTTACTAATGTTTTTCTTTTGTGCTCAAACCATCTTGTATACTGAAATTTTTCTTTCCTTTATGATACAGTGAATTATGATCATTACACTAAAAATCAACAAAAATAAACATGACATCTTCTTACATCCCAAACTTTTCCAGCATGAATATTTGCCACATAAGCTTCAAATCTAACTAAGATTATAGTTAAATAATACAGTGCATGATATATCCTTAGGAAATAAAATTAGTGAATGGATAAATTATTGGCAAGAAGGGAAATGCATGACTTTTAATCTGAATCCTAGGAAAAGCATTAAAGTTCTGAGCAACCACACTGTCAGCTTGCACAGTAATTTGTTAAAAAACACAACACACTTTCTCTGTTGGATCTTCCTTCTGCTCCTTTGTGAGGCAGTTTGATTATAACCAGTTAACTAAGTATTTTAATTTGATATTATGTTCTACATGTGTAGATACTGCAGAAGAAAGAAGAAAAAAAGAAACAGAAAAGCCCCCCACAATCCTAGAAAAAATATTTACTCTACTGCTATAGCACAAAAATTATATGCTCATAGTTTTTACTGTGATCTATGTTTGCTGTATGTGAGAAGTGATTTCTAACTTAATCACCTTCTAATTTAACTTTAAAAAATCAAGTTTGATGTAATATTTATGCCCATTAAGCAAACTTTCATATTTTTCAATAATTTATTTGCTTATGTTCATAATCTTAGATTATCTCAGTTGAAAATAGAGCTATTGAATAAAATAATTCTGATTTCTACATTGATGATATTTCAACAGAGTGCAGTCAGCATTAGTCAAATATGAGGTACTGCATAATTTTTTAAAAATAAATAAATAGATAACCTGAGCAAAGCTGTGGTTTGGTAAGAGGCATTATTTTTAAAGTGATTTTTACTAAGAGAATCAGTTTAAACAGTTTCTCAACACTGAGATTTAAAGATATTTTTGTGTTAAAAGTTATTAAAACTCCAGTTTCAAGAATTCTTCCAAAATTATTGCTTACTGAAAACTAAATTTGTAGGGATGTTTTAATTTCTTATTTTGCCTGTGTTTATTCTCACAAGTATCCAGTAAAGTGGCCATTTTGACATTTTGCAGAGGGAGAAAACAAAGTGAGAGTATTTATCTTGTGTAATGCAACTTTAGCTAGCATACACATGTGCCAGATATGGGCTTACCTCACTGTTAGTGGTCACAGCAAAGGCAGCATTCAAAGACTTTGTAGGCACAAATCAAAGAGATTTCTTCTTAAAAAATAAAACAAGTAAATAAACAAAAATCTTTTTTAGAGAGAAATAATAAGTGTATCCATGCATACACCTGACAAGTGCTGGAGCTGGAATTCCACTCCATGTTAAGGAGATGCCAAAGCTCCCATTCTCTGGCAACATTATATTCCTTGAATCCTGTTCTAATTGGAGTTATTTGAAATAATGAAGGTTAATACATACAAATCAGTGTCCTTGAAAAAGTCACTGAAGACACAAAAGCTTTGACTCTTGAGGCTTGTAATGTGCTACTTGTGATTTCTCAATATCTTTTCTAATAGCAGTATTCATATGACACAGTTTTTCTGGCCAATACAACCTAAAAACACCTATGGAATTTCCTGGCAAAGGTTTTGTTTTCCTAATTCAAGCACTAAGAATTCTTGTTTCCCTACCTTTCCTAACTGAAACAGACACTGAAAAAAAGATGAAGTGCCATTTTTGAGCCATGATGTAGGAAACAACAGGAGAAAGGCTTATATGCTAATTGTAGCTCACTGGAAAAATGAGAGGAGCCTACCGAGACCATTGAGAGGCTAATGCTGTGTATGTTAGATGCTTATTCATTAGGCCCTTATCAGTCACTCTTTTAGGATTTTCGAGGGAGAATGAAAGCGAGAGGGAGGGAGAGAAGAAGGAAGAGAGAAAGAAGACTTTAAGTTCTTTTTAATCTTTTACTAACATGTAGTAATTGCATATAGTAATGTGGTATAGTGTGACATGTCCACACATGCATCCAGCATACATAGATCAAACCAGAGTAATTAGCATTTCCCTCTCCATATCATTTATGTGTAGACTTTGAACTCCTCGTCTGGATCCTCATAAAATATGTTAGTAGATTATTGCGAACTATAGTCACTCCACTGTGTTACGGAATACCACAACTTATTCCGTTTACCCAACTGTGTTTTGCTACCAGTTACCTAACCTCCCTTTATCCTCTGCTCCACTTTACAGCCTCTAACATTCACTGTTCCGATCAATCACAAATTCAGATCACCCATTTTTTTGTTCACACACATAAGAGAAAACACATGGTAACTGTTTTTCTGTAGCTGGCTTATTTCACTTAATATAATGTCCTCCACTTCTATCCATTGTGCTACAGTGACAGGATTTCTTTCTTCTTTAGACCTAGATAATATTCTTTGTGTATATGCAACAGCTTCCTGACCCATTCATTCATGGGCATGTAGGTTCATTCCATAACATGGTTACTATGAACAGTGCTACAGTAGACATGGGTGTGCATGTATTTCTTTTCTTATGCTAATTTTATTTCCTTTGGCTACATTCACAGTGTAGGATAGCTGAATCGTATGCTACATGTATTTTTAGTTTTTCTGAGGAACCTCCATAATGTTCTACATAATGAGTATAATAATTCACATTCCCATCAGCAATTTCTCCTTTTCTAACATTGCTGCCAAAATTTGTCATTATTTTATCTTTTGATAATAGCCATTCTCACTGAAGTGAAATATTATCTTATTGTGTTTTTATATGCATATCCCTGATAGCTAATGATACTTTCAATTTGTTGGCCATTTATATTTTTTCTCTAAAGAAAATGTTTATGAAGTTCATTTGTAAGTATTTTTTATTTTATTAGTACATGTTTGCAATTTGTATAGTTTATAATCATCTTGGGGAGTAGTTACATGTATATATAATAACTTATTTTTTAAAATCCCTTTCCCTTTCCCCTTCCCTCTCCCTCCTCCCTCCTCTTCAGGTTTCCCTAACACCTTTTTCATATGTGTTGACATTATTTGTCTTAGCTCATGTTATGGAATATGATGTTTACATTAATTGAGGTTATTAGGTTCTTGTACGTGGCACATCTTTATTTCTCCCATTTCCACTCCTCCTCCCCCTTGCCTTTGTTCCCTTGAACTACTTCCCTATTGCAAGAAATCTGTCCCCTTGTCCCTTTGTTTCTCTCCTTTATCATTTTCTTTGTACTTTGCCTCACTCAAGAGAGATAAGATATAATATTTAAACTTATGTGTCTGGTTTATTTCATTCAACGTATTTTCCAGGTTTGTAGATAATTTTTAATCATATTTTTTCATTTTTGTTTTTAGTTCCTTATATATTCTGGCTATTACTTTCCTGCCAAAAAGGTACTTTGCAAATATTTTCTCCCATCCTGTAGGTTTTCTCTTCACTCTATTGACTGTTTCTTTTTCTGTATAGAAGACTTTTAGTTTGATATAATTCTACTTGTCAATTTTTGCTTTTGTTTCCTGCATTTTTTGAGTGACTTAAAAATCATTGTCTATCCTGATGTTTTCAGGTGTTTTCTTATGTTATTTTCTTATTATGTTTTCTTCTAGTAGAGTTCCAGCTCTTTTAGGTCTTTCGAGTTGATCATTTTGAGTTGATTTTTGTACAGGATGAAAGATGAATGTCAAGTTTCCATATCCTGCATGTGGCTATACGGGTTTTTCACCCCATTTTTTGAAAAGACAATCCTTTCTCTAATGCTGTTGACACCTTTATTGTGACTTACTCACTGTAGTTACATGGGTTTATTTCTGAGGGATCACTTCTGTTCAATTAATCTATTTGTTTTTATGCCAGTTTTCAGGCTGTTTGATTACTATCATTCTGTAGTGTGACTTGAAGCTAGGTATTGTGATGGTTCTAGATTTTTTTTATTCAAGATTACTTTGACTATTTGTGTTTCCATATAAATTTTAGGGTTGCTTTTTGTACTTCTGAGAAGCATGCTGTTGGTCTTCTGATAAGTATTACACTAAATTTGTAAATCACTTTTGGAAGTATGGACATTTTTGATTATTTGAAATCTTAGAAGTAGTTTATTGTTACATGAGGTAGTTGCCCAGATACCTATGGCTCCTATGCCTACTATACTGCATCTATAGCATTGTGGTGTGTACTGTATGATCAGCTGTCAGAAGACAAGAAGATTAAGGCCTAGTTTACGATTGGCTCTGCACATATTACAGGCACCACCTACAAGTGGCAGCACTGTAGCCCATTTCTGGGACATCCCTGAAGAACAGTGATGAAGGGAAATCGTCCTAGTGGGCAGAATTTCTGGCAGTGCATGTAGTAGTACATTTTGCCTGGCAGGAGAAATGGCCAGACTTGGACTGTATACTGATTCATGGGCTATAGCCAATGGTCTGACTGGATGGGCAGGAACTTGGAAAGAACACAATTGGAAAATTGGTGATAGATATTTGGGGCAGAGGGATGTGGGTAGACCCCTCTATGTGGGCAGAGGATGTAAAAATAAACATTTGCTTCCCATGTAAATGCTCGCCAAAAGGTGACAGCAGCAGGAAGAGGACTTCAATAATCAAGTAGATAAGGAGACTTGTTTTATGGATAGTGGTCAACCTTCTTTGGCCATCCCAGTCATTGTCCAATGCACCTATGAACAGAGTGGCCATGGTGGTAGGGATGGAAGTTATAAATGGGCTCGGCAACATGGACTTCCACTCACCAAGGCTGATCTGGACACAGCCACTGCTGAATGCCCAATATGCCAGCAGCAGAGGGCCAACACTGAGCCCTTGAGACAGCACCATTCCCTGGGGTGGTCAACCTGCGACCTGGCAGCAGGTTGATTATATTGGACCACTTCCATCACAGAATGAACAGTGCGTTGTCCTCTCTGGCACAGACATATATTCTGGATATGGATTTGCCTTTGCTGCACATAACGCTTCTGCCAAAACTATCATCTTTGGACTCACAGACTGTTTTATCCACTGTTATGGAATTCCACATAGCATTGCCTCTGACCAATGAACACATTTTTCTGCCAAATAAATCAGGCAGTAGGCTTATGCTCATGGAATTCACTGGTCTTACCATGTTCCTCAATATCCAGAAGTAGCTGGACTGATAGAAAGTTGGAATGGTCTTTTGAAGACACAGTTAAGGCGGCAGCTAGGTGGCAGTAGCTTGCAGGGCTGGGGTAAGGTATTTCAAAAGTCTGTATATGCTTTGAACCAGTGTCTACTATATGGTAGACTTAACAGTTTTTTATGTGTTGTTAAACTATATTATAATGTTCAAGTTGTGTCTCATAGCCAAGATTCATGGGTTCAGGAATCAAGGGCAGAAGTAGGAATGTTACTACTTACCATTCCCACTAGTGATCCACTAGCAAAATTTATGCTCCCATGACCTTATCTTCTGCTGGCTTAGAATTTTTGGTTCCAAAGGGAAGGAAGACTTACACCATGAAGCACAAGAATGATACTATTGAACTAAAAGCTAAGACTTCCCCATGGTCACTTTGATCTCCTCATGCCTCTAAGGAAACAAACTAAACAGGAAGTTACAGTGTTGTCAGGGGTGACTGACCCAAACTATTAAGGGAAGATTACACCACTACTCCACAATGGAGGAAAGCAGCAATATATGTGGAGATACTTTATAGTGCCTCTTAGTATTACCATGCCCTGGTATTAAAGTCAACAGGAAACTACAAAAACCTGATATAGGACAAATGACAAATGACCTGGCCTTCAGCAATGAAAATCACTATACCAGGGAAAGAACCAAGACCTGTTGAAGTGCTCACAGGTCTTGGAGAAGCATGCTGTTGGTCCAGAGTGGGTAGTGGAAGAAGGTAGTTCTAAATACCAGCTAAGACCCTATGATCAGCTACAGAACAGAGGTGTGTAATTGTACTATGTCTTCTGTAATATGGTTCTAATGTAATATAATGTTGATAGACTTAACACTTTTTTATGGGTTGTTAAACTGTATTATAATGTTCATGTTGTGAAATGATAAGAATAAGCATCACCCAAGGAAAACTACTTTCTATTCTGGAGAGAGAATTGATACATTTCTGTTTGTGTGCAGGATAATTATAACAGGGGTAATCATAAGCATATTTTGTATCTAGAAACCAGTTCAAAGAAATGTGTCTGGTTGCCAAGCTGACAAGGGATGGATTGTTATGGTTTATACAGTGTGTCAATTTGAGAAGTCTAAAAGCTTAACTAAAGGGATTCAGTAGCTCTACCTCCTGGGGTATAGAGGACAAACTCTTTCCATTCTAGTATATTGTTCATTGTGTCAATTTGATGTCACAAGTTTAGCTAAGTGATTCAGCAAGGATCCAGGGTCCTTAGTTTGTAACATTCTCAGCCTGTGCAAAAGGAGGGCTCACATCAATAAAAGACAAATGAGAAGCGACTGATTGCTGAATCTTTTTTTAACTTTTTTTTATTTTTTAAAATTTATTTTTAAAAAGTTAAGACAAAAGAGGACATAACAGAACAGATCAGAACAGAACAATTTAAGCAACATAGTATTTCACCACAAGACAACTGGACATAACAGCAGCTATCATATAATGTCTCTTTCCTTGAAATATTTGAGTATATCTTCATACACTATAGCATCAAACATAACAAAATAGTATAAAACCATTCAAGAGAATGAAAGTATTACAGGGCATTCAGAATCAACTAACAGAAATGTAACGAACAATGGTTACTGAATCTTTAGAGGAACTCCAGTTTTTGCCTTTAGCTCCTGGCTTCTAGCACAGACTTTTCAGTTTCCACCTGGAACTCTTCAGCCTTCATCATAGACTCTTCAGCTATCCGTTGTGGATTCTTCAGCGCAGACTCATCAGCCTCCAGATATGGACTTGCACAGGACACTGCAGTAGGATCCAGTCTTTGGGTTGGACCCTTCAGGCTTCAGCATACAGATACTCTCTGTCCTCTCCTTCATCTGCCTTTGTAGCTGACCATTGTAAGCCAATCTTGTAATTTCCTATATATATGTATGTCTTGTGTTATATCTGTTATATCTGTTTCTGTAGTAAACCTTGACTGATATAGTAAGTGAGGTATGTAAGAAAGAAATTTCAGTAAGTAAGGTCCTTAAATAAGAACTCATAAGGTAATGTCATGCTCAACGGTAGAAACTTGAAATCTTTTCCTTTAAGATCAGAAATAAGACTTGTTCATTCTTACTACTTCTCTCCATTCTTACTTCTTCACTCACAGATAATAAATAGCCATAGTATGCATAGAGAGGAGACAAGGGAGGAGGTGTAACTGCATTGGCTAGCATACATAAGTGTTGTATGATTGAATTTGTTAATGCTGTTATAAAGAGAAGCAATTCTTTCAGCAAAACAGAAACAGAATCCAAGTTACCAAACATAAATAACAAAAGGAATAAATACTTGCACTGGACATATAAAGCTGAAAATTATTTATAGGAGGCAACATCCTATTAAGCAATCTCCATCTAAACCACAAACCTTTCTCATCTAGTCCTCAACCTGCAATATCTCCCCAAAAAGGAGGAAAATTATATATATATATATATATATATATATATATATATAGTCTTTCAGTGGCTTGATTTAATAAGTGTTTTCCATTGGCTTTTAATAGATGTGTGTGTGTGTGTGTTTCCATTGGTTTTTAATAGATGTGTGTGTGTGTGTGTGTGTGTGTGTGTGTGTGTGTATTCCTCTTTTTTTCCTCCATCTATGTAGAGACAGACAGACAGAGATAGCGAGAAGGTGGGGAGGGAGAGAGACAGAGAGAGAGAGCAATACATACATATACACATGCAAGCATAGGGAAGCAAGACAACAGAAGATCCCTGAATTCATCCAGCTCTCCCAAGGTAAACAAGGGATCTCAAAGGGTGAAGAAAATAAAGTTCATAGGTGTCAGAACTCTATGAAAAGTTCATATAAGGTCTGACAAAAATAGAGAGTTCAAAAGGAAATGAACCAGAAGTTCAAAGGAACTTTCATTCACTCAACATTCCTATGGTGAATCTCAGGGAAATAGAGGAAAAAACTGGATGAACTAACCAAAACAGTTTAAAACTTGAATGGCAGATTCAACAAGGATATGGAATCCTCCAAAAGATGTCAGATAGAAATACCTGAAATTAAAATTAATTATGCAATTAATACATTGAATAATTAACCAATATAAATACTGAGTGTCTGATATGTGAAACCAAAAGTTATCTGAACTTTTAATAAGTTTTAGAGTAAGTATGCTAGCGACATAATAAGTATAAAAAATTGGAGATTTTCGTCAAACTATAGATCAAGTTAAAAATGAGCTTTAAGGGGCCAGGGATATTGCTCAGCAGCTCAGTGACTGCCTGGTAAACACAAAGTCCTGAGTTCAGTTTCTGGGTGCCAAAAAACAAAAAAAAGCTTCAAATGATATCTCAAAGTGACTGAGAGTTGTAGCTGCTGATCATTTAAAAATATCCTATCATTGATAATTTATACAGGCACAACTCATTGAATATTCTTATAAAAGTCAATTTATTTTTTTTTATTTTAAAGAGAATAAAACAAAAGAGAACAAAACAAAGGAGATCAGAACCAAACAATGCAATCAACACAGGATTTCAAAGCAAGACCACAGGAAATCAACAGTGGTTACCATAATGTCTCTTGTTTTCTTCGAAATAGTTGTCCATATTTCACACACAATGAATTCAAACAAGAGAAAAATAGCGTAGAACCATTCAAAATAAAAGCATCGCAAAACCAGACAGAAAATCAACAATGACTACCATAATGTCTCTTGTTCTCTTCGAAATAGCTGTCCATACCTTGTAAAAGCCAGTTTAAAAAATATTTTCCTGTAAAGAGTTAATGGCCTGGCTGGTCTGTTAATGATTTTGTTTATATGATCTAATTTAAATAGTTTTAAGACAGGCTTAAAAGGCTTGCTTGATTCTCTGTAGTAGATAAAGTACTAGTATTTTACTGTATAGTCTACTTAAAGGAAGTAGGTAAAGTGTATTTTTTTAAGTAATTTTGTTTCTATAGAAAAGCTGTGGAATATTTAGAAACAAAGATTTTGGAATTTTCTTCAAGAATGTTGTGTGTTCTTTTCTAGATATACAGAGCTTATGTTCATATATAACACAGCTTGGGATACAAAAATGAGTAATAAAATGTTTTTAATATATATTTTTAAAAACTACCCATAACCTATTTTGGAGGACACCATAATTTTGTAATAACATAAAAGTTATACTGCTATTGTAAATTGATCATATCTGTTAAGAGTGTGTTTTAAGAAAAACATTTCTAAGCAGATAGCTTGTTTTAAGGATTTTTAACAATTCAAAATGTAATACATATGGAGATGATGTCAGAATTTTAGATTTAAAATAACAAGGCTTATGATACTGATTTGTTCTTTACAAATTTGCAATAAAACTTTAAAAAGAGAGATTTTATATTTGTAAAACAATTTCTTTTGTTCTCTGTCTTGTTAAGTGTTTAGGAAAATTAACACTAATGAAGTTTATCTTACATATTTGACTTTGGCTTATAGTTCTGGTTAAATAAATTATTGTTATGTATGATTTGCTTTTTTAAAAAAATTGTCTTTGTATAATTGCAGTCACCCATGGTTGTTCCAATATGTTGTAAAAGTAACTGGTTTGTTTTGTTAAGTGACTAATTGTGTATTGCTTATGGTCATATAACTATAGTGTTCCTCTTACTGGATCAGAGACAATTTTGCTAAAAAAAAATGTAGCTTCTTAATAGAGTAGTGATTAATCCTTTTATTGTGTTTACCTAAGAAATCCTAAAACAATTACTAAACTTAGTTGCATGGAAATTAAATAACACACTCCTGGACAATCAATGGGTCACAGATGAAATAAAAGAAAAAATTA
Source organism: Cavia porcellus (assembly GCF_034190915.1). Classification (NCBI taxonomy): domain Eukaryota; kingdom Metazoa; phylum Chordata; class Mammalia; order Rodentia; family Caviidae; genus Cavia; species Cavia porcellus. The sequence continues at coordinate 81,068,900 of NW_026947484.1, forward strand.
AACAATTCCTACAGTTAAATGATATTGAAAATATGACATGCCAAAACTTAAGGAATACAGTGAAAACAGTCCTAAAGACAATTTATAATGTTGAATTCCCACGTCAGAAAAAAAAAAAAAGAATGAGCTCAAATAAACAATCTAATGTTGAACTGCCAGCATCCAGGAAAAGAACAAGTCAAGCCCAAACCTTATATGAGGGAGACGAAATCACAAATTCAGAACATACTACTTCAAAATTATATCACAACAAATTAACAAATTTTAAAGAAATGCACAGATTCCTAGACACATAGGAACTACCAAAACTAACCCAAGAAGACAAAAATATGCTTAACAACTCAGTAACAACCAATGAAATTGATAACATAGTCATTTATTAACTTAAATAAAAACCAAAGACATGATGAATTTACTGCTGAATTCTACAGATCCTTTGAGCATGTTATATCACCAGTATTCCTCAAGTTCTTAAAAAAAAATAAAATGGTAGAATACTCCCAAATTCATTTATGGAAACCAATGTTACCCTGATCCCAAAACTGGATAAAGAACTAACATAAAAGAACTGTAGGCCAATCTCCTTAATGAATTTAGGAGCAAAAGTCTTCAGCGTGATCCAACCAAATACAATGTAGTACATTATCAAAAAGATCATACATCATGGTCAACTAGGTTTCATCCCAGAGATGCAAGGATAGTTCATTATACACAAATCAATAAATGTAGTACAGCATATAAAGAGGAGCAAAGTGAAAAAAAGTATGATTTTATCAACAGATACAAAAAAGGACTTCAACAAAACCCAACACCCCTTCAGGATAAAAACCCTAAAGCAAACATGTATACAAAGACCACACCTGAATAGGATAAAGGGTATTTATCATAAACTGATATCCAGAATCATATTAAATGGTAAGAAACTAAAACTATTATGCCTCAAAACAAGACAAGGATATCCACTATCACCTCTTCTATTCAGCATAATACTTGAAACAGCCAGAGCAATTAGTTAAGAGAAATAAAAATGATATATATGAAAGGAAAAACTCAAATTAATGAACATGCGTAGAAAAATTCTCAACAAAATACTGACAAACAGAATGCAGCAAATCATAGAAAAAGTCATACCTCATGAACAAATAGGCTTTATCCAAGGGGTGCAAAGATGGTTCAACGTATGAAAATTTGAGATGTAATCCATCATGCAAACAGAAGTACTGACAAAAAAATCACATAAGCATCTCCAATAGATGCAGAAAAAGTCTTTGACAAAATTCAACATCCATTCATGTTAACAATCCTAAAGAAAATAGCTGTAGATGGATCTTACCTCAATTTGGTAAAGCTCATTTATGATTTACTTACAGTCAGCATCTTATTAGAAGGGAAGAAACAAAATACTTTCCCTCTAAAATCAGGACAAAAGATTTCCACAATCTCAACTCGTTGAAACATTAGCCAGAACAATCAGGCAAGAAAATACAAGGATATGTATGGGAAAGAAAGATATTATTTATGAATTGATGTGATCTACATATGAACCTCAAAATATTCCACCAAAAGACTCCTAAAATTGGTAACCAAATTTAGCAGTGGAGCAGGAAGCATAAACAGGCCTCTTAGTCTATTTTTACCCTGTAAAAGTAAACTTTTAGTTAACTCAAACTTGATCTGCAGAGCGTGTTTTTTTCCCTAACTTTAATAAATGTTAAAAAATCAATAGCATTCCTGTATGCTAATAAAACTCACTGAGAAAACAGGGAAGCAGTGCCATTCACAATAACATCAAGAAAAATCACTTAGAAATTAAAACACAAAGAAGTTAAAGACCTCAAAGATTACTCTGAAAAAAAAAGATGGAGGAGGACATCAGATAGTGGAAAGGTAACCGCTGTTTGCAAATAAACAGAACCAATATTCCCCTTCTAGGGGATTCCCCTAGATTCCTCTTCTAGGTACCTTCCCAAAGAGTTAAAGATATCATATTACAGTGATAACATGCACATCCATGTTTACAGCAACACAGTTTATAATAGCCAGTACTTGAGAATGACTCTTATGCCCATCGACAGATGAATGGGCAATGAAAATATTATATTTATACATAAAGAGCAAAATAAAAGATAGTAGGAAATAGCCAGATAGATCTTTTGAATATTGGAAGAGGACCAAGAGATGAAAGGAGAGAGAAGGGGAAGAGGAAGGGAAGAAAGATGAAAGAAAAGAACTGGAAAAAAAATAGAAATAAAGCTTTTGCAAAATAGAAGGGGACCAAGTAATGGGTCAGGGAGGGAGGGAGTAGTAGGGAATTATATTTTTAAAAAATAGAATGTCTTGGTTAGTTTTATCATTGCTGAGATAAAAAATGCCCAACACCTAAAGTTAAAAAAGGAAAAGCTTGTTTAGCTCAGTTTGTAAAGGTTTCAGTTCATAGTTGGCTGGCTCCAAAGCAGCATGGCATGGCATAGGGTCATTATAGAGCAGGCAGGCAACAGACAGAAAGCAGCTAATGAGTGACGAAAAACAAGCAATGAGCAGTAACCCTCTTTCTGTCTTTATATTTTTATCCAGGCACCCATACCCAGAATAAGACGCCCTTGATCCTAGCCAGAACTATATGAAATCAATCAGTGGACTGATTTAGTAATCATACACCCTTAATCCCAGCATCACACACTCTCAATTCAGCCAGTTCTGAATCCCTCCCCACTATGACTATATGAGGCCTTTGGGGGACATCCAGACAAAAACCATAACACAGAATTAAGACATGTTATATACTGCAGCCTGGTGAGGTGGCACACACCTGTAATCCCAGTACTCAGGAGCTTGAGGCAGGAGGATCATTGCTAGTTCAAAATCAGCCTGGGCTACAAAATAAGTTCAAGGCCAGCCTGAACTGCATAGTAGGACTTTGTCTCAAAAATAAATAAATAAATAAATAAAAAAAGATTATGTACATGTGTCAACTGCCCACAATAAATAAAATCATTGTGCACTACAAATATGTACTAATAAAAATTAAAAATAAAATACTAAGAAAATCAAAAAATTTCTAGACCAATGTTTTCATCCTTTAATCACGAGTAACACTCATACAGCTTGGTGAACCTCTGCACCGATTTGTTGGGGCAACAGTATCATGGAAAGAGGAGTGAAGTTAAGATCCCTCCAATAAAACTTTGCTAATGATCACTGACAGACATTAGGTGATGTAACTATTACTTTAATGTCTAGATCTTTGTCCATAATGAGACTCTTGCTTTTTATGTTTCTCCTAATGTTTTCTCATGTATATTTCCTCATTCTTGCATCAACATAAAATTATGATGATAAGGTAGCTGAATAAAGACCAAATAAATGTAATATTTGGAAATGTTAAAGGTCTAGTAAGTAATTGAATGCTAGTATTGATAACAGTAAGTGTATACAAGTATTTAAGAAGGATAAATAACTTAAAAATAGTTTATCTGTCATGGCTGAAACATTCGTCCTTTCAATGAAAAGATGATATAATAATATGATAGAAAATGTTCTGTATAATAAGAAATACGAGGACAGCTGGACTGTGTTTAATATAGTTCCCCCCAAAAGCCATTATTTAATAGCTGTGCTTTGTTTTTTCATCACTATATAGTTGAGAGTAACAAAAGTATGAGTGTGAGTGCATGTGTGTTTCTGTGTGTTTTATCAACAGAGACTCTATGAGATAGAACTTGTTATATACTCATTTGAGAACAAACAATGTGTGTGTGACTCTGTTTTATCAGCAGAGCCTCTATTGAGATACAACTGTTTATGTACTGAATGTCAATGCTAAGAAGACAGAACCAATAAACAGCCTGATCCAGAAGAGGTGTGGGCTGGCTGTGTCATACAGCAACACAAATCCCATGTAAATTCATTAGCCAAGTCAGCCTCCAGCCTATACTTGGTTATAGAGTTAGGTTATGTCAGAAAAGTTTGGATAGCATAATTGAATATAATGGGAAAATTATACAATTCTAGATTCTAACATAGTCTACAACCTAATTTGGGCACCGATTGGTTCAACAGTATGCCTCCCAATCACTTCTTTATTTCCGCATTCTCTGGGACCACAGATAATCATTGCATATTAAATGATGGCAAACTGCCTTCTCCTCTTTGTATTTGAAGTTAGTTTTTCGGTGATGCTACTCTTTTTCGTTCCTGAATCCAACCCAAAGGCTATGCTCAGGTGGGTGCTCAGGTGAACCATGGCATTTCCTTGTTACTTGCCCCATAACCCTATTAATCCCAGTAAAATCCCAATTTAAATTCTTTCATTTACATTACCATTAAGAAAATGTCTGAACTCTTTGGTGTTATATAATCCAAGATTTTCAGAAATTAAATGGTGATATTAGACTATTTTCTTTAAATGTTCCCCAGGTAAAGAATCCCCTGCCCCAGCCAATCTGAATGATAGTGAGAAACTCCTTGGATTTGACATGCATGGTCTTGCCTATGTTCAAGCTGTTTATTCTGCCTGGGATACTCATACTTTTCATCTCTTTGTCTTTTTGAAGAGCTTCTATACAGCTTTCAATACTTGTCCAGTGGTTCTCTACAATGATAGTTTTCTCAGTACCAGTTGTGGGTAGCTCCTTGAAAGGGTGGCCCATCATATTCATGCTTGTTACACCTTCAGATTTCGTAGCCTGCTATTGTCTCTTTATATTCTTGGGTCATCTCAGTCTCAGCCTTTCTTTTGGCTTCTTTTTTCCTGGAGACCACTTTACTACTGCTGTATGTTGCTCTTCGTAGAACCACCTGACTTATTCATCATTCAGGCCTTAGCTCAAATGTAACCTCTACAGAGGAGTGGGCTGCAGTCTTAGATATAAAGTATATCCAACTTATCCTCCCAATCATTTTCTCATCATCCTGCTTCACTTCTGCTGACGCATTTGTTACTTTAAGAAATAATCTTGTGGAGTGCGCCTGGCTGTTACATCGGTGTCCGGCCTGAGCCATGGGTGCCACAAGGTGGGGCATTAGTAGCAACAGCAGAGCTGCCTGGGAAACAGCACAGCTTCTAGTTCAAGTGTGTGACTGTCAGTCTGAGCAGAGACTGACTATGAAGTCATGAAATGGGTGTGCTCCGAGAACATCTAGATGGCAGTGTCCTACTGCCTCAAGTACAACAGGACGTGGATTCAGATGGCCCCCTAAAGCAAAGCCTGGGTCTGTCTCAGACTGCTGAGGAGATGACACTGTCACAAATCAATTAATACCTGGTTGTGGCAACATAATGTCTGCAGCCTTTTGCCAGGCAGAACCTCAGAAATATGAAGTACAGTTTAGACAGCTGCAGAAATTTTCACTGATTCTCATTCCCAGTACTACCATGAAGTTATGTCTTTCCTGTAGATAAATGTCTATCTTCATCTCAGTGTGGTCCAGAGCAGCCCCAAGAACACAGCGGTATTTCTATAGCTTCTATTCTGTAGGAATTCCTACAGAATACAAGCCACAAGGATGTTACTGAGCAGCTGCAGACCACCCAGACCATCCTGTCCAACTTCAAGCTTTGTGCATTCCTAGATAGAAGTATATGGTGCACCTCCAGAAAGACAGCTACAACTATCTGATCTGCTACCTCCAAATGAGAACAATGTTGCTCTGTGCAAGGTCCTCATTTTACATATCCACCTGGATGTGCAGCCTGCCAAGAGAACATGCTACCAGCTCTATGCCAGTGTTGGTTCCTCTCACGGTGAGAGTAGCAGCCTGGAGCCTCTAGATGTGCCAAGCCTATTCTGCAGAACAAGGCTGCCTTGAAGATCTTACAGGAGAGCATCAGACTTATCTAGGATACCCACCCCACACACACCATCTGCTTTTATGCCTTCTACAATGCAGAGCAGCTGCTAAACACTACAGAAACTGGGATCTAAGTAGTTTCACTAATACTGTGCTGCACCAAGGACATGCCTACCCTGCATGGGACCCTTTCTCAGCCCCTACAGATTGTATTTTGTCAATGGGTCCCATAACCGTACCACCAGGCTATGGTCTTTCAATCAGACATACCCACTGAGGATATATGTAGGATACCTGGCAGATGTGGACGCTAACTACTTAGCCAAAGGCTAAGTAGATTCCACGCTAACTACTTAGCCACAGGCTCCACTGACAAGACTGTCTGGGTGTGAAGCACACAGCAGAGGAACTTGGGAAGCTCTTCACAGGCCACTGTGGCCTGCTGCTTTCTCTCCCAATGGAAAGTATTTGGCATATGCTGGCAAGAACAAGCAGTTGCAATTGTGGAAGCTGGCCTCATTTTTAAAAAGTTGACATGCCTCAGACATTATCACTAGCCTTTCCTTTAACTGTAATAGCAACCTAGTGGCTTCTGCCTCCATGGATAACTTAGTGTGCATCTGGGACCTCTGGAATACGTGCCATAGTGTGCCCATAGATGGCTCCTCCAGTGAGTTCGTGGTTATCTACACTGAGCAGATGAGCAGTGTTCTGAACATGTAATCCAAGGCCTGAAACCTGCTTCTGGTGACCAGGATCACAAGGAGAATCAGCAACACTGATTCTTCCCTTAGTTGGAATGGACTGTTCTATGGTGAGAGACTCTGGCCATAGCATGGACATGCAGAGCAAATTAGTGATGGGTTGTGAAAGAGCCCAACCCCCATGCAGCCTGTGTGTCATGGGACTCAGGGAGGACCAAGGCATGGTTCTGGACTCGTAATGAGCACTAGGATGCTTTGAGGTCAGTGGCATGTTCCCAGGGGGCCCTTGGGACCCATGTGCAAGCACCTTCCTGTTTATGTCTTGTCCTCCTTCCAGCATACTTATTGAGGACAGCTACCAAGTGCCCCCCTGCAACATCCCTAGACACCCTCAGTGGATCATCCTCAAGGAGAGACATGGGGACAGAACTGTGAAGGGGAACGATGAATCACTTTCTTGGATGACAGAACCAGGATTTTTTATTATTGCTATTATGACTATTACTCTTACTGTGAAGAGAAGACCTAGCACTGGCGGAGGGGAACATCTTCAGGTTTGACTCTTGGCACTGGCTGTGATACTGGTAATTTTGAAATTCAGAGATTTTGGTAGCACATTGTATCAGGAAAAAGTAAAGCCTTGAGTGTACGTTGAGTACACCAAAAGTATATGGAAGTCGGTGGGTGGATTGACTGAGAACACTGGACTCTTGCAGTGCTAGTGGGAAAGAGCATTTCTTGGCTGCACTTTTACCAATAATTTTCTTCCCTGAAAAGAAAGATTATGGTTGAATGGAGTGCAGCTTAGCGGTAATGCATTTGCTTAGCATGTGCAAGGCCCTCGGCTGAATCCCCAATACCACCAAAAAAAAAAAAAAAAAAAAAAAAAAGAAGAAGAAGAAGAAAAGAAAAGAAAAAGAAAACCCCCAAAACAAACAAACAAAAAGATTCTGGTAAAGAATAATTAGGAATAAGTCACATGTCACCCTATACAAATTCTGATGTATGCAGAAAGGATTAAGTATTTCTGCCTTCCAAAAAGAACTATTTTATATTTTGTTTTCTATTAAAATGTATTTAGTTTTTAAAAATCTTGTTTATTTATTGCTCTCCCTGTTCTTCCGTCCCCCACTAGAACATATTCCTCTGGCCAAGATGCAAGGTGCTTTCCTATTCACTCACTGATGTATTTCTGATGACCATAACAGTACCTGATACATAATAGGTATCAAAAATTTTTTGGAATGATTGTATTTTCATAAAGGGTTTGTATCTGGAAGAATGGTATAAGTAGGAATATTTTATGAGCTTCCCATGAGTCTAAATCTCTGCTCCTTCCAATTTTTCTCACAATGTCTGAGTCATTGTTTGAATGTGGTTTTTTTTTTTTCATAACTATTCTTACAGTTAAATAAAAGTTAAGGCTTAACTTTTCAAGGCCTTGTAGAGTACAGACATTGGGATCACATTGTCTAGGTTCAAATCCAAACTCATGTATGATGTTGGGCAAGTAATTCAATCTCTGTGTCTCAGTTTCCATATTCATAAAATAATGTCTGCTTCATGAACTTGTGGGTTGATCATAAGAACATGTACGCAACATTCAGAACAGTGTCTACATAGTAATTTCAATCTATATATTTGAATGATGACAAAATATTGATTCGTTTGGGTGCTAGGATACAATTTCAAATCCAAATAATAGGAGAACCTGTTATAATAGAATGTGATAGAGAAAGTTTATGTGACAGAACTACAAGCAGCAAGAAAATTGCTTCCAGAAATTCAAAACACAATAATTTATTAATTTTATTTTTAGACATTTGTAACACACATAAAAGTCTGAAAGTTAGAATACCTACATGATTTTGTGTTGAATGTTACAAATTTTATTTTAAAATAGTCCCATAAATCTTACCTTGCATTGTAATATTTTAAAATAAAATCCATTATATCAAAATCTTGAGCATTTAAAAAGTTATAAAGATCATGATTCAAGCCAATAATTTTGTGCTTTGAGATACAGTGGGTAAACACAGATTCATTTGCCTAGGAAAAATTTACTCTGTTCCCTTCTAGCTTTTTCAAGGCTTTCGAAAGTGATCACTCCTTTTGGCAACTCCAACTTATTCTTTTCTGTTTCCAGTATGTCTTCAGCTTCACCTTAAAATAAAGAACAGAAACATGTAAGACGACAGAGGCATTTTTTGAGGAAGCCTGATTGCCATGTTCCATTGAAAAGCTGTAGCATTGTATAGGGCCACACCCTCAAATCTCAGTTACACATTTCACCCATTTTCCTCAGGAGTAGTATACCTCCCACAGGAAACAAAATAATGAACAAAATAATGATTCATAGACAAGTCAAGTGCTAGAGATTTATGTTTGACAGAGGACAGCATTTTAAAGTGTAGACAGGAAAGAACTCCAAGGTAAATAATTTTCCCCTTGAACCAAAGTCAAGATAATCAGTATTAATTGTATGCGGAAAGGCTTGGGAAGGAGATCTAGATATATTCCTAGACATCGCCCCTTAACATAAACTAAGTATGATAAATAATGAGAGAAAATAATGTCTCCTAAAAAGTCCAATTATTCAGGAAAGCTATTCATTTACCTGAAATCACTTAAAATATCCAAAATAATATTAAATATTTATTAGTTATTGTATGTATTACACACATACATATACTTTTTTGTTTTTGTTTTTGTACTGAGAGTCAAACTCAGGGCCTTGCACTTGCCAGGCAGGCGCTGTGCCACTCAGCTACATCCCCATCCCATACACATTTTATAAACAATTTCTCATCCAAACAGCTACCAGCAGGCAAGGCAGTGATTTCAAGGCCCAGTGACATTTGCCAAGTTTTATTGTTGAAGACAAATTGACAAAAATTTTTAAGAATTGTACAATGTATGTTGTTAACATTCTATAAACCTGCCTTGGTAATGAAGGTAAATACTTTCTATCAGTACTCCTCTTTTAATACGCTATTTTATTTTATTTTTATTTATATTAACAATTTATAATTGTATATGTTTATGAAGTACAAGTTGATGTTATACACGTATATACATTGTATGTTGATCAGACCAGAGTATTTAGTATACTCATTGCTTTATACATTTATTATTTCTTAATTTTTTTGCAAACATAATAGTACAGGTTACAGTTTTCAAATAATAAGAGCGTGTTCACCATTTTCAAACATGTTTTACCTCAATGTTAAATAGTAGGGAAGAATAATTATAAAACTATGAAATTTGGTATGTCATTGATGAAAGACTAAATGTTTTCCCTGTGAGAGACACAACCAAAAAGAGATTGTATATTTTGAGGCTACTAATTGCAGGACAAAAGAATATAACCCTAAATTTCTTACACTGATATTTCCTAATGGATTCTAAACTTACCTCCTTTTTTTAGAGGAAATTTATTTAATATGTCTTGAAATTAAAAGTTTTATACCAATGAAACTGTAATAGTTGCCTAATATATAGTCCAACTTACTGGAAAAATAAACTTGCTTTCCTTTAGTAATATGTTCAAGAGAAGGCTATATAGTATGTGGAGGACCACCTGGACAACTCTCCTTGAAAACAGAGCAATTATCTCCATTTTGGCTACACCTGGCCTGATTTCCATGTATTGATATGTGCAGAGCTGTCTAGGAGTTTTCCTTATCCCCTCAATTGGCTTTAAGCATGCGAATTGGTCTAGCAGAGTTGCTAATGTGTAGTCTTTGAGGCAAGGTGACGGGTCTGGGTTGCCCTGTCTCATATTTCCCCAAAAGTAGGCATGAGCCAAACGGGGATCAAACTCATGACCTCTGGCTTGCCAGCCAGGCACTTATGCGGCTGAACTAAATCCCTGGCATATATCCATTTTTATGAATCATTAAGAATTCTCATCTCAGGGATGGGGATTTAGCTCAATGGTATAAGCACCTGCCTGAAAAGCACCAGATTGTGAGTTCGATCCCTGGTACAAAAAAAAAGAAGAAGAAGAAGAAGAAAAAAAGATTATGAATTCTCATCTCCAATAAACATGAGACATGAGTTTGGACTAATGAATTGTTAAGCAGATGAATAACATGAAACTGAGAAGGACGTGGAAATGAGATCTAACATTAACAAATTAGTCCTGTACAGTTAGTTTACAGCTTAAAAGGGGGTTGTATTCCAAAAGTTAATCTATATATCCATGTTTTGTAATTCAGAATACATTTTTCCATAGCAATGATGCTGTGAATCAAATTCTAGTCTATAAGCAAAAATTTAGCTCACAACATACGCCAAACTATAACACCAATAATATCTGACCCAAAATGGAATTTTCCCATAATTTCTATGTGGAAAATGTATTTCCATTTTTAAATGGGAATTTTTAAGACCATGTAACTCTTCCATCTCCTTAGGCCTATGAATGAAATGTTCTACTCCTTAAGTTCAATACTTAGAGAGCAGTCTGGAACTCTTCCTTTTTCATACTAGACCAATATAATGGAATAAATGGTAGACTCACAGGCCAGGAAAGTTCAAGACTGTAAAAATGCAATTTGGTAAGCCACTATTTTCAGTGCACTCTGGGTTAAAGTCCTAAGAAGGAACATTAAGCTCTTTTTGAGAGTTCAGCTCTCAGAAAAATGGTGGGAATTTTGAAAACCCAGATATCCCAGACTAATTAGCTACCCTATCTCCCTGGCACAGGAATGTCTTTTATGACAGCAGTACCATCTTTGAGAGCAAAAAGAGCCAGTATCCTGTGAGAGGAATGGTATTCTAGTAAATATTTAACAAATAGCTCCCCAGAAAATTAAATGCATGTAAATTTATTAAAATTTTATATAGATACAGCACATAATAAAACGTACTACTCAGTCATATATCCCATTAGCAATTTTATTACTGAATTCTTTCAGTGATCTTGGCTGAATATTCATCAACTGTAGTTTGTGAGAGAATATTGTTTCAACATGAATGATGGTTTGTGTTTTTACTACATTAATAGGAAAAAAGTAAAATAATGAAATAATGATTATACATTTCCTTTTTTTTTTTTTTTTTGTCTTTTTCCTTTTTATCGGTACCAGGGATCAAACTCATGACTGCCTGCTTGCAAGGCAGGTGCTTATGCTGCTAAGCTAAATCCCCAGCCCTACATTTCCTTTTTTCATAGTCCCTTGTTATTTTTAAGATCGCTTTCTTTTCATGATTTCTAGCTATAATCCTATCTTCACGTTTGAAATTCTGTCTTCACTTTTGTTTTGTGATTTTGCAAACTTTGAATGGAATTTTTAATTTCCTGGATATTTCTTTGAATCAGTTTCATGGATTCCATTTCTTTCCTTAACTGAGCAGTCATGGTTTCCATCATTTTCCTGTGCTTCTCTACTTTTTAATCTATTCTACTCCAGAGTTGCTGAGTAAGTCTTTAATTGTGATTATCATCTCCTTTTTGCCTGGGAGATTATTTCTGATCTGTCCTCTATAGTCTCTTGCACCTTTTTTTGAACTTCTGCTACTATCATTTCAGAAATTTCAGATGGGTGGCCTCGATTTTATTCTACCTTATTGTCCCTTGGACTTGTCCTGGGTGGCCTGAAGGTCTGGGGTTGAATTTTGCTTGTGTGTCTTATCATTTTCTATTTTTAATTTTTATTTATTTTTCTTTATTGATGCCTGTATATTTCTTATAGTAGGTAGCTTTATCACTAATATTGAAGCCTTCCTAGGAAATGTCTGTTCTTCAGAGGTGTCTTCTATGTGTAACAGGTTCTTGGTCTTTATGTCCCAAGATCCTACCTTCTCAATTTATTAAAGATGAGATACTGCCATCTAAATGACACAGGTATGAACTTTATTCATTTGAAAATGATCTGCACAACTGCTTAACTAAATCAGATGATAGTTTTAAACATTTTTAAAAATTCCTCAAAATTTTGTGTATTCACAATATAATGGCTACAGATATAGCATACTTTTAAGTTTAATCCTCAGTATTTTTTAAATCAGGCTCTTAAATTGAAACTGTGGGTTAGAAAGTATTAAAGGGCAAGAGTAAATATTTTAGATTTATGGTGTCTTGTACCTGTATTTCAGTGACTCAGTTCTGTGATGGTAATAGAGAAGTAGCCATAGACAACATAAATAATTAGGCATGAATGTAATTATTTTTTAAAATAGCTAACTAGCCCATAGGCCAGAGTTTACCACCTATGGTCTAGACAATTGACAAAATAAAAAAAAACAATCTTTGATTTGGCATTTGCAGATTTCCATGGTTTAAATGCTCCCAACGTGATCATGGGCTGTCACTTTTGTTGTGTCTAATTATTGTATCTGCATTCCTATCATACAGATATAATTGATGCAAATAATCTAAGAATATATTTTATGATAAAATAATAAGAGACATGAATTCTGAGTGTTTTATCTTAGTGTTAAAAATACTTAATAATGTAATTTATGAAATTGTAAGTCTATATGTTAATTTTTAATAAATTAAAAATTTATTAAATTTTTAACTGTTTAACTGTTTAACATCCACTGTTTACAAAATTTCTCAAAATTTCAAAGTCAGTTCTTATGAGCTGATAAGAGCTGACTCCAGATACCAATTAAGTGAAAGCAAAAATATTAGACATCAGAAGCTAGAGAATGGATTTTGTTGGAATCTCCATAAGTCAAGGATTATAAAGAGAGGATTCTTGAACCAGAAAATGGATTAGGAAATAGGAACTCTGGTTTATCAAAGACTTACCTTTCATTCTTTGTAGAAGAGTTCCATAGCCCAAATCATACTGGTAAGCCAAAACAAAGCTTAATGGAACTATAGGAATGAAGAAGGCTGGCTTCTTTTGTTTTATTGCTCTGTTTCAAGAATAAAGAAGACCTTGTATCAAGGAATAATGTCTAAATATCTACACATGGCCACACGAAAAAATTCTGCTTTTTGTAAGAATGTCCTTTATTTCAGAAGTTAATTCATTTGAATTTCCTATGGGAAATTTCTTTTATACAATACCTCTTATTACATTCTGCAGGTCTCATGGGAAGGCCTATGACTTGTTTATTTTTATTTGGTTTTGAGACTCAGATTCCTCTTTTTAAAAGTATAAGGATTGAAAACTATAATTCAAAAACTGTAGAGATAAACCCAGAGAGACCTCTTATCTCGGTATCCGGTTAAGCCCCACTTTAATTTATATAGTAAAGAAAAAACAGAAGAAATCTAAGGAACTAACTACTACTACCCTGGTTCTACCGAGATTACCCCCAATAACTAACCTACAAGGCATTTCTTTGTTTATATGTGCATGATTTGGACCAAAGTCTTATCTTACTCAAATTGATAATATGATTGAAGACAAAACAGTAAATTATTTAAGAAAATCTTAAAGAAAGTAGCAAACATACCTAGCTGTCAGAGAGATGGCTGAAATGCCAAAAAATGTTCCAAAATATTTGAGGAATTCTCGAGACCAAGCAATCTGCATAGCCATTTGTCTTTCCCTCATTTCATTCTGCAGCAGTAACTGCCTTTCCAGCTGAGCACAAAACAAAAAACAAAGTGTACTTACTCATCTTTTGAATCTGAACAGAGAGTTAACAGTGTGAGTTTTCAGTGGATTTTTATGCTTCAATTGCTTTGATTTTTTTTTTATCTCATTAAGACATTGACTAACATCCTTCTGGACAGTTATCCCCATCTGTCACTTTGGCAGTGAAATTGTCTTGATTGATATATTAAATATTGATATTGAATTTCTGCTTCCTGAGTTCATGGTTGCATGTGATCCGAAGGTTCTGTCCAAGCTTCTGGCATGTGTTCAGCTTTTTCTGTTACATATCAGAAAAGATCAGAATCTTTAAACAGAGATACACCTAAATGGTTCTATTGTTAACACTTTATGGAAACCATACAAAGCCTTCCAAATCCATCCTATTACAGATTAATACTCATTTGGAGTATCAATTCCATATCACACTCTCATATAATGATAAAGAGGTATTTGTGACATCAACAGAGATTTTTCTTTGCCATGTTTTTCTTCTTGTGCCAAGTCCTTTGCCACTTTAGTCAGTGCCTTTAGTGAAAGGCACTGCTTTGGAGCAAAAGACATAACATCCTAGAATATAGAAGGAGACTAAATATTTGAATGAGTTTTTAGGAAATACACAGAAATAATGGACTGAAAATCTTACGTCCATTATTTGAAGAGTGAGATTCTTGAACGAGAAAAGAATTATATTTTTGGCTTTTAATTCTAAAATCTTCACACTGCATAATATAGCAAAGCTATATGATAACAAGCATAGAATTCTTGATGAAAGACTAACAATGTGACTCACTTTCCCTGTAATGTCTTCTTTCTACCATGTGCAATAACTAGGAGATAGAAAAGAGACCTCTGACAGCCTCTCTGGGAGACTGAAGTACTGGCTAATGTAAAGGACACCTTAGAAGGGCTTAGGGTTTCCCAAATAGGATTGGTGGCCCTGCCCTTTTAAAAAAATAGTTTATTTATCTATTTATTTATTTATTTTTAAGAATTCTGGGAGAGGGCAGTTACAGGAGAGCAGAATTGCAGGGCAGATGTGAGTAAAATAGGCCTAAGAAAGGCTACTTAGCTATGGTATGAAGAAATTCTGTAAGGATCCCATGGCGAGGGACATAGGAGTAGCATAACAATCACCAAAGTTGGTAGCCAGGGGGTCTTCTAAGACATACTTGGGAAATGAACATAAACTATAGGCTGAATGGGAAGGCAGCTGAATCTGAGAAGATCCACAGCACCCAGAAGGGTACAGATGATGGCCAACCCAACCTGGAATGTGATTGTTGTACTCTAAGAAAGTAGCTTCATCATTTTGTGTATTATAGCAAACCTGTACCGCGGCTTACTAAATGTTTTCTTTTCTTAACTGATATGTTAAGTGACCCAATTGATATGTTGAGCAATACTCTCCCCTGTAAAGAATTGCAAGAATTTCACTTAATTGAAATGTTAATCACGGAGCGGCCCTCTACAAACAAGAAGAGTGGTGCTAAAACAAGCTAACAAGGGCTGTTAATCACGGGTAGGCGCCTCTAGTCTTCGCTAAAGAACTAAAGAAGACAAGAAGGCCCACTAATTTACACATTGTTTAAAGTAGTGTGTTTATATGCAGGGAGATTTGCCCATGAGTTTAACCTTTTTACCTAACCTTAGTTACTCTTCCCACAAGATAGATACTCGCCGTTTTCCTGTTCTGTAGCGCGCCTTATTGCCTCCCCCCACCCACCTATCTGGGCCATAAAGAATTTGGGTTTCTGGTGACCTCTCCCCGACCTGGTGATGATCTGTCATAAAATGAGCCTGCCCCAATTTTAAGAACTGTTTAGCTTCAAAGAAATTATCGGGAAATACTGTGGCCCAAACCCCGATCGGTGCTTTCCTTTTGTTCTGTATGTACCAATGGGTTAGATATCAGATCTTTGTAAAACTTAAGTTCCAGCATCTCATAACTCGTGACCCCTTCGCACTCACTGGCGAAGACAAGCTGTCCTGGGATAATTAACTCTCCACTTTCTTCCCCAAATATTGCTACAGATGTGCCACTCTGAGATAATGTCAGTCTGCAGGATGGGAGTAATTTGAGCAACACCAGGAACTCCCGGGACTGTCAGAGCTAAGTGGACAGCAATACAGTTTCCAGATGCGGGTCAACAGGTTTAATGGCCTTACAGGTTTCCTCCCCACTTTCCCTTACTTTTAAAAACCCCTTTCCCCAGTCTTGGGCGCGCAGTCTTTGGTTTGATCTAGGAGAGACTGTGCCGCCAGGACTGGCTCAATAAAGCCTTTGCCACTTAAGTTTTGGACTCTTGTTTCCGTGGACTTTATACCGGGGCCCACGTTATAACAGTGATTAGGTACCTTCAGAACAAATTATCTGGCACACTCCAGATCGATCAAGCAGAAAACAAGAAACAATAGCAGAAAAACCTTCTTCATTATGCCTGCAGTAATGCCTGTGACATCTAAGATCACCTGGACCCAAACCTGGATTCTTACAGCAAAAACATGAACAGAGGAAAAAGGGCAAAGCTGAATTAAGCTCTTAATGAAGTGAGTTTTGAATTAGAAGTAATTAAGTCACTTTGATTATTAAAATTAAATTCTTCCTTATCAGGAGAAGTTGACGTTCATTTGAGCTCTGAGTAAAAACTAAATAATATGTCTTTTGTATAATGTGTAAAGTCCATCCTTGCTATATTACCTCTCCAAGTGACATATACAGCAATTGACCATTTGTGTTTTTATCAAAAGGAACTTGGACCCAATGAAAATACAGAAGAGCCCCTGATCAGTGCTTCTAAATCTTGGCTCTCACTATGAGCATCTGGGGAGTTTTTCAAAGTCCCCATGTCCAGACACACACTCTAAACCAGTTATGTCAGGTGGGAACAAACATATGAATACAGAGGACAAGGTGCAAGTTTTCAAAAGATTTCTCTCATACAGCCAGAAGCTGAGAGCCACTGCCTGAAATAGATTAATTCACAGCCTCGTGTTTTTTTCTACCAAAGATCAAGCAGCTATCAGTTTGAAATGGATCCCTTGGGAACTCTAAAAGATGGTGAAGAGATGGATTTGTAAGGGTGGTGGGACTACCAACTAGAGTACTATTGTGATGAATACAAAGCACTCTGCATTTGTCAAATATGTAAAACTTTACAGCATAGAGTATATACAAGGTATACAAGGCTTATAACTCAGCCAAAAGTCAAAGGATACACAAGTTGGGAATGTAGACTGACAAAATAAATATATTACAAATGTATGACACAACCTCACTGAATGGGAAAGGGAAAGCATCTAACTAACTTGGAAAGTGGTGTTTTGTCCCGAAAGTATAAACTAAACAAAATAATACATAAGCAATGTACTCTTATGGCAAAGCTATTTCTTTACAGGGTACAGGTTAACAATTCTGAAACAGTTTTACATGTCAACTGGAGATGAATAAAATAGGAAGTTTATGTCAGATAATAGAATCCAGGTTTCTTACTGTTGAAGAGAGAGATTACAAACAAGCAAGGGGGAAAAACTAAAATGTACAGTATGTTTCTGGATGAGAGTTAAAGACATCAGTCTGAACTCATGATAACGTAATATAGACATGGTACAGGCAAATAAAACTATATATATATATATATATATATATGCATAGGTACATGGGTTAGTGTAAGTAATATACTGTGTATATCAGTTCATTTGGAGGACATCAAGGTGATTGTAACCACTTGCAAACAAGCATACTGAGCAACTAGACCACAGTTGCTAGTGCTACTCTTTAGTATAGGAACCAGCCCTACTTGGAGAAATGGCTGACCTAGGAGTAGGTCAGAAAATAAATAACATGAGTCTAGATGACCATCTTGTAGTGCCATATATCCTGTAAACAAGAATTCAAAATCATTTAGGTAGATATTCTTTTTTCCTTTAAAAAAGCAGAGCTTAACTCCCCAGCCCTTGGTTGTGAGCTCTACTGCATAATTATGAAAGGCGAATAGGTAGAAGGGGGAAGCTAAAGAGTCAAGATGTAGGGGCTGGGGATTTAGCTCAGTGGCATAAGCACCTGCCTTGCAAGTAGGCGGTCGTGAGTTCGATCCCCGGTACTGATAAAAATGAAAAAAAGACAAAAAAAAAAAAAAAAAAAAAGATGTAATGTAGGATCCTGGATGGGGTTCTGCAAAAGCAAGAGTATTTGAGAAAAATTAATGAGCCAGAGTGTGGAACTTATTTAATCATAACATGCAGTGTTGGCTTCTTGATTGTAACTAATATATGAGAGTAGTGTAAGATGTTAATAGTATGCTAAGGAACTCCGTGTGCCTTTGTTCTAAATCTAAAAATGCACTCAAATTTAAGTATATTTTAAAAATTTATGAGCAAATCTTATATTTTGTGTCTCTGGTCTTCTGGTAAGAATAGAACCAATCACTTCAACATTTGAATAAATCAGCAAAGTTGTATATTTGCAATAAACTTTGAACCTAAAGTTTAAAAAAGATCCATGCATTACTTTTCATGAGCAACATAACATTGTGATGAAGTATATAATTGAAATGTAATACTAGTTCTTAATTAAAACAATTATACAATGCTTCACAAAATTATGTTTAAAGTCATAGATCTAGATCCATATTCATTTTAGAAATCAAATCAATAGATAACTACCAAACTTTAATAGCCATAAAGGGATAATTATATTAGTATAACTATTGATTGATTGATTGATACTAGGGATCAAACTCATGAATTTTGTGCTTGCCAGACAGGTACTTGTGTTGCTAAGCTATATCCCCAGCCCATATAACTACTAATTTACTAGTAATAGGCATCCTTTAAATGTACATTTATCTCATCCCCTTGTTCACAAATAGTGATACTAATAACAGTAAATAAAAATGAAAGATAGTATGTACAGTGAGTACTCTTAATAGTTTTTAGCCCAAATAATAAATACCAAATTATTTATCCAATTTTAAAAGATTTTCAGAACTGTTTATAATACTTTTCTTATCTCTGTTTCTTTTGATGTTGGTTTACAAAACAATTTGAAATTAAAATGTTCCTGATTATGACTTTATATTGATTTTTTGAGGCTAGTTTAACAATTAGAACCACAATTGAGTTATTTCTATAAATAACTTATTTTTATGTGTTTTTAATATGTTGTAATTTAATTTTTTATACAGTTAATTTTAAAGAGAACGTAAAAGCTTATTAGGAGATAGCTTATTAGGAATAATTGTACATAGCAGTAGTAATTTACTACCTTCATAAAATTGTTATATCTGCTCTTTCCTCTATGTTTTCACTTGTCAATTTCTTTGTTTAAAAATGTTAAAGACATCCACAGAATTACTTCAGCAATTTGTCAATCTCTTGAGTTTCTTTTTCTTTTTTGTCTTTTTCCTTTTTATCGGTACCGGGGACCAAACTCACGACTGCCTGCTTGCAAGGCAGGCCCTTATGCCGCTGAGCTAACCCTCCAGCCCCAATCTCTTGAGTTTCTAAAAGGGCAGTTATATCAAGACCCACAAAGCATTTAACCCAGTTTTTCCACTGATGAAAAATTAAAACAGTTAAATTTCATCTGGATGCATAAAATATTTGCACAGCAAGAAAAGGCAAAGATATCCTATAAATTATCATTACTGCAATTTTAATTTTGTTTTAATTGGAATCTTCATATTTTCAAGAAATAGGCTAATTCAGAGGAAAAAAGATCAGTTTGCTTCTATATTTCTAGTTTCTAATAGTCTCAAGTTATACATAATACAATCATACATGTTATGAAAGCTGTCTTTTTGTTTACTTATTTGGTTAATCCCAAAACGTTATTCTATAAATTGTATCACAAGTGAAGATTTTTTAAAATCATAAATGAGGATATTTTGTATTTGTCTATGTCTTTGTTAAATTAATAGAGTAATTATGATTACTTTCAAAGCCAAAAGCAAAACCAATGCTTTGGTAAAAAAGCAGAAACTAACATTGTTAAAATAACAAAGCAGCCACAATGAAAGTTGTGACAAGTGACATAACTTCAATTTTTTCTGTATTTTAAATGGTCAGTGTCCATTAAATAGTTTCAGAACAATCTGGATGAGAAGGTGAACAGTACATTAAAGTTGTTGTTAATGCTGCTTTTAAAAAATCAGTGGCTTTAAAAAACAAACACAAACAGAAGCTTAAAAGCATTGTAGATAGCATCTTGCTGATATTTTTGATAAAGAACACAATATAATTACAGCTGGTCTTAGTCCCAGATACAAACATCTATCATAAACAATGGAACTGCTCTAAGCAAAACTAAGAATTTTAGTTTAGCAAAAACTTTTTATATTAAGTTATAGATTCCAAAATATACAGACTTTTCTCAACAAAGTCAGAAGATGCCAACAAATTAAATATATGACAGAACATGGGAAAGAAACAACAAAAAACCATGAGCTTCTCAACTACTATCAAAAATTCTTTAAAGGTGCCCACCTAAATAATAACTGGTATGTTATAAAAACTGTTTACTGAAAAGCAAATCTAAAAATAGACAGGAACTGTTATCTTTTCCAGAGAGGGTCACTCTTGAAATCTTTTTCATTTTTCCTCAAAATTTCTTCTCAGACATCTCCTCTTTATAGTGCTACTCTCGGGTAATAACATCACCTCCCAGGCTCAAACTGCTACCTCCTGCTGATGACTTCTACACCTAAAGCTCCACTTTAGAACTCTTTTTAGCTGTAGACTCATTTCCAGCTGCTGTGAGGATAGCCAAGCCTTATCAAAATGGACCAAATACATATCTCTTGAATCCAACCTCTTCCCTATCAGTAGAATTACTGAAATTATTACCAGTTTGTGTCCTCTGTTCTTCGTTTCCTCTACCATTAATCTATTTTTTAAAAATTAGATCTGATTTTTCCTGATCAAAAACTTTCAGTAGTTCTTTAACCCCTGGCCATGACAAGGCCTTTTAAAAAAATATTATTCCAGTTTGTCTAGCTTCCTCTCTTGCCAGCATTCCTCTCACTCCTACCTCTCAGCCTCAACTCCAGCGACTCATGGATCAGATCATCTCCAATGCTAATTAGTTGGAAATTTCTTGTTTAAACTTGATTTTAATAAAAAAAACAAAAGTAGTGTATAGAAAGAATCCATGATTTAGTTACTTCTGAGAAATAATACTTCAGTTTTCATGTTTTCATATGCTAAAAATAATATATCATTATTACAAGACAATAACCATTAGTTCCTGAAATAGAACAAAACCATTTTTATATACTGTCAAAAGTCCTGTTTGTATATAATTAAGGGCTGAAGAGAAGGGTGATTCAGACTTGATCATAATGAATAAATTTTAGGTTTTATGATACTTAATCTCTATAGTGACACTCATTTTTCTTCAATATAATGCTAAGTAAACCCCAAACTGAATAACCACAGACAGGGAACCAAATCAAATTATAAACACAAATGTAATTAAAATTCTATGCCATAACATTTTCTTTTGTCATATAAAACATTATGTGTAAGAAACATATATCTTTTATATTATGAGCTATTTATCCTCACTTTATTGGGGAAAAAAGCCTAATTGGACATATTAACTATTATTTATTATCAGCCCTGGATAGGGAAAAAAGTCACAGAAAATGTGGTTGAAAGGAAAAATGCACAAACTTTCAAGAACAACACTGGCATCACTGGCTATCAGTCTAAGAAGGCCATAAACTCTCTACCTCAAATAAAGTAAAAATTAATTTCAGGTGAAGCAAAGCCCTAAATGAACTATATAAAATGATGAATATAAGTAAAACGTGGAAATTATATAAACTTTGGGAGGTAAAGACCTTTTCAACAAAAGCTAATTAAATTTTGTAGTGATGTATTTTATACATGAAAAATAAAAGGCCTACCAGTTCACATCCATTAGTATGACTACTATCCAAAATGAACAAAAATTAAAAATAACTACTGTTGGCAAGGATATGGAAAAATTTCATTCCCTTTGCACTGATGGTAGAATGTAAAATGTTGCAGCCTTGTGGAAAATAATATGGTGACTCTTCAAAAAATTAAACATAGAACTAATGTATGATATACAAATTCCACATTAGGACATATATTCTAAAGGAATGAAACAGGAACTCAAACATTTATCTATAACAGCAAAAGGATACACAATCCAAATGTGTATCTATGCGTGAGTAGGTAAATAAAATGTGACATATTCATACAATAAGGCCTTGTTTAGCCTTAACGGGGAAAGCAGTTCTGATACATGCTACTGTGTTAAGTGAAATAAGCTATCATGCAAGAACAAATACGGAATTCCACTTACATGAAGTGAGTAGAGTAGCCAAATTCATGGAAACAGAATAGTGGCGGCCAGGAACTATGAAAAATGAGGAGTGAGTCAGTGTTTAATGGGAACAGTTTCAGTTGTAGAAGATGAATGTGTTTTGAAGATGCTTGATTATGATGGTTACATAAGGCAGGACAAAAGAGAGACAGGATGAAGAAGCCTTACCACCAGGCTGCCTGGATTGGAGTCTTACACCATTACTTACTAGCTTTGTGATCTTGGATAAGTCTCTTAAACACTATGTATCTCAGTTTCCTGATCTGTAAAATATGCATTACAATAGTAACACCCCCGGGGTTGTTTTGAGAAATTCATTATTAATGAGAATAGCATGCGGGAGCAGGAAGTTGAATTTGAATTGAAAATGCACCCATTTTTTTAATCTAGCAATTTCACTTTCCAGTAGTCCGGACTCAATAAAAAAAGAAGTTTTTGCTCTTCTCTCTCTTTATTTTTCATCACCACCATCATCATTGATATGCACCTACATTTTTGATATGGAAAAATCTAAAAAGTGAAAAAAAGGCAGTTTTTAAGGTATAAGGAGGACCAAGTGGAAGGAGAGCAGTGAGTGCCAGCAACTCAGCTTCTTCAGGACAAACTGTCTAGAGTCTGGAAAATAATAGCTGGGAGAGGAGAAGTGAGAAGAGGGTACAGGGGAACCATGAGGGGACTGACAGAAGAGAAGCCAAGAAAATAAAATAAGTGACAGAGAAGAGGCCTCAGAGGAGACCCGATGGCAACACTGCTAACAGCAGCTGGCTAGCTGCCAACCAGAAGCAAAGTGAAATCAACAGCTCTGCCTACATTAAACAAAGTACATTGGGATCACAAGAAGCTTACATATTTGGACACAGCAGGAAGAATGTGACACCCTGCTTCCAGAGTCAATATTTGGTGAGTGACTCCAGTACAAGCACCCGATGACACAATCATGTGGAGCAGGAGCAGGCAGGGGCACCATAGTAGGGAAAGGCTAGGTGTTTGAACCTGAGTCCCAGAACAGCCTTTGGCTGCTTCACATAACCAAATTCCCAAAGTGAATAAGGGAAAAACAGTCTCCAGAGACTGCCAGCCATGAGAAAACATACTGGGAAGAGTCTAGGTAAGAGGGGACTGGCGATCACAGGCTCAGTTCCAGCAGACAGATGCCAGTTTCAGTCTGAGCTATGCAGGATTGAGATGTCACATAGGCACCGCATTCCCACTGCTAAAGGGTGACCCGAAACAGAGTCTTACATTATTTGTTAACTAACCCTGATAGATACCATTGTAACAGGTTAGCCTGCTGTTTCAGTGTTGGATTACAGGGTAATAATCCTTATTCAGGAAAATTTAGCATTAGTGAACTCATCGATCAAATCCACCATCACACCCAGGAAGACAGCAAAAGTTCCTAACCCAAGGACTTGGACTATATCAAACACTGTACGAATGCCTGCAACCTGGCAGAAAGAGGTCCTGAGTTTGAGATTACTTCATTATTGTGGAGGAATCAGAGGAGTTACTGGGGTGTTATCATTCAAACTCTCTAGGAAAGAAGCTACTCAGGAATCATATAAGCAGTGTGTCATTGGAATATCTAATCTATGTACCCGTTGGACTTCTTATTGATCTAAAGTTTTGAATGTTTCTTGAATGGTTTAGTAATGTGGGGTTATGTTATGTGCTTATTTATGGTTTCCTGTGTTATTACGTTGTTACTCATACATTTGCTCTGATTTAAAGGTATCTAAGATTTCTCACTTATCTCAGTCTTTACCTTGCTTATTCACTTCAAACCCTTGAGACAATATAATTAATGTATTTCTTTATTCTTTTTCCAAATACATAATAAGCTCCTTCCAAGTTTTTAAGTTCCTCATACTTAGTTCCCTCAAAGTCGCTCCTATCTTCATTAGTATAATCACTTGACCCTTCCTGTCCTAAGTCTTTGGCTCTTCTTTATTTTACCCAACTTTCTGTATTCCCTATAAGCAAGTTCTGATAACTACATATCTTTCCTTAATCACAAAATGAACCCCTTTCTCCCATATCTTGCCCTTGTTACCACAAAATATTCTCTGAGGAAATATTTTTAATACTAAACCTTCAACTCAGCTAAAATAAAATATAATAATCTTGTCTCCTCATCTACCACTTCCCTGCTTCAAACCTTCCCCTAAGTGCCTAGCACTACTCTTTCAACACCTTCCCTTCTCACCACCCACCTCAGCTACCTCAGTGAAACCACAGATTAAAATAAACTGTCATAGTGCGCATAGAGACTATACAAAGGGGAAAAGAATTAACCGCAAGGACTATCATATAGAAGTGTTGTAAGTTTGAATTTGTAGATAACACTGTAAATAGAAGGAATTCTTTTGGCAAAACAGAGCATCAAAATCACTTAAAGTAAATAACAGGAGTATGAAGGAGCACTGGACATACAAAGCTGGAAATTATTCATGGGGAGGCAACATCCTACTAAAAATCCTCATATAAGCCACAGACTCTCCTCACTTCTTTAGTCCTCAACCTGCAGTACCCTCAAAAACAGGAGTAGAAAAAAGATATAAGATCTTTTTAAAAGATATAATAAATAGATATAGATATAAGTAGAAGAATGGGGAAACAAACAGAAATGATACAGCAGCAGATAAAAAGATGATAGTGAATAACTAACATACCTCAGTCATATCTCTCAATGTTAATGGCCTCATCCATCCAATCAAAAGACCCAGATAGGCAAACTGGATGGAAAACTAGAATCCAACAATCTCTTGGATTCAAGAAACTCATCTAATTCAAAAAAATATACTCATAGGCTAAAAATTGAAGGACGAACAACATTTCATGGACTAGTAGCCTGAAACAAGCAGGAATAGCAGTTTTAACATCAGATATGGTAAAGTTTAAAACTGATTAGAAGAGACAAGGTCACTACATGCTAGTTAAAGAAACAATCCAAGAAGAGATTACACTGACAAACATATGCATCAAAAGTAATGGGGCATCTATCATCATAAAACAAAACTGCTGATCTTAAAAGGTCAAATAACATAAGCTCAATCATAGGATGGATTTTAACACTGCACTTTTGCAGATCCATTGAACAAAACACCAATATATTTCAGGGCTGAACCAAACCCTTCAACAGATGGACTTAATAGATATATATAGAGTATTCCACCCCTGTAAAACAGAGTATAGATTCTTTTCAGCAGGCCATGATACTTTTTTCAAAATTAATCACAAAGTAGTCCTCACACCCTGTTTAAGTAAATATTTAAAAAATTGAAATCACCCCATGTACACAGTTAGTTTACTGAGCAATGAAAACAGAAGTCAATGACAGAAGAAATTTTGGAAAAAGTACTAGCTTGAAAATGAACAATATACATCTAAACCATACATCCAGAAAAAAATCAAAAAACTTAAAAATTTCTAGAAGTTAATGACAATGACAGGACAACTCATCAAAACCTGTGGGACACTATAAAAGTAGCCCTAAGAGGAAAATTAAATGTATTCAATGTTCACAATAGGAAAAGAGCAAGCCCAAATAAACAGCCTTATATGAAATCATAAGATACTTGAGAAGCAACAACAAACCATCCCTAAACTAAAATTAAGGAGAGTAATTATAAAGAGGAGAGTGGAAATCAATGAAATTGAGACCAAAAAACCCTGTAAAAATAAATCAAAAAATCGAAGAGCTGGTTCTCCAAAGGAGTAAATAAAATAGATCAGCTGTTAGCCAGATTCACTAAGAGAAAGTGAGAAAAGACATCAATGAAATTAGAAATGAAAAGGGTGAAATTACAGCAGACACTGTCAAAATCCAAAAGAGAGTAACTACTTTTTAAAAAACTATATTCCAACAAGTTAGCAGACTTTGAAGAGGACAGATTCCTAGACATATTAAAAACTTAACAAAACTAACCCCAGAAGACATAAATATGTTTAACAACCTAATGAATTTGACTTACTAGTAAAGAATCTACTAACTAAAAAAATCCTAGGGCCTGATGGATTCACTGCTGAATTCTATAAATCTATAAAGCATGTTAAATCACCAATACTTCTCAAACTCGTCAAAGAAATCAAAAGGGATGGAGTGCTCTCAGACTCATTTTTGGAAGCTAGTATCACCCTAATTCCCAAACTGGATAAAGACCCAACTGAAAAAAGTATAGGCCAATCTCTTTAATGAACATCAATACAAATATATTAGCAAGAAGAATGTAGCACATTTTCAAAAAGATCATACATCATGGTCCAACTATGTTTCACCTAGTAGATGCACAGATGATTCAACATATATAAATCAATAAGTGTAACATCATACAAACAGAAGCAAAGTCAAAAACCACATGATCATATCAAAAAATGCAGTAAAAACCTTTGACAAAATCCAACATCTTTTTATGATAAAACCTGACAAAAATATGTATGGAAGGATCACACCTAAGTAGGATAAAGGCTATCTATAACAAACTAATAGCCAGCATCATACTAAATGAGTAAAACCCAAAAACATTCTCACTAAAATCAGAAACAAATAAAGGATGTCCATTATCACCTCTTCTATTCAGCATAAAACTTAAAACATAGCCAGAACAATTAGGCAAGAAAAAGAAATAAAAATGATTCATATAGGAAAGAAAAAACTCAAATTATCATTATTTTCAGATGACATGATACTTACATGCTTACATGGAAGTCCCAAAAACTCTTAGAATTAATAATCAACTTCAGTAAAGTATCTTAATAGATCAACACACAAAAATCGTTACCATTTGTGTACACTGACAATGAACAGGGTAAGAAAGAAATTATAAAAATGATACCATTCACTGTAGCTTCAAGAAAAATGAAATTTGTAGGAATTAACCTAAAGGAAGTAAATTCTACAAAGAAAATTATAGTAGTTTGAGTAAGGAGAGTGAAGAGTCCATCAGAAAATAGAAGGATATCCTCTGCTCCTGGATAAGCAGAATCAATATTGTTAAAATGGTTGTACTTGCAAAACTGCTATACAGATTTAGTGCAATCCCAATCAAAATACAAAGAGCATATTTTACAGATCTAGAGAAAACAATCCTAAAATTCCTAAGAAACCAAAAGAGACCTAGAATAGCAAAGGTAATTTGGGGCAATAAGAGTAAAGCAAAGTAATACCTGACTTGAAGCTGTATACTGTAAAACAGTAGTGACAAAAACAGCATGGTACTTGGACAAAAATAGATATGTGGATCAGTGAAACAGAATTGAGGATACAGAAACCTCTCCAGACATACTTAACTATTTGGTCTTTGACAGAGAGTCCAGAAGCATATGTTGGAGAAAAGATAGCCTATTCAATATCCTGCACTAGAAAAACTGATTTTCTATTTGTAGAAAAATAAAACTGGATCCTTATCTCTCATCATATACTAAATTAAAATAAAAATGGGTCAAAATCTAAACATTAAAACAAACTTACTGAAAGATAAAATAGATAAAACACTTGAAGATATAAATGTAGAAAAGATTTTCTAAACCCCTCAATTGTGCAAAAATTTACAAATGGATTACATCAGACTAAAAACTTCTGTGCAGCAGAAGAACCAATCACTAAAATGAAGAGACAACCTACAAAATGGTAAAAAAATAAAATAAAATAAAATAAAATTGCAAACTACTCATCAGACAGAGGACTAATAATTAAAATAAAGAACTCAAAAAAATTAAATGACCTAAAATTAATGACTCAGTCTAGAAATGAAGAAGAGAAATTGAGAGATATTTCACAGAAGAAGAAATACAGATGGCCAATAAATACATGAAAAATGTTCAACATCTCTGACCATTAGAGAAATGTAAACACTAAAATTCCTCCTTACTCAAGAAACAATGGTAATCATTAGGAAATCAAACAATGACAAATGCTAGCATGACTGTGGTGAAAAAGTAACTCTCCTGCATTGTTTGTAGGAATGCAATGAACAATCATTATTGCAGTCAGTGTGAAGATTTGTCAAAGAACTGATATTAGAAATTCCATATGACCCAGCTATGTCTCTGCAAAGTATCTTCCCCAAGGAGTTAGTGTCATCATACCACAGTGACATATGCATACCAATGTTCATAGCAGCACAATTCACAATAGCTAAATCCTTGACGCAGACCCAACAACAAATGGCTGAAGAAAATATAATATTTATATATAATGGAATACTATTCAACTGTAGAAAAATGGTACATTTGAGACATATAGGAAAATTTATGCACTTGGAAAACACAATGTTAAGTGAAATAAATGAGACAGACAAATTTAAATACCATACAGTATCTCTCATTTGGGTGAGGTAAAGTACAAACAAAGAAAATAAAAGACAGATAGAAAAGGACAGGGTACAGATCTCTTGCAATAGGAAAGTGGTTCAGGGGAACAAAGGGGAGGGTAAGGGGAGGGAAGGAGGAGTGAGAAAAATAAAAATGTGCCATGTATAGGAATCAAACAACCCCAATTACTGTAAACACTATATGCCATAACACGAGCTAAGGCAAATGATATCAAGAAGTACGAAAAAGAGGGTAAGAGAATCAGAGGTGGAAGGAGTAAAGGAATGGAAGGGGAAGAGCATTAAAAAAATAAAAAATAAACTAGTATGTACATGTAACCACTCCCCAAAATAATTGTAAGCTATGAATTGCAAACATGTACTACTAAAGTAAAATTATTAAAAAGGCATAGTCTGTTACCATTTGTTATTTGTGTGCATAGACACATTCATATACATATATATATATTTATATATGTCTACATATGTATATATTTGAAAGACCAAGAAATCAGTAACTGCAGTTGTAGCTGAGAGAGTAAATCAAGTGGTTGGGGACAGGGTTAGAAGTTTTCATTATATACCCCTTTGTTCTTTTAGAATTTGGATATATGCACACATACTAACTTTAAAAGCATAATTTTTATAAAGAGAGAGAGACAGAAAGACAGACAGACAGACAGAGCCCTTAACTTCTCATTTCAGAATGAATCTATACCCAGGCTTCCTGGAAAGTGAGATGTCTGTTTTCCTGCCTATCAGGGCCATGGATATGACATATTAGAATATTTATACAATGAAATATTCTGCAGGTTTTACAATAACTGTCCACATTGAAAAACCTATCCACAATACTGGAAAATGTTGAGACATAGGGTCAAGTGCAAAAGCATAATATAAAACTTTATGTAACATGTAGAGTAATAACAACTAGGTAAACTTAAAAAAAGTAGCACAAAGAAAAATCTAAAAGAAGCATTAAGCATGGTTGTATTGGAGTAATACTACATCAGTCTTTTCATTCTGTACACATTTTTATGTACTTGTTATCTATGAATATGATTTTTCTTTTTTCCCCTTAATTCTTTTCTTTTCCCTAGTTACTTTTCCCCCTTGAGCAATTTCTTACAATATGTCTTTTCTTTATAAAAAATTATAAGTAAGTTATCTGGGCTCTGAGATTAGATACAATTCTTTTTATCTATTTAAAATAAACCAGTAACACTTTACAAAAGAATAAATTCACATTGCTACTGGAAACCAAAAAAAGAACACCAAACAAGCCAGAAATATGATGATATTTGGAAACAGATGCATTTGGAATGATGGTAACATGAAAGTAGAAAAGCTTATAACCTAAAATGGGTTCAGGGGAGGATTACTATGCCATAAGAATGCTGGAGAATCTCAAACCTTAGGATATAATTAAATAACTATGTATGTAATGACAAATGATATCATCCCCTCCAACATGCATAGAGGTGGCAGGATTTGTCCTCAAATTTTATTCAGAGTGGAACATCTCTTGGAGGTAGCTTCTATTCTAGGGGATTGAGTCAAACAGAAAGAAATGATATTTTAATAACAGTTTCAATAACAGAGAGAGAGAGAGAGAGAGAGAGAGAGAGAGAGAGGTGCTATTTCAGTAACTGTTCCAGTAACAGACAAGAGAGAGAGAAAAGGGTGAAGATAGTATCACTTCAGCCTGAAATATCCCATGATCCACTTTAGACTAAATTCTTGCTGTTTGTGGTGTTTTAAAGCCTATTTCTTGCTCACGCATCTTAAAGAGAACCCTTTTTGTTGTTTCATGTTGTTGATTCCATGAAGCCTAAGACAAAAAAATAAAAAACAAAAAAAAACTATAGCATCTATTTACATTAATTACTTAGTTCTGCACCATATCTCTGAATAGATAATAAAGGGCTATCAGATTTTTAAGGGAAACCAAGAACATTAATACAGAAGAATCAGGATAAATACAGAGAACACCTGGAATGGAAGAAAAAAAATGTGTAATTCAGGACAGAAGAATACAATGTAATCTATGTGAGTGGTCTGCTTTCCCTATTCTTGGGTGTCTCTAAAGAGAAATTGTTTGCATGGTTTCTCTAACTGGCTTGTAGTTTTGTTGTTTTTGTGGTTACTGGGGAATTGAATCCAGGGCCTTGCGCTGCTTAGCTGCTTACGGCTTTAAAGTTCCCTTAAGGCAGCCCACAGAGGGAGTGATAACATCACAATAAAACCGCTGAATCATGTTGAATAAAGAATGCAGGCATAAAATTACAAACCATAGGAATTGACTGATACAAAGATCAAAATTAAACACAAAACTAGACGGTACTCTTGGAAGTCAGGATAGTGGCTATTCTTAAGTGGGAGAAAGAACAGCGAGGTTTTGGAGTGGAGCTTAAGGAATACATTCAGACTGTGAAAATTAAACTGTACAATATAACATTTATAAAAGGCATATGAAATTAATCAAGAAGATATAACTTGAGAATCGGTGTAGCATTGGAATCTACAGAAAAATTGTTTGGAAGACAAGAATTTTATAAATTATAAAAATAGAAGATGTAACTATTATTGTTAGACGTTTACAGATATAAGTAGAAAAATGTAGGAATGGTAGGATCTAAGTAATTAACAACCTAACAATCATGTAGGTGTTATGCTCAATAAATTTAGAAAGTATTCTTTATAAATATTCAAGAAATAATACTGTAACTCAGTAAACCATCCTAATAAATTCTGCAAAGTAGAATTAAGATAGGCCATTTTTTTTTACAAAAAATGTAGTAAAAGTAGAAACTAAAACAACTAGATGATTATAAAAACTCAAGAAGATTAACTAAAAAATTCAGATTAATTAGATAATTTAGTGGGATAAGTGAATGTAATATTGACATGCAAAAATTAAAGATGTTGAGGGGGAAGATAATGGCACCTAGAGGTACCAGGACTCACAAGACTCATAAATGCAGATATCTCCAGGTACTGAGAAATAGGGAACAAACAAACACTCACATACAGGATGGTAATGTAAAGGAAATGCCCATCAAATAAATTCCAGCATCAGAGACATTTAGAAAACGAACCTCACATAAATAACCTAATGATACATCTTAAGGTCCTAAAAAAGCAATAGCAATCCAAACTCAAAATACACAGAAAGAAACTATTAAGAGTGACATTCAAAGAGATTATGACTAAAACAAAAATTGAAAGGATCGATGGATGAGAGTTGGTCTTTTGAAGAGATAAATATGACTGAAAGAGCCTTAGTCAAACTTATCAACAAATGGAAAGAAAGTATTTATATCAGTGAAATTATAATGGAAAAACCGTCATTGCCAAAAACTAAAGGATTACAATAAACTTACTTTAAAATTTATACACCATTTTCCTCCTTTTCCCTTACACACACACACACACACACACACACACACACAATAGCTAAGGTAGTTTTACAGTTAGTTTTTCTTAATTCATTAAAAAGAAACGTTTGTCCTAAAGCTGTTTAGATCATTTCTCATGCCTATATCTTGTACTCTGAGTAACTACTACAAAGATAACAATACACAGTGTATTAATTATTGTAACTCACCTATTATTTTGAGTCTTATTTTTATTTTATTTAATAAAAAATGCATATTCCAATAAATTAGAGAATCTAGAAAATGTGGTTAAATTCTTAGACACATTAATTACCAAAATAGAGCCAAGAAGTTATAAAAACGTCAAGTAAATCAACCACAATGAAATAGTCAATAATGAAAAGTTTGAAAAGTCCAGAAACCAATGGATTCACTAAAGTCTTCTTAAAACTTAGAAAACTAATGCAAATACTCCTCAAACTTTTCCATGAAGGGAAAGGAAAAGAAACACTGCCAAATTCATTAGTGGAAGCTACCATTTTCCTGATATCAACAGTGGACAAAGGTGCAACAAAAAAAGAAACTGAGGGCAATTTTCTCAATGTTCATAGATGCAAAAATTCTCAAGAAGATACTTGGGCATGGTAGCACACACCTAAAATCCCAGCAGTTGCCGGGGATTTAGCTCAGCGGCCTAAGCACCTGCTTTGCAAGCGGGCAGTTGTGAGTTCCATCCTGGTACAAAAAAAAAAAAAAAAAAAAATCCCAGCAGTTGGGAGGCTGAGGCAAAAGGATCACCCTGAGTTTGAGGCCAAACTGGATTACATAGTGAGTTCAGGACCAGCCTCAGCTATTTAGTGAATCGCAAAAACAAAAATACCTGCAAACATAATGAGAAAAATAATGTAAAAAAGTATACAACATGACCACATCATCTTATCCTAGAAGATTTATTACATGTCATGAACTGTGCACTTAAGTGCAAGGACGATGCCACACTGACCATTTTTTAGACTGGTCAAAAGCAGTGGGACAGTCAATCCCAAAAAGGTATATTTCTTATCTCCACAGTTTAGCTTAAACTTTAAAACCCCTACATATACCTTCTATTTACAGTACCATTACATGAATGGTTATTCATAAGCCAAATTATTTTATTTTATGGAAAAAAGATATGACAAAATTTCATAACAAAATAATAAAAAAAATATAGTTAATACATTGTATATTGTTATCTTTAAAGTAGTTACTCAAAGTATGTATATAAAAATTTCTCCAATCAATATTAGCAAAAATCTTTTCAGTGAACTAAGAGACACTATCAGTATAACTGACTTGCATTTTTTTCCCTTTTTCCTTCTGTTGTGGATTGAAAACTGATGGCAAATTTAAACATCAGCTGAATGGAGTTAGCGTGATGCTGAGCCTAGACGGCACCTGAGAACTGTTGGCAGCATAAAAAGACCTAAAGAGGAAGAGTAGCGTCATGGGTTCTCCTAAGTGTTGTGGTTGTTTGGTGATGTTGGCTCTCCTGTTGTCACTGGCTATCCTGGAAGAGCTTGCTGAATTTCTTTCCTGATATGAAGCTGGCTGTTGTCATCATCAAAGGAGTTCAGGACCTTGTTGCTAATAATGGTTATGGTTCACTTTGGGGGAGCTCTGGTCCTTACTTTGAACATTGCTTCCTGGCTCCAGAGGGAAAGATGTATGCTGTTCAGTTTCCAGAAGAAGCTTGTCATGCTGGCTTCCTGATATGAACTTGGCTGTTCTCATGGTTGGAGGAACTCGGGACCTCATCATCACTGAGGATGTCTGTGGTGCTTTTGTGGGGAGCTCTGGTTCTTATTTTGAGTTGTTTCTTGGCTCCAGTGCAGAACCCTCAGACTGCTAGCATAGATCCTTCATCTGCTGACACAGACTTTTTAGCTTCCACCGCTGATATCAGGGCCTTCCAGCGCAGATCCATAAAACAGACTTGCATGAGACTCTGTCATGGGCCCAGCATCTCCAGTTGGACTCATGTTGGCATCGTCATAGGCTCTAGGTTTTCATGCAGGATATTGTCATGGGATCCAGGCCCTCAGCTGGATTCTCTAGTTCTCTAGTTGTGGACAGATTTCCTGCACTTTCTCTGTGTTTGACTCCTTGAGTGACCATTATACATAATACTACACACACTGTATCGTCTTACTCTCCTTGAAAACCCTAGCTGCAACACCTTCCGTCCTTTCCCCTTTCCCCATCCTAGTTCCTTTTTCCTTTTGAACAATCTCTTCTCATTTCACAATATCTACTATATGTTTTAGAACTTATTTACTATCAGTTTCTCACACCAGGGAGAGAATACAAGATTCTCTCTTTAATACATCTTAGTCTGATTTGTTTTGCTTATGAGTATGGTCTTAAGTTGCATCCACTGGCCTATAAAAGTCTCAAGTTTATTATTTTTATGGCTATTACTCCATTGTATAATAATACCAATTCTTTTTTATCCATTCCTCAGTTGATGGGTATTTGGGTTGCCAAGATTTAGCTATTACAAATTGTGCTGCTATAAACATGGGTACTCATCTATCACTGTGATACAATGTTATTCATTCTTCTGGGAAGATACCCAGATGGGGAATAGCAGGGTTGAAAGGGACCTTTAATGCTAGTTTTTGGAGGAATCTCTATGCTGATTTCCACAGTGGTTGCACCAGTATACACTCCCAAGATACTTCTCCCAAGGAGAAACGTTTCTTTTTCCCCACAACCCCTCTAGTATTTGTTCTTAGTTGATTTCTTGACAATAGCCATTTTTTCTGGGGTGAGATGGAATCTCAGTGTTGTTTTAATTTGCATCTATCAAATAACCAATGATGTTGAACATTGTTCATATATTTATTTGCTACTTGTAGTCATCTCGGATGCTCAATTTTGGGTTGAGTCTTTGAATTTGAGGGAGTCAATTTTTTTTCAATTTTTGTGTTTTAGATATAAGTCTTTTGTCTGAAGGACATTTAGCTATAATTTTTTCCCACTGTGTGAGTTATCTTTTCACACTGTTAGTGATTTCTTTCGTTGTGCAAAAGCTTTTAAATAAGTTGAGATCCCATTTGTTTGTTCTTTGTAATAGGGAAATCAGCTTAGGACAAAACACTCAAGATAGGGAGAACCAAGACAATAAAGATAAATGGGTCAAAGACCCTGATCACACTGTTCCTGAAGTCTACACTAGTAGATATCATTGTTTTCCAGATTCCAGCATCTGATATCTGTAATTCCAGATATCCTAATGCATACAATCAAAAATAAAACATGCTTTCTTCTCCTGAATTTATCATCTAAATCAGTTAACTTTATATATATCCTTTCCCATTAGACCAGCCATATCACAAATAGATCAGCTAGAAAAAAATTTTTTCCACTCTGTGGGTTGCTTTTCTCTCTGTCGATGATGATTTCTTTTGAAATACAAAAGCTTTTTAATAAGATGAGATCCTAGATATTGATTCTTTGAAGTATTTTCCATGCAGTTTGGGTTTTGTTTTTGAACTCTCTGTCTATTCCTATGTCTTCAAGATATCTGCCTACTTTCTTTTCCATTTTCCAGTAGATTTAGTGCTTCTGTTTTAATATTTAGATCTCTGATCCATTTTGATTCCATTAGTGCATGATGATAGACATGTCTAGTTTTAGTCTTTGGCACATGGAGACCCACTTTTTCTAGCATCATTTATTAAAGAATCTATCTTTATTCCAGTGAACATGGTTAGCCCTTTTGTCAAAAACAAGGTGGCAAAATGTATTTGCAGTTGTATGTGCATTTTCTAGTCTCTTTCTCAGGTCTTTTTTTTTTTTTTTTTTTTTTTTATGCCAATACCATGCTGATTTTATCACAGTAGAGTTGTAGTATAATTTGAAGTCAGGGATTATGACATCTCCTACCTTACTTTTGTTACTCAGAATTTGTTTTGTTCTTCTAGGTCTCTTCTGGTTACAAATGAATTTAATGAATGTTTTCTCTAGTTCTGTGAGATATACTAATGGTATTTTGATTGGGATAGCATTAAATCTGTGTAACAGTTTTGGGAGTATGACTATTTTCACTGGGTTGGTTCTTCCTATCCATGAGCAAGGGATATGTTTCCATTTTCTGATATCTTCTTCAATCTCCTTTTTCGGAGTACTGTAATTTTCAATATATTGATCTTTTATCTCCTTTGTTAGATTGACTCCTAAGTATTTCATTTTTTGGATGCTATTGAAAAGGATGTAGTTTCCCTAATTCTCTCTCATTGATTTTTTTTGTCTCTGTATAGAAAGGCTATTGATTTTTGAGTGTTGATTGTGTATCTCGCTATAAAATTGAATTTTGTTATTAAATCTAGAAGACTTTTAGTGCAGTTTTTGGGATCTTCTAGGCAGAGTATCATGTCATCTGCAAATAATGATAACTTCTTCCTCTTCTATCCTTATTCCTTTCATTTCTCTCTCGTCTAATTGCTCTAGCTAATGTTTCCAGAAGTATACTGAATAGGAGTGGTGATCTTTGTCTTGCTCCTGATTTTAGCATGAAAACTTTTCAGTTTTTGTCCATTTAGTATGACAAATGGCTGTTAGTTTGTCATAGATGGCTTTTATCAGATTTCAATAAAGAGCATCTATTCTGATTTTCTGTAGAGTTTTTATCATGAATGAATGTTGGAATTTGTCAAAAGCTTTTTCAGCATCTGCTGAGATGATCATGTGGTTTTTGCCTTTCGCTCTGTTGATAGTGTATTGCATTTGTTGACCTGCATATATAGAACCATCCCTACATTTCCCTGGACAAATCCCACTTGCTTCTGGTGTGTAATTATCTTGATGATTTGCTGCAGTTTGCTTGTTAGTATGTTACTGAGGATTTTTGCATCAATGTTCACTAGGAGGATTAGCCTTTATTTATTTATTTAGGATCTTTGTCTGGTTTTGGTATCAGGGTAACAGTTGCCTACAAGGAGCATGTTAGGGAATATTGCTTCTCTTTCAATTTCATTAGAGTTTGAGGATTATTGGAATGAAATCTTCTCTAAATCTCTTGTAGAATTCAGCAGTGAATTCAAGATCTGGGCTTTTCTTTGTTGGTAAGTTTTTAATTACATTTTCAATTTCATTAACTGATACTGGATTATTTAGATTTTTTATATCTTCTTGACTCCACTTTGGTAATTCATACATATTTAAGAATCTTTCCATTTCTTCTGTATTTTCCAGCCAGTGAATGTAATGATTATGAAAGTAGATATTGATGATCTTCTGAATTTCCACAGGATCTCTAGTGATTTCCCCCTTTTCTGGCCTCACTGCATGAATTTTGAGTTTTCTTTTCTTTTTTGATAAGGTTGGTTAAGGGTTTATAAATTTTATTTAGTATTTCAAAGAAGCAACTCTTGAATTATTAATTCTTTGTATTGTTTCAACTGCATTAATTTTTAGTTTCATTATATATAATTAAGAAATATATTGGGGCACATTTTGTAATATAATTGTAAATGTCAGCTTTTTAATTATAAAAGATGATATCTTGTGAATTATATAGACATGCATAAGGACACAAAAATTTATTTAATTTGTTTGACACATGAAAAGCTTTTTCTAGTGCTGCATTGTTTATATCTAGTGGAGCATTTAAAAATATTGAATAGTTTTTTAAGGAAGAAAAAACCCAGCAGTAAAATAGTTTTGCCTTCCTGGTAGCCTGTGCTGGGAAGCTAGGTAGAAATAAGAATTATTTTACATCTCTGTCATTTTATTCTTAAAAAAATAACAGATATAACTCATTTCCACATGAATAATTATATACAAGTATGGATTACTAAAATTGTAAAGGAATTAAAGCAATTTATCTTATCAAATTAGGCTCTTTGTTTTCAACTAGTTGAGGGATCACAAAATTATTTTCATTTTAAAATTTCATACTTCAGTGACTAATACTTAAGGAAAGAATCAAGGCCAAACAAAAAAAAGGATATTCTATTAAAGCAAAATTTTTAAAAAAATTGTTTTAACCAAAGTTTAAAATTGAATTCCAATCTTATTTTCTCTTTTTAATACATTTCTGCCCTAGAAGCAAACATTTTAATGCCAAGTACAAATGTGAGAGCTACAGTACAAAATTATGGATTTCCAGTTAGTGGCAACAGATGAACCAACTCATCAGGAATGAGCTCATGCACTTTCTTGCAAGTGAGATGAAAGAAGGGACTATGCTTGTTCACCTCCTATCTTCACAAGGTTTTCCGCCTTCACAACGTTTCTTCTCAAGTATTTATTTAGAGACAACTCTTCCTCGACCCCTTCATTCTATTGAAGTGTTCGTTATAGCATTATCTAAAATTATTTCTGTAGTATTTTGGCATCTCTATTAAGTATAGACTATTTGAGCAGTGACTCAGTACAATTCTATAGCTCATCACTTTATATACATTACAATAAATATTTGTTATTGGAAAAAAGAAGGAAGGAAAGGAGTGAGGGAAAATGGGAT
The DNA here is from genome assembly GCF_034190915.1 of Cavia porcellus. Classification (NCBI taxonomy): domain Eukaryota; kingdom Metazoa; phylum Chordata; class Mammalia; order Rodentia; family Caviidae; genus Cavia; species Cavia porcellus. The sequence continues at coordinate 81,107,511 of NW_026947484.1, forward strand.
GGAGGGAGAAGAGAGAGGAAGGAAGGAAGAAGGAAAGGAAAGAAGGTTGCCTCACCTTCACTGAAAATAAAAACAGAGCGTTGTCTGGCCTGATGTCAGCTTTACTCAGTGCACCTGCTGACATTACGAGCATCTCCATTTCTTTGCTTAGTTCTGAAGTAGACCCTGGTCACTCCACCTTATTTCCTTGTTTTTGAAGACTAGAAGTGGGACACACAAACTTGGAGAGCACAGCTGACAATTATGTGAATAAAATAAGAACTCTGTAGCTCGTGCCAAAATCTGAAAGACAGATTTCAACAGCCTAAAGCATATCTTCTGAAGTCATGCAGCAGAGTTTATGCTATCTAGTGAATGGACAATGAAATGGCAGCAGACAATCAATATGGTGTTTTCCAAATGTGAGGTTTCCTGAATGTGACAGGACAACAGTTTCATTCTCATCTTCCATCCTCTCCCTTAAAGGGGTACCATCAGAGGTTATTCCCACAGTGAACTTCCTGCCCAATAATAATTGCTTTGAGTTCCCTTGTTGAAGGAAGTCAGCAGGCAACAACTTAATTCCCTAGTGAATAATATTTAGATGCAGTAAATTTTTGATTTGATAAAGCTATGAAAAATATGGCATTTCTCCCCCACTGCACCCTACCCCACCACGTCAGAATATGAGTGGCATAATGCAAATAGATATGCCTTTATGATCAAAGCTTTTGAGAAATTATAACATGTTTAAACATGTTCAAGAAGGAAATACTGTGTGTTGTTATGATACCACCAAGTAGTGATGAGGTTCCAGACATTTCATCCCAAATATGTTACTTTGGCATACTGATTCTCAGAGCTAAAAGACATTTTTGAAAAATAAATAAAACCAACCCATTTTGGTACATACCTCTAATCTCAGCTATATAGGAGGTTGAGACAAGAGGATCATAAATTCAAATCAGTCTAAGCAATTTGGTAAGACCCTGTCTCAAAATTAAAAAATAAAATGGACTATGAATGTAGCTCAATTGTTTATCCAATGCCCTGGAGTCAATCCCAAGAACCACAAAAGAAGAGAAAAAAGACTTCGAGAAAGCGCTTTCTGTCGGCTTTAACTGCTTAAAATAAGGTATAAAATTCTTCTTTTATAAAGGAAATTCATATTTATAAAGGAAATTTTCATTATTAAGCACATCCATTTGTAAAAGGAAAAATCTAGTCCCAGACAACTTCAATCACCTGAGACATTTATCTGCATAATAAAACTGTTCGCTATACATTAAGTCTATATTATCTCTCCTTATCGTTTCAAGATGAATCTCTACTACCATCCAATGCCCCTAATCCCTATTCCTTTTTGTAGTTCATTATGATATATGTATGCTCTTATCATCTGGCTGCTTCCTTAAATCTCATTTTTTCTGTCTTTCTGAAAGTTATTTGAATTCCCACTTATCTATCACAAAAAAAGATTCTCTTCCTTTTCATAATATAGTTGTACATTTAGTGTCTGATTCTTGCAAGTGACAGTTAAAATAGGAAAGTTCTAATTGCTGTATTTATTAAAGTTACATAGTAACATTGGTTAGAAATGAATTTTAAAAGGTCTAGAGATAAATTATCTTCACTTTTAAGTATCCCAAGGTATTTAAATATGTAAATATTTAAATACTAAAAATACAAACAAATCATTGAATTAAAATGTACACTTTCAGTCATCTCTTAAGGTGGTAATAATTTTTATCATAGTACATGGAAAGAAAAAGTAACAAAATCTGTGGAAGATTAGCAGTTGTTAATGTTAAAATATGGAGACTACAGGTGTGCCTCTCATTATGCTTTATTGTTTATGTACATTAAAGAGAAAACATAATTTCTGAAAGATTTCCAAAAGAAAATCATCCATAATCTCTCACTTAATATAACTTTTAAGGTCTTCAGTGTTCAACATTTCCTCAAAATAAATATGGCTTCAAATTTCGGGGTACATGAAAATAATTATACTATATAATTTAACATTTAAATTATATACAAAGACTTTTAAAAATCAAGTGATATATTCACTTATAGCAAAAATTCAGATACTAAATGACATAATTTGGTTATCATAAAATTAATTTTATTATCATGAAATAAATCCCTGACCTGATGGGCCAAGTATTTTTAACTTATCTTTGCTAAGTATACTTGAACTATTCGTATATTACCATGAGTTTAAAACTAACATCATTAAGTTACCAAATAGTTTCAAAGAACACAATAGTTTTATTTATTGATCATGATCCAAATAGTTCTTCCAAGAAAAGCACTGTGAAACAATCTGAACCACTAGACCATATATATAAATATTTTAAAGTACAAAGCATCATCTTTTTATTTTTATATCCCCACTGAAATAGTACAGGCACTGGCACATTGTCAGTGTTTAATAAGCACTGAATTCAGAAATCTCCTTGTAATTATATCTTTAAAATAAACATTAATGTGAAGAAGCAAATAAGAACACCACATCGTTGAATTATACTACTAGGCATTATTATGATGTGACCAACATATTTTCCCAGAAACATCTTTGAGGTATATTGCACTTGCTAAGGTTGAGTTATGAGGACTACAATGTAGCTCACTGTTCTGCTTTCTTCTTTGTGTACAAGATAAAAATATAGTTATTCAAGAAATGAAAATCACCTCTAATCTCCCACTCTACTGTAGCTTTTAAAATTTTAGGGTCTTGTGTGGCAGTGATGGCACATCCCTGCAATTCCAGCTCTGTAGTAGGCTGAGGCAGGAGAATCACAAGTTCTAGCCCCACTTGAATAATTTAAAAAATTTTCACAAGGCTAGAGATATAATTCAGTCAGGGCAAAGCCCTGAGTTCAAACCTCCCAGTACACACAACTTTGAGGTCTTTACATTCAAAATTTTCTTCAAACAAATATGACTTAAGGTTAATAGGTTTCTTTTGGGATATAAAACTAAAAATAATTATTTTATACTATAACTTGATATCCAAACAAGGTACAATGATTGAAAAATATGATGTGTTTAAGCATTACAAAATTTGGATTCTAAATGACAAAGTTACCATACTATAATAAAAAATAAACTAACGCAGTGGTCCTTATATTTCTAATTTGCGTTCAGTAAATGTACTTGAACTGAACCTAACCATGAACCTAAAACTAATATCATTAATTTCCCTAGTCAATTAAAGATTTTGTTTTTTCAATATCACCTAATATTTTTCTTCCAAAAAAGCACTATATGAAAAAGTTTGAACTGTGTCAGAACATATAAATATTATAAAACTACTCCACCTTATATTTTTAACTTTTTATATCCTCATTAACTCATTACCAACACTAAGTAAATAGATAAATCGGTATTTGAAAGTTCTCTTTGGAGTTCTGCCCTTGACACAAACATGTAAGAAGAAAATCAAAATGCCTACTGTTCAATTACAGTGCCAGGCACCAGGATACTGAAATTCTGGGCTAACATACGTCCCAGAAATCCTCTCAGGTATTATTTTTCAAATTCTTGCCTGTTTAAGAATATAGAAGTGAATTATAGAGAAACTCCATACTAAAAACAAAAACCAATACATTCCTGTAATCCCAGCATTTAGGAGCCTGAGGCAAGAGGACCACTGTGAGTTCGAGGCCATCTGGGCTACACAGTGAGTTAGAGGTCACCCTGAACTACAGAGTGAGACCCTGTCTCAAAAAAACCCCCAGAAAACAGAAACTGGATAAGATCTTGAAATAATTGTTTTAAAATAATAAAAATACTAACATTTTACTTTAAAACTACAAGCTTGAAAGGAAAGTGTTTTTATGCTCACCTGTTTGTGTGTCTGATACGAGCTGTTAAAAGTTTTCATTTTCAAGTATTAAAGTTAAGCATATCATTCTGTGTACAATAGATGCTTTTTATGAAATTTAACAGAAGCCCATTAATAAAAACATAGGGAAATAATTGAGGCAATAAATACATTTAAATGTAGGAGGAGCTAGAAAAAATTATGTTTTGGATTATGCTTGTTATAAAATGATGTTAATTTGTTCACACTAAAACTGTAGCTAACTATCTGTTGCATGACACTGAACTGGAGTTCATAATAAATTAGGAAGTCAATTAGGAAAGAATTAGCAATTAAGATGGTTCTTCTCTAGTAAAATTCTGTGGTTGTACCCCAGAGAGAGATTAGAAATGGCTCCAGTTCTCCAAATAAGCCTCACAAATGAGTAAGAAATTTTGTCTCCATTTTTATTTGACCAAAGGCCTCTACCTAGGGACCACTATGCACCACTTATGAATGAAATAAATCAGCATTTTTACTTTTACTTGGCATAATATTAAATGTTACATAACTGAAGAAAATGTGTTTAGAAGACAATATTTAGTAAAGGTAACTCTCTAGATACATACATAAATTGTAGTTCTATGACTATCATGTGGCTGTATATATTTGAAAAGGGAACATTAATTTTCTTAAACAAGCAGCTGATTTTTTTTATAAATTCCATATAACATGCCTGAATTCTAAGTCTATTCTCTAGTAAGTATATACATGTATTATTTCATTTGAGATGTGCAGCCAGAGGAAATTTTAAAAAATGAAATTACCAACTGCCTTAGATCAAATAAGTTTGACTTACAGCAAAGGACTACTTGAAATTTTGATAATTTTGATCTATAACTTTAGCACATATCTTACGCAGATTGAGAGCTTTAAACTAAATTTATAAATTGCCAGAAGCCTGGTTATAGTTTAATTTGCATTCACAATTTTTGTGCTCCTGATAATTTTTCCAGTTTTTAAAAAATAATAGAACTGAGAAGCTTAGAACTTAAAAAACAATAACATTTTGATAAACACAGATGCATTTTAGAATTATTTATAACAAAAATATAAATGTGCCATTATTTTACTTGAGGAAGATCAAGAAAAAGTAGAAAATACACTCCCACAAAGGCAATTGAGAGGAAATTAATGAAGTTACTTTGCATGGTCTGTGGGCAGGGTTTAAGGTAACACAGAGTAATAAGGCATTCAAGGGCTCACAGTGGCTGGAAGCCATTAAAACTCCTTGTCCAGAATATCAAAGGGGAGAAAACCTTGTTAACCTAAGACATCTAGGGCTGGAGTTATGGTAGCAACCAGGCCCGAAACATGCAGTGGTTAAGAGCCCACTGTCAAGGCTAGAACCACAGTCTGAAGTCATTATCTTCCCACTTTCTGCTCATGCTCTCCATTCCCTGAACCCAACCAAAGCCAGAGGGCAAGGAGCCTAGGGAATGCAGTGTTGAGGATAAGATGCAGGGATTAGGGCAGAGAAGAAAGGGAAATGACCTGGGGGTGTGGGGAAGTATCAGACAGTAACCAGCAGAGTGGTTCTTTGATTTTTGTGAAACAATATTTAGATTCAGTTTGAATGAGTATTTTCAGAATTTTGGTTCGATTAGATCCAAGAGACTTAGAAAGGATAAAATCTGCTCAGTTATTTTAAAGAAAAGAGACATTATGGTTGAAAGGGTTTTGGCCCAGACAGGACACTGTAGCCAGTAAAGCCTTACAGGCAGAACCAAGGAGCTCGATCTTCCCCACCCCTAGGAATTTGCCTCTAGCGCAAAATGAATATCAATGAGATACCTGCACATCCCTAATGCCCCTCAGGCTCCACCCCCCCAAACCTAAGCTACATGTATGCTCCCACTCCACGTGTCTGACGGAGAGATTCCCAGACCCCAGGGAGAATGCCAGACCCCAGAGGGTCGAGGGGTCTCTCCCCACATTCTTAAAATAAAGGTCATTTATATTTCATATTTATCTTTTCAGCCATGCCACAATTCTATCATATGGTTCCCTGACCGGGAACAGCAGACGAGAGACTCCTGGGACCCTGCCAGTCTGAGTCCCCTGCCTTTCGCAGACCGGACTGCATCCTGGATTAATTCCTCACTTCTCAATACTCAGAGCTGTTAAACTTGTCCCTGCTGGTTTGCAAACAACACTGGCCCAATTTATCACAGGTGAGCAAACTCCGAAAAATTCTTCGGCGCTGGGCCAGACCCCACGCGAGTTTTCTCCCCCTTCTGTGGATTCACATGACGCTCTCACGTCCTTAGACAGCCCAAGGCACAGTTTTTCTGGGCCAGACCCCACACTGAAAAACACTCACGTCCTTTAGAGCTTTTTAAGCTCTCACGGGCAGAGCCATTACTAAAATCCACGAAAAATCCACTCGTATATATTGGTGACAGCCAATTATTACAAGCTTTGAAACCAAAATACCGATCGGCCTATAAAGTACAAGTGACGACTTAAACTTAGTAGACCACGGTCCGTTGCCTCACCTGGCTGTGACTCTGTGGGCCAGGCCTCACACCAGATTTTATCTTGGGGACCACTTCCTGTCCCCCCCCAAAAAAAACCATACCTAATTATAGCTTATCACACTGACGACAAGTTTACAAAACTCTATCTTTAAGCCTTTATTTTGAGAATATGGCTTTCCTCCCTGTTTCCCCTCCCCTCCACCTGCACGCTGACCCATTCCCTGCCAAGATGGGGGAGGTGCACCCAAACAGTGTTGGGAGGTACTGCTGCTTTAAGCTCTCATGCCATGCTCCAGCTCCATGTGGGGTCCAGCTCTCATGCAGTGCCCTACTCCATGCGCCCCACAAGCAGTCCCAGTTCCACATGGTGGCACAGCTCCATGTCGGTCCTGGCTACCCGCCGCACCTCCGCAAGCAGTCCCAGCTTCATGCTGTAAACCCAGTTCCGTGCTCCCCCCCTGCCCTGCATGCATCCTCAGAGCAATTCCGGCTCTGCCCCGCATGCTGCGCGCCCTGGTGCTCGCCCCACTCACTCTGTGTGCACTGCCCCCACCCTGGGCGTGCCCTGCCCACTCTCAGAGTTTCATCCAGCCCTAGGTGTCTCCCAAACAGTCCCAGCCCCAACCCCCCAAATGCAAGCACTGCTCTGAGCACAAACACAGATGACCAACAGCTCAGCGGCTTGGCTCAGAGATGCTATTTCTTGGTCCACACCAGCCTTTTTTTACATTCTCAGACCATTTAATCAAGCTTTATTTAGTTTAAATAAACCAGCAATAGACAAGACTTTGGCTGATAAATAGGAAACTGGCCCCCTGGTAATTTTACCAGCCTTGTTTATCAATTAAAGCCTTCAGTAATCTCCATAGCCTTATATGAGATACCTCAACTAAAGTTCATTATTGCTGATCTAATGGTATGTTCGTGCTTTCAAATATAAGATTCAGATTGTTTCTGCTGCCTTTTTCTTGTGTTCCAGCCATGACAAATGTTTTCTTTCAGATCCAGATATACACTTAGAGATGTTTCACAAATTTCTTTGGCATTCATATGTTAAAATTCTCATGCTTCATAGCCATTTAATGTTTTATATTAAGCTTACTGCCTATATTATACTGTACTGTTACCAATCTCCTAAATGTTTAACAACTAAAATTAAGAGGTAATTATAAATTCCTTTTGCTGAGAACCATTAGCTCTTTTCCAAAACAAGGGTTATATGGTACATGTAAAACAACAAAACCAACACTGTGGCAGAAGCCAAACTTAAACCTTTCCCAGCCTGTCTGCCTTGTCCTGGCTCAGCCTTCCACCAAGCCATAATTAACTATTTTCAACTGATATTAAATGACACCATAGCTGATCTCTCTCCAAAATAAAAAGGTAAAAATCAATTAAACAGGCCATCCTCCAAAAATCAGATGGCATTAGACATTTTACTAATATAAAGAGATACTTATATATATATAACATAAATGACATGTCAGTTCCTAAAGTTCCCTAGACCTTGTTCTCCTTATGGGAAACCATTACTAAAATTATAAATACCCTGTTGATTGTATTTGACTCCTGCATACTTAATTAAATTTTACAGATACCTTCTACTATAGACCAGATCCCAAAACAAAAAGGTAAAACTTGACCTTCAAACTCCATAGAGACCTCCTAATATGGCTTTTCATGTTTTCAACAACAGAGACAACAGTGACACTTAGAGTTCTGAGACAGGTAAACCAACACAAGGTGGAGCTACCTGTGTCCCCCCCCCCCGCCATGGACCATGCCTCAAATGCAGCAGAAGGACATTGGGCAAGAGAGTGCCCCATCCTGGCGTTCCTTTGAGATCTTACCCCAGGGCTACTGGACTGTCCTAGCCACCAGAGAGTGGGTAAGCCATCCTAACTTCCAGCCCTCACAGGAAATGCCAACACTGCCAGATTCATCGCTGACAGATCTGTTTAAACTTGCTGCTGAAGACTGACGGGGCTCAGGGCCAACAATAGCCCCCTTTAAGGTGTCTGTCTCAGAGTCCAAGTCCCACTAAAAGTCTCAGGTAAAACATTCTCTATATTTGTGGACATAGAGGCCATATATGTAGAGTTCTTCCTGAGTTTTCAAGCTGCTATATTAAGTCCTCAGTCTCTATAAGGGGGTATTGATGGCCAACCTATGCCATTTACAAACAGGGCCTATTTCATGTAGATTACAGACTGCTTCTTCCCAATCCACCCAGTGGTGCCAAACCCTCCACCACTCACTGTACGGTCCTAAATCTTAAAAATGCCTTTTTATTACCTTGTGTTTATACAGACTGACCCAGACTCTGAGGTCTCAACAGCTTACACCTGTTATCGCTAGTAAACCTCTCCTCAGGGATATATATATATCACCCCCTTCCTTTCCTACTTACCAATTTCTCAGACATAACCCTGGTCAAGACTGACAGATAAATTTTTGTCTTCTCACTTTGTTTATACTTTTTCAGGATACATAAAAGTCTTTCCCACAACCAGGAAAACTGCTGATATACTTACTAAAGTCCTGTTACAGCAAATCATTCCAAGGACTACAACCAGGTTACAGTGACCCATACCTGATATTCTTGGCAACCTCAACAGCGATCAAAGTTGCTAGACTGCCATCCTGGCTTCACATCACTCAGGCTAAGTGGTGCCCTTCCAGCCCTAGATCTAACCATCCTTTTGCCTACTCATCTCCATCTCACCAAGGCCTCACAGCCACAACTCTCAGGCTGTCATGTTTTGTTATCCAATTTGGTTTCCAATTTCTTATCCTTTTTACAGCAGGACTCTCAACAGTATTTCCTAAAGACTCCTATGTCATGCATACCAGGGACAAGCCTTACCTACCTACCCTCTTAACTTTTACCCTTTCAGATGGGGGAGTAATCACCTCTCATAACTTCACTCCTCCTAACCCCACATTTATTTTTCAGAATTCTGCCTTACCATGGAAATGTTTCTATCTCAACATGGTCCTGATAAAATGACATATCTAAATCAAAGGCACCTTTCCTTCTACCTCACCTGGGTCCTTAAATATGATAGTGCCATGCCTCCTCATACATCTTGTCTCTTTGTTTTTCCAGTCTAACATACAGGCATTCACCAGTGATAAAGTTGTCCTGGCTTGTCATCCCATCGACTACCCTAAACCCCAGTACAGCGCCCTTTCCAGCAGGAAGCAGTAAAAAAAAAGAAATCTCCACCCTTTTTCCTAATAATAATAATCATAAGATGGGAATGAAAGGGTTTTGGCCCAGACAGGACACTGTAGCCAATAAAGCCTTAGAGGCAGAACCAAAGAGCTTGATCTTCCCCACCCCTAGGAATTTACCTCTGACACAAAAATGAATACCAATGAGATACCTGCACATCCCTAATGCCCCTCAGGCTCCACCCCCCCAAACCTAAGCTACATGTATGCTCCCACTCCATGTGTCTGGCAGAGAGATTCCCAGACCCCAGGGAGAATGCCAGACCCCACAAGGTCAGGGGGGGGTCTCTCCCCGCATTCTTAAAATAAAGGTCATTTATATTTCATACTTCTTATCTTTTCAGCCGTGCCACAATTCTATCAATGGTAGCTACTGTTGATATCCAGTTGTCTTGTTGTGAAGAGCTGTGTTGCTTGCATTGTTCTGTTCTGATTTGCTTTGTTCTGTTCTCTTTTGTTTTATTCTCTTTAAAGTAAAAAAAAAAAATTAAAAAGAAAGGATAAAGTCTGGGTAGCACATTTTAGATTGTTAACTGTTACAAGTTTTAAAACAATTTATACCTTCAAAATGAAGGACTTTGTTATTAGAGGAAGTTGGGGGATTAAAAAATGATTTTTATTCTTATATTTGTAAATTTTAAGTGATTCATGTGAATTTTTTCTTCTAAATATACTAAAATCACCATTTTACCCAAAGTCCTAATTTTAATTTGATTCTTGTTTTTTCTTATGAGTAAACTGTCACCTAGAAGCAAATATTTTAGTTGCAACTATACATATGATAGCCATCAAGTAAAATTATTGTGTTACAACTTTTGGTAACATTAAGATAAATGTGAAACAACCACATTGATTATTCTGTTAAGTGGCACATGGCTTTACTCAGATAAAAACCTCAGAAAAAAATCTTTTCTCAGAGCTTCCTCACAGATACTGTTACAGGCAGCTGAGTTAGTTAGAAATATTATAGGCTCTCAGACAGGGCTGAGCCGTCAAAGGAGCCAGTGCAGAAGTCCAGATACCTTATAACCTTGGAGGTGATAAACACCTCCTGCTGTGGGCCAGATCTCAAGACAAAAGGCAAAGCAAATGCACCAACATCCCAAGGATTTATAGTCCTTATCACCCTGAGAAAGGCTGGAGTCACCATCCCAAACCTCTACAGAAAGAGTCACTGCTGTTAAGCATACCCGTTGCTATGTGACTGACTTCCCAATTTGTGATTTTAAAAGTCCCTAGAAAAGACAGCCTTTGGCAACCCATTCGGGACCCCTTTTGTCTCTCTCTAAGTCAGAAGCTTTCTTTCTCTCAATAAACATATTCTGCTCTTAAGTTCTGTTGTTCCTCAAACTCATTCTTCAATTTTAGAGAACACGAACTCATACTAGGACCTCTAATAGGTTGGGAGTTTCATTCCCCTATATCATAATCATGTACTGCAAAAATGTACTAATAAAAAAAGATTTGTTTATTCAATGATGTAAATTTAACCTCAATTAGGAACTTAATTTACTCATGGAAAAAAATTAATTCAATTTTCCTTTGCTGTTTAGTGTCATAAAGCCTTTATATATGCAAATATTTGAACGCTAAAAATATGAACAGAATATTGAATTAAAATATATAACCACCAAACAGATCTTCTGGCAGTTTGGATTTTTATTATAATATATGCAAGGCACAGCTTACCAGAAGACTGTGGGCTTCAGTTTCTAACGCTAAGGTAGAAGGTCTATTACAGTAGCTCTTACTGTTTTAGGTACATCATTATACATAGAGTTTTAAGAGAAAAAACCATGAGCCATAACCTCCACTGTAAGGTTTAAGAATTTTGAGATTGTGTGGGCCCAGAAATGAGTATACTCCCAGCACTCAGGAGGCTGGAATAGGAAGGGTCATAAGTCGGGGGCCAGATATACTATATACCAAGACCCTCGCTTGAAAAACAAAATGGAGAATAGAAGCAAACAAACAAACTTTGTGGTCTTCACATATTCAAAATTTCCTCAAAATAAATATGACCTCAAATTAATATTTTTATTTTGGGGCACATAATTAGAGATGATTGTTCTATGATATAGCTATCTGAGCCATGATAATATAATTTAAAAGTCAAATTTTTATTTTTATGTATAATAAAAGTTCAGGTCCTCAGCGATATATTTATATTACTATAGTAAAATAAATACTAATAAATCTACATATTTTTAGTTCATGTTTAAAGTTAATATTTGAACTAAATCAATAAACCTAGAATAAACATCACCAATTTACCAAATAGGTATAAGGAGAACACACAGTTTTTGTTTACTGAACATGAGCCCAATATTTCTTCTACTATGAAAAGCACTACTTAAGCTTGATTTCAGAATATATAAATATTATAAAGTACTCAGTTTGTCCTTTCATCTTTTGTGTCCTCTTTAGAACAGTAAGGGGCTGCCAGAATGTCAATGCCCGAATGTCAAACATAGAATAAATTTAAGTCAGTTTTAGAATATTCTTTTTAGGATTCTATCTTTAATGTTAATAAAAAATAAATGTTAATAAGAAAATTTAAGTGAAAATGCTGGCATATTCAATTCCACTACTTGGTAATGCATTATGTAATTCTGACATATTTACTCAAACTTTGTGAACACTGCTTTGTAAATTCTAAGTTTAAAGACAAGTGTAAGAGAAAGCCCCAGAAACCAAGTCATAGATGATAAAATTATAAGATTTTAAAAGTCAAGTTTAAAAACTTTTTACTATATATAACTGTGACTTTATTTTTTATTAGTACATGTCTGTAGTACATACTGATTACATAAGGTTTTTTGAAAGCCAAAAAAATTTTATTGTTCTTAATTGTGTCTTTTAATTTTATTTCTCCATTATTATTTTTGAAAATAAAAGCAAACGTGTATCATTTTTAGTATAAATTATTATAATTCTTTACCCAGTTTGTACAATCAATATCACATTATAAGTTTGAAACAGAAACAAATGAGATTATCAAAGACAAAAATAATTAAGAGAATAGCTAGTTTAAATATAGAAAGAATGAGAAAACTGTTTTAGATTGTGTTGCTCTATAAAATATATTAATTTGTGCACACTGAAACTTTAGTTTGTTGCTGGGAATTTGGAATAAGGCAGATCTACAGTAGAAAGCTGAGATGGTCCCTCTCTAGCCCACAAAGTTTTATGGTTTATGCTCACAGGAAGATTAGAACTGAGATCAATCAGTACACTGAATAAACTTCACAAATGAATAAGAAAATTTCATCATTTTTCTAAGCAGAGGCTTTTACTTAGGGATCCGTATGTACTATGCTTGCATGAAACAAATCAGCATTATTTACTGTAGTTTGATGTATATTATTAATTGTGACATGATAGGAGAAAATTTTAGTTGGAAAACGTATTTAGCTTAGCCTATTCTGTAGACATGTACATAAGTTGCAGTTATATAACTTGTGGCTCCATATTGATATCTGACATTGATTTTATTAAAGAGCTGCTTTATGGTCAAATTTGTATAACTCTGAGTTCTAGGTCTCTTCACCATGTTCAGCATGGACACTAAATGTACACATCCAACTAGGAATAAAAAAAGAACTAAATAAAATTCCAAGTTATAGCAATGTCTGACCCCAAATTACAAGTTTAGTATTTACTGAAGCAGTTTTATATCACACTAAATCTTCAATTCCCACAATTTTTTTTACATTTTTGTATTCTTAATATGCACATTTTTATTTTTCATGAAAAAAGGAAGGTAACATCTACATTTCAGGTAATGGTTTATACAAAAACGTAAACATACCCATTATCTTCTCTGAAAGGTATCAACAGGAAATAGAGAGTACACTCACTCTTAAACTTGAAAACAGTTTAACTAAAAAGAAGTTAATAAAGAGACCATGTACTGACTGTGATCAAAGTTTTGGTAACCACAAAAGCTGATGAGGCATCAGTGGCTGACAATAACAGGAAGTCTCAGTGTGTAGTGTAGCAGAGACAGGGAGCAAACATTGCTAACAGAGCCCAAAGCACGGGGGAGTTAGGGAAGAGACAGGGCCTAAAAGGAGCAGTCATAGCGTCTTCGGAAACTCTGAGTACCTAACCCAACTTCGTGGTTTTCCCACACCTTGATCTGCTAGTGCCTCTCACTAGGCTGAAAAGACTGACAAACAGGCAAGGGAACTTGGGCAATCCTGAGGGTCAGACCCCTGGCCAGAGGGCAGGAAAGGGAAGGGAATGGAAATGGCTTCCACTGAGAGATCATAACCAATAAAATGGTCACCTAACTGATCTTATAATTTGAATCAGCAGGAGAGAATGTTTTTGGAGTTCTGATTTGGACCAGTCTTAAGAATCTTAGAAAATATTCAAGGTAGGCAACAAATGTTAAAATCACCCACTTTTTAAAAGAAATTATGGTTACACACAAAATGGAAATAGTTGTAAACTAAATGCTAAGTATTGGAATAGACCTCAACTCTCTGGACAGAAAAAAATGGAAATAAAATATTTTTATGCAATGGTTATACTAAAAACATACTTTTAAGATCAGATTCAAATACATGGTTCATAAGAGGAATTATTTTCCCCTAGTTACTCTAGTTCTTCAGTGTGTATACTCAGTAACTTTCACATTTGCGTATTCTTCTATAATATTACATATATATCCCAAATCAAGCTGCTATTTACTGAGCTCACTTTAAAGTAGGGCTTTCTTGTTCTTAAAGTTCCTGAAAAAAATTGTAAGAATCCTGAAATATATGTAAAAAGGGAATGAAGAAGCAACCATTCCTTTTTGTACAAGATGGGTACACTGGAATACACCTGTGTCTTTTAGGTCAGGTCACTGGAACCTTTTGGAAAGGCTGTCTTCCATTACTTTGGAGGGGACATCCACAGTGTTCCCTATCATTTCATGCTCACTGAGATCTGGAGACCCTGTGAAAGACCTGTGGGCTGATAGTCAAATTGACCCTCCAGCCCCATTGCCTGGATTAACTGTGACTACCCCAGAATTGAAGGTGAAGGACAAAAAATGATACAAAGTGAAAAACAGAAAAATGAGGGTCAGGGATATAGCTGAGCAGCTAAGTGCCTGCCTGGAAAGCAGAAGGTCCAGAGTTTGATTTCTGATACAAAAGGAAAAAAAAAGAAGAAGAAAGAGAGAGAGAGAGAGAAAAAGAGAGAGAGATTATTAAAGGGAAAAAAGAATGAAGTTATAATGATGAGCAAATTAGAAAGAAGGGAGCAGATAAGAAACTATGCTATATGATGTAGCACTTGGGTATCCTTCTCCCCTTACTGATGAAGCCTTGTCATTTATGCAGGATCATTCAACCAGTGATGGGGTGATGGAGTCAGGGTCAAGCCCAAGTGTTTCTCATTCCAGTGTCTCTGAATTTCCTATTACACACAAAGGAAAATGTTTTCCACAGCACTGACCACCATTGCAGAAACAATTTGGTGATTCCTTGGTAGGTTAAGTATAAAATTTCGCTATGACTCAGCAATTCCATTCCTCGGTATATACCCAAAGAACCGAAAACAAGTGTTCAAGCAAAAGCTTTTGCAAGAATGTTAATAGCAGTATCATTCACAATAACCAAATGGTGGAAAGAACCCAAATACCCACCAAGATGGATATCCAGATCAGTAAATAAACAAAATGTGATATATTCATTCAGTGAAATCCTATTCATTCATAAGAGTAAAGTGCTGCTACATGCTACAGTGTGAATGAAGCTTGAAAAGATAATTAAATGAAAGAAACTAGACATAAAAGATGACGTATTATATTACTCCATTTACACAAAACATCAATGGAGACAAATCCAGAAACAGAAAATAGAATAATAGGTGAGGAAGAGAGTTTGGAAGTGGCTGCTTAACAGGGTTAGGGTCCCCTTCGGAGGTAGGAGATGACACTCATCCGTGGAATTAAATAGTGACGATGATTGCATGATACTGTAAATCTACCAAGTGTTACTGAATTGTACATTTTAGAATAATGAATTTCATATGGTGTACTTAGCCAGAAATTTAAAAAGAAAATAAATCTTGAATGATGGTGGGTGAGGGACACAAGAGACACAAAAGCAGATAGTGGCAGCGGGGAACATGGAGGAAAAGGTGAAGATTATTGGGAATCCACAGGAATTGGATGGCACCCCACTGTCCTCAGTGATCTCATGATCACTCTGTCCCTTTTCAGTATATCACGCATGTGCTAGTTAAGTCCCCTGACACTTCTAGGCCCTGAGGCAACTTCCACCTACTGCTGCATCTCTTAGCCACCGAAGGGGGTTTTGGCTGCTTTCTCCTCGTCATTACCACCTATTCTGCATTTTGGGTTCTTTGTCACCACAAGTCTCTCTACAAAATACACACTACGCCATTTGCTTTCCTGAGAACACAGCTTCCTCCTTTAAAAAAATGGGAAGGCAAAAAAAGGACAGACATGGGGGTTATAGAGATTTAAGCAACTTTTAAGTAATCTCATAATAGTTGTTTACTGTTCTTATTTTTATGTATTTGTAAAAGCATTTATTGAGCACACTTTATATTTTATGTTGCAAATCCATCAGCTATGTCACTAAATTGTTACTCCTCTGCACAAAACCCTGTAATGGTTTCCCATGTCACTGAGAATGTATTTCAGGAACACTTATGATGAGTACAATGCCTGTATGGCCTCTGTTCTTGTCTCCCTCTACTCCCTCAAGCCTTCCAGAACTCTGACCACACCAGCCTCTGGAGAGTTGTTCTTCCAACTCCCAGGTTGTCTCCCCTCTATCTCTGCCTATAATTTCCTTCTGTCTCAACCTGTCATTCCCAACTTCTGAATAGCTCATGTTTTCAGTTCCCTCCAGACCCTGCTGAAGAGGCCCTCACTATCCATTCTGCCATAAAAGGCATCTCCCCACCCACCCACATACCCCTGCCATTACCCCTCTCAGAACTCATCACTGCTAATACACCATGGCTAGGTATTGTTGCCTGTGTCCCTGCTGGAGTGTAAACTCTTGAGGAAGGGACTTCCTCAGCCTTCTTCACTATTATATCTCTCATCTAAAGTACAGTTTGTATAGGGAAGGGACTCCATAAATATGATGAATAAATAAATGGCACTGCCAGGAAGAAAAGTTTTGCTCACATTACTGGCTTTACTGGATGCTTACACAGGGCAGATTTTTTTGTGTGTGTTAAATTCCTATATATGAGTTATCTCATTTAATCTTCAGAGCAACTTTACAGAGTGTAATAATTATTAAGGTATATGTTTAAATATGGGAAAAGAGACATAGACAGGTTAAACAACTTGCCCATGATGAAGAATTATCTGGGTCTTACCCAAAGGACATAGAAGTCAAGTTGAAAAAGGTCAATTTGGGGATCAAAAGCAATGATGACTACAACTGATTAAAACTCACCAAAAATTTATAGTCATAATATACAAACAAAAAACTGATTATCTTTGGATATTGCTATGGCATTAATTTGCTGTTACAAAAAATTTCTAAATTAAGAGAGAGAAGCATTTATTATCTGTTTCCTGTATAATCTGTACTTCCTGATAATAAAGTAGTTAGTAAGGGAAGTTCTTATTAAACTTCCAGCTAATAAATGCAGAAAGAGAGAATCTTCTTAAATCACTATTTTTGTTAAGGCCTGAAGAAGTAAAAGGCTGCAATGGATGAATGAATAGTAAATCCATAAGGCAACAGATTGATGTGGAATTTATAATTCTAGGGTCAGTTGACATCATTGAAAGTAAGACAACCAGATCTTATGTTCCTCATAATTTGATGCATTTAGGAAGAATACAGTACCACTTACAAAGAATTCTGGCTTTGAAAAAAAAAAAAAAAAACGAACCTGAGTCAAATCAAACTTCTAGATTATACCAGTTTATAGGAACAACAACAACAACAAAACCCAAAATATTTTCAGTAATAATGCCAGGAAGCAGTTCACCAAATCCCATCTATGGAACAGTCTGTTGAACAAATGACTTGGTTTCTTCAACAAATGAATGTATAACAGGCTCAAAAGGTTGTTGCCACAAATTAAGAAACACCTGGGAGTCCTAATAACTAAGTATAGTGTGAAAACCATGCTTGGATTCTGATTACAAACCAACTGTAAGTTCTTAAGTTTTTTTTTTGTCTTTTTCCTTTTTTTTATCGGTACCAGGAATTGAACTCACGACTGCCTGTTTCCAAGGCAGGCGCTTATGCCGCTGAGCTAAATTCCCAGCCCATAAACCAACTGTTAAAAGGTATATATAAGGCAAATGAGAAGAGATGTTATATGATAGGAATTATTGCTAATTTAACTATAGTTATATCCACACCTGTTAGAAGTTTATACTCAAATATTTATAGATTAATTGAAATTTGCCTTCAAGTAAATTATAACAAAAAAGGGAAAAAAAGTCAAGACACAGGAAATGAGACTACTAAAACGTTAAAGGTTATACATTTTCCTCTCTTTAACATGCATATTAGCAAGTTAGATTTTGTAGGTCTTAATGTTTCTTTATGAACTGATGTGATCATATCTTCAATTAAGTTTTTCAATAACACATAGCTGACGTATTTTCTAAATATCTGCATGTTTGGATTTTTATCAGCATGTATGCACAATTTTGTTTAAGTTTAGGGGTCTTACTCTAAAAAGTAGAAATGTTGCTCCATAACTTCTAGCATTAAGACATTGTAAGCCAGCCACTAACTCTATATGAATTCTTATTTCTTAATTCAATATTGAAATTGTTGGTTGACACTTCATCTCTACACTACTTAAGAGCATGAATTCCTAGAAAACAGAAATCATTTGCCATTTACCAAAGCGCCTCCAAATTCATCTGGCATATAATAGGCACTCCATACAAATTTATATGCATGGACAAATGAATGTTGTGATGTCTCAGGAAAATCTCCTGGTATATCTCTGCAAGTGTTTATTTGGACCACACTGTATCTTTTATTTATTTGAAAACTGAGAGAACCTACACATTCTGCCTTCATTTTTTTCACTATGAATAAATTCAAATTATTATTCGTATGTGTGTTTTTTGTTTCCATACTGGGGAATGAATCCAGGGCAGCCTCTGCACTGAGCTGCATCACCGGGGCCCCAACTCCACCCCGATTTTGTGAATTTTAATAAGGGTCTTGCTATGTCACTAAATTGCCCAGTCTGTCCTTAAGCCTTCAATCCTGCATCAGAGGCTGGGATGATAAGCATGTGCCACCATGCCCTACTATTGTGTGTTTTGTTTCTTGATCAGTTTGTTGCCTGAACAGAGCAAACAATGAATAAACATTTACTGCCCAACTAATCTTCACATCAACCACAGCTGCTTTGCCCACATAACTCGGTAGCCTAGCACAGACCTATGGAATCTGTTCTCTGTGCTTCCAGTTTCTATCCTATTTTATGATATCAAAATGCTTCTCCAGACATTCAAGTGGTATAAAGTTAGTTAGATCTGCCAGTAAGTGGTTCTCTAAGAAACCTTCATTTTTGCAGCTTCCCTTCACTATCTTCAGTAACAGAGGCTGGAAGGCAATTTCTACTGGGAAACTAAACCTTGATGATGTGAAAATATCATTATAGCCAATAGTCTGAGTCTCTTCCATCTTAAAAAAAAAAAAAAACTTTTTGATTGTAGGCCCTTTATAAGAATTGATTGACTTAACTTTAGTGATTCATGATTAATTTACTGTTAACTGAAAACTTATTTGGTCCCACTCCCAATCACTACCACTCACCAATTACAATTGTGTAGCACCAGAAAAAGAAGGAAAGGATAAAGTTTCTTGGCCTAGGCCAGGCATTACAATGTGCTGGACATCTTTAAGTAACAACACCCACATCCAACCATAAAGGATCCAACTGGACTAGGGCAGGGCCAAAATGTCATAGAGCCCTGCATGAACCAATTGTAGAATCAGGACTGAAAATCTAGCCAGTGCTATAAGAGGTGTAGCTGAATGTCTAATTTTAGTCCTTTTCCATGAAAGAAAAAACAAAAATAAGGAATTGTTAAGTTGTGATGCTTTTGTTTTTAATCAAAAAGAAAATAAAAAGGTAGAACTTCATTGAAGTGAAAAGATAAATTATAAAATAGATCCTGATCAACAAGAAAAAAAAACTAGTCATCTTAGCATATGCACTGGGAAAGTCAGTCCTCCATGGCTCCTGAGCATTCCTGCACAATTTTGTTGTGTAGAGCAGGGGTCCAACCCAGCTGTTCATACCATGTAACACAGTTGCTAACACCTGCAGGTCTATGGGGGATAGGAGATTGAGGAATTAGATCAATGTTCAGTGACTACGTGGTCAGTCGGCATACCAGGAAGTGGAGAGTAAGAAAAATAAAGCAGTTAACTTAGCTATCAATCAGACCTAAGACAGAAAAACAACTTGCCTTACGTTAGAACAATGCTAGGGGTTTTCCCCGCAATGGTGAGGGGCAAAAACACTTGTAGAATCGTCACTATAGTAACTTCACAGTTATTGCTGCTTCATTGTCATAGTAAAATGCCTACCTTTGGTGAAGATGGTGGAGGCATGCCTGGCATAATGAAGTGCAAGTGGAATTTCATCTCTCCTGGCAAAAGTGTCAAAAGACACTGACTATCTTCAGAACGCTATAAAACTGCCCTTTCCTCTCCTTTTGTTTGAGTCAACCTGGGGTTTCTGTCTCCTGAGAACTTTTCCCCTGTACTTGAGCATGAGATTAGAAAACACTTTCTTCCTATATTATTGTGCATGTGTCTAATTCTTCTAGTGGAGAGTATAAGAACACACAAAATCAGTGACACATGGGCAGTTTCCCACAGCTGTGTTCAACAACCTTGAAATTGCATCTCCTTCTAGGCAAAAAGCAGGTTTGCTCTCTGCGCACAGTAAAAGTTGTAGTTCTGTGAACTCAGTGTTTCTCAGCTATGTCATAAACCTACTGCATCCATCTCAGTATCCAGCTAGGCTCATCTGCATCCTGCTGGGGGACAGGGAGTACATGGAAAATTGATGCTAACATCACACATGTGCTGATAGTTCTGCTGTGGATAACAGTCTTTGCCAGAATCTGAGAAATAGTAATGAGCTAACTTGTTATTTACAAATACATTAGAAATCCAGATGTTTCACAAGGCCTGACTGTTTGGGCCACAAGAAGGAAATCATGTTAGAGGCGTGCCTTTCTGGAAAAGAAAAGCTCTGGGGTTAGGTTAGAGGGTAGAGGAAACTCGCTGAGATCAGGTAGTAAATGCTATCAGGCAGATGGTGGTGAGAGTGCGAGGATGAAATGAGGCCCCTCCTGTCCTAAATATTAAGTGGAGTTCAGCCACAAGTTAATGAAATGGTTAAAACAAGTGTCTCGAGTGGTGTTTTGGTTATAGCACATTCTCCAGGGTGGGAGCAAGGAAAAATGTTATCACAGCAACCCCATGTTTTAGTCAAAGGTAATGTGACATGACTGTAGCTGCTGAGTCCATGAGTATAGGAAACAGCAGAAATAAATGATGTCAGCAAGAAAGGTAAAGAATTTTGGATAGACTGAAAGCATTAGAAATTTATTGGTTGAGTCCAGAAGCAGAAGGCCATTTGAAACACCAAGCCTGGTTTACTAGCAACAAGATAGATGCTTTTCCTTCCTCCCAAGAGCTCTCTCCCTCCCTTCTCCCCAACTTCAGGTTATTTTGAGGAGAAAAGAGGATGCCTTTGAGAACTTTGAAGAAGGACTTGAACATTTATGGCTCTGTTGGGTGCAGGTATCAAGGTCTACTTGGTCCCATTGAGAGAGGATGCCTGAAGCACCAAAGTGACCCAGGCTACGAAGGACTACAGAGCAGTATTGTGGCACTAGGGAAGGCTAAATGAATGATTCTCCTTAGCAGCAGTGCTCTCCTGAGGCTAGAGGCACAAGGTGAGGAAGCAGGTCATTCTTGGATGAGGAATCAAAAGACAAAAAGTCTTCTGTGATCTATTGTATTCCTTCTCCAGCTGGGAGACCGCATTATCCCCTAAAACAACATTACAGTCCCTAAAGAACATACATTAAACTCTGGTGGGTGTTCTGAAGAGGAACAACAACAACAACAGCAAAAAGGCACCTGCATCAAATGACAGTGCTTGTGTAAAGTTCTCAGTGAGAAGGGAAGGGAAATTAGGAAGGGAAGATATTGTTAGGTATGCCCACACACTCTTTATCCCACTTTTTGCATATGTAAATGTATAATGAAATTGATACGTTGCATACTTGTATTGTAAAACTCAAAGTGACTAGAGCATCTTTCCCATTCATGAAGTCCTTGATCCCCTCCCCGGTGATCTTCTGGAAACGTTACAAATTCCCAGAGAGAAAAAGGGAAAACTACATTTGACCTTCAGTAAGGCTGTTTGCTCAATACAGTAACACCACCTGCTGGACAAGGGCACTGAATTCTCCCTGTATGTTTGCGAGGGCTGTCAAAACAAGGGACCACAAACTGACTGATTTAAGCAATAGAATTCTATTGTCTCTGTGCTGGAGGCTAGAAACCCAAAATCAAGGTTGGTTCCTTTGAGGTTATAAGGGAAACTTCTGTTCCAGTCCTCATTTCTTGGCTTACAGATGACTGCCTCCACATTCTGATGGCATTCTCTCCTTATCCATGTCTCTGTCTAAATTTCCTCTTAGGAGGCCACCATTCATATCATATTAGGGTCCACCTTAATGACTCATTTAATTTGGTTACTTCTATAAAGATTCTATCTCCAAATAATTGCATTCTTGTTAGTAGGATTAGGATTTCAGCCTACAAATTGTGAGGGGATAGAATTCATTCTGCAACATATCCCTTTCAAAAAGGGAAAGCAGTTGACATGTTGCCGAGCTCTTGCTATAGATGAGGAATTCTCCCATGGACGCCTTATGAGTCCCAGGCCTGACATCCTTCTTATGTCATGCAACAGCTAGGACATGCCAACTACAAGGGAAGGGCCAATTTGCTGGTAAAATTAAAAAAATGTACTTGAAGATAGGCTGGCCTGACCATGCCTGAGGGTCATTTTAGTTTTTGTATAAAAGAGTAGTAGCAACCCTTATGGGGAATATTTTATCCCCTACTCTGCCAACTGAGACAAGGCTACTGGCTCAGCAGGATCCTAGATTCATAGATATTCCCCTAAATGCCTGGGCCTACCTAGTTCACTGTTAGTTCAGGTAATATACAAACTGATGGCCACTGCAGCTGTGTAAAACCTAGCTACTGGAATTAATGTATAAAACCCAAAACTGTTCTCAGGCCTCTGGTCAATCATGTTATCACTGTGAACCGTGAGTGTCCCTGCATGTTTTTTGCTGGGCAGGTCAAGAAAGCCAGACCCAACTGCTCTTTATGCAGGCCATTCTTTACTTGTGCTTTTGTGATGAAAGAATGAGGTAACACAGATCCTTGTCTCCTTCTCCTTCTTCCTCCCTTGCCCTTGTCTCATTATAAAAGTAGTAGATTTTTTAAGTTCAGTGTGACACAAATCCATTTGGTTAACAGAACCCATTTAAGTCTGTGCTCTTCTCTACCACCTCTACAGGCCTAGGGGATCAAGGAGAATTGACACTAGCATCATGCTGCTTGTTGTTCCATAATAAGGTCCTATGTCTCTGATTTAGGCACCTCTGGTCCTCTGCAACAGACTAACCCATCAGCTTTCAAGTAGAGTAAAATCTCCAAGCCTTCACAGACCCTGACATCATGGGGGCTATAATTTCTAAAGGTCTTTGACAAGGTTACTCTAAGTATCTGACATACATGGCTGAGTCCTATACCCTAATATTTGGTCTCCCCTAAATCACTTTGCTCTGTTACAATGACTCAGTTATCCATCTTTTCAATTGTTCCACTATCCTGAAAGGAATCTTTGCATTTCAAAGGACATTTTTGTCTTACTGCTACTTAATAGCAGTAATAAAGGCAATATCTAATATAGAGTAAAAGGCATTTTTCTGAAAACTGAAGTCATTGTTCTGTATAATAATATGTATCTTTAGTCCTTAAAATATCCTTCTGAAGAGTATTCTATTATCTCTAGTGGTTAGATCAAGAGACTGAAGAACAGATCACAAAATTAGTCAGGAGTGGAATTGGATTCAATTCTAGGCATTCTGGCTTTACTCTTCATTTCTAAATATGAGCTATACTGCCTAATGGTAGGACCTTCTACTCCAGGATATAATGGACTACAGAAACCTAGAGATCTTTATCTGAAATTTTAGGAAAATAATTTGAGTCAGACTTTAACACTTTAATTTTATCTGAAATATTTTAACACTTTTGACAACTAATCTTAGGCATTTTGACAGTCTAGTGTGCTTTGATCTTTTATATCCATCCACTGTATAATCGAATGTCAAGTTTTCATAATCTGTATTAGTTTTCTACTGCTGATGTAATAAATTATAAAGAATTTAATGATTTAAAATAATATATATATACTATCTTACAGTTCTGTGGCTAATGTCTAAAATGGGCTATAGGACTGTATCCCCCTGGAGGTCACCAAAGAGTGTCTGTTCCCTTGCCATTTCTGGCTTCTGAAAGGACCTGAATTCTTTTGCTTATGTCCTATCTTCAAAGCCAGAGGAGCAGCATCTTCAAAGCAAATGATCCATTAATCTCTCTGTGTCTCTCTCTCTTCCTCCATTTTTCCCTTTCTTCTTCTCTCTCTCTCTCCTTTATTTACTCTTTATCATATAAAAACTTTTTATAATTGCAGTTGAGTCACCTGGATAATCCAGAATAATCTCCCCATCTGAAACTCCTTAAGTGATCACATTGTAAAGTCTCTGTCCCTTTTTCCATGTAAGGTAACATACTAGTAAGATATTCACAGGTCCTGGGAATTAAGACAAGTACCTATATCCTGGGGGACATAATTCTGTCTATATACATTCTAAACAATTCTTTCTTTAGGTACAGAAATTTTGACACAAGTATCTGGACTGCATACTCAAGGCCATCCACTAAATAATTAGTAATCAATGTCATCTAGTCTTCAAGAGTAGTGCTTCAAAATCATTTGGGGAAGAGTAGGCATAGAGGTGTGCATGAGACAACATACTGTTGAGAAATATGTGACAGAACTTTAGCCATGGCAACAATATAATAGCTTAATTATTTTAAAACATACCTGAAGTCGAGCATTCATAAGCATGAATTCCTGTTGATTTTTCATGTTTTCATTCATAGATTTTGACAACATAAACCCCATCTTGACCTAATATATTTTGAAAAAGGAGATTTAAAACAATATATTATATACATCTTAGGGAAAAGACTTTCTGATGTAGACACACAGTATGAATTCTAACTAGTTGTCATACCTTAGGCATACTTAACCAGCCTGGCTATGATTTACTCTGCTAAAGCCAGCTGACCGAACTGGATGATCTCCCTGCCCTATCAGTGAATGATACCATGTTTCTTGAATTTTCTTCCTACTATAAAGCTTAAGAACAGCATGGATACCATCTTTCATCTCCTTCTATAAAGGTGAACAATAAAACTTGTATCTGAAGAAGGGTGATTTAGAAGATGCCTTGCACATCTTAGGGAAAGATTTCTCTGTGCTCCTTGCATTTGTATTTTAGAAGATTTAGGTGTCTCAAGTTTAGTATGTCAGTCTTCTTTCCATAGTCATATTGTAACTCTGTCCCTTTGCTACATCCTGCTTATTTCTATCCACTTATTGCTGACTTCCTAAGCTATCCTCTTCCAGCTTCATCTGCTGAAATTCTCAAAATGGAGACTACATAAAGATATTTCAGTGTCCTCAGAAATGTACTTTTTTAAATGGTTGCATTATAGGGCCAGGAATTTAGCTCAACAGCACAGTGCCTGCCTGGCAAGCACAATATCCTGAGTTCAGTTCCCACAACCAAAAATAAATACATAAAATGACTGCATTGTATAATTGATTCTCTACTTACAACGTTACATTCTAGTAAACGTACCCTGAGTTGGTAATAGTGTTAAGTTGAAAAATGCATTTATGCATTTAACTCACTGAACATCATGTCTTAGTTTACTTTCAACATAAAACATTTTGCTGGCATTTGGAAATATTCGTCTATACAAATCCCATTTCATTATAAAATATTGAATATCTCATGTAATTTATTAAATACTGTTCTGAAAATGAAAATTGAAATGGTTGTTCTGTATTGCTAGCCCAGGAATAGATAAAAATTCAAACTATGGTTTCTTTTAGATACATATTTATTTGCACCATTGTAAAGCCAAAAAATGTAAGTTGAACTATTCTGAAAATTATGGGCTGTCTATATTGTCTATTTTATCATCTTAGTTCATCTAAGTGGGCCAGAACTTCAGTTCTTATTCTGCCGAATTGGGTTGATACAGAAAATATTTAGTTCTTGATTTTACTTTCAGAAAACTGCAAAACATAGAGGAAAGTCACAGCTTCTCTCTACCTCCCTCAACAATTTTACTGATATCTTTCTCTTTAGTAGGCTGTTGAATATGGTTGTGGAATGTCACATTAGAGTGGATAGTTTTAATGCTTTATAGCCAGGACAAGTGTTCTGTGGCAAGCCCTTCCCCTTCTGCCTCTGACCTTGAGACAGAGACAGTGTGTCCCACAACTGAGAGTGGGAAGATCTAACAGTTCCCTCCTTTTTTCAAGTTTAGATAGCCCCATATAAATTCTCTACAGCAGCAGACCAGAACTTGCCTGAAGGCAGGAGCAATATATTATCCATCTTGACAATTTTCAGTGTCTACTTTTCACAAATGTTTGCACAAAACAGGAGTGATATAGTACAAGAAAAAATTTAGCTCAGTAATTTACTGTTCCTTATTGGTCTTTTACGTATATGAGTATATGATTGAATTCTTTACGTCTGCTGCAAGTGTTTATAAGGGAAAAAACTGTCCTCTTGTCTCCAGGAACACACTGTATACATCAAAGATCTATGTCCGTTAGAAGTTCCTATTGGAATCTCCCCTCAAATGGAAAGACAGTCCTTATTCAATTATCTACAGAGCAGAAACTCTGGAAAGTTAGAAATTAGACTTACCTTTTTTCTTGGGCCTTTCTGTCTTGTTGTTTGGATGTGTTAGGGGACACTCCCTGGTGGAAGGGTTAAAGGTCGAAGCCAAGCAGGAAAAACTTCCCTGTGGGAGACCACATCTGAAAATGAGTATACCTACCACACCTTATGAACTTTACCTGTGACTGAATTCAGTGTTTTCAACCTCTTCTCCTTTCCTAACCCTCACAAAGCCATTTTCCAAAACCTGGGATTATTCCTTATGGTGTTCAAAACTAACTTTCTCTTTTACACACAGAATATTCACCAGAAAATGAGCAAGAGTGACTTTGCAATAGGAATAACTGATTTCACTCATTTTTGTATAAGGCAAGTGTGTCAGAAATGCAACACCTTATATCATGAATAACCTCTTTTGGTATCTACACAATTAAGGTGTCAGTATGTTTGAGAGGGCTGAGAATGTTAATTTATGTGCATTCCGCATTCATTTTTCCTGTTTGTTTGTGAAACCTTGAGAGAGGTATGGAGTGCTACAGCTTTTCCTGGTTTTGCTACAGAACCCTTTAGAAAGGTATATTTCTCAGAAGAGGGTCCTTACAAATCCCAGACACCCCTGTGACCTGGTTGGTGGGCGGAGGCTAGGTGGAAAGAGAGACTGAAAAATTCCATGAGTTTTGTCATACAAATCCCTGCGATATCTTATTTCCCAATCAAATAACACATTACCTGAATTTATTTCTGATTGTCTAATCACAATCATGTCTAATAAACCTTTGATGCTATCTACGCCTGCACAGAATTTTGGGAGATTTTCCATAATTATCCCCACTCCCTCACTCTGGACCCAGTTTCTTTAATTAAGGTATTCCCCCAGTGGGGTACTGAGTTTTAAGGGGCCAACTTTTCTCAACTCCATGATAACTACAAAGACCACGAGTCTCTGTAGACAATAGGCTCTGAAAGGAGCTTGACAATGCCTACCAGCACCAGAGAACACTGGAGCCGGCTTCTAGAGCCCAGGTCGCGGACTCGCGCCTGCGTCAGCGGTGCAGACCTTAGGTCCTCACCCGCCTGCCACTCGCACTCACCTAGCATTGAGACAAGGACACAAGACCTTTGCGAACGCTGCAGAGACCTCCAGGCCTGGGTTTCCGGGAATTACCACAGAGAGCAGGGCTTTCCCTCAGAGCCTCGGGATTGGTTAGCCATGACAGTTGTTACAGTCCTCAGCCAATCAGCGGGGCTGTCAGCTGCCGGAAAGGCTCTATTCAAATTCTCAGCAGAAGCCCGGTGACTCCTAGGCCAGGGGCCCTGGTAGGAGGTGCTGATCAAAGCTGCAAATTCAAAACTTCAAGGACTCAGGGATGCGATTTTGAGAGAGGCAGAGGAAGCAGAATAGAAATCTTAATTAACAGCCTGTCTTCTATGCTGTAAAACTGCCATCAAGAGAGTGGCAAAAAGGTAAGATAGGAAGCAAAGAACAGATTTGACCAGAATTATTAATTCTCTTTTGAATAGACTCTGGAAACTGAGGGGTGTTCATTTCTTTTCATTCCTGCCAGCAATTTCTATGTTAAGTAAACCGAAACTTCTTCCCAACATCACTGAGAGAATACTTGAGAAACTATTGCATTCTGACTTTTGTCACTAAATGTTTTGGGACAATAGCATGGACTTCACCAATCTCTGGCCTTGAGAGGTTCCATAGGGGTGGTTCCCACCTCCATATGGTTACCCACTATGTTAGTGGAAAAGATTTTTAACTTCTTTTCAGGTTCAGCATGTGAATGATCACCGCACCAACCTCCTAGGCTTGTCTTCATGTTCTCAGCCCCATTCCTTAGTATCTTGGGCCTTGCATTCCGTACTTCAAACAATTTTTGTTGAATGACTGAGTGGAGAAATTGCAGCAGCATTCCCATTTCCAACTGTGAGAGCAAGTGTGTTGCCAGGAGCAAAACCATATGGAACTGGACTATTTTAAGGCAAATCACGGACTGGTGTGTGGAGTCGCATTTGAGTATGCAGACTATCATAAACACTTCGATTCAATTTCCAGCTCTAGCAGTGTCACCCTGTCACTCTTTTTTCTACAGTAGTACAAAAACTCACTAATTGGGGGGCCATGAGACCTAAATGAGGTAAAATATTTAGACACTTAGGCCAGTGTCTGGCATATAGTATTTGATTAATAATACTAATCAGAACAGTTGGGAACTGTTATTAACTCTAGACCAGAGGGACAAGGAAAACAAAACAGTTACAAAAATTAAAAGAGAATTGTAGTTGCGGCTGTAGGAATGGATACTCACATGGTACCACATGGTTTAGTAGAGGAAAGTAGTCAATACCCACATTTGGAAGAGCTAGACAAGATTCTGTAGTTATAGTCACTGCCAGGACCTTAGCCCAAAGTGAAGCAGAAAGACCCACCTCTCTTTCCTCACATGCTCTGATATCCTGCCAAGGCCTTCCATTGGCTGGAGTTACCAGGAAGCAGAAGATAAGGGAGTCAAGTAGATGCAGTGGTCAGTCTCACAGGCACAATGTCTAGAAAAAAAAAAAAAGTATTCAGTACATCATTTCTATGACCTTGAGTTTATCATGTGTGGAAGTCTCAGTTCAAAAGGAAGACATTGTTCCACTGGAGGGCCCAGCATAGTTCTGCTGAATTGGAAGATGAAATTGTCTTTCAGTCATTTTGGTTCTTACAATGATGAAACAGAAAATTTATCCAAATTACCGAAAAGATATTAGGTTGCCTTCATACAACAAGGGGAAGGAAAACTATGCGTGATAGTTTTATTTTGGTTCCTATTGATACTCTGGGAATTTACTATCTGTTTGTACTCTTATAAGCCATAATAATGATCATTAGATAACTTCAGTAACTAAGTAAAATATAGACTACTTAAATTTCAGATCATGCAGAAATTAGTGTTGTAGCACATCTTAGTTACCTTTCTTATCACTGAGACACAGTACCCAGAATTTAAAAGAGAAAACATTTATTTTGGCTCATAGTTTGTAGAGATTTCAATTGACAGTTGGCTAACTCCAAGGCAGGGCCACATGGCAGAGGAACATCACAGAGGAGAAACACTCCATGACTGAACAGGTAGGAGGCAGCCAACAGCAACAAAAATCCTCCATTTTCCTTTAATCCCATCCAGCCTACAAACCTTTGGGATGGTACCACCCACATCCAGGTTGGGGCTTCCATTCTCCACATCCAGATCTGTGGTAAACCAATTTAGTTATCACAAAGCCTTAATCCCACTATCATATACTCTAATGCAGCCTCATATACCCATAATCTGGCCACCTCTCTAAAGCCACACCTATGAGCACATGAGACTTTGGAGGTACATCTAAATACAAGCCATAACACATACAAGGCATTTTATGTTAAAAGAAAACCCTTATCTAACAAAGTTCTGTCAGAAGGAAGGAAAAACATGTGTGAAAGAATAGAAAATTATAAATTAAAAAACATGTGTGAAAGAATAGAAAATTATTTTATAATTATAAAATTGGGGATTTAGCTCAGCGGCGTAAGCGCCTGCCTTGCAAGTAGGCAGTCATGAGTTCGATCCCTGGTACCGATAAAAAGGAAAAAGACAAAAAAAAAGAATAGAAAATTATGATAATCAATTTGAATGTTGCAAGACACTATAGAAGCAAGAACTGTGATACCTTTGTATATAAAATGTGAATTGATATTTCTTTTTTGCCTTTTTCCTCTGCTACCATGCATAAATATACTGGTAAAATAAATTTTATAATTTAGTTTCTAAGTAAGAGTGTATCTGAATTGACATCACCTGAAGGCAATATGGTGGTGTTAGGGTCTGTGTCTAGATGTCCCTGAAAAGCTTCTTGCAGTCATAGGGGATTTTCTGGAGGTAGCTGAATCTAAAGTGTGTGAATGATTCATAGTACAGTGCTAGAATTGAGGCTGTCAGTCATACACCTGCTCTAGGGTGAGTAGTCTGTATACAATATAAAGGACAAAAAGAGCTCTCTGTCTGTCTGCCTGTCTCTCTCTCTCTGTCTCTGCCTCTCTCTCTCTCTCTCTCTCTCTCTCTCTCTCTCTCTCTCTCTCTCTCTCTCTCGTCTCACTCCCCCACCCCCTGCCCTGCACTGGCCTAAATAAACATTTTCCCTTTAGCTATGAGTGTCAGATAATCTTGTCTCAGTATTGAGAAAAGTGACTAAGACAGGTGGGAAATGAGGCTGATGGAAAGTCAGTGATCAATAAGTAAAAGGATAATGCTTTTATCCAGAAACTATTGTAATAACAGTGAAAAGATCTCATAATAGAACTGAATTCAATTCTATATATACCCAGGACAAGTGGAGGTCTATGTGAAGGAGCAAATATTGGGTCAGTTAGTGGCTGGGAAATTACTGAATGGAGAAAAACAGAATCCTTGCCAAGCTGACCTAAAAGAATTTTTGCTGAAAGGATACAGAATGATCAGATATCATCTGAGAGATGATGAGGTTGAGGAATTTGATCAGATATTGAAGGTAATAATATACCTAAGGCAGTTTTAGGTATATCTTTAAACTGTTTTTACAGTATTTTTGGTAAAATTGACTCTGGTAAGGACACAGACATCTAAGTTTGAAGTCTAATAAAAGAGAGAACTTACAAAAGGATGACTGAAGTTAAGGACAACACTGTGATTCTTATGTGTAGGTGATGAGCTTCTCTTCATCTGAGCAAAGAGCGATAAAATGTTGAGTGGCAAAGCAAGCAGGTCGGCTTTGTTGGTCTTCTGTTTGCCTTCCCTATCATTTAAAGTTTCCTTACTTCCCTGTTTTTTATACAGCCCAGAAGATGACTTGCTTGGAAAATATCACCTGAACTTCCTCCAGATGGTTTCTATTTGTGTTTAGATATTTGGAGCATTCACAAAAGCAGCAAGAAAGAAAAGATATGAGTATGTTTATGCCATTCTCTCTGTTTTGGCTGAGCATCTGGTTCTTCCACATGTTCTTCCACAACTACAGCTCTTTTTTTTTCCTTTTGAAAAATTTAAACTTTATTGTTTTAGTACGTACATGACACAGTAACCACATTCATTATAGGGAATTTGTACCTGTACACAATATATCTCAATTCTTTTTTTTCTATTTTCTTCCACTCTGTTAACCCTTCTCCTCTTCCCCATTTATAGAAACTTGTTTTTTCATTTTTTCCTTCCATTCTTTTTTGTCCTTTTCCCTTTCTTCCCCTCTCTCGTTCCACTTTTCATTTGACTATGTTCTTTGTACTTCCCAATATCTATCCTCCATTATGCTTTTTATTTACCATTTGAGTTTCTCACACAAGAGAAACAATGTGATATTTAAATTTGTGTGTACAGTTTATTTCACTTAAGATTATGGTCTTGAGAAGGATCCATTTCCCTACAAATGATTTGAGTTTGTGTTTCTGTATGGCAGAGTAGTATTCCATTGTATATAAAAAATGCATTGTCTTTATTCATCTTTTAGTGGACATATAGGCTGTTTCCAAAATTGAGCTATTATAAATTATGATGCTGTAAACATGGTTATGTATATATTACTGGAATATGATGCCTCTAACTGTTTGGTGAAGATACTTAGAAGTGGAATTGCTGGATCAAATAGAATCTCTAGTTTTACTTTTTTGAAGAATCTTCATACTGATTTCCATAGTAGTTGTACCAGTTTACACTTCCACCAGCAATCAAGAAGGGTTCTCTTCACTCCACAGCCTTGCTGGTGTTTGTTATTGGTGATATCTTGATGATAGCCATTCTTTCTTGAATGAGATGGAATCTTGGTTTGGTTTTAACTTGCATTTCTCAGAAGACTAGTAATGTTGAGCATTTTCTCACATATTTATTTGCTATTTGTATTTCTTCATCTAAGAAGTGTGTATTCATTTTAGATGTCCAATTTTGGATTGTGTCTTTGTATTTGAGGGTGTTTGATTTTTTTGAGTTCTTTATATGTTCTAGATTGTATCCTTTTGTCTGAGGAGTAACTGGTAATATTTTTTCCAGTTCTAAGGACTGTCTCTTCTCTCTGGTGGTGGTTTCTTTTGCAGAATCTATTTAGTTAGATGTGATCTCAGTTGTTGATTCTTCATAGTATTTCCTATGCAATAGGGGTTTCCTATGCATAAGGTCTTTGCCTACACCTATGTCTTTGACAGTTTTACCTATTCTGTATTCCAGAAGATTAAGTCTTCCTGTTTTTGTATTCAGATCATTGGTCCATTTCAATTTTAGTTTAGTGCATAGTGAGACATAGGGATCTGGGATTTAGGTTCAATGTTCAGTATGTGGCAAGCTAATTTTCCTGGCACCACTTATCGAAGAGATCTTTTTCCATTGAAGATGTTTGGTCGGTTTGTGAAAGGTAGCTGAGTGTGCTTGGAGTTGTTTCTGCATCTTCTATTCTTTTCCATTGATTCTTGGATCTGTTTTTTTCCCAGGACCATACTATTTTTAATAATGGTACCTTTTTAGTGTAACTGCAAATCAAGGATTTTGATTCTCCATGACTTGTCTTTGTTACATAGAATTACTATTGCTATTGTAAGTCTCTTCCGGTTCCATATAAATTTAAGATTGTTTTCTCTAGTTCTGAAAATTATGCTGTCAGTATTTTTATTGGGATTGCATTTAATCTGTATAAGAGTTTTGGAAGTATGACCATTTTCACTATATTTGTTTCTGCCTATCTAAGAATGGGGGACATTTTTTCATTTTGTCATATCCTCTTCTGTCTTTTTCATAGTATGGTACTTTTTAATCTAGAGATCTTTCACTTTTATTGTTAGGTTCATTCTTAAGTATTTCCTTTTTCTTGATGCTGCTATGAAAGGTGTTGTTGCCCTAATTTCTCTTGCAGTGAGTTTTTTATTTGTGTACTGAAATGCTGTTGAATTTTGAGTACTGTATATTTCTAAGCTGCTGGATTTGGTTATTAAATCTAGGAGTCCTTATTGGAGTTTTTGGGATCTTTATGTAAAGTATCATGTCATCTGCAAATAATGATAATTTACTTCCTTTCCTATTGTTATTTATTTATTTCTCTTGTCTGATTATTCTGGCCAATGTTTCCAGAAATATGTTGAATAGGAGTGATGATAGTAGGCATCTTTGTCTTGTTCCTGGATTTTATAGTGAAACTTTTCAATTTTTTTTTTTTTTACCAGGAATTAAACTCAAGACCTGGTACTTTCCGGGCAGGTGCTTATGCCACTGAGCTATAACCCTGGCAAAGCTTTTAATTCTTGACCACTTTATATGATGTTAGCTACTGATTTATCATGGATGGCTTTTATCAAGTTGCAATAAAGATCTTCTGTTCCGATATTCTGTGAGGTTTTTATCATGAATAGATGTTGCACTCTGTCAAATGCTTTTTCTGCATCTATTATTATAATAATCATATGATTTTTGTCCTTGGCTCTGTTAATATTGTGTATTACATTTATTGCTTTACATGTGTTGAAGCATTTGTTGCATCCTATTTGTCAGAATCTTGTTGATGATTTTTGCATCTATGTTCATTGAGGAGAATGGCCTATAGTTCTCTTTTTTGATTGGATCTTCTTTTGTTTTGGTATCAGGGTAATATTTGCTTTCAGGAATGAATTGGAAGTATTTCTTTCCTTTTGATTTCATTAAAGAGTTCAAAGAGTAGTGGCATTAGATTTTCTATAAAGTTCTTACAAAATTCAACAGTGAATCTATCAGGATCTGGGCTGTTCTTGGTTGGTATTTTTAAAATTATTTCCATTTTATTGATTAATATTGGTTTATTTAGGATTTTTATATCTTCTTGATTCAGCTAGGTTATTCATACATGTGTAGGAATCTGTCCATTTCTTCTATGTTTTATATATTATTAGTGTATATATTCTCAAGTAGGTATTAATCTTCTGAATTTCTTCAGGCTCTGTTGTGATTTAGTGCCTTTCATTCCTAGTTACATGTGTTTGGGTCTTTTATTTCCTTTATTTTTTTTACAAGGTTGGCTTCAGGTTTGCCTATTTAATCTTTCAAAGAAACAACCTTTCATTGATTCTTTGTATTGTTTTTCTAGTCTCAGTTGCATTAAGTTCTACTCTGATCTTTATAATTTCCTCCCTCATACATTCCTTGGGCTTAGCTTGCAATTCTTTTTTCAGAACTTTGAGGTTCATGATTAAGTTACTTATTTGAACTTACTCTGCTTTTCTGAGGCCAGAATTCACTGCTATAAATTTCCCTCATAGGACTGCTTTCATTATGTCTTATAAGCACTGGTATATCATATTGACATTATCATTTAATTGCAGAAAGTCTCTAATTTCTCCTTTTATTTCATCTGTGACCCATTGGTTGTTCAGGAGGGTGTTATTAACTTCCATGTGCTTCAGTAATTTTTGTGATTTCTTTTGCCATTGATTTCCAACTTCATTGTATTATGATCTAATAATATGCATAGGATAATTATAATTGCTTTGCATGTATTTATGCATGTTCTAATATGAGTTAGTATGTCATCCATTTTGGAGAAAGTTCCATGTGCTCTTGAAAAAAAATATGTATTTTGTTGTTGTTGGGTGGAACACTCTATAGGTATCTACTAAGTCAATTTATTCAAGGGTTTGGTTCAGCTCCAATGTTTCTTTCTTTATTATTTTTGTCTAATGATCCATCTCTTTGTGACAGTGGGGTATTTAGGTCCTCCATTACAACTGTAGCAGTGCTTATCTGATTTTTTGATATCCATTAGTGTGTGTGTGTATATATATAGTTGGGTGCATTGGTATTTAGTACATGTATATATGTGACTGTTACCACTTCCTCTTGAATTGTTCTGTTAACAAGTTTGTAGTGACCTTCTTTTCCTCTCTTGATCAGTTTTGGCTTGAAATCTACTTTGTCTGCAAACAGAATAGATAGTCCTGCTTTTATACAGGTTTCTTTCACATGAAGTATTGTTCTCCATCCTTTCAATTTCATTCTGTGAATTTCTTTTTGAGTTAAATGTGTTTCTTTTATGCAGCATATAGTTAGACCTTGTTTCTTGATCCATTCTGGCAATCCATTTCTTTTGATTGGTGGGTTGATTGATAGTGATATCTGATAGGTATTTATTTATCCTTGTCATTATATTATTTTCCTGTTGTTGGTTCCCTTTCCCTCATATTTAATTGCTTGCCTTGCCTGATGGAGTCATTTTTTTGGTATTCTCTAGATTGTTTTTGTCATCTTTTTCTGGACTATCCTTCAGAACTTTTTGGAGTACAGGTATAGTGGTCAGGAATTTCTTTAATTTTTTTTTATCATGGAAGTATCTTACTTCCCCCATCAATTTTGAAAGATAATTTTGTTGGGCTACATCAATTGGTTTGGAGTTTTTTTCTTTTAGGGCTTGAAGCATTTCATTCCAAGCTTTCCTTAACATAAGGAGTTCAGTTGAGAAATCTGCTTTGATTCTGATGGGATTTCCTTTATTGGTGATTTGTCTCTTTTAATAGCTTTTTAAATGTCTCTTTTCTCTAACAGCTTTTTTATTATCCTATTCTTGCCCTGAATCCCTGGAATCTTGACTTATATGACTTAATGTAGGATTTTTTTTTTTCTGACCAGGACTATTTGGAGTTCTGTGTGCCTCACTTATCTGTATCTGAAATACTTTTCCCATTCTTGGAAAGTTTTCTAATATTACTTCTGTGAACAGATTTTTTCTAATATTACTTCTGTGAACAGATTTCTGTGCCCATTGTGATAGCTTCTGATTCTTCATTGATTGCAATTAATCTTATGTATTATTCTTTGCATCATCTAGAAGCTGTTGGATTGATTTTTTTGTGGTCTCTTGATACTTTTAAGAGGTCTTTCATTTGATGATTACAAACCACAAGCCTGCTGTGAATTGGCAACTTGTGGTTAACTTGTAAAACCCAGCTGAACTGAATAAAGTGGTGGCTGGTTGTGGATGGCCCACCTGAGGATTGTTGTCAACAACATAGAAAAGAGAACTGAAGAGAAAGAAGTGGTGTTGTTGGTTCTCCTGTTGCCATAGGTTCTCCTGGAGGAACTTGTCAAGCTTCTTTCCTGATACAAACTTGGCTGTTCTCATCATCAAAGGAACTCAGGACCTTGTGTCACTGAGGATGACTGTGGTTCACTTTGGGGGTGTGCTGGTCCTTACTTTGAAGGTCATTTCCTGGTACTGGAGAAGATGGTGTGCTGTTCAACCTCCTGAAGAAGCTTGTCATGCTGGCTTCCTAAAATGAATTGTTGTTCTCATTATTGGAGGAACTAAGGCTCTCATTGCTGCTGAGAATGGCTGTGGCACTTTTGAGGGAATCTCTGATCCTTACTTTGAGTGTTGCTTCCTGACTCCAACGAAGACCCCTCAGGGCTTCGGGCACAGGTCTTTGATCCCACTGGCACAGACTTTCTAGCTTCTACCACTGACCTTTGGGCCTTCCCAGCACGGTTTTGTGAAACAGACTTGCTTGAGATATCTTGTGCTCTTGGCCTCTATGAGGGCATTGTCATTGGCTCTAGATCTTCAGGTAGACTCATGCAGGTTACTGCTATGGGATTCAGGCCTTCAGCTGTATTCTTTGGATCTTTAGTGTTGGACAGATTTCCAGCACTTTTTTTGTATTTTACTTTTTGACTATTTTAAAATAATATATAAATTATGTATCCTGTATTAAATTGTTTTCCTTGAAAACCTTGACCACAACACCTGTCTTATAGATTTGCTATTCTGTCTTTACATTGTTGACTCTGCTGCATAAAGTTTTAGTAGGATTTTCAACCTCCTGGATTTATATTTGAATCTTTTTTTTTTTGAAATTTAATTCTTTTCTATGTTGGGCATTTATGGTTTTTGAAGCTCCTCTGTTTTTCTTCTGTAGCTATTCTAGATTCACTAATCATTTCCATCATTATAGTCATCATCTCTTTATCTCTGTTTTGTTTTTGTCAAGAGACTTATCAACCTGTTTTGTTACTTCTGCTGCCTCTATTTCATAAAATTCAGCTGGCAGGTTTATTTCTTCCACCTGATTTCTCCCTTGATTTGCCTTGAGTGGGTTGGGGATGTTGGGTTCCACCCTGCTTCCTTGTTTTCTCGTTGCTGTTCATTCATTTTCTGCTTTGAGGTTTATAAATTGCTTATGTAGTAAGACTTATTACTAGTAAACTCTACTACTATCATCAAGGCCTTTTTTAGGAAATGACTACTTTTCAGAGATAAAGCCTAGGCATAACTGAATTTGGCTTTTCAGATTGTGGCTGCCTACATGGCCTAGCATCCAGTTCTTTGGTACTGGACCATAGTATTAGGTATGACTCCCAGACAGTCTAGGTATTGGCATACAAGGAAGATCAATTGATCACAACTATGTTACCTTTGCTAAAATAGTACAATCAGTAATAAAAATGGTATCAAGTACAGACTAGAAAATGACAAACTGTTGTAACAATTTGTCAACTTTAACCACAGGTATAAGATTTATAGTTATGTAACAAGAACTAAAATAAATCAGGCAATTATGTATGGTAAATGTCCACTCAGTAGAGCAATTTTACCCTAAGGGGAGAAATTTTAAAAGGGAGAAGAAAAAACTAGAGAAATGAAAGAAAAAAGTGATTAGAAACAAGGCTGAAGGACAAAAGAGATTACTCAGGTCTTGGGATGTTGTTGAAGAGAACAGGAAGGAAAGAAAGAAGATAAAAACAAAAACAAGAAAACTAA
The DNA here is from genome assembly GCF_034190915.1 of Cavia porcellus. NCBI lineage: Eukaryota > Metazoa > Chordata > Mammalia > Rodentia > Caviidae > Cavia > Cavia porcellus. The sequence goes on from NW_026947484.1 coordinate 81,145,906, forward strand.
AAATAATGTTCATGCTCATGAAATGACAAAGCAAACCATCAAAAAGCCCCAAACAAACTGAGAGACAGAGACAAATGCCAGAGTGTTGACTGTCAGCTACTCAGCTTCTCCAGATTGCCAACAGTTTGGAAAACACCAACCCAGAGAGAATTCAAAGGGAGTGCATGGAACGTGGAAACCTTGAGGGAACTGACGGTGGAGAAGAAGTAAGATTCATTGCCACAGAAGAAACAGCTCACCACTGCAGATCTCAGATCATGAGGTGTGTCTAGCTCAGTGGTGTTTGGCTGGTGCACAGAAAGCAAAAGCAACTTTGCTCCTTATTGGGACTGACCTTAACTAGGAGACTCATACAGTCGGAGGCAGCAGTTAGAACAGGAGACATTATTTCCTGAGCCTTCCTTCCCAGAATCAGCGGTTGGTGAGTAAATTAAAGTGGTACCTGGCACAGAGTTGTGTGGAAGAACAGCAGTGGGTGGGTGGTATCACCATTCTATTTCAAAGGAACCAGGGCTTGAATTCCAGCAGCAGAAGAGCTCCAGGGTTGCCTCACTGCCAGTTTCTTGGAGTGAAAAAGGGAAGGGCAGTACAGTCACAGTAGAGAGCTGGCAGTTGGGCAGCAGACTGGGGGAACTCTACTGAGAAGTAGTGGACAGCAGTGGACAGGGGCACACCCCCATCTACAGTGAACATGTGTGAGAGGAGTCAGCGTTCTGTCCAAGACCAGCCTGGCACCCCGCAGTAAACCTAGCACGGACTTGCCAGGTTTACTCAGCACAGCTTCTGGCGCTGACTAGGGAACTAACACAGAATTGTTAGTTCCATTTCACTCTGGAATTGCCTAAAGGAGGGGTAACTTACCATTCTGGAAACCTGTCCTTAAATTCAACAGCCATGGAAGTGAGATTGAACATTGTTGCGTACTGTTATTTCTCAGGGCCAGGGAAGTGGAGAAGTAACTGAAGAGTGACTCCAAGCAGGACACGAGAACCAAATCTCAGTCATCTCAGATGCAGAAAGAAAAGTAAGATCGAGAGCTTTCCCAGACTGACTCTGTAATTCTTAGCAAAACATGCCTCTAGAAAAGGAAGTTTTGATTGACTCCAACTACACTGTCAAACAGAAAATTATACAAATAAAGAATCTGAATGGCTGGTTTTAACATTTTGAAAGAGTGAGAAAAAATGCAAGTGTTGTAATTCTTTCCTTTAGAGCTTAAATTTTTATAAATGACTCAATCAATTCTAAAATATCTGTCTGTAAAGAGATCTATCACCTCTCGGCACATAGAGAGGCAAGTAATAGTCCAGAAGAAATTTCAATCCTAGGGCAAAGAGATCCTTCAGACATTTTAGCGTCTGTATCCAGCCACCTCTACAGCAGTGCTGGCTAGGCTCTATTTAAATCCACTCTGAAAATATGTATCCCTAAGTATTTGTAATATAGTTAAGAAACTCACAGAATAAAGTTCGTACCCGTTGTTTCTCATTAGAAGTCAGTGTTTAAAAGTGACATTACATATCTCTACCTTAGTTCATAGGTCAGTAAATCCTCTAGAGATCTTAATGTATTTCTAGAAACAACTAAAAACTTTTCTAGACCGTACCTGATTTGTTTTAGGTCACAGAGAGAAAAAGACATGAAAACATGGGTAGTTCTAAATACTCCATTTACTTTCTATAAGTGACATTATCCTTGAGAATCTTGAACAAAATCAGATAGAGATGGGTACAGCCTCGTGAAGGTGAAGGTTTCAATTATGGCTGGCCTAGAAGTTCCATCCTCAAGATGCAAACAGCATACTTGCCTCAGACTCTGTAACAGTGAATGAGGCGTTGACTAAAATTGTTTTGGAAACCTCTCCTCAGGTTCTAAAAGTGGAGGAACAGTAGCCTCAGGCTCAATGATAGTGGGTGCCTTACAGGTGTCTGGTTTTCCTGAGGCTCACATTTACATTTGAACACAAGTAAGGATTTTTTTTTTTAAAGTCTGAACGCAAGGCAATTTTGTGTTTAGTCTATATAGAATTAGAAATAGAAGGTACAAAGCAAATGAACAAATGTTTCATGATTGATTACATACATTGAATCATATATTGATTCAGTGTATGAATAGACACATAGACAGGCTAATTTTGATTATTAAGTTCATGTTTAACCACTATCAGAAAACAACATTGGCTCATTGGTATTTAGACAGACAAAGTTTAGGATATTTTAACTTTAAATAGTCTGGAGGCACAGGCCAAGGAGTATCAGACTCCCCACATGACTCTAGTTTTGAGCCAGGGCACAGTGGGTGACCTTTTACTTATTTATTTATTTACTTATTTAGTCTCTTTATTCCCATTCTAAAAAGGAAACTTTGAGGGTCCCAGTACTTAATAGACCTATTACAGATTTTACCAAGGTCCAAACTGAAAAGGCCTCAGGAGAAACACTTTCTCCTCTGCCACTGAGTTCTTTTTTAAATTTGCTCTCACCTTATTCCAGTTTTGAATATCTGCTGACAGAAACTGTGAATTATCTCCAGTGGTGCAGAGGAAGGAGTCCAGGCAGGTTGGGGTGGAGTCCATTGTTCATAATGGTGAAAGCAGTGATAATAGATTTCATTGAGACCGAAATTATGGGTACAAGAGCATACAAAGACAATACAGACCAGACATAGACACACATAAAACCTGGATGCTGGAATCTAGCCCAGCTGATGTAACTTCAACCAAATGGGACCACCGACAGAACTGTGGTTCCCAAATGGGACTGCAGGTGTTGGGGCACAGTTATAAAGTAGAAAAACATTCATGAGATGGTAAACTTATAGATATTTCATGATCAATTTGATGCCTCTGACCAAGTTGCTGTTCTGCTGTTTCTATTAAATTCAATTGACCCTGACAGTGTCCACAGCCCAGCTGCAGATGAACACTAAGTCAGAGTAACTGTCTGTACCTTAAGGCACTCTGGGCTGATTTATACTCTTTCAGTAAAGAACCTCTCTCCAGAACATTTCTATGTATGACAATGTCTTTAACTGTGCTCATTCAGGAAAAGCCCTCTCTGGAACATTTCTGGGTTATGGTAATGCCCTTAACTGTGCTCATTCTGTAAGAGCCCCTCCCCTGGTTGCCAGAGTGTTTCTGTTGTTTCAAGACTAGCCTGTCTGTCAATGTATGATTCAATGTATGTAATCAATCATGTAACATTTGGTCACTTGCTTTGTACCTCCTACTTCTAATTTTGTATGGACTAAACTCCTTCTTGATTCAAGATGGCTGCTTGGGAGGAATTATCCCTGCAATAGTCCACTGGCGTGAAATCCAACAAAAAGATTAAATGCTGCCTTCTTACCTTCTTAGCGCAAAGTCTTCTTTTTGATTTGGCTTGGCTTGGCTTGGGACATTTCCTGCAACACAGGAAGAATTTGTGGTTCCCAAATGGAACTGAAGCTCCACAGATGGGTTTGAAGCCCCTAAATGGAACCACAGAAAAAAACTGCAGCCCCTAACTCCAGACTCTGACAGAAACACATGATTCCTGCATCCAGGAAGCAGGCCCATCTGCCAGATGCTTTCAGAGATCTAGAAAATAGAAGCCCCTGGACAAGAACCAAAACAAAACCAAAAACCAAAATTCAGATTTTACTTAACTCAGTTGGGTCTGACTTGCCTCCCTTATCTCAAACAATTAGCCTTCCCTTTTTTTCTCTGTGTTCCGGGGAACTGTCTGAACTCAGCCCAGGCACCCAGGTTCCCTTATGACAGGTTTTGGGCTCAGGTAGTGGTTTCCTTTAACAGGGAGCTGTCCATGGACCATCTTACCGGGCCTCCCTTATGTTACTGTGAGATGCAGAGAATTATTCATGGAGGCTGAGAATAACGCAAACTAGCTTTATTAACTAGGGACCACATCCAGCATGGAGTCCAGAGTGTTGCCCCCAGGACTGGATGTCCAAATATTTTACAAGGAGCACCTGGAGATCAGATGCTCCTTATTTGGTGCAATTTTTGATAGTAATGGTGGAGACTAGGAGTGGCTTTAGTGGAGAGAGGTGCTTCCTGAGTCGAAATCATCCAGACAAAGGTCTGTCTCATGGCTGCTTAATCTGCATGATTCAGCAAAGAGAAAATTGGAAGGGATAGGCAGGAGAACTAAGGAGAGTTAAAAATGGAGTCTATGTAAAATGGCATTGTGGTTGCCACTTCAGAACAATATCCCAGCTGCATGGGAAATACCAGAAAGAATCAACAATTGGAATCTCATCTTACTTTTGTTTGCATTTTTAAAATTTTATTTTAAAGAGGATAAAACCAAGGAAAATAAAACAATAAAACCAATCTAGATGAAATAGTATAAGTGATGCAGGACTTTAAACCCTTCTGAAATCAGCAATAGTTACCATAATGCCTTATTGTCTTCAAAATAGCTTCAGATACCTTCAGACAAAAATCAAACAGAACAGAACAGAGCAGAAACAATAAAACAAAACAAGGAATGCAATAAAGGATTTCAGAATAAGCTAATAGTAAATCCAAAATGGTTACCATAATATATCTAGCAAGATAAAATTTTTTAAATGCAAGAAAAAGTAAGATGAGATTCCAGTTTTTGATTCTTTTAAATAACTGCTCATGCCATCAGATTTAGCATAATCAAACAAAACAAAAGAAAATAAAACCCAACCCAGGAAAACAATGAAAATGATATGGTTTCCAGGCGAGGACCACCTCCTGGTGAGGCCTGGTTCTCTTCCCTGCAGTGCATGAATGGCCTTGACTCACAGAGAGCGGCTTGGGTGTGGCTGTCCCCACTGTGGTAGCAGCTTGTGCATGGCCCTATTTTCCGGGCAGAGACCACCTCCTTATGAAATCACATCTTATTAAAGAGCTTTTCACAGCAAAAGAAATCATCAGACAACCCATTGAATGGGAAAAAAATCCTAGCCAGCTGTTCCTCTGACAAAGGACTAGTATCTAGAACATATAAAGAATTGAAAATTATTAAACCCCACAAATTTAAAGATCCAGTCTATAAAGGCACATCTGAAATGAATAACACTTCTCAGAAGTACAAAGACAAATAAACATATGAAAATATATTTTCATATTTATGAAATATATGAAAAATGCTCAACAATACTGATAATTTGAGAGATACACTCCAGAAAGAATGGCTGTCATCAAGAAATCAATCAGTAACGAATGCCAACAAGACTGTGGAGGAAAAGGAAAACTTCTACACTGTTAGTGGGAATGTAGAATGGTGTAACCACTGTAGAAATCATTGTGCAAATTCCTCAAACCTAAATCGAGAGGTTCTGTTTGACCCAACAATTCCCCTTCATAGTATCTTTCCGAAAGAATTAAAAGCATCATGCCACAATGATAAATACACACTTACATTTATAGAAATATAAGTTTTAATAGGTAAATCTTGGACACAACCCAAATACCCATCAACCAAAGAATGAATTAAAAAAAGTTTTTTAAAATACAATGGAGTACTTCTCAGCCATAAAAAAGGATAAACTTGAGACATGTCTAAGTACATGGATGCACCTTGAGACCATACTCTTAAGTTAAATAAGTTGGACACACATGTGTAAATATCTCATTCTTTCTCTGGTGTGAGAAACAAAAGTGTAAAAAAGGACCAAAATGTATAATAGATATTGTGAAATAGGAAAAAATTATTCAAAAGGAAAGGTGAACCAGAATGGGGTGGGGGAGAATGGGAAAAGAATAAAATGAGGGGAAAAATGATAAAATGAAAATAAAGCCTTGTAGGGGAAGAAGGGTTGAAGGGACAGGAGAAAAAAGAAGAAGAGGAACTAAGGTATATCATGTACAGGTACAAGTTCCCTATGATGAATATGATCATTATGTAGATCTAAATTGTACCAATAAACATAGTAAGTGTTTTTTTAAAGCAAGCAAGAAAGAAATTTCTCTGTGATTTCAAGCCTATGGTAATCCTCTGGGACCTACAGTTTTACGTTAGTATTCAACTTACGGTATGACTCTGCTGTCCCTGATAGACAAAGGAGATAGTTGGAGTCCTGATCAGTACTAGACAGCCCCAGGAAGCCTACAGTAGGGTTAGGATGAGTGTTGGATCATCCCAGTGAGCCTGCAGCAGGAATAGGGCAGGGTGCTGGTTCTGGTACTTTCAAATCTACAGAAGTTTAGTCTGGTCATGGGATTAGGGCCTGAGTTGTTCAGCCTGCAACACTCTTGAGTGTCTCTTGCTGGCCTGACCACAGCTCCCTGACCCTGGATGTCTCCCATGTTGTCCCTTACTCAGTCTCTGTGGAATTTCAACACCGGGAGTCTTAAGATGAAAGCCACACAAGATGGTCCTTGTTTACACTTTTGTTTCTCTCACTAGATGCGTCCTGGGTTCAGTTGGCCCTCCCTAAAATGGCAACCAACAAACTGCCCTTTACAGGAGACACAGCAGTCACTTGGACAAGGCTCACTCTCCAGCTGTTGTAGTGCCAGCATCCCTCCTCCATTCCCCTGCTGCATTTCTCCCTGGAGGCCTCTAGAGTCATCTGCCCTCAATGTTTTCTGTAGATTTGATCCTCTTCTCTCATGTCATGAGCCAAGAGCCAGGCATAAAGCACAGATTGCTCCTTCCTTTTTCTACATTGAGGTCTCTCTCTGCTTTCTTTGTGGGCTCCGATTTTCCCTTCAGATCATTATCGCCCCAGGGATTTGCCTCTGTCCTTCTTTTCTTCCCCACGTTGTTATTTTCCAATGTCTAAACTCCAGATCCTGTAGAGGTTGACACTGCTGCCTACCATGCCACCACCTCTGGAAGTCCTCTGTGGCTCCAGCTTACTGGGCTCTAGACATGCTTTCCTCTCTTGGTCTATAGCCTACAGATGACATAGCCTTCTTGCTGTTGCTAGATTCTGGATAACTTAATGCGATGGTTCTCTTAATCTAGTTCACAAGTTTTTAAATATTGTTATTAATATCTCTTTAGTAGAGCCAACTTAGTAAAAATCCCATATCTGTTGGAAACACAATAAATGTGTGTATACCTTAAAGTATGCATATAATTATAAATACCATGATACTATTCATAATTTTAAAATATAAAGGAAAAGAGAAGGCCATGACAATGTATGTCCAAAGAATTGGGGAAGATCTTGGTATAGATATTGGATACATTTTGTAAAATGTGGGGCAAGGGGGTTAATATAAATTTATTTCAATATCAAGCAACATAATCTTAACTGATACATAGATTATTTTCGATGTATGAATTTGTGAATGTATATGTATGTATTTTTACACATATCTAAAAAATGTAATTTTTATCATTTTTCTTTATAAAATAAGAATTTTTATGCTGTTACATAATAGCCATATTACCATTTTTAATAGCTATTAGCTATATAATTTTCAGCAAGTATATATGCAAAAACTTTCATTGTTGGATACTTCTGATTTTTTTCCTATTGCCAATAACACAATGACCATTTACGTACATATGTAGGATTTTGTATTTTGATTGAAAATATTGGATTACTTTAGATATATTAGAGACATTGATGTCAAATCTTCTATTCTTTGGAAACTCCCTGCCCCAGTAAAATTACTCAGTATTTCCCTGTACCTACATAAAGTAGTAGTTTTTATAAAATAAAGTTTCAGAAAGTTCTAGGTAGGCTTAGAGATATTTTCTTTTAAAAGAGATATTTTCATGGAGATGTGGATTTCCCTATTAATCTGGGAACCATTTCTAGCCAAGAACCAAAGTCTATGAAGAACTACAAGAGGTTACATAGCATGGAGCAGAGGTCAGGAGCTCTTTAAAGTAAATGATTCTGAGACAGTGTTCCCTAAATTCTAGATTTTGGCCTTTCAGTCCAATCCTAGCGCACACCTGTACCCTGAACCAGCAAAACATCCCTGGAGCTCTATAAAACTGTGAATTTATGTCCCAATTTGGATTTTGTACTTTTTCCAACAGTGACACCATGTGGCCATGTAATACAATGACAGCAGAAAACAAATCCTGTGCTTTACTAGTTTTTTAAATTGAAAGATAATTCACATATCATAAAATTTGTAACTTTAACGTGTATAACTCAGTGACTTTTAATATATTAAAAAAGTTGTACAATCAACAGCTATATTTAATTCCATAACATTTTCAAACTCAAAAAGGAACCTTAGATCCTTAGGAGTCACACCCCATTATTCCCTTTCCTTATACCTTGGGAACCCTAATCTATTTTATATTTTCATAGATTTGCTTACTCTGGACATTTCATATAAATAGAGCGGCTTTTTATGATTAGCTTCCTCCACGTAGCATACTCTTTTCCAGGTTCATCTGTGTTGAAGCATGGATAAGTACTTTATTCATTTTTTTAGTACTTTATTGATTTTTATGGCTGGATAATATTCCAGTATATAAATGTACTACATTTTATTTATGCACTCAGAATTGATGAATTGTTACTATTTTAGTATTATGAATAACACTCCTAAGTTCCTGAAAATATTTGCTTTTAATTTTCCTGGCTATGTATATAGGAAAAAGAAATATGGTAACCCTGTCTTTAACTTTTTGGGGTCCAATAAATAGATGGTTATGTCATCTATGAATAAAAATAATAATGTCACTGCATATTTGTGTAGTAGTTAAGAGCAGACAGTAGCACCAGAGGGCCTGAGTTTGAAGTCCAATGTGTCATTTTTTGATCAAAAAAGCTTACACAAACCTCTATGCCTCAGTTTCCGTATTTTTAAACCAGAGGCAATAATAGTAACTTCCTAATGTGATTTTTATATAATTTAAACTAGTCAGGGATGTAGCTCAGTGGCACAGCACCTGCCTGGCAAGCATGAGGCCTTGAATTCAATTCCTGGTACTGAAAAAAAAAAAATAAGGTAGCAAATGGAAATTACCAAGCCAGTAACATTTTTAAGTGCTATATTTTACTATTACTTCTACTTTTAATTTATACTGTTTTAATTAATTCAATAGTTTTTTAAAGTGATGCCATTGTTTGAGACTTTTTATTGAAATATGGTAATTTGAGATGACAATAATGGAAATGGAAAGTTGAAGAAAGCCTTACTCAGCAGGGGGGTAACGATATTTCAGAGTGAAATGTGAATCAAACTGAGGCTTCACATAGTTCAGTCCAAGCGTGTAATAGCATTCTAATAAAACATAAACTGACTAGGAAGCACTGAAGAATAATGAGGGTCTTCACCTTAAGCTTCCTTAAGGAGTCCCTTCAAATGCTCTCCACAACATGTTCTCTAGATGTGTCTCTTTCCAATCTTCCCCCTCCCAGAATAGCTGCCAGTTTATCTTTCCTCCCAGCTGTGTGTCTCCATTAACACTTGACTAAACTCATTAACTTCCTTCCTCTGAAACTCATGCAACTCACATGATCTTGTTCTCTGCCTGTGAAAGTTAGCCTTTTGCACCCCTGAGAAATTCAGCCTGGTTTCCTATAATGAATGTTTACAGAAAACAGTTCCTGAATTCAAGAGTAAAATGATCTACCTTATTATATGTGACATTGTGATAATAAGAATCTTAGGTCTCTATCCTCATTTTCTGACACACAACCCCTAAATCTTTTGTTCTTTCATGAGAAACAGCAGCAGTAGGTACAGTTTTTGTTGTGATATGTGATCTTTGACTCAGTTCCTGACACAGAGCTCTAATTTCTTAAGAGTTTCTTGAGTGATAGGAATGGTCTTTTGTTCCAGAGAAGTGACCCAGAAAGCTCCCGAGTAGGAGCTGAACAAAGGCCAAGACATGATCATGAGGTTGGGACTTTCAGCCCCATTCTCCACAAAGTAGAGAAGGGCTGAAGACTGAGTTAGCAATTGCTGATGTGTATGTGATGAAGTCTCTGTAAAAATCTTAGAACTAGGGAGTTCAGAGAGCTTCTGAGTTACTGAATATTTCTTGGAAAGTGGTGCACCCCAAGAGGGGGTGGGAGTTTCATGTGGATTTTCCCTTAGTTTGCCCTGTTTACCTCTTTATCTGACTGTTCATCCATACCCTTTGAATATCCTTCACTGTAAATAAGTATACTGTGTCCTTAAATCTTGTGAGCCACTCTAGAAAATTAATCAAACCTGAGGAGGGAGTAATGGAAACCCGCGACTTATAACTGGTCCGTTGAAGTTCTGGAGGCCTGAACTTGAGACTGGCATTTTAATTTGGGGCAGTCCTGTGGGACTGAGCCCTCAAGTTAAAAGTCTGACTGTTCCTCCCCATAGATAGTGTCAGAATTGAATTGTAGAACACTCATTCATTGTCTGCTGTGGCACTGCTTGGCACATAAGGAACATTCCATTCATATTTTGGTGACCAGTCTTCTGTGCTGTGTTGAGTGTGAAAGTACCAGGAACACAATGTCCTTGTATATCACTAGGGACACAAGGAAATGATAGATGGACCTCAGTTTTCTTTCTTTTTCTCCTCTTTCTGTGGTAGAGTGGTGGGGGATGGAGTGCTGCACAGCTAGGCCTCGCACAGCTTACTAATCAAAATTCTAAGCCAGCTTGGGAGAAGGTGTCAATGTTGAATTTATTCCTCCCTATTCTTCTCCATCTTCCTCTTGTTCTCCAATCAAAATCAGGATAATCAGTGTTATTGCCATAACTATTGGACTATATGAAGTAGAGTAATGGATACCCAATGATTTTATCTGAGACTAACCCTTTACATCAGAAATAAAATAGGGCTATCTTTCTCAATGCAAAGCGAAGATAGTACTCACTGGATATGGGGAAACTGCTTATCTGTACTCCCTGAGGCCTTGCTTTCAGAGAATTCGACTTCATAGGGTACAAGCATCCTTATATTGGTCTCTTTCTCCTGAATCCAAATTTTTCTATCTTGCTCTGAAAATGCTGTCACGGTCCCCTTATTTCCTTTGTCAATTCTGATTAGCACAAAACCAGGTTACCTATGACTCTAATCTATTACTCACACATTTCAATTTGGCTTGTTCATGCAGAGATACAAATTAAACTGATGTTTTCCGGTTACTTTCCATCCTGCGGTGTTCTGTAAGGAAGTAGAACAGCTCATTCCAACAGTTCACATTCATTTCCTTCATGCCAGGGTCTTGACCGATAGCATTATTCAGCCTCTGAGGCGCTCCCTCTGTGTACCCTGCCGAAGAAATGCTCTCAACATTAGAGCTCTTTTCTGTCATCCCTGGTCAGTGCTCCCTGTAAATTTCTTCAGCACTTTCTTCAGAAAGTGACCTGCACCAGCAATTTTCAAATCTGTTTGGTAGCAAGTCCCTGCAGGGACAAAGCCAAGGCCTTGCGCCACACCCATCACAGTGCCTCCAACTTCCTCTGTATTTCCATAAAGCACTGTAATTTCTTCTTCAGAAATGATGACTCTCTTGATTAAAACCATTTCCCAGTTGTTAATTTAACAAGAGAGTTTTGCTTTTGTTTCTGGACTTTTTAAATTTAGAGAACTCACAGTATTGTGAAAGGCTACATAATTTGGTTATCTCATTATCATATTCTAATCTGGAAGAGCGTATTAAAACAAATATAATTTTTGACTATCTTGTTTCCATCACCTCTAATATCCATCAGTTGATTCTACTTCCAAATTATTTTCTGATTGTTGTCTATAGCAACAATTCCTAAAGGTCTTCCAGCTTCATGGATGTAATGACAGTGATATTTTTCCAACACCTATCAGGTAATTCCTCTACCATTCTCACTTTTCCTCAAGGCCCTCCAAATGTGATCTGATCCCCCATCTCCTCCCCCACAGACACCACTCTATACTTTTTCCATCCATGGAGCTTGCCAAGCTGGTCCCCCCCTCCCCATTGTAATCTTTTCCTGCTGTCAAATATACTCTTTCTACATATCTTTATATGGCTATCTTCTTAACTCATTTCTCAAATATCACCTCTTATGTGTTCCCCAACTGCTAGATAAATGCCATACTAGCATGCTCTACTATGTTATCCTGCTTTTTTCTCTTTTTTTAAAAATAAGTTTTATTATCCAAAATTCTTACATAGTGAATGTACATTTGGAATGTACCTCTCAGAACAGAACCGCCCTTTCAATAAGGATGGGAAAAGAAAAAAACTATTACTCATTCTTTTATTATGAGCCTTTATCATAGCAATTTAAATAGGTTCTGTGTTGATTACTTTTCTCTCATTGCTGGCACAAAACCACCCAACACACCCTCCAGGGTGAAAGGAAGAAAAGGTTTATTTAGCTCACTGTTTGTGGAGGTTTCAGTTCATAATGAGTTGGCTCCAAGACAGGATGGAATGGCACGGGGCAACAGTGCAAGGCAGCAGCCAGAGCAAAAGAGGGAACAGGCCTCTTCTCCTGTATAGTGTTCATAGGCTACTCCCTACCGCCTCCAGGGCAGGTATAGCACTCACAAAATCGTGTACAGGATGAGGCTATTTACAGAGTAAGGTTCCTGGCTTGCTGATGAGTCTTTAAGTTAAACCTACAAACTTTTCAAGTTGACACAGTGTATCAACCATAATAGCTTCTGAGTGTAGTTCATCTGGATTTGACTATAACTGGCCTTTGAATAAGCATTTATTCTGAAATGACATCAAAAACAGTTATTCCTTACAAGGTAGAAATTTTGTAGGCTTTTAGATTTCAAGTTATATTGTCCTTGTTTGAAAACCAAATGTGAGTATTAAATAATGCTTCTAGAGATGATCCTGCAAGAGACATGTGAGCCAAGTCATATCCTTGTACCAAGTGAATGACCACAAGATGGCTGTGTTGTTTGTGTAACACTTGCTTAGGATATTTGGGATATTAAATCAATAAATATATCTCAATATGTACTTGAAGAACATATCACTATTGTAAACTCTGTTATTTAGTGATTTTTCACTTGGTTTGAGATTCTTTAGAATTAAAATACTTACTCAAACCATTTCTAGTCTTCTACAACACTTTCCAGATCAGAATTATTTATGGAAGGGTTCATGAACTCATTGAGGACAGGGAACATCATTTTTGTGTTTAAATGCCTGTGGTGTAGGAGGTATCTTTTGAAGGCATGAATTTTTCTCTAGCTCAGAATAGGAAGGAGAATATGAAAGAGGGAATTATGTGAGAGGGAGTGTCAGTGACAGTATGTGCTGGTCCTCACACATGTGAGTTACTCCTGTCATTTAAACCATTGTTTGAAGTAGGCTCAACAAACTGTTCTTCTCCACGAAATCTGTTACTATCAGTCTACATAATGTGAGTCTGCAGAATGTAAAGAAGGAACAACAAAAGCCAGACATTGGATGGATACAGCAACAGATTAAATAGGCATTACATATGGCTGTGGTTTATACTTCTGCACAATCCAAAATAAGACACTGAGACAAAATTGTATTTTCACATAACAAAATAAATTTTAAAAGATTCAGTACAAAGAAGTTTGTCAATTTTTGTTATTATTTTGAGTGTTTACATACTGCTTTTGAAAAAAATCAAAAAACTTCCTAAAAAAATGCTCCTTCTCTGGAAAATATGCTTACATCATTTCAGGATCAGTTAAGAGACCATGAAATTTACCTTTCTTCTGAGATCAGCACAGATGTGGTTCATCTTTCTCTGATTTAGAGGGAAAAGTAGAAAATAGATTAGACACACAATGATGTAATCACCCAATTAGATAGAGGAAGGGAAGTATACCTGTATCTGCAGAGAAGTCTCAGATCAGTTTTTTTTCTTAAACATTAAATCATCAGTTTTCCAACTTCAGTGCATACACAACTCACCTGGGGATAGTATTAAACAGTCAACACCAAAGACTGCCTTCTAGAGATTTGCATCCAGCAGATCTGTGACAGAGCCTTGGGATTTACTTTTAACACTTATTCCAAGCTAACAGAGATGCAGTCCTCAGGGCATGCTAAGAAAGAGCACACTGGCCATGATGAGTTTTTCCTCTGAAAGTGAATGGGGTGGGTAGAGGTAAGCAGGAAATGGGGAGATTAAAGATTATCAGGCTGTCTAGCTCTTAGCTGACTAGCTACTGCTCTTCTGTTTTAGCACTTCTCCATATACTTTGCCCAATTTGTAAAACACAATTTTTTAGGGCTAACACTCCTCAGCTCTTTTGACGTGATAAATATAAGTTTCTTTTTTTCCACTGGAGGATAGAAAAATCATATTAGGAGCTCAATGAATATCATGAGGAAATGAAGGCTGAAGAGTGGAAACAGGTGAGTCAGATGAACAGAACACAAAGCCTCAGATTACTAATATGCAAGTCACAGTGCTATAAACTGAGTAAATGCCTTCAATTCCCATCAGCTTCAGAGAAAGGCAGGTTTTATTTACCTCCAGACTCCCCACTTGACCATTTAGATAGATCCTAAACAATGCTTTTGGAAAACAAACAAACATCCCCCTTCCAGTTTTAGAAATGATACAGAAATCATGATCGTAGACATTAATAAGGTATGACAATCCTGAGTACAATATTTGACAAGATAAATCAGTGACTAATGATAGATTACACTAGAGCCAGTTTTTTTTTCTCAGAACATTATAACCACAATTGCAGACCATGAAATCTGTGTCCACTTTTAGAGAAAAAAATTAAATACAAAACATCAGCAGGTATTACACATAGTTGATATACATACATGTGATTTCATACACAAACGCATAAGCGGAATGCCACATAAAACTATTTTACACATAAGCTGAATGCCGCATAAAACTATTTTACTATAGGTTAGTCACTAAAGTTGGAAAAATTGTTCTATTCCACTATGGTTTATCAAGAGATTTGAAATAGGGAGCATCTGGGCTGGGTCTCCAAAGTCAGCTACAGTTTCACACTAGAGAATTCCACACTCCCTACTAGTTCTTCAGGATCATCTCAATAGTTTGCAAGTTAAAAATAAAAGTCTCTGATATTTGAAAATATGAAAATTCCTACATAGGACGTAACTGCCACAACCAAGCCAGTGTGCATCTCATGCATGCAAATAAAATGAATAAATAGGAAAGGCAAACAATGAAGAGGTTAACCTGTGCACACAAAAAAGGAAGGTGCTTGTAGTCAAACATGGGCCATGCTGAAGTAAACTATGCCACCACATTCAGTGTGAGCAACATGGCTTCAGCAAGAGCCCACCCACCCCAGGCCAATCCAGAGGCCTTTCTTAACTCTTACCTAGAATATATCCAGCGTAAATCCCAAGAATGGCGGTATAGCAGGAATCCAGAGCATTCTTAAAAGATAAAGCTCATGATGGGAAGTTCCTTTAATGATGAAGCAATTGAAGTTTCATTATGTCGAGGAACTTTGAGGAAGTTACAAAGTCCGCAATGTAAAAATAAAATTTTCATTATATGCAAATACTACTTTCTAGAATAAAAACCAAAGCCATCAGGATATGTTGCTCACTTTCTATACGCTGTATCAAGTTATATCTTTATATGAGAATATTCTGTGATTTTAAAAAGCCTGTCATCAGAAAGAGGGAAAACCTGAGGGCATAATTTATTAAGATGTCTGGATTCTGAAGGTAAAATTAAAATTTGTAATCCTTTTGATTTCAGGTGTATGTGTGTGCTAGAACTCTGTTTAAAACACACTAGATGTGAATTTGTTTTAATCTTTGCAGTGTGTTTGTGTGATACTGAGGATCGAACCCAGGGAGACTGAGCTATATCCCCCTCCTTTTTCTTTCTTTCTTGTTTTCTTTTCTTTTTTTTTTTTTTTTTTTTCAAATAGTTTCTTGCTCGATTGCCCGGGTTGGCTTCGAACCTAGCATCCAGCCTCAGGCTCCCGAACGGGTAGCTAGGATTACAGGCAGGCACAAACCCTGTCTGATTGAAACTTCTAGATGAAGGTCTGACTTACGGGAAAATCGGGCTGGTGGTTTCAGCTTTTGGTTTCGGTTTTACATATACTTGTTTAAAAGAATACAGAATTCTCTAATTTCTATCCCAGCGCCTCGGGAAAAAGTCCGGTCCTTGCTGGATTTTTTTTGGAGGCGGCGCTTTGAAGAGAGGTGGGCGGGCTCCCCACGCAGGGCAGTAATTAGCTGGTGCACTGGCTGCTCCCCCTCGCAGTCCCCAGCGCAGCATCAGCGTCTCTGAGCTGACCTGGAGTCTCCGCGCCCGCAGGTAGGGAGCGTGCTTCTCCTGCCTGGCACGCAGTGCCCGAGTCTCGGGCCAACTCTGCATCTGTAGAGATGGAAAGTCTTTGGGATGGAGAGAGGAGGGGGGAACGGGGAAGAGAGAGAGTTAGGGCACGCTGGGTCAAGGGGCGATTGCTTGGTGGGGTTCAGACCTAAGAATTGGCAGTACTGTATGTCTAGCCTCCTGAGCAGTGCGATTTAGTTTTGCTTTAATGTCAATCTTCTATGTGACTGCATGTGCACGAATATGGTCCATAGACAGCCCGGTCAAGACTGATCTTCTTAGACTGGATGTTAGACACCTGGATCTTACTTCATTCACCTTTACCTGCTCATTAGCAATATAATTCTGAGTAAATTATTCTGCCTGCAGCATCCCCAAAGCCCCCTTTCGGTCCTAAATTCCAAAACTCCAAAGCCTAAGATTTTTGTTCTAGCAGCTCCTAGAACATAAAAGAGTTCCATAGAGAAGGAGCATAGGGATGGCATGTTAAAAATGCCTTAGACACATTGACCTTGGCCTATGTTAAGGTTCACTTTGGATTGTTTTATAACCTAAGGAGTGAAAGTACCACTGGTATCCCTCTTGTTGTTTAATCTGGAAAAATACATACTTTGGATGCTTTTCTGTTAACAAGCCTACAAAAAGATTTAGGAATGATTGATTTTTTTGGCTAAGATAAAGTGTTCTAAGATAAATGTGTTCTTTTTTGTAATATCTGTTCTTATCAGTTTAAAAATTTTAGTAACCAAATGAAATTAGTCTCATGTTGCTGACGTAAAGGTTATTTATAGTGGTTCATTATCATAGCCATTCACCAAACATCACTGCATGTAAGTCTTTGGGACATTGCTGATTATTTTCTTCAAAAAAAACCCTTAAAATTGTAACTACTTAGTCAAAATGTCTGAATATTTAAAAGACCTTTTGAGAAATATTGAAAATTGTCAGAAATGATGTACCACTTAACAATGATAGTCACCAACAGTATTTAAGTACGATGATACTGAAAAAAAATTAGCCTTTTTCAGTGGAGGAGGGTAGACAGGATCTGCGTGACAGTAGTTAGTGTGACCTTTTAGAAAGACACAGAAACACTGGAACTGAAGCCATATGTGGAAATGTACCAAAGTGTCTTAGTGTGACTGAGAGGAAGGAGTTTAGGCACAGAGTCTGGTGAAGTATAATAGTTTGAAATTGTAGTAAAGACTTACTAATAAATAAACTCTCTTGTTCCTGAGAAAGGAAGCTCTCACCTTTACCTCTTCCTCCTAACTATCTACCCTAGACAGGCTGAGAAGTGGTGTTAGTTCTATGATGTTAGACTGGGCTTCCCCTAGGGACAAACCCACTTCCCCTGGTTGAGCCAGGGTGTCTTCTCCAGTTCATAACCCATTGCTCTGCAAAAGTCTCCATTCTTGTCTTGTCTGGAATTCACACAAGGTCACCATTTCTTATCTGAAGGAGATGTCCATGTTTTCCTCTTTGAGCAGCGGCCTTATTATGGGATTTAGAAGTCAAACACTATGCTTATTTACATGGTCTAGTTTCCTTTTTTTTTTTCCCCTCTTTCTCTCTCTGACTAGTGATGGTTGCACTCCAAGAGAATGGAGCCTTGGAGAAGGGGGCATAATGAAGAATTAGGTAAATGTTAGGTCTAATTCATCACTTCTGGTAAACATTTATCACACTAATATTTTCAACCAGATTCATTAAACCATAAGAACTCCACCAAAGTATGGCATATACATTGGCAAAATTAGATATATTGTATCAGTGGATTTAATTTCCCTGTTTTATTCAACAGTGCTTTAATTGGGGACCGGGGTACCTTAAGTTTTCTCCTGCCTAACAAGTGTTTGTGTTTATAATATCACATTAATACTTTATAATTATGCTGTAATCAACTCTGACCCAAAGAAGGGACAGTCAGTCCTTTCTGACAGCACCCTCTTTTCAGCAGCCTTTGTGTCCTAACAGGCCATCCTTACTCCCTATCTACAGGGTACTGAATGCATAAGATAGTAATCACTTAAAGATTCATAGCAAAAAAGATAAAGATATTCACAGAAATGTTCACAGTGATTGGGGTTTCTCAGTCTTAGCACTGCTGACATGTTAGGTGAGGTATGCCTCTCTTGTGAGTGTGCTGTCCTATCTCTGGCCTCTACAGCTGGATTTTAGTAGCAGCCCTCCCCTGTCCCAAACCCACTCGACAGGGAAACTGAGTTACCAAGTAATACACTTTTAGTACTCCCAAATGCTCCCTGAGTGAGAGTGGTAGAGGGTGATTTTCTCCTGTTTTTCTTTAATATGGTTGTATTGCTCAAGTGAGGAAAACTGTAATAATAAATTAATGTCATTCTACCTCAATTCAACTATTTGGACTCCATTTCTGGGGTTCTTCCATTATGCCACTTTGGTCTGCTAAATTTTTGCAGCTTCTCAAGATAAAAAATCATTTCTCTTTTTGTATCTTTCCTTCCTTTTAAAAATTACAATTGGTGAGCTGGGTGTGGTGGCTCACGCCTGTAATCCCAGCACTTGGGAGGCTGAGGCAGGAGGATCATTGCAAGTTCGAGACCAGGCTGGGCTACAAAGTGAGCCCAAGGCCAGCTTGAACTGCATAGAGAGACACTGTCTCAAAAAAAAAAAAATTACAATTGGTGAAAAACTACCCGTCCCTCCTCTCACTTCATTCCTAAAGGTAACTGTCAACATCTTAAACATTTCCTGTGTCTGAAGATACCACACACACACACGGGCATTTTTTAACAAAAGTAGTTTTCTCCTTCATACATTTTCTGTACCTTAATGGTATTATATGAAAATCCCAAAATTTATTGAATCATTTAAGTTCCCTAGGGTATTCTTAGTTTGAAGCTATTAGAGTATTAACAATGTCATCCCTGTACATATACTACTATGTGTACATTTTTGTTTTTGAGACAGGGTCTCACTATGTGTTCAGGTTGGCCTTTAGTTCACTATGTAGCCCAGGCTGGCCTTAAACTTGTGGAGATCCTCCTGCCTCAGCCTGTTGATTGCTGAGATCACAGGTGTACATCACGATGCATGACTGTTTTTTTGTTTTTAGATTTATAGGAGAGGCAGTGAAAAGGCATATGACATATATATTAAAATTTTTGTTAGAGGCTACCAAATTATCCTTCAAAATGAGTTAAACAATTTCACATTCCATTAATGGGCAAGAAAGCCTATTTGTCTGTAACTTCACAAATACTAGATATTAGGAAACATAATTTTGGTCAAGCTATGTAAGTGAAAAACGATATTTTCTATCTTAAATATACTTTTTATTGTGAAGTTGAGCGTCCTTTCCTTTGTTTACTTCTCATTTGTATGTCTACTTTGTACTAGGAATCAAATTCAGGACCTTGCACTTGCCACGCAGGCCCTATGCTACTGAGCGATACTACTGGCCCCTGGTTTGCATATCTTACTCTGTGAATTTTATGTTAGAACTTTTGCTCATTTTCCTCTTGGATTATATATAATTTTCTTATTGATTTTAGAAGCTATTATATATCAGTAGCTTACTCTTCTGCTTTGTGTATCTGTAACACTGATTAATTCTGTATGTATGTAAGGGCTGGAACAACACCAAGCGAGAAAACTCTGTTTCTTATCAAACATAAAAGAGAGAAAATATGTTAATAAATATACAGATTGCCTGAAATAAAGCACACGTCTTCTTCTACTTTGCTGTTTGAATATCAGCTACAGGAGCAGAATCACAGTTCTTTTCTGCTGACTGCTACATCTTCGGTGAACTGTAGTGTGCCTGGCACAGGGAAGTGTTCAGTGTTTGCTGAGTGAAAGGATTTGAAAATTTTAAGCACAACGATGTAATGAAAAAAGGCAGATACCATTGGAAATGTGTCCATGAGACACCGTCTTCCCTGCTCCACCCCAGTTACCAGTGGAATCTTGAGAATATGGGATTTATGATTTGGAATAAGTAAGGGGGAGAAGGATGGACCTAGCAATCAGGTATAGCAAAGTATAAGTCTGGAGTAGTTAAATACAAGTTAAAAGTATTTAGTTGTATGTTGTAAAGGGAAGTCTTTCAGTAGGTAGGAGAAGTGAGTCAAATTCTTTTGCTTTAAATTTTCACATATGGCAAGTTTGGATTTCTACTATATGTTCTTCTGTATGTTACAAAGCAGAAAAACATGAAACAAATAAGAGGCTATCAGTGAGATATTTTCTTCTTGACTTGTTTTGAGTGTATGTTATAATTTTTTTCAGGGCCTTTAGCTAAATTTAAAAATTTTCATCTTCTCATAGTAGCTTTTGTTTTCCACTCGGCTCTATACACCTCTGGGCTAAAATGAAGGTATTGAACTTCCAAATTCCCCACTGTGTTTCCACTCTTGCAAATCATTCATTAGCTGGTTATCCAGGACTATTCCAATTAGGACTATCAAATCTCATACTGTCATACTGAGTGTTCAATTATTAAATAAATCAATCTTCTTTTTGTATTCCTATAATTAGGTCATTCCAGAAAGATGAGAATATTTGCAATCTTTATATTCACATTCTGCTATCACTTGCTGCATGGTAAGGCACCAAATCCTTCCACTCACTTCTATATTGTGAATATTTAACCATGAGTTTATAAGCTGAAATAATAATTTTAAATGGACATGGATCTTATAGACAGAGCATTCTATTTTTTCTTCTTTATTTCATGTATACCTTCACTCTTGGAAATTATTTGTGTCATTGTGTAAAGATACAGAAAATACAGACAGTGTAGAATTAGCACATTACCTATTTCCCAGGGAAAACTAAGAAAATTTCTGGGAAAATTACCTATAGATATACTTTTGTTTATTTTAAGCAAGTTCTGACTCATTCTATCTGTACTGCTCTGTGACTTACTTTTCCTGATGAAAATATTCTAAGAATTTCAGTAAACATTGAAATTGTGAGAATAACAGTATTGACAACATCCTGATGCCCTCCATAAATTTCCATACCTATGAACCTCTGGTTAGAGAACTGATCAAAACTTTAGGACAGTAAGAATGGGAGACTATTGGAATATATTGTCCAGACATGTTGAAAGAAAATATTTACTCAGTCAAATGGCATTCCTGGAATGTGTACATGAAACTAAGTCTTTCTAGTTATCAGTAGTGCATCACCGTATAGTATTTTTACAGAAATGTATGTTTATGAATAATAGGACAACTTGTTTAGCTACTTTTATTATTTTAATGCAAGGACCAGCTTATATTGCCCCAAAATATGTTTCAAGCATGCTGATAAAATACATATCTTGGGGAAATAGGTTATTAAGTATAATTATCTTATAATGATTCAGTTAAAGTGATTATAAGTTCTGTAATTACTTTATAAGTGTTTTGATGAATTTTGTGTCTTCTGAGAATTAGACATCTTTCTTTTCAGCATTTACTATCACAGTTCCCAAGGACCTGTATGTCATAGAATATGGCAGCAATGTGACAATTGAATGCAACTTCCCAGTACAAAAACAATTGGACCTGCTTTCATTAGTCGTCTACTGGGAAAAAGATGATAAGCAAATCATTCAGTTTGTGCATGGAACGGAAGACCCCAAGGCTCAGCACAGTAGCTTCAGGCATAGGGCCTGGCTGCTCAAAGACCAGCTCTTCAAGGGAAATGCTGCACTTCTGATCACAGATGTCAAATTACAAGATGCAGGGGTTTACTGCTGCATGATCGGTTATGGTGGTGCGGACTATAAGCGGATTACTTTGAAAGTCAATGGTAAGAACTATTATAACTAAGGAAACTTGACCTTTATCTGTAACAGATCAAGTATTGGGAGATTTTCATTCTTGGAAATGCAGACTTCCTCTTCAACAGAACAATAGCAGCCTATTCATTCATTCATTCATTCATTCACACACTCATCCCTGGACACTACTAGAGCACTTGCCATTGGAGAGTCACTAGATACCCAGAGCCGAGTAACACAGTCATATTCCCAACCGTATGTTCAGTTTTCCAAAAAAGTAAATTCCAGATTTCAACATTTTATTATTATAGAAATCATAAATGCAAAAAAGAAATAATAAATGTGTTTACAAATAACTAAGACACTATGGAAGGGAATAAAGTGATTGTAAGTGTTCCTCCTGTAGTCCCCATCATGGTATGAATATAGTAAACACAGTTTATGTGTCCTTCCCGAATTTTTTTATTCAAATGCTATTTTTTATTCTATTAGACTGACACATTTCCCTTCCTTTGAGTTTCTTTGTGTCAAACCCAAATAAATATATTAAAAGTAAAGCCTATTATAAGGTTTACACTCAGAAAGACTTGAAGTGAATGATAAAGGAAAAAAATCATCACATTGAAAGTAAAAGAAACCACTCTTTCTCAGACATGGTACAGGCTGTGCTCATCAGGTGTATATTCATTGCAGAATCTATGCAAGTGTTATCTTGGAGTGTTGAAAAGGAACTGTGGATGTTAATTCCTGGATACTGACCCACAAATATGACATCAGGTCACTTGAGTTCAAAGTCATAGGTTGGTGCTGGTTAAGGGAAGGAAAACAACTTCGCTGACCACCTCTGCTTTCACTGTTGAGTTTCACAGAACTGAGAGCTGAAGGAATCCCAGGTGTGAGCAGCTAATCCAAATTCCTTCAAAGCACAGAAATCCCCGAAAGGATCTTCTGTTCATATGCTTCCCACAATGACATTCCTGTTATTTGGAATCTCCTTCCAGAGACTGGAAATTTCTCTCTGATAGTAAGCTGAAACCTAGTCTCTCTGTCACACCTTGGATATTATCTCCCTACTTCTTTTATTTTTATAATATTTTAATATTTTACTAGAATTAATATTTTTACTAGAATTAATATTTTAATTTTTAATATTTACTAGAATTAAATTTTAATATTTACTAGGATTTTAATATTTACTAGAATTAAATTGTCTCCCTTTGATCTTTTGTTCTGAGCTAATTACTACCATCAGTTTTAAGTCAGTAATATAAGAAAAGTTTGTATTTATTATGAAGGACTGCTGATAATTACAAACACAAAAATAAAATTAGATAGAGTTTAGGAGAAATCCATCCTTTTTATGGTACATTACTGGATCTCTGATGCTGGCTTAGTTAATGCTGCCATTGTTAAGAAAATGTCACTTGTAAAGTAGACTTAATATTCTTCTATTTTATCATAGGTCTCTTCTTTCATGACTTTCATGAAAACATGCTTATTATGGGTTGTTTATGTTTACAACTTTTCTTTAATCCATCAGCAAATATCAGGTATTTACTTTGTTCTAAGGCACTGAAAGAAATTTTCAAGGCTTAAGTGTGTGAAGAGTCAACATTGCTAGATTTAGGTTGTGGAATATAAGAACACAGTCCTGGCAGTAAAGGAAATGAAAGCATCAAGTTTAAGTTTCTGTTCCCAGAGGCCTCCCATCGGCCTGTTGGGAATATTCAGGGGACAATTTTGCGGGTATTTCATAATGAAAAAGAGATTATTCCAGATTATCTTGGCTCTATAATATCTCTTTAACATAATAGGAACTCTGGCACTGATGGGTTTTTCACGAGCCAAAGAAGATGACCAAGGAGACTTGAAGGTCTGATTTGTTTGACTGTTCTCTTTTGTCTTACAAAATATAGTACTGTATTAAATAGGCATCCTAGATCCAGTCCACCTTGTCATTTGCATTCAGTGGTTTGGAAAGTTGAGTTGAGCTAAACCAAGAGTCTGCACCTTCTGCACTGAAAATAAAGCAGCAGCCAGGCTTCACTTGCACAGAAGCAACGTCCCACCTCCCCATGGAAACTCGGTGGCTTATGTGCAGAAGCTCTGCACCCCAAGGAAGTAGAACTCCTGAGTCACCTCTATATGCAAATTATTCCACAGTAATGTTTCTGGGCTTCTCTTCCCATCACTGCAAATGTGTGGTATGGCAGCTTCCCCCCAGGGAGTTTACTCAGTGGGATTTTAAAGGTGAAGCATTTCAAAACTGAAATTTTAAAGGGTTTGGTTTTGGGTTAACTCATTTATCACTTTGGGTATTATCACACCTTTCGTGTTTGTCAGTTTAAATACCAGATTCTCAGCATCCGAAGCTCAATTGAAAATTGAATTTAATATCATGGGAAGTGACATGTTCATTTAACATCTTCTTGGCCTTAATGGGATTTGGCAGCTGAAAGGACAAAGCGGTAGACAGCTGGCTAAAGCAGCTGTGTGGCCCAGTGGTCACCTGGTAGCATTCCCCACTAGCTCCCTGCCCCTATGTTCACCACCCCTGTTTAACTGTTCCCCTCAGCATCTATCACTATCATGTAGGACATGATAAATGGGCCTTTTTTCTCTCTTCTTCTTGTAGAACATAAACTCTAGAAGGGCAGAGGTACAGTCAGTGTTTTATTCATCATTGTATTCCAGGAGTTGCCATATAGTAAAGTGCAGTGTGCAAAGACCACACAAATAATATTTATTGAGTGAATGACTGAATGATTTCTCCCCATAGGTTAGCCTGAAATTTTTGAAACATGAGCAAGTTTTAATATTTAAATTTTAAATTTCTTTCCAAGATCACTTATCAAGAACTGTAGTACTTTCTTAAAAGTATGCTGAAAATGTACTTCAGCAGTAGCATTAAGGGGAACAGCTCAGATATTGGTGGTCGTAGGAATTGTGATAGCAATGAAAACTTACATAGCACTTCTGTGGATTAAGCCCAGTACTAAACTTTTTGTTATCATAATTCATTTAATCCTCATATGATTCTGTGGGGTAGGTGTTGCATTATGTTTAAGATTAATGTTTTTTTCATTTTACTATATGTAAGAATGTATCTTTTCTTTATCTTTTTGGAGGAGGCAGATTTTTGAGCCAGGAGCTCACTATGCAGTTCAGGTTAGCTTTGAACTATGTAGCCCAGGCTGGCCTTGAACTCATGGTGATCCTCCTGCCTCAGCCTACCAAGTACTAAGATTAAAGGAATATGCCTTCTCACTTGACTGAAGTCAGAATGTATTGTTCAGCTGGTCCATCAGCATTATTCTTCTCATTTTAAGAATTGGGAAACTGAGGCCCAAAGAAATTGATCAATTTGCTCAAGTCACTACCTTGTAAGTGGTAAAGCCAAGTTCTAAAGATAAACAGTCTAGCTTTGAAGTCTTCATAACCATAAGTTGCTGCCTATCTTTGTATTTCTAGACTGTGTTCAAGTTGTTTAATGGCTTAAAAGTAATCTTGAATTTTTTTGGTCTTGATTAACCAACATTAGTATAGTGCTCTAGATCAATAGACCTGAGGTCTGCAAAAAGTTTTGATTATCCACCCCATCTGCAAAGTGAGTATGTTTGTATAAATTATAAAAAATACAATTTGTTCTAATACACATATTGTATTACAACAAGTTGCCATCTTTGAGGGGCAAAAGAGGATGAGAATCACCAATTTCATTTGGTTCATCCTAAAATTATAGATTCTGAAAATATAAAAAGAGACATTTTAAAGGATGAATTAAAATTTAACAAACAATATTTTAATGTCTTCTTACTTGTGATGCTTTCCTATTACTAGCTAATAAGTTAAGGCATAATACATCTTGAAAATCATCATTAATAAAGGTAGATGTTTTTAATAATTTTAAGGGATTTTAGTGAATACTTTGTCAGGTCCAATTAAGTGCTTATTGATTTTAACCTCATAAAGTGGCTGATAAAAATTCATTTTGGACATTACCCTTTAGTTTCTGCTTGAATAATTAATATTATCTTCAATTCTCAGTTTCTCTGTGGGACACTTTTTGATTAAGTCATTTTATACATTTCATTTAGTTAAAAGAAAATAAGAGCCAGCCTCTCTTTGATATACACAATTCCCCTCTTTCTAGAAGACGCTTCTGTGGCAAAGTGAGCATCTAACACCAACTAGCAAAGCTTAGGACGCTTAAATGATTAATTGACATGATAAAAATACATGTAAGTGAAAATTCTGAAATTCTTTGCTGTACCCTCAGGTGTGTGCCCCACTCCGGAAACTAATGCAGTGGGGATTCAGTCACTTCTGTAATTCATCCATCCGTCCCTTGGCTTTAGCGATGCACCGTATTTAGGTGTGTTCCTCCATGTGAAACAGGACCCTCCTTACTCCTCCTAACGTATCTTCCTTTAATAATCTGTTTCTAAAAATGATAACAGAGGGACAAGAAAAACAAATGTTTTACCCCTAACATTTTACCATCCACAGATATTTTTAGGTCTTAAATTTTACTTACCCTGAAATCAAATGTGTGCTATGTGAATTGAACCTTATCACACTAATATTATTTTGTGAAGTATTTATTTCATAAATATAATCATAGTTTCCATTTTTAAATGATTCTTAAACACAACAGATATAAGGTTAAGAATTTAAATACTCAAAAGTCATTACTTATATGTTTTGAAATTTTAATTATATTGATTTTATTGGTGGTAGTTTCCTTGATTTAAGAGCACCAAAATGTCACATCATTATTCTTTCACTTTTATCTTATCCTAGCTACTTTGTGTTACATCTCTGTGAAAATATTATGCCATGAACTTTTTGTTATGTCCTGTAAAGGAAAGGAGAATTCAGGCTCTGACCATTAGTGACTCACTAAAGTTTTAGTAGTAAAATAATGATTATGCCAGAAGAATATAATCAGATTAAAACACAAACAAGCTTTTATGCTACCTGTGTGCATTAAACACCCTACTAGAGTAGTCAGAAAACGGGATGTGTTAATCATAAAAGGGCCCCAAACCAATCATCTAAAACTGTATCAAATTCTATAAAACAGACAGAGCACATGAGGGAAAAACTGATGGAGCGGATAAATTATGACATTTGCTCAACAGTAAGGTGCTAATGTCAGAGCCTTGGTTGTGACGACTGCACCGTGGTAACATATGATGGGAATAATTTGGAAAGCTGGGTAAGGACTATACAGTGATGACGCTACTTTTGCAGCACTTTTGTAAGTCTAAAACTATCCCCAAATTTACAAATACACTTCTAAAAGTATCACTAGAAATGCATTAATTTTACAAATAACATAGAATACATTTGCATGTCTAATTTCTGATCATTGACCTAAAGGTGAAAAGGCACATGATGCATCAAAATCAGTTTATTGAGTAATAAGAAAGCAGTGCTCCCATCTGAAAAGGCTCATGTTCATAAAGACAGCTTTACAACAACAAAAAAAAAAACACTTGAGAATATGTTTATGCAGAAATGGGATCCTAGGTGAAAAATATTGCACTTTACCAAGAAATATACAAACACTTGAATAAATGGGCATTTATATTTGGATAGAAAGAGTACTAAAAATGAAAAATTTATTTTAAATTAACCTAGGCATTTAGTTCAAACCTAGTAAACATACCAACATGTTGTTTTGTTTTGTTTTTTCAATACTAAGGATTGAACTGCCCACTAATAGACATCCCCAGCCCTTTTTTATCTTTCATTTGGAAGTGAGGTCTTGCTTAATTTACCAAGTTACCCAGGCTAAGCTTGAACTTGTGATCCTCCTGCCTCAGCATCCCAGAGTGCTAGACTAAATGATTTTTATAGCAAGGTAATTACTTCTTTAGGCACAAAGTTGGTCCAAGTTCAAACAAAACGTTGAGGAAGACTAAGAGGGGTTCCCACTGCTGAGGACCCTAAGTAGTAAGCTTGTTTCTCTGAGAACCAGCCTGCATTAACATTCCTTCTAATATAGACACCACCAAGCAACAAGTCTAGTTCTATGCTAAGAAAAATGCCTGGCTTCTTTTTGCTCATCACCTAGCCCCATATCGCAAAATCAACCAGAGAATTTCCGTGGATCCAGTCACCTCTGAATACGAACTAACGTGTCAGGCTGAGGGTTACCCTGAGGCTGAAGTCATCTGGGAAAGCAGTGACCAGCAAATCCTCAGTGGCAACACTGTCGTCACCAAGTCTCAGAGGGAGGAGAAATTTTTCAATGTGACCAGCATGCTGAGAATCAACGCAACAGCTAATAAGATTTTCTACTGTACTTTTCGGAGATTAGGTTCTGGGGGAAACTATACAGCTGAGTTGATCATCCCAGGTAATATTTTCAATGTGTCAATTAAAGTATGCCTAACACTGTCACCTGCTCCTTAGCACAATGCCTGCTCATCATGGCAATTCTGCCATGGTTGAATACATGAGTAAATGAGTAACACTGTATTTAAAAATGCATGCTATTCTTCCAAGTCATATTGCTACTTAATAAACAGTCAGCAAATATTTACTGAATATTCCCTTCATGCCAGGCCTTATATAAACATTAGATATTCATAAAAAAATAAGACATAGCTGACAAACTGCAGGAAACAGGTAAAAAGGAATCCAGTTTCATGCAGGAAATGCTCAGCTGCTGTGTGAGTGTGTGTGTGTGTGTGTGTGTGTGTGTGTGTGTGTGTGTGTGTGTGTGTTTGAAGGAACTTAGACCAACTTACTCAACTCAGACCAAGTTTCAAGATCCAAACCCTCGTAAATCAGAACTGCTGGCTTCTCCAGGGTCTCAGTGGCAGGAAGCAAATGGAATGTTCCTTTGTACCTCTGAGCTACATAGGAGTAATGGTTTCTTCTCCATGTCTTCTCCCGAAGACTATTCAATTCAAGACAGTGGCTTCCTGCATAGAATGGGAGGCTTTGTGTCCCTGGGCCAGTGGTGGGGACCTATGTATGTGGCGTGTGCTACAGCAGACTGTATCACTGGAAGCTCTGGCATTGCTTAGGCAAATTATGGGACTTTTGTGTGCTTCACCTCCTCTAATAAGTTATTGTAGATAAATTGAGTTAAAATGTATGAAAATTATTTGAGACCCTTGTGAGCACAAATTCAACTATTTTTAGTGTCACTTCCTTCCAGAAGTGGGTAGGATGGGAGTCAGTGGTAAGAAGTTCAGACCATTTGAGTAAGTGAAGTGGTTTAATATGAACCCAAAGCAGTTTTTAGATGCAGTGTTTCTCTCCACCTCCCCTAACAAACATTGTCAGAAAAACTCCAAGTCCTTCAGAGCACACAGATGAAAACTTGAACAGAAAAGTCAACCGATATAAAAAACAATCTAAAATGATCTTGTGAGCAAGTGTTTAGAAAATAAAATGAGATTGACTTTCCTTAAGAGCTATGTTAGTGAATTCCTGATATTTAAAGGCTGATTTATGATGCCTCATTTGGGGGCTCATTTAACTGCCCCAAGTTTGTTTTCTCAGCTGTAAGCTGGGGTTTATTTTTAATATCTGGTGTGCCTAACCCATAAACTTATTGCAAGACTTAAATAGATATGAACTGTCGTAGTGTACCATAAGCTACCAGACAAAGGCTGGCTGGCACTGTGACTTCAGAGCTTGAACTAGGTAGTTAGGGGTCACTGGTCACAGTTAACAGCAAGAGTCAAGCAGGGACTGACATGAGGTGGAAGTCCTCATTCTGCAAGCATGGGACCCCATGCTCCTGCAAGGGTGTGGATAGGGATTGGTGAGTGAAACCAATCATAAGATGTCCAGAGATGTTCTGATTTCAGAGCAGTATAACAGTTTTCTGTGCTGGTGGCCACACATATGAGGAAGCAGAGGCTCTTTAATGGTCTCATCCAAGTTCTACAGTGACCCATCCTTGTCACGTATAGTAAGGTGCTAGCTTCTATATTAAATCAAGAGTCAAGCCTGGCATGCTGGCCCACGCCTATAATCCCAGCACTTGGGAGGCTGAGGCAGGAGGGACACCTTGCACTCAAGGCCAACATGTGCTACAAAGTGAGTTCAAGGCTAGCCTGAACTACAAACATAATAAGACCCAGTCTAAATCCCCTCCCCCCAAAAAAGCAAGAAGAAATGACATAATTAAAACCACTATTTAGTATTGAGCAGACAGTCCTGTGGTACTAAGCACTTTACAAACATTAGCCAGATACATTATTTAGAATTTCCATTTGGTAAGCTGTTTTCAGGCAGGTCTCTGTCCCAAACCTGGGCTTCTCCCACTGTTCCACGCTGCTCTCATCTTGTTATCAGAGCCATCTCACTGTTTCGGCCACTCACTGGCCAGGGACTTTTACTACATAAGAAAATTAACCTGAAATTGTACTTCAAGGATGATTATTTTCCTGCCACTGCCTATGCAAATTTTATCTTTAGTCAGTTTCGTGTTTTGTTTTGTTTTTCAGAATCGCCTACTGTATTTCCAACAAATAAGAGGAATCATTTTGTGATGATGGCAACCATCCCGTTGTTCTTTGTTGTGGCACTTGTCCTCCTCTACCTAAGAAAAGATGGTATTTCCTTCATTACGGTTTTCACTGGGGATGTGTGGAAGTGTGAAGATGTTATTGTAACCACAATAGTACTTACTAGGCAGAACCACAAATTCCAAATACCTTGCTGTATGTAGGACAGCCCCACATGGAAGGAAGTGTCCTACCCAAAATTCGGTTGGGAAACACTGGCTTATGCTGCTTCCTGTTAGTTTTCCCTTTCAGAGCCAGTGTTCAGATATGCAGGGTGAATTTAGTATGCCCTCGGCAAAACTGTGTTTTGTTTCTCCCTTCTGTCCTGCTCATTTGTTTTTCCACGATGTCGCCCACATTGGAAAGAGGCACTGTAGTAGAAGTTTTGAGGAATGAGAGTTGGACAGTGACTACAAGAAGCTGGCTTAGTTTTGCAGAGTGGCACAGAGAAATCGCAGTATTCATAAGCAGTCATACCTGAGCTGAGTGGGGGTGCTGGGTGAAGATCCGAGGAACAACAGTGGAACAGGGAGGGTCAGTATGGACGGGGTTAAACAAGGCTCAGTGTCATACAACTTCTTTCCACTATGCAGATAACCAGAGATTTACAGAAGTGAAAGCACTGTGATGCCCGCTCGTTTCATTTGAATCTGAGTCTTGCATTAGTTGCAATTTTATACTGAGCTAGTCTTTGGGTATCCAAACTAATCAAAATAGCTTCATCTCTAAAGCTGTGTTATTTTTACCATTGAGTATTTTGCAAGATTTCTGGAGGTGGATGTTAAGTAACTTTAGAAATAGTTTATATGTGTTCATTTCTCCACTTTCCCATGGGTACAATTAAAATCCATGCCAATACCTGTATTCAAATAATTTCCTCCTATTAAAATAGGAAAACATTTTCCCCAATACATTGATATGTACATCAAGAGATCCAATGGTGGTCCTCATAAAGAGAAGTCTGATATCATATAAGGAAGTAGAATATGGAAGGGAATCCCCGTGGTTGTTGAAGAAGTCTCCATACTCTTCTGCAAAGACTGGTGGATCTGAAAAGTGATCTGAGTGGGTAGGAATCAGTGATTTCCAAAGAATAGTCCTTATTTAAACTAAGATAGCCAGGATTTGAAAATCAGATTTCAGTGACAGTCAGATCCCAGGATGGAGTGAATTTCACAAGGAAATGATTTTTACCAACTTGCATTGTGACTGTTTCCCTGGGAAAGAAAGATCAGTTGGCTAGGAATGGCTAGAAAACCAACAGATGGCCAGATATGTCAGCACGTACCTGCAGCCCCAGTGATTTAGGAGGCTAATGGAAGGTCAGCAAGACTCTGTCTCAAAAAATTTTTTAAATCTGCAAAGTATAGCTCAATGATAGAGCCCTTGCCTAATATTTGTGAGGTTTTGGATTCAACCTCCAGTACTACAAAGAGGAATGGAAAGAAGAAAATCAACAGATAATAAAGTACCTTGGAATCTATCTTTCTATCTCTGAGGGAAGGACGGAAAAATAAATAGAAAATCTAAGAGCAAAAATCTGTGTCCTAAACTGTTTAGTTAATTAACCTTGGGAGTTGGGATCCTGGAATAGAAAAGTTCACAAGACTTCCCAGGAGATTAAAAATATTTCATGGGAATTTGGAATTTTAACTCCAGTCATTGTGGAGGATGTAGAGTTGTGCAGTATGGAAATTTAAAAATGGTTTCTTTTTCTTTAGTGAATGCGATAGATGTGGAAAAATGCAGCATCCGAGATACAAACTCAGAGAAACAAAATGGTAAGAATATCAGAAGGAAAAAATAAAAGACTATCAGAAGGGACTGGGAAGATGAAGGAAGGAAACAAAAAGTTAAAGCAACAGCAAAGAAATCTATCCGTCGTGGTCTCCCCTTGCTTTAGAGGCCAGTTATGAGAACTGCTGGCTCGCCTTTGCCTTGAAACTGAAAACTCCTTCCACAGTCTGAGAAGATTCCGCGATGGCCCTTTAGGGTAAAGCACGGAGAACAGCTTTGTGGAGAGAGGAGGGGAAGGGAAAAGGGGGAAGGGGCAGCTTCTCTTTGCTAAGAAAGCTTCTGTTACCTGCACCCCAACATCTCCCTGTAACAGGGGACCACACTCACTTAGGTGGATGGATAATGAATTAATTCTGTAACGTCGTCTGTCAGGCACTGTTTACTATTGTCATGCATGGTATGAAGTATCTCATTTAATCCCCAACAACAACAATCAGAACATCAAAGACAATTATTAGAATCATTCCCATTTTAGAGCAGAAAAGTAGGTTTTGGATTGCAGTTTGGCACTTGGTTTCTAAAAGGTTCATCATCACAGTTTGTTCAGGACTGAAGGATTGCTCAGGACAGCATTCAGTTTTATTTATCTTTTAAATTGGGGGGGGGCGGCATTTTCTTGAGGCACGGTCTCATTTTGTAGTGCAGGCTGGCCTTGAACTAACTATGTAGCCCAGATTGGCCTCAAACTTGCAGCAATCCTCCTGCCTCGGCCTCCTGAGTATGGGACTACAGATGTGCACCATCACACCAAGCTCATCATTTGGAGTTTTGGTTTTGGTTTTTGGTGCCGGAGATTGAACTCATGACCTCACATTTGCCAGGCAGGCACTTACACCACTCAGCTAAACCTCAGGCCCATCATTCGGTTTTAAAAAGAGTATGTTCCTAAGTAAACCAGAATGGTTAGTCATTTTTATCATGTAATGGTAATTGGTCATAAATGTCATGTGTCTTTCTCTTCTTGCAAACTTATCATATGGTCTAACAAATGCAAGTTTTTCTTCTCTTAGATTGCTTGGGTTTTTTTTTCTAGACCCTCCCCACCCATGATATTAATACATTTTTGTCACTCCCCAGATCCACAGTTTGAGGAGACGTAACCAGCACTGAAACTTGTGATTTTCAAGCAGGGATTCTCATCCTGTGGTTTGGAAGTTCAGGAAAGAAAAGGCACATGGCATGCAAGGGATGTTAAAGGCCCAAGCATTGAAAATGGGACCTGGGGAAAGAAGAGGAGGAGAAAGACTAAGAAAGATGGAATACAAGGGGATCCTGGAAGGAAACCTTGGTACTTTGATAACTGACAGAGTGTAATGTATGAAAGAGGCAAAAGACCTTATGAGTGAGGAGCAGGTTGAGAATCCCTGATTAATGGTCCGCCCTGTGGAAGTGCCCAGTGCCTACACTCTGCTTCCTCTCATCCTCTGCCTCACCAATAGCCCCAGGACTGCAGCAGTAATTATGAATTGTTCCTATTTATTTTGAGTCCATAGTGTCTTCTTGACATGTGAGTTATTTCTTTTGAAGATATAGTAGATGTTAAAATTCTGCTTCTTAATTGCTTGTTTGTGAGGTGCTCAGAATCCTCTGTAAGTATTGTTACAAAAAGGAAGCATTGGATTACATGGCTCTTACCTTATTTAACCAACTCCTCAAGTTGGGCTGACTTGAATTATCCTCAGACTTCAAAGGTTCGTTACAGTGTCAGGCTCACATAAATACGAGCTTTACAACTGTGCGGTACCTTCCTCGTGTAATCCCAGTTCATCTCTGTAACCCTGTCCTGGTGACCCTTATTTCTATACTCATTTACTAGTGGAGGATGCAGAGAAGTTACATAACTTGACCACAGCAGAAACTATCAGCCCTCAGATTGCTGCAATTTACCTGCTGTCCTGTATAGCTGTCCTTTCAGAAATGTATTCATGCAAAAAGTATTTAAGTATCTTTGCATATTATGGGTGCCTTGCACCATGCAAGGCATTGAGTCTACACATGTGAGCAAGACAGAGAACTGTGGAAAGTAACTCTTGAGTTCCTTTCTTAGATTATGTTTACACTGATTTATTTGCCTTTGGTGTGTGATCTGATGTTTGTCTATTATGGCTTAGGGGTCTTTTTTTTTTTTTCCTGTCTAAATGCTATTGAGTTTTGAATGCACACTCTTCTGTGTTTCAAAATTCAAGTGGTCCAATAGAAAATGATAAAAAACTTCCATCCCATCCTCCTGTATCTACCTTTCCATTCCATGAGCAACAGATGTTGCCTTTTGTCCATGTATTCTTTTTTTTTTTTTTTGTCTTTTTCCTTTTTATCGGTACCAGGGATCGAACTCATGACTGCCTGCTTGCAAGGCAGGCGCTTATGCCACTGAGCTAAATCCCCAGCCCCTGTCCATGTATTCTTATAAGTATGGTCTCTGTATGTGAATGTATGTGAAAAGTACATCTAAAAATTTTCCCTGTGATAAGAAATTATGTAGGTACTATTCATTTTGCTATTTTTATTTAATATATTATTTTTGATGTAGCAGCTGGACCAAATTTGAGGTTCCCAGAAGTCAGAAACTATGTCATGTCTGTTTCTGAATTATCATTCCCATAGCCTCTTTGTATCTTTCATGTGATCATGTGATTTACTACATGCTGTATATCTACTACATATACCTTTGGGCAAACATCACTGTTAAGCTCTTGCACTAATACTGACTTTGGATTTGACTTGTTTTGTGTTTTCTCAAAAGGAGACCCATGGGTTGCCCAGGGTACAGTGAGTTAATCCAGTACTAATGGTAGCCTTATTACTAATTCTGCATGGAGAAACATGTCTAGAACTTTTGTTTACTGTGTTCTCTTGAATACAAACTTCACTTTGCTGCTGTACTTGTGTAATTACATATTCCTTCTGGAGATTCTAACAATACACCTTGACTTCTGGTTGCACGGGATCCTCATCTGTTCCAGAAAAGGTTCAGTATCTCTGCTGGAACCTTTGAAATCTACTGGCTCTTATCACTACCAGGACCTCCCAAGATACTGTTTTCCAGAGCCCTTTAGGTTCTGACCTCTTTGGAAGTCCCAGAAGTTTTTTTCTCATGGTCATTTGCTCGAATCTTCGTTTTGCCACATGTCAAGACTGAAGAAACAGAATTTCCAACAGAACTCTGTTATCTGCTTGTACGTATTTATGCAATTATTTGTGACTCTAGCTGAGCATGAACACATGTTCACTGATCCCTAAATTGTAATATTTTCTGTAAGGCACTTTACCCTCTTCATCACTGTAGATAATGTAAGCAGAGATGACATATAATTCTGTGTTTGTCACTGATTGTATTAATTTTATAAAATATTTTTATTTATTTTGTTCCTCAATACATCTGCATGTCCATTTTCTTATTTTCTCTGTGTCTTATAAAACCACTCCCAGATTAACCTCTCAGTGGAGAGTTGCTTGGAGAATCTGCAGACCTCTTCCTAGTTATTTCTTTTTCATAGCTTTTATGTTTATACAGCATACTTTTCAATCCTACATGATGAGAATAAAAAGTATTTATTTTTTTAAAAAAATAATTTATTGAAAAATTTCATTGTCTTACGCATTGTAGCTTCTTTCATAAAAAAAAAAAAAACAGTAAAATTCTGTCATCTGTACTGAAGAGCTGCCAAAGCAAAAAGAAGGAGTCCTCAAGAGAATGAGGGAAACAAAGGGCCTTTTCTTTAAGACAGCACCCTTCTGGTGTCTGTAAACATGGATGTGCAAGCTTGTACCTGTTAAACTGGATGTATGTCAGTCTTCGGTTTCTTAGAGAAAAGTAAGAAACCTAGAACTCTGTCAAATTGAGAATTAAGGCCTAAGAACTGGAAGGGAACATAAGAAAATCTGTGGTTTTAAAACAAACATGGTAACACTTGTCATTCAAGAAAGTGTAGATCTTTTACTAGCTGGTTTGACTATATAGTCATCAAATTCAATTTAAAGAGATTTATTTTTTAAATTTATCTTCATTGTTTTTTATTTCTTACTAGAGTATGTTTATAATAATGTATCATAGTTATGTTCATTTGGGGATTGGTATATGAATGTAGCATATCTTGATTATTTTGATTCTTTCAGCCCCCTCCCTACTCTCCCTCTGCTCCTTTCCTCCTGATCCCCTTCCTCATTTCCAACAAAGTCTGCTTTTATATTTCCTACCATTTCTCCTTTTTTTTAAAGAAACTTTTGATCATTTCTCCAAATCAGATACTCTGAAAGGATGATGGCTATTTCTATTAATATATGCCAAACTGGTTTTAAAGGAAGAATATCGGTATCTTTGTAATAACAATATACTATTGATGTGAGACCCTGGTGAATCAAAGCAATACAATATGTGTTGTGCATGAAGATACTTCACCTTTCCATACAGGAAGAACACAGAACCAGTCTTCGTGACGGACTTCAGTGGTCATAGTTCTGGCTGGGATTTTGTGACACTGGAGAGTGTATTAGTAGATTTTTCATGGCTGTGGCAAAAGTACTTTGCAAACACATTTTAAAAGAGGAAGGATTTATTTTAGCTCAGTTTTAGTCCAAGGTTAGTTGGCTTCAAGACAGAAACATCGTGTCAGAAGAGCCGGGCAAAGGAAAACTGCTCACCTCAAGGTGGCCAGGAAGCAGAGACAACCAGGTGTGTGTGTGTGTGTGTGTGTGTGTGTGTGTGTGTGTGTGTGCAGATACAGTCTCCACAGTCACATCTCCATGACCTTCCCAGACTCACCCGGAAATGTACTCAACGTTGTCTGTGCACCTCTCAAACCAGTCAGGTTGACAACAAAGATTAACCATCAGAGAGGGGTTTGTCTGAAGAAAAGATAGCCTGAAAATGAGCTGTGATTTTCATTAAACTTACATCCCAGTCCTTTTGCCACCTTGTAGCTATCCACTACAACTGTATTTTTACCTACATATTTTAGAAAACAGCATACTACTATTTTAAGGCTGAAAACTCAGAATTAATTTTAGCTCTATTGATAGCCCTGGTCTAATGTTTGAAAACAGATACATCCTGGTTTTAGAATTTTTTTGTACATGAGACTCCTAAAGTCTCCAGGAAATTGATATAATAAGCCAACTTTCCCCTATTATAATATAAACATTTCCAGAATCACTTATATTTAAAGGAAGTCAAAGTTTGATGAAATGGAATATCTGTGGCGAGGTTTTATCATTAATTAATCATAATAGTCACCATTTGTTGGGCCTACGCTCTCTGTCAGGAACTGGGGTTGCACACTTCATCTCATTTAATGCTATGGGCTGTCAAAGAGTCAGCTGTAGGAAAACAGATGCGGCCTGAGACCACAACATGAGGTGAAATAGACAGACACACAATCTTAAATATCTCCTTAAATGCAAAATATAAAGCATAAATAAAGAGCAAAATAAAAGCTAGATAGTTAGAAATAAAGAGGTAGATCTTTTGTGAAAGGGAAGCAGACCAAGAGAGAGAGAGGAGGAAGTGGGGAGAACAGGATGAAAAAAAAGAATTGACAGGCGTTCTATACCTGTGCCAACTCCCCATGAGGAATGTGATTATGATGCACCATAACTATGTACTAACACAAACTAAAAATAAAAATCTGTCTCCCTTACATTAGTAGTAGGGCTATAAGTTGGTACCGTCTCTGGGGAGGACAATTTGGTAATATCTGTACCAATTATAAATGATCCTGAAACTCCATTTCTAAAATTGGCCCTACAGCTGTATTTCATATGTATAAAATGACATATATAAAGTTATTCATTGTATCTTTAATCATAATAACAAAGCACTGGAAAGAACCTAAATGTCTGTCTGTTGGGAAGTGGTTAAATAAATATGATATATCCAGACATTAGAATATAGCAGGTAGCTACAAAATACCTGTACTATTGTGGATCATATCTTCAAGATGTATTGTTAAATGGAAAAAAGATACAGAACAAAGAATAGAAAAATTTGTACATTATATTAATTACATATAGAATATGCATACAATGACTAATTCCTTTTTACACTGGATTCTTGGTATGAATACTTACATACTACACTTAATTTGTACATTAAATACGGTATATAATTTTCTAGATACAAGTTTTACACAGTAGGAAAGGAAAATAATATGCATGTCTGTTTACATATGCAAAAACTATAGCGCCAGAAGAGTGCATGAGAAACCAATGCACCAGTTTGCTGCCAAATTGGAGAGAATTTTACTGTGCAACCTTTGTACCTTTTAATTTTTAAGATTTGTGACTATATCACCTATTTCAAATAAATTGTACTTTTTAAAAAAAAAATCTGAATTCAGTTATTTGCCTTCCAGGGACTTTCACACACTTTTGAGGAAATGATAAGTCTTGCTAATGTATGAGGCCAAATACAAAGATAAAAAATGAGGGAGCTTTAAAAGCTCCATTCATTCGGCCACCCTCAGATTTCAGTCTGGACGTGAACTCAACGGAACCAAATAATTTTATTACCTGAATTTTTTTCTTATTTTTCATTGATCTCCCCCCCAAGCAAAGGCTCTATTTTGTAGAAGCGTGATTGGTTTATTTATGAACTCAAATTAAGCCTCTGTGGGTTTAGAGCTGCGTGATGATAAATGATACTATAGCATCATAAAAGAATAAATGGGCCAAATCAACCTATTCATGCTTCTACTGACATGAAATAATTATGAGACTTGAACTTTGGGAAAACCTTCAAAGAGAATTCCGATTTATATGTTCTGAGAACTGAGTTTAAC
Organism: Cavia porcellus; assembly: GCF_034190915.1. Taxonomy (NCBI): domain Eukaryota; kingdom Metazoa; phylum Chordata; class Mammalia; order Rodentia; family Caviidae; genus Cavia; species Cavia porcellus. The sequence goes on from NW_026947484.1 coordinate 81,184,936, forward strand.
ATACCATTTCAAGTGAAGCTTTGGCATACCAGATGAGGCTTTGGTCAGCATCCTGGGGGTCACTTGTGACTATCAAAATCGCCCAAATGTAAGCTTCCCCTCTCAGCATCTTGGCTTCTTCGTGGAAAATTTTGGCTGCCTGTCCAAACGTCAAGTACACAGCCTTTAACAGACACAAAAGGCTGTTTTTATTTCGATGCTCTACAGTGGAGAAAAATGAGAAGAGAAAGCTCAGGAGAAGCTGCTCAGCAGACAACATTTACATAAGTGAAACTGAATAGGAGAACTTTCGTTGTAAAAATTTAAGAAAATGCCACGTCAAACCTGAATAATGAAAAACTTAGTATCAGCAATAACACATGAGCAAGAGCAGATGTCCTTTGTCAAGCCCCACTTCTTTCTGGACATATCCGACTTACAAGCTTGGGGTAAACTGTGAGTGTTGATATGCATGAAATCAAACAAAATGACCTCTAGGATGCTGAAACTCTATGGAAAATTCAAACCTTGAGTAGATGATTCCAGCATTTAGGGAAAGACTGAAAAACAAACACACTGAGAACTCATTGATACAAGGATTTCTTCATTTCTGGTGATTAGAAAGAAAAAAAAATCATCTGTATTGAGAAATGTATTCATAACTGGGAAGAACAGGAGAGTACTGAAGACTTGGAGTCGGTCAGACCCAAATTCCGGTTTCCTTAGCTGTGTGGTCTTACCTTGGTGTGGCATTTAATTTCACTGAAACTGTTTCTTCTGGGCAAAGTAAAGATTAGATAAGGCAGACTATCTGATGTGCTTAGCACAATGCCTAGTGCTTAAAAAGCCTGAAATAAATTTGTATATTAATGCACTCATAGGAAGCAGTGGCTTATTAACTTACTTTAAGATCTAATAGCTGTAAATATAGGCAGATTATTATTTATGGATGACAAAGTTTCTTGAGATTTTTATTTATTAAATTTTGTTTATTAATTTTTTAATGTTTTCAAACTTAGAGTTTGATTTTTGTATTTCTTGAAAGTTAAAATAGCTGCAAATTAAACTAGTACCAGTCTGAACATCTAAATTGATAGATAATAGTTTTGGAATTTTCCATAATGTCAAAACTAACTACAACTTTTTTTTCATCTTGCACAATTAAAATTCTGACATCAGTTTTTTGTTTTGTTTTGTCTTTTTTAGTCCTGTGGGTCTCTTGTGCCCATAACTATTGAGATACTAAAAAACTGAACTTACTTATACAGGATAACAAAACTTATTTAGGGGATATCTGCAAGATATTTTTGATAAACCATATTTTAATTTTGTTTTGTTTTGTTTAAGAAGTCTCATTCTTTGCTAGTTTCACAACAAACAACTTTCTAGTGGAAAACAATTCTTTTTATACCTCAAGTTAAACATTTCTCTCTATTCTTTAGTCAAATTGAAAACAAAACATAGAACAATGTCCCAGTGTGGTTTCTAACTAGACAGAGGTCAACACACCATAAATATTTAATTATCCTCTTTATTAAACATTCATGAAGCACCTATTGTATCCACTAGGCATTTTAGAGAATCTAGAAATGACTTAGACACTCACCCTACCTTAAAAAATGAAGACTGATATATATAGTACTGTTATGACTCATGGGCACAGCTCCTCTTCCAATAACAAAACAACAGAAAACACAGATAAATTACTGTCAAAAGAACAGGACAAATCACTGAAGCATGAAATCATGTTATCCCTCTGTATTCCACCTGGATGTGAATTTATCAACCCAATTAGTCACTTAGTAGCTTTCCTGGTTATCAGATCAACTGTCCCAGAACTCCAAGTAACCTATTTTGCTTAGTAAGGGACCTATAACATAAGATATTCAACATTCAGATATGTCAACAAGAAGCCATTATAAGAATCCATAAAGTGAAAAGCTGAAAGTCTTCCCTTCAATAAGGAAAGAAAAAAAATACATGTTGAGATTGCTAAGAACTATATTGCAAGGTGATATTACAGAAAAGATAAAGTCTTACAGCAAGCTACTTCCTCAAAGGTCATAATGATTATGAGAATGCTCTGGTTTGAACTCTAAGAGATTGCTGGAAATGAGTAGTTATATACATGTGTATGGATATATGCACACACATCAGAAAAAAATAGCAAAAACCTTTTGTGCATAAGGTAATATAAAAAAGAAACCTCAAAATCAAAAACTATCATTACCCTTTAAGTCCCTTGCTAGCTAGGACAGAAGGGGTGTTGACTGCCAAATGTGGATGTGGACAGGAAGTGAATCCCTGTCTACTGTATCCATATGGCAATGCACCATGCGCTCTCTCCAGAATAGCCCTCTCAGCCTTCCCAGTCTCCTTCACGTCCACTGCCTCATGACTCTCTAACTTTAGCCGCTCTTTGGTCACTTCCATTTGTATGTATCAGATCATAGCTCAGGCTGCTTGATGGGGTTCCTCACAGTCTAACTCCTGACTTCTTCTGATCTGTTTTTCTTGAGCAGTGAAATCATAATTCCGTGACCTTGGATATACACGGTAAGTAAAATGCTTATTAAATCAGGTCAGTTGCTAACACTTCTGGAAAATAAAAAATCCGCAGTGACAAATTGTGATACACAGAAAGAATGCTCGTGCAAGAGAAATTAATGGGTGTATGTCTTTTGGATACAAAGTATTTGCAGCCTATGAAGAAGGGAGAGAAGCCAAAGGGAAAGAGAAAGGAACTAGAGTTGACAGAGTAAAAGTCAAGATGCCAGCATGTATCCTACTTTTATAACACTGACATCATTGTTGTTCTCTAAAGAGAATATTTTCTGTCCTAGTCCCAGGCCAGGCAGGGCTTCATTCACTCCTCCTGCTTAATCAGCTTTTGATCACTTTTAAGAAACTTCACTTCGGGGCTGGGGATTTAGCTCAGCGACATAAGCGCCTGCCTTGAAAGCAGGCAATCGTGAGTTCGATCCCTGGTACCGATAAAAACGGAAAAAGACCAAAAAAAAAAAAAAAAAAAAAAAGAAAAAGAAAAGAAAAAGAAAGAAAGAAAGAAACTTCACTTCGAAGGCTGATGATGGAGGTCAAATGAGAGCACTTGCCTACCTGCATAAGGTAACTAAAATACAGACAAATTTTGATCAACCTGCTCAAAATCGACCCCATTAGTTTCTCTAGAGTCACTCCATGTCTGATCTGCGTATTTTCAGAGTATGGTTGAAGCTAATTCCTGTTATTAAAAGAAATACCATAGTAATGAAGAGAAGAAATAGTGACTAGAAGAAATCTAGAGTCAACTTATGGGAGTTCTCAGTTCTCCATTTATGTGATGTTTACCAAATCATTTATCAATCTTGGGTCTTGGTTTCCTTATTATTTCCTTAAATAGAAATGATGAAAGCATCCACCTCCCAAGGTTGTGAGACAAATGGTTTAATACACACAAGGTGCTTGAAACTGCGCCAGGAGTATTTAGATCACTGAAGACACTGGCCTGTGCGTCTGCTCATCCACTCAGTTTGTGGCTGAGAGCAGCATGAGGCGACACATTCCACTGGTTCTCCCTAGTACTCCAGCTCCAACCTCCACCTGCCTCTGAGGTGAGTGGGAAGGCAGGTTGGAAGGAAATGTGTAGACTGGTTAATCTCTGCTTTAGGTGGGGGATCTACACATTTCCTTCCCTTCCTCCACCCAGGGAAGGAGCCGGCCTCAGCTGCCAGGCCTCGATGCGGTCCTCCTTTGACCATTTTCTCCCACTCAGTTCTTCCAGTACCATTCCCTCGCTGGGGTGGACCCTCAGCCATCACTCTTGGTTGTTGCCCCACACCCTACCCTTATTTCCTAAGGAAGATATTCTGAATCACTGCCAGGAGATAAGGAAAGTTTGGTGCCCAGAGAAGTTTACCCCTAGCCATATTGATATAAAGTACCCGCAGACATTACTGGGCCAGGGTTGCTCAAAAGTTATGTGACGTTTTTCAACTAACTGAACTTCCCCTAACCTGATTTCATAGAAAAGCCAGCAACTCAGAGAAGTCATAGGGCACTAAGAGGTCAGTAAATTCTCCCATACAGTCCCACCTTGGGTCAGAAAATTACCTCAGGGTATAGGAACAATGAAACAGGAAGACAGGGACAGCCTCCAAATATGTACCTTTCCACACATCGGCTTACTTACCTTCCTACAGCTAGGCCCAGAGTTACTGCAAAAGCCACATTCATGTTCATTCTGTCAAAGCAGCTGACCAGCTGATCTTCTTCCCAGTGTGAGTTACTCTGCTGGGACGTATGTCCTAAGGTATGGACCCTTTGATTCACATATAGCAAGTTGCCCCCAAGGAAATAATCAGAAATGGTCCAAAGCTGGTGGTACATGATGCTGCTTGGTGCCAGTGTTGTGTAAAATGGAAAATACTATTTTGGAAACAACCTAACTGGCCTTCTGTAGGAGATGGTTTAAATAAATATGGCATATCCATGCAATGAAGTATGAATTCAGTCTCTTCAAATAATTATGAGATGTATAATTACTGACATGCAGAGATCCTCAAAATATTTTTGATGAGTGATAAAAGCAGTGCATTGAACAGCATTCTGATTTAAAGGCATTTATTAAAATTACATTTATAGGGGCTGGGGATTTAGCTCAGCAGCATAAGCGTCTGCCTTGCAAGCAGGAAGTTGTGAGTTCAATCCCTTGTACCTAACAAAAAAAGAAAATTACATTTATATAGTTGTGTCCAGAGAGTAGAGCCACAGAGAGTTAGACCCACCAAAATACTAACAGCAGTTATTCTTGGGTTCAGTATTTGAGTAACCTTTACTTTTTTATACTTTGCTTTGTAGTTAAAAGGATTTTATAATCTTTATGTCCCAGCAGGCCCTGTACTGAGCACTTTCCACATAATGACTCGTTTAATCTGCACGACAACTCCATAAGGCAGGTTGTTTGTGACCCAGTTTTACAGGTCATGAAACAGGCTCCAAGAGAGGAAGTACTTTGTTCATGGTCTCTAGGCTACTAAGGAATGAAGCAGAGATTTGGGCAGACATCTGCTTCCAAAGTGTCTGATGCTGACCCTTGCGCTGCTCACCATTCTATAGGGCAGGAAGAGAAGGTGCCAAAGTCTAAGTGAGGAGTTAAAGGGGAATGGAGGAGGCAGAAGTGGCTGCCACCGTGGAGGAACAGCCCTCTGTCCTCTTCTTCCTTCCGCTCCTGAAGGCTCTTCAGTCTCCCGTGGGACCCTTGTTTCTTTAACTCCTTTAAACTTCAGGGTTTCTTCTTTTATAATCAAGAGACTTATTGGGTAAACTTCTTATACCACTTCATTTAGAATTAATTAGTCCCCTTCTATGTCACTTAGGGACCTAGTAGTTACTTCTGTTGTGGCACTAATACTGCCCCTGCTGTCACCACCAACATCCCGTCTCAGGCTGGGAAACAGGCCCCAGTGTCTCCCAGCAGGCAAGCTGTCACAGCAGGCCGAAAGACAGGCGCTCTCTGTTCCTGAATTCACACCCTCTTTGACAATAATTCTCTTCATCTGGCATTCTCCCCGCTGAACATGAGCTCGGGCAAAGACAATGTTTTGTGAATCTCTGTATCCTAAATAGCTAGAATACACATCCAAAACCCTTCTTCACTGAATGGATGATACCTGGGCGTTCAGCCACATGACCTTATGATTCCTGAGTAATGCGTATTCGTTTTGTATTTTGCTTTGCTTTTCCTACCATCCTGGCACAGAGTTCAAAACAAGTATGGTCATTAAACATAAAGTAACTAATTTTGAACAACAAAAAGAGCCAGGAGCCTTTATTTTATATTAATGACTTAATTCAATAATTTTAGGCATAAATATAAATATTATATTTTATATAAAATATAACATTGTCAAAGTCCTGTGTCTTAGTTCAGGAATTTTATCTCAACATTTAGAAACTCAGATCACATGGTGGGGAGGCGGGGCTTGAGCCAAATTTCTGTCCCGCCTGTCAACCACTTTACTTTTCATGATACTCCACTTTCTAAAAACACACCTGCCATTAGCTCTGCTGCTCCACTACAGTTCAACCTCTGTTCTAATGTCTCCACCCTGATTCCCTCCTTGTAAATTGCACATCATGATCCCAACGTATCTTAGTGCTGGAAAAATCTAAGAAGCATGGACAGACATAAGCCACATCTTGAAATGGGCGGTTTGTCTTTGGTTTCTAACTTTCCTCTTTTCCTTCTACTCTTCTTCAAAGTCAGCTGTCACCAACGTCATCAAGCCCCAGGAATCCCTAGTACTGACCCCCAAATTAGAGCAGCACTAGAAACTTCAGAACACCACATACGTTTTGAAAAATGCAGATTCCAGGACCTCAGTCATGGAGATTTTTAATCAGATGGTCTGGGCAGAACCCAGGCACCTACATCCTTTTAAAGTTCCCCAGGGGATTCTGATGTGTATCCAGAACCTGCCTCCAAACCATGAGTCTGCTGCGTCCTCTTCCACTTTATCTGAATTTGAAGAGATGAATCATCCTTTCATTTTTGTTCTTTTAACTGAACTGAAACCAAAGAGTCGTTGTAAGAACTTCTGATTTCCTGTTTGAGTTTAGTCTACTCAGCTTGGTTCTAACATTTCATCTGCTTCCCTGGGTCTAAAGACCAAAGGATATCAGCCCAGACTTCAGAAGGTAGATCCCTGAGTTTAGATCTGGGTATATGTTGTTGTCGTGATTAGTAGTAATTATGGTTCAGCCAAATCATGTCACATACCAGTACCCTATTCCTTTCTAAGCTAAATTATATTCCATTGCATGAACATACTACATTTTGTTTGACTATTCATCCATTTCTGGGCATTTGGGTTGTTTTTACTTTTCAGCTATTGTGAATAATGTTACTATAAACATTTGTGTACACATATGTTTTCATTTCTCTTGGGCATATGTACTTAGGAGTAGAGAACTGGGTCATACTGGACCTCTGTGGTTAACATTTTGAGGAACTGACAGTCAGTCCCATTTAAAATTTAATCCCTTATCTTTTTCAAATGTCTTTCTTTCTCCCAGAATAAGCTAACCTGGTTGCCTACTATCTTTGAATAAAGAGAGAAATGACTCAGTGTGGTTTTGTATACTCTGAGTGGCCTTTGGTAAGAGCCCAGGCTTCCTGTGCTGCCAGCTTCCCTGTCTTCTCTATTGCTCGGAACCATGGTAACTGTTGGGGTGAGCGGGCAGTAGTCTTTCTATTCTCTGACCAGAACTTTGATCCACTCCTTTCTTTCCCTCTGCTTGAGGCCAGGCTTTTCTCAGGAGAGACCTGTTGAGAGTCTAAGGCAAGTGTGTGCCCAGTGACCACCTGACCTCTACTCCTTGGGGGCAGATTATGACACAAGGGAGGCCAAATTTTCAGGCTGGCTCCCCTGTGGACTCTTCTCCTCTCTTTAGCTCCCAGCTGCTTATGATCCTCTTTCCACGAGGAACCCCCAACCCCCTTTTCACAGAAGAATGCTAGCATTCACTCCCTTTCATCACATTCCAGATAAACTCAGGTCTGATCCTTCACTTTTGACTTCAGCAGCGTCACTAGGCTGATTCTGGATAAAATGTGGGCTCTTTGCTTTAGTTTTTGCTCTTTGCCGATTTCCTCCCCCAAAACAAGGGTATTTCTTTCTCATTCTCCAACTGTGTGCTTTTTTTGTCCTCTAAAGAAGAAGGGTGAGGAAAACCAAACCGATTATTTTTTAAGACTTGAAATATCTAACAATGGTTTAGTACCTGCTGTGTGGCAAGCACTGTCCTGGGTTATATATATCATTTGCATCATGGCACCTCACTCTACACACTGCCTCTGCGTTGTGCTGAATTACATTCATGTTACCCTGCACCTGAAGAAAAAGCCTTGGAAAGAAAGGACAGAAATGGCCTACCTCACTCGGCATTATACTCCTCAAGTGAGTTTGATTAACTCTAGTTCAATATTTTAGGCCTAAATGCTGATTTTTCCATTACCAAGTAGCAATACAATTTTGGGGATTGTGAAAACACACACACACACACACACACACACACACACACACACACACACACACACACTCACACACAGGCAAAGCTATGCCTCTAGGGCATCTTCAGCTATAGAGGGAACAAAGCAAAGGGCTTATGTGTGTTGCTAATTTAAGAATTTAGCAAAGGGCTCATGTGCATTTTGTTAAATAATTAAAATTAAATAAATTGGAAACACACATGAGCCTTTGCTAAATTCTTAAAACGTTTTCTTGTTAGTCAAAGTATGCATTCAGTTACTGCTTTGTAAAATTATTTCTATGTATTTAAAAAATAATGTGTAATTCTGACAGGTCAAAAACATGCAAATAAATAAAGAGCAACAACGAAATAACCTGCATGTCCTCCACCAGAAATGTCTCTGTTAACACTTTGGCACCGACCCCTACCTAGTTTTTTCCTAGACATCTAGATTCCTGAGGCGAGCCAGTGTGCTGGGATGTTAGTCTCAGCACTGTTTGGCTCTGTTGTAAAAACACTTGGGCCCTCCCTTTCTGCGAGATAACTCTGTCTGCCCACACAGAAGCATGTGGAAAACTGGTCTCGCGGCCCAGAGGACTGACAAGAAAGGTGGGCTGACCCAGGGCAGAACACAGAGGAAGGCAAGTAGTGTGAGCTATGTATTTCACTAGGAACTCTGGTGGGGTGGGATGTGGATGCCACAATTAGTAAACTCTCGGAAACAGTGGGGGAGGTCCATCTACTCTTCAGCTAGTGACCGAGGCCATGGGATAACAGTCAGATTCAGGGCACGGCAGTTCCTGCAGAAACCACATGTCTGAAGCTGTGGGTGGACAAGCAGATTCCAGAGGAAGGATCACTTCCATGCACAAGGCCCTTTTTTGTGGCTGAGGTGGCCATTCCCGTTTGTAGTCACTTTTTGTTCAAGAGGCAGAGTAAAAAGAAGATGCAGAATGAGGAAGAAGGGAGAGTCCTGCTTCTTTGGAAGGAAAACTGGGTGGTGGGGAATCCAGAGGCAGTATAGAGAAAAGAGAAGAAAACCTGACTCAGGATGAAGACCTCCTGGCTCTGACCTCTAGGGTCCCAAATGGAACGCCAAGGAATAGAATGGACTTGGTCATGGAAACCTGTGCTCCTTAAGGCTTTTTCTTACTACCGGCTTTGAATTTCACTGGCCAGGTGAGTGGTATGGTAGGGCTATACCATGAGTTCAGATCTAGCCTGGAGTTAAGGAAACGCTGCTTTCTTGATTGTGTTCTCATGAGTAGAATGTGTAGTGGTATCTAGATCATGATTTTCCCTGAGAATGAAATGGAGTACAGCAGTAAGTGGAATAATACCTCCGAATTCGTGTCCACCCAGAATCCTGGAATGGGACCTCACTTGCAAATAGTTTTAGAGATACAATGAGTTTAGGTGAAAGCATACGAGATTAGGGGGGTCTCTAATTTAATGGCTCATCTCCTTATGAGAAGAGAGGACAGAGGTACACGAAGGAGGTAGAACTAGAGACGATTGGAAGGATGCTTCTCAAACCAAGGAATGCAGAGAACTGCAAAGAACCACTTGCAGAGAAGACTAGGAGTAGCAGAGACACATTCTTGGTTCTTCAGAGAGATCTTGGTCCTTGAGGCCTAAACCCCAGATTCCCAGCTTCCTAAACTTCGAGAGTAAGTGTTTGATGTTTTAAACTCCCTAGTGTATGGTAATTTGTTACAGAGTCCTTGGAAATGGATAAAGATACCTAAGAAAGCTCCCAGCACACAGCTAGACATACTGGAGTTCTTTCTCTCTACTTCTCAGTGTAAATTTCCACAGTGGTACCGCAAGAAACTGAAACTGAAACCATGGTTCCTTAGAATCTGCTCTGGTATGAATTACCTTCACCTTACAGGAAAGCTAAACTGAATAGACACGATGACACCTTTGCTCCTATTGTGTAACAGTGACCTCAGTCTATGACAATTTTGTTCCATCCCCTGTGTCTCAGCTGGAGGGAATCCTGGGTTGTTAATGGTTTTGGTTTTGATTTTAGCTGTTCCTGTTGTTGGATTGTATAAGGGAATCTGATGCAAACAGCAACTGTGTGCTGCTTCTTTTGTGTGTCTCTGCTTGAGGAGCTGTACCAAACCCTTATGTGAGTGGGTCGAGACCTTCTCATAGCTATTGAGTTTGTGCTGTAGATCATGATGGGGAGTGCAGGCTTACTTTTTCTCTATGTCATTCAAAGCAGGATAAATTCCACCTCCCTCATTGTGACGGGGAGTACAAACAAACTAATTCCCTCCTGTCCCCCAAAATAACAGAATTTTTCTTCCTTATCCTATTACTCAGTTTTTAAATTGGGACAGTTTTGTGATATGAAATAATCTCTGCACAAAAAATGCACTGTAAAATAATATAACTATTCTTGAGATTTAGAGTTTTCAAGGGTTAGTAGTTAAAAAATTAAAAATATATTTCCTACAGCTGACATCTGTTTGTGGTTATCCTTTTGGCAGATAATCTACAGTTGAGGCTGGCCTGTGTTTACAAGTTAAGTTTGAAGAGTAAGCTATAAGGGATGAAAGAAACTATTATTTTAATAACTGTTAAAAATAACCATTATTTAACAAAAGCGTGATTTCAGCCTACTAAAATGTTCATTTTCCATATAAAAAGCCTACTGGAAGCCTGTAGGAAAAATTAGTGTACAACTACTGCTATTTATTTGTCACTAACTGCATACATAGTAGAAGTGCTATATCAGTGGGTTCATGTGAATGGTAGAGGTGAAACTGGAGATTATCTATTAATCAGTACTTCTTCTATCCCTGAAATTCTTTGGCTCTATGGTAGAGAATAATAAACACAAGATGCAAAAACACAGAGAAAAAATATACACTCAGTGTGTGTAGGAATCACACAGTGTATCACAAGTCAGGAACTGACTGATTTGCATGTTCTCCAAGCAGCTGATCGAGCCTAAGGCTCAATGAGTAGGTTATGGTACCACTCTTGCCGTGGTGGATCTGGGCTCTTTGCCTTTATTATCTGGGCTCTCACTTTCTGTAGACTCTTCCTTGCCTGCTGTTTCAAGGTGTCTTCTCCCCAGGTTTCTCCTCTCCCTGAGCCTTTCCACTAAATAGAAACCCCTCCTAGATAAGGACCACACCTTTAAGATTCTGTCACCAGCTAGTATGAGTTCTTAGCTACAAGTAAGACAGAAATCATAGATGGGTTAGTTTTGAGTCTAACATAAAATAAAATTTTCCCCACAGACATCCGTAATCCTTTTAATTTTTAATTGTGAAATAGGATCTCACTATATTGCCCAGCCTGAGCTTGAAAAATGGAGATCCTCCAACCTCAGCCTCCCAAACTGCTGGGGTTATAGGCATATGCCACTCCACAAGGGTGTTCGTTTTTAAATTCAAGAATAATTATCATATATACAGGCAGTCATTTCTTTGTCCATTCAGCAAAATTATGAAGACCTTATAAAGTACAAAAAGCTCTTGTTTCACTAGGGAAAACAGAAGTGCAACAGGTTAATCCCCACAAAGAATCAAATGCTAATAATAGGGGTGTGGAAAATACTGTTGAAGCCAAGTGTTGAGTGCAGAAGAATATAAGGCCTCATAATAAGATATGTATGATGTAATACTGTTTTCTAAAGCTCATGAATAAACAGGTAAAAGAAAATAAGATTAGAAAAGCTAAAATGAAGTTAGAAGTCACAAAGTAGCTATGGGGTCCTATTTATGGAAAGTATGTGAATTACCATGTAGCTGAGGCAGGAGGGACCCAACAGGGAAGGATGGAGCAGGCCTCAGTATGGAGAACTTAACTTGTGTATAAGGGAGTCATTCGAGTCTTTTAAGTAGGAGTAATAGAGTCAGAGTGATAATTCCAGATATTCTGTCTACTTTGTAAGGGAATGATTGATTCAAAAAATATTGGATGCATTTTTACTGTTCTAGGGGCTGAAAGAAGAGCAATGAGAAAAAAAGATCTGTACTGCCTCAGTATATATATATATATATACCTTGTAGGAAGAAAGCCAATTTGCCTTTTCTATGAGCTAGCGGCAGCCATGCTGGGCCTGGGAGAGAAACAAGAAGCCAATTCACCCTTCCAAAGAGCCAGAAGCAGTCATGTGGGGCCAAGAAGGAAAAACAAGAAACAAATTCACTCTTTCTGTGAGCCAGCCCAGCACGTGGACTGGGAGACAAAAATCACACTCCTACACCCCCAGAACCCCACCCCAGTAAGTGATCAGCTGATTCAGAGAAACACAGGCTGAGTTGATAGCAACTGAGGTACAAAAACAATTTAATGCTTGTATTGTTTGATTGACATTGCAGGCCTAAAACCAGTAGTCTGAGTATCTATTTAGAAGATAATAATATGCAAAATAGCAACTATGAAGGATTTCATTCTGACTTGTTTTTGAAATCCAATATTGTTCTCACTGTTACGTTTTATTCCATTTTATTGTTTTGTTTTACTCAGTATTCCATTTTGCTTGGTTTTATTCTTCTCTGTTTCATTTGATTTTATTATGTCTGATGGTATAGGCAGCAATTTTGAAGATAACAAGAGGCATTATGGTAGCCACTGCTAATTTCCTATTATCCTGTTTTGAAGTCCTGTATCACTTTCACTGTTTTGTTTTGATTGACTTTCTTCTGTTTTATTTTGTTTGTTTTTATTCTCCTTAAAATAAAATAAAATGATACCTTTTAGGTTACATTTGCATTTTGATAAGGAAGAGTACTGTCAGGTCCAATGAAGGTATACATAAGCATTTCCCTATGTGAACCTCTCAGCTATTATATGATATAGTATCCCCATTCCTAAAATATTAAAAATCAAAACCCACAGACTGCTATAGACCTTGCATTTCCCTCAAGCTGCTGCCTTGTTTCTCTTCTCTCTTTCGTATCATTCTTTTCTAAAGTGTTATCTATATTCTGTTGTCTCCACATCTTTACCTCCTAGTCTCTCTTGAACATACTCAGAATTTTATCAGCACTCATCAAGGTTTTCAATGACTGGTAGCCTACTAAATCTAACTCTCTAGAGTCTTTGCCTCTGCTAATTATTGCCATCCTTATAGTACAGTGTTTTAAAATATAAACTTCGTTATTGTTTCAGTGTGGTGAAACCAACAGATCAGGAGATGACTGTCATTGATATCAAATAAGTACTCAGTGCTTCAAGAGAACAGAAGTCAATGCTGTGGCACTGTTTTTACAAAGAGAAAGAGCTTTATTTTAAGGTCAAGTGGCACAAAGGTCAGGAGCAGAAGAAAAAGCTCGACCGTCTCCCTAATGGGTTGGTAGCGGGAGAATTTATAGGAAGGGAGAGGGGAGAATTTGCTTGTTGATTGGATGACAAGAAAGGGAGTTTTAGGGTTCTTTTGCAAAGATGTAGACAGCTGTGCCTCTGCAAGCACACAGTTCTGTTTGGGAAAGTTATAGTCTGAGAAGGAGATTTTGAGATTTAGACATCAAAAGGTGAGCTGGATTCTTCTGAGCATGTACATTCTTGAAAAGCTGGTTTCAAACCATCTCAATAGATTCTGAAAGTATTTCCTGAAAAACGTCAGCACTTTGTTATTTTAGGAATCAGTGTTATTTTAGGAATCGGGGTCCAGAATGTCTAAGCCTTGACTGACTTCCCCATGGAGCGATAGTTCAGTTGTTCTAGGAGATCCCAAGAGAAAAGGACCTCATGCCACAGGGAGTCAACAGGAAGGCACCAGGGTCCGCTATAAAGTGGTGGGAGGATGCAGGCAGTCACTTTTGTGTGGTTTCCACAGGAAGGAATGGGTGAGTCAGGGAAAACAGATCTAGAATTACCTAACATGAATACTTGCTTCAGGTTCTGGGACAAAAGACTTGTGTATAGTTTCCTGGGGAACTTCATTCCTAGGGAATGAAGGCAGGCAGATAGTGACTAGATATTGTTGGTTAAATGTAAGATGTAAATGTGGAAGGGCCATGGTGTGCTGATTCATCAGTGGATTCATCCTTTACTGAGTTCAGTAGCTGAATGTTCTATTAAGGAATGGGACCTGGTTACAACTGAATCATGGTGGCATAACCTGAAAGGGCGTGTTCTAGTCTCTATCCTTCCTGGGTTGAGCACTTTTTTTTTCCCATTCCTTCTGCCATCCTGTCTCTGCCTTTGGTGCCAGGCATTCATAGGCTGAAACTATGGGTCAAAATTAACTTCTCTTCTTGTAAGTCAGGTATTTTGTTGCAGAAATAAGAAAATCACTAAGACACTGGGAATGTGAACAGCTCCACTAAGGGAAGTGGTTGAGAGCAGGGCTATGAGTTGATTGGTTTGCTTTTGAAAGGTACGCTCCTGACCATATTCTCTACTATCACTTTGATCTTTCTGACTTAGTTACTTTTCTCATTGCTGAAACAAAATTCCCAATACCCAATACCCACAAGTTAAGGGAGGAAAGGTTTATTTAGCTCAGAGTGTAGAGTCTCACTCCATAATTGGCTGGCTCCAAGCCGGGGTGCCACATGGCAGAGGAGCAAAAATTCATGGCAGCAAAAGACAGCAAAAGCAATAAGAAAGAGAGTAAGAAAAGATCTTTTCTGTCTCATATTGTATTTAGTCCACCAGGATTAGGGCAGTGCCAAGTCAGTCAGTGGACTGATCCAGCAGTCATCCACCCTTGACTCCAGTAACCTTAATCCCTGCATTACACTGCAAGACAATCACACACCCTACATTCAGCCACATCCAAAAAAATAACATGTCTGAGTGAGGCTTTGAGGGGACTTATAGACACAAGCCATAACACTGACCATGGGAAGCACAACTTCTTTGCAGTCAGCAAGGCTCCAGGGTATCAAATATGGAAATCAGAATATGGAAAATAAAAGATGTAGTTAATATACACGAACTTTTCCCATTTTAATCCTTCTCAGTCTTCTTTGTTGATGTCCTTGCCCCACAAAGATTTATAAATGTCAGAATGCCCATGTCTCAGTTCTTGCACATTTTCACTTCCCTGTTTCTTCCTAGGTTGTATCATGCAGTCCCATCACTTTAAATAACACCTATTTATAACTCCAAAATTTGTATTTTTACCTCAAACTTTGGACAACTTGTCATTCAACTGCCTTTTAAGCACCTTCACTTGGAGATATTTTATTTTATATATTTTTTTATTTTAAAGAGAATAAAGTGAGGCAAAATAAAGCAGAACAAAGCCAATCAAAACAAAACCATGAAAGTGATACAGGACATCAAAACAATACAAAATCAACAGTGGTTACCATAATGTCTCTTGTTGTCTTCAGAATAGTAGCCCATACCTTCAGACATAATAAAAATCAAACAAAACAAAACAGAATAAAACCTAACCCAACAAAACAATGAAAATGGTACAGGACTTCAAAACAAGATAATAGAGAATTAACAATGGCTACACCTCCAGAAGGAGATTCCCCATAGATGCCTTACTGTGTGCCTATTGTCTGAATAGATGATCAGTCAAATCACTGGCCCTAGACCTGCAAAGTCAGTGAAACACCAACACCACAAGCATCAAATTGCATTTCACCTCAATAGCTATCATCACAGCCTGTGTTTCTCCAGATCAGCTGGTTGCTTATGGTATGGGGTGCAGGGGTGGCTCTTCTTGTTTCCCAGCCCATGTGCTAGAAGGGGCTGGGGTCTGGCTGTTTCCTGGTGGCAGCCCATGCACGGTGCTGGTTCACAGGGAGGACTTGCTTCTTGGTAACTTCTTGTTCTCTTCCCTTGCCTTCACTTGGAGATCTAATAGGTCTTTTAAACATACACCAAATACAAGTGTTAGTTTCTCCTCCCTAATGCTCTTCTCCCTCTGCACTGACAATTTTCATAAATAGTACTTTCAGTGCCTAATGACTGAAGCCTCAAACCCAGGAATTCTACTGTATTTCTCTATTTTTTTAAAAACTACATACCCAAGCAGCCAACAATTCTCTTCAGGTCTTCTTTCAAACTATCTAAGATCTAAGATAATGAGAGCTCTACGTAATTGGAAAAGCATGCTGTCTTCAGGGATTGGAAGATTTAATATTATAAAGATAGCTACATTCCCCAAATGTGTCTATAGATTCAATATTTCCATCAGAATTCTAGCTTCCTTTTCCTCCCATGAAACTGACAAGCCTATGCAAAGAGTCATATGTGAGAGGGCAAGAATGGTCAAAAACAAAACCATAACTTGAAAAAGAAGAGCTTTTTGAAGGACCATACTTTCCATTTCTGGAACTTATCACAAAGTGATAGTATTGGTACTGTGTGGTATTGCTATAGGACAGATATAAAGTTCAGTGAAAGAGAATTATAATTACAGAAATAAATACATCCATGGTTAAGAGAGTTTTTATAAGAATACCAAGACAATTCAATAGAGAAAGGATTTTTTTTCAATAAATTATAAAGGCATTAGTGATTATCCATGTACAAAAGAATGAGTTTGGAGCCTTGTATCATTTATGAAAATTAATTCAA
This sequence comes from Cavia porcellus, assembly GCF_034190915.1. Lineage (NCBI taxonomy): Eukaryota > Metazoa > Chordata > Mammalia > Rodentia > Caviidae > Cavia > Cavia porcellus. Next base: position 81,201,460 of record NW_026947484.1, read on the forward strand.
AATGAACCAGAGATCTAGATATAAGAGCTGAAACATATTTATTTCTTAGGCAGTGGTTTCTTTGATATGACACCTAAAGCATGAGAAATAAAAGAAAAATAGAGAATTTTAACTGCATCAAATTTTAATTTATGCTTAAAAATTAAATTTAACTTGAACACTTTAAGAACACTATCAAGAAATTGAAAACACAGAATAGGAGAAAGTATTTGCTCATCATATATTTAATAAAACACCCTTGTATTTCCTCAATAGCTTTCAGAATTACCATTTGAGCCAGCAATTCTACACCTACATGTATACTAATTGTGATGGATTAACTAGTAGCAATTTGTAACACCCAACTGATCTGTATCAACATGGTTCTGGGCGTAAAGGCTCAGCTGAGGATTGTTGCCCACAGCATAAAAGGAGAAGTGGAGATGAAGAGGCTTGTGCATTGATTCTCCTAGAAAAGCCTGTTGTACTGGTTTTCCTGCTGTGACCTCAGCTGTTCTCATGGTCAAAAACTCAGGTCCTTGCTGTCATTCTGTGGTTCTCTTTGAGGGAGCTCTGGTCTTTACTTCGAGTGTTGCTTCCTGGTTTCATGCCGATCCCTCAGCCTGCTGGCACAGATCCTTCACCCACTGGCACAGACTTTCTGGCTTCCACCACTCACCTTTGGGGCCTTCCCAGTGCAGATCCTTAATACAGACTTGCATGAGATATTGCTGTGGGCTCTAAGTCTCCAACTGGATTCTTTGGGTATCTAGTGCGTACACAGATTTCTTCTGCATTTGATTCTTTGGGTGACTATTATAAAATGATTCTATGAATTATGTGTCCTCGTTAAATCCATTCCACTGTAAACTCTATGATGCCCATGATAACTGAAAGCATTCATACTGAAAAACTTGTACATAAGTTATTTATAGAAGCATTATTCATAATAGCCAGCAAGTGGTGAAGAATGGTTAAATATGGTTTATTATACACTACAATGTTATTCAGGCACAAAAAGGAATAAATGACTGACATGTTATAGTACAGATGAACTTTGACACTGCGCTCAGTGAAAGAAGCTGGTCACAAAAGACATTGCACCTTATGAGTCTACTTATATGCATTACCCAGCATAAGGAATTCATAGATAGAAAGCAGGTTACTGCTGCTTGGGGCTGTTGTCTGGGGCTGGGGAAAGAGGAAAGGAAGATGGGGAGTTTCTTTTAATTGATATGGGTCTTTTGCGTGGGTAAAGAAAATTCCAAAATTAGATAGGGGTATTGGCTGCACAACTGTGTGGATATGCTGAAAATTACTGAATTGCACACTGCTTAGAAGTCCACATTAAAAACACACAAGTAACCCTCCTTTGTATGTCAACTCTACTTCAATAAAACTGGAATTTTTGCTAAATAAGTTTGAATGACCAAAAAAAATATGAGTCCGATTCTTAAGTGTCTGTTACTATGTATTTCAGAGCAAGTACAAAACCTGTTCCTCCTCCTGCTGGTGTTGAGCCTGGTATTGCGGCTTCATCAGATGTTGAGTAAGAAAGGACAAGGGAGGGGCCTATGCAAGGAGGCAGGCAATGGCCACTAGCTAAAGCCCATCAGCCTGTGGCCCTTGGGCTGAGGGCTTTCTTTGAGAGAAAGTGTGATTACTGGCTCTTACAAACCCCACAAAAAGATGGTGCCCAGAGCAGCTTGTGCATTCCAATACCTCCACCTTTGCAAAGCAGGAACTGAGAATACTGATCAGTATATCACCATTAACCCAAGACAATCTGTGCCCCAGAATAACCTGAGACATCACCACGATCATGTCCCCCACCCCCTTCCTGCTTTTCATCCATCTTTGAAGAGTGAAGAGAGACAGAAACATTAAGGAAAGAAAGAGGATAAGGTATAAAAATAGACATTACCCCTTAGAGCATCGTGGGATGTGATTATGGTGATGTCTGAGGTTACTCTGGGGCAGAGACTGTCCTGGGTCTTTCCACTTGCCCTGCCTTCTGCTACTTCTTGCTGACTGCTGAGAGATACAAAGGAGAGCAATTTGGATTTCTAAGCTAAGCAATGTCTCCAGGCAGTCCCCATACATGGAGCAGAACATGAATCAGATTCACAGCGGGATTCTGTCCTAAACTAAGAATCCTGAAGAATATGGCCAAGCAAAGCAACCCTCCAACCCCTCTGTCCTCAAGCACATTGTATGAGACATCTGAAGAAATTTAAACTTCTGTTGTTAAATGGAAAAAAGGGTATAAAATTAGCTTAAAGAGGAAGCTATCTTGGGAGATAATGCAAATGATTTATTTTGTGTTTCCTGGAGATGTGACAGGTGCTAACTCTCACTGATGCCTGATTACAAATAAAATGCAAAGTTACCCCCCCCCCAGAATTTTCAAAAAGACTCTAGCATTATCCAAGTTAGCTGCTTGAATCTGGCTAACAGACATGCATGTATGATTGTGTGTGTGTGTGTGTGTGTGTGTGTGTGTGTGTGTGTGCGCGCGCGCGCGGGCGCGCGGGCGCATGTGTGTGCATGCGTGTGTATGTGTGTATTTTTACTTAGTTCCTTTCCTTTTTGCTTAATGAAGGGCCCTGAATTAAGGAGGTAAACTACTGTTTACCTTATTTCATAGTTGTGGAAACTTTCCAGTTTTCTCCTTTGCTAACTTTAGAAGTTGAATGCTAGATTGAAGTTTACCAAATATTGTGCATGAAGTAGAAAACATTTTTCTTAGTGTAAAGCTACAAAGCATGCTTATCTTATTCATGCATGTGATACACACATGGTAGTAGAAATACAGTCACATCTGTAGAATTATTAGGAAGAAGCACAGAGATGAATTTGAATTTCAATTCCATAGCCACTACTCTTTGATCTTGAACAAGTTCTGGCACCTCTAGAAACCTCATTCTTCTCATCTGTGAAACAGGGATGGTAACTCCCATTTTAAAGAATTGTTGGAAGAATCAAGTGAGATGATGAAGGAAGAGATTTTTCAGTATCTGGCTCATTAAAAAGTGTTTAAAAAATGTTAATTATCACCATGTTCCCCAATAACAACCCACATGCAGACCAGTGTTACAACTCTGCTTGTCAGACATGAATATGAATGTGAATCACATCACCTGGGTAAAATGCAACTCCCGACTTTCTAGGTGAGGAGCAGCCTCGAGATTCTGAATTTCTAATTAGCTCCCAGATAAAGGAGAAGCGATTGTTGTGAGTGCAAGACTTTAAAAATGTGTTTGCAAGTGCAGGTATTTTATATTTCTCAATACTGTTTGCACATTAAAAGTTTCCAGGAAAACTATTATTTAAAAACTAATGCTGGCTAGGAATGTTGCTCAGAGGCACAATCTCTGCCTGACAACAAGGTCCCAAGTTTGATGCCCTGTACCAAATAAATAAAATAAAAAACCCTGATGCTGGGCTCCACCACTCAGGGAATTTAATTTTTAAAAAGTCAGAATGAGCCATACTTGGTGTTGCAGGCCCGTCATTCCAACTCTCAAAGGCTGAGTCAGGAAGGTTGCAAGTTCAAACTTAGCTTCAGAAACAACTTAAGGAGAATGTCTCGAAATTTAAAAACTAAAAAGGTAGAGAGGGGTACTGGAGATGTAACTCAGTGCAAGACCTTAGATTCATTACTTCAGTACTAAAAACAAAAAAGGCAAAGTGGATTCTGGGCATTGGTGTACTTTTAGAAAGCTTATTCTGTGGTTCGGATGTGGTTTATACTCAGAAGTTCACCTGCTGGAGGCTTGCTCGCCAGCGTGCGGGCGCTCAGGTGGCAGAAACTTTTAATAGGTGGGGCCTGTTAGGAGTCAGTAAATAGGTTCCGGGGCACAGCCTTCATGAAGCAATTAAAGCTGTCTCTCCAGAGTGGGTTGTTAAAGTCAACTGGAGCTTTTTAGCTCTCCTACACATGGCTGGTTCCCTTCCTACTTCACTATGCCATGGCACTGCCACGGGGTCCTCCCCAGGATACTGGTGCCATGATGGTTGGATCCTCCAGCCACCAGAATCGCATGCCTCTATGAAGTCCACATCCTTCAGTATTTTCTCAAAGCTACTTAAATAGATGAAGACAGCTTTCCAGGCCGTTCCAAGGGCAAGGGCCTCTGCTCAGTGATTCCAACGTGCAGCCAGGCTTGAGAAAAACCACTTCACAGAATTGTTTGCAAAAGTGTCTGGATTTCCTCTGTAATTTTAAAAAGATCAGAATGTCTTAGGAGTTCAAAAGTGTTTTGCATGTCCTAAAACCCTTATTTTCGTGGGGTAACCAAACTCAAAGTTTTGCATGTGTTAGAAACTTTAATTGGGACAAAATTATACCAAGTAACAATCATCAGTTATTCTGAGGTACTCAGGAACATGATTTATGTTTGCTGATTATTCTTTCCTCTTGTGAATATTAGCCAAAATATGTTAGCAGCCTTAGAACAGCATATTTTATATCTACAACCTTTCACATTTACTGTGTAGAAGGCAGAGGGTAAAGCAAGTAAACATATTTATAAAAGGCTCGAGGAGTGAAGAGGGGAGTTCTGCAGTGCGCTAAGGGGAGTTCCAGAGGAAGTTACAGTGGAGCCCTTTCTCATGAGAGAAAGCACAGTGTGGTAAATAGATTTGCAAAATAAATCCAATAGAGTTGACAACCAAATTATCCAATTCTTGTTATTCAGTCACAATAACTAACCTTCCTTGCATGCCCTGATTCCTTATTTCTTGTCTTATCATATATAATAAAAGAAAGAAGTACTTTGAGAAGAATAAACAGTAAGTTCCTGAACCTAGCACATAGAAGATGGTTATTGCACTTTTGATGAATGAATAAATAAATATCCTTCTGGAGACACTGTGAATACGGCACCAGGCATCTCCACTTAGAGATGGTTCAGACCATACAGGGATCTACTCTTAAGAGAGCCCCATTATGAAGACTGCTCCATTGTTTGAGACCATCTTATTACAAATGTGCAGTAGACTCCACGAAATGGAACCATAGAAGAAATCCCAAAGCTCCACGTTTCTTTGTGCCCCAAGGTCCTCTCAACTTGGCCCTGCAAGCACACATGCATTTGCTCGGAAGCACTTGCCTTACAGATCTGCCTTGACCCCATCCCATACAAAAGCATGCTGGATGCATGTAAGCTCTTCTCTCTGGACTACAGACCTCAGTAGGAAGGCACGTAAATGTTCTAGTCATAGTTAAAACAGGAATTGAAGGGAAAATAGAAACCTCTCAGACTTTTTTTAAAATTGAGTTTATCAGTACATTTTAGGTATACATAACAACCACACATACCATATACCAATCATCAATATACCATAATATCATAATATGGTATGGATATACCATAATAAACACACGCATTGTAGGGAATCTGTATATGGTATATCTTGATTCTTTTTTTCCCATTCCCCTACCCTCCAATTCTTCTGCTCCTTATTTATAAAAGATTTATTACATTTTTTCTTTCTTTTCTTCTTCCTTCTGTGCACCCCTACCCTAGTTTCTCTTCCCATTTGAATATTTTATTCCTATTTCACAATATCAACTATACATTTTGGTCTTTATTTACACTTTTGGTTTCTCACGCTAGAAAAATAATGTGGTGTTTACACATGTGTCTGATTTATTTCATTTAGAGTATGATTTCAAGGTGCATCCATTTACCTAGAAATCTCTGAAATTTATCCTTCCTTATGACTGAGTAGTACTCCATTTTATAGAAAAACCACATCTTTATCCATTCATTGTTGATGGGCATCTGGGCTGTTTCCAAGATTTAGCTGTTACAAACTGAGCTGCTACAAACATGGGTGCTCATGCATCACTGAGGTATTATGCTTTTAATTCTTTCAAGAAGATACCAAAGGAAAAGACTGCTATCAGCCACTTTTGATAAAGCCCATTTGTGCCAGTCACTATCAAGAGTACTGTGTAGTGAATGGGAAGATCAGTGATCTCTGCAGGGTGGACTTCAGTGAAAAGAAATAAGTCGGGGTTCTGTCTCCCCAAAACCCTCCTCTCCTTTATTTGCCAGATCCTTAACTCAGTCTCAAAGTATGTGCTGGATGGTGCAGGGAAATCAAAGCAACTCCATCCTGATTCTTGTCTTCTGAAACTTGCAGGGTAATGAAAGGAAAAACTTGAATCAGAAGTAAATTGTCACGTGCATCATTGAAATAGCAGGAAAATTGGAATCCGGTCACTGGGAACTGACTGTCCTGGTTAGTAAAATATTATGTCTGAAGAATGACCTTGCATTTCACATATGCCACTTTCCCATGAATTAAAACATGGCATGAAAGAAAGTTTGCTGAGTGTCTACTGGCTGCTAGATCTGGGTATCTTTCCCAATGTTTCCCAGAACACCATGAGGCAAATACTAACCTCATTTGACAAACAAGAGACTGAGATTCATGCTGGGAAAGTAAGAGCTCCAAAGGGCTCCTAACCCTAACACGGTCAAGATTTGAACCCTGGTTCACTTGTCACTAAATCCTATGTTCTTCCCATACTGTGTGTTATACTAAAATGACTCCTCACATAGTGACTGTTTACAAGCTGCCAAATATTTTTAATGACTAAGTTAATGAATGCATGAAGCAAGCTCTACTGAACATAATTTGATCTAATCTGTGATGATCCAGATAGTCCTTCAAGATCTTTCTATGCCTTCACCATCATGAATTCCCATTCATTAACAGTAAAAATAGCATAATTCAGTACAGCCTCTCACACTATGCAAGCAAAACACTATCTTCACCAGGTCTATCATATTTCCCTACTAGTTATGCTATTATTTTTATAGAACTATTTAAATCAACTCAGATTTTTATTTTTTAACAAAACAAATACTTTGTTTAGATGGAAAACCAGTATCACTTGTACTAGTAAAATGAAAATAAACCAGTTTTTATTCAATTCTACCTGGATGCTACTTACCTGACTGAAAGCTTTGCATTTTATTAAAGGGAAAAAGAGCTGGTATTAAAGATTGAAAGTTTATATAATTGAAGGACTGAAATAGATTTCAAAGGAAGAGTTCAAAGTTCTCTCTAAATAATTCAGCTCCCTTGTGGCTTTGATTCTTCTCCACTTAAAGTCACCTTACACATTTCCAATTGTATGTGCCTCACATTTTGGGAAATGCTGATTAAGTGGAAACTAAAGATTTTGAAGTCAAACACTGTCTGGCTCTGAATCTTATCCTTACTAACTATATTCTTAAAACCAACTTCTTTGGGTCAGTTTGTTTAACTACTGTATAAAACCTTAATGATAATACTTATTTCAGAGTCATGTTTTCAGAGTTAAATAATATCCTATAGTCATAAAATGCCTAGAAAGTGCCTCACACGTAGTATATACACATTAAATATTAATTCCATTTTTCCTCTCTCCTTACTGACAGAAAGCATCTTCAGTGGTTTGTACGGTGTTTTGATGAACAGCATTTGAGACTTACACAGACACCTAGTCTGTACTTGATTATCTAGTCTTGGACAAGTAACTAAATTATTCTGTGCCTCAATTTTATTTTCTAGAAAGATAATAGCAGGACTGTTTGCCTACTTCACATTCTTCCTAGAAAAGGTAAATGAGATAATGCCTGAGAATTAGTTGAAAATGAATGAATATTTATTTTAAAAAAATTATTATAACGAAAGCACACTGCCATTAGTCCCCCTCAAAATATTCTGTCTCACTTTGGACACACTCACTTATTGCTATTTTTTGAGCAGTTCTAGAAGTTCTCTTTTGTGTCTTTAGCTTAACTGTTCACAATGGGGTAAGAATGTACAAAGCAAGTGGGAGTTATTGAGCAAGCCTTGTATTAGCAGAGTGTCTACAGACTTAAGGAGTGACAGTTGTTATTCCTATCAAGGATAGAAGAGGTGATATTTGCCAGGGAAATATATAAATTATACATGCATTGAATAAAAAGTCTTCATTTATAATTTATAATTTATAATTGTGAAGGCAGTTTAGTAAAATGGGCTCAGACCTCAATGAGAGGGGAGTTACAAGGAAAGACTTGGTTCTCCTGCGATATAAGATCTGGATGACTCTGAGCCGCAGGGGAGAAGGGGGAGATGCTATGGGAGCAATCACTGCTGCCCAGCAGAACCTCATGCCGGAGTGGAGGGCGGGGGCAGGAGCCAACTACACAAGTTCAGAGGGGACTACTCAGAGCAGTGGACCAAGAATTCCACTCCTTCCCAGTGGGGTGGGACAAAGGGGAGCCGAAGGGAAGTCCCAAATAATGACAGTGACCTGGAGGCTGCAATGGGGTCAGCCCCTCCTCAGGAAGCACTGACACGCAAAGGAGGTAACAGTGGCAGGTCTTTCTTTTTCCTGTATTCACAGTGACAGTCCCTAAGGAACTGTCCACAGCAAGGAACTATGGCGGCAATGTGACTTGGGGTGTGATTTTGACACGAGAGGTCCAGTGGAACTTGAACCCATAGCAGGCAGTTGGAAAAGATGGAACACGATACAGCCTCAGGCCGTGAGAGAGCCAGTGTGCTGCAGAGCGGCTTGCCCCGGGGAAGTCTTATTCCAGCGTTCCCAAGTGCAGGTGAGAGAGGCCGGACTGCACTGTGACCAGGCAGATAGCAGAACTTCCAAAAATGATATAAAAGAAATAGTCTATCTGCCGTCCTGTTAGATGTCTGATATGCCAACTTTGTCTTCTCTAAAAATCAAAAAATGCATTCTAGTAACGACAGAGGTTAAGAGCAGGAAATAACCCTAGTCTGAGAGGTTGTTTTGGTAAGACTCTTGTTTCAGGTGTGTGTGTGTATGTGTGTTTGCACACATGTTTCCACACATGCACACTTTGGAGTAAGGGATTCTTGGTTTCATTTCCTATTTTGGGTCATAAAAAGTTAAAGGCTTAAAAAATGCTGCTTAAATGCAAGTCCCATCTATTTCAGGCAAAGCAGTCAATGTCCAGAGAAATGAACTGGGTAACTCAAGAGAGTATGGTTAAGGAATAACTGTCCCATTTCTCTGGGTTCAGGTCTCTCCCTGGCAACAGCACACGAGACATAAATATGAAGAGAATTTTCTTGTTCATCTCTGAGACCTCAGGATCTGCTTTGTCTCCAGGAGGATTTGCATGTCTTGACCCCAGAGACCACTGACCTTGGTGTCAACAGTGTGACTGTGATCTGATACAAACACCTGAGAATGAATAGACACAAAGTTCATTTCACTTGTATCTTTGATGATTTCACCTTGCATAACCTTATCGTTTGCTTATTTATGAAAGAAGGACAATAATACTCATACCATAGGGGATTGTCATAAACATTTAAAAAGTACAGTAATGCCTCAGTTCACAAATGCTTCTGCTCATAAATGGATTCAGTTCTAAAGCAAAAACATTTGATAAAATCTGCTTCTGTTCCCAAAGTCCATATTGGATGACAAACACACAGTTGTCACATACATTAAGTCTGTGAACTACAGTACCACTGTATAACGTTAAGAACTGAGCCTCATGCTTGGCATAGAGAAAGGGTCCATATATTTAGTTAAAGACCCTCAGTTATTACAGGGATAGTGACTTTTCCCACAATTCAACCATCAGCAACTCACCAGGAAAACTACTATATTTCCTACATCCTGACATCAGCAGGAAGAAACTTTATAACATGGGCATTAATCTGAATTTGATGAAGATGAATTCCGTGAACTTGAGGAAAGAAGATTATACCTTCTGAGGATCCTGTAGTACAGTAAAATATCTGCACCTCCCATGTTTAACGATCTTTACTTGAGCTCTACAGTGCATCTAGGGCAATGGCGGCAAACCTATGGTGCATGTACTATAGCGGGCTGTTAACAGTTAACACTCTAAAAGGTTCACCATTGTTGATCTAGCATCTTTGAGAAACTGAGAGGAGGTTGCCTCTCATTCCTGTCAAGGTACCCAGCTTATTTCTTCACACAGAGTAGGGATTCTTCAGAGGTGGAAAGATTTGTTCCTTTAAGCAGTATGATCACATTGGGGCATATTGGAGCTTGCAAAGTCATTCTAAGAGATGCATGCGCATGAGTATATAATAATACCTTGGTTCAAGAATGCTTCTTTTCATGAACAATTCCATTCTCAAACACTATTACTGGACAAAATTTTGCTTCCATTCTCAAACTCCACATCAGATGACAAACAGACATGGCCATCTTCCCCACACAAACGCAGCCATCTTTCCCAAAATTGTAAAACAAATGAAGTTTGTGAACCAAGGTACCACTGTATTAAGTAACAGGTTTCTAGATCCTCATCTTACCCAAGTACGGTACTCTTTCCCAAAACTGATGAACCTGAGAACATATCTGCCAGGCACGGCTCTTGGAGTTTCCCTAAAATACTTCCTCTTTTACTATTGCTTTCTTCTACTTCATAAAAAAAAAAAAAAATCTTACCCTTCTCTCATCATGAAGTGAGTCCATTTACTCAGGGTTTAGACCTCCGTAGTGCCAGATAAAAGAGGCCTAGAAACACTGACACTTTATGGAACTATCATGACTAATCATTTTGCAGAACAGGTGGTATTAAGTTCTCTGCTTTCAAAAAGATTTAAAGGAAGCTCATATAGAGTTCACTGATTATCAGAAATGAGTGATTTATGCCATAAAAATCCTGGCATTCAAAGAATGACAAACACAGCTGTAACAAGTTTCTAGTTCCCACCAACTTTTAAGAGTAAGATTCCTTAGTCTTCATGGCCACAGAAATGAAAACCATAAATAAAATATATGCAAAATTCTACCCACATAGAAACATCATTGCTTTCTCTCAAATTTTCAGTAGTACATTTTTGCAGTACACAGAACATACCTTCCTTGTGGGGGAATTAGTACACACACAGCTTGCATCTTGATGCTTTTTACTTCCCCTCCCTTCCTCTTCTCTCCCACATCTTTTTTAAATTTTAAAAACAGTAAAATCCAACAAAACAAGACAGAACAAAGCCAATCAAAACAATGCAGCGTATTGGTACTGAACTCCAAAGCAGGATACCTGGAAAACAATAGCTACCACAGCATATCTTGTTATCTTCATAATAGTTGTGTAAACAATATTTGACTTCATAGACAAGATAGAAATCCCCCATATTTGCTATATTGCATGCTGTCATCCTCCCAAGAAATGCTCCAAACTCTGGCCCTACGCCTGCAAAATCAGCCAAACAACACAAGCGTTTAGATGCTTTATGCGCCTTAGTTGCTATCAACTCAGCCTTTCCTCTGAAACATCTGGTTGCTTAAGGTGAGGGTGGGATACAGATGGTGTTTGATTCTCAGCCACCACCAGTGGACTCAAGGGAGGAATGCACTGACTTCTCTCCCTGGAACCTGTGCGGCTGGCTAATTTATTTCTCGGTTGGTCCCCCAAGTCCTTGCATGGCCATTTCTTGGGAGACAATGACTTTTTTCTCTGTCCCATCCTTTATACCCCTTCCCCATCCTTTCAAAGAACCAAATCTGGGATTCATTGATTCTTTTTTTTTCCTAATCTCATTAATTTCCACTCTGATCTTTATAATTTCTTTCTATTAATTTTAGATTTGGATTGTTCTTGTCTTTCTTGGAACTTGAGGTACATCACTAAGTTATTTATTTGGAATCATTCTATTCTTTATATGTGTGCAGGTATAGTCAATACCCTCACTCTTAGAACTGCTCTCATTGTGTTTCATAGACTTGGGTGTATTGTTATTCCATTGTCATTTGATTCCAGGAACTTTTTTATTAGCTTATTTCTTCTCTGATCCACTGATTATCCAATAACATATCATTTAGTCTATCTATGTTTGTGTAGTTTCTGTGGCTTATTAGGATGTTGATTTCTAGCTTTGTTATGATCTAATAGTATGCAGGGGATTGTTTCAATTTTTTGTATTTTAGAGCATACCTAAAACATGGTCTATTAACCATGGCCAAAACATGGTTTATTATGAGAAATTTTCCATGAACTATTGAGAAAAATGTATTTTGTTGTCATTTGATGAAACACTGTAGATATCTGTTAAACCAGTTTGTTCAGTGGTATAGTTTGACTAATATTTCTTTCTTGACTCTTCTTGACTTTTTGCTTAGGTGACCTATATCATTGTGAGCTAGTATCTCACTGAAGTCCTTGTATTGTGTCCATCTGTCTTTTTAAGTCCAGTAGTTTTTGTGTTATGCAATTAGGTGTACCAGCATTCAATGCATAGATATTTAAAATTGTTAAGTCTTCCTGTTGAGTTGTTCCCTTTACCAGTAGGTAATGGCCATCTTGATCTCTTCTGATCAGTTCTGGCTTAAAGTTTGCTGTATCTGAAAAACAAGATAGCCTACTCTTGCTTGTTTGGGGTCTCTGGTTGAATGAAGTGTCATCTTTCATGCTCATATTTTCCTTCTTTAATATCTTCAAACGTTTTGATCATTTGTTTTTGAATTCTTTGCTGTAGTTTTCTCTACTTCAGGTCCATGTGATCAGATTTTTGGGAGCTAGGGTCTTGGAGGGTATCTTCTTCCTTATTCCCATGTGTCTATTGTTTCTGTGCTGTGAGTTGAAGATCACATAGGGTGGAGAAAGTATTGCTACTTACTGTGGAGATCTGTTTAATCAGGTTCCGTCTCCCTGTGATATCTCCTTGGTTGTGTCTTGGTATTTGTACCTCTTTTCAACTTACTCAGCATAAAATCTGAGTATTTTCTTAGAAAATCCAGTCTTGATCCCCCAACACATGTGTTTGTGGAGACAGAAGCTCCTCCCTGGGAGCCAGGGTTAGTGTTCCAGTCTGCTTTGCTCTTTTCTCTACATTGTCTTCAATTTATTTGTAGTTATTCATTTTCCTGATGGCTCTTTTCATGATTCTCAGAGCTCTGTTTTTTTTCTTTTTTCTTTTTTTTTCTGATAAATTGTTTTGCCATTCCAAGTTTTATTTTGCAGTTTGTTTTTACTCTTCCATTTTAGAATCATTTTAACCATAAGTCATATACATTGTCAGATTCATGATCAGGGAGAGGGAGAGAGCTACATTTTTGGTAAATTGTTATCTTTTGTGTTTAATAATTATCAATATTCATAATATTTTACTTTTTATTCATTATGCACAGATATTAATGAAAATTACACCTCAAATAGAAGAAAACTGAATATAAAGTTTTAATCATTAAAAAATTAATTTCACTAGCTATACGTATTTTATTGCAAGGCATATAACAATAATAAATCAAAGAGCTGTAAAATAAACAAATGAAGAATTAAGATAAACTTCTATAGGGAAAGTAGAAGGGAAAATGAGGTTCGAAAAATAAAAAGATACCATGTAAAGCTCTGATCATTAGAGAAGAATTTTTATGTGTACTTTTCAGTAAATGATGGAGTATATAAAGACAGCTTCTTTGATATTTAGATGCCATTGGATATATATGTAAGAAATAATCATTTTACTAAAATTATACACATATAAACCCCCCAAATTATGTATTTTCCAATATAGAAGCATGAAAACTTCTAACAATTAACTTAATATATAAAAGGAAGCATACTGCATCATAATTCCCTGAGGAAAAATGTAAGAAAAAACCTGAAGACCAGCATCTTAAAAGTTTCGTAGGTGGAAGAGAAGATCTGGAGTCCAAGTAAGGGATCCCATAAATGAAGTAGGGCTAGAGAAAGGGAATGTTTTTACCTTAAAAATCCATTGCAGACACCTGGGAAACATATTTATAGTAGTTTCTTTGATGTCCATGTAGCAGTTCTTATTAAAGGTAGCGAAAAGAGAAATTTATTTCAAAGGATAGAAAAAAATACAACATAGAATGGCTAGAGAATGTGGAAGACACAGAAATAAAGGCTGTGGCTTTGGAAAAGCCAGGTTTCAACTGTCTGACTGAGAGGAAATCATCTGAGGATGGCAAGGAACATGACTACAGCATATTACAGAGGCTCAGAGAGGTCAGCAAAGTCCGGAGGGGCTGGCCTGTGCAGAGGACCCCAGAAAGGCACAAATAGCACTCAGAACACAAAAGCCCACGCAGCCTGCCTGTTTGGGCTGAAAGGGGGAAGACATATCACCAGATTCCTTCACCAGGGCTGAATTCATACGAGTATTTTAAACCAATAAAAAGACCAAATAGAGGCAATAATACCACTTCAGGAAGTAGAGGGAGGAGGTGGCATGACTTCCATTAAAATGACCTTCATCATTAAAGAGGAAGACAAAAATCACAAAGCAATATGGGAGAGAGGCAAGGAAGGAGTGAAAAGGTGACTGCATGTTCAGTCTCCAGGCCAAATGTATGATCTGATGCCTCCCTGTTACCCCCAATTGGAATAGTAGACATCTTAGGAACTAGAGGTTATCTGTAAATTAATCTATTATAAAACATTTGCTAAAATAACTTATCCATGAGCTCCACCTCTGCTTTCAGTGTCCTTTTCCTCTTAGGTAATGAGAGAATAGAGAAATCTGGAGCCAAGAGAACAGTGTCCTGAATTTGAAGAATGAAAAGATCTTGGGAATTAGAAACTCCTCACATGATGTTCCTCTCTAGGCTTCTTTAATAGATGAATGAAAAAGTGATCCTAGAAGATTTATTTCAGACCTTGGATTTTCTAAGACTAAAAACATATAGAGCTACAATTTCTCACCTTATCTACAGTCATAGTGATAAAGAAGATAAAGTCATATGATAGTGATGGTAAGATAGTGTCATTAATTATCTCAGCAAGTCAACCAGAGAAAACATAAACTATTTAAACTGCAGAAATCTAAAGCAGAAAATAATAATTCTTTCTACTTTATTGCACTGAGAAGCCAATGGGGAACAGGGAAATGATTCAGCAGCTTTCAATAGCCACTACTAGACAAGAGGTGTAAAGGGTAGGCAGAGTTACACAATGGACACAGTGAGACTGCCCAGCAGTAGCTAAAACCAGAGAAGAGATGCATCTGCTCCTGGAAAGTTCACCAAGAGTATAAAGAGGGAGAGAAATATCCTTATTTGTCTCTCCTACCCACACTCCAGACTTGTCCTACTTCCTACCAGCTGCCAAGAGCCCAGTCTGCAAGACTCTCCTTCGCTGCAATACAGAGCAGAAAAGAAGTGAGGGGTGACTCTACAGGCAGATGCCAGAGCCACACAGCATTGGAATTTTTTTTTTTTTTTGAGGGAAGGGTCGCAGGATCTGTCCAAGTTGCTAAATTGCCCTGGCAGTATTCAAACTTGTGATTCTTTCTACCCCTGCTTGCCAGATCACTGGAATAAGGGACATGTGCAATGATACATGACTCAATCAACAGGATTTATAATAGATTAAACTGCTGGTGATTGCTGAGTGAGAGCAAATAAATAGAGACTGAAAGCCTCCAGTTAATTTACAGATCACCTCTAGTTCATAGGCATCAGATCATACATTTGGCAAAATTAATCTTTTGACCTTAGTTTATATCATTGTCCTGTGTTGGGCCCACAAGTGCTCCACTCACAGGAAATAACAGCTATACTATACTTTGTGCTGCTTAATGACTATAATATAAGCATGTTACACTCTCTGTTTAAAAAGTTAAAAATGTATCCCAAGACTGATATCTGGAAATGGATCTGAAAACAATATCCTATCAGATATGGCTGAAAGAAGTAAATATGTTTTACTTAAAATCAAAAAGAATTTATGGGGTCTTTCCAGATAGTTTCAAATACTTGACGAGTTGCCTTTAATATGCAAGAGTTAATAATCACTAACACTGATTGAGTATTCACTATGTTCTAGGTATCTATGTAATCACCCTAAGACCCTTAAGGACAAATAGTATTGTACTCATTTTATTAATGAGAGAACTGACAATTTGAGAGATTAGGTGACAGTCCTTGCCAATACATAATCAAATCTTTCAGACTGTGAAGACCTTGTTCCTAACTACTGTACTTACTACATGTTGTTTTACTAAACCAAACATGTACCAATGAGCTGAAGCTACAAAACAAGCTGATGTAAGAGTAATCTTTCCAACCAAAGCTTATTTATTTAGTCATGGTAAAGGCTGCTTCTGCAGGAAGCTAGAGCTTCCATTTACAGGCAGAGTCTCTCACCAAAAGTAGCTATCTAGATGATTAGTAGTATCAGAAAAATAAATATTACTCAAGATAAAAAGCAACATTTCATAATGATAAGAGTCAGTTATACAAGGGCACACAAAAATCCTAAATATGTATGCATCTAAGTGCAAAGGAGAGCAGAAACATCTACAATCATATCTGAGCTTTCAGCTTATCTCTGTTGTAAATGATAAAACAGACAAATACAATAGTGTAGCCAATTTGAGCCACACAATTGGCTATCTTGATGTAATTTATATGTATAGAACTTAAAGCCAACAACTGCAGAATGAATACACATTGTTTTTACGTCTATGTAGAACATTCATCAAGATCATATTCTAGGAGAGTTGCTGAAAAGAATACTCTTATTAGTGAGAAGTTGGAAACCTTGAATTGAAGGTCACTTCCATCTCTGAAATTCTAAAATTTACTCATCTTTTCTGAAGAATATCCCCTTCAGCCCAGCTTCCCCATTGCATGTGATTGGTACAAAACCTCTCTATTTCTTTTTCAAATGTGAAGGAGGGCATGCCAGTGTAATAGCTTTTGTCCATGTGCCTGAGAGTTGGCCTTATGTCTCAGGAGAGTCGGGGCTTAAATTTTTCAGTGAGGCTCAAATTGTTAAGGCTTTTGCAACTCTTAGAGATAGACTACATATCTTTTACATAAAGAGATGTCATGAATCTTTGGAGAACCAAGGGTGGAATGTTATATCTTGTGTCTAGAGGTCCCTGCAAAGCCTCATGCCCCATATATGGGGCATCTTTATAGGTGGCCGGATCTAGTGTGTGACACTGAAATTAATTCATGGCACAATACAAGGAACAAAGGCACTAAGATTAAGTGTGAGTCCTACCCTCCCTAAGTAGCCTAGATAGGATACAAGAGATAAAAACAATCGTCACTCACTTGCTTTTGCTACGTTCTGCCCACCATGAACTAATTCTCCTGTACAACACCTATCTGCCGTGATACCCTGTCTTGGATCCAGCCTATTATGAACTGAAAGCTATATAAACTGTGACCTAAATAAATCTTTCCCCTCGTTAACTTTGAGTGTTAGATATGTTGTCTCAGCAATGAGAAAAAAGTAAGATAGGCAGCATTTTTGGAAATATAAAGATGTATAATATAGGCTCCTGTTACTTCTCCAAACATTGCTGTTATTTTTAGCTAAACATCTCTCCATTTACCCCTTCATTTATACAACCTAGTCAAAGCCTCAGTGAAGCTCTTGATTTCTGACCCTTTTCTTTCTAAAATCACCTCTCAACTCAGCCATCATGATCCCTACTTGTCCTGTCTTGGCCAAGCCTTCATCCACAACACACAGATTCAATGAATCCATGTTTTTAATGTAATTTCCCAAAGACACAAGTATTTACAGAAATAATATAAATATGATAGAATTAAATGATTATAAGAGGACACCAAACTAAATGAAAATAAGTGTAGATAAAAAACCTAAAATAAAAATGAATTCTCAACATGTACACTCCTGATCCTGTGTAAGCTAAATATGGGTGAAACTTTGGCTCCCCTAAGACTGGTGAGTCTACCTAGGCCAAGTTCTTCAGTTCACTGTTTCAGAATCTGATTCTTCTTGAGTGCTACTAGTTCTGCATATGACTAGCTCCTTAAGAGAAATGCACCCTCTTTGTGTTCATGTTGCTCCATCTTCCAGACTTACCTAATTGCATCAAAAACCATCCTGTTATGATACTTCCAAAGCTGCACAAGTGAAGGGTATGAGTTCAAGTTCCCTCACCCACCGTAGATTCCTGCTGTTTCTCTATTTACAAAGCAAGACTGTGAGGACTGGAACCAGATATGAGAGCCACTTATCCCCTGCTCCTAAATTCTTGACTAAATGAGCAATACTCACAACAATGGGAAATGAACACCATGTTTACCATGTATTAATAGCTAGATGAGCACATGATTCCTCCTCCTTCCCATTTGTGGCGTCTCTGACAATCTAAACTGCAGAACACGATTTAGGATGAGAAATCTCTAATTTCTCGCTCCCACATGTTAATCTAAGATTCCAGATTGGCAGGTCAGGCCTGTATCATGGGGTAGGAAAATCTGCCCCAGGGCTGGGGATGTAGTTCAGTGGTAAAGTGCTTCTCTAGTATGTGCCAGGAGTCAATCTGCGACATCACAAAAGCAAATGGAAATCTGCCCCATCTATGCAGGAATAGACTGAAGCTTGGATATTGTGAACTAGGAAGATGCCAGTGCTTTGTGAGGCACTAGCAGGCCCAGTTGGGTATACTCAGCACAGGAGACAAACCTCAAGAGAAGGTTCCAGAAACAGATGAATTGGAGCTCATCTGTCAGGCCAAAAATTAATCCATGGCCAAATGTCCTGGCCAAATATCAGTGTTCCTGCCAACACCTGTTACATCAGGAATCCCCTGCAAAGGCCTCTACTGAGTCACCAGTGTCCTGCACCCAAAGCAGCTTAGCAGAAACCTCAGCTGTGTATTTGGGAATGCTGATGAGAAGAAACTTACTTCAGCCATTCTTGACCCTCAAGGTAAGTGCTGCTCCCACTTCCTAGCTCAGTAATTTGAGAAAAGCATTTATAGAAGTATGATCAGAATTTAAAGAAACTACAAAAACATAGCACAGGCAACTGGGACTTCATTACTAGGGAACAACTGGGGCTGCTGGAACCAGAGGCAGCTGTGTTCTTTGGAAGAGGGAATCTGGGTGAATGATGCCTCAGTGTCACTCCCACACTTCAGTCCCCTGGTAGTATTACTGGTTGGCTGAGCATGGCTGAAAATCAGAGAACAAAAGAATCCACAGACGTCTCCCATTAAGGTCAGCATCCCAGGCCACCGAGCAGGGTGTTGAAGTGTAGAAAATGGACTTGAAGAACAGAAACTATCCACAGCAACAGCTAACCACTGTGACTCATGTACCGGGCCAAAAGTGAGTAGGATGAATATTATTTCAATGAGTTTTCTGCCAGTCAACCAGTTGTGGGTATTTCCAAGAAAGTTGACCTCTTAGAAAATGCTTCAGAGCCTTGACTGACTATGCCAGGTATTTTTGAAAGTAGATTCCATTCCGTTGAATTTCATACATTATTAAAATTTCAAGCAATTTGGGGAGACCAACTTTTTTTGCCAAGCAAGAACATTCATTATCCAACTAAAAACAATGGGACATTTGAGTGTCCCTGCTAGGGTACCCTCCAGGCTGAAATGAACTCCATCTAGAATTAAGATTATTTCATAAGAGACAGTGATTTTATCATCATGTACATAGGTTTCTTATTGCTCTTATAGTGAATTATCACAAACAATGATTTAAGGCAACACGAATTCATTATCTTATACTTCTGGAAATTGAGCTTTGAATAGGTTTCACTGGGTTCCAATTAAGATGTCATCAGGATTACAGAAGTTCTATGGGTATATTCCATTTTCTTGCCTTTTACAACTTCTAGAAGCTACCTACATTCCTTGGCTTGTGATCTCTTACTCTGTCTTCAAAGTGAGTAATCACAGCACTCAGTCCTCTGATTCTATCATCTCATCTTTTTCTGTCTCTGTCTTCCTCTTGTACTTTCTAGGTACCCTTCTGATTGTTAGGTTCCCTCCAACCCTGGAATAATTTAGGATAATCTGCCCATCTCCTTAGCATAATATATCTGCAGAACTCCTTTTGCCATGTAGAATGTGTGCAGACTCCAGGCTTTAGGACATTAACTTCTTTGAGAGGACCCATTATCCTGCCTACCTTAACAAGAAAAGATACAGTCTCCAAATAAAGGGTAGCCTTTAGTGCTGATTAAATTTAGCTTTATAAAAAACTCATTACTTTGTTATATTTTTTATTTTAAAGATAATGAAACCCAACAAAACAAAACAATAAATTCAATCAAAACAAAGCAGTGAGGTTGATACAGAACTTCAAAGCACGCATAACAGGAAAACAACAATACTACCCACAGTACATCTTGTTATCTTCACAATAGCCATCCATTTCCTCAGACATAGCAAAACCAAACCAAAACAGAATAAAACCAATCAAAACAGAATATTGAATAAAATAAAACAATTGGAACAAAACAGAACAATGTTGGATTTCAAAAACCAGATAGAAGGAAATCCCTCATATTTGCTATATTGCATACTGTTATCCTCTCTATAGATGCTCAGATTGCTGGCCCAGGCCTGCAAAGGCAACCAAACAATACAAGCATTCAAGTGCTTTTTGTACCTCAGTTGTTACCAACTCAGCCTGTCCTTAGAACCAGACCAGCTGGGTGCTTGGGTTGGACAGAGGTGGTGATTCTGAGCCTGTGCTGGTCAGCTCAGGGGAGGCACTATCTGACTTTTCTCTTCCTAGGCCCTGCATGGTTTGCCTGTACTCTTATATTTTTCCCTATGTCCTAGTGAGGCAAGACGGAGCCCATAATGAAGACCTATGTGATAGATAGGTATTTAGGTTATGACTCTAGGGAATGGACGTGGGAGGTTTAGGAAAGTGAGACAGGAGAGAAGGCAAAGTAAAACTAAGACTGCATTATGAAAGTTGTGAGTGTGGGCAGATGGGATATGAGTTGAGTGAGACATCAGAGTCAGCCTATCTATCTCAAAAAAAAAAAAAAAAGAAAAGAAAAGAAAAAGCATTTGTGAATTGCTACTAATCTACAGACCGGACTCTGACTACTCTGAAGTGACTAGATTTCCATCTTGCCATTACTTTCCTAATATATGTTTTGAAAACAGTTCTTCTCTGACATACTTTTCAGAGGTAACAGCTGCCTTGTCATCCCTCTGTCCACTTCCCCACCTACTCACACTTAATTACCCAGTTCCAGCACTAACGTTAACCCAACTTCTTTCTAACTAAATTATTATAATAAGGTGCAAGGAAGTAAAGAGGAGAACATATTCAGGATTTCAATAGCAATAAGGACATTAAACATATGCCAATTTCAGGATCAACTTTGGGAAAATAATGCAGTAGACAAGTTAGTCCTTCAATGTTATCTATCTCTTTTTACTAAAATTCACAGTTAAGACTTGCTACCTCATAAAATACTAAACAGTAACTAATTCAGACCAAAGCATTAGAAGTTTAAATATTACCAGTCCCAGGGAATTTTATTTTTCCTAGAACTGCTTTCGCAACTGTTCTTGATTATGTGGAATTTCCTGCCAGTTAAGTGTAGTAAGCCAGTGCTTTGGATGAAATGTGATTTTTTTTCTAGAATGATGTTTTTATAAGGCCTTCTGTAGAGAAATAGGACTCTGCCTAAGAAGAATTTGGAAACAACCTAAGTTCAACCTTTGGACCACTGATTATATAATGTCTGTTTTGGTATTCGTTTGAGTGTTTCCTGCAGGTTAGAACAGCAGAAGGGCAGCATGCCTATTCCTCAAAGCTTTCATGCTGTGAGGAGTTAAGAAATGGGGCCCACAGCCACTCTCTCCACAACAGCCAACATGGCTGACCAAATAGCAACAGCTGTGGGAAGGGTCCAGGTCAGAACTCAGGGCCTCCTTAGCTGGGCACAGTGGTGCACACCTTAGGGCAGGAAGGTTGCAAGCTTGCATCCTGCATGAGGCAACTTACTGACTTAGTGGATGTTTTTTTTCTGGGCTCCTTCCTCACCACGTGTTTTCTGAACTTGAACTTTTCCCACTCTTGTGCCTTCTTTGTGTCCTCCATTGCTTCCATATAAAATATCATAATTCCCCTTCTCTACCAGTCCAAGCCCACCCTCTTTTCAAGCAGCTCAGAAAAGTCCCAGGTATAAGTGAATCTTGTTTCATCTTGTCTGTTAAAACCTATTACCTGTACGTTTCACTTGTTTACTTTATGAGTGTGCTTGTCTTTTCTCTTTTCTTGCTGCTTTATTTTGCATTATTCACATGAGTCTTGTTTATATGCAGAGAAAAGCAAAAATAGAGCTTTCTGTCCACCAGAAGTGCTCGATAAATATTGGACTGATGGGTTGGAAACTTGGTCTTGAATAATCTCAGTTCCATGATCTCAACTGCCAAACTGCCAGATGTGCAGTCAGATTATACCAGCCAAATGATATCCTGGTTTTGCTGGGGGAACACCCAACAAAATAACCAAAGTTACACATTCCCTCACAGGTTCTTTGCTTCTATTTGTAAAAGGCATTTTTTAATTGTCTTACAACTCTTCCCTCTCCACTCATTCTCATGAACTGAGCTATTCTCTGCTGACTGCTGTGAACCACCACAAATTTCTCCAGAAGCCAATGAATAAAACAAATAGAAATGAGAGTTTGGAGGCTGAAAGGTATACCAGTTTTTCTAGAATGGGTGACAGAACACTCTAATTTTCAGTCAGAAGTTAGGAAACAAATCATTTTTCTTTAGAAATAAGGTTTCTTGTGCTTAGTTATTGCATTAGGAAATATAACCAGACTAGAGCACAGGAAATGACTACAAAAAACACTCTTGTAGAGTTGACAGAAAAGTGCAATCATCCTATGATCATAATACAGGCTCTGAAGTGAGACAGACACGGGTTTCAAATGGCCTCTCTGCTAGCTACTTCTTTGAGAACTCAAAGATACTATTTAGTTATTCTGGAACTCAGCTGCTCAGGTGAAGAATAAGGGCAAATAATGGTGGCTACCTCAAAATGTCACTGCGATGAGAAAGTGAAATATGCCTTTAAAGGGCTTAGCATTTAGGAAGAGCATAAAGAAACAATATGGCATCTTTAGAAAGATACACAGTCTCCTTGTGAGTGCAAGCACTGTGGAAAACATAAAACAAGCATTTTTCCCATTGCACCATCATATCATTAATTAAAGGCCACGCAATTATAAAACAATGTAGAAGAATGTTTGTTGGAAAGTAGGCTCAACAGCGACAATGAAGAGCACCCAAAATGCAATGACTCAAGCAAGAAGAAAATATATTTCTTATTAAGTACTATTCAGATATTGGAGATGATTCAGAGCAGCTTAGGAATTATATACTCCATAAAGTCACTCAGTGCTCCATAGTATTTCTATTTTCTGCTGTACCGGTCTTCAGAACATTGTTTCTATTGAACTGCTAAATCCAAGTCATTGCCAACTCTGTATTTCTGCCCCCAGAAAGAAGAATGATGAGCTATGAATCAAAAGACTCAGCCTTTGTGTGGGAACGTTGTTGACATAACTAGCCACACGTTACTGCAAGGATGGGTAGGTGTACTGGAAATACAATCTTTGAGAAGCTGTGTGTCCAGCTAACACCCTAATACTACAAAAGAAAAAAAAAACTGATTAAATGGAAAACCAGCAGTCTTCTACAAGATAACTAAATGACTCAGTGTCTCATTTAGGGAAAATTTCTCAGTTGTCTGTGTCTCACTACTTCACCAATAAAATAGGGATTGTGGTAGAACCAATTTCAGAGTTATCATGAAGAATAAATGAGCTGGTATGCGCAGAACACTCACTAATGCCTGGCGTGGAGGAGAGGTTCAACACAAAATCACTAAGCTGGTTATAGCCCACTCATGGGGTCAACTTAGTGGTCTGTGTGTTGGTGCCCTGCAGTGAGACTCTGGTTCACACCTGCACCCAGGTCAGATGGAATTTGAACTTCCTGAAATTTCACCACTTTGCATTTTTTATGCCAGTCTTCATCATTGTTATAATTTTCGTGGTTTCAATGATAGTCCTGAAAAAGCAATCTACAAAAGAGTGTCTTCTAGAAGAGGTGAGTTTTTCCACAGCACACAATAAAGTGGACCAGGAATCAGCAGTGTAAGCTTCTGCTTTGTACCACAGCCTGCAGCTTTCCAGTTTCACACTAAATCTATTTGGGGCTCATGGACTACTCTGAGCTCATCCCAATATTTTCCCTAAAAGAAAATTGCTTTACTGGATCAGAGAAAAAATTGTTTAAAGCAGATGAGCTTTAATGAATAAATGTACATTTTCTATGAGACTGGGCAGATGCCTAGAGTTCTGTTTCCAGCTAGGTGACTACTATTATGTTAGATTATCTGGTGGTGAAACACAACGATGGTTGAATTGATCGGTTCTGCCTTGTGTTGTTCTATTACAATGTCCTCTCTTATCTCAATCTTCCCCTTATTTTTAAATTAATCTATCTTCTCTCATTTTTTTAATTAAGGGAAAACTAAATTAAAAAATAACGGGACATATTATAGTAACTTTTTTGTTGTCCTATTAACCTGACTTGAACCCCAGTATTGCTCTCCCCATCTTGTTCTGTCTATTATATATTCTATTTTGTTTGATAGTATCAAGTTTGAGGGTATAGGCAATCACTTTGAAGGCAATAAGATATACTATGATGCCCATTATGGATTGACTATCATCCTTTTTTTTGAAGTCCTGTAAGGTCCTCAGTGTAGATTTTTATTGGTTTTGTTCCATACTGTTTTGATCAATTCTATTATACCTGATGATATAGATAACTCAATTTAAAAATAGCAAGAGGCACAATGGTAACCACTTTTGATCACCTGGTATTCTATTTTTGCATCATGTGCTATGCCCACCCTTCTGTTCTAACTGACTCTGTTTTGCTTAGTCACATTTGGTTTTATTTTCTTCAAAAAAGTAATAAGAACTGTGAGAGTAATAAAACCCTAAAAGTCTAATTGTTACTGTAAAAAAAGAGAGGAAAGTAAGGTGGACTAAGGGATATAACCGCAGGTATGTTCGAGTGTGTAGGATTGAAAACCATATAACTGAGCTTTTGTTGGATCATTGAACGGAACTGTCTCCAATTTCATTGTATGAATGTTCACTTTGTATGCTTTAATTTAGTGATATGGACAACTGTTTCTGGGAAGATAATATGTAACCTATTAACTGGTGATTTCGTATTGTAGATATTTTTTTCTAGAAATACTGTATTATTTGTACCCTTTTACTGCATTGTTTTTTTTATGTCCTTTCCTTTTTTTCTTTTTCTTTTCTCTTTAAATAAAAAAAAAAAAAAAGAAAGTAAGCCCAGCTCTCAGAAATACTAATCATTTTTGTAAATGCTATCCATTTGTGAAATGGTACAAATGTAAAATTTAGAAAAGTAATTTGGGTAGGGCTTAGAACCATGGGAAAAATGTTTACTAACAGGATTTGAAAATTTTTAAATAATAATGGCAAGAATAGTTGCAGTACTAGGAAAATTCTAGAAGATGCTGTTCATTTTACTTTAAAATGAGAATCCAGTGTTTCCATATTTTATCATTTTCAAAAAAGCTTCTTAAATGTTTTAGAAAAAAACAACTTTAGACTTCAATGAGTTGAATTCTTTGCATTGAGCTTTTGGAAGGGCATGTCTTTCCGTGTGGCTGAAATAGTTTGGCTTGTTCTTTCATCAGCCTTGGGAGAAGGATGTCATATTGGCAATGCAGACAGGTATGTGGTCAGAGTTTTCAGATGAGAGACTGCCAGAAGCCTTTCTGAGGATTCTGCCAGATCCATGCCTCTTTCTTCCATTCTGGGCATGAACTGGGTTAAAACCTGCCTGTGTCTAAACCCCGCCCCTCCTTGTGTGGGGAAGGGAAGAGGAAGATATGTGAAGCCATATGGGGATAGGAATGCTTTCGACAGCTCCTCAGAGCACTTCCTTAGCCTAATGTATTCTCCCCAGCTCACTCCCCTTCTCCTCTGCCTGCAGTGCCAGAGAGGCCTGTGGTGTGTGAGCCCTGAAAGCAGCGCTCTCTTGCTCCTTGTCTCTCCACAGTGTGTCTGTCCTTGGGTTTTCCTGGGAGGAGCCCTACCACAAAAGTCCCAGGATGTAGGCAGGCCTGACTGGTACTGTCCTCACCAGTCCTTGTGAGCACTCAATGAACTTCTCCCAAGGTCTATTCTGACCTTCTTTGTAAAAAAAAGGAAATATTGTCTGTGAATAATTCAGTAGGAGTTCAGGACAGTGCCAGTAGGGTTGGAGCTATTGATTCAGTGATTATTATCCCACATTTACAGCCCTGACTTCTATTTTTTCTGCCATGAAATATTATCACAGTCTGTATGTGTGCATTAGCTTAGATGTGACAACAAAACTAACTTTAGAATCCTAGGAACTTTGAGAGAGAAACAGAGAAGAAGGGCATAAGAAGGGGGGAGGGAAATAAGTCAGGGAAAAATAAGAGAGAAAAAAGGAAGAAGGGAAAGAAAAAAGAGAAAGACAATAGAAGTGGAAAGGAAGGGAATTTCATGAAGCATAAGAAATTACAATATAGTTTGTTCAACAGAACTTCAGCTTTTAAATAAAAAACACTTCTGCAAATCTGTGGTCTTAGAGGGCTGTGGCAAATGTAGCTCACTCTAGTCTTGTCTTCTGCTGTTCTTCTTATAAGTCCCACACGCAGAGCTTTTATAGGTGAGATTCCAGGCCTAAGGCCTGAGGACGCCTTAGCCACTTTACAAATAAAGAGCTGAGCCTCCCAATCTTGTTCTTTCCGGGAGAATGGAATGGAGTCACACTCAAACACACAGCTGAAAAAGTCTGCAGCACTTCAGAGTAAAGATCTGACAGCTCAGAGCTTGTGTGTGAGGCTCAGCTCCCACCTGTGGTTAAGAATGATTTATTAATAAGAGTTCAGTGAATATATTTGTCAATGACACCTTTTTTGTTTTTAATGAACCAGAGCAAAATCACAGACTCACTAGTCCTTACAACAACTTGTATTTAGATCTGCTTTTTTGCATGAAAGTTGCATGAAAATATGTGAGAAATCTGCATGCCAGGATACCTTGAGTATCGCCGGAAAGACTAAGAATTGCTGATACTGTGGACAGAGCTGCAAACCCAAGTTAGAAGGCTGCGTTTGGATCTGTTGCTGCCCTTGGTTAGCTCTATGACCTTGTCTGAATTGCCAACTTTTGTAAAATGGTCTTTCTATGTGTAAGTGGGAGGCAGCAAGAAAATGGAAATAGATATTCTACAGCTTACTGATCCAGCCTCACTGCCACCTCTGTGGTTCATGTTTGACTATGACAGAATCCTCCTAGCTGGTCTCCCTGTAAACAGGCCTGCCACCTTTAATATGATTTGTTTTCACTTTGTGTGTGCAGTGCTGGGGATTGAACCCAGGGCTTCACATGTGCTAGGAAAGTGCTCTTTCACTGAACTATATCCGTATGTCCTCTTTTTAGCCAGAACAGCCTCCTAAAAAAGGAATATGCCATGTTTCCTCCTCCTACCCAGAGCTCATTGCTCACTGAATGAAGTCCCAAGCCCTGCATGATCTGACCACATCTGTCTCCACCTTTAATTGCATTACCAGCACCACCTTCAAGCCCTTGCCATACAGGATTTTCCAGTCTTAGAGGCGTCCCAGTCTTTTAATTCAGAGCTTTTTTATACAGTAATCTCTCATAACATGTTTGCCTCTTCTTGTTACCTGAGTTACAGTCATCCTTTAAATCCCAGGGATTTCATCAGCTTCCTTGATTGTACCTCATTTACCACAACTACCACATCAAATCCACTTGTCATATGCTTCCACCGCCCTCTTGTCTCCTGTCAGTGTACTCCGCACACAGATACTAGGGTCTGTTTTTAATAGCTTGGGTACAATTGTATCCTTTTTAATTTTCCAGTTAATTCCCACCTGCCCATCTAAACAAGAAATCCAATGTCTTTCCCCTTCCGCATGTGCTTTTCCATCTCTGACAAACTATTAGGAAGCTTGCTTAGCCTACAGGGCCAGTGCTGTTTCCAAACAGATAGAAAGGCCAGTGGAGAGGGCCCTGGTTTTGAACTGTTGCTCTCTCTTCTCCTGCCACTCAGCATCACTGTTCCTTCCAGGTGCCTCTATCTGCTGCACAAAGTGCCCTTGTCTGTCCAAATCCCCACGCCAACCAGTGATACCAGAATTCAATTCCAGTGGTTCCACTTACATGCTTTGCCATTGGTCCCAAAGTAAGAACCTCATGGGCTAAAGAGACAGGAAGGACCTCCTGTCTTCGCTGCACTGTGTACAGCCAGACTCTTCTGCGCTCGGCCCTCATATTGAGTCTCAGACAACAATCCTAACTTCCTTCTGTTGACTTCCTCTTAAAGTCATTGTCTTGAACTTAGTTTCTGGAGACTTAAGTAAAAAACACCCTCTGAGTCCCTTTCTTTCTGAACAGTTTCTTGGCTCCTACCCAGATTTATTCAACTGTGCCTCACAGTAGCTTGCACCCTGAGATGTATTAGGAGGGCAGCCACCGTTAGTACATAAAAGGTCCTGCTTACCATTTCCTCCTAAGAAGGATGACCCAACACTTTAAGTGCCCAGGAAACCTGCTAGGTTCAAAAGAAGTTGGCAATTTCTGTTGCAAGCATAATGTCAAGTTTTCCTTTATTGCATTTCTTTGAGTTTCATATGTACAGGGACTGCATTTTTCTCATTCATCAATATAGGCCAATATCTAAAGCATTATTTGATGTCTATTATATGTTCAATAAAATTTTAAACACTGAACCTATTGTATAGAAGTCAGTATGCCATGTTTGTTCTGTCACAGAATGGCCATCTGTGTCTAAATAAAATGCTCAATTCACTGGTCACATTTTTAAGTGCTCACCCATCTGCAAGTGCTCAAGAGCCGCTTGCAGTAAGTGGCTACTACAGTGTGACTACTCCAGATGGTCAACATGTCCATCACTATAGAAAGTTCCACTGGGTAGCACTGTGCTCCATCCTTTACAGACTTTTCACTTACTTTCTTAACTGCTAGAAGCAGAATGATAGTGTTTATCTTGCAGATGGAGAATGGAGGCTCAGAGAAGTTATCTAACTTTCCAAGTAACACGGCTTAGAGTTGAGCACAGGCCCACAGGTCTGCCTGACTCCAAAGCTTATGACCTTTTGGTTGCAGAAGTGTTTATTAAAATTTGGGTCCATCTGAATAGTAATGTCAATTGAAGGAAAAAATTGATCTCATCACTGAACAATGAGTGACATTTTTTTCACTGACTTGCTTGAGCCAATGACAGAGCCAAGTTACAATCCAGTAGGAGTGGCCGGCGTGGAATTTAGACTTTTAGGACAAGTCTCTAGATCTTAAAAACAGTGTTTGTCAAATTCAGATAAAGGGCCAGTTTGTTTATTTAATTTCCAGTTTGTTGGTGTCAATGCTTTTATCATATCCATTACAAATAAGTTACTAAAACCTGTAATCAAAGCGAAGCAATGGTGGTATACATCTATAATCCCAGCATCTGGGAGGGTGAAGCAAGAAGATCATCACAAGTTCGAGGCCAGCCTGGGCTACATAGTGAATTTTTTTGCTGTGTCAAAAAAATTCAAATAAGTAAATAATAAAAAATATAATGGAAAGAATAAAAACATAGTGCTCTTAAGCCCCAATTATTATTACACACAATAAATATAGTATTATATTTCTATATAATCTGAAAAACATAACATGATAAAAGAATTGTTATAAAAGTTTCTAAATGTTTATGGTTAATTCCTGTATTACTCATAGACTGATACAAATAGCTTGCCCACCAACCACAGGTCCACAGTCCAGACTTTGAGTGGCACTGCTATAGGAGATTGAGTCAAAACCTTACAGGGATCTAAACCAAAGGACAAAGATGCTAGTTTAGGATTAACTAGGCCCACAGAGAATAGCAATGCTAATCTCTGGCATTGGAGCTGCTACCAGGGAGAAAGCCAACATTCAAGAGCAATTCCATTGGGTTAACCATCGGGTGCCTTTCAAATGTAAACCTGCTTAGAGAAGATTAGAGTGCTGGACAGAGACCCTCAAATTCCAGGTCAAAGTCAGCACAGTTGTGATGGAGTTACTGCAAACATGGTGTATGGAGCAAAAGCAGAAATAGGGAAGTCTGGATTTAGGAATCCACACAAAGGCAAGAGTTGAGCATCAACTCCCAGAAAAGAATTAGAGAAGGAAATGCATGCAGTCAAGGGCTAAAAAAGAAAAATGAAACTAGAAAAACTTAGTGGTAAACGGTGATCCATTAAGCAAACTTGTGCTTTTGCCCATTTACATTTTGAATACTTTCTGGTCTATGCCAGAACAGGCAGTCAGTAAGCAGCAGTCAAGACAACGGCAAAAAAAGAAAGGTATAATTTTGGGGTCAGACATTTTCTTGGTTGAACACCCAATTAGCAGCCCCTCAGCATTTGAGTGCCTGGGACAGTGAAGAGCAGGCAATGAAATAAAAAATAGGGTACATATTTGTTCATGATCTTTGCTGAGGGCCCAGATTTTACACTATACCCAGCCTGAAACCCAAGCCATAGTGGGTATTTGAAGCTCTGTATGTAGCCTTACTTTCTCTGTTCTGCTATATTGTGGTCTATACACAAAATACTTTTCTCATTAATATTGTTTGGTTTTTATTTGTTACAACAGAAAGATCTATCACTATATATAGAGGGAAGTGAACAGGGATGTGAGTTAAGCATGATTCTTCTTTTTCACATTCTTTTCTTAGCTTGAATTAAGAAATACAGCCATTTTTCAGTATCCATGAGGAATTGGTTCCAGGACCCCCTCATCCCATAGATACCAAAATCATGGATTCTCAAGTCCTTCCTATAAAATGACATAATATATGCACATAACTTACGGATATCCTCTCCTATACCTAAAATTACCTCTGGGTTATGTATAATGTTTAATACAAATAAGTTGTTATACTCCATTGTGAATAATGACTAAACAAAAAGTCTGTACATGTCCAATATAGGCAAAATTTTTGCAAATATTTTTGGTCACAGTTGTTCAAACCTGTGGATGCAGAATCCATACATAGGGAGGGGTAACTGTAACTATTGTTCTATTAATTCCTGGAAGGCAACTGAATAGTTCCAGCTCATACAAAATCTTTCAGTTCTATGGCATTTCCACAAGGCTTCATCTTAGAATTCTGTATTGTTCTATATCTTTCTTAAAGAGTAAAGACAATGTCTGCTCTTCAGCCCCAGAGCAATCCTGCTTGGTCTGTACTCCTAAACTCCCCTAGGCAATACTACCAGCATATCTGTGTGGTATTCTTCACAGAGTTCGAACATGGTTAAAGTTTACCAGCAAGGTACAGACACTCAACCATGATAAAATCAGCAGTCTCTGTTTTACAACAAACAGTATGTAAGAAGTGTATTACTATAAGTCAAGAGTCACAGTAAACAGATAGAAGTCTCTTTATGAGGTTGGCAGGAAAGGAGCTGGAATTTGTGGAAAAGAAAAAATGTAATTTTAGGTCAAAAGTGTTGTTGCTGAAATCACACTAGCCAGTCTACACAGGAAAATGTAGACCCTGTAGAAGCAGTTTCTTTGGTTTGGTTTGGTTTTTTTTTATCAAACAGGCCTGAGTGTCATGAGGAAATGGGTACTTCTAGGTTTCTTGGGAAAAGCAGCCTTTCTTGGGTGATCTAGGAGTCATATGGTGTGACACACAAATTCATGAGTTCACCAGAATGACACAGGAGAATAAGAGCCACTTGAAAATAACTATGCATAAGTAACTCAAAATATTTAGATCTAATTTTACAGTTCTGCTAAGTATAGCACCACAACTTCAGATCCACACATTGTAAAAACAACACTAGAAAACCTTCAAATTCCAGGATCTCCAGCATATACGTAAGACACTCACAAATGCAAAATAAGGCAGAAAAAGATGACCCTGGTTTCTGCACCTTCCCATTTCCCATCATTGCTCTGAAAACCATTCTTGAAAGATGAATCCTGGCACTGCATACTCATGCTCTGGGCTCAGAACCAAGGATCAGATGCAGCTTGCACGGCACTCACTGAGGTCCAGTTTCAGTGAGTTTCTCTGAATCAGCAAAAAGTTTTGGATCAGCACTAGGAGGCCTGATTAAGATGTCCATTCCTTAAGAAACAGAAACCCTATATTCCTATAAAAGAATCTTCTTGGACTCAAGATAGATTTCCAAGAGAAGTACCGGTGTGTGTTTGTGTTTCATGGGTGCCAGGTCTCTGTGTAAGCAGCGTCTTCAGCTACCCAGCATAGAGAAGAAAGATTGAAAGGCCTGAGAACAGAAGTGGTAAACAGATGCTCACAAGGGCCAGGCAGGTGATAAAATGAGTGAAAAGGGCGGGCTGGGAGGAGTGGGATTCAACCGAGGGGGAAACATATGCTTGTCACTGTCAAGAAGACAGAAACCCGAATAATTATATAAAATCTCCTACCTATTAAACACTAGCTAGAAAATATTTTTTTTTTCTTTTTCTTTTTTATCAGTACCGGGGATCGAACTCACGACTGCCTGCTTGCAAGGCAGGCGCTTATGCTGCTGAGCTAAATCCCCAGCCCCTAGAAAATATTTTAAATACCAAAGAGAAAAAAATTAAATATTCTCTATGGTGATATGGCTTGGAGGTGACCTGGCTGCAACCTCTGTCAAAGAGAGAGAAAAAAAAAAACACTAGGATCTGAGTATACATGTATATTTGAGGAATCAAAAACATATGAAGACTCGTTAAAAGTTCCAAATATTTTATCTTATAGTTCGTCACATGATCTGAATACTGCACTATTAGGGAGTAGCTATTTGAGTTAATTAGGTATCACAAGCATTTTTAACAAATATTTTTCCTTATAAATAGAAAACTCTCCGATGTTTTTAATGGTATCTGAAATTCAAAATATGTCTGGATTAAAATTTAATTTAAAAATGCAACTATTCTTACTTTTCCCCAAATTATGTATAGTCACCCTCTCTCCCTTCTAACCAAGACCTTTCTCCTTCTCTTTTTCTCCCCTCTGCCCTCTCCATCCCTCTCCCTCTCCCTCTTCATCTGTCTCTCTCTTTCTCCTCACTTCTTACCTGAGAATATTTGACACAGTGTTAAGTAGTCACAATGACTTCAGCAACGTAACATACTTTACCATCTGTACCCAAGGTGTCACAAATATAAATTTCAGTTCCAAGTGCCTTGGAAGGGACTCTTTCCACAGATACTATAAATATAGGTACCATTTTAATAAAGCATGTACAATAAATTCCCCCAAAATTTACTTTTAGTTTTAAAAAATGCTTGTGACTCAAATTCAGGAGAATAGGATTCAGATCTTTCTGTGAGCTGGCTACAGAAACATAGGTAAGATTCATAGCCTCTCTGTGGTTTTAGTTTTGTTTTCTGTAAATTTAGAAGTTTGGACAAAATTCAGAAAGGCAAATAGATTTTGTCTCAAGCCAAGTGTGCCTGGAAGACAGATGAGAGAATGGTTTGAGAGATTATTTATATGCAAGGAGTGTGTGATGAATGAATGGTGTTGCCTCCAGTGTGAGATGGGCAGATTTCATGCCACCTGGCTGTGAGTAGCTGTCCACACGTACACACCACATTTTATTGCTTACTTGGTAAGGCTCTCCCCAGCGCATACTCTGCAGTAGGTAAATGGTCCACATCACTCTTGTTTTTAAATAACGTTTTTATTTTAAAGAGAATGGACCAAAGCAAAATAGAATAAAGCCAGTCAAAATAAAACAGTGTAAGTAAAATAGGACTTCAAAACAAGATAATAGGAAATCAACCATGGCTACCATAATGCCTCTTGTTGCCTTCAGAATAGCTGCCCATACCATCAAACACAGGAAAATCAAAACAGAACAGAATAGAAGCAATAAAAACAAAACAATGAATGCAATACAGAACTTCAAAACAAGATGATAGTAAATCCAAAATAGCCACCATAATATGGCTTATTATCTTTGAAATAACTGCCCATGCCATCAGATATAATAAAATCAAACAATACAAAAAAGAATAAAACCCAAGCAAACAAAACAATGAAAATGATACAGGACTTTAAAACAAAATAATAGGGAATTAACAATGGCTACTCCCTTCAAAAGCAGATTCCCCATGGATGCTACACTGCATATTGTTATCCTCTAAATAGATGCTCAGATTGCCACCTTTAGGCCTGCAAAGTTAGTGAACACTAAATATTATAAACATTAAGCTGTATTTTACTTCAATAGCTATCATCTCAGCCTGTGTTTCTCCAAATCAGCTGGTCACTCACCATGGGAAGGTTGGGGACTTAGCTCTTCTTGTTGCCTGCATGCTGGGAGTGGCTGGTATCTGGTTGTCCTCCCTGTGGCCCCTGCATGGCACTGACTCAAAAAAAGTGGCTGGCTTAGGGGCTGGGGATTTAGCTCAGCGGCATAAGCACCTGCCTTGTAAGCAGGCAGTCGTGAGTTTGATCCCCGGTACCGATAAAAAGGAAAAAGACCAAAAAAAAAAAAAAAATGTGGCTGGCTTATTCTCCTCCCACAATCTGCAAATGGCACCAACTAACAGAAAGGGGTTGGCATCTGGTGGTCCTCCCTGTGGCCTGCCAGTCCACATCACTCTTAAGCACATGATTATAACATTATTTTCTGCATATGTCCATGTTTCTGTATTTTATGTCTGTTTCATCAAAGTATTGAAATATTAAGTGTCAATGCAGCTATTGTTTAATATTGTTCTGTTTTTTATATTTTATTCTGTGATAGGTTTAAAACAAAGTAACTGACTTTAAACAAATTTCTTTCTGATTATAAAAATAAAAAATATAAAGAATATAAAAATAATTTAAAATTCACTTTCCAGAAATTGCCATTGTAATATTGCTTAGAATCAGCCAGCCATGGGCTCTCACTTTCCCATGCCCATTATCTGTTATCCAATCTCACCCTGACACTCAATCTCACCCTGACACTCTCCACTGAGAAGAACCATCTACTTCTAGGATACCTGAGAGTCATCCTATGCCCTCATAATCTGACTCAGCATCACACTGAGAGATGCGATTTTAGCATTCTGCCTTGGCATGTTCATGCACATATTTCTGAAAAGATTTTCCTTCAGATGGATATTTCCTCATCCCACTTAAGCAGGGAAGAGCCTGTTGGTTTTGTTTCACTAACAACCATAGCCAGAGTCAGTCATCGTGGGAGTGTCCTGCAGAGCTCAGTAACTCAAGCAGTGACTCTCAGTGATATTTGGTACTCCATGCTTCTGCCCCTAACCTTTTAGCAATCCTGGGGAAATTGCTTCCTGCTCTTATTTTTATGGAAATCCATACCCATCCACCCAGTTGGGCCTTCAGTACATTCCTTTAATATTGTGCAATAAAACAACTCAGTTAATACTATGTAGATGTTGCTGGAGAAATAACTTATTCCTACTTTCTGCATGCTGAGTATGGAGGTCACTAGTTCTATTTCACTGTTTTATAGGTCTCTCTTGAACTTGTGCGCATGATAGGATCCAACTTCCCTCCAATTGTATCTAGATCTATATACCTATGTGTGTGTGTGTGTGTGTGTGTGTGTGTGTGTATGTGTGTGTGTGTGTAAAATTTTTAGGGATAGATTCTGGAGATATATATATATATATATATATATATATATATAGAGAGAGAGAGAGAGAGAGAGAGAGAGATAGATATTTCATGAGCTTTAGAAACAGTTATTTTAGGATTGAGAATATAACTCAATGGTAGAATGTTTGTCTAACATATGTAACATGTGTGAGACCAGGTAATCTACCTTCATTATTTTAGAGATGGTGCTATTGGGGCTAAGTGAATTTCTTGAGTCAGGTAGTAGCAAAAAAACAAGTTTTTTTGATTCCCCATTTAATATTCACCTTCCACTCATTCATCTACTAACCTATTTTAAGTGTGTTCTATTTGTAAGACTGTGTCAGATAGGTCTTGTGGGAATTATAAGAATGTGTTAAGCATCCTAAGATTCTCACAACCAAATATTAGAATTAAGGTGCTCAAAACCACAGTGAGACAGTGCCTCACACCAGTAAGAATGGCCATTTTCAAAAAGACAAATGATAAGTCCTTATGAAGATATGAAGAAAAAGGGAATGCTTGCACATTGTGAATAACAGTGTAAATTAGTGGACATTATGGAAAATAGTATAAAAGTTATTTTTTTTAAATCTAGAAAAAGAACTATTATATGACCCGGTAGTTCCCCTATCTGGGGTGTATCTGAAGGAAATTAAATTAGTATGTTTAAAAAAATACCTGCACTCCTCCTGTTTAATTCAGCAATATGCACAATATTCAAAATAAAATCAACCTAGGCATTCATTGATGGATGGACGAAGAAAATGTGATGGATATAATCAGTGGAATATTATTCAAACATAATAAAGAATGAATCCTATAATGTGTGGCAACACAAATAGAACTAGATGGCATTGTGTTAAGAAAAGTAAGGCAGGCATAAAAAGTGTATATTGCTTCTTCCCATTTTTCTGTGGAAGGTAAAGAAGAGGTAGAGAATACTGCAGTATAGTGGTTACAAGAGGGGAAGAAGCATGTGGGGAGATAAAGGATGGTAAATGGATTCAAGGGTGCAGTTGGATAGGAGTAATGACTTCTAAGTTCTATGGCACAGTAGGGTAACTATGGTTGATAACAATTAATTGTATATTTCAAAATAACTAATGGAGAGGATTTTGAATGTTCCCCAAACAAAGAAATTATAACCATTTTAATAGATATATGATAATAAGTATGCTAATTGCCTTGAGCTGGTCATTATATATTGTATACAGTACTAAAATGTCATGTTGCAGCCCATAAATATACAAAATTACTACATGTCAATTAAAATATTTATCTAAGAAAACAATGATGGAGTTGGAGTGGAAGATATATATATATATATCTTATAATCCTTTTTAAATTTAATTTAAAGAAAGACGAAACAAAGCAGAAAACGGGTAGAAATAATACATATGTTCAAAGAAAAAAATAAACAATAAGAAATCACTAGTTGATGTTTACATACTGTCCTCTTACAAATAGTTGTTCAAGATACAAACATGGAACATATAAAGTGGGAATTCAAACAGTGTGACTGCAAACAGTTCTGTTCAACTATCCAGCAAAAACTTAGTAATATGGTTGTCAATCCTATACACTTAAACATACATGCATCTTCATTTATGTTGAGATTAAACAAACTAAAGCAGGCTAAAATCATTCTGAACAAACAATAATAGTATTCCTGGATTTCACATCATGACACTCTGGGATCAGCACTGGGTAGTGTAATGTCTTTTTTAAAAAAATTTTATTTAAAGAAAGGCTAAACAAAACAGAAAATGGGCAGAAATAATGCATACTTTAAAAGAAAAAAAACAGTAAGAAATCACTAGTTGATGATTACAGATTGTTCTCTTAAAAATAGTTATTCAAGATACTAAAGTGGAGCATATAAAGTGGGGATTCAAATAGTGAGACTGCAACCAGTTCTGTTCAAATATCCAACAAAAATTTAGAAATATGGTTATCAATCCTATATACTTAAACATAATGCAGTTATTCATATCTTCAATTATGTTGAGATTGAACAAACCATAGCAGGCTAATATCACTCTGAACAAAGAATAATACTATTGCTGGGTTTCACATTATGACACTCCAGGATCAGCACTGGGTATTTTAGTGTCTCTTTTTCTTCAAAGTATCTGTTCATTTCATCATGTGTCATAAGTTCTTATAAACTGTTTATACATTCTACACATGCATGAGTCTTAACATTTATTTCTGTCCTTTATGGGAGAAACAAAACAAAGCAAGACAAAATAAAACATATTCCTATAAACACATGAAACAAAAAAGACATATATGATCATTGTACAAGGAGTTCTACCATAGTTCCTGTGTTGTCTCTTGTTATCTCCAATAGAATTGGCTCTATCATCAGACATAGTATAATTGAATATATCACTACATAACAGTATTAATAAAAACACAACTTTGTATACAGTATAAAATTTCAAAAACAGGCAGTTATCCCACCAGAATGTGTGTTGTAGAGTCTTGTCATCTTCAGTGTAGTTGCCTATACTCTCAGACTTGGTACTATCAATCATATCAGTTTTGAATAAAATCTGTTGATACCAAATAGCAATCAAACAAACCAGATTTAATTAAGATCAGTCATGATAAAACAGTATAAGTCCTACAGGGCTCTATATTAAGTTAATAGGGAATTAAAGATGATTGCTGTGCTATATCTTGATGTTTTTGGAATAGCTGTCTGTGCCCTCAAATCTATGCAAGTAGACAAACTGGGACAGAATAAAATCTATCTAAGCAGAGTGATGTGAGTAATGTGGGTTTTAAATCCTAATACACTATTAACAATATCTTCTGCCATCTTTTTTAAAGATACTCCTTCCCCTTTCACTTCCCCAGGGTACACTGTGCATTTTTGGGTCTGACCAAGACCCTTGGTTTTAAATCGTGTATGTTGGGGGGGGTGGTAATCTGCTATTTATCTGAGTGGTTCTGAACCTTCTGTCTCCTGGACTTGATCTCTAATTATATTCCTTTACCTATTAAAGCCTGTCTTTCCAACCTATCCACAAATACTGGTCTAGTTGCCCCTATTACTCTCTGGTTCTCTGTCACATAGAGCATTGATTTCTCACACTTGATTTTCAGTCCATGTACTCTTTTTCATGTTAATTATATATCCTATAAATAGCATCTTGGTGGACCCTACCTCCTGATCTACTCCATGTGTGGTTCTTTTTTTTTAATTTAGTGTATCAAGGCCATCTATATTAGAGAGTATAACCAACCTTCTCTGCCTCATTTCTGTTATGCTCTTTTTTTGTCATCAGTTGTCTCCTTATCTTCTTCATTCTGTTTTCTGCTCCATTCATTGAGGCCTCTCTGCCACTGTTCTGGAATCCTAGTACTTCTCTCTCTCTCTCTCTCTCTCTCTCTCTCTCTCTCTCTCTCTCTCTCTCTCTCTCTGTAGAATGCCCTGCAGTATTCTCTATAGACTGCGAATTTCCCAAGTTCATCTTTGTCTTGGAAGCATCTTGTTTCTCCATTAATTTCTAGAGATAGTTTATCAGGGTATATCAATGTGAGCTGGAGGTTATTTTCATTCAGGGCTTAAAATATTTTGCTTCAGGCTCTTCTTGACTTGATGGTTTGTGTTGAGAAGTCTGCCATTATTCTGATGGGCCTTCCATTAGAGGTGATCTGTTTCTTGTCTCTAACAGCTTTTAATATTCAGTTCTGATATTGAATTTCTGAGATCTTGATTATTATATGCCTGGGTGTAGCTCTGTTTTGGTTGTAGGGGGCTGGAGTTCTGTATGCCTCATACATCTGAATATCATTTCCTTTTCCTATGTTTGGGAAGTTTTCCTTAATTATTTCTGTGAATAGCCTTTGTAGTTCCTTTGTTTGTATGCCTGCTTCTTCACTCACATTCTTTATTCTCAAGTTATAGATCCTCTTGTCATCTTCTAGCCATTGTATTGTTACTGCTTGTTTCCTTGTTATTTTTAAAAGTTTTTCCTTTCATAATCCCACATTGCAAAACTGTCCTCCAGTTTGGATAATCTATCCTTAGTTTCTTTCAAGCTGATTTGCCATCTTTCCATAGAGTTTTTAATTTCCTGGTAATCTCTTTAAACCTGCTTCATGTACTCTGTATTTTCTTTATATTCTTCATCAATTTATTCTCTCCTTTGTTTGAGTTTCTCCCTTCTTCTGTCTGTGTCTTCTTGAAAGGAACTTAGCATCTCTTTTATTAATCTTCTTATATCTTGTTTTACTTGGCTAAATATTTCACTATAGAACTCGTCTATGAGGTCCCAAAGATATCTCTTTATGCCCACTGGTGCCATGTCTGATATTGCATGTTTGCTGTTCTCATTCTCCTTTGTATTTACCTGTCCTGGGTCAGTGTCTCAGGGTTGGGACCTGGGGACTTTTTGTTGTTGCTTCCTCTTCCCATATTTTTTGTTTCTTCAAGAAGGCCCCAGTTTCGTTCTTTGTTGGTTACAATTCTTCTGAAGCACACTAGCTAGGTGACCCTTCCCACTGCAGTGTGCTAGTGAGTTGCAGACAGGGGCAGTGTATGCTGGCCCCTCCCCTACAGATCAGTCAAGCTGCTGTGGCCTTCACTGTATTATTGTCTGCCGTCTCCCCTCTGGGTCAGTCAGACTTCTGATGCCTTCACTGCATTAGTGTGCACTGCCGCTGTAGGGAACTGATTTTGGATAACCTATTGGGTCATAGCCAGGTTTCGTGACCTAGGCCAACCTCACTCCACCAATCCTGTTCGGGAAGGGAACAAGTGACTGAAGTCACTGCTGCCCCTTGTACTTGCCAGTCCTGCCCAGTCCCAGAATGTCATCCACCAGAGCCCCCCTTTCTGTGGAATGTCTCCACTCCTATCACTCACCACAGATCAGTGCAGGCTCGGCTGGTTGACCCCTGATCTCCAGTGTGACTGTGCCTCCACTGAGTCAAAGTGGCGGGACCTCAAATGGCTTGGCAAGTCACCTGCTGTGGTGGGAACACTGAACCTTTAGCTGTTCCATTAATAGCACTGGGACTGTATGTTTGATTGGTTCTTCTCATCTTAGTTTCTTCTTGGGACAAGAGAATTCATCTCCCTCTGTTCGGGACTCCCCACACTGTATTATATTGAATTCTAAGTTGACGATCTCAGGGAGCCTCTGTAGCCAGCTGTTATCTATCCACCATCTTTGCTCGAATCCCCAGTACTCATAGTTTTGTCAAACAT
This sequence comes from Cavia porcellus, assembly GCF_034190915.1. Taxonomy (NCBI): domain Eukaryota; kingdom Metazoa; phylum Chordata; class Mammalia; order Rodentia; family Caviidae; genus Cavia; species Cavia porcellus. The sequence continues at coordinate 81,242,144 of NW_026947484.1, forward strand.
ATCATCAAGTCTAAAGTGTAATCCATTTCTTACCAAAGAACACAGAAGACAGTCCAATACCATAGATCATATACTGGCCAAGATTGTCACACAATCTCATATTCATGTTATTAAAAACACTTAGAGTTGGGGATTTGGCTCAGTGGTGTAAGTGCCTGCCCAGCAAGCACAAGGTTGTGAGTTCGATCCAGTTTTTTGAAGGGGTCAGTCCATACTCAGTTGGCTCTAAGACAGGCTGGCATGGCGGAGCTGCAATTCATGGTGGCTGCAAATGGCAAGGAGGAAACAAGCAAAAAAAGAGCCTCTTATTGTAATCTTGTGCAAAGGCCTTTGAGGTACCTTGTGCTTCTTAGAACATGTTTGGAAAAATCACATAGTGCTCATATGATTGTTTTACTCCAAAGCCAACCCTACTTATCTATCCTCATCAACCCATCCCAAGTGGCTTCAAGCTTTCTTTCCTTTCTGCACAAAGCACAGGAAAAGTCATGCGGCCTCTTGACTTCAAGGTTCCTTTTTTTTCTCAGAGAGCATAGGGAAGAAGGAAGGGCCTGCAGGATAAGTCATAAGAAACAATATTATCCTCCTGGGACATGAACAGGGCAGAGCTGTGTAGAGAGCAAATTTTATATGAACCAATACAAATATGTAATCCAATAGGACACTATATACGATGTAGGATAGGACGGCCCCATGAAATGTGCTCCACTATTACTGAGCTGTTCATGGGCCACAGACTGGAGGAAGGAAGCTCTTGTAATAGGTCTGGGAAGAGAAGCTGGTAGAGTGGAAAGAGAAGTTTTGAATCATGCTGCTTGCAGATAGATGCATTTTTTTCCAAGGATACTTTCTCCACTCCAACCTATTTTTGAGAAGTTACATATTTTTCTAATCAGAAAAGTGATTTTTTTGCCTATTTGTTAACTTTTCTTCATAGATCAGAACCAATGGTCTTCAGAGCTAGAGTAACATGACAGGATATTTTCCAAATGCTTCTAGACTCTTGGCTTGCTTGTTTTACCATTTGCTCTTTGCAGTGCCCTTGGATAACCCAGCACTTGACATCAGGATCCTGAAAAGACTACACAGTACCTGGTCATGTCGCACTTAGAGGAAGTCACGTAGCTCACCCTTTCCCTCTTGGGGCTCTTGACTTTGTAGAATGTGACCAAGAATAAGCCTTTGTTTATTTTATATTGAAAGATTATTACTTTGTTAGTATATAAATCCAAACTAAATTCAAAAAAGGAGTATTACACTTTAGAAAATCAGCCTACAGTATCCTTGTTGCAGTGTGTGTCCTAAGGTTTTTTTCTTGCTACCAACACGAAAGCAAAGGGAATTTGCTTTCCCCTAACTTTCCAAAATGAGTTCCAGAGGCAGATATGTGTGGAAATTTCCAGTTACAGGAACAGATTGTCAATAGAGTTATTTTTATCATTTCCTCCAGAGACTGGAATCTCACAGACAGGCCTTTGTATAAACTCAAGCCATGAATGACATATTTTAAGGCTTCCGGGAATCTTGAATGCATCTAAAGTGGTTCTAACTAGTAAATGCATTTAAGTGCACAAAATGTGGAATAAAAGCCTTGAGTGTTTTTTTAAAGATCACATAGTATTTGTTTTAACCAGTAATGGCACAGTGTTTAATAATGAGTTTTTTTCTTCTTTTAAGTATCCCTGTCCTTTAAAAAATTGATTCGTAACCTTAGAAATCAATGATACATAATTAAAGGAATTGGCATTGTAATATGTTGTACCTGCAGACATTTCAGATGAGTGGCCTTAATAGAACCCCAAGCAATCCTCCTTTCTTGGTCCTCTGCATGACTTTAAACTTAACCTTTCCTGTACCTCAGTTTTTGCTACTATGACACAATATAAGAAAGGTACTTAGGGCTGGAGATACAGCTCTACAGCACAGACCTGCCTGGCACACACAAGGTCGTGAGGTCAATATCTGGTACAAAAAAAGAGAAAGAAATGTGCTTAATACTTTCCTTTCTCAGGCATTAAGCATGTGTAACACACAGTAATTTCTGATAGATGCCAAATATCACTGGTAATTTCACTATATACGAGGCATAACCTCTTACCAAAAATCAGTTTGCAGTATGTGATCAAGCTAATTTATCTGCAGGAAAGTTCTCCTGAGTCCTAATCCTAAAAGAGTAGTGAACAATGCTTTCTGAGAAATTTCTACCCTAAAGACATGGCATGGGTTTGTGTCCCAGGCTCTTGAATGATTCTTTAACTTCCAGCAGAATGATCTTCAGATATGTCTTACACAGTCCCTTTCACCCAGAATACTTCCTTTTTTAGGACCTCAATTCTCCCTGGAAAAATATGCCCATCCTTCAGATATTATCTCTATAAGCGAATATTTTATGATTTTCTCCACCTGAGTATGAGATTTCTTTCCTTTGGGTATACCAATGCTCCCCCCAAACTCCACTCCCAAAAGCAATTATCTTTCTCAGTTCCAAATCATGAGGATTTGAGCACTTGCTTCATCTTCCCCTTGGACTCCTAGAGGGCAGGGAGTGGGATTTTGTCACTCTGTGATGCCATGTAGTGATAAGTTCCTCATACATAGTAGGTGCTGAGGTTCATTATATATTGAATAGATCAGCTACACTAAGCATTCTTTCTTTTTTATGACATTAATATGACTAGGTTAAAAATATATAATGACAATTCTTGAAAGAGGCAAGAGAGTATTATGTCTTTTTTAAAAAGTACCTTTTCTAAGGGAGCAAAAATAGCATTTGGGAGAGTTTGAGGAAATGAGAAAGAGTAAACAAACAAAAATCACCGATGAGCTCATCATTCAGTCACAAGTATTTCCATTTTCGCTGTTTGATTCTGCTCTCTGTCCATTTGTTGCATTTCATTACAACTGTAACATGTCATTTTCCATTCTCCTTAAAATTTCTTATGAACCTTAGGCTCATATTATATTGCTGACTAGTTCTTGTAATGATCATTTTTAAAGGCTGCATAATCTGAGCAGCTGCAACAAAGTTTCATTAGCCATTTTCCTGATGATAAAAGACTACAGTTGCAGTCGAATTTTTGCCATTTTACTGCAAAGATTTTGGGCTGGATATTTGTCATTGGCCCCTCCAGATCCACTCTCCTCCAGTCCTCTTCACCATGCTGCCCCAAAAGGCTAATCTGTGTGGACTACAATAATGAGCTCCCTTGCTGTCTGGCTTCTGGTTGGGCTCGGCCAGTGGGGACACTGGCAAGAAATCACAAGATGAGTATTTTCAAAAATACCAGTCACAGCTCCCTCTCTTCCCCTTTTCAGGCCTAAATGCCAATAGATACACGCACCAGCAGCAGCAGCAGCAGCAGCAGCAATGACAACACTCTCTTCCTGCTAGCCCTGAGGTACTGCATTGTCCCCTGGGGTTCCCTACACCCAGCCCACACCTTTGCAAAGAGTCCCTTTAATTACTCAAATCCTTTGTAAAGAGTTCCTTTAATTTAGTATGCAGACTATCCAGTTCAGCTCCTAGCTAATGTGTCGTGCTACCTTAGATTAATGCACAACTTTTTCCGTCTAATTTCCTTAGGGTGAATACCTACCTGGAAAGGGACTTAAAGAGTAAAAGATAGGAGCATTCTTCAGGCTCCTTGAGCTATGTCCAATTTCTATTTATATTGCTACCAGTATATCATTCTAGTAATGAATATTTTTAAAATATAATTTTAAAATGTAATCGTTCAATAGGTTAAACTGGTATTTTATGATAACTTATGATTACATGTTTTGAGCTATACTCAAGGTGCTTCTCAGTCGAGTTCTTCCTGTGTCCATTCTTACTTTGGATTGTGTCCAGGTTTAACCTGCTCCTCCCTGTCCACCCATTCTATAATTATGTGATCCATTTGCTCAAGAATTTAAACTTTTTAAAATTCAAACACCAGTGTGCCAAAATAATTTAATTTTTTCACAGATTATTCAATTTTTTAAAGTTTCAATGTCTTTATATAGATCTCTTCTTTTAATTTTTTTTTATTTTATAGGGAATAAAACTAAGAAAAATAAAACAAAACAAAGCCAATCAAAACAAACCAGTGTAAGTAATGTAGGACTTCAAAAAAATACAAAATCAGCAATGGTCACCATAATGCCTCCTGACGTCTTCAAAATAGCTGCCCATACCATCAGACATAGGAAAAACCATACAAAAACAGAACAGAATAGAACCAATAAAAACAAAATAATGAGTGAGATAAAGGATTTCAAAACAAGACAATGGTAAATTCAAAACGGCTACCATAATATATCTTGTTATCTTTGAAATAGCCTCTCATGCCGTCAGATACAACAAAATCAAACAAAACAGAATAAAACACAACCCAACAAAACAATGAAAATGATACAAGACTTCAAAACAAAACAATAGAGAACCAACAATGGCTACCACCTTCAGGAGGAGACCTCCCATAGATGCCACACTATGTACTGCTCTCCTCCAAACAGATGATCAGACCACTGGCTGCAGACCTGCAAATGTCAGTGAAACACAAAACACCACAAGCATCAAATTGAATTTCACCTCAATAGCTATCATCACAGCCTGTGTTTCTCTGGATCAGCCAGTCATTTATGAGTTCTGTGCATGGCTCTTCTTGTTTCCCAGACCACGTGCTGGAAGGAGCTGGGGTCTGGCTGGTTCCCCCCCACCCTCCCACCGTGGCAGCCGTGGCCTGTGCATGGCGCTGGTTCCCAGGAAGGACTTGCCTTTTGTTGACTTCTTGTTCTCTTCCCTCCGCAGTCTGTGGATGGCCTAGATCTCCTCTTTAACAAGACTTTTGTGGGGACTATGTGCACCCAACACATAAAAGTCATCTAAGAAATATAAATGCTTTTCACGTTCATAAACATGGAGTTCAATTAATAAATCATATCAATCTTTTGACCAAACCTGTGTCAATTTTTTTAATGTTATAGAGCTAGATTTACATATATATCTGTAGTACCAGAACTTGGGAGGCTGAGGCAGAAGGATCACTTGAACCCAAAAGTTCAAGACTAATTTGAACAACATAGCAAAATCCCATCTCCATATATAAAATAATTTCTCATTGAAGTCTGTTGTAAAACTTACCTTACAAAATAGTACTATACATGATCTGGAAAGCTCAGTATTATTCATGTTTATGTTTATATTTTGTGACATAAGGAGATTCTTACCCTTTTAGGATAAAATCTTCAAAAAATTGCATTTAAAAAATTTTAGTTGTGAAAGAGCTGAGTAAAATATATTCTGATTCACACCAATTTTGTAATTGAGAAGTTATATTCTCAAGGTGTAAGTTAGGTCTGGTTTCTACTCTACAAATCAAGTAATGCTTTGGTAGATTATCCATTTGTTTATTTCTTAAAGCCAATCACCACCAAAGATTCCTGCATGGGGGGAGAGGGGGGAATAGCTAATTGCTTCTGGGATCCCATCATTTCCACTGAAATCAGAAAACCAGGGCTGACATTGCCTGTCATCATCCTTAGGGTTAGGGTTAGGAATAAAGTTAGAATTAGGGTTAGGGTTTCTTAAGCCTGAAAGCCTATAGAAGTGTACCATATCTAGAGTATCTAAATTTGATCTCAATTAAATTTTAGTGTCTGTTATCCTTGCTCTAATACCTCTAGAATGGTTCCTTACATATATTAGTCTGGTTTCACTTGTTTTGTTTGTTTGTTTGTTTGTTTGTTTGTTTTGGTGACATGATCTCACTCTGTAATTCAGTCTGGCCTTGAACTCATAGCAATCCTCCTGTCTCAGCCACCTGAGTGCTATGATTATAGGTATGCACCACCATGCACAGCCAATCAGGTTACTTCTATTGTAAATTTAATAAAATTGTATTCTTTTGGATATAGGCCTTTTCTCCCCTTTCCCACGGAATATGTGGGAAATTGATTCTAGAATAATCCTGAAGACTATAACAGCTATGCATACTGGGACTTAAAATGAATATTGATTTCTCTTGCAGCGTCAAAGTCTCATCTGTGGTTATTACAAGTCTTCAAAAGGGGATGAATAGCATTACAATATGGGAAAGGGGAGGCTTTCTTTCACTATCAAGGGAAGCTCTGAAATGGAGGGATGTGTCAAGATCCTCAGCTTCATCTAAGTTCATTCAAATGTTCCATTGCTAGACTCAGCCCTGTTCCTTCCAAAGGACAGCCCAAACATTTACATACGTGACTCGACAGTTGATGAATGCTTGAATTGGGTCTGAGTTTTTCAGTCTTGTCTAGTTATTCCTGTAACTAATAGGGATAACAGATACTTCCCGTATAGCTCAGAAGCCCTCAGCATATGAAAGCCTCGACCTGTTTTCTTCCCTCAAGCACCATAGTGCAATCAGAAGCAGTCATGCCACCTCACGTCCCTTGTGATCATCTTTACTGTCATAATGATCAAATGAAACAGTAACTTGGGCTCCAAGACCTGCATTCCATTGGTATTCAGTGCTGATAACAGATAACAATATAATCAACCATGATGCCAGTGCCTGCCACAGAATACCACTTCCTATTCTCCACCGGTAAAGAATTCAGATCTCAGTTTAAATCAATCCCAGGATATCAGAATTTGAGAATGTGTTTCCAGGACCATACCTTTGTATCAAGTACTGTATCAGCCAAAGTCTGCTTATGACAACAGGATGACTTTAATATTAGGAATTTGGTATAGGCTAGAAAACTGAAAGATCGAAAAGTGAATACTGGAAAAAATAAAACAGAACTGCAAAGAACAGCTACCTTCTTCTACCTGTTACTACAGTTCCATACTCAGGACCAAAAAGAGGAATAATTACCTCATCCCACCTTTCTCTCCCTTAGGGCTTCTCGTTTGTTCAACTGAACAGGAAGTTTACTGGGAAATGGGAAATGGGGTTTGCCAAATTCTCAACCCGAGCATGACACAACAGAAAAACAGATGAGACTGGAACTAAGAACCCACCTAAACCAGGCCTGGTAATGCATACCTGTAATCTCAGCAGGTGGGAGGCTGAGGCAGGAGGATCACAGGTTCTAGGCCTGTCTGAGTTACACAGAAAGTTTAAGGCAGCCTGAACTAGTAAGACCCTGTCTCAAAAAACCAAGATGGCATTCGCCTATAATCCCAAACCTCTTGGAAGGCTGAGGCAAAAAGATCACAAGTTGAGACCCACCTTGGCAAGGTTAACAATTTAGCGATACCCTATCTCCAAAAAAATAAAACAATACCAAACTCTGGGGATTAATGCAAAGGTTCAATCATTAGTACTGTTTTAAGAAAGCTATCCAGGTAAAATGGACATGCGTTCCTTAAGAAAAGAAAATACAGAAATTAGATTGTAGTAAAAGGAATTTTTTTGTAGCATCTGACCATGCAACAAAAGGCCCAATATAAAATTGTGCATTAATTGAACAAGAAAAAGAGTAATTGGACAATTTCTTTGTCTATGACCATCAAACCAATATAAGCTTATTTTTAAATGTATTTTATAAAAAATATCAGAAGTCATTAGTTTGCATGTGAAACAAAACCCAATGTAGCCTGCACAGTGGCATCTATTAGTCTCGCCTACTCAGGGGGCTGAGGCAGGAGGGTCACTCCACCTCAGGAGTGAAAAGCAGCCTGAGACCCCATTTTCCAAAAAGAAGGAAAGAAAGAAAGCTTGATGAAACCTTGATAAAAAAGGAAACTGTATTGGCTTATGTTCTGAACAGCCAAAGATAGAGGTAGGTATCAAACATTTCTCTAGGCATCTAGGGATCTAATAAATGTCTTCAAGATTCAAATTCGTTCATTGTCTCTTCAGTCTCTTGACTTTTACTGACTCCATGATCATACAAGGTGCATGAGACTCACAAGATAGGTCTGGTAACTAACTATTCCAGATTTAAATCCATAAAAAAGGAAGAAGCAGAATATTTTTCTGAACATTCCCAAGAAAATTCTGAGACTTACACTGAACATGGTATGTCATGTCTCGTGTCCTCCTCTGGACCAATTTCTGGAAGAAAGAGTATGTGATTCTGATATTTTCAAACTGGAACTTCAGACAATGTGAACTGAAAATGGGAAGTATGATGGCCTCCAAATAGGAGTGGACACTGGAGAAGCAGAAACCAAAGTCCACCTAAGCCTTTAGTCAAGCAGGAATGAGCTGTCACTCTCCACAATGCTCTGTGTGAGAGCCTGGAAATTTAGCAGGACCAAAGACCATGATGTCATGGTCTTTCTCTGTGGGGAGTTCACAACTAAGCAGAGAAATCAAAGATAAATGTAATCCTAGGATTGCCTGGATGTTGGGATAGATGCTTAAGACTAAAGTGATATTCTTTGTGCTGAGATGTTGCAAGAGTCCTGACGCATCTGTGGACCTTGGTCACAACATATAAGAGAACCTATTCATAACTTACTCTGAGAAAAATATCACTAGCATACCAAATCCTTGAGAAAAAATAGTTCTAAATTTGAGACAAAATATATTTTCAGAAGTTGACCATGTCTTTCCAGATAATGTATTTCCTACTGTCATAGAATACAGATGCGTTAAAGTGCTAGGAAGAGTCTGAATTGCACCTTCGTGCAGGATGCCCATGTCATATTTCGAATGCACATCATGAGGTTTTATCACCATAATTTTCATATCACATGCCAGACATTGTTCTAGTAACTTTACAGGTATCCTATCCTTCCTACTGCCTAATTCAGTGAGGCAGGAACTATTTTAGCCTCCATTTTGCATGTAAGCAAGCTAAGGCTCAGTAAAGTCAAATTGCTCACATCACACAGTTAGCAATTTGCCTAGCTAAATTTTAAATTCTGTAAGCCACAGGGCTGGAGGTATAGCTCAGCAGCATGTCCCTGCCTGGCAAGCACATGGCACTGAGTTCGGTTCCCTACACACAAAAATTTTAATTTAATTTAAAAATAAACCAAAATTCTTAAGCCAGGCATCATGATAAGAAATCAGACATCCCACATCTATAACACAATCAAGCCCTCATTATACAAAGCTTTGTAAGCATCTACAGTATGTATGTCTTTGGTTTTTCTAAAACACCTGGAAGGTACGTAGGAGCAGTAATTCACTTTTAATTCAGTTTTATCTTCCCAGAACCCAATACAAAAGAACTTAACAAGTATTACACTATTGAATTGAACACAGTATACATGGATTCAGGGTAAAGAAGCCAAAACGAAACATGTGTTAGTGAATCTCAAGCCCAGCAGAGAAGGATCTCTATCCATTAGGCCACGGTGCCTACAGCTTGTCCAGTCTTTCCTCAGTGTTGATGGATACATCGGGTTCATACAGCTTGATGAAATCAGCCATTAACATCATTCCACCCCCTACAACAACCAACTCTCACCTCATCCTAGTTCTATGATTTCTGAAAATACTAATTATAATTTGACTTCTCATATGGATTTTTGTATAAAAATAGAATGTTCTGAAACAGCACCTAATCTGCATGTCAATAGTGTCTCTTCTTCTTTTTTTCTTATTCATGTATGTTCATTGGTTTAATAGTTAGATTTGTTTGGAGAATTTTTAAATATTCAGGATATATATATATATATATATATATATCCTGAATATTTAAATCTCTTTAGCTCCTTCCAACCTCATCTCTACAAAATCTACCTTTTTGTTTCTTACTATATCTAATTTATTTTAATTTTCAATTTATTTATATTTTAAATGTCTCATATAAAACATACCATGCAATAATTAACTTTCTATGTCTGACTTATTTCACTTAACACACTACTCACAAGTTCCAACCGTTTTCCAATGAATGACACACTTTCACTCTTTATGGCTGAATTGCATACCATTTTGTATATATGCCATGTTTTCTTGACTCATTCATCTATTGGTGAGCATTTAGGATGCTTTAGAACTTGGCTATCATGAGTTGTTCTGCTATAAACATGAATATGTGTGTATCACTATAGTAGGACACCTTTAACTCCCTCAGAAATGTACCCAGTACAGGTAGAGCAGTATCGAGTGGAATTTCTGTTTGTAATTTTTTGAAAAATCTTCATGCTGATTTCTATAGCAGTTGTGCTATTTTACATTCCCACTAACAATATAAAATTCCTTCTTCCTACATTCTCACCAATATTTATTGGTTTTTGTTCATGATAATAACCATTCTTATGGCACAGAATAAGATGGTATTTCAGAGTTGTTCATATTTGAATTTCCTTAATGACCAAAGATGATAACCACTTTTTTCAGGTACTTATTGGCCACTTTTTCTTTTTGGAGGTATCTATTATTATCCTTTTATTTTTATTGAGGCATTTGTTTTGAGGGTTATTTGATTTCTTCATATATTCTAGATATTAGTCCTCTATCAGAATAGTAGCTGGCAAAATTTTTTACTATGCTTTAAGTTGCTTTTTCATTTCGTTTGATGTTTCCTTTGCTGTGCAGAAGCTTTTTAATTTGATGTAATCCCACTTGTTGAGTGGTGGTATTATTTCTTGTGCTATTGGAATTTTGTTCAGGAAGCCCTTGCCTGTTCCTATGGCTTCAAGTGTTTCCTCTGTGTTATTTTCCAGTAGTTTTAATTCTACTTTTATATTGTTAGTTGTTTTATCCATTTTTGTTTGATATTTGTACTGGTGAGAAATATGGGTCCAATTTCATTCTTCTGCATATGGATAGCCAATTTTCCCAGCACCATTGGTTCTAAGAGGCTATCTTTTCTGGTATATGCTTTTTTCTGTTTGTACAAGATCAGATGGCTGAAGGTTGCTTCTGTGGTTTCTATTTCTATTCAGATAGTCTACATGTCTAATTTGTACCATTACCATGCTACTTATGTTACTATACCTTTGTACTGTAATTTGAAATCCAGAATTGTAACACTTCCCACTTTGCTCTTGTTTTATATGATTGTTTTTTTGCTAATCTCTTGCAAATCTCTTGGATGTCCATGTAAATTTTAGGATTGTTTTCCTAGTTCTGTGAAGAAAGCTCTTGTCATCAAATTAGGGATTCCATTAAAATCCATATATCACTTTAGATAATTTGGTCACTTTAACAATATTAGTTGGCCTTTTTTAGGAACAGGAGATATCTTACCATTTTCTTCTTTTATGTTATAATTCTTTTTTTTAAATTTTATTTAAAGAAAGACTAAACAAAACAGAAAATGGGTAGAAATAATACATAGGATAGAAAAAAATAAACTTAAGAAATCACTAGTTAATGTTTACATACCTCCCTTTTACAAATAAATAGTTGTTCAAGATACAAAAGTGGAACATATAAAGTAGGAATTCAAAGAGCAAACAGCAAACAGTTCTGTTCAACTATCCAACAAAAACTTAATAATATGATTGTCAATCCTATACACATAAAGATATATGCGGTCATCTATATCTTAATTTATGTTGGGATTAAAAAAGCAGGCTAAAGTTGTTCTGAACAAAGAATAACAGTATTCCTGAATTTCACATCATGACTCTCCATGATCAGCACTGGGTACTGTAGTGTCTTTTTTTTTTTAAAGACTAAAAAAAAAAAAAAAAAAAAACAGAAAACGGGTAGAAATAATACATACTTTCAAAGAAAAAAACCACAAGTTGATGATTACAGATCGTCCTCTTACACATAGTTATTCAAGATACTAAAGTGGAGCATATAAAAGGGGGATTCAAACGGTGAGACTGCAACCAGTTCTGTTCAACTATCCAACAAAAACTTAGAAATATGGTTATCAATCCTATACACTTAAACATACATGCAGTTATCTATATCTTCAATTATGTTGAGATTGAACAAACCATAGCAGGCTAATATCACTCTGAACAAAGAATAATGCTATTGCTGGGTGTCACATTATGACACTGCAGGATCAGCACTGAGTACTTTAGTGTCTGTTTTTCTTCAAAGTATCTGTTCATTTCATCATGTGTCGTAAGGCCAGTTCTCATAAACTGTTTCTATGCATGAGTCTTAATATGTATTTCTATCCTTTCTATATTGGAGAAACAAAACAAAGCAAGACAAAACAAAACATATTTCTATAAACACATGAAACGAAAAAGACATATAGGACTGTTGTACAAGGAGTTCTACCATAGTTCCTGTGTTGTCTCTTGTTATCTTCAATAGAATTGGCTATAACATCAGACATAGTATAACTGAATATATCAGTACATAACAGTATTAGTAAAAACACAACTTTGTATATAGTATAAAACTTCAAAAGCAGGCAGTTATCAAACCAGAATGTGTATCGTAGAACCTTGTCATCTTCAGTGTAGTTGCCTATACTCTCAGACTTGATACTATCAGTCATATCAGTTTTGAATAAAATCTGTCAATACCAAATAGCAATCAAACAAATCAGATTTAACTAAGATCAGTCATGATAAAGCAGTATAAGTCATACAGGGCTCCATATTAAGTTAATAGGGAATTAAAGATGATTACTGTGCTATATCCTGATGTTTGGGGTATAGCTGTCTGTGCCCTCAAATCTATGCAAGTAGACAAACTGGGACAGAATAAAATCTATCTAAGCTGAGTGGTGCGAGTAACGTGGGTTTTAAATCCTAATACACTATTAACAATGTCTTCTGCCATCTTTTCTTAAGACACTCCTCTCCTTTCACTTCCCCAGGGTACACTGTACATTTTTGGGTCTGACCAAGACCCTTGGTTTTAAATTGTGTGTGTGTGTGTGTGTGTGTGTGTGTGTGTGTGTGTGTGTATGGGGGGGGAGTAATCTGCTATTTACCTAAGTGGTTCTGAACCTTCTGTCTCCTGGACTTGATCTCTAATTATATTCCTTTACCTATTAAAGTCTGTCTTTCCAACCTATCCACAAATACTGGTCTAGTTGCCCCTATTACTCTCTGGTTCTCTGTCGCATAGAGCATTGATTTCTCACACTTGATTTTCAGTCCATGTACTCTTTTTCATGTTAATTATATTTCCTATAAATAGCATCTCAGTGAATCCTACCTCCTGATCTATTCCACGTGTGGTTCTTTTTTTTTTAATTTAGTGTATCAAGGCCATCTATATTAGAGAGTATAACCAACCTTCTCTGCCTCATTTCTGTTATGCTCTTTTTTTGTCATCAGTTGTCTCCTTATCTTCTTCATTCTGTTTTCTGCTCCATTCATTGAGGCCTCTCTGCCACTGTTCCTGGAATCCTAGTACATTTCTCTCTCTCTCTGTAGAGTTGGATTGGTGGTTGCGAATTTCCCAAGTTCCTCTTTGTCTTGGAAGCAATTTTTCCCCGTTAATTTCTAGAGAGAGTTTATCAGGGTATATCAATCTGGGTTGGAGGTTATTTTCTTTCAGGACTTGGAATATTTCGCTCCAGACTGTTCTTCACTTGATAGTTTGTGTTGAGAAGTCTTCCATTATTCTGATGGGCCTTCCTTTATAGGTTATCTGTTTCTTGTCTCTAACAGCTTTTAATATTCTGTTCTTATATTGAATTTCTGGGATCTTGATTATTATGTACCTGGGAATAGCTCTGTTTCAATTGTAGATGGCTGGAGTTCTGTATGCCTCATACATCAGAATATCATTTCCTTTTCCTGTGTTTGAGAAGTCTTCCTTAATTATTTCTGTGAATAGCCTTTATAGTTCCTTTGTTTGTACGCCTGCTTCTTCATTCATGTTCTTTATTCTCAGGTTGTAGATCCTCTTGTCATCTTCTAGCCCTTTGTATTGTTACTGCTTGTTTCCCTGTTATGTTTAAAAAGTTTTTTCTAGGGGCTAGGGATTTAGCTCAGTGGCATAAGTACCTGCCTTGCAAGCAGGTGGTCATGAGTTCCATCCCTGGTACCGATTAAAAAAAAAAGAAAAAGACCAAAAAAAAAAAAAAAAAAAGTTTTTCCTTTCATAATCCCACATTGCAAAATTGTGCTCCAGTTTGGATAATCTATCCTTAGTTTCTTTCAAGCAGATTTGCCATTTGTCCATAGAGTTTTTAATTTCCTGGTATTCTCTTTAAATCTGCTTCATGTATGCTATATTTTTTTATATTCTTCATCAAATGGTTCTCTCCTTTGTTTGAATTCCTCCCTTCTTCCGTCTGTGTCTGCTTGAGGGGTGCTTAGCATCTCTTTTATTAATCTTCTTATATCTTGCTTTATTTGGCTAAACATTGCACTATTGAACTCCTTTATGAGGTCCCAAAGATATCTCTTTATGCCCACTTGTGCTGTGTCTGTTATTGCTTGTTTGCTGTTCCCATTCTCCTTTGTATTTACCTGTCCTGGGTCAATGTTCTCAGGGTTGGGACCTGGGGACTTTTTGTTGTTGCTTCCTCTTCCCATCTTTTTTGTTTCTTCAAGGAGGCCCCAATTTCCTTCTTTGTTGGTTACAATTCTTCTGAAGTGCCCTGGCTAGGTGACCCTTCCCACTGCAGTGTGCTAATGAGTTGCAGACAGGGGCAGCATATGCTGACCTGTCCCCTCCAGATCAGTCAAGCTGCTGAGGCCTGCACTGTATTACTATGCACCGCCTCTCCTCCAGGTCAGTCAAACTTCTGAGGCTTCACTGCAGTAGTGTGCTCCACTGCCATAGGGAATTTATTTTGTATAACCTATTGTGTCTCAGCCAGGTTGTGTGACCCTGGCCTAGCTCACACCACCAATCCCGTTCAGGAAGGGAACAACTGACTAAAGTCACTGCTGCCCCTTGTACTTGCCAGTCCTGCCTGGTCCCAGAATGTCATTGACTAGAGCCCCCTTTCTATGGAATAGCTCCACTCCCATCACTCACCACAGGTCAATGCAGGCTCCCCACCAGCTCAGCTCTCCATTCATCTGGCCAATCTCCAACTTCAGTGTGATTGCGCCTCCACTGAGTCGAAGCAGTGGAACCTTGGATGGCTCCGTAAGCTGCCCACTGCAAAGGTGGGAGCACTGATCCTTTAGCTGTTCCAGTAATAGCACTGGGACTGTATGTTGATTGGTTCTTCTCACCTTACTTTCTTCTTGGGACAAGAGAATTCATCTCCCTCTATTTGGGCTCCCCACGCTGTATTATGTTGAATTCTAAGTTGACTATCTCAGGGAGCCTCTGTAGCCTGCTGTTATCTATCTGCCATCTTTTCTGTTATCTATCTTTCCATTTTCTATCATCTTCAATCTTTTTCTTTAGAATTCTATAGTTTTCATTTTAGAATTTTTTCACATCCTTGCTTAGGTTGATTCCTAGATGTTTGATTTTTTTGACACATTCATTCATGGAATTGTTTTCCTGATTTCTTTTTCAGCGAGGTCACTATTGGTGTACAAAAACACTACCAATTTGACAACATCCTTGTCTATTTATATCCCTTTTCTTTCTGTAACTTGCTGGATTGCTCTAGCTAACATTTTGAATACTATATTAAACAGTAGTGGTGAGAGAGGGCACCCTTATCTCATTTCTGATTTTAAAGGGAATTCTTTTGGTTCTTTCCTGCTCAGTATGATCTTGGCTATAAGTTTGTCATTTATGGCTTTTATCAACTGAAGTCTTTCTATACCTATTTTCATCAGGGTTTCTTTTTTTGTCATGAAATAGAGTTGGATTTTGTTTAAGGGATTTTTATACATGTATTGAAATGATTATGTGGTTTTTATTCTTGACTCTATTCATATGGTACATTTAATTTATTGATTTACGTATTTTGTACAACCCTTGCATCTCTGGAATGAAGCCAGCTTGGTTATAATACATGATCTTTCTAATGATTTGTTGCATTCTGTGTGCATGAATCTTATTGAGAACTGCCAGTCCCTTTTCCTGACCTTAGAAACACCACTTTGTCATGATAACAAGAATCTATTATTCTACAAAGATGATATGGTGAGCCTCAGCTGCCCCACATATCCTGTCTGTATTGGTGAATTCCCAACAACAGATCTTCATAGGAGAAGTAAACTAAAAGAGTGGTATGTTTACTTCTCAATTCTGCTTGTCCTATAAAAATAGAATTCCATGTTAAAACAGCTGCAAGAAATAAAGAGGAAGCAACTAATGCCTATCCTGTTGAATTATAGAGATTGAAGAGGAATATAATCAGCCCACTGGTCGCATCAGGCAAACTTTCCAGTATCCTCCGTTCTCCTTGATTTAAAATTTAAAAAATGAAAGCCTGACTTAAAAATAACTGAAAATTTCATTCAAACTAAATTTAAATAGTCTTTTCTAATCATTACATTGGAAAAAGCTTTTAAAATTTTAACACATCATCATCCAGAATATGTTTGCAAGTCTATAGACCCATAAGTTGTTTGCATTCATAGAAGTCGCTACAACTTTTTTGGAAGGCCCTCTTTTGTAGAGCAGAGACTACACAAGTTGTTATTCCATCTGTTCAAGTAATGATACTCCTATGTAAATTTACTTTTAGGAATAATTGAAAGTAGAGAAAAATTATAAATACAGAAATTGTGCTGTTGGCTGCCATAACTTTTACTATTGAATGATTAAAGCAAGGTACAAAACTCTGACTCAGATTTCTCCTGAATTTGAAAAAGGTGAACTCAAAAACTATGCTTGAATATTTACTAAGAATCATACCAAGATTTATGACTATATCCAGAAATACTGTTTCAAGTTTCTTTTCTAAACAAAATCAGTAGACTGAAGAGAAAGGACTACTATGTAAAGCAAAAACAAACAAAAAACCCCCACAAAATGTTAATTATGGTCTTATCTATATGACCCCAAACTGGAAATAACCTGTCAAACAAAATGGAAGTGAATTAGTCATGGCATTGTGTCTGCATTATGACTCTCTAGCCACAAAAATGTCATTTATGAAAATGACATACAAATATACAATTTTTATATCATTTTTAAGTAAAAAAAAATAGCTTCTCTGTATCCTACTGAATGCTGCCAGCATGAAATTTACATATCTTATCTATGTCCTTCTCCACAGAACCCTATGAGGGTTTAAGGTGATTCTCATCGTACAGATGATAAAATTGAGACTGCACTGAGAAGAAAGTTGCTCAAGTTCGTGCCATTAGCAGAACCAGTATTCAAATATAAGGTAATTAATAGTAAAGCAATTTTTCCCTATCTAACATAGAAGGAAAGCTCCAGACCCCAGAAGATAATAAGCAAAGGACAGAAAGGGAGAGAGAATATGAAAGGGTAATAAACCAGTGGAGCAATAATGTGAATGCCTTATAATAATTATTGCCTTATCACCCTTTCAACTACAATGGTAAATCCAAATAAATAACATGTTGAGAATGGTACAAAAATCTTGGGAAATTACACTAAAATGTCAAGAGAATTTTGTTCACGCAGTGGAGTTGTATGCAGTTTTCCTGTAAAGAAACTCGAAGACTATGGAGTACTTTTATAAAATATTTTATGATAAAATGTGGAAATACTTTTAAATATATTTCCTCTATGAGATGGAAACCAGAGCTCTGTGAAGCTCACTGACCACCGACATGCTGGGGTGCTCAAAAATAGCAAAGCTCCTCCCACAACCTGTGTCCCTGCATTAGGAAAATAAGCATATGTCATTTCTTTTCAAAATGTAGAGATTATTCCTCCACAGAGTCCTTTCATAAAACTTTGAAAGAAAGTAAAAAATCTCCTCATTCCTTCCTTTTTTCCTACTTTGTTCTCCTTTGCTTTCTCAAATATAAACAGTGGCAATAGCAGTGATTTATAATTGTTGCTTCACAAGATAACGAGCAGCTTTCATTTCCTTGTATTAACATCTACAATCTGAAAATAATAAACATTAAAGGATTTTTTAAAAGTACATTGAATTTTAGAATGTCAGTGTCTGCCTATTGAAAAATCAAAAAATCACACACATGCCAGATATAATGGGGTTTTTAAAAAAATTTTGTATATACGACTTTCTTTCCATTGTGTCAGGTGCAAACTTTCATCTATGTTTTTACAAGAATCTAAAGAGAAACTAAAACCAAAGCTTACTCAGTGAAAGTTTGAAGGGCCCTGGGATTGCCAACATCCTGCTTGCCTGATATATCAAACATCACAGGGGTCTGTGTACACAACGCATGACTGGTCTGTGGGTGGCTCATGAGGCGCATGTGACAGGACAGCTGCATGTGTCTTTCCCAGTTAGTGCTTGCGGGAGTTGTGCTCAGGAGCTACCATCTTGAAGGCAGAAAAATGCCTGAGTAGGAGGAAGAAGGGTCTTTCCAAAGCACCCAAATTTTCTTACTGTTCCCAGAATGAAGAGGAAAGAACAGCTTCTAAGCATCAGTGTTAGATGGTGTAATGTGACATTTGAAATCTCTAAACAGAAAATGTCAGTCTGACAGGCTCTAGCTGCCTCTCCTGAGAAACAAAAAGTTCAAACTCAGATCAGTCAAAGATTCTGCTTTCTGGTTGTGCATCACTGAAACACAGAACGTCACTGGACTACCTTGCTAGTGCTGTTCTTTTAGGGCTGTGTAAGGTACATCTAAGTCCCCAACATCAATCTAATTCTGTCTTGGGATTTGAACCTGTAGTTAGCTGTGTATTGGATATGCTCTACCTTAAGAAATCTAAAGCAAATTGGAGAAATATATCACACGTGGAAAAAAACACATACAGTTAAGTGTCTGGGGAATGGAAATAAACAGTAAGATCAAATGCAAAGTGCAAGGTTCCCATGGAGGAAATCAGGAAATCAGGGGCTGAGGATTTAGCTCAGCAGTATAAGCACCTGCCTGACAAGCATGAGATCATGAGTTTGACCCCTGATACCAAAAAAATAATAATAAAATAAAAGTAATAACCCAGGAAATCAGGGAGGGAATGAAAAATGTGCTGAGCATGGCAGATCCTGAGGACGGCTAAGGAGCTGATAAGTAATGGGCATCGGCCCAGACCCTGGAGACCCATTCTGGAAGCTTGCCAAGAGCTGCTCCTTTGGTCACTGGGTAGTGAGGATTTCTGCGGGTCCCCTGGAGAAGCAGCAAGTCCCAGGGAATGGCCGGTGCAGTGCGGGTACTGAGAGTGCTTGGTGCTACAGGCATTTCCACCCACTTCTATCTTCTGCGGTGATACAGCCATGCCAGTGATTACCTGCTGAAAGTCAGCCCTGAATGAGGGCAAGTGGCAAAGAAAGGTTTGGAACTTACTTTCACGCATGGTGTTTTGCTTGATCAGCTTGTCTCTTTGTCTGTCTACATTTCTGTCTGTCCACCACAAGGAAAAACAAGCAAAGGTACAGAAGATGAAATAAAGGTGGCCTTCATTTATCATTCAGTCAGTCAGCAATCAGTGCTCTAGAAAACTTTGTGCCCTGAGTGCTAGACACCCTTGAAGGCACCACATGGAAGGGTCTCTTCAGAGGTGGAATTGTCAGATAGCAATGGAGCCTCTTTGCAACAAGTCCTGACGTGTGGTCAGATCAGAAATCATGAGTCACAATAGAAAGAAACAAGGAAATCAGAATCTGACTGTGCATCTGTGCCAGGCATCAGAAGAGACTGGTCAGACAGGGAGGTGAGAGCAGATTAGAAACCCAGTAAAAATGCTGAATCAGGAAATGCTACACTACTAAGCATTATAAACCGGAAGAAGGAAACAAGCCACGCCTAAGCTAATGTCTACATTAATAACAAATCATGATAATGAAGCTTAGGTTTCTGTAACATGTTAAAGTTTGAAAAGCATTTTCAAATGTCCTATTATACTAATAGAGCCCCTGGTAAAGGGAACAGAGCCAGTGTTCCCATTATATGGAAGATAAACTCAGTTTTAGGGAAGTTAAATAACTTTCTCAACTTGCCCCATTGCTTTCTAGGTTACTAGTTAGGTAGCATATTAGATATGTTATACCTTGAGGGACTTTTAAAAACTAGAAAAAAGGGGGCTGGGGATTTAGCTCAGCGACATAAGCGCCCGCCTTGAAAGCAGGCGGTCATGAGTTCGATCCCTGGTACCGGTAAAAATGAAATAAGCCAAAAAAAAAAAAAAAAAAAAAAAACCTAGAAAAACATGTAAAAAAGATTATATAAAGTTAGAGACATGCCATAGAATCAGTGTATCTTGACTTTTCACCAAAGTGCATATCAAAGTGTTGCATTTATATGCTTGTGCATAAAATAGTTGAGAAATGAGATCAGGACAAATCAACTATTAAAACTGTTTTCTGTTTACCTCTTTCTTGTGGGTGATTTGGACAAAGACATAGAAAATGAGCTTATAACTTCTGAAGATTAGTGAGGCAAGATGGATAATCAGGTGGAAAGAAGAGTTTCTCTCTTAAAATTTAATTACTAGGCCAAAACTAAAGAGATAAAATACAAAGCCCTACTTTTGATTTACAAACCTAAGATGGGAGAAGTTTGGTTTTTAGCAGTTAATGTAGACAAATTATTAGTGCTTACTATGAAATAGTACAAACAGCAACATACAAATTATAAATTTCCTATAACTATAATTGCAAGTTGAATTGAAATCCACTACTAAAAAAGGTACAGAAAACTTCAAAACAGCATTGCTAATAGAGTACTGATCAGAACTGGGAACAAATAGTCATATTGTGTCTATGGTACTATGTCTAAACCAATCTACCCTCTGAGTATTTTGTTCTCTTCTGGGTCCCATTTGTTAATTGAAACATTAATGAATGGGAGTAGATCAGGAAGGAGGTGCCCAAGAAGGCAATGGGGCCAGAAGCCCCCCTCTCTTGACTTGAGGAAGCTGAGTATGTTTCCCTCAGAAGGATTATCAAAGGAAAGCATGCAGAATTTGGACCCAAACTGGAAAGAACTCACTAACTATTGGTGTTTATCAAAGGTTAATCTCGTTATTCCTGAAAATAGTCACACAACCTGGCACTGAGACTTTCTGGGATTCTCTAGAAGGTAATCCTCCCTTAGCTGGTGCATGTCTAGATTGCATGCCTGAAGATGGTATGATTCTTCAAACTAGTCACTTCTTTTCTCCAAGCCGCAGTTTCCTGAGATTAGGTAGCTTGTAAATTCACTTCCAGCTCGCCCTTCCCATCAAATACTTGATCCTGTGTATAGCTTCATTTGTATCAAAGAAACAACACACATAGAATCTTTGATCTTCAACTTCACTCTCAAGATTTTCTCCTCAAATAAACTTTTTCAACCCGTTTACACAAATCCTTAAATCTAGTCTGTGAAACACCAAATGAGCCAGGTTTTGAAATCTTATCCACATAGTTCCCTGAGAACATTACTAAGTTTCCATATTCTTTTATGAATAGAATTATTTCTTATGTTTTCTTCTATATATCCTGTCTTCAGCCCTCTTTGTGTCTAAGGACAGAATGTGGTTGATGAGAAACTTGTAATGCAAGGAAAATGCCTGCTTTTTATCTGATATCCTCAGGACTAGGGAAGGACTGAATATGAAATTCTGGGCTGTCGGACAGTCAGTAGAGGTAGTACAGCTTCAAAGAATTGCCTCCAGTGGGACCAGTACGGTAAGCAAAGTAAGCAGCTGTATCTGCGCGTGTTAGGAAATGTTCTGGAAAGTCCCTGCCCTTCCCCCATGCACTCACTTCCTCCATTTCTTTCTCCATTGTTTTGCCCTATCATTCGCCTTTGGAGATAATTTCTCTTAAGCGCTAAGTCTTTTAAGACTTTAAGAAGTTCTTGAGATTTATTTTGCTAGCTCCTCCAAGGCAGTGTTCCAGGACTTGGGGGGAAAGGGCCAATTCTAGGAAGGTAGAGTCCAATGCTACCCTGGAAAATTACAATCCTGGGAAAAGCAACGTGTTATCCTTTTCTTTATTTTTACCATTCATTTAGCATTGGGCATTGTACTAGTCACAAAGGATGCAGACATACTAAAACATCATCCGGTGCTCAAGGGTATGCCCATTGTTAAGGAAAGAAAGATTGTGAGAGGTTCTAAGCTAATTTACAGGTTATAGAATAGAGAGAGACAAATTCACTTTAACTCACAGATGTAAACTAAATCTACTCAGAGCTGCTGCACTGTCCTTTCCTGTATACTGAGGTTAGCCATTAAGGCCAGATTTTTTTGTTGTGTGTATGTTTCTTTTTTTGTTTGTTTTTTGGTACTGGGGATCAAACTCATGACCTTGTGCTTGCCAGTCCAGCACTTATGCCACTGAGCTAAATATGCAGCCCTTGTGTTGTTTTTTTTTTTTAAAGTAAGTTTTGGATATTCTTTTAAAAAAGTTTTTAAATTTTATTTTAAAAACAAAAAGGATAAAAATTATACAGAATTTTTAAATAAGAAATGAACACTAGTTAATATATTACATATTGTTTGAAAGTAGTTGTTCAGATTACAAGATTCAGGCATGAAAAAAATCATCAAACAATTTCCAATGAGCCATGAAGGAACTCGTTCTGGACTAAGCCCCTGCTCCAGACTTGACCCTATTTTCTAGGCCCTATTTCCTGTCCTGCCCCTCTTCTCTATTGCCAATATCTTTCTTTCTAAATTTTTATTACAAAACATCCTACTCCTTAGGCCAGGGAACACTTTTCCAGTTTTATCTAGCCTTGCTGGCGGGAGCTTAGGGAACAGAAGTGGTGCTTTCACATTTGGCCAGCATCTTTAATAGTTCAGTAACCCTTTATTTCTGAGAACCATCTCAGAAGTTTGATTTAATGTCACACAAGGCCCTCTCTGATCTTTTACACATGTGATAGCCTTCATTTAAAAAAGAGAACTGTCACAGAATGACTGACCTGGGTGAAGCAGCTGGAGCATGGGTGTGATTAGGGCAGCTCATGACAGGGCCCTTACCCTGGTGAGGCGCCAGCTCCTTTGGTCACTAAGGCTGGTTTGGTTTGGGG
Organism: Cavia porcellus; assembly: GCF_034190915.1. Lineage (NCBI taxonomy): Eukaryota > Metazoa > Chordata > Mammalia > Rodentia > Caviidae > Cavia > Cavia porcellus. The sequence goes on from NW_026947484.1 coordinate 81,264,951, forward strand.
CACAAGAGTAAGCGAGGGAAAGTAATCCTGCAAAACCCTTCCCAAATACCATGTTATAAGGATCTGTGTTTCCTATAAATCATTTACAGAATTAAGTACAAGTCATCCTGGGCAATACTGATAATAGTGAAATACTAGAATTTCTCAGAACTTTATTTTGGACCCTTCAAGGAAGGCAGATGGGAGAAGTAGCATGTTAAAATGTTTGTTATGCATTCCACCATCCCCAAACACTGCAGAATAATTCAATATTTTCCCATCAGTCGCATCGCTGACATCTGCAGAGATTTACAATCATTAGAGGTACATATCAGAATGTTATGGAAATTGAAGGTAGGAAGCAATCTTACAAAGCTTCTTAGTTGACTATAATATAACTTTACCCATCTTCCTTGAGACTTGTGGGTACAGGCTTGAGTTGGATCATTGTGCCACTAACCAGCTACCTGATCATAGACAGGTTACTCATTCTGAGAACTACTTTCCTCATTTATTAAGCAACAAATCTTATCTGGCAACATTACCGAAAGTATTAAAACTATCACAGTATGTGGTCATATAACTACATCTTAATGTAATGTTTACCTACTAGAATAATAATTTTTTTTAAAAAAACTTCTTGTGAAGCTAGGCATGGTAATAAACTCATGAGTATGATGCAGAGGGATCAAGAGTTTGAGATGATCTTGAACTACAAAGCATGACCCTGTCTCTGAAACAAACAAAACCAAAATTATATTGTAAGATAATAGTCTTCTCAGCCAGCCTTTATGCAAATGTAAGAATCACGGGGTTCCCAAAAATATTATTTTAACAATAAGTGCTCTATGCATTGCAATAAGTCCAAATATTTATGAAATTTTAATTGTTAGACTGAGTACAAGGCAGAATAAAGCTGGCAACTCCCAGTTGCCAGTTTATTTAGCTTATTTATCTGGAAGGGAAATTTTTTAACCTCTTAGTAGATTTTTGAGTGTGCAACTGAGGAAAATTTAAAGTATCTGAGAATGAAGAGAAAGTCTAAGTAAACTTTTGTTTCAAAAAATCATAAAGGTGTATTTTTGCAAGTGGAAAGAGAACCAAGAGATAGAGGGACAGGGAAAGGAAAGTAGGGAAGAATACAAAAAAGGCAGAGGATGTGTTATGTACATGATATCAATTCCTCATGCTGATTGTAATCATTATGTACTGAAAATGTGTACTAATAAAAGTAAAAATAAAAATCACATAGATGTAAAGCCCCAAGTTCCTTATCTGGAATGGGAGGGATAAAACAATTCATTTGTTTGGCAAATATTTATTGGTCACCAGTTGCATTTATCAGACAAAGCATTGAACATAAAATGAACTGATTATGTAAAAGAAGGTTTTCTTTACTGTTAGTAGAGTTGCAGCCCAGAAACTATTTCTATGGGGTCAGAGAAAGGAAGTTATTGTCAGTAGATTCTTATTGTCTGTATGAAGATTGACTGTAGAAGGGTAAGGGCTGAAGGGGAGTTTTCTCTCATGTAAGGTAAGGATGGTAAGGATAAGGCAATTTTGGAGGATCCAAGTTGGTATTTTTCTTTTCTCAGTTGCTATTTCTATCCATTATTCCTAAATCTCCTCCAGTAAAATGGGTTAAACGTTGCTGTCTGTTCTCTGTTGGGGAAATTGCAAGATGGATTACCAATGGGGCTCTCTGTAAGTTGTTAAGTATTTCTTGGGAATTCCCAGAAATCACCAGGAATAAAAAGTTGAAGATTGACTTTATTAGGGTTATATAAAGACACGAAGCTCAAAGTTCCTAGAATATTAACTAGAAAGGTAGTCCCTTGAAAGCTGGAGAACTCTGAACAGCCCTATTATACATGGTCTTTTTGGGTGGATGGTTCGAATGATCCTAACAGAGAGGCTGAGTGAACTCTCATGACACCAGGCCACTGGACATAAAAGTACAAATGCACCACATGCTTGTTACAGTGTCCAAAAGCAGCTGCTTTGAAAGGACTGCAAAATGGCCAGTTCAAGGTGATACCCTTTCATTCCTCTTTGTCTCCCAAACACACTCTCAAGTGAAGAAGAAATTAACACGTGGTATATAGTATGTGGGGTGTTCTGCATGAAATATTACATGTAATCTCTTACAATAACTTGACAAGACAGGTGGAATCATCCCTGGTTTAGTAATGAAAAATAGAAGGTGGGGACCTATATCCAAAGAAACCCAAGCAGTAAGTAGGTAACAGCCCAGAGGTCCAAACATAGGTTTATCTAACTCTACAGTTCTTTACATCATCTTATATATAAAATATTTCAGATTCATCTAAAAAAATTATAACAAATAAGAAAAACATTTTGGAAGAAACGAGCATTGTTTCTATGCAAAAAAAAGTGGTTGCCTATCAGTAGATACCTAAAGCTGTAACTGAAGAGACCTAGATTCCAATACTGCCTCTCTACTATAGAAAATTTTGACAAATGAAAACAAAGTGGTAAGAGGCATTTTCAGCCAGATCATGGCAAAACAAAATAAACCTTCTTTCATAACAGACACAAAGCGATTATATCTATATTTTCTGGGAATCAAACAGTTGCATAGGTGATTAATAAAAATCTGAGACTACAAACACAAGTCATATTACATAACTGGGAACAATTTAAACTTACAAAATATGCCCTGCCCATTGAATTAGGTTTACTTGTAAAGGCACATCTGTGTTTGACAGGTGGAGAATTCATAGCCCTTTGGTGAATCACTGGTCATGATAAGAACTAAGGTCACCCGACATAGTAATGGCTCACTTCTAGTGTTGTATAACAACACCAGCCTTAAAATAGGCACCAATATTGGCAAAGACCTGTGGTCTCAAATGCTCTGTTGTTAAGAACTGTTATTTGGATGTTTTATATGGTCTTTCTAGTCTTCAGTCCTTCACAGACCAATACCTTCATAAACTACAATAAAAATAATTCAGCAGAGAAATAAGCAAAAACATAACAAATAGAATCTTAACATTTTAATCTTTACAGTTAGCCATCCTGTTACTGTGTTACATTTTTCTATAGGTTTACAAACATTCTGAAATTTTTGTCCTTTACCCCTCTGCACACCATTAGGCTGTGGACTGGCACAGGTACACCGGTCATACTTGGATAAGCTCTCATTCTATTTGCTTTTGTTTACACCAGCTTGACCCCAGCTTCCTTATGGTGTTCCTTCACCGTTGGTGTGGTCTCCAGCTACCAATAATGATGAATTGTTTATTTCCCTCTTATCTTTTGTCTTTTTTTAATTTTTCAAGCGAGCGCAGACCTGATTAAGGGAAGCTTTCGTTACTAAAGACTTTCTAAAGAAAATAAGAGAAATATGAAGGTCTAAATTATTCCTTTCTAATGATTCCTGTATAACTCTGACTGTTGTTTTCTATGATCTCAAAGATTAAAATTGCCTCTCGTCATACTAGGGTAAAACGTCAATATTTTCCTGTTTCTTCCCTAGTTTGCTGTCTCTCTAGCCACACTTTAGATGTAAGAAAGGAGGAGGCTCTGAAAATGCTATTTCAGTCATAAAAGTCAGTCTCCTAAAAGTAGTAATTCTATCCAGAGAAAAAGAAGAGGTTGTCATGATAAAAACCATGTTTTTTTCACTAAAAATGAAAACCTATGTTTTAGTCACATATAGGAGCTGTGTGACCTAATAATGTATATTTGGTTTCTGCACCAGTTTCCTAACAGAGTTCCAAAAAACCTTGTAATTTGCATAATGACAGAGAAGACAGGAGCATCTTATGCTCTAATGAAGTGACTCTCAGTGGCCACTTTAACAGCATCAGGAAGGGGCTGCTCACCAGAAAAGCCAAGCCATGTTTAGAAACTTGGAACCTTCAGCCCCATGGCCTGGCCTCTGAGGAAGGGAAAGGGGCTAGAGATAGAGCCAATAATTCATCATGCCTAAATGATGAAGTTTTCAGAAAAATCCTTAAGCTTTAGATTTGGAAGATCTCTGGGACAGCAAACTCATCCATGAGCCAAGAGAGTGGTGTACCCCAGCGCCACAGGGGCAGATCCTCCTGTGCTTAAAATTATTACACTCCTTGCTCTGTGTGTCTGTGGGTTGTTCATCTGTACCCTTTATCATATGATTTATGATAAGTAAATGTATAAGCAGTTTCCCTGAGTTCTGTGAGCCATTATAACAATCTATTGAACTGGAGGAGAGGACATGGAACCTCTGAGTTGTAATCTGAAGTTGGCCTGAGATACTGAAGGCTGGACTTGGGATTGGTATCCGATGTGAGGAGTCCTGCGGGATTGACTCCTTAGTTTGTGGGTCTGACACAAATCCCTGTAATGTCAGTAGAATACCCAGCTAAAATCCAGAGAGTTGGATAATTAATTGTTGATGTCAGGAGGAGGTACAATTTGGTGTCGGGAGTGTGTAATAAAGCTTTTCTCTTGGTTTGAATTTTTCAATAATACAAAGAACATATAGGATTATAAGTGATTTCCCTCCAACTGCTAAGATCTGTGGATGAGGGCACAACCCAGGTGGATAAGTGCTTAACACAATTTTTAAAGTGGCTTATTTGATCTGCTTTGCAAGAGTTCCTTGGCTGCATCCAGTTGAATGTCTCTCTGACAAGACTGTAACCTACTAGTTGGATGTGGTGGTGCATGCCTGTGATCTCGGGCTAAGAAGGCTGAGGCAAGAGGATTTCCACAGGTTTAATCAAGGCCACCTTGGACTACATAGTGAGTTCAAGACTGGCCTGAACTACTTGACAACACTGTGTCTCAAAAAAAAGAAAGAAAGCGAAAAGAAAAGACAAGACAGGACTGTAAGCTCCCAGGAGTTGGGACCATGACTGAGCCATCTCTTATTACCTGGGACTATGTGATGCTCTCTGGAAAGCAGGAGTTACTGGATATCCAGGGAGTTTACAGCTATTGATGACGTTCATAAAATAAGGAAGTGCAAAGGGGTAATACTTTTCAACCAAAATATCCAGAATTTTACTTTGGGACTATGAGATTCCTCTAAGAAAGAAATGGTCATCTTGCAAAACCCCAGTTTGGGCTTTGCCTTTTTATATTGTCTCCTTCTCCTTTGGGTTGGTTTCTGAACATACGACAATCATTTTAGCATTATGAGGAACTGAGAATTTTGAAACTGTATGTGACCATGTGACTTCAGGATAAAGTGTTATTCAAAGCAAAACCCAAATTAAACACACACGCAGAGAAAAGAAAGTAGGGTAAAATATCAAAATTTCCATGTTTCCCATGCTATTTAATCCAAAATTTAATCCCAGGTCTCCATATCTTCAGACCAGTGCAGTGGTCAGGAAGCTTTGTGACAGTGCTTTGACCCTTGTAGCACCTCTTTGATTTTTTTCATCTTAGGGACTTTTTAGTCTATATTTCTAAGGCTGCAGTTGTTATCAGAGTGTTGTTATAAAATCATCATTGAAGGGCAGGGGATTTAACTCAGTGGCATAAGCATCTACTTTGCAAGCACGATTTCGTTAGTTTGATCCCCGGCACTAAAAAAAATCATAATTGAAGAGAACTACTGTAAAATCTCTCTGAGTGAGTCACTCAGAAACACTGATGACCTCCGAAGAACCTATCTGTTGAAATCCAAAACCAGACAATTGCAGTTTCCTCTTTTTCGGGGGAGGGAGTACCAGGAATCAAACTCAGGACCTCATGCTTGCCAGGCAGGTGCTGTGCCACTATGTGCCCAGCATAGTTTCCTCTTTTTAAGGCAATAAAAACTTATTCCCTGGGTCACTTTTAAACAACTATCAAGGTAGGTCATTATTTTAAAAAGATGAATAGCAAATTTAATTTTTTATAGAAAGCTTCTGATGCTTAAAAATGCTTGCTCATAGCTGAACGTGATGGAACACACCCTTAATAGGCTGACACAGGGCAACTGCAAATTCAAGTCCAGCATGGATAATTCAATGATTTAGCAGGACTCTGGCTCAAAATAAAAAAGGACTGGGGCTAGAGTTCAGGGCAATGACCCTGGGTTTCTTTCCCAGTACTGAAAAAGTGCTGTTTAATTTTAGAAAAATATAGAGCATAATATAATTCATAAGAGAAGGATACCTGCAAATGCTACCAACAAGCCAAAAACTCATCAATATCTTGCTGTAGTTTTTCAAATTATAGAGAAAAACAACAAATGAGAAGCTATATCTGTATTCACTAAGTGAAATCGAATATAAGCTATTCTCTTATACTCTTTTTTAGTCCATTTCCTGTCACTGGGACAAAAAAGTAATAATCCAACACCTGCAGTTTAGAGGAAAGGTTTGCTTGGCTCACAGTTTTCGGTGTGTTCAGTCCATGGTTGGACAGCCCCCAGGCAGAAATGGCATGGTGCAAGGTCTGGTAGAAAAAAGTTGCTTAAGTCTTAGTGATCAGGAAGCAGAGAGAGAAAGGAGCAACCAGGGACAAGAAAACAAATCACACCCCCAGTGACACACCACTTCTGACCAGCCCCCATCAGTACAAGGATACAAGTAATCCAAAAATCTTGTGTGTCAAATTTTTAAAACTTGAGAAAATATGCAAATATTAACAACTCCAACAAAAGATCAGCTTGTAAGATGTGTCCTATTACTTATTTTTTCAAAGAGGTTGGAAAAGTTGTATATTTACTGTTGCTCGAGGAAAAAACAAAAACACCTTTCAGATCCTAGTGGGCACACACACACATATACACTCATGTGCTCACACACACAATCCATTTAGGAAAGTTAGAGAAATCCCAGAACATTATTTAAGTAATTAAAATTCATCTTTTTGAAAATGATTGGCTGTAAAATGTATCATTTCTAGTTCTAGTTATAGGACATTTCTTCTCAGTGTCATAATTTTTCCTTCTAATATAGCTCCTCATTCTTGGCTTCTTTACCTGCCTCTCAGAAGAAATCTGAAGTGACCACATATTAGATTACTGAATTTCTCATTGTGTAGCAGGGAACTTGCTTTGAAGATGAGTTGTGAAGTTTGATTTAAGCACCAGAAATATTCAAGTCAATATGTATGGTGTGGCATATAAAAATAACAGCATCAACAAGAGAACAATTTTTATTTCTCTCTGCATGTCAGGTACTAGTATTTTGTTTAGTTAATCTTCATAATACAATCCTTCTATGAAATAGATTCCACTATTGTCCCCATTTTATATACAAGGCACAGAAAGTGATTTACCCAAAGTCACAGAGCCAGTAAGTAGCAAAAGTCATGTAGAAGCCTGGAAGTCTGTATCCAGAGTAAAAAAAAAAAAAAATGCTGTGGAGGTTGTGGGAGAATGGAAACCCTTCTACACTAAGCATGTGTAAACCAGTACAACCACTGTGGAAATCAGAATGAAAATTCTCCAAAAAACTAAAAATGGAAATTCTTTTTGACTTAAATGTATCTTTTCTTGATATCATCCTGAAAGAGTTGAAGACATCACATTACAGTGATATATGCATAATAGCTAAATTATGCATAATTCATAATAGCTAAATTATAGAAGCAGCCTATACACCCATCAACAGATGAATGGGCAAAGGAAATATGCCAAACATACACAATGGAGTACTACTCAGCTATAAATAAAGCTAAATTTGAGACATTTGTTTTTGTTTTTGTTTTTTTTTTTTTTTTTTTTTTTTTTGTCTTTTTCCTTTTTATTGGTACCAGGGATCGAACTCACGACTGCCTGCTTGCAAGGCAGGCGCTTATGCCACTGAGCCAAATCCCCAGCCCCCTAATTTGAGACATTTGTAAGAAAATGTGTGGATCTTGAGATCATAATGCTAAGTGAAATAAATCAGACACAGAAGGTGAAGTATTAGATGGTTTCTTTCACATAAGAAACTCAAGGTATAAATCATTTAAAGAAAAAATAAGAGAGATGATAGGAAACAGGAAGGTAGGCTTGGAGATGGGAAAAAGATCTGCGCAAGAGAGCTGGGCATGGTGGCTCACACCTGTAATCCCAGCACTGAGGCTGGGTAGGAAGGCTGAGGTAGGAAGATCGTTAAGAGTTCGAGACCAGCCTAGGCTACAAAGTGAGCTCAAGGCCAGCCTGAACTGCATAGCGAGAACCCATCTCAAAAAAGACAAAAACAAAAACAAAAAGATCTGAGCAAGAGGGGAGAGGAGTAGAAGAGGAGTAAAAATTATCAAATAAACATACATATATGTGTATATCCATATATACACATATGTATATATATATATCCCAAGATGAATATAACTATTATGTATTGCAAACATATGCCAACAATGAAAACGTCGTATCTCTAACATACTTCCTTGCCCCACCTAGTAATCTATTTTCCTAGCTGAAAAATTTTATTGATTCCTTCTGCTAACTCTGATCCCTAAATATATCCGCTTGGGTGATTGAATGTTACATTTGGTAAAGTGTATTCTCTAATGACTCCCTTTCTCAATGTCCATGAGAAGGGCTGGCTGTTTGCTCACAAAATCTTATTCACGCCCCCATCTTAATGGGTCTCTTTAGAACTAAAAAGTGCTCCCTATTACTCAAGAGTGGAGGGGAGTTTTCCTGTTCATTTACTGTGAAGTCTCTTATGTTACAACTTTGCCTTTCCCCTTTCTTCCCTACAGCTGGCAACAAATGAAAAACTCTGAGTGTTAATTTCACATGGTCTGCCTCAAAATTTCTCAACACAGAAATTTCTTGCTTTGCTGCTAACTAAAAGTTTACATGGATTTAAGAAAATGATCATGAATTATAAAAACTACCCTACTTGATGACTGAAATAAACCCTTATGGGCTTTCATTTCCTTTGCTAGGAGATGGACAAGCACTATTAAAGCACACAAAGAAACCTTCAAGTCATTGTATTTACCTTTCTGTTCTTTGTATAAGTCAATAGGAAACCTTGGGATAGTAGGGTTTAAATGGAAATTCAACTTCACCCCTACATTTTTTTTAATTTAAATTTTTTTAAATTTTATTTAAGGAGAAAAAGAAAAAAAAACAGAAAAAAGGTACAAGTTATACAGAATTTCAGAAAAAAATAAACAATAGGAAATCACTAGTTAATAGATTACATATTGTTATCTTAGAAATAGTTGTTCAAGTTACAAAATTAAAGCATATAAAGTGGACTTTCAAACAGTGAGACTGGAAACAGTTTTGTTCAATGATCCAACAAAACTCAGTAATATGGTTATCTATCTTATACACTTAAATATACATGCAGTACATTTTATATATAAGGAAACTAACTGTACCTTGATGTATGGTTTTATGATAATATCACCCATTGGCTGGGGGTTCTATTATCCAATTCATTTAGAAATCACTTATACTCAAAGTGCATCTCCCTTGTTTGTTTTGGACATTGCGTGCCAGTGGCTCTTAGCAATTAGTATCATAACCTCTTCACATCTCCCAGCTGCTCCATCAGCTTCTCAGCAACCAGGGCTCACAGACCCCTTGGCAACCCTTAAGAAATTTTTCAATAGTTTGCACTGCCTCTCTGAGGCTCCTCCCACTGGCCTCTGCTGTTCTTCGCAGGTCTTTTGGGTCTCCACAGTTCTTTGTAGGTCTCCATCACTCTTAGCCCTTTAAGGCTCCATCACTCTCTGGAGCTCTTTGGAGCTAATAGTCCTTAGAGTTACCAGCGTCTTCTTAATGTAACCCACTCAGTCCACACTACTTGAGATAAGAAGCACAATGATGAGTCTCGAGGGTCCATTGCAGAGTGGATGTAGTAAGCACACAGAGACTGTCCACTGTACAAACTGTTTATCCTTTTTATTTTGTACATTCAAACTCCATAAATATGTAGCTCATATGAAAAGTAGATAATTTTGTACACACACACACACACACTCACACACAGAGAAATTTAAAAATAAAATATAGTGAGAGCTGAGTGGTTTCCAAGTCTCATCTTTGAAGACTTAATCTCAATCGATGGCTCCACCTAGTGTCAAGGCAACTTCATGAGTCCTGAGCACTGTGTCACTGTAGGGGAGCTCTGGAGAAATCAGCTGCTTCTGTCTCAGATCTAAATGGGTCAGTTTTTACTATAAATTACAAACCACTGCTGAATGATCTTATTCCCTAAAAGGAAAAAAATTGCTTTGAGACTCAGAATGTTTGTTGATTTTTCAGTTTTGAACTAAGTAATTATGTTTTTTCCCCAACAATTTCAAACTATTAAAGGTAAATTGCATGAAATCTAAGATGAAATATTCTGTAAACTCACTTTTGAGCATCACTCTCTCATTCATTTGTCTTCAGTGCATTGACTCTCAATCCTGGCAGCAAAATATCCCCCAAGAAGAAAGCTCCTAATGGAGATTCTGATTTAATTGGTTTGCAAAGTTTGGCACTGGCATATTTTAATGGCCCATAGTAGTTATAATGGGAAAAGCTCAGAGTCTTAGCTTAAGTGATTCTTTGATTCCTGTTAGGTTTATGTGCCTCATTACTCAGGATGTACTTGCTGTGCTTCGGACAAGCCAAATTACTTGTAAAGCAATTTTTTTATCCTTTGTTCCTACCTTGTGCCACATTTGGCTTGGCCCCTTCCCTCCATCTCAACAATTACAGTCTACCCGCTCTTCTAGAGTCTGCTTAACTCCCTCTCCTGAGCATTTCCCTGCCCCTTCTTCCCAAACAAGTGTTTTTCCTGAGAATCTATGACGATTCTTTCTCCCAGTACAGGGGCTCATATGTGCTAGGCAGATGCTCTACCATGGAGCTACATCACCAGGTCCCCCAATAATTTTAAAACAAGTTCTATGATATTTATTATTATGAGACAGTATAATATTAATAATATGTATTATTAATTTTATATTATACTATAAAATCATGCTATAGTTATGGGCTTTTTTAACTCATCAGTTTATAACAATCCGAAGATATAATATTTGTGTGAGGAAAATAAGCACTCCATATGTTGATGAGTATATAAATTGGTATAATGGCTTTTAAGAACAACCTGGCATTATGTGTCAAAATACATTTTCTTTGACCTAGCAGTTCCACTCCTAGGAATTTATACTATGCATATATCCACACATGTGGACAATAATGCTTATGAAGAAACGCTTACTGTAGTATTGTTCATAAAAGCAAAAGATGACATAAACTAAAATAATTAATAGGCTAAATAAATTATGACACATGCATACAATGATGTACTGACAGTCATTTTTAAAATAAAGTATGTCTATATTCATAGAGATAGAATAGTTCTAAGTTACACTGTTTAGCAGAAAAAAGGATTAAATGCAATATTATACAATATAGTTATTACAAAAGAATAAACATACATTCATCTATGCTTATAAAGCATTAAATGTTTATAGAAGGCTACACAAGCAACAAATTAACACTAACTGATTAGGGAAGCAAACTGCAAATGATAGGTCTGAGGTGGCAAAGTTATAAAATAAAAGTGTGAACCTGTTGCCAAATATAAGAATTAAAGCATTACAATTACATTAACATTTACACAAAGTTGTATTTAGCCCATCCAGAACCTTTGTGTAAATTGGAAAAAAGTCTCCCCCTTGTGTGCAGTAGATCTACCTTGAGACAGAGCTCATAGCTAGATAGACAATCATGGCTTTATTATTCATGTCATACTTCTGCTCTTCTGTGTTTTTAGACTTGTGTAAATAGAATTATAAAGTGTAAATAGAATATATTCTTCTGCAATTTATCTATTTTATTGAACATTATTATTTTTGTAAAAGACATCAGTATTGTATGTGGTAATCTCTGTGGCTGCTATATAATATTTCATTGTATGATTTTTATAATCTAATGTAATTAACTTTATACCTCATATCTATCAAATTCTGGGATAAATGTGAAAGTATTCATATAACTAAGTTTAAAAGGAAAGTGAAGCTAACCTAAAAAATGCTGAGGGAACTCTCAAAAATCTTGTTTCTGGAATTCAAAACAACTTCAGGGCTCCCAATGTTACCCTCCCATAGTAATGGGAAAGCTATCACCATGGGTGGCATATACAGACAGGAAGCAGTCCAGAAAGAGATCCTCAAGGAAGTTTCAACTCAGGCTGGGAAGGACACAGCCCCAACTCCACAGTGAGAAGCCAGGCCTGGCTTGAGTTGCACTCAGAAACAGGGGGTCTGAAAGTGTCTGCTGTCATTAAATACCAAAACCTTTGCTCTGCTGGCTACATCCAGCACAGATCAGAGGTCTGACTGACCACTGATTGGTTTGGCACTGTCCTAATCCTGGTAGTCTGAAACAATATAAGAGACAGAAAGGCTTTTCTTAAGGTCGCTTGCTTTGCTACTTTTTTCCCACCATGAACTGTCTCTCTTCTCAGATGCCTGTGTGCCATGCCTTGGATCCAGTCAAGTATGGACTGAAACCTCTAGAAACTGTGAACTAAAACCTTTCTTCTCTTAGCATGTGGGTGTTGGGTATTTTTGTCTCAGCAATGAAAAAAGTAACTAAGACAAAAGGAGAGGAAGGAGAAAGCCATATAGACAAATTATTTGAAAGGAAAACAGAGGAAATTAAAAACAAGTAAATGAGATGCTCAGCAGTCACATAGAAATTACAACTAATAAGATAATGGAGGTACTAAATAAGACAATCAGGGAGCTTACAGAAGACACTAATAAAAAGTTAGCTGAGGTAAACAAAACAATAAAAACCATAAATGACCAGTTTAGTAAAGAACTAGAGTTCATGAAAATCTTCTAAAAATTTCAGATTAAAACTCATGTTGAAAGTATAGTCAGCAGCAATCACAAATGTGAGGTTAAAGTATCAGAATTAGAAGACAGGAAAGCTTTCAAAGACCAGTTACTCATAGATACTTTAAAAACACCAAGGAGGGAGCTTCTGGTAAAGATGGCAGATAGATAAGAGCAGAATACAGAGGCTCCCTGAGACAGACAATTCAGATGCTGAAATAACACATTGTGGGGAGTCCTGGACAGAAGGAGATGGATCCTCTCAACCCAGGAAGAAACTAAAGTGAAAAGAACCAGTCAAACATGCACTCCTGGGGTTACTATTGAGGCAGCAAAGCTTCTGTGCTCTCACATACCCGAATTCCTGCTGCTTCCACTCACCAGAACCACAGTCACACTGGAGTACAGTTACACTGAAGTCAGAGGTCAGCGAGTCCAACAGAGAACAGAGCTGGCAAGGGACCTGCATTGACCTGGGGTGAGTGCCAGGAATAAAACTCTTTCACAGGAAAAGGGCATCAACGGGACAACATTTTGGAATCAGGCAGGACTGGCAAGAACAAGGAACTTCAGTCAGTTGTTCCCTTCCCAGACAAGATTGGTGGGGTATTCTTGGCCTGGGTCATGCTCCTGGCTGAGACCAAATAACTTGTCCCAAACCAATTCCCTACGCGCAGCACATACTAACACAGTGAAGGCCTCAGCAGGTTGACTGACCCAGAGGGGAGGAGCCAGCATACAGCACGCCTGTTTGCACCTCAATAACACACTGGAATGGGCAGGATTACTTAGCCAGTGTGCCTCAAAAGAAGCGTAACCAACAAGGAAAGGGGACTTCCTCTTTGTGCCTGTCTGGAAGAACCAAAAACATGAGAAGAGGAAGCAACAAGAAAAAAAGTCTCCAGCCCCCAACTCTGAGAACATTGATCCAGGAGAGGTGAATACAAAAGAGATTGAGGATAGCAAACATGCAATATCAGACAGGGCATTAGTGGACATAAAGAGATATCTTCGAGACCTCATAGACAAGTTCAATAGTGAAATTTTTAACCAAGTAAAGCAAGATATAAGTAGATTAATAAAATAAATGCTAGGCACCTCTCAAGAAGACACAGATGGAAGAATGGAGGAACACAAAAAAGGAGAGAAACATTTGATGAAAGAAGGGGTTGGGGATTTAGCTCAGCAGCATAAGTACCTGCCTTGCAAGCAGGCAGTTGTGAGTTCAATCCCTGGTACCCATAAAAAGGAAAAAGACAAAAAAAAAAAAAAAGAATATAAAGAAAACATAGAATACATGAAGCAGGTTCAAAGAGATTACCAGGAAATAAAAAACTCCATTGAAAGGTGGCAAAACTGCTTGAAAGAAACTAAGGATAGATTATCCACAGGTTGGCAGTGTGGGATCATGAAAGGAAAAATTTCTTAAAAATAACAAGGAAACAGTAACAATAATGACAAGAGGATCTATAACTTAAGAATAAAGAATGTGAATGAAGAAGCAGGGCTACAAACAAAGGAACTACAAAGATTATTCACAGAAATAATTAAGGAAAATGTCCCAGGCATAGGAAAAAGAAATGATATTCAGATGTATGAGGAATATAGAACTCCAGCCACCTACAACCAAAACAGAGCTATACTCAGGGATATAATAATCAAGATCCCACTTCTGAGAGAACATGGCAGATAGATAGCAGCAGCTTTGGAGGCTCTCTGAGAAACTGCACTTAAAATCCAGGAATGGTGCCAGGCAAGAAATCCTAAGCAAGGGAAGATATACTTTGCTGACCCAGGAATGAACTAAACTAAGAGAAACCAACTGGAAATGCAATCCCGGTGATATAATAGGAACAGATAAGGTCTCAGCGTGGAAGCTAGAGCCCACGCCACTGGAAGCTGTGATTTGAATTTCCTGCAGCTGCTACTGCGTCCCAATTGGCAAGGCAAGGAGAGAGGTGTGAAAGCTCTGAGAGTGTGAAGTGGTGAATGGAGTTGAGAGCAGGACTGCAAGGCAGGCGCTTATGCCGCTGAGGCTGGGAGCCCTGCATCAACCTGCAGTGAGTGAGCGGATTGGGGACCCTTCCATCGAGTAGGAGGCTTCAGCAAAGGACATACTGGGACCGGGCTGACTAGCTGGAAACAGGACGCTGCAGTGACTTCAGCCACATATTCCCCTCTTAAGCAGGATTGGTGGGGAGTGTCTGGCTTGGGTGTCACCACTGACTAACACCCAGTAAGCTAGCTCAAACCAGGTCCCAGTGCCTGGAGGTGTATCCTAGCAGTGAAGCCTTTGGTAGGTTGACCTGGAGGGGGGGGCCCAGCATAGGCTGCCAAGGTCTGTGACTCCCTAGTACACCGCAGTGGGTGGGAACACCTAGCCGGCACAATTCAAACAAACTGTAAAGACAAAGAAAGAAACTGGGCCTCCTATATACGCTTGTATGGAAGGAATAAAAAATATGGGAAGAGGGAACAACAAGAAAGGGTCCTTGGCCCCCAATCATGAGAAACATGCAATATCAGACACAGCACCAATAGACATAAAGCGCTATCTCCAGAGCCTCATAGACAAGTTCAGGAATAAAGTTATTAATGACTGAAGCGAGATATAAGTAGAATAGTTAGAGAAATGCTAAGTACCACCCAAGAAAAAACAGATGGTAGAATGGAAGAACAGAAAAAAAGGGGAGAATTGTTTGATGGAGAAAATAGAGAAAACATAGAATATGTGAAGCAGGTTCAAAGAGATCACCATTAAACTAAAAACTCTCTCAAAAACTGGCAAAACAGCTTGAAAGAAACTAAGGATAGATATCTAACTGGAGGGCAGATTTGTAATATGGGAGCATGAAACGAAAAACTTAAAAATAACAAAAAAACAAACAGCAACAATACAAAGGCTAGAAGATGATAAGAGGATCTATAGCTTAAGAATTAAGAACATAAAAGAAAAAGTAGGGACACAAACAAATGAACTACAAAAGCTATTCAAAGAAATACTCCAAGAGAATTTCTGTAACTTAGCAAATGGTAAAGATACTCAGATGTATGAGGCATACAGGACCCCAGCCACCTACAACCCAAACAGAGCAATACCCAGGCATATAATAATCAAAATTTCAGAAATGCAATATAAGAAAAGAATAGTAAAAGCCATCAGAGACAAGAAACAGATCACTTACACGGGAACATCCATCAGAATTACAGCAGACTTCTCGGTACAAACCATCAAATCACAAAAAGCATGGGGGGAAATAATTCAAGCTGAAAGATAATAACTTCCAGCCAAGATTAATATATCCTGCAAAACTGTCCCTAGAAATTGATGGAAAAACAAGGTGCTTCCAGGATTAAGAGGAGCTAGGGGAATTTGCAACCACCAATTCAACTCTACAGAGGATGCTGCAGGATATTCTAAAAAAGGAAAATACCAAGATTCCAGAAATAGTGGCAGAGAGGCCACAATGAATGGAGCAGAAATTGAAATGAAGACAAACTGACAACAAACGATAGAAAAAGAGCTCAACAGAAATGAGGCAGAGAAGATTGGATGGTAGGAACAGCTATTTTGGAGAAAACATGACATCATAATAGCTAGTGCTGATTTAGTATCATCTTGTTTTCAAGTCCCATCAAACTTGTATTCTTCTGTCTCCATCGGTCTTAAAAGGTTGTATCTTATTGGATTTTATCATATATGATAATATAAGCAAAAACTTTTATAGACAAGGAGATTATACAGAAACCATTGTTCATTTTCTGTTAATTGGTTCTAAATACCCTGTAATAATGTCATTCTCTTGAATGGTTTTATAGTGTCTTGATATGTTTGGTGATACAGTATATGAAGTTATACTCAAAGATTTCAAGGAAAGAGACACTATGGTAACTATTTTTATGTCAGGATATCTTGTGGTGAAACACTATTTGGCTTAAATGTTATGTTTTGACCTGCACTGTTCTGTTGTTATGCTCTCTTTTATCTCAATCTCCTTTTTTTAAATTATTTACTTTTTAATTATTTTTTTAATTAAGGGAAAAATAAAAATAGCAGGATACATTATAGTAACCTACTTTGATTTCCTATTAACTTGATTTGAAATCCTGTATTGCCCTCACCATCTTGTTTTGACTGATTTTCCCCTATTCTGCTTTGCTTGATAGTACCAAGTTTGAAAGTATAGGCAAAACTGTGAAGAGAGTAAGATTCATTATGACACCCATTCTGGTTGGCTATTATCTTCTTTTAAAGTCCTGTAATGTCTCTAATGCTTTGGTTTTATTCTTTACTGTTTTGTTTAATTTTATTATAACTGGCAATTCTTCTTAAAATATCAAGAGGCAGAATGGTAACCATTGTTGATCACCTTGTATTGTGTTTTTACATTATCTATTATGTCCATCCTTTTGATTTGACTGACTCTGTTCTGATATGTCACATTTGATTTTACACTCTTCAAAAAAAGTAATAAGAACTGTGGGAGTAATAAAACCCAAAATTTGTAATTGTCATTGTACAAAAGAAAAGAAAAGAAAGTGCTCTAAAGGTTATAACTGCATATATGTTTAAGTGTATAAGATAGATAACCATATTACTGAGTTTTTTTGGATCATTGAACAAAACTGTTTACAGTCTCGCTGTTTGAATGTCCATTTTATATGCTTTAATTTTGTAACTTGAACAACTATTTCTAAGATGAGAATATGTAATCTATTAACTAGTGATTTCTGTTTATTTTTTAAATTTTGTATTACTTGTACCCTTTTTCTGTGTTTTTCTTTTTCTCCTTAAAAAAAAAAAATCAAGATCCTAGAGGTTCAGTATAAGAACAGAATATTAAAAGCCATCAGAAAAAAGAAACAGATCACCTATAAAGGAAAACCTATCAAAATCATGGCAGATTTCTCAACACAGACCATCAAATCAAGGAGAGCTTGGAGTGAAGTATTTCAAGCCCTAAAAGAAAATAACTTCCAGCCCAGATTGATGTGCCCTGCTAAACTGTGTCTAGAAATTAATGAAGAAACAAGATGATTCCAAGATAAAGAGGAACTGGGGTAATTCACAACCACCAATCCAACTCTACAGAGCATACTGAAGGACATTCTAGAGAAAGAGAAAAGTACCAAGATTCTAGGAACAGTGGCAGAGAGGCGTCAGTGAATGGAGCAGAAAGTGGCATGAAGAAGAAAGGCAGACAACTAATGGCAGAAAAGGCACAACAGAAATGAGGCAGAGAAGGTTGGCTATAATCTCTAATATATAAGGCCTTGATACACTAAAAAAGAGAAAAAGAAAAAAAGAAACACAGTCAGAGCAGATCAGGAGGTAGGGTCCACCAAAATGCCCTTTATAGGAAATATAATTAACCTGAAAAAGAGTTTATGGGCTGAAAATCAAATGTGAGAAAACAATGCTGTATGCGACAGGGAACCACAGAGTAATAGGGGCAACTCGACCAGTTTTTGTAGATAGGTTGGAAAGACAGGATTTAATAGGTAAAGGAATACAACTACAGATCAAGTCCAGAAGGGAGAAGGTTTAGAACCACTTAGTAAATAGCAGGTTGGCCCCCACCAACCTAAAACTGAGGGTGTTGGTGAGACCCAAAAATGCATAGTGCACCCTGGGGGAGTGAAAGAGGAGGAATAGTCCTAAAAAAGATGGCAAAGGATATTGTTAATAGTGTATCAGGATTTAAAACTCACATTACTCTCACTGCTCTGCTTAGATAGATTTTATTCTGTCCCAGTTTGTCTACTTGCACTAGATCTGAGGGCACAGACATCTATCCCAAAAATAACAGGATAGAGTACAATAATCATCTTTAATTTCCTATTAACTTAATCTGGAGCTCTGTATAACATACTGTTTTATCATGACTGATATTAGTTAAATCTGTTTGATTACTGTTTGGTATTGACAGATTTTATTCAAAACTGTTATGATTGATAGTATCAAGTCTGAGAGTACAGACAACTACACTGAATATGACAAGATTCACTATGATACCCATTCTGGTTTGATTATTACCTATTTTTGAAGTTTTACACTATCTACAAAGTTTTGTTTTTATTAATATTGTTATGTACTGTTATATTCAATTATACTACGTCTGATGATATAGATAATTCTATTGAAGATAACAAGAGACAACACAGTAACCATTATAGAACTTCTGGTACAATGGTTTTATATGTCTTTTTTATTTCATGTGTTTATAGGAATATGTTTTGTTTTGTCTTGCTTTGTTTTGTTTCTCCCTCTAATATAAAAAGAATAGAAATACATGTTAAGACTCATGCATTCATAGAACCTATAAGCAGTTTACGAGAACTGATCTTATAATGCATGATGAAATGAACAAATACTTTGAAGAAAAAGAGACACTATAGTACCCAGTGCTGATCCCATAATGTCATGATGTGAAATCCAGGAATATTGTTATTCTTTGTTCAGAGTGATTTTAGCCTGCTATGGTTTATTTAATCTCAACATAAATGAAGATATGGATAACTGCATGTATGTTTAAATATATAAGATTGATAACCATATTACTAAGTTTTTGTTGGATAATTGAATAGAACTGTTTGCAGTCTCGCTGTTTGAATCCCCACTTTGTATGTTTCACTTTTGTATCTTGAACAACTATTTGTAAGAGGACAATATGTAATCATCATCTAGTGGTTTCTTACTGTTTATTTTTTCTTTTAAAGTATGTATTATTTCTACCTGTTTTATGTTTTGTTTAGTCTTTCTTTAAATAAAATTTTACGAAACAACAAGAGATATGAAAAAAGGAACCAATGGCCACTATATGAAGCAAAGAGGACTAATGTAAGGTTAACTGGAATAAGTGAAAAATTCTGAATTAGCCCAAAGGGCACACAAATTTTATGTATAGAAATAGCCACAAAATACATAAGACAAATGAGGCATGTAGAACCCTAAACAGTCACAATCAAAAGAGAACCTCTCCACATAACATCATAGTCAAAATACCAGAAATTCAGTACAAGGACAGAATTTAAAAGCTGTTAGAGAAAATGAGTAATCCATTAGAATTATGGGAGCTTTCCCAATGTAGATTCATACATCTTACAAAAGTATCTTTCAAAAATGATGGAGAAATAAGGAATCGTCATAACAAACAACTCCTTTAAGAAATTCATGGCCACTAAACCAGTGCTCTAAAAAATTCTCAAGAATATCCTAGAAAGAGACAACAAAGCCAGCAAGGCCCAAAAAATCTAGTAGAATGAGTACATCAAGTAGGGTGAAGCAGAAGAGAGCAGAAAATCAACAGGATAATAATACATTGACAGGAATACATTCATACCTTTCAGTAATTACTCTCCATGTCAATAGTCTTAATTCCCCAGTCAAAAAACACAGAATGGCAGAATCAATCAAGAACCAAAGCCCAGTGTTATGCAGTATACAAAAATGCATTTAATAAAAAAGAAACACACAGATTAAAAATCAAAGGACAATATCACATGCAATGGGATCCTGGGGAAAAAAGTTGGAGTAAGTCCTGACAAAGTATATTTCTTTTTTTTTTTTTTTTATTTAAGGAGAAACAGGGAAAAAAAAGCAGAAAAAGGGTACAAGTTATACAGAATTTCAGAAAAAAAAATAAATAGTAGGAAATCACTAGTTAATGGATTACATATTGTCATCTTAGGAATATTTGTTCAAGTTACAAGATTAAAGCATATAAAGTGGACATTCAAACAGCGAGACTGTAAACAGTTCTGATCAATGATCCAACAAAACTCAGTAATATCATTGTCTATCTTATACACTTAAATTTACATGCAATTATACCATTTAGAGCATTTTCTTTTCCTCTCTTTTGTACAATGACTATTACACATTTTGGGTTTTATTGTTCCCACAGCTCTTACTGCTTTTTTTGGAAGAGAGTAAAACCAAATGTGACTTAACAGAACAGAATCCGTTAAATCAAAAGGGTGGACATAATAGATAATGTAAAAATCTAATACAAGGTGGTCAATAATGGTTACCATAATGCCTCCCGCTATCTCACATAGAATTGTCTATATCATCAGTTATAATAAAATTGAACAAAACAGTAAAGAATGAAACCAACAAAACCAAAACATTGGAGACATTACAGGTCTTCAAAAGTAGATAATAGTCAACCAGTATGGGCATCATAATGAATCCCACTATCTTCACAGCTGTTGCCTAAACTTTCAAACCTGGTACTATCAAGCAAAGCATAATAGAGGAACATCACTCAAAACAAGATGGTGAGAGCAATACAGGGCTTCAAATCAAGTTAATAGAATATCAAAGTCGGTTACTATAATATATCCTGCTTTTTAAAATTTATTTTTCCTTTAATTAAAAGGATAAAAAATAAAAAAGTAAATAATAAATGGAGATCGAGATAAAAGAGGGCATAACAATTAAACAGTGCAGATCAATACATAACCATTTAAGCAAATTAGTGTTTCACCACAAGATAATCCCGACATAAAAGTAGTTACCATATTGTCTCTTTCCTTGAGATCTTTGAGTATAACTTCGTATACTGTAGCATCAAATATATCAACACAATGTATAGCCATTCAAGAGAATGACACTATTACAGGGTATTTAGAATCAACTAACAGATAATGAACTATGATCTCTGTATAATCTCCTTGTCTATACAAGTTTTTGTTTATACTATCACATATAATAAAATCCAATAAGATTCAACATGTAAACACCTATGGAGACAGAAGAACAAAAGCTTGATGGGGCTTCAAAATAAGATGATACCAAACCAGCACTACCTATTATGATGTCGTTTTCTCCAAGATAGCTGTTCCTACCATTCAATCTTCTCTGCCTCATTTCTCTTGAGTTCTTTTTCTGTCATTAGTTGTTAGCTTGTCTTCTTTTGTTTTCTGCTCCATTCATTGTGGCCTCTCTGCCACTATTTCTGGATTCTTCGTATTTTCCTTTTTTAGAATATCCTGCAGTATTCTCTGTAGAGTTGAATTGGTGGTTGCATATTCCCCTAGCTCCTCTTTATCCTGAAAGCACCTTGTTTTTCCATCAATTTCCAGGGATAGTTGTGCAGGATATCTCAATCTTGGCTGGAGGTTGTTATCTTTCAAAGCTTGAATTATTTCCCCCCACGCTCTTTGTGATTTGATGGTTTGTGCCTAGAAGTCTGCTATAATTCTGAAGGGTGTTCCCTTGTAAGTGATTTGTTTCTTGTCTCTGATGGCTTTTAATATTCTGTTCTTATATTGGATTTCTGGAAATTTGATTATTATATGCCTGGGTGTATCTCTATTTGGGTTGTAGGTAGCTGGAGTCCTGTATGCCTCATATATCTGAGTATCTTTATTGTTTGCTAAATTAGGGAAATTCTCTTGGATTATTTCTGTGAATAGCTTTTGTAGTCCATTTGTTTGTGTCCCCACTTCTTCTTTTATGTTCTTAATTTTCTTAAGTTATAGATCCTCTTATCATCTTCTAGTTTTTGTATTGTTGCTGTTTGGTTTTTTTGTTTGTTTGTTTGTTTGTTTTGTTTTGTTATTTTTAAGAAGTTTTTCATTTCATGCTCCCATATTACAAATCTGCCCTCCAGTTCAGATAATCTATCCTTAGTTTCTTTCAAGCTGTTATGCCAGTTTTTGAGAGAGTTTTTAGTTTCCTGGTAATCTCTTTGAACCTGCTTCACATATTCTACATGTTCTCTATTTTCTCCATCAAATAATTCTCCCCTCTTTTTCTATTCTTCCATTCCACCATCTGCTTTTTCTTGTGTGGTGCTTAGCATTTCTCTGACTATTCTGCTTATGTCTTGCTTCACGTCATTAATAACTTTATTCATGAACTCGTCTATGAGGCTCTGAAGATAGCCTTTTATGTCTACTGGTGGCATGTCTGCTATTGCCTGCTTCTCAGGATTGGGGGCCGAGGAGCCTTTCTTGTTGCTCCCTCTTCCCATATTCTTTGTTCCTTATATATGCAAGCGTATATAGGAGGCCCAGCTTCCTTCCCTGTTGGCCACAGTCTGACTGAATTGTGCCGGCTAGGTGTTCCCCCCCACCACAGCGCACCAGGGAGTTATGAACCAGGCAGTCTATGCGGGGCCCACCCCTCCAGGTCAACCTACCGAAAGGCCTCACCACTAGGGTACACCTTCAGGCGCTGGGATCTGGGTTGGGCTAGCCTACTGGGTCTCAGCCAGCAGTGTCATGTAGGCTAGGCACTGCTCACCAATCCTGCTTGAGAGGGGGATATGTGACTGAAGTCACTATAGCTCCCTGCTCCAGCAAGTCTGCCTGGTCCCAGAATGTCCTCTGTTGGCACCTCCTAGACCGTGGGAGAGTCCCAGTTTCCCTCACTCACGGGAGGTTGATGCACAGCTCCCCGCCCAGCTCTTAACTCCGTTCACCGATTCCTGTTCTCAGCGCCTTCACGCGTCTCTCTCCCTGCCAAGCCGATTCAGACGCAGCCACGATGGCAGGAAACCCAAATCGCAGCTTTCAATGGTGCGGGCTCCAGCTTCCACACTCAGGCTTTATCCGTTCCTGTAATAGCACCAGGATTGCATTCCCAGTTGGTATCTCTCAGCCCAGTTCGTTCTTGGGTCAGCAGAGTATATCTCTTCTTGGTTAGGATTCCTCCCACTGCACCATTCCTGGATTCTAAGCTGGGTCTCGGAGAGAGCCTGCACAGCTGCTGCTATCTGTCCACCATGTTTTCTGGATAAGTTGACAAAGTATATTTCAAACCAAAACCTGATTAGAGAAGGCAAAAGATGACAGTAAATATTGATGGATACAATTTATTAGGAACAGATTATAATTATTCAATTATAACAGGAAACCTAAATAACCCACTGTCACAAATAGATCAACCAGAGAAAATATCCAATGAAGAGATATCAGAGTTGCAAGAAACTTTGAACCAATAAACTTAATAGATTATTTCCACCCAGCAGCAACAGAATACATTCTTTTCAGCAATACACAAGACTTTCTCTGAAATATATCAAATACTAGCCAAGAAGGCTTAAATAAACACAAAAGAATCAAAATTATCCCACACATGTTATCAGATCATAGTGCAGTGAAGCTAGAAATCAACGGCAAAAGAAACCATGGAAATTATGCAAACACATGCAAAGTAAAATACACATGCAAAGTAAAAATACACTCAAATAATCAGTGAGTCATGGAAGGAATTGGACAGTTCTTAGAATCAAATGACATTACAATGTACAAGAACCTATGAGACACAGCAGAAGCACTTATAAAAGGTAGGTTCATAGCTATCAATGCCCTCATCAGAAAAAGAATGAACCCAAATAAATAAGCTAACAATGCACCTCAAGGTTCTAAAAAAAAATCCAAATCCAAATATAGTACAAGGAAGAAAAATATAAAGATCAGAAAAGATATTAATGAAATGGAGACTCAAGAAACAAAACAAAAAATAACAAAATGAAGATTTAGTTCATTGAAACATTAAATGAAATAGACAAATCCGGTCTTCCCCGAAAAAAGACAGAAAGAAAGAAGAGAAAAGAAAGGATGCAAATCAATCCAGTTAGAAGTTAGAAATGTAAAAATGCAAAACCACAATGAATTCTGCTAAAATTCAAAGATTATTAGTACTTACTCTGAGAACCTGTACTCCCGTAAAATAGAGAATTCAATGATTAGAGACATATAAACTACAAAGCTGAATCAAGAAAGTAAAGATTTTTAATAATCCATAATTAAGAAACAAGTTTGAAGAGTTTAAAAACTACTAACCAAGTAAAACACAGGTCTTGATGGATTTACTCCCAAATTCTACAAAAATTTTAAGGAAAATCTATTTCCAATACTCTTCAAGCTCCGTAATAAAATTGAAAAAGAAAGTACTGCCATTCTTGGAAGCTAGCATTAACCCGATTTCAAAACCTGAGAAGCACCTGTTACAGCTTGTATTTAGTTGTCCTCCCAAAGCCTTATGTGCTAGTTGGGGGAGCTCTTTAGAGCTGGCTGGATCCAGGGTATGTGAACTGGGATTAAGGGTATGTGATATGAAATGAGCTCATTGGAATTAGCATAGTTATGTGTGTGGGTAGCATCAGCCACAAGGCTTGTATCCTGGATGATATAACAGGGAAAGACAGACTTGCTGTTGCTCCTCTTAATTCCTGCCTACTTTGCCAGGGAATCTTTAGACTCTGACATGATCTTCTGCCATGCCACCCTCACCTTGGAGCCAGCCTCCTGTGGTTTGAAGCCACTACTCATTGTGACCTAAAATAAACCTTTCCTCCTTTTAACTTTGGGTGTTGGATATTTTGTTTCCGCGATGATGAAAGTAACTAAGACAGGGCCAGGGATTTAGCTGAGTGGCACAAGTGCCTGCCTGGCAAGTGCAAAGTTGTGAGTTTGATCCCCAGTACCAAAAAAAAAGTAACTAAGACAGCACCCTATCAGAAAACTAAACTACAGGACAATGTCTTTAATGAATGTTAATGTGAAAATCTGTAACTGGCAAATAGGATGCAACAATCATCCAAAAGACCATATAAGATGACCAGGAATATCCAAGGGTGCAGGGTGGTTCAACATGCACAAATCAATAAATGCAACATATCACATAAAGGGAAACAAGGGCAAAAATCACGTGATCATTTCAATAGATCCAAGAAAAGCCTTTGACAAAATCCAACATCCAGTCATGATAAAAATTCTGAAGAAAATAGGTAACCTGATAAAAAGCCATTTATGACAAACTAATGATCAGCATCATAATAAATGTGGAGGAGCTGAAATTTTTCTATAAAATCAGAAACAAAACAAGGATCTGTAATCACTGCTACTGTTCAATATAGTTCTCAAAGTATTAGCCAGAGTCACAGGCAAGAGAAATAAACGTAAAGGACTTATACAGGAAAGAAATATGCCATTGTTATTTATAAATGACATAAACTTCTACCTAGAAGACCCCAAAAGTTTCTTAGAGTTAATAACCAAGTTCAGTAGCACAGCAGGACACAAAATCAACACACAGAAATTAATAGTGTTCCTTTACACTAATAATATAGGTATGGAGAAAGAAATCAGGGAAGCAATGTCTTTCAAACTAGGGTCAAGAAAAAATAAATAGATATGAATTAACCTAACCAAGGAAGTGAAAGACCTCTGCAATGAAAACTACAATACTCTGGAAAAAATCTATTGAAGAGGCCACCATAAAATGGAACAATATCCCTTATTTCTGATTAGGCAAAACCTATTTCAAAATGGCATGCAGATTTAATACAATCCCAATCAAAATACTAATAGCAATTTTCACTGAACGAGAGAAAACAATCATAAAATCCATGTGGAACTAGAAGAGATCCAGAATAGCAAAAGCAATGCTGGGCAACAAGAGGAAAGCGGGAGGCATGAC
Organism: Cavia porcellus; assembly: GCF_034190915.1. NCBI lineage: Eukaryota > Metazoa > Chordata > Mammalia > Rodentia > Caviidae > Cavia > Cavia porcellus. Next base: position 81,291,112 of record NW_026947484.1, read on the forward strand.
AATCCCAGACTTCAAAGCTGTACTATAAAGCTTTATGAAGAGATTGACTTAGGACATCCATGCCTTCTCTGAAGTGAAACTGCTTCCTAAAGGGTAGGTAACTGGGCAGAATTTCTGAGTATGAGAGCTGCTCCTAAGATTCCTTTTAGAGAAATAGTCAAAACTGGAAGCACATTTCAGTGACACAGAACAGGTTGTAAACTTTGCCTACTCACATGATATGTTCAACTTGCTCAACAAGCTCAACTTATCACTTCGGGGAACAATGACAGCTGTATTCACATCAGGAGATAAAGTGGTTGCATTCAAAGCCAAACTAGAATTATGGGAAAAATGAGTAAACACTGGAATTTTTGACATGTTTCAAACATTAACAGAGATTTTGAAAGAGACTGAGCCTGGGTGATCTTTCTTCCAGCTGGTGGATGATCAGTTAGCTCAACTTTCAAGAGTTAGTGTTACTTCCCAACCACAAACTATCCCTGAACAGGGAAGGGATGGTCTGAAACCCATTTTTTAATAAGCCAGGTTAATTGGTTTTGTCTAAGCTAGAAGATCAGTTACTTGAGAGCACAAATGTTGGTGGCCTTGAAAGTATCTCTGAGACAAGTTTAAGTTTCCATGTGTTCTGGATTAAGGCCAAGGCAGAATATCCTGAAATTTCCACGAAAGCACTAAAAACTATTTTTCCAGGGCCAGCAACCAAAATGAGATTATGGAGTAAACTGGATATAAACAACACACTTTAGGGGTCATTATCCTCAATCACCCTTAGATGGGATTATCTAGATGTAGGAAAGCAAGCTCAGGACTCCAACTGATTTTGAATTATTGTGAGCTATATAGTTATTTCATTATATATCATACCGTAATAAAAATAGAAATAAAGTACACTATGAATGTAATGTGATGAATCATCCCCAAACTGTCCCCCATCCATGGAAAAATTGTCTTCAAGAAACTGACCCCTAGTGTCAAAAGGATTGTGGGATACTAGTTAAAATAGTTCTTCAAGGGCAATTTATTAGTTTAATTTTTTTTGTTATTTTTGAGACAGGCTCTTGGTATGTAGTTAAGGTTGGCCTTAAACTCACTATTTCGGCTAGACAGGCCTTGAATTCACAGTGATCCTCCTGCCTCAGCCTCCTAAGTGCTGATGTTACAGGAATTTACTAATTTAAATGCTTAATTTAGAGAAGAAAAAAGGGTAAGAATTAATAAGCTATGTGTTCCACTTAAGAAATTAGAGTAAAAAGTGGAAAAAAATCAAAACAGAAGTCAATAATAAAGGTAAAAACAGAAATTCACAAAAAAATAGAAAATACACAGAACTAAATAATGTTCTTATATAAATGGAGAAATCTGTTAAGCAAAAAAATAGAAAGTATAAATAATATTAACAGGAACACAAATAATAAGGCAAATTTTTTTAGTAAGAGACTTTAAATCAATGTAGGCCAAATATTTGAAAGCATAAGTGAAATAATGGACAAATTCATAGATGAATACAACTTACCAAAACTAACTCAAAAATAGAGAACTAGAAAAAACAGAAAATTGGAATTTTCTTACAACCACTAAATACATGCAATCAAAATTTTAAAATCTTCCCACAAAAAATTTTAGTTGTGATATTTTTACAAAATTACTTATAGAAAACTTTTAAGAAAGAGATCATTCAAAACTTTAGCTCAGAAAATAAAAGGGAAACTATGATACAATTCATTCCATGAGATTAATGTACCTTTGATATCAAAACCACAGAACCCAGTACAATTTGGGCCAATTTTGACCATGAACATACCTGCACAATTAAAATAACAATAATAAGCCCACGATTTTATTTTAATAGCTAGAACATCACAAGTTGGGTGTATCTAGAAATACAAGGGCAACTAAACATTAGAAAATACTAAAACATAACTCACCACAAATTAAAGGGGAAAATATGATAACCCCAAGAGGAATGGAAGTAATCAGAAGCAGACTGCATAAAATCAGGGGTTAGAAAAATATGCTGTCTTTATGTATATTCAACATTAGTCTGGATTTTCTAATAGGTGCATTAAGGCATGGAAAAGAAGAAAGACTAAAAAGGAAAATGATAGGCATACTCTTAAAATATAATTGTGGGGCTGGGGATTTAGCTCAGCAGCGTGAGCACCTGCCTCTCAAGTGCAAGGTCATGAGTTCGACCCCCAGTACCAAAAAGAAAAAAATTATATGTATATATATAATTGTATAAGGCTATGGAAGAAATATTTCTTCCAGAGCCCTATACAATATATATAGTAGTGCTGGGGATTGATAGCTACTGTATATGTAAAATTGTTTACATATAAATTCCTAAAGAATCTATAGGCAAATTATTAAATAATAGACACCTTAACAATATGGCTGAGTAGAAGACTGTATTCAGCCAAATATATGGTATTTCTAAGCATCAGCTACAAATACAAAATATAATTTTTTAGAAAGCAGTTTATCAGGGCTGGAGATTTAGCTCAGTGGCATAAGCGCCTGCCTGGCAAGAAAGAGGTCATTAGTTCAATCCCTGGTACCAAAAAAAGAAAAAAAGTAGTTTATCATAAGAGCAGAAAAACACAAGTTATAATGTCTTAGGAAGTTATTCTAAAATTCTATTTTATAAGTACCAAAGATCTATTATAGAGATTAAAGTGAAGAAAAGTGTTCAATAAGACTTTCCATTATAAAGATGCAAATTCTTTCCAGTTTGATCTATAGATTCAATATAATTTCATTCCAAATCCCATTGCATTTTCCCAAGAAACTGACAAGATTATTCTAAAACTTTTATGCGTGAACAAATGTCAAAAATGGAACAAAATCTTGAAGAAAAGTGCAGTAGAAGTGCAGTCTTGCTCCATCCTATATAAAGACCATAATTGTAAAGTTATAAAAATAAAGAAAAAGTGGTACTGATGCTGAAATAGACAAATGGATTAATGGATAGAAGAGATTCTGGAAGAAGACGCACACACACATAGATAGATAGATAGATAGATAGATAGATAGATGATAGATAGATAGATAGATAGATAGATAGATAGATAGATAGATACACACTCAGGCTTTGATGTAAAAGGTCATATTTTAAACATAATAACTTTATGCCTTGGGGTAGGGAGAACACACATACAAACACACACTCCCAAACCAAAAACACATAACATACATAAATCTGAAGAAATGGATAAATTTGACTACATTAAAATTACGTGTTTATATTCTTCAGAAGACCCCACAAAAGAATTTGAAGACAAAGCACAAAGCTGCAGAGTACTTGCAACATATGTAACTAATATTGGTAAAGCCTTATAACCCAGCTTTCAAGGGGAAAAAAACCCTATGGTTCATTTTCTTAGGTGATTTTCGTGTTGGGAAGACTTATTCCAAGATACCAACATAGTGTTGGTAAATATAGAATGAGAACGAGATACTCAAAGTCTTCCTGGTAAGATTATACAGATCAGCTGTAGCACATAATTGTACAAAATTCTTTTTTTCTGGGATATATAAAGAATTCTCCTTAAATGTTATTAATTGTCTAACCTACGATGCCACAGAAAAATGGGTAAAGAGAGCCAGATATGGTGGCACACTCCTGTATGATACCAGCTATTTGGGAGGCTGAGGCAAGAGAACTGCAAGTTTAAGGGATGTCGGAGTAATTTAGCAAGACCTTATCTCATAACAAAATTTTAAAAGGGCTGGGGAAATAGTTCAACACTCCCTGGCTTCAATCCCCAGTATATCACACACACACACACACACACACACACACACACACACACACACACAATCATGAAAAGAAATTACACAGCATTGTTGCAGGCTGAGGCAGGAGGATTGCAAAACTTTTGTGAATTAGTAAGATGGTACAGTTTAGTGAATTAGCAAGACTGTCTCAAATTTGTAAAAAAAAAATTGTTTAAAAGGCTGGAGATCTAGTTGAATACCTGGGTTCAATTCCTGGTACAAAAAGTAAAGGATAAAGGGAATGAATGAATGGTCATTTTGCAGCAGAGGGTATAAATGAATAATAAAAATATGAAAAGATTATCCACTTATTTGGCAATCATATAAATGTAAGCTAAGATTGTGATATGAAATTATATTTAATCTGAAAATAGACTAAAATAAAGAAATTATTATATTAAGTATTTGCAAAGCCATGAACCAAGGAGAAGTCATAATGCAGTATGATTACTGATGCAACCACATTGAAATACAATTTAAAATTATCTTAAATTTGAACATTTTTTATAGTCCAGCAAAATGTACTGTCGGTATACACTGTATAGGAGTTCTTATGTAAGTGCCCCAGAAAATACAAACATGAATATTCACAAAAGAATTTTTTGTGATAGTTTAAAACAACCAAATGCACTAGTCAGGATTGTGGGGAGAAGCAGAACCACTAAGAGAAATAGACATAACAGGGAATTTTATTACAGACATTTAACTATGCAATAGTGAGAACTGGTTAAAGCAGAGCTATGGCCCAGCCTTCTACTCGCCATTTATCATGGAGTTAAATACACACTTGACTCGAGAGATGCAAAAAATGAAATAGAAGATCCAGAAGACTCCTTCACAATTCTGGACTTGCACAGATCTCTTGAGTATAAGAAAGTTATGGCCATGCCTCCTTACTACCTTCCATGTCTGGTACAAAATATCACTTATTCCATGTGATGTTTTCATATAAGGAGTCTGAAATAAATTTTTTAAAAATTATCCTATTGTCCTGAAACTCTTTTGAAGAGAAAACATGTCATTGTTTCTTTCCAAGGGCTGTTCCTGACTCTTGTGCTTGTACTTAATATCACATACAAGGACTTCAGCAGTTATATTTTTTATCTTTGGAAGGAAATTCCTTCCTTTGCAAGCAGATGTGATTTTAGGACTGACTTCCTCTAGAATCATTGTAATATAATCTTACCTGAATTTGAGCACAACATCCAAATGTTCATTTTATTTAAATGTGAATTGCTGGCTTTGAGCTAATGTCAAGTTCCCAGTGTTTTGTAAAAATTTGATACCAGTTTGGTAACCCTAATCCATATCTATTCTGTGACTACTAATCTTGGGATGAAAGAAAACACTGAGAGAGGGAAAAAATAAATTCCTAAACTTCATTGCTTTATTGTTGACCACTCATTCAAGAAGCGGCTAAATGGCTGAGGACATAGCTCAGCAGCACAGTGCCTTCCTGGCAAGCACAAGGTCCTGAGTTCAATTTCTGGTACAAAAAAAAAGCTAAATCCATTACCAAAGTGTAGCACTATATTTACAATTATTTTAAGGGAAGAATAATTCTAACTATACACTTATTTTTGAGCAATACAATGAAACAAAATTCCAATATTATAAATCTTGTGAGTGGAAATCCAGTTTCGTAATGTAATGAATTGGGAAGTAATGACTTAAATTTGTTCTTTTTTCCTAGATACTAAGAAATAGATCTTTTGCAAATAGGAAGGAAACCAAGAAATGGAGGGGTGGAGAAAGGAAAGGCAGGGGAAGGGTATGATAAAAAGAAATCTTCTGGCTGAGTTTAGAGCAGCTCTAAAGAGAAAAATGGTCCCTTCCACTCCAGGCAAAGGGAAGACAAATGTCAAGAGATGTCGGGTTCAGTTATTTTTTTTCCCACATGGAGATTTGCCTCTTACTGCCAAGTTAAGTGTTTATTTTTATTAATAAAAGCAACTACATTAGGAGTCTATAAATATTAGTGGCTAAAGTTTTTTAAATTTGACTTTAGTTATAATCTTCACGATCAGTGACTGATTTAGAAAAGCACTACATCATACTGAAATACATTTATACTGTTTATGTCAGGCACTATCTTAAAAATTGAAAAATAGTTTTCTGCTCTTTGGAAAATATGATAAATGCTCTTCACCAAGTTTCCTTTTGTTGTGGTTTTTATATGGTATTCATGCGCATGCATCCTCTCTCCAAATCTGTTCTTGCTGTCAGTTAAGTAAAGATGTTAAACAACAAAGCAAAATCCAGGAAGACCCACTCAGCTTTTATATCTTGCATTGTTGAGCTTTAATGAAAGCTTGAGTTTTTCCAGAAGTCTGATCTTCACTGACTATGAAGGAAAAACAGTTGAAAAAAAAATGCCTCCAGCATGTGAACCATGTAATTTCATTTGAACTAAGGAATTCCAAAAATACTTGGGTACTGCAAGGGCAGTTATGTTTTTGTGTTGGAACTCGTTATGGAGAAGGATAAGTACTGGTTCTTTCCTCCCTATCTTTTTCTCATAAACATAAAACAAAGACTGGGTTCTTAGGAAGGAAAATAATATGGAGAGGGCAAGTTGGCCACAGGAACTTAGTCCTTTATTGGAAAATCTGTCTACCCTGCTGAGCTCTGTACAACCCCATGCAGCTTCATGCCACCTTCTCCCCCACTGATGCTAATCCAGGGCTCCATTTGGTCATGTCTTCAAGACTACGTGAACTGAGACCCACAGGTTTCATCAATTCTGCTGATTGGCGCCAGTATAAAAACTGTGCCAGTAGCCAGATTAGAATTTCTGAGTCTCTGTGGGTAATCTGGCCAATCAAACATTTTACATCCTCTTCATTTTCATGTTTATGCAAAGATATCAAGTATTAATAATATTAATAACTAGTATCTTGGGGAATGTATACTACATACCAGTTGAAATACTAAGTATAGTACAGTACTTTTGCATTATATTATTTAATCCCTACAAATACCCTTCATGGAATTTTGAGACATACAGTATCTAAGAAACTGGATTTTGAAATCTAAATGTGTACATCTAGAGTTTTTGATCTTCTTCCTTATTTTGTGGGCTGTGGCTTTATATAACGTATCTTAGTGTTCTTGATTGTGGTCTCAGATACCAGTAGAATAGATATTGTCCTGAATATTTCTCCTTGGGCCTTATCAGTGGCCAGCAGTTGCACTGCTGACTTTTTTTGTTGTTGTTAACTAGAGCTTCAGCTCTGGATGTAGGATGTATGGAAACAGAATGCTTCCCAAGAGCAGCTAATAAGTTGTATAAATATTTCAGTACCTTTGCTTCTCTAGTAAAATAGATCAGGGGCATAAATTCTACACCAATATCCAAAATTCCCCAAAGGGATTAGTCCTCATTTGCATAGTATTAGCATGTTATAAATGAAACACACCCTTCACTGATTGGCTTCCCTTCCTTTTCTTCCCAGAACTTCCAGAGATTTCCACCCAAATAAACTACTTGTATGCGTATTTTTATCTCAGGATATGCTTCTATGAGAGCCAAAACTAGGATAATATGTAAAGATGGATCCATGAAAGTGAAGAAGCCAACCGGAAGAAGTGCTCTGTTGCTAGAAGAAAATCACGGAGTTGCAGTTTGTAAGAAATAGCCTCTGAAAAATGACTTCCTGCTGTACAAGTTGAGAGTGACTTTGTGAAATAGAAGTGAAAGATTTTTTTGAGGATTATTGAATGTCTTTACATTTAGCTCTTGATTGGGGTGAGGGCATCTTTTAGAAGTCATCTGTTTTTTATTAGTACACAGTTGTCATAAAAAATGAATACACATATCATGGGGAGTTGGTACTCATCTGAACCCTCTTTACTTCCCCTTCCCTTTCTCCTTCTCTCCCTTATTTTCCTCTCCCCCCCTCTAGATTCCTGTCCATCTGGCTTTTTCCTATTACCTATTTTTAATGTTGCTTTTTCTTTTTTAAAGTTATAATGTTTTACCACAATTTATGTTATCACCCCTAAATTAAGGGTGGAAATGTCAAACAATATAGCATAGTGTACACAGTGTATCAAAGATGCAGCCTTTCTAAAAATTACGCTGTAGAAAAGATAAAGAATAATGCAATGGGGAACAGACCTGGTTTAACCAAGAAACTTTCATGATACTTGATTTTTAACCCTCTGTAGGTACAATAATCTCCAAAGAATTTGGCAATAATTTTTATATTTCCAGTCTTCTCAAGTAGACACAGATTTGCTTACAATAAAGCTAATTTTAAGAGCACATGAAAGTTGACCACAACATTAAGATTAAATCCAGCAATCCGAAGTAATGAAGAGTAAAAAATACTGAATAGATGTCTTTGTCAGAAAACTGACCATGCAACAAGACTGCCTGCAGTCCTCACACTGGAATAGCAACAACCGCTTAGTGTACCAACTCAGTGAAATTTGTAATTGCATCTTGTTCTCTATTTATTTTTTTTGATGCTCTATTTATTAAGAATAATTCATGTAATTAAGTGGTCTTTGTAGACAAACTGCATCCATCTAAATTAAACATATTTTACAACAATGTAATTAAAAGGTCACAATATTTCTTTTGGGCAAACCCCTTAATCTAGTTTTGTTTTGTTTTGCTTTGTTTCTTGTTTTGTTTTGAGACAGGATCTCACTATGCAGTTCAGGCTGGCCTTGAACTCACTATGTAGCCCAGGCTACCTTCAAATTCACAGCAATCCTCCTGCCTTAGATTCCCAAGTGCTGGGATTACGTATGTGTGCCACCGCACCCAACAATGTAGAGATCTAAATATCAATGTTATTCATTCTTTGAAATATAAAGTGTTTTAACTGAACAAAGGTTAGACATTTTTAAATGCTATGTACATCATGACTAACATATTAAAATTATTTATACTATTTATATCTAATATCCAAAGAAATTTTACTACTAGATTCTTACAGTAGGTATTAGTCTTCCATGCTTGTTAGTTGATCCTATGAGTATAATTTTAGATCAGCATGATTTTAATGTCTATTCTTTCACTTTGCTACTCAGGAACACAGCATATGCAGAATAAACAAGTGGTGCAGCCACCCACTGATCATGTAGCTCTTCAAATTAGCTGTCACAACCTCAGATACAAATTCCTACCATGTCAGCAAGGTTGAATCCAATTCCTCATCAAAAAGTGCTGGTGGAGGGCCAGTGACATAGCTCAGCAGCATAAGCACCTGCCTGGCAAGTGCAAGATTCTGAGTTCAATTCCTAGTACTAAAAAAAAGTGCTGGTGGAGGTTGTCAGACACAGTCCAGTGTAGATCCCCATCCAATGGCTAATAGATGAGACAGCAGCACAGACAGAAGAAAAACCTTCAGAAATTCTGCTGAGAAAATGCTTCCGTTCTTCCTAACAGTTTCTCAGACGGAGAGTAGCTGTGCACTGCAGATGTTTAAAAGAGGAATTGCTTAGGGGAAATATTTTCTGGCTAACTTGACCAATTCCATATTCCAATCTGAGTTTTTCTTCCAGATGCTTTCTACTTTTTTCCTTCTCTCAAATAATGCTCCTCAGATTAAGAGCTATTCTTTTCTCCGATGCTGTGCATCTGTGTTTCAGAAGCATTTTGTGGTGTCTGTGAGTAAGGTGGGTCATCACAGTGAAACCTCCTGGAGCTACTCCATCCAGATTCATACTGGGCACCTAGCAGTATTTTTTCCATGTCACCTTCATAAATAGAAATTGAAGCTGGAATGCTGCTCCTATTCCCATTATTCCTGAAGTGCAGTTCTGACCAGGAGCCCTGCAGGTTCTCATCCTGCAACCTGAGGACCTCGCTCTGCAACAGGGCACCATGTAGGTCCACGACCAGTTATGACAGCATCTTGCCAGCAGTCAAACAAGAGCAGGCAAGACAAGGGCCTGCTGCTTTTTGCTCTTTATTTATCCTTTGAATTTATCCTATTAGTGAAAACCATGTAATATTTAAATTTCTGTGATTGCTTTATTTCAGTAAGTATTATGGTCTCAAGGTACAACCATTTTCCTATAATGACTCAAATTTATGCTTCTTTATGCCTAAATAGTACATCATTCTGTATACATACCATATTTTCTTTACCCGTTCATCTGCTAATGGACATGTAGGTCTCTGTCAACATTTAGCTATTACATATAAGCTAAGCTACTATAAATATGGGCATGCATATATGACTGTAATATGATGTCTTTAACTAGTTCAGGACAATGTGGAAAATAGGAATAGCTGGGTCAAATGAGTTTCTATTTTAGTTTTTTAAGCACTCGTCTTACTGATTTTCATAGGAGGATATTGGTTTATGCATTCTTTTTCCTTATAACCTGAACAGCATTTGTTGTTTTTTTGAGTTCTTGATGATAGTCATTTTTCCTAGAACAAGATAAAATCTCAGACTTTTAAAATTTTCACTTTTCTAAGGACCAAAGATGATTCATGTATTATTGGGTTGGCCACTTTCACTTTGTCATGTATTATTGGTCATTTGCATTTATTCGTCTGTGAAGTACCTGTTCGTTTCAATTGCTCATTTTTGATTCAGATTTTTGGGAGGTCTAATTATATTGAGTCCTCTATGTATATATTAGAGAGATTAGAACTCTTCCCAAGAAGCTGGGAAAATATTTTCCCATTCTGTACATTGTCATTTTCACTCTGTGGGTTATTTCCTTTTTTAAACAAAAACTTTTTAATTTAATGTAATCCCATTTGTTGATTCTGTGTGTTATATTTTCTGCAACTCAGATTCTGCTCAGAAGGTCTTAGCATATGTCTATGTCTTTAAGAGTTTTTACCTATTTTATCTTCCATCAGATAAAGTGTCCCTGTTTTATAACTAGACTTTGTTCTATTTTTATTTTGGTACATTGTGAGAGATACAGGTCTAGATTCAATCTTCTGCATATGAATAGCCAATTATCCCAGTATCATTGTTAAACAGCATATGTTTTTCACCCTTTTGTCATAGACCAAATGTTTGAGTGTGCTTGGAGTTGTTTCTGAATCCTCTACTCTGTTCCATCAGGTCACATGTCTATTTTTGTGCTAGAACCACGCTATTTTTATCACCATAGAATTATATAGCATCATTGGATTTGTGATGCTTTGCTCTTATTGCTTTAGATTGTTCTTGCTATGTTGGGTCTCTTTTGGTTATATGTAAATTTTAGGATTTTTTTCTAGTTCTGCAAAGATACCACTGGTATTTTATTTGGAGTGCACTGAATTTATATATCAGTTTTGGTAATATGGCCATTTTGACAATACTGATTCTAACTATGTGCAGATTTATTTCCATTTTCTAATGTCCTGTTCAGTCTGTCTGTCTGTCTCTCTCTCTCTTTTAGAGTACTACAGTTTTTATCATAAAAGTCTTTTACTTCATTGGATAATACATAGGTATTTATGTTTTGAAGCAATTGTGAATAGTATTGTTTTCTTTTTTTTTTTTTTTTTTTTTTTTTTGTCTTTTTCCTTTTTATCGGTACCGGGAATCAAACTCACGACTGCCTGCTTGCAAGGCAGGTGCTTATGCCACTGAGCTAAATCCCAGGCCTTCTTTGAAATTATTTGATGTTATATTTGACAGTTTCTGTCCTGATTATACATGTCTTCTGCCAGAAAGGACTCAGTTGGTGCTATTGGCTTTGACATGCATAAAAGCAAAGCAGAAAGTCAGCAGCTGGTAATCTGCTCCTTAGCTGACACTGGTGTCCAAAAGACATTTCAGAGCCATAGAGTAAGTTTTGGTTGCACTAGATGTTGCTGGATTTGTGATGTCTTTGTTCCGCCTAATCATATTTACAAGGCTGTTCTGATGATGCTTGTAATCCAATGTTAATTTACGGGTCATTTGCTTTACAAGACAGAATAACTGGCAGAAGTGCTAAACTTTATACTGTACCGTGCTGAGTATAAATAATCATTGATGTTAGTTTTACATACTAACTGAAAATACATTCTAATAAAGTTGAAAAAATTTTTGTTGCATCCTGTTTGCCAGTGTTTTGTTGATGACTTTTGTGTTAATGCTCATTAAAGAGACTGACCAGTAGTTTTCATTTTTTATATTATTAAATTTGGTTTTGGTACTAGCTGCCAGGAACGAGTATGGCACCACTGCTTCCCTTTCAATTTCACTGGTGAGTTTAAAGATTACTGTCCTTAGCTCTTCCCTGAAGTTCTTTAGAATTCAGCAGTGACTCCATCAGGTCTTGAGCTTTTCTTAGTTCATAGATTTTATATTATTGCATGAATTCCATTGCCTTTATTGGACTGTTAAATGTTTTTATATCTTCTTGATTCAACAAGCCATGCTAGTTCTGGGAGGAGCATATCAACAAGCCAGTTCGCCCTTCTAGTAAGCTGCGCAAACCATGTAGGGCCAGGAAGAGAAAAGCTAGATCATCCTTCTTGTGAGTGATAGGCATGCGGGCTGAGAATCAAGAATCCCCCCACCCCAGCCATCAGCTGCCCTCAGCACTAACTAAGCAGCTGGTTCAGAGGACAGGATGAGTTGGTAGCAACTGAGGTACAAAAACAACTAAATGCTTGTATTATTTGATTGACTTTGCAGACCTAAGTCAGCAGTCTGAGCACCTACCTATTAGGAGGATAACAGTATGCAATATAGCAAATATGGGGAATTTCCTTCTGTCTTGTTGTTGAAATCTTACTGTTTTGTTTTGTTCTGATTTATTATTTTGATTTATTCAATGTTCTGTTTTGATTGGTTTTATTCTGTTTCATTTTATTTGATTTTACTATGTCCAGTGGAATGGACAACTTTTGTAAAGGTAAAAAAATATATTATGGTAGCCAATGTTGATTTTCTGTTATCCTGCTTTGAAGTTCTGTACCACTTTCACTGCTTTGTTTTGGTTGGCTTTACTCTGTTTTATTTTGTTTGGTTGGGTTTTATTCTTTTTAAAATAAAAAAAATATCTTCTTGATTGAGTTTTAGTAATTCATACACATGTAGAAATCTTTCCATTTTCTGCTAGATTTCCCAATTTGTTGAAATATAGATTGTTTGTTTTTTGGAACAGGGTTTCACCATGCAGTTCAGGCTCGCCTTGAGCTCACTTTGTAGCCCAGGCTGGTCTCGAACTCGCAACGATCCTCCTACCTCAGCCTCCTGAGTGCTGGGATTACAGGCATGAGCCACCACACCTGGTTCTTGAATTCATTTTGTAGCCCAGGCTGGTTTTGAACTCATAGCCATCCTCCTGCCTCAGCCTCCCAAATACTGGAATTACAGGTGTATATACCACCAAGCCCAGCTTGGAATACAAGTTGCTAAAGTAATTACTTAAAATCATCTGGATTTTCTAGGTGTTTATTGTTATTTAGCCTTTTTCATTTCTAATTGCATTGATATTATTGTTTGTTTGTTTTACTTTTCTTAGATAAGTTTGGCTCAGGGTTTGTCTATTTGTTTATCTTTCTTGAAAAACAAGCCCTTTGATTCATTAAGTCTTTATATTTTTGTGTCTCAATTTCATTAACCTCTGCTCTGATCCTTATAATTTTCTTCTTTGTACTTGTTTTGGATTTGCATTGTTCTTGTTTATCGAAACCCTTGAGATGCATAATTAGGTTATTTATTGGGAGTTGCTCTGTTTTCCTGATGCGGGTATTTACAGCTTTTCCTCTTAGGAAATCTTCAATGTGTCCGATAGGTGCTGATATATTATACTGGGATTATCATTTTATTCTAGGACCTGTTTCATTTCTTCCTGGATTTCTCCTATAATATTGATTATTCAGTAGTGCACTGTTTAATTTCTTGGTGTTTCCATGATTACTGTGGTATGTTTTAGCATTGACTTTTATTTAAAAATTATAAATAACCCAATATCAGTCAATGCAGTTGAAGAACTAATGAAAAAACTGCCAACAAAGAAAAGTCAAGGTCCTGATGGACTCACTGCTGATTGCTAGAAGATATTTAGAAAAGCTCTAATGCCACTACTCAAACTTTTTAATGAAATTGAAAGGGAAGCAAAACACCCAAACTCACACCTAGAAGCAAGAATTACCCTGATACTAAAATCAGAGATGGATCCAACTAAAAAAAGAACTACAACCTTATCTCCTTAATGAATACAAAAATCGTCAAGATACTGGCAAATAAAAAGGAGCCAATTATAGCAGTACACAAAAATCTGTAGCATTTCTGTACACAAATAACAAGTTTACTGAGAGAGATGAGGGAAATCACAACTTTCACAATATCATCAAGAAAAATGAGAAAATTAGGCATGACTCTAGCAAAGAAAATAAAAGATCTATACATTGAAAACTATAATACTTTGAAAAAGGAGATCAGAGAGGCTATCATAAAATGGAAAGACATCCTCTGTTCTTGAATAAGCAGAACCAAGGCGGTGAAAATGGCTATACTTTTTAAATTCTTATACAGATTTAATGCATTCCTAATCAAAATACCAATAGCATACCTCAGAACTAGACAAAACAATTCTAAAATTCACTTGGAATCAGAAGAAATAATAGCAAAAGTAATTCTAGGCAACAAAGCAAGGCAATTAGTATCAGCATCCCTGATTTTAAGTTATATATCTAAACTATTGTGCTAATAACAACAGCATGGTGCTGGCAAACATACACATACACAACCAGACTCAAGGATAGGTGAAACACAATAGAAGATACACAAACAAAGCCAAGCACACTCAACTTCCTTATCTTTGACAAAGGGGCCAAACACTGTCACTGGAGGAAACATAGTCTCTTTAATAAATGGTGCTGGGAAAATTAGCTTTCTAAAGCTGAAAATTGAACCTAGACTTGTATCTTTCACCGTGAAACTAAACTAAATTCAAAATAGATCAAAAATCTAAATATAAAAATAGAAACACTTAATCTGCTATAAGAATAGGAAAAACTCTAGAAAACATAGTGTAGGGTTTTATGAACGAAATAAACAAAACCCTGATCACATAGGAAATATTGCAAGGAGTCAACAACTGGGATCATCTCAAATTATAAAGCTTCCGTACAGCAAAAAAAGCCAAAAGCAGAGAAGAGACAACCCACAGAACGAGGAAAAAATTACCAGCTACTTCTCAGAGGACTGGCATCTAGAATACATAAAGAATTTTTTAAAAAATTGTCCTCCCCAATTTAAAGACATTTAAATGCCCACCAAAAATGGGCATTTAAAGTGAATAGACATTTTCAAATAAAGAGATATAATCAGCAAATAAATATATGGAAAAAGGCTACACATCACTGGTCATTCAAGAAATACAAATTTAAAAAACACTGAGGTTCCATCTCACTCCAAAAAGAATGGCTATCATCAAGAAATGAATCAGCTGGGAATGGTGGTGTGTACCTGTAATCCCAGCACTCAGGAGGCTGAGGCAAGAGGGCTGCCACAAGTTCAAGGCCAACCTAGACTACATAGAGAATCTGGGCCAGCCTGAAATACATAGCAAGACTCTTTGTCTCAAAAGGAAAAAGAAATCAATCAATAACAAATGCTGGTGAGGCTGTGGGGTACAAAGAATCCTTCTCCATTGCTGAGAGGAGTGTAAACAATTATAATCATTGTAGAGCTCAGAAGAGGGTATCCTCAAGAAACTAGAACTAGAGATTTCATTTGGCCCAGATATTCCCCTTCTAAGTATCTTCCCAAAAGAGTTAAAATCGTCACACCATAGTGATATATGCATATTCAGTTTTACAGTAGCATAATTTATAATAACTAAATCTTGGAAAAAGTCAATATACCCATCAAAAGTTGAATGGAAAATATGGCATTCGTACAATGGAGTGTACACAATGTACCCAATCTGTTATAAAGTTAAATTTGAGTGGTGGTTCACACCTGTAATCCCAGCACTTGGGAGGCCGAGGCAGGGAGAATACTGCAAGCTTGAGACTAGGCTGGCTACATAGTAAGTTGAAGGCCCAGCTGAACTACACAGCAAGAGTGTCTCAAAAAAACAAAAACAAAACAAGCAAAAGAGAAGAAAGATAAATTTTAACCATTTGTAAGAAAATGGATGAACCTTAAAACCATAATTTTAAGTGAAATACATAGGACACACAAATTTAAATATGCATTGTTTCTCTTGTGTGAGAAAGTCAAAGGCTAAAGGAGAATAATGTAGGATAGAGATTGGGAAGGAGGAAGAACATGTTCAAATGGAAGGGGAACAAGGGAGCAGGGAGGGGAAAGGAGAGAAAAGGAAAAAAGAAAGGAAGAAAAAATGAAGGCAAAGCTGTGTAATTGGGGAAGGGAAAAAGGGCTTAAGGGATTAGAGGAGACTGGAAAAAAAGAATTGATACATGTTATGTACAGGTACAAATTTCTGACTATGAATGTGATCAATAGGTATGACAAATATGTACTACTACAAATAGTAATGTTTAAAAAGTTGTTCTGAGCACTTTTGTGTTGATGTCTACATTGTCTGAATAGAGAACAGCTATGGCTGCTTCCTACTGCAGTATTTTTTTCCATCCTATGATGTTTAGTCAGTGGAGAAGTTCTTCTGATCTTGGCTCTATGAAGTTATATATGCCTTACTTACCTGTATGTTGAATTTCCCCCCAATACTTGGAAAGTCTCTGTTATGATTTCTGTAAATAGACTTTTATGCCATCCACACCTCTTTTTTCTTTTTTAATTTTATTTAAGGAGAAAAAGAAAAAAAAACAGGAAAAGGGTACAAGTAATACAAAATTTAAAAAATAAACAGAAATCACTAGTTAATAGATTACATATTCTCATTTTAGAAATAGTTGTTCAAGCTACAAAATTAAAGCATATAAAGTGGACTTTCAAACAGTGAGACTGTAAACAGTTTTGTTCAATGATCCAACAAAACACAGTAATATGGTTATCTATCTTATACACTTAAACATATATGCAGTTATAATCTTTAGAGCACTTTCTTTTCTTTTCTTTTGTACAATGACAATTACACATTTTGGGTTTTATTACTCCCACTGTTCTTATTACTTTTTTTGAAGAGACTAAAACCAAATGTGACATATCAGAACAGAGTCAGTCAAATCAAAAGGATGGACATATAATAGATAATGTAGAAACAAAATACAAGGTGATCAACAATGGTTACCATACTGCCTCTTGCTATCTTAAGAAGAATTGCTTATATCATCAGTTATAATAAAATTGAACAAAACAGTAAAGAATAAAACCAAAACATTGGAGACATTACAGGACTTTAAAAGAAGATAATAGTCAACCAGAATGGGCATCATAATGAATCTTATTGTCTTCATAGTTGTTGCCTATACTTTTGAACTTGGTACTATCAAGCTAAGCAGAATAGGGGAAAATCAGTCAAAACAAGATGGTGAAGGCAATAGAAGGTTTCAAATCAAGTTAATAGGAAATCAAAGTAGGTTACTATAATGTATCCTGCTACTTTTTATTTTTCCCTTAATTAAAAAGATAATTTAAAAGTAAATAATTAAAAAAGGGAGATTGAGATAAAAGAGGGCATCCAGCACAGGTCAAAACATAACCATTTAAGCCAAATAGTGTTTCACCACAAGATATCCTGACATAAAAGTAGTTACCAAAGTATCTCTTTCCTTGAAATCTTTGAGTATAACTTCGTATACTGTGGCACCAAACATATCCAGACAATGTAAAACCATTCAAGAGAATGACATTGTTACAGGGTATTTAGAACCAACTAACAGAAAATGAACAATGGTTTCTGTATAATCTCCTTGTCTATAAAAGTTTTTGCTTATATTATCACATATAATAAAATCCAAAAAGATACAACCTGTTAAGACCAATGGAGACAGAAGAATAAAAGCTTGATGGGACTTCAAAACAATATGATACTAAATCAGCACTAGCTATTATCATGTCTTGTTTTCTCCAAAATAGCTGTTCCTACCATCCAATCT
Source organism: Cavia porcellus (assembly GCF_034190915.1). Classification (NCBI taxonomy): domain Eukaryota; kingdom Metazoa; phylum Chordata; class Mammalia; order Rodentia; family Caviidae; genus Cavia; species Cavia porcellus. Next base: position 81,308,834 of record NW_026947484.1, read on the forward strand.
TCTCTGTCTCATTTCTGTTGAGCTCTTTTTCTGTTGTTTGTTGTCAGTTTGTCTTCTTCATTTCTCTTTATGCTCCATTCATTGTGGCCTCTCTGCCACTATTTCTGGAATCTTGGTATTTTCCTTTTTTAGAATATCCTGCAGTATTCCCTGTAGAGTTGAATTGGTGGTTGTAGATTCCCCTAGTTCCTCTTTATCCTGGAAGCACTTTGTTTTTCCATCAATTTCCAGGGACAGTTGTACAGGATATATCAATCTTGGCTGGAAGTTATTATCTTTCATAGCTTCAATTATTTCCCCACGTGCTCTTCATGATTTGATGGTTTGTGCCTAGAAGTCTGCTATAATTCTGATGGGTGTTCCTTGTAAGTGATCTGTTTCTTGTCTCTGACAGCTTTTAATATTCTGTTCTTATATTGGATTTCTGGAATTTTGATTATTATATGCCTGGTGTAGCTCTGTTTGGGTTGTAGGTGGCTGGGGTTCTGTATGCCTCATACATCTGAGTATCTTTAGCTTTTGCTAAATTAGACAAATTCTCTTGGATTATTTCTGTGAATAGCTTTTGTAGTCCATTTGTTTGTGTCCCTACTTCTTCTTTTATGTTCTTAATTTTCTTAAGTTATAGATCCTCTTATCATCTTCTAGCCTTTGTATTATTGCTGTTTGTTTTCTTGTTATTTTTAAGAAGTTTTTCATTTCATGCTCCCATAGTACAAATCTGCCCTCCAGTTCAGATAATCTATCCTTAGTTTCTTTCAAGCTGTTATGCCAGCTTTCGATAGAGTTTTAGTTTCCTGGTAATCTCTTTAAACCTGCTTCATGTATTCTATGCTTTCTCTATTTTCTCCATCAAACAATTCTCCCCTTTTTTTCTGTTCTTCCATTCCACCATCTGTTTTTTCTTGGCAGTGCTTAGCATTTTTCTAACTATTCTACTTATATCTTGCTTTAGGTCATTAATAACTTCATTTTTGAACTGGTCTATGAGGCTCTGGAGATACCACTTTATGTCTATTGGTGCCGTGTCTGATATTGCATGTTTTTCAAGATTGGGGGCCAAGGACCCTTTCTTGTTGCTCCCTCTTCCCATATTTTTTGATCCTTCCATACAAGCGTATATAGGAGGCCCAGTTTCTTTCTTTATCTGTTACAGTTTGTTTGAATTGCGCCGGCTAGGTATTCCCACCCACTGCAGTATCCCAGGGAGACACAGACCTGGGCAGCCTATGCTTGGCCCACCCCTCCAGGTCAACCTACCAAAGGCTTCACTGCTAGGGTGTACCTATAGGTGCTGGGACCTGGTTTGGGCTAGCCTACTGGGTCTTGTCAGCGGCAACACCCAGGCCAGGCACTCCCCACCAATCCTGCTTGAGAGGGGAATATGTGACTAAGGACATTGCAGCGTCCTGTTCCAGCTAGTCTGCCCAGTCCCAGTATGTTCTTTGCTGAAGCCTCCTACTCTATGGAAGGGTTCCCGATCTGCTTACTCATCGCAGGTCGATGCAGGGCTCCCGGCTAGTTCTGCTCTCAACTCCATTCGCCGCTTCCCACTTTCAGAGCTTTCATGCCTCTCACCTTGCCGTGCCAATTGGGACACAACAGCAGCTGCAGGAAATTCAAATCACGGCTTCCAGTGGCGGGGGGTCCAGCTTCCATGCTGAGACCTTATGTGTTCTTGTTATAGCACCGGGATTGCATTTCTAGTTGGTTTCTCTTAGTGTAGTTCATTCCTGGGTTGGCAGGGTATATCTCCCCTTGCTCAGGACTTCTTGCCCCGCACCATTCCTGGATTTTAAGCAGGGTATCTCAGAGAGCCTCCATAGCTGCTGCTATCTATCTGCCATGTTCTCCCGGAAGTTTCCATCTACGCCTCTTTTAATTTTTCTCTGATTCCAATTTTCTTAGGCTAGCATTTTTGTGCTATTTGCAATTATCTGATCCACTTTCCATGATCTCATAATTTTAAAGGTATCTCTGATTATGGTTATCTGTATCAGCTGTATCTTCTAGTTCTGATGTATTCTACTCATATTTGGTACCTTTTTATGGACTCTAATTCTGTGCTAACCTGGTTGTTCATATTTTGAATCAGTTGGTTTAGCTTATCCAGCTTTTTATTTGGGTCTTCTTTAAGCCTACTAATCATTTTGTTAAGTCCATTATCTGTTAAGATACATCATATGTGATCTCTCTGACACTTTATCATCTGGTTGGGTTTGTTTGTTGCTTCTTCTACCATACCATATAATTCAACCATTTGGTTTTTTTTATTTCGTCCCCATCAATGCCCACTGGATCAACTTTGAAGGAATTAGGAATTTTTGGATGCTTTCTTATCTATGTGTGTGTACTGACAGTTGAGAATTGAATAGGATGGAGAGATTTTTTTGCTTGTATAGAACTCTCTTTAGTTAATATTTGCTTCCCAGTGATATGACCTCATTTTGGTTTCATTTTTGTATTTATTTACTTCTTCAACCTTTTCGGTTTAAAAGAATCATACTGGATCACTGTATTTCTCTGGTGCATGTCTTGGAGTCACTATCTAGTCAGTTGTGATAGAAAACACTAGCAGGAATCTTTTGCTCTATTTTCTTGTTGTTTTTTCTATACTTTCCCAAAGCTTAATAAGTAAAAGATCACAGAAAATATAACCACTGATAATAGGAATAGCAAAACAAGATAGAAATGGCAACACATTATTAATAGAACATGGAAGAAATGGTCATAAGTAAATGAATATAAGACTTAGAAGTTCAGGGCCAGGGATTTAGCTCAGTGGCACCAAGAACTTGTCTGACAAGTGCAAGGTCATGAGTTTGATCCCCAGTACAAAAAAAAAAAGTTGGGCTGGGGATTTAGCTCAGCGGCATAAGCACCTGCCTTGTAAGCAGGCAGTTGTGAGTTCGATCCCCGGTACCGATAAAAAGGAAAAAGACAAAAAAAAAAAAAGTAAAAACAAAAAGACATAATTTCATACAATGATACAATGTTTTATACTAACAAAACTGAATGAGGCTCTTTTATACCAAGTACACTGTACTTAAGTGTGTGACTCTAAGACCATTGTTAATTAATTAGACTCCCTGTGGGGATATTATATATCCAAAATTATACATGTATAATTTTTTAAAATGTGTGGGGGGGGTATACTGAGGATTGAACCCAGGAACAATGTAGAACTGAGTTATGTTCTTAGCCATTTTTATTTTTCACTTTGTGATAAAGTCTTACTAAGTTTCCAAAGATGACCTCATACTTAACAATCTTCCCATGTCAGCCTCCCAAGTATCTGTGATTACAGGAATATACCATCATACCTGACTTGTCCAATATATTTTTTACAAATATTTTAAAAATATGCACATTGGGAAAATCTTGCTTATCTTTGCTTTACTAAAGGTAATTGTGTTGTAATGCATTAGCTATTGCATTCATACATTTAAATTCCTTGGTTGTCTTTGATTGCATGTGTTCAACTTCATGTCCACATTAACTGAGATTTTACTGAATCTAAACATCATATTTAAAATGTATTGGAGCTGGGGATTTAGCTCAGCAGCATAAGCGCCTGCCTGGCAAACCGGAGGTTGTGAGTTCAATCCCTGGTACCAAAAAAAATAAATAAATAAAGTAAAATAAAATAAAATGTATCATGTTGTTGTTCTAATGGTCTGGTAAGGTTCAAAAAGTTGCTTGGAGATATTCTTAATACTGCATTTGTGATGAACAAGCTAGACTCAAAAAGGATAGTGATAATTTCAAGTAGACATTTCTTTAGCTGAATACTTTAGCCACAAGAGGGAACTGTATGAGTGATAATAAGCTATTTTGAGGTCATCTTTAAGGGATCTGAATACCCAATCCCCATTTCTCAAGATTTGAAGATTTACAGTATGCTTGCCACATCTTAGTCAGTGCTGTCATCAGAGATTTGGACTACAGAAATAGGTAAACCCTCACTGCTTTTTAACAAACACTAACAAGGAAACTAATTTTTATCTACTTGATCCCAGGTGGACATAGGTTTATGACAAAGTACATACAAGCAGTGACCAACTTCCTTATCTAATTCACACACGGCTGATCTAAAATATTATGTTTTCCCTGTTGGTCAAGATAAAAACATAGGAATCTTGCCTCACTTGCCAACTCTTTTGGAGGAGGGGTGTCTTTATTACACAAGAGTCCTGAGAAAACTGAGAGCAATGGGTTTGCTTGGGGAGGTATAAACTAAGCTGGGATGTTATTTTTCTGCTAGATTCGTGAGAAGCAACAGGCAATGACAGCATAAGGCAAGAGCACAATCAACTTCTAAAAGGCCAGAGAAAAAAGCAAGAGCTCAAAGCAAATTATACCAGACATCCTCGGGAAATGTCTACGGCAGGAAAAGACTCTTACTTTGGTGCATCCTACATTAAATGATGTACGTGGGTTAATATCAAAAGTGTTAATCCCTTGATTCATTTATAGCTTCGAACACCATATATGGGAGACATAATTCCCTCTTATCCTTCTGTGTCCATGTTTACCACAGAAAGTCCTAGAGAAACTGCTACTTTTTGAGAATTCACCTAATCTTTTGAATATATCTTTGCTCTCATTTTTGCTTAAGATCCAAAAGATGCTATTCTGATAAATTAGAAGGTGCTGATTTCATTAATATCTTTAGCAAAATAAAGAAATAAGAAAAAAATAAAAAATAAAAAAAGAAATAAGAAAAACATTCTTAAGAATTGAAAAATTTATTCATAAATCATCCTGGCATAAATTATTATGTATATGTAGAGAGAAAATAAGTTTGTAAGAGAGGATGCTATAATGAAGTTGTTAAATTGTGGAGGCTGGCATTCAAGTTTTGACTCCATTACTTCCTAATTCTATAAACCTTGAGCATAGCTGTCTCAGTTTTCTCTCTGTAAAATGGGATAAAAATATCGTTATTATACCAATAAAAATTAAATACTTAGAGCAGAATCTAGCACCAAAGGGCTGAAGAAAGCTAGCTGTTATTATTTACATAACAGCACCAAACATTAAGGCATGAATTTCTTTATCACTGACCAGGAGTATACTGATAAAGGTACCTATACTGTTAAAAGTTGAATTCCAACAAAAAAATAACAACCGGTAAAGTAGATATTATTATTATTTCCACTCTACATATGTGGAATAATTAGGGGTAGCTTTGAGGGCCAGCAGGACATTATAGAGGCGATTAGCATGTCAGGTAGCCAAGATCAGTTTACTCATGATGACTGCTACTGAAGTCATTTCAACATTTGATCTTATCTGGATCCACAGCACATGTGTTACATCCTTCACACATGTCTTTCATTAGGAAATCAAAATAATTTCAAGTTGGTCAAGTGAAGAATCATATCCACATCTCCCTGGAGTCCAGTTCATTTCCTGACTTGTTTTTATGCTGATAGGATTATCAGGAGGTTGGTCTCAGTTACTTTTCTCTCATTGCTGAGACAAAATACCCAACACTCAAAAAATAAGGAAGGAAAGGTTTATTTAGCTCACAGTTTGTGGAAGTTTCAGTGTGTAATCAGCTAGCTCCAATGCAGGGTGGTGTGCCACAGTGGCAACATTTCAAGGCAGCAGAAGACAGCAAAATTTAGGATCTTATTTATGCTACACAAGTACTCCACTACTGAGCTACATCCCCAGCACAATATGTGTGAGTTTATCTTGTGTATTTTTTTAAAAGGCTAATTCTTAGCCCATACTGTCAAGAAATTTTGATTCAGAAAGCCTAGGATCTGGAAAAGGAATTTGTACTCTTAATATAGTTCCAGGCAATTCTAATTTGGTGACTGAATTGGAAAAATTGATCTCTTTGATAACCAATTTACATAATATTTACTATCTTTCTGATTTGAAAATTGAAAAATACTAATATGAATAAAATTTTAAAAATAATTATGCTTTCTAGAAATGATAATTGCAAATATTTTGTAGTTGCTCATCTAATCTTTTTTAAAAATAAGTGACATTAAGGAAAAAAAATAATGTCTTTTAGGGGACATTTGATGGTTATTTTTCCAATCTATTTTCAGGCACTTATAATCATATTCCTTTTATGTCAATCTTAATGGCTATTAGAAATTATTTCTATGTTTGAATTACATGTAGATTTATTCTATGAAATTTACTGATACTCCTGTTGAGGTCAAGAAATTGGATTTTTTTTTTTTGGTACCAGGAATTGAACTCAGGGTCTCACACTCACACTTGCCAGGCAGATGCTAGGCAGCTGAGCTACATCCCTGATATATATTTTTTAAGAGTACTAAAATTTATTGGAGAAAAGGAATGGGGAATAGAAATAGCTCCTGAGAGGAGGGGTCCTAAAAGGTTGCCAGGAAATTGGAGATTTAAGACCAATTTTGACTATTATGTCATACTTGTGTCCTTCTTGTAACTCTGAATGTAAGGAATATGTGATAACTCAGACCCCAGAATAAAATCCAAGGAAGCAAGAGATTGAAATTTGGGAAACAAAGGCTTTATTTTAGGCCAGGCCTGCTGACGCAGCCTCCAGTAGCCAATTTGGAGACTGTGCGCCCCAGAGACTGAAGAAAGGGATTTTAAAAGCAGGAGAGAGGAAAAAAACAAAACCCGCAGCACTGTTAAGCTGTTGACTCAAGTTTGGAAACTGTAAAGCTGTCCACTTAGTTCTGATAACATCGGGAGCCTGGTGCCTTTCAAGTTACTATGATTCTGCAGATAAACATTATCTTGGAATAGCACATCTGCAATAACATTCGGAGAGGAAGGTAGAAAGTTAATTATTTTGGGACAGCTTGTTAGCAGTAACACATGGAAGTGGGGAGGCGGTTAGTTATCTCGGGACAGCTTGTTAGCGCTAACATGTGAGAAGGGGTCGAAAGTTACAAGAAGCTGAAACTTAAGTTTTTACAAGGATATGGAATTTAACCCTTTCGGCGCATACAGAACAAGAGGAGGTACATTACAGAACAGAAATACAGTGAGATTACTTTTGGGGGGGGGGACAAGATCAGGTAAGGGTTGTGCTAACAAGCAAGTTTCCCTGCAAACAAGCAAGTTACTCTTCAAATAAGTTTAAATTAGGAAAACATCCAGGTATCCTCAGCAGAGAATAGAGAAGTCAAACAGTAATTAACAACCCCTCTTAGCTTATTTTAGCACCACATCTGTTATTTGTAGAGGGCAACAATGGTTAACATATCAATTAGGTAAGATTTTGCAATTCTTTACAGAGCAGAGCATTGATTAACATATCAATTAGGTCACCCAGAGGGAGAAGGAAAACATATATATACACACGGTATGGCCATGTTACAGGTAATTTGCTATAATACAAATATAACGAAGCTATTTTTCTTAGAGTACAACAGAATAACCTTATCCAAAACTTAATAGAAAATTGTATTATGAGGTATGACAAAAAATATGGTGAACACTTAAATTTTTAAAAATTTTATTACAAAAGACACACTGTAACCAATCGTTTCAAAGTACTTCTCACTTTGAACACCCTTTTCCATTGCTCCTGCTGCTATTGGGTAGCTCCTTCTAAAAGTGGCTCACCAATCAAATGTCCCTGGGTTTTGGGTTGCTCATCTCTCCTTCTAGAGTTAGATTCTAGGTCCTTCTCATCTTGAACAAAGAATTGAATGAAATGAGCAAAAAACAATGGCAAAGTTTATTTGAAAAGTACAAGTGAAAAGTGTGTGAGAAACTAGCTCTGCAGAGCAAGCTTGAGATGAGTAAAAGGAAAAAGCAAGATAAAAATACACCTTGGAGGAAGCAGGATAGGCTATTGTGAGGAAAGCCATGATAACCAGCTCTTCTTGGTGTCTGAGTACTGTCCAAATCTCAAGGAAACCCATGAAAACGTCTACAAATGAGTCCTGAGAGATGGTGTTGGGGTCCCGACCCTCTGGCTAGGTCATCCTATTGAAAATTTGCTCGAGTCTCATGAGAAGTCTACATGCAAGACTTTGGGAACTGTTCTGTACTTGCATCATGAAATTTTGTAATTAACAAGTCAGGCCTACTTCCCCAGCCAACTTCACCACATCCTGATCTCCTATGTCATTGTCACTTTCTGAAGCAGTTCTGGAAGTTCTTTCTTGTGTGTTTACTTGCATTGTTGTGGCTGCCTCCGTGTCCTAGATCAATTTAAAACATTCACATTTCATGGTCATTTTAACTTTGCAAAAGAACCAAAAGTCAAGTGGTATCAGATCCACTAAATAATATGGAAGAAGACACACTGTAGTGTTTTGAATTGTCATATACATTCTGAATAGAGCCAAGAACAACGTAGTCATGAAAAGACACTCATGAAAGAGGACTTCCAGAAAGTGGCAAGAAAAATGGGATAAATGTATTCAAAGTGAAGAAAAGTATTTTGAGGAAATTAATGGCAATGTGTCTTTGATTGCAATGCATTTTAAAAATTATTTAAATATTATGTATCTTTTGAACACAACTGTTATGTCCACCAAAACTTAAATTCAAAAGATTTGCTTTTGAACTCTCTTTGTGAAGGTAATACAACAAGATTTACTTACAGACAGGGGTACAGTTGATTACTGCATCATTGAATACCACAGAATGTACTTACACAAACCTAGATGGTATAGGGCAACCACTCCATGTGGCCTCTTCACAAATTAACAGACCTGGTAAACTCAAGATATATGGGGCTGCTGTTGGTATAGCAATGTACTATTTTATGGTAAATTTTTTTAAATAAGTAAAGGAATAAACTTTAAAATAATAATGGATAGTAATGCAGAATAAACACATAAACCAGTAACATGGTTGCTTATTATCAATATTAAATATTATGTACTGTGCATAATTATACAAGCTATATTTTTATGTAGTGACTGGAAGTACAGGTTTGTTTACACCAAAATTATCTGTAAAATGTATCTGTAATACTTTGTGCTGCATGACAAAGATACAGTATCACTAGATGACAGGCCTCTTTCAGCTACATTTTAATTTTATGAGATCACCACTGGGTTTATAGGCTATTGTTGACCAGAATATCAGTATATTGTTCATAATTGTAATAAGATTTCTCCAGGGGCCAGGGGTATGGCTCAGTGACACAAGTACCTGCATGGCAAGTACAAAGTCATGAGTTCAATCCCCAGCACCTAATAATAATAATGATAAAAGAGGTAGAGATTTTGCCAAAGGTGACATACAAGCCCATAAAAATATGCTCAGCATCACTAATTTTCAGAAAAATGCATATCAAAAATAGGTATCATTTCACGCCCAGTAGCATGGCTCTCACTTAAAAAATAAAACTTGATAACAGGTGTTGGTAAGAATGTAGAAAGCTGGAGCCCCTCTTCACTGTTGGTAAAATTGCAAAAAGTGTAAGCAGTATGTAAAGTAGTATAATTCTTGAAAAAGTAAAGAAGAACTATATGACCCAACAGTCCCATGTCCAGACGAATAGGCAAAGGAAATTAAATCTGAGTCTCAGAAAAGATAGCTGCATGTCTATGTTTATAATAGCATTATTCACAATAGCCAAAAGGTGGAAGCAGCCCAAATATCTAGGGAGGGATGAATGCTTTAAGCAGATGTGGTACAGATGCAGCATATTATTCCATTTTAAAAAGGATATTCTGCTTTAGTGGTTCATGCCTCTAATCCTGGCACTCAAGAGACTGAGGCAGGAGGATTGTTGTGAGTTTGAGGCCAGCCTGGACTACAAAGCAAGTTGAAGTCCAGCCTAAACTATAAGGTGAGACTCTGTTCCCCACCCCCCCAAAAAACCACTAAATAAATAAATAATAAAATGAATATCCTGTCACTTTGCACATGGGGAGGTTCAAGTTTTCTACATTCTCATTAACAACTACATGAACATGAGGACATTAAGCTAAATAAAATAAGCCAGTAACAAAAAGACAAATATTGCATGACTCGGTTTTTATGAGGTATCTAAAATAGTCAAATTCATGGAAACAGAAAGTAAAATGGTAGCTGTCTGTGTCTGGGGGGAGGACAGAAAGGGAAAATTGTTGAAGTATAGAGTTTCAGTTTTGCTAGATGCAAAAGTTCTAGAGCTCTCCTTCATGACCATGTGAACATACACTACTGAGCTGTATGCTTAAAAGTGGTTAAAGTGATAACATTTATTCGTTTATTTATTTGTTTTTTTGAGCCAGGGCCTTGGTATGTAGTTCATGTTAGCCTTGAACTCACTATGTAGTGTAGCCTGACCTTGCACTTGCAGGAATTCTCCTGCCTTGGCCTCCTGAGTGGTAGAAATACAGGCATGCCTTGCCACACCTGGCTCAAGTCTTACAAACTTGTATGCATTGCATGTATTTATTTATTTTTGAGACAGGGTCTTGATATTTAGTTCTTGTTGGCCTTAAACTCACTATGTAGCCCAGGTTGACCTTGAACTCATGGCGATTATCCTGCCTCAGCCTCCCAAGTGCTGGGATTACAGATTTATGCTACCATGCTTGCCTCAACATGTTTTTACTATAATAAAAGTATAAATCATTTTAAAAATCCAATGATGCACACTGTTGCCCTTCTATAACATTCTGAACTGTTATAAAGTGTAACAGTAATAATATAATTAAGATTAAGGTTTGGTTTGATAAAACTTTTTTCATAATTCTTAAAGGTTCAGATTAAGTGTATCAGAAAACATGACAATAATGCATTAGAATAGGACAGAAAACTATGCTAGTCCAGAAAAGTTTGTTATAAGTGGACACTAAACCTGACTGTAAGTTCACTGATAAATATAGGAATAACGCATTTGTCTAAATTAATAAAAACCTGTCTGAATAAAGACAGTCAGGGCTCTCCTGACTGAGAGATTGAGAGGAGGCTTCTGAATAGAGTTGTGACACCTGTGCTCCTGGAGTAAAAAATTTTCTAACTCCTCTTGTTATCTTACTAAAGAATACACATAAAATTCAAGTATCTTTTAATGATTGAAACATGGTCAAACAGAACAGTTTTTGCTATTGGTCAATTTAAATTCGTTTCCCACCAAGGTTGCATTCCTAAAAACATCAAGCTCGATACGGTGGCGTGTAGCTGTAGTTCCAGCACTCAGGACACTGGGGAGGAGAACTGCTTGAGCCCGGGAGTTCAAGAACACCTTAAGCAGCATAAAAAGATCCTGTCTCTAAATTGAACCAACCACTAATGCAAAGAGGAAATTAGTGACTTTTTCCCCATTTTGCTTAATAAAAGCAACAATAGGCTTCTTCTTCACTTTATTTTCTAGTGTGTATAGTACTCCAGTTGCGAATTTTCATTTGTATCTACTAAAGCTTCTTAATAGTAACCATTCAGCCTTTATGGTTAATTAAATTATTCCAAATAATGTCTGATGCTGTGACCTGTGAGTAGAATTGTGGACAAGATAGACTGGTTAATAACATATGACCATAGTTACTGAGATACATATTTAAGATTGTTTGCTTTTTTATTGTTCAGAATTTTCCTTTTACCAAGGACCTACTAACATGCACTGCAGAAATACTCCATGCACTTGGGCCAACTTTTACATGAACAAGCACATGGGAGGAAATCACCATTATCCTAAGAAAGAAGCTCTGCATCAGGAAGCTGATTATGTCACACATCTGATGGAGTGGATGGAGAGAGGTCAGGTGAGGGCTATCTCTACTAAACTGTAGGAAGAGAAAATAGGGATTAAATATACTCTTAAAGCTTCTCATCCTGGATCAAATCATTGAAATAGATTTTGACACTAAATAAATGCTTCAGTTTTGAGGCTTTGGCAGTGTCTTAGCTACTTTCCTGATACTGAAGCAAAACATCCAACATCTACAAGTTACAGGAGGGAAGGTATAAATTTTTAAAATTTTGGCTTTTTTACTATGTGTTCAGGGTGGCCTTCAACTTGCTATGTAGCCCAGGCTGGCCTCAAACTGGCTATGATCCTCCTGTCTCAGCCTCCCAAATGCTGGGATTATAGAATGTGCCACCATGCACAGCAGGAAAGGTTAATTTTAGCTTACAGTTTGTAGAAGTTTCAGTTCATAATCAGCTATCTCCAAGATAGGGCTGCATGATAGAGGAGAAACAGCTCATGGCATGGCAAGCAAGAAGCAATGGCCTTCTTTCTGCTTTCCCTTTTTATTCTATCCAAACTACAAGCTTATTTGGTGGCACCCAGACTCAGGATTGGTCTTCCTTCTTCAGTAAACCAGAACTATGATCAGTGGACTAATCTAGTATCATACACCCTTGATCCCGTCCCCTCCCTAAAGCTCCATCTATGAGCATACAGGTTTCCGGGGAACTTCTACATATAAGCCACCATGGGCAGTTTGTTAAACTGCAAGTCACTCCACTTAAATTGGAATGAATTTTAAAACTGCCACAACCCATGTAGCCCTTGAGGTTCTTGAGGTGAAGGACCTCGAGAGAATGAGAAAATTAAGAGACAAAGTTGGGGTCAGGTGGAGTCCTAATCCTCCTGATGGAGGAAAGATACTATTTAATCAATGGAGCATGATTATTTTTATACTGGGAAGGATGATACCAGTATCAACTATGCTGCCTAGCAACCCATTGCTTGGATTGTTAAGAGCCTTGGTGTTTTTCTCCGCTGTAGCAACTTCTTCATGTGGCTGACCCAGGCTCTCTTTGTTTTTGGAAGGTCATGTCCCAGTCATGCTACAGCCCTGCACCCGTACTTAATTTCCATCTTTAATGGCTCCCAACATGAAACACCATGTGGAGTCCTTTGAATCTTTCTGATATGCTGTAATATTTTCAGTAAATCTAGGACAGAAAAAAAATGATATAAATCAGTGGTAAAGAGGTTGCCTAGCATGGTGAGATCCTGGTAGTGATTACCAGCAACAAAAGAAAATGAAACAAAAAAATCTACAGAACAAAAATCTTACCAAATCACAAAATGTAACTTAGCTACTGTTTGGATTTAGCTGAGTGTTATGGCACACACCTATAATTCTAGCTACATGGGAAGGTGAGACAGAGGATCTCACGTTTAAGTACAGTCTGGGCAATTTAATGAGATCATCTCTTTTTTAAAAGAGAAAAAAGATAAAAATCATGATGAAACAGTTTCAAAATAGGTAAAAGGGCAGTTACAATAATTAATACATTGCATATCATAATAGTTATTCACAGTATAAGATATAGGCATGATATCTTGTCCAAACATATTAGCACAAACCTTTCCTTTTTAATGAACTAGCTATATAACTTTCTTAACTATCTTGGGAATACATATTTTTTTTTATTTTTCCTTTTCTTACTCTCCCCTTTCTCCATCATAGTTTGTCTTTTCTTTTGAACAATTTCTTCTGTGAGACCACCTCAAAACAAAAAAAAAAATAAAAATGGGTAGGAATCATGGTAGGGTGCTTGCTTAGCAACTGTGAGGCTCTGGGTGCATTTGCCCCATACTACAAAAATAAACACAATTTTAACCATGTATTAAGGTAGAATAACAGGACAAATTTCAGGAAGTCATCTTTCAACATCAAAGATTTATTTAGCAACCTGTGACCAATCTTGTTTTATATATATTACCATCTACTCTGCTCACCTCCACATTATTTTCATGCAAAATAAAGATATAATATCTTTTCAGGTGAATTATTCATAAACAATTTTCAGAGGGGATAAATAATTGAGACCAGCCCAGAAGCAAAGGCATTTGATGTTACACATAATACAAGTATAATAACATTATGCAATGCAAACACGTAGCAACAAAAAATAGAAATGGAGAGAAAAAGAAAAAAACAAGATTGAATGTTCAGAATCATAAACTAAAACAGTCTCACTTTTAGAGTCTTATGGCAGTCCCTAACTGGGAATGGGTTTGATCTGAACCAAAATCCAGCCATGGCTCTCTCATCAAAGCCTGTAAGTGTGTGTGAAAGTACACCAGGCCTACTTTTAGTCTGATGACTCAGGTTCCATTTTCTCCTAATCCTTTCTTCACTAGTCTTGGGATTGTGCCTGAAACTTCATATTACTACATCAGTCTCTCTGATTTGCCAACACTGCAAGGTTCTACTAAAAGTAGGACAAGTGACACATTTTGAAATATTAAGTTTCACTGCTTTAAATATTTTTTTCCTCGCCACAAAAGTAATGTGAATTCATTATAGATAATTTGGAAAATAAAGTCTAAAGGAATACCTAGTATTAAGAGCTGGGCATGTGGCACCACGTCTGTAATCCCAGCACTCTGGGAGACTTGGAGGGAGGATTGCAAATTTGAGTTTGGCCTGGGCAAAGCAATGAAAACCTGCCTCAAAATGATGTTTTGTTCTGTTTTGTCTTGTTTTGTTTGAAACAGGATCTCACTGCAGTTCAACTGGCCTTGAACACACTGTTTAGCTGACACTGGCTTCCAGCTTGCAGCAACCCACCTGTCTCAGTCACCACAGTGGACTGAGATCACAGGTACATGACATCACATCCACATCAAAAAAAATTTTTTTAAAGTACAACCATAGGCAAGATGGCTTTTAAAAAGTTAATCTAAGGTGGTTTTAAAACACCAAGTTTTGTCCTGCCACAGACACAAGCATATCATGTTTGTTATGTTAGCACTTGGTAGGGTGAGGCAGGAGGATCCCCATGAATTCATGGCCAACCTGGGCTACATAGCAAGTTCAAAGCCAGCCTGAACTACGTAGTGAGACGCTGCCTCAAAACAACCACCAAAAAAACCTCACCCCACCCCTGCCAAAAAAAAAAAGACCCCATCAAATTTTAGTACATTTTCTTCCATTTTTCCTGCTAGGCACATAAATGCATTTTTTCATAAACATGGGATCATATTTTACACAACATACAGGGAATATAGTTTTATATGATTAAATATTCTTCTCCAACTTTTTTGTTTTTCTATTTAGAGATCAAATCCAGGGTTTCAAGAATGTTAGGCAAGTACTCTACAATTGAGTTACAGTCCTAGCCCTTTTTTGTTGAGAGGTCTCTCAATTGTCAATGATCCTCCCACTTCCCGACAGTGCTAATCATTCACACCCCACCCCTAGGGTCCAGAACAATTACTACAATTCAGTTCAATACAGTCGCATCCCATTGAATCTGTGCAAGGATGACCAGTTCTTTGCAGGTCATATAACTATAGGAACATCCACCACTGCGGTCCTATTTCCTCACTAAAAAAGCAAAAGTGATAGAATAATATCCCCACCAATATTATCTACCTTGAAGGTTTAGTTTACTGTGGAGGTTAGTAAAATCATGTATTTGAAATTATTTTATAAACATTAAATGCCACAGAGAAAGGTAGTAGGGGAGGTAATTCTAAAGATGGCAAATAAGGTCAGAACTAAGGCAATAAAAATTACTTAGAAGTTCCTTAAATTGCTTGTATGTTCAGGAAGAAATTCCCGTTTATGAGACATCAGAGAACAAAGGGCTGGGGCAAGTATGAGCTCAGTGAGATTGCCAGTGCAATTTGCTGTGCTCTAACATTTTCATTTCCTCTCTGCCAAGCGCACAACTGAATTTAATATGACAAATAAGATGCGACTTTGTTATTTTAGTTTTATATTGTAAGGTCAAGAAACCTCTCTGGGCTTTTTGGCATGGTGTGGTTCAGCTGGATGAGCATTTCATCTGACAAATATTCTCAAAGTTGACTCTGCTTGCCACATTCCAGGCTGCTGTGCTAGAGCAAGGCAGCAAGCCAGGAAGGAGACACAATCTGACCACAAGTTGGTGAGCGGAGGCAGTCCTTTGGTCACCTTCTAGAGAATGCAGCAGATGTTTGGGAAAATTATGGAAAGTTACAGATTTTGTTTTGAATACTAGCTACAAATGTTGTATCTGATAAGCATAAAATTACTTTGTTTCCTTGTTTACTATTAATGTTGTGCTAACATTTTAAACTTCTGGTTTTTTAAATTAGTTGTTAATTTAACCATAGGTTAAAAACTCAAACTGTACATAACAAGGAGAAAATGAGAAACAATTTTTCGTTCAAGAATCTCCTTCCTCCACTGTCCAATCGACTCTATATCTTCCCTTCCGGAATCCTCACATTCACTGGTTATCGCTGGGTAAATGCTTTTTGAAAGAGGTACTTATTAAGGTGCTATCTAGGGTCCAAAAGATAAATACTAAATGCAGTATCTGTAGTCCAGTCCAACTCTAAAATTAACTCCGTATCTTTGGCAGAACAACTCTACAGTGGGTGCCAAAAGACAGTCTTGGCTTTCTCTAACGTTACGGTGGCCAGAGACAGAAGAACGCAAAGTGAACGGAAGGGCAGCAGACAGGTCTCAAGACACTTTCCCGGTAAAGTGTTTACTGACTGAATAAAGGCTGTGTGGAGAATGAAACCCCCATAAAGGTGCACTAATTTCATCACCAGCTCGCCTGTAAGACTGCCATATCAAAAGGTCGAGCTCCCAAAGACCACAGGACTCCCCAGTGCTGCCAGGCCGGGATCCCAAAGTGGGAACCCGAGTCGCCAGGGTCACGTGACTCGCGATCCTCTCTGCCCACAGCCACCCTCTTGGCAGCGCCACCTCCCCGCCCCCCCCTTTCCGCCAATCCAGAGCGGAAGGCAAATTTGGATCAGCCAGGCCTGGGCTTGTCCCTCAGCCAAAGTGCTAGGCTCCTGCCAAGCCCCTGCTAAGCCGGGCCTTCACCCACTTGCCTCTGAGCCTCACGCGACTGCCCACTTTCCCTCCTTGTGCCCCTGACAGTTTGCTCCAATCACAAGTGGGAGGAGGAGACAAGCCAGAAGAGTGCCACACCGCATGCGTGTTGACGCGGCGCGGTGGCGCCGGTCAAACTCAGGGCGGGGCTTCAGGAACCTGAGGTGGGGGAGGAGGGCGACGTCTCCCGAGTGCGCGCGCCCTCCCCTCCGACCCACAAGGCGCGGCGTGGTGACGCCCGCGCGGCCCGAGGAAGGGGCGGGGCCGGGGCGGGCCCCCACGCTCCTCCCACCCTCTCTGGTCCCGACTCTCCTCCCCTTCCCTCCGCCACCCTCAACCCGGTCGCGTCGGGGTCCCTTCTTCGTGAGGCTGCGCGTCGGCCCGGCCCGGCCCGGCCAGCGGGCAGATGCCCCGACTTGCCGCTGTCGCCACCGCCGCCGACTCCGCCGGTGGCGGTGTGGGAGGCGGGCGACCGGCCCGGGGCCGCTGAGTGTGGCAGACGGGGCCGGGGGCCGCCGGGCGCTCCGGCGTCGGTGGCTCAGCGCGGACCATGTATTTCCTGAGCGGCTGGCCCAAGAGGCTGCTCTGCCCCGTGGGGAGCCCGGCCGAGGCGCCGTTCCACATCCAGTCGGACCCTCAGAGGGCTTTCTTCGCCGTGCTAGCCCCGGCCCGCCTCAGCATCTGGTATAGCCGAGTAAGTAGAGCCGCCGCCGTCTTCGGCTGCTCCCTCGTCGGCGTCCCGGCGCCGTCCCGCCCCCAACTTCCACCCAGAGCCCGGGACTCCAGTCCCTTTGTGCGGGACCCTGTCGCCCTCCTGCTGCCGCGTTCCGTTGTGGATGAAGTCGCTCTTGCCGAAACCCCTGCGTCTCCGGTGTGGCAGGGACAGCTGCGCACCGTGCAGACCCTGCGCGCGCTCCCTTGGCGGAACCCAGACTTGCCCTCCCCTTCTTCCCTTCATCCTCGGAGCAGATTTACTTAAAAGTTGCTCAGAAATCTGGCTGCCATGGTGTCCTCAGCTCCCTTGCTGAGGTGATTTTGGAGTATAGGAAATTCTGTTGAGAGGGCTTTACCCATTGTCAGACTTGACAGGCCTGAGATGGCTTATTTGTGGAAACTTACAGCTGGAGTTATTTTTACTAAAGTTCTGGTATGTGAATGACCTCCTGTGCTAACCTGGACATCCCTTCCCCACTTTCAGACTGGTCCCTTTTTCCATTGCTCCTAGACACTTAAAGGCATGTAAGGAGCGGCAGAACGCAAATCTGTCTGCGGTACTCAACTGTTAAAAACTGGCAATAATAAGACGTGGAGGGAGCATGGGGGCAGAGTTCTGTTTTTGCTTTAAATCCTGGTTACTTTTTTCTTTTTTTGTATCTATCTAATAAGTAAGAGAAATAACTTGAAAAACAAGTGATAGATGGGATACTTTGAAAATGCTGCTGTAAGTCTATCTGTAAAAAACCTATAGAATTCTGAGTACCAAAAATGCTTTTTTTTCCCCTTCCAAGAAGACACTACTAATCGATGTCAGAGTGATCTCTTTCTAAAGCTAATTTATCCATGTGGATATAGGTTATGACCTTGCCCTTGTTAGATCTACATAAAAACACCTGTTTTTATATTGGTTAGCCTCAAATCTCTCAAGTTGGAATGCTTATACTGCTCTTGACTGTCGTTACACGCTGTCCTGGAAAACCTGGTGATAGGGTGTAAAAAATTCCAGTATATATTCTGACTATCATAGTTGGGTAGTAAAGCATACTATTTGCCATTAAGTTTTGACCTACTTTTCAGATATGTATCAGAACAAAACGCTGTTAGGAAATAGTAAATATCAGCAATATGATATTGTCTTGTACTTACTTGTATTTCCAGATGTGTATATTATTTGGTTCTTATTTTAAAAGAAGTACACGCCTGTTGAATAATTTTTGTTTATCCAACTGTTTAAAACACATGTAGAAAAAATGACTAGAACTTGAATTTTAAGTTATTTTCTGGATTTAGTGTGCAATTCCATTTTGATATAACAAATTGTAAAGCCTAAAATTTAACATTTCTTACCTCTAGAAAGGCAGACTTGACTTAATTTTAGGTAAAAGAAAATTTGATATAAGGACTGAATGAGAAACCTGTGAACCGCATCATCTGCCTCTTCAAGCAGTATAAAATCTTAGCTCTCTTCAGGACATCGGGAATACTAATATCTACCTAGTTTTTCTGGGTGTGATAGACCATGCCTATAATTCCAGCACACTGGAGGCTGAGGCAAGAGGATTTGAGTTTAGGGTCGGCCTGGCACATAGTCCAAGGCTAGACTGGAATACGTAGCAGGACCGTGTCTCTGGAAAAGAAACAAAACCAAAAAACCTTTAAAAAATACTGTCAGTTTTGGAGTTAGATAACAGCATTATCCAAGGCAGGTTTGGGATTTAAAATTACTGATACTCCCTTATCTTTAAGCTGTCACTGTACTCACAGTTCCTTCTTTTTGTAAGTCCGGAGGTTACTGCTAATTGAGATCTAGTATGTAAGGAATCGACTTTAGGGAATGTATTCAGAGGTACGGAGTGAAATGGATTTCAGGAATACCTTAGAGGAAGCCGTATAGGTACTGTAGGTTAACTGTATGTAACCACATGGTGGTTAATTTTGTTCTTACCGAACCAGGTGATTCTAAGGTCTGTGATTATATGACTAGGCTACTATTTTCCTTCTGTGTTACACCTTTCTTAACATGGTGAAAATTTGGTTTTTAAATTTCTAAACTTCCTGAAACTAAGTAAGTTTAAATAAATTTAGGTTAACACAATGTATACAAAAGCCTCATTTAAATTAAGGAGCTATCAGTTACATTCACAATTTTGAGTCATTTGATTTAAAATGTTTGCAGTGAGAACATGAAAGCTTTGACTTTGGAAAGGTAGTTCCAAGTAATTTTATGAATTAAAGTGAATTTTGAAAATCTAAAGGGTTTCTACATGGTCAGAGTCTTATAACTGCTTGAGGGCATTTCAAAGCAGGGACAGACGTGCTCAGAGTTGAGAGGGTATTACAAGATTTGCTTACTCGAAATATTGTTGGGTTCTTAGTATATTAAGCTCTCTTAGGATGAAGGCATTAAAACTAAAACAACATGCATTTAATAGTGTAAGGTGATGGTTTAATGTATCCCCAAAATTGTTAGTGGGTGATACAGAAAATTTTAAGTCTCTAAGAATTAAGTTTTATATGTTCTATGGGTGTTGTAGAGAACTTGTATGTGCTTCCTACAGCTGTTGTTACACATCCTAAGTAACTATTTGGAATTCCAGTGTTGTAGAATCATATCCCTTTAGATATATTTTCTACCTTAAATTTGAGAAATATACTGTAGTGCCATTTAGAATCTGTACTTACTTTGCTTTTGGTGCATATTTAAAAATAGTATATTTCATCATTAAGGTGTGAAAAGGTTGTTATTGCCTTGTTTTTAGTGTAATGCGTTACTGAAAATTTGCTTTTCATATTTTGTGATTCTTAGGAATTCTAAAGACTATGCAAAAGTCTGCAACAAGGACTGTTGATTGGTTAGGATATTGTTGTTAGATTGAGGTGGTAGAGGGTAGAAATTTATTGAGAGAATAATTGATATGTTTCTATTATATAAAAGGATTGAGCTTTGAGAATGAAACTGCTGTATAAAACAAGTTGTGATTTATGATTGAAATGTTTTTTTGTGACATGAATTGTATTTTACTAATATACTACTTAATTGTGATATGAAAGTCTACATGTATGAACCTCTAAGTGATATAATGTTGTCATTCTAAATTAGTTATAGTTCTACCTCAGTTTTCAGGTTAACACATTCACCATAGGGCCATAATTTTTGCCTTGCTACCAAGTGGCTCTGATTTGAATTGAGTAGTTCCCATGGTTTGAAGAACTAGTGATACATGCACGTCTGACTCAGTGGGCAGTTTGTACTGCTTCTTTGATTACTATAATACAAAGACATTGATTTAGCAGAATAGATATATTACAATTGCTTAAGAAAAACATTAAAATGGTATAAAAATTGTAATGCAGCTAATTTGTGGTGGAGAAATAAGTGCATATTATATGTACTAAGAATAGGGTCCTTGTAAGATTTCTGTGTTAAAAATTAGAGTTATTGATAAACTATTCAAGACTATATAGATTTCTTTTAGTTTAATGAAAAAATGTATTTGTTGAATATTATAAAATTTTTAAGTTGGTGTAAATGGTAATAGTTATATTTGACAAGTAATTTTTCAAAGTCAGCAACTAATTAGACTTTTTATTATTAATTTGTCAGGTAATTAGCACTGTTAAAGGTGATTACATCTGTTTGGATCACTAGTACAAATCACCCAATGGGACAATTATGCACATACCACAGGTAGTTCAAGCTAGCAGGAACAATTGTCACTACACCTATTCAGTATAGTTTTGGAAATATTAGCAAGAGCACTTCGTCAAGAAAAAAATAGAAGGATTAAAGATAGGAAAGAAAAAAGTTAAATTATTATTTGCATAGAAGACCCCAAAATATCCACCGGAAGATTCCTAGATTTAATAACTAAATTCAGTCACATAGCAGGATTCAAAGTCAGCACTCAACAATCCATAGCATTCTTGTGCACAGATAACAAACTTATACAGAGAAAAATGAGAGAAACTGTTTTTCACAGTAGCTTCGAAAATTATGAAATACTAAGGAATCAGTTTAACAAAGGAAATGAAAAAAATTTACATTGAAAACTAAGGTAGTCTGATAAAGGAGATCAAAGAGGCTATCAGAAAGTGGAAAGCTATCCCTTGCTCTTGTGTGGGAAGAGCCAACATAGTGAAATGGTCTTGCTTCTGAAATTGTTATGCAGATTTAATGCATTACCAATCAAAATACCATTGACATACATCACAGAACTAAAGAAAACAGTCCTGTAATTCATTTGGAACCAGAAGAGACCTAGAATAGAAAAGCGATTCTGAGCAACAAAGGCAAGGCAGGGGGCATCACAATCCCTGGCTTGAAATTATACTGTAGAGCTACTGTGATAGAAACAGGATGGTTCTGGCCAAAAAGCAGGCCTGAGTACTAGTGGAAGAAATTAGAAAATGCAGAAACAAACACTCAGCCACACACCTCTAGAAAAAAGATAGCCTCTTCAATAAATGATGCTGGAAAAAACTAGCTTTCCACAGGGTAAAAAGTAAAACTAGAACCATATCTCTCACCATGCACCAAACTAAATTGAAATGGGTCAAACGTATTAATATTAAAGAAATACTATATCTTTTGGAGGAGAGAATAGGTAAAAATCTTGAAGACACAGGGATAGGCAAAAATTTCATGAACACAGTTTTGATCACAGGAAATGTCACAAAGAACAACTAGGATTTCATTTTATTAAAAAGCTTTTGCACAGCAAAAGCAATCAACAGAATGAAGAGACAACTCACGATGAGGAAGTTTTTCCGAGCTGTTCCTCAGACACAGCACTATTACCTAATTAAAAATCTAATCAAAAAATGGGCATCTGAAATGAATAGACACTTTTCAGATGAAGAAGTGCATAATGATAGAAAAAATGTTCAACATCGTTGGTCATTTAGTGATACACATTAAAACAATGCTGAGAGTCCATCTCACTCCAGAAACAATGGCTATTCGTCAAGAAATCAACCAGTAACAATCACCCGTGGGCTGTGGGAAAAAAGGAATCCTTCTCTACTGTTGGTGAGAATGTAGACTAGTACGACCACTGTGGAAATCATTGTGGCAATTCCTCAAAGAACTAGGACTGGAGGTTCCATTTGGTCCAGCTAGTCCCTTCTTGTTATCTTCCCTAAGGAATCATACCACAGCAGTATATGTACAACTTTGTTTATATTATAATTTTGAATAGCTAAATCTTGGAAACAACCCAAATGTCCATCAGCGAATGAACGGATAAACAAGAGATTTTTTTAGTACAATAGAGTATTACTCTGCCACAAAGAGATATAAACTTGAGACATTTCTGGGTAAATGGTTTCACCTTGAGACTATATTTTTAAGTGGAATAAATTAGACACGTGTGAATATCACACTGTTTCTCTGGTGTGAGAAATTGAAAGTGTAAGGACCAAATGTATAATAGATACTGTGAAACAGGAAGAAAATACTTAAATGGGAAGGGGAACTACTAAGGGGTGAGGAGGAAGGGAAGAAGGGAAAAGAAAAACATCGATAAAAGGAGGACAAAATGGAGCCAAAGCTTTTAAATGAGAGGAAGAGGGGTTGAAGTGAGAGAAGGAGAATGGGAAAAAATGAAGGATCAAGATGTATCATGTACAGATATAAATACTCTGTGCTGAATGTAATCATTATGTATATCTAAATTGTACCAGTAAACTTAATTTTAAAAAGCCAGTGAGAACATGTTAATGATGATTTCAAATATTTACTCTCTGAAATATTTTGAATACTTATTGTGAGAGATAGCATAAATAGGCAGTTTATGAAAGGGGTAAGGCATATTGTATGTAGAAAATATTTGGTTAAATGATGTTAATATGATAAATGCAAACCTTATCAGTTACAATGTTTTTATGTTGCTAGTGAAAAGTTGGAGTGGGCAAATAATCACTCGGGTTATAAATTGTATGTCTTTGAGTGACCCTGAGCAGAAAATTATATTCTTGTTCAGGTGTGCTAATAATAGAAAAAACAATGAGATAGATGTCTGAAGAACCAAGTTTCAAGATTGGGTATATGATTAACTGTGTGACTGGAGGAAAGCTGTTCAATTTATATCTTCTTTTCCGCAATAATTCCCTTTTCTCACCCTTTCAACTTTTATTATGCCTCCAAAGAACTTCTTTATAAATTTTCAGTTTTAAAGTCTTGTAGGATTCACTTTTTGCTAGAAAATGAAATTCAAACTCCTTAATTTGATAGCCTCATGGAATGCTCTCTTGCTCCATCTCTGCCTAATAGAATCATCTATGGTTTAGCTTCTCTGGAAATCTTTCTCCATGAGTCACCCTTTACTTAAACTATAACCAGACATGTCTGTAGATAAAGTATCACCTACCTTATCCCTGCCCTCAGCTTCACTGAGGTCTAAGTGACTAATAAAAATCATATATATTTGTACAATGAGATAGTTTGATACCTATTTGAAGGAATACTAAAATGAATATAATAAAAATAATCAACTTCTTATCTAATGATCTTTATTTATGTGTGTGAGATGATCTACTTTCTTAAAGTGAGGGTAGTGATGTAATTGAAATCCTAGTTGTTTGGGGAAGCTGTGGCAGGAGAATTGCAACCTCAGTGTCAGTCTCTACAATTTAGGGAGATCCTATCAAAATAACAAAGACTGAGAATGTAGCTCAAGGGTGGAACATTTCCCTAGCATTTGTGAAGCTCTGGGTTTAATCCCTAGTACCACAAAAATAACAAAACCAGAAAATTTCAAATTCATGATACATTATTATTAACTGTAGTCATCATCAATTGCACCACATTTTATTATCCATTTGTCCATTGTCAGTACTTAAGTTTCCATATTTTGGCTGTTTTGAATAATGCTGCAGAGAATATGAGAATGCACATAATTTTTTGAGATACTGATTTTTGTTTCTTTGGAATATAAAATATGTAAATATATGTGTAAGTATATAATGTATATCTCCATCCAGAAGCTAGATCATATAGTATAGTTTTATTTTCAACTTTTTGAGAAATATCTTGTGGTTTGTATCTGGATGTCCCCTTAAAGCCTCATGTGATCATGGTGGATGGTCTTTTCAGAGATGTCTGAATCTAGAGTTTGTGACTGATTTGTTGTCTAGTGCTGGGATTGGCGGTGTGAGTGCTACACCAGCCCTAGGGTGGGTAACCTGCATGCAGTATAAGAGAGGAAGAGGCTTACTCCTCCTTTTTTGGTTCATGTTGCTTTTGCTGTCTTCTACCACCATAAACTGTTGTCCCTCTGCCGTGCCACCTTGCCTTGGGGCCATTTAATTATGGAATGAATGCTTTACAAACTGTGAACCAAATAAACCTTTCCATTAAATTTGGGCGCTAAGTGTTAACTCAGACACTTCATTTTTTTCCATAATGGTTATTCCAGTTTACAGTCTCACTAGTAGTATATAAGGAATTCTCCTTTTCCACATCTTTAACAACATTTTCATTTGACTGATAAAAGCCATTCATGTGTGAAGCATTGTCTTATTAGGGTTTCGATTTATATCTCCCTTATAATTATTGAAGTGTTGAATACCTGTTGAACAATTTTATGTCTTCCATGGAAAGATGTCAGTTCAGGTCTTTTGTGAACACCCCACCGCCCCCACACTGGTGTCTAGCACTGACCTGAATCCTCAACTCTTTTATTTTTTTTGTATTTTTTATTATTACCTGTTTGTGGTATATAATGATTATATTCATCATGGAGAATTTGCTTCGTACCCAACCCTTTTGTTTTTTGAGAAAAGGTCATGTGAAGTCACCTGGGCTGGCCTTGACCTTGAGCTCTTGCCTCAGCCTCCTTAGTAGCTGGGATTACAGCTGTGTACCACCATGCCAGTCCTTTATTGTTACTATATTTGCTATAGAGTTGTGTGAATTTCTTGATTGTCTTGAATATTAGCTCCCTATCAGGTATATGTCTTATAAATATTTCCTCCAGTTTCTGTTGTTTTCTTTGCTATGTATGAACTTTTTAGTTTCAAGTAATCTCACTTGTTTATTTTTGTTTTTGTTTCCTGTGTCATCTAGAAATCATTATCTATGCCAGCATCAAGAAGCATTTCCCCAGTTTTCTTCAAGAAATTTTTTGGTTTCAGGTCTTTTGCTTAACTAAGTCTTTAACCCATCTAGAGTTACTTTTTTTTTTTTTTTTTTTTGTCTTTTTCATTTTTATCGGTACCAGGGATCGAACTCACGACCGCCTGCTTGCAAGGCAGGTGCTTATGCCGCTGAGCTAAATCCCCAGCCTCTAGAGTTACTTTTTGTAAGTGATGTAAGATAAGAGTTCAGTTTTATTCTTTTTCATATGAATATCCATTTTTAGGGTCATTTTATGTTTTAAGTTAATTTTATTGTACACTTGATATATGTAAGAGTACATTCATCATAGGAAATTAGTACCTGTACGTAATGTATCTAGATTCTTTGTTTTTTCCCATCCTCCTCCCCTCCAATCAGTCTTTCTTCTCTTGATCTTTGAAAAAAACTTTGTCTCCATTTTTCCTTCTATTCTTTTTTCCCCTTTCCCTGTACCCTCTCTCCTACCTTGTTCCCTTTCCCATTTGAACATGTTTCTCCTAATTCCCAATATCTAGTCTCCACTATACTCCTTATTTACCTCCTGGGTTTCTTACACAAGGGAAATGATGTGATATTTAAACAAGTGTGTCTGATTTATTTCACTTAAAAGTGTGATCTCAAGGTGCATCCATTTACCTAGAAATATCTCAAGTTATCTTTATTAGCAGGGCTCCATTGTATATAAAAAACCACTTTTTCTTTTTTTAATTTTAAAATGAAAAAAGTAAAAATGATACAGAATTTCAAAACAATAAGAAATGAACAATGATCAATAGTTGCATATCATTGTACTGTAGTAGTTCTTTGGACTACCAGACGTGTATGAAAAAATGATCAAACAATAAAAGCACAAACCATTCCTTTTGTTGGGCTAACAGAAATTATTAGTATAATTATCTATCTTGTACACACATATGCACACATAAATATATACACATATATATAAATAAATATATGTATATAGACACACACACACACACACACTAGGCAGACACTATGTTCACCCTTGTGAGTCTGAACCATTTCACCCATGACCATGATCTCAGATTGTATCCATTTACCTACAAGAGCCTTGAGATTATCCTTCTTTATAATTGAGTTTCTTTCCCTTGTATAAAAATATCTTTCTTATCTATTCCATAGTTGATGGGCAATCTAACTGATTTTTTATGGTTCCATGTTTCATGGAGTGTTGTTTCTCCTTTGCATTTCAACCTATGAATTTCCTTTCACATTAAATGTGTTTCTCGTATACAGCATATTGATGGGTCTTGTTTCTTGGTTCACTCTACCTGTGCTTCTTTTTATTGGTGGAATTGAAGCCATTTACATTAATGATTATGACTAGTATGCATTGGCTCATCTCTGCCATGGTATTTTCCTGCCATTGGTTCCTTACTTTTCCTTTCTGTTCAGTTGTCTGCCTTGTTCGGAGATCCCCCTCTGCTGCTATTTCTGGAACTCTAGTCATCTAGGTGTCTCTGAAATATGTTTCAATACTCTTTGTAGGGTTGGTTTGGTAGTCATGCATTCCTGCAGTTGTTCATCATGAAAGTATCTTATTTCTCTATCAGTTTTGAAAGATAGTTTTGTAGGGTACATCAGTTTAGGTTGGAAGTTGTTTTCTTTCAGTACTTAACATAATTCATTCTGTGTTCTTAAGAAGTCAAGGATTTAATAGCTTGTATTGAGAAGTCTGTTGTGATTCTGGTGGGTTTTCGTTTTATAGGTGATCTGTTTCTATTCTAAAATAGATTTTAATATTCTGTTCTTGTGCTGAATTTCTGGGGTCTTGATTATTATGTCTGAGTTTAGATTTATTTTGATTATGGCTAGTCGGAATTCTATATGCTTTACTCCTCCATCTGTCAGGTCCTTTTCCCATGCTTGAAAAGCTTTCTGCTAGTAGTTCTGTAAATAGTCTTTTTATGTCATTTGTGTTGACTCCTGCTTTTTCACTGACACCTAGCATTCTTAAGTTATTTTTCTTTGCATCAACTTGTAGCCGTTGAATTATTTCCTGTTTCCTTGTCATGTTTAAGAAATCTTTCTTTTTGCGATTGCTACCTGCAATATTGTCTTCAAGGTGTGAAAGTGTTTTTTCAGTTGCATTCAAGCAGTTTTGCTAGCTTTGAGTGGAGTTTTTAATTTCCTGGGTATCTCTTTGAATCTGTTTCATGCATTCTAATTCTTTCCTGTGTTGTTCATTCAAGCTTCCCATCATTTTCCTATGCTTGTCTTTTTTGAAATCAGTGTTTTCTTTAGATATGCTCAGAAATTCTTTTTATTATAGTTGTCATTTCTTCTTTTACCTGAAATACTATTATTATTATTTGTCTTCTTAAACTGGGTCTTGCTGTGCAGTTCAGGCTGGCCTTGAGCTCTCTTTGTGTCCCAGACTGGTCTCAAACTTGCAACAATCTTCTTGCCTCAGCCTCCCAAGTTCTGGGATCATAGGTATGTGCCACCATATCCAGCTTCTGATCTGATTTCTTCACAACCTTATAAAGTTATTTCTTGACTTCATTTGCTATCATTTCAAAAATTTCAGGTGCACAGATTCCCATTTCTTTTATGACTATGTTTTCTGAACTTATTCTGAGTGGGCTGGAGGTATGAGATTACATTTTACTCCCTGGTCTTGACATTTTTCCTGGAGTCCTCCAGAAGAGCTGGCTATGGGGTTATAGGCAATTCCCACATTGACTGCCTGTCTAAGGTGTTGAGGAATGGGCCAGATGCCTGGGTTTCTCTGTACCTAGTTTCTTGGGGAGGTGGTGGGGCACATGGCTGGCTTCTCTAAACTCTCGTGGTTATACCAAGGCTTCCTCAGTGGCTGTGGATGTGTGAGATTGAGGTTGCTTTCCCCAGTCCATGCTGGCTACTGGTGGAAAGGCCCCCAAAGGTGGGTACATGGGGGCATGACAGACTTCTCTGAGTCTGTGTAGGCTTCCTTTAGGAGGGTCCCCAAAAAACCACATTTTCTTTACTCACTCATCTGATGTAGAGCATTTGAGCAATTTCCGGGATTTAACTATTTCAAATTGTGCTGCTGTAAACATGGATGTGTATGTATTGCTGTGGTATGATGGTTTTAACTCTTCCAGGAAAATACCAAGAATGAGAATAGGTGGGTCAAATAGAATCTCTAGCAATTAGTTTTTTGAAGAGTCTCCATGTAGATTTCCATATTGGTTTCGCCAATTTACATTTGCATCAACAGTGGAGAAGGGTTCCCTTTTGCTACAGCTTCACTGGCGTTTGTTATTGGTTGATTTCTTGAGGATAACCATTGTTTCTGGAGTAAGATAGAATCTCAGCATTGTTTTAATTTGTATCTCTCAAATGACGAATGATGTTGAACATTTTTATGTATATTATTTGCTGTTTGTACTCTTTTATCTGAGAGTACCTATTCATTTCAGATGCCTATTTTTGGATTGAGTCTTTAAATTTGGGCATGGAGGAGGTCTTAATTTTTTTTTTGTTTTTAATTCTTTATATATTCTTAGTCCTTTGACAAATAACAGGTAAATTTTTTTTCACATTTTGTGCACTGTCTTCACTCTGTTGGTAGCTTCTCCTATGCAAAAACTTTTCAGTATGATGAGATCTCAGTTTTTGAATCTTTGTAATATTTTCTGTGTGATTGTGGTTTGGTCATAAAGTCTTTGCCTATACTTATGTCTTCAAGAGTTTTACCTATTTTATCTTCCAGTGGATTAAGTGTTTCTGTTTTAATATTTATATCTTTTTTTCATTCAATTTTAGTTAAGTGCATGGTGAGACATATAGGTCTGGGTTTAATCTTTGGCATATGGAAAATCAGTTTTCCCAACATGATTTTATTAAAGAGGCTTTCTTCTAATGAAGGTGTTGGCCACTTTGTCAAAGATTAAAATGGCTAAGTATGAGTGGAGTTGTTTCTGCATCTTCTGATCACTCCCATTGATCCCCAGGCCTGCTTTTTGTCCAGAATCATCCTATTTCTGTCACAGTAGCTCTACAGTAGAATTTCAAGTCAGGGATTGTGGTGCCCCCTGCCTTGCCTTTATTGATCAGAATCGCTTTTCTGTTCTAGGTCTCTTCTGGTTCCAAATGAATTACAGGATTGTTTTCTCTAGTTCTGCGATGCATGTCAGTGGTATTTTGATTGGTGTTGCATTAAATCTGTATAACAGTTTTGGAAGCAAGGCCATTTCTACTACATTGGTTTTTCCTACACAAGAGCAAGGGATAGCTTTCCATTTTCTGATAGCGTCTTTGATCTCCTTTATCAGAGTACTGTAGTTTTCAATGTAAAGTTTTTCACTTCCTTTGTCAAACTGATTTCTTAGTATTTCATATTTTTTAAAACAGATGTCGCACTCAGTCACCAGAGAATGAATATATATTTGCTTTTAGCAGGTACTGGGGATCAGACTGACAACCTCATAAGCAGGCACTTATGCCACTGAGCTAAATCCCGATTCCCAGTATTCCGTAATTTTTTAAAATTTTATTTAAAGAATAAACAAAACAGAAAATAGGTAGAAATAATGCATACATTCAGAGAAAAAATAAACAGTAAGAAATCACAAATTGATGTTTACACATTGTTGTTTTACAAATAGTTGTTAAAGATACAAAAATGGAATATATAATGTGGGAATTCAAACTGAGATTGCGAACAGTTCTGTTCAACTGTCCAACAAAAACTTAGTAACATGGTTGTCAGTCCTGTACACTTAAACATCCATGCAGTTATCCATATCTTCATTTATGTTGAGATTAAACAAACTAAAGCAGGTTAAAATCGTTCTGAACAAAGAATAGTAGTATTCCTGGATTTCACATCATGACACTCCATGATCCACACTGGGTACTGTAGTGTCTTTTTTTAAAATTTACTTTAAAGAAAGACTAAACAAAACAGAAAATGGGTAGAAATGATACATACTTTCAAAGAAAAAATAAACAGTAAGAAATCACTAGTTGATGATTACAGGTTGTCTTCTTAAAAATAGTTGTTCAAGATACAAAAGCATATAAAGTGGGGATTCAAACAGACTGCAACCAGTTCTGTTCAGCTATCCATCAAAAACGTAGAAATATGGTTATCAATCCTATACATTTAAACATACATGCAGTTATCCGTATCTTCAATTATGTTGAGATTGAATAAACCCAAGCAGGCTAATATCACTGTGAACAAAGAATAATACTATTTCACATTATGACACACTAGGGTCAGCACTGGGTTTTTTAGTGTCTCTTTTTCTTCAAAGTATCTGTTCATTTCATCACGTGTCATAAGATGAGTTTTCATAAACTTTATAGATTCTACACATGCATGAGTCTTAACGTGTATTTCTATCCTTTCTCGAGGGAGAAACAAAGCAAAGTAAGACAAAACAAAACATATTCCTATAAACACATGAAACGAAAAAAACATATAAGACCATTGTACAAACAGTTCTACCATAGTTCCTGTGTTGTCTCTTGTTATCTCCAACAGAATTGTCTATATCATCAGACATAGTATAATTGAATATATCAGTACATAACAGTATTAATAAAAAAAAACTTCGTATATAGTATAGAACTTCAAAAACTGGCAGTTATCAAACCAGAATGTGTATCATTGAGTCTTGTCATCTTCAGTGTAGTTGCCTATACTCTCAGACTTGATATTATCAATCATATCAGTTTTGAATAAAATCTTCTCTGCCTCATTTTTGTTATGCTCTTTTTTTTTTTTTTACCATCAGTTGTCTGTTTATCTTCTTCATTCTGTTTTCTGCTCCATTCATTGAGGCCTCCCTGCCACTGTTCCTGGGATCCTTGCACTTTTCTCTCTCTAGAATGCCTTGCAGTATTCTCTGTAGAGTTGGATTGGTGCTTGTGAATTTCCCACCTTCCTTTTTGTCTTGGAAGCATCTTGTTTCTCCATTAATTTCCAGAGACAGTTTATCAGGATATATCAATCTGGGATGGAGGTTATTTTCTTTCAGGGCTTGGAATACTTCGCTCTAGGCTCTTCTTGACTTGATAGCTTATGTCAAGAAGTCTGCCGTTACTCTGATGGGCCTTCCTTTATAGGTTATCTCTTTCTTGTCTGTGACAGCTTTTAATGTTCTGTTCTTATATTGAATTTCTGGGATCTTGATTATTATATGTCTAGGTGTAGCTGTGTTTTGATTGTAGGTGGCTGGAGTTCTGTATGCCTCATATATCAGAATATCATTTCCTTTTCCTATGTTTGGGAAGTTTTCCTTAATTATTTCTGTGAATAACCTTTGTAGTTCCTTTGTTTGTAACCCTGCTTCTTCATTCACATTCTTTATTCTCAAGTTATAGATCCTCTTGTTGTCTTCTAGCCTTTGTATTGTTACTGCTTGTTTCCTTGTTATTTTTTAAAATTTTTCCCTTTCATAGTCCCACATTGCAAAATTGTCCTCCAGTTTGGATAATCTATCCTTAGTTTCTTTCAAGCTGATTTTCCATCTTTCCATAGAGTTTTTAATTTCCTGGTAATCTCTTTGAATCAGCTTCATGTATTGTATATTTTCTTTATATTCTTCATCAAATAGTTGTCTCTTTTGCGTTCCTCCCTTCTTCCATCTGTGTCTGCTTGAGGGGTACTTAGTATCTCTTTTATTCATCTTCTTATATTTTGCTTTACTTGGCTAAATATTTCACTTTTGAACTCATTCTATGAGGTCTCGAATATATCTCTTTATGTCCACTGGCGCTGTGTCTGATATTGCATGTTTGCTGTTCTCATTCTCCTTTGTATTTACCTGTCGTGGGTCAGTGTTCTCAAGGTTGGGACCTGGGGACTTTTTGTTCTTGCTTCCTGTTCCCATCTTTTTTTGCTTCTTCCAGGAGCCCCCAGTTTCTTTCTTTGTTGGTTACAATTCTTCTGAAGTGCAGTAGCTAGATGACCCTTCCCACTGCTGTGTTCTAGTGAGTTACAGACAGGGACAGCATATCCATAATTTTTGAAGCTACTGTGAAAGATACAGTTTCCCTCATTTTTCTGTGTATGAGTTTGTTATTTGTATACAACAGTGCTATTGATTGTTGAGTGCTGACTTTGAATCCTGCTGTGTGACTGAATTTGGTTATTAAACTTGGGAGTCTTTCAGTGGGGATTTTGGAGTCTTTTATGTAGAGTAGTATCGTGCTATGACCAAATAATGATAATATAACTTCTT
This sequence comes from Cavia porcellus, assembly GCF_034190915.1. Taxonomy (NCBI): domain Eukaryota; kingdom Metazoa; phylum Chordata; class Mammalia; order Rodentia; family Caviidae; genus Cavia; species Cavia porcellus. The sequence continues at coordinate 81,341,581 of NW_026947484.1, forward strand.
CCTTTCTTATCCTAATTCCTTTTATTTTTTCTTTACTAGTTACTCTTGCTAATGTTTCCAGGGCTACATTGTGTAGGAGTGGTGATGGCAGGCATCCTTTATTCCAAGGACATGGAAAGGAGCCCATGACTATATGCAGCCTGGCTTCCTGTGACTGGAATGTGGGGTATGGGATATATTCGTATAACCTTTGACTGGGGGTGGCGCTTAAGGTGAGCGTTGATGACATGTGAGGAGTTGATTGGAATTTTCTTTGCTCACAAACAGGAAGAGGAATTGTAATTAAGGCTGAGGAAGAAGCAGGAAGCGGTGGACATTTCTGCTTTGGCCTTCTGCCACATTAGACTACTACCATAACCATACAGTAATTTTTTTCTAGGGCAAAACTCTTTCCTTCCTGTCTTTTTGTTGTTAGGAAAAGGGTAAAGTCTTTCTCTTACTATTTCCTGCTGAAAGGGGGCACCACTTTGGGGTTTACAAAGGTTGACGGGTTGATGATTGATGCCCATGTAGAAGCTGGTACCAAGTGTTTCAGGCAGGACAAGCAATTTATCACTGGTGAAAGCTCACATCCTAGATTGGAAAAACAAAGAGACAAGGTATTATGAGGAGGCAGGCCACTATCATATTTAAGGACCCATGAGTGGTAGAAGGAAAGGTGTCTTTGATTTAAATGTGCCATTTCATCAGGGCTACGGTGAGGTTGAATCTGAAAAAATAAGTGTGGGGTTAGGAGGAGTGAAGTTATGAGACGTGGTTATTCCCCCATCTGAAAGTATAAAAATTAAAAATATGGGTAGGTATGGCTTGTCTTTGGTCCAGGAGTTAAGCTGGAAAGAATAAGAAGCATGAGAAATATAAGGCCTGATGATTGAATCATATTTGGGAGATTACAGAGTAGGGGTAGAGAGGCCTGTGGCTGTGTCACTATAAGGGAGATAAGAGCCTAGACGCACAGGGATCTCATGTTTAAGCAGCTGAGGGTAGAGAGAACATGAAGACATTTTATGCACCATGTGGGGGTCTTTAGGAAAGACTGTCAAGAGTTCTGCTGTAAAAAAAAAAAAAAAAAAATTTAATAGAATGTAGGGATCAGGAACCAAACTGGATAACAAAACATGATTTAGCCTGAGAGTTGTGGCTGTGAGGCCCTAGTGAGATGGAGATGGGTGGGAGATAGAAGATGAGATGACCACTCAAGATGGTTAGATTTAGGGTTGGGAGTGTACTGCTTAGCTTGAGTGATATGGAACCAGGATGACATTCCAGCAACTTTGACCACTGTTGGGGTTGCCAAGAAGACCAGGTAGGGGCTTTTCCACCTTGGTTGTAGTTCTTGGGATGATTTCCTGTAACAGGACTTTAATAACTACATCAGCAATCTCCCTGGTTGTGGGAAAGGCTTTTATCCATCCTGAAAAAGTACAAACATAGGTGAGAAGATATTTGAGAGTTTTGTGGTGGAGCATGTGTGAAAAATCTACCTGCTAGTCCTGACCAGGATTGTGTCCATGAAATTGATGAATAGGAAAGGAAGAGGATGCTATGTGTTCCTGAGAAGAAGTTTTAGTATAGAAATGACAGGTGTAAGTTGTTCAGACCTCAGTGTCTGGGTCAGTCTACATAGACACAAAGGAATCCTGACAAGGTGTAGGGAGGATGATTTAAAAAAAAGGCATTTTTAAGATCTACAACTCTAAAGTGAGTGGCGGAGGGAGGAATATGGGAATATGGGAGGTATAAGGGTTTGGCACCACTGGGTGGATTGGTGTAACCACATTATTGATTACCCTAAGATCCTGTACTAGATGGTAAGACCCAATCTAGCTTGAATGGGAGTATTATAGGGTAAAGGGTAGGTTTTAGAAAACCATTGTCTAAAAGGCACTGGAATATAGGTTTAATTTAAGTCTGTGTAAATGTTTGGGAGCTATGGGATATTGGGGAAGGCAAGGAAAAATTGAAGGATCTTTAAGATGAATTAAAACAGGCATGGCATGGATAGCACATGTGAGATTGGAGGTATCCCAAACTATCGGATCGACCAGAGAAGAAGGGAGGGGAGAGGATGGCTTTGTGGCACACTGTGAGGGTGTCTAGAAGACTAGAGCTGCTGGGAGGGAGAAGGTGAAGGAGAAGTTAAGCTTTTGAAGGAGATCTCTACCTAAAAGGGATGTGAGACATGTTGGAATTGTTAGGAAGCTAGGGGTAAAGAAGAGAGTCTGTTACCTGCATGGAGGAGGCCCTGTGTGTAAAGGCTGCATAGGTTGGCTGTCAACACCCACTACAGAGACTGAGGACTTAATACAATGTCCTAAAAACTCAGGAAGAGCACTATACATGGCCTCAATGTCCACAAGGACAAAGAATGTCTTACCTGAGACCTCCAGTAGGACTTGGGGCTCTGAGAAGGTTACCCGCCAGAGTTGGGGCATTCTCTTGCCTAATGTCCTTCTTTGTTGCACTTGAAGCATGGTCTTGGAGGGGCTCAGGCAGCTCCACCTTGTCTGGGTTTACCTGTCTCAGAACTCCAAGTGTCACTGCTAAAAATCAGATTGTTATTTTTTCTTTTAATTTTTATCTCTGTTGTTGAGAACACAAAAAGCCATGTTAAGAAGGTCTCCCTGTGGGGGTTGAGGACCAAGTCTAGCCTTTTATCTTGGGATCTGGCCCACAGTGGAAGGTTTCTGTCTCCTCTACAGTCACCTTGGGTAAGTGTACAGTTTAAGTTAAAGGGGGACAAAGGCAAAGAATCAATTAAGTATGCAGGAGTCAAATAATACAATCAACGGGGTATTTATGAGTATAATTTTAGTAATGGCTTCCCATAAGTAGGATAAGGATGAGGTCCAGGGAATTTTAGAAACCGACATGTCATTCATTTGTCATATACACATTTAGGTCTTACTATTGTGTAAGTACCTCCTGTGCTGTTAGAATGTCTAATGCCATCTGAGTTTTGGAGGATGGCCTGTTTTATTAAGTTTACCTTTTTATTTAGGAGAGAGATCAGCTATGGTGTCATTTAATGCCAGTTGAGTATAGTTAATTATGGCTCCAATATGCATTATATAACCTTTTCCTGGAAAAGATATGGTGGATCCCAGCAAAAGTAATCCAAAGCGAATTTATAATTATCTCTTAATTTTACTTGTTGAACATCCAGAAGATTGATAACAGTACAGAGTAGTAGAGGCAGTAAGCTTAACATACAACATTAAATGGAACTATTATTTTCTATTAACCATATGTGTTTAACACTTGAGCACTGAAGAAATTTGTGGATATTGTTTGGACTGCTCACTATTTAAGCATTGCTAAGTATAACATGTACATTACATAAATTTTTATTTAAAAATTATTATTTGACTGGTAACCTTGTGTTGGTCCAATCTGAATCTCCTGGCTGGAGCACAAGAAAAAGGCAGATGCCTGGATCTGAAAGAAAACACTTGTCATCATAAACAAGCCCAATTTTATATTTGAAGGTATGAATGTACCATCTGATCAGCAATAATGAATTGTCTTAGTCATATGAACTTCAGTTGAGGTGTTTCCCATAAGGCTATGGTGATTATTGGGGCCTCTGATTAATGAATAAGAGCTGGTTAAATTTACCAAGTGGCCACTTTCTTATTCATCATTTGCAGTCTTGTCCAGTGTCTCCTCACCTCAAGGAATTTTGTTTAACCAGTTTAGCATCACTTCGACCAGCTGGCAACCTAGGTGGAAGCATACTTTTTAAATCTGTAACCCAAATAAACCTTGATTAAATGATCTGAAAATGTAGAAGAGAAAGAAAAAAATTGTTCAGCTCAAATAAAAAGGAACAGCCTTTTACAGAGCAGGAAAATGGGCTGACATGAACAGATTATCTGTACAGTATAGAGTGCACTCAAATGTATTTGGCCAATTTGAACTATAATAAATAGACCTAGTGTGAACTTTTTTGTAAATTAATAGAGATCTCTTGAAATAAGAATAGCAGAAAAGGAACCTAATTTATGATTACTCTGAGAGAGGTCAGAGATGGAAAAAGGAATATGAATATAAACTAATCCCACAGGACCAGCCTGTAGCTGGCTGCTGCTGGTCCCATGATGAGGGACTGCAAGAGGGCGACCATTGACCCTGCAACTAGTTGCAAGAGGGCAGCGCGCTGCCACGTGGTGGAGGGCTGCAAGATGGTGGCTATCCTTCACGCGAGCTGCAGAAAGATGGCTCCTGAGAACCATGCAGTTTGCTGGAATGCTGGAACACATGAGACCGAGTATGGTGATGATGAGCTTTGTCAGATGCTTTTTCTGCATGTATTGAGATGATCGTGTGGTTTTTTTGTGCTTGGTCCTGTTAATATGGTGTATTACATTTTTATGTCAGACCATCCTTGCATTCCTAGGATGAATCATACTTGATCATTGTGTATTATCTTCTTGATGGTTTCTTGTATCTACTGAAGAACATGGTATATCTTGCCTTTTGTGTTGTGTTTAATTTCTTCATCAGTATTTTTCAGTATTGCACCCTTCATTAAGTTTATTCTAAATATTCTTAATACTAGTGTAAATGGGATTGTTTTGTTTTTCAGCTGGTCATTAGTGTACAGAAAAGCAACTGATTTTTATGTGTTGATTTTTGTATTCTGCATCTTCATAAAATATATTACTTTTAATGATTTTTTAACATGTGAAAATCTATTACTATTTGCATGACTAGAAGATTACCATAGAACAAGTATGTTGAGAGGGTTATAAAAATACAGTTTTCTGCCTAAGTCTCATTCCCTTGTCATAAAAGGATAATTAGCAGATGTGTGTGTGTGTGTGTGTGTGTGTGTGTGTGTGTGTGTGTATGGTGTTTATAAATAAGTTATCATGTCACAAATTTCCTCCTTGCCTAAATAAAAAAATGATCAAATAGTTGGAAAAAGATTTTACTTTTTCACTATGTATTCAGTATAGTACTTGTATGTGACCTAAAATGGTAATATAGGAACTGCATTAAAGCATTTCAGCTGTATTAGTTTGTTAGACAATTTAAATAGAATACATACATTTAAAATTAAAAATATTCTAAAAGATTTCAAGATTTATACATGCCACAAAACAAAACTGACATTTCCTTAAGTTTCTTACTGATCAGCAGGCCAGTTGGTTGGTTCATTATGCTTGCTTTGCTTTAGTTTCTTTTTGTCTCTTTAAATGATTTACTTAAGTAAATCTACAGTGAGTTTAGTAGATCTGTAGAGTTTTGCAACCATTACCACAATTTTGTGTTAGATCATTTATGTCAACCCACAAAGCATGCTTATTTACAATCCACTTTGACTCCATCCTCAGGAAACCAATGTCTTGTTTTTTTAGCAATAGTTTTAGCTTTGCTAGAAATTTTGTCTCAGTAAATTTATGCAATATGTTATATTTTAAAGTTTTTGAGGTCTGTACAGTTACTTTTGATTGCTGGATATTCCCTTATAGTAGTGTGTCACTTTTTAAAAAAAATTGTTCACCAGTTGATGAGTGTTTGAATTGTTTGTGTTTTTTTTTTTATCATTTTGAATAATGCTATTTTGTATGGAAATATGCTATCACTGCTTCTGGTGGGTAACTCAGGAGTGAAATTGCCATAATAAGATTACGTTCAACTTTTTAGGCAAGTGTCAGTCTGCATTCCAAAGTGGCTGTATATAGTATTTTACATCCTCACAAGTTAATGTGATATCTGTTTGTCCCCACCATTTTAGTGAGTTTATAATGGTTTTTTTTTCTAAGTTTAATTTGTCATTTCTTGGTAATGTTCAGCAGGTTTTTATATGCTTATTGACCATTTATATAGCTTAATGAAAAGCATATTCAAATCATTTGCCTATTGTAAAAAATTGAAGTGACTTTAAATTCTTGAATTGTAGGAGTTATTTGCCTATTCTAGACGCACATTCTTCAACCAGATGTCTAATTTAGGTTCTTTAACCAGATATCTTTTAGGGGAAAAGAAGATTTTACTGTAACTTAGTTTTTATTCTCACATCAATAGTGTGTTTGATAGCATGAGAAACCTTTGGCTAAGTCAAAGGTCATTAATACAGCTGAAATGTTTTTTTCTATGTTTTCTTTTAAAAGTTTTGTGCTTTGATCTCTAACATATAAATAAATTTGTTAGCCACTTTGGATTGATTTTGTGTATGGTATAAAGTTAAGATCTAAAGTAATTTTTGTTTAGACATAGATCCATTTGCCTGATCCTTTTACATTGAATTGTTTTGGAGCCATTGTAAGAGACAATTGACCATAAAAATAAAGGTTTATATCTGACTTTCTACTCTGTTGCATTGTTTAATATGTCTTTTCTCATGATAGCATATCACTTTAGCTTTTTAGTAAGTGTAGAAAGTAGACAATGAAAGCCTTGCCTTTTGCTTTTCAAAATTATTTTGCCTAAACTAGTTCATTTGCATTTTCATGAAGACTAGATTTTTAGATTGTATGTATTTTCAACTTTTTTTTTTTTTTAAAGAGATCTTTGCTAGGCTGTATTGCTGCAAATGTGGGTATACATGTATCCCTGTAGTGTGATGACTTAAACTTTTTTTGTGGAAGACACTTTTTTGTAGAAGAGGAATGGCTGGGTCAAGCAGAATGTCTAGTTTGAGTTTTTTGAGATGTACTCACACTGGTTTCCATAGTGTTTGTACTAGTTTCCACTAGTGGTGTAGAAGAGTTCTTTTTTTCCTACATCCTCATCAACATTCGTTATTATTTTATTTCTTGGTGATATTCTTTTTGAAGTAAGATGGTTTCTCTTTGTAGTGTTAATTTGTAGGTCTCTAATGGTCAGTGATGTTGAGCATTTTCCACGTATATTTCTTGGGCATTTGTACTTCCTCTGAGAAGTGTCTATTCGTTTCAATTGCCCATTTTTTGATTGAGTCTTTTTTTGGGGGTTGTCTAACATTTGTTAGTTCTTATGTGCTTGATGATAGTCATTGGCCTGAGGAATAACTGGCAAATTTTTCTTCCCATTCAGTAGGTTGTTTTTTCACTCTGTTGTTTGCTTTGCTGTGCAAAAGCTTTTTAATTTGATGTAATTCTAGTTGTTGATTCTTGGTATTATTACTTGTACTACTGGGGTTCTGCTCAGAAAGGCGTGACTACTTCTGTGTCTTTAGGAGTTTTCCTATTTTATCTTCCCACAGATTAAATGCTTGTTTTAACATTTAGATCTTTGATACATTTTGATTTTTTTTGTGTGTGTGTTCATGGTGAGATATATTGTCTATACTTAGTCTTCTGCATGTGATTAGCCAGTTCCCCATCACCATTTGTTGAAGAGGCTGTCTTTCTTCTAGTGTATGGTTTTGGTCCCTTTGTCAGGTATCAATAATTGAATGTGTCTGGTGGTGTTTATGCATCATCTGTTCTGTTCCATTGATCTGCATACCTATTTTTGTATCAGTACCATGTTGTTTTAGTCACAGTAGTAGCTTTGTCGTATAACTTCAGATCTGGGCTTCTGATGCTTCCTGCTTTACTTTTGTTACTTAGGATTGTTTTTATTATTCGGGGTCTCTCATTTCATATGAATTTTAGGATGGTTTTCTCTAGATGTGTGAGAAACGTTGGTATTTTGATTGGAGCTGTGTTAAATTTATTAATAAGTTTTGCAAGTACAATCACTTTGATTATATTTGTTCTCCCCATCCAGGAACAGAGGATATCTTTGCATTTTCTGATGTCTTCCTTGATTTCCTTTTTCAAAGTGATATAGTTTTCATACAAGTCTTTTACTTCCTTGATTAGATTAATTCCTATTTAAGTTTTCTCTATGGTATTGTGAATGGTTTTCTAATTTCTCATTGAGTTCATTATTAGTACAGAGAAATGCTATAGATTTTTGAGAGTTTTTTATCTTGCTACATTACTGAACTTATTAATTCTAGGAGTCTTGCTAGAATATTTTGGGTTTTGTAAGTAGAGGATTTTATCATCTACAAATATCTACATGTATCCCTTTTACTTTTTCTTGCTTGATTGCTCTGGCTAATGCTTTCTGTGCTCTGGCTAATGATTCTTGAATAGGAGTGGCAATAGTGGAAACCTCATTCCTGATTTTAAAGGAAAAGCTTTCATTTTTTCCCCATTTAATATAATGTTGGCAGTTGATTTGATCATAAAGTGACTTTTTATCAGATTGAGGTGAGGTTCTTCTATATCTGTTTCCTTCAGGTTCTTTAAAATCATAAGTGGATGTTGGGCTTTGATGAAAAGTTTTTCTGACTATTGAGAATTACATTGATTAATTTGCATATGTTGAGTCATCCTTGCATTCCTGGGGTGAAGCCTCCTTCATCATGTTATATAATCTATCTGATGATTGTTGCATTTTTTTACTATGTCGTGTTTAGGATTTTTGCATTTATTCATTAGAGAGATTGTCCTGTACTTCTCTTTTTTGGTTAGATTATTATATAGTTTTAGGGTCAGCTTAAGGCTAGCTTCCTAGAATGATTTATGGAATACTCCTTCCATGTTGAGTTCATAAAGGAATATTAATGTTAATCTTCCCTGAAGTTTCTGTGGAATTCCGCTGTAAATCCATCAGGTCTTGGGCTTTTCTTTTTTGGTAGGTTTTTAATTACTGCTTCATTTCCATTGCCCATTACAGCATTATTCAGAAGTTTTAGGTCTGCTTAGTTCAGTTTTCATAATTATTATGTATCTGTGAATCTCTCCATTTTGTATGATTTCTCCAGTTTTTAACATACAGTGAAATAGTAGCAGTTTTGGATTTTGGTTTGCTATTTTTTCACCTGCCCTGCCCCGCCCCGCCCCGCCGTGCCGCACCTTCTCTTTTCTCATTTTTACTAGGATTTGTGCGTGCCAGGAATGCATTACATCACTAAGCCAAATCCCCAGCCCCACCTTTTGATTTCTAATTGCATTGATTTGTGCCTTTTTTGTCAGATTGGCTAAGGGTTTTGTTTATTTTCAGAGAATCAGCTCGATTCATCAAATCTTTGTCTGTTCATCTATCCTTTTTTCTTTCTTTGCATTTCATTGATTTTTGCTCTTACCTTTATAATTTCTTCTCTTAAACCAACTCTGGATTTGGATTATTTTTATTTTTCAAGGACCTTGAGGTGCATCACCAAGTAATTTATTTTGGGTTGGTTTTGTTTTTCCAGTGTGGGCTTTTAGAGTGGTTAACTTCCCTCAGGACTGCTTTTATTGTGTCCTGTAAGTTCTTTTATGTTGCATGGGCATTGCCATTTAATTAAAGGAACTATCTTATTTCTTCCTTAATACTCTTCTGAGGCTTATTGATTAATAAGGAGTATGTTTGAATTTCCAAACATTTGGATGATTTCTGTGTTTTCTTTTGCTAATGATTTCTGATTTCATTGCTTCGTGATCTAATAATATGCATGGAACAATTTTGATTCTTTTACATTTAAGAGTGCTTTACTAGCAAGTATGCTGTCTATATTGGAGAAAATCCCATGTGTTGCTGAGAAAAATGTGTATTCAGTTGTAGGGTGTATCATCTACATCTATTAAATCCATTTGATCAGCTCTGGTATTTATTGTTTTTTGTTTATTTGCTGGTTTAGTTGATCTGTCTCTCTGTGAAGTCCCCATGACGTTTATAATGGTGTTTATGTGATCTTCCATGTCTGTTAGTGTTTATCTTATGAAGTTGGATACATAGTACTTTGGTACATGTACTGTATGTTCATAATTATTATCTCTTCCTGTTGAATAGTTCTGTTAATCAGTATGTACTGTCCTTTGGCAACTTGCATTACCTTTCTTTGACTTAAAATCCACTTTCTCAGAAAATAATGTGGCTATTCCTGTTGGTTTTAGGGTTCTTGTTGTATGAAATATTGTTTTCCATTCTTTGATTTTTTATTCCATAAAATTTTTTTTGTGTTAAATGTGTTTCATGCATGCCATTGGATTTTGTTTTTTTCTTTTCTTTTTTGAGAGAGGTACCAGAAATTGAACTCAGGACCTTGAACTTGTCAGGCAGGTGCCACTAAACTAAATCCTCATTCCTAAATTCTTGATCTTTTCTACTAATGGTGTCTTTTGATTAGCCTACAAGAACAATTTCCATTCTTACCTGCAGTTCAAGCAGTTACCCATAAACAAAAAGCCCTTAATTTGTTGCTTGCTTTTGATCAGTTTCCAAATGTTTGAAATTATTGTTTTGATGGCTCTGTTTAATTTTAGTACTGGTTCTTATCTTTAAGGAAAATTGCAGTTCGGAAATTGAAGAATGTTTAAAGTGTTAATACTCATAATTACTGATGAAATATTGGAAGAATTGCAAGATACTGTAAAGGTTCCCTGTATGTACTTGGAAAGTGGTATGTCATGTATTGTCAACAATTAACCAAAAAATCTCTTGTTAATCACCTAAAATATATTAGAAATCTTTCCTGAGTTTGTAAGTAGCATTCAATATATTTGAGTGATGTCTTACTTGTTTTTGGGCATTTCTTTTTAAGGTAACCTTTATGTAATATATAAAATATTGAACTTAAGTAAATGATTTTTAACTTTTTTCATATATATACATGTGTATATATATGTGTGTGTGTGTGGGTATGTGTGTGTGCATTTGGTTTTGTACCAGGAATCAAACTCAGGGCCTCACACTTGCCAGGCAGATGCTTACTGCTAAACTACATCCTCTGCCTCCTTTTTTATATTTTATTCATACATGTTTGCAGTATACAATAATTACATTATCATGGGGAGTTTTTACATGTATCTAACACATCTTAATTCTCCTTCTTCTCCCATCTCTCCCTATTCCCTCCATCTCTTGTTCCTCTTCCTATTTGAAAAAGATCTCCTTCCTGTTCTTTTATTTATTTATTTATTTTGGTTTCTCATGTGGGAGAAACTATGTGGTATTTAACTTGTCTTATCTCCCTTAACACTAGGGTTTTGAGATACATCCATTGACCTACAAATGCCTAAAGTTTATTCTTGTTTATGACAGAGTATTATTCCATTGTGTATAAATACTTTTTTTTTTGTCTTTTTGAGACTGGGTCTCACTATGCAGTTCAGGCTGGCCTTGAGCTCACTTTGTAGCCCAGGCTGGTCTCGAACTCACAACGATCCTCCTGCCTCAGCCTCCCGAGTGCTGGGATTACAGGCATGAGCCATCATACCCAGCTATAAATACCATATTTTATGATTTGTTTCATTTAACATTATGGCCTTAAAATGCATCCATTTATCTACACGTGCCTGAAGTTTATTCTTGTTTGTTGCCGAGTAGTGTTCTGTTATGTATAAATACATTTTCTCTATCCATTAATCTGTTGGTAGTAATATAGGCTGTTTATAAGATTTATGTATTATAAATTGTGCTGTCATGGCATTACAGTGATACATGAATTTAAGTACATTTTGATAAATATATACTTATGTAACCACTATTCTATTAAGATTCATAGCATTTTCTACATACCAGAAAGTTTCTTGTTCCCACCTATAGTCAGTTTGTTGTGCTTCTCCAGTATCTGATGGTTTGCCTTCATCCTAGCCTTATAATGCCTGAGAATTAGACAGTTCTCCTGAGTTGCTAGAATGGGAAGCAATACAGTTTATTACATAGTATCTTCAGTAGGAATTTTAAATGAATTATTTCAATCAGTTGAGAGTTTTGTACTGTAGCATGTTTTATAATATAATCTTAAAACATTAAAATGATAATAAAACAATTACATACTTACAGTGTAAAGTGCCAGGTGTTGTGGTATTTATTTAATCTTTATAGTGGTGAGATCCATTGAGATAGGTTCTGCCATTGTATTTTAACAATGTGTGAAGTGACACATAAAAAAATTAATATAACCAAAGTCACAAAGCTAATATATAAATGGAAGATTCAATATTTCAAACACACATTCAGAATTCAGCGTCTATATCCTTAACCTCTACATTATATTCCTTCTTGGTATATATGGACTGAGTAGATTTTTGTGAACTGACCAGGGAACCTAAATAGCGTCTATAAGAAATTTTCTCATAGAAACAGTTATTTAAATGTTTTTAAGAGCTCCAGCAATCAGCTTATATAGTCACATATTGGAACAGAAAATCTAAAACTTCATTGACCTAGTTTTAAAAAATGAGCAATAGATTTGAGTGGATATTTCTCTAATGGAGGTATACAGACGTGAAAGATGCTCAGAATCACTTGCCATTTAAACCTGGAGACACCATTTCCCTTTTGCTAAAATGGTCACTGGAAACAAACAAACAAAAAGAATAATGCAGACAATAACAAATACTATCAAGGACATAAACTTCAAACCCTTGTGCACTGTTGGTTGGAATGGGAGTATAAAATGGTGCAGCGCCTGCAGAAACAGTTCAACAGTTCTTTAAAAAGTTAAACATATAGTTATTGCATAACTTAGTATTTCTACTCCTAAGTATATACATAACCTAAACAATTGATAAGAAGCTTTTCAAATAAAACTTTTTACATGTATTTTCAAAGTAGCCCTATTTATAACAGGCAAGTGTGAAACAAGCCAAGTTCAGCAAGGGAATGAACACAGAGTGGTATAACTACACAAGGAAATGTTATACAGTCATAAACAGAATGAAAAACTAGCAAGTGCCACAATATGGCTAAATCTTCAAACATTTTGCCAAATTTAAGAAGCCAGACACAAGAGCATATATTGTGTAATTTCATTTATAGTAAATGTTCAGAATTAGCAAATCCATAGATTCAGGGAAGAAAAGATAATTAGTTGTTAAGGATCAGAGGAGGGGTAAATGGGGAATGACTACTAATAGGTACAATTTCTTTTTGTAGTAATGTTCTGGAAGTAAATAGTGGTGATAGCTGCACAAGTTTATAAAACCTAATTATACACTAAACTCTAATAAATTTTCAGTATAAAAAAGTTTAAAAAGTTGACTTATCAGACACAATAATTTGTAAAATTATTTGAGAAATGTAGATGGTAATTAAAGGTGTAAGATATTGCTTGATATTGTATGATTATGTAAGAGAATAATGAACTGTTTATATTTAGTTAAATAAACCTAGGATGTATTCTGTTAAAAATTTACTTTGTTCATCATCTTTCTAAAGATACACTTTAATTGTATGGTGAATGCAGTATTTTTGAAACTATTGATCTCTAATCCTTTAAGGAAATAATCACCCATTCTATAAAACCCTACTTTGTGTATATACATTATGGAGACCATTTGTCATATGTTATTGTAGTTAAGTCAAAACTAAGTTTAATATATCGTATTAAGTTTAATTTATATATAATTATTATTAAATAAAATTTTAAACTCAGTTCCTCATTTGTAGTAGCTACATTTGTTTTCTTTTCTTTCTTTCTTTTTTTTTTTTTTTTTTTTTTTTTTTTGGTATTGGGGATTGAACCCATTACCTCGTGTTTGCCAAGCAGGTGCTTGTGCTACTAAGCTAAACTCCTAGTCCCAGTAGCTACATTTCAAGAGCTCAGTAGCCACATGTGACTAGGGTCTACTATATTGAATAATATAGATGCATGATGTTTTTATCAGTGCAAAAAGCTTTTTGGATGACCTTATACACAGTATGACATATAAAGTCATAGTATGTTTTTATTTAATGTTAATACTCCAGTTCACAATTATGGAACATTTATAAAGAGAGACTGTTGAGAGTTGAACCATTCCCCGCTGCCCTACAAAGGATATGTTGTAGTCCTCGCATCTGACATTTTAGAATGTGAGCGTATTTGAAAATAAGATCTTTACAGAGGAGATCAAGTTAAAATGAGGTCATTAGATTGTTACTTGATTTAGTGACTGACATTCTCATAAAAAAGACAATTTTGGACCCACAAACCTACATAAAAGAAAAACTAAGTGAAGAATGTAATCTTTGAGATTAATGGAGCAGGTTAGGAATTCACAGGAATATCTTGGCCAGCTGCTTACCAGCTCTCACATTTTCAAGTCAAGTCATCAAAGCTTTTGTTCTTACTAGAGTTTTGGGGATTCGGTGTGCTAGGCCTTCTACTTGTGAACTTGGTGGCTTGCAGCATGTCTAGAGACAAGGAAGATTCCTGAGTCTACACAGTGAAAACAGGTGAATAGAGCAGTACATCTTTAAGGCAAGAAACAACAAAGATTGCCAGCAAACAGTGATGGTGAACCTTTTAGAGCTCTCGGTGATAACAGCTTACTGTGGTATGCATGCCATAGGTTTATCACCACTGTCTGCAAACTCTGAAAGCAAGATAGAAGAATCTGCCCCTAGAGCTGTCAGAGAAAGCATGATTTTACTGATACTTAAATTTCAGACTTCTAGACTCAAGTCTGAGAAAATGTCACTTTCTTTTAAGTCAGCTAATTTTTGGTACTTGACCAGCAGCTCTCCAAAGCTGCTGTAGAGAGCATATTAGTTACGTGATCTTGAGTGAGCTAATTTTTTTGTTTATTTTCGAGACAGGATCTTGCTATGTAGTTCTGGTTAGCTTTGAATTCACTGTGTAACCTATACTGACCTCAAACTCTCAGCAGTCGTAGAGCTGGGATTATTGGCATGCACCAGCACATCTGGCTGAGTGAACTAATTTTCAAAGACAAGTATGTTGTAAGAGTTAAAATTAAACTAGAGTATCTTTTGAAAGTATCAGGTGCAACGTAACTACTAACGTTAGGAAGCGTGTGAATATCATAGCTTTGTAATTCTTTTGAGAACGTAAGTGTGCCCTATATGCTTTTGATAATCGTAGCACCATTTGTTTTATTGTACTTTAGTTTGTATGGTGCATTGAATGGGACTGTGTGCTGTCAGAGACCTCTTCCCCCAACTCATCCATTTTGAAATTAATTTTCATCAGAAACAGTAATATGTTGTCTTTTTTTTTTTAAGTTTTCAACAGGAAAATGGGTAAGTAATGTATTACTTTAGTATAAAAATAAATTACAGAAGAGTGAGGATAGAGTTACATAATTGAAGATAGTGGTTATAGCTTAAAGAAAAGGTATGATTAGAAATTGTTTCAGTGTGCATAGTGAACTATTTCTTAAACTGGCTGGAGTTTTTGTAGTGTTCATTTCTTATCACATATATGTTTCAAATTGTTAAATATTAAAATCAACTTATAACCATCTGTGTATGTAGAAAGAAAAATTCGGGGTTGTGGTAAATTGCTATGAATTTTCAGATAGTCTCTCTTTTCCTCTTTGCTTCTCCTTCTTTCCTTTCCTGCCTCTTTCTGTCTCTTTTGTCCGTTTTGTCTCGGTTTTTCTTTCCTTGTCCCCCGCCTCATCATACTGGGGATTGACCCCAGGGCGTATCCATTGAGCTGCATCTCCAGTCCTTTTAAAAATTTTGGAACAGTCTTGCTGAATTGCCCAAGCTGGGCTCAAACTTGAACTCCTTCCAGGGCCTGACAGAATGTTGGGATTACAAGCGTGTGCCACCATGCCCAGGCTTCTTTCATATATTCTTTAAGAAGATAAAATTCAAGGTATTAGTTGATGAAACAGAATTAGTAAGAAAATCTGTTCTCATTGGATGAAAGGTCATACAAAAAATTTGTGGATCGTCTCCAGACTATACTTTCATTTTTCTTTCTCTTTTCAGACTATATTTTCTATGTTGCAGTTTTCTGTTTCTTAGTTTTCTGAGAAACAGTGTTTTAAAATAAGTAGCAGACTTTTAAGATACAGAGTACTTCAAGGAGTAAAACTGTCACCTAGTGAAGTTTTTTTAGATAGAATTAACATTTGATTGGGACTTTAAACATGTTGATTTCTGCCATTTTACGAACTAGTATTCATTAATGTGCAAAATGAAAGTCATTAGTGGAGAAGTGAGACTGAAGACTGCTATTTTCTGCTTTAGCTAAAAAAAATTGCAGTGTTTAGACCCATGTTATCCATTTTTAAAATGTTTTCAATATATGTATACACATAGAATAAAAAGCTTAGTTTTAATATGCATTCTGACTTTCCAGACCAACTTACTATTATTTTTTGTTACTAGGAATTGAACCTACTGTCTTTATATTGACCTAAATCCCAGTCATTTTATTTTTGTATTGGAGACAAGTCTATTTTTATTTTGAGATTGTCTTTATTTTTAATCTCCTTAAGTCACCAAGTTGCCCAGGCTAGAGTCCAACTTGTGATTTTCCTGCCTCAGCCTCCTGGAATACTAGAATTACAGATGCATGCCATCATATCCATTTCACTTTATATTTAAAAATGAAAACTTTACTAAATTTTAAATGTTGAAACATTATGAAAAATTAGTAAATACCAAAACATGTGGTTTGAAAATAAATGCTTAAATATTAGCACTCAGTGTTAGGCTCTGATTTTACATTTATTAATCCAGTAAAGTTAGCATCAGTACCAACTGTTCTACTCAGTCTTAAGAGACCCTTTTCTGATTTTAGGTGCTCCATGTCTCCTTTGTAACCAGAATTTTAAAGTAGTCTTTTAAAGTAATCAGGGAATCTCAAAACATTAAAAATAAATGTTAAGGAACAACTTATACTAGCTTGTATCTCATATGTATTCACTGAAGTTATTGCAGGGATGACAATGTATTTCTTTCTGCTATTAATTCTGACATAGTTCAGGTTTCTCTTTTAAGGCTTTTGCAATGGATTTTAAATGGTTCTTCCAACCTGTTTTTCTTCTGTCAGTTCTCCAAAAGACCATCCAATATAACTTTTTAACCTTTAACAGACTTCTTGAGATATAATTGACCTACTAAAAGTTGCACATGTTTAGTTTTGACATGTATGTATTCATAAAGCCATTATTATATAATGTACATGTGCATTACCCCTAAATGTTCCATCCTGTCCCTCTGTAGATATGTCTTACTACTGTCTACCCTAAGGGAATCACTCATCTGCTTGTTTTCTCTGTATATAGATTAGTTTACATTTTTAAGAATTTTTAAGTGGAATCACATAGTGATTATTCATTTTGTTAATGTACATCTTTTATTTAACATAATCATAAAAAAGGAACTAACATTGGTATAATACTACTAACTGAACCACAGGTCTAATTGATAATTTCCCCAGTTTTTTTTTTTTTTAATCTTTTATTTTTAAATTTTTGGTGTTGGGGATGGAGCTCATGATCTCAACGCTTGCCAGGCAGGTACTTGTGCTGCCAAGCTAAGCCCTAAGCTCTCCCCAGTTTTTTACTGAGGTTCTTTTTTGTTCTAGAATTCTATCCATGATTTCACATTGCTTATAGTTATGTCTTAAGTCTGTGAAGACAGTTCCTTTAACAAACAATTCCTGTTTTTTTGTTTTTTGTTTTAATTAGGATGTTGACTCTTTAAAAGAGTGCTGATTAGTTACTTTGTACCAAGTATGTCATTTTGAACCTATTTCATTATCTCACAAATAAGAGCATGTAACTTTTGACAAAAATGTTACAAAATGTTATGTCCATCTTAGTGTATAATATCAAAGAGCTCATGATTGTCTTACTGGTTGATGATGTTTACCTTGACCACTTGGTTAAATTGGATGTTTCTTCACTGTGAACTGTCCTTCCTTTTGTAGTTGAACAGAAAAAGTAACTTGGGTGAAATAATGTATAATCTTTTTACTTCCTGAAACCTTTTCATACTAATTTTAATCCATTTTCAGCTATTATTTTTTCATCATTATATCTTATTTGCAGTTGTTAGAAATAAATGGTGTTTACCTGATAATTCCATCATTTTCTTTCTAAATTCCATTTAGTAATTGGAACTTTAAAGTAAGGTAAACTTGTCCCTACTCTTTCAATTACCCAGATACTTACATCTGTAAGACTTTATAGGTATTTATTCTATATGGTAAAATCTAATAGTGTGGGGTTTTTTTAATCTTTAGATTATATTTATTATTGGGTTGTTGATTTTCTTTCTGTGTTTTGAGAGTCCTTTATATGTTGTGGATACAAATCCTTGATGCAGGTTGCAAATATTTTTTTCCTCTCTGGCTTTCCTCTGTAGTCTTTTGACAGTGTCTTTTTTTTTTTTTTTTCTCAAAGACAGAGTTTCACTATGTAGTCCAGGCTGTCCTTGAACTCGCTATGTAGCCCAGTCTGGCTTCGGATTTACTGCCTCCTGCCTCAGCCTTCCAAGTACTGGGATTGTAGACATGTACCACCACACCCAGTTTAATAATGTCATTTGAAGAAAAATGTTTATTTTCTATGAAGACTATTTTATCAGTTACTTCTCTTTTGAAATCATGTTTGTGTCTTATTTAAGAAATCTTTGCTTAACCCGAGGCCACAAAGAATTTGCTTCTATATTTCTGAAGGTTTATGAATTGATTTTACATATATTGTAAGTCTACAATACTGTGAATTAATATTTATGTGACACAAAATACAAAGTTTTTTTCATAGAAGTGTCTTTTTGTTCCAGCACATTTGTCGAAAAGATACTTCTGTCTCCACTGAATTGACTTTGTACTTTTCTATTGACTTTTCTGTTTTTGAACTCTTACTGTTTCAGTGATCTCTTTATGTGTCTTCATGCCAATACTGTGCAGTCTTGATTATTATTATTATAGAGCTACAGGGGTAGTGTAAGTCCTTCAAGTAGTTCTTTTTTAAAGTTGCTTTGTTTCTCTTAATTTTCCCTGTGAGAGTCAAGTTCCTTTTGTATCTTGTTTCCATAAATTCCTAATTGCTCTCTCCAACTATGTTTTCCTTATTTTCATCCATTGCAAATACCACCCAAGGTATGTACTTGTTTTTAACTTTTACTTTACATTGATAGTATAAGCAGTTAATGATTAGCAGTTTTAATGTGTTTGGACTCTTGTTAACTCTTTAAAACTTTTATGTTTCACTTTCAGAGATTAAGAAAAGAAAAACTTTTAAAGGGATGACCTATAGATGTAACTTTGGAAATTCAGTATTTTAAATATTTATCATGAGGCTAAAGTAATAGATGGGAACTATACATAAACGATATATTTTACTTGGTAAATTTGTTTCTTACAATGATATTGTTGGCCATCCAAAACGTAGGATTGAACAAATAAGTCAATAAATTTATCAGATGAGAGCCAGATTTATCACTTTCAGGAAAAAAAACAAAACAGAAACAAAAACAAAAAAACACCAAAAGCTACAAATAACAGGGGCAAGCTGAAGTGAACAGATTAATGCAGTATGACCTAAGTGCTTGGAAAGCTGAGGTAGGTGGTCCCAAGTTCAAGGCCAGCCTGGGCAACCTAGCAAGACTGTGTTTAAAAACAAAATTTAAAAATATCAGGGATAGCTAAGCATGGTGTCACACACATGTAATCTCAGCATTCAGAAGGCTGAGGCAGGACGGGTGCTGTGAGTTCAAGACCAGCCTGGGATACAAAATGAGTTCAAGGCTGTGTGAACTGCACAGTGAAAAAAACTGTCTTAAAAAAGACTACCACCACCACCAACAAAAACAAAAAAGCCCCAGGGGATATAGCTCAGTCTGTGAAGTAGTTTTCTTTTTGTTCTGTGTGAAATTTGTGGAGTTGAGTTTTTGTTTTTGTTTTTTTGATACAGGGCCTTGCTTTTGTAGTCCAGGCTGCTGCTCTTGTCACAACAGTTGTCCTACCTCAGCCTATGGCTTGTCAGGTTTATTGAGTCATAAGCATTTTTCTTTTGGGGAAGTTTTCAGCTATTATTTTTTCATATATATTTTTCTGCCTCATTCTTTTTTATTTTTGGATTCTTCTATGATATTGCTTGAAGTTTTTGTTTTTGATACTGGTTTTTTCTAGTCTTTTTTTTTTTTTGGTCTTTTTTGTTTTTATCGGTACCAGGGATTGAACTCACGACTGCCTTCTTGCGAGGCAGACGCTTATGCCGCTGAGCTAGATCCCCAGCCCTTCTAGTCTTTTTTTGATTAGATAAGTTTTATTCAATTTATTGCAGATTGACTATTTGTATAATTTATAAAATGGATGAGTTTTTAGTTACTTCGTTTTTCAGCTTAGAATTCCTGTTAGGCTTTTTTAAAAACGCTGTTCTGTTGTGAATTTTTCCCTTTATCCTCATTCATTATATTTTTAAGTCCTTCAACATACTATTGGTAATCCTTGCTTTAAAAATTCTTGACTATCAGTTTTTTTCTTTTCTTATTCCTTCATGCTTTCTAAATTTTTTGCCATTTATAATATTGTTTATACTATATAGAGACCAGATTTTGTTGTGTTGTTACAAAGAGCAATGTAATGTTCCCCGGGCTGTTGCCTTGTATGAATGCAGACTTCAAATTCAGTTAGTTTCTTTTGTGGTGGGCAATATTTGACTTTATTCTTTTTTTTCCTCTCAACTGCCAATTATTACTGCTTTTCCATCACATACACTAGAGTCTTCCCTCACAGATGTAGGTTATTGGTCATCCTGTAATATGATAAATCCATATTTTGAGGTTGATTTTGAATGAGACACATTCCTTTTAGATTCCTCCATAACTTTTCAGCAGTAATCAAGTCTGAACTTCATTTTTTGATGTCTCAAGCCGTAAATCTATACTTTCTGTTACCTCGAGCCAGGTGCATATTGGGCTGTACCCTTTGGGCAAAAGCTGCAGATCCACACATCTTGCATGGGATATCTTTTCACTTGGAGCTATATTACAGTTTTCTCTATTTTAGATCATTCTCCATTGCCTTGGATATTATTTTATTTTCTAGATTCTTTTCATTGTTCTTTACAGAAGAGTTAGTCCAAGTAAGTTTTCCTGCTATTCTCTAAGGTCACTTCATAGAAAACAGTTTTTTAGTTTCTTTTTAGCTAAATATCAGTTTAATTTAGACATTACCTTGGCTTTAGAGGTATCATTACAATTTTTTATTCAGCAAATGTTGTGTGAATCTTATGTAATCAGGACATGGAAACCTCTTATTTATGGCATTCAAGCTAATCTAGCAATATGAGATTTCTTTAATCATTGGTCTACATTATTTGACCTCTTTTCTTTCTCATATCCTGCAGTAAACCCGTTGCTTAGTCCAATTTTTTTATTTTGAGTGCCACTTGAGTTTGCTGATATTATTTCCTTGTACTAAACTATACTAGTCATTTAGATTCTTCAAGATCTGTTCCAAGTTTCCTGGATATCTTATCCTTTATTTTATTACTTACAGAATTTGTACTCCTTATCAAAATTAATGAATTTCAAAGTTTTTGAAATGTTGAAGCCCAGGTACAACATTATTATTACATTGTTTAGAATCTTAAGTATATGTTACCTGAACTCTTATTATGCTTACTTTTTTCCCCCATGTAGTCTATATGTTTTATAAGATGAGCAAGAACGTTGCTGTTTGATGTATTATAGTACCTCCTTAGCCATATAGTAGACCTTGATTGAATTCTTTTTGGGTTATCTTTTTTTTTTTAAAAGACTTTATTTTTAGTCTTAAACTATTGAAGGGTATCTTGGTTACTTCCACGTATTGGCAGTTGTGAGTAAAAGTGCTATGAGAGTTTCTTTGTGAACATATTTCTAATTCATTTGCATAAATATTAAGGACTGCAGATACTACATCATATGTAAGAGTGTGCTTAGTTTTTGCGAAAAATTGCCAAACTGTCTTCAAAGTGCCTGTAGCATTTTGCATTCAACAGCAGTAAATGAGAGTTCCTGTGGCTCCATATCCTCACCAGTATTTGAAATCAACATTAGATTTGGCCATTCTAATAGGAATATGTGGTATCTTGTTTTAGTTTGCTTTTCTAAGGACATATGATGTTAAACATCTTGTCGCGCGCGCGCGCGCGCGCGCGCGTGTGTGTGTCTTTTTAGTGAGGTATAAGTTCTATTTCTGTGTCCTTTTTAAAAACCAGGTTTATTAGTCCTTTATTAGATGTGTCCTTTGTAAATAGTTTCTCCAGCTGCAGCTTTCTGTCGTCATTCCCTTGACTGTGTTTCTCACACAGTAGTTTTGATTTGTCAGTCATTTCTGTTGAACATTGTGCCTTTCGTATTCTCTATAAAAAGATGTTGCCATACCTAAGGTCCTCTAGATTTTTCTGCTTGTAGAACTTATCTTCTAAGAATTTTACTTTTTACATTTAGGACTGTGTTTTATTTTGAATTAACGCTTATAAAGGTTGTAAAGTTTGTCTCTAGATTTTTTTTTAGTGAATGTTTTTGTTCATATCTGTTCTACCACCATCTGTTGAAGACTTTTCTCCTTTATGTTCCTTTGCTCCATTGTCAAAGATCAGTTAACTCCATTTATGTGGGTCTGTTTCTAGGCTATTGTATCTTTGATCGATTTGGTTCTTTTTCAACAATACCATGCGCTCTTGATTACTGTAGCTTTATAATAATAAGCCTTGAAGTTAGTGTCAGTTCTCCAACATTTTCTTCATATCAAGTTGACTTTTGGTCTTTTTGGTCTTGTGTCTCTCCATATAAAATTTAGAGTTTGTTGATACCCACAAAATAATTTGGTGAGATTCTGATTTAAGATTGCATCGAGTCTATAGAGCAAACTGGGAAGAACTGACATCTTTATTGTTGACTTTTCCTGAAACATACAGTCATTTATGTAGCTCTTTTTTGGTATACTTCATCTTGTAATTCCTCATGGAAATCTTGTATATATTTTTTATTAGATTTTATTCTATTATAGTATTTCATCTTAGAAATTTAATATAAATGCACAAATGCTTTAAATTATAAGTTCCATTTTTTCATTGCTAGAGTATAAGCTAGTGTTTGACTGTTTGTTGTATACTAACTTTGTAGTGTTCAATTTGTTATCTTTGCTTGGTGGTTCTAAGCTTCTGTTATCTTTGACTCTTTCAGATTTTCTCCACAGATGATCCTAGTACCTAGTATGGATAAGCAGTTTTATTTCTTCCTTCTCAGTATGTATATGATTTACTTCAGTTAGGACTTGTGCTACTGTGTTGAAAAACAGTAGAGACTGAACGTGATGGCACAGGTCTTTAATCCCAGCACTAGGGCTGAGGATTGCAGGAAGTTCCAATTCTAGGCCAGCCTGAGCTACACAGCAAGATCTTGTCTCTCTCTCAAAAAAAAAAAAAAGGCAATGAAGATAGAGGATATTTTTTGCATTCTTCCTGAACTTAATGGAAAAGCTTCGAATTTCTCCAAACGTATTAAATTTTGTATGCATTCATTATCACGTTAAAGAAGTTCCTTCCATTCTTAGTTTGTTGAGTTTTTATCACGAATACTTGTTACACATGTCAAATGCTTTTTTCTGCATTTATTGATACAATCATGCAGTTTTTTCCTTCTGTAGATGGTGATGTGATAGATTATAGTTATTCATTTTCTGCTGTTGAGATAGTCTTGCATGCCTGGGCTATATCCCACTTGGTTGTGGTATAAACTTCTTTTTATATATTCTCAGGCTTGGTTTGCTAATATTTTATTGGGAGTTTACACATATTTATGAGAAATTTTAGTCTTTAGTACTTTAATGTAATGTCTTTGTCTGGTTTTGGTATTAAGGTAGTCTGGCCTTATAGAATGACTTAGGAGGATCATTTGTACCCCACCCACAATAAGGCTTTGTAGAAGACTTGTATAACTTTAAATATTTGGTCAAATTCACTTGTGAACTCATCTGGACTAGTTCTGTTTTGGAAAGTTATTAATTATTGATTTGAGTTTTTTAATAGATAAAGGCTTAATACTAACTGATTTGCTTGGAGTGTTGAAAATTGATTTAATATATTATTTTTATTGCATTTTAATATGTTTTTAGAGTATTTTATAAATTAAGTTTTTTCTGTTTTTATGAACTATTAACAAAAATACAACTATTTTCTTCCAGCCTAGTGTATTAATTGTAACCTACAAGGAACCTGCAAAATCATCTACTCAGTTTGGATCCTATAAACAAGCAGAATGGAGACCAGATAGTACAATGATAGCTGTTTCAGTAAGTAGATTTTTCAACTTCAACAATATTTTCTATATTGTATGGAAGTTTGCTTTTCCTAGATATTCTTTTTAATGTTTCAAGTACACGAGCATTTATCTTCATACTATGGTAAGATTTTCTGAACTGATTCTTGTGTATATGTATTATGTTCTGTTTTTGTGCTTACTGTTTCCTTGTTAACTTTTTGTTTGAGTTTTTGTCTCATAGTGTAGTGCAAACTGGCTTTGAACTACATAAGTGATCTTCCTGCCTCAGTCTCCTGAGTGCTGGGATACACCTGAGTGTCTTTATTGACTTTATTACATCCTATAATCCTTAAACATGGGACTTGTCGTTTGATTGTCTCTCTTTGTACTTTTGTTCCTGAAATCTGATTCAATTTTTTAAAGCTATTTTCCATATTCACATGAGACTGTTGAATTTATATTTAAGTTCTGTCTATGATTCCAAAGGATATTCTACAAACTAAATTTTATGTGTTTGTATCATAATTCTCATAGCATTTGAATCTCTCTGGATTTATCTTATGCTATTACATGTGCCTATAACTGGGTAATTTTATCTTTTCAATGTATATTTTATTTCAATGTGTCATCTGATTTGCATTAACAATATATAGGTTAACATTTATTGAGCACATTCATTGTAAGTACTGTTATAATCAGTTTGCATAGATTAATTCACTTTTGGATTTGTGCTTTGAATTATTCTTCACAGTGGATGAGTAAGTTGAGGCTCTGAAAGTTGTCTTATCCAAATAGTGTATATTGGACAAATAAAATATAAACTTGGGAATTTAGATTTTATTTTTCTTCTCTTAGCCATTAGACAAATTTATCTTTTGGTCAGTCTCTTCCTAGTCCATGTGGTGTTACACTAATATTCTGAAAATGCTCCAGATAGTCAAGTGTGGTAAATTGTTCTGCACTTGCTACATTAGAGATTGGCAAAATAATGATCAGATGCCAGATCAGATACCTTCTGCCTATTTGTATATTGCCCATAGTCTCAAAACAGTTTTTAAATATTTAAGTGATTAAAACAAAGAAGAATATTTGTTTCACTTGAAAATTATAATATCTAAATTTCAGTGTCCATACATAGTTTTATTGTGTTCATATTTATGAACATATGTGTTCATATTTATATCCTGTCTACGATTTGTTCAAACTACAAAAGCAGGATAGAGTTGAATAGTGAGTACAGCAACTGTATGTGATGCTTTCAATGCATTATTATTTGTTTGACATCCTGTAACTCATAGGAGAGTTACTAGTTCATGTATGTCAAATGCCACATATAATGTGACATATATGTTCTTTTTACTGTTAGTATGTCTTTAGTACTCATGTTAAAAGAACAGATAAAGAGAAATACAGACTTTGAATGTCATGCTTTTAAAATACAGTGGAGCATGGAATATTTTATTATTGAATTACATGGCAAAATGTTGTTTTCATTATACAGTGAATTAGAATGTATTGTGTCAGAATGTAGTGTTAATACTATCAGACTAAGTACTCATCACAGAATTTCCAGTTCACTAAAAATAATACAAAATTAGAAAATTTTAAGTCACAATCTCTCCGTGCAGAAGAACTTCTTCACAAAAATCAAATATGAACATCAGTACACCAAGCATAAGATTTGCTCAGTCAATTGGTAAGTCGACAAATGTAATGATCAGTACTTGATATGAAGTGTCAAGGAAGTACTCTGTATAAGTAGCATGTGTGGAACAACTTCAGATGAAAAACTTCTGAAGTTGAATTGCAAAGCCCTAAATTCAGTCAGTCTAGAGGAACCTACTAAGGTATATATTAATTGCTGGTAATAAAAATACATGAGAATAGAAAAAGATTTGGATAGATTTAGAAAACATATAAAAATGTAAGACTTTTAAAGTCTGTAGTTATTGTAAGTTTTTGTCAAAGATAGAAGCTTAATCTCTTGATTTATCCTACCCCACAGCTTTCTGTTTGATGGCTTAGTGGTAAATGTTTATTGGAAACTATGTTAGCTCATGCCTGAAATCAACATTTTCTGAACTTGGAAGAGCCTATTTCACCACTGAATGAATATGGAAAATAGATTTTGTTTTTTTAGCCCCTGTAATAAAACCCAGGGCCTCATGAATGTAATCAAAGTGCTTTACTCCCCTTCTCCCAGAAAATAGCTTTCGCTGCAGACTTAACAATTCCTAATGAATTTTGTCTAAAACTATAGTGCAAACATTGCTTGTCTGTGAAAGTGATATGGGGTGAAGTCATTTCAGTGACAGCCAATCAAAATGTTTGAAATACAAGTAACGTCAGACTCCTTTTTGTATATCCAATGTTCTCACAAATTAAACTGAGATTTTATCCTACACATAATTAGCAGGAGATGTATTTCCTGAGCTCAAACCACAGTTCAGTAGCATTTTAGGACCTTAAAGCAGGTGCGAAAGAAATTTTTGTATTAAAAAACAGTGTGTGTGTACAACAGAACTTCCACATAAAGTTCAGTTAGATGTGATTAGTTAGCATTGTTAAAAAGCAAGCATTAGCTGGGTGTGGTGGCATGTGCCTGTAATTCCATCACATAATGCAAGCATTTGGGAGCCCTAATGCAGGAAAATCACTGAATTTGAGCCAGCCTGAAGTGTTAGTGAAACCCTGTCTCAAAAAGACAAACACACACACACAGAGACACACACAAAGAAAGAAAGAAAAAGAAAGAAGCAAATATGAAAGAAGAATTGCTGAGGATTTAGCTCAGTGGCATAAGCGCCTGCGTGGCTAGTGCAAGGTTGTGGGTTCAGTCTCTGGTACCAAAAAAAAAAAAAAAAAAAAGAAGAATCTTAAGACAGTTTCCGAATAGCCTACCAGGTGATAATTATAATCAATTAAAGTCATGTTCATGGATTGATAATCAGTTTTGACTGTACTTATATGGAAAGGCATTTTCAGATATGAAATATGTAAATTCTCACTGTTGACCAGCATTAATAGATAAGACTTTACAATCAAAGCTGGGGATGGTGGCACATGCCTATAATCCCAGCACTCAGGAGACTGAGCCAGAAAATCACCTTTTGAATTCACCAGCCTGGGCTACATAATAAGGCCAGAGTCAGCCTAAACTGCATTTGGGGCAGACTTTTAACCAAACAAAAACCCCAACCAAACAAAAAACTTGGCAATCAATTTTGGTGCTAGAGAATACTAATTTTAAATTCCATTTAACCAAATGTTTTACCCTTAGCAAAAGAAATTCCATTCTCATTAGCGGATTAGTGGACATGTGTTACTTTAAAAAAATGTAATAGATCAACAATGGCAAACTTTTATAGCTTAAATGATAACAGCCAGCTGTGACACATGCCATAGATTTGCTGCCACTATACATACTGGGTTGTCATTGCTGTTATATTTAGCCTTTTTAAAAATGTTTTGTTTCTTTTTTTATGTATTTAGATAATTATAACACTACAGTTTTGTTTTTTCTCTGCATTAATCATTCCTTTTTATTTTTCTGTATTCTGGTGCCCTAACATCTTGGGGGCTCTGTTAATTCTGGAGAAATTACTTTCTTATGGTAGCCAATTCCTAAAGCTAGTAGTAAAAGACTTACCTACAAGTGTATCTTTGTATGCAAACTAGCCACTTAATAGAATATATCCCCCCAACCACTTCCTTTATCAACTTCTTCATCTCAGGGCCAGGTACAAGACTATTAAAACCACCCTATAGTCCTGAGCCCACTGAAATTATTCAAAACCCAGTCC
The DNA here is from genome assembly GCF_034190915.1 of Cavia porcellus. NCBI lineage: Eukaryota > Metazoa > Chordata > Mammalia > Rodentia > Caviidae > Cavia > Cavia porcellus. The sequence goes on from NW_026947484.1 coordinate 81,369,300, forward strand.
TAAGCTTGATTCACCAATTCCTTCCTATGGATAGGACAATAAAGACTCTCATCCATGTTACTTCCTTGTTTCTGCATACCCCATGTGGCCTGTTGTATGATGTACTTAATTCCCTTCTCCTGGTGTAATAAACCTTGTTTAATTGCTGTTGTCTCCTGATCTGTTGTCCTTACCATATCTGACTAATAATAAAACCGATGTTGTGAAATTTGCATTTAAGATCCTTTTATTCTCTAAATCGCTATTTAATTACTTCTCTGGTGTTATTTTTTTCATTTGCTTACACAGCCGATAGCCAAACTGGCTTATTATTTATTGGAATATTTAGCAAAAAATGACAAAATTTGCTAATTGTCATGGATGACAGTGGTTAAGTGATATGAGTAGTTAAAGACTCCAGCTTCAAGCTTAGATTGGATGAGTATCTACAGCAAATTAGTGAAAAAATATGAGAACTCAGTTTCATCAAAGAAGATAGAATTGTCAGAATTTAGTCTCAGAATTTTTGTATATAATATTAATTTTTAAAACTTGTTGCCTAAATTTGGCATTTTAACTGTTTTGTGAGTACAGTTCAGAGTCACTAGTTATATTCACCACACTGTACAACTGTCAGCACCACCTATTTTCTTTTATCACCCCAAAATGTAGATTGGCAATGATTAAGCATAACCCAGCATTCTTAATTCTCCCAGCTCCTGGTAACCTCTAATTAACTTTCTATGTCTGTGAATCTACTTAGTCCAGGTACCTTATGTAAATGTAATTATGTTGTCCTATGCATCTAACTTTTGTTGTTTACTCATGAGGTATCAGAACTTCATTCCTTTTTCTGATTGAGTAATATTTCCATCCTATATAGATAGCACATTGTGTTTATCCATTGATCTGCTGATGGACATTTCTGTTATTTTCAGTTTGTAACTATTGCAAATAGCATGGTACCATGTATTTTTCTGTTTCTTCACAGCCAGGAAAGATTTCATTCAGCTCACCTAGGTTGAATGGTGAGAGACTATATGCAAGCAAAGTCTTAGTTTTAGAGAAAATAAGATCTTACTGTGAAATAAGAAGGATGGCCCACGATGGGTCATCAAAAGATCAAGGCTCTTTATCTCTAATCTCTTTATTTTCCTACAATTCCCAGTGAACTTCTGATACACATAATGATCACGTTCATCCTAGGGAATTTGCACCTATAGGTAATATATCTTGAGTCTTCTTTTTTTCCCCCCATTCCTTCCCCTCCCTTCACCCCTTCTTCCCCTTCTTATTTGTAAAACTTTGTTTTTAACCCCTTCCCTTTCTCTCTCTCCCTTCTTCCCTTCCAATCGGAACATTTTATTCCTAATGTCTGTCATCCATTTGGGTCCTTATTTACATTTTGAATTTCCTACACAAAAGACAGTATGCAATATTTAAACAAATGTGTCCAGTTTACTTCACTTCAAAGTGTTGTCCCAAAGTGCATACATTTACCTAAAAAATATCTCAAGTTTATCCTTTGCATGGCAGAGTAGTACTGCTTTATATTTAAAAACCTCATTTTCTTCACCCATTCTTCCGTTGATAGACATCTGAGCTGTTTCCAAATTTAGCTATTATAAATTATAAATTGTGCTGCTGTAAACTTGAGTGTGCGTATATTGCTGTGGTATGCTTTTAACTGTTTTGGGACATACTAGGAAGAGGAATAGTCAAGTGGAACCTCTAGTTTTAGTTTTTGGCGGAATTTCCTTACTGATTTCTGTATTAGTTGTACCAATTTACACTCTCACCAGCAGTGGAGAAGGGTTCCTTTTTGCTCATAGTCTCACTAGCATTTTGTTATTGGTTGACTTCTTGCTGATAGTCATTCTTTGTGGAGTGAGATGGGATCTTAGTATCGTTTTAGTTTACATTTCTTGCTCAATGATGTTGAACATTTTAAAATTTATTTGTTGTTCATACTTTTTCTGAGAATTGTCTGTTCATTTTAGATGCCATTTTTGGATTGGTCTTTAAATTTGGAGGGTCTAATATTTTTGAGTTCTTTGTGTATACTACATATTGGTGTTTTTTCTGAAGAATAGCTGGTAAAAACTTTTTTCCATTCTGTTGATTGTCTCTTTACTTTCTCTTGCTTCTCTTTAGTTTCTTTTGCTGTGCTAATACTTTTTAATAAGATGAGATCCCAGTTGTTGATTCTTTGTAATATTTCCTGTGCAATCAAGGTTTTATTCATAAAAGTCTTTGCCTATACCAGTGTCTTTGAGAGTTTTACCTATTTCTTCTACCAGCAGACTGAGTGTTTCTGTTATATCTGTGATCTGTTTTGATTTTAGTTTAGCGCCTGGTGAGGTATATGGGTCTAGGTTTAATAGATGGCATGTGTAAAGCCAGTTTGTCCACCAGCTTTTATTAAAGAGGCCTCTTAATTTGAAGCACGTTGTTTGGCTCCTTTGTCAAAGATAAAGTGGCTGAGAGTGTTTGGAATTCTGTTTCTGCATCTTTTATTCTGTGCCTCTGATCCTCTAGTCTGTCTGTTTGCCAGTACCATACTGTTGTTATCACTTTGTAGGATAATTTGAAATAGGAGATTGTGCCTTTGTTGCCCAGAAATGCTTTTGCTATTATAGGTCTCTTCAGGTTCCAAATGAATTTTAGGATTGTTTTCTCTAAGTTTGTGATGCATGTTATTTTGATTGGCATTGCATTAAATCTGTTTAACAATTTTGGAAGTATGACCATATTCACTATGTTGGTTCTGTCTGTCCAAGAACAAGGGATAGCTTTCCATTTCTGATACCCTCTTCAATCTCTTTTTTCAGAGTACAGTAGTTTTCAATGTAAAGAACCTTTATCTCCTTTGTTAAATTGATTTCTCTTTCATTTTTCTTGATGGTATTGTATCCCTCATTTCTTTCTCTTTGAGCTTATTATTTATATTCAGAAATGCTGTTGCCTTTTGAATGCTGAGTTTGCATCCTACTATGCTGCCGAGTTTGACTATTAAATCTAGGAATCTTTTGGTTGAGGCTTTGGGGGTCCTCTATGTACAGTATCATGTCACCTGCAAATAATGAAAACTTAATTTCTTCCTTTCTTTATTCGTTTTATTTCTTTTTCTTATTTAACTATTATAGCTCTTTCTAGAATTATATTGAATAGGAGTGGCAATAGTGGGCATCCTTTTCTTCCTAATTTACAGTGAAATGACAGTTTATATAATGTTGGCTGTTGGTTTGTCATAGATGGCTTTTATCAGATTGAGATAAAGAATATCAGTTCCCATTTTCTGGAGGGTTTTTATCATGAATAAGTATTGGACTTCATCAGATGCTTTTTCTGCATCTATTGAGATGATCATTTGATTTTTGTGCTTGATTCTGATAATGTGGTACATTTACTCATTTGCATATATTGGACCATCTCTGCACCCTTGGGATGAATCCTACTTGGTCATGGTGTATAATCTTCTTGATGGTTTGTTACAATTCTGTTTGCTAGTGTCTTATTTAGGATTTTTGGATCTCTGTTCATTAAGGAGTTTGGCTGTAGTTCTTCTTGGTTGGATCCTTCTTGTTTTGATATCAGGGTAATGCTTGCTTTATGGAATGAGTTTGGGAGTATTGCTTTCTTTTCACTTTCATTTAAGACTGAGAAGCATTTTAGACTTTGAGGAGATGTTATTTATTCTCTAAATTTCTGGTAGAATTCAGGGAATCTGTCAGGACGTGGGCTTTTTTTCTGTTAATTTTCATAGGCTGATGTTGGGTTATTTAGAATTTATCTTGATTCAGCGTTGGTAATTCATATATATCTCAGAGTCTCTTGATTTCTTCTGAGTTTTTCATCTTTAATTTAGGGTACAGGTTCTTAAAGTAGATATGGAGGATCTGGATTTCTTTAAGGCCCATTGTGATTTTACCCTTTTCTTGCATGAATTTGAATCTTTTCTATCCTTTTTGATATAGTTAAGGATTTATGTACTTTATGTAATCATTTTGATATAGGACGTATAATATAGGATGATACATGAACCTCCAAATAATATAAGGGAAATATAGAAGTCCCAATCAGCTAAAGACCCAAATGCCAATTTTGTGTTCTCAGTAAAATCAAGGAATGAATTCTAGGAACAAGAGAGATTTATAGTAGGAAGAATTTATTGAGAGAAAAGTAGCTTCTATTTAAAAGATACAGAAAGGATCCTAGAAAGTGGGGTGACCCCACTAACCCTGCTTCTCAAAGGTGTTTTATTGAGCAAAGCCATGAGGTGAGATGAGTTCAAGATGGCACAAAACTATAGTTAACTACCAAGATTACAAGCATAGTAGCTAAGGTAATATTGATCTAATGGAAAATCACAAGGTTGTTATGAGGTGAACCAATGGGATTACAGCAGGTGTAATTGTTTAGGTAACATTGATTAAATGGGAACAAATTGGGAAGCAAGTCACATAGAACACATACATGGAATGAGCGTGGATTTTCTAGAAAGAAATAAACTTGGGAGATTTTAGTTCCTTACAGGTTGATTGATGCCTGTTTAGAATATCAAGCACTGTTGTTCATCCCTATGGGAAGTATGTAGATGTAGTCATTCTTCTTTTTCTTGAAGCCTGGTTTTCAGTGAATATTCTTCTGGCTGAAGTTCTCTTCTGTGCTGAAGGCCTAGCCCTGTCTAACTGCCTACAATATTTATAACTAACTTAACTATCTACAGTATTTTGAAAAACCAACTCTTTTGATTCATTGATTCTTTGTATTGTTATTCTGAGTTGTGTTAATTTCTACCCTGTTCTTTATAATTTCCTTCTTTATGTACTCTTTGGGTTTAACTTGCTCTTTTTCTAAAAGCTTGAGGTTCAATGTGAGATTATTTTAGCTCGCTTGGTTTTTCTGCTGTGAATTCATCTCTATAAATTTCCCTTGTAAGACTTCTTTCATTGTGTCCCTTAAGTTCTGAGAGTTTGTACTGGCATTATCATCTGATGGTAGAAACTGTCTTAATTTCTTCTTTAATTTCAAACAGTGAGCAGATAGCAGCCAGATTATTTGTTCTTTTTCTTTCTTGGTGGGTGGTTTTGTCATTAAACCTTTGGCAATTTTGAAGGAAACCAAATTGTCTCAGTGTCATCCTTATAAGCCCACATCTATCACTTCTTTTACATTCCTAGAATTACCATGAGAAAGTCATGCTAAGTATAGCAGACCAGTGAATGCTTTCAGTTCAGATAGTGAGATGTCATAATATATATGTTTTTCAAGTATGACTTACTGTGCATAGAACATTTTATTTGTTTTTTATCATTTGAATATTTCACATCTTACAACATGTTGTCTAATACAGTTTCCACAATGAATCAGAGTGCTGTCATTCCATCCAACAGGTTTCACTCCTGCCAAGAACCTAATTATATTTTCACATCTAGTTCTAATCATGGATTGTTCAGGCATGCATGATCATTTTGTTGCATTTCAACTAGTCAAATGTGTACTCAACACTGCTATTGTCTGCCTCATCTGAATCAAAGAGATCTTCATTATCTACCTTTATCTCAGTAAATTCTTGCTGCATTTCACTCTCACGACAACTTTGTCTCAAATGGCCATTTGTTTTTTCATAGACTGATTCTAGAAGAAAAATACAAAGAAAACGTTTTTTAAAACAAATCCTACATGCATACAAATTTAGTGATGAACATTTCATTGATAAAACTCAACTGTTGTTGCTTTGGAGCTTCTGTACACATCTTGCCCTTTGCAAAGTTGGTGAATGCACATAGATTCCTGCTTTTCCCAAGTATAGCCTTGTGGGCCACATCAGCTTCCACTGTGTTAAAATACATATTTATATTACAAAGACGTGGTATTTGGGTACATTTTATTTCCCCTGTGATGTCCAGGGATACATACAGAAAAATGTTACACGAAGCATTATGTGGGTAAAAATCTTGATTTGATGCTTATGCACACAGCTTGCTGTGCATCCTGAGTGAAAACAAAGATTACTTCCTGTATTCCCCAGGCATAGCTATTGAGACGCATAGCCAGCTACTGCCGGGGTGTTTTTTATCCATTGTGATGCCCCATATTCTGTTCTTGTGGTGAATTTTTGCAGCCAGCTATCATATGTCTTGGTGTGTGTTTTTTGTTGTGGGTTTTTTTTTGCTCATGAGTAAAGTTCAGTAAACCTCACTTAATCTGTATGTCAAATTATTTTTCAGTGCTTAGAAAGATTTCTGCTGTTCTGTGAACAGGTTTTTTTGTGCTATCTTCTGACTTTTTACTGATTCCCATCAAACTTAAAGTTATTCTGTTTGCATCATCCAGCAGCCATTGGATTGATTCTCCAGGGTCTCTTGCTATTTTTAAGTCTTTCTTTTGAGGATCACTAACTCTAAACCTATCTTCTAAGTCTGATGTTCTGTCCTCATGTTGGTTGATTCTGCTACATATACTTTCAATAGAGTTTTTAATCTCCTAGTTACCTGTTTGGATTTGTTTCATGGAATCTATTTCTTTCCTATCTTGGGCATTTACTGTTTTCGCACTTTTCCTAAAGCTCCCCTATTTTTTTAAACCTGTATCTTCACTAGATTCACTAACCATATCCTTCATTATAGTCATCATCTCTTTATTGATCTGTGAGATTATTTCTGGTTTGTTTTTTTTCTATAGCCTCATTTATCTGCTTTGTTACTTCAGAAAGTTCAGCTAGGTGACTTTTGATTTCTTCACTTCAGTGCTCTTGGAATTGCCTTGAATGAGAGGTCTGGGGTTAGATCTTGCTTTCGTGTCTGTTTTTTATTTCTTTAATTTTTTTTTCTGTGCTGATGCTTGTAAATTGCTTATGATAGTTAACTATTTTACTACTATCAAGACCTCTTTGAGAAATGAATACTTTTCAGAGATGTTATCTAGACATAGCTGACTTTTACCTTTTGAGTCTATCTCAAGATCCTGGCTCTTCAGTTTACTAGGAGCATAAAGTTGCTGACTATTTGGTCTAGCACTTGGTTCTTTGTACTGGAGTATTGTATATTTTATGATCCCCAGGCAATCTCAGTATTGGCATACAAGCAAGAAGAACTAATCATAGTAAGTATGTCATTTGGGCTAAAGTAGTACAGTCAGTAATAACAGTAGTATTAAGCACAGTCTAGAAAGTGCCAAACTGGTCATTGTTAATTTGTCACCTTTAACTCTTTATATAACAAAATCTAAACCAAATCAGAAAATTATATACAGTGAATATCTCCTCAGTAGAGTGATTTCCTCCCTCATGGGGAGGAAAATTTTAAAGGAATAAGAGGGAAAATGGACAAAAAGAGAGACTAGGAGCAAAGCTGAAGGACAAAGGAAAATTATACAAGCTTTGGGAAATTCATAAAGAAAATGAGAGAGGAAGAAAGAAGAATCAAAAACAGCTGCACAAAACAAAAAAACCTTAAAACCATTGTTTATGCTCATGGGAAAACAAGATAAAAGGCAAAAAATAAAAAGGAAAAAATGATTTTGCTGTGATTTTAAGACTGGTCATCTTTTCAAAGTTTACAGTTTTGTGGTAGTGCCCAACTCAGGGTATGTCTCCACTGATAGACAAAGGAGGCAGTCAGAGCCCCCATCCATGCTGGATGAGCCTAGCACATATTAGATTTCCAAATGTTTTATCATCACTTGATACTCTGAAATATTGAACTTCAGGCTTTGGGTGGTTAATATTTTGCATAGAATTTCTGTGTTAATGTTATTCCTCTTCAATATAAGCCCACACTGCATTTGGTTTCCAGCTCAAATAAGGTACCAAAGTTTAAAATTTTGAACAGTCATTCTGTATATGTGCTTGATGTTTGCTGTGGTTTGATTTGAAGCCATTTTCCGTTTGCTTCAGTATTCTTCATATGGCAAGAACATAAAAATGCCCACAAAGAATTAGAAAGATGATTTCACCTAATTGTCTTTACTGTTTTTCTTTTGTTTGCTAGTAAGTTGAACTATAGTTTTTGAGACTGCATATTAAATAGTAAAATTTCTAGTTAAAAGACAAACTTGGCTCTGCTGAAGAAAGTATTTTCCTCTTTCTTTTAAGTGAAGAACAGAAAGGCTGGAAAGAAATTTGAAACCTTGAATAACTTTTTATTTTCTTTGATTCTGCTTTGTTCCGGTAGATACCCAACTCTAAAATGTAGGATTTTACTATTAGTATAAAATAACTTTGTGGAAAACATTTGATGCTTCATACTTATGTTTGAAATTGTTTGGTTAGAAATGGCTGTATGTTCTTTTTAACACAGTATTTATAAAAATGTGAAATGGTTGAGCTTCACAAATCACAGATTATGCCATGATCATATAATAGGACTATTTGTTTTTAATGCAATTTCTGTTCTAAAGATGTGTCATTAACTTACAAACATAATGTTCAGGTTTGATATTCAAATGTTCACAGTTTGAAAATTAAAGGTTTACTTTAATTAGCTGATATTTAATTTTGGAAGTTAAAGATTTTTTTTCCTAATGTATCATAGGTGTAATTGCTGATACACTATCAATTTAAGAAGTCTAAAAGCTTAGCTAAATAACTCAGCAGTTTTACATCCTAGGATGTAAAGGACATGCCCTTATTGCTCTTAGGATGTTGTTTATTGTGTCATCTTGAGACATTTATAAGTTTAAGTGACTCAGCAGGGTGGCAGTTGATAAGCATCCTGAGCCTGTACGAGGGGAGAGGATGGAGATAGTATGAGTGCTACACCCGAGGGCCTTATAACCTGCATACAGTATAAAGGGAAAAAAGAAGCTTATTCCCTTCCTTTTGCTGTTACTGTTTTTGCTGTCTTCTGTTGCCTTCAACTATTGCCCCTCTGCCATGGCACCCTGCTTTGGAGCCAGCTGATTATGAACTAAAATCTTTAAAAACTGTAATCTAAACCTTTCTTTAATTTTGGGCATCAAGTATTTTGTCTCAGCAGTGAGAGAAAAGTAAGACAAAATTTGGTATCAGTAGTGGGGTCGGTGCAGTGATTGACTATGTGGTTGGAAATCACCTGTGGAAAGAGGTTTAAAAGGTTCAGAGATATCACCTAAAAGAGTAGAGCTAGAATGCCTTAGGCTGTTCTATATGGGAGATTCTTGTCAGATCTCAGAAGTCCAGAAAACCAATAAAGACCAGGCTCAGGAGGTTTGTGATGTGAAGGAGTACTGTACGCCAGCCCAGATGATGTATGCTATGGCTTGGCAAAAAGTTTGTTTCCATTTTGCTTCTGTTCAGAGAGTTTGCCTAAAACTGAGAGTAAGGGTGGTACATTTAATAATCTGGCAGAAGAAATTTCAAGGCAATCAGATGTTGAGCCTGTGGCATGGCTACTATTGGGGGCTTTTAGCAAGATTTATGTTGAGAATTAATGGCAAAGAGCTCAGCAGGATAATTGAAAACATTGAATTTGTCCAGAAAGGAAACTCCAGTAAAACTGTGAACTGCAGAGATAGAAGAGAGATCTTAGTTACTGAGAAGAAACATATTTAGCTCGAGGACATCACAAAAAGGAGCAAATCCCCATGATTTGCATCCTCAGTACTGCAAAAGTGAAAGATGTGCTTTGAGGAGAAAGCTGCAGAGTGCCATGTTCAAAATACACATTGCACCATGTTCCATGATGGTGAAAGCATAGAAAATTTGTTCCTCAAAATTGAATTCAGAGTACCTAGCTTTAGAGAGCCCTTCCTGGTCCTTGTCATGGTCTAGGAGGTTTATATTCATAATCCCAAGGAAAAGTTAACTGGAATTCTAGTGTGTTAATTACCAATCTTTCACTTCCAGTGCAACCCATGGCAAGAATAAAGACACTAAAGCACTTTTGTAATTGTGGGGAGCCAAACGGGTCCTAAGTCCAGGTAGGGTGATAGAACAAAAGCCTAGACCAAGTTTAATTCTCCACAATGGGAGGAGGTCAGGGGTTAGTGATTGTGAGAGGAGAGGTACATTGAGTGCTGTGAGTTTGGCTAGGTAGGTGGTTTGAAATCACGTCTGTATTATGCAGAGAGAAAGCTATGCAGAAAGAGTAATCTGCATAACAATTCAAGTTCGTATCTAATGTATTGGGTTTGATGCTTCAGCTCCATGTGTAATATTTTATGCTCTGGAAAGTCATAGTAGCATCTTATCTCAAGGCTTGAACCCAGCCAACAGCATGGAGTGGGACTCTCACTCCCACCTGGCTCACACATGCTTCTTGGGAGCTACAGGGTGGGGCAACACTGACCCATCACCTTGCTTCAAACACCTTGGCTAGACTGATTTGCATTGCTTAAAGCCAGTTGAGGGGATAGGGAAAAGTCCTAGCCAGCTCTGCACCTACCAATACATAGAAATAGGGCCTATGTTTAGCCAAAATGAAGATATTGCTCTTCTTTCAAGGTAGTCATCCACACCCAGTTATCCAGGTGCTTGACCCCTAAAACCAAGAGAGGAAAGCCTGGCTACTGCTCCAGCTGACAGCAGACCTTGGCATCATCCACATGATGCTGGTTTTAGGTGCAAAGTGCAAAAGTTGTTGGGTTAAAAAGGCTTCTACCCAGATTTAAGAAGGCCTACAAAGCCAGGCAGTGTACCCTGAAAAGGCACTATGTAAAGCTGTGAGGATAAAGCCAAAAGTGTAGTGAAGACCTGAGAAATTTGGAGAATACAGAAATATGGGTTGTCTGAGAAAATCGGCAAGGAGAGGGTCCAAGAGAAAAGCTATAACCACCAGAAATGCCACATGAGTGGAGGCACCCATGCCCTTTGAAGCTCACAACTTGCCACAGATTATCTTGGATGCTACACATGGGGCTACAGGACTTAATGTTTGCCCTGCTTGATATTAGACTAGCTTTGGTCCCTGCTAGGATTATTTCCAAAAGATGAAAAATATTTCCAAAAGATGAGAAGTATAAAATAAAAAGCGGCCTTTATTCTGAGAACACAGAGAGAGATGACTGGCACCCCCACTGCTGGCGTCCAGCAATCTCTCCGGCGGACACGTGGCGTGGGGGCATGTAAATAGCCTCGGTTTGGGGTGGAACCTAAGGCGGGCATTAGGGATGCACAGGTAGCCCATTGGTCCTAGGTTTGGCGCCATATGTAAATTTCCAGGGGCGGGAAGATGGCATCACAGGTAACTTCCTAGGGGCAGGAGAGATAGGGGCTTCCTGCTTCCAGTTGAGGCTTTCCTGGCTACAGTGTCCTGTCTGGGCCAGAACCCTTTCATATCCCGTCTTATTATGAAAAGGGGCGAAGATTTCTCTCTTTAACTACTTCCTGCTGGCAGAGGGCGCTGTACTGGAGCTTAGGGGGAGTCGACAGGATGAAGGTTGATGCCCAGGTAGATGCTGGTGCCAGGTATTTTAGCCAGGATAACTTCACTGGTGAATGCACGTATGTTAGACTGAAAAAACAAAGAGACAAGATGTTATGAGGAGACATGGCACTGTCATATTTAAGGACCCAGGTGACGTAGAAGGAAAGGTGCCTTTGATTTAGACATATCATTCTATCAGGACCATGTTCAGGTAGAAACATTTCCACGGTAAGGCAGAATTCTGAAAATTAAACGTGGGGTTAGGAGGAGTGGAGTTATGAGAGGTGCTTACTCCCCCATCTGAAAGCATAAAAGTTAAGACGGTAGGTTGGTAAGGCTTGTCTCTGTTATGCATGATGTTGGAGTCTATATGCAATACTGTTAAAGAGCCCTGCTGTAAAATGATCATTAATAGAATGTAAGGAATTAGGAACCAAAGTGGATAACAAAACATGACTTAGCCTGCTAACTGTGGCTGCGAGGCCTTCATGAAACGGAGATGGGTGGGTGACAGAAGATGAGATGACCACTCAGAATGATCAGATTTAGGGCTGGGAGGGCACCTCTTAGCCTGAGTGATGTGAAATGAGGATGGGAGTCCAGCAACTTTGATTTAGGCATGGGTCGCTGAAACCTGGTTGTAGTCCTTGGAATGATTTGCTGTAACAGAACTTTAGCAAGTATACAGCAGTTTGCCTGGTTGTGAGAAAGGCTTTTATGTCTCCTGAAAAAGTATAAACAAAGTGAGAAGACAAAATGTATCTGTCAGTCTTGACCAGGGTTATCTGACAAATTGGTGAATAAAAAAGGAAGGGGGTGGGTCTTATATCACTGAGGAGAGGTTTGCTAGCAATAATAGGTAGAAGCTGTTGAGGCCTCAGTGTGTCTCAGTCAGCCTGTATAAAAGGCATTTTAAGATTTAGGACTGGGACCTGCACAAAATAGGCCCTGTTTATAAATGGCATAGGTTGACCATCTATACCCCATCATAGAGATTGAAGACTTAATATAGCAGCCTCACAACTCAGGAAGAACTCTGTATATATGGCTCTATGTACACAAATATAGAGAATTGTCTTACCTGAGACTTTAGTGTGACTTGGAATCTGAGATGGACACCTTAAAGGGGCTGTTGTTGCCCTGAACCCCCTCAGTCTTCGGCAGCAATTTTCTGTCAGTGACGAATCTGGCAGTGTCGACATTTCGTGTGAGAGCTAGAAGTTAGGATGGTTTACCCACGCTTTGGTGGCTAGGACAGTCCAGCAGCCCTGAAGTAAGGTCTCAAAGAACACCGGGATAGGGCATTTTGTTGCCCAATGTTTTCTGCTGCATTTGAGCATGGTCCATGGTGGGGGGCCAGGCAGCTCTGCCTTCTGTAGGTTTACCTGTCTCAGAACTCCAAGTGTCACAAGTGTTAAAAATATGAAAAACCATATTAAGATCTCTATAAGGTTTGAAGGTCAAATTTTGCCTTTTTGTTTGGGATTCGGACTACAGTAGAATTAAGTAAGTATGTGGGAATTTAATACTGGCATTTTAGATCAGAGAGCAGGCTTTATCTGGATAGCATATCGCTTTTTTATAGGGTGACACATACAATTAACAAAAAAGTTTTAGTCTGCCCAAAAAGGCTTTAATGGAAACATTTTACAGTAAAGGTTTAGCAATGTTATGAATAAATCTATCAAAACTGATCTAGTACTGTCAAATTCTGAACACATTTACTTTTAAAGTTGTTATTTGCAGTAGTATGAACCAAAACAAATAAAATAAAACTTTGAAGAAAACCCTTGTCTTGAAATAGAGCTAGTGGTTCCCAGCAAAAGGGAATTTATAACCTTAGTTGTTAAACAGGAGATTGGTGAAGATTTTGATTGATAAAGAAGGCTGGTAAAATTATCAGGTGGCCAGTAACCTTGATTAAATGGTTTGAGAATTGTGATTAAAAAAAATAGCATCTCTTGAGCGGAGCCGAATTGTAAAAAAAAAGCATGCCTGAAGTGGAGCCGCTGAGCTGCTGTTTCACGGCACACAGGCAGAGCAAGCCCAGCATGGGGGTGGGGCGAGTGCCGGGATGTAGCATGCAGGGGCGGGCTGGGATTGCCCTTGGAAACGTGTAAGGTGGCAGCGACAACAGCGCATGGGGGAGGGAGGGGCTGGGAGGCGGCCCGACACAGTGCGCGAAGCTGGAACTGCTTGCGGGGCACGAGGATTAGAAAGCCAGTTTAGGAACACAGCTGGGTTTTGATTAGCCTCCTGGACCTGTTTTAAAAGTTTGTTATAGTTAGTATGCTCGACCTGCTCTGGCACAGGTATAGGCCCAGGGTCATTATCAGCAGTGTTTACCTTATGTCTGTGATCAGCTTCTTTTTGAGCTGCTTGCCACAGCTGATTCCGTTCTTGTGAACTGAGAGTGGTATTTAGAATCACATCCTTAAAATGTAAATCATAAAAATTAGTAATAAATTTAAATTGCCTGATATAATTCTGTGGGTCAACAGAGAGGCTACTTAATTTATGGGTAATCTGGATAGATCAGAAAGGGAAAAAGGCACATGGATGTTAACAAGTTCCTTGGGGCCAGCTTGCTCCCGAAGCGGTAGCAGAGCCTGAGGAGAAGATTCCAGAGCAGAGGGCCATTGGCAGCCATCCGTCCAGTAGGCGTGTGTGAGCAATCATCTGTAGAGGGCCTACAGAGCTGCTGCTGGTCACCCTGGGAAACACAGGCAGATAGCGTCTCACTGTGTGCCTTACAGTGAGAGAATTGCTGTTGGCAGCACAATGAAGCATCATGTGCACTGCAACAGGGCGGCTGTTGCAATTCCCAAGAGGAGCCACAAGGGAGTGCCCGTTGACAGTGAGCGTCCTGGGAACATGGCGGCGCCTTGTCACGTGACTCAAAACATGGTTGCATCCTATCACCATGTGACCCTCCTGAACATGGCGGCACCATGCCACATGGCAGAGGGTTGCATCATGGCGACTGTTCCTGGCGCAAGCTGGAACAATCACACGGCCTGCTGGAAGGACATAGCGACTGAGACCTAGTATGGTGGGCGGGCAGTGAGAATGCTGTAGGGGATAGAGAATTCTCAGGAGAAAAAGAAGTCAGAGACTTCGAGGAAGTGCTAACAGAGGGATCAGAGCTGCTGGGAGAGTTATGGGTCCCAGGAGACAGAGGGGGAGAGGATCGCACAGCGGGAGATAACTGCGACACAGAGGGATTAGAGCTGCTGGAAGAGTTATGGATCCTGGAAGGCAGAGAGGGAGATGATTGCACAGCGGGAGGTATCTGCAACGGAGAGGGATTAGAGCTGCTGAGAGAATCAGGCATAGGGGGAGGGGAGAGCGGTCCGACGGGAGGTAACGGCAGGGAATGAGTTTGGGGGTAGGCAGGCGGTGGCCGGGAAAACACCGGAGGGCAGGATGGAAAAGTTTGCGGTGCGGTAGACTTAGTTAAAAGTATCTGAGCGGGAGCCCAAGACTTAATGAGAGATGGGCGTGTTCTCAGAATAAGGAAGGCCTGGATATAAGGGAGTTCTAATAACTTGTTGCCAGCTTGACAAAAATCCTACAAGTTCCTGAGAATGCAGGGGTCAAATGTTCCTTCTTTGGGCCAACGCTTGCCAATAAGCGGGTAGGTTGGCCAGACTTTCTGGCAGTAAAAAGTTAATTGTTTAGTTTTTATGGTACTTTTAATTTTTAGAGTACGTAAATTGGAAATTAGGCATTGTAAAGGCATCTTTTGGGAGTTAGAAAATTCGTTCCCCATGACTGATTCAGGCAAGAAAAAAGCCGGTGGTCCAGAACAAGCCATCACTCGTTTGTGGCACCACTCGGCAGCTACGGTTCCAAAAACTTGTATATTCCAGTCATCACTGAGAGATTTACGAGTGGAGCCCACGTGGGGTCAGTAACAGTTTTGCCCGTGAAAGCGCAAGGCTTTAAGGGAAATGAGGCATTCTTTCAGTGTGAGTGGTCCAAAAATCTCTGCTTTGGGCTATCCAAACCCAAAGAACGTGAGAGATTTTATAGAGTGTGGACACAGGTTTTCCCAGAAAGAACCCTGCCCTGGGCTGTCCTAAGACGTGAAAATGCACAGACCCACGCGAACGGGGAGAACAGTCGACTGGGGCTGCCCAGTGCCAAAAGTTCCCCGGGGAGTGCTCACCTGAAATCAATCTGGCCGATGCTGAGTGCAGGCGGCTGGCAACAGGGACGTCTTGGGAGAGGAAAGAGCTTGGGATTAATCCAGGATGTTACCTGGTTATTAGCTAGGGGACTAAACTGGGTATGTCCCAGGAGTCAGTCGCCTGCCAATTGAGTCACGGCACCAAATGCTAGCATTATTTCCAAAAGATGAAAAATATTTCCAAAAGATGAGAAGTATAAAATAAAAAGCGACCTTTATTCTGAGAGAGATGACTGGCACCCCCACTGCTGGCATCGGGAGATCTCTCCGACGGACACATGGCGTGGGGGCATGTAAATAGCCTCGGTTTGGGGTGGAACCTAAGGCGGGCATTAGGGATGCACAGGTAGCCCATTGGTCCTAGGTTTGGCGCCATATGTAAATTTCCAGGGGCAGGAAGATGGCATCACAGGTAACTTCCTAGGGGCAGGAGAGAGAGGGGCTTCCTGCTTCCAGTTGAGGCTTTCCTGGCTACAGTGTCTTGTCTGGGCCAAAACCCTTTCAGTCCCAATTTTTTGTTCCCCTGCTTATAATTTTTTAAATCAAATTGTTTATCTTGTGCCATTAAATGTTAAATAAAAGTGCTTAACTTTTCATCTATACATGGGCTTACAGCTAAGAATTTGCTTTACATCTCAGAGGAGACTAGAGTGAGACTCGGACTTTTCAGCAGTGCTAAAACTGCCAGGAGTTTGGCAACTGTTACAGACATACTAAATGCCTTTTACATAAAAGGATATGCATGAGTCTTTTAGGGACCAGAGGCAGAATGTTGTCGATGTCCGCTCCCGGCCGGCAGGAAGGACACACGACAAAGCCTGGCAGTGGACAACCTTTTCTTTTATTTTCCTTCTCCGTACAGCCTGCCCTGGGATCGCTCCCAGCCGAAGCCTCCTTTGGTCCGCTCCCCGCGGCTCCTTCTGGGCTTCTACTTCCGGGCTTCTTCTTCCCCCCCAGGGGTGGCACCAGTATATATACGGATACAGTGTCCAATCATGTTAAAGTAAGCAAGGCAAGCTGATTGGCTAACATCATCAGTTGCCAGGCAGACTATATTGTTGAGCGGGTTGCTTACGCGGTAAGCAGGAAACTAACGTGCTCGATGGGAGGGGTAATCTACCTCAGGCTTTACTCTTTACTACAGGCCTCACGTCCGCCAATTGAGGCGACCGGGCTCGGGGCTGCGGCTCCCAACATCTCCCCCTTTTTTATTTTTTTTTTATAAATGTGCGCATCGTAGCCCTTCCTGGACTGGGTGCAGAGGCTTATGCCCTATGTGTAGGCCCACCGTAGGTCCTTGGCTTAGACCCTGGTCGGCCGTCCCATGGTCTGTCAAGGCCCTGAGGCCCTCGTCCTTTTTCTAGGGCCAGGCACAAACTGGACAGAACCTGGATGCACACAAGCTTGCACTCATTTCCTCTCCGTAAAGAAATCCCCTCGGAGAGAAATTTAGACCTGGGCAGCATCTAACAGTCCAGCGGCTTACGTGCAGGATGGGGTAGGGCCTGGCTTAGGTTGAGTCGCACCAGGGGAGTACGCTCTTACCCGTCATTGACTCTCCTACCCAGCTATGTCATAATTTTTTAGAGTAGGAGTGTGGGAAGCTCACCACCCCTAGACTCGGTCGTAGGCTAGGCGAGCGAGCCATGCATATGCCTGAGGATCTTCTTGTCCATTTCGGGCTACCGCTATTTCTATTCATCTTGTTGGTTGGTCTGTGATGGATCTCCGGTAGGGCAGGTCTGATCTTCAGTCGAGGGCTTTGTCGCCCGTGTCAGTCTCTCCGGTACCCACAGTGGTTCTCGTCCCGATTCCTGTGGGAAAACACAAACCGCGCCTCGGTTCCAGCTGACCACTGGATCCGGGCCCATCCATTGTCCTGTCAGGACATCTTTCCACTTCACCCACCCTTTATGGTTGGGGGAAGGGTTGCAGTGCTCCACGGCTGGGGAGCAATTATCATTATTTAAATTTAAAAAATTGTGTGTGAATAGTGCCATGGAAAATCGTGCCTTTGGGGCCAGGCCTTGGCCTACTCCCCCTTTTTGTTTTTGTAAAATTTCTTTGAGGCTTCTATGAGCCCTCTCAATGATTCCTTGACCTTGGGGATTGTATGGGATACCATGTTTTAATTGAACCTCCATCATTTTGCAGAACTCATTGAAGGCTTTGCCTATATAGGCTGGTCCATTATCAGTTTTTAATATTTTTGGTTTGCCCCATGCGGCCCAAGCCGCCAGGCAATGATTGATCACATTAGACACTTTTTCACCTGTTTCTGCTGTTGCGAATATGACGTGAGAACAGGTGTCTGTGGAAACATGAACATATTTAAGAGTCCCAAACTCCTGTATATGTGTGATGTCCATCTGCCAAACATCACCAGGGATCAAACCTCGAGGGTTTACTCCCATCGGTATGGCAGGTTTGTATGTGGCACAGGAGTCACATAGTCGCACGATATCTCGTGCATCTGCTCTGGAAACATGGAAATGGTTTGCTAGTGTCCTGGCATTGACATGAAACTTATCATGGAAGGCACGGGCTCGCTCGATTGGTGTTAGTAAGGTAAAAATCCATAACGGGCGAGTGGCAGTATCAGCAGCCGCATTCCCCTGTGCCATGGGCCCCGGCAGGGATGTATGTGCTCTTATGTGGGTGGTGAAGACCTTATGGTGTCTGTTCTGAAGCAATGTCTGGATAGACAGGAACAGCCCAGCCACTGTGGAAGTGGATCTAATTAAACCGGCAGTCTCAAGCACTTGCATAGCATTGACCACATACCTAGAATCGGAGACAATATTAATGGCTTCTGAGAACCGTTCAAGAATCGTTTTAACGATCTGCAGTTTTATCACCTGAAGCTGATCAGGTTTAAATTGTATGGTAACCGGGGGCTTGCCTAGGATCACATAGGCGCCTATCCCCGTCTTGGAGCCATCTGTATATATTGTAGTTGCTGGGACTAATGGCTCAGAGGCAGTAACCTTTGGAAAAATTACAGGGTGCTGAGTAACAAATGACAAGATAGGGTCTTTAGGGTATTGATTGTTTATATCCCCATGGAAAACACATCTCAGAATGGCCCATGTATCTATGCAGGCAGCCAGGGTCTTGATCTGGCTGGCGGTATAGGGTACTCAGATGGCTTGTGGTCCTGAGCCAAAATGTTGGACAGCTCTATCATGCGCTTCAAGGGCCAATGAAGCGACTGCCTCCGGGTAATGCTCTATGACTTTTGCAGGTGAGACCTTAGGGTGTATCCACAGTAATGGTCCTTTCTGCCAAATCACCGCTGTGGGCTGTAGACTAGTCTGTAGCAAACAGACATCAAAGGGTCGCCCTGGTTCAATTCTGTGTAAGGTAGCCCCACCTAAGGCTTTTTCCACTCTCTGTAAGGCAGCTCTTGCCTCAGGAGTGAGCCTCCTGTGGGAGGCTATATCTGGGTCTCCCTTTAGAAGGTCGAACAGGGGTTTGAGATCTGAATTTGGTATATGTAAATATGGCCTAATCCAATTAATGTCTCCCAATAGCTTTTGCATGTCATTTAGGGTCCTAACGCCATCCGTCCTAATGGTGACCTTCTGTATAAGTCTGGAGGCGACACTGAGGTCCACACCTGCTGACCCAGGGGTGGCCCTTGTTGAAGGCTGCCATCCTGAGCTGTCCTGTCTCTGGGGCGGGGGCCCGCCTGTGAAGGGGGCCCCCTCTGGCCGTTTTTTGGCCCTCTAGCATCTCGTCCACAAATACGGTTGCCCTGAGCATCAAAGACCGACCTACACTCCTCAGCTTTGTGTGATCCCCTCTTGCATCGCCCACAAACATATGGTTCTTCATTCCTAGGGCGAGGCCTAGCATCTGCATTGTTTGGGCAATGACGTTTAATGTGTCCTGGCTCCCCGCAGGCAAAACACCCTTTAGCCTTACATTCCCCTTCTAACCCGCGAGGTCCCCTCTGCTGTACAGCCGCGGCCAGGAGAGCAGCCACTCCCGAGTTGGAGAGCGGCCCCCCTATCTCTCTACATATCCTAATCCAGGCGTTGAGGTCCTTGTTCTTATGAGGAGCTATCGCTGCCTTGCACTCCTTTGTACATTGCTCGAAAATCAGCTGCCTTACCAGCGGTCGAGCCACTCCCGGATCAGAAAATATCTTATCGGCAGCATCTTGCATTCGGGCCACAAAGTCAACAAATGGCTCTGTGGTACCCTGAATTATTTTTGAAAGACACAAGGAGGCTGTTCCGGCACCACTTACCTGCTTCCAGGCGCGGAGCCCTATGGCGTTGATTTGTTCATAGACAGCGCCGGGGAACTGAGTCTGATCATCAGCGTGCCGACCTTCTCCCATAAGCATTTCCTTGTTCCACCCCCGGTTTCCCCGACTGGCGTTTCTCTCAGTCTGCTCTGCAGAGAACTCTGCGTACCAGGCTCGCCAATCCAGGTAACTACCCGAGGGCAGACACGCCTTTGCCAGCTGAATCCAGTCCGCGGGGATGAGGGGCCCAGAAGACAGGTTCTCCAGCATGGCAATGGTGTAAGGCGCAGTCGGCCCAAAGGTTGTAACTGCATTTTTAAGTTCTCTAATCTGCTTTATCTCAAAAGGCTCCCATGCATTACGTCCCTGGCCCATAGCTACTTGTACAGGAAATATCCCGTAGGGGCCACTATCTATCCCAGGTGGTGGATGTACCTCATGAAACAAACGTCCCCCCTGCCAAAGCCGCCTGTAAAAATACTGACCCGCCGGCGGCGGAGCATAAGACGGCGGCCATGATTGGGCGGAAAATGGGGGCCCGTGCATCACTTCCTGTTCTGGCGAAGGGGAAGGGAGCTCCCAGGCGGCCGCCTCGCGGCGAGGGATCGCCTCCGGGAACAAGTTCCAGGGCGGAGCAGAAGGTTCTGTCTCCCTCCCCTGCCAGGGGGCGCTCAGATGCTCTCTGCTTTTTCGTAAGCCTAGCTGAGCGGAGCGCAATTCGCGGCGCAACACAGCGAAAGAGCCTTGCGTCTCCCCATCAAGCGACTTAGGCCCCTGACAGCTGGTCTCTTTGGCCTCCTCACCATTCAACCTTCCCTCGTCCTCGGAGTCAGACGACTCCGAGGCTAGAGCCCCGTCCTTCTTCTTAGCATCTTTGTTCCCCTTGACGGGCCCCTCTCGGGAGCTCCCTGACTGGGCCTGCTCAAATACCCTGCGTACTTTTGTAAGCTCTTGAGAGCTTTCTCCACAACCACCCTCGCTCTTAGTGTTGCTACCTAGCATGTTTCCCATCTTTTAATATGTTACTCACCGCGTGAGGCCCAAGGAATCCGCCACTTACGCGTGAGCCTGAGGGGAGTCTAAAAGCCCTGTAGGTGCGCACCACCCAGAGCCCAGGCTTATCCCCAACTCACCTGTCTCGCAGCTCTGTACTGGAGCGTTGTCCGCTGTCACGTCTCGGGGGTGATCAGTCCCCGTGCGGGCCTCCAAATGTCGATGTCCGCTCCCGGCCGGCAGGAAGGACACACGACAAAGCCTGGCAGTGGACAACCTTTTCTTTTATTTTCCTTCTCCGTACAGCCTGCCCTGGGATCGCTCCCAGCCGAAGCCTCCTTTGGTCCGCTCCCCGCGGCTCCTTCTGGGCTTCTACTTCCGGGCTTCTTCTTCCCCCCCAGGGGTGGCACCAGTATATATACGGATACAGTGTCCAATCATGTTAAAGTAAGCAAGGCAAGCTGATTGGCTAACATCATCAGTTGCCAGGCAGACTATATTGTTGAGCGGGTTGCTTACGCGGTAAGCAGGAAACTAACGTGCTCGATGGGAGGGGTAATCTACCTCAGGCTTTACTCTTTACTACAGGCCTCACGTCCGCCAAGTGAGGCGACCGGGCTCGGGGCTGCGGCTCCCAACAGAATGTTATGATGCTAATATAATCTGGTGTTGATAGACTTATTACTTGTTCTTAAAGATTGTTAAACCTGGGTTTTAACAATCAAGTTGTATCTTAAAAACTGGTTTAGAAAAATGTATCTGGTTGCCAAGTTGATGAGGGGTGATTATAATGATTGGTACATTGTGTCCATTTAAGAAATCTAAAAACTTAACAAAGGAATTCAGCAGTTTTATTCTGCACTAGGGTGTAGAGGGTGGCTTGGTGCTCTAGGTTACTGTTTCTTATGTCAATTTAAGTTGAGAAGCTTTACTGAGTGACTCAACAGGGGACTTTATAAACATCCTGACCCTGTACAAGAGGAGGGCACAGAGATGATATGAGTGCTATACCCACCTGAGGGAGTGTAACCTGTGTACAATGTAAGAGGAAAAAAGAGGCTTGTTTCCCTTTTTGCTGTTGTTGCTTTTGTTGTTTTCTGCCTCCTTCAACTGTTGCCCATTTGCCATGCCCCCCTGCTTTGGAGCCAACTGACTATAGATTTAAATCTCTTAAAAACTATGAGCTACCTTTCCTTCCTTACTTTTGGGTACTGGGTGTTTTGTCTCAGCAATGAGAGAAAAATAAGACAAAAGGGTGTATTTTAAAATAAGTCAGTGCAAGAGACTAATTTTGAAGTGTATATATGCTACTTTGAAGTTTGAGGATAATCAAGCATTTTTACACACTGTTGCTATTTGGTAGTGTTATTGTTTTACATTTTGGAATAATTATCTGCCATATTGTAGTATTTGTAACATTACATGTATTTTTGCAAAGTAATTGTTCATCTATAATCGAATAATGTAATTATTTGAAATTATAATAGTTTATGAAGTATTTCATTGACCCTTTAGGAAATATTTTCAAATTTATAAAAACTTTTCTTTCCACAATGGGTTATATTAAAGCAAAGGAAGTTTTCTTTGTATAATTAGGCTTTTAAAGAAAGTTTCTTTTTTTAAAATGAATTTTATTGGTATACTTTTGATAAATGTAATGATCACATTCATTATAGGAAATTCATACATAGCATATCTTGGTTCTTTTTTTTTTTCTTTCCCATTCCCTTCCTCTCCTTTCAACCCTACTTTCCTCATTTGCCAAATCTTTTTCTATATTTCTTTCCTTCTACTATTTTTTTTCCTTTCCTTCCCTACCCACCACTCTTGCTTCCCTTCCCATTTGAACATTTTCAAAGGAAGTTTCTTAAGAGTGAGTTTATTCTCAAAGTGAGAACTTATAAAGTTAAAATTTAAGATGAGAGTCAAAGCCTTAATCTTTAATTCATGATTGGTAAAATTTCTTTTTCAGACGGCAAATGGCTACATCTTGTTTTTTCATATTACATCTTCAAGAGGGGACAAGTACCTTTATGAACCAGTGTATCCCAAGTAAGTTACTAGCTTTTATGTTTGTAATATTTGATTTGTATCCTTGATATTGAGAGCAATATTGCTATTTTGAGTTGTCTGAAGTTATTAAAATAAGCCAGCGTTTCAAAAATAGTGTTTCATAAATTACCTGGTCTTTAATTTCTTGAAAAATGGGTTCTGTAATTGGCTTAGATAAAATGGGTTCTGTAATTGGCTTAGATTGATCACTGGTCTTCATTAGGGAAAAGCTAAGAGATGATGAAAATTGGTGAAATGTTAGTAAGTTTCAACTGTTTTTGTATATGCATAGAAAGCAATACCTGAGACAGTTGTTACTACTTTTTTAAAATTTGGAGGAACATGAGCTTCTGCTTTTTAAACTTTGTAGCTTTGTATATTTCACATTTTCTCCATAGCATGTTACTTCCAAAATAAAGGAATACAAAAGCATTTTAAAGCATTTAATTTTTTGTTTTTTAAATAAAAGTATGCTATAAAACAGATATAAGCCATGTGTGGTGACACATGCTTATTATCTCAGCATTAGGGAGGCTGAGGCAGGAGGACCAGTGGAAGTATAAGAAGGCTAACCTAGGCTACATAGTGAGTTCAAGGCCAGCCTGGACTACATAGTAAGACCTCTGTCTCAAAACAGAACAAATCAAAACTAGATATAATATGATTGTCACATTTCTAGATAGTAGAAGAAATTCAGCATATAATAAATACATAAGAAATTAATAAGAAAAATTGTTATTTGAAATTAAACTTCTGAACATTAACAAAAAGAAAGAACATTAATGAAACAAGCAGCAAGCATAGAAAAAAATCTTTGTAGAAAGTAGGGCCAAAGCTTATTGTTTTTACATAAATTGCTACTACTTACAGAATGTAATGGATAAATAGATAAAATCAGTTTTGTAAGAGGAAATGCAGTGATTAAAAACAAGAGAAACTGATCAGTTGCAGAAGTATCCCAATAAAATACTGAATTCAGTTTTTTAAACTCACATTTCAGTAAATGAAATATTTGTGTATTTTAAAATTAGTCCTCGGTGAGTAAATATATAGTGAATCTTGTATTGCATACTTCTGATAGTAGCTACACACAAATTTTCTAAAATATTAAAATACAGAAGTTATATCCAAGGATGGTAGTGTCCACCTGTAATCCCAGCACTGTAGTAGTTACCAGTAGGAGAATCACAAATGTAGGCCTAACATGTATAACAGCAACTTAGTGAGACCCTATCTCAAATTAAAGAATTACAATGGCTAGAAAGTGCTGGATTCATACCCCACACTGCAAAAAATAATTAGACCAACGTAAGCAGAAAAATCCCAGGAAATTATATTTAATGTAGTTAAAATCAGTGGGTTTGAAAAATTCAGGGCAAAAACAAACTGATGATTTCCCAAAAAATGACACTATGAAAATTGTGTACGTAACATTTGTTTATATTCTTGAGAATATACTTTGAGAAAGGCTACTCTACATCATGTAGAATATAGGTCAGATCATTTTATTATAGATTCTAAGAAACTGTCCAGACTTGCCAACTGTTATAACCACTTGTTTGTTAAAAATGTGTGTGTGTGTGTATACGTATGCATGTATGCTCATATATATAATGCTGAGTCTTTAGTTGAATTTTGGCTGTCTTTTGTAAAGCATCAAAAATTTGAATGATGAGGTTGATTTATCAAGTTATTTTCAATGTAAAACCTTTAGTGTAGAAATTTTTTTGACACAGATATGCTGCCTAAAAGGATATAAACATTATGGTTTTTTAAGAAATTTTAAATTGTGTTTGTGTGTAACATAAAGCTTATTTTCTCATTCTAAGTTTTAAATTTGTGAAGGTTTTATAGAATTATTGTTATCAATGCCTAAAATTTTATTTACTTGTGGGTTCTAACTATTTATTATATCTAATTCCTTTAGTGCTTACAGCATGATCTTATTTATAAATAAATAGCAAAGTAACTGAATTTAATTTTCAGGCTAGAGAAATAATTTCTCTTGAGATAGAGAAAATGCTATTTTATTAATTCAGCTCACTAATATGAATATATATATTTTCATATTTCATTATAGTATGGTTGAGACCCACTGTATCTGACCCAGATAAAATTTTCTTGTTTTAAAACTACATGATGGTCAGGGGTATAGTTTAGCAGCACAAGTGCCTACCTGGTAAGTGAGAGGCCAAGAATTCAATTACTAGAAATCCCCCTCCCCCCCAAAAAAAGACTACATGAGATGCCACTTAACTATCTTTATCATCTTTGTACTATAGATGTTGCGTAGACAATTGAATTAAAACAGTTTTGAATACCTCGTTCAAATAAAATGTCCATTATTTTAGAGCAATGTGAATTGGGGTTAAAAGCTAGTCTTTGTTATCAGATAGACCTAAAATTAGATTCAGTTTTGCCACTTTGCAGCTATATGACTTCTTTCAAGTTACTCACTACTGCTGTAAACTGCTTCATTTTCCTTCATCAAATTTTTACTTCATTTCTAAAATGTTAAGTGATTAAAAATATGTATATATACATAAAATTTTATTTATCTGATAATGTACTTTTTTGCTAGAATATAACTTCAGTAACTACTGAATAAAATAGAAATCTATGCATGAAGTCTAGACTATAGTCAGATTATTGCATAGTTGTATATTGGACTACTTTCTAATTGAGTTACTTAGGTTAGCAAGTTTCTTTTTCTGCAGAACTCATTTGTAAATTGGAAGTAAAAAGACTTTTAATTTTGGAGTTTCTATTTTTAAAATCTGAAAAAATGGTCATATGTCCATTTGAGCAAAGTAAAAGAAAATTTTTTGTTTTTGACAGTGATAATGTTATTTTTGCGATTGTAGACACTTACATAGTTTAAAGACATTGCTCTAAACACTTGTTAATTTTCAGTTAATTCTAGTGAGGTAATTAGAGACAATCATTATTCAAATTACTGTACATAGAGGCAAAGTAACTCTCACCCAGTTATGTGCAAATGAGTGGTACAGCCAGATTCAGAGATCAGTGTTACATTTCCAAAGTCTGTGTTTTAACCACTAATACTATACTGCTTCAGTCCTGTTTGTACCACATCTATCCATCTTCTACTGTGGAATTTATTTGGGGAACGTGGAATAGGAAAAAGGAAAAATAATCTGGAGTGGTTTTTAATATTCTGAACAGAAATAACATAGTTAAGTCTTCTGTTCTTTCCTCAGTTATAAAAATATTATGGTCTGTTTGTCTTCTCTAAGAGTTCACATGAGTTTTTCTAGAATATTGCAGCTTTCCTGTGTTATGTGATAGCATTTTTGTAACCTCATACTACATATCATACTTCATTTTCCACTACCCGAGAAAACAGGAAACAGGAAAGATGTTGCCATAATCTTTCAGTTTTCACTTAGTGTTTCTAGCATCCTTCTTGTAGACACAGTCTTCAACAGTGCTAAAAGTCTAATTTAAATTACTTTTTCCTACCTCAAAGACCACTTAATTTTTATTAAATGATCTTTTTAAAAAGTCCATTCTATATCAAAATGTGTCCTCATTAGTGATATGTAGATCAGTGTGCAGGATGGTTGAAGGTCATTTTAGTTTTGTTTTTGTTGTTTGTTTGGTTTTTTTTACCGGGGGTCAAACTTATGACCTTGCACTTACTAAACAAGCACTTAACCTACCGAGCTGAATCCCTAGTCATCTTAGTTTTTTTTTTTGTTTGTTTTTTTGGGTTTTTTTGTCTTTTTCGTTTTTATCGGTACCAGTGATCGAACTCATGACTGCCTGCTTACAAGGCAGGCGCTTATGCCACTGAGCTAAATCCCCAGCCCCGTCATCTTAGTTTTTATGTTTTAGAATTTACAGTGAAATTAGTGAAAGAAACTGTCAGGGATAAGTCAGATATAATTTGTGTTCAACATTGGAATTGTTCATCTGTGTGTTTAAATATGAGTTTAGTAGGTCTTGAAATTGCTAATCGTACTTGATTTCTTCTGTTCTTCCTTTTAGTTTTTTTGAGAAAGGGTCTTAGTATGTGGTCCAGACTGGCCTCAAACTCAGCATTTTTGCCTTAACTTCCCGAGTGCTGTAATTATAGGCATTCACCACCACATTTGGGATCATACTTAATTTCATCACAATGTAAATACTTTCAACAAGTTCGTCATAATGTTGAGAACAGAGGCCCCCATCTTCTTTCTTTCTATCATTACCATTAACATTTTTTGTTAAGAGACCAGCTTTACCAAAGCTAAGGTTATTAATTTTTTGTTGTGGTTGAATTTCATTTTGTTTTTTGAGACTAGTTCTTACTATGTGGCCAAGGCTGGCTCCAAACTCCCCATGTAGTCCAGAATGACCTCTCATGCTCCTTCTGCCTTAGCCTATCAAGAGCTGGATTTATAAGCATGTGCCACCACATATGGCAAGGTTCTCAGTTTTTGAAAAGTTAATTGGATGGGGTTATGGCTCATTAGTAGAATGCTTCTCTAGCATGTGGAAGCCCTGTGTTTGATATCCAGCACCACCAAAAAATAGTAGTTGTAATAAAATTTGGTGCATTTATTTATCAAATATTAAAGATACATTGTTATTTTCACTGAAAAAAATTACTCCAAGCCAGGAATGGTGGCACAGACCTCTAATCCCAGCACTTGGGAGGCTGAGGCAGAAAGATCATTGCAAGTTTGAGGCCAGTCTGGGGTATACAGTGAGTTCAGTATCTGCCTAAACTACATAGTAAGGCTCTGTCTAAAAAAAGCAAAACAGAACACAAAAAAATCACTTCAATAGGTATCAAAGTTCAAGTCCTCTTCACTGTTCTCTTCTTCAACATATGTTCTTAGATTTATGAAACTTTTCTCTTTTTTTGAGACAGGGTCTCACTAGATAGCCCAGGGTGGCCTCAGACTTCTGGCAGTCCTCCTACCTCTGCGTTTCAGGTGCTAGAATTACAAGTATACACCACCACACCAAACTTATGGAACGTCTTACCAGAAGTTCTTGTTAATGAGTTAGTTCTATGTAGAAAAGAATAGAAATTAACGGTATCTAATTTTGACACAGTTTAGTTACAAAAGTCTAACTTCCTTGTATGAGAATTGTACATTATAGATGAAGCATTCACTAAATTGGCCTGGCCTGATATAGGGGCACATACCATTAATCCCAGTACTCAGACTGAGGCAGGAGGATCTGCTGCAAGTTTGAGGGCAGCCAGGGCTACATAGTGACTTTAAAACCACCCCAAACTATATAGATCCTGTTTTAAAAGATGTTAAGTAAAAAAAACCATTCACTAGATTACATCAAATTGAGGGGAGAAAAGTTCTGAATTAGAGACATGAAAGTTTTCTTCAACATACATCATAGTTTATTTATACAGACTTAGATGTTATAGCCTATTGTATCTATATAGCTGCTACAACCTAGGCTTCAAATCTGTATAGCATATACCTGTACAGATTACTATAGGCAGTTGTATGATGGTATTTGTGTATTGAAACGTATCTAAAAATGATAAAGGTAGCATTTTTTGCATATATGTGTGTGTGTGTGTATATGTATTTTTGAGACGTTTCATTATGTAGTTCAGGCTGGCCTTGAATTTACTTTGTAAACCAGCTGGACTCGAATTTGCAGTTATCCTCCTGCTTCAGCTTCCTGAATGCTGGAATTAAAGACATGTGCCGTGTCACCTCACCTGCATTTATATTCTTATATAAATTTTAAGATATACATTCTTATTCTTATATATTCTTATATAGAGGGTTGATATCTTCAGATAATAAACACTGAAACTGTAAATGGACTTTTATCTAATTGGCAGCTCAGTAGGTTTGTTTATTCTAGCATCACCACAAATACCTGAGTAATAAATGTGTTTTGCTGTGATGGTATGAAGGTTCCAACATCCTTAGACAATAGGAATGTTTTAGCTCCACTATAATTTTATAGGACCACTATTATGTATGGACTTGACCTTTAATCAAAATGTCATGTGGTATATGACTGATTTTTTGGCTAACAAATTCTGAGTCTTTGGTTTTCTAGAGTATATTTTCTCTGGTTTCCCCCTTAGTGATAACATTAGTAATCTTAACAGTTTTTATTCTCTGTGAGCCTTTTGAAACATCACATCTGCTTTGATTTTATTATATGCATGTTTTGTCTACAGTTGCTGAATTTTGCATATTTTGCATTAATTTTATCACAATTACATGAGCCATCTATTAATTAGATTGGTAAGAATATTATTGTGTGAGTCTCTATAATAAAAAGACCTCTATTAGCCACATTTCCAAAGAAAATGTACTAATACAAAGAATGAAAAATTGTTAAAGAAGATGTACTAATACAAAGAATGAAAAATTGTTAAAAGAGTCATGCACAATGGTACTAATAGACTAAAGACCATGTGAGTGTGTTATCATTTGTATTTTTTTTGTTTTATAAAACATCTGACAATATAGATAATAACTTTTAGAAAACTTCTCTGAGTATTACTTTGCTCTTGCCCATTTAAAAATTACTGAGTTTTGACAGGCCTCATTTACTGCCGTAAATGCTACAGATGCAGCAATAAAAAATAGGACCAGAAAATAGTTTAAAAACCCTATTTATAGAAGTTTGTATTCATTAGTAGAGGGTGATGGATACACTCAGGTTGAGTATACATTTAATGCAAAAAACAAAGCAGAGTAAAGAAATAAGATCAGAACGTCAGAGTTTTCAGGGTCTTCATTGAGAAGATGACAAATACAGAAGGATCTCACAGACCATGAGAAACTGAAGCATCAACCCAGAAGAGTATTCTGTGTTAGTGAGATTTAGCAGGTAAGAAAGTTGATAAGAAAATATTAGGAATAAGTTTTAGGCCCTAGCAAAGAATTTATAATTAGTATCAAGGAATGCATTTTTATCAAATATAAAAATGAAACATTCTGATTTTTAAGTAACCTAATCCTGGAAAAGTATAGAGCCAACCCCTTCCTCCCTAAATAGCGCTGCTGTGTACTTGAGAGTTTATTCACTTATCCTGCTGATTCACACCAAAGTTTGTAGTGATTCCATTTTATTCTGCCTTATGTGTATCCCTCATTTCTGTTACCTCTTCTTAAACTCCAACTATGCTACTGCAGTTTGGGTTTTACCACTTTTCTCCTGGATTATTGCATCCTCTTAATCCATCTTTTATACTTTAACCATGAATTATTTTATTTCATTTCCCTGTGTAAAGTTTCTGTCTTTGCTTAACTTTCAGGATTAGTCATATTGCTTTTTTTGTTTGTTTGTTTCATTTACTCATCTGATATGTGAAACCAATGTCTTCTACTTAATAAAGTTGTCAGCAGTTTTAAATCAGCACCCTAAATTACTATATAGTAGTAACCTGTGCAATGTTTTAGTATACCCAAAGGTTTGTTCTGAGTTCTGTTGTACATATTCTTCCTGATTTAAACTCTTCCATATGTGTAGATGAGGTCTAGATCTGATTCTTTCTTGAGCTCAAGGTTCACTTTCCAAGATAAATCAATCCATTTTAGATGTCACAGTAGGCAACCTCAGATTCATCATGTTTAAACCTCACTCACTGCCCCCTACCGAGTCTAAAATACTATTGCTTTAACAGACTTGAAAATTGAGACCTAAAGATGTGATTTTTCTCATGAACTTTTGTTGCATGCCATGAAAGTCCAAGCTCTTGGACCAGCATTTTGAGCTTATTTTTTCCTAAATGTAGAATACATTATATCCACAATTTCTATATAATTTAATGCTTCTTGTTCCTTGGTTATATGCTATTCTTTCTTTCCATTATCTTCTTTTTTTTTTTAATGTAAGTAAGCTGACTTAGACTCCAAGCTCAGATCAACCATCAGCTGTCTTTTGTAAAGCTCTTGTTTCCCTCAACTTTCCTGTCCTTTGTGTTTACCTAACAGGTAATCGATCCCACCTGCTGTTCCCATAGAATTGTGAAATTTTTGTACTGGTAATCCTTCAGTACCTTTTTATTTAAAATCAAATGAGAGGGATACAAATAGCGGACATGTGAGCCTTGTTTTCTATTTTAGTTTCCGATTCCATTTCCTTCTCTTTGTTCTATATCTTGTGAGTAAACAAATACCTAAGAGTAGAATTACTGGAGTAGAATTACAAATAAATACCTAGGAGTAGCATCACACGTCTAGTAATTTTAGATTAGACACGGGACATTGTATTGTATTATTGGAAGTCTGATTTTTTATGTTTGCTCTTTAAAGATGAAATTTGTTTTAATCTACTTAGAGATCTTGATTCTTTTGAGGCTTATTTATATTGTTTTGTTTATGGTGGATGTAACTTTACTTTTGCTAGCTTAACCCTTCTGAGGTCACTCCTGAATGCTGTGAGTCTTCACCAGTCTCTCCATTGTTGCTACCCAGAACCTTAGAAGTCTTTCAGTCATGTGCATTGGTAGTCTAAAACCTTAGTAGTTATTACTTGTCTGGCTTTGTGGATTGTCGCTGTATGTTTAGTATTCAGTAAAACTTGAGGGAACACAGATTTTTAGAGCTCTTGCTTTTTGGTACTCTTCTCCGTAAATTGCTGCTTCTGTTTTAATCTTTATCTCCTCAGTTTGATGAGACTATCATACTATGCTTGGATTCTCTGATATCCACACTCTTGATTTTTTGGTAATAGTTCTTTGCCCCCTGTTATTCTCATGTCTGTATACAGTTGCTTCATACGTTTTGTCCAGGTTTTGCTTGTGTGTTCGTTTCTAGAGAGCTAGTTTGGTACACCAGTTACTTGATTAGTAGAATTATAAAATGACTACCTATTTATCCATCAACTTGAACAATTTTGAGTCTTTTTGTATTATATATGTAATCACATCCAAGGTGTCATTATTTTATTTCATGTAGAGATACTTTCATTGTTATGGGTATTTTAGTAAACAATGGCAGGAGTATAGTGCAGTGGTAGAGCATATGCTTATTAGCGTGTCTGAGACTCTGGATTCAATCCCAGGGACCTTTTATGCCAAAGGAAATAATTGCGTAACAAATAATTTGCAAATGACAAAATGTGAGGTATGGGGAAGGGAAATCATTTTGAGTCTTACGGAAACTGTGATTAAAGAATCAAAACCACTTAATGCCAGAGTTCACCTAGACTACAAGAATTCCACACAGGTCAGGACTAGCACATTCTAAAATCATCTTCAGGTTTGGAAATCTTGAATAGTAATTGGATTCATCCTGGTTATCATAAAATAAGCCTTAGGTAAATTTTGTTGTAAAGAATAATATTGTAATTGACTGTACCCTTGAAGTTCCTATTCTCACGAATCCCACACCCATCAGGTTATCTGACATATTATTCTCTTTTGTAGCACTTACAGTATTTGAAACAGCACAGGAATTTGTTAAATAAATGCATGTTGAATTTAATTATGTAGTTAGAGTTTTCTGTATCACCTGTGTAGCCCTCCAAAGTGTCTCTAACATACATTAATCTTATTTTTCATTTAAGATTTCTCCATAAATTTTATGAAATACTTCAGAATACAGTGGTATCTCATCTCATAAACACTTTTGTTTGCAGATAATTTGGTTAGCAAATAAAGCTTTTGGCACAATTTTGTTTTTGTTTGCAAACTCTGCATTAGGTGACAAACACAATTATAGCCATCTTTCCCACACAAACACAAATGTGGCCATCTTTTCCAAAATTGTAGACCAAATTAAGTTTACAAACAGATGTATCACTGTAATGTGGTTTTATGTTTTCAGTTTGATAGGAAGTTACTCAAGACTATGATAAATTTGACCAGAAATTGATCTATTTTATAGAAGCATTTTATTTTTTACTGGCCTTCAATGACATGAATGCCTATCATTCATTAGAATAGAAAGCCAGAAATTTTGATTTGTACAAAATTCATTAGTAAAGTCTTAAACCAGCTTAGTTTTTTTGTTAAATGTTTCTTATACTTCATACTGCTTCCTCATTAACATGTGTGACCCTAACAAAAACAGTAAGATGAAATAAAGTGCTTCAGAAATACAGAGAGATACTCATACAAGATAAAGAGAATTTAGTCATGTTTTGTCTTATCTCTCCTTTGCCTGGTATCCAGTTACCTGGTAACCTGGTAATACTCCTTCAAAATCACATCAGGGGCTTAGGAAGTGGCTTATGGTAAGAGCACTTCCCTAATATGTACAAGCTGAGAGATGAAAAGAATGTAGATGGTATTTGGAATCAGAGAGCCAGCGTTCTGGTTCAGGTTCCACTTCTGTTAGCAAGGACATTGCAAAAACTACTTTTTAAATTATTTTCCATACTTTTTGAGTTACTTTCTTTTTTTATAAAATGAGAATAGATCCTCTTGCCTCAGTTTCCTCAGTGTCGACATTACATCACAGGTGTTACTGGATAGAATATTCTTAATAAATTACAACTGATGTCATTTCTGGGATGCCTTTTGAATTGCTAAACATAATATACATTTATTGAATATTTAACATAATTTGTGTTTGTTCAGAAAAGAGTGGCATTCAGCTGGGAATTTAGCTCAGTGGCATAAGTGCCTGCTTGGCAAGTGTGAGATTGTGAGTTCAATCCCCAGTACAAAAAAAAAAAAAAAAAAAGGAATTCTAGTGCAAATTTAAGTGGATTTGTGGAATGAGCCATCCTTAAGTTGCCTTAAAGAGATATTTTTGTTCAAAAAGAAGTCTAAAATTGATTAATGTATCAAAGTATATGCTGTTTGGTCGGGGATATAGCTCAGCTGCACAGTGCTTGCCTGGCAAGTGCAATGTCCTGAGTTTGAAACCTGGTGCCAAAAAACCCCCACAAACTGTACGCTGTTATAAATATGACTATTCTTGGGAACTTTGGTGGAGTATTCATTTATGTAATATTTGAAAATGTGAAGTGTAAAAAAAATGCTTCTTTGCTTAGTGATAAATTTACTGCTGACTAGCTTGCTTGTTTATATTCCCATTATTTGCTAATTTGTATTATTTAATACTTACTAATTTTGTATTAATAGTTGTTAATTTAAGGTAAATGTAGCATTGAAGCTTATTTATATATTGTTATAGTTTGTCTAGATGTCTTCCCTAAACTTCATGCTCCACCTTCTTTGGAGGTGGCTGAATCTACAGTGTGTGATTGATTTGTAGTGCAATACTGGCATTAAAGGTGCTGGGTGGGTGATTGCTATATTGGTCCACTGATTGGATTAGCACTGCCCTAATCCCAGAAGACTAGATACAATATATGGGACAGAAAGAGGCTTGTGTTTCTCTCCCTTGTTGCCTTTTCTGTTTTTTTTCCCCCCATGAACTGTTGTTCCTCTGCTTTGGAGCCAGCTGATTATGGACTGAAACCTCAGAAAACTACAAGCTAAATAAACTTTTCCTCCTTTACCTGGGGCTGTTGAATATTTTGTCTTAGCAATAAGAAAAGTAAATAAGATAGTGTATTTTATAAAACATCTTATAGACATTGTAAAATCAAGTACTAAAGCAGCTTAAACTTCTAGACACATTCTACTTTATAAAATGAGTTTTAATAGCCTATGTCAATCATTCTATAAAATGAAATTTTGGAAGTTTTTACAGACTAGATTTTAGTAATAGTGTGAGACTTTCAGTATTTTCTAATGCATGTTGATTCTGAAACTAAATTAATATATACATACATGTCTACATATACATACATATACATCTCAAATTGTGCACAAAATTAGCTTATGATACAGTGACATGCTGTAAACATAAACCTTTTTAGCTTTGAGAACCACTATCTTGATGATGATCATTCCCCACAGATGTCTGGGCAAGGGTAGCTTGTTCTGATACGGATGTTCATCACTATAAATTTCCCTCAAAGTACTGCTTTCATTGTGTCACATAAGTTCTGGTATATGTTAAGAAGCAGTCACATGGTTAATCCAAAATTCTAAGAAAAAAAGTATTAACATCGTTTTCACATTTTCTTTTGCTCATTAACTATTTTATTTGGGGAGGAACTATTTTTTTTTTTTTTTTAAAGCTCATAGGTGGAAGAAGAGACTGGGGTTTACCCCAGTCCAAAAAAAATTTTTTTTTGAAGATAGTAAAATACAACAAACAAGACAGAACAAAGCCAATTGAGACAGTGCAGTGAAATTGCTACAAAACTTTAGAGCAGGATACCAGGGTAACAGTAATAGGTACCTAGTATATCTTGTTAGCTTCACAATAGCTGTCCATTCAGTCAGATATAGCAAAAGTCAATCCAAAAATAGAACATTATAAAACTTATCAAAATAGAATATTGAATAGAGCAAAACAATCAGAACAAAGCAAAACAGAGAAAACAACATTTGCCTTCAAAAAGAAGATAGAAGAAAATCCCCCATATTTGCTATATTACATAATGTCATCCTCCCAAGAGATGCTCAGACTTCTGGTCCCAACAATACAAGTATTTAGTTATGTGCCTTAGTTGCTGCCTCGACACCATTTTAGTTGCTGTCGGGACGGCACGAGACGAGACAGGAAAGGACAGGAGGGGGGGCTGGGGAGTACATTTGATTCACACAAGAGATGCTGATTTGTTCTCTTTTTTGGCTCACCCGCCGTCCAGTTAAAATTCAGAATTTATACCCTTTTATATCCATTGAACCAATCTTTTCTCTTTTTTCACCATTCCTGTTTGGGTTTTGACCTTAGATCTCTGATCTCCCAAACGAGTATACAACACAGGTTTAAATAAAAAGAGACAAATTGTATGGTTTTAGGGCTCCAAGAGGGTCAAAACTCTTTAGTTGAGCTCGCAACTCTGAGGGCTACGATAAAGAGTTCTCTGGATCAGCCCACTTTTATTAGGACCAAGGACAAAAGGCCGGGAAACTGAAGAAAAGCACAGGAAGTGAGTAGTGCCTTGGGTCACTTTAAAGACTTTTCCAAGTAGTAAATTAAGCCAATTTAGGAGAACCATCTTATCTCTAAGATAACATTTATGGTAAGATTGAGACTGTAGGAGTAAAATTCCTTTAGCTGCTGTCTCTATTTACTTAATTAATGTTGGAGCCAAAGTGTCTTTAGCTGTAGCCTTATCTTGCCCTTTGAGGTATCTCTGGCCTAACAGGCCACTACAGGCCAGGACCAGTGATTCATAGAGGTTCACTTACTATGAATCAGCTCAAGAAGCTGAGGTGTAAGACAGACTCACAGATAAAAAGGCAATTAATGAAATTTAAATCCTGCTCAGAGCCACTTCGTAGTGGTTTCCAACACCTATTTATTGGTGTTTTGTCTCTCAGATCATCAGCTCTTGTGAGCTGCTCCACAACACTCCATCTGCACAGTTTACTTGGTTTTCTTTGAAATGTCTGTCCCTCAATCACAAGTTCTACCATGTGTTGCAGCTAATAATAAGTAATAAATGGGAAATGACATGGAGCCCTTTAGTTACACAGACTTTGTTAGTTTGGTTTTGTTAGCCCCAGTTCATCTTTGTGAATAGAATTTTAGGACTTTTTCAAATGATTATATAGTATGGAGTTTAAGCCCTTTTTCCAGTCCCTTAAGTTCATTCAGCTGTTTTTCCTTTTTTTTTTTTTTTTATTACTATGTGATTTTGTGTATGTTTTCAAGGTGAAGAATTATGAATGTTAATTTGGAATTTTCTTTGACAATCAGTTATTAACATTTTGAAATTATAAACACAACTCTTAAAATTTTAGGTTCTGTCTACAAATCTGTAAATCTAGCAAGTTTCAACAATCGCTTTAGAGGGGCTCTTGCAACTTAAATTCTCAAGTATATTAACTCATACAAATATATTTTTGCTTCTTTTTATAGAAATTCATTGTCTGACAAGTGTTCTGATGCTTCATTTTGTGGTATTTTTGCTAAAGCATATGCATGCATTATGTGAAAACTTTGATTCATCAAAGTTGCACATTAAAAACAACTTGTGAAAAAGTAGGAATCACCTAAAATTTTATTAACTGAACTAGGGGATTCACAAATAATAACAGTCTTAATAAAAGTTAACAGATAAGAGCCTGGGATATATAGCTCATTGGAAAAAAGTGCTTGCCTGGCAAGTGTGAGGTTGTGAGTTCAACCCCAAGTACACCCTCCCAAAGTTAAAAGATACTAAGTTTAAAGCAAAACAAAAGATGCTAAGCTTGAAAGAATACTGAGTGGGAGAGGGGTTTAGGGAAAGAATTAAGTTGTTATGTTATGATACTGGCAGAAGTATATGCAAAGATAAAAAAAACTGAGAGAAAGAAAATACAGTGTATTGTATTTCTCAGTTCTCTGATAGCTTTTATTTTTCTGTTGGAGTACTTTACTTTCAGCTGTGTTACAAAACATTAGGAAGCTGGCAAACGTTTCCTTTTAGGAATGCTCAGTTAAATTTTCTTCTGTATTGAAATTTTGCAGGTTTAGTTGGAATCATTTCCATAGTACTGGATTCTGCATCTTACAGAATTTTCTTTTTCCATTTCTCCCACAACATAATTTAAAATTCGTTTTTAAATTTAAATATATACTTGGTGATTTTTTTGCTATGGCTTTTTTACCTTCATAGTGACTTTCTCGTTAGCTTATATAACTTATATTCAGATTCACCTCAAAATTATAGAGACAAGGTGTTTTGTTTTTCTTCTCAAAATTAGCTCAAATTCCTATTGTGTATAGAATTGACTGGGTTCTAATTTCATTAATAGAAGTTAACAAAAACTTATCATACCACACCTGAAAAGTCCTTGTAAGTTGACTTGTGCTATTACTTTGAAACCTATAGGAAAAATTTTAACTTTTATTCTATTCATTAATAGATGTGTACACAGCACTCTTGATGAAGATACTAACCTATTTTGTGAACATTTATATTTAATCCTTCTATAGTAGACATTTAGTTTATATACAAAGTATGGCTTGAAAATGAATTTCCTTTTGAAAATTTAGGTTTTTGTTTTAATATCCATCTTATAGTTTAACTAAATTTTAACCCTTTAGAACTTGCAACATAACATTGATTGTGAATATAGTAGCTACATAAAATTTATTATGTTTTTGCAGACTCTTTATGAAAAAAGGATGTTAACTAAATTATCCTAACTTTAGTTTCTGAAGTACATAACTGGAATCGAAAATAAAATGAATAATTGTTAACATTTAATTAACTCATAATGTTAAAAAAAAAAGTACTCAGCCATCCCACTGACACAAATTAATTGGAATCCTTAGGACTCAAAGTGAAGCCTCCAAAGAGACACTAAACAGCCAAAGTAAATATAAGAAGAGATGCTCCTCATTTTGTGCTTATTCGAGACATTCATTTGGTATTGACTCTGCAAGAAAAATATATTAATGTATTCTAACATGAAGCACTTATAGTTCTTTATGGGGAAAAAAAGCCAGATTCAAAGAATAACAAGTATATTACAAATGTAATGAGTAATACTACAAATGAGATGTAGATAAAGAGGTTTGATGAGTTCAGAAACGGAACACAGTATTGAGGAAATCTTTGTAAAGAGGTAGCATAGGCACTAGGTCATAGGGATAGGGAAGAGTATAATCTTTGGAGAGAGAGGTCATGGAGGGAAGCTTTCTAGACAAGATTATTTTTAAGGCAGCATGTTGTCACTGATACATTATATACCTGGAGTGTGAGAAGGGGAGTCATAGCAAATATTTGGAATAGTAGGTCAAGGCTAAGTTTTAGGTAGTCTTGATTGCCAGTTAAAATTTGGCCCTCATTCCATAGGACCTAGATAGTGAAGGGCTTTTTCTGCTAAGGACTGAAACTAATTATGCCAGCTGTATATCGTCTGCACTCCTTTTTTATTTATACAATAAACTCTTGGCTGTTTTTCAGCTTATCCTTCCAATCATTTGACCATTGGTGAAGAGAACTTAGTCATGCTCTATCTTTTCTCTCCTTT
This sequence comes from Cavia porcellus, assembly GCF_034190915.1. Lineage (NCBI taxonomy): Eukaryota > Metazoa > Chordata > Mammalia > Rodentia > Caviidae > Cavia > Cavia porcellus. The sequence continues at coordinate 81,408,068 of NW_026947484.1, forward strand.
GCCTGTTAATCAGTTGACTCCAGTTGACCCCTACACCTTTAATGTGGATTAGTTGTAGAGCACTTGCCCATGATGTTCAAGGTCCTGGGTTCAAGCCCTTGGTGCAGCAAGGAAAAAAAATCTATTTCACTTTAGCTTTCTATTCGTATAATTACAGCTGTAACTATCTGTGTTTAAGCATCTCTTTTTACTTGCTTCTGAATTCACACTGTAGTAATTTCTCTCTGTGACACTGCCAATCTGTGGATCAACAGCTTTTTCATTTTGCTCATCCCTATCCTTTTGTTTGCATCACTCCTGATTTAAGTGATAACTATATCAAACACTATTCAGTCTACAGAATTGATTATTTTGTATTTTGATTGCACCAAAATTTTAAAGTACTTAGCAAGGGCACAGACTCTTTGCATATCAGCCAGAACAAAAGGACCAAAACAAGAGTGAAAAAATAAAATACAACCAGTAATGTGACTTTAAAAACACACAGATCTTTCACTTATATTTTATTATAGATAGCACAGATAATTAAATATGCTCCCTCCCTGTGAGGAACATACAGCCCAGAGGGGAGTCAGAAATTTATACCAAAAGTTGTAATACTGATGCAACTGGCAGAACCTAAAAAAGCAATAATAACATTAAAATGCTGCAGGAATATCAGAAGGTATTCATTGAAACTTTGTTAGATTGGAGAAATAGTGAAATCTTAATGGTGAGGAGAAAGAATGACATGGTGCTTTCTTTAATCTTGGTAGTGAAATAAACATAACAAAATGACTCAAGACGCTGCTCAGGTGCTATCTCTCCACAAAGATTTCCTCTAATACTCTGAAAGTATGTTCCTTTGCTGAATTTCCCCCAAAGCTCTTTATCTATAATTCATTGTAGCTCATTACTTAATTAATTGGCATATAGTCATCATTCACAGTGTTCTTTAATAGTCTATTTTATTTTGAGTTAGTGTTAATGTCTCCACTTTAATTTCTGATTTTAGACAGAAGTTAGGTCTAAAATTTTAGACTGTTTTCTTAGGGTTAGCTGATTTTTTTTTTTTTTTTTTTTTTTTTGTGGTACCAGGGATCGAACTCACAACCTTATGCTTGCAGGCAGGCACTTTTCTCTTTTTTTAATTTTCTGTTTTCTGTATACTTAGTTTAAATTTTATTACTGTTTCTTCTTTTCATTTTGAGTTGTTTGCTCTTTTTTTCTAATTGTATAGGTTGTAAAATTTGATGATAATGTATGTGAGCATTTTAGTTGTAAAAAATGAGTACTACATTCACAGTATCTAATAATATTGAATTTTGTTTACATTGGTCTCAGAGTATTTTCTAGTTTCTCTTTTAGTATCTTCTTTACCCATTAGTTGTTTTTACTTATACTGTTTACTTTTTACGTATTTATTAATTTTCCTGGTTGTGTTCTGTTACGTTTCATTTCATTATGATTAGAAGAGATGCTTTATGTGGTTTCAGTCTTCCAAAATGTACTGAAACTTTTTGTTTGTGTGTGTGGCTGACGGTATTGTATTCTAGAGAAAGTTTCAGGCATACTTGAGAAGAATGTTAGTTCTACTTTGAAGTTAAGTATTTGGTCTAAGTGAGTTATAGTGTTGTTTATATGCTCTATTTCTTTTTTTCGGATACAGAGTTTCATAGTGTAATTCAGGCTGGCCTTGAATTCACTATGTGGTGTAGGCTAGCCTTGAACTTGAAGCAGTTCTCCTACCTCCTCTTCTAAGTGAAGAGATTACTGTCCTGTGCCACCACGCCCAGCTAAATTCTCTATTTCTAGCCCTACAGAAAGTGCCTTGTACATTTGAGAAGAATTATGTATTCTGCTGTTGTTGGGTTGAGTATTTGGTCTAAGTGGGTAATGGTGCTATTTAAGTTCAGTTTCTTCCTTCTGTCTAGTACCATCCATTACTGAAAGTGGTATATGAAAGTCTCCCACCTGTTGTAGCACTATTTCTTCCACAAAAGTATGTGTTCATTTCATACATTTTAAGCCTTGTTTATTAGATGCTTATCTGTTTATAAATTGTGATAGCTTCTTGTGAGATTGACCATTTTATCATTATAAAAAAATCCTTGTCTCTTCATAGTTTTAACTTTTTTTTTTAATATTACTGTAGCTACCCTGTCTTGGTTGCTATTTATATGGGATGTATTTTTTTCATTCTTTGACTTTATATTTATGTGTTTATATGTAATGTGAATTTTCTATAAACAACTTTTTATGAATAGACATTTAAAAAAATCTATTTGGAGTACATAATCCATATAAATTTTAAGATAATTATTGATAGGGAAGGATATCTGCCATTGTGCTCTGTGTTTTGCCTGTATCCATTTTTTAAATGTTTGTTTGTTTGTTTAAGACAGGATCTTGTTCTTTTAATTCAGGCTGGCTTTGAATTCGCTTATGGAGTGAAGGCTGGCCTCAAATTCAGAGCAGTCTTTGTGCCTTAGCCTCCCAAATGGTTGGCTTACAGGCATATGCCACCATGCCTGACTCTCCCTGTATCTGTTATTATTTTTGTTCCTGGGCTTCTCTATTTCTTTTTCTTTATATTTGGCAATGTGTCATCCTGATACTCTTTATTTTCCTTTCTGTATATAATATAATAAATATCTTACACATATGACAGCCCAGTTTAAGTTAATAGTAGTGTTAACTTCAATAGTATACCAATGCTATGCTCTTTTTATCTCTGTTCCGCTTTCCTGTGATGATGTTACAGATTTCAGCTTCATGCATTTTGGAGTTATTTATATAAATCTGTAGTTACTATTCTATGCATTTGCCTTTTCAGTCATATGGGAGTAAAGGTTGGTGCTTTGGGACCATAAATAAAATACTAGTACCTTTTTATATTTACCTTAGTAGGTAACTTTTTTCAGTTATCTTTATTTTTCACATGGCTTTATTTCTTGTACTTTCATTCTAGCCTGACAGACTTCTTCAGTTTTTTTTTTTTCTTTAAAAATTTTCTTTAGTATATGTACAAAGTACATAATGATTACATTTATCTTGGAGAGTTAGTATGTACCATCAGTGGTTCAAACCCACAGGGATGTATTAAAGAGACTATTTTCTCTCTGGTATATGTGTTTGGCATCTTTTTATCTAAAGATAAGGTAGCTAAATGTGCCTAGAGTTGTTTTTGCATTTTCTATTCTGTTCCACTGATTTACATGACTGTTTTGTGAAAGTATGGTGATATTTTTATCACTGTAGCTTTGTAATATACCTTGAAATCTGGGATTGTGATGTTTCCTGCTTTGCTCTTGTTGCCTAAGATTAGGATAGCTTTTGTTATTCTTGGTGTCTTCTGATTCCATATGAACTTTAGGATTATGTTTTCTAGTTCTATGAGGAATGATGTTGGTATTGTGATTGCATTAAATTTATGTATCATTTTGGACAGCATGACCATTTTGACAGTATTGCTTCTGCCTACCCAGGAATTGGGTTATATTTCCATTTTCTGATGTTTTTGTCAATCTCCTTATAAGAATACTGTAGTTTTTGTTGTAAAATTCTTTTACTTCCTTGGCTAGGTTAATTTCTAAGTATTTAATTTTTCTCGATGCTGTTGTAAATGATTCTATTTTCCTAATTTCTTTATTGGTGGTGTCATTATTGGTATACAGGAACACTTGATTTTTGTGTGTTGAGTTTATGTCTTCCTGCTTTGCTGAACTTGTTAATTAGTTCTAGGAGTCTTCTGGTGGAATTTTTTGGGATCTTCTGTATGAATAGTCATGTCGTCTGTGAATATGGATAGTTTGACTTCATATAGATATATGACCCTTTTATTTCTTTTATATATATCCTTTTATTTCTGTTTTTGCCTGCTTGCTCTGACTAAAATTTTGAGTACTACATTGAACAGGAGTGGAAATAGTGGACATCCTTGTCTTGTCCTAATCGTAGAGGAAAATCTTTCAGTTTTCTTCCATTCAACACATTAGTGACAGGGTGGTAATTTGTATGTTTCCCAGCTAGCCAGCTCTGATTTGAACTGACTGTCCCATGGAGCAGTTTATACCACTTTTCATGATATGTTTGATAAGAATAATGCAAAGAAAGGTGGTGATTTAGCAGATCAGATGTCATCATATTACAGTTCCTTAAGGAAAATATTAGACCAATACAAAAGAATTGTAAAATAGTTAATTTGTAGTATAGCAGCTGTAAATGCATATTGTATACATCAGCAGCAGAGTACAGATAGATTCCCATATTAAACTTTAGAGAATTAATTATTGATAAACTGTCAGTGTGTGAAGAAATGCCACTGGTGCAAATTACTTTATAGAAGCTTTTTTAGGAACAGCAAGAAGCATATGTAAGCAACGTAGAGAATGTTAGCAGGAATTGTCTGGAGAAATGGGTGCCACTGTGGCCACAGAAAAAGCCAAATACTTTATGAGGTTTTGTGTACTCTGTACAAATCAGCTGTCTTTCTGTATAAAATGTTTTTTAAAAATTCATAAATATAAATACATTTAATGTAGTAGAATTTGATTACTGTAGTGATTACTATGATTTATTAAAATTTTAAAATTGATATTAATAGTATTTATATTTTGGCAGTGATTATTCTTATTCAAGCAACTAACTAGATTCTTTGCACTTACAGGCTTTTTATTAATTTTATTGGTAAAAAAACAGATAAAAGTGATTAGATTCATTTGTACCACCGATGGTTCAAGCTAGTAGAAATGTCTTTTATCAGATTGATATAAGGTTCTTATATACCTGTTCAGGGCTTTTATCATGGATAGATGTTGGATTTTGTCAAAGGTTTTTCCTACTTCTGTTGAGATGGCCATGCGATTTGTGTTCTTGCTTCTTTTCGTGATGTGTTACATTACTGATTTGCATATTTTTAACCTTTTTTTTTTGTCAGTTGAACTCAAGTCCTCTTGCCAGGCAGTTGCTGTTCTTCTGAACTGTATCCTTGGGCATGATTTGCATATTTTTAACGACCATTGTATCCTTGAAATGAAGCCTAGTTAGTCACGATATATGATGTGTTTCATGGTACTCTTTTGCAAGAATCTTGTTGAGAAATTTGGCATCTGTTTTCATTAAAGCAGTTTTTTTTTTAGTTGAATCATCCTGTTTTGTGTATTTTTTTTTTTTTTTTTTTTGTCTTTTTCATTTTTATCGGTACCGGGGATCAAACTCACGACTGCCTGCTTGCAAGGCAGGTACTTATGCCGCTGAGCTAAATCCCCAGCCCCTAATCATCTCGTTTTGAAAACAAGGTAATATTAGCTCCCAGAAATGAGTTTGGTAATGCTGTTTCCCTTTCCAATTTCAATAAAGAGTTTAAGGAGTCTTGTTTTTGTGGTACTGAGAATCGAACTTACTCAGGCTGGCACTTACGCCACTAAGAGGAGTCTTGACATTAGAACTTCAGGGAAGTTCCCATTGAATTCACTGATGAGTCTGTCAGGTTCTGCGCTTTTCTTCATTGGTAGGTTTTTAATTATTGTTTCAGTTTCATTGCCTGGTATTGCATTTTTTAGGTTTTTATATCTGTATTGGTACAACTTTTGTAATTTATATGTATCTAGGACTCTACCCATTGGGGAGTTGGGTCCATTATTTTTGAAAAGTGCTGGCTTACTTCAGTCATTATATTATTTCCATGTTGCTAATTCCTTTATTTTTTTCTCCTGTGCATAATTATTTACTGGTACTATCTGGTGTATTGATTCCATTAGACTTTTTGCCATTCCTGGCTTACATGTCTCTGAGGGGTACCTTTGAAATTCTTTGGAGTGATAGGTTGGTGGTCATGAATTTCTTAAGGTAGTCTTTGTCATGAAAAGACCTTATTTCTTACTTTTGAAAGATACATTGGATACATTAGTCTCAGTTGAAAGCTGTTTTCTTTTAATGCTTGGTACGCTTTATTCCAAACTCTTCTGGCCTTTAAGATTTATGTTGAGAAGTTGGGTGTGATTCTAATGGGTTTATCTTTATTAAATTTTTGTTGCTTTTTTCTTAACAAATTCTGAGATTCTTTGTGTTGAACTTCTGAGATTTTGTCTATGATGTGTCAGGGAGAAGTTCTTTTCTGATTGTGGCAGTTGGGGTTTGTATTGTGTGCCTTGCATATCTGTATGTTAAATTCTATCATTAGAATTTGGAAAGTTTTCTGCTATGATTCCCTGGTTTTTCATGCCTTTTGTGCTCTAAAAATATGTCATATTTCACAGATTTGTATGTAATCTTTACACAGGGGCCATGCCAATCTTGTCATTCCAGTTTTAGTATGTGTACTGCTGAAGTAAGCACTCTAGCATTTTTTGTAGTTCATGTCTACTTGTGACAAATCCTTTACGCTTTTTTCTTGAAGTCTGTAAATTTCTTCTTTATTTGTTGACATTCTTTGTTGACATTTTTTCTTTCAGCATTTGCAATGTGTTATCATTCCAGTTTGTTCTTGCCTATATAGTATCTGATAAGAAACTGGCTGTTAATCTTACTGAGGTCCCCTAATACATGAAATTCACTTCTTTTTCTGCTTTCAAGATTTTGTTTTCGGAAAATCTGAATACATTTCAGTATAAATTCTTTCAAATTTATCTTATGTAGAGTGTGCTGAGTTTCTTGCATGAAAGTTCATATGTTAATCAACTTTAGAAAGTTTTCAATCATTAATTCTTTAAATATACTTTCTGTTCTGTTCTTTTCCTTTCCTTTCCTTGACTTTGGTCCTACTGCTATACATCTGCTGAAATGCATGATGTTATTCCCACCAATCTCTTAAGCCTTGTTCATTTTTCTTCATTTTTTTTTCTTTTTCTACTTCTTAGACTGCATCGTTTTATAAAATACACTCCAAAATGTGATTGCCACAAATTATTTATTTGTGAAAATTCTGACAACTCTGTTATTTGATTCCCTGCCTAGAATTAGCATTAATCCTTTCTCTTGCATTTTAGACCAAAGGAAGTCATGGGGCCATCCCTAATTTTAAGTAGCTAAGAAACCAGTTTTGCTTTGCTTTGCTTTGCTTTGCTTTGCTTTGCTAAGTGTGAAAAACTATTAACTATTTCCTAATTAACCTACAATCTCTACTCATTTCTCTGTTCTTATCCCCATCTGTTCTTTAGCATTCATCTCATTGCAGTATTTTGTAGTATAAAGGTTATCATGTTTGTCTTAAGGATAACTTTCACTTGCTTCCAATTTGACATTGAAGCCACAAGCTCATATGTTCATGCTTTCATTTATCAGCTTTGTGATCAAAACCAGAGTTTAGTGTTTCTAAGATTACATTTTTTCTCTGAGAAAAATTAGAAAAATAAGTCTTGTTCCAAAAATTACAGATGATTGGTTGAGGTAATGTGTGCTGAACACTTTGTAGACTTTCATAGTAAATACTCAGAACTGATTGACACTCCCAAAACTTTTTAGAATGTCAAGTGCTTTTCATAACATAGCTTGTCTTCCAGACTCATTCTCTAATCTTCAAATTATATTGAACCAAAAGTAATATTTTTATTAGTTATTTCTTCGTTAATGTAATTTTTTAAAGTTTGTTGTATTTTTATCATGTTTGGAAGATGAGATGGAAACTTATCTCTAATTTTATAGTGGAAGTCAATGAGAAATCATGTCTTATTTAAATTTGCTTTTAAAAATGTACCATATTACTTTAAATTACTTACAGAAAGAAAAATAGCAGTTTCTTGTCTTTTAAGTAGTGAGGTTTCCGTTTATTATCTTAAAAATCATCAAAAAAATGAAATATTTCCATCTTTAATGAAAGTTAAAAGTATTTCTAAGTTAAAAAGCTAAAAATTGGAAAGTAAAGAGTGAATGACTTAGGAAGACTTTTTGAACCTGAGTGCCTAAGTACATCTAGGATACTGATAAAAATAACCTCATTGTACCTGCAAATCCAAAAAGGCTGAGGAATTAGATTCAGTAGTACTGCAGGATTTGTTAGTGAGACAGGAATTATAGAGAGATTGATTGAAAAATCTAAATAAGAAACAAGGGTCCCTTTATTTCACTTCACTGAGAGAGGAAGTATACTGTCTTATTGAATTAGAGTGTTTCCAGACACATGGCAGGGCAGGAATGAGATGTCCAACTAAAGATGGGGACTAAGTAAAACTCATCATACTGAACAGTAGCTCACCACGTCTCCCTCCTATGGTTGAATTCAGACTCATATATCTCATACTTAGATATCATAGGTAGTTTCAAGGGACCCTTCCTGGTGAAATTGAACCATTCCAAAAAAAGCTACTCAACAGGTACCAGTATTGAAAGACTTGAAGCAAAAAGCCAGCTGGTCATTACCCTGAAGTCTACCAATTGGTAAGACTAATCTGCACAAAGAGAACAAGATTTTGTCCAAAAATAAAATTAAGAACTGGGGACGAATTAACGCAGTGCCAAGGCTGTGGGTTTCATCCCGTGTTTGTAGGGTAGAGTGCAATGGAAAGGGGAGGTGAAAAGAGAAGAGATTCTTTCAAAGCGCTGGAAAGAATTGAAGAACTGTCTTTGGACACCGAACAAAAGACAAAAATAAAAGAGAAAATTAGAGGTTAATGTTAGGTTTAGTGTTTCACCTAATAAAGTTTTAGAAAGAGCTAATAGAAAATACATAACCTTATCAGAATACTAAGGAAACAAACATGTAAATTTCTCAGAGCTAAAGATACTACTACATTGAACAAGTCAAATGCTTAGTGCATTTGATACACATTCACATACTTGTATAAAGTACATCATTCTGAGGCTGTAGAATGTAATTCAGCAGTAGAGTGTATCTAGCATGCATGACCTCCCACACACAAAAAAAACAGCCTACATCATTCTGAAAATTCAGAAACTAGGGAAGACAAAAAGATCAAAATAAGAATGTCATTGCATGCTAGTGCTATATAGCTCTATGGCAGAGTTCTTAGCATGTGCAAGGTGACAAGGTTCAATCTTTAACACTGAAAAAAAAAAGGCAGTGACCCCCCACAGCCTCACATGAGAATATAAAAGACATTGTGGAAAATGGGGCAAAACATTTCAAATGTTGAGGATAGTATACTGGTTTGAGCTTCTCACACACTGTGTCAAATATATGCTAGAGAATGGTACAATAACAAATCCACGGGCATGGATTCAAAAGTAATCATCACCTTTTCCTCCGTACATATTTTTACAGTTTTAAAGCAAATTCCAGACACAGTACTATACCATTTAAACACTTAATGCTTCTGTTTTATCTGTGATAGACATTTTAATGAAACAAGCACTCTGAAATTACAGTCAGCAAAATGTACAATTTATTAATATCATCAGATACTTAGTTTTTATTTTCTCCATTTAACTCAAAGATATCCTCAAGAGTTGGCTTGTTCTAATTATAATCTCTTGCACTTTGTAGCTGTGTCTTTTTTCACCAAGGAAAACAACTTGTGTTTTTTCTTTTCATAGGCCTCTCTGTACTCTTTGAACTTTTCTCTGTATGTATTACTTTGAAAACTACAAATTAACATTAAAACAGTTACACTTGGAGAACATCTTGGAAATTCACCACAGAGTCCATGGTTAGCAGTTTAGAAGTGACTCTTATAAATTAATTACTCATGTTTTTCTTAGAGATGGTTATACTACTACCTGAACCTGTGTAAATATGAACTAGTTTAGCAATGTAGACATAAACTCAAATATTCTACATCTTTGCAGTAGCATGATGGGCTGGCAGTAAGCACTCCCCAAATTACATATGAATAATAGTCCGGAACTAAAAAGTGATCAACAAACAGTGTAATTCTGAGCATCAGTGAAATTGTCACAAAACCAGTAGACAGCCTTGAGGAAGAATAGAAGTCTAGTAGTGCACTCCTATGCCCTCTGGAAATAAAAAATCCAAAGGACCTCTAGTTCTTTGGAGAGTTGTGTGTGGCAATTCAGTTATTTGGCATTGACCTGAGCACTGTAGTGTCCTAAACACTGTAGTGCACCATTTAATATCATGGATTTAAAAAATTCAGCCATTTTGTTATTTATTACCAGGTAATTTGAGAAATAATCTAATTACATTTCTGATATATATACTAGTGTAGGAATCAGTGATAAGATATGGAATAAAAAGAAATAACTGTTTGAACCACCTGGAACATAACTGTATAGAATGATACATTTCTTCTGTCATTTACTAACCCAGAAAAGACCCTCATTTTAAACAAAATGTTCTCTTGAGAGTTCACTTCTGTATTAAACATTTTGTTTTGTTTTTTTAGTCTGCCCCCCCCAACAAGTTACATTGGTCAGTCTTATTTATGCTTGATAATAGGATCTGTCTGCTATAATGGAATTTAAATGTTTTTCATTTGAGAGTCTAAATGATAAACATCTGATTTTTAAGTTTGGTTATATTTACTTTTAGGTTAGCCATAGAGTGGGTGCAAATTCAATATCTTTCTCTTTAACCCTATGTTTCTTTTAGAGGAAGTCCACAAATGAAGGGGACACCCCATTTTAAGGAAGACCAGTGTGCTCCAGCATTAAATTTAGAGATGAGGAAAATATTGGATTTGCAGGCACCCATCATGAGGTACAGTGCTTTGGTTAAATGTGGCATTTTGTGATGACTAATCACATGACCAATAGAAAAACTGCGTTCACTTCTTGGGACTTGAAGACAGCCATTTAGCTTAGAAATATGTAAATTAATCCTTATAAGACATTTGAAATTTTATATGTGGCTTATTGTTATAATAAGGCTCATAAGTTTTGACACTGTAATTTTATTTTGAAATTATGTTTTTTGATGAGGTCTAGAAATGTTTGAGTGATATAACATACTCCATAGTCCTTAAAAAGATCCTGGCAAAAGTCATACAAGTTGAGGAAAGATTAAAGTGCTTTTGTTTCCAAAGCCTTTGTAAGTTTCTGGGAAGTATATGTACATTTGGATGAGGCTGGGATTTAGCTCAGCAGCATAAGCATCTGTCTTGCAAGTGCACAGTCATGAGTTCAATCCCCAGTACCGATCAAAAAAAAAAGACATTTGGAATAAAATTAGGCTTTTGGATCTGAGTATGAATAAAAGTTTTAGGACAAGTTAGACAAAAATACCAAAATGCTAAAATTGTATATTGATTGATATAAAAAACTTGTAATTTGGCTTTATCTCTTCAGTTACCTCATGGTTGACATTTTAGTTGTCGTTACTTTCGCTGCATATTATTTTCATTGTGTAGATGTAAGAAAATGTACTTAAATAATACGCAGTTGTGAAAACAGTGAGAATGTCCTTTACTGAAAGACTTTCCAAATACATTATTAAGTGAAAGAAAAAAGGTTTTTATAGTATTGCTGCTTAAGGTACTGTTTCTAAAAAGGAGATGGTAGTATTAGAATATTCACAATTCTAGAAGAATATATATGAAACTGAGGAAGAGAGCTGATGGTTGGGCAAGTTTTAAAGAAAGACTTTTACTCTGTACTTAAAAATAAAGATCTGTATGAATATAATATGAATGTACTAAAATACATAAATATAATACCCATTTTTAAAGACTCCTAATTCAAAGTTTTAATAAAAGGTTTCTTTCATCATTTTGCTTGCTAGAATACTATACAGAATGACAGTGAAACAAATTCCTGCAATTGATGAGCTATTACCTTTGCCTTGGTTAGTTCTTTTTATATGCTGTTCTCATAGACAAGAATGCCATTTTTGTTATTTCCTTAAATGTAATCAGTATTACAAAACACTGAGTTCAGGATACTCATCATCTTGGTCAGAAAGTTAATGATTACTTTAGATTTTTATTTCCACATAGAAATCCTTTTCAAGAATGTAATGATGGAAGTGTCTGTGAGTAACAAGGAACGTGAATATGTACAGACTTTACTTTCTATTCTACCTTGTGGCTAAAAACTATATCGTGCATGGAAATAGAATAGAAAGCCTTTTAAAAAAGAATTTCTAGATTTGGACTGTAGCTTGGTTGCTAGATCACATCCTTAGCATGAGCACTGACAAGGGTTCAATTCTACCAAAGTGTGTGTGTGTGTGAGGGGGGGATTTCTGCTACCTTTTGCAAGGTTAACATATTAGTTGCTAAGTTCTGCAAATTTAGGTTATTAGAAATATCTAATGTTTATTTCAAAATTATAAAATAACTGCATTTCAGAGCAATGTCATTAGCATCCCTACTGAAATTGGAGAGATTTCCTATACAGTTTTAAATTGACTAAAAAGACATGAAGGTTTTTATAAGCACTTCCATCCTATTAAAAATTTAAAACAGATAGGAATAATAATTATGTTGCTTACAGGAGTAAAAATACTATTTATATATTTATTCATTCATGCTCATTTTTGAGCATTATTTATTGTTGTCAAGATTATCAATTGTACCATCACTACATGTGGCTACTGTTACCAGGTATTATAGGTACAGAACACTTCCATCATTACTGAAAATTCTTGTTGGGATAATGTTGGGGGATTGTTACCTCTATATTCCCTAGCTCTAGATTATCATCCTAGAGTTAGTTTATTGTTGTTGTTATGAGTGGTTTATTGCCCTCTTTTCATGTCTTGTGTCACTTGTGCTTCTATTTTCCAATTTGCTGTTTTAGTATTTCATGTTTTTAACCCAGTTCATCAAGTTTGTATCTGTGGCAGCCAGAGTCTTTATTTATCCCAGAATTTCTGATTTTAGATTGAATTATATCTAAACTGCTAATTTGCAGACAAATGGAGATTTTGTGATCTTTTATGTATGAGTATTTTCTAAAGTAATACTCATTGCTTTCCCAGTATGGTCTTTTAAAAGTTAATTGAATTGAGTTGCTTATTTTCCTACAGTTTGCAGTCTGTGCTGGAAGATCTTCTGGTTGCTACTTCTGATGGACTACTTCATCTTATTCACTGGGAAGGAATGACAAATGGAAGGAAAGCCATTAATCTTTGCACAGTACCCTTTTCAGTAGATCTTCAGTCATCTAGAGGTAGTTATACCTGCTACGTAAGGTAGAACCAGCTGTTTAATATCTGATACAATTTTGTTAGAGGTTTTCTATGGATTGATTTTAATTGAATTGTTTAGGGTGTTAGGTCATCAATTTTGCCCTTGTAACTATTTTTGCAGGCTTTGCAAACAAAAATATGAGAGGCTTATATAATAATATTGTTTTAAATACTTATTTTTTCATCAGTAGGTTCATTCCTGGGCTTTACAGATGTGCATATCAAAGACATGGAATACTGTGCCACACTTGATGGATTTGCTGTTGTGTTTAATGATGGTAAAGTTGGATTTATTACACCAGTGTCAAGTAGATTTACTGCAGAGGTATGGCTTAACAAACTTGTTTTAAAAATGTGTATTTTTATGTAACAAAATTCACTCATTTCAAGTATATATTTCAATAATTTTAATAACTTTCACTAGTGATATAGCCACTAAGTTAATTTTAGGATATTTTATTTCTCACTCCATCATACAAAAAATAACTCATAGTCTTTATTTATTTTTGTATTACAAATTTTTTTTATTAATACATGTTGCAGTAGTATTGATTACATCTGTTGTGGGAAGTTTATATATGTACATAATGCATCTTATTGCCCTCTTACTTTTTGCATCCCTCAAATAAAGTTTGACTGTTTGTTTTATTTATTTACATTTATTAATTTTACACTCTATTATTAAATGCTTTTCCATTTTCTTTATTCATATAAGATTTAATCAAATTATACATATACACGGAATATAAGGGCAAAATTCAATCAGACATGTTGAAGAAAAATGATAGTTTTGGATGTGATGGGGATTTAGCTCAGTGGCATAATTGTTTGCCTGACAAGCGCAAGATTGTGAGTTCAGTCCCCAGTATTAAAAAAATAAAAATGCCAGGCATGGTGGCACATGCCTGTAGGCCCACCACTCAGGAGGCTGAGGCAGGAGGATTACTCTGAGTTCAAGATCAGCCTGGGTTACAGTGTAAGCTTAAGGCAACATGAACTGCATAGGGAGACGCTGTATCAAAAAAAAAAAAAAAAAAAAAAAAAGAAAAAGAAAAATGATAGTTTCTGCCCTGTTCTTATACTCAACTTCTGTTCTTGGAAACAATTACTTCATAATTCCTTTCCTAGTTGTTTTCAATATTTATCTTCAACTATTCTGTTTTCTTTAAGTTGTAGTTTTTCATCAACAGAGCATATATACTATGGTGGTCCTATAAGATTATATTGCTTAGTGGTGTCATACCCTTCTTATATTTCTCTGATATTTGCACAACAAAATCACCTAACAAAAGATTTGTCATATGTCCTATCATTGAGTGATTCATCTGTGTTTAGACAGATTATATAACTCATTTTGGAATTAAATACAACCTTTAAAATAGTATAGTTTTAACAGTTGCAAATATAGTGCATCAATAATGTCTCCTGTTGGAATCATTCAAAAATAAAGTGCTTTATTAATAGCATGCTACTTTTGTATGCTTACTAAAGGTCATGACCTTTGCCTTATAGTTTACAAGCTTTTGTTTTGGCAAATAAGGACAGATTGTGAACTAAATCTGTTCAGATTTTTTTTTTTTTTTTGTCTTTTTCATTTTTATCGGTACCGGGGATCGAACTCACGACCACCTGCTTGCAAGGCAGGTGCTTATGCCGCTGAGCTAAATCCCCAGCCCCATCTGTTCAGATTTAGCTGAACTGAATCTGTTCTGTATCTGTATATGAAACTGACTAGCATATAAGATTAATGATGTCATTTAGTGAATGCTTAATTGTTGAATAGTAACCATTGTACGTACTAGATAGTGTAAATCTTTGAGTCACCATGAAAGGAAATTTACAGACAAGAAAATTAAAGTTTGGAAATGTCAGGTAATCATTTGAGTTAGGCTTGAGCTGTTATGCTGTTAATCATACTGCATAGTAAGGGAATAACAAAGATTAGTAAGCAATAGACAAGTCACAAATTGCTTCTAGAAAACAGAACAAAGAAAATTCAGTATTTTTCACTGACCATTAAACACTATATGCTATGTAGGTGATGAGAATATTAATGAGCAAATGAGTTTCAATTTCTAGTAGCAAAAGGTTTACAACAAAAGTCATCTTCATTTACTGTGTGTTTATAGGGATTGAATATCCTTTTTTTTTTTTTTTTTTTTTTTTTTTTTTTTTTTTTAGTGTTTAAATAGATTAACATTGACTGAGCTCATTTGGGTTGTTTATTAAACCATTAATGAAAGGCTTGAAATTTTAAGGGAGGGAGACTATTCAGATGGTAATCCTGATGAGGTATATCCTATGCAGATGACCAGATGAAGCCTTGTGAAACTACATTTTATTGTAAGAGAATTATGTTGTTTAGATTTGGAGGGGCCTGGGGATGTAGCTCAGTGGTAGTAGTGCTTGCCTAGCATGCCTGAAGCCCTGAGTGCAATCCCTAGTAGCACCAAAAAGTTAAAAAAAAGAGTAAACTTAGAGGAACATTTTCAGATCTTATCTCTGTTTATTTATTATAGCAGCTTCATGGAGTTTGGCCACAAGATGTTGTTGATGGAACATGTGTAGCAGTAAATAACAGATACCGGCTAATGGCATTTGGATGTACAAGGTAACTGATAAGAGTCTTCTGAATTTATAAGAATTATTGGCAAAAATAAATGGGGCGAGCAGGGATTTAGCTCAGTGGCACAGGCATCTGCTTGGCAAATGTGAGATTGTGAATTCAATCCCTAGTACCAAAAAAAAGATTTTTTTTTATTTTACTTTTTTATTTTTTATCTTGAGACAAGGTCTCATAAAGTTGCTATTTTTGCCTAACCTGGGCTCAGATTTACAATGCTTAACCCTCTATAGAGTGCTGGGATTATAGATATGTCACCACATCCAGCCAGAAATAATTTTTTAAATTTAAGATATTTTGACATGCTTATAAAACTTTTATCATGCCATCATAATTTAGGAATTATCCTTTATATAAAATCTAAAGGTATTTTTATTGAGATTTTTTTCTTTTAAAGTCCTCTGTAAGACATCAGTGTTAGTAATAACTTTAAATTAGTGAGTGTATCTTAATGAAGCTCTTATATAAAATAAGCTCCTTGCTTTAATTCATATAATGTATATTTTAAAAATAATTCATTCTACTAATATCTGTATACTTACCATTTACCAGGTATAGTTCTAAACACTGGTACATTTAAAAAAATATCTACTTTTGTTGAGCTTATAGTTTAACTCAATAAAAAGATTATGAATCATAATGTTGCCTTGCAATGTGTGTATTGCTTTTGATTTTTAAAGTTTTCTTAAATATAAAATATTCCACTTTGCTCTCAAAATGAGACCTGGTTCAGTAGAACATCATTTCTAGTTTGGTTCCAGCTTCATGATCTCCATCCAAGTTAAATGTCAAAGTTTTTTTATTTGTATAAGTAATATAACCTACTAAAAATTAGCACCTTAATTCTGCTGCCAGTAATTTTTTTCCAAATAATGTCTTTGTAAAATAGGAAATCTTTATCTTTGATTTCAACTTGTTCTTAGCACATACTGTCTAATTAAGGAGTTAAGTATAGAAATACAAATTAAGTTCAACAAAAAAAAGAAAAGCATCTTTGATATATTTATTGGATTTTATTTGGTCATATCTTATGTAGATTTCTAAATCTATGTTCACAAATACATCTTACCTATAATTTTTCTTCATCTGCGGTTAAGGTTATATTTGTCTCACAACAGTTGCGAATTCTTTCACATCGCTGTTAATTTTTTAATGTGCAAGAATTTGTGGTAAACCCATCTAGATATGGAGTTTTCTAGAATATTTTGGAGTACTGATTCAATTTGACTGATATGATTGACTAAGACAATTTAGATTTCTATATAAGCTATTTTGGCAAGTTGTATTTTCCTAGGAATTGGTTTCTTTCATATATAGTTTCAAATTGATTGGCATAAAGTTTATTATCTTCTTTGATTTTCATATTATAAAATAAAAGCATACATACAGCAGTAATGCACAATTCAAATACTAAGTTTCACAGATAATTGTAAGGTGAACACCCCAACCTTTCATAAAGTCTACCCTCACTACTTCCAATTGCAAGTCCTGTGTCCCTTAGTAACAGCTTTCTATCTTTTGTGATAGTCATTTATTTTTTTGTTTTGTTTTGTTTTGTTTTGTTTTGTTTTGTTTTGTTTTGTTTTGTTTTGTTTTGTGATGGGGTTTCACTATGCAGTTCAGGCTGGCCTTGAACTCACTTTATATCCCAGGCTGGTCTCAAACTCCAGTGATCCTCTTGCTTCAGCCTCCTGAGTGCTGGGATTACAGGTAAACATCACCACGCCCGGCCTTTTTGTTATACTTTAACTACCTATGTACACATTCCTGCTGCATGTAACTTCTTTTCCCATTTTTGAACTTTATACGAGTAAAATCATTTTATCTTTTGCTTCTGGTTTGTGTCAATATTGTGAATTCATCAATGTTGTCTGTGAGTAGTTACTATCATTTTTTACATTGACGTACAAATAATGTCCCAGGATATGAATATACCATAATTGGTCCACTTTGCTGTACATGGACATTTCTGTTACCTCCTGGTTTCCCAAGAAAAGAGACCTTTTTTTTTTTACATAAACTCAGTATTTTTATTACACATGACATAATCGGTGATAAATACCTAATAGGATCTATTGGCCAATTCATACTATAACCCAGTTATAACCAAAATTTCTTTTATAGTTCTTTTGTTCTAACAAGTGAAAGAAAATTCATGAATTATGTTTGGTTTTTGTTTACTTATCTTTCACCTATAACAATCCTTACATCTTTTTTCTTACTTTCATGATATTTTAGTCTCCCACCCCCAGTACTAATTGAACTCAGGGCCTTTGCAGTGAACTATATCCCCAGTCCTTTTTTAATTTTTTATTTTGAGGCAAGATCTCCACCAGGTTTTGTGAGCCTCTTGCTCAGGCTCAGGATGGGTGACTACTGTAAGACCATCTCAAAAAATAAAATGGCTGGAGAGGTAGTTCAGTGCAAAAGTCCTAGGCTTAATCCCCAGTTTAACACCCTCCCCCACTTGGTGTTTTTAGTTTCTGGTCTTTTGTAAAAAAAAATTTTAGTGAAGCATATATATATACAGAGAAAGCATACAGTATGCTATATGTAAAAAATACTATGGTAATTATATAGATTACCATCCAACATAAGAAATAGCACATTGCTGGGCTAGGAGTGTGGCTCAGTAGTAGAGCTCTTGCTTTGCATGCGCAAGGTCCTGGGTTCAATCCTCAGCACCACAGAAAGAAAAGAGGGTGGAAGACTGGGAGGGAGAAAGGGAAGAAGGAAAAAAAGAAAGAAGGAAGGAGCAAGTGAGCACATGACAGTTCTGTCAAAGCCTTTTCTCTGCCCCTTCCCCATTCTCTACTTGAGCAATTACTCATCTATGAAAAGCGTATTGCTTTTTTTTTTAACCACAAATGTATTCAACAACTATGTTTTGACTGAAAAAAATAAATGCTATCTATGCTAATAATGCATGTGGCTAATCTCATTTCCCTTTAAGTGCTATATGGTATTAGTACTATATGAATTTACCAGTATTTTTTCTTCCTTACATTGCTGTATGTTCAGGTTCTTTTTCTTTTTTTTTTTTTTAACCCTGCAATTATATACAGTAGCTCAATGAACATTTTGTGTCTCCTAATAAACATTAGATAAGAATTTCTGGGATGTACTGTATCTAGAAATAAAGTTGATGGATTACAGAATACACACTTGTCCAAATTCAGATCACTTTACACAGAGAAATTATTTACACATTGGTTTTGTCCTACTTTACACTCATACCAGCAGAATGTCAGAGTTTCCATAATAATTTTTTTTCTGTCTTTTTTCACTAAAAGGGTTTTTTTTTGGGATTATTTTCACAGTGGTTGCGTGCAGGTTTATACAATAGATAATACCACTGGAGCCATGCTACTATCTCATAAATTAGAGCTAACAGCAAAACAGTATCCTGGTAAGTATTCTTTTTGTTTTTTTAGAGTCTCTTCCATCCCATGGATGCCTGAAATTGGATAATACTTAACCCTATATATTATGTATATGCATAATAAGAAATAACCTGATTTGATAATTATACATCATATACCTGTATTGAATTATCACACTGTACTCTATAAAAACAATGAAAATAATTTAAACAGTTAAAACTAGTAAAATAGAATAATTATAACATATTATAATGAAAGTTTTGTGAATGTGGCCTTTTTTTTCTTTCCCTCTCTTTCAAATTTTTGTTTTTGAGAGCATGTAAGTTCTTTGTACACTATACCTGGATTTTGTCATATGCTGTACGATGTTGCCCCTGAATGCCAGAGTTAGTTTGCATGATCTCTGCTCAATACTTCATTTGCATTTTTATGAATATAGGTTCTGTTGGGCTTCTTATTTCAGAAACTTTGCTTCTTTCCTTGCTGTGAATGGTATCCTTTCTACTTTATCAACTTACTCAACTCTCCAGAATGTGAGAGCAACTTCTTCATTGGTAGATGCAGTGTCTCCAGTAATTTTTATATTTTTCAGTCCAGACCTATTCACAGTTTGTTTAAATCCTTCCTTAGAATAATTGACTAATTATAATTTGTTTCAGGGAATTCTTGCTATTCTTTAGATAAGGTCAATGCTTTCTGGTGCAATACTTTGCTGTCACCCAATGTTTTCTGTTCATGTTTTCCATGCACAAATTTTTTAATGCTTTTCAGTTTTAATAGTGTATTTATCACATGTGGTGGCCCTAACTTTTGCAGTTTAAAGTGCAACAGCTTAATTGGCACACACTTTTTTTTTCACCACAGTTTCACAGATAGAAATTTCATTTTTATCGTAGAACTTTGGAACTTCAGCAGTTATTTTTTATTTCCTTCATAACTTTTACCTTTTAATTTAAGGGACATGTTCTCTGGCTAATCTTTGGTATATTGCCAAATTGCCAGCATCACTACTCTTATACACTTCGGGTCCACTATTAAGTAATGTAAGAGTTACTTGAGCACAAGCATTGAGAGATTACAGCAGTTGACCTGATAACTGACATGGCTACGAAGTGACTTCCGGACAGATAGTGTAGTCAGCGTATATGCAGTAGATAAAAGAATGATTCACTTTCTGAGCAGGACAGAGCACAATTTCTCCTTGCTACTCATAATGGTGTTCAGTTTAAAATTTATGAATTGTTTGTTTCTTGAATTTTTCCATTTAATATTTTCAAACCACAGTTGACTTCAAATAACTGAAAATACAGAAAGTAAAACCAGCAAAATTGGGAACTATTGCACTAGTCATGTAATGTGTAACAAATGGTGAGTTTAAAGTAAATGATACATGCTATAAATAAATATTGTTAGAACATACACAACTATATGATAAAAGATTTCTACATAACTAAAGAATCTGGGATTTTAAAAATCCACCCATTTAGAGTTTGTTTATCCTTAATTTTAAGCTCTACATATCTTGTCTGGATTTTGCTGTAATCACTTAACTGATTTCATTTGCTGTTATTTTACGCCTTTCAATTCAGTGTATTTAACAAATACTTACTGAGTATCTACCGTGTACTAGACTGTTCTAAATGCTGGGTTCCCAAGAACAAACAAAAAAGTTTTGAGTCCTTTAGTAAACCTCTGCTGTTCACAGGATTAAGTCTAAATTCTTTGTAATTGGAAATGCTTTTTACTGAACTAACAGTAAACCCAACTTATAATGACTTAAACAAGTAAGATTTATTTTTTCAAATAGCAAGAAATCTAAAAACAGGCTGCTACTGATTTCATTTGACCTGTTCTTCGTGATCACAGGGTAACTCCTGAGCTCCAAGAATTACTTCAGCGTTTCAGTCAAAAAGAAAGGATAAAGCAAGGCACATTTTTTTTTAAAAAAAATCAGGAAAGCAGAAACATTTCCAGGTGTATTCCCACATCCTATCAGCTCTAGCTATCTTCTACTTCCATTTATTTAGAAATAACTATATCAGATGGCTACTTTGGGCTTCAAGCAAAAGTTGGAAACAATAGCTTTTTCTGGTTCTTTGTAGTAGAAAAGAACAAGATACAAAGAAAAAAATAGACATGCACTAACCAACCAACAATGTATTCCACATATATGGCAAATAAAGCCTTTTGCCAAATCCTCCTGTGGTGGTTTCTTGGCTTATTCTGTGTTGTTTCTGTAATTTTATATAGTTATTCCTAAACTAAAAGAAACACCACATGTTCTGTTTATTAAATAATTAGATTTGCTTAACCACTTAACCCATGCTTAAACGTAGTTTTTTTCTCCTAATAGAATATGTATGCCTAGTGGACAATTAAGTCAGATTAGGTATGACCACACACATTTTTGGTTTCAAGTTGAGTTTTCACAGAACAGCAGCTTCTGAAGACTCATCTTCACAAAGTCATAACATCACAATGAATGTCAATTGTAAACTGCTTGCAGCTAGGTATTTACATTGTGTCCAGTATAATTATCTCATGACGCTGTAAGTTTTCTACATTGTTTTGTTATATCTTGACACACAGGTCAAGAACTGTAGTCTTAAATTTTACTTAGCTTGACCAAATTATAATACGTGCAAATCCTTGAATATCTCCATATTGTCTGATTCCTTTATTTCTCACACTGTTCTATCCTCCCGAAATGTCTCATATTTCTACATGGAGAATATACTGTATATTTATATTTCAACATATAACTTAAGCTGTTTTTATGAGTTAGTTAAAATACCATTGGCTCTGATACTCCACTGTACTGTGTATAGATTATCTTTCTTAGTATGTATAATTCTTCATTGAATTTACTAGTTGAAGAACCTCCTGAACTATGATAATTCTTGAGTAGAGTGGTTCATATCTCATTACATTAAGCTAATTAATCTTAGTGAAAGGCATCTAATAGGTAGATGATAAAATGAATCCATTTAAGTTGAGATCAGTGACTTTCCAGAGTTGTAACAGTAGTGTAATTTCATTATTATGTGTTTTATGAATCTGATAATGTACTCTTGCCTTTATTTGCATTAGTGATTGGGAACCTTTTACCAAACTTTGTTTTATCCTCCTCACAGATTTAAATGTGTTCTCGGTATTACAAAAGATAGTTCGGAGACTACACATTTCCCTAACATTAAGGGGAAAAAAGTCAAAAGAAGTTGAGGTGCCCCTGTAAGTCTAATCAAATTTAATAATAAAATTCAGTTTCAGGAGGAAGCTGAGGTGTCTCATGTTAAGAGTTTAGTTAAAAATTAGAATATTTAACTGTTGATTTTGTTTGGCTTAATGCTACTCACATATAAAGTGTACCAATAATTTTGCCCCCCATCTCTTAATGATTTATACCTTCTCCTTGAGACCATTTTCTTCCTGAAGTATATCCTTTGGCATTTCTTTCAGTGAAGTTTTTATGATAGTAACCTATTTTTATTTTTAGCCTTTAATAGTTTGTTTTGCTTCTATGATTTAATAGTTTAACTTGGCATACAATTTTGAGCAGGTTTTTTCCTGTACATTAAAAAATATATAGTGAAGAAATATATATGTATTAATGTTAATGCTGAAGAAATTTCATGTATATATGAAATTTCAGTGTCATTGATTTCCATTGCTGATGTTTCCAGTGACGTTATATCCCCTTTTAAAGGTTAGTCTTTTTTCTCTTTCTAGCTACTTTTAAGATCTTTTCTTTGTCGTTTGTATTCTGCAATTTCGCTGTCATGTAGATGGTGAAGGATTTTGTTTTTTAATATTGCTTTAAACTTAGACTTGTTGAATCTGATATTTTCCTCTTACTGTGAAAGAATTCCTATTCATTGTCTCTGGTTACTGCCTTTCCTTTAATCTCTTCTTCTGGAAAGCTAATTAAATACACATATACATTGTACTTTTTTTTTTTTTTTTTTTTGAGACATTGTTTCACTGTATAGTCAGTTTGGCCTTGAATTTACTATGTAGTGCAGGCTGACCTTGAACTTGGAGCCTTCACTCTCCCTCAGCCTCCCAAGTGCTGGAATTACAGGTATGTGTCACCATGCCTGACTTTATTTGTTTTTTAGCCTAGATTTTAAAGTTTTTGCTTTTTTAGACTGCATTCTAGAAAATTTCCTATATTTATGCTTGGGTTCACTAATTCTTTCTTCAGTTATGTCTAAGATGTTAATGGCCCATTGAATTTTTAAGTCAGTTATATTTTATTTCTAAAAAGTTTAATTTTTTTAGTGTGTGTATCTTGCTTCTAATTTCAAGCTTCTCTTTTGCCAGAAAAGCATTGTTATTTTATATTCTGTGTCCATTAGTTCCAGTAGCTGAAGACTTTCTATTTCTGCTTTGAGTTATTTTTTTGGGTTTTCACTTGTTTGTATATTTTAAGATTTTTGACTGAGAGCTAGTTATTTCTTTTGAAAACTATTTGTGTGAATGCTTAAAGATCTATATTGCGTTTGAATTGGAAAGAAATTGTTTGTGCTTCTGCTCATTTGGGTTTTTTACAACAAAATGACTCTTTACATTGTGTTCTCTGTTTGAGACTTTTTAAAGTCCACATTAATTGTATAAATTATACTTCAGAATGACAGCTGATTTGTGATTGAAGATTATCATGGGAGCTTTAGTTTCTATTCAGTACCATACATAAAACATGGAAATCTTCCTTACTGTTTCTTTTATTTCTATATGGCCAAGGCTTGTTGTTGTTTTCCTCCTCTTCCTTTATACCACGAATATATAACCTTGACTTGGGCAAATCTGAGCTGTATCTGTCTTGCTAACATACTGTGAGTCATGAGAGGTACTAGTCAAGGTTCCCAGGGTTTGGCACATTCAGGAAAAAATGTCCTAGTTTTTTTGGTTGTTTTGAGCTATTTAAATATTCTATTCAACATCCATATTGTTTCAATATGGTTAGTCATTTAGGTTATCATTTGTTGTACTGCCATAAATAGAAATTTTCTCTTTACTTTATCATTCTAATCATACAGACTTTGTGAAGCCCTGAATATATTTTTTCTCTAGACACAGTGTTTGCTGCAACTTTATTTCCATTTTACAGAGGCTGATTTGTACAAAAGCAGATTTTGAAGAATACACAGTGGTAGCTAATAGTGAGCAGAACACCTTTCTTCTCTTGTAAATTACTTGTATGCTGAAATTGTTTTGATTAAATCAGGCAAGACCAGTGACATTTTAAAAAAAATATTACTGCACCAACAGGATTCATCTTATTTGATCTAGTCATGCCTTTCTGCTCATTTAGATTTGAAGAAATAGGCTTATAAAAAGTACAATTTCTGAAGTAATCATTTATTTTGAACTCTTTTCGCTTTTACAGACATTTGGAACAAAACAGGAGCTGTTAAATTGATCAGATGGTCTCCTGACAATACTGTTGTAATAGTGACATGGGATTATGGAGGCTTTTCTTTATGGAGTGTGTTTGGAGCCCAGCTGATTTGTACACTTGGAGGAGATTTTGCGTAAGTCAATAAAAACAAATTTTAGATAAAATAGCACTGTTACTTCCCTGACCCCTCCAAACATATATACACATACACATATGTG
Source organism: Cavia porcellus (assembly GCF_034190915.1). NCBI lineage: Eukaryota > Metazoa > Chordata > Mammalia > Rodentia > Caviidae > Cavia > Cavia porcellus. The sequence goes on from NW_026947484.1 coordinate 81,432,717, forward strand.
TATACACATACATGTACATATATAAGTACATGCATATAGGAGCCTTGGGTCGTAGAGTTACTCTTTTGCCTTACTTGACTCTTTCCCCAAAAACTGTTTCTAAGATGAAGAATTAACATGTTCAGACTATATTGATTCTCCAAACATCTACCCTATTAAAACTAACAATTCATTTTTTAAAAATGCATTTACTGATCTTCAGCATTGGAGGAAAAAAATCATCGTGTATATGGTGGCCTCATGTTAGATTTAAGGTTGAATCAGAGATAATTCTGTCCTAAAGTAGTTTATCTGATAGGAATGCCAGGCCATGTACATAAATAGGTAGTAAAAAGTAGGAAGCTATATTATCTTATTGGGACAATGTAGGTTAACACACAGGGTTGACAAGGGCAGGTGGTATTTCTCTTGTCTTTGTATACTGTCTGGAACCTCTGTTCTGATGAAATGAGTGCACCTTCCCCAAGCCATGTGATGCTGTCAGGAAATCAGTTAAAAGTTACGAAAATGTAGCTGGAATGATGTGCCTAGATGTGCTAGGCTCCAATTCTATTTTATGCACTATATATTTCTATTTTGAAGGAGCAGAATCAATTTGATTTTTAAAAAGACTAAAGCCAAATAATGTGTGTGTTATATGTGATTGGAAGATTTATCAAGTTAAATTTCTATTCTGTTTTAGTTATAGATCTGATGGTACCAAAAAAGATCCCCTTAAGATCAACTCTATGGTAAGCAGTTTTATAAGAAATTGGCATAGCATAAAAAACTTGAATTTTTGTTCGTTTGTTTGGTTAGTTGGTTTTCCCCTCACATTGGTCTAATTATCACAAAGCTATTCTAGCTCAACAGATTGTTCTTTATACAGTTCTTAGTTGACTTGTGCAGATTTATCAAAAAAAAGCATAAAACTTTCAGCTTTTTTGTTGTTGTTGTTTTTAAGACAAGGTCTCACTGTGTAATTCAGGCTGGCCTTGAGTCCACTGTGTACCGTAACGTACCTTGAATTCACAGTGATTTTCCTGCCTCAGCCTCCCAAATGCTGGGATTAGAGTGTGTACCAGCATGCCCAGCAAAAGTTTTGAACTTTTTTAAAAAAAGCTTTTGAACTTTTGAAATTTTGCAATTATTCATGACTCTCTTTCCCTCCCTATTAGAGTGTAGCCCACAAATTGAGAATCACTAATGAAAAAAAAATTATCATGGAATCTAATTATAGAATGTTAAAAGTGAATGGGTCTGGAGTAATTTATTTAAACCTTTGAACTTTATAGAGGAGGAACTTAAACCTTCAGAAACCAAATCACTGGGTGAAGATAACATAGCAAAAGGCCAGGCTGGAATGAAGCTGCTAGTCTCACAGCTTCCAATCTAACACTCTTTGCTGTATGGGAAAAAATGCATCTGTTGTAGATGATTCTTTGCTGAGCTTCTACTAGATAACCTGGATCTTATTCTGTAAAGAAGCTCTTTGTGCTTGAGACACAACTAAATTAAAGTAATGGAGAAGTTACCAAAGACAGTAGGTATTTCTTAGGATTGGGATCCTAAATTGAAGTTATGGACAGTTCTTAATATTTTCATCAGTCTAAACAAAGGGCAGTGATAGATAGTGGTTTTCTCTGGAAATAGCTAAGATATGCCTGGAAGGCATGACTCTTTGTGTGTTTTTATGGTTCCTTTAACCTGGAGAAGTCATTAATTATACTGTTATTGGTTATTTCAGATATGACTGAAGTTAGAAAAGGTTAACGAGAACCTTTTATTGTTCTGATGTTTTATCTCTGCTTTCCTTCAAGTGCTGGGGTGCAGAAGGCTATCATCTATGGGTAATCAGTGGATCTGATTCTCAACACACTTCACATGAGACTGACCTAAGGAGTACAGTTAAACAACCTAGCATTCTGCTATTTCAGTTTATCAAGAGTGTACTCACTGTAAACCCTTGTATGGTAAGTATATTCAAACTCTAATTTCTTTTTTTTTTTTTTTTTTATTGGTACCAGGGATTGAATTCACAACCGCCTGTTTGCAAGGCAGGTGCTTATGCCATTGAGCTAAATCCCCAGCCCCCATAATTTCTTTAGTGACTTTCATGTCAGAATTTCAGATCTTCTTTATGACCCATAAATGTTGAATATCCTTCTAAAATTGGCCTGTTACCTTCTTTTCTGTATTTTCTGTGATTTTTGTATTTCTTTTAAATTTATATTAAATTTATACCAGGATCTTACTTCTGAACATGTGTTGGCATTTTTGGTATTTGGTTCTTTTTAAAAATAAGATTACAAGCAGTGTTTATATGTTGAATAACTTGAATAATTTAGCCATTTTCTGAATAGGATTTCTCAGACTGTTCCACCAGATAACACTTGGAAAACATAGCAATTCCTCAGGATTTAAAAAGCAGTGTAAAAACTCTGCTTTCTTGTATGAAATAAGGCTTTAAAACAAAGTAGTAGAGATTATTATAGGACTTTGGAGTCTCAAATATGTACATGTGCATAATAATCTAGGAAATGGAATATAAAGTATTCCTCATACTTTGACTTTCGAAGAATACCTTGAAATAGTAAATATGTCTAGGAATATTCTTTGGGAAGCACTTCCCTAGATAATAATATAAAGTTCCCAAATTTATCAGTCTAAAGTAATACATATTAATATTATTATGTTGATAATATAAAATATAAATTACATATTGGGAGTACATATCTGTTTGCTTGTTTGTTTGTTTGTTTTTTGAAACAAGGTCTTGCTATATAGCCTAGGCTGGCCTCGAACTCACACTTCCTGAGTGCTAAGATTACAGACATGCACTCTCCACCTGGCAGGAGTATGTATCATAATACCTATCAACAGTGACTGTTTAAAGATACTTGTTACAACAATTTAAATTTATAACACATTAAAAAATAATGTAAAAAATAGCCTAGATCTCATATACATTACTGAAGTTGAAAAATAAAGTGTTTCTTACTGCCCTTCCCTATCCCAAATAATAATTTTGAAGCACTCCTGAGTTTTATTTCAAGACAGCATTTGAACTAAAATGGAAAGGTAAAAGTAATACAGTTCCTTTAGTCTGATTTGAAAAGTTAAAAAGTCTTCTACCTTAGGAACACTGCTAGCTTTCTAATTGAAAACTAGGACATAATTGCTAAAGGCACAAACTGTCTTTTTGAAAATATTCTTAAATAGTTTTGGCACTAAGCAAGCACTTTGCTGTGTAAGTAATTGTTGAATTTTACTAACACCAAACTACAGACTTATGCTTTTCTTCTTCCTTTGCCATGACTTAAAAGATCCTCCAGCATCCATTTCTCTCTCTTGCCCATTTCCCCTCATCTGGTCATGTGGACACATGGTCATACACACACACAAACACATTGTTTGTTTTTTTTAAAACTGTACTTTTTACTAGTACATGTTTGTTATAAATAATGCTTACATTCATCATTGGGGAAATTTGTGCCTTACATGATGTATCTGAATTATCTGAGTTTGTTTTCTCCCCATTCCCCTTTTCATCCTTCAGCTGTTCCTCCCCTCCCCATTTAATAAAGTTTTGTTTCCTTTTTATTCATTCTGTTCTCTATATTTTTCCTTTTTCTTTCCTGCCCTTCCATTTTCCCATCTGATTTGAATGTTTTCTTCCTATATCCCATTTTCTGTTACCCTTTTTTGGTCCTTATTTGCACTTTCAGTTTCTCAAACGAGAGAAACAGTGTGATATTACAAATGTGTCTGACTTACTTCACTTAAAAACATGATCTCAAGATGCATTCATTTACCTAAAAATGTCTCAAGATATCCTTCTTTATGGTAGAGTAGGACTCTATTCTATATAAAGACTGCATTTTCTTTATCCATTCATCCAGTAATGGACATCTAGGTCATTAGGCCTAAGATTCAGCGATTATCAGTTGTGCTGCTCTAAACACAGCTCAGAAGGCTGTGGTATGATGCTTTTAACTCTTTTGAGAAGGTACCAAAAAGAGGAACAGCTGGAATCTTTTGTTTTAGGGTTTTTTTTTTTTAAAGGAATCTCCACTCTGATTTCCATATTGGTTATGCCAATTTACCAACAGTGTTTTCCCCAAAGCCTTACCAGCATTTGTTATTGGTTGGTTACTTGCTGATAACCATTCTTTCTGTAGTGAAATGGAATTTCAGTGTTGTTTTAATTTGCATTTCTCAAATGACCCATAATGTTGAACATTTTTTCATATACTTACTTGTTCTTTGTATTTCTTCATCTAAAAAGTGTCCATTCTAGTGGCCTAATTTTGGATTGAATCTTTAAATTTAGAGGATCTGATTAAATTTAGGGAGGAGTTGTTTATATAGTCTAGATTTTGGTTTTGGTGGGGGTTGTTTTTATTTTTGTTTTTGTTCTGATTTTTGTACTGGGAATTGAATCCATGACCTCATGCTTGCCAGGCAGGTGCTGTACCACTGAGCTATGTCTTTGGCCCAAGATACTAATTTTTGTCAAGGAGTAGCTAGTAAAAAATGTTTTCCTATTCTGTGGGTTGTCTCTTCATTTTATTGGCGGTGGGGGTTTTTTGTTGTTATTTTTGTTTTTTTGTGTGTGAATGCATAAAGTCTGCCTGTGTCTCTCTCTTCAAGAATTTTACCTGTTTTGTCTTCCAGAAGATTGTTTCTGTTTCAATATTTAGATCTTTGATCCCTTCCATTTTAGTTTAGTGCACGGTGAGAGATACGAGTGTAGGTTTAATCTTTGGCATATGGAAAGCTAGTTTTCCCCTCATTGTTTAGGGAAGACACCATCTTCCTGTGAAGATGTTTGGCATTTTTGTCAAAGATCAGGTAGCTGAGTGTGCTTAGAGTTGATTCTGGATCTTCTATTCTGTTCCATTGATCCTTTGGTCCGTTTTGTTTTGTTTTTGCCAGTATTATGCTGTTTTTTGTTTTTGCTTTTTATCACAGTAGCTTTGTAATATGACTTCCAATTAGGGAGTGATGCTTGCCTTGCCTTTGTTGCCACAATTGCTTTTCATATTCTAGGTCTCTTCTGGTTCTAAATAAATTTTAGAGTTGTTTTTCTAGTTTTGTGAGATATGCTCTTGATATTTTCATTGGAATTGCATTAAATCTGTGTAAGATTTTTTGGAAGTGTGACTGTTTTCACTGTTTGGTTCTGCCTCTCTGAGAATAAGGGATATCTTTCCATTTTCTGATGTCTTCGATCTCCTTTTTCAGAGTACTGTAGTTTTTAGTGTAAAGGTCTCTTATTTTCCTCATTAAATTCATTTATAAATATTTCATTTTTTTGGATGCTATTATGAGAGATGTGGCTTCTCTAATTTTTCTCTCAATGAGATTGTTATTCATGTAGAGAAATGCTGTTGGTTTTTGAGTATTGACTTTGTAACCTGCTATACTGCTGAATTTGGTTATTAAAATGTAGCACTCTTTGGTAAAGGTTTTGGGGTCTTCTATGTAGAATATCATATCTGTAAATAATCATAATTTAACTTCTTCCTTTCTTACTGTTACTCCTTTTCTTTTTGTCTAATTCCTCTGATGTTTTCAGAAATATATTGGAGAAAAGTGGTGATAGTGGGCATCCTTGTGTTATTCTTGATTTTAGCATAAAAGCTTTTGATTTTTGACCCTTTAATATGATGTTGGCTTTTATCAGATTGAAATAAAGGCCATCTGTTCTCATATTCTGAAGAGATTTTATCATGAACAAGTTTTGGGCTTTTTCAAATGCTTTTTCTGCATTTATTGAGATGGTCATGTAGTTTTTATCTTTGGTTCTATTAATGTGGTGTATTACATTTATTCATTGCATACATTGAACTGTTGTTATGTTCCTGGGATGAATACTACCAACTTGATCATGCAATGTAATCTACCTGGTTGCTACTCGGTTTGCCAGCATCTTATTGAGAATTTTTGGATCTGTGTTCATTAAGGAGATTGGCCTGAGGTTCTCTTTTTAGGTTGGCTCCTTCTCTGGTTTTGATCCCAGGATAATGCTACTTCCAGGAATGAGTTTGGGAGTTTTGCTTCCTTTTTTATTTCATTAAAGAGTTTGCGCAGTAGTGGTATTTACATGTGCTCTAAATTTCTTGTGGAATTCAGCAGTGAATCCATCAGGAACTGAACTGCTCCCCCCCGCCCCGCTTTGGTAGTTTTTAATTACTTCTGTTTCTTTAATTGATATTGGATTATTTAGAATTTACATATTTTTTTGCTTCAGCTTTGGTAATTCATATGTATTTAGGAATCTGTGCATTTCTTCTGAGTTTTCCATTTTATAGCAGTACATGTTCTCAAAGTAGGTACTGATGCTCTTCTGGATTTCAATGTGATCTGTTGTGATTTTGACCTTTTTCTTCCTAATTGCATGAATTTGAGTCTTTCCTTTTTTTGTTTAAATGAGGTTGGCTAACAGTTTGTCTTTTATTTAATCTTTCAAAGAACCAACTCTTTGATTTTTTGCATTTTTTAAATTCTCAATTGTGTTAATTTCTGCTCTGATCTTTATCATTTCCTTCCCGAGTTTAACTTGCTCTTCTTTCTCTAGAAGTTTGAGGTTCCACATTAAGTTGTTTATTTTGCTCATTCCATTTTTCTAATGTGGGAAGTCACTGCTGAACATCTTTTTTTTTTAAATTTCATCTTTGACCTATTGGTGGTTCAGGAGGCTTTTTTTGTTTTGTTTTTGAGACTGGGTCTTGCTATATAATTCAGAGTGATCTTGAACTTACTTGGCCCAGGCTGCTCTCAAACTCCTAGTGATCCTCCTGCCTCAGCCTCCCAAGTGCTCAGATTACAGGTATTTGCTACCACACACACAGCATGGAGAGTATTATTTAGTTTCCATATGTTTATGAAGTTTTTGTGATTTCTTTTGCCATTGATTGCCAATTTTATTGCACTATGATTTCATAATATGCACTGGATAATTTCAGTTCCTTTGTACTTAAGCATGTTTTGTGAACTAGTACATGGCCTATTTTTAAGGAATTTCCATGTGCAGCTGAGAAAATGTGTATTCTGTGGTTCAGTGGAATACTCTGTAATGTCTACTAAGTCCATTTGTTCAAGGGTTTCATTTAGCTGTGACTTTTTTGTATAGTTTGTATAGTTGTACAGTTGATTTGTCTATTTGTGACAGTGGAGTGTCGAGCTTCTCCCCTATAACTATATTAGTTCTTATATGGTTTCTTATATCCATTAATGTTTGGTTTATTCGGTTGAGTGCACTGATATATAGTGTGTATATATTTATGATTATTGTCTCTTCCTTTTGGATTTTTCCCTTAACAAGTATGTAGTAGTCTTCTTTGTCTCTTTTGCATTTGCCTTGGAATCCACTTTGTCTGCAAGTACAGTAGCTGACCCTGCTTTTTTCTGGGTGCCTGTCACATACAGTATTGTTTGCAACCCTTTAACTTTCCATTAACAAATTCCTTTTTTAATTAAATGTATATCTTACATGCAACATTATGTTGAATCTTGCTTATTGATCTAGTTTGCCAATGTTTCTTTTGATTGGTGAATAGGAGCCATTTATATTGATATTACAACTGATACTGCCTTATCCATGTCATATTATTTTCCTGTTACTGGTTCCCTTTCTGTCCCTTCTGTGTAATTGCCTGCCTTTCCTGGTGGATTCACTCTACTAAGATTCTTGGAATTGGTGTCTTTATTGTCTAGAATATCCTTGTGAACTTTTTGGAGTGCTGGTTTGGTGATTATGAATTTCTTCAAGTGTTCTTTGTCATGGAAGTATCTTATTTCTCCTTCATTTAAAAATGACAGTTTTTTAAAATGACAGAGCTATCATGTCACAAAATTCAGCTGGGAAGTTTTTTAGTTCTTTCCCCTCAATGTCTTTTGGACTTGCCTTGGGAAAATTGGGTGTTTTACATTGCATCTTGCTTGTTTTCTCAATTTCTACTTTTAGTTTTGTTTGTTTTCTTTGTTGAAACCTGAAAAATGCTTAAGGTAGGTAGTTTTCTGCTGTCAAGACCTCTTTACATAGTGACTACTTTTTGGAGCTATCTTCTAGGTATAGCTGACTTTTGGCCTTTGAGTCTGTCCCAGAATCCTACCTCTTCTGTTGTTTAGGGTTGAGAGATTGCAGCCTGTTTGGCCTAGAACCCAGTTCTTTGATACTGAGCTACAGTATTGTTTATGGCCTTCAGACAATCTAGGTATTGGCATGTAAGGAGGATCAGTTGATTACAACAGCTGTGTCATCTTGGGTAACAGTACAATCAGTAATAATTATAGTGTCAAACACGAAGTGGAAAATGACAAACTGAAATAACTAATACTTCGTTACCTTTAACTCTCAGTACAAGATTGATAGTTATGAAACAAAATGTAAGACAAATCAGAAAATGATACATAGAAAACTACCCCTCAGTATAGCAATTTACTCCTTTTCACTGCAAAATAGTAGTCAGCCTTAGTATGGAATAAACTCCTTATTGAGTCATAAGGGTGAGTGGTATGGATTTGAAAGTATGGAGAAAAAAAGAACAAAACAGATTATGGATTAATAAAAGCTGTGGTAGATGGAAGACTGTGATAAAATTGTTGTAGGAGGTCTTGTTAAGGAGTGAATGGAAATTAGTGGTATTAGATAACAGTAACAGAGATGACCACAGAGGAGGTTGAATAATGAGTAGAGATGAAACTAGAGGGAAGGAAAATAAAAACTACTGGAAGAACAAGTTGGAAGAAAGAAGAAATTAAGAGTAGAAGGGCTGTTCAAACAAAGAAATCAAAGTAATATTAAAATAGGGGGCAAAAAGATGGATGGTTAAACTCTATCTTCTGCCAAAAAAGTGAAAAGAAAAATCAAAAACTAGTAATGGAGAAGAAAAAACAAAAAGAGAGGAAAAAGTTCCTGTGTGTTTCCAGATGAGTATTTTCCCCCTAGGTCGGTAGTCTTTTATCTTACAAATCAGGTTCTTCCTTGTCCCTCCAGTTAGTTGTGTTTTAGTTGATCTGAGTTTCTCTGACATGACTCCTCCTCTGTTCAGCCATGTTCCTGTTTCTTAATAAATCTTGTTCTTGGATTCTGTGCATTATGAGCAGGTAATTCTAGAAAGGCAATATGAGTGCACACACACACACACACACACACACACACTTAATTGCTGGCAACCCCTTTCTTAATCTTAAAAAGGGACATTAAGGATTGCAGTAGAGATATCAGTTATCGGTTGTTGTGGATTATAGCTAGATGTTTCCCTCACAAACATATTTTTGATCAGGCATGCTTTCTTAAAACCATTTATGTATACTTTTTTTTTTTTTGAGACAGAGCCTTGCTATGTAGTTCAGGTTGACCTTGAACTCACTTTGGAGTCTAGGCCGGTCTCAAACTCACAGCAGTCCTCCTGCCTCAGTCTCCCAAGTGCTGGGATTACAGGCATGTGCCCCCATGCCTGGCTTGATGTATATTTTTTTTGAAACCAATTTGTATACTATAAACAAAAAATAGTTATATTCATTTTTTCAGATATCAGAATCTCTTCATAGCAATGATATTTTAGAGTAGTGAAAAATACTGCTATAGCAGTGATAAACCTGGGTATGATTACAGCTATGTGATAAAACAGACGTTAGCAAAGATTTGATTTTTACTGGGAAATAATCGTTAAAATATTGTCTTTCTATAATACTGCTGAGATTGGAGTAGTCTTTGTTCTCCATAGAGAAAATCAACATTGAGATATACAGCACATTTTCTATAATAGAAATCTTTAGTGTTAATTTTCCCCATCTAATGTTAGATTATTTTTATGTGCTTTGCTTCTTTGCCCCTCTTTTTCCTCATTCTTTATCTAGAGTAACCAAGAGCAGGTGTTGCTTCAGGGAGAGGATCGTTTGTACTTGAACTGTGGAGAGGCCTCACAATCCCAGAGTCCCAGGAATTCCTCAGCACACTGTGAGCATAAGCCCAGGCAGGAAAAGAGCTTATTTGCAGATGGAGGTTTAGAGTCTCAAGGTTTAAGCAATTTACTTGGACATCGGCATTGGCATGTTGTACAGGTAGGTGTTTATTACTTGATTACAAGTAACTCAATCCGTGGTAAAATATCACTTGTATTTTTAATTATGATTCATCCTTTATTTCAGAACCTGAGAATTTTTATTCTTTTTGACTGTCATGTCTGTCCTCCGCTTTTCTGTGTTCTTGTCCTCTTGTTTTCTTCCCACTTGATACAGAGTGTATTTTCACCTGCTTTAAGTCTCTTAATAGTGTCAAAAACTAGGAATTCATTTTGCCCTGAAGATAACTTTATTTTACTTTCAGCCTTTTTTGTGTAGTTTTGTGGATTTGTGTAGGCAAAAGCGTAGTCATTACATGAAAAGTGGAGATACTAACTAGTACCTTGTGCAGCTGACCCTATAATCCTAATTGGGTTACTTTTAGATGAATTGCCTGACAGTGGATCCAAATTATAAACTTGCGATTACTATGGAATTTTGTTATTTATTGTATTATAATGTAATCTTGTCCAAAGTTATTCATTCTCATAACATTTTTAAATTCAAAATTTCTTTTAATCTGACAAATTTGGTATATAACATGGAAATTAATTCTGAATTTTTGCACCAATTAAAATTAACTTGGGACAACCTATAAATAGGAATTTCTTTAAAAAAAAAATAAAACTCACAGACATTAGCTTCAAAGACCTGAATGTTTTCTTTGCCACTTTGATACCAAAGTGCATCAGAGCTTTTTTTTTTTTTTTTTTTTTTTTTGCTGTTTTTTCAGTCAGTTTGTTTCCACAATTCTTTGCCTTCTGGTCTCCATCCTTATACCTTACTAGCTTACTTCAGCTCTCATGTTATTTTTAGTTGGGTTTGAGTAGAGATAATGAAAGACAGAAAAAATACTCATGTGAAAGAGAAGGAGGAATATCTCCTACATTAACTGTGGTATGCACTAAAAGAAAATGTATTTACCGTACATTAATTAAATTCATAGAGTCAAACAATGTACGTACCATTTTATAGTTAGTAACAATTTTTAAATAAATTTGCATCAACTACTTCCTTGACTAAAATTTTCCACTGCTCCCTTCTCTCCTATAGCCATTTCTCTGCTATTTTCATTTCCCCATACTTTGAACTATTCATTCTACACTGACCTAGCATCAATGCCAGTTCTGCCTAGCCAGGTCTGTGTTACCAGAGAGCCAAGTAGAGCAGAGGATCAAAGAAGGTAGGTCTGGAACTCAAAAATCCATCAGGCAATAACAAAATTGAATTTCCTTCCAGCTCAAAAATTCAGTGATTCTTACCCTTCTGTTCACATAAGACAAGCATGTAACATTGATTTTAGGATTTTAAGTACCTTTAATATTTTTGTCATCCTGTTCTAAAGATATGTAGAAAGATAAACTTTTTAAACCTGAGTGTACCCAAGTTTTACAGTTTTCTTGAAAATAGTGCCACACTTGTACTCCCAGAACAATTAAAATTATAAAAGACTCATAGAATTTTTAGCGCTGGAAGGACCTTAGAGTTCATGTAGACCAACTGGATTTTATACATGAGGAAACTGAAGCACAGAGAGGTTATGTGACTTGCCCAGGGTCATCCAGCAGAGTAGAGGCAGACCTATTCTTTACTGTGAACATTAAAGTAAAAGAGCTAATGTATTTCAAAATTTAAATACTAAATGTTGATTCAGTGTAGCTTCTGACCTTAAGCTAAAACTTAGAACTTGTGTGTTTGCACATGTTTTTACTTGGAGTTGCGCTATAGTCTGTTTGCTAGCCCCACAATTGACTGCAGAGTAATGATGGTCTTTCAGCAGGGTGCACTACAGTGTCTATATAATGCTAAAGCTTTGCTTTCCAGGCTTTTTTAGCCAATACTGATGATTCCCTGAAGAAAAATGGGTGCCTGATTCAACGTACTCTTTTTTTTTTTCTAGGATAAGACCACATCTTCCATCAAAGTTGATTTGTGTGTGATATTTTGTATTCTTGTATAGCTTAGAATTTGTCTAATGAGCTCCAGCTAATTCTGCTGTTTCTGTTCCTTGTTTAGAGTACTGGATTTTTGTCTAAGCCTTAACCTCTAGATTTGAAGTCTATGCTAACTGTTCTTCTTTTAGCTAATACTTGTCAGAAGCTATTAATAGAAGCTATTAATAAAGAGTGTTTTTATTTTATCTTTAAATTTTTATTTTTGTGTTTACAAATTTAGAAAGCAATGGGATATAATACGAATTTTTTAAAAAACTAAAAGACCTAGGTTTAGGCTCCATTCCTTCTCAGACTGCCATTTTCTTTACTCCATATTTTGTACAGTGTAAATATTTATTTCTGAAAGGTGAATTAGTTATTATTATCCATTATTCTGTATTGGCTTTATAATATGGCTTTATTTGGAAAAAATAACCTTTGCAAAATGTGAATGAAAAGTATTGTATATTAGGCCCTACTAACAGTGGGTTTTAAGGGCTTTTTCACTTATAAATAATTGACTTTCATCCTACAATATGTGTCAAATGTACCAGGTGTGATATTTGATACACATTTAACTTGCTAGGCAAATGGGTCCCCTCATCTCATCAGTTTCAGCGGGGGAAAAAAACTAGGCAGGAGACAGGATTTTAATACTGTGACTTTAAAAGTCAAAAAGCAGGGCTGAGGATTTAGCTTGGTGGCATAATTGTTGGTGGCATAATTGCCTGCCAAGGGTGAGGTTGTGAGTTCGATTCTCAGTACCAAAAAAAGCTCAAAAAGTAAAAAGTCAGATTCAGGTTAAGTAAGACTGAAAAACCTGTAAACAAGAAGGATGGAGAGTCCCTCTGTACCTTGGCCCTTAAGTTTTCCAGTGATGTGGCATGACTTTTGTGCCCTGAGTGTACATTCTTTTTTTTTTTTTTTTCTGAGTGTGCATTCTTGACCTAAGTGTCTTTGTTCTTCATTAGCTGACTCTCCTTATTTTTGCCATTTTCCATTCTCAGTATTAGGAATAGAGTTCTGACGACATAAATCAGTAGAGGTGACCAACTATGGAAACTACACAATTTTATTCATCTGTATGTTACAACATTTTCAAACCAAAAATCCATGACAAAGCTTTATTTTGTATGAGATGTGTGCATATGCCACACTTGCGTGGTTTTTGATTTTTTTGTTTTCTGTTTTTTTATAAAGCTGGCAGGTTAAAAAAATAAATGGTTTTCTCTTACAATATTCATTAGAATATGATCATTTGATAAGATTTAACTTCTCTTCCTATGTTTAGAAACTCTTTATGTTTAGAATCTAAGATCACAGGTTCCAAATTACCCACATACATGTTTCAGAAGTACTAATGAAATACCAAAGTTTGGGGAAGTTACCAAAGTACCAAATCATGATTCTCCTGCCTCAAACTGTTCAGTGTGGGAATGACAAGAAACTGCTACCACACTCAATGGGTTTTTAATTTGGCTTTTAAAAAAAAAGATGACCATTTTTTGAGTAAATTTGAATAAATTGAAGCTTTTCTTTTTCTAGAAACAGAAGACTTCTTGTATTGTTCTGTTAGTTCATAGCACACTCCTACCAAATGCTCATGAAAAATATTTAAGGTTAGGTATGATGACACATGCCTATAATCCCAGTTATTCAGCAGGTGGAGGGAGAAGGATCAGAAGTTTGAGACCAGCCTGGGCAATTTAGCAAGACGCTATCTCAAAATGAAGTGAAAATAACAAATGTATCTTACGCATTTCTTAAATTCAGTTTCCAGTGTCACAAAAGAATAAATAAACACATGCACATAGGCTAATAGATCAGAGTTTTAATAGAGCTAGAATTTGCTTAATCCACATTGAAATCTCAGACTGAATTAAATGTAAAAGTTTTAATAGAGTGATACAATAACATAATGTAGAAAGATGTAAGATAGGTAACATGGGAAAATACATTTACCACTGATACTACAGATATAGTGGATATAGTATTAGTATTTTGCCATATTAAGATTTTTTATAAATATGTAAAGTGAATACTTCAGTAGAAAAATAGAGCTTAAATACAATCTTACATGTATAGAAGTAAAATAAAAGCTAACTAGTGATTGCTCCTGAACAATAATTTCATTTTGTACTTTGTACATTTTTGTATTATTTAATTGTATAAACATTGCTTCATAATCTGAAAAAATATACAAGTAATAGAATTTCCCTTTCAAAACCAAAACCCTTGCTGAGGCTGGAATTTTATTATGTAAGGTTGTTTGGCTATAGTTCACATCTGCAAACCAAAACTATCCTTCTGCAGAGTTCATGACTATCCTCACTTGTACTTCTCCAAAAATCTTTTGTCGGTCTCTATTTACTAAGTTTAATAATACAAAAAATGAAAACATTGTGGAGGGAAAAAGAGGAAAGTCTGATGTTTACAAACTTTAAATGTTTAAAACATGAGATATGAAATACTGACCCATAAATGGTAAATCCCAAGTACTTTGCTACTGATAGCCCCTATTTGTGTCACCTTAAATATTGTACAGGAAACTGAATCTCTTAACTCTGATAAGTTAATACTTTTAAGTTTAAATATATTTCATAAAGTCTTACCAAACCGATATGTTATTTTCTGTAGATTTCCACCATCTATCTAGAGAGCAATTGGCCTATACGGGTGAGTTGTTTTGTTGGTGTTAACTTCATTGGAATAGCATAGGCTGCATGACGCATTTCTGAGAATTAATGTGTGTATTGATAAAAGTAAAATTTTAATATTTGATGTGTTACATATTACTAGTACTAACATCTATAGTTTTTTCAAATATAACTACTTCAGTTTTAAAATCTGGCATTTTACATTTAATTCACTTAGAAGTATTAATAGTCTATTCACTTTACACAGATTAAGCACCTTATGTGTAATAAAGTAGGTTTGCAAGGACAAGTTCTTCATGTTTTTTTTTTTTAAACAGTTTTCGGCTATTGATAAACTTGGACAGAATATTGCTGTGGTTGGCAAGTTTGGTTTTGCACATTACTCTTTACTCACCAAAAAATGGAAACTTTTTGGAAATATTACTCAGGTTAGTCATTTTCAGATATTTAAAAAACAATTTATCAGTCTAAAATAACTATAATATGATGTAACTATACCTTACATTTACTTTAAAAAACATTATTTACTTATAAAAGGAAATCAAATATAATACATGACATTTTATAATGTCTGAGTGAATTAGATAATTTGGTAAAATATCTGGTATTGAAATAGTAAATTTGTTTTTAATTCTTAGGATTAGTGGCATTCTTTAGCGTGAGGATTTAGTCTTACTTTCAAAGTTGAGTTCATTAACCATATGATAAGAATACATTTCCACAAAATTTTGAGTCAAACCCTGCTTGTCTGTAGTATGAGTATGAATGCTGCTGCCAAAGGCCTATCTAATGGATAGGCAAGATCTTCCATATGGGAGGCAGATACAGGTTCTTAGTAACAGTGCATGACTAATTTCAATTTGTTTGGTGCTGTTAACTGGTTGTGAGGTCATCTGATGAATAAAAATGCGAGAATTTAAACTAAGGTCTTTTGGATGTGGAAATAGTGGAACTATATGGTTCTCAGGTATTTTGAATGATGTATTTGCTTCCTTAGTGAAATATTTATTTCTCATATTGGATATGAATCATTATTAATAAAGGTCCTAGAAGAATAATGGCAGAATTTTCAGTGATAACAAGTAGCTGTAGCTTTGCCTCCGTTTCCTTAGAATAATAATTTAGGGAGAGAAGAGAGTAAAGCAAAAATAATTTGAACTGTCTTTGTCTGCCTTTGGAATATTTTATACTACTTTCTATAATTTCTGGTAACATAATTAAGGTACATACATTTTAAAACTTTTCTTTTAAGGAACAAAATATGATTGTGACTGGTGGCTTAGCCTGGTGGAATGATTTTGTGGTCCTTGCATGTTATAACATTAGTGACCGTCAAGAAGAAGTAAGTTTTATTTAACCCCTCTCAAAGAATAGTTTTATATTTTAGAGTTAATAAGTACTGTTTCATTTTGTATAGAAAGTAGTCTGTTGAAGACTGTTAGGTTTTTTTTTTTTTTAAAGAATCTTACTCTGTAGTTCAGATTGGCCTTGAACTTACTGTATAACCCACGCTGGCCTCCAGCTTCAAGTAGTTCTCTTGCTTCAGCCTCCCAAGTTGTAGGATTACAGTATATGCCACTATGCCTGGCTTGGGACTTCTAGGATAACCTTTTCTAAGGATTTTTAGCTGTTAAATATTCTCTATAAAAGTTTGGTAATAAAAAATAATTAAGCAGGCATGATAGTACATGCCTGCAATCCCAGAATTCAGGAGTCTTGAGACAGGAGAATTGCTGTGAGTTCGAGACCAGTGTTGGCTAGATAAGGGAGTTCAAAGCCAGCCTGCGTTACATAGCAAGACCCTGTCTCAAACATAAATGCATGCATACATACATATAAGTTTGTAAGAATGGCTGTTCTTGAGCCAAGTGTGGTGGTACGTGCATGTAATCTCAGCACCCAGGCCGAGGCAGAACTCCTGTGAGTTCAAAACTAGGTTAGGCTACATAGTGAGTTCAAGGCCAGGATGGACTACATACATAGTGAGACCTTGCTCAAAAAAAAAAAAGACTGGTTTTAAAGATAGATTTATGAACTTGATTTATATGTTTACTTTCAGAAATATTTTATCTTACTAGGTTTAAATATGCAATTAAAAGAAATGTTGCTTAACAGTTACAATTTTGAGCACTTTGTCTAGGTTATTTGTAAAATGAACCTAGCTTCCCAAATATAAACATAAAGCATTTATTACTAAAAGATTTAAATAGCTCTTAATTCTTAATACAGAGGTCAAGTGTCAGTAGTAAAAAGTTTGACTAAAGTATTTAGTCATCCCTGATAGATATCTTATTTTTATGATTTTTCTTTATTTTCTTCTTCAGCTCAGAGTATACTTGCGAACATCAAATTTGGACAATGCCTTTGCTCATGTCACCAAGGCACAAGCAGAAACATTACTGCTTAGTGTCTTCCGGGACATGGTAATAGTATTTAGAGCAGACTGTTCTATATGTCTTTATAGTATTGAAAGAAAATCTGATGGGTAAGTTATAGCATGGAAATGACTTTTTGCTCTTGTTTTTCATGTTTCCTTTGTTGGTTTTGTTTTCTCAAAACAGTTTTTCCAGCTTTTATTTAGTTTCCCCTTCTTAGAAGTCAAATGTAAGAAGTTGTAATTAGTGATGTCTATGTAATAGCCATGAAAAAAAGAGAAGAAAAAAAATCACCTACACTGAGTTCCTCAGCTAATCTTCTTGGATTCATTTGAGGGGAAAAAAGTGAGGAAAAGAAAATTTGATTTTTGTCTGAGGTGTAAGTCCTTAGATACTGAATTTTTCCACAATCTTGAAATCAGTAGCTAATAAATATCCTAATGTTCCAGACACTTAGAGAAACTTGAAGGAATTCTATAGCTTTAAGGCCTTAGGAAACATTTCCCAGACTCCTGTATTTCCTATATAAATATATTTACTATGTAAATATTTCTATATTTATGTAGTAATAGATGGCTAGAGTCTACAGCACAAAAAACCAAAACTCCTGTCTGCTCTGCTGTATATGGCCTTAAGTTCTTCTTAGCACCTAGTTGACTGGAAGCTGTTAGACCACACCTCTTGAGTTTTGTTTTGTTCTAGCCATAAACTATGCATTTGCTGAAGTAGCATAGTGAGTGGGGAGTAATGCAGAGAATATTAAAACATATTAGTAGCCTCAGTAACTAAACTTTCATCCTTCTCAGTCAACTAGGTTTTTTTCCCTTTAAATATTTCTGTTCTTGTGTCTTCCTCAGTTGTTCTTTTATTTTTATTTTTTCTTCTTTTCAATATTTTATTCCCCTTCTTTTCCTTACCCCCATGTGTTCTTTGGGTTCCTTAACCTAGGTAATCCTGATCAAAGGATATTTAGACAGGAGAGGATAGTAAGTAGAAGGCATTTGGGTTTGTCATAGTCATGGAGATTAATTGCATTAGAAACAAAAAAGAGAGAAAATAATGGTTAGAATTGTTTTTGACTATGGGGGTTTCTTTTGTTTTTACAGTTCAAATACTACTGCTGGTATTCATGTTCTCCAGGAGGTCTCCATGTCACGCTACATTCCTCACCCTTTCCTAGTAGTATCTGTCACTCTGACATCTGTGAGTACAGAGAATGGAATCACCTTGAAAATGCCACAGCAGGTACCATACCATTATCCAGGTCTTAGTATTTTAAGGTGGTGGTTGGAACTAGTTGGATAGCAAATGAATACTACCTATCTATCTAGAACGTACTTTGTATGAAGATGTTGGGTTGCAGTGGCAAACTAAACAGACATGGTTTCTGCTCAATTTTAAATAATTATAATGGTTTTTGTTATGCATATACCAAAAACCTAGTATATTCTGAAACATGTGGAATGAGTGGAGAATATTTAAGCAAAGATGAGGAATTTGAGGTAGAGGGACGAGTAATGCCAAGGCTCTTGTAGGCAAGAGAGAACATGACACACTCAGGGAGTTGGAAGAATTTTATTTAGAGTACTGGAACATTGGGTATGGTAGTCTAAACTTTCCAAAGTCCTTTAAAGCAGATATTAGCTCTAAACTTGGTAAGTTGAACAGGAAAATAAACTGCAGAAAGGCCAAACTTTACAAAAGGAGAACAGGTAAGAGGCCACTGTACTGATCAAGGTAAATGGTATTAGTAGCTCAAACTTGACCAGTGACAAAGGAAATGAAGTAAATGAATATAGAATTCAAGGATTCCATAATTATTTATCAGAAGAGAGAGAGTACAGTCCCATAGTTTCAGGATGAAATAACCAAGTGTGTAATAGTGCCTCCATGATCCAGGTTGTAGACTTCCTAAGTCAGAGCTCCTTCTGTTATTCCATTGGTTTTCAATTTTCATGTCAACTGGGAGCCTGTTGTCAAAAGAAAATTGTATGTAGATTTTGTTTCCCCTGTTGACCCTGTCTTTTTATTCTTAAGTATTTCCGTTAAACCTCAGCATTCCATATAATTATGGAGAATTTAACTACTTAATAAAAGAGCGTCTTCCATTTCAGTTGTAATTGTTATAAGCAGTTATTAATAAGGATCACATATCTGATTTATACCAGCATATCCCATTTTTCTGTTCTTTGGATCAAAACATAATAAGTTATTGTTTTCCACAAGATGACCCTTAAAATATTTGCAGACAGTTATTATTCTTCAGCTTCCCTTTCTTGCCTCATTCCTTTCTCTGAGTCTTCTCTTCTGCATACCAGATAATTCCTATATCTTCAGTTATCTCATGTAATATTTGTTCTAGATTCCTTCATTGTTTTCTATAGATGCCCTTTTTTTTCCCTTTGTTTGTTTGTTTTTGTACCAGGAATCAAACTCACAATCTTGCACATGCCAGCCAGGTGCCTTGCCGCTGAGCTACACCCCTGGCCCTTATAGATGCACTTTTGTTTCCTTCCTTAACATATGGCTGTTCTTTACTCTGCAGATTATATTTCTACCTGATAGCCAGGTAGTCCTTAACTGATAGGACAAAGTTTAACCAGAAGTCTAAATAAAAGACATACAAGGAATGTAAGAAGTAAACAATCACTATTTTAAAATCCTGAAGAAATAACTGATTCAGCAGTGATTATTACTGGATGGAACTTTACAGTGACAGGATCGGGTTGTCATAGCAAGCCTTATTAATCATCACTAAAAGTACAAAAGCCATATTGGCTGTCTTGAAAAATCATTGTGAAAAACATTAACCCTAAATCAAATCAAATATGTAGTTATCTTCCATTCACAGAGATATAGATAGAAGATGAGTCTAAATATTTATATATTGCAAAGCAGCAAAATGCAGGACTTTCTGTGAGATAGCTGTAAGTTAATTACATGAGCGGAAGGACAGACTGCTACATCAAATAAGCTTTAAAGTTGTGACAACCAAATGCAATGGATAAGCTAGTTTGTGAAGAAAAATGATAACTGCTATAGTGTAAAACAAATGAAAAGAATCATTTGTATCTTCATAAAAAAGACACTGGTAAACTAATTAGGGATATTTAAATATGCATTGAGAGATAAAGAATAATAATTAACATTATATTAAGGAAATATACACATACTTTAGGAATGAATATTAAATATATGAAGATTAAATGTCCTGATATTTTAGAGTTTTCATAAAGGGACTTTTTATACCGTAGAATCAGTGGGTAATCAATGGTGTTAGTAGCATTGTGCACCCCATTTTAGGAAAGAGGAAAGGATTTAGTGAAGAACAGATAAAGAATTCACTTCAAATGGGAGTTAAATGGATTGGAAAACCAAAACCATGTTGGAATACAGTACTACAACAAAGCAAGTGTTGATTTAATAATAAAAATTTAAGTAGTATCTTTGAGAATTATCATGATATAATAATAAAAAAGTTAAAAAATTACTCTCTGTGAAAATTACTCAAAAATTGGATAGCTTTTCTCATGAAAGAGTGAGTACCCTGTTGCATACTTGAACAGAGAATCGCTTGCCAGGGAGTTTCTAAACTTAAAGAGATTGTGTTTCGAATTCCTTTAGACAGAGTTTTGAGTATTCAGGTAACTCATGCTTCTTCTAAAAACTTACGTTAAGTTTCCTAAGAGTGCTATTAATTACTTATAGTATTAGTAAAAATACTGATTAAGTAAATGCTAATAATATTCTTTAAATTAAAAGGTTTTCTTAGAAAAGGAGTTGGAGATTGAACTAGGGCCTTTGCATTCAGCTAAATTCCCAGCCTTTTTAAGTTTATTTTGAGACAGGATCTCACTGAGTTACTAACCCCTTGCTGGGCTCAAACTTGTGATCATCCTACTTCAGTCTCAGTCTCCCAGATTGCTGGGATTATAGGCTTCTTTTCTTTTCTCCTTTCCTTTCCTTTCCTTTTCTTTTCTTTTCCTTTCCTTTCCTTTCCTTTTCTTTCCTTTCCTCTCCTCTTTTTTTTTCTTTTTTTAAAAGAAGTGTGTGAAGTACAGTGGGGAAATCCATGATTTGATTTGATTGATTTTTTATTGATTGATTGATTGATTGTCTTTTTGAGACAAGGTCTTGCTCTGCAGTTCAGGCTGGCCTTGGGCTCACTTTGTAGCCCAGGTTGGTCTCAAACTTGCAACAGCCCTCCTGTCTTGGCCTCCCGAGTGCTGAGATTACAGGCATATGTTATCACACCTAGCTATGATTTTAAAATTTAAGATACTCAGTATGAATGTTAGTCTCTAGTGAATTTAGTAAGTGCTTTCAAGATCTTTGAAGTGTTTGAGGAATTGGTCTATATGCCAGTTTCCAGATGGCCATCCTTTTTTTTTTTCCTGGTACTGAGGATTAAACTCATGACCTTGCACTTGCCAAGCAGGCACTTCTACTGAGCTAAACCCCCAGCCCCAGCGATACTATCTTGATTGATGTTTGCATGCTTGTTTTTGTCTTTTCTGTGTCATCTAGCAATATTTTACTGTTAAGTGTCTGACTCTTAACAGTCTTACGCATCTTATAATTTCCATGTGTCCTTCACAGATCTCCAACTTACGCTAGTTTTTTGTGTTACAGAAAAGCATCCAAATTTTAGTTTCACTGATTTATATGCAGTGCTTTACAGAACCTAAAAGCCTTTAGCAAGAACATTTTACATAACTGAGCATTTTACAACTAGATTACGTAGAATAGCTGCTTTTTTTCCCTAATTAAATCATAAATGATACTGGCAACTTAAATTTGTTCAGCAAGCAAGTATCAAAGCCTGAGGCATGATCTCACATCTTCAGAAAACTCTTCTTCTTTGATTTATATGGCATTGTGCTTCCTTCTTTCAGTTCTTGCCTTAAAAGCTCAGTGACCCTCTCTGCCCTTTTTGCTCTGTTCAACCCAGTAAACTGAGAAAAGTCATCCCTTTCATTCCATTTACAAACCTCACTCATATCCTTATAATGATGGCCTATTCATCTTGATTCATCATTCAAAGCGCTTCTATTTGAAAGTCTTAAGGTTTTTTCTATTGTAATTGGAGAAGGCTAAATGCTTTTGCTTCCCAGATTTCTCTTCCTAACTTGTTTTGTTGATCACTTCAGCTTCTGTAGTACTGCATTCGATACCTTGAAATCATCTTTTGTTTCTGTTTTTCTAGCTTCATAGCAATAAATTCTCTCCCACACCTCCCATCCCCCCATAAAATGTTCAGCTGGGCATGGTGGTGCATGCTTGTAATCTCAGCACTCTAGAAAGCCAAGATAAGGACTGTAAGTTTGAATTTAAGGTAGGCAACTTAATAGCTTAGCAAAACCCTCTCAAAACAACTAAAAAAGGGATGGGAGTATAGCTCAGTGCAAAGGCCCTGGATTCAGTCCCTACCCAGTACACAAAATCAGTCCATCAAAATCCTTTTCCTCTTTATAGGTAAAAATTACTTGATACCTAAGATTTACTTTAAAATAATGTTTCTCATAGTTTAATGTGCATAATTGTTTGAGTAATAAGATTCAAGAGGAAATTACTATATCAGGCTCTCTAATATACTTTGAAGTAATAGCTTCCTTATTCAAGAATCATACATAAAGCCAGGGCTATAGCCCGGCGGCACAGTGCCTGCCTGGCAAGGCTGAAGTCCTGAGTTCAATTCCTGGTATCAAAAAAAAAACAAGAAAAAAAAGTTGCTCGTTTCCTTTTTTTTTTAACTTGGCTGCTTCCCAACCCTCCTTCAAAGTCTCTTGCCATCCAGCTAAGTTATCATTGTATCCCTAAGTTTAACCAGGTTGTTCTTACTTTGCCAGAAGATGTGGTTTTTTTTCAACTTCTATTTTTATGATATGATTGCAGCACATAATGGATTACTTTCCTCCGGTGAAGCTAGTTTATATGCATAGCACATCTTTTTTTTTTTTTTTATTCCCTTTTGCAAAAGATCTGTCTCCCTGTTTCCTATTGCCTATTTTTTATTTTGATCTATTTTATTTTTTGGGTTTCTCATATAAGAGACACAAGTCCATTATGTATAAATATCTCATTTTCTTTATTCATTCATCTGTTGATGGACATATGGGGTGCTTCCAAGATTTAGCTATTAAGAATTGTCCTACAATCATGAGTATGCATGCATCAGCATGACTTAATTTTATCATGAAGGGGTCAAATGGAGTTTCTATTTGCAGTTTCGTGAGAACTTTCCATACTGCTTTCCATGGTGGTGGTACTAATTTATATTCCTAACATCCATGCAGAATGGTTTCTTTTTTCCCAGAAGCCTTGAAAGCATTTATTATTTTGTTTCTTGGTAACAGTCATTCTTTTGGCAGTAAGATGTAATATAAGTGTGTTAATTTGAATTTCTCTAATGGCCAGAAATGTTGAACATTTTTTCATGTTTTAGCTATTTGTACTTCTCTTGAGAAGTGTCTATGTCAGTTGCCCATTATTTGATTGAATTTTTTATTTTGGGAAGTCTAATTTCTTTGAGTACTTTATATATTCTAGATACTAGTTCTTTATATGAGGAATAGCTGGCAAAAGCTTATTCCCATTCTGTAGATTGCCTGTTCACTCTGTTGGTTGTTTCCTCCACTGTACAGAAACTTTTTAATTGGATGTGATCCCATTTGTTGGTTCTTGATATTATTTTTTGTACAAGTAGGGTTCTATTCAGAAAGTCTTTGCCTATACCTGTGTCTTTAAGAGTTTTACTTATCTTACCTTCCAGGAGATTTTTTCTGTTTCAGTATTTCGACCTTTGATCCATTTTGATTTTAGTGTAATACATCATGAGAGACATGAGTCTAGATTCAATCATCTGCATGTGAGTAGTTAGTATTTCCTGCATTTTATGTATTTGATGACTTTTGTCAACGATCAGATAGTTAAATATACCTGGAGTTATTTCTATGTCCTCTGTTCTGTTTCTGATTTTAGAGGAAAAGCTTTCAGAGTTTCCCCATTTACTATGATATTGACAGTAAGTTTGTCATAAATGGCATTTATCAGATTGAAATATGGTCACTCTTAAACCTATTTTATTCAGAGTTTTAATCATGACTGGATGTTGGATTTTGTCAAAGGCTTTGTTGCCTTTACTGAGATAGTCATGTGATTTTTGTTCTTGCTTCTGTTTATGCATTATATTTATCTTATTTGTTGAACCATCTTTGCATGCCTAGAAACCTACTGGGTCATTGTGTATGATCTTTTTGATGATCTGTTGCATTCTGTTAGAGTACAGTGGTACCTTGGTTCACAAATGCTTTTGTTTGCAGTTTGGTTTGCAAAAAAAAAGAAGCATTTGGCAAAATTTTGTTTTTGTTAGCAAATTCTACCTCATGCCTCCATAGCCATCTTTCCCACACAAACACAAATGTAGCCACCTTTTCCAAAATTGTAGAACAAAATCTTTCTTTAAGGGTGTTTCTCATCTGTGTTCATTAAGAAGATTGCCCTGTAGTTCTCTTTTCTTCTTAATCTCCCAAGTCCTACTTTACCCTATAGACTTTTTCTTAGCTATGCCAGCCAGTAAAATAATCTCTTGTATTTTATGCAATTCTGACATTCTCTTGGTTTTTCCAGGATGATTCAGCTCTACCCTCAATTTTATCGTCACCAGTTTTGCTCATTAATTGCATTACGTGTTAAAGCTTTGTTGTACTCTAGCCAAAAAACTCTGAATTTTTGCAGAACCTAAAATGGCTGTACAACTTCAGTAACTATTGTAGATTATTTAATTTATAAATCTTTTGGAGTTTGCTAAAAATGTATCTGTAAATTAGTAAATCTAATTTCTTTTTCTGAAATTTCAGGTTCGTGATGCAGAGAGCATTATGTTGAACCTTGCTGGACAGCTCATCATGATGCAGAGGGACAGGTCTGGCCCTCAAATTCGGGACAAGGACAATAACCCCAACCAAAGGAAACTTGTGAGTACAGTCCAAGTCATTTCAGACATTAAGTTATAAGATTAGGTTGACAAGTAAAACAATTTAAGCAAAGTAATGCCTTAAGATTTAGAAACTCAGAAAGTACATGAAATTCATTTTAAGCCTTTGGCTGTAATGCTAAAGTGTCAAAGATAAGATCTCAGAATAATAAAACATCCTGTAGTCCAGATGTTAACAGCTTAGACGTTAGTTATAAATTGTAATGGGGAAAACAAGGATTGGTGATGTTCACAGGATTTCTTTATTGATTTCTTGTTTTTAGATTTAAATGTATTTACTTTGAAAGGCAAAAAACTGTTATTAACTCTAAATTAGTTTTTTTTCCTCAGAAATTGTACTGTCATTTTGAAAAACACAGTAAACTAGTATTTAGGAACTTAAGAACCTATAAATTTAATAGGAAAAAAACCTGATCCTTCTCTTTTCTTCTTCAGCTGCCATTCTGTCCTCCTGTTGTACTAGCTCAGTCTGTTGAAAATGTCTGGACTGCATGTCGAGTGAATAAACAAAAACGTCACCTTCTGGAAGCACTCTGGCTCAGCTGTGGTGGTGCAGGGATGAAAGTCTGGCTTCCTTTGTTCCCTAGGGATAACCGCAAGCCACATTCCTTTTTGTCTCAGCGGATCATGCTGCCTTTCCATATCAATATATACCCCCTGGCGGTTCTGTTTGAAGATGCATTGGTCCTTGGTGCTGTCAATGACACTTTACTGTATGATTCTTTGTATACCCGCAACAGTGCTAAGGAGCAGCTGGAGGTACTCTTCCCTTTCTGTGTCGTGGAGAGAACCTCTCAGATCTACCTCCACCACATTCTACGTCAACTTCTGGTCAGGAACCTTGGGGAGCAAGCCTTGCTCTTGGCTCAGTCCTGTGCTGCATTACCTTACTTCCCTCATGTGCTGGAGCTCATGCTCCATGAAGTGCTGGAAGAAGAAGCTACCTCACGGGAGCCCATTCCCGACCCGCTGCTTCCCACTGTGGCAAAATTTATTACTGAGTTTCCCCTCTTCCTACAGACAGTTGTGCATTGTGCCAGGAAGACTGAATATGCACTATGGAATTACCTTTTTGCAGCTGTTGGAAACCCTAAGGACTTGTTTGAAGAATGTTTGATGGCTCAGGATTTGGACACAGCTGCCTCTTACCTTATTATTTTACAGGTAACAGTTCTCTTCTTAGAAACAAGAATTAGAAAAATCCTCTATTGACAGTATAATTACGTTTAAAGAGAATAGTCAAGGTTTTCTCTTCAGTTTATATCTTTTTATTTTGAAGAACTCAGTATTGTCAAGTGATCATAAGGTTGTTCGAATACTGTAAAAGAGCATCACAAAGGTATTTTTTTGTTTATAAATAAGGCTAACACTGACTTGCAAGTATTATTTTAAATACTATTGAAAAAATCTTATTGTATGTTATAATACATACACTATGTCCATATTATGTAAGAAATATTACATTTATTTACTAAAATGTAAGAATAGTGAATGTTTAAACATTAGTGCATTTCTCTAAGCTTCACATTATAATTCATTTCTGTATTGTGAGGAATTGCTGAGGGGATACTCATTAGACTTGGGTTATAACCAGACTTAGGGTAGATTCCCAAAAACAAGGTGAGAAGGTTCAGGCCTCCCCCAGTAATATCTCTCGTTTATAACTCCCCCCCCACTTATCATCTTCAAAATAATAGATTGAGGGTTTGTTATTCCTATGAGACTGATAGCATTCTGATAGGCTACATAAACATTCTTTCAAATTACAGAAAAATTTTCATTGATATGTAAGAAATTAACCATAAATCTGATGCAGATTTCTTAACAGCTTATTTGCTTCATGACAGGTAAATGAAACCAGGGGAGTTAGTCAAGCAGAAACTAATAGCCATGGGATTCTATAATTTCTTAGCTAGCCCTAAAGAAAAAAATCCACAGAATTATAAAAATGGAAAAGAATGCATGAATCTGTTTGTTAATTTTTGCAGAATTAGGTATTGAGCCCAGAAATACCTAAGGTACATTCCTGACCCTTTTTACTAAGTTACCTAGATTGTCCTCAAATTTAACAGGCCTCTTAGCCTCCTGAGTAGTTGGGACTATCACTGTCCATTGCTATGCCCATCTAGCCACTGTTTTATTTTCTTTTTTTTGTTTTTGTTTGCGTCACATCTTAGTCCTTCAGTGATCTCCCTATTAATGGGATTAGAAACGTTTTCGCCAGCAGAATTCCTTAGTTGCTCTGAGGTGGCACATAGTAATTACAGTCAAATTCATGTATTAGGCATCTTTCCATGAAAGTCAATACAGGTAGTAAGGTTGAATTTATGAAAGAAACATTGAGGATGCTAAATGTGTAACAGTACTACTATATTCCAAAGCAAAGATTTTAGTCACATTGCTTAGAAAACCCAGTCCTTGAAGGTAGACTTAAAGGTTTTTTTGGAGTCAGGCAAGGCAGATTTATATTCTTGCTTTTCTGCTGATCTTCAGCAATTTACAAAAGTGAATTCCCTCACCTTTAAAACAAGATACACCTAATTTACACAATTGAAAGTAGTAAATAATGTATATAAAGTACATGGCATATAATGAGAATTCAGCGACTCATATTCATATTATACAAGCAGAGTACTTACTGCACTTTCCTTTTTAGTGCTGCTTTTAATAATATTATTAAACTAACCCATACAGTATTATATCTGCATCCCTTGGGTTTAGGGAATTGTCGACAACAGAACAGCTCCTGTCTTATCAAATCCTGTAGTATAAAAGGAATACAGTCTTCCTTGGTTGTTTCTTTAGAATATGGAAGTCCCAGCAGTAAGCAGGCAACATGCCACCCTTCTGTTCAACACAGCGCTAGAACAAGGCAAGTGGGACCTGTGTCGACACATGATTCGATTTCTTAAAGCCATTGGCTCTGGAGAATCTGAGACACCTCCATCTACACCTACAGCTCAGGTTAGTTGCAGAATTGTTTCTTCAGACCATACATCTGTAAGGCATTTCCGTCTAACCATATTGCATGTTTTATCTTAGGAACCCAGTTCAAGTGGTGGATTTGAGTTCTTCAGGAATCGAAGCATCAGTTTATCCCAATCAGCTGAAAATGTTCCTCCTAGTAAATTCAGCTTACAGAAAACACTAAGTATGCCATCTGGTCCTTCTGGAAAAAGGTAAAAAAAAAAAAATCGAAAACCATTACTACTTTTAGGACAACTGTGAGACATTGCATTTCAAGGCATTTATATAAAGTCTTATGGAAACAACTATTTAACCCAACTGCAAACCCTTTATTGGTTACCAAAAGACACAGGGAGCCCACAGAAGGATTCCCTTTTCCTTCCCACTAAGTTCACTTCTGTACCCTGTGTGCAATTTCTGCACCTTTTTATTGGAGTACATCTTGACATACTTGTTCTAAATGCAATTACTATTGATCACAGAAAATGAAATTAAAAAGGAAGACAGATATGCAGATAATCCACAAAGCTTCAAGTTTTGTCCTTGTTCTAAGACAAAAAAAAAAAATGTAGTGCGCATGCATTTGATTGTCATGTGACTTTTTTTTTTTTTTTTTTTAAACCAGAAATCAACCTTATTACTGCAGTTGCACTTACCAGGCAGGCGCTTGTGCACTGGGGCTAAATCCCTAGCCCTCATGTGACTATGATTAGCGAAGTCATTTAACAGCAAGTCAAATGAATTATATTCTGAAATGCAATATTGACTTTTTATCTAGAGATTTGTTATTGTCTCTGAGAAGGCAGATATAGTTTCCTCTGGTTTGTAAGGTCCTTACATTCTTTACTATGTTGTTACATGTCCTTTGTCTCGTTCTTTTTTTCCTCTTCTTTTGTTTGTATTTTTATTAAAGTACGAATGTTTTGCAATACTAAGAATTAAACTCAGGGCTTTCACATTGAGCTGCATCCCTGACCCTTTTTTTTTTTTTGAAAGAGGGTTTAAGTCGGCTACGCTAGGCTTGATCCTCAGTCTCCCAAGGTGTTGGAATTACCAGTGTGTTCCACCACATCTATCTATGAACATTTTTCAGTGGGATATTTTGCTGGTTTCTCTTATCACTAGCCATTAACACCCACCTCTGACACCAATACACGTAATAATTTCGGGATTTATACACGTAAAATGCAATTATAGATGGCAATAAACAGTTGCCAGGTAATACCCTAGCAATTATTTGCTCAGCCATACCCTGAATTTAAATGTAGGCTAATAACTTACCACATGGTCATTTTACGCCAGGTACTCTTACAAGCATCTACGTGTATAGAGTTTTTTTGTTTTTTTGTCTTTTCATCGGTACCAGGGATCGAACTCACGACTGCCTGCTTGCAAGGCAGGCGCTTATGCCGCTGAGCTAAATCCCCAGCCCAAACATGTATAGAGTTTTTAATCCTTACAACTGTGTGTGTATGGGAAAAGAAACATAGGTTCAAAAAAATAAACTTGGTTACATTCTCAGAAGTCATGGTTGTTATACATGAACCCAGGCAGCTCTGCTTCAAAGATTGTGATCTTTATTGTCCAGAGCAGTGGCTTTCAGGGAGGAACCATATACCCTAGACCATCAGATGAGCAAGAGATGAGAGACTGGGTTTAATTATCACTAACTTTTTAATTAGTTTTATTTTCATATGTCCACATAACTCATATGGAAATTTAATTTCACTGTTTATCTCTTTAATTTCTTTCATGTAACCGCTTCCCTTCTTTTCCTAGGTCTTCAATTACAACATTCATTGCTTCTTTCTTTCTGTTAATCATTCACTGTCCTGTCCTACTACAGCTTCTTTTGTCCCATTTTTTTCGTATTCCATTTGATCATTCTACAAATCAGGTTATGTTTCAGGTGTTCAGCAGGTCATGTTGTCATGTGCTGGAGAAACCCTGGGACTTTTCTTCCCCTTCAGACAATATTTAATAATGGATCTCTTACCTCCTTGTCAGCTTAATCAGTGCATAAATCAAAGGATCTATTGCTTTCCTGTTTCTACTTACAGATGGAGCAAAGATAGTGACAGTGCTGAGAACATGTACATTGACATGATGCTATGGAGACATGCTCGGCGTCTCTTAGAAGATGTGCGATTGAAGGACCTTGGCTGCTTTGCAGCCCAACTAGGCTTTGAGCTGATTAGTTGGCTATGCAAAGAACGCACCCGTGCTGCCCGAGTAGACAACTTTGTGATCGCCTTGAAAAGACTCCACAAAGATTTCCTTTGGCCATTCCCCATCATCCCAGCATCCTCTATCAGTTCTCCTTTCAAAAATGGAAAATACAGAACAGGTAATATAGACTACTTGACACTTTTACAAGGAGAATTGTATTCTACTACAAATACTTAGACATTTTACTTTTAGTCGAAATTCAAAAAAGTTTTTCACTCCAAATTCAAGCCACGTAAAGGTAGCTTTTTGTATAACATTTAGAATATTCACCATTTGACCAAAGATTAATGAAACAGAACATTTGTCTCTTACTCCTTTGATCTGAAAGTCTCATTCATAAATTTAACCATTGTTATCTTACATTATAAAGAAGTCAAACTAGCAGAACTAGCTGAAGTTAAACCTGCCATACTGTATTGTGGGAAGAAATTTTATAATACATTAGTCACTGACTTCAAATTAAGCTGCATTGTGATTTACTGGACAGAATTCATTCCAAGAACATAGTAAAAATTATTTCTGGATCCTCAGATTCATAAGCGTGATGATTGGGTGCTCATGCCCCATGCATGACATGTGCCTCCTTTGAACCTTGTGACGACCTCGGCACATTACTCATCTGACGTAAAAAAAAAAAAAAAAAAAAAAATTATTTCTGATAGCTAGACCCATCTCTTCTAAACCAGGAAAAGTCAAAGTGAAATTGCATATTTAAGTATAAAACAAATTAAAAGATAGGATTTTTTGAAGTCAGGTCCTTTACGGAGACTGTTGATTCATTTATGAAAATTTAAAAAATTATTATGATATGTGGAAATTTCATATCCTTTAAGAACCAAGATAAATCATGTATCAGAGTAAAGATTTGCCTAGTTATAGTATGACATATAGTATAATTATTAGATGGCATTATATGATCTGTATATTTGTTAGAATTCCAGATCCCTAGTTTGGGGGCATGTGACACAATGTAGGATAGCAGCTGGCTTTAAATTGCTAGTATAGTTTTAGGCAGGTGAGATAAAAGAACTAAATAGGAAAAGGCAATGAGTGCATCCTGAATTTCTCGTTTGTTCTTGCATTTAACCTACAGTGGGAGAGCAGCTGTTGAAGTCTCAATCAGCTGACCATTTTATAAACCTTGAGATGGATACTGGTGTCTCTAACATCCAACGGAGTCAGAGCTGGCTCAGCAGCATTAACCCAGCCCATCATGAGATAGACACAGCTTTATCCCATGGACCACAGATGCAAGATGCCTTCTTGTCACCTTTATCTACTAAAGGTAAGGGCCATTTTGTCCTGGCTCTTCAGATTTTTTAGGAAAAGTCTATGTGTCATCATGTTTCAGGCATCACTCTTTTCAGCATGCTGAAGGGTTGGTGTATCTACTAGGATACAGTCACAGGAGCAGCAAAATCCTTCACTACTTTGGTGTATGTATTTTACATATGTGAATTTGGTAGAATCTCATGCAGATCAGCATTATTAGGCAGACCTTTGCAATCAAATTTCTTTTGAGATAAGATCTTGCTAAATTGTTTAGGCTGGATTCAAATTCACAGTTCTCCCACTTTAGCCTTCTGCATTATTGGGACTACAGGCATAGACCATCTTGTCTAGCTCCTTTTGCAATCAATTTTTGTAATTAGAAAACACTAACTTTGAACTCTGAATAAGCAAATGTGATCCTCACATAAAAACATCCATTCTTTTCATGTAACTTGATCCCAGGGGCTCCTGTTTACTAGACAGGAACTTTAGATGACTAAGCCCCAGGACTTTTCAGAAAAAAACCTGTTCTTTTCATGTGGGCCTGTCTCATAAAAAAAGTTTATTCCATTATCATTTTTTGTTTCATCAATAAAATTATATGGAAATTTGCTTATTCTCTTATTATATGTAAATAAGTTTCTACATATTCTTGATTTTGCCACTTGACCTTCAAAGTCTAGAAGAGTTACTATCTGCCCATTTCCAAAAGTTGTACCCCAATCTCTGCTCTGTAGTAAGGGTAAATTAACATTAGAGGTTTTGAAACAGTTTATGTGGATATAGGATTATAAAATTATAGGTGCTTTTAAATAGTAATTTGTTTCATAAAAAGATGTATTTTTTTATAGTGGCGTACTACTCAGCTATAAATGATTTTTATAAGTACCTAGATGCAGCTAGAGACTACAATCATAAGTAAAATAAATCAAACTCACATGTGTAAACACTGTATTGTCTCCTTTGTGTAAGAAACTGAAAGATTAATATTCAAAAGGTACAACAGACATTGTGAAAGTGAATGACTGCAGTTTTTTGATGCTTATTTTCTAAATGTTTGATCAGTCCATCTTCACTGCCACCTGACTTTCCGCCATGTGACTCACATCAGCCCAACTCATCATGAGATAAATGCTGCCATTACTTTTTAACTGTAAAATATTTTACCTTCTTACGTTTTAAGTACATATATATCAATAGTGTTGACTATGCCCCTTTGTCATCTACTACAATACTTTGTCTTACAAAAGCAAAACTCTTTGTATA
Organism: Cavia porcellus; assembly: GCF_034190915.1. Lineage (NCBI taxonomy): Eukaryota > Metazoa > Chordata > Mammalia > Rodentia > Caviidae > Cavia > Cavia porcellus. Next base: position 81,465,466 of record NW_026947484.1, read on the forward strand.
TGTCATCTAATAACAGTTCCCCATTTTCCCCCATTCTGAGCTATTGGCAAACAAATTCTGTTTTCTGTCTATGAATTTGACTTTTCTGAGTATTTCATATAAGAAAATCATAGAGTATTTGTCTTTTGGACACTGGCTTATTTCATTTAGCATATGTCCTCAAATTCATTGATGTTACTGTATGTAAAGTTTCCTTCCCTTTAAGTCCACATATTACTCCATTGTATTCATATACATTTTGTTTCCTTCTCTGTGGAGAAATGCTTGGGTTCCTTCTGTCTTTTGACTGTTGTGAATGGTGCTAACAAGAACACAGATACACAGATACCTACCTCTGACTCTTGCTTTCAGTTCTTATGGGTAAATACCCAGAAACTGTATTACTGGATCACATGGAAATCTACTTATAATTACTTTAGAAATTGCCAAACGGCTTCCCATAACAAATGTACTGTTTTACATTCCCACCAGTACCATCATGGTTTAGATTCCTCCACATTCTTAAGGAACACATATTTTGATTTTTAATAGCAGCCATCCTTAAAGATGTGAGGCGGTGCTATTACTGCTTTTAGAGAACTTTTCTTAGGGATAATTACAAACATATTTAAAAAGTAGAGAAAATAGTGTAGTAGACAACTCTCATCATTCAGCTTTATTACCATGGCCAAAGATGTTTTTATTTACTACCCACCTTTATTATTTGAAGCACATACAAGATAGTTTACAGCCTACCAAGACCCTCTTAAAATAAAAATGTATTGGAGTCCGGAAGAACATGGCGGATAGATAGCAGCAGCCTCAGAGGCTCTCTGAGAAACCGCACTTGAAATCCAGGAATGCTGCCAGGCAGGAAGTCCTAGGCAAGGGGGGATATTCTTTGCCGACCCAGAACTAAATTAAGAGAAACTAACTGGAAACGCAATCCCGGTGATACAGCAGCAACAGATAAGGTTTCAGCACAGAAGCCAGACCCCGCACCACTGGAAACTACAATTTGAATTTCCTGCAGCCACGGTTGCGTCCCGGTCGGCACAGCAGGGAGAGAGGCACAAAAGCTCAAAGAGTGAGAAGCGCTGAATGGAGTTAGGAGCGGGGCTGGCCAGGTACCCTGCATCGACCTGCGGTGAATGAGCAGATCGGGACCCTTCCATAGAGAAGGAGGCTTCAGCGGAGGACATACTCGGACTGGGCAGACTTCCCGGAACGAGATGCTGCAGTGACTTCAGTCACATATCCCCCTCTCAAGCGGGATTGTTGAGGAGTGCTTGGCCAGCAAGATGCCGTTGGCTGAGACCCAGTAGGCTAGCCCAACCCAGGCCCCAGCGCTTGGAGGTGCACTCTAGCATTAAAGCCTTCGGTAGGCTCAGGGGCGGGCCGGCATAGACTGCCCAGGTCTGTGTCTCCCTGGTGCACTGCGGTGGGCGGAAACACCTAACCGGCACAATTCAAACAGACTGTGGCCAACAGGGAAGGAAGCTGGGCCTCCTATATACGTTTATATATAAGGAACAAAGAATATGGGAAGAGAGAGCAATAAGAAAGGGTCCTCAGCCCCCAATCCTGAGAAACATGCAATAGCAGACACAGCACCAATAGACATAAAGCGCTATCTCCAGAGCCTCATAGACAAGTTCAGGAATGAAGTTATTAATGACCTGAAGCAAGACATAAGCAGAATAGTTACAGAAATGCTAAGCACCGCCCAAGAAAAAACAGATGGTAGAATGGAAGAACAGAAAAAGGGAGAATTGTTTGATGGAGAAAATAGAGAAAGCATAGAATACATGAAGCAGGTTCAAAGAGATTACCAGGAAACTAAAACTCTATCGAAAGCTGGCATAACAGCTTGAAAGAAACTAAGGATAGATTATCTGAACTGGAGGGCAGATTTGTAATATGGGAGCATGAAATGAAAAACTTAAAATAACAAAAAAACAAACAGCAACAATACAAAAGCTAGAAGATGATAAGAGGATCTATAACTTAAGAACTAAGAACATAAGAGAAGAAGTGGGAATACAAACAAATGGACTACAAAAGCTATTCACAGAAATAATCCAAGAGAATTTCCCTAATTTAGCAAATGGTAAAGATATTCAGATATATGAGGCATACAGGACTCCAGCCACCTACAACGCAAACAGAGCTACACGCAGACATATAATAATCAAAATTCCAGGAATCCAATATAAGAACAGAATATTAAAAGCCATCAGAGACAAGAAACAGATCACTTACAAGGGAACACCATCAGAATTACAGCAGACTTCTCAGCACAAACCATCAAATCACGAAGAGTGTGGGGGGAAATAATTCAAGCTTTGAAAGATAATAATCTCCAGCCAAGATTGAGATATCCTGCACAACTGTCCCTGGAAATTGATGGAAAAACAAGGTGCTTCCAGGATAAAGAAGAACTAGGGGAATTTGCAACCATTAATTCAACTCTATAGAGAATACTGCAGGATAGTCTAAAAAAGGAAAATACCAAGATTCCAGAAATAGTGGCAGAGAGGCCACAATGAATGGAGCAGAAAACGAAATGAAGAAGACAAACTGACAACAAATGACAGAAAAAGAGCTCAACAGAAATGAGGCAGAGATCAGATGGTAGGAACAGCCATTTTGGAGAAAACGACAGCCTAATAGCTAGTGCTGATTTAGTATCATCTTGTTTTGAAGTCCCATCAAACTTGTATTCTTCTGTCTCCATCTGTCTTAAAAGGTTGTATCTTATTGGACTTTATTATATATGATAATATAAGCAAAAACTTTTACAGACAAGGAGTTTATATAGAAACCATTGTTCATTTTCTGTTAATTGGTTCTAAATACCCTGTAATAATGTCATTCTCTTGAATGGTTTTATAGTGTCTTGATATGTTTGGTGCTATAGTATACGAAGTTATACTCAAAGATTTCAAGGAAAGAGACATTGTGGTAACTATTTTTATGTCAGGGTATCTTGTGGTGAAACACTGTTTTGCTCAAATGGTTATGATTTGACCTGCGCTGTTCTGTTGTTATGCCCTCTTTTATCTCAATCCCCTTTTTTAAATTATTTACTTTATTTTTTTAATTAAGGGAAAAATAAAAATAGCAGGATACATTATAGTAACCTACTATGATTTCCTATTAACTTGATTTGAAATCCTGTATTGCCCTCACCATCTTGTTTTGAGTGATTTTCCTCTATTCTGCTTTGCTTAATAGTACCAAGTTTGAAAGTATAGGCATAACTGTGAAGACAATAAGAATCATTATGACTCCCATTCCGGTTGACTATTATTTTCTTTTAAAATCCTGTAATGTCTCCAATGCTTTGGTTTTATTCTTTAGTGTTTAGTTCAATTTTATTGTAACTGCCAATTCTTCTTAAAATAGCAAGAGGCAGTATGGTAACCATTGTTGATCACCTTATATTTTGTTTTTACATTATCTATTATGTCCATCCTTTTGATTTGACTAACTCTGTTTTGATGTGTCGCATTTGGTTTTACTCTCTTCAAAAAAAGTAATAAGAACTGTGGGAGTAATAAAACCCAAAATGTGTAATTGTCATTGTACAAAAGCAAAGAAAGTGCTCTAAAGGTTATAACTTCATATATGTTTAAGTGTATAAGATAGATAACCATATTACTGAGTGTTTTTTGGAACATTGAACAAAACTGTTTGCACTCTCACTGTTTGAAAGTCCACTTTATATACTTCAATTTTGTAACTTGAACAACTATTTCTAAGATGACAATTTGTAATCTATTAACTAGTGATTTCTTACTGTTTATCTTTTAAATTTAGTATTACTTGTACCCCTTTTGTTTTTTCCCTTTTTCTCCTTAAATAAAAAATATATTATCATTCTTTCTAAAAAGTAATTCCTTAATACCATAAATATCTAGTAATTTCCATGTTTCATAAATGTCACACTTTTTTACACATTGTATAAATTTTCTTTTTAAATGATTGTCCTCTACCCACATATCTTTCTCCCCCTTGCAATTTATTCATTGAGAAAACTTGATTCTGTGGATTTTGCTGATTGCCTCCTCATGAGTTAGTTGAACAGTTCACTGTGTGTTTCCTGTAAATGGTAGCTGAGTCTAAAAACTTGGTCAAACTGTAGCTATATTTTGTGGGGGAAAGTAAGGAAGACTGCTTATTGGTAGCAGTAAGTTTTTCTACCCCAGAGTATGTGATGTCTGTTTCTAGCTCTGCTGATTAAAAAAAAAAAGTACTATGCGTACAACAGGGCCATTTTAGCAGAATGTTCTGATTTCAAAATCCTGAAGTGAAATCCGTGTCTGAGGAATAGCTAATAAAATTAGAAGAAAATGTATTTTATACAAGAAGGTAATTTATAACTTTTACAAATTCATCAGGTGATGAATGCAGCATTGGTTCAGCCACAGACCTGACTGAAAGTAGCTCCATGGTAGATGGGGACTGGACAATGGTGGATGAAAATTTCTCCACACTCAGTTTGACCCAGTCAGAATTGGAGCACATCTCCATGGAATTGGCAAGTAAAGGACCTCATAAATCCCAAGTCCAGCTGCGGTGAGTTTCTTGCATTTGAAAGCACAGAAAGCTACTCGGCTTTTGTACAAAAGGGGTACAAAAGCCACTTTCCTAATAATCACTATAGGCACTTTTCAGCATAAATATTTTATTTTTTCTATAGGTATTTGCTACACATTTTCATGGAGGCAGGATGTCTGGACTGGTGCATCGTCATAGGCCTGATTCTTAGAGAATCTTCAGTAATCAATCAGATTTTGGTTATTGCACAGTCTTCAGAAGTAGATGGAGAGATGTTACAGAACATCAAAACAGGACTATATGCAGTGGACAGATGGGCCTCTGCCGATTGGTAAGTGCTGGTTCCCAGAAGCTTGTTATCCTTTGGTGAGTCCTATCCTTTCACATCAAGGCTTATAATTCACTTACTTTGGATATTTTTTAGGTAGTTAGAAATAAAAAATTTCATACACACACACACACACACACACACACATATCAAGGCTTATAATTCACTTACTTTGGATATTTTTTAGGTTAGTAGAAATAAAAATTTTCATACACACACACACACACACACACACTCTCTCTCTGAGAATTAAAACCCGGGACCTCACAGGTGCTAGGTAAGCACTGTGCCGTTGACCTTCATCCTTGGATTACAGATATGTTCCACCATGTCTGCCTCTTACATTCACTTTTAAGGTTGCTCTCTTAAGTAATTGTTTTGTTCTCAACATTTGAATGAATAATGTCCATTAAGTAAAATTTAGAGTGGTAATTAGTGAATTTGTCACTGTCTTAAGGTGATGCAGTATAAAGGATCTTCAATAAGTCTGCAATTTAAATTTGTAGTTCTATGAAACTGAAGGTTGTAATAAAAATGTCTGCTTGCAAAAAAGACAAGTTACAGTCCGTGTGAATTTAAAGTAATAGGTGGAAGTTCAGAATCTTGGACTCTGGCCTTGTCTCAATCATCAGTATAGATTTAGGGCTATTCATTTCCCTTAGTTAGATCTAGTTTTCCTTATTTGGTAGATGTTACATTTTTAATTAACACTTGTTTTAAAGTATCAGTATAGCTCAAAAACTTAAATCCAGCACAGCTTCTTCTGGGCTGGATAGGGAATACAAGAAGTCTTCTCTCCTCATGAAATGTTACTTCTCTCACTGTACCAAGTGTTTACTAGAAATATATCCGTAACATTTTGTTAAGTGTTTTGAATTACAGCATGAGAACTTAATTTTTTTCCCTCTCCTTAGCCCTGGATATAAGCCATTCTTAAATATCATTAAGCCACAACTGAAGAAGCTCAGTGAGATAACAGAAGAGCAAGTCCAACCTGATGCCTTCCAATCAACAGTAGTGGGTAAGACTCCTGAACAGACTAGCCCCAGGGCAGAGGAGAGCAGGGGATCCTCCGGCCATGGAAGTATCCCCCAGTGTGAGGTTGGGGGAAGCAATATAGTTACCCGAAAAGAAGAGGACACAGCCCAAGCAGAAGAAGAGGAACCATTTCAGGATGGGACTTACGACTGTTCAGTGTCCTAACAATAGTAAGTAACATCACAGCAGGCAGTATTAATTAATTAGCAGCAGTGTGTAACTGAGTACACTGTGATCTTATTGAATGATTTAAAAGGGGAGAGAACTCAACTCATAGACTCTTTGGGTAAAGTATTACATTTTAATAAACTAAGAAATCTCTTGGACTCAAAAAAAAATGTGATATCAAATAAAAACACCTTTCATTAAACTTTTTAAAGCTGCAGTGGAAATAAAGACTGTTGTAAAGGTTAACATTTTTGTTCAAAGTTTGGTAGATTATAATGTAGGGATAGTTTTGTTCTGGGTGAGCTTACTTTTTCATATCTTAAGAGTTTTGTATGTGTTTTATGGTTCAGCATGTGTCTAGAACTTTTTTTAAAAAAATAAATGCTAAGGTGCTTGCTATAGCTCATTGAGCACTTGGAGCTACCTGTTTGCTTCCTTGGATAGAGCTCACTGGACTCCCTGTTTGGTCCTATGAATAGATACCTATCCTTGCACTTAGGCTAGTGCAGTGGAGACATTCTCTTTGGCTTTACTAGCCTCTTAAATCCCAGACCTGAATTGATGAAAGCTTATTTACCTGTCAGTTAACGTGCCTGTTTTAGCAAACTTGATTCCTACTAGATCAATGTAGGCAGTGGTATGAAGGGTTATCAATTATGCTGATACCACTATTTTGTATCAAAAAACTATACCTTTTTGTAAATGCTCTTATGTATATACTCAAAGGCACTGTTCATATTTTTAAGGCTTGTATTATATTTTGTTAGGTTTTATGCTGGATTTTGCATGAGTATAGATAAATACTCTCTGAATAAAGACAGGGCTTCCATTTCCTTCCAGAAATGAGCAGCCTTCATAATGGAAGACAGATTTAATGGCTTGGTCATAAAGTAATGGAAATGGTCCCAATGATCATGAAATCGAACAGGTTTTGTTCAAATTAATCTTTATTTATTGCTTTTGTAAATTGGATAAAAATGGACTTTTATGTAAATACACAGCTGAATCCTGTATTATCACAGCTACTAAAATATGTAAATGCATTCTTCATTGTACTTTAAAAATATTTTATGTATTTCTAGATAAGGCTTAAATTTTAGTTTTCATACATTATGAAAACTGTACCACATGTTCCTTAATTGCTTCAGACTAAACACATATCCATTTATGTAATTGATTACCTAATAACAGTATTAATTTAGATAGCTTGTTTGTACTGTGCAATTTGAACAAGGAATGCAATGTAATTTTTTATAAAAACGTGTTTATTTTTATAACAATGTGTTAGATGTGGACCAAATTCGTACCACTATGTGATACAGCCTCTTTTCATAGTGCAGTTACAATTTAAAAATAAAACCTGGTCCTCTACCCTTGCTTTTTAAAATACATAGCTAGATTTAGTTGTCTGTACCAATTTTCTTTGAAGGGAAACTCAATCACTTTGAAATTGCTTATTTCAAAATTTATCAACTATTGAAAACAATTACTGAGTTTGGTAATTTACTATCATTTATTTTTTACATTACAAGTGCAATAACTTCACATAATAAAACTCCTAAATGGGTGGAATATGTGACTACTGGTACCTGGTTCTTCTGGTGCTCCTTTTTATTTAAATCTTTGGTTCAAACTACCTTTCTCTAAATCTTAAGATAAAAAAATAATGCAGTGCACAAAAAAACTAAGCTGAAATTTCTTCTCCTGTCCTAATCCACCAGAAGAAGAAACAGCATGACAGGTGTATTTAAAGTGAATATTCAGTCAATAAACATGATTTAGCATTTATAAAAAGTTGTGATCTTTTCAGATATCCTAAATAAAACACTGCTGAGCTTAATCTCACATTCTTGAAAGCAGGGCACCAATAAGTAAACATTATTTCAGTAGCTTAGGCTGTGAAACTTTTCTTCTATAAAATATTCATTTTTCCGTTAATAGAAATAGGATATCCTAAGGCAAGAAGTTTGGCAAGATCACAAAGAATTTTCCTCTATATATATAGTTTGTTATATATTTTAATTTTTAAAAGCTCACTTTATTTTGCTATTTCATATGATTAAGACACATAGAAACCATTTAAGCCATAATTTAACCAATGCACTTAAATACTCAGTGAACTATCTGAAGGTCACTAGATACATTTAAGTTATTTGCTGATACCAAAATAAGTCATGTGGGGGAAAAAGTTATGTGGGGATAGTCAGCATTCGCTTGTAATTAAAATTGCTGCTGCTTCTGTAATGTGTATTTTTTACTTGGTAAAGGGCAATAAAACCATTGTACAAACTTCTGTTTATTTATCATCTTAGGTTAACAACAAAAATTATAGGTATTAAAAGCCTCAAATATTCTGAGACATGGTTGGATTTACTTCATTTTAGTAATGAAGAAGACTTGTATGTGAATGTAGAACATTCACAAGAACATCAAGAGTTGGCAGCATCGTAAGTGCCTGATAACAGACTACTGTAATAACAGTTGTATTCATAGCATGGAAAATGTTCAAAATACAATAAAATGACAGAAAATTCTGCATACAATATGGTTTCCATTAAGCATATAAAATTTTATACTTTTAAGTGTATAAGAGATCAGATACCGTTTTTTTTTTTTTTTTGTACCAGAAATCAAATTCAGGATCTTATGTTTGCCAGGCAGACACTGCTGCTGAGTTGTATCACTTGCCCCAGATATCACCTTTTAATACACAGGATTACTACTGGTTTTCCTGCATTCCTAAATCTGATATTTTTCAACAGTCATCCTTGAAGAAAAAAAAAATGAAAAGGTCTTTTCTCTTTTAATCACTGGTATGCATGGATTCTTTAGTAGCCAATCTATGATACATGATTTGCAAAAATTTTGTCTTTTCTATCATCTTTTCATTTTGATTAATTTCATTTTTCAGTCTTTTATTGGTTATACAGATTAACAGGTTTCATTTTAGGAAGTTAGTAAATGCCAAGTTTGGTAACCACCCCCTCAATTATCCCCTTGTATCCCCCCCACCCCCTTTTCATGGAGGTATTTCAATGCATGTGTTTTGCTCATGTCTTCTATAATCACCATTATACCTTTCCTTTTCTCCATTTCCTTTCTCATGTCTAGTAGTCTATGATTTTTAGATTCAACATTGAAGAGAATGTCAGTTGTCTTAGTCTGCCTTATTTCACTCAAATGGATTCTTCTGGCTCGTCCACTCAATTTTTCTTTATGCCCAAGTAATATTCCCCCCTATGTATGTATATTCTACCGTTTTCTTTAGCCATTCATCTGTTGCTAGGCACTTAGGCTGGTTCCTTATGCAAACAGAATGTTCCAAGTTTGCTAACTTTAATGTCTTCAGTTATATACCAAGTAGTAATATAGCTAGCTCAAAAGGTACAGTAGTTCTATTTTTGTTTTTTGAGGACTCATACTCATTTCCACAGTAGCTGTACAAATGATGTAAAAGGGTTCCTTTTACCTTTGCATCCTTACTGGCATTTATTGGGGTTTTTTTTTTGTTTTGAGACTGGATTTCACTATACAGTTCAGGCTGGCCTCAAATTCTCAGGGATCCTCTTCCCTTAGCTTCCTGAGTGCTGTGATTACAGGAATATCAGTCTGACTGGGTGAGACTGAATCTTGAATTTTACAATTGATTAAAGATATTGAACATTTTTTTCTATACAGTATGTCCCACAAAGTCACAGTTCAGAGTTCATAGCTTCAGTCATTTGTGAATTTTGCTTTTCCTTAGAACCTAACTTTAGTTGTTTGCAGAAACCTCCACAATTTCATTGAAACCATAGACCTTCCACAGTGGTTTAGAGCACTGGTTTCCTTGTTGTTGACTGGCTGCTGTGGCAGATGCATCAGCATTCCAGCACCACAGCAGGTTGGAGAACTGTGCAGCTATTTCCATTGTTCTGTTTTGTTTTCAAAGTTCTAAGATCCCCAAAAGCCACCAGAATACCCTGCACATTCTAAGTCTTTACATAGCATTCTGTTTAAAACATGAAAATTGGCATTTATAGTCATTTTTTGTGACCATATCTTGCATTTTTATAGTTTGTGGATGCTCTAGGAACATAACCCCTATGCATTCCTGGGATCCACTGTACTACTTAGCCATTTTAAGCAAGTGAAGTGGAATCTTAATGTTAGCTAAAGATGTTGAACTCTTTTTTATATACTTACTGATCATGTGTACTTTTCAAGTTTTTCAACTTCATTATATATTCTAAGTATTCTGTAGGCTGTTTCTCAGTTATTTTCCTTGCTGGGCTGAAACTTAAAATTTGATGTAATCCCATTTGTTGATTCTTGTTTTTATCTTCTATGCTACTGGGGTTTCTATTCCATAAGTCTGCTTATGCCTATCTATGGCTTCAAGTGTTTCCTGTTTTCTGTTAGCAGTTGGAAGGTTTCAGAGGTTTTGGATCAATTTCTTAATTTTTTTGTAACAAGGTGAGATGGTCAGTTTGTCTTGTACAAGTGATGTCCAGTTTCCCCAGCACCATTGCTGTCTTCTCTCTAACATGTATTTTTGATTCCTTGGCGTGTGGATTTGTTTCTACATCTTCTGTTCTACTGCTGTACATACTCATTTGCATGCCAGTACCATGCTGTTTTTGTTACTGTGGTTTTGTAGTATAATTTTAGAAGTGATAGTATGATGCCTTCACACTTACTCTTTTTGCTTAGAATTGCTTTGGCTATTTGTTGGTCACGTTTCCATACAAGTTTTAGGATGTTTTCTAATTTTGTGAAGAATCTCATTGGTTTCTTGAGCTTGCATTATTGAATCTGTAGGTCACTTCTGGTAACAATGATCATTTTTACTATATTCTGCCAGTGCGTAAGCTTGAGGGGAGCCATGTGCTTTTCTTTAGCGTTGTGAGATTTTCATTATCAGGATCATTTACCTACTTTGTTAGTTTTATCTCTAGGAACTTTATTTGAAGCCATTATGAGGGGAATTGTTTTATAATTCTTTCTTAGGTAGTCGATTTTTGGGGTCTTTAGCTAGTCCTTTACTGGTATATGCTGAAGCTTCTTTTATAGTTGATTATATATCCTGCTACATTGCTGAATTCATTTATCAGCTCCAAAGGTCTTTAATAGTCTCTAGGGTCTTCTATAATTTGACTTCCTTTTTCTCTTACCTAATTGTTTCAGGTAAAACTCAGAATTGTACTGAATGAGTTGTGAGAGTAGACATCTTTGTCTTATTCCTGACCAATTTTTTTCCACTGGTTGCATAAGATTTTGGTGTCACAGCTAGGGGGGAAATGCCCAATTCAAATTATATCTTCTATGAATTTTATACTTTTTTGCTCATACATTTAGGTCTCTGATTCATTTTAAGTTACTTTATATGGTATGAAGTAGTGGTTTGACAGCATTTAAATGTAGGTATTCAGTTGTCTCAGCACTGTTTATGAAAAATATTTCCCATTATCAAAAATTATATAAATGTGAGGGTTTAGTATTGGTTTTAATTATAATCTATGCATTTATGGAATTCTTTCATTTTTGGATTGTGTATAGAAATACTGATTTCTGTATATTGATACTGAATCATTAACCACTGAAGCTAACTGTAAGGTTCTGTGTGTATGTTTGGCCTCCTTACAATTTTCTATATAGATGGTCATGTTATTTGCAACTACAGATGACTTTAGCTTCTTGTTTCTAATCTGGATGCCCTTTCTTTTGCAAAATTGCCCTGGCTAGAGTCACCAAGAAATAGAAACTGGCATGCTATCTTATCTTTTGTTTTTTCTGTTTATATATGATGTTCACAGATGACCTTAACCAAGTTAAATTCTAAGTTTGTCAAAGATTTTTTATCATGGAAAGATTTTAGATTTTGTAAAAAACAAAAAATTTTTTTGCATCTACTGAAGTCACCTAGTTTCTGTCCTTAATTCTACAAATATGGGCATGCCACACAGGTAAGTTTTCCAATGTTGAGCTTAGGGTAAATAAATGCTGGTTATGCTGCAGGGCCAATTTGAATAAAAGAAATTGTCAACATGTTTTGTCAGATTTTAATAAATCTGTATGGTTTTGACACAGTAAAAGACATAACAAGGCATAACCTTTATTGGACCTAAAAAAATGGAGGTATATCAGGAATGAAATTTTTTTTATCTGTTTGACTTTGTATTGAACTATTCTGAGGGAATTCGCTTAGAAAGCTTTAATTTTAGACACCTTTGGGTCAACCGCATGCTTTGTTTCTGCCCATCCCCTTGAGTGGAGAAATTAAGTAGTGGGGGTCACTGTGGCTGAAAGGTAATTTCTTCCCTCTGACCTACCCCTAAAAAAAAGGAGCATCATCCTTAATTATCCAGTTGATGATCTCATCCCCCAAGGGAGATGATTTAAAACTTCCAAATAAAGTTCACCACTTATGAAGTAAGTTGTTTTAATTTCTATAAAATTGAGGTGCATAATTTATTCAAGGTCAAAAATGATTCAAACTGATGGAAACATTTCCATGTTCAGTTTTTTGTTCATATCACTTGTTAAACGATACAAATAAGGCTGTGTAGACTTGGAATATGGGGATAAAACATAAGCAGTTAAAGATTTTTTAACAGATACCAACCAGTATATGAACTTTATTTCAGTAATATTATAAGGCAACAGTCCTAAACAAGTTCAGCAAACTAATGAAACAGACATTCACGCTTCCGTTAGCAGTCTGAGTAGCTCCCTTGGTTTGTAATATATTAGTGAATCCTGCCACGTTTAATAATATCTGCTAAATTATGGAAATACTCCATGCAACAATCACTTTTAAACATAAGAATTACTCTGAAATGACAGTTCTTCACACTTTCCCTGAATATGTAGTACTGTGCTACCTACATTATTTTCTACAGACTTTAACTCTGTTTATTAGAGTCTGAAATGACTGAGAAGTTAGTTATTCAAGTGGTCAAATGATCATACTTAATAGTGTACCCCACATGTCACTTGGGCAGCATGTATTATGCTGAGTGTTGCTTGGGAGGTATCATTCCAATCAGTCAATTCTTGCATTGAATAAATTTGATAAAATTGTCATTTTTATATTTCCTGTTATAAAAATTAAAAATATGCAATTTTTGGTCATCTTATATTTAAATAATTGGACTGAGGGCCAGGAATGTAGCTCAGTAGCATCTGCCTCACAGGCGTGAGGCCCTGAGTTCAATTATTGGTACCCAAAAAAAGAAAAAAGGGGAAAAAAACCACCAAAAAAACAGTACGTAATTGGGGTAAGTGGTCAAAAGGGTAGGACCTAACAGGTTTAATCTCAGAGACCACTGTGACATATTGTGTGCTTATTACAGAGCTATGAATACTACATGTAATTACCTGGCCATTTTTGACATTAAAATAACCTCCCAGATCCTAAGCATGCCATAAGACAAAGTGATCATCTTATTGCTAGCTTTGCAAAATATCAAAGCTTCATAATGCTATTCAACAGAATTATTTCACTAATCAACAGAATCATTTTGCACAGGCATATAACCAAAGGGAAAAAAGAAAACCATGATTATTGCTGAAATGACTTTCTTCCCAAAGGAAAGCAACTTGTTTTTCATATTTTTCCAACATGGTGCTTTACTTTTTCTGTAAATGTTTACTAATCTATTTCAGATTAATCACAAGGACAATACATGTTGACACACTAGTACTGTTACTTTTCTCCAAAACTCTGATTCTGTATAAACTATAAACCCTACAAAGCGTATCTGTTACAATACTGATACATTATGTAGCCAGAAACTTGAAGTACATGAGAGGGATAAAATACGGTTTCTACAAAAGTCCAGGAAAACAGTGCCTCCATTGTAAAATCTCAGTTCTGAGAGATGACAGCAGAATGCAAAATGTTATATCCAGCTTTTGTCAGACAAGTAGTTTTAGGAACATTTTCTCCTTTGATGCCCAATTATGCTGTTGCATCAAACAGATCTGAGAGCCTCTTTTTTAAGAAGCATTCCTCTTTTTTCTTAAAGTAGACTTCTCAGGTGATATGGAAACAAAAAACTAGGGCCTATAATACAAGCTCAAAATTTTTCAAACTTTTTATATTTCATTGTGGGAAAAACTTTAGCCTAATTTACCACTAATCTCACCAAATCCTATCACTGTTGGAACCTAAAAGCCAAAAAGAGGTGCAGTTATGATACAAGCTATGCCCCCCATATTAACGATGAAAAAGCACCTTCAAGTCCTAATTCCTGCCATTTTACAAGACATGGATGCTAACAGCTATAGGCCACAACCTCAAGTCTCAGGAAGGCTGGTCCCACTGGACAGTTATCCAAAAAAAGCTGGCTAGAAAAAAGAGGGACCAGGTACATCAAATAAAAGTATGCCCTAAGGATTAATTAAGCGTATATAACAGAAAATTGCCATGAAACGAAAAGAAAAAAATACATAAAATGCATCAGTTGTCCATCCCTGTTACCCTCACATTCCTCTCCCACCCCAGAATGGCTATGCTGGCAACTCTGAGAAAAGAACTTCAGATTATTTACTCGCACAATTTTCTGATCAAAAGAACCTGTAAAACCCAGAGGGAAATGTAGCTGAACAAATAAATGTTCCCTTTCTCAAACTGACAAAGTAAAAAACAAAATTTTTCAGGGGGAAACCTCAGGAGAGCAGCACAGCAATGGCTCTCAGTGATAAACTGTCAGTTATTACGCTAAGACCTGGCTCTCCATTGGGGGTCCAAGTTTTGGGACAGACACAAAGCATACTCTAGAGCAGCATTGGCAAGCCTTTTTGAGCTTTCAATAATAAACAGTCGGCAAAGACACACATGCCATAGGTCTGATACCACTGCTAGAGTGCTTGAAGTGGTATTGAAGATGTTAGGGCCTCAAAGGTCCACAGAGCAATCACTTTCCAGTGAACTAGAAGCTGTATCTCAAAGGGAATCCTACCCCAGCAAATGTGTTTTACCTGCCATCCACTGACACAACAAATGATTTTGGGCTTTAATTGGAAATTATTTGCCTCAGTAGTGGTCTGACAGTCTACATCAGTCATGGTGAACCTATGGCATGTGTGCAGCAGCAGACTGTTGTCACTGAAACGTCTAGAAGGTTTATAGTCACTGGTCTTGATTTTAGAGGGAGAGCTATAAAAGCGGTTTATTGGCTTTTATCTTTAAGGTCATATAAAATGACATGCCATGGTGTGCAATGGCAGTACCCACAAGTGCTTACATGCCAAAAACTTGGCATTTTCAAGTGTCAACAAGGCCAGGCCTCACTGTTCCACAGTTTAACCCACAGTTTGACCTCACAGAGCAAGGTCTCTGAAAATATGCTCATTAAAATTCATTCACTTACATGACAAATATCCATGTAAAGGGGTGAAACTATCACATGGAGTATGCACTGGGCGTGTACTTAGAGCTCATCCACAAGATTAAAACACAAAGAGACTGTAGGTGCACACCCAGGCAATGGGAAATACCCAATCTGGCAACTTCTCCATCAGAACATCCAGGTGGGAGGATCTGTTGTCTTCTCCAGAATGATAGTGGGCAGCAACGGCCACAGTGACCATTCCCCCTTCAGGCTGTTCTCCTGAGACCTGCTGAAGAAAACCAGTTCTCTAAAGCCAGAATACTGAAACTGAGGCTCTTGCCAAATATCAGGTAGCACACTGTTCAGTGAAACAGGAACTGCTGGGAAAAGCCTACCTGCACTTCTATCCAGAACTTCCATGCAGAGGCTTGGAGACCATGGGAATAAAATACAAAATAGTCTCCTCCTTTACATGTGACTGGGGTGCCATTACCAAGAGACCAATGAGAAAGTGTCGATCCTTTGTGGGCTCGAACATAGACTGACATATGGCTTGGTCCTGTAAGATGAGGAAGAACACTTATATCTTTGTTTAAAAAGCATCAATAAGAAAAGCAATTAACCAACAACCAAACTTTACCATGAAGGCTCATGCCTTGTATTACTTTAAATGTACTCAGTACAAACAGGTTTACCAGTTTGAACATTGTGTATCAAAAGGTTAGGTGGTGATGTACAGCAGAAAAGGTACAGAATCTAGACGAGAAAGTTGGTGTGTAAATGTTGGTGGTGTCAACTGCTACATGACACTAGGCATTCACATAATAAATTTGAGTCAGTTTTTCTGTCTATGAAGTAGATATTTTTGAGAGGATAAGAAAAAGCATATGAAAGTGTTGGGAAGACAGCAGAGTGCTATAAAAGTACTCAATAGGATGATTATGAAAAGAACTGCAATTTTCAGACTTGAAACATAACACCTTAAAATATTCTTTAGTTTCTTCCTTTAATGCAACAAAAATTTCCAGGAAACTTAACAAAGGCTGCCATACCAAAATAAAAAAGCTAAACATAAAACCACAGCTAACTTTAAGATGGAGAGCAGACAAATGTGAAGAAATAATAGTTTTCAGCCTGAGGCATGGATGTCACATGCTCATGCCTGACCTGTTCCTATGGCAAAGTTTTGTGACAAATGCCACAAGTCCACCCTAAATCTGTAATGCTGTAGCATGCTACAGAGTCCAGCTGGAAAGACTTAAGAGGATATTACAGTATATATTACTTGAACTATTTTTCTTTTGTTGTTTCTGGGTTTTTTGGTACTGGGGATTGAATTCACAACCTCATGCTTGCCAGGCAGACACATGGCCATTAAGCTAAACCCCTGGCCCTTGAACTATTTTTCAAATGCAAAGTTCCTAAAAAATAAAAATAAAAGGGGTGGCATCTTTTGACACTGATTGGTGAAGGTGAAATGAAGCAAAAATGGCAAGTTTGTCCTGCAAAACAAAAACACTGGGAAACAAAAGCCATCCACACCAACACAAAATTTAGAACTTAAAAGTATCTGTGGTACTGACAGAAGAGGGACACACTGGCTAAGAATCTTACTGATAGCAGAAAAATGAAAAGATCCATAGTTATTTTAAAAACATTGAAACAGTACCAACACATCTCCAAAAAATCATGCCAAGACAACTAGAATACACTTAAGCGGGGTGTAGTGGCACACACCTGTAATCCAGGGGCTGAGGCAGAATGAGCATTCTAAGTTTGAGACCAGCTTGAGATACAAAGTGAGCTCAAGGCCAGTCTGAACTGCATAGTGAGACTCAGAAAAACAGTCTCAGAAAAACAAATCAAATGCAATACAATACACTTTCAAAAATACTTGGAGATATGGGAAAAAAATGACAAAAACTAAGACTTCTAAGGAAGTATGTAAACTACAAGAAATTGAAATCAAGAAATGGAAAAAGCAGAGTAAATTACAAAGTTTCTGTTAACGATTTATTTCTAGATGTCCCCTAAAACCTCATACAGTCATGGGCTCTGGGAAGGTGACTGGATCATGATACTCATCAGAGGACTAATCTACCAATGAGTCTACAGTGATATGTGACATTAGGAGGTAGAGTCGGGTTGCCGGGGTGCCTGAAGGGTTCCATCTCCCTCCTCCCTTGATCTTTGTGCTTCCTGCTACCATGCTACCTTGCTGTAGAGTCAGCTAAGAACTGAAGCCACTATAAAGAGCTACAATAAACTCTTTGAGTTGTGGATGTCAGATACTGTAAGTGATGAGAAAGACAATATCCAAGGCAAAATAAAGTCAAATGACATCATGAAGGGCTAGAAAGATACTAAGAAAACAAAATCAAGTAAAAAGTCACTGCAAGGTAAAACTGCTAAATACGATGGTGCACGCCTCTCATAGCACTCAGGAGGCTGTGAGGCCAAGAGGATCACTGAGTTCAAGGCCAGCCTGAGCTCCATAGCAAAACCCTGTCTCAAAAGGACAAAAAATAAAGTTTAAAAAAGGTTAAAAGCATGAAAAGAAGTGTTTGAGGTAAGTGGAAGTAATTTTTGTTCTTTTTTGAGATAGCACCTCACTATCCAGTTCAGGCTGGGCTTAATCTCACTGTGTAGCTAAGGCTAGCCTTGAACTTGCAGTGATTCTACCTCAGCCTCCTAGGTTGCTGGAGTTACAGGCAAGTACCACCTCCCCTAGCTGGATGTGATTTTTGTAAAGACCCATCTGATATCCAGAAAGAGGAGTACTGAAAATAGAAAGCACTAAACATTTCTTAAAAAGCATTAAACATTAAGAGCCCTTTTTAAATACTAAAAGTCAGAATTCACAATGCACATACAAAAATGTGATATACACCTTAATCCCAGTACTGTACTCTTGAGAGGCTGAGGCAGGATAGCAAATTGGAGCCCAGCCTAGACAACTTTGGGAAAACGTCTCAAAAAGGACTGGAGATTTTAGAATTCATCCACTGGAACCAGAGAAGGGGGCACACTATAGGAGATGCAAGAAGATACAGTATATACTGACTGGATTAAGCATGCTGCAATGATCAAAAATACAGTGAATGTTTAACTTACTACAGTACAAGATATACTGTCAAAAATGATGAGGTAAGTGTGGGGAGTACTTGGGAATTAATGGCAATGTGTCTTTGACGTCAATATTTTTTTTAGTTTAAACACTTTTTTAAAAAATCACACCAGGTTGATCAACTTTATGACAATTTCTGTAAAACACTTTACACTGTCTCATCTACCTTTTTTACTGGATCTGGTACTGTGCAACTTCTAGCTCTTCCACAAATTCAAAATGACCATAAAAGGTAAATTGTTTTGAATCAATTCAGGACATCAAAAGTAGCCCTGAAAGCACAATTAATGACAAAAGAAGATTTCCAAAATTGCTTCAGAAAGTGGCATGAATGATAGGATAAGTGTATTTAAAACAAGGAAGGGTACTGAGAAGCGAGTGAATGGCAATATGTCTTTACTGTAATGAAGTTTTAAATACAGATGGTTTCCTTGCATTTTGATCACACCCATAAATCAAAAATATTGTAAATATAGGTGGTGTGCTCCTATAATCCCACACCCAGGAGGCTGTGGCAGGAGGATCACTGTGACTTCAAGTCTAGCCTGGATTACTTTGGGAGTTTAAGGCCAGTCTGAACTATATAATGAGACTCAGTCTTGAAAAAGAAGGAAAAAAAAAAAAACCCCACCTTGGATACATATAAAGCAGTTATAAAAGTAAAATTCATAGAAAGAGGTTTTTTTTTTTTTTTTTACAGTAAAACTAAAAATGACTTCTACAGCCAGGCATGGTGGTACACACCTATAATCCCAGCAACTGGGAGGCAAGAAGACTATAAATTCAAGGCCAGCCTAGACTGCCAATTGAGACCTTGGTCTCAAAAAAAAAAAAAAAAAAAAAAAAAAGAAGTGCAAAAGGAGGAGGAGTAAAATAACCAAAAGAAAACATAGGGACATACAAATGCTCATCAAAATGAAATAGAGACCAGAGCAAAAATGAATATAATTTTAAGTCAAGTGCCCAACTGTCTTAAATTAGTAAGACAAACACTGTCTAAGGTAAAGAGAAATCATTTTTATATCATATTCACAATATTTTCTGGCCTTTACACTAATAAATTTTAAAGCCTAGAAAAAACTAGTACTGTACTTTGCTAGGAAATTAGAAACTACCAAAACTGAACAAACATTTTGCTAGGAAAATACAGATTACCAAAACTGACACATAGGCTAACCTGACCAACTTTCCTACTAAAAGTTATTAAGATGTTCCTACTCAAGAATTCAAGCTATGGTAACCATTGTTGATCACCTTGTATTATGTTTTTATATTATCTATTATGTCCATCCTTTTGACTTGACCGATTCTGTTCTGTTATGTCTCATTTGGTTTTACTCTCTTCCAAAAAAGCAATAAGAACCGTGGGAGCAATGAAACCCAAAATGTGTAATAGTCATTGTACAAAAGAGTGGAAAAGAAAGTGCTCTAAACTATATAACTGCATGTATATTTAAGTGTATAAGATAGAAAATGGTATCACAGAGTTTTATTGGATCATTGAACAGAACTGTTTGCAGTATCATTGTTGGAATGTCCACTCTACAAGCTTTAATTTTGTGACTTGAACAATTATTTCTAAGATGGCAATATGTAATCCATTAACTAGTGATTTCCTACTGTTCATTTTTTTCTTCTGTAAATCTGTATAACTTGTACCCTTTCACTGTTTTTTTTTTCTTTTCTCCTTAATTAAAAAAAAAAAAAAAAAAGAATTCAAGCTAACCTTTTCAAACAAGTAATTCCAATACTCCATAAATTGTTTTAAGGTATGAAAAGTGAAGGGAAAGATAACTAATTTATTTTTATGATGTATAACATTGGCACCTAAACCTGATAAAAAGGACCAAGGGAAAAAAGTCATCGTTCATACGGGTGATGCAAAATTTCTAAGAAACATTAGCAAAGAAAGTCCAACATACATTAAAGAAACTGTAAGTCAGGAACTAGTAGGATATACTATCATAAGAGACACAAGGTCAAAAAATCCTATGATTTCATTCACAGAAGCTTAAAGACTCTTGCACAAAATTAAACATCCATTCCTGATTTTAAAAATTCAAAAAACTAAAAAAAATAAAAATAAAAAAATTCAAGAAACTTACAACTGAAGAACGCCTGCTAAAGACAATAAAAATAGGCACCTTAGTCCTAAAGGCAGTATCTTACAAGTAGGAAAGCACTACAGATCCCTGCCCTAATAGGAACAAAGCAAGGATGTCTACTATATCCATGACTTCTACACCATGTATAATTATTAGTAATTCAAATAATTAGAGTTATAAGAATTAGTATAAAGGAACTATATTTGTAGATGGTAACAGTAGTCAACTCCACCTGAGATTTATTCTTTACATAGCTCTCAGGTTAAGAATGGTTTTTTACATTTTTTTTAAAGAGTAACAAAAACAGAAAAGAACCTGTTATATAGATATATATGGCAAAACCTAAAATATTTACTATCTAGCCCTTTATAAAAGGTTTATAACCCCTGATATTCCTAGAGAACCCTGAAGTATAAGTTATTAAACTAGCTCAGAAAATGAAAGTCAGTAAGGTAATAGGATATAAAATAAATCAATTATCTTCAGATGTACAAAAAATAACTGATTAGGGGAATAATCATAGAGAAAGCCCCAGGCTATAAATAGCAACAAAATCTACATAAAGAAAACTACAGCACTCCTAAGACAAAAACAGATTTGAACAAAGGAAAGTCATTCCCAGTTTATACATAGGATAACTCACCATTTCTTGAATTTATTATGGTACTCAAAAAACACTAAGAAATAAGCTTTCGTGGGGGCAGGTTTGACTGACGGTTTATGGTACTAGGGATTAAACCCAGGGAGCAGTAAACATGAAGCGAGGGAAGAAAGGAGGAGAGAAAAATGCATCTGGCTTACCTGTTGCTTCAAAGGTCAACTTTGTAGAGTCCCAAGGTGTCTGTTCTTTCGATATAAGTCTGAAGCGAGCAGGATTTCTTGGAGAAACATCTGGAGCAGGAAGATACCAGTTTTTCCTATTTGGAAAGGTAGCTTCAATATTTAGGACCTTATTAGCTGGCAGCTATCCATTACATAGGGAAATGTTTAGAATACATGAACATCTCTTTGAATAACAAACTGACAGATATGATAAAGGAAACCAACTTCTTTTAATGCCTGGTTATTATATAATAAAACTTCGCTGAGCTTGGTGTCGCGCTCCTATAATCCCAGCACTTGAGAGGCTGAGGCAGGCAGATCACTGCAAGTACAAGACCAGCCTGGGCTACCAAGGGAGCCCAGTCTGAACTGCATAGTGAGACCCTGTCTTTAAAAAACAAAACAAAAAACCTCAACTTTGTAATACCCATAATACCTACATAATTGTAATACTTATAATACCTAGCTAACAAATATTCCCCGAAAGTATCCTCTCCTTAGAGGTGCAGTCTTTACATAAGTAGATTATGGGGGCACCACACCAAACTAGCTATTAGCAGGTAGGGTTTAGTCAGAAGAGAAAGGTAACTGGAGGTGTGGTCTTGAAGGGTGTAGCTCCCTCCTTGGCTCCTCTCCCATCTGCTTCCTGGCTGCCAGGACTATGCAGCTTTTCTCTGCAGTAGGCCCTTCCACTATGCCCTTCCTGGCTGATGCTAGCCAACTGTATGAACTGGATTCCCTAAAACCATGAGACAAAATATCCTTTCCTCCTTAAAATTGTGGCTATTAGGTATTTTGTCCTAGCAACAAGGAAAAGTGACTAAAACACTAGTGATCTTGATTTCCACTACACGTCCTCTCTCTCCTCACAGTCCTCCACTGCAAAACTATAAAAACTTCCCAAAGATAAAACCATTTGTGACTGATGTTTAACTGCTATTATATTCATAGAGAGTGTCACCCTTTCCAAGAGCTGAAGTTTCTAGAAGATTTTTTAAATTTGAAAAAGCAAAACTATCCTGAGTTAAATAAATACATTAAAGGAGTGTTCTGTAGTGATTAAAAAATAGTATAAATAGCACCTGACTTGAAAGTTAAGGATAACAGCTTAAATAATAGAATACTAATATACTGACAGGACTTGAGAACAAACTAAACCCCAACTTACATAGAAAAGTAATGAACCAACCTGATTAGAAAATGCACTGGAAGATACCATGGGAACCCACAAAGAGGTGCATTCTCCTCACAGTGCGCTCGAACAGTATCATTGATCTCAGGAATGTGAGGTGTTATGTGAGACAATCCAGTATAATCAAATCCATTGATCCATATTCCAGAGTCCCTTTTAACTATGTTTCCTTCTAAGTCATGAAACGTTCTAGTCATATGCTGAAAAGAACAAGACTAATGAGAAAACTGTTTCAGCTACTTTCTGCATTCCCAACCCAGGTTAATAAAGACTGAGTAAAATATAACCATACCAAGGAATGTAGTTATGGCACAATAAGAAAAGAATACTTAGGTTTAATAAAATATGGCTAGAGATTTATTTTAAACTGCATGACAGATATTTAAGTAACTGTCTTATTATGTCTGTCTGTCTGTCTATCTATCTATCTAGTGTTTGTTGTTTTGTTTTGTTTTGTTTTTTTTGGTACAAGGAATCAAACTCAGGACCTCAAGCTTGCCAGACAGGTGCTGTGCCATTGAGCTATATCCCTGGCCCCTGTCTTTTTCTATTTTAATTTTATATAAAAGTTTTGCCTGGGTACAGTGATGCACAGTAGCTATAGTCCCAGCTACTCAGGAGGATAAAGCAAGAAAATCACTTGAGCCCACAAGTTCAAGACCAGCCTGTGAAACGTAGCAAAAACACATCTCAAGAAGAAAGACGAAAAACAGGGAGCTGGGGATTTAGCTCATCGGCATAAACACGTGTCTTGAAAGTGTACCGTCATGAGTTCGATCCCCAGTACCAAAAAAAGGAAAAACAAAAAATTAAAACAAGACTTAAAAGATATGAATTTTCTACCTTTTAGAAAAGGATTTAAAACAAATACAGTACATTCTAAACACATTATACATTCAGTCATTTCCCTTCAGTGTGTAACATGAAGCCAATTCATATGCAGAGAAAAAACGAACTGCACCCCAACAGGAGATAACAAGTTTGTGCCTAATAGAATTCTGTGAAAAACCACCATGCTCCAAAGAAGTTTTATTAACCACTTAACAGCCTAATTATTTATGCAGGATGACCAAAAATCAATATTTTTCTGCACTTTTTATAACAAAAAATACAAAATGACCATTTACAAATTTGTTCAATACAAAAACCAATTGGTAAAAATGACAAGCAATGCCCAAGCAATGCTCAAGATAATCAGTGCGTAAATAAATGTGCTGCCCAAGTGATGCTCAAAATAAACTGTCAAATGGTTAAAGCAGGAAACTAGCCTGAAAAGAATCAAACAGGAAAAGGCAGGGGGGGCTGCATATGGCAAGGAGTGGTAAACTAGTTAGCAGTCAAATTACCCACTTACTGTATAAAATTTTACTGAAATACTGCCATACACATTGGCTGAGTTTTAACCTATAACTAATTTTGCTCTATAAAACAGGTTAACTGTAATAAAAGACTATATTGCTAACAAGGCCTAAAATATTTATTATCTTGCCTACAAAGGAAAATCTGTCAACTTCTGGCACAGAGCTGAAGCTCAAAACAAATGAGAACAGATTTTTTTAAAATAAAAATCTCGCTTTTCCTAAATCTTACTAGCATGATTATAAAAATTAGCATCTCACAGCTGGGCATGGTGGCTTACAACTGTAATCCCAGCACTCCGGAGGCTGAGGCAGGAGGATAGCTTCGTTTGAGACCAGCCAAGGCTACAAAGTAAGCTCAAGGCCAGCCTGAACTGCAAAGCAAGACCCTGTCTCAAAAAGACAAAAAAAAAGCATCCCAATAGAAACCACAATGAACCTTCTAAAACCTGTTCTTCACAAAGGTTATGCAAATTATAAGTTTGTCACATAAAGTATACCAGTCTTTCAAAACTAAAAGCAATACTTTTTTTGGCCCATTTCAAAATCTTAAGTATTTTTAATTTTTCCAGTCCTTCAAAAATTACCTAGGTTATGCTTTGACACTCTGTTTAACCATTCACAACCTTTAACATAGATGGCTGAAAATGAAGCTGAGGCTTTATACCAGATTTAAAAGAAAAGGCAACAGGAAGTTCTAGATCTCATTTTAATAATTCCTGTCCACGCTCAGTTATTTTCATCATCACATCATCATACTGTGTATTATTTAAGCTTTTATTTATTGTTATTTATTTACTGATGTATTTTTGTGTGTGTCTTTTTCTTTTTTATCGGTACCAGGGATCGAACTCACAATTGCCTGCTTGCAAGGCAGGTGCTTATGCCGCTGAGCTAAATCCCCAGCCCCAAATAAACAACTGATGTATTTATTTAGGTACTGAGAATTGAACCCAGGGTCTTTGTACTCAACTCCGTTCCTAGCCTTTTTTTTTTTTTTTTTGAGACTGCCAAAGTCAATTTATTACCTGTGTTGAACTGAAAACTGATAGTCAACTTAAACACCAGCTGAACTGTATCAGCATGGTGCTGAGCATGGATGGCCCATCTTAAGACTTCTGGCAGTATAAAAAGGAGACCTGGAAAGGAAGAGTAGTGCTGTGGGTTCTGCCAAGTAGTGGTGGTGTTTGCAACTGTTGATCCTCGTAGAGGAGCATGTCATGTTGGCTTCCCTGACATGAACTAGGCTGTTATCATCAGAGGAGCTCAGGATCTTGTCGCTGAGAATGGCTGTGGTCACTCTGGAGGAGCTCTGGTCTTCTTTGAGCATCACTTCATGGTTCCAGAAGGAAAAGATGTGTGTTGTTTGATCTCCAGGAAAACCTTGTTACACTGGCTTCCTGATATGAACTCGATTTTCTCACTGTCGGAGGAGCTCAGGACCTCGTTTTTGCTGGGGATGGCTATGGTACTTTGCAGGGGAGCCTTAGTTCTTATCTTAAGCATCGCTTCTTGGCTCCAGTGCAAAACCTTCAACCTATTAGTACAGATCCTACACCCTGCTGGCAAAGACTTTCTGGCTTCCACTACTGAACTGTGGGCCTTTCCAGTGCAGATCCATGAAAAGACTTGCATGATCATTGTCATAGTTGCTAGGCCTCTAGTTGGACTCCTAAGAAGCACTGTCATGGGCTCTAGGTTTTCCTCTGAATTCATGCAGTATATTGCTATGGGATCCAGGCCCTTGGCTGGATTCTCTAGGTCTTTAGTATGTGGACAAACTTCCTGTGCTTTCTTTATATTTGACTCCTTGGGTGACCATTAAAAATACTATAAATTATGTATCCTATATGTAATTGTTTTCCTTGCAATCCCTTGACTACCACATTGTACCAGCTAGGCTTGAACTTGTAATCCTGCCTCAGTCTCCCAGAGTACTGGGACTGTGGGCTTGCACCACAACAACCAGCTAAGCTCCATTTTAATAGCATTTTAAAATATCTTACTTTATTCTGTCAGTTCACTGTTAAGATCTTTACTCAGTCTGCAGACATTTATACAATCTATTTTTCTAAAAGCTCAGTATTCTCTGCTATGTATTTTTTTATTTTTCCAAAAAGTACAATTTTATAGTTTAGGCTGTGACATATTCGATTGTGCCTCTTAGGAGAAATATGTCTATCCAATAAGAATGCCACTCAATGGTCAGTCTTTTTCCTCACTGCTTTACGTATGAAAGAGTAGTGAACCAAGGAAAATTTCCCCTCCTAAATTTCAACTCCACAAAATTGCTCTTACCTGAAGAATCATTCTCTTTGGCTTTGGATTAGCAGGATTGGAGCTGTATGGGAAAAAGGTTCCACTGCAAACAAGGAGGAATGTAACTGTACATACCAAAGTTAGAGTTAGCATGGTTTTTTTTGTGCTTCTGGCAAGGTAGATGAAGTTCACCTAAAACACCAAAACAGAAAAATTATACATTTACTGGCAGAAAAGCATTTTTGCTTTTGTTTGCTTGTTTCAATCTGTCCTGGGGATTGAACTCAAGGGCACTCTATCACTGAGCTTTATCTCCAGCCCTTTATGCTTTTATTTTGAAACAGGGTCACATTGCATTATATAGCAGGAGTGGAAATGGTGATCCTCCTGCCTCAGCTTCAGTGAGTACTAGGATTACAGCCATGTGCTATTGTGCCCCATTCAGATAGATGGTTTTTCTGACTTTATTTTGTAACAAGTATTATCCAACAAACAATGAAGAAAGTTGATCAGCATGTGAAAATAAAGCACTAATTCTAGAGGATTTCCATCACAAGTCAAAGCCTAGAAAATGACAGATTATTCCAATTGGCCAGGCTGGTACCTTCTGACAGACAGCCAGAAAGCAACAGGGAATAAAAGAAACTGAGCACTGTGTTTTTGTGATCAATCAACAAAGAGAACAGAGAATATAATAAACACACCACCAGCCAAGTCATTACCTTATTTTATTTAACTTTATCAATGTTCTTCAATAATGAAAACTTTACAGCAGGTACCACTGGACTGCACCAAAAATTAGGGTTCTAAGGGTTTCATTAAATTACCAAACAGACTAGGCATTGCAGCACACACCAGTAATCCTAACACACTAAGAGGCTAAGGCAGAACAATTACCAAATTCAAGTCTATCCTAGGAAACTTAAGTGAGACATAAACTTGATCATAAATGTTTGTAATCCCAGCCCTTTGGCAAACTGGGGCAGGAGGATAGAAAGTTCAAGTTCCAACAGGGCAACTTAACAAGACCTTGTCTAAACAGGGATATAGTTCAGTACAGAGAACCTGGGTTCAATCCCCAGTACCAAAAATAATAATAAAATTTTAAAAGGGAATGGAGGATGTAGCTCAATGCCAAGACTATGGCTTCAATCCTCAGTACACCACAATATAAAAAATAAAAAATAAAACTACCAAATACAACCTTTTTATACTTAAGCAGACCTGTTTCAATAAAACTCAAATTCCCCTCATAATGTTGCTATACTGTGCCTAAAATCTGGATTCATATAAACTAGCAGTTAGATATGTCTTTCAAGACTGCCTGTGGACTTGTACTTTACAAAAAACTATTGCAAAGTAATACTGTCCCATTAGATGGTAAGTCAAAAGTGTCAACAGAATTAAAACAGTCTCAAGACTGACTTCCACAAAACACTAAATATTACTAAACCTTTTATCTGTAACCAGATCACTGAATTAAGAACTAAAGAGGCCTCACATAAGACTCAACAGACACATTTACAGTTTCCTTTAGGGTCTGAAATGATGTGAAATAAAGCCATTCTGACAGACAATGATCTAAAACTTTGGCCTTCTTTATCTAATTAATAGCCTCACCACCTAGGTTTAGTAGGGAGAAAACAACATGAATGCAAGAATATTTTTATCATTTGAAGAAAATGGAAGATTAAGCAAATATTCATAGTCTACTGTACTATACAAAGTAAAAGAATTCTCCTCAGCTGGAATTACTGGAATGTGCCACCATGCCAAGCTAAACCTCTTCCTTCCTATTTCACTCCTATAGCAGTCAGTCCATTTCAGCACTGTCAAATGAATATAATCATGACAGCCCACCAAAAGTAACCCAGAAAGCATGTTAAACTGGTAACCTGACAGAAATTTAACCGCTTTCTAGAAAATGTATTTACTATATCCCCAAGGACTGAAAGCAAAGCTGAGTAAGCACTGTAGTTCTAATTCTCTATTACCTAAGGAAGACACTTTCACTGTTAATTAAGCCACTATCTTTAACATTACTACACATAAATAAGAAAATGAAGAGAATGGTAACCAAAAGTATCAAAAAGAGATCCATTTCACATAATAAAAATTAAACAAGGTTTTTAAAATATTTCAAGAGATACTTTTGAAAATTTTCCCAATGAAATAATTTTCTAATGAATTAATATATTTTAATTTTCTGGTTTCAAAGTTGTCCATTCTTTAGAAAACATTTTCGGTGTCCACTGTGAAAGTTTTCAGGAGAAACTTCACTTTCTTTTCCTTTTTTTTGTACAAAGATCGAACTCACAACCTTGCGCTCATCAGGCAGATGCTTATGCAGCTGAGTTAAATCCCCACCCCCTCACTTCTTCAATGAAGCAGAATTTAAATGTCCCACACTTGCGCCAGGGATTTAGCTCAATGGAGTAAGCACTTACCTGGTGAGCATGAGGTTATGAGTTCACTGGTACCAAAATAAAACAAATAAAATAAAATAAAACAAAAAATAAATAAATGTCCCATACCTAAGTCATCTTTTATAGGCACCAATAATTTCCAATAAATACCCTGAAGGGGGTCCAATTTCTAACTTAGTCAACATTAGACAAGAATTCCATCTATCTTCACTATCTCCTTTAATCTTAACAGCAAACCTATCTTAAAATACAGAGGATCTAAGAGTTAATAATAAAACCAGAAGAAGTAAACCATATGGCAAAGAACACTTAGAACTTTCAATTAATCCTTATAAATACCAATAAGGAACTAATCACTATCTTAAAGGTGAAATGGCTGGAATACTAAGGTTTCTTTTAGGACTGCAGCTACCTCAAATAATCATGTGCATAAGAATTATTCTACATGGGTGTATTTGCAAAGCCACATACATGAAGCTTTACTGGCCATGGAACGGGTTTTGGTGGATTGTGTTGACCATGGTTGTGGAATTCCATTACCTCCTTCAGTCTTCAGAACCTAACTATCACAAAGATGCCCTTAAATATACAGTATAAAGAAGCTCACTATCATGTATCTCCATGAAGAAATGAGCTGCAGTAAAATCTTAATTACTTTTTCTATTTGGTCCTTTAGCCTTAAAGATCAAGAAGTGGGTATTCAGTAGCACTCCTTATCTTAGAATTCCAATTAAAAGAGACATAAAACAGAAACCTGCCTTGTCTAGAGAAGCTCGCACTGAGACTTGAAGGAATGGACAACATACCAAGAGTAGAACCCTGACTGGGGGTTCCAGTTTTAACTCAGTGTCACTATCTTTTCTGCCACCTAGAGTTTCCCAAGGGGAGAGCAAAGACAGCAAAGTTTTTCCAAAACTGACACAGCAAATTGAACACTGACAAGGACAGTGATATACTTTATTACTTGGTAAATGAAGGCATGTTTGGGTGTCATAATTGTGTGTCACTCAAAGAGACAGACGCAATTAATGAATTTATAATGAATTTTAAGAAGCCTCATCAAAATTAGTTTTCCCTCCCATAGCTCTAATGATACTAACAAAATTACTATGTATTTATTAACATTGCCTCTAACAAACATACTCAGAAACTGTGCTAACGAACTGTTCTAAAGGGAATCTCCAACAATTCTCAGTTGGTATGCATTCTAAAAATTCACATTCAGACAGTTTAAAAGACCATTTGAAAAGGGGTCTAATGAGCGGATCTGGAAAGATGAAGAGGCAAAAATTAAAACCACAGCAACAAGAACAAAGAAAAACTATCCGGACCATATATAATGAGCCCACAAGATACACAACCATTCACCATTTTTTTTTTTTTTTGCGTAAGACTTTCAAAATATAAAACCTGCTAAATTCATCATATATTCATATTTTTAAAAAACAAAATGTTTTCTTACAAAATAGGAAGACAGCATCATTGTACAAACAGCCAAAATGGATGCCAGCACAATATCAGGTGGAATTTCTGAACCACTTCTCCCAAGGATAGGAGTAAACATCTCAAATACTGCCCAGATGAGGTACATTCCATAAATATAAGGAATAAACATCCCCAAAAGGTAAAAGACAACAAACTTTCCTTGGGCACCTAGAAGAAAGAGAAAGAAAAGGCAACTATGAAATGCCACCATGAATTACAGATTTTTATCGTCTTGGCATCTAACAGAGATTAGTTTAGATGTGATACTTGCCCTTTGATACATGTGTATCCAGTGAAATAACAAAATTCTAGGCCAGGGACATAGCTCAGCAGCACAGCGCCCGCCTGGCAAGTACAAGGTCATGAGTTTGATTCCCAGTACCAAAAAAAAACCACTTTAATGAAATTTCATTGGGAAAGGATAAAATACAAGGAAAATTAAAATATATCAGTAATATATTAGTATGTGTTCAAAAACATGAGAAAGAGATGGGCTACATGGTAAGATAAAAATGTATATGGTATGAAAAAGTACATGGTATAAAAATTTAAGGGTTGGACATAATGGCACAGTCCTATAATACCAGTTATAGAAGGCCAAGTTGGAAGGATCGCAAGTTCAAGGCCAGCCTGGGAAACATGGTGAGACCCTATTATCTCAAAACAAACAAACAAAACAAAACAAAAAACACCCAGGTGGCTGAGGCAGGAGACTTGCCATGAGTGTGAGGCCACCGTGGGCTCCATAGTGAGTTTAAGGCCAGTATAACCTACACAGCAAGACACTGTCTCAAAAAAACAACAAAAATTATAACTATTATTATTATTTGGAAAGGCTACTCAATAAAACAAAGTTGCTGAAAGTCTTATATATTTTAAAGTATTTTTCATCTGTATCAAAACTAATTTCCCTACCATGCCGCTTAAACTCCTTATGAATGGAGAACTTTGTGAGCAAAGGAAATGCTACCCAGATAGCACTAATGAACGCTGAGCAAAGTCCGTGGTAAGTGAACATGACAAGAAAACTACAATGCACAAACAGTGAGACGTCAAAAAACACTTCTCCCAGATACTGGTCACTGGCATTCTGAAAGAAAGAAAAATAAACAGTCTCATTTACAGGTCATTGATAAACAAGCCACATTCTGTTTAGCAGAGTCTATGCTTTGAACAGACAAAGTAAACACAAACTTCAGTCCTACAGAGTAAATTCAAAACTACTGCACAGGAAGGGTAATTTCAAAAGATGTAAGGAAAGCTATATCTAATCTATGCTTTTCTCTCACAGGGCTAAAAGTAATCCTTGGAAATATTCTTAAACAAAAGGAGTCCTCCTAAACACATCAATTTCTGCAAGCTTTTCCTGTTTATTTTCAAAGACTGAGGAGCAAACCAGAAGAATAGGGAAGGATAGGGTGTGAAGGAACAAACACTGCAAGTCCACATGGCGCACCTCATGGCTATGATGGGCACAGTGTGAGTTTCTGGAGTCCTTCCTATCCCCAACTGGTCACCTTTGCCCTCCCCTCTTGTATTCCTAGTGCTTTCATATAAAATCTGAGCTACACTTTTTTTTTTTTTTTTTTGTCTTTTTCCTTTTTATCGGTACCAGGGATCGAACTCACGACTGCCTGCTTTCAAGGCAGGCGCTTATGCCACTGAGCTAAATCCCCAGCCCCCTGAGCTACACTTTTTAAGACTTGAAGTCAGAGGGCTCATGGACAGCAATCTTCAGGGAAAAAGCTGTCTTATAAACATAATACATTTTAGTATCTGTAGGAGGCAGTTTATCAATGCAAATGTGAAAGTTGTAACTACAGTGCATAAATATCAAAATGTAAATAGATGTCTTTAAAGCTTTCTTTTCTTCTGCCTTATTTCTATTTATCCCAAGGGGCTTTATTTCAAGAGCTCAAAGTTTCTGTTACAAGTTTTCAGAACAAGTTAAAGTTCATATATGACAAGTTCCATACACACTAAAAGACAGGCTGCAGTTAATCAAGAGGCTTGGTCTTCAGCCAGGCATGGTGGTGCACACCTGTAATCTCAGCACTATGGAGGCTGAGACAGAAGGATCACCACAAGTTAAAGGTCCGCCTGGGTTATACAGTAACTACAAGGCCAGCCTGTAGGGGTTGGGGGGAGTTCTTGTCTCAAAAACAAAACAAAAAAACAAGCCCAGCTTGGGCAGTTTAGTGATTTAGTGAGACACTGTCTCAAAAACGGATAAGGGCTAGGAATGTAGCTCAGTGGGGACACCCTAGGATGAATCCCAGGCATGGTACCATGCCTTCTAACTGCTGGGGGGAGAAAAAAGGAAAGAAAATGTTCTACAGCAAGTACTCAAACTGCACCAAAGATAAACACCTCTCAAATCTATTTTCATCCTTGCCTCCATTTAGCCCTCACATTCCTGCACTATTCCAAACCACTCTATTCAGTGTTACAAATTTTCCTACTAAATCACAAAATCTCTATCCTGCTTTAAAAAAAAAAAAAAAAAAAGGTGGTCCCACTGACATTTAGGGTCATGCTCCCAGCCTGCTTTCTGGTTACTGCACTATCCATACTTTCTCTTTACCCCCATGGAGCTTTTACTGATTGTCACCCAAATACACCTTGTATATCTCCATCTTGACTGTTTATCAACCCATTCTATCTAATAAATTTCTATTACTGCTTCAAAAACCCTATTCAAATGTCATCATCTCTTTCAATAAGCCTTCTTGACTTCCACAAGCAAAATTCATCTCTGCGGTGCCTGTATTCCTAAAGCACTGCCTACGTATCTTTCTATTTCGCTTTACTCCACAATGTACTACAATCAACATGGCTTGCATCTCTTCCCAAATGAAACTGTTCACTTCTCAAAGAGATCACATTCTTATTAATGTATCACATAGTTTCCTCATGGTACCATGCCTATTAACTGTTTAAAGAATGTATCTGAACTGAAAATGAAACACATTACTGTTTCCACTGTGTTTGCAGCCCAGTGTTACAACCAGATCACTGAAATTATTGGAAGTTGAACTTCACTAGGCATTTTTATCCCACACCTGGCCCAATCAAAAATATTCAATCACACTCCAGTTATAACGGCTACACTGAGAATACACATGAGGAACTAAGCCCAATAGCTACCCTCAAAAAAACCTTTCTTCAATAGGGCTGCTAACACAGAAACGTTCCTTATACCATCTCACCTCATTAACTGAAACTGAGACCAGAGACATCCTAGTAGAAAAATGCTGGATTACTTCTTCCATTTCCCTAATCTTCTCCCTACCAGTACAAACTGAAAAGCAGACTGGCTATCTTAAAAATAAGGGAGCTTACCCCTTGATTCCCTAGAAAACAAGAAAGTGTGACTCTTAGTATATTTCATGTTTAGTTGTTGTTTCATAACCTTAATTCTTTATATTTTTACCAAATTTATACCACTGAAACTGTAACAATGTGACAGCATTCTCTAACATTCAGTATAAATCACTTAGAACCATTTTTCTTCCTGCCTTTTCCCCTAGCATGTGTCCTTAACGACATATATGCTATCAAAATCTGTATCAACAAACATACAGGTAAAAGAAAAAAAATGAGAGAAAAAGTGCAAGATTCCTTTCAGCAACAAGTATTTGCTGTGTGTTAATGGCCCATTTGACTTTTTTCCCTAAAAGCAGGAAAAAAAAAAAAAAAAGCCTATTACTTACCACGTAATAAAATCTTTTTGCAAGAGTATGTATGAGTATTATTTTGGCTGCAGCTGCAGTTCCATACAGACAAATGGAGACATAGAAGTGGTTGTACCATGACAGAGACTGTCCAATAAGAGAGACGAACACTGCTATGATGAGAACCATAACGAGGCTAGTAAACCAGCTAATGAAAGTTATGCCAATTCCACACAAGAAGTCCTTTGTGTAGTTAACAGCTAATGAAGAGAAAACAAAAAGTCACAAGTCATTATATTCATCAAACCCATTATAAAACAGTAGAGTTAAAGGGGGAAATGCTGAAAAATTCACCACTGTAATTGAAAAGTACTGGAATGGGGGCTGGGAATTTAGCTCAGCGGCATAAGCACCTGCCTTGCAAGCAGGCCGTCGTGAGTTCGATCCCCGGTACTGGTAAAAAAAATAAAAGAAAAAAAAAAAGAAAAGTACTGGAATGTCCTAGTTGAACACAGGGAAAACACCAAAGATAATATTCAAGGAACACTTACCGAGCAAGTGGATAGTTTTAATCTCCATCAACTTTGGAATACTTAATGTATGAAAATATTAGCAAGGATGGAAGGCAAAGTTTCATGTAAAATTTGGCTAACAGAAGCTAACGTAGGAAAATACAGACTTGGAAAAAATAAGTGATAGTCATTTAAATTAGTGCTGAATATTTCATTTTGTAATAGCACATGACAAATTGAATCTAAAACATGTCAAGCCAAAATATTTCAATCAGAAGGGACCAATTTAACCAAAAGCAGTTCATTCACACTTCAAAACAGTGCGGTACTGCTCTATAAAAAAAAAGGTTTTTGCTGTTGAGATAGGGTCTCACTATGTAGCACAGACTAGCCTAGAACTACAGTCTTGACTGTCCCTGAATTCACAGAAATCCTCCTGCCTCAGCCTCCTGCGTGCTGAGATTACAGGCATGTGCCACCATGCCCAACAGGAAAGACTATCCATTAGGACTTTTCATGAAAAGTCAATCTAAACAAACTGTCTTTTATTGTTTCCTATTTGCTATTTCTATGAGGTTCACTAAAATTTTCTGCTTACAAAGCATAAAAATATGAGTATATCAACATACTATTTATTTAAGAACTTTTTATAATATTATATCAAGCACAATTTTAAGATTTTTAACTACCTGGGACAATATAGGCACACTGACTAAAAAAAAAACTTCAAGGAAATCCTGTACCATGCCAGTAGTTACAACTTTAGAGGAAAATACTTACTCTTATGTTTGAACTGCAACAGTTTCTTGCCCAGGTACAAAACAACAGCCATCACCACCATACAGTTTATTATTGAGCCAATACGATACGGGTAAGCAATGACAAACAAGCCAAGCACATCAAAGAAGACCATTTTCCCATGTCGATACTCAGAAGAAAAAGCCAGCATATCAGATGTAGCTAAGTATTTTAAAACTGCTAAAATGTTGTCACCTGTTGGTAAAGAAAGATAACAAAGCTAAGTAAGTTATTTGAAGGTAATTTACATGTACAACTATACAAAGCAAAAATAAACCATCTATTATCTGAATAAACAAACAGTTGGGGGCTGGGGATTTAGCTCAGCAGGCGTAAGTGCTTGCCTTGTAAGGTCACAGTCGTGAGTTCAATCCCCATACCAAAAAAAAAAAAAAAAAAAAACCCAGCTGGAAAGGATATGAATAAGCAAAGTTTCCTACCCTCCTGCTTCCCTCTATTTCTGAAGATACGATTTCATTCTAGGCCAGCAACTACTCAAAATCAGCCTCCTACAAACACATTCTTCTCATGTTGTATTCTAACTTGGAATACATCCTCTTTCCTCCACAGGCCAAAGCCTGACTTTTCTGGAACTCTCTGGAAAGCACTCTTAACTCCCTGTCCTATGAGTTCTCACCCGCTCCCATGCTACCTCACCATGGATTCACGTAACTGTTTTCCACACCAAGGAAACTGCCCACAATTGTGTCCCACTCCTACCTCCAATTTACAGTGTTGGCTGTACTCTTACTGTTCAGTAATCTTACCATAAACCTAGGAACTCCCTTTCCAAATCCTCACAATAAATACATGCATGTTTTGAACTGTTAAAGCTAGAAAGAACTAAAATGTAAGCCTTCATCTCTCAAACTCCAAATCCCTAACTCATTCCATCACAAAGCACTTTTCTAATGCACTGGCTGCAGAGTATTTATACATTTTTAGGTCGTATCTATTATTTTGTTTTACAATATAAAATTCAAACTTGAAATACCAACCTGCTCTCTGAATGGAGTCTGTTAGAATTCTGTCTGCTGTGTCATACTTGGTGTGATAAATGTAACCATTCTCAATAAAAGCTAAGTCTATTCCTAAAACACAGGAAAAATAAGTCAGTTTGCTTTGAAGACCAACCTTGCTGTAGGACAGCTCAGTGGTAACTCAGTTCATGAGCTTGATTCTTTCCATGATTCTGGTTGCAAACCAAGCTATATGAGAAATAAAGCAAATTCAATGGTTTGGTTCAATGTTAACCTTAGGGGGAAATTTGATTCAATTCTCATTCAGTTGGATTTATGACTAAAACTATAGAAAGAATTGAGTTTGTGAACCAAGGTACTACTGTATTACATTCCGAAAAAAGATAAAATGTCAAAGAAGTAGTGACTCCTTTGTCATATTTAAGAATGAATGACAAATTCTCCTTCATATTCTTAGAAAATCTATAGTTATGGTACATAATTCAATACGTAAGACATCACACATCAAACAAATGAGTTTGTGTGTCATTGAAACTTTGCTATCTGGGGCAATGGGCTGTAGCCTAGTGATAGAACCTTTGCCTAGCATACACAAGGTCCTGGGTTCTATTCCCAGTGACACAAAAAGAAAAAACCTTGACCAGCTGTCTGTTTGTCAAGCCAAAGCCAAATTTTAGCTTCACCTAAGCCTATGACACACATGTCATTGTATTTTTAAGACAAAAGATGTTAATGATAGTTTTTTCCAAACTAAAACTCCAGTATTTGGGTATAATTGCAATGTGGGCACATTGCAATGTTAAGTGGGTTTTGCGCTGGAGTTTGGCACTTGTTCTATAAAACACTGGCCATCGCTGACCTACGCTGAACACATCACCAGAGGGGTTGGCAAGCAAAACAACTGGGCAAGTCAAAGATCCCAAGCAGATCCTGTTATCACTTTGGGAATAAAGTATTACACTGTTGTTCTCTCTTCTATCACATTATAGGACAAGAAGATACAGAGGCAAAATTTTATATTAGCAAAAATTTATATTGGCATAGAGTTTAAAAAAGGAAAGTACTAAGAAATCAAGAGTGCTAGAAAGTGCTCTCATATAAAGAATGTGTTCTCAGAAAATGCTGTTTACTCAAAAACTTTCCAGCAGTGAAGGCCACTTCTAATGAATCAATATTGTATAATAGCCTACAACTACTGGTAAAGTACCTGGAATGTTACCAAAATCTCTGTAGATACGAAAGTCGGTTTCTGAAGGAATAATTCCACTCTGAAAAACCTCCTGAGCCACCACAGAGGCAAAAGGATGTCTAGCTGCTGACACATAAGCTTGAATCAACCAAGGATTTTCAGGACCTGAAATGAAACATGACAACACAAAACAAGGTTAACCTAATAATTTTTTAACATACCCTACTATTTTTTCTACCTTTTTGGTGGTTGTGCTGGAACTCAGGGCACAGCATATAAAGTTACATCCAATGCCCAGCACTAATTTTTTTTTAATGTTCCAGAAGTACCGATAATGGTGGGTTTTGGAGATGTAGTCAAAATTAATTTCTTAATCTTTTTCTTATTTTTCAACACTTTTTTCATACATGTGTATAACTTAAATGAAAAATAACATTATAAAATTAAATAACAGCAACTACAAAAAACTTGAATCTAAGAACAAAACAAAAATTTTCTAAGTCTATCATCCTAAGATACTCACTATCACTTTCCTGTCTTCAATTTTCTTATAATGTACTACCACATGTACAAAGCTACAGTCAAAACTCTCAAATTCATTCCTGGAAGCAAGCATTACCCTAATACAAACACCAGAAAAAGACCCAATTAAAAAAGAGAATTACAGGTCAATTTCCCTAATGAACATAGATGCAAAACTCCTCAATAAGATACTGGCAAATAGAATACAGCACATCATCAAGAAGATTATACACAATGATTAACTGGGATTCATCCCAGCGATTCAGGGATGGTTTAACATACATAAATCAATAAATGTAATATACCATATTAACATAGCCAAGGACAAAAATCATATGATCGTCTCAACAGATGCAGAGAAAGCTTTTTTTTTTTTTTTGGAGGGTGGTAAAACACAACAGAAGAAGACAGAACAAAGCCAATCGAGACAGTGCAGTGAAATTGGTACAGAACTTCACAGCAGGTTATCGGGAACAGTAATGAGTGCCATAGTACATCTTGTTATCTTCACAGTAGTTGTCCATTCAATCAGGTATCAGAAAAAGCTTTTGACAAAGTCCAGCACCCATTTGTGATAAAAACCCTACAAAAATATTGGAATACATGGTCTTTATCTCAATTTGATAAGAGTCATCTATGACAAATCAACAGCCAACCTCATGTTAAATGGACAAAAACTAAAAATTTTCTCTCTAAAATCAGGAACAAGACAAGCGCGTCCACTGTCTCCACTCTCATGTAACTTTAGCTGGAAACTTTAGCTGCAGCAGTTAGACAAGAGAAAGAAATAAGAGGAATAAAACAGGGAAGGGAAGAAGTTAAAACTATCATTATATGCACATGATAAGATACTCTACATAGACAACCCAAAAAACTACACTAAAGAACTGATAGACTTAAAAGTAAATTCAGTAGTATAGCTGGATACAAAGTCAACACTCAAAAATCAAAGACTTGTCTTACATGAATAACAAAATCAGAGAAACTACCTTTTATGATTGCATCCAAAAAACTGAAATACCTAGGAATTGTTCTAACAAAGGACATAAAGTTCCTCATTAAAAACTACAATACTCTGAAAAAGGAGATTGAAGAGGATAACAGAAATGGAGAGACATTCCATGCTCTTGAGTAGGAAGAATCAATATAGTGAAAAAGGCCATACTTCCAAAACTGTCACACAGGTTTAATGCAATCCCAATCAAAATTTCAATAGCATATTTCACAGAATTAGAGAAAACAATCCTAAAATTCATCTAGAACCACAAGAAACCTAGAATAGCAAAGCAAATCTTGGGCAACAAAGGCAAGGCAGGGGGCATCACAATCCCTGACTTGAAATTTACTATAAAGCTACTGTGATAAAAACAGCATGGTACTGGCAAAAGAAAAAAGACCCAAAGATCAGTGGAACAGATTACAAGATGCAGAAACAACTCCAGACATACTAAGCCACCTTTCCTTGACAAAGGTGCCAAACACATTCACTGGAAGAAAGATAGCTCTTTAATAAATGATGCTGGAAAAACTGGCCCTGCACATACCAAAGACTGAAGTTGGACCCATTATCTTTCACCATGCACTAAACTAAATTAGGAATGAATCAAAGATCTAAATATTAAAAGAGAAACATTAAATCTGCTGAAAGAGTATGTAAAACTCTTGAAGACATTGGTGTAGGCAAAGACTTTATGAATAAACCCCAACTGCACAGAAACTATCACAAAGAATTAACAACTGGGATCTCATCCTATTAAAAAGCTTTTGCACAGCAAGAGAAACTATCAACAGAATAAAAAAATAACACAAAGAATCACTATCAAGAACATATAAAGAACTAAAAAAAAAAAACCAATCAGACCTCCCAAATGTAAAGACCTTAATCCAAAATCGGGCATCTGAGATGAGATTCTATCTCACCTGAGAAAGAGGGATCACTATCAAGAAGTCAACAAATAACAAATGTTGGAAGGGCTGTGGGGGAAAAGAACACTTCTCGACTGCTGGTGGAAGCGTAAAGTGGTGTAAACACTGTGGAAATCACTGTGGAGATTCTTCAAAAACTTAGCACAGATGTTCCATTTGACCTAATCTTTACTCTCCTGGGTATCGTTCCAAAAAAAGCATTATACCACAGTGATATATGCACACCTATGTTTTTAGTACCACAGTTTGGAAACAATCCAGAGGCCAATCAACTGGTGAATGGATAAAGATGTGATTTTTTTTTAATACAATGGAGTACTACTCTGCCAAAAAGGATATACTCCAGACATTTCTAGGAAAATGAATACACCTTGAGGCCATACTCTAAAGTGAAATAAACTGAACACACATGTGTAAATACCACATTGTTTCTCTGGTGTAAGAAACCAAAATTGTAAATAAAGACCAAAATGTATAGAAGGTATTGTGAAAAAGGGAGAAAATGTTCAAATGAAGAGGGAAACAGGAGAGGTGAAGGCAAGGAGAAGGGAAAAGTAGAAGAATTAGAAAAAAAGAAAAACATGGAAACAGACCTTTGGTTAAGGGGAAAGGGAGGAAGTGTTGAATGGAGGGTAGGAGGATGGGGAAAAACATTTATACTGTGTCAGGTACATATCCTCTCTGATGAATGTGATCATAATGTATACCTAAAATCTACCTATAAAGTTGGATTAAAAATAAAGTATGATCAAAACCATATTAAACCTTGCAGCACTGATGCATATCTGTAATCCCAGCAATTCAGAAGGCCGAGGCAGGAGGATTCCAAGTTCCAGGCCAGCCTGGGCAACTTAGCAAGGCCTGTTTCAAAATAAAAATAGGGCTGGGGATGTCGCTCAGTAGTTCAATCTCTAGTATCTCAAAAACATACATAAAACCATGCTAAGGTCAGGCATGATAGCATACATATAATTTGAGCTATTCAAGAAGCTAAGACAGGAATATTGCAAGTACAAGGCTAGCCTGGGGAACTTAATGTGATTCTGCCTCAAAATAAAAATAAAGACAGTATGGTGATGCACACTTATAATCCCAGCACTGGGAAGGCTGAGGCAGAACAATCATTGTGAGCTTTAGGCCACTTAGGCTACAAGGTGAGTTCAACGCCAACCTGAACTGCACAGCAAAACCTCATCTCAAGGGCTGGGGATTTAGCTCAGCGGCATAAGCGCCTGCCTTGCAAGCAGGCAGTCGTGAGTTCGATCCCCGGTACCGATAAAAAGGAAAAAGACAAAAAAAAAAAAAAAAAAAAAAAAAAACCTCATCTCAAAAAGAGAGAGAGAGAAAAAAAAAAAAAAAAAAAAAAACCCACAAAAAAATACAAAAAAACAAGGGCACAGGTATAGATCACTGGTAGGGTCCCCTACGGGATCAATCCCCAATACCAAAATAATAATAATAATAATAACAACAACAACAATAAAAGCTAAAAGATAAATTTAAAAAGCAATCACCACAAAAAGTATTCTTGGATGGGCAAAGGACAGAGCACTAGCTTAGCATATAGCAGGCCATAGGTTTGATGCTTAGCACAGCAAAATA
The DNA here is from genome assembly GCF_034190915.1 of Cavia porcellus. Classification (NCBI taxonomy): domain Eukaryota; kingdom Metazoa; phylum Chordata; class Mammalia; order Rodentia; family Caviidae; genus Cavia; species Cavia porcellus. The sequence continues at coordinate 81,506,836 of NW_026947484.1, forward strand.
ACAAAGAAAGGCAGGAATTGTATTTGAGAAGGCAAACAAAAAATTTCTCTGAGTTCTGGAAAAGTTCGGTAAAAAGTCTATACTCTTTCATGAAGTAGGGTTAAAAGGTATACATTTTAGGACAACAGTTTTTAGTTTTTGGTTTTTCAGGGTGTTTTTGATTTGTGTTACTAGGGACTGAGCTCTGAGGTATATATACGCCCAGCTCTGCTTTTTATTTTGAGACAGCAACTAAATTACTAAACTGCCCAAGGTGGGATCCAACTTGGCCATCTTCCTGCCTCAGTCTTCTAGAGTCCTGGGATTACACATCTACTACCATGCCCAACTAAGTTTTACACTTGGTGTGGAAAACTGACTCCCCACATTCCAAAGGATAAACCAAGATCTAGATCTCTTACCACGCACTACATTAAATTCAAATGGGTCAAAGATCTAAACATTAGAACAGAAACATTTAATTTGCTGAAAGACAAAATACATAAGTCTTAAAGACAGAGGTGTAGACAAAGACTTTCAGAACAAAATTTCAGCTGCACAAGAAGTAACACCAAGAATCAACTGATAGGATCTTAGCAAATTAAAAAGCTTTTCTGGAGCAAAGAAACCAACTGAGTGAAAAAACAATGCTCAGAATGAGAAACAATCCCGGCCAGCTACTCCTCAAAGGACTAATATCTAGCATATATGAAGAACTCAAGAAAATTAAACCCCACCCCCAAACTTAAAGATCCAGTTTAAAAATGGAAACTGAAATGAATCACATTTCTCACACAAATAATTACAAACATCCAATAAATAGATAAAAAATGTTCAACATCACTGGTCATTCAAGAAATTGAGATTCCACCTCACTCTAGAAAGAATGGCTACCATCAACAAATCAACTAATAACAAAGGCTGGCAAGATTAGGAAACCCATCCTCCATTACTGGTGCAACGCAACCACTATGGAAAAAGAAAAAAGGATGACAGAGTGGTGAAGAGCAAAGAAACATCTGACAGTGGAATATAGCAACCTAAGGAGAAGGAGGGCAGTGGGTCCCTGGGACCCAGCAAGGATCTGAAACAAGAATTGAAGCCCACAGGAGAGCACAGAGACAGACTTCATCACAGGAGATGGTGGTAAGCAGCACTTTCTCCCTGAGTTCTGATTCACTGTGTGGGAGGAGCAGTGCTAACCTGCAGACACTGGTGACCCCAGAGGCCTCCATGAAGAAATGTACCAGCAGAACAAAGCAGCAGATAGACTGTACCACAGTGGCTACTGAGGTGCTTGGATTTTGACATACCCCTGAAGTGGGCAATTAGCCAACAAGCATTCTGAAGAGGGGCCAATTGAGCTTAGAACTCAGAACGGCTTCCTGCTGTCTCCATCTAGAGGCTCTCAGTGTCAGGGTGAGGTGGAAGCAGTTTTAAACCAGCAGGAAGCACACAGTGTGGCAGATTAAACAAACTGGGTTCTCATCTCACAGCCAGAAACCAGCTTGAACTTCTGAAGAACTAAAGGTGCAGGCTAGTTCATACAATTAAAGACAGCAAATTAATAGTTACTCCACTTTATCATTTTCTAGGCTGTGTTTGATGCTATTGTTATTCCTAATTACACTACTTTAGCCAAGGTGATATTACTGTTTTACCCAGTTGTTCTTCCTGGCATACCAAGACTGCTAAGTGTCACAAACAATACTAAATGCCAGTGCCAAAGAACAAGGAAGAAGACTAAATAACAGTAACTTCCCATCTCCAGTAAGTTTAAGAAATAGGTCTTGCAACAGACTCAAAACCCCAAAGCAAGCTACACCTGGAAAACATCTCGAGAGGTACTCATTTCCTCAGGATTCTAAATACTGGCAATAGGGCTAGGGATTTAGCTCAGCAGGCATAAGCACCTGCTTTGCAAGCGTGAGGTGATGAGTTCAATCCCCATATCAAAAAAGAAAGTAACTTCTAAATACTAGCAATAAAGCTACCTGCCATAAGCAATTTACAAGCATCAAATCAGGGATTAAACTAAAAAGAAATAGAAAATGAGAGAACATTTAACCAAGATGCAACCCCAGATTTTCAGCTCAAGAAAGGCAAAACCATGGGGCTACTAGGTGAAACAATTCAAAAGTCACCTGGACTATTTGCAGTGGTAACACCAGAAATAACAAACCAGATTAATGAGGTTATAGGAAAAAAATAAAGTAACAAAAAATCTCTTAGGTAACTATACAGATGGTAACCATAATGAAAGACATGTTTAGTGACTCTAGAGAAGATACATATAAGAAAATGAGCTTAGGAAAACCATGGAAACCAGGAACGCCCAACATAAGAAAGAAATGCAATCCATGAAACAGATTCAAACAGGTATCTAGGAGATAAAAAATTCTACTGAAAGTATGTACAGCAGAATGAGCCAATGTGAAGACAGAGTATCAGACACAAAAGATAGGATCATGATTAGCAATCCCGAAGGCTTTCTTAAAAATACCAAGAAACCATGAGGAATCAATCCAACAGCTGCTGCATGATGTAAAGAATAACATAACATTGATCAGAATCAGTCAAAAAGCAAGAAATAGCACAAACTACATTTTTAAAAAACCTGTTCAGAGAACTAATGGCAGAAAACTTCCCAAGCATGGAAAAAGAACTTAACATCCAGATAAGAGAGGCATATAATATTCCAGTTAGCCATGATTTAAAAATCTGGCTATTACACCAAGGCACGTAATAGTTAAGATTCCAGAAATTCAACACAAGAACAAAATATTAAAAGTGGTTAGAGGAAAGAGACTAACCACATATAAAGGAAAACCCATCAGAATCATGGAAGACAAGGGAAGGAGCAAATATGGCAGACAGATAATAGCTGGCTACAGAAGCTCCTGAGGTAGTCAACTTAGAATTCAACATAATTCAGTGTGGGGAGCCCCGAACAGACAGAGATGAATTCTCCCATCCCAAGAAGAAACTAAGATGAGAAGAACCAATCAAACACACAGTCCCGGTGCTATTTTTGGAACACCTAAAGGTTCAGTGCTCCTGCGGCAGTGGGCGACTTGCTGATCGGTCCAAGGTCCCGCCACTTTGACTCACTAGAGGCACAGCCACACTGAGCTCAGTGCTGACCAGCCGAACGGAGAGCTGAGGTGGAGGGGAGCCGCATCGACCTGTGCTGAGTAAGTAAGGTAAGTAAGAAGGGCTCCAGCAGATGACATTCTGGGACCGGGCAGGACTGGCAAGTTACAAGGGGCATCAATTACTTCAGTCAGTTGTTCCCCTCCCAAGCCAGATTGGTAGAGTGAGCTAGGCCTGAGTCACACAACCTGGCTAAGACCCAATACATTATCCGAAATCAATTCCCTACAGCAGTGGAGCACACTAATGCAGTGAAGCCTCAGAGTTTGGCTGACCTGGAGGAGAGGCGGCACACAATAATACAGTACAGGCCACAGCAGCTTGACTGCTCAGGATGGGAGGGGCCAGCATACGCTACCCCTGTTTGCAACTCACTAGCACACTGCAGTAGGAAGGGTTATCTAGCCAGCATGCTTCAGAAGAATTGTAATCAACAAAGAAACGGGGGCCTCCTGGTAGAAACAAAAAAGATGGGAAGAGGAAGCAACAACAAAAAGTCCCCAGGTCCCAACTCTGAGAACATTGACCCAGTACAGGTAAATACAAAGGAGAATGAGAACAACAAACATGTAATATCAGACACGGCACCAGTGGACATAAAGATATATCTTCGGGACCTCACAGAGGAGTTCAAAAGGGAAATATTTAGCCAAGTAAAACAAGATATAAGACAATTAATAAAAAAGATGCTAAGCACCCCTCAAGCAGACACAGACAGAAGAATGGAGGAACTCAAAGGAGAGAGCCATTTGATAAAGAATATAAAGGGGAAATGTTTTTAAAATAACAAGGAAACAAACAGTAATAATACACAGGCTAGAAGACAGAAGGATTTATAACTTGAGAATAAAGAATGTGAATGAAGAAGCAGGGGTACAAACAAAGGACCTACAAAGGCTATTCACAGAAATAATTAAGGAAAACTTCCCAAACATAGGAAAAGGAAATGATATTCTGATATATGAGGCATATAGAACTCCAGCCACCTACAACTGAAACAGAGCTACACCCAGGCATATGATAATCAAGATCCCAGAAATTCAATATAAGAACTGAATATTAAAAGCTGTTAGAGACAAGAAACAGATAACCTATAAAGGAAGGCCCATCAGAATCATGGCAGACTTCTCAACACAAATCATCAAGTCAAGAAGAGCCTACAGTGAAATATTCCAAGCTCTGAAAGAAAATAATCTCCAACCCAGATTGATATACCCTGATAAACTCTCTCTAGATATACCCTGATAAACTCTCTCTAGAAATTAATGGAGAAACAAGATGCTTTTAAGACAAAGAGGAACTTGGGAAATTGGCAACCACCAATCCAGCTCTACAGAGAATACCGCAGGGCATTCTAGAGAGAGAAAAAAGTACTAGGATTCCAGGAACAATGGTAGAGAGGCCTCAATGAATGGAGCAGAAAACAGAATGAAGAAGATAAGCAGACAACTGATGGCAAAAAAAAAAAGAGCATAACAGAAATGAGGCAGAGAAGGTTGGTTATACGCTCTAATATAGATGGCCTTGATACACTAAATTTAAAAAAAAGAATCACACGTGGAGATCAGGAGGCAGGGTCCAACGAGATGCTATTTATAAGAAATATAATTAACATGAAAAAGAGTACCTGGACTGAAAATCAAATATGAGAAAACAATGCTCTATGTGACAAGAGAACCAGAGAGTAATAGGGGCAACTTGACCAGGATTTGTGGATAGTTTGGAAAGACAGGTTTTAATAGGTAAAGGAATACAATTAAGAGATCAAGTCCAGGAAAGAGAAGGTTTGGAACCATTTAGGTAAACAGCAGGTTGCTCCCTCCAATTTAAAACCAAGGGTCTTGGTCAGATCCAAAAATGCACAGTGTACCCTGGGAAAGTGAAAGGGGAGGGAGAATCTTAAAAAAAGATGGCAAAAGATACTGTTAATAGTGTATCAGGACTTAAAACCCACATTACTCGCACCACTTTGCTTAGGTAGATTTTATTCTTTTTTGATATTTTATTCTGTCCCAGTTTGTCTACTTACTTTAGATTTGAGGGCACAGACAGCTATCCCAAAAACATCAGGATATAGCACAGTAATCATCTTTAATTTCCTATATGACATATACTGTTTTATCATGACTGATCTTAGTGAAATCTGGTTTGATTGCTGTTTGGTATTGACAGATTTTATTCAAAACTGATATGATTGATAGTATCAAGTCTGAGAGTATAGGCAACTACACTGAAGATGACAAGACTCTACGGTACACATTCTGGTTTGATAACTGCCTCTTTTTGAAGTTTTATACTATATACAAAGTTGTGTTTTCATTAATACTGTTATGTACTGATATATTCAATTTTTATACTATGTCTGATGATATAGCCAATTCTATTAAAGATAACAAGAGATAACACAGGAACTATGGTAGAACTCCTTGTACAACAACAGTCTTACATGTCTTTTTCATTTCATGTGTTTATAGGAATATGTTTTGTTTTGTCTTGCTTTGTTTTGTTTCTCCTAATATAGAAAGGATAGAAATACATGTTAAGACTCATGCATGTGTAGAATCTATAAACAATTTATGAGAACTGGCCTTATGACACATGATGAAATGAACAGATACTCTAAAGAAAAACAGACACTAAAATACCCAGTGCTGATCCTATAGTGTCATAATGTGAAACCCAGCAATAGTATTATTCTTTGTTCCGAGTGATATTAGCCTGCTTGGGTTTGTTCAATCTCAACATAATTGAAGATATGGATAACTGCATGTATGTTTAAGGGTATAGGATTGATGACCATATTTCCAAGTTTTTGTTGGATAGCTGAACAGAACTGGTTACAGTCTCACTGTTTGAATCCCCACTTTATATGCTCCACTTTAGTATCTTGAATAACTATTTGTAAAAGGACAGTATGTAAACATCAACTAGTGATTTCTTACTGTTTATTTTTTCTCTGAATGTATGTATTATTTCTACCCATTTTCTGTTTTGTTCAGTATTTTTTTAAATAAAATAAAAAAAAAAGAATCACAGAAGACTTCTGAATACAAACACATCAAGAAGATCTTAGGAGTGAGATATTGCAAGCCCTAAAAAAATCTCCACCCAGACTGATACCCCACAAAACTATCTTTCAAAATTGATGGTAGAAAAACACACTTCCATGACAAAGAACACCTGAAGAAATTAATGAGCACCAAACCCACACTACAAAATGTTCTAAAGGGCATTCTAAAAAGAGAACAAGGACTACAACTCCAACCAAAAGAATCCTTAAGGCAAGACAAGTAATTATAGAGGAGGTAAAAAAGGAAACCAACAAGAAAATAAAACAACAAGGGTAAGTTAATACCTATCATTATAAACAATGTAAATGATCTCCAATGAAAAGAAACAAACTGGCAGAATGGATCAAGAACTAAGATCCATCAATTCAATATACTGCATAAAAGAAAAGCATTTAATTGAAAAATTCATATATTGAAAGTCAAAGCATGGAAAACAATACACTATGCAATAAGAATCTATTAAAAAAAAAAAAAAAAGCAAGAGTAGCTATTCTATTTGTAGACCAAGTGGATTTCAGGCCAAGACTAATTAGGAGAGACAAAAAGGTTACTACATTCTTATAAATGGAGCAAGCCAAGAGAAGAGACAATGATAAATATATATGCATCAAATGCCAGTGCAACAACTGTATAAAACAAAAAAAATTTTTTTTTCTCCAGTCAGGGTTTCACAACAAAGTTCAGGCTGGCCTTGAACTTACTTTGTAGCCCAGGTTGGCTTCAAACTCACAATTCTCCTGCCCAAATGCCCAACTGCTGGGATTATAGGTATGCACCACCCCACCCAGCTTAAAACAAATATTAACAAACATGAAAAGCCAAAACAAATTTTTTAAGTAGTCAAATAAGCACTCATACAATGAGGTACCTCAATACTCCACTGTCACAAGTAGATCAACTAGACCCCCCAAAAAAAAATCAACAGAGAACTATCAGAACTGAACCAAACTCTTGAACAAATGGACTTGGTAGACGTCTACACAGTGTTTCATCCAACATCAGAATACACATTCTTCTCAGCTGTACATGAAATGTTCTCCAAAATAGACCACACACTAGCTCACAGAACATGCTTAAATAAAGTCAATGAAACTGAAATTATCCCATGCATATCATCAGACCACAGTGCATCAGAATTGGAAATTAACAGCATAAAAACCCACAGAACTTCATCAACACATGGAAATTAAATAACACCTTCCTGAACAACTAGTAAGTCACAGATAAAATTAAAGAAGAAATTAGACAGTTTCTACAAGTCATCGGATAATGCCAATAAAACATATCAGAACTTATAGAACACACAAAAAAACGGTCCTGTGAGGGAAATTTACAGCAGTGAATTCTCATATCAGAAAAAGAGCTCAAATAACCTAATGTTGAAACTCAAGGTCATACAAAAAAAGCAACTCAAGCCCAAAACTTATTCAAGGGAGAAAAATATAAATATCAGAGCAGAAAATAATGCAATGGAGACTAAGAAAACAATAAAAGAATCAATGAATTGAAGAGCTGACGCTTTAAAAGATTAAATAAAATTGTCAAACCCCTTAGCCAAACTTATCAGAACCACCAAAGAAATCAATAAGAGGTTGCTCAAAATACTAAAAATAGAAAATCCATTTGATTCAGCTATTCACCTTCTAGATCTTTCCAAAAGCTTTTAAGATATAACTCAGTGATGTATCCATAGCCATGTTTACAACAGCACAATTCATAATAATTACATCTTGGAAACAGGCTGTATGTGCATTAACAGATGAATGGATAAAGAAAATCTGGTATTTATATACAATGAAGTACTACTCTGCCTTAAAAGATGGATAACCCGGGGCAGGTATTTTGGTCAGCGGCATAAGCACCTGCCTTGCAAGCAGGCGGTCGTGAGTTCAATCCCTGGTACCGACCAAAAAAAAAAAAAAAAAAAAAAAAAAAAAAAAAAAAAAAATATATATATATATATATATATATATATATATGGATAACCCTGAGTCATCTGTAGGAAAATGGATGCACCTTGAGACCATAATGTTTAGTGAAGTCAGACACACAGCTCAAATATAATTGCATGTTTTATCTTATATGAAAAATTCATTACATACAAAAAGATAAAAGATAATAGGAAAAAAGAAAAACAAAAGGGATTGTAATCCAGTATGGATAATATAACTAAACGTATACCCTGACTTAGTATATCTTATGTCTTGGTTACTTTTGTCTCATTACTGAGACAAAATACTTGACACCCAAAATGAAGGAAGGAAAGTTCTGTTTAGCTTACAGTTTTTGGAGGTTTCAGTCCATCCTCAGCTGTCTCTAATTCTTGGTGGCATGGCTAAGGTACAACCATTCATGGCAGCCGTAAGCGACAAAAGCAAACGGTAAAAAGAGAAAACTCACACCTCCTTTTCTGTATTATATAGTATGCTGGCTACAAAACCCTGAGTGGGGTACAGCACTCACACCAGTGCTAGACAACAAACTAATCACAAACACTAGATTTAGCCATCACCATGTCTGCATGAGGCCTGGGGGCAATCCAAACACAAACCATAACATCTTATATCTTTTATGTTGTTTATCATATTAGCCTGGTTTTTAATTAATATAAATGACAATTAACTTTATAAGGTCTTATAAGACAAATGAATCTGATGCTGGAAAAATGAAACAGGGTTGGAGGGAAGTGGGTTAAAAAGAACTGCAATGTGTTATGTACATGTATTATTTTCCTATAGTGAATGTAATCATTATGTCCTGCACACATGTACTTATGAAAGTTTTTAAAAATCTATTAGAACTGGAGAAATCTCAATATGCATTTTTGTTGGTCAGCTCTATATCACATTTCTTGAATGTGATAAATATATTGTATAGAGAAGCATATTTGTTTTTACTGAGATTACCAACTCACATAATTTTCTGCTATACTTATATGTAATGAATTATATAAATTAATTTTTAAATATTAAACCATCTTATTGCTCAAAATTGGTTGCAAAGTATTACTTGTTTGGTATATATAACTTGCTGGACTCAGTTTGCTAGGACAAAATTAAATCTATCAAGATATATCAGTAACACAGTAACCACTGGGAGAAAGGCCACAGAAGGCTTCTCACCCATCATATTCTGTCTTGATCTGAGAAGTGGCTACATTATTACAGTATTGCATTTGTAAAATTTTATTAAGCCAAACAGAAACAGTGAGCTTTTTTATGTAATAAAAGATACCTAAAGATAATACTTAAATCAGGTATGGTGGCACACACCTATAATCCCAGTACTTGCAAGGCTGAGGCAGGACGATCACTGAGAGTTCGAGGACAGCCTGGGCTATAAAGTGAGTTCAAGGCCAGCCTGAACCATAACATAAAACCCTGCCTCAAAAAAGACCAAAGGGGGGAAAAAAAGGATAAAGTGCATTTTATACATTTGTACCATAAAAAGTACAGTACTTAATACCAAGATCCATTGGCAAGAAAGGGATTTACAACTTGAAAGATCTGCTACCTGGCCTGTAACTCCCTAGACAGTTTACTGCAGCATGTAAGTGCTCTAGCTCTATTCTAGCCTCTCATGGAACACTCACTGAATTCTACAGGGTGTAGACAGGTTAGACAGTACAAAGGAAGAGAGGGACAGTGATCGGCTCCTGAGTTACATAAGCTCCATGACACAAAGCAAAAGGGAGTCTCTTAATGAGAAATTAAAACTTGAAGTTTTATTCCATGATTATTAATCATAAGAGGCAAGTAACGAAGGTATCGTTTTTGTAGATCAGGAGTCGCAGTTTGGAAAGATTATGTAACCTGTCTAAGGTTTCACACTTTAGGAGCCTAAAACCATTAAAGATTTTGAGATTTGAGTTTATGTCATTTAATTACAACACTGGTGCTTAGTTGCTTCCCTAACCTGCCTCCTCCAGCAAGTTGTTACTTATCCTAAAGAAAAAGATGGTAGACACACATAGACATGTTTTAAATTTCCATTTTTCTCCAGCCAATACCTAAACCCTAAACCCTGTGATGCTTGATGCTTACAGGGATATGTGTGTGTGTGTGTGTGTGTGTGTGTGTGTGTGTGTGTTTAAACTTCTGCTTAAAGGACAAGTCCCAGTTTTCTTCATACTTCATACTAAGCACACAGGCATGTATGATGCTGAGGAGAGGCTGAACTTAATCCAGAATAAAGTCTAGCTAAAGCAGACCCACATCACCATCTCCACTGCCCTACTTATTCCCATCTTTGGAAGGTAATATTAACACCAAGAAACAAAAATGAAGGAATTAATAAAGGAGACAGACAAAGAGCGGTAATTGTTATTAAAGCCAAATAATGTAAGACCTGAAGACTGATCGCTGAATTTGCCAATGTGACTTTTCTAAGAAAAGTTTTGGTAAAATAGGGAGGTAAACTGGTCAAGAACAGAACAAAAGCTGAGTGTGGCAGCACACAACTATAATCTCAGTACCAGGAGGCTGAGGGAGAGAGATTGTCATAGATTCTAAGCCAGCCTGGGCTAATAATGAATTCAAGGCCACCGTGAACAGCATAGTGAGACCTTGTTTCCAAAAAACAAACAAACAAAAGAAGCAAAGACACTAGAGACTACACTATAGGCTGTTCTTTTGAGGAATTTTGCAATGAAGAGTCAGAGAAGGCAGTTGTTGGGGTTAGGGGAAAAAGTGATTTTCTTTACAATGAGAGCAAAGGTATTTCTATGGAGAAAGAAAAATTAATGTCAGGTGACAAAAACAGAATTTAAATCATTATTATATAGCCAGTCTCCTACTTTCTAACCTTAAAAACATTCTCAATGTTCTACTCAAAAAGACCAAGATGATTATGTAATACTTTGATTATATATCCATGTCAACTATGTTTGTAGAATAAAATCCCAGAAATTAGCTGGGTGTGGTGGTATACACCTATAACCTCAACACTCAGGAGGCAGAGGCAGGAGGATCCTTTCAAGTCTGAGACCAGCCTGGCCTATAAGTGAGCTCATAGCCAGCCTGAACTGCCTAGTGAGACCCTGTCTCAAAAAGACAAAAAAAAAAAAAAAAAAATCCCAGAAGAGTTTACTAGAATGAAGAATCTGCACATTTTAAAAAGTAGGACATATTGGCAAAAGTCAACCCATATTTCTACCAATAGTTTATGAAAATGTGTACTTCTCTATACTCACCAGTTCCAGTCTTACCATTTTACTCATTTTTTTGCCAATATATATTTTAAATTAAAGTATAAATTTGTACTTTTTTTCCAAATAAAACTTGGGATTGTAGGCAAACAGTTTCAAGGTATTCAGGAGGCTGAGAAAGATCACAAGTTCAAGGCCAGGCTGGGCAACTTAGGAAGCCCCTGCCTCAAAATAAAAATAAAGAAGCCACGCATGGTGGGGCACACACATACAATCAAGCACTGTGGTAGGCTGAGACAGGAGTATAGCAAGTTAAAGCCCAGCCCAGGCAACTTAGCGACTTAGTGAGATCTTATCTCAAACTTTTACATTTTTTTAAAAGGTTGGAGATGTAGCTGAGAAAACCCTAGGTCTAATTCCCAGTACAGAAAAACTAACATATTTAAATAATAAATAAGTAAATGAGGGCTGGAGATGCAACTCAGCAGAATACTTGCCTAGTATGTGCAAGGCCCTGGCTTCAAGCCCCAGGAACTCGAAAACAAAAAATGACAACAAAAAAATACTAACATCCTTGGTTTGGTTTGTCGATTTCTTAGAAATTTAAACATAAATTTACATTCCTAAGTACCTACTCCCAAAAAATGGAAATTATGTGTTCATGCAAAGATTCCAAAAGCAAGTCCATGGCAGGATTATTCACAGTAACCTAAGAATGAACGCACACACATGCCCATGTGCTGACGAACAAGTAAACAAAATGGTGGTATGTATGTAACACAAGGGACCACTCAGCCACTGTAAAAAAGACAAAGCACTAATGCATGCTACAACATGGTGAACCTCAAAAACACCACAGTGAGTCAAAAAAGTCACACACAAAAGACAACAGTTAAAGTAGTATCTAGAACAGACAAATCAGTAGAGAGAGAAAGCTGACAGGTAACTGCCTGGGCTTCACAAAAAACGGGGAGTGACTGGGTTTCCTTTCGGAGATAGTAAAAAATGTTCTAAAGTGATGAGGATGATGCTTGCATAACTAAATATACCTTTAAAATGCTGAATTTTACATTTTAAATTAGCGAGTCACAGGTTATCAGTTATACCTCAATAAAGCTGTAATTTTAAAAAACAGGAAGACATCCTACAGGTTATAAAGTAGACAAAAATGATCCCATTTTTTGTAGGAACTCTCTCTTGTATGTTCTAATCACAAACTTACAAACATTCTCAAACACAAACATACACACACAACAGGTGCACACAAAAATTCCTGAAAGGTATAAATTAATTAACCTATAACAGTCATTTGCTCTTGGTTGCAGAATACAGAGAAACTGGTATTTTCACAAGAGAAAATAGAAGATTCCATGACCATTTTGCTTATTGTCTATCCTGGATTTAAAGTTAGTAGTATCTTTTGTGGGGAAGTAAGGAGGTCGTCCTGGGGATTTAACCCAGGACCTCACACATGTTAGGCCCATGGTCTGCCACCAAACTATACCCCTAGCCCTTTTTATTTGCAAACTGGAACTATGTTGCTCAGGGTGACCTTGAACTTGCAATCAATCCTCCTGCATCAGCTTCCTGGGTAGCTGGGATTATAGGTAAGCACCACCATGCTTGGCTATATAAAAAAAATTTTAAATGGGAACATATATTACTATTTTAAATATTTTATTCACTATTTTAAAATATTAAATTTTAAAAGCTTGAATTTTATACCACCGTCCCAATTTCTGAATCAAACCTTCCCGACTCATTAAGTCACTGGTCTAATAAAGTATTCTTTCTGGTCCTTTTAAAAATTAGGTAAGTCTTTTAAAAAATTACTCTAGTCACCAAAAATGCCTTAAATGAATACCTCTCTCAGAGGTGACAGTGCAGCACAGCTGGAGTACAAAGCATTGTAAACTGCCAAGTTTCCGGGACAGGACAAGTACTACTACACTTGTGGGGAAAAAGAGCTGTTCAAAACGCTGAAGACAGAGCCATCTGGCATACACTCTAGCACAATTCCAAGACTGGTAGTAGCAAGAGGGGCTTTTATCTCCTTTTAGTCAGATACAAAAACACTAGCTAGCTTTCTGAAAGACATATTCAAAAGAAAGCTAGCCTGCTATGGGCAGTAATATGAGAAGTAACAGGGATACTGGAAAGGTACTGGAATGTTAAAAAAAAAAAAAAAAAAAAAAGGCACCCAGCTTTCAGGTATGCAGTTTAACCACAAGGACAAGCTTCAAAACTAGGAAGAAAAATATAAAAACTGAGAGAAGCTGGGCATGGTGGTACACACCTGTAATCCCTGCACTCGAGGCTGAGGAAGGATGATCGCCACAAGTTTGGGGCCAGCCTGAGCTACACAGTGAGTTCAAGACCAGTCTAAAACTATATAGCAAGAGCCTGTCTTGAAACACCAAAAAAAAAAAGGCCAACTAAGACAAAGTGTATAAACATTCTCTCCAAACCTTTTGCAGGATGACCTAAAAAAAAAAATTAATTTTGAAATATAGGAATTTTTTAAATGAATAAAACATTTAAACTATATATATATATATATATATATATATATAGTTGCCAATGTCTTCCAGGTCTGGTTTTTGCCTTTATTAAAGTAATGCATGTACTCAAGAAACTTTAACCAGTATATAAAACTATAGAGAAGTAAAGCAGTAATGCCAATTCTAATGTTAACTTTATGAAACGAAGGACAGCTCAGATTCAGTTCCACCAAAAAAATCTACCATCTAGCTACAGCTGTTACTAAATTTGTTTATATTCTTCTAAATACAATTATTTCTAAAATGTATGAAGCTGTACATTTTTTATCTAAAACTACATACAGTTAATGAAGAGAAAAAACCTTGTCAGACCTAGCACAAATGAGTACTCAATAAATGTAAGTAAAGGAACTGACTTAAGCCTGGAGCTGAACCTCGGAACCCGTGTTTTCACCTCGCTGGACTATACATGTGTAGAATATATTAATATGTACACACAGAAAAAAAAAAATCAAAAAGGTACAGACTAGCCCATCAAACTGGGCTACTTCTGGGGAGCAGGAGCATGAAAACAGGATGTTGTTACAATAAATTAAGACTATAAAGCAACTGAGTACTTCTGACACATTGCCGTCCTACGGGTCGCAGATTTTCACAAAGGGAAAGAAAAACTCAGTGTCTTCTTACAGAACTTTATGCTGCTGCTTTTTTACATATTCTTATCCTCAGTGATACTCAAGAAATAGAGGAAAGAGACAACAGCTACTTGTTCCTGTAGAATCCAACTTCATCCAATGAGGAGGAAGTAGAAAGGTTTAATAGCTGGAAAAAAAGCAGAACCTTGCTGCTTCTGGTCCTATGACCTCGAGATTCCCAAAGGGTTAGCAGAAGTAAAATACACAGCTATTTGAAGGGTAAAAATTATTTAAAGTAAGTTGGATGGAAATCCTTTAAGGATTTAAGTTACGAAAATTTATTTAGCATAGCTTAATAACTTAAATATGTCTTTCAAGGGTGCTACATATTCCCATATCACCTTACTTCCTCTACCCCACCTCACTCAACATACTTGTCAATTATTAAATTTTCTGGCATATAAAATATATCTGGATAAAATATATTACCCACATTTCTAACAGAGCAGGGAAATAGCATGAAACTTCCACTGTCAGATATTAGTAGGCCTGACTAAACACATCTATGAGCTTTGAATTCTAATAAGATGACAATATTACTTTTTTTATTTTATTTTTTTCAATTCTATCTTGTTATCCTTAGAAAAACCGAACGTTCACTTAACTACAGGACAAGCTGGCCAGTGGTTAATGGTAAACTCTCTGAACCTGGATTGCCTACATTCAAATCCTACTCTGCCATTTACCAACTGTGAAAGTTATACTCTCTGGCCTCAATTTCCCCATCTATAAAACTAGAGTAATAATAGTACTTACTCTTTATGTCGCTTTGAGAATTAAAGGACTTTAAAGGCTGAGATAGAAGATTATAAGTTCCAGCCCGTCGTGCGCAACTCAGTGAGACCATATCTCAAAGTAAAATTAAAGGGCCGGGGATATGGTTGAGTGCAAAGGCCCCAGGTTCAGTCCCTAATATAGTGAAGAGTAGGGGGAGCATAACACACACACGAGTTTTTTTAATCAGTTAAAGTTTATTGGTACATTTTAGATATACACAACGATCACATTCATCATAGGGAATTTGTACCTGTACACGATATTCTTATACAAGGTGTTTTGAATAACACCTCACATATAATGACCACCATACAAGTGTTACACGCTATTCTTAATAGTCAAAAATTTTAACAAAAACAAACTGAAACCACTTCATGCCTTAAAAGAGTGCTCATGTAAGAAAAAAAAAAAGTAAAAAAATAAAAAGAGTGCTCATGTAAGAGGTAGCTAAGGGGATTAAAGTTCAGAAACTTTCCATTTTCATAAAAACCAAAATTGCATTAAAACATACAACGCACAGTCTTTTTTTTTCTTTTTTTTTTTTTTTTTTTTTGGTCTTTTCTCCTTTTTATCGGTACCAGGGATTGAACTCACGACTGCCTGCTTGCAAGGCAGGCGTTTATGCCGCTGAGCTAAATCCCCAGCCCCACAACGCACAGTCTCACCTACCTGTTTGGAACACAAGTTCTTTCCCTCCGACACCTGCTGCTTCCAGGTTAATAAATGCACGAATCAAGCTGGCCCATGGATGCTGAGTAATGAAACCATGACTGGCCTTAGGGAGAAAGAGAGAAACAATCTTTTAAGTTTCTGATATGAGAAAAATAACATGAAAACAAAATAGTAATTTCCCAAAGATGCATTTCTAGGAAAAAAAAAAAACGCTTGTAGTTCTATACTTAATAACCATGTGCAGGCTGCTCAATGAAAAGCTATCTATCACAAAGGCAGCCTGATTACTATGAGTGGTGCTAAACAACATTACTGGAAAGTGTGAGGCTGTGCAAAGAAAGAGCAGAGAAAACAGAAGCAGAGAGAAGATACAACCCATATGGCTAGGCATTCATGCTGTGTGCCTGCTTAGACACATCTCTGAGACAACAGGGCCAGAGAAGACCGGAGGAAGCAGCTGCGGTGCACACCTGTAATCCCAGCACTCAAACAGGCCACAGCAGGACTAGCACAGTCAAGTTCAGCCCAGACAATTCAGTGACTGAGGTCCAATTTTTACAGTGTTTAAAAAGACTTGGGATCGGGGGCTAGGGCTTTAGCTCAGTGGCATAAGCACCTGCCTTGCAAGCACTGTGAGTTCGATCCCTGGTACCAATACAAAAAAAAAAAGACTTGGGATCAACTCAGTGCAAAAGGCCTAGAGTCAATCCCCAGTATTTAAAAAAAAAAAAAAAAGAATCACACTGCCACTCCCAGAGCGGCTTGTTCCAAACTGAGTTTTACAAATATTGACCATGTCTACATATATTGATTTTTAAAACAGTGCAAGATAAAATATTTCTCTGCACATCATTTTGATACTACTCACATGAATAAAAATCAATGTTAGTTAGCTTTTATTACCCTTATTAATCAAGCTGAGTACTCAGAATTGTAAAATCTCACTTGTAAGACATTTTCCTCAGCACCATTGAAGAGAAATACCACGGCATGCTGTAAAGCTTCTGAAGATGTTGATAAGACTCGAAGGACTTCCAGCATCACTGAACAACTAACCGCATCGTCGCTGGCACCTTCAAATCAGAGAAAACATATTTGTTTCTCAGATTTCAAAACCTTTACATTACGAACCATTATGGCTATGAATGGCCGTGTCTTCTCAGAGAAGCATCACAATAGCTACATGAATAGCAACACAGCTGTCATTGTCAGGCGACAATTACACCTACCAGTAATAAGCCCCACAAAGATCTCACACACTCACACACACAAAGACCCTTGTCTGGTTTGCTCACTGACTTATAATTAATGCCTAGAACTATGCCTGGCTCACTGAAGATATTCAATTATCTCCTAAACAAATCAAGCAAGTGAGACGCAAAATCATATTAAAAACTGGTATTCTCAGCATCCAAACTGCTCAGCATCATTCTTTATTCCTATTAACATCCTCTGTAATAAACACTTCTGGAACACATGGCTTCCTCTATGTCCCACCCCGACTCATTCCCTTGTCTTCCTATAAAAATCAGGATGCAAATAGTTCTACATCTACAGAAGGGGCAGTGTGAACGTACAGTATCTTTTAATGTTTTTCCAAGGGAACGGGATGAAAAAGTACGAAGACTATAACCATCTAGTGATACAAAGGAAAGGAGAATAGTGCCCTAAGTTGTGTTCTTATGTTCTGCACTGAAACAACAGAGAACTTGGTTATACCTCCTACCCTTTTAACTCAGCAACTTTGTATGTTAATTAAGAGATAAAGAGGACTATAGTGCCTTTATTTTTTAAAAGCACTGCAAGAAACTTGGCTATTTGATGATACGCAGGAATTAAGGTTTTCAGGGTGAGGGAAGATGTTTTACAGTGTGGAGGTCAAATCCATACTAGGAAAATATTCTACAAATGGGCTTTATCCCTAACTTGAATGTTTGGTTTTTAGGCAAAATAACTGAAGGAATTGTTAAGAAGGCAAAAAGGATGCTTATCTTTCAGGAATATAGACTGAGACAGTTACCCAGGAAACAACACAGCAAAGATCTGCTTCAAAATAAGGACTTGGAGGGCCAAGGCAGAAAAGAAGAACCAACTGTTGAACCTCAGTGATAAATGCATTTAGACTAAAGTATTTCTCATGTATCTGTAATTTTCCACAACAAATTTAAAGAAGGCAATGGCATTTCTGGGCATGTGCACTAGGTAGGGTACTACAAAGTTTAGTGGGATTGTGGAGCAGGAAAGTCTTAGAAGGGCCAAGGAAGTAGCTCAGGGGCAGAGCACCTTCCTGGCAAGCCCAGGCCCTGAGTTCAATTCCCAGTACTAAAAAAAAAAAAAAAAAAAGACTTAAAAATAAACTTTAGCTCTGTTGCTTTACTTCACTATTTCCTGACTAGAAAGCAAGCTAATAACATCTACCTCACAGTTTTGTTGCAAGAATCACACAAAACATCCCCAGTGCCTAGCACCTGGGAAGCATTGTGTTTCTTTTTCCTTCTCCTTATAAAGGCCCTTAGCCAGCTAAAATAAACTGCTTTTGTTTAGGCTGTGTTAATTTCCAGACTGTGTTCAAGAAGAAACATTGTCTTACTGGTGATTACTACATTATATTTTAGTAAAAGTGAAACAAAAATAAGTTATCAACCCTGAAGGGAGACATATACAGTAAACAGTGTCACTTTCCAGAAACCAAATGATACAAACTTGCTTGAGTTACTTGAAAGTAAAAAAAAAAAATTCTTTATTCAAAGTTAAAAAAAAGCAGAAAAGTATATAGGATTAATTAAAATTCTGTCCATTTACTTTTCTTATACTAACAGTTCTGCTGACCCTCTCTAGTCAAAACTTTTGAGAAGGGTCAAAAACCTTTAAAGTGAAAGAAAGAGGACACTACAGTATTTAAAGAGGCTGGGTCATTAACCAACATTCTTTTCCACTTAGAACTAACACTGAAATTGAAGCCACTCCCAAAATAACCCAATGTCTCTTCTATCAATGACCTGGAGAACAATACAATAGACCCAAAAAGATAACTAAGGTCTTTTGGTGGGTAAAATTACTTCAAACTGGTATCAGTTCTGGAGGTGCAGATACTCTACTGAGAACTTTTAAAACAATAGTTACTGGGGTGGAAGTACAGCTCAACAGCAGAGTACTTAACTAATAAGCATAATATCCCAGTTCAAACCCCAACATCAAGCCAGGCATGCTGGCACACACCTGTAATCCCAGGACTTAGGAGGCTAGGGTGGGAAGACCACTGTGAATTTGAAGCCGGCCTAAACTACAGTGTGATCCCATCTCAAAAAACAAAAACAGACAAACTCCAGCATCACAAAAAGAAAAAAAAGGGGAGGGGGACAACTCATGCTTCAAATAGATGATTTACTAAAAGCATTTGGGAGATACTGTATCTGGTGAACATGTAAAAGATTATTTTTAATACCTTACTATTTATTTAGAGAAATTTCCTTGAGATTGTTAATACAGATGTTCCTATAAAATTATATGTAAAAACAGGTTCTAATAGGTCACAAGAATGCCATCTTTTAATTAACGAACTTCAATTTATAATATTCGGTACTATATAAGAAAGGTAGCCAAGTATGCCGCCCCTAGGTAAAGTGACACCCTGGTCTCGCCTGTAATGCCAGCACTTAGGAAGCTGAGACATGAGGACTGCAGCAAGTTCAAGGCCAGCAGGGGCTACATAATGAGTTTTAGGGCAGCCTGAACTACCTAGCAAGACCTTGTTTGAAACAAAAAGATAAACAGAAAAAGTCACCCCAAAATATGAATTATATTGAGCTAAAAGCAACTGAGAAGCAGGTAGTCCAAAAATCATGTTCTAGGAGCTGAGGATTTAGCTCAGTGGCATAAGCACCTGCCTTGCAAGCAAGCAGTCGGGAGTTCGATCCCCGGTACCGATTAAAAAAAAAATCGTGGTCTATTCTCTTCCAGGAAGGACAAGGGTTGATCACCAAAGACAGCTGTGGACCCTAATAGCCTACAGATAGCATCAGAGGAAATCTATCCTCTAGATGACAAACTTTACTAACTACCCTTCATTTACTATTTGCCATCTCACAACCTGAAGCCCACAGACATTCAAAGTTCTTTTCTTTTTTCCTTCTCCAAAGGAAAAAAGTCACTTCTCCAAAAAGACACAGCTCTTTGTTGAAGAAACTATACAAACCAGATGCTATACATCTCTGAGATTTTACTCATTTTCCCTGGATATCCCACATGTACAGATGATATATATATACAATTAACTTTTCTTATTAATCTATCTTCTTATCAGTTAGGAGTCGATGCTATCTGAAACTTATGAAGGATGGAAGGAAAATTATTTTTTCTTCCTCTACATCAGTTTCTGATATTTGCACATCTTACATAGTCGTTCTTCAGTAACCATGGTATTTATTTGCACTTTCCCAGAATTTGAGCATAATAGACACTACTAAGTGGGATGACCTTTATTATTGCTTTGAAATGAAGGTAAGCACCACTGATTTCTTCAGAATACACAAAGATACTTCTGCCTTTATATAACAAATGTGCACATATTAACTTCTGAAAAAGCAAAAGCACAGTCTAAATATTACTGTCTACCTTTCTTTGTTTTTGAAGTTTGTAATTCAAATTTATTTATTTTTTTTTATACCGGGGATCAAACTCGCCCCATACCTGCCAAGTATGTGCTTGTGCTGCTGAGCTAAACCCCAGACTCCTGCAGTTCAAATTTGAAGTCTTAAGTTGACTAGACATTGTTTCCTGCATGGTTTATCTCCTCAGTCACTGCCCAAAGGACTCTGAGAAGTTGTTAGAATATTCAGGCGCAGACACAAGACCCAGCTTCTTCTCCAACGTTGTGGAAAGGGAACTGTACATCAGGGGGCAGAGGCCTGTGCTCCTCTACACTACCTGGAAAGAGCCTGGGGAGAGTGACCTCTCGGGTATCCACGTTGGATTAGCTTTTAATTAAAGATAACTGCAATCTAAACTGTTTTGTCCAGTAAATTTCACATTTTATGTAACTATATTGGAGTTGTTATATATTCAAATAATCTAAAAGTATTAATATTTAAAATCAATACCAAAAACAAAAAAAGTAAGACTTTCCCTGAAAGGGATATTTAATCCTTTGAGCAACACTATTAGGAAATTACTATATTTTATTGAACAGATGAGAACTGAAAGGATTACTAAACTCTAAACCTTCCTTCCTTCCAAAAGCAGCTGCAAGAACTTCCAAGGCAGGAAATCCAGAATCTGATCCCAATTCGACCTCTCAGTAGTAGTGATCAGCTAAATTTATCCCAAATGAGGAAGCTAAACCAGATGCCATCTTGTATCTAAAATGCTGCAATACCACTTTAAAAGGCTATTTTCTATTGCCACCTACCTACCAACTACTGAAAACATTTTTCTGAGGAATCTTGTAAGTGAAAGTAATTTTGGGGATTCTCATTCACGACAATTATGGTAACTGGGCCCCTTCCTAAACATTAAGCACTGCATTCTGTTTTGTCTATATTTTTCACAGCAAGAATTTAGTTAGCTCTCTTAACAATATGGCATACTCCAAGTAGACTAAAATCCTCCCTCCACAGGTCGAGAGAAAATACTAGAAGTAATGTCCTCCAAACTACACATCACTTAAGGACCGGACAGTCCCTTACCTGGTGTCCCCAAGACTATTACAACAATTAGTTGCATAAACACTTGAAGCAAGGGAATCTGATTATAAGACAAAAGCATGAACACTGTCCAACACTGATAAGGGTACATCAGAAACACCGTGTACTGTCACTGGGTTGCTAGTACTATGCTAAAAACAATAATAATGTGAGTGGTACACACCTATAAAATCCCAGCACTCAGAGGACTGAGACAGGAGGATTGCTCTGAACTGCACAATAAAGCCCTGTCCCGAAAAGACAAAAAAAAAGCGTTCAAACTACAAAAATGGTCCCCAAGGAGCTTTGGGTTACCAAACTTTCTCACTGCAATGACTAATAAAGACTGCAAAGCACACCCACCTGGTGAACTTGGAACTGAGTCAAAATGGCAGTTAGCCAGGACAGCATGCTGGGCTCCACCTCTGGGTTCCAGTTTTACTACAACATTGGTGATATTGTCATAGTAGCTTGTAAAACCTCCCAAGAAGTCAATGCTAAAGGAACCTGTGGGCCGCTGTACATCTACTGAGATTTTGTGAAGACTGCTGCTTTGAACTTCGATGAGTTTAATCTGTTCCAAGAGGTACTGCACCGTCAGAATTTCATTTTCTGGACTTCCAGTAGTCCTGGGGCCAACGGCTGTAATATGTTCAAGATAATCCCTGAAAGCAACCAAAAGAATGATGATGGCAAACACTTGATTTAAAACTAACACTTAGCATAGAGCAACTTTTCTACTATACACTTCTTCCTCTTCCAAAAAACTTAGTCCTTCGACTTCTCATATAAAAAAGAATGCCTTTAATTATTTCAGATACACTGAGAAAAGCATGTGTAGTTACAACATTTTGCCTCCCAGCAGTTAACACCTTCAAAATTTTCTCCTACCTCACTCCCACCTTCTAATAACCCTTAAATCAATATAATGACCAGGGATTACAATATATTCAAAATGTGTAATGTTTAACTCCCGAAGGCTAGATAGGTCAGAATTCGACTTTAGTGGGCTGTAGTCCTGAGAGTTCTGGATTCTGGATTCTGAGTTACCAACCCTAAGTGGCAGAAAACTATAACGGAGTACAATCAAAAGGTTAAATAAGCAAAGAAAAACTTCTGATGGTGAAAAATGGACTCATCCTCCTCCTGCTGTGCACAGGGACCTAATAACTTCAATTCGCAACAAAACCAACTGTATCCCTAATGAAAACAAAAAACAAAACAAAACAAAATTTGTATGTCTTTTAACTACAAGTGAAGAAAAATGGGGATACAGCCCAGAAAGTCCTTAGGAAAATAGGTTTTCAGCATTTTGCTTTGAAAGAAAAAGTTAAAACACAATGGTGATTGAAACTCTTTCTGCTACCTTGCAATTTCACAAACTTTAAAACAGTATCTTTGATTTAATCACCTTTCCCAGCAAAATGTCTTTTAAAAAGGCAAACCTGGGGCTGGGGATTTAGCTCAGCGGCAAAAGCACCTGCCTTGCAAGCAGGCAGTCGTGAGTTCGATCCCCGGTACCGGTAAAAACGAAAAAGACCAAAAAAAATAAAAAATAAAAAATAAAAAATAAAAAAAAATAAAAAGGCAAACCTAGCCAAATGTGGTGGCACATGCCTGGCCCAGCACTCTCGACATTTAGGCAGGAAGATCGCTGGAAGTTCAAGGCAGGCCTGTGCTACAAAGTGAGTTCAAGGCCAGCCTGAAGTGCATAGTGAAACCCTGTCTCAAAAAGAAAAAAAAGTCAAACCTTACACAATCACCCAAAGACAATCTGACAAGCGAAATTATGTGTGCAAAATTAAACGGGTAGTCTCTCCCACAGGCAGCCGCCACAGATTTGGGGACTACAAGCCCTCAAAAGTTTGAGCAATACACTAGCCCTTTCCAACAACCTCCCCCAACAATCCTCACCAAAAAAAATTAATTTAGACACATACATTTCATTCTACTTCACTTCAAAGGAAAAGCAGTGCTAACCCAGGTAACAAATTGCAAACTGCTCTGGGGCGAGAGGGCATGACTAATAACCAAAGCATCTGCAGGCAGGACAGTATAAAGGTGAACGAGCAGGCTTAATCCAACTGGCCATCCCCGGTCTGCCCCAGAAGCTACACTCGGCAACAGCCAACCCCTCTCTCTGCTGTTTGCACCCCAGAAGGCCACACATGGCCACCTCTCGTGCACTCGGAAACGCAGGGGACCTGCGCCCCGGGGCCGCGGAGGGACGCGCGAGCTGCGCCCGGCCGGTACCTTGCCTGGCGCGCGTTGAACTCGCCGCGGTGACCAGCAGGCCGGCGCAGCACGAGCTGCTGCAGCGAAAGCTGCACGAGCGCCCAGAGCACTAGAAGATAGAACGCGAGCCCCAGCGCGGCGCGCGCCTCCGACAGCCCGCTCCCCGCGCCGCCGCCGCCCGCCTGGCTCCTTTTCCGCGTCCTCGTGCCACTGCCGCGCGCGTCCGCCGGGAGCTCCTGCGCCGGCGTCTCCCTCTCCGGTTGTGTAGTGGCCGCAGCCGATTCTTCCCGGCGTTCAGATCCGACGCGGTGCCGCCTCACAGCCCCAGACTCGGAGCCCCACTCCATGGTCACAAGCCTCAGCCGGCAGTCCAACTGCCCGGCCCCCTACAAACCCGGCAGCCGCAGCGCCTCCTAGTGAGCGGACGGAAACTGTAGAGGGCCAAACTTCTTCTGATTGGCCGAGCACGCCGAGTGAGGTAGCCGGCTGACCCAGGCCAAGCGGTGTGTTTCCTTTGGCAAGGCTTTCTACTCGGATGTGGGACAGAGGTTTCCACCCCTAAAGCTTGATAAGTGCAGAACGCTTTTCAAACAATGCCCGTGGTTTAAGGTGCCTCAGTTGAAGAACAGTATGGCCCAGCTTTCCATAAAGAACATTAAAAAGGGCTTTGGAAAACAAACGTTCTTGTCTCCTAAAGTGAAAAACAAGACTTAACACAAGAAGCCCAACCTATAGCTTTCACATGAAATCTAGTAAGAACTTTATAACTTGGGGTGATAATTAGGAACTGTCTCCATTTAACAGATAAAGAATAGGGCTGGGGATGTAACTCCTTGGGGAACTTGCCTAGCATGGGTTCAGTTCTTAGCACAACTCAGACAAAAAATAACAGATAAAATAGTAAAAGCTACTTAGTAAATACTACTATGGCCTGTTACTGTGCTAAGTGCACTAATAACTTTTTCATTTAAGAACCTGAAAAGAAATATTCTATTTGAAAGTCTAATTTCAGAGCTGGGGATTTACCTCAGCGGCATAAGCGCCTGCCAGGCAAGTGCGACGTGAGTTCCATCCTTGGTACCACAAAAAAAAAGTCTAATTTCATGAGCTCACAAAATAGCATTTTGATTCACTACTACAAATGGCGCTCTGGAAAGGAAACTTTAGAAAAACTGTTCTTCCTTCAAAATCATCCTGTGGAAGAAGCAGAGCCTTGCTTTTTTTTTTTTTTTTTTTTTTTTGTCTTTTTTCTTTTTATCGGTACCGGGGATCGAACTCACGACTGCCTGCTTGCAAGGCAGGTGCTTATGCCGCCGAGCTAAATCCCCAGCCCCCAGAGCCTTGCTTTTAGTGTGATCCTAGCTATCAATCTGCCTCTGTCTCAAAGTCTGTGTAGCATTTCTGCCTTCACAAAACTTACATTCTAACAAGGAGAAAATAAACACGTTTGTGAATAAAATAAATTGATGTAAGTGCTCTGAGGAAATTAAAGTAGGCAATCGAGAGAGACAGAAGCTCCTGTTTTGTTGGAGTGACCGAGGGTTCTCAAAGAAGTGAGGAACTGGATCACATGAACCTGGAACACAATACCCCAGAAATAGGGGAACATGTCTAGAAGTAACATTGACTAATGCCTTTGGCTAAACCAGACTGAGCCAGGGGGCAGTGGGAGAGGTGAATCATAGTAGCAGGCAGGGGCCAGCACAGAGAGGGTCGCCTGCTCCTAGCAAGAACTTATGGGTGGTTTTGAACAGTGAAAGGTCGTGTTCTAAACACTCCTAGTCTCAATCCAAGCCAGAGGAACTCAGAAACCATACTTAGATCATGTAGACTCATAGCCCTTGATAATTCTTTGCCTTTGAAACATTGGAAGCCACTTTGATTTGTGTTTTATTTGTGTACAAAGGAAAACGCAAGTCAAGCATGGTAGTCCCTGCCTGTAATTTCAGCACTCAGGAGGCTTCGAGAAGAGGATCATGAGTTTGAGGCTATCCTGGGTCACACAGCCAAACCTGTCTTAAACCCTCAGAGCATAGCACCTTATTTGTCATAAACATAGATGAACGTGGGTATATTAAACTCATGTTTATTCTTTAGAATATTTCTATTAATGAATTTTTAATTTTAATTTTATGATTATTACATTAAACAATGAATGCTTAACAGAAAACACTAAAGTAAAATATTGCATTATTAATATTGAGCTGTTTATAAAAACATCAAAATTTTCAATAATCACTAGTTTTTTGGTGTACAAAGTGTAACAGAACAGCAATAAATTCTGATAGAGCTGGTCAACAGCGACCAGTCCCCCACCACACATACACCATTGTAAAACCCCAAACATAGGGACAAAAAGTCTATTACCGCCTTGCAAGAGCCTGATGGCAAGAACAAGGAAATATCCCCTGTAACAGAAAGCCCCACTGCCAACCTCCTCCAGAGAAAGACACCATACACAGAAGGTGCAAGAGCCACCTACAGCTCTCAGCCCATGACCAAAACAATACCTACCCCACTTTTAACTGTCGATAAAAACCCTGCTCAGCCCTGCCCTGTGCACCTTGCCCTGGTCCGCTGAGTAAAGTGCCACTTCTGCTTCCCATAAAACTCCTTGTGTTGACCTTGTGGTGTATTCTGGTTCTTGGCATGAAGTTCAGTTGCTTTATCAAATTCCTATATGAATTACATGAAAATACCAGTAGCACTCTACAAAAGGAAAATAATCTTTAATTATCACGTCCAAGGCAGTCTTCACATATGACAAAGGCACATTCTATACACATCTGTCACTTACATTGATTGTGCACGTGTTTTACTTTCCTAGCCTTTTTTCCCCCACTATTTTATTTTGAAGAGAATAAAGCAAAACAAAATAAAACAGAATAGGTCCAAGCAAAACAAAACACTGAATGTGATACAGGACTTCAAAACAAGATAGTAAGAAATCAACAACGGCTTCCATAATGCCTCTTGTTATCTTCAAAGTAGCTACGAACACCATCATACATAATAAAACAAAACAAAATGGGATAAAATCAGTCAAAACAGAATAATGAAAGTGATCCAGGGCTTCAAAACAAGATAATACAAAATCGACAATGGCTACCATAATATATCTTGTTATGTTCAAAACAGCTGCCCATACCAACAGATATAATAAAATCAAACAATAAAACCAAACACAACTGAACAATGAATACAGCACTTCACAACAAGATAATAAGAAATTAACAATGGTTACCACCTTCCCATTTTGGACATTTCCTCCCTTTTAACTTTCACAATATCAATTGTACATTTTGGATCGCACTAACTCCTTTTTTTATGCTATGGAGACAACACAATTCTCACTCATCTGAGTCTGAACCCTTTCACCCATTAGTATTATCTCATGTTGCATCCATTTTTACCTACAAGAGTCTCGAGGTTATCCTTGTTTATAGCTGAGTAGCTTTCCATTGTATAAAAACACCATATCTTTCTTAGCCATTCTGCAGTTGATGGGTAAGCTACCCCTGCTCTTTTTGGTTCCTATCACCTGGAGCATAGTTTTCACTCCTTTGACTTTAATCTATGAATTTCCTTTTGAGTTAAATGTTTCTTGTACACTGCATACCGGTGGATCTTGTTTCTTGATCCACTCTGTGTTTCTTTTTATTGGTCGATTGAGGTAATCTACATTAATGGTTATGGCCATCATGTACTGGCTCCTCTCTGTCTTGCAATTTTCCTGCCATTGGCTCCCTACATTTGGTCTCCACTCAATTGTTTTTGCTGTTTGACAATCCCTCATTGCCCCTGTTCCTGGAACTGTGTCATTTTTCTCTCCCTCTAGAATACCCTTCAGTACTCTTTGCAGGGTTGATTTGTTCCTTCACTTGTTTTTGTCATGGAAGTATCTGTTTCTCCATTAATTTTGAAAGATAGTTTTACAGGGTACATCAGTCTGGGTTAGATGTTTTCTTTCAGGACTTGAAATGCTTTATTCCAAGCTTTCTTGACTTGATAGTTTATGTTGAAAAGTATGCTGTGATTTTGATGGGTTTTGCTTTATAGGTGATCTGTTTCTTTTCTCTAACTGCTTTTGTATTCTGTTTTTGTGCTGGATTTCTGGGATCTTGATTATCATATGTTTGGATGTAGATTTATTTTGGTTATGGCTAGTTGGAGCTCTACATGCCTCACTTATTTACATGTGGGTTCTTTTCCCATATTTGGAAAGTTTTCTGCTACTGCTTTTGTAACTACTCCTTTTATGTTATTTGTGTTGACCCTAAACTGGTTGTCAACTTTACACCAGCTGAATTAAATCAGCATGGTGCTGAGTGTAGATGGCCCACCTGAATAAAGTTGGCAGCATAAATAGAGACATGTAGAAGAGCTAGGCATTGTGGGTTTCTCCGTGTTGCTGTCTTGAACCATTGGTTCTACTGGAGGAAATGGTCATGAATAGCTTCCCCAGTGCAAGTTTGAACATTGTCATTAGAGTACCTTGGGACCTTGTTGGTGAGAATGGCTGTGGTTCACTTTGGGGGAGCGCTGGTCCTTACATCAAGCATCACTTCTTGGCTCCAGAGGGAAAGAAGTGTGGTTTAATCTCCAGAAGAAATTTGTCATGCTGGCTTTCTGGCATGTACTCAACTGTTCTTATCATTGGAGGACCTCTGTGCCACTGAAGATGGCTGTGGTACTTTTCAGGGAAGCCTTGGTTCTTATTTTGAGCATGACTTCTCAGCTCCAGTGTAGAACCCTCAATCTACCAGTACAGCTCCTTCACCTGACTGACATAGACTTTCTAGCTTCCACCGCTGAACTTTGGGCCTTCCCAGCACAGATCCATAAAAGAGACTGGCATGAGTCCTTCTCACGGGCTCTAGACCTTCAGTTGGATTTGAGGGAGGCATTGTCATGGGCTCTAGGTCTTCATCTGGACTCATGCAGGACATTGCTGTGGGATCCAAGTCCTTGGCTGAATATTCTGGGTCTTTAGTGTCGTGGACTTTCTTGTGTTTAACTCTGGGTGACCATCATAAAATAATATTATAAATTCTGTATCCTGATTCTAATAGTTCTGCTTACAACTCCTAACTACAACACCTTGCTTTTTCACTGACCCCTATCATTCATAAATTATTTTTCTTTGTGTCTTCTTGCAACCATTGAATTGTTATTTCCTTGTTATTTTTAAGAGATCTTTCCCTTTCCTGTGGTGATCACTAGCTGAAAACCTGTCTTTAAAGGTCTGAAATCCTATCTTTGGTTCCTTTCAAGCAGTTTTGCCAGCTTTCCATGGAGTTTTTAATTTCCTGGATATCTCTTTGAATCTATTGGGGCTGGGGATTTAGCTCAGCGACATAAGCACCTGCATTGTAAGCAGGCAGTCATGAGTTCGATCCCTGGTACCAATAAAAAAGGAATCTATTTTATGCATTCTAAATCTTTCCTGTATTGTTCATTCAAGGTTTCTCTCATTTTCCTATATGTCTCTATTTTTTATCTATGTCTTCTTTAGATACACTCAGCAATTCTTTTATTATGTTTTTCATTCCTCCTTTTACCTGAGATATTATTTCTGATCTGATTTCTTTTGTGGCCTCACAAAGTTATTTCATTACTTCAGTTGCCATCACTTCAGGAACTTCAGATTTGTGTCTTCTAATCTCTTTGATGTATACCTCTCCTGGACTTGCTCTGCATGGGCTGGAGGCCAGAGACTGCCTTTTGCTCCTTCATCTTGACATTTTCCTGGGTTCCTCCAGACGACTAGGTTGTGGAGTCCCAGGCATTTCTAGCCCTAGATACGATTTCTCTGAGGCCTGACTGGTTCATTCTCCAGCCAGTGCTGGCTGTAGATATCCAATGATGGTCAGCAGCTCTACAGGAGCGGGACTGCTGCTTCTCCGGGCCCACACTGACTACCAGCAGGAAACATCCCAGATGGTGTGTGCAGGGGCAGGGTTGGCCGCTGCTGCTTACAGGGATGCCTGCTACTTATCTTCTTGGCCTTTTTGTAGGACATATTTGACACCTTACTTGTCTTGCTGCTTTGTCAGGAGGGTCCTATTATTTAAAGTGTAGTTAAGAGGAGCATAAAGTATCATTAAATTCTTAATAATTTATTGTACATTTAGAATAGTAGGAGACACTTCTGGGAATATGACCAACAGGTAAATAGCAGAAAAAAATAGCCTCTCTGAAAGTCACTGTCCAAACACTGGAATATAGCATTGTAAGGAAGACAAGAAGGAAGGAAGTGGGTCACCTGGACCCAAGAAGAATTGAAAGTGCAAACTGAAGCCCACAGAGAGAGTAAAAAGAAAAACTTCACCAAAGAAAAAGGCAGTAGCCAGTGGCGCCTTCACCCTGAGATAGGACTCACTGTGTGAGAGGAGCTGTTCAAACCTGAGTATGCATGGTCACAGTGACAGTGACATCTGGCAACCTGGAGGCCTCTCCAGAGAGACCACGACAGTGGAGGGGAGTGGTGGAGGCGGAGGACTGCACTGGCTGGCGGGAGTGCAGAGGAATCAGTCCTCCCGTGGGAAAGAGTGATTTGCTGGGAGCCATTTTGAAGACAGGCCAGGGCAACCCAGAACCCAGAACTGCTGCCAGCTTCCTGTAACAGCTCCTAGCTGGGCACAGACCTGTGCAAGTTGTTTGGACTATGGTGGGCTCAGTGAGTCTGGTTTTGGGGCAGGCCTGCTGAGATTACCCCAGTACTCTACCATAATGCAAATGCTGCCTTTCTGGGATAGAGTGGCACCATTTGGGACTCTTGTCTCCACTGGCTGTCTACTAGTGAAACCAGAGAGGATCCTGGACATGGCTTTTTCTTTCTTTTGTTTTTGTTTTTTCTGTTTTTCTTTTTTTTTTCTTAACTGTTTCTCCTTCATTGTTTATATAGGAGTGTGAGAGTGGTCCCTAACCTCTTTGTGGCTGTGGTTCTGTTCTGTTCTTCTTTTTCTCTCTTCCATCTCTCTTTTCTTTCAATCTTCTGCACCAGTTTCTCCAAATTGTCATGATCTCCCTTTGTCCTCCAATCTTACTTCTAATCTCTTTCTCGTCTTACAGTGTCTATGTTCTCCTTAATCCATTTTAAAATTTAACCTAGAGGGCAAAATTGGGACATAATGGATTTATATATTGCACATGATTATCTGGTTTGGTTTTTTTTTTACATTTTGTTACATAATAACAAATCTAGTTCATATGGTTAAAAGTTACAAATTAAGAGTTAGCTCTGATTGTTGTTTTCTAGGCTGTGTTTGATGTTATTGGTACTACTATAGTCAAAATTGACATAATTGGCGGCGGGGGTTTAGCACAGTGGCATAAGTGCCTGCCTTGCAGGTGTATGATCATGAGTTCAATCCCTGGTACCAAAAAAAAAGCATCAAAAAAATTGATATAATTGTTCTAAATAGCTGTTGATCCTGATAATCCATGACTGAGATTAACTAAGGGTCACAGAAAATAGGGTGGCACAATGCCAAAGAACCAGGCCAAACAAGCAACAACGTCTTATCTGCAATAAACTGAAGAGGTAAAATCTTCTAACAGACTGAAAACCTGAAAACTAGCTATACCTGGAAGATACCTCAGAGAGGTAATCATCACTTAAGGGTCCTAAATATTACCAATAAAGCAACCTACCCTAGGCAACTTACAAGCATCATCCCAGGAGTTAAACTAAAAAAATAAAGAAAATAAAATGAGAAGACACTTAAGCAAAATGCAACCTCAGACATCCAGTTCCCCAAAGGCAAAACCAGGGGTAAACAACGAGGTGGGACAATATGAAAGCCCCCCATCAGGGCTCTCTGAAGTGGAAACAACAAAGCAGTTGAATGAGGCTCTGGAAAAAATGAAATCAGAAATAACCTCTCAGATAATTACAGAGATTACCAAAATATACACCATGTTTAGCAATATTAGAGCACACACAGATAAAAAAAAAAAATAGATTCGCTTAAGCAAATTATGCAGTATGGGAAAGAAATAGAATCCATAAAGCAGATTCAGGCAGTTATCCAGGAGAATAAAAACTCCATTAAAAGTATTCAAAGAAGATTAAGCCAGTGTGAAGACAGGATCTCAGATATTAAAGATAGGGTTGGGGCTGGGGATTTAGCTCAGCAGCATAAGCACCTGCCTTGCAAGCAGGCAGTCATGAGTTTGATCCCTGGTACCAAAAAAAAAAAAAGATAGGCTTGCAGTTAGTGACCAGGAAAAGAAAGATTTCTCAAAACTAGCAAGGGACCATGAGAAATCAATCCAGCAGCTGCTAGATGAGACAAAGAAGAATAATTTAAGATTAATTGGAGTCAATGACCAAGCAAGAGATATCATAAATCATATTTAAAAAAATGTTCAGAAGTCATGATAGAAAACAGAGAATTTGATATACATATGAATGAGGCATATAGAAATCAAATTAGCAGTGATCAAAAAATCTACAGCCAGGCATAGCCTAGTCAAGATCCCAGAAATTCAACACAAGAGTAGAATCCTAAAAGCTGAGAAAAGAAACAAATCACCTATGAAGGAAAGCCCATCAGAATTACAGTTACTTTCTCAGCACAAACTTTCAAGGCAAGGAGAACTCTAGATTCTAAAGGAAAACAGCTTTCAACCCAGATTGATGTACCTCACAAAACTGTTTTTCAAAATTGATGGAGAAATAAGATAGTTCCATGACAAAGAACATTTGCAGAAATTTATGGTCACCAAACCAGAACTCCAAACTGTGTTGAAGGACATTCTAGAAAGAGATAATAAGGACCACATCTCCATGAACCCAAACAGAAGAAATCCACCAGGGAAGGTAAACAATTTAGTGGGAGGAGAAAAAAAGGGGGGGAGTCAACAACAGGAAAATAACATAGCAAGGATAAGTCAATACATATCAGTTATAACCATTAATGTTAATGGTCTTAATTCACCAGTCAAAAGACACAGACAGGCAAAATAGATCAATAAGCAAGAGCCAACAATATTTTGCATACAAGAAACACATTTAATTAAAAAAGTAATTCATTGACTAAAAATCAAAGGATGAAAATCAATAGTCCATGTGACAGGAACACAGAAATAAGCAGGGGTAGCAGACAAAGTGAATTTCAAGCCAAAACTGAGTAAGAGAAATAAGGTAACTACATCCTTGTAAAGGGGACAATCCAAGAGGAAAAGATAGCAATCATAAATATATATGCAACAAATACTAGTGCATCCAACTATATAAAACATTACTAATGGACATGAAAAATCAAGTAAGCACTAATAAATTGCATTGGGAGATCTCAATAACCCATTGTCACAAAAATACAGATCAACTAGATAAAAATCAATAATGAAATACTAGAAATAAACCAAATTTTTGAACAAATAGACCTAGTAGATGTCTATAGAGTGTTTCGCCCCACAACATCAGAGTACACATTCTTCTCAGGTGCACATGGGACATTCTCCAAAATAGACCATATAGACCATAGAACATGCTTAAGCAAATGCAAAGGAATCAAAATTATCTCACATGCACTATCAGACCACAGTGCAATGAAATTGGAAATCCATGCCAAAGGAAACCACAAGAACTTCATACACACATGGAAATTAAATAGCACCCTACTGAACAAACAATGGGTCATAGAGGAATTTAACAATGAAATTAGACAGTTCTTACAATGAATGGTAATGACAATACAACAAACTGGAACTTGTGGAACACAATGAAAGCAGTCTTGAGAGGAAAATTTATAGCAATAAATACCCATAACAGGAAAACAGAGCAAGCACATATACACATCCTAATGTTGAATCTTAAACTTCTAGAAAAGGAAGAGCAAGTTAAATCAAAAGCTCATGCAAATGAAGAAACTATAAAAGTCAGAGCTAACATTAACACACTGAAAACTAAAAAAAAAAAAAAAAAATACAGAGAATCAATAAATCAAAGAGTTGGATGTTTGAAAGATTAAATAAAATTGACAAACCCTTAACCATCCTTATCAAAAAAAGGAAAGAAAAGACTGAAATCCATACAATTAGGAATGAAAAGGATAAAATCACAACAGACCCTGCAGAAATCCAGAATATCATCTATACCTACTTTGAAACCTTGTATTCTAACAAGATGGAAAATACAGAAGAAATGCACAGATTCCTAGATACATATGAATTATCAAAGCTGAATCAAAAAGATACAAAAATCCTAATAATCCAATATCAAGAAATGAAATTGAAGACATAATTTAAAACCTACCACCAAAGAATATCCTGGGCCCTGATAGATTCACTGCTGAATTCTACAAGAAATTTACAGAAGACCTAATAACACTATTTCTAAAACCTTTTAATGAAATTTAAAGAGAAGCAATACTTTCAAATTCATTCTGGAAGCAAGTATTACCCTGATACCAAAAACCAGACAAAGATTGAACTAAGAAAGAGAGTTACAGGCCAATCTCCCTAATGAACATTCATGCAAAAATTCTCAATAAGATACTGACAAACAGAATGCAGCAAACTGTCAAGATTATATACCATGATCAAGTGGGATGCATCCCAGGGATTCAGGGATGGTTCAATATACATAAATCCATAAATGTAATTAACATATTACAGAGCCAAGGACATACATATTACATATGTAATTAACATATTAACAGAGCCAAGGACAAAATCATATGATCATCTCAATAGAGGCAGAAAAAGATTTTGACGAAGTCTAGCACACATTCATGATTAAAAGAACACTACAGAAAATTGGAATGGATGATCTTTATCTCAGCTTGATAAAAGCCATCTATGACAAACCAACAGCCAACATCATACTAAATGAACAAAAACTGAAACCTTTCATTCTAAAATCAGGAACAAGACAAGCATCCCACTGTCTTCATTCTTATTCAGCATAATCCTGAAAACTTTAGCTGAAGCACTTAGACAAAAGAAGGAAATAAAAGGAATATAGGTAGGAAAGGAAGAAGTTAAACTATCATTATTTGCATATGATGTAATACTCTACTTAGAAGACCCCAAAAATTCCACCAAAAGACTTCTAGATTTAATAAGCAAATTCAGTAACATAACTGGGTTACAAAATCAACACTCAAAAATCAATAGCCCTCCTGTATATGAATAACAAACTCACTGAGAGGCAAATCAGTGAAACACTAACTTTTACAATAGCACCCAAAAAAATGAAATACCTAGTAATCAATCTAACAAAGGATGTAAAAAAATCTCTACATTGAAAACTACAGCACTCTGAAAAAGGAGACTGAAGAGGACATTGGAAAATGGGGAGATATCCTGTGTTTTTGGATAGAAAGAATATAGTGAAAATGGTCACACTTCCAAAACTGTTATATAGATTCAATGCAATTCCAATTAAAATTCCAATAGTATATCTCATAGAATTAGAGAAAACAATCCTAAAATTCATCTGAGACCACAAGAGACCTAGAATGGCAAAGCAAATCGTGGGCAACAAAGGCAAAGCAGGGGGGATTACAATCTCTGATTTGAAATTATACTATAAAGGTAATGTGATAAAAACAGCATGGTACTGGAAAAAAAAAAAAAAAAAACCAGACCCAATGATCAATGCAGTAGAAGATGCAGAAACAACTGCAGACACAGGAAGCTACCTTATCTTTGACAAAGATGCCAAACACATTAACTAGATGAAAGATAGCTCTTTAATAAATGGTATTAGAAAAATTGACTCTACACATGCTGAAGATTAAAACTGGATCCATATCTTTCACCATGTAGAAAGCTAAAATCAGAATGGATCAAAGATCTTAATATTAAAACAGTAACACTAAATCTGCTGGAAGATAGAGTAGGTAAAATTCTGGAAGACATTGGTGTAGGCAAAGACTTTATGAACAAAACCCTGATTGCATAGGAAGTATCACAAAGAATCAACAGCTGGGATCTTATCCTACAAAAAAGCTTTTCCACAGCAAGAGAAACCACCAATGGAGTGAAGAGATAACCCACAACATGGGAGAAAATGTTTGCCAGCTGTATCTCAGACAAAGGATTTCTGTCTAGAACATACAAAGAACTCAAAAAAATCAGTCCTCCCAGATTTAAAGATCTAATCCAAAAATGGGCATCTGAGATGAATACACACTTCTCAGATGAAAAAATACAAACAGCAAATAAATATGCAAAAAGATGTTCAACATTCTGATCATTCGAGAGATGCAAATTAACACTGAGATTCCACTTCACCACAGAAAGAATGGCTAGTATCAAGAAATCAACCAATAACAAATGCTGGAGGGACCATGGGGAAAAAAGAACCCTTCTCTACTGTTGGTGAGAATGCAGACTGGTGCAATCACTGTAGAAATCAGTGTAGAAATTCCTCAGAAATACTAGGACTAAAGGTCCCATTCAACCCATCTATTTCCCTTCTGGGTATCTTCCCAAATATACCACCGTTATATATGTGCACCAAAGTTTATAGCAGCACAATTTGTAATTGCAGCACAATTTGTAATAGCCAGATCTTGGAAACAACCTGAATGTTTATCAGCTGAGGAGTGGATAAAAAAAAGATGTGGTATTCTTATACCATGGAGTACTACTCAGTCATAAAGAAGGATAAACTGGAGCCTTTTCTAGGTAAATGGATGCAACTTGAGACTATACTTATTAGTGAAATAAATAAGACACACATTATATTGTCTCATTAGTGTGAGAAGCTGAAAGAAACGTATGTATATGTGTATAAAAATAGTTAAGATTGGCTGGGGATTTAGCTCAGCGGTGTAAGCACCTGCCTTGCAAGCAGGCAGTCGTGAGTTCGATCACCGGTACCAATAAAAAGGAAAAAGACAAAAAAAAATAGTTAAGATAGTTTTACTACAGATTTCTCTGAGTTCACTGAAGAGAAAGATTTGTGCTGGTATTGTTTGGATAATTAAATGCAAATGTCTTGTGCTCTAGGTGAATGATTTGGGGATGACAATGCATAATGTATGGGGAAAAAAGGCATAATGTATGTACCACTGTTGCATTGACATGTTTTGAAATTTTGTTTTAGTATTTTTTTTCTCCTTGAAATAAAAAATGGACTTAAAAAAAACACAAGCTATCATAAAGAGAAAACTCCTCTCTATGCATCAAAAACAGTCACACACAGATTGCTGAGTACACTGTCAGGAGGGCCATCAGTCTGCAGTTTAGAGCTATATCCCAGTTCTCACAATAAAAAGTTTAGGGTGAAGGTTAAATATTTTATCAATTTAAACAGCCAATTTAAACAGGAACTGGAGAATCTCCATTTCACTATTCTTTAAATTTGGCCTGTAACATCAGGGAAAAATTAGTGTACATACTTTTAAATGGCTTTGAATTCTGAATTTTTCTTTCCCTTCTAGAAACCTGGCAGTCTCTAGGGCTTTATTTCAGGGTCACACACCCAGGGCTTTGTTTACATTTCTCCCCTGGGCTGCAGAGGCAGGTGACTTAGGACAGAGGGTGTGACTCAGCAGTGTGGAGGCTGGGGAAGCTGACTCAAGTGAATTTGTTCCAAGCTGTCTACTAAAACATTCCTGACTCTGTTCTTTGGCAGATTCAGTACTTTGAGGAAAAATTCCTCTCTTCATCCCTCTGCTCTAATGAGCACCATGAACCCCACTGGTCAGCCCTATCATGAACTGCTTTCACTGGGCATGTGAGCTGTGACCTTGTTAGGGTCCTCATTGGCCCAAAATAGCCTCTGCAGCTGCTGCCTTTCCAAGATACTGGAAGGGGAAAAGAGACAACAATGAATCTTAAACTGTTAAATCTCTCTCAAAATATGGTCTGAAAACCACTTAAAATGAGAATTGCCTGGGGACCCCTCACCTTCCTAGGTCCCACCTTCCTACTGTATCAGGCTATCTGCAGGTAGTGCCATATTGCTACACAGAGCTAAGTTACAAAGAAACAGTACAGGCAGGCAAAAAGGGAGCCAGTGCACAAGTGACACATTGTAACTGTAGGGGAGCCACAGACACAACCACTGAGGGTCAGACCTCAAGATAATAGATAAAATGAATGCAACCACATACTTTCCCTAAGAATAAACAATAGTGATTGATATTTTCAGTAGCTGTCAATCACCTTGGAAAATCCAGGAAGAGCCATTGACTCACACCTCCAGGAAAAGCCCCTGTTCTGTTTCATGCCTGCTTGGTACCTGACTTGTTTGCCCATTTGATCTCCATTTAATTAATATTACCTAAGCAATTATGCACATAATCTTACTGATTGACCATAGTTTTGTCCCACCTCATGCCCACCTTGTGATTTCCCACTTTTGCCCCACTTTGGACCTGTCTCTTTGGAGGCTGGAAGATCACTATGAGTTTGAGGCCAGCCTGGGATACACTGTGAGTTCAAGGCCAACCTGGACCACACGGTAAGGCACTGCCTAAAAAAAGGCCTTGAGGGTATTCTGTATATTTTATTCACAACTGAGTGTAATAATTTTTTTCAATTTTAGGAACTGCAACCAGTGTCTTTGCACTGAATTATACCCCCAGTTCTTTCTAAAAAAAATTTTTTTTTGAGGGGCTGGGGATTCAGCTCAGCAGCATAAAGGCCTGCCTTGCAAGCAGGCAGTCATGAGTTTGATCCCCGGTACCGATAAAAAGGAAAAAGACCAAAAAAAAAAAAAATTTTTTTTTTTGAGACAGTGTTACTAAAATGCCCAGGTTGGGCTCAAACTTTTAATCCTCAGCCTCTCTTAGTGCTGGGGTTACAGGCATTTGCCAGCACACATGACTATGATGAGAATTTTAAAAGAATGCTTAGTTCCATAAAAGCTGGGTATGATGGTACATGCCTGAAATCCTAGCACTAAGGAAGCTGAGGCAGGAGGATAATGAGTTTGAAGGCAGTTTGGATATGTGAGCTACATCGTAGTGAGGCCAGCCCTAGCTGCATAGCAAAACCCTGTCTCCAAACAAACAAACAGAAATTTAGTTTCAGCAAAGCAATTTGCTACTCTGTAACTCTTACTATAAACTACTGAGATAGGAGGTAGGAAGCGAAAAAGCTGGCTGGGAAAAGAAGTGGAACTTGTTAATCATAAGATCCCAGGACACCACCAAATAATTCATAGGACCCCTATGTAGAACTTCTTGTGGGCTTGCACAGAACGTGGATGGTATAAAAGAGATGAGACGCCATGAGGAGCCCACTACTGTGACTCTTCACGGGAGCCCACCCTGAGTCTCCCCAACCCAGGTGTGCTTTTACTTTTGTTTTGTTTTTCTGTACTTTTATTTTTGCACCTTTTCTCTTTTGTTAGATCCAAGTTCATTCTGCAGAGCCAGTTTCTTCATCCCTCACTTTGCAAATATGTAAACTTTTGGCATTGTTTTTGCTTGTCTCTTTTTTTTTTCTTTTTTGTTTTTGCTTGTCTCATTCATTTCTTTGTGGCAATAAAGACCTGCAATACCTTTAATTGCCAATCCACTACTAAAGGAACTACCCAACAACACTATGATAATAATAAATGTCTTGGGTTTCCAGTCTCTTACTGTCAAGCAATTCAAAGTGTTCAATTAGGAATTCTGTTTTTTTTTTTTTTTTTTTTTTTTAAGAAAATGAATAAACAGATCTGGGGTACAGATGCTGATTCTTTACAGAAGGCAAAGAAAACGGCTTAGTTCTTCATAACTCAGAGTTTTCAAAACCATTTTCTGCCATACTTTCCAAAGACTCTAATATCCTACCTAGAAATAAGGTTAATTTTTGAAGGACACCTGCAAGACTAGAAGCCCAAGTTAAGAAGATCAGAAACAAACATTTTCTGGCTACTTAAAAGTACTGTTGTGTGAACAAAGTAGTTGTGACTTACTTAAGGAACAGAATAGAGCATTTACAACCTATTTCCTGATGTGTACAAAGGAGGTGGAGAATAAAACAGGTCATTTTAGGGTTGTAAGGCATGGTGAGGAGGGTG
The DNA here is from genome assembly GCF_034190915.1 of Cavia porcellus. NCBI lineage: Eukaryota > Metazoa > Chordata > Mammalia > Rodentia > Caviidae > Cavia > Cavia porcellus. The sequence goes on from NW_026947484.1 coordinate 81,546,725, forward strand.
GACTGCTACCCTGCACCCCACCTAAAGCAGCAACAGCTGATTTATTAATTTATGGACTTTGGAGCTTATTCAAATAACCATGTGCAACCTTATTCAGATATACATGTTCTGTTATGTTGGAAATTAATTTAAAAAGAGAGAAGCAGGGCCCGTGAAATCTCTTAAGCCTCACTGTTAAGATCTCAAGGACACACTTCTTAAAGATAATAAGAATTTTTTTTATAATGCTAGAATTTATCAGACTAGTTAGGCAAGTCTCATTCTCCTCTTCCTCTAAGGTAAGAGAGAGGTCAGTCTTGATCAACCGCCTCTTCCCCTCTCACCCTTAGCACTGCGGGGGTTTATTCTGCAGCAGGAGTGAATGGGTAGGAGGCACCCTTTCACATCTTATCTCCACATTTGTGCAGATAAGAGCTGAAGGTCTGTAGCTGCAAAAATGTCCTAAAATAGAATCTTCCCTCTCAGTCTCATCCCTCACTGGGTACAGGACAACACATCGGGTTCTTGCTTAGGCTTTGGTCTGCACCTGGGAAAAGCAGCTGTATTTACTCTTCTTGCATGTCCTGTGGGGAGAAAAGAGGGGAGATGTAACAGCTGCTACAGCTACTCAAAACAAAGGGTGCTCCTCCGTGCCAGGGCCAGTCCTGGGAGCGCAGACTCGTAATTTGAAGGGTCCTACTTTCAATTATGAAAGAGGTTCAGCTCAATCCCTGTGAGGGTTAAACAGAGATCTTCTGTCCAGACCTATCACAGAGTCACTTGGATCAGTGTAGGACTTCCCTAAAAGACACTATGTCCTACAACTTGCACTTCCTCCTCCCCTTTCATCTATGTATGACTAATTTTTCAAAATTATCAGCCTTGTAGTAAATGATAAATATATTTCCTGCTGAAAATCATATTTTCTGGCTATGGCAACCCTGGCTTTTCGAGAGAACCATGCAATCCAGACCAATAGAGATGATGATCAACACCACATTCTCCTCAACAGGCCTGCCATAAACTGTGGCTGGTTTGAGCACATTGGTCTTTTGTTCTTTTGCCAGGGTACAAGATGCAACCTGGCCTCGCTGATGGTTGAGGTGAGTTTCCTGCCAACAGGAACTGGGGCAAAGGCCTCCCTTGTCCCGCCTCTCCCTTCTAACAGTGTGATGTCTTTGAAATTTAAACTGGGACTACCTGAAACCTCTATCACTGTTTTCCTGATTGTTTTCATCACATCATTACAGTGTTTATTGGTGCTTTCAAATTTTTTAAAGTCATTGTTCATTTTTAAACTTTTAATACTTATGACCTTGGGAGGACCTGGTATATCTGTGCTATTAAAAGGCAATTTCTTAAAGTTTGAAGAGTGAGAAGGATGGAGAGAAAGCAAGAAATTCAGAGTAGTTTTTCCAAGCTCTTTCTCTTTTTTTCTCTCATAAAACTAAGTCTGGATCAATTAATTGATTGATTGGTTGACTATCCAGATTCTTTCCACAGTAAATGAATCATACCCTTATCACTCTTCCCGCCTTTTGGTGCCAATTTCTTTTTTTATTTCTGCCATAGATGCTCCACAAAAAGAAGGGGAAAAAATCAAATTTGTTCTCTTTGTTTATCTCAAGGAGGGGTTTAAGTGGACTTTTAGGAAAGAACACCTTTCTGAGGGCCTTCTGTCAGTTTTGGGAGGCAGCATCCTAAAGTGGCCTCACTTCTAGAGAACAGACTCCACAGCAGCAGCCCTCAAGGGAAAAATAGTGTGTGGGGGGCAGGACTAAGAAACTAATTTGAAACAGTGTAACTGTTACTAGGTAACAAATTCAACCAATAAATGCCAGGCTTTTTTATACAACCAATGATGGGCTAGAATTATTTTGGAGAGTAGCCTATTTGGCAGTGGAATCTGGGCAACAGGGTTCAAGTATTACAGACAGCTAAGTCAATAGAAATGTAGAAGGCAGGCACATAGGGCTGAGGCCTTGGGGGTGCCAGTGGAGAAGGTGAAAATGCTTCAGGACTGTGGCTGGAGGATGAAGACTGAAACACAATGGCTAGATTTATGTGCTTCCCTAAGGAAGAAATAGAAGTTTGAGATTATTGGTATAGCCCTTTTGAGGTTTCCAATGATCTCATTAGGGATAGGTTATCCTCTTCCACTCTCTAAGACTAAAACTAAAACCATTAAGACTATGACTAAGATTAACACTAAGACCAAAACTACTAGGACTAAAATAAACTTGAAGACTAAGACTATAGATTATCAAGCAAGGTTAATGATATTAGCTATATGCCCTTGCTACCTCTGGATCAATATTACCTAAGTGACTACACTTGCAATCTTAGTGGTTAATCGTAATTTTGACCCATGTTGTAGCTGTTGTACTCTAGAAAAAAATAGCTTTGTTTTATTTGTATTATACCAAAATACCTGTAACGTGGCCTTACTGTATATATGTTTCCCTTCCCCCTTCCCCCTTCACCCTTCTCCCTCTGGGTGACCTAATTGATATGTTAATCAATGCTCTCCTCTGTAAAGAATTGTAAATTCCTGCAATACTTCTCTGTCCTCTCCTAAGGGAAACAAAGGTTGTTAATTGCTGCTAGACTCCTCTATTCTCTGCTGAGGAAAACAGGATCTTCCCCATTACTCTATTTCCTGAGTCACGCCCATGACCTTTACTTTACTTTGTGAGCGGTGATAGGTACTGCAGGGGCCGGAAATGTAGAGGAGAGACACACAGCTTTTGCAATCTCTTACTGCACTGTGTCCCTGAGCCCAGGGTAAAATAAATCAGCGCTGCTTTTTAAAATATGTTTTTGCCTCATTTTTTAAACTCAAGCTTGGGGGCTCATTTGTGGATTACAAGAGTAGCTGCCTCATGATTTTGCTCTATAAAACTTTCTTCACTGGCAGCCCCTTTGGGATCCCTCCTTTCTTCCAGGAGCTGTTCCTATTCCCTTTTCTTTTTCCCAATAAATTTTCCTACTCTTTGTTAGGTCTGAGAAGGGGAGAAAGAGGGGGAAGGAGGGGAAGGAGTGGAGGAGTGGGAAGGAGTGGAGTAGAGTGGAGTGGAAAGAGTGGGCGGCGGTGGCTGCAAAGACAAGAAGTATAAAATATAAGTAACGTTTATTTCGGGAATGCGGGGAGAGACCCCCGGCCCCCGGGGCGCAGCATCTCCACCCCAGGGCCGGCAGTCTCTCTCTGGAACACTCACTCTTCTTGAACACGTGGAGTGAGTCACATAAGTAGTCCTTGTCTGGGGTGGACCCCAAGGGGCATTAGGGATGCACAGGTAGCCCGTTGGCACACGTTTGGTGCCAGAGGCAGGTTACTAAGCGCAGGGGTATAGGGTTACAGGTAAATCTCTAAGGGGCGGGGGAGGCAGGAGCTCCTTAATTTGGCTGAGGCTTCTCCTGGTTAAAGTGTCCGGTCTGGGCCAGCAACCCTTTCATATCCCGTCTTATGATTATTAGGAAAAGGGGCGAAGATTTCTCTCTGTAACTACTTCCTGCTGGCTGAGGGCGCTGTATTGGGGTCTAGGGGAGTCAACGGGATGAAGGTTGATGCCCAGGTAGACGCTGATGTTAGGTGTTTTAGCCAGGACAACTTCACTGGTGAATGCACGTATGTTAGACTGGAAAAAACAAAGAAACAAGATGTTATGAGGAGACATGGCACTGTCATATTTATGGACCCAAGTGAGGTAGAGGGAAAGGTGTCTTTGATTTAGACCTGTTATTCTATCAGGATGACTTTGAGGTGGCAAGGCAGGATTCTGAAAAATTAAACGTGGGATTAGGAGGAGTGAAGTTATGAGAGGTGATTATTCCCCCATATGAAAGCATAAAAGTTAAAAGGTAGGTAGGTAAGGCTTGTCTCTGGTATATATGACGTTGGAGTCTGTAGGCAATCCTGTTAGAGAGTCCTGCTATAGAAATGATCATTAATAGAATGTAAGAAATTAAGAATCAAACTGGACAACAAAACATGACAACCTGTGAGTCGTAAGGCAGAGATGAGTATCAAAAGGATGGTTAGATCTAGGGCCTGAGTGATGTGAAACCAGGATGGCAGTTTAAAAGGGAATAAAAGCATTTTAAGATTTAGGACTGGGACCTGTATAAAAATGGGCCCTGTTTGTAACTGGCATAGGTTGACCTTCAATACTCCATGAGACATTGAGGATTTATTAGCCTAAAAACTCAGTAAGAACTCTGTATATGTGGTCTCTTATGTCCATGAATATAGAGAATGTCTTACCTTGAGAGTTTTAATGTGATTTGGATTCTGAGACAGATATCCACCAAGGTGGTTGGCCCCTGTGACCTGTGAGGGTTACCAGTTAGGGTGGCCAGGATAACCCAGCCCTGGAATAAGATCTTTTGGCAGTGACCTGTGAGGGCTACAAGGTAGGATGGCCAGGCCACTCTCTGGTGGCCAGGATAGCCTAAACAGCCCTGGAGTAAGGTCTCGAAGAATGCCAGCATGGGGGATTTTGTTTGATGTCTTATGATGAATTTGAGTGTGGCCCATGGCGGGGGTGGAGGGGGAGGTAGCTTTACCTTGTGTAGATGTATCTGTCTCAGAATTGTAAGTGTTATTTAAAATAGGAACAACCATAGCAAGGTCTCTGTAGAGCTTGAAGGTCAAGTTTTGCCTTGTTGTTTGAGATCAGGACTATAGTAAAAGTTATCTGTAGAATTAAGTAATTATGTAGGAGCTTAATATTGGCATTTAAGATTATAAGGCAGGCAGGTTGGTAAAATTATCAGGTGGCCAATAATAGTGAATAAATGGTAGAAAAATTGTAAGAAAAAAAATAGCCTCTCTTGAGTGGAACTGAATTGTAAAAAAAAGTTTGGGCAGGGCCACGAGACTTTGGAAACGCGAAGTGTTTAAGGCAGCTTGAGATGCTGAGATAGCACCTGTAGGAAGAGAGCAGAGTTGTGCTTGGGGCGGGATGAGCACCACCACACAGCAGGCAGGAGGGGGGCTGACATGGAACATGCAGAGTGGGCGGGGCAAACGCCGGGACACAGTAGGTGGGGCAGGCTGAGGTCCCACCCAGACGCTTACTGTGACACGCTAAGAGGGCGCAGGAAACTGCAACCGTGTAAGGGGGTGGGGCTTGGAGGCCTGCAGTGGTGATCAGAGGTGGCGCCTGGTGCCACGGAACTATGGCAGCTGTGGCACGCGGCTGGTGCGTGTCCGGTGCGGTAGGGCGGCAGTGGCAGCCTGTGTGCCTGGTGCCGCGGAGGGGCGGGCTGGCAAGGAACATGAAGAGTGGGCAGGGCGAACACGGGACACAGTAGGCGGGGTGGGCTGAGGTCCCACCCAGACACTTACTATGACGCGCTAAGCAGCGCAGGGAAATGATGTATTTTAGCTGCGACCGCATAAGGGAGTGGGGCTTGGAGGCCCGTAGTAGTGGCCAGAAGTGACACCTGGCGTCACGGATGGATGGCTGCTGTAGCTCGAGTGTGTGGGCAGGGGGGGGCACAGCGCGTTCGGGCGGGGGCACCACGGTCGGGGACGTGGCGGTGGGCGCGGGTGGTGGCGCGGTCAGGGGCACGGCCTGCTGCGGCCCGCAGGAGCCAGCGTGTCTGTGAGGGAACCTGCGGCGTGTCTGTGAGGGAACCTGCGGCGCGGACAGTCTCGTGGGTATCCGCCAGCAGCGGAAATGATCGGCTCGAATGAGTTGGCGCAGCATGGAATGTGCTGAGCGAGAGCCCGGCGGCCGCGTGGGGCGCCCGGGTCGGGGCAGCAGCAATGGCTGGAGCCATGGCGCGGAGTCTCGCGGGCATCCGCCAGCGGTGGAAATGACCAGCTCCAATGAGCTGGTGCAGCACAGGACGGGCTGGGCGAGAGGCCGAAACTGTGGGGCCCACAGAATTGGAACACGATGTGAGAGCGAAAAGAAAAAAAGCTGTTTAAAATCTAGAGCAGTTTTATGTGAATCTCTTATTGTCTAGTCTCATTTTAATCTCCGTGGTGGTGACGGGGGATGGGTTGGTGCACACTGGAAACAAAGGGAGCTATTAGCGCAGTGGGAGGGGGGAGGGAGAGGAGCCTGGCACGAGTGGGCCGGGCCGGGTATGGCAGCTGGGGCAATCTATGGGAAGGGCCCAGCTCGCATCCAGAGTCGCGGCGCCGGCCCCCTGGGTGTCCGCCCCCTCCCCCCCCCGCAGGAGATCGCCTCTTGATTGCCGGACTGCCGGTGACCCCCCTCCCGCTGCCGATGACGCGCTGCCGCCGGAGCGGGAACGAAGGAACGCCGGGCGTGCGGGATGGGGAGAGAGGGGGAAGGGAGCGCGTGCTGGGAAACAAAGAGCCTGGTTCAGTGGCTGTTATCTCTTTATGTGTGGGGAGAGGGAGGGATCCTGGAGGAGACAAAGGGACAGGGAAGCTGGCAGGAAAGGTAAAAAGCTTTAAAATGAGGGTTTTTTAGTGTGGGCTCACATCAGCTTGCCTAGAGAGCCCCAAAATCTCTGGAAAAAAAGGTGAGGGCCTAGGTATGGGCTGTCTAAAAGATTCGAAAGGGTCATGAACCCACGCTAGAGGGGAGAAAATCCGCGTGAGCCTGGCCCAGTGGCTATCTCCGGGGAGTTACTCACCTGGTGGGTGTTGGTTGAGAAGCAGCAGTCGAACTTAGGATTTGTGAGTGTAGAAGTGAAGAATCTTGAACAGCAGGGGACCAAAAAACTGGGAAAATCCCAGGAGTTTCTCACCTGCTGTCGAGTCCCGGCACCATCTGTTAGGTCTGAGGAAGGGAAGGAAGGAGTGGAGTGGCCAGTGGTGGCTACAAAGATAAGAAGTATAAAATATAAGTAACGTTTATTTCGGGAATGCGGGGAGAGACCCCCGGCCCCCGGGGCGCAGCATCTCCACCCCAGGGCCGGCGGTCTCTCTCTGGAACACTCACTCTTCTTGAACACGTGGAGTGAGTCACATAAGTAGTCCTTGTCTGGGGTGGACCCCAAGGGGCATTAGGGATGCACAGGTAGCCCATTGGCACACGTTTGGCGCCAGAGGCAGGTTACTAAGCGCAGGGGTATAGGGTTACAGGTAAGTCTCTAAGGGGCGGGGGAGGCAGGAGCTCCTTAATTTGACTGAGGCTTCTCCTGGTTAAAATGTCCGGTCTGGGCCAGCAACCTTTTCACATATCACCCCTGATTTTTCTAATTTCAAGACAGTCTGTCCCATTACTTTGTGATCTCCAGGCACTCCATGCTCTTTCATGCACGCAATTCACATAGCATTTAGGAAATTTAGGGGTGTGTGGTACAGATGTCCTTATACTACAGCTTTTACCACATGGATTCATAAGAGGCATTCCTCCTGCGTGGTGTCTAGTTGAGTACCAGTCTGTATGTCCACTCCCAGTGTGTATTCAACAACCAGGGAAACACAGACATCATATCTGTGGGGAGGCAAGTGTCCAACATCCAAAGACCATGATATAGTGATATTCATACTTCAATGTATGCAGCAGGTCCTTTAGAATGGTCTGGATTGCCATATATTAATGTTGACTTGGCTCTTGTATCCACCAACACTAGCACACACTGCATATTTTTGGGGGACTAGTAAATGGTCAATTCCACATATGGCCAGTCTCCTGGGAATCCCCAAGACCTGGTTACCTTGTTTTTGCTAATTGCCTGTTGCAGGCAGCTGAGTTAGTTAGGAGTATTATAGGCAGTGAGACAGGGCTAGATCCTCAAAGGAGCCTGTGCAGATATCTTACAACTGTGGGGGAGTCAGATACCTCCTGCTGTGGGCCAGGTCTCAAGACAAAGGATCAAAAAAATGCATCATCTACATCCTGAAGACTGATATTCTAATTAGTTCCCTATCTCCCTAGGGGAAAGGTCACAACTGTAAGAATGCCCACTTCCTACAAAACTTGCTTTCCCATTTGTCCCCAATTTAATCAATTTTACCTGAACTACTAATCTTATTGGCTCACTGTCTTAGTTACTTTTTACTCATTGCTGAGACAAAACACCTGAAGTCCAAGTTGGGAAAGGAAAAATGTATTTCTTACAGTTTTTAGAGGTTTCAGTCTACACTCAATTGGCTCCAAGACAGGCGGGCATGGCTGGGCAAACAGCAAGCAGGAACCAGCAAAGAGCAAGACACACCTTCTTCCTGCCATTACATCACATCCTGGCTCCACCCCTATGTAGGTGTAGCACTGACACTATCAATCCAAGCACTAGACAATGAACCAATCACAAATGCACAATGCAAACTCATGAGGCCTGAGGGCCACAGACATAAACCATGACACTCACTATAGTTATGTCCCACCTTATGCCCATCTGCCTTGTGAGTTCCCAGTCCTCCGCCACCGCACCTTGAACCCATAGTTTTACTCTATAAAAGTCCCTGGAAAACAGAGTCTTGGGCAACCTACTCGGGATCCCTTCTGTCTCTCTTCAGACAGAAGCTTTCTTTCTCTCAATGAATATACTCTACTCTTAACCTCTGTTGTTCCTAAAATTCATTCTTTGATTTTAGAGAACACGAGCTCGTACCAGAAGGTTGGGAGTTTTCATTCCCCTATATCAAAAGGAGGCCTTGATTCACCAGGGCTGCTTTGGCCTTCTGGCCCTGGCCCATTGGCTGGTATTGCTGCTCAGGGTATAATTGCCTCCACAGAGTCAGTAACACATCCAATGGCTGTTCGTCTAACTTATCTGCAGCTAGGCCAGCATCCAATAGGTCCATCTAGATCTAGTGCTGACCAACTTTCAGTGGCCCCACAGCTTGTCCTTGGAGGATGGCCCTTTCACCAGGAGACTCCCTTGTTTTTCCTTTGTCAGTACAGCTTTTACAGATTTCACCTTACCTTGGCACTTGACTGTCATATCCCTCAGCCTGGCCAAGGCATCCACAGCATCATGGTTTGGGTGATCTCTAATGGAGGCTAGAAGGGGACTGGAATGTGTCAGCTGGCCTGCTTACCAGGATCATGTCCTTTATGCATGCCTTGAACATTTCCTCATCTGAGCTATGGTACTGCAGTGCGAACATCATTTGCCACATGGCCATTTCGCACAGCATAGTTGTTAAGACTAGCTAGTTGTCCATTTAGTGACTTGCTCTGACAGGCCACCTGAATAATCCCAAACCTGAAATAATTACTGCCATTAATCAATTTATCTCGGTCTGATTACCTGCTTCTGGGTCTGTCCTCTGCACATTCTGCAGAACCCATCTCATAGAAGGGGTGCTGGCTATGGACACCTCTGTGTATGATTATCCCCATCATCCCACAGCTGTATGCCATGAGGGCATTGTTTCACCCACCTTCTGCTTTGTTTTGCCAGCTCCCACAGCTCCATGACTGTACAAATCAAGTACATTGTGTGCCTGGTAGAGATAGGTGGCCCTACTAGTTCTCCCTGAACTAGAGGCTCCTCTGCCTCCACCTTTGGATAAATAGCTGGCCTATCACACAAACTAGGGAATTTTTCTTGGGAGTTTTCTCACACATGGGGACCAATGCTTCCAGAGACATTTTTAGAGGTGGCAGTGTTTCCCACGTCTTGCGACATGAGCTCCATAGCAGCCAGCTGTTACTCAAGGCCCTTCTATATCTGCTGCAACTCTGTCTACTTGCCAAACAAGACTATTTGCTTCTTGATTTACACAGTAGAAGTGAGTGGAAAAACAGCCAAGCCACCCACCTCACCATTTCATAGTGAGGGGGAGGAATTTCTCTATCACTTCTAAGGCTTGCAAGATAAACCTGGTCTCCAGATGGACTGTTTCCCAGTCCTCTGGGGCCTTCCAAGCCACTAAGAAGGTGGCTACAGGTAGTGAGAATGAGGCCAGGGGTTGCTTATTAGCTCTCTTTCACCTTTGGGTGCTGTTTCCACAGCTACAGTGGAACTCTTGTAATCACAAATGAGCCCCCAAGCTCAAGTTCAAAAAATGAAGTAAAAACATATTTTAAAAAGCAGCACTGATTTATTTTATCCTGGGCCCAGCAACACAGTGCAGTTGAAGTTGCAAAAGCTGTGTGTCTCTGTCAAAGCTTGTGGCCTTTATGTACATATCACAGTTTACAGAGTAAGGGGTTATGGGCATGGATCAGGAAATCTGCTTAATGAGGAAGACCTTTGTTTCCCTTAGCAGAGAACAGAGAAGTATAGCAGTAATTAACAACCTTTTGTCAGCTCATTTTAGCACCACATCTGTTATTTGTAGAGGGCAACAATGGTTAACATATCAATTAGGTTAGGTGTTTAGGGATTTATAATTCTTTACAGAGGAGAGAATTGATTAATCAATATATCAATTAATTAATCAATTAATCAATATATCAATTAGGTCACGGGGTGGGGGCACGACACATACAGAACAGTATGGCTACATTACAAGTATTTTGGTATAATACAAATACAACAAAGCTTTTTTTGCTAGTGTACAACAGGAACCACTCACATCCATACCCTGTTGATTCTGCCAACTGTTGGTCCCCTTTAAGGGTCCAAGGTAGATTTTCAAGGTGAGATCCCCAAGTTAATGAAAGCACGTGTGCAAAACAACAGCAACCTTAGCAGACAGCATGGAATAGAGCAAACAGAGCAAGAGTGCAAGAGCACAGCAGAAACCTATGTCTTCCTGGTAGAATTCTTATATAGATTATCTCATATTCACATTCTTACATACTGCTATAACCAGTGCTTGAATGTTTACCTGTGCTGTCATGCTTATTTGACTATATCCCACTGTGCACCTGCACTAGACAAGTGGGGTCATGTCCTTAGCTATCTTTGGATGACCCTGTTATGGCTGATACATTGTGTCAACTTCAGAAGTCTAGAAGCTTAATTAAGTAACTCAGCAGCTCTCTAACCTGGGGTATAAAGGACATGCTGTTACCTCTCTAGAATATTGTTCATTGTGTCAATTTGAGAAGGTCAGAAGGTTAACTGATTCAGCAGGGGGCGGGGTCCTTACTTTGTAAACATCCTCAGGCTGAGGAGGGCATCAAGATGGTGTGACTGTTACAACCACCTGAGGGGAATAGCCTGCTTACACTAGAAGGGAGAAGAATTTTTTTCTTCCCTTTTGCTCTTGCTGTTTTTGTTGTCTTCTGTCACCTTAAAATGTTGCCATTGTGCCATGCTACCCTTCACAAACTGAGCTAAACCTTTCCTTCCTTAATTTTGGATGTCATATATTTTGTTCCAGCAATGAGAGAAAAGTAACCAAGACAGCCCCTGAGCTTTGAAACAGTTTGAGTGGTTTCCCCACAACCTTAGTGTCCACCCATTTAGGCTCTCTCTTGGAAATCCAAGAGCAACATGTTCTTCTTTTCCTTATTCCAAATTCTCCTGACTTCCTCTTTTGAGTCATGACTTCATTTCTTAATGTTGTGAGCCCACAAACTTGGCACATTTGACATTTAACTGGTTAGGAGTTATATTTTTCCATATCATAATGGCAGTCCCACAGAGATAATTGGAAGGAGGTAAAAGTTTCCTTTTGTCTGATGACACTGATAAAATATTTTGACTAGATTCTGGATTGTGACTTGTTTAGGTAACCAAGAATTGTCATCCCTTGTGTGTTGGTTGCCACAACCCTTGTGGCTCTTGAGGTTCTTGGGATAAAGGGCCATGAGCGGATGAGAAAAATAAACAGACAAAAGGTGGGGTTGGGGGAGACATCTTTCTCCTGATCAGAGGAAAGGGAAATGGCCCCTCACTATAGGGGTGTTTATTTATGCGTTTAGCAACTTAAATGTCACATGACACCTGTAGTAATTTGCATGTATGGCAACCTAAGGGCCTGATTTTAGGGTCAGGAGTCACTTGTTTCTGTGCCTCCCCAGGCAGGCTTTGTTCTTGTTCCCACAGGTGTGGTCAATTTCCATAGCTTCAATGGCTCCCTACAATTGGTTGCTTATGTGTTGGTATTTTTTGTTTTGTTTTTTGTGAAAGTAGTAGAAAGCTTAAGTTGGAAGTGTGAAAATAATGTGATGCCTTTTGAGTTTTTGATTTGTTTGGCAGTTACAATATAGCCTGCTCTCATTACAGACAGGCCTTTGGGGTGGATATTTTTGTGTGTGCTCTCATTCTCAAGTGTGTCTGAAGATTCAGCTGGAGGCTGTGGGACAGCTTTTGGTATCTTACCTCTGTGAGGATGGTTGTTATCAGTACCAGATGTTTTATGTTTGTCTTTGCAATTCTGGGAATCATTTTCCTTTCTGATTGAAGGCTTCTGAACCTTTAGAACATGAGAGCACAAAAGACAGGCATTCCCTTTAGACTGCATACCCCCATGCCTGGGTTATAAGACTCAGAAATCATGCTCTTCCAGGAAGACACATAGACAGCGTCTACAGTAAGGGTCTCTCACACTACTTGTGGGAAAAACCCTCATCCTAAGACACTGTGGAGAGAACTGATCTCTGGGTGATGGCAGGGAAAAGTATTTCCAAAGCACACATATTTTAGAAGTCCTGGACATCATAGTTTAAATGATCAGCTCCAATATGCCCTTTGATTTTCTTTCTCTTGCTTTCTCTAGAAACATTGAAAAACAATCATTAAGGTCACTTGATCATTTTATTTAACCTTCCACTTCACAATGTTTCCCTGCTTAAGATGGAGTCATTACAGCACTGATGATTTCACTGATAGAACAGAAAACATTTCTAGGGACCATTATGATTCTGATAACAGTTTTAAACAAAATAGGTATTAAGGGAGCACAATAGTCATAGCCACTAGTCCCCAGAGGAGTGCCCCTCTCTTTCCATGATTTCTCTCCAGAACATGTCACCAGGCCCACAAACAAGTTCTATACTTAGAAATATGCTAAAGTCTGACAAAGAAAAAAACCAACAGCTAAGTATGACCCAAGGAGTCACAGAATCAGGAGGAAAGGGGCGCATGCACCAGTGGGGGTGGGAAGTGCAGCTGTAGCCACTTAGTTCCGGCCTCTCCTCCAACTCACTGCTGCTGGCACTAGGTGGAGTCAAATGCAAGAGACAGCTTAGGTGCGTGGTTACAAAATAAGCAGGGAAAGACAGAGACTTTTTTTTTCATCTTGTTTCTTCTTAAAATGGAGAAGAAACTGACCTAGGCAGACATGTGCAGCGGGTCAGATAGGGGTCTTGGCAGATTTGTGACTTCCCCTACTGTTGGGAATACACATTTGGTAGGTTCCCTGGTCTGAGCACCCTCTCCCTCAAAAATACAATAATTACATGACTTATAAACATTTCTGCTGTGAACTTTCACAGGTGTACTGTAAAAGACTCATTTCATTGGATTATAAATGAGTATTGTATTATATTTGATATATAAATGAGTCTGATTTACGAACTTTCTCTAGAAAGAAACTCATTCATAAACTGGAGACTTACTGTGGCTGACATTGCTGTACTTCTCATAGTCCTTCACAGGGAACAGTGACCCGGGGCTGTCAGGACAACAGTGGCTGTCAAACAACCGTGACCATAAGAATAACAGAAGGCCCCAGTAAGCCTGCGTGAGAAGCCTGTACACATGTTATAGGGTTCAGATAAAACACTGGCCCAGCTCCCTTCTTAAAAATAGCATTTACTTTCACAAGTGTAAGAGTTTTCTTCCTCTTCTGATTCTTATTACAAGACATCTCTGATAATTGATGACCTATAGGAAAAGTTCTGCCTATTCTTTTTATAGTTAAAAACCAATATATCCAGGACTGTAATCTTTTTTAAAAGTAATTGTTTTGTGCATCTTATATGTTTGCCTGCCTGTCCAATCTGTGTTAATAACCAGTTAAGATACCTATAAGTGCTTCATTAAAGAGTTTTTAAAGTTCATATCAATTTTCTTTTCTTTTTCCATTTCTAAATTTTTGGATTTTTTTTGTAATTTCCATAGAAAACTGGTTATACGATTTTCAGGATAGCCAAACTCAGAATGTTACCAGGTGAAGAAGACAAATGTGCTGATGAATGCTTTAATCAGGAGGCTGAGGCAGGAGGACTGCTATGGGTTTGAGGCCAGCCTAGGCTACATAGTGAGTTCAAGGCCAGCCTGTACTACAAAGTGAGATTTTCTCTCAAAAAAAAAAAAAAAAAAAAAAAAAAAAAAAAAAACAACAATAGCAAAAAACCCACATCATTACCAGATGAGGGTTGATAGGCTTGAGGCTTACAGACAAAAAACTTTAAGTTTGATAGCATAAAGATTGTACAATATAGGGGCTGGGGATTTAGCTCAGCGGCATAAGCGCCTGCCTCAAAAGCAGGCAGTTCGATCCCTGGTACCGGTAAAAAACGAAAAAAGCCAAAAAAAAAAAAAAAAAAAAAGATTGTACAATATATATGTCAGTATATACATTTCTGTATTAACTTTCAGGTACAAATTATCCTCCAAAAACTGAATTTAAATTACCTTGTAGATTAAGTAGTCACTCAAGATATCAACCCAAATGCTTGTAGTTCACATAGTTTAAGAGCAGGCTAATTAGCCAGGTATGGTGGCACACTCCTGTCATCCCAGCACTCAGGAGGCTGAGGCAGAAGGACTGTTGCAAATTTGAGACCAGCCTGGGCTACAAAGTGAGTCCAAAGCCAGCCTGGACTGCATAGTGAGACCCTGTCTCAAAAAGACAAAACAAAAACAAAAGCAAAAAAAGCAGGCTAATTTAAATCAATTGGTAATAGTAAAGATGTTTCTAAAGTTGATAACATATTTCTATCCAGGTTGATAACCAATTGAGATGATATAAAAATTAATTACATACAAATAATATTATTGTTCATGTACAATAATTTAAGAGTTCTCTTTTGTCAAAGATAAACACACAAAATGGTACCTTGGTTGATGAACACTTTTATTTGTAAATAATTTAATTCCCAAAAAGAAGCACTTGGAAAAATTTCACTTTTGTTTGTAAACTCTGCTGGGTGATAACATGATCATAGCCACCTTTCCCACATGAACCTGAATGTTGCCAAGTTTTCAAAATCATGGAACAAATGAAGTTTGTGAACCGAGGTACCTCTGTATGAGGCTTAAAAAGTGTTTTGTTATGATTTGATTCTCAGAGTCATCTAAAATAATTGCTGAGATAACTAAATGGGGATCTCTTGGGCTTCAGAAACTGTTGGACAAAACTATCCTCCATGTCTAAAAGTATCAGCTGTCTAAATTGATTTGTTCAGTTTTTACCCACTGGTGCAATTTCTCTGTTTTTCCCCCCAGAGTCTTATGGTAGCATATCCCAACAGACATTACTAAATAAATTATTATAATATATTATGCTGGCTATAATTAAAAGGTTAAGTTTCTAAGTTTAAAACAATAAAGTTTTCTTAAGACATTAAGATGCAATTGATTGGGCTGGGGAGTTAGCTCAGTGGCATAAGCACCTGCCTTGCAAGCAGGCGGTCATGAGTTCGATCCCTGGTACTGATAAAAAAAAAAGATGCAATTGATTACACTTACAAAACTAGACAAATAAAAGGTTCTATATTTTACTAAAGTTCTTTCTTATGTTTTCCATCATTAGAATCTTGGTTATTAGCTGGGCATGGTGGTACATGACTGTAATCTCAGCACTCAGATGAGGCTGAGGCAGGAGGATCACCATAGTTCTAGGCCAGCCTGGCTACATAAGTGAGTTCAAAGTCAGCCTGCATTACAAAGCAAGACTGTCTCAAAAAAACCCAAAAAACCAAAAAAACCAAACAACCTTGGTTATTAGAAAGTGAGCTTTAACAGTTAAAGAGTATCCTCATGTTACATATAAAATGTTTTCAATAATCAATTTATGATTGGTTAAATAACTATTATCTTAGGTTTGAAAAAATATATATTATATGTTGTAAGTCTCTCAAATTTATAAAGTTAAGACTATAAAAGTTTAATACATACAGAGTAACAAGTACGTGCTGTCTTTTATACATTCAGATCTTAGACATAAAATGATTGAAAAGTGGCATCTCTTTAAATCTGGTCCTGACATACAACTTAATCTATGTGTCCTGGCTTTGACTAAACAAGCATTTTGCTATGGTACAAATGAGATATACTTCCCTATTGGGTAATAAGCCATTAACACTGTTTCCTAAATTTATAAGGGCTCTAAAGATATCACTGAGACAGATAACAGAAAAAGGGAGCAGCAGCCTGTACTTTCTCCCTGGCTCATGGCATGAGAAACGGAGATCGAATCTAGGCCCAGTGAGAACAGGTGACTCCAGAGGCGGCCAGAAAGCACACCCCAGAGGAATGGAGCAGGGGGTGCCATGCACTGTAACAACTTGTGAGTGACTCTAGCCAAGTGACTGCTGTGTTCCCTACAAATGGTGCTTGGTCGGTTGCCATTTTAGGGAGGGACCAACTAACCCTGAGACTCAAGGCAGCTCAAGTCAGCCCCATCTCAGCCCTCCACCCCCATTAAACTACCCCAGAGACTGGGTGAGTACAGATTGCACTGGCAGACCAGCAAGAGGCACCCAGAGAGTTATAAACTAAATGACTCAGGCCCAGCCCCATGGGCTCAGCCAGAACCATCGTGGATTTGAAAGTTCCAGAAGCAACACCACACCTTACCCTGCTGCCAGCTTCCAGGGGTTATACCGCACTGATCTGGGTGATGACAGCCTCCTCTGTGCACCAGCAAGAGCAGAGTTATGCCTTCAGCTAGACACTGCCACAAAACTAGAGACCCCAGAGGCCACGCACAGGCTTGAAATCATAAGGACTCTTCTTTTTTAAAAAATTTTTTTCTTTACTTTTGGTTAGTTTTTAAATTTTTTGTTCATTTGGGGTTTTTTTCTGATTGTTTTTGCCTCCTTGTCAGGGTGAACATTGTAGTTTGTCTTGTTCTTGATTTTGTTTTTTAATTCTTTCTTTCCCTCCTGCCTTCTTTACCAGTTTCCTGAGGTTTGGGTAATCTTTGTTGGCTTTCAGCTTTGCTAATCTCTTTTTCTTCTTTTATTTCTCTATTTTTTCCTGTACTCCCTTTTAAACCATCCCTCCCCTCCCTTAAAGTAACATGAGTCTCTATATAGAAGACCCCAAAACTCCACCAAATATTCCTAGAATTAAAAACCAAGTTCAATAGCACAGAATACAAAGTCAATGCTGAAAAGTCAGTGATATTCCAGTGCAACCACAACCAATCACTGAAAGAGAAATTAAGAAAACAATACCTTTCACAATATTAAAAATACGAAACACTTAGGAATTAACCTAACCAAAGAATTGAAAGGCCTCTGAAATGAAAACTACTGTACTCTGATAGAGGAGATTGAGGATGACATCAGAAAATGTAATGCTATCTCCTGTTTGTGAATAGGAAAAACCAATATAGACCAAATGGCCATACTTTCAAAACTTTTCAAAATTTTTATACAAATTCAGTGAACTCTCAATCAAAATACTAATAGCTTTCTTCACATAACTAGAGAAACAATCCTAAAATTCTATGGAAACAAAAGAGACCTAGAACAGCAAAAGAATTCTGAGCAACGAGGACACGGCATGGGCCAGCACAGTGCTACTACAAAGCTACAGCAATCAAAACAGTATAGTACTAAAAAAAAAAAAAAAAAAAAAGACTTGTGGGTCAATGGGACAGAATAGAGAATACATAGACAAACCCAAGCACAGTCAGCTATCTTTGAGAAAGGGTCCAAACCCTTTTGCTGCAGGAAAGATAGGTTTTTTAAACAAATGCTGCTAGGAAAACTGTCTATCCATATGCCAAGCATTGATGCCTATCTCTAACCCTGTACTAAACTAAATTTAAAATGAATCAAAGATCTAAATATTAAAACAGAAACAATCTTCTGGAAGACAATATAGATAAAATTCTTCAAGACTTAAGCATAGACAAAGTGTCTGAACAGAACTCTGTAAGACCGGCGTCACGGAGAAGACCCCAAGGACTCAGCTCTCATGCAAGAACAAAGGGGTTTTTATTATTCCGTGCACACGGGGTCCTCCAAACAGGTGGAAACGGAGAACCCCGAGTTGAGGCAGGGCTGGTGTTTTTAAGGGTGAAAACCGCAAAGCAAGCGTTGTTACAGAAGCCAATCATAGCGATTAGAGCAGGGCTGATGGTGAGCTGTCCTTAAGGGATTGGTTTTCTTAGTGGGGCGAGGGAGTGTCTCCCAAGAAGGGGTGGCATTCCTTAGGAATGGGCGTTTGTCTCATGACTGAGAGATCTGCCTTAGGTTAAGTCTGTTTGTCTTAACTGTTTAAGAACACTGGTTCCTGTGGGGGTGGGGCTGCACATAGTTTCGAAACCCGCACCACAACCATTCTATTTGTAGAGGGCAACAATGGTTAGCATATCAATTAGGTAAGATTTTACAATTCTTTACAGAGGAGAGCATTGATTAACATATCAATCTTTTACCCAGAGGAAAAGGAAGACACACATTTACAATTACAGGTATTACTGTGATACAATACCAAGTTACAGGTATTACTATGATATAAACGAAGCTATTTTTGTGAAGAATGTACAATCTAATACAATCTGATGCAATTAACACAATTTGTGACAGGGCTATCGGATAGGGAAGACCTGGGATGTCAGGAGCTATTACCTCAGGCCTTTGTTTTATGGCCTTTAGGAGGTTAAAACTTAACCTAGTTAGATTTGAAGGGAGAAGGGGAGGGGAAGCAGCAGATGGAACGAACTTTCTTGGTCTCTTCAACTCCAGTTGTGCAAGAAATATAAAATCAAGAATCAACAAATGGGATCACATCAAATTAAAAGACTTCTACACAGCACATGAAACCACTTATAGAACAGGAAAAACTTACAGGGACAACTTACAGAATGGGAAAAATTTTTGCCTGTCATTCCTCTAAGGTCTAAGATCTAAAATATTTAAAGAACTCATACCCACTTTAAAAAGGACCACTGCGATGAGTAGATGCTTATCAATTGAAGAAATATAAATGGCCAATACATACATGAAAAAATGCTCACCATTGCTCACCATTCAAGCAAGAAACTTCAAACAAGACTGAGATTCCATCTCATTCCAGAAAGAATGGCTATCATCAGGTATCAACCAGGTCCTTCCTGTTAAGTGGCACAAGTGAGTTGCACACGTGCCAAGGAGAGGACAAATCAGCGTCTCCTGAGAATCAGCCATGCTGGAACTTGGGGAGCCTCCCAAGAAAGGGAGCCAGCTTTTCTGGTAAGTGGTGCGAGCCGCTGGCACACCAGGGAGAGAATAAGTCAGTGTTTCCTATGAGCCTAGTAGTACAGGCTGAGAATCAAACATCCAGGCCCCCCACCCTTAGCAACTGGATGGTTTCCAGGTCAGCCAGAGTTGATAGCAACTAAGGCACATAAAGCAACTAAATGCTTGTATTGTTCGGTTGATTGTGCTGACCTGGGGCCGGAAGTCTGAGCATCTCTTGGGAGGATGATCGCATACAATATAGCAAATATGGGGGATTTCCTTCTATCTTGTCTTTGAAGGCCAATATTGTTTTCACTGTTTTGCTTTGTTCTGATTGTTTCACTCTATTCAATATTCTGTTTTGACTGGTTTTATAGTGCTCTGTTTTTAGTTTGATTTTGCTATACCTGATTCAATGGACAACTATTATAAAGATAACAAGATATACTATACTACCTATTATTGTTATTTCAGTATCCTGCTCTGAAGCTCTGTACCACTTTCACTATATTGTCTTGATAGGCTTTGTTCTGTCTTGTTTTGTTGTATTTTACTACCTTTAAAGGAAAAATAAAAATATCCAAAAAAAGAGACATCAATAACAAACACTGTAATGGTTGTGGGGGAAAATATCTTCTTCAGTGTTAGTACAACCATCATGGTGTTGTACTCTAAGAAAAATAGCTTCATTATATTTGTATTATAGCAAATTACCTGTAACATGGCCTTACTGTAATGAGTTTTCCTTTTCCCTCTGGGTGACCTAATTGATATGTTAATCAGTGCTCTTCTCTGTAAAGAATTGCAAAACCTTACCTAATCGATATGTTAACCATTGTTGCCCTCTACAAATAACAGATGCGGTAGTAAGATAAGCTAACAGGAGTTGTTAATTACTCCTAGGCCTCCCCATTCTCTGCTGAGGAAAACACGATTTCTTCTTATCTAAACTTGCTTGTATGCAGGGAGACTTGCTTGTTAGCACAACCCTTACCTGACCTTGCTCTCCCCAAGGAATGTAATCTTGCCATATTTTCTGTTCTGTAATGTGCCGCACTGCCTTCCCCCTTTCTCTACCCGGTGGTAGTCTGTCATAAAATGTGCTAATTGCACTGTTCTTAAGAAATGCTTAACTTCAAAGAAATTACAAAAATGTTGTGGCTCAACCCTAATGCACCAAAAGGGTTAAGTTCCAAATCCTTTTAAAAACTTAAGTTTCAGCTTCTTGTAACTTTTGACCCCTTTCCCACATGTTGTGTTAATGAGCTGTCCCAAAATAATTAACTTTCTACCTTCCTCTCCGAATGTTATTGCAGATGTGCTATTCCGAGATAATGTTTATCTGCAGAATGGGAGTAACTTAAAAGGCGCCAGGCTCCTGATGTTATCAGAACTAAGTGGACAGCTTTACTGTTTCCAGACTTGAGTCAACAGCTTGACAGCTCTTTGTTTTCCCCCTCTCTCTCCTGCTTTTTAAAGCCCTTTCTTCAGTCTCTGGGGCACGCAGTCTCCGAATTAGTTCCTGGAAACTCATCGCCAGGCCTGGCCTAAATAAAGCCTTTGCTCCCCAAATTTAATTTCTTGCTTCTTGGATTTTATTCCGGGGTCCAAGCTATCACAATGGAAATCAATGGAGGCCTTCCCCGAACACTAAAAATAGAAATTGTATTTCCTAGAGTCTGGAAAACAATAGCTTGGAGAGGAACTGAAGCAAGTAGGGCATACATGGGAACCATTAGGCAATTGATAGAAGAGAAGAAGATAGGATTAAGTGACACAGAAGAAAAAATAGATCACACCATGGAGGAAAGACCCTGCAATGCCACAGTGGTGACTCACTAGCCACCAGCTGGGAGGCAAACTGAGAACTGGAGAACTGCACTAGAATGGGGAAAGTCTGCACTTGGGGCAGCAGGGAGAACACAAAACCCTAGGGCAGATTTCCACACTCAGCATCTGCTGAGTTGCCTATGTAAAAGTATTTGAGGCCACAGTCACACAGAGCAGGAGCTGGCAGGGGTACCATTGTTGGGAAGGGCTGGGTATTGGAACCCGGCTCCCAGAGAAGCCCCTTGGCTGTTTCACACTGCTGAGTCCCAGAGTGCATGAGGGAGAGACAAGCACAGGAGACTGCTGGCAGCTGGAGAGTAGACTGGGAGGAGGCCCTCAGAGAGGCAGGCACGCCTGAAAACAGTTTCAGCCTCAGTTACACAGGACTGGAAGCACCCACTGGTGCCGTGTTCCCACTGTAAGCGGAACACTAAGCCTAGCACTGTGCTGGGGGAAGACTGTCACCTTAGACTTTCAGCAGAACAAGGACACTTCTCCCCTGAGCTCTGCTCCTTAACCTAGTTGGAGGAGAAGAGCTGTGCGTCCAAAACAATAGAAAACTTTTATTATTACTTAATTGCATTGTTTTTCAGTTTTTATTTATTTATTTTTTACTTTTTCAAGACAGAGCTTCACTATGCAGTTCAGGCTGACCTTGAACTTGCATCAATCCTCCTGCCACAGCCTCCCAAGTGCTGGAATTACAGGTTTGTGCCACCATGTCCAGTTTCAGTTTTTATTTTACTTTAATTTTTTTTTTACTCTTTGCTATTTTTCTTTCTATACATTTCCCCCAATACTTTTATTTCTTATTTACCTTTTTCTGAGCATGTCTATGTATGGGTGCTTCTCACGTCTTTTTTTTTCCAATGTAGTTTATAGAGGGTAAGCACTTCTCTCTTGTTCCTTTATATTCTTTCCACTTTTATCCCTATCTCTTCATCTGACTTACACCTGTTTTATTCATTCTGAATCTTTTTCTTTCCTCTCCACCTTTTCATTATCTCCCTTTAAGTTTTTCTGTAATACTTTATATCAATCATAGAATCTTTTTCCATTGCTATTTATTATCAATTTTGTATGTAGTTTATCTTACTATTCTCTTCTAAATATATAACAACACACCCTTACCATCAGTAGGAGCCACTGTCCCTCTCCTATTTCCACCTTTCCATACCACAGAGCTGAGGATTTTAAAAAGCTTTTTTCTTTTTGTCCTCTCCTCTTTCTCCTTCTGGCATTAACCAGCTCCCAATCCCCAGGGCTTTAGGTATCAAATTACTGTTAAATGCTGTTTTTCACTAGTAGAAGAGACGCAGACATCACATTTGGTGAGCATTAACTGTGAGTCAAGATTTGGGTGGTTGTGATGATTATAACTGTGGATTTTTTTTCTCTAGGTTAAAGGGAGCCCCAAAACAAGGTCTTGTGATGTATTATTTCTCAACTAGCCCTGACAGATACCACCATAATGGATTAGCCTGCTACTACTGTACCTGAATTGATTGCATGTGGAATAATCCTGACTCACTGGACAATGTAGTTATGGTGAACCTGTCTACTGAATCCTTCATCACACCGGGGAGAGGGACAGAAGGAGCTCCTACCCTAAGAACTCCAACTGGATCAGACTCTGTGAGAATGCCTGCAACTTGACAGAAGGAAATGCTGTTTGAGTTAGCTTTAATATTGCAGCAGAGAATCAGAGGGGTCATTAGAGTGTGAGCACTCAGACTCACTGGCAGAGAAGCTACTTGGGAGTCACATATGCAATGTCTCATTTAAATATTTAATGTGTATTCCCATTAGACATCTTATTGGTTTAAACTTTCGTATGTTTCTTGACATGTTTAGTAATGTGGGGCTATGTATATTCTTTTGTGGTTTCCTGTGTTTATTATGTTGTTACTTTTGTGTATTAGTTCTTTCACTGACTCTGATTTAATAGGTGTCTAGGTTTTCTCCCTCATCTCAGCTATTTTTTTTTTATTTATTTTTTTTTTTTGAGACAGGGTCTCTTTAGGTAGTTCAGACTATGTAGCCCAGGCTGGTCTCGAACTCACAGCAACCCTCCTGCCTCAACTTCCTGAGTACTGGGATTATCTCAGCTTTCTATCTAGTTTTTCAACTCAAATCTCCAAGACAATATTATTGACATATTTCTTTATTCTTTTCTCCAAACATGTAAACTGCTCCCCCAAGTTTTTAGCTACCTCTCAGTCACCCTGTCTTCTCTAATTTTGTTCCTTAATCTTCTCCATCCTAACCTTTGCTTCCTCCCTATCTTACCCAGCTTATTGCTGTTCCTACTGGGAAATTCTGAGAACCACACAGATTTCCTCAATCACGAAGTAAAACTCCTTTCTCTCATATTGCTCCCTTTTTCCCACACACTGTCTTCTGAAAAGTCTCAATATTAACCCTTCAAGTCAATTAAAAACACTCCAAAAAATCAGATCCCACAGCAACCTTTTCTTCTCATTCCCACAATTCCCCTCTTCAAACCTCCCCCTCAGTGTCTAACATTCGTCATTCCAGCATCACTCACTCTCCCCACCTCAACTACCCCATTACAGAGCAGCCACAAACAGTAAACTGTCACAGTGTGCACAGAGAATGGACAGATGGACAAGAGTAACTGCAAAGATTTGCATATAGAAGTGTTACAAGATTGAATCTGTAGATGCTGTTGTAACCAGAAGTAATTCTTTTGTTGTTGTTGCTTTTTCTTCTTGAGACAAGGTTTCATTGTGTAGTTCAGGCTGGCCTTGATCTCACTTTGTAGGTCAGGCTGGCCTCAAACTCACAGTGATCCTCCTGCCTTAGCCCCCTAAGTGGTGGTATTACAGGCATGTATCACTGCACCTGGGCAAGAAATCATTCTTTTGATAAAACATAGGGACAGAGTCAAAACCACTTACCTATGTAACAAAAAGAGTAAGTACTAGTGCTGAACAGACAAAGCTGAAAATGATTCACAGGGAGGCAACATCCTACTGAAGACTTTCATATAACCACAAACTCTCCTCATTCCCTAGTCCCCAATCTCAGTAATCCCCTCTCCAAAATAGGAGGGAGAGAAAAGAGGGGACCATATGTACTTTTGAGAAAAGTATGTGTACATATAAGTATGTATATATATACACTCATAGTACGTACATGCACACAAATAAATATGAACACATGTAGAAGAGTGGGGAAGCAAGGAAATAGATCCCTGGAACCCCCTCCCAAAGCAGAACAAAAGGGACACAAAGGGAGAAGAAAACAAACACCAGGTAGCAGAAATCTATAAAAAATTCATAGAAGGGTTGAAGATGATAGATGAGTTCAAAGAAGAAATGAACCAAATGTTCACAACTATTTCACTCAGTCTTCCCATGGTGAGTTTCAGGGAAATAGCTAAAAATTAGATGAACTGCAAAACAGTTCAAAATTGGAATGACAGATTCAATAAGGATATGGAATCCTCAAGGTGTCAGACGCAGCCAGGCATGGTGGTGCATGCCTTAATCCCAGTATTTGGAAGGCTGAGGCAGGAGGATCACCATGGGTTCAAGATTAACCTGGACTACATAGCAAGACTCTGTCTCAAAAACCAAAAATAACCAAATAAACAAAAAAAGATATCAGATAGAAATATCTGAAATAAAAATTTGCATAGGATTCTTACCTTGCAGAAATGATCAGCATGAAGATAGAGTTATCTGACACTGAGGAGAAAATAGTGAATTACAATAAAAAGTTCAAAGCAGCCAAAAAGAAAATAAGAGAACAAAAGTCTATCCAAGGGCCAGGGGTTTAGCTCAGCGGCGCAAGTGCCTGCCTGGCAAGTCATGGGTTTGATTCCTGGTACCAAAAACAAAAAACAAAAAAGAAGACTATCCAGCAGCTACCAGATGACAAAAGGTAGACCAATTTAAGGCTAATCAGAGTTAGGGAGAAACTAGAATATAGCATAGATGGTTTCACTAATATGCTCACAGAAATTATGGAAGAAAATTTCCCAAATACTTGAAAAGAGTTTAAAATACAAATAGACAATGCTTATAGAATATCAAACAATTATGCTGAAAGGAGAAATTTACCAAGGCATATCCTTATTAAATTGCCAGATGTTCAACAATGAAACAGATTTTTTTTTTAAATTTTGAAGGTAGTAAGATAAAACAGAACAAGACAGAACAAAGCCAGTCGAGACAATGCAGTGAAATTGGTACAGAACTTCACAGCATGGTTACCGGGATAACAGTAATAGGTACTATAGTATATCTCGTTATCGTCACAATAGTTGTTCTTTCAATCAGGTATAGCAAAATCAAACCAGATACAGAACACCATAAAACCTATCAAAACAGAGTATTGAATAGAGCAATACAATTAATCAGAACAAAGCAAAACAGTGCAACAATATTTGCCTTCAAAGAGATGGTAGAAGGAAATCCCCCATATTTGCTATATTGCATACTGTCATCCTCCCAAGAGATGCTCAGACCTTTGATTCCCATTTGCTAACGGAGAGGCGGGGCAGGATGGGATGTTTGATTCTCAGCCCACATACCGGTAGGCTCAGGGCTACTTACCAGGGAGGTGAGTGGGTTCCTTTGTTGCCCAGCGCCCTAAGTTCCAACATGATGTGGATCTCAGGAGACACTGACTGGCTGGTTCTCTCCCTGGGTCACCCTAAAACAGAATTTTAAAAGCAGCCAGAGGAGGGAAAAATCACATATAAGTGTATATCAACCAATTAGAATCATGGCATGAAACTTCTCAGCACAAAGTGTGATGGCCAGAAGAGTTTAGAGTGAAGTATTTCAGTTAGTGGGAGCAAATAACTTCTAACTCAGATTAATTTACCCAGCAAAGCTATCTTCCAAAATAGATGGAAAAATAATATATTTCCATAAAAAAGCTCAGAAGATAGTTAAGCACTAAACCAGTTTTGCAGAAAATATTTAAAAGTATTTGCAAAAAAAAGTATTTGCAACAGAAAGAATGAACTGAACACAACTAAAAACACAAAGGAAACAACTGGAGTCAGTGGATAAATAGCAAAAACAAACAAACCCAAAGGATATGCCAACAGAAAGAAGGCAATGATAGTAAATAACCAACACATTTCATTAATACCTCTCAGTGTTAATGAATGGAGCTCTCCAATTAAAAGACACAGACTAAAGGATTAATCAAAAAAGAGAATCCAACAATCTGTTGCATTCAGAAAACTCATATAATCAAAAAAGATATTCATAGACTGAAAATTAAATGATGGAAAACATTTCATGCACTAGATCCCCCAAAACTAGCAGAGGTAGCAATTCAAGTATCAGAATTGGTAAACTTCAAGATAAAACTGATTAGAAGAGACAAAGAAGATCATGACATACTAGTTAAGGGAAAAATCCAATAAGAAAAGATAACATTGATAAACATAAATGTACCAAATACTGAAGCACTTATTTTCATAAAAACAAAGACTGCTGAAATTAAAAGATCAAATAAATACTAACACAATCATACTTGGGGATTTTACCACTCCACTTTTTCAAAGAGAGAGACATCAATTAAGCAAAAAATTATAAAAATGTTTCAGAGCTAATCTGAGCATGGTTGCATATGCCTGTAATCCTAGCACTCATGAGACTGAGACAGGAGGATTTCCATGGGTTTGAGGCCAGCCTGGGCTACACATTGAGTTCAAAACTGAACTACATATTGAGATCATGTCTCAAAAAACAAAATTTCAGAACCAAACCACACCCTTGAACATATGGGTTTAATGGGTACATACAGAGAATTTTACAACAGAGTATAAATTCTTTTAGCAGCACATGATACTTTTTTCAAAATAGATCACATACTAGTCCACAAAGCCCACGTTAAATATAAAATAATAAAAATTACCCCATGTATCCTATTAGAGAACTGCAATGAAAACAGAAATCAATCATGGGAGAAATTTCAGAAAAAGCACACCTCCTGGAAAATTAACAATATACTCCTAAACAACCAATGGGTCACAGAAGACTTTTTAAAAAATTTCTGGAAGTTAACAACAATGACTGTGCAGCTCACTGACACCTCTGGGACACTATGAAGGCAGTTCAAAGTGGAAAATTAATTGTATTCAATGCCACTATTAGGAAAACAGTATCAACTGAAATAGAAAACCTCACAAGAAATCTTAAGATACTGGAAAAAACAATAACAAACGAGCCCAAGACTGAAATTAAGGAGGAAAATTACAAAAATGAACAGGAACCAATAAAATTGAGACTATTAAAACAGTAAAAAAAATCAGTGAGTCAAAGAGCTGGATTTTTGAAAGAATAAATAACACCTATAAGCCCACGATAAAGTGAGAAAAGGTTCACATCAATACAACTAGAAATGAAAAAAGATGAAATCATGATAGACACTGTAGCAATCCAGAAGATAGTAACCATTTTGAAAAACCATATTCCAACAAATTAGCAAATTTTGAAGAAATAGACAAAGAGAAACCACCAAAACGAACCCAAGAAGACATAACAACCCAATAATAAGCAATAAAATTTACATAGTAATAAAGAATCTACCAACTAAAAAAATCCAGGATTCGATGGACTGTTTGTTAATTTATTTTGGTGGTACTGGGGATTGAACACAGCACTAAGAACTCTATGCTCAGCTACACTTCTAGCCCTACACTTCTACACTTCTAATGCCTTTGAGACACATTTTTCTCTAAAATTGAACTAATTCTCACAAGCAAGAGATTTCAATTAATTCTTGCCAATTCTGAACATGGTACATCTCAATTAACTACATATAACATGCGAATGTTCTTTATTGGATAGAATTCTTCTTGTAATCATCCATCCAGTCAAATATGACAGATACAATCATACCATACTACCTGACAAAATATTGTTTCCTTTTCTGCAAAGTTCTTGTATCTTTTATACTTTCTGCTTTTTCTCTTATATCTTTGTTCTGTTTATTGATTTCATGTTCCAATGCTAATCCTTTCATCTTTTAAGCATCACAGTTTTCAAAGTTACTTTTTTAAATGTGTGTTTAAGTACTAATTTTATATGACATATGATTTAAATAGTACAAAAGGGCTCAGGACAGTTACTGTTCCAGTTCTTGTGAATCCTTGCAGCCATAGTGTATGTAAGCATAAACATGGATATTTCTTCATACAACAAAGCACACAAACAACCCCACAAACAAACCCCAACCCATAGCATGTGTTTCTATGCCTGGCAAATTTTCTGTACTTGTGCATATCACATTTTTATGTAGGAAATGAATATTTATCATGACGACTGTGTCTCTGAGATGTTCTGACTGAAGAGAGACAGGAGTCGTTAAGTACAACAGAAAACTGGTTTGTGCTTCAGACAGAGTGAGTGTCAAGTCTGGAGGCACCGAGGAAGAATATGAGCAGTGTCAGTTGGAAAGGTGAAGTTGAAGGGGTGGCAAGGGGTGGGGGGCTTGAGTGGGATGCTGATTTGACAAACTTGTTTTTTCAGTGGGTGTATAGTAATAATTCAGAATGTTAAGATACATTTTAGTGTATTAATACATACATAGAAGAAATTGCCAGGGGAATGATACAGGATTCATAAATGCTTTGGGAAACACTGATTTGTTCTGCTTTATATTCCCACTGTAGTTTTCTTCTTGAACACAGACATAAGCCTTTGGATTGTGGGTTTCCTGGTTTTTGTTTTTCAGAGCTTAGCATAGTTTCTGAAGCTTTGCCATCTCATTGCAAGTGCTGCCTACCATGACTTCTCTAAGTAAAATCATGGTGAGAACTCCTAATAATAACCACAGACAGGAATAGTTGGTACACCCAGCCCTTATGCTGTGTCCATGATCAAATTAAGGAGTGTTAGAACCAGGAGAACTCTAAGAGACCCGAGAGAGGAAACAGGTTGTCCAGGATTACACAAGCAGAAATGCTGCCAAGAATAGATAGAATACTTAAGAACCATAAGCCTAGAATTCTGTACCTAGTGAAATTACCCTTCAAAACTGAAAGACAGACTTCCAGGTTTTAGGTGGACAAGTGATGAGTTTGGAAGTTTTTACTGTGTCTCAATAACAAGCAAAAAGCTAAACAAACTGCAAACTCTTTTCCTAGATTCTTCAGAGCCGTGAGGTCACCCATGAGACAGCCAAGAAGCACCCGACTCTCTCCCTTGCTGAGAGACAGCCAGAGCGGGGTGATTTGGTGAATGGCTGTGGCACCCTCGCACTCACTCCCTTTATTCCCCTCCCCCTAACCCTACTCCCCTAATTGAGTGGGGCAGTTTGGCTCTCGGTGCAGCACCCCTCCACTGCTCCTGCCACTTCAGGCACTTCTGTGCCTCACTGAAAATGGGAGGACGTACTGACAAAGCTAAGATCTGAACCAATCGTCAAGCTGGAATTTGAACCAATCACAGCCCTGCACACTGACCAATCACAAGTCTTTATCTACTATATAAGTAGCACTCTCCTAACATATGTTAGTCTCAGAGGTTCCTCGGGATGTTACCAGCTCCAGTGACTGTGTAAACCTTTCCTGATTTATTTCTCAGGCAGTGTGGGCTTAAAAACTGTAAATCTGGGGCTGGGGATTTAGCTCAGCGGCATAAGCGCCTGCCTTGCAAGCAGGCAGTCGTGAGTTCGATCCCCGGTACCGATAAAAAGGAAAAAGACAAAACAAACAAACAAACAAACAAACAAACAAAAAAAAAACCCTGTAAATCTACTCAGCACTTTTATCCTGAGTAGTGTGGGCAGAGCAGCCATTTCAAAACAAAAGCAATACACACTAGGGGCTGTTAGCCCTGAAGAGGTCCAGGGAGCAGCAGCCGAAGATCAGTGACAGAGTCCTGGCAGGGCTGACCTGCAGTGTCTGGCACAAGCTGGCACCAAGTGACAGCAGCTAGCAGTGGCAGAGACCAATACCTTGCTAATCATGGTGACATCTAGCACAAGCCAGAGTCAAATGGTGGTAGCCAGCCACAGCTGTATTAACCGAAGACCTCCAGCAGTATCTGGCGTCATCTGGTGGTATCAGGACTCCCAGCAAAGCTACACTTTGCCAATTCATTTCTATCTGAGTTGAGCAAAAGAATCCTCAGCTGATGGGCAACAAGGCAAAATTGGAGAACCTGAAAGGCAAATACGGATAACCAAAACTTACCAGAACAGAAATACATGAGCAAGACCCAGTTCTGGGATAGGAAAACCTGAACTATAATTGATGAACTCCTGCACCGACAATCTGAGAATAAAGACATCCCGCACGGGGGTGGGGGTGCGGGTTGTAGGAGAGGTCACACACTTGTGTGGGTTTTACCTTCAGAGGCTTGATGAAGTGCTCACAGCGGATACTTGGCAGCAGGTGGGAGGATTGTATTTGCTTCTGGAGGAGGAAGGGAAGACGATTTTGAAATATGCTAGACCATGCTATTCTTCCTACCAAGGCCTACCCTACACCGAGACTACTTTACCAGTGTCTGACCTACCAAGGTTTTATTAGAGCCTAACCAACCTGGGGAAAGGAAATTCTCCAGCGCCCCTTACCATCATGCACTATGTAAATGGGGTGGGAAATAGAGAAGCCCTTGTAAAGTCATGGCCAGAAGTACTTGGCCCTAGTCACAGGGCCTCTCAAATGCTTCCCCTCCCCCTGTGGCTCAGCCCCTCATCTCCAAAGGCCCACAGTGTTTACCACCATTTCTTCCTCTAGCTCAGCGCAATCTTTCAGCAAAAATTGCAGGGCAGACCAAACAGGCAGAAAATACTGAAAAGATAGAACAAGCATCCAAGCCAAATTCAGATACAGCAAGAATGTTGCAATATCAGACTAAGAATTTTTTGTTTCTTTGACACAGGGTTTCACTGTGAAGTTCAGGCTTGAACTTGCTGTGTAGCCCAGACTGGCATAAAACTCACAGCCATCCTCCTGCCTCGGTCTTCAAGTGCTAGGATTACAGATGTGTGCCACAATACCTGGCACCGTTTTGTTTTACAAATGAAAAAACATCACATTTTACTCCCCATGAGTAAACTGACCAGTGAGTGTAAGTCATCAAGGGAAGAACATGGGACTAGTCAAGCATAATGAACCTATCAAAAAGATAATTGTCTCCAAAATGGAGGAGTACATTCACCTGACTATCCACATCTTTGAACCTCTGAATTACTGCAATTACTACTATCATTTTCTGTTGCCCTTAGTGAGAAACACCTGAAAGCTACATGCTGTGTCATCTAACAAAATTAAAATTTTCACTTTCTTTAGTAGTAAATTAGCATTATTGAGTAATTAAGAAGTACATTCAAACATATTACCAGCTATTTTAAATAAAGACAGATTTTGAAACAATGGATTTTGAAAAGCTGAACAAGGATTTAAAATATTCCCTATTACATTTTATTTATTCACTGTGTGTGGGGAACCACTCAGACTGCTTCACAGCTGAGGGGTGTCTAAGGACACCTGAGGCTGTGACCCCGCTTGTCTAGCACAGGCGCACAGTGGGATACGGTCATGCACCCTTGACTGAGCACAGGTGAACATGCGTGTTCTGCTTACAATGCTATGTAAGAAGGTAAACATGAAAACCTGTCTAACACACAATAAATACCCAGGTGGCCATCACCCTGGCTCTCTGCTCTGCTCCATGTGGCCTGCTGTTGTTGCTGATGTCTTGTGTACACAAACGTTCTTTAATCTTGGGACCTTACCCTCAAAAATCTCCCGGGTCCCTGAGTGGGCCAACACTGTGTTAGCCTGTACATTGCATTTTTAAAGATTACCACTTAATTTCTTTAAAAGTAAACAACAACAGCAAAAAGCCTGTGTAATTCAGAAGAGTAGTGAAACAAGAAAAATGTGTGCTTTTGACTTATTTTACTGTACATGAGAACCGTGATAAAATCTGATACTTGGGTCACCTAAGTACAGTATATGGGGAAACACATTCATGGTACAGAAACTATGCTTTATAAAGACATTACTGTTAAAGCCAAGGTTTGTATTTCACTTCAATTCCATATTCAGGTTACTACAATATTCCCACTGAAGTTCTTGGGAGCCTCTGGACACAATCAATAGCATTTTTCATCCTATAGCTAACAAGGTGTGCAATTCACACTGGCTGGAAGACAACTGGATTGATGCCAGGTCCTGAGTTTGAAATTTATCTCAGCGTACACAGGATCTACTTTTTCCATGCCGTTACAGTTTCTCCACTGAAAGACCCAAAATAGAAGGTTTCTTTTATTTCTTTTTCTTTTTGTGTGTGTGTGTATTTTGTTTTGCTTTTAGACAGGATCTCATTCTGTTGCCCAAACTGGCCTTGAAATCTTCAGTTCAAGTAATTCTCCTGCCCCAGTCTCCAGAGTAGCTGAGCTACTACTGTGCTTTAGCTCTGGGAGCTTTTTAAATCATGTTAAATTGTTCACTTTTTATCCAACCATCCACAAGCATCTTAGAGTTTCAGCATTACTAAATTTGATGAGTAGCATGCATATTTCCTAAAAAGATAACAAACATTTGAAAGTTAAGAGAAAAAAAAAAACCTTACCAATCTAGAGTTCTGTAACTTTTGAAATTATTCTTTGAAAGTGAAGGAGAAAGAAAAACTTTTGGTAACAACTGAGGGAATTTGCTACCTGTAGAACTGCCTTAAAAGAAATATTTTAAAAGTTTTTCAGAAAAAAGAGAAAATACGTAACAAAGGCAGATCTACACGCAGAAGGGGCAGCCCTGGGCCACTGCTGTCTTTTTAAGCATGAGCTCATGAAACTTCTCTTAATAAACTGATCAGCAGACCCTGGTTGCACCAATTAAGCGGAGGAATAATTCACAGGAAAGAAGTGCAGAGACAAGGCAACCAGCTAATCTGACTCACATGCACCCTCTCTAGGTTTCAGCTTGTTTTCTAATAGAACGTCAGGGATAATGTATCTACCCAACTCGTGATGATAAATCTGAAAAAACTCATAGCTGAGACCTCCGGCAGATAGTAATCAGGTCAAGCAGATTTTTTAAAAAGAAAATCAAATTGCTACAGCAACAGAAAACAAAATCCTGGGACTGAAATTTTAACTCTTGCTTTTGTCTCTATCTCTTCCCCTTTCCTTTCCTCAGAATTATCCTTGAAACCTCAATATCTTCCTTTAGATGGAGGAAATTTGTTGCACTGTTCATGACAGGGACAAGGAATTCTGTCAAAAGATTGATTCGTTCTTTTCACACAGAAATTTTTATTTTTTTGGCCTAAATATGATTAATGTTTTCATTTGTTGAAAGGGTAGGGGATATTTCCAGATATTTTAAGGTAGAACTAACCAGGGTTTAAGAAGAGCCAAATGACTCTATTTTCCTGAAAGAGTCAAAGGCCATTGACTCAATAGAAAAACTACAGAAATATCAAAATATCCTTAAAATCCAGGCCTCGCCTGATTACAGATTTGGTAAGCATGCAGGGAAAGCTGAAAAGGGAGAGCTTCTGCAGACACAGAGGAGCTCAGGCGCCTAACACTTAAAATGTTATTTCTTACCACAACCTTCCTGACCCTTTAGCCCTTAGATGCTTAAGAGAAAAGAGGGGGACACTTGGAGGCCGTGGCTGCAGCCCGGCAGTGCCAGGACCCAGGTATTGCTCAGGAGTTTCCCTTCTGAGTCCTGTACTTAGTAGGAGCTGCTCAAGGACTGTGACAGTGGTCATACCCTTTCCCCACATTAAACTTCCACGAACGGTTCAGAGCCACACCTGTCCAGAATGGTACTGAAAAATACACTGAGCTGAAATGGACAATTACTTTCCTTCGTGTTGAAATATTGTCTCATTTTCTCTGATAGTGCTATTTCTTAAAATTGGATCTGAGCAACAGTTCAGTTCACTGAGGTTTCCACAGTGTGCCAGGCTCTGTGTCAGGCACTGGAGATCGGGATGTAAAATCCTGATCTTTCCAGAACTCATTAGGCATTCATGCGTGCGCCAGGCATGAACAGATACTGTGGAGCCCTGTGGTGAGCAGCATGCGGTGCGAACGTGAGCAGAGAACTCCTGAAAGCCTGCCTTTGTCTCCTGCAGGACTTCAGATACACAGCTCGGTTCCTTTCACAGTGCTTTGTAAGAAATGGCAAAGGCCTAGGAAAACTTTTCCGGGACAAATTCTAGCTCTCCAAACCCAGCATAACTGTGAGGACCACAATTTATCAGATGCTACAGGGAGCAGCTCTGTCTCTTATATCCCTTCTTATTTTGGTAACAGCAATTTTGAGTCCTTCTGAATTTCTCCTTTTCTACTGCATTGACAAGATATTAACCCTCTCTCCTGGCCCAAGTTACATCATGCCTGGGCAAGAATTTGCCTTGGGACCTAAGCGAACCAAACAAGATTCTCCAAAGAACCTTAAACTTGTACCAAAGATGAACATGGTTGAAGCTGATTTCAGAACTACTTTATTCTATTCTTTTTTAAGGCCTGATTTGTTGATTTGCTTTTAGTTCTGTGGAACATTTTCATAACATTTCCTTAATTTCATTTTGTTAAGTAGCCAGATTTGAGTTTTTGTTGCTTGTAACCAAAGACTGGGAATGGATACAAGAGTTTACTCCATGCAAGGCACACACGACCAATCAGCCTCTGTAGTGATTGACTGATTGTGTTAACTTGAGACATTTAGGAGCTTAACTAAATGGGTTTAGCAACTCTACACCCAAGGGTGTAGAAGACCCACCCTAGGGTGGCTCATCACCTGGAGGTGTAAAAGGGCCGGAGGAAGGCTGCATGCATTCCATTCTTGGGAGACGCTCCAGTCTTCACCTTTGGTTTGGACCTCGTCTCCTGGCTTCTGTTGTAGCCTCTTCAGTTTTCTGGCATAGACTCTTCATCCTTCCAATGTAGAGCCTTCGGCTTTGTGTCACAGACCCATCAGCCTGCTGGTGTGGACTTGCACAAAACACTAGGGTGAACTCCAGACCTTGGATTGAATTCTTCGGCCTCCAGTGAGTAGACACCCTCTGCTGGCTTCCTCATCCAACTCTGGCTGACCGTCGTAAGCCAATCTCCTTGTTTCTTTTACATCTGTATATCTTGTGTTACATCTGTTCTCTTTAGTAAAACCCTGACTAATACAGCCTCCCTGAGAGAAACTGTGTTTTTGCTTTGAAGATGAGACTGCTGCTGATGGTCGTGCATGCCCAGTGACACACACACACAGTCTGCACTGGAGCGAATATTCAGATTAGGATAAGAATCAAAACCCCAAACCCTGGTTCTCTCCTACCCACCGTCATCTCACCAGCCTGATGCCCTGCAAATCAAGTTGCTGCTTCTAGGTCTAACATCAAAATAATTTACAGTTCACAGAAAGCTTTTGCACACAACAATGCAGGAAATCATTGTGGCCGCTGAGGAGGCAGGTATCTTCATGACACTGGGATGTCACCTGACCCTTAGTGTAGATGGCCCACTTTTCTCCCCGTTTAAAACCTTTCTGTGTAATCTCACCACTCTGGAGGCTGAGGCAGGAGGATCACAAGCTGGAGGCTGGCCTGGGCTACATAGTGAGTTCAAGGATGTTCTGAACTACAAAATGAGACTCTGTCACAAAAAACAAACAACAAACATACAAACAATTGCAAACCTTCCTCTGATTCAAAACAGCCTGAAAAGTCAGTTCAGAAGCCCCAGTATAGTGTTCTTGGCCTCAGTTTTCCACTCTTTCTTACACTTGGTTCCCCAAACCTACTGCCCACTCTGTGCCTCTGCACCTTCCCTCTACATTTTGTCACCTTCCTATCCTCACTCCAAGCTGTGACAGGAGAAGACCCACCTACTCCCCATCTCACATCTGCTGGACCCCTATTTACCTTTTTACAGACAGGCAGTAGTGAAACGTACTTCCTCTCAAACTCTTCCAGGCTCCTACACAGAAGCAATATCCACATTGCACCAGGATGAGAATCCAGGGCAGCCGTGGTGATATCTGATGTCGCAGTGAACCTAGATTGACTCCTCGGTATCTTTGCACCCCAAAATTACTTAAAAATCGAGTGTATCTTGATAGTGACTGCTTACAAGTGGCCACAGGACTTAATACGTTTCCATATTACCCTCAATCTCTGCTCACCTGAGAAGCCTGGGCAATTTGCCCTGTGCTCACACTTGAAGCAGCTTATGAACTCACATCACACGGAAACTGTTAGTTGTCTAATGAATCAGGAACTGGTAGAGCTCTGCCCGACTCATTTCTAAGAGGGAGCCATATGGAATTCAGCAGAAATCAGCTCTTACATGTGGGCACCTGGTGTGGGAGGCTCTGCTGGTCTCAGTGGCGCCAGGCTGCCAGGGCTTTCCCACCAGCCTCCACCTAGACCGCCTTTAATCTGCCCCTCCCCCTCATCACTATCCCTCTATCATTAGAACCTCCCCAGCCCATAACTTTCCTCCACAGGCAGTAATTGCTAGCTGACTAACACTCGGGCATGGCCTGTGCTCCTACCTTACCTGCTAGTTCTCTCTGCTGGTTCACAGGAAATTCACAGAGGCACTGCTAGCCTTTCTCACTTTAGTTACATTTTTTTTTGAGATATGGTCTCACTATGTAGTCCCGTCTCAAACTCACAACCCTCCTGTTTCAGCCTCCCAAGTGCTGGGATTGCAGGCTTGCACTACCACACCCAACTCATATTTATTCTTTATTCCCATTTTTCAGATGAATATACTGAAGCTTAGCAGGTGAAATAACTGGACAAAGTCACAAGAAATAAATAAGGAGAGCTGGGATTCAAGGCTCCCACGTGGCACAGGAAGGAAGTGCTGTGTGCAGTCTACCTTTGTCACTCCCTAGCTGTCTACCTCCCTGCCTTCAGAGTACCATCTCTGACTTCTCAATCAAAGCCCATCGGCAACAATGGCTTTGAGATGTGTCTCTGGTCTCTTCCTACGGTGCAAAGGGAGTCAAGGCCCACTAGGTGGCAGCAAAGAACCACGCAGTGACCAGCAAGGGCCTATGGGTGCAAATTCTTTTTTTTTTTTTTTTTTTTTTTTTATGGGTGCAAATTCTAACGTGGGGCAGAAGTAGCAGAGCCATTTGAGCTGGTGCCAAGGGATAAGAGGTGGGCGATCTCATAGCAACAATTTCCTTTATTATTGCTAAGCATATTCTGTGCTAGATACCAAGAAGGAAGCATTCGGTTCTCACAATGAACCTGGAATAGACATTAACTCCATTTCTAGATGCCCACATGAGGCTTTCAGAGATTTGTTTTGCTCAACAGAGACTGAAGAAATGAAGTTCAGGCAGCTTGGATTTGAGTCTCTGTTGTTAGCCAGGGGAAAACCAGCATTCACTTGGAAGTGCTCAGGTGGGGAGCAGGTAGGACCTGATTTAGTCTGGCTATGACCAGGAGCCTAGACAGGGGAAACTGCAGGGTATGGTAGGAGTGTCAGGTTGACAGGGTATAGTGGGAGTGTCAGGTTGAATTTTCCATGGACCCTTACTTGAAAAAGTGACACACAGTTTATCTTGGTCATGTAGCCCTGAAGGAATGGGCACTTTAAATGCTGTAAACCAAAGTTACAAGGAGATGCTTGTGAAAAATCTGATCAGAGCTCCCTGCCTGAGTTCCAAAAGGCAAACTAGCTGGAGAGCTGGTAACCTGCTAAGCTGCAGCACTGCCAGCATGCTGACGCTGGACGTGGAGCCCCTTCTGGGCAACGGGACGATGACAGCTGCCTTGCTGTATCCACCATAGAAGAATGCAGGGCATATTCAAGTTCCCTGAATCAACTCACACCACTAGAAGATTTGAAATGTTGCCCTGAGAGCCAGATCAATATCTTCGGCTGTCATCGGTCATCCACGGGCCCATGTTAGTTGGAGAGTCCAGCCTAGTGCAACCCCCAGGCTTCGCGGGTTAGGACTGTAGCCTAGGGCTTTCTGGAAATCACCTGAGATTTCCAGAAACCTGAGATTCAGGTTGGAGTTGCTTCCCTAAATCTGTTGACACCAAGGCCTATATGCTTCCCAATTTCTGTACAAAATCTCCTGAACTAGCCTGGGAGCCCAGATTACTTTATGGTTTACTGTTCTCCCTCAGGGCTTTGCACTGACTGTTTTGTCTGAAATGCTGACCTTCTGTCTGTTTAGTGCCACCTTCCACTCCAGAGCTGCGGATTGAATGCAGAGGCTGGCATGTGCTGGGCAACCGTTCTGCTGGGCTACACCCCTAGCCCTTCTTCCTCCATCTTTTCACGGCTACTTCCTTCTGATTTAGATCTCAGTTTAAAATTTCCCCCTTTCCAGAAAAAATTTTTCTTCTCTCCACAAAGAATAAAAATCAACCCTTCTTTTGTCTGTCACTTCCCAATTCCAGTGACAAAGATCACAGTATCCAGATTCAGTAGGCTGACACCGCCCTCACTCAGGACGGCTCTTGTCCATAGCCCAACACAGGAACTGGAAAGTCAGAGGATCG
The DNA here is from genome assembly GCF_034190915.1 of Cavia porcellus. Lineage (NCBI taxonomy): Eukaryota > Metazoa > Chordata > Mammalia > Rodentia > Caviidae > Cavia > Cavia porcellus. The sequence continues at coordinate 81,585,201 of NW_026947484.1, forward strand.
AAAGGAGCGGGGCCTTCGGATGTTATGTGGTCATTTAACTCACATCCTCAGCTAGTGAAGACCCTCATACTGCCTAATTTTACTGCGGGTTTTTGTTTCCGTTTTTCTGTTCATGGTGGTTATGGAGACCCAGCAACAAGCTGCTATTGTGTCCCACTGAAATGCTCATGGGCTACACACATTTGACACAAGGTAGAAGCAGCCCTGGTTTGTGAGATTTTTAACTCGGTCATATTCCACCTTGGAAAAGAAAATTGCATATGTCCCTTATAAATGCCTGGAAACTCACCATTGCCAGTAGATAGCCAACCCCAGGACCATTGCAAAGAGCCCAAGTTTCGAAGATTTCGGAGATCTTCTAATTCCTCTTCTTGGATATGAGTGTGGGACTAGATCATCTCCAAGCTTGAGCCTGCAGCCTCTTAAACTCTTTGAGGTGGAGAGGAGAAGAGAATGTTGGGCTCCTGTTAAATCTGTATTTTAGACAAAGAAAAAAAATAACTTTTAAAGTCATATGTCTTGATGCAATATGGGAGACATATTAAAAATATTTCATGGGATGTAGCTACACTAAAAAACTATTCATTGTCTATCTGACATTACAGACTCACTGGGAATTCTATATAATTTATCTGGCCACCGTACAGAGGAGGCCTGGCATTTAAGAAATGGCTTCCCTTAGGATGAAGCTTTCAGATTAGGGAAAACAAAGGCCCAATAAACTGATTTTTTTGAAGAGTGGAATGAAGTTGGTTTTTTTCATGCCAAATAAGCAATCACAAACCACTCCGTCAGGAATCTAAACCCGTGACTATCATAGGACTCAAGATCAAGAAAAAATTTTTTTTTGTAAGATTAAGAGTTAGAGAAGCAATCTTCCCACACACAGTCACTACCAGTCAGCAAGTGCAGGGCGATCTCATCGAGAAAGGTAAGAACAGCCTTTTTCTCCAGAATCTTCGTCCTATTCTCCCAGAACAGAATGTGGAGATGCCGGTGGACGCTCCTGCTTCCCCCGGTGCCTTCACTGTCAGCAGGATTTCTCCTCTGGGCTTATAAGCCTTCAACTTCTGAGGTCCCACAAAAGCTCCCCTAAAATCTCTCAGTCCTCTGTGACTGCCAACAAAAAGAGCAGTTATTCCAGAGGCTGCCTGCTGGTGACAAGCACTCTTTTTTGATGGGGTGTATTACTATTATTATTATTTTGAGACAAAGTCTCACTCTGTAGCTCTGGCTGGCTGTGGAGTCGCTTACGTAGGTCCAGGCAGGCCTTGGAGTGCTGGGATTACAGGTGTGCTCTCCACTCCCAGCATGCTGGATGTTTTCTGTCACTTGAAGGAGCACTTTTCTTGTTTTGAGGGGGGTGAGGGGACATTTGCTTTCCCTATACTGGTACCCAAGGCTCTAAGCTTGAGGTATAGATGAACACAAACAGTTTAATGCAGAATTGAGCTTCTTCCCTGTAATCTGAACAGAGGATTTACCCCCACCTTATCCACTTGAGACGATCAGTAAGTTCAACTGTAATTTTTTTTAAAACAATTGGGAAGGACAATTACACATAAAATGGTCCCAGTGGGAAGGTGTCACAGGGTGAAGTTCCCCACTTTGTTCTCCCATTTTCCCTGTTGTTAAACCAGAGCTCATTAATGTAACTGCTGGGGATCAGGACTTTAATAGTCACAAGGAAAGTAAGAGGGGAGAAAAATACACAATAGCAAGGAGAGAGGCCTGCACTGACTTTCAATGAGCTTGTTTTTATTATGACTACTGCAGTTCATGAGTTTGTTCATTTGTATGTATTGTAGGTTTTTTTTCTTTCTTGTCCCCTCCCCCCCCCCCAACTCCTAACCATAAAACTTGGAGAGAAGCAGAAGTTGATTTAGGAGGGAGGGAAAATGAAGCGTTAGACAATGATGGATCCTAGGCTTCCTCGGGTAATTTTGGGTGATACGCACATAGATAAACCAAGGCACATGTACAGGGTGGTTTCTCTTGTTGGAAAGTGGACTTGGCTATTTTTTAAAGCACATGTGTGTAATACATGATGGATGCACTCGTCATGGGCAGCCGGTACAAGTACATGTCCCATCTCAGTCCTTTCCCCAGAGGATGCTGTGCTCTCTGCCTCCGCCCCCATATCAGACTTTAGGAAACACATTTATCTCATCACTGCCTTCTGTTTGTTCAACAGTTAGCGCCAAACAGCAACCTGGGAGAGAAATTACTTGTCCTGTTAGCCATTATCCTGTGTCAGGCAAGGTAGAGAATGATTGAAGTTCTCTTTTTCTCTAAAGATTTTAGAACAGAACATTTTTCTGCCAAATAATAACCCCATTTGAAAGGTGTGTTTTGTTTTGATCTGTATTTTCTACTTCAAACTTTCTTTTCCATTAGTGGAAGAGGTTAGAAGCCTAGACTATGAGTATTTCTAAAGCCCTTCACATCCTTTTAGAAGTAGGAACAAACCCTTTCAGAGAGAAACCAGGGGGTCCTCCTGTCAATATTGACTATCTGGCAACAGGGTCTTTGCAGATCTTTATGAGATGATGCGTAGGATTCACTGAATTCACTAAATGGTGTCCATGTTCCTGTCAGGTGTGTTGTGCTCTGACCCGTAAGATGCCACGAGAAGAGAGTCACTTGGACTATGGTTTTCCCAGGAAGGGGCGCGACCACACTTACATCACAATTGAAGCGTAAGTTCAAAGCCAGACCTGGTCCCAGTTTGCTGTTTGCGGGCACAGTTTGCTGAGCGGGGCCTCACAGGGCCATTTGTAAATTTCCCTTGTGTTTCTTTCCCCAGACAGTAAAAACCATAGCAACAGGGGAGGAGACTTCTGGTTCCACAAAGGGCTCATTCAAGTTTCCCTGGGGCCAAACAGGAAGGAAGGACTGAACGATAAAAAGTCAGATTTTTAAATTTTTTGTCTGCATTCTTAGCTATTGAGCCTTGTTAGCCATAGGTCCCCAAAGTGAAAAACTTCTGTCTGCCATCAAGATGCTTCTTTCTTCAAGCCTTCTTCTGTCAGCCCCTCTCAGGCTGCCAAAGGTGACTTGTGGACAGAATGAAGTTGCCAAAGAGCCAGTGTAGATGAGGGCAGGTGTGTGGACCTCACCCTGCAGGCCGACTCCAGGATGAAGATGATGCCGTCGCTGCTGCATTATAACTTTACAGAAGGGATACCATGTTATTAAGAATTAATTAAAAATACAAATTTAAATAATTCACATTTCTATGATGTATGTATTAGGTAATAATCCAAGACACATACAGCTTTTATCGTTGAAGAAGCTAACAACCCAGTGAGAGAACTGGGCAAGAAAATAACTTTAGTATACGTAAGTGCCATTAACTGGGCACAGTGGGTGGCACACACCTATAATCCCAGCATTCTGGGAAACTGAGGCAGGAGCATTGAAAATTTGGGCCCAGCCTGGCAACTTAGCATTTTGATTATCTCAAAATAAAAATAAAAGAAGACTAGGAATAAAGAACAGAGCTCGGTGAGAAGGGTTTGAGTTTAATTCCCAGGTTAAGCCCCCCCCCCCAAGAAACAAAAAAGAAAGAAAGAAAGAAAAGGAAAACCAAAAAGTAAGTGCTGTTAGAGAACACAGTGAATGCAGGGCACTGCAGGTACAAGGATTGGGGAGCGGTGGGGTGGGGGGGAGGACATGGTGGTAGGACCGGAAGTTCTGCTCTCCAGCCAGCGGGGACTTCAATAGGACAAGAAACCGGGTTTTTATTTGCACTATGTTTTTCATAATCTGTTTAGAACACCTGTAGACCTGTTCTCTTTTTGTAAAAAAAAAAAAAAAAAAAACAGAAAAATCTTAAATGGAGTCAGTCAGCAGGGACAAACAAGTTGTAGAACCCTTCAAAGGTACTAAGGAAGGATCCAGGCTGGGCGCATTTCATCTGAAGACTGTGGGAATTCTTCCCTACTATTGTGTGGTCAGTTGGTCAACTGGGGAAGCAACAGACATGTTTTTATCTCCTAACAAGATTTTTCAAGAGTAAAACTAAACTGTTGGGGAGGATCTATTGCAAGTGATATTAGTTAGGATACTGTTTCAGTTTCTGCAGGATAACTTAACAGTCTTCTTTAAGACATAATTTTATTTACCTGACAAGTAATAGTCCAAAAGTATAAAATTCAGTGTCCATTAGTTTCTTTTTTTCTGGACGTTCCTCTTAGTCACTGTCTTTGTCTACCCAGTTGAAGATACATCATCATTGCCATGTTTCGCCCACAAAAAGGGGGAGACAGAGAGGCTAGGACCACACCTTTCAAGTGACACATCACTTCAGCTCACCCTCACACAGTGACACTCACCCTGGTGGGTATCATTCTTGCCGTCTTTTAGATGAGGAAAGCCTCAGAGAAACTAGGAAATACACAGCTGGACATGGTGGTTATTGTGGTTTTGATACAACTTTGGGTGACTGTGAAACATTATGCTATAGGTCAGCAAAACAAATATTTATACATCTCCATCTGGCAACAGGCAAAGGTAGAGATCAGTATCTCTGCCATGAAGCTGAAGGCTGGAGGCAGGAGGTTGTCAGCTCAGGAGGCCATGTAGTGCCATCCTCCTATCTGAGGAAGCAAGTTGCCATGGCATCCACAGCCTAAGCAGAGTTACTCTCAGGGTCTAGCTAGGAAGATAGAAACCGACTAGGCAGTTGAACTTCACTATCAGAAGGTGTCTTCTATTTGGCTGGTTCTGGAACCTCAGGAAGGTAGAGCTGGGGACACTGGCCAGCTAGTGGGGAGCATAACAAGGCTAGTTCTGAAAGCAGGATGTAGAGCTGGTGGTTGGGACTGGCTGTGAAGATCTGCTGCTGGGGTGGTGTGATCCAGAACAAGAAGCAAACTGGAAAGAGCGGCTCTTTCTGGTCATGGGCCCTCCCTCCTCCAGTCTTTTGAACACCCTGTAGGGCCTCTAATGGAAGTCAGTGGGCAAAAGAGAAGGGGGGCAGAGTTCATCCCCAGCCCAGCAGACAAACATACTTGGAATTAGGCGACAACGCTGAATTAGGAGTACATGGGGTTCAGCACTATTACCATGTAAAGGAACCCCTGGACTGAAGGCATAGCATTCTGTGTCTGGCTTGCTAAATAAACTGCTTATGTACATTATCTGGCATCTTCCCTGAGAACACAGGGGAGCCTCTAGCTTGTATAGCAAAAGAAAAATATCCATTTAACCTGCATGGTGGGAGCTGTCTCTCCATAGGCTGAACGCAATTTCAACATATAACCCTCTCACACTGTGGTCTCCAAATTACCTATTGTTTCAAAAATATATTAATGATATGCTAATTTGATTCATTTATGCTTTTCTTTTTTTGGTACTGGGAATCAAACTCAAGATCTTGCTCTTGCCAGGCAGATGCTGTGCACTGAGCTATATCCTCAGTCCACAAATAGTTTTTCTTAATTTTTTTGGAAAAAAAGCTTTGTGCTAATATGTTCCTTTTTTGTAAGAATCTTTGTTTGCCTATGTCTTGTACTCTGAGTAACTACCCTGAAGATAACAATACACACTGTATTACTAATGTAATCCTCTCTCTCATTTTTTTTTTTTTTTTGGTCTTTTTCATTTTTATCGGTACTGGGGATCGAACTCACGACTGCCTGCTTGCAAGGCAGGTGCTTATGCCGCTGAGCTAAATCCCCAGCCCCTTCTCTCTCATTTTTTGAAAACTAATTAAAAAAAAGAACACTACTCAAGTAGGGGGATTGGAACATCTATATTGGAGCAATATATCTTTGAAATTCCCTGAAGATATTCTTCCTTCTTACAGTCTTGCCAGACAAAATAAGGAAGAATAATGTGACATAAATCCCTATACCTAGCCAAAAGGGCAACCCACTGACTTTGAGCGTGACCTACCTTTTTGAAGGCTCAGAAGACAGGGTTTCTCACAGTGCAGCGGGCATTAATCATCCGTGGAACTTTGCAGCCACTTGAGAGAGTGAGCTGGCAGGTCAGGGGTGGAGCCTTTGGACTGCACTTTCATTAGCATTGCAGGTGACTGTTCCACTTTAATAGCACTGCAGATGATGACTGCAGAGTGGGGACTCTGAGGTTCCCAGCTAAGCTGGGCAGGGGGCTATTCCGGCGCATCTGACATTCCTTAGTGTTTCATGCTCTCAGTCTTTGGGTGTGTTGTGAGGACAACGTGACCTTGCATAAAGAGCTGGAACAGAGCTCTGTCTGTGTCAAGAAATTCAAGGAGAGACAAATGAGAGCACAGGCATGCTGGGAACTAGATCAGATGCCTTCAGTCATGAGGTCCCTTGGACACTCCTGTGACAACTTCATTTTAAGTAACAGTAATTTTTGCAGGACAAGCACCAGCTTGGGAGACATGGGACCTTGGTCTGTCTCAAATTCTAGAGTTCCCATGGCTGGTGTCCAGTGCTACTTACTGTGAATGCTGGTCCTGACACTTCCTGGTTGTGCAGCCTTGACCATTTCACCAACCTAAAATCAGCTGTAAAATGGACATCATACATATCTCAGGATTGTAGTGAGGACAAAATATAGACATGTATGTATGGTGCTTAGCAGAGTATCTGGTACAAGTTGGTGCTCTGGCACAGAGGTGGTAGTAATGCTGAGGAATTTCAGTAGGTCTCAGCTTCTTGAGCTATCAAATGGGTATCTTGGCCTACATAACTGGATCACTCCATTTAGGGTGGGACATAACAGCTTTGATGTCAAGTAGCCTCGACAGTGTCTGCTGTGTGTGGCCCTGGGAAAAATTTTCTCCAGAAGACTTTATTCAACTTTGATGTTTTCTGATAAATCTACTTCTGCAGAGCCTTCTTAGCAAGTGCTCAGGCACAGATAACATGCAGCACTGTGAACTTTGACCATGCTGTGGTGTGGAAAATCAGGCAGACACAAGTTCATTGACAGAGTTGTGCAGACAGTTCGTGTCCCGGCCTCTTCCCGGACCTCTGTGGTAACTGTGATGCTTCCCAAGGCCACTGGACACAGGGCTCAAGCAGATGACTTAGATTCCGGCAGATCGGCATTCTCATGCTTAGGACCAGATCTCACTGCAAGAACTCTGTATCTTTGCTCTTGGTTTCACTCAAATTCTTCTTCGCTGGGCCAGATGGGGGTGAGAGGAGATTGGGCAGAGGTAGTCCTAGCTCTGTCTTGTGATAGCTCTGGATAACCAGCAGGAAGTCACTTACTCTCTATCTTTATTTCCAAATCTGTGAAACTAGGAATGACAAATAGCGTGAACCTACCAGGGTTATTGTAAGAATTAAAAAACCCAGTGCATGTGAGCTGTTTAGCATAACACCTGGCTTGTAGTAGATGTTTAGACAGTGTTCATTTCTGTTTCTTTTTTCTGGGCTGAGTTGAAGAAAAAGCTATAAATAAGCCCTGATGAGAAGAAAAAATAGTTTCAATAAAGCCCCAATAAACATATTGTCCCTGTGAAGATCAGTTTCTAGGATCCTTGCTGTTAGAAGTGCTGTTGTGGGCACACATCTGGGGGCTTCTCAATCAGATCTGTGCCAAGACACAGAAGTTGGAGGTCTGGAGCATCTGCCCTGTCTGGGGGTGGCAAACTGCTTGGGAACTATATGAGGAAGGAAGACTGATTTATATTTCATCACACTATAGAACAGTATTTCTGTGCCTAATTGGATTTGTGTATCTCTGCCAGGGCTGCAGGGATTGGCATCCTGACAGTCATCCTGGGAATTTTACTGCTCCTTGGCTGCTGGTATTGTAGAAGACGAAGTGGATACAGAACCTTGACGGTGCGTTAAGTTCCCAATGCTGGGATCCTTCAGATCACGGAGCCCTCTTTCCATTTTTCTGTGACTTTCTGGGGAATAGAAAACATTCTCATGGTCCCCTCTAGCTCTAAGTCCTACTTCTGATGATTTTTTTGGGGTCACAAGTAGGATTTTTTTTTAATCTGTACCGGGGATCAAACTCACGACCGCCTGCTTGCAAGGCAGGTGCTTATGCCGCTGAGCTAAATCCCCAGCCTCCACAAGTAGGATTTATTTATCACTATTAAAAATTTGGATTTTGAACAGACTCTTGGACTGGTGGTTCACATCATCAGCTCGCTCAACTTAAGCTCCAGTCTCAGCCCCAGCAGCTTTTCCAGAGCTACCACCTGCACCATGAAGCTCCATGAGTTTTCCCAATTTAAACTTGGGCTTCTTCACATTTTTATTTTTCTGACGAAGACATCATGAAGGGGATAAATAGACTGGCAAGCCTTTTCTGTGTCTTTCCCAGTGCTGTCTGAAATCAGTTCATTGATCACTTCCTTCAATTTGTCCGCATCTCTCCGATTATGATTTCCATTATCCTTTTTCAGATTTGGCGGACTTGTTGGTGCTGAGCATTAGAGGTCTGCTGTGTCTGATTGTTGCACTTTTCAGTAAAGCCAACACAGAACAAAAGAGCAATTTATCATCTGCAGTCTTGACATCAACATGAGCTTCATCATAGTCTGCCACTTTTTTTATTTTTGTACTGGGGATCAAACTCACAATCTGGCACTTGCCAGGCAAGTGCTTACACCGTTGAGCTAAATCCCCCACCCCAGTATTCTGTTACTTTTTAACCATGGAACACGTTTTGGCAAGGACAAGATCCATGTCATGGAAGTTAGGCAGTTTTTGCCTTGAATGTCTTCAGTAATTAGCCCGAATTTTCTAAAGGCAACTTCATCATTCTGTAGATCAGCAAGGCTTACTTCAAACACACATTCTTTGAGCCCATCAGATGCAATTTTGGTTCTTTGAGTTCTAGGGAATGATGTTTTTCCAGTATTTCGTATGTTGAACATAGCTTCACATCATTCAGTCTTTTTTAGCAAATGGACCAACCACTTTCTTCTTGGTTCCCTTCATAAGGTGCTTGTTCTTGTTACCACCATTGTGCTGCTCAGAGAGCTAAAAGGGAATTTTTTTTTTTTTGAGACAAGGTCTCACTGTGTAGTTCAGGCTGGCCTTGAGTTCACTAAGGAGCCCAGGCTGGCCTCACACTCACAGTGATCCTCCTGTGTGCTGGGATCACAGGCATGCATTACCACTCCCAGATTCTTTCCATATTCCTTTGCCTCTGTCCAGATATGATCCCTAACCAGGAACTTGCTTCTTCTTTTTGGTTCCACTCAAAGTAAATTTAAGTGCTTGGCTTTCACGTGTAGCAGGGCACCGATGGCTTGTAGGATAGAGGAAAAAGGGTTTTGGTTCCCTTACGGGCAGTATATTAGAATCCCTGGGTCTTACCAATTCTAGAGATCACTGTTGATTCTGTTATCACATTTAGTGGCATGCTTCTTTCTTGCCTGCTTATGTCTTTTATTATAGGTTTCCTAGGAATTTCAAGTTCTTCTAATCTGTCAGGCTAAGTAGTCCAGGATACCAGATTTCTGTGAACATCAGTATAGTGAGAGAGAACCATTTTTCCCTTCAGCAACACAAAGCATATTTATTTGTTTATTTATTTATTTTCACTAGCCTCCATCCTCCTTAGGTTGCCAATGATTAACAGTCTTTTTGTTCTTTATTCACATAACCAGGAAGCTAACACAATGACACAGTCTACTCTTCTGACACCAGGTTCTCCCATGAGTGAAACACATCAATTGAGTCTATAGACTAGAAAAGACTATAGGTTTTCACAAACTCACTTCAAACCCAGGTGCTACTTTAACATTGAAGCATCCAAAAGCATCCTTCTGGTGAGATGCAATGAAAGGAGAGTTGAGATTCTTTTGTCCTCTTATCACAGATATCAAAGGTTTTCAGGTGATGCATGATGGAAAGCTATCTTCACACAAGATTTGGGAAAGTCCCGTTCCTCATTCAGCAAACACTTCATTCAGAAAAGTTTCTGTGAAGGAGAGGAGTGCTAATGTGGGTGCAGGATGGTAGCACGGCAATCTGAAGAAGGGAAGGGGACCATAAGAGTGGCACTTTCCAGTTTTTCCATCCTTGCCAAAAAACTGGGCAGTCTTGTATCCCCCTTTGTCTAATGCCTTACCAGAGTGTGGAAAAAACAAACCATGAATGGCCTGGCAAATTGGAGGCTAACACACCACCAAAAAGAGTCTTCTAGGATGTTTATATTTCATGAGAAACAGCAGAAGATGCTGAGTCTGAACACGAGAACTCCAAACCAGCACTGGAGGAAAGCCTTTGACTGCAAGCTTGCAGACAGAACCCTGATCATGTGCCATTTCTCTGAGGTGGTCCATAGCAGGGTACTAGGGGAAGGACTTTGCTTTCCATCACAGAACTCTGTTTGTAACTCTAGCATAAAGACATCTTGTAACTGGCTATTTACTTTTTGCCTCATCTACCCCTCTCTTCCCCCCATTTATGAACCTGGACACTCTGTCTCCAGGGCTTAGCACAGTGCCTGATACATAGCAGTTACTTGATTGTATGGCATCAGAATTTGATCTTTTTGCCTACAACTAACTTGCTTGGAAACCTTAGATTTTTAATTACTCTAAACCTTATTAGCTTTATTCTACACACAGACATGGTGGAAACATGATCTCACACAATCAATTTTTATTTAATATATTTTTTCAATATTTTTATTTTATCATATATTTGTATATCAAAAATACAATGATATAGCCTTTCAGGGAGAATATGCTATAAAAACTCATTATGTTGGTGTTTACTTCCTAATCATCCATAATTATTAGCTTGGTGCTTGATTTATGCTTTATGCTTCAATGTTTGCATCTTAAATTAATTCAACTTGAAAAGTAGCAGGCAGACTTAATGCTGTTCAGACACTGTGAACATTTGATTAGTAAAGTTTAAATTCAACCTACCATGAATTCCATTTCTCTAGATGTAAATCAGTAATTCAGTGTTTCTGGAACTTTTATGAGACAGAAATATGTTTAAATCCCCTGGTTCTTCAGTACCTAAAAGCTCTGTCATATTGATTTTAAAATTAATATTAAAATTTGTTTTGAAATTTTTATAGAAAAGAATCAACTGTTGGAAATCAACAGTCTAATAAATTTAGGAAAAATTATGCAAAGTACTGCATTTAATTACTCTATTACCTCTCTCTCTGGTGATTCTATTCCATTAAGCATGAAAATATAGACAATAAATACAAGGTTTAGGTACCTGAAACTTAGCAATTTTCATTAAAGTTTGAAAAGCATATGTTCCAACTGTCATTAACCACAGAATGGTATTGAGGTTGGTTAAAATTTAGATTGCCTAAATTTCTCCCTTAGTTATCAATTCCTCTGAACGTTGAAAAATGTGTTAAAAGGAGAGACTGATTTTTGCAGAAACATATGCTATAGCAGGAAGTGGAAAATGCTTTGTAAGAAATTGGAAGTTACTTTTATATTTACCTATTTTATATCTTTACCTGGACATTCAGGGCATATTTTTGGATTAGAATTTTAAGGCCCTAGCTAACAGCTCAATTTATATTTCATTGTATTAAATTTCTCAATGCTTGGTCAGGGGCTACCTGTGATGAACTCACCTGTAGTTCTTTTTTTGCTGGGTATTGAACTCATGACCACACACTTGCCATGCAGGTGCTCATGCTGCTGAGCTAAATCCCTAGTTCTGGAGTTCTTACTAAAATGCAGATTCTGGAGCCATGTGTGGTGGTTAGATGCTGGAGGAAGGTCTTTAACACTCACACCGAGTCTGAATGTAAACTCAGAGAATTAGCAGTGACTGTAAGTAGATGATGTTCATATCCTATGAGAGATGACAGTTTTCTTTCTTTTCAATTAGTATGCCTTTTATTTCGTTTTCTTGGGTTTTTGCATCAGTTAGGACTTCCAGTATGAAGCTGAAAAGCAGCCATGATAGGGTACATCCTTGTCTAGTTTTGGATATTAGTTGGAGCTTCAGTTTTCTCATTAAGTATGATGATAGCTATAGACATTTTTAGATATTCTTTAGCAAAGTCAAGGAAGTTTCCCTTTACTCCTAGTTTATTGAGAATTTTATTTTATTCTTTTGTTTTTTTTTTTTTTGTATGGGGAATTGAACTCAAGACCTTGCACTTGCCAGGCAGGTGCTTATGCTGCTGAACTATTATCCCTGGTCCTGAGAAATTTAAAACATGAGTGGATGTCAAGTGCTTTCTCTGCATCTGTTGATATGATCATGTGATTTTTCTTTAGTTTATTGATGTCATGAGTTATAGTCACTGATTTTTCAATGTTGAAACAATTTTGCACACCTCAAAACAACTTAATTGCAAATGGTGTATAATTCTTTTATACACTGCTGATTTGATATTTTCTTGAGGATTTGTGCACCTATGTTCTTCTCTTGTAATATCTTTTTCTTCTATTTTAGGGTAAAGCTTCCCTCACAAAATGAATTTGAAAACACTCTCTCTGCTTATATCTTCTTTTTACAATTTTAAAACTTGTTCTGTTATCACAATAAGCCCATGAATTAAATATCTTTATGCTTATTGTATATAAGAAGGCTGGGGGGGGGGAATGAAGGTTAAATAACTTATTTCAAGTATCCATAAATGACAGCAAAATACTGTACAGAAGCAGTCTTTTCTCCAATATCCATGTTCCTAACCACTACTCTTTAGTGCCCATTAATCATCTATTGTGTGTGGACATTGGGCAGAGCTCATGGCTAAGTGTATTCTTTTTTTTTTTAACTTTTTATCGGTACTGGGGATCGAACTCACGACCGCCTGCTTGCAAGGCAGGTGCTTATGCTGCTGAGCTAAATCCCCAGCCCTGGCTAAGTGTATTCTTAACACTTCTGTCTTCTGAAAGAGATTATAGACAATTCATATTTCTTCCTTAAATGTTTGATTGTTTTTTCCAGTAAATCCATGTAGGACACGTGGTTTATTGTAGAAGACTATCTTTTTTTCATTTTTATAATAGATATAGGCCTATTCTAGTGGGCCCCCCCATCACCCTGTACTGGAGGTTGAACCCAAGTCTTTTACATTGAGCTACATATATCTCTAAGCCCTCCCATCCCAGCTTTAAAAACTTTTTTTTTTTTTTTTTTTTGGTACCAGGGATCGAACTCACAACCTCATGCTTGCCAGGCAAGTGCTTATGCCACTGAGCTAAATCCCCAGCCCCTGAGTGTGACCTTGTGATACTCCTGCCTTAGCCTCCCAGAGTGCTAGGATTATAGGTGTATGCCACCTACCTCACTTGGCTCAACTGCTTTTCTTCTGTGAATTTTGACATATTGGTTCATTTTCATCTAAATTTTCAAATTTGTGAGCATAGAGCTGTTTATAGCTTTCTTGGAATATCCTCTTCATGTTCTGTAGTAATGTTGATTTTTTCATTTCCAATAGCAGCATGTATCTTTTTTCTTGTTTTCTTTGCTTAGCTTGGCTAAAGGCTTATCTATCTTATCTTTTCTAAAAACCAGCTTTTAGCTGCTTTGGTTTTCTCTATTAATTCCTTGTTTTTAAGCTCACTGAGTTTTGGTTGTTTTGGCTTACATCTAGATGTTCCCTCAAAGCTTCATGTGCTCATAAGTGAGGCTTTTGGGAGTTGGCTGGATCGTGAGTGTGTGATACTGTATATGGGTGTGTGATAACTGGATATACCTGCTGGTTAATTTAGCATAGTTCCGAGAGTGGATAATGGGAAGGCTCTTGGGTGACGCCAGGCAATAGACTTTTAACCTGAATGGAATAAAAAGGGAAAGCTTGAGCTTCCTGCTTTCCACATCATGGACTGTTTCTCTTTTGCTATGCCCCTCTGCCATTTGTCCTGCCTTGAAAAAAGCTGACTATGGATTAAAACAAGCTGTGAGTTAAAGTAAACCTTCCTACCTTCAACTTCTATGCATTGTGTATTTTGTCGCAACAGCAAGTAATTAAGACACTGGTCTAATTTTTATTTCTTTTTTTCCCTGCTTATTTAGGACTTAATCTTCTAGTTTTTCAAGGTTGACACTTAAGTGATGGATTTTAGATCTTACTTCTGTTTTAATTATATGCTATCAGTCTTAAAAATGTTCCTTTAAGTGCTGCCTTCACTGCATCCCACAAACTCTGTCTGATGTTACATATTCAGCTTCAGTGTTTTCTTAAAGTATGTTGTTTAATCTCCAAGTATTTGGGTATTGTTCAGTTACCTTTCTATTGTTTATTTCTAGGTTCATTCTATTGAAGTCTGAGGGTAAACACTGCATCATTTCTATTATTTTAAATTTGATAAGATGTACTTTATGTGGTTTATCTTGATAGATGAGTTACTTTTCTACTGCTCAGACTGAATACCTGACCCCACAACTCAAAGGAGGAAAGTTCAGTCCCTACTTGGCTGGCTCAAAGGTAGAAACAGCATGGGTGAGGAGCATGGAGGAGGAAAACTGCTTAATCTATAGCAGCTAAGAAGCAGGGAGAGAGAAGAGATGACCTAAGACAAGAACACCTTTCCAGATCATGCCGCGTTTCACTCCTTCCAACCAGCTCTACCTCCTAAGAGCACATTCAGCTGTAAACTCATCAATGGATTAATCAGCTGATGATGAATATAGTGTCCCCATGATCAATCACCTTCTAGTAGCCCCACCTCTGAACACATGAGACTTTTACATTTAAACCATAACACTTGGTAAACGTTCTATATAAGCTTGGGAAGAACATGTATTCTGCTGTTGTTGGATAATAGAAGTATATAGATGTCTATTATATTGATTGATGATTTTGGTGGGCTTATGTCCTTACTGAATTTTTGTCTGCTGGACCTGTCCACTTCTGGTAGAAGTATGTTGAAATCTCCAACTGTAACTCCAACTACACAATGATTGTCAATAGTAGTTCCTTGAAATTCTAAGTTACTGTCTTTTATGTTTTGTTGCTCTGTTTTTAGGTACATGCTGTCAAATGCTGTGATGTCTTTTTTGGAGAATGAACCCCTTTATCATTGTTTAATGCTGTCTTAATCCCCTATCTTACTGTGTAGCCTGCTCATTCTGAAATTAATGTAGGAACTATCACTTTCTTTTGATTAGTATTAGCATGGTGTATCTTTCTCAATCCATTTACTTTTTGTTTGTCTTTTAAAGGGTTTCTTATATATAATACATAGTTGGAACTTGTTTTTGATCTACTATAATAGTCTATTAATTGGTGTATTTAAATCATTGACTTTCAAAATTATTATTATTATTTTTGGTTCCAGGAATTGAACTTACAATCTTGTGCTTGCCAGGCAGGTGCTGAGCTGCTGAGCTATATCCCTAGCTCAAAATGATTACTGACACAGCTGGATTCCCATCTACCATAAATGTTACTGTTTCCTAATTTTTTTTTATTTAAAAGGAAAAAGAGAAAAAAAGCAGAACAAAACAAAACAGTGTAAGGGTACAAGTGATTCAGAACTACACTACAAAAAAAAAAAAAAACAAAAACCAGTAAGCTATCACCAGTTAATAGGTTACTCGTTATCATTTTAGAAACAGTGTTTCAGGTCACAGGACCAAAACACACAAAGCGAACATTCAAACAGTGAGACTGCAAACAGTTATGTTCAGTAATCCAATCAAAAATATTAATATGGTCTTCTATTTAACACACCTAAACACCCTTGCTGTTGTATCCTTCAGGGCACTTTTCTTTCCCTCTCTTTATTACAACAAAATTTACACATTTTTGGTTTTATTGCTCCCTTAGATCTTATTACTTTTTTTTGTAAGAGGATAAAATCAAGCATGATAAAACAAAGCTGTCAGTCAAAACCAAGGATAAACATAGCACATGATGTAAAAACAGAGTACAAGGTTATCAACAATCGTTACCATAATGCCTCTTGCTTCCTTAAGAATTGTCTATTTCATTAGGTATTATAAAGTTAAACAAAACAGTAGAGAACGAGACCAATAAAACCTAAACATTGTAAATCTTACAGAACCTCAAAAGAGGATAATAGTCAAACCAGAATAAGCACCATAGTGAATCTTATTGCCTTCAAAGTACTTGCCTATACTCTGATATTTGATACTTTCATACAGAGCAGAATAGAGTCTAATCAGTCAAAACAAGATAACGGGGGTATTACAGGACTTCAAGTTAATAGGAAATCAAAACTGTTTCCTAATTTTTTTGCCGTTGTTCTTTGTTCCTATTTTTTCTTCTAGTTTTCTCTGCCTTAAGTGCTTTTAACTTTAAATGATTTCATTTTTCTTTTTATACTTGTTTCCTTTAAGCTTTTAAAAATGATTGCACAACCTAGAATTTAAAACATGCATTTATTATTACTCTAAGCCCATTTCACAGGTAGTATGAGTACTGGTGATAAAACAATACTAATTATTCTTTCTGCCCCTTAGATCATTGCTGTCATTCATTTTATTTCTATAATAAATATATGTAGGGGCTAGGGATTTAGCTCAGCGGCATAAGCACCTGCCTTGCAAGCACACGGTCGTGAGTTTGATCCCCGGTACCGATAAAAAAAAAAAAAAGTATATGTAATCAAATATTGTTGATATTATTGTGACAAACTATATATGTTAGATCAATCAAAACAAGACAAATCAATGTTTATTTTACCTTCATTTATTCCTTCTTCATTTGTCTTCCTTTCTTCATATACATCTGAGCTTATTATTTTCCCTCTCTTTAAAGAACTCAACATTTTTTGCAAGGTAAGTCTACTGGCAACAAACGCCCTCAATATTTGCTAAGAGAGTCCCTCATTTTTGTGCTGCTGAATTACACCCAGGGTCTCATACATGTCAGGCTGACACTTTACCACTAAGCTATATCCCCAGCCCTCCTTTTTTTATTTTTATTTTTTTGGTATCAGGGACCGAACTCATGACCACGCGCTTGCAAGGCATGTGCTTATGCTGCTGAGCTAAATCCCCAGCTCCTTCCTCCGTTTTTAAGGATAATTTCACAAAATGTTCACTTTGTATATTTACTCTTCTCCTTCCAAAGACATTTATTAAGGATGGAGTGTCAGACACTGTGCCCTTAGTCAATTCCTATAGATCTGAGAGGCAGATACCTTCCTATTACAGATGGAAACACAGCAAGTAAGTAGTACAATCTAGATTAAAATTTATTCTTAAAAATTTGGTCTTCTCTTTTCTTTAATGGACTCAGCGATTTCTTCTTACCCATTCACTTTAATAAATTTATATTTCAGGACAAAAGCCTTCATGCTCGTGCCCAAAGTATCTTACAGGGAAGATGCTCACATGGACAGCTTGGTCATCAGGACACCAAACTGTCTTCTGAAGAGAAAAATTGTGAACCTCTGGTAGGTTGAGATGATGCCTCTGAGTACTTATGCTTTTAGTTCAAGGAAATAACGTGATTTCTCTTAAAAAGCAAGGATACAGTAAATGTACTGAATGTTACTAAATTATGGTAAAAATGGGAAACTTTATAATGCATTTTTTATATTTTACCACAAAAATAAAATAAAAAAGCTAAGGGTAACATAGAGATTTTCATAAATTATATTCTTCACATACTCACATTTTTCCAGAGTATGGAAAAAACTGTGTTCAATCCAAAAGAAGAACTTGGGTTTTGATGTAATAGCCTTTCACTGTATATTTTAATGCAAATATATACATGGGTAACAGTATCAATTATTAAAGAGTTGTTATCCAAATCCATTACAAGCCACATCACCGAACATTTGAAACATATCTTAAATTATGCTTAACATAATTTAACATTATATTTAACATAATCTTTGTTTTGACACATCAGAGTATATGAAAACATAATCATTAATGATTTGTATTTAAGCATGACTGTCTTGAAATGATTAAACTGGTTAACTAAAATATTTTATTACCTTTACCTGCTTTTTAAAAATGTTGCTACTAGAAATTACAAATACATAGCTTTAATTACATTGTTTGTTTTTGAGACAAAGGTCTTGCTGTGTAGTTTACTACGTAGTCCAAGCTGGCCTTGAACTCACAGTGATCCTCCTGCCTCAGCCTCCTCACTGCTGGCATGAGGCACCATGCCTGGCTATGAACTGTTTTGACTACACAGCATTGGTAGAGATGCTGCATAATGGTGGAGAGCACTGATTCTTAGCTCAATGCCTTACTAGTTTTGTGACCTTGGGCAGGTGACAACTTCCCTGTGCCTTACTTTCCCACTGTGACATTTTCTGGGATTGCTCTGAGCATTAAGTGGACTAACATGTTTGTACTGAATTGATAATATAAATGTGCTTTTGGACCCAGCACAAGAATCTGTGTAGTAAAGATTGTTAACTGTGAACAGGGCTCAGTAATTTGTTGGGATTTGGGACTTCTACTGACACTTATAATCCAGGTATACTTACACTTTCAGACTGTAGGAAAGTCCTATTTTTTTCTCTGGTCTTTCTTCTAACAACGTTTCAACATACACATTTGGGTCAGAAATTAGATGTGAACACCTAAAAGTTTTAGTCCACAGCAAAAAGTATAAGCAGGATATTAAGTGTTTTGATTTAATCCCTTCCCAGAAACATATACACTGTTTCCAAACCCATGTCTTCCTTTTTTATTATCACAGGTTCCCAATGCTCCACCTGCTTATGAGAAACTCTCTGGAGAACACTCACCACCACCCTATTCACCATGAGAGCCAATGAGCTGCCTGAGAAATGCTGAAATAATTTCCCTCACGCTTTAGTTTTGAGTCTAGGCATCAAATATTCTGCTTCAGGATGCTGTAACAACAATGTGTATCTCTAACAAGCCAGTGTAAACTTCTTTTTCTGTCTTTTTGAGACAGGGTTTTACTATGCAGTTTTGGCTGGCCTTGAACTCACTTTGTAGCACAGGCTGGCTTTGAACTCAGAGTGATCCTCCTGCCTCAGCCTCTTGAGTGCATGCGCCACTACGACCTGGCCTAAGTCAGTGTTAAATTCTAAACAGAGCAACTAGCAGTATTAAGCAAGTTAGGAAATAATCAGAAATATTAACATGAAACATCTTCATCAATAAACTTTGTAATAGCCAGTAGTAATATTATTGAGCCTCTTATTCATTGAGGGATGCAGAGAACTCAGATGGGTGTTCTGGAACTATCTTTTAAATTGAGATTTTGTTGATTTACAAACTATTCAGATTTTTTAAAAGAAATGATGTCTTGACAAACATGAACTGCACACAGAATTGTGGCAGGTGCAATGAATTTCTCAAAAAGGACACTGTTACACATTTATGAGAGCTAATGGACTCATTTATCTCGTTCGAACTACATCAGCCATGTTACTTTTGAGTTCTAGATTCTATGACTCTGTAATATCCTGTAAAGATTCTATATCTTAATACATATAATGCAGTCCTAATTACATTTTACTTCAAGACTCAATATTATCAAGAATTTTGTGTTAACAGAAATTGGTATGATTTAAGTAAGTAAATGAGAATATACCTTTGTCTGTGTATGCATATTGTCTTAAACTTCCCCTGACAATTTAGTTCTTGTTGGTTTCCAAACGCTTCTTACAAGAACTTACACAGAGGAAAAAAAAAAAACAAAACAAAACCATTAATGATCAGAAATTCTAATGTTGTACTATTATTTTCAATAAATTTGTTTTGGCTATATTTTCTCTACTTATCACTTACACAATTTAACTTTTTTTCAGTCAGCTCAAAAATATGTTTTGGTGGTACTTAGCATTGAACTCAGAGCCTTCACACTGAGCTATATTCTCAGCTTTTTTTTTTTTTTTTTTTTTTTTTGAGACTGGGTTTCACTAAGTTGTTAAGTTGTCCAGACTGGACTCAGGCCTGCAATCATCCTGCCTGTCTCCCAGAGTGCTAGGATTTCACGTGCGCACTACTATGCCTGACTCTTAAATTTGTATCACCACTGTAAATGCAAAATCAGCATCATTTTTCATAGTACAGGTAACTTAAAAAGTGAAGATAATGAAAGTAGATTATTTTTATTAAAATCTACAAAGTGGAGACAAAGGAAAAAATTTGAAATTTGAATAAAGCTATTAATTTAAACGTAGTAAAAAAAACACTCATATTTTAAAAAAGTAAACTAGAGCTTAACAATATAAGAACCTTCCTAGATTTTTCAATCACTTATTCTACAAATACATATTGAATACTGTGTATCATTTACTAGGGTGATAATGACTGACAAGGTCCCAGTTTTTAAAAAGGATGACTAGCACTAAATAACTGTAAATTCTATTATAATTGTGAAGCAGTGATATATCCTCCTCCTTCTGAGTGGCTACAATATCATGATGCTGGCTGAAATATGGCAATAAGAGGGAGCAATATAAAATATATGGAGAACTTGTAATGAAACATTAAGTCAAAGAGGACATCTGAAAAGTCCATGATGTGTCTCAAACTTTCTAGGAAAAAAAGAAAACTAGAGTGCAGTGAACATGAAGAGGAATAGATTAAAATGGAGTAGAGGCAGGCAGAAACAGCCTAAAGAGCCTTTTAAGTCATAAGTAGGGGTCTTCACTCTATAAGGGTTCAGTAGGTTGTGAAGAACTCTGAAGGTTTATTAGGATTTTGGATTTAGTAGTTTTAAGAGATTTAGTGGTTAACTGACCACTAATCCCCTTTGCTGGGATTAAAGTTAGGTCACAGGTAATTCAGTAAATTAATTTCTAAAGTGGCTTATAGAATTCTTTGACTTTCAGGTAATATTTTAAATCCAAGTGTGTAAATACACTCAGTTACTGAATACTTCCCCTTGTACAATGCACTGTACTGTAAAAATCACCCATGCTCCCAGAAATCCAGGTTTCTTAACCAACTGACAAGGAAAGGTGAGTAACTGAATAGAACGTAGACATGATTGGCAAAGATACTTAAGAGCATAATATTTTGATGTTGGTTTTTGAGGCAAAGTCTTGCTATGTAGCACAGGCTGGTCTTGAACACATGATACTCCTATCTTAACTTCCTAAGTACTGAGAACACAGACATGCACCACGTTGGGTATAATTATGTATTTCTTTTGGGAGAGCTTTCAGCAACTTTTTAAGAATTAGCTCATGCCCTCTACACTTATGCAGCATCATTTTGATGTAATGTCAGAGATCTTTAGGTCTCTACTCTAGTATTTTCAACTTTAGACTAGCTCAGTGTGATGGAGCTTAATTGTGATCATGAATGGAATATGTACATTACAAAGCATCTTAAATAAGGAACATCCAATAAATATAGAAGCTACCTTTTATTTAAAATGAGGCATATTCTGAAATACTACAATCAAACCCTGAGAATCAGCTGAGCCATAAAATTTTTAAGTAATTGCTCTGTAATGGGAATTAAAAAAAATAAAGTGAGCAAGCACTGGTATTCACATTCACTTTTTATTCTAAACTAAATCTTATTTATAAATATTATTTGGAAAATCAGTCACTGTGAACCAATACCTCAATTTAAAAATGAACATATCTGGGGAAAGCAAAATGAAAGGTATATGAAACCCCTCTATACTATTTCTGTAACTTCCTGTAAGTTGAAATTTTTTTTTCCAGTATTGGGAATTGCATCCATGGCCTTTGCATTGAGCTACATCTCCAGTCCTTATTTTCAGACAGGGTCTTGCTAAATTGCACAGGATGGGCTTGAACCTGTGATCCTCTTGTCTCAACTTACCAGTGTGCTGGGATCACAGGCATGTGCCATCACACCCACCTTGAAATTACTCAACATTTTGGACTGTGAATGTTGCTCAGTGGTAGAGTGATTTGGTTAGCATGTACAAAGCCCTGGGTTTGATCCTCAACACCACCAAAACAAAAAGTTTAAGAAAATGCATTTATGATATATGAGACCAAATATACTAGTGTGAAAAATGTATTTTGATCAATGTAAAATTTGGTAGTGAATTTTTTTTTTGTCCTTTTCTTTTTTATTGGTACCAGGGATTGAACTCACGACTGCCTGCTTGCAAGGCAGGCCCTTATGCCGCTGAGCTAAATCCCCAGCCCCTTGGTAGTGAATTTTAAAAAAATACCTGAAAATAAGAAATCTAGAATGATTTCTTAAAATCAGAAGTAGAGTAGAAGCATGAAACAAAATTTAAAGGATCAGTTTCATATACTGGCTTTACTACCCATTAGCTGGGTAAGCTGGATGTATTTCTTAACCCGCCAAAAGTGATGTGAAAATCAAGATACATAAAAGTAATTTTTGTAAACTATGAAACCTTGATGAATGTTATTAATAAAAATCTTCCAATCTTAATTTTTTCCAAAGGTCTATCTTCATTTATATTATGTATTCTTTCAATGAAACATAAACACACTTTAAAATGGTATTCAAACAAAGATACAGCAACTCAGTTTATTACATGCAGATTCTTCTGCATTGTTGCTAACAGTTCACTGGTCCAAAATTACTAAAATACTTAAAAAACTATACATTATGTAAACAAAACATAAATAAGACAGCATAGTTCTTTGTACATATATTTAGTACAGGTTGTTAGGGATTTAGGAATATATACAATTTTACATCATGAACTGCATTTTTGCAGTGCATAAATATATATATATATTTCTTTTTACAGAAACAAAAATAAGATTTCACTAAGGACACAGAATACTATATCATAGATATGCTACAATAGTCCAAATTCAAAAAACATGTCAATTTAAGTGTGCAAAAGGCTAGCTTACTCTAAACTAGTCAAACTTGACTTGTTCAACTTATATAGACAGGTAAATCTTGACCATGTACTTTAAACAAAGAAGCTTTGAAAACAACCTCATACCAATGAATGAAATGGAACTTTTCCCTCCCCAAGGGGGGAAAACAGTCTGTGTGTAACCTAATGAAAAGATACATTAAAATATGCACGTGTGCAAACACACATACACACATATGTATAGTATGTTTTCAATAGTATAATAAAAGTTAAAATTTTATGGGAGTTAAAAGAATGCCCCATTATTTAAAAACTGGCTCATTTAGTCTAAATTCAAGATGCAGCTGTGTCAGGCTTTTCTAAACCAGATGCCTTAAAATCTGGGAAGACAGAAGTGGGATTTCGACTGGCAGATACGACAATCTGAGACAGAGATGAAGACAATGAAGAAACTTTAGATGCTGGAGTATTTATGGTATTCAGAATGGCTCCTTCTGGGCTAACCAACAACTTTTTGACAGATGTGTCCAAATGAAATACTGAAGTACTACTTGGCAGTGAAGGATTACTAGAGGAAATGCCAGAAACCAAAGACGTCTTGCTTAAAAGGGAGGCTGGAGGAGACTTAATTACTGAAGTTAGTGATACTGTCGGTGTAGGAGGTGGAACAGAAACTTTAGCAGTTGTGTTTACAATCTGTGATGTTGTATGTACTGTGGGTACAGAACTTGCATTCCCAAGAGAGTTTACAATTTTTGTAGAGCTTCTTAGAGGATGTTTTGTAGGTTGCCCACTTGAATTATTTGCTAGTGTGATCTTCTGGGCAGGGTTATCTATTGCTGTAGACGGAATGCCTTGGCCACTATTAAGAACTAAGGAAGGCCCATATTTTGGATTAGATATAAGAAGAACATGGCTGCCAGCTCCAAGACCTTGTGGTGGAACAATAAACCGAGCTCCATTAATCAAGATCTGAGTTCCAGGTGCCAAAGGTGTACTGGTGTTGATGACTATTTTTTGCTGAATACAAGGTTCACTGAATGGACTTGCTACTAGATTAGTTACACTTGATGGTGCTGTAGCATTGTGAATAGGAGAGCCACTTGGAACAGAATTGTAAGTAGGGGTTGATTTGACTAAAGCAGGGGACATTTGCTGGTTTGGCAGAGAAGTAAAACTAGAAATATTAATTATTTTACCTGGACTTGGTGAAAGGGATAATTCAGCTTGAGGTTTATTTGTGTTTGCATTTGTTGGCACTGTAGTTGCAATCCCTGGTGACTGAAACTGAAGAGAAGCCCGAGATTGTCTTTTAGAAAGAGATACAGAAAGTGTGGATCCTGATACTGTTGCTGAATGTGGAACTGAGTCCATTTGGGGTGTTGCAGTCCCAGCTGTATTCAAGGCAACAGTAACAGGAATTTGCAAAGCTGATGTCAAACATTTTGGAGACACTGTTGGTTGTGCAGTTGAAATCAGAACAGATGATGCAAGATGTCCTGTTTTCACAGTTGATATGGCCACAGTGTTTCCCAGACTGGATGAGCAAAGTCTATTTGACAAAATAGGCATAATTCTTGAAGAGGTATCATTTCCACTGACTGAAACAGGAGGGTATGTGCCAACCAAAGCAGAGGATGAGGTCACTGAAAGGGAACCCAAAGAAACACTTGCTCTTGTTACTGAAAACATATTTATTGTTCTTGCTGTGGTAACCAATGATTCATTAACAGTAGTAATATTCTGATTCCCAAAATTTGAGTTTATTGGAATTGTATTACCACTTGACAACGGTAACACACAGGCCTTGTTACATCTGTCTTCTCCTTTTGGGGCTATGCTTTGTAATATATTAATTGATGGTATAGCTGGCACACTTCCTGAAGGATTTACAATTGCTTGACCTATATTTAGTCCAATTTTCACATCTTTTATCTGAGACACAGTTTGTGAAGAATTTATTTTTATTGGTGTTCCCACTGTTGATGGAATTAACAGTATTTGGGGTTGCTCAGGAGTCTTAACATATGTTTTATTCAAGGGTTGAGGAAGAGTTTGTTTTAATGATTCTGCAACAACAGTTGGGGTAGAAGTGATGCTGGGAATTGGAGCATTAATAAAAACCAATTTTTGAGTAGATACACCTGTAGATGTCAGCGCAGGTGTCCCATTAACTGTAGTCGTATTGCTAGAAGGAAGAACAGATGGAGCTGATACTAGCATAAATTTCTGAATGGGAGTCCCGCTTATCATATCGCCATTTGTTGTTGTTGTTGCTTCTGATCTTGTAATAACAGGATAACTTTTTGTAATATAATCTATTTGTGGTTGTTTAGTTGGAGTATGAGTAACATTTGTATTAGTTTGTGTAAAATTTCCTGATACATTAATTACACTTAGTGAACTATTTGTTGTTGATGATAATAGAGTGCTGGAAGAAACAGAAGACTTCAAGGAAGAAGAAGTGATGTGTGAAGTTTTATTTATAATGTGGCCCAAATTACCATTGCTAGAGGGTTGGCCTAATGTAATTTTGACATTTTTCCCTATGGAAGGATTAAATCCACAGGGAATGGAAACAGAAGTTGGTGTTTGGCCAAAAGGTGGGAAACTGGATGATGTTATTCCAGTTACTTGTGAAAAAGTAGAGGATGATGAAGCTGTTGATTTTGGCACCAGAAATGCCTGAAGTTGAGGAGCAAAAGTGAAAACTGAATTTGAGGACAAAGTGGTAGGTGAATTCTGATCCAGATTGGGCTGCACTTTTACAACTCCAGTGTTTCCACCACGTGTCCTAACAAGAATCGATTGTGAATCTCTTATACACACAGTTTTCAGTTCTTGCTTTGTTTCAGAATAATCAGCAGTTTGTTGTGGAAAACCTTTGGGGGAATTACCAGAATTTGTAGATCCACTTAGTGTTGTTGCTGGTAGCAGAGGCTGAACTGTTGAGGAAACGGTGGGTGAAGTAATGGGCTGGGGGAATGCAGCTGCTGACACTGCATTGGCTTTTCCAACCTCATTGTGGCTAGTTTTTACTGGTGGTGTTAATAAATTAGTTACAGGTGACAATGGCTGCGATCTAGCACTACTCACATTTGAGGAAGGAGCAACAGTCTTGTTAAAAACTGTATTGGGTAGTTGGGCAGAAACAGTTCCTGTTGAGTTGACAATAACTGATGCTAAAGAAGAATTTACACTTGCTGTCTGTAGGGAAGATGAACAATGTTGCTCTGTACCTTTTTGTTGAAGTGATGGTATTTCTTTTGTAACTGTTTTTCCTTCCTTGTGCTGAATCATAAAATTCTTAGGCAGAATTAGAACTTGCTGCATGATTTTTTCTCCTGTTTTAGAATCTAGCACAGGCTGCATCTGAATCTTTACAGAGCTATTGTGAAGATCTACTGGCAACCACTGGCCACAGGGTGTTTTATATACCATTTGTAAAGGACCTTTTGTACTGGTGAGGCAGGTCAATGCTGGTTTTACAGGGTTTGCTTCTGGAGGAGATATAATAGGTTTGTCCACAGAAGGAGCACTTCTACTTGTGGAAGGGGGCAGTTGATTTGTTAAGGTCACTTTGTTCCCAATATTCTTTGCAAGCAAGGCCTGAATAGGTTTGGTCCCTTTCTGTAGAGTAGACACTGGTACTGAATCCACTGAGGCAGATGAATCTGGAAATGGTAGTTCTATATGCTCTGATTCATTCAAACAGTCAATCTGCATATCTTCTTCTAAATTTTTAATTGTCTCACTTGTGCTTAACTTTGCTTTCTTCCTTGGAGAAAGCTCTTTTGTGCTGTCATCCAGAAAACTAGTTTGTTTGGACTGTCGCTTAAGTGTTTTAGGCAGCGTCTTCAACACATCCTTAGAAGACAATTCCTTTTTCAAAAACTTGCTTCTGGCCATAGGAAAATCTATTTCTGACAATTTCATATCATCTGAAAATTGTAAAAACAAAAATTTTGTTTATAGAAAACAGTTATTGAGTATCAATATTACCAATTAAAAGTCAATCTTTCACCAATTAACAGTCAACCCCACAATTTATTAAGAAATCTACTGTAGGGTGATTAAAAAACTTCAAAAAGTAAGAGAATTAAACAATTTAAAACAGACTAATAAGCATATGTGATTTGCAATGAACATGCCTGAAGTGTGGAGTCAAGCACTGGCTCCACACTTAGGCTCCTAGAAATGTAATAATGACTCCCTGGAAATTTCTTACAAGAATATGTGTAGTACTTCAAAACATACCAGATTTCCCCAATTATATTCTGACCAAACTGGGTTTAGTGGCACATGCCTGTAATCCTAGAACCTGGGGAGGTTAAGACAGGAAGGTAACAAATTCAAGACCAATGTGGGCAATTTAGCAACACAGCAAAACACTGTTTCCAATTAAAAAGTAAAGTGCTAGGGATGTAGCTCAATGTGAAGGCCCTGGGTTAAATGTCCAGTACCACAAAATAAAACAAACCCCTACCTAACCCCAAAACAAAACAAAAATGAGCAAAACACACTAACCAGATTATTTTTTGCTTTCACAATAAACAAAAACATCTTTGTCTAAGGATAACTGTAAAACACTTTTAATATCTACCTGAATCAAAGTGATTTTTCTCCAGGATATCTAGAGATTCTGCTGAGTCTACAGATTTACTGATTTCTATTTTAGGAGATTCTTTTCCAGGATCTCCTTCACATTCTTCAGTAATCCACAGTTCTCTAGTAAATTTATCATGATCGGGTTGTCTTCTGAAATCATCGTAGTCTTTCTTTAGGCGGCTCCTGAAATAAAATACCCAACATAACAACCTATAGATAGATAGATAGATAGATAGATAGATAGATAGATAGAGCTCTTGGAACCTAAACTAACTTTATATATTGAAAGGTTTTTAGTGATCACTAAACTTTTCTTTTTTTGAAGTAAGCCAAATTTTCCAAGCTGGCCTTGAACTTGTGGTGGTCCTGCCTCAGACTTCTGGGATTATAGGCATGTATCTGGAAAAAATATCTTAATCTTAAATGTGTCTAAGATGCTTAGTTTAGTCTTGCCAATGAGTAATTGCTCAAGAAGACAAAATCTAGGGTATAGGCATAAGAAATTTCAAAGATTATATTTGCACAGTACTGAATAATGTTTGAAATACCACTTGTTTATCTTTCTAAAGGCTGCTGTGAGACCTAGTGAGAGAAAAGGTACTTTTTTTCTAACTGCACTGGACTTGAGAGTGTCTTAAAATTATGAATCACAATACAGTTTAAAAGCTCATTTAAGAAGATTAAAGAAGAAATTCTAAATGACAGTAATAATTACTGTGACTATTGTACAGAGTATACCAAAAAAATCTATCATTTAATCAAAAGATTGGTTAATAATTACTCTCAATTTATTTATGTCTTAAATAATTGCTTAAGGATTTCATGGGGCTGTGAGATAGTAGATGAATGACCCAAGGATAACTGTAAAATGAATTTACTTTTTCAGCCTAGGAGGGAACAATATAAAGTTTTTTCCCTTTCTACTCTCAAGTCTTAGCTAATGGCTGCTTTTTATTTCATGGATTATGGAACAATCAGAAAAGAATTTCACATGTTTGTACTTACCTGCAACTTACCTTAATTCATATTCAACTCCTTATCTAAATCAACATTTTCATTATATGCACTCCTCTTGGCTACTCCAGGATATCATTATCAAACATCCTTTCTTTCACCTGAGTCTATTTTTGAGTTTCTCTATTAGATCATTCTAATATAACTATGTTTCTGGTTTCATTTTTCAAACTCATTTCAATATACTAGCCAGAGTGAATGCTTTAAAATTTAGATAAAGGCTAAGGATGTAGCTTGCTGGTAAAGTGCTTACCTACCACTGCAGCGTCTCAGAACTGATCTTTAGCACAACAAACAAATGAACAAACAAACAGATAAGATCTTGTCCCTTCTTTGCTTAAATCTTTCAAATGGCTTCTCATTTCATTTAATGTAAAAACCAAAGATCTTAGAAATCCTACATGACCTGACAAATTCTGTTTACCCCTCTCATTTTTTTTTTTTTAATGGTGGCAAAAGTTTCACATTTATTAAGGTAGAAAAAAATCAGAAGGGTAGGGGAAAAATGGATTCTGCAGTGTCTGGATCAAGTAATAAAAGGGAAGAAAAAAACAAAAATACACTCCACACAGTAGGGCAGGTATCATGAAGCAGCATGACAGCCCCCTCATTTTTTACCATGATGTGCCTCATTCACTCTGCTCTGTTTATCCTTGTCTATCTCCTTTTCCTTTAAATAAACATGTTTCCAATCTAAGATACTTTGTACTTTCTATTCTTTTTGCTTTTTCCCCTGGACAGCCACATTGTTCTCTCCCTTGTAAGCCACATTGTTCTCTCCCTTGTTTCCTTTAGGAATAATCTTCACCTTATCCCAAACAGGCATTTTCTTTCTCCTTTATCTTTGCTTTATTTTTCTCTATACCATTATCACTATCTAGTCACTTCGCATATTTTTTCCATTTGAATATATATCCCGTGGAAGTATGGGCTTTCTTTAATCAACATGGTTTCCCAGGGCTTCGGAAATACCCTGTACACAGTGGAATCACAAATGAATGGAAAACTACTAAATAATTTCAGGATCTTCCCAAAATCATAAATCAAGAGCCCTAGAAAGTAAAACAGAATATAAAACTTCAATTACCTGTTTCTTTGAAAAGCCTTCATTAACTTTGGTTCCCATGGCAGCAATTCATTTAAAAGACGTATCAATGTGCTATGCAATTCTTTTACAGCTTGCCTCCGATGATACCATTTACCCTAAAAACACAATTTTTTAAAGTAAATCCCTTAGATTTAATCTAAAAAGTTAATGTCAAGCATTATCTCTTGAGTAATAAATACAATAAAATTAGTAATAGTGTCTAAAGGAAAAAAAAAAAACCAAAATTCTTTCTCATAAGTGTGAAGGGGAAACATACTATAATAAATTTTATTTAATAATTTTCAATACTACAAGAGAAATCTAAAACCTATCTCATCCAACCAGCAGGCAAAAATTTAAAAAAATTTGAATTGTGTCAGTTGTCTTTTAATAATTCATTTACTAAATATGTATGAAGAGCTCTGGGTTTGCTCTCCAGTGCTACAAAGAAACAAATGAAAGGAAGGCAGGAAGGATTCAAACATTTACATAAGTTCATTAAATAAATAATATGGCTCATTTAGTAAGGTTTTTGTAATTTTCCCCAGAGTGGGTGGTGGTAGTGGTGAGAAAAGCCAGGTTTGTTATCATATTCAAAAGCAGTCTTCTTAATAAAGTTCCTTAGGTAATTTTATAGTTATTTTAATAGTTTGCAGCACAGAAAAGTAACCAAAACAGTCAACTGTTTTCAACAGTACACTAAGAGTGATAATTTCTGATGCTCTCTCCATTTGTTAAGTATTATCGTATGCATTTTACATATTTATCTACAAGTATGTAGACAGAATAAACTCTAGCATTTATGTAAACCTTTAAGATGTGTACATTGGTATATTCATTTCACAAATGATGACAATAAGGCCTAGACAGGTTAAATAATTTTCTTAAGCTCTATGACTTGTTCCTATATCTCTGTGATTTTGGAGTCCAAGCTCTCAGAACTATATTATAACCTCTTAAAGAGTACACTCCATAAATTCAATCTGACATAGGCTATAAAAACCCCTAGTACAGAGAATATAGAATTGTTTGACTACCATAGGAACAAAAAATTTGTAGCAGTTGAACCAATTCCTGGTTCTCAATAGATGCATACCTATCATCATCATCATGTTCTCTTTTTAAAAAAAGATTTCAGATTTAATTCACATACCATATAATCCATGTTTTATTTCTAATTAAAATACACAAATATGTTATGTCACATTAAACATACATAAAATTAGACTTCAATCTATAAGCAATCAACTAAGTCAACTTATACATATGTAGAATAGGAAGCTAAAAAATTACATTATCTAGAGCAAAAAGTGTGCATGTATTTTCCAATTTTACATACATAAAAACTTCACTGTTTTGAAATTTTACGCACATATAAACCTAAGTTTTATCAATTTTTTTTGTGTTATAAACAAACTAGTTATGTACATGAAACCTATATTTCTATTGCTTAGGCTTTTATATTTTAATAAAATTGATTATTAGAGTAGAAAATTTGGGATTAATGTGCACATGCACAAAATGAACATGAAACCTGTATTTGCTAATTCTTTTGTGTCTTCTTAATGGCATGATAAATCAGGGTATTAAGAAAACTTACCAAAAAAGTAATTTTTATTTCAAGTATTAACCTAAATAGGTCTCTTTGTTAAATGTACTCTAAAAATACAAGACTCAAGTTAACAATGGGTATAAAAAAATAAGAATCTAGATATATCATGTGCAGATACAAATTCCCTACAATGTGATCATTATATATATATATATATATATATATATATATATATATACACCTAAATTATACCAATAAACATAAATAAACAAAAAAGGGGTTACACCTTTAAAGTTTTTCTCAAAGAAATTTTATGAGATAGTATATCTCATATGCTAGAGCAATAAATATGCTTATTTCTAACCCACAAAAACACAACTATTATGTAGATAAACAAAAATGAAGAAGAAAGTAACTTTCACCTAAGGAAAACACAAAAGGCAGATGGATGATGGCCACCCTAAATCTTTTGTAGAATGAGGCAGTTTTATTTCAATGAATAGGAAATAGGTAAATTTTTTCCTTTAGTAAGACCTATAAATAATATTTTTCTACTCAACTGCATTAGGCTCAAAGGTAAAATGGTTAGAGTGGAAGTAAACTTTTCTAAAGATTAAGCAAGACAAACAAAAATCAAAACAAAACAAAAAGCAGAATGAGGGATGAAGTTAGGGAAAATATCTTCTTTGTGGTATAACTGATTGGAAAAATATTAAAAGTCTAGGGAATACCAGGCATGCTGAACTTGATGGAGGTTACAAGAAAAACAACAGCTGCAGAGTTATCATAAGCTGTATGATTGCTGTCTGGAACGGCCTTGTGGTGATGGGGTGGAGGCTATGGAAGACAAGGTCTGGGTAGACAAGGAACAGGACACCATATACTCCATATAGCCGATTATCATTATTTGAAGACATTTGTTGACTGTAGTGCATCACTTGCATCACTGCTAAATTAAAAACTTGATTTTTGTAAACGTATTTAAAAAGGTTAGAAGATTTTATACCTTTTAATTACTTATAATTAGTACATATTTGGAAAGTATATCAGTGATTAATGGATTGCATGCAAGGAACTCATATGTTAATCAGAGATAGATTTCTAACTTTCATGTAACTCTATCTTACCCACGGACCTGTTTTGAAGTGTCTATGGCCTTTTAACTTTGTGTATGTTTTGTAGCTCCTTCCCTTTCTTTATAA
Source organism: Cavia porcellus (assembly GCF_034190915.1). Classification (NCBI taxonomy): domain Eukaryota; kingdom Metazoa; phylum Chordata; class Mammalia; order Rodentia; family Caviidae; genus Cavia; species Cavia porcellus. The sequence continues at coordinate 81,617,293 of NW_026947484.1, forward strand.
TATGTATTATCTACTTGAGGTAGTGATGGTATGGTATTTCATTTATCATTTGAAAATGCATATTTAATCATTTAATACTAGAAAATGAATCAAAAAGTTGATATTTTCATAACTATAGAAAGTAAAGATCAATAAAGTACCTCACCTACAATATAAATAGAATAAAATAACTCCTACAGAGGGCATCATTATACCCATGGGGTATGAGAATCCATAAATTTTTATGTTGATTAAAAGGGGGGGGGCTGAGAATCACTGCTCTGAGAATGCTACCAGTAGCTTTAATTGCTACAAGGAAAGGAAATTCATACAACAATGTTTGTTTCATGTATCTATTTTCCTTGGTCAAAATATTAAATTTATAACTGGGTGTGGTGTAATCTCAGCACTCTGGAAAGGTGAGCAGGAGACTCTAAGTTTAACCCTAACCCAGTCAACTTGGACTCAGTGAACTGTCTCTAAACTGAAGAAAAGGACTGGGGATGTAGTTCATTGTCAAGGCCCTCATTTCAGTTCCCAGTACTAAAATAAAACAAAAGAAAAAACCATGATAATTACAACCCAAATCAAATTAAAAAAAATGACAACAGTCCCATTCTATTTAGTAGTGATCTCAAATTTGCATAATACATAGTGAACTAATGTAAAAAGGAATTATCAATTTTTAAAGGAAATTATATTTAATAGGAATCTGTATTATCTTGAGACTAACATAAAAATTAATTTAAAATCAAAGAAATATTTATTCAACTTTGAGTTATTAGTAATAAACCAGTAATAATTTTTCTGACTGATCAACATTATATACACAAAGAAAATAAATCAAATATAATTTTCATGTTTGTTCTCAGATGAATTTATTAAATGTTAAAGGAGAAATCAGAGGGCATAATTTTATAGAAGAAAATTGTCTAAAATCACACTAGAAAGTACTTTTAAGACAGAAATAGACTTGGCATTAGAATTCTATCTCTCCTGACTTTTTGACTTATTTCACTTAACATGATGGTCTCTAGTTCTATACCTGCAGATATATTTGTAAGATAAGAATTAAAATCTCTAAAAATTTGTTAATTAAAAAAAATACAACAGTATAAAAATTACAGTGACCTAAAAGTAAATTAAAGCAAAATGAAAACAGCAAGCTTCCCTCTCTACGCACACAAAAAATACTGATATAATAAGAAACTGAGATTCTTACAGTCTTATAGATGATACACTATCACTTTCATCTGCACTGATACAGAACCAAAAACAAGGATGGTGATGGATGAAGTAAAAGGTCATTTGAGAAACAGTGCTATAACTTTTTCTAACAAAAATCTATTTAATAATTTATACATATAATTTTAGTATTGGCTTTACAAACAGATAGATGAAGGGGTTTAGCTAGTGGCATAAGTGCCCGCCTGGCAAGCATGAAGTCCTGAGTTTGATCCCAGATACAAAACAAAACAAAACAAAACAAAACAAAACAACCTAAATAGATAGATGAATGTGGGATAAATGACCATTTTCAGTATTAGAATTCTCACTATTTTTAGAGATTAAAAAATATTTTCTTCTGGGAGTGGTGGTGCATGTCTGTAATTCCAGTACTCAAGAGGCTGAAGCAGCAGGATCACTGTGAGTTTGAGGCCAGTTGGGGCTACATAATGAGTTCAAGGCCTTGTCTCAAAAAATGAACAAAAAATACATATTTTTTCTAAGATAGTAATTCAAACAGTTGCCAAAGGTCACTTTAAAGTACCATTTTTCCTTTACCAATCTACTATAAAGTTTAACAAAATATGAGTTTCAAGCATACACCATAGAATTCAAATCATCCAAGATAGTCTAAATTTGAAGCTTACCTTCATTGCTTTCTCATCCAATGTCCACAGCAGCTGCAGATTGCCAGCTCCCTTTCCTTTAGATGCCCCCATAATCAAACCACAGAGGTTTTATGATTCCATTAATATTACTACAAAAAGGAGCTGATCTATGGTCACAAGATAAGTCTTTTATTATATTATGCAGTTTTATAAGTTTCTGAGTATGGTACACTAATAAAGAATCACAAGACACTTTAAAAAACTTACAAAACTACACAATATTGTAAAATAAAAAAGCTGTATCTCAGTGAGTATGAAACGAGTTTTGGGGGAACTTACCTTATAACTAAAGAATAACTCCATTCTGTTGCAGTAATCTGGAATGAATATGACAGCACCAGCATAATGCTGGCAAGGGTGTTGCAAGGAGAGGGAATTGGCAATCTACTGATGTTGGGGACATTGGACACCTAAAAGGAAGAACAAAGGAAAATAAATAAATTCTAGATTTAAGTGCCTCGTCACCACATTAATAAATTTAGATGTTAAATTTAACATGCTATATTTCTGCATATTCCTAGTTAGGGCATAAAATATCACATTAACCTTGTTAGTATACAGTACCTTGAAAAAGTGCTAGTTTTGATAGTACAATGAAATGTTTTAATGTTAGAAAGTATTTTAACCCTCCCAGAGTTTCTAAAATAAACTACCACTTTAAAGTATGCTATTATTTTCTCTTGAGAGAAATTTTCACTTAAAATTTTTGGTTTTGGTTTATTAAGAAAAGATCTTGCTATGTAATTTAGGCTGGTCTTGAGCTAATGGTCATCCTCCTGCTTTGGCCTCATGAGTACTGGGAATATAGGCATGTGCCTGCATGCCTCGCTACTGCATTTTATTTTAAAGGAATCTTGTATCAAATACATTGAATAGTATACATAATATTTCCATTATATTTCTAAATGTGTTGAAATAGTACCAAAGCATACAACTAACAATATGATGGTAACATTGCAATTTTTTGTGTCTCTAGATTCTGTAGAGAAGGAAAATTTAAGTGACAGGTCACATTCCTAGGAGGCAATTCACTGGGGAAGAAATCTACAATATATACTTAGTAGATATTTCACATCTTTTATTAGTGTATATTGGTTATACAGATTCATGGATTTCATTTTTGGCAGATCATACATACATGTTACATACTTTGATCATTTCCACTCCCAATAAACTCTCTTTGCCTCCTTACCCCTTTTCACATTTTTTTGAGGATTCAATACACATCCCTTGATTCCCTCCTTATATCCTCTTTCCCAGCCTCTTGCCTAATAATAGTTTCTGTCTACTTTTTGGTTATATTTTTTTGGATTACATATATTACAAAGAACATGTGATGTTTGAGTATGGGTTATTTTGCTAAACATGATAATCTTCAGATCTATCCATATTCTTACAAATTACAAAATTCCATTCTTCTCTATGGTTGAATAGTATTCACTAAACACATGTTAATATCTACACATCTACTACATTTTCTTCACTCATTCACCCATTAAAGGCACTTCAGCTAGTCTCATGTCTTGGGTACTGTACTATGCTGCAGGAACAAGGGTATGAAGCTATCTCTATAGTATGCTGACTTTGGGTATACATACCAAAAGAGGTAAAGGTGAATGAAACGACAGCTCCATTTTTAGTTGTTGGAAGACCCTCCAATACTGATTTTTATAGAGGCTACATTTAGTTTACATTCCTGCCAGTGGTATGAAAGGATCCTCCCAACTTCCTTATCAGCTTTTATTGTTTGTATTCTTGACAGTCACTCTGACTGGGGTGAGATGGAATCTCAATGTATCTTTGACTTTCATTTCCCACATGGCTAAAGATGTTGAACACTTTTTCATATACTTATTGGCCATTTGTACTTCTTTTGAGAAGTATTTACCCAACTCATCTGCTCCATTATTGACTATTCTATTTGATTTTACAGCATTAAGACTTTTGAGTTTTGGATATATTGTAGCTACTAATTCTGTCATCAGAGTATAAATATTTACTCCTATTCTGTAAACTGTCTGTGTTGTTTTCCTTGCTCTGCAAACTTAATTTGATGCAGCTCCATTTGTTGAATCTTGCTATTATTTCCTGTGTTCTTTGAGTCCTATTCAGGAAGCATTTGCCTGTGCCTGTGCTTTCAAGCATTTTTCCTGTTCACTGTTAGCAGTTTCAAAGTTTTAGGTCTTATATCTAGATCTTTATTCATTTTCATTTGATTGTGGTCAATGCAGGAGATAGGGATCTAGTTTTAATTTTCTACAAGTGATATCGAGTTTCCCTAGCATCATTTGAAGAGGTTGCTTTTCTTCAATGTGTATTTTTAGCTCCTTTGTAGTTGTAGGGATTTCCGTGTTCTCCATTCTGTATTGGGTTTACATGTCTAGTTTTGTGCCAGTACTGTGCTCTTATTGTTACTATGGGTTTGGAGTATAATTTGAAATTGGGTATTTTGATGCCTTCAGTCTTGGTCTTTGTGCTTACGATTATCTAGTTCTGTGAAGAATATCACTGGTACCTTGATGGGTATTATTAATGGTTAGTGTCTGGATGTCCATCCAAAGCCTCATGTGGTCATGGGGGTGGGCTTCTGGAGTTTGTGATTGATTCATGGTCCAATTCTTGGATTATGGGTGTGAGTGTTACACTCACCCTAGGATGGGTAGCCAACATACAATGTAAGAGATAGAAAAAATCTTTTCTACATGCTCCTCCTTTTTGCTCTGATTGCTTTTACTATGTGTTTGATATTATGAACTGTTGCCCTATTCTATCTGCCACTCTGCCTTGGAGCCAGCTAAATATGGACTGAAATCTCCACAAATTGTGAGCTAGACAAACCTTTTCTCCTTTAATTTTGGCATTGGGTATTTTGTCTCAGCAATAAGAGGAAAGTATCCAAGACAGGGATTACACTGAATGTATAGTTTACTTTTGGTAATATAGCCATTTTAACAATATTAGTACTATCAATCCACAGACATGGCAGGTCTTCTTATCTTTTGGTGTCGTCTTCAATTCTTCAGTGTTCTGAAATTTCACTGCAGAGGTCTTCCACCTATTGTTTAGGTTGATCCCTAGTTATTTTATTTTATTTGAAGCTATTGTGAATAAAATTATTTTCTTGATTTCTCACCTGCCTGTTGTTGGTATACAGAAAAACTATTGATTTTTAAATGCTGATTTTATATTCTGCTACTTTGGTGAATTTATCAGCTCTAAGTCTTGATGGAGTCTTTAGAGTCTTCTAAGTACAAAATTATATTGTCTGTAAACAAGAAGGATAATTTAACTTTTCTTATTTGTATTCTTTCTATATTTTCTTGGCTAACTGTTTCAATGAAAATTTCAAGAAATATATTGAATAGGAATGGGAAGAATGTATATTCTTACCTTGTTCCTGATTTTGAATGAAATACTTTTAGTTTTTCCCCATTCAGAATGACATTGGCTGTGGGTTTATTGGATATGGGCTTCGCTATACTGAAGAATGATCCTTTGAAATCTAACTTCTTTGGGGGCTTTTATCATTAAGGGATGTTCAATTTTGTTGAAAGCTTTTTTTTGCATTGAGATCACCATGTGACTTTCATCTTGGATTCTATTCATGGTGTATTATATTTATTAATTTAGATATGCTAAAACCATTCCTGGAATGAAACTGACTTGATCATGGTACACAATCTTTTTAATGTGTTGTTGAATTCAGTTTCCAAGTATTTTATTAAGGATTTTTGAATCTATATTTATCAAAGATACTGGCATATAATCCTTTTCCTCCTCTTTTGTGTCCTTGTCTAGTTTTGGCATAAGGGTGATAATGGCTTCATAGAGTGAGTTTGAAAGTGTTCCTTCCCTATTTCATGCAATAGTTTGAGCAGCACTGGTGTTAGTTCTATAAAGGTCTGGTAAAATGCAGCAATAACCCACATGGTTCTGGACTTTTCTTTGTTGATAGAGTTTTTATTAGTGCTCCAATTTCATTGCTTGTTATAGATCTGTTTAGGTTTTTGTACATCTCCTGGTTCAGTTTTCAGTTTTGGCATAGTGTATAACTAGAAATTTTCCCATTCTTCCTAGATTCTCTAGTTTATTAGAATATAGGTTTTCAAAGGAGTCACTAATAATTCTTTGGATTTTACTGGTGTCTGTTATATCCTCTCCCTTTTAAAAAAATCTCTAATTGTACTGATTTGGGTCTTTTCTCTCTTTTGGTTAGTTTGACTATGGGCTTACCAATCTTGTTTATTTTTTCAAAGAAATGACTCTGTTTCATTGATCTTCTGTTAGTTACCATCTCATTAACTTAAAGCTCTAATAATCGCTATTCTATTCCTTCTGTTGGTTTAGGTTTTGACTTGTTGTTATTCTAAGACCTTGAGAGGCAGAGTAGGTTATTTGAGATTTTCTGATGCAAGCATTCATAGCTATAAACTCCCCTCTTTAGAAATGCCTTTGCCATGTCCCAGAGATTTTGGTATGTTGTAATTCCATTTTCATTTGAGACTAAAAATTTCAAAATTTTCTATTTCTTGAATGATCCACTGATCAAAACTTGATTTTAATCTCTGGATTCCTACCAAGTCTCTGCTACCATATATAGCACATAGCAAACAGTCAGGAAATATTTACCTAGTAAGTAAGACCAGTACCTGTCTATAACTTAAGATAGGTAAGGAAACATTTAAATGTGCTGTGTGTTGTCTCCAAAAGGTCATCTTATTTTCAAAAGCTTTAAATGAATAATGACAAAGTGACTTCCTCATAACTGAAATAATTTTTAGTTTTGTTGACCATTAACTGGTTTACCAGAAAGAGCCAGAATAAGAAAACTTATATACAATGAATTCTCAACACCTTAAATAAAACCAGTTTTAAGAATAAGTTAGAGATTTACTGCAACCATATCTACAACCAAAGTCATTAATCAAGCTAATTAGAGGTCGAGTACTCAGAATATACTTAAAAGGTTTTTACACTGTAGTAAAATACATTTGGCACTCTAAAAAACAGCTGGCTATAAAATAATGTTGATTTGATCCATCACTATAAGAAAATGAAGATATAACATGAAATTTTCATAAACCTTCACTTCAGTAAAATTTTCTGTGTCAGAAAATAAGACTTTATATAAATTATTTGCCTTATATTAGCAAATAGTTATTGTATTACTAACATACAATTGTGTTGTCTATATAAATTTCATAACATGATTTAATTATATTTTTCCATTTACTTGTGTATTACCACTCATTATATCTTCTCTTTTAAGAATATATCACATATTTCCAAAAATAATTAAAGAAAATATTTATGTTTTAACTATGAATCCTATCTTAAGAAACATAAAATGTAAATAATGAACTAACTGAAAAGAGGTCATACTCATAATGGGCTGAAAACAGCTAAGACTGAGCTGAAGGTAAGGTTAAGAGTCTTTGACTATCTGATAAGATTATGAAGGTTAAAAGTTAACATTGACATATACAAGTTACATCAAATACAAATCTGAATTGGAAACATACAATCTAACAGAATACTCTCGTGACATGACATGGTATTATTATTATTTCCATCTAATTTTCAAAGTATGAATTTATTTCCTCTCGATAAAAGTTTGTAGCATGAGACACAAAGAAAGAACAGGGCTCTCAGCAAATATGAAATTACACTAAGCTTTTGCAATCACAACAAAACTGACATTTGGGTTAGGTGATTCTTTGTTGTGGGGAATGTCATATATATTCTAGGGTATTACACTATAGAATGTTCAACAGTATCACTGGGCCCTCTTATTAAGCCCTGAACCAAGCAAAAATATCTTTTTTTTATTTTTATTTTTTTTTGTCTTTTTCCTTTTTATCAGTACTGGGGATCGAACTCACGACTGCCTGCTTGCAAGGCAGGTGCTTATGCCACTGAGCTAAATCCCCAGCCCCCAAGCAAAAAATATCTTCACAGGCACTGTCAAAAGTCTCAAAGAGGAGGGACTGTAAGATTATTCCTAATAATCACTGGATTATCCACCGAACACTGATCAAATAATGAGTGTTGCTATTTCTGATTACACGTGTAATAACATTCTGATTTCTCTGTTTACTGCATTATGAATTTAAGAACATAATTTCCTTATAATTCTTTATAATGTACCTGTATATAATGTAATCAGTATGCATGCTATTTTGTACATTCTTAAAATTTAACATTTCACAAATATCTTTACACAGTAACAACAATCTACCAATATATTACTTTACTGGTTATATATCAGTGTATTAACATTACGGTTTGGTGAGTTATCTCTGTATTATAGGACATATAAGATGTTCTGAATTTCACTATTAGAGGTTATCTGTTAAACACACCATCATAAAGTTACTTTTGGGAAGAATGCAAGTTAAATTTCAAATAGCATCATAGTATCAAAGCAGGGAGAGTTTTATAGTTTTTCTTACATATTAATAAAATTGACAACTAAAATCTGCAACACTCATCAGTGCTGATGTGTATACTATTAAAAGACATTAGAAAAGATAGGTTCTTACATTTAAAATTTTATATAAAACTTTAGTTTGTTTACATGGAAAAGATAGTTCAGTTAAGTTTTTTTTTTTTTTTTTTTTTTTGGTCTTTTTCTTTTGTACTGGGGATGGAACTCATGACCTCACATTTACCAGGCAAGTGCTTGAGCCGCTGAGCTAAATCCCAGGCTCTTTTCTTATATTATCTTTTTGTTGTCCAACTTTCACTTTTCCTTATATGCAATCTCTGCATGAATTTTTCTTTATTGAATAAAAGATGGAAACCCCTTTGAAAATCTATAAATTCTGATATAAATCATAAAATTAAGTAAAATGAGATTTAAAAAATTTAAAAAAACTAAACCATAAATTAAGGAGGTATGATTAAAAATACAGGTTCACATTAAAAACTTAGAAGTCAAAGTTTCAGAGCCTGGCAATGGTAGATAATTTTGTTTCTTGATCAGTATGTTTAAAGGTATAATTTCCTTTGATGTATTGCTTTAACTGTAAATTACAAAATAATGTTCATTTTTTACTATTCCTAATATCCTTTAATCTTTTTTAAACTAATGTGTTAGTTTACAAACATACAGATTTTGAAGTAAATTTTTGTCCCTGACCAACTCCATGCCCATGCATTCCATTCCCTGGCTGCAGACGCCAGCCAACTATGAACCTGTGCTGCATTGGCATGGGACAACAGAGGTCAGAACTGACTGACCAACCAACTCTCTGACCGAACTGAAAGGGATGAGGCCAACCAGCAAAGAGAGAAGATAAGCTCAGGTGTTCAGCAGCTTTAGGGAGAAACAAACAACCAATGCTAGCTCTCCTAAAAGTCCATGGTTATCATAAACTGCAAAAACAGGATCGAGTTTAACCCCAAAAGTGACTCCTACTGCACAGTAGGCTAGTGTTAGAGAAGAATTCTAATGCTGTGTGTACCATACTTGAGCTTTAATCAGGAACCATTTTGGAAGGGATTGTTTATGACTGAGACTCAGGACTTTATAGAAAAGCTTCATTCCATGGCTCCCTGCCAAAGTGACTGAATGAAAAACAGACACAAGAGAGCTGTAGAGACTGTGGACTACACACAGCCTTTTGTGGCCCCCTGTGGTGAGAAGCCAGGCCTCGTATGTGCACCTTTCAAGTGTAAGCATTAAGACCAGGGGTCTGCTTGAAACCCCCATCCCAGTGTCTACATTTTGCATAAAAGATCTGACTGCTTTTTCTACCTATAAAAGAGAGCATGTCCATAGCCTGGTATGTATGAGGGGAGGAGAGAGGGGTTCCTTTTTTCCTTGTTTTTTCTTTTAATTTACTTCTCTCACATATTTGACTTTTCTTTGTTGTTCTTTTGCTATTTTTATCTAATTCTATTAGTTTTCTTTCACTCCTTAATATGGATTTATCTCACTTATCTCTCTTCATCTTCAATTGCTTAATTTTTCGTATTTTTCCTTTTCCCATTCCCTACCCCCTCTTATTTTTACTAGTATAATTGAGTTTTATTCATCTTTAGATATTTAACTAATGCTATTATTACTGTTGAATTATTTTCTATTTTTAGTGGAGGTATAGTTATTGCATTTAATAGATATTTAGTATCACATTTTCCCTGAAAGTAACACTGAGTCTTATATTATTTTTTTGCCCCAAAAGACACAGACTGGCAGAATGAATCAAGAAACAAAATCCAATGGTATGCTGTATACAAGAAAAACATTTAATCCAGAAAGAAATCCACAGATTAAAAATTAAAGAATGAAAAACAATATTCCATGCAATGAGAACCCCAAAACAAGCAAGAGCAGCTATTCTACTTTCAGACAAAGTGGATATCAAATCAAAGCTGGTCAGATGAGGCAATGAAAATGAAGGTCACTACATACTGGTTAAGGGAAGAATTCAACAGGAAATGGAAACAACTTATAAGCATATGTGCACCAAACACGGGTGAATTCAACCTCTTAAAACAAAAATCACTTGACATAAAAGATCAGATAAATATCAACTGAATTTACTGGAGGACCTCAATTTCATTATCATAAATAGATCAACTAGACAAACAAAAGGGGGGGGTGGGGAATTAGAGTTGAACCACATCTTTGAAAAAACAGAATCTATAGCTAGTGTTCCATCCGACAACAGAATATACATTCTTCTCACTAGCACATGGTTAAATAAATGCAAAAGAACCAAATCAATGTAATTAGAAATGGAAATGCATAAAAAAGGCAAAATTACAGTGGACACTGTCCAAATCCAGAAAATTATTAGTTAGTAGTCTG